>NC_138542.1:48881107-51281107 GCF_964234715.1 Podarcis melisellensis
CCAGCTTCTGCTCTTCATAGCGCCTTCTCCCTTCCTCCTCCTGCGCCTTCTCTGCAAACTGAGAAGAAACGGAAGGGCCACCTGGTCATCCAAGTCGGAGGGGAAGGGACAAGGACTGCTGCCCGACTGGCCACACCACCACCATTGCTTCATGTGCCACTGGAGGCAAGAAAATGTCCCCTTGGGCCACCACAGAGAAAGGAAGTTGCTGGAGTGTTTTGCTATACAGCTGTTTAAGAGGACACACACTGCCCCTTTGAAGGCATGGCAAGAGAGGACTTCCCTCTAAGTTAATGGGAGTGGACAGTAGCAACGTGGACCAAGTGTTAAATCTAATATGTCACAATATGTTGGAGCAAAGGAGGGAGTTAGAAAAAGTTTGTTCAAAGGAAGTCTGGGGGGGGGGAGAAGAGGACATCTTTCTAGGAGAGTCTCAGCTACAGTGTGAATCAAGACAACAAAACCAGATTATACAACACAATACAGTACATGATTAAGCAAGTGGATGTAAACATGGAAATGGGCATTGCTTATTTTGTTTGCAGAATCTGGACTAACGTCTGACTCATATAGAGCTCCACCATCACCCTTGGAACATCCCCTTACCTGAATAGGAGGGACTTCCAGTACTTTGTTCACGTTGTTAAGAGAGAGGGGCACGTACCACAGAGTTGCCTTGTTGGTCACCCGCTTGGCACCTTTTAAAGGAGGGAAAAATATCTGTAAATGAACAGACCACGGAAAACTGCAAAATATGGAATAATAACTGAGTCATCAAAGCATCTGGCCTGAAGAAATGAGAAAGCAAAACAAAGCAAGTGATATCAGCTAGTGTAACTACTGGCAAGGGGACCTTTTCTGCCATGGCGCTCAAACTCTGGCAATATCTTTGTCTGATCGGTGCCATTGTTAATTAACTTGCAATGTGAGTATGATTGCATTGCATCAGCTATTGCTGTTGTGAGTTATCACTGTACATATCTGACGTACATTCATAATTGAGTTCTCCCAACAATTATTTTCTGCATTTCAGTGTTATTTGACAGCACTACCTACATTCCCAACCCCATGCCCCACTTATGCCATAACACATATGTTAGCCTCTATGGTGCTACACCTATGCCCCCACTTATGTCATAACACATATGTTAGCCTCTATGGTGCTACACCTATAAGGCTCTTTGCAGTTGGTGCACTGGCTCAGGCGGAGGCAGGGATGGCCACCAGGGATGGGTGGTTTTAGAAGCGGATTGGACAAACTAATGGAGGAGGAGGAGGCCACTAGCCATTATGGCTATGCTCTACCTCCACTAACAGAGGCAATCATGCTTCCAGAATACCAGTTACTGAAAACTGCAGGAGGGAAAGTCCTGCTCAGGTCCTGCTTGAGGGTTTCTGGTTGGGGCATCGAGTTGGCCACTGTGGGAAGAGGATGCTGGGCCAGTTGGTTTTACATTTGCAGCAATAAGGAAAAGTGTGCCGGCAGTACGCTTCCAAAAAAAGTGACCATTACCTAAGTTTGACCCTATGGAGCTATATGTTATGGCTGTTCAGTTCATGCCACACCCACCCCCACACCCACCCTGATTTCTGACTATGGGCCTAAATTTTCAGGGAGGAAAGTCTGCGCAGATTTTGATCTGGTAGAAACAAGTACATTGCTTTCAAAACTGGCCCGACTGCTTGAAAAAATATCACGCCTCTTTTCATCCGAAGATCAGAGGGACAATGCTCCCAGTACTCTGGAGGAGGCGTTTCACTGCAGCATCTCCCCCTCCCTGTTACAAAAGGAAAACAGAATTTGTGCAGAAAGTAGGGCTAATTTGCAATACTTCGGCTCTCTGCACAGCTTTTCACTGTGATGTGACAACCTTCTCTTGGGAATAAGATTTACTGCTTAAACCCAACAACAACAAAACAACCTGACAGGCTGGATTCCACAGCAGCAACCCTATGCCCCCCCCCCTCAGGCTCCCACACTCCTCCCCAAACAACACAGAATGGCTATCTGCACATTTTCCTGGTAAAACTCTGATCAAAAGAGCGCCAATTCCCAAGGCTGCTGCTTTCAGAAGCTTCTGTGGCTGCAGTCCGCCTGTACCGGAGCTGTTCCCTCCTAATTGCATCTAACAGAAATTAGCATCCAGACATTGGGAATAAGTCAAATGAGCAGCACTGGCAGCTTAGCTTGGTTGAGCTGGATGGGCTGTGCCTGCTGGGAGCCGGTAAGCCCAGAGGGGGACCGGGGCACTTCAGACACCGCCGGCTGTCGCTAAATGGCAACTTGAAATGGGGAAGCAAAGGACAAGCAAAAGAATCCTTGGCATGACCTCCCTAACCCTTCAAAATATAGGGGCAGGGAACATACCACCCTCCAGCTTTTGCAGGACTCCATAATCCCTGAGCACTGACCATGCTGGCTGATGTCCACCAATATATGGAGAGCTGCTCATTTTCCACCCCTTGGCTGAGCCCCAATTTGACAATCTTTCCTATAAAACAAGAACACTGAACAGAGGTTTTAGTAGCCTGACACAGGGTCACATAAGCACACGTTTGGAATTCAAGTGCCACTTTGACCCGCCTATCCATTTTCAAGGTGCAATGCACCGCAATGAGGCATCTCCTGCAAACATTGCAGCCCCATTCGCACTGTACATTCAAAGCACTTTGATGCCACTTGAAACAGTCATGGCTTTCCCCAAGAATGCTGGGAGCTGCTGTTTCTTAAGCTAAGCTAAGGGGAAGATGTTGGTGCAAGCAGCCTCCCAACTCTGTCCCTGCTCTGGGCAGTATCAAAGTCAGCACACTCCCAGGCCTGACGGCTCCCTTGTTCCTCTGGATAGCGTTTTTCCCCACAAACCTCACTGCAAAAAAATCTCCTTGTGCAGTGGAACCGGTGAAAGGGTTGGTTTAAATCTTAATTGCAATTTGGAGGAGATGAAAGGCAGCCAAAGCGTTTCATTCCACGAGTCCAATTTTATTAAAGGCCTCTCCCATCAAAGCTGTCCAATTGGCCACAGTCATGCAGGGCCTCTGAACTGTGATCATCTGTGGGAAGAGAAGGTTCTCCCTAGTTCTCCTCTGTCCAGCGATATACGCAGATTAATATTTAGAAGCAGCCTCAAGGATTTGGGGAGGTTATCAAAAGGAAGTCACAGGCAGGGACTCGCTTGGTGCCACTCCTTGCAGTGGCCCACAGTTAATCAGTGGTGTCTATCACCGAGTGGGATGAACTTTTGGCTCCCGGTTTGATCTGCATATTCTCTTTCAAGGCACGGTAACCATGGAAACACATTTTCATCTTCCCACACGTCGGCCAAAAGCATGGGGATAGACATCTAGTTTCTCTGCACCTGCTTTGTTTTTACAAAACCCAGCGTTTGCACTGACAAAGTCTCAACATCCCAGTTGGTCAAAACCATATTCTCTTGGCAGGAAGATATTCCAAGGGAAGCTTGAGGCAGGGCCAAATATTGGGAGGAGGGGATGAGAGGAGATGGGAAGAAGGTTGCCAAGAGAGCTATCTTTTGTAATGCCATACATGGGGAATCTCTTGCCAGACTGGGTATCTGGGGAAGGAGCTGAAATGCTGAGGGCCATTTTGGGCATTCCTGTCTCCTAAGTAGGCCCCCAACTCTTGAATCTGGCACACGTTCTGCAAACATTTGTGCTTCAATGTTGAGTCGAGTCTTACTATAAGTAGCCAAAGGTCATGCCATGATGATATAAACATAAAACACCTATGTATGAATCACGGGGGGCGGGGGGAATCCTCGGTTCAATAAAGCAGGAATAAACCCTGAGAAGGGTTTAAAATATGTATTTAGTTTAAAACCTCCCTTAACATTTAGGAACTTTTTTTCACATTTTAAAAACTTTTCTTGTTTTATTGCGCTTGTAGTGAAGGGTGGGTGAGAAATCGAATAAATAGACCAAAAGGCCAAGAAAGCCAGAAATTTGCAGATTTGCTGCAGACAAGTTTCCATCTCGTGAGCAATGAAGTATGCGTTTGACTGCACATCCGCCGGTAACGTCACTTCGGCCAGGCCTGGAGGGAAGGAAAGTTTTGGAATGCAGCAGCTGGGAAGCAGCCACTTCCAAAGAAGTTGGATTTGTGAGCCAAGGAGTGAGGCGTCAAGCAAGAGGCAGGGTGAGCATTATATCACTTCTTTTTTTTCTCCAAAGAGCTCAAGGTAGTACACATGGTTCCTCCCTCCTCATTTAATCGCCGCAACAACCCTGGAGGGAGTTTAGGCTGAGAGGCAGTGATTTGCCCAAGAGCACCTACGTACCAAGTTTCATGGCTAAGTGAGGGAATTTGAACCCTGGTCTCCCAGGTCCTAGCCCAACATTATTATTCACTTTGCAGGGGTGGCCCGAGAAATTTTGGCAAGATGACAGAAAGGTCTGCTCCAAATACAAATTAGTAGGATACAACCACAGTATATTGTAATATAGTCTATACCAGTGTTTCCCAACCAGGGGCCCCAGGATATTCCAAGGGGGCCACAGGAGAAAATTGCATAATTGAAGGACCACAACACAAGGCTAGGGGACCACAGAGGGAAGTGAGAAGTGAAAGGAGGAAAGCTTTTGTTTTAAAAAAAATCCTGATTGATTGGCTATCTGCTTGGCCAATCACTAGTGGGTAAGTGGGCAGCCTACCAGGCCCTCGGCTCTGCAAGGTGGGGTGAAATCCACCCCAGCGCCTAGCCAAGCGGGGTTGTCTGGTGCTGCTGACTTGCATCTAGTAAATAAGTGTCAACTCAGAAGAAAGCCACACTGAGCTCAGTAGGCTTTACTGCCAGGTAAAGTATGGGGAGCTAGAATGTTTTATCTAGGCAGCCAGGGCTCCTATGGATGAAAAGATAGTTTTGCAGCAGGTCAGGGAGGACCACTTGCTTTTTAAAATTCTCCCATATATACAGAACTCCCTGTGCACCTTTTGGACTGTATCTGTAGGTTTTCCCCATCTGTGTCAAATAACTGTGGTCAGATAAGTGTTGTTTAATTTGTATAATACATGGAAGATGGATCTTCCTCAGGAGGTTCTGGACTCTCCTTCCTTGAAGGTTTCTAAGCAGAGGTTGGATGGCCATCTATCATAGATGCTTTAGCTAAGTTTCCTACACTGCAGAGGGTTGCACTAGAAAGATGGTGAGCTCCCGTTGCTCTGTCCCAGCTCCTGCCAACCTAGCAGTTCGAAAGCACACCAGTGCAAGTAGATAAATAGGTACTGCTGCAGCAGGAAGGTAAACGGTGTTTCCGTGCATTCTGGTTTCCATCACAGTGTTCCATTGCGCCAGAAGTGGTTTAGTCAACTGGCCACATCACCTGGAAAGCTGAGATGAGCACCACACCCCCATAGTTGCTTTGGACTGGACTTAACTGTCCAGGAGTCCTTTACCTTTAACTAGAAAGATGACCCCTAGGGTCCCTTCCAACTCCATGATTTTTCCAGCTCTATGTTTTTCTGCTTCAACATTTCATTCCTATCATTTTATGTAATTGTATTTTGTATAAATTATATAAATTATAAATAAAACATGTTCTAATTACAAACAAAACATTAAAATAGCTACCTTTCTACCAGTAGGATGGGAGCGGGGCATGGGCATGGCCAGGATTTTTGTTAGGGGGCAGGCTTTTGATAGGGGAGGGAAACCTCAGATTTGTATTGATTTTTACTTATGGGGGGTAGCTGCCCCCCTGCCCTCCCTTGGCTAAGCCCATGGGGGTGCCACAGGAAGGAGGCCACGGTCAGGAAAAGGTTGGGAAACACTAGTCTGTACAAACAAATGGAAGTTCTTTATCTTGTATACAACTTAATGTATCAAAGTCAGTGCATTCTGTCTCTTGTATCCTGGTGGGTTGCTTTATTCTGTGTTGTTATTCAATCATCATAATTGCTTTGCAAATCATAATAAAAAGCTTCAGCCCTGGATAAATCAAAATATTGTGAATCCATCGAGACCAACCTCCTACTGCTGCAAAACAAAATGCATCCATCAATTCCTAAAATAACATGGGCGTCATTTGTCTTCCTTACTTCTCGGGTAATTAGTTATTTTAGCCACCGCAACGAATCCCCGTACTTTATCATGCTACTTTTTAACGGATGGGATAGGAGGTTATCTCCACTTTTTCACATCGAAAATTCCTGTTGCGACTAACAGGTAAGAAATTAATTCTTTATGTTCAAATCCAGTTTTGAGGGTGAAGTATAACTGCTGGCTGTGCATGGTTAAACAGGCACTTTGAGAGAAATTTCTTTCATTAAAAAGAATGATAGACACAGCAATTGCCCTTTCCCCCAAGAAAAATCTTGGGAAATGAAAGATTTAAGAAAGTGAAGAAGTTAAGCGCCATCACGTGGTTTAACCCTTGTTCAGCAGGTGACCACAAAAGGTGCTGGGGTTCTGCTTACCTGTGAGAATGTTTTCCGACTCCACATGCACCTGGACTTCTACAGAGTGCTTGGACGTGTAGGTGATCTCAGCACTGACGTGAGCCACTTCTCCAATGCACATGGGGGAAAGGAAATCTGTGCGCTCCACGCGGGCCAGGGCAGCCACACATCGCTCCTGAGAGGGGCAGGCAAAGCCACTGTTAGTGAGTGAGCAAAACATCACAGGCAGGTGGGGTAAAAGGAAAACAGTACACACCACAGGGAGCAAAGGAAGAAAAGAGCCCAAAACGGAAGATGGGTGGGAAAAACATGAGGCTGCTCTACAGACCCGTTACCCAGTTCTACCCACTTTGCGAGGGGCGAGGGAGTCAGAGGTCTGGGTCCATTATCATCACAGAATGCTTTCAACGGTGTACTTATGCAATAAGCTCTTTGGTAGACTGGCATCCCATCTCCAACTTTGGTGGAGTCCCCCACTCTTTATTCCCCTCTAATTATCTATCACTGCCACCTACTGGCCAGTCATAGATTACATTTGGGGTTTGTTTTTCAAAAAGGAAGAAATTGATAAAATAGGGTGACTATCCACGAATTCTGGTCATCCACGAAGTTTTAAAGGACAGATTTGGAAACAGAGGAGAGGCACCCACCACCCTAGTCATGGTGGCAGAAGGTCAGTGTCCATTTCAGAACCTGGATTTGTTGTTTCTGCCCTTGCATAAATAAATACCAGACCTTTTTATTATGGATTAGGGCTCAGGTTTGGTCAGTTGGTGGGTGGGGGAGGCAGATGTCTTCCCCCCTCAGCTTTATTTTACAACCACACCCCTCCCCCACTAAAGGTGAAGAAGGAGGAGGGGCATAATGGGCGCGGACACTGCTTTTGTTGACCCTGCCCCCCCCCCCGCACTTTCACTGGGCTCTGGCAGAAGGTGAGTAAGCAGCACCAGCACGCATGCGCAGCCAGCGTGGATACAAAAGTTGAGGGGAGAGAGAGCATCTACGGTGAAAGGTGAAGCTCACATTTCCTCTGGGACGTTCCAAGCCTGCTGCCTCGTTCCTGCGTCCCTCCTGTTTGAACAAGGCCAAAATGTTTGGCAGCCCTGCCCCAGGCTTGCTTAGCTTGGAAATAAATTCGTGCAGGTGACATGGGACCTAATCCTGCGTAGGAGCGCAGGGTCCAGAGTTTTTCTTATGCCTGCTTTCTTTCGCCTGATGCATGGCAATGGTTGCACAGCACTTCCCCCACCCGCAGTACTCACAATCATCATTCAAGGTGCCGCAGGGCACCATGGCACATCTGTTGAAAACCACTGGGTTAGGTAGTGGACAAATGTCTCTTGTGATCTTTTCTATTCCATTTCTTTTTCGCTGAAGTTGGAATTTGTATTCCCATGTCATGTATCTTTAAATTTACTTATCTTTTTTACTACTCCCTTGTTATTAAGCTGGAAACTGTTATACAACAGTTTGAAAAATAAAACAAAAGAAGACAGGAACATTATAAACCTTAACACGCAGAGCAGGCACTTGAATCTACAACGGAGCCGCAGGGAAGCAACAAGGCTTTGCTCCTGCAGCTTTGACCCACCCCACAATTGCCTGCTACTAACACTGAAGGCATCGCTGGGAAGAGGCTCCTCCATATATCATGGCTGCAAACAGCTTCTCTGTTTGAACATGTGCAGAGTACTTACCCCAGACTGAGAGTTGCAGTGCCGAGTGCTGATGATGGCACCTGCCTCCTCAATCATTTTTAATATGGTCCCTCCATGGACGTTCCCAGCAATGTTGGCATCATCAGGGCGCATAATCCTACAGAGAGAAAAGAGGATAAAGAGGCAGATAAAGAGGCAGTCAGCTCTAGCTCAGGCTGAAGAGACAGAACATGTGTCAACAACATGGCCCCTTACAGATGATGTTGGACTGCAGTGTTCAAAAATTAGCCAGTGGCCAGGTGCATTTAGCACCTGGCTCTCAGCCACTTGCGACCAAGTGAAGAAGCTTGGGCACCAGAATGGCGCCTGACATCTCCACCATCTGGTGTGCATGCCTGGGTATCAATGGATCTTCACTGTTTTCACACACTAATACCACATCCTATACAATACTATCAATTATATTTTTCTGCACAATCAGAATGAATTTCAGGAACCAAAATGTTTTGTCTGTGCAGCAGGAGCAGTGAAAAACACTATAATTAATTGTTGCAGCTTGTCTTCACTTACCCCATCCCACTGCCCTGCTCACAGTTGTGAAGAATATAATGTTATTAATGATCTGCGTCACCATTAAGAGGTAGGAATAGGCTGTTATTCCAATGGAGGACAAAACAGAGCCAACCTCCATAGGTAACCCAAGTGCGTAGACAGGTTCACAGGTGCAAAGACCAGCAGAGGGACCTACTACATGGATCAGCAAGCTGCATGAGGCATTGCCAATACTTATTACTCCAGTTTTGAACACAATCTTCCTCTCATTTCTAACCTGGACCACCCTCAAGAGTGACACCCTATAATCCTATAATATCTAATTGTGGATTAACTTCCTGCCAGATTTAGGAGTGGGGGGAAGGATTAGGTCAGGGAAGAACTGGACCAAGCAGCTGCTGCTCCCCAATTTGGGTCACCGGTTGAACCATGGAAAGAGAGAAGGCATAGGTATGTTTCCCCAGAGGTGTTTTGGTAGTCCTTGAATTACTGAAATTCTCAAAGAGTAACAGGAAGAAGTAATAGAAAACTGAATGGTTGAAGCTGCATCTTGAAACATGAGATAAGGACAGGTTCTGAGCCAGGAACAAAAGACACAGCAGCGGCTGCAGAATCCATCTCTTACAGGCCAGTCTATCATGATGGCCCTTGGGTCTCTCCTCGGGTCAGAACCTCTCTCATGTCTGATGTTGGGCTGAATTTTGGAGCAAGGCATTTTGGGGCAGGACACTTTTAGCAACAACTGTCTGCTTTCAAGGATAGCAGTCTAATATTTTCAATGGCCAAGGTTGGGAGCAGCTGCAAACTGTAAAATGTAATCTCATGATTGAAATGTAAACCATTTTTGCCACAAAACCTTGATGTGAAGTCAGTTACCAAGCCATAGTTTGGAAGCAAATTAATTGCTCATGCTAAACATAATTCATCTGATTCAGACATCATGGTAAAGAACGGTCAGGCCAAACTGGAAATGTATAAGCAAATCAGCCACGCGGTCTGGAAGATCACTGAAGTGATGTTCAAAATAAGCCAAGATGAAGCACACCATTTTCTTCCCAAGAAGAAGTCTCTGAACCAGGAAAAAATCCAGGCAACAGGTTGCCAAGGAGCTTGAAAAGGTGTCAACAACTCCTAGGAATATGAAATATTTTCCCACCTCTGTTGTCCGGCCAGTCACCTTCTATTCTGTAGCTCTTCCTCCTCCCTCAGCCCCAACCATGGGAGAGGAAAACCCTTGCAAAAGTCTTTGCTCCCAAAGCCATTCTCCCTCCCCATTCCACCTGCTGTAATTGCAGCCTAATTGTATTTAGAGCCCCCAATTCACCCTTCCCAACTACCTGTCTTCTTGTATATACAGGCTTTAAGTCAAATCCTTTTCAATCATGGCATAATCCTTGATTCATATCCCTCCTTTTGAAGTCCCAGCCACTCTTGCAAGCCAACTAACTGCTCTTCTTTCTCCTATATCTACTGTCTGGCACTGTGCCTGACTGGGACCTAGAGAAGCAACTGATCACAAAGGAGGGTCAATCCACAGATTTCAACCACACAGCACCTACAAAAAAAGTATGAAGGTTGTCATACCAGATAAGTCGACCTTGCATCCCAAGGAGGAGACAGAGAGAGTCCTCATCTCTGTTAGAAAGCACTCTGAACTGGTATTTTCATGGCATTATCTGCACTAGGCTTGGCACACACACACACACCCGCCTCTCCCTCAGAGGATTTCCTGCCTTGGTCCCCAACATAGTTGCAGAATGAGTCACCCTAGACACCCTGTGGTCTCATACAAAAGGGAAAGGAAGAAACCCAGCTACATGACTGACAGTGTTCACGTACAGCAGCCTTAACTCAACTTGGTATTCCCCTCCAGATGTTTTGGAGTACAACTCCCATCAGCCCCACCAGAAAAGTGTTTGTAGCCTAAAACATCTGGAGGGGACAAACTTGGGAAAGGCTGCTGTAGAGGTGGTTTTTCTAAAACACTGCAGCAGTGCTGAGAGATGAACCCATGGAAAAATGCTGCAGGAAGATAAGCAGACCTTTGCCTTCATCAAGCTAGCAGAAGTTCTACTTTGGTCCTCTGCAGGGACAAATTGTTCACATACTTTTTAGCAAGAGGACAAAGAGAAATTCCCACCCACAAGTAAGTAAAAGCTTGAACTCCCCTCACCTTAAATTCTTAAGGATCTACATTCTTCAGGTTGCTTGGCGAGGAAGGGGAGGCTAAAAATATTCTTAAAAATAAAAACCCATTGCTGCACCAGCTCTACAATTCTGAGATTCTATGATTAGGAACAGGTACAGCAGAAAGAAGAAAAGGAGGAGATGTTTGTGGGGGGCTGATTGCTCTCCCACTGGGAAGCCTGAGAAATGAAGGACAGAGAGTTTTCCTCCCGTCATGATCCAAACTGGCACGCCATCAGCCATCAATTGAAAAAGGAGTGAGAGCAAGGGAGGAGGCCTGAAAGACGGCCATCAAGAAGTGGTGCAGTTCTTCCCTTCTGATTGGAGAAACTTGCTCTCAGGGCAAAGGTGCCCATGCCATAAAAATGCCTCTTGCAATTGGGAAACTGGCTTGAACAGGTTAAGGGTTCAACAGACTGGACAATTCATAAAGCAACACACCTTTTGAGCTCCTCCTTATGCAGGCCATCCAGAGGGGAATGGCATCACACTCTACTTTTACTATTACAATTTTCACCCTACGTCAAGTTGGTATGGGAGCCAGATCTTAAGGAACAATTTGAGGTATCTCAATGGATGAAGATCTGGACTATCCACCCTTTTAGACTGTCTCTGCCAGCATTGGGGGTGGGGAGTCTTCCATCAGTAGTATTTTACCCTAGAATGTTTGGCTCACATGTATGTATTTTTCCTATTTTTGATAAGGTAATGCAGATCCTTGATAAAGGTATGCAGATGATACCCAGCTCTACCTCTCTTTTCAAATCAGAACCAGTGAAGGCGGTGAAGGTCCTGTGTGAGTGCCTGGAGGCAGTTGGAGGATGGCTGGCAGCTAATGGATTGAGGTTGAATCCTGACAAGACAGAAGTACTGTTTTTGGGGGACAGGGGGCGGGCAGGTGTGGAGGATTCCCTGGTCCTGAATGGGTTAACTGTGCCCCTGAAGGACCAGGTGCGCAGCCTGGGAGTCATTTTGGACTCACAGCTGTCCATGGAGGCGCAGGTCAATTCTGTCTCCAGGGCAGCTGTCTACCAACTTCACCTGGTACGCAGACTGAGACCCTACCTGCCCGCGGGCTGTCTCGCCAGAGTGGTGCATGCTCTGGTTATCTCCCGCTTGGACTACTGCAATGCGCTCTACGTGGGGCTACCTTTGAAGGTGACTCGGAAACTACAACTAATCCAGAATGCGGCAGCTAGGCTGGTGACTGGGGGCGGCCGCCGAGACCACATAACACCGGTCTTGAAAGACCTACATTGGCTCCCAGTACGTTTCCGAGCACAATTCAAAGTGCTGGTGTTGACCTTTAAAGCCCTAAACGGCCTCGGCCCAGTATACCTGAAGGAGCGTCTTCCACCCCCATTGTTCTGCCCGGACGCTGAGGTCCAGCGCCGAGGGCCTTCTGGCGGTTCCCTCATTGCGAGAAGCAAAGCTACAGGGTACCAGGCAGAGGGCCTTCTCGGTAGTGGCGCCTGCCCTGTGGAACGCCCTCCCATCAGATGTCAAAGAGATAAATAACGACCTGACATTCAGAAGACATCTTAAGGCAGCCCTATTCAGGGAAGTTTTTAATATGGGACATTTTAGTGTATCTTTCATCTTTGTTGGAAGCCGCCCAGAGTGGCTGGGGAAACCCAGCCAGATGGGCGGGGTACAAATAATAAATTATTATTATTATTATTATTATTATTATTATTATTATTATTATACCACTTGCTTCCCCCAAAGTATCCTGGTAACTGTAGTTTGTTAAGGGTGCTGAGAGTTGATAGTCCCCTCACAGAACTACAGTTCTCAGAGTTCCCTGGGAAGAGGGACTATGAAATCACTCTGGGGATTGTAGCTCTGTGAGGCTGTACAGCAATCCTGAACAAACTGCAGCTCCCAGGAGTCTTTGGGGAAAGCCCTGACTATTTAAAGTGGTATGAAACTGCTCTAAATAGATGGGGCGTTGCTTTAACAGTCCGTCCTTCTTCCCAGTGAACCCTGAGAATAAATGACCCATGTTGTATATTGAAATTGCTCCAATGGTGTCCCTGGAGAGGGCTTACTCTATGGCAGCTTCTCAGTTGTTGAGTTCCCTGAGGTGCATTTAGCACCAACACGGTGTACCTTCTGTCATATATTGAAGATACACCTTTTTACCTAGGCCATCGACACCTGAGATATATGTATTTTAGGACTCACCCTCCTCTTCTTCTTGTAAATTGTTTAAATTCGTTTTAATGTTGCATTTTCTATGTTGTGCTAATCTGCCTCAGAGGCCTAGGGTGAAGGGTGGGTGAGAAATACAATAATATAATAAAAATAATGTAGAGAGGGGGACACTTTCCCTATCGATGACCATTGTGCCTCAGAAATTAACATCAGGTTCAGTTGCTGGAGCCAGCCTTCTTGCTGCATCTCATTTGAATCCGGTCTCTGCCAGCCTCCTGACTCTTCCATAGCATCCTACAACTGACTATCACCTTCTCTGCACCGAGGTGAGAGACTCACCAGCGGCTGTTCATGCAAGCACTGAATGCATAATGTATTCTATCTCTGTATCTAAAAAAGGTTTAAAGTCACTTTGATGTTTATCTTCATAAGAAAAGGAGAAGTCTGGAAAAAAATTACTGCCCACACTCCTTTTCAGGAAGAAACTGGAGTGAGGGGAACATAGTGGAACCCCTAACCCAGGAGCAGGGAGCCTTTTTTAGTGCAAGGTACCAGATTTGATTACTAACATCTCCAGGTACAGCTGGGAGAAACCCTGGCTATGTACACTTAGTGGCTTTAAAAAGCAGCAAGTTTTCTGCTGCTTTTCAAATCATATACGCACATTGCTGAACACACCAGAGTGGGAAAAGAGGTCTTCACTTGATGTGCATTGCCCGTTTCTGAACTCCTGCAACCAGTTCCTGTTCATGAAGCCAACATCTGCACATGCTCAATGGTTGCTTAAAACATACACCCCTCAGCTTAACTGCAAAGTGTACAGTGGTACCTTGGGTTACAGATGCTTCAGGTTACAGACTCCACTAACCCAGAAATAGTACCTCAGGTTAAGAACTTTGCTTCAGGATGAGAACAGAAATTGTGCTCCGGCCGCGCGGCAGCAGCAGAAGGCCCCATTAGCGAAAGTGGTGCTTCAGGTTAAGAACAGTTTCAGGTTAAGAACGGACCTCCAGAACGAATTAAGTACCGTATTTTTCGCTCTATAAGACGCACCAGACCACAAGACGCACCTATTTTTTGGAGGAGGAAAACAAGAAAAAAAATATTCTGAATCTCAGAAGCCAGAACAACAAGAGGGATCGCTGTGCAGCGAAAGCAGCAATCCCTCTTGCTGTTCTGGCTTCTGGGATAGCTGCGCAGCCTGTATTCCCTCCATAAGACGCACACACATTTCCCCTTACTTTTTAGGAGGGAAACAGTGAGTCTTATAGAGCAAAAAGTACGGTACTTAACCCGAGGTACCACTGTATGTGTCTTAAGTTTTCCTTTTAGATTGGAGCTGAGTTGAGGGGAGACACATCCAACAGAAGTATTTCTCAAGAAACTACCGGTTAGCTCTGCATCATAAGTAGTCTGTGTATACCACAGATTCAAACGCCAGCTGTGGAAGCACACTGGAGCCAAAGTACATGGTCGTGTGTACACAGCCTCTGTCTGCAATTGTGGGAAGCGACTGTCAGTCAGCATAGAGACCATACTGAGCTAGATAGACTAATGGTCTTAATTCAGTCTAAGGCTGCTTCCTATGTTTAGACTTTAGAGCATGCTCTTTCAGCCATGGGAGCTAGAAATCTGAGGGTGGTGCTGATGTTGTTGACTGATTGTTTATAGTCCCCAAATCCGAATTCTGCCATAACAATTTGTTTTTGGGAAATTGTGGAGTGCTGGGGAATTCTAGTCAGATTCTCTAGAAGCCAATACAAAATATATAGTCTGTGTCTGACCACACAAAAAGAAGTCTTGATGTACTGTACCTTGAAGACTAGGACTGCAACCCTTAACTAGAAGAAGACTCACTGAACTCAGTGGGACTTACTTCTGAGTAGGCATGTATAGGATTGAATTGTAAGGGTTGGAGTCAGGTTAGCTGCACGTAAGTCCCTTTGAAATGAACTGGACTTAGGCTACAGCACAATTCTATACACGTCTAACAAGGAGGATTAAGCCCCACTGAGTTCAATGGAGCTAACTTCTGGGTGAGTGGAAACACGACTGCTGCCTCAGCTAACTTTTTATATTGATCTCAGTAGGATGCAAGTACGGTGGCCAGATGCAAAAAAAGAGAAAAAGGAGGGTAGGGTGGTTGTATCTAACTCTTCTACACAGCTATTAAAGATGCAGGAGCGAGCCCCATCCTCTTTTGCGTCTAGCCACCTTAGATCTAAATGCAACTAACTTTCATTTTCCTGAGACATAAGTTTCTATGGGCTTGTTACCCTTTGCACATATTAATCATTCTTCTGTCTTCACAGTCAGGATAGTTAAAGAGTAATAAGTCCTTCAATGCCTACTTATGGGTAGAGTGAGCATGCTTAGGCAACACAAAGAACTAAGACTCTTCTGCACCTTAAAGATCAACCAATTAATTATGGGATGAGCTCTCCTGGGCTAAAGCGCACTTCAGCCCATTCATGAAGGTTTCACACAGAGATAGGTATATGGCTGAGTGCAAAGATTGGGAGAAAGACTCCATACAGTGGGGTCAAAGTGCAAGAGGTCCAGAAGACCTGTGACATTTATTTAGGAAGTGAAGCCAGAGCCACTGAATGGCAGAGCCAACTCATTCCAGTTGTGTCTCCATCCTTCACCCTGTTGAGTTCTACAAGGGCAACCCTAAGGCAAAGGAGAAGGAAGTTGACAGCCAGTAACACCCTTGGGCAGAGATGGTTGATGCCCCCCCCACGAGGCTGGTAGGCTGCTTGTGAGTGCGGGTAAGCAGGCAGGCAGAGGAGTTGGCCATGGGCAAACAGGGCAGTGTCCCACTTGCCCTAATGAGGCAGCCTTCACAGATATTACATATAAGTACAGTGACTATTTGCACCAACAGCAGTTGAAAATACACTTCTGACTTTGCTATGCTAATTTAGCATCTGGAGTGGGAGGGAATTCCTATTGGTCCTGATGAAGACTTAAGGTTGCAAAAGTGGTTTTATTGAAGGATTGATTGTGTTTATATTCTGGCTTTCTTCCAGGAAGCTCAAGGTGACATACCAGGAAGCTCTCCCACTCCTCACAACAACCCTGTGAGGTAGGTTAGGTTGGGAGACAGTGACTATCTCAAGGTCACCCAGTGAGCATCATAACCAAGTGCAGATTTGAACCCTCATCTCCCAGGTCCTAGTCTGACTCTTTAACCACTGCGCCACACTGGCACATGCTTATGGCTTGTGGCAGACAGAACGACTTTGCCCTCTCACTGTGCAGCTTCTGCCATGGGTCCAGATCTGCTCTATTTGAACAGAGCCTCTCCCTGTGACAGCCACCTGTCTCACATGATGCTGAAAGAGCAAGTATCTGCCGCAGAATCCTAGACTGTGGCTGTGGATTAGAGAGACAGTTCTTTATCAAGCAATAAAGATCAGCAAACCCACCCCGTTCTTCTGGGACACAGAAGCCCAGAGGCACTCTGGAATATGCTGCAGCCATCTTGCTGGCTTGGTGTCCTACTTTGAGTCATCATCTCTCCCCGAATCCATGCAGTGGCTTCTGATCTCCTTCTCTATCAAATTCAGATTTCCTAGCCTCGCAGTCAGAGCCCTGCAGAGCTCTTTCATCACGACTGCAACTCCTAGCGCGTCCCATGTTGTACAAAACTCAGCATGCCTCGACACTTCCCTCTCTCCACTCCTCAACACACACACACTTTCTGTTCAGCCTTCCCTCCCTCTCCCAAATACTCCCGCAATTCTGCAATCCCACACAGTTTCTGTCTCCCCACCTCCAGCTTTCCAGTTCTGACTCTCTTCTTCTATTTCCATTCTGCCTCCCAGCACCAATTCTGTTGTGCTGTTCAGGCAGCCTTAATGGACTTTCCTCCTCAAAACTATTCACTTTGCTGAATTTAACATAATACACTTTACCTACACACACAAATCTGAAGACTTAATAAACGGGAACAGCCAAAACACAGGCTAGACAAAACTTTTGCAATCGTTGCTAATGTAATTCTGCTCTTTTCTTGATGACGTTGCGATTCCACCTTTCCTCATGGTAACAGACATGCTATGTTTCTTCAGCACACAGTATGAAAGACATTGTGACAATCCTGTGAGGTAGACTGTCCCAAGGTCATCCAGCAAAGGCCTGAATCCATTTTCTTCCTTTCTTATTCTTTATTAAATGTAATCATTCCAAAATCAACAGGTAAATAAATCTACAAACACATAAACAAGAAATATAAGTGATTGGCAGAATTTTAAAATTATTTTCAATTTGGGTCTAATAATAATAATAATAATAATAATAATAATGCAAAGCATGTGGCTTCCCCCAAAGTATCCTGGGAACTGTGAATTATCCCTCACAGAGCTACAATTCCTAGCACTCTTTTAAAAAGGCCAGGCCACAGATACAGATCACCAAAAGCAATCAGAGAGCTCGAGAATGACACTGGGTTTTTGTGTGTGTGTGCATGTGTGCGCATGTGTGTGCATGTACATGCAAGAAGTGTGTGTTGGCCATTCTCATTTCTGGCCTTCAACCTACAAAGGGGCCATCTCTCAATGTAAACCAGGCCGGGTGGGCTGTTACCTGCCTCTTCCTTATTTGTTTATCCCTTAGCCTTCAGCCTCAAACAATTGTCAGTCGAGTTGTGATAAGAACAGGTGTTGGCATGTATGTACACAGTTTCCATTAAATTCAATAAAAGGCTGATGCATTTCACCAGATCGTAGATTGTATCCTCTAAATTCATTTATATGGCCAGTGTTGAGTGGTTGTCTGTGTGTGAGTTAGGGTAGAGACTTTTGCTTAAATAGCGTAAGTGCCTAATGAGTCTGCAAAAACTTAGGCCATGATTAATGTGTTTAAGGTGGCACAAAACTATTTACATATATGACCACTGAAAAGCGTCCTCTGCCCACCTACCGCCCACCATTGCAACTACACCTGTTGTCTTTAAGATGTTTTTCAGATGTATATAAGGGAAGAGGTAGAAAGTCGATTCAGTTCACATTTAAAAATGAATCTATCAAAACTTTCTGAAACAATACGAGAATCAAAACACACCCTATCCTTTAAAATTCACACTTACCTCAATTTTTGGATACAGTCCTCCAGCCAAACAATGTTTACAAAAATGCATGTATGGAAAGTGTGGGTTTAAAATGAATATAATAGTGAAGATAACATGTAGAAATGCATTATATCAGAAAACTGCCCACAAAAAAGTGTACATTCATCAAAACTGCATATAAAAATGTGTTTGTTAGGAGAGGTTCACACTATAACACTTATGATTTTCATGAGAATTAGAAAGAGAAAAAGAAATTGCTGCAGAAATGCAGAGAAAGCCATTTCCGACCTGGGAGGAGAGGGGGTTGCGGGCTAACCCCTCCCACACACGCGGGGGCTGGCCTTTTGCCCCCGCGTGAACAGGGAATCCCCGGGCTTGTCTTCGACCCTGCCCGCCAATCAGCAGGCCGGGGAGGCAGGGCCTAGCCTATTTAAGGCCAGGCATGCCCGGGGACCGCCCTCTTTCCCCTTTCCAGCTGAGCGGTTTTCCCATCCCACCCACCCTTTAGGCTTAGCTAGCTATGACCTCGCTATGGACTTCGGTTGGTCGCCGCAAGGGGCCTGGTAGGAATTTTTCCAATTTGGCGCACTTCTAGCCTTTTGGTTTTTTCGCCTACATCGTAGCAAAAGTCACAACTTCCGCGGTATTGGTGGTTAGGCATTGGCAGGGGTTAATTGTTATGCAAATGAATGGGGGGAAGGAAGCGCCATCACCTTCTCCCAATGAAAAGGGTAGTCCGGTAGAGGACTCCGGGGGGCGTTGCCTTGTCCGAAACCTAGGGAGGTAAGGGCCTCCGGCACGCCCCCAAGCGGTGACACCCGTGGGATCCTAGTTGGCATACTTCAACAGGACTCCCACAGCTTGTGGATAACCCTTCCCGGTCTCCATGCCGGGTAGTCGATAGGAGCCAGTGCCTAAGGCCAATACCTTTCAATTCTGTAATCAATAAAGTTGTGGCCTTTTTGTGCCCATTAACCTTAAATAATGTGTCCAGTGTCTTCATTTCACATGGGGGAGGGGACTTGCCACGCAACTGAATTTAAGATGGGGGAAAATGAGAAACAAAGAAAATTAACAGATTTTTCCATTCCTAAGTGGGAGGCTCTCCTTATCCAAGGGGTCCATAAGATAATGGCCCGTTAGAATGCTCTGCCCCACAAGGAGCTTGAACACAGGCAATTCAGACCTACCTACCTGCTCTCCCCATCAGCTGTGGAAGTCACCTTGTCTTCAGGGACATACATACATTGCACCTGTGCATCTTTACAAAGCATGGGGACTTCTTGTGACACTCTGTGCAGCTCTCTTAAGCCACAGAGCTGGTTGAAGAATTTGTTATTTCATGGAATCATAGCAGGTACGTTGAACTTTGACAGAAGAATAAGACATGCAGACATCTGAAGGAACTGCAACTACCTGAAGTGTGCTTCCTTACCAAGAGGAGCCCCCATGCTTAGTGGAAAAAATGAATATGTGCAGTGCCTGTAAGTCCCTGCTGTGCTGACATAGCAAGGCCCAGTAGGACATCCTGCAGGTTTTATAGCTCTAGGGTAAGCTCAGTGTGAATGAGCCCCTGGTGTATGCGGACTCAGCTAATTGCTTCTTCATTTGCAGGACCTGGATTTTTCCAAACTTCAACCAGCTAGGTAAGCAAGGAGTACTGATAACCTCAATAATACCAAGCCGAACAACTTGTACAGACTACACAAATGGTACGAGTGCTATTTGGTTTATTGCCCTGATGACCCAAATTAATTTCATTTTAGACATTGCCCACAACCTGCCACAATTTCCACCCTCCCTTCCCAACAGCTGGGCGGGGTTTGCGACACCAAGCGGGCTTGCCTGGTCCACCCTCCCACCTGGGTCAGGGTGGCTATCGTCCCACCCGTGGCATGGAAGGACAATGGATGGCCAGTGGGGGGGCGAGGACCAGGGGAAAGAAACCAACACCTTCGGCCAAACCTCACTTTGGTTCTGTATTCTGAACCAGGAAGGAATTTTCCCTGCATTGGCAGGTTTCGCCTTCCCCGTAGCATTTCGTCACAACTTTGGCGGTTTTTAGGCCTTGGCAATGTATCCTTTAGTCTATCTTCAAGTTGGGGGGAGGCATTTCATGCACCCCCAAGCAGCGGCGTTTGCAGGGCCCATTAAAGGGTTGATTGTGGGAGTTCCTGGCCCTAGAGCGGCAGCATGTAGGTCAAACTCCTGGCTGAGGTGAGGTGGGAGGGCACGCTGTGTAAGTTTGTGCTTTACAGTCCCCTCCCACTGCACCTCATTGCCCTACACATCCTCAGTCCTGCATGGGCTGAGAGGGTTACATGCCAAGGCCTATGCCAAGTTTCCCACATTCTGAAGTTAAATACTGTAAAGTTGTGGCCAATTTGAACGCATACTTTGGTCTCTCGTCTCATTCTTGGGAGGGGGGTAGGCTCTACGGACGGGGTTCAGCGCATGTGCTCCCAAAACATGCTGCTTCTTCCCCTCCTAACCAAAGTAGTCCTGTTCAGGGTTCCTGTCTGGTATTCCTTTCAAGCACAGGGCATTCCATTTTCCCACCATCATTTCTCATGGTTTTCCCCCCAATTGAAACCCAGTGTTCTGTGGCTATGCTCAGACTTCACTGAGCAAAGAAAGAAAGAAAGAAAGAAAGAAAGAAAGAAAGAAAGAAAGAGAAGAAAGAAAGAAAGAAAGACATTGACTTCTGCAAATGTTTTGGTTTCCCCATACCTGCTAATACCTACTCTTGTTTCTCAGTGGCCCTGAATTGGTGATATTAGATGGATTGGCAATACTATTCACTTTTTAAGTACTCTGTTTGAATGGATTAGCAGTGCAATAAAAGAATACTAACAATGAGCTAGGCTTGGGTGTGTGTGAATTCCTTCTTGATGCCACGAAATGGTGCTCTGGTTCTCAGTGAAATCCATAGTTTGTTTTTGTCCACATCAACATATTCTGAAATATCTGTACTGCCTTATTTCTGTGCAAAGCAGCTCAGAAAGGTCTAAGATGGAGCAAGTCAAATTTGCATTATTGTTCTTGCGTGGTGGAGTTAGCAGTTCTCATTCCAATGGACCGGCGTAAGGCAGAAGATTTATTTATTTATTTATTGCAGTAAATGGAAGGTTGAGGGTGTAATTTCAGGTAAATTCTCCTGTATTAGATTAACCTATTTATGCAGGAATGGGATTGAAAGGAGACAGCTTTGACAGTGAGTTCTTGAATTGAGGAAGCTTTGTGGAAAAAACCTATTAGGCAATACACTTGGAATTAAAAGGGAAGAGATGAGTCTCTGAGGAGTACTTGCCTGGAGGCAGAGTCAGCATTCAAACTTAGGGCCAGTCCTAGGGTTGGGCGAACAGCAATCTGTGTGGTCCAGGGGTCAGGGGTCAATACAAGCAGGAGGCAGCAAAGTAGGACCAGGAATGACTAGTGTTGTTTCCAGCATCTGACTGAGACTGGAAGCTTTGTTTAAGAAGGTTGAAGCCAGCTGGTCCTCATTTGTGATTTCTCCTCCATGTCCTTGAAGGCTGATCATCTGCAGGTCGACTCACTCTGCCTTCTCCCCCTTTAGGCTGCTGTTCAGCAAGTGAAGCTGACTCCTGGCCCATGACACCCTCCAGGTGCTGTAAAATTGAGCCATAGCTCAGTAGTAGTTTGCTTTGCAGAAAGCCCCACGCTCAATCTCTGGTAGCTGAGAAATATTCTTGTCTGAAACCCTGGAGTTGCTACCCATGTACACACTGCCAGCTTAAAAATGCAGCTAGGTTGTTCTTCCTCCCGCTCCCCAGTTTGAATTGAAGCTAGTTTCATGGGGAAAACACCTCAGAATGCAGCATTTCACAAGAAACAACAGGATAGATCTGGATTGTGGCTAACATGCACCACTTCTCAAACCTGCCATTGGAGTGAACTGGATGCCATGTGAATGGGAGTGTGTACATGGGCTCAGCGTAAACCAGGGTTTCCCAAAGTTGGGTCTCCAGCTGTTTTTGCACTACAGCTCCATATCCCTAGCTAGTAGAACCAGTAGTCAGGGATGATGGTAGTAGAAGTCCAAAAAACAGCTGGAGACCCAAGTTTGGGAAACACTGGAGACAATATTGAGCTAGATGGACCAGTGATCTGACTTTCTAGAAGGCAGCTTCCTATGCTCCTGTGTTCCTGGCCTTTGACAGTTCTAGCTGGGGCAGATGGGAGAGGAAGACCAATGAACTGGTGAAAGGTTTCTGGCAGGGCTGAAGCAGAACATGTCAGTGCACAGCACCCAAGTTAAGGCGTCAACCAGTTTCTGAGACCAAGTCCTAATAATGTTCTAAGTTCAGTGTAGGATTCTGGGAGAAATTCTGGCCCAGCTAACCCCACAAAGCTGCCTTCTAGTTAGGGATAGGAGAGAAATTTGATTCCATTTGCCTTTAAAGGTGAACCTACTTTCTGGGGGGAAATGAAATACATTTGCACTTCTCTCAGTTTTGCAGTACACTTTTCCAGCCAAGTAATGTGTACAAAAATGCATATACAGAGGTAAACTGCACATAAAAATGCATATGTCAGTGAAGACAACACAAATAAATACTTTATATTGGAGTAAAATGCTTTTCGAAATTGTGCACATTTGTCAAAACTGTGCATTAGGAGAAATGTACACTAAGATACTGTTTAATTTTCAGTAGGACTTTTTTAAAAAAATGAAAATCGATGTGGGAGTGTGGAGAACTGAACTTGAAACTGGAAAAATGAGAAATGGAAAGAAACTGAAATTGACAGATTCCCCCCACTTAATAGTATAGAGCCAGAAGTTGTGGCCTATTTGATCCCATAACCTAAATACTCATGTCCGTGTGTTTATTAATCACTAGGGAACTGTGGGTCATGGGGCCATGGCACGCAATCAAGCTTTTTTAAAAAAAAAAAATGAAATGCAGTTGGGGAAGCTACTGTCTTGAGAGTGGAAGGGAAGGAGGTTGTGAACTCATTCCATGCTCAGCCACCTAAAATAATGTAAACTTCTCCCTCCCCCAGCAGCTTTTCCAGTTCAAGTGAAAATATATTGGTGCATCTGCCTTTTCTCTTTTATTAAGAAAATAAGCTTTGGAGGTGCAATTCAGAGCAGAAAAAAAGGGGAAGGGGTAAAAGCACCCCCTCTTTCCTCCGTTTCAGATTGCAGCCCCATTGCCTGCTTTGTGTTTTGGGGTCAGGAAAAAGGGGCACCACTATGTTGTCTGGGTCAGCAACTGAGCCTGGTACCTTCTGCACATGGAGCATAAGTTCCACCACTAACCTATGGCCCCTTGATGTCTCCAAATTCAGCGGCTTTTGGGATTTGGAAAAACTGGGCAAAACCCACATTCAAAACCCAATGCATTCAATTGTGAAAGATCACATAATCACTAATTGCGAATGATCACACAGTAGCAAATAGTAACATGAGATGCTGGGTTTTATGAGGACAAAGAAAAATAATCTACACAGCGACTCTTCCTCCTCTCTCACTCTCCCTTTGTCTGGCTGCTCCTCTCCCATTGTCACAATTTAGCATCCTCTGTCGTCAGTCTCAGCTTTGCTTTGCTGCTTTTTGGAACAGACCCAGCATTGGCTCTCTGTCCATCCCAGCAGGTATTCTACACACAGCACTTCCAGCTAAACAAGAAATGTCCTCTTGTCTTCCTCCTCTGCTGGAAATCTTCTGGCTCCGGGATTGATACAAAAGAAACATTGTTCTTAAGCAAAGTCGTTCATTATTTTTGGAGGCAATTAATGGCATCTCTGCTCTTGCAAGCCATTATGGTGTTTCAGCGAGACAACAGATCAATAGGGAGGGGGGTAGTAGCCCTGAAGGTGTGTTTGTACCACTGATCTGACAAGAGGCGGCATTTGCAGTGGACAAAATCAAGATGAATTTGGAGTACTGGGTTTGCAAAGCTGCTGCTGGCCATTAAATGAGAAAAGATCTCAGCAAGGGAAAACTGAGTGCAGGACTCAGGAACACTCCCAAAAATATGCTCAAAAGTGTTTGTGTGTGTGTGTGTGTGTGTGTGTGAGAGAGAGAGAGAGAGAGAGAGAGAGAGAGAGAGAGAGAGAGAGAGAAGGAGAGATCATGGTGCTATTAGGTAATAGAAGAAGTATGTGGAACCAGTGTGAAACCAGTGACCTTCTAGCTGCTATTCCTGCTAGCTGCTAATCCCTGACCATTACTGATTGGGACTGATACAACGTCAAGGCCACAGGTTCTCCTTCCCTCATATAGAATCATAGATTTGTAGAGTTGGAAGGGACCCTGAGGATCATCTAGTCCAACCCATTGCAATGCACATATATGCAGCTGTCCCATACAGGGATTGAACCTGCAACCTGGTACCACACTCTAACCAACTGAGCTATTCGGGAACTGCTTCCAGCTGGATGTTTGTTGTGGAATCAACGTTCTTCGTGCATGCAAGATGCTTGCATTGTCTACATCAGTGTTTCTCAACCTTGGGCCTCCAGTTGCTTTTTGGACTACACCTCACTACATCCCTAGCTAGCAGGACCAGTGAGCAGAGATGATGGGAGTTGTAGTCCAAAAACAGCTGGAGACCCAAAGCTGAGAAACACTGGTCTACAACATATCATTGGCATCAAAATGTCTCTCCCTATCCCCAGCCCCCATATTTAATTCAGATTTCCCTTTTCTATGGAAAGTCCAATAAGTTTTTTTAAAAAGGCATCCTTTTGTTGGTGGTCCATTAGCAAATTAAGTCCTCATTTGGAAGCACCTTTTTAAATTTTATCGTATTTCAAATGTACAGCTGGAATTTTAAAATTGCATTACATCTTTGCTTTGGGAAATGCTCTCTTTGTCGTATGAAAATGCGGGCAGCACATGCATTTGTCCCATGGGAAAACTAGACACCCCCACAGCCTATTTCGAAAGCTGCCCCAAAAATGTTAGCGAGAATTGGTAACTGGTGCCAAGCGTGTGAACGAAACAGGTCCAAATCTGGAAGTCTGGGCTTGATACTACTGCTAGTGCTGTTGTTGGCTGAGGAAGAAAACTCAGAATGCAGCAACGGTTAAGATTATACAACACACGTAATATGGAAATGGCGAGTTTGTGTCGACGCAGTGGGCCCCAGGCCAAACGGTGTCGTGGGCTTTTCTTTGCAGGTTCTGTTTTGAACAAGCGGAAGGCAAAATCTGCATCAGCCACAGGATCTAAGAGAACAAAGGGTCTCCCTTGATCAGCAGCTGCCCAGCTGTGTGTATAGTAATCATAGACATTGTGGCAGGTCCAGGAAAAGAGATGCTGTTTGGGGCATTATGGAAAAGTGACATGCCAGCTGATGTGGAGTGAATAAAAAATGCATGGCTAGAGGGAAATGCAGGCTTTAGGTAGGCGCCAAAGAGCTGACAAAGGAAGGATTTGTCTATGATGGGAAGAAGCCAGTGAGGTAGCCAGTGAGGTAGGAGGGCTACTGCCTAATCTCATACTGTCTAATGATCTCATACCTTCCAACTGTATCGGTATGATAGTTGTATTTTTTTATTTTCTCACACTGAATGTAAGTTGCTGGTGTGTGCTAGTTTTTCTCCCTCCAAATACTGGAGCTCAAATAGCAACTGTCCTACTTGATCGCCAGCATTGTTTTCTGCTGCCCCTTTAAAACTGAACGACAGGCAGAAATTCAACTGATGAAGTTTTTTTCCCCCTGACACAAAAAGTCAAGTGATGGAGAAACGTCGCCTGTTGAATTTTTGATTGTCACAAAAACTGTTAAAAGGCACAGTCTGTCAGCAAAATGTCTGTCAAAGGGAGAAAGTGGCAAACCTGATTTGTCTGCCAATGTATTCTGTCTGTCCTACTCGGGACCTAATTCTCACAACTTCTGCTCAGGGTTTTCAGGTTGCTGTTTGTTTGTTGTTGTTTTTAAAAAAAAACCACTCTGAATATTTTAGAAAGTGTGAAATGTGTGAGGATTATGACACATTTGGCGTCTCAGCCAGCCTGAACATGTTGCCTTCTGGACTATAGCAAGTTTATTATTTGGATTTCAAATATTCTTTGGCTAGAACGTGATCCCAGACTCCATGGAAACCACTTGCTACTTCGACTTGCCCATTCCTGGGCTGCTCCTTTGTGGGTTTATAAAATAAATATAAGCTGGTGTGATGTAGTGCCTGGGGCATCTTACTTGGACATGGGAGACCGGGATTCAAATCCCCACACTGCCATGAGGCTCACCGCATGACTTTGGGCCAGTTACTGCCTCTCGGCATAGCCTGCTTCGCAGGGCTGTTGTGGTGAATAATGAGGAGGGGGAGAACCATGTACATCACTTGGAGATCCTTGGAGGAAAGCTGGGGTATAAATGCAATGCAATAAAATAAAAATGTTCCTACCCTCCGTCTATCAGACCTGATGCATGCAGAACTTCCTTAGCAGTCCTTACGGTGAGCCAATGAAATGCAGAAGGGAATGTAACAAATGGAGCAGTGCAAATATGGCGGGTTGCTTCCAACTGATCTTCACAACAACCCTTTAAGGTATACCCTCCAACATTTCTCCAATGAAAATAGGGACGTCTTCTTCTCCTATTATTATTATTATTATTATTATTATTATTATTATTATTATTATTATTATTCCCCCCCATCCATATAACTCCATTGCCTGCCCCAGCCACTCTGCACAGTTTCCAGCATATATAAAAACATAATAAAACATTAAACATTAAAAAAACCTCCCTATACGGGGCTGCCTTCAGATGTCTTCTAAAGGTTGTATAGATACTTATCTCCTTGGCTCATGGGTGTCATAACTCCATACCCTCCTCCAAAAGTGGTACATTCCAGGATCAAATCAGAAACCAGGGCAGTTTCTGTAAATCCGGGTCTGTCCCTGGAAAACAGGGACATTTGGAGGGTCTGTGTAAGGTAGATTAAGCAGAGAGATAGTGACAGGCCCAATGTCATGCAGCAAGTTCCACGGCTGGGCAGAGAGAGGCAGATTTCCCCAGTCCAAATTCCCACACTCTCTGCCCTTTCTCTCATCACTGTACAAATGATAATTCTTCAGCTTCAGAGGGTGAAATTTCAGATCTCTCTTTTCTTTTCTTTTTAATGCTGCACTAAATTAGTCTCTTTTTCAAATAGTGAGGAGTGGAGTTGGAGGCAAACAGCTTTGATATGATTAGTGGTTGAACCAGGAGGAAGGATCATGGGTGGATCCTATATTTTTTATGTAGTGACCTCAAAAACAAGAGAGAGGGTTTTGCAGGAACTCTGCTAATTGGCAGAAATAGCCTGTTGTGTTTGGCTGGGTGCAATGGCTTTGAAAATCATTGCAAACAAACAAACAAACAAACAAAAAGAGTATGCTTGGATGCCCCCAAAGTGTGTGCACAGATCCAGCTGCTATTGCTTAACGAAGCTCTTGTTGCAAGGTTCCATGTGTAATTCTGCATATTGTGCAGCTGTCCTTAAGTTACTCCACAGCAAGAAGTTGTTCTTCAAAGATATTTAAAAAGCCATTGAATCAAAATGCCCGATGTGTGGAGAAAACTGCTTACGTGACATAATGATATATTTTAAAGTCACGGAAAAGCAGCCAAAAAAAAAAAAAGAGTGAAGACTAAGAAATGCTTTACAGAGAGCGATATAGATACAAATTTGCAATGATTGTGGTATAGATTTCTATAAGAGGTTTTGATTACTGGGGAGTGAGCCAGCTCATTGTTTTTGCAGAGAAAGACATAATGAGATTCCACAGATGGAACCTTTTCAGGTGAGAAATTTTCTTAAAGATTGAGGGCTAAGTTACGGTAGTCACAGATGTTGATGCCTCTCTTGCAAGAAAAACCAACCATTGCATATTCATTTGAGTTTATCCAAATTTAAAACTTCCCCTCTGATTAGCATTGATGAAAGGCTTTTTATTTTTAAAAAACAAAAAACAAGAAAAAGATGCAAAGCAAATCCTCCAGGCTGGTAACAGATAGGACCAGCTGCCGCTACCCTAATCAATGTACCCTGAAAAATGTATTCTCTGTCATTTAAATTCTTTTAAGGGCATACTGTATCTGCATCACAAACTTATATTGGTCTTGTGCCATTTAAAACTGCCCATAGCTATGGTAAAAGGCAAACATGGCTCTGTTAGTAAAGGCATTCTGGTTTCAAATATGGAAGGAGTCAAATAAGAGGAGGGTTTTTGTTGAGACTGCAGCCTCGTGGGCAGGATAGCCCTACCAAGCTCAGTGTTTTCAATTCTAAGTGGCATCAGCCATCCAGGGTTTCGGGGGGTGGGTGGGAATTCAAGCCTTAGAGATACCAGGGATTGAACTTGAGACCTTGAGCATGCAAAGTGTGCAGACCGTCCCTAAGCAAACCTATTGTCTGGTCGTGTGATGTGAAAGGCAAAGAAAGGTGACCTCACCTGCCCCTGGCCCAGAATTCTCCAATCTTGCCTTAAAGCTAATTCTGCACAAACAACAAAATAAAATAAAATACAGAGCGCTAATGCTGACTGATGAACAAAAGTATATTGTCCAGATCAAGAGAAGTAATAGCACCGCTCTATTCTAGCTTGGTCAGACCACACCTGGAATAATGTGTCCAATTCTGGGCACCACAGCTTAAGAAGGATGTTGACAAGCTGGAACATGTGCAGAGGAATCATAGAATCATTGAGTTGGAAGAGACCACAAGGGCCATCGAGTCCAACCCCCTGCCAAGCAGGAAACACCATCAGAGCACTCCTGACATATGGTTGTCAAGCCTCTGCTTAAAGACCTCCAAAAAAGGAGACTCCACCACACTCCTTGGCAGCAAATTCCACTGTCAAACAGCTCTTACTGTCAGGAAGTTCTTCCTAATGTTTAGGTGGAATCTTCTTTCTTGTAGTTTGGATCCATTGCTCCGTGTCCGCTTCTCTGGAGCAGCAGAAAACAACCTTTCTCCCTCCTCTATGTGACATCCTTTTATATATATCCTTTTATATAGGAGGGGGACCAAGATGATCAAACCAAGCCTTATGAGGTTGAAGGAGCTGGGTATGTTTAGCCTGGAAAAGAGAAGATTGAGGAGAGGCATGATAGCCATCTTCAGATATCTCACATGGAAGATGGAGCAAGCTTGTGGTCTCCCCTGCTCTGGAGGGTAGGACTCAAGCCAGTGACTTCAAGTTACAAGAAAGGAGATTCCAACTGAACATCAGAGAGAACTTTCTGACAGTAAGATCTGTTCAGCGGATTCCCTCAGGAGGTTGTGGACTCACCTTCCTTGAAGGCTTGTAAGCAGAGGATGGATGGTCATCTGTCATGGATGCTTTAGCTGAGATTCCTGCATGGCAGGGGGTTGGATTTGATGACCCTCAGGGTCCCTTCCAACTTGATTCTATGGTTACCTGGCAGTCCCTTGAGCAGCCTTTGCTTCCCTGAGACAGCACACTAAGGCTGTGGGCACACCATACCATTAAAGCACATGACTTCCCCCAAAGAACCCGAGGGCTGTAGTTTACCCCTCAAGGAAATGTAATTTCCAGCACTCTTAACCGTTCCCGGAATCCTTATGAGGAAGTCATGTGCTTTAAATGGACATTACGTACAGCTGGTTCTTCTCTTGACCCTGCCTTCTCTGCCATATTCTTGCAGAACTGGCTAGCTTTGCTGCTTCTGTAGCTAGTTCAGCTCAGTTCAGGCCTCCTCCCGCCCTTGACACCCGCAACACTTCGAGTCCAATTTACAGTAAACCAAGCATGAAATTTATTTAGGAAAGTAATAGGATAGTCTGGGATGGGGTGAGATTAGAGAGATGCAAAAAGCATTTTAAGGAAAGAAAAAATACAAAATGCAGCTTCTGTCCTAATGCTTTAGACTTCTGTCCTTGAAGATAAGTTCGCTTATCAAGCGTACTGTCATGAGTCATGCTGTTGTGCTGAGCAGAGTGGAGAGATGGCTTTTCTCCCTAGGCTTGGTGTAGCCTGGTCATTGATGGGGAACAAGAGGCACCAATGTTCAATTTGGCTGCTCTTTCTGCCAAGCCGGCTTGCAATGTTCCTTGAGTCATGCTCATCGGCAGGGTGGGAAGGGGCTGGAACTGGTTTGCCCATTTCGAAATGTGTGTGTGTGTGTGTGTGTGTGTACAGACACTACAATTGTGCAAGAATGCAATTTTAAGATTTTTCATATTGCAAAGAATGTGCTCAGATTTTGCGGAATTAGACTGAAACTGCTGTGAATCTGGTATGGTCTGTGTGCTTCCTCCTGCCCCACACTTCCCTAGTACATTTGTAAACAAGTTATTGCAAAGATACCATGATCCAGTCATCTCTCCTCCAAAGCAAGCTCACCTTGCCATAAAATTCCCATCATTCAAGAAAAGGAGTCTGTGTGTGAAATAACACTTAAGATATAATTCTGAGTGTCCTATGGCTTGAATGGAAACATTCAGCATTTGGCTACTTGTTATAGGTTGCTTGCTGACCTTTCTTTTTTCCAAGACCTTTGACCTCTCATGAAGATTTACTGGGAACAAACTGTTCATCCCCCTTCAAATTTGTATAATTCATCACCATTTTCCTCTAAAAATTCTGGAAAGGCATCCATTAAATTATTTTTGGCAGGTCATTAATTAATAGTAGTAGTAGTACTTATTAAATTTCTATACAGTCCTTCATCTGAGGTTTACAATACAAAAACACAAAAACACATTACCTAGTAACAAACAAACAAAAATAACCTACAAATACACTGTTTAAAAGGCCACAGATTGTTTAATTAGCCCTAGGAAAAGAGGAATATTCTTGCCTGGTTTCTAAAAATAGGTAATGAAGGCACCAAGCCAGCCTCCCTGGGGAGAGCATTCCACAAATGGGGAGCCACTGCAGAAAAGGCCTGTTCTCGTGTTGCCACCCTCGGGACCTCTCATGCAGGGAGCACATGAAGAAGGGCCTCAGATGATGATTGCAGGGCCTGGGTTGGTTCATAATTGCACATATAGTCCACATGATGCAACTTTATGCAAAGAGGGGTCAATGGGAGGGCCCCTCTCCTGTTTAATGAACAATCCCATAATATAATATTGTTCCCAGGACTGCATTGCAGAGTAGAAGCTGAAAGGATCTGAGGCAGCCATCCTGACATCAGGAATAGTTTTCTGACACTAAGAGCTGTTTGACAGTGGAATGGACTCCCTCGGGAGATGGTGGACTCTCCTTCCTTGAAGGTTTTTAAGCAGAGGTTGGATGGCCATCTGTCATGTATGATTTAGCTGAGATTCCTGCATTGCAGGGAGTTGGCCTAGAAGACCCTTGTGGTCCCTTCAGACTCTACAATTCTATGATTCTAGTATTCATGGCTGAGCTTCAATAGACTCTCATATATATCATCCCCCTGATACTAGGACTTAGTCTCCTTACATGGAGCACCTCTCAGAATGTTGAGTTTTATTCATAGGAAGTAATCAGTGACCTGTAAAAAAGATATCAGTGCCCAGAGTTCCCATTACTGCAACTTTTTTTTTAAGACCACCTTTCCTTTCATCCTTCAAAATATATAAGTTGTCAATCCTAGCAGTTGCAGATAAGCCAGGAATATATGTTCCATCTGGCATTTAATCGTTTACATTCTTGACTTGAGAGGTTTGGATCTGGAGGCTGATATTAATTTCAACCAAGGTTTGTTGTTGGTTTTTGTTTTTGGCTTTTTTCACTGCTCTTTCGTAAGACTCCAAACTGACATCTGGTGAGCAAATCTGGTGAGCAAATGTTTTTTGGTTGTGGGGCAACTTTGGGCCATGTTGGAAGTGTAGTAGGGAGGGAGAATCTAAATCCTTCCAGAATCAATATTCGCAGTACACATCTCTTTCAGAGGCAGAGGGACTCTGGCCCCAGTGGCGTAGCGTGGGGGGTGCAGGGGGGCCCGCCCGCACCAGGCACAACATCTGGGGGTTAGGGTTAGGGCGTGCAAATCCACGGGTTAGGGGGCACAAATTACTTGCCTTGCCCCGGGTGCTGACAACCCACGCTACGCCACTGTCTGGCCCTCCATGTACTGTTGAACCACAACTCCCATCACCCCTTACCATTGGCAACGCTTGATGGGTCTGATGAGAGCCAATTACTTTTAGAAGGCCACAGCTTCTCCCACACCTGATGTAAAGTGGCTGTCTTGCTCAATGTGCAGCAAGCACAGACAGAAGAAGTAGGCTGAACCAGCAAGACTTTTCTCCATTGGCCCAGAATGCTAGGTTTTTAACACTCAGGGCTCATTCAGACTTCCTTTTGCGCCAGGATTTCCAGGCACAGGTCCGCGCTTAAAGTCCTATGTCCAAGTGGCAGACTTTTTCTTTTCTTTTCCTCTGCTGAATCAGAGCAAACGGCTAACCACAGAGCTTTAAAACCCAGACCTGTGCCTAGAAACATGGTGCAAAAAGGAATCCTCATTCTCCAAGCTGGGTTCCCTTCTGTCCCTCCCTGGTGAGCTGACTAGAGAAGCAGACGGGAGGTCTCGCACCTAGGTCTGTTCAGAGACCTAGGAATAATAGCTGATGATCCACCCTTGCTTAATAAAACCAGTTGTGATTTCTAAGGGCACAAAAGAGAGCGAGGATCACTGAGCATATAATGGCTGCCATGTTCGTCTGCAGAATCTCTGCACTGTTGGGGTCTTTTCTCAGTGCTGCATGAAGGACTTTGGGCTCCCTGGGGTACAGGAATCCCCAGCCCTCTCCTGCTCATCTTTCACTTCCCAAAATAAATTCTGCTGCAGCAAAGCAGCTTCTAATGTTCTGGTGGGGGAAAGTACCATGTTTTGCAACACTGACTCTTTATATTGTGCAAACGTGCCCACGGGGTGGTGTTTGTTTGAGACTGTACACATTGCCATTTACTCTGGCTCTAGTCTAGTGCATTCTCACTACTCCATGACCACACGATGTTACCCAGGACCCAGAGCTGTCCTCTAGTTTCTGGGGAAACACTGTCTTTTGATTCAGTTTCTTTGAGCCAGATTCAGTCCAACTTGAGCACGGTTTCCTTATTCAAGTTGCATTGAATCCCAAGTGTGTGTATTTGCAAAATAGGCATTTCCATCAGATCTCTGGGGATGCGGAGGGTGGGGGGGGGGACCACCCAGGAAATTCCATCAGGCTGTCCACAGATGTAGTGGTCCAATCCTGGGGAAGAACCTGGGACTCCGTGCATCTGGCTCTGCCACTGCCCACCCCTCTCTTCAAAAGGAAGGTGCAGGATGTGTGTCACTGGTTGGATGAACATCTTAGCCAGTAATTAGCCATGCAACTATACCTTTCTTGCATCCACTAAACCTTCCCACCAGTGCCTTGCCTATATACTCATCTGATTTGTGCATTAAGGACCAGCTGAACTGGGAGTTTGAGTTCTTCATCTGACAGCGAGGGCCCAGACACAAGTAAAGACATCACCACACAGTCTCTCCCGACTGGCATGGGCTTACAGTGGGTGACTTCAGTACACAAAGCAATCGACTTGAAATGCAGCAAGAAAAAAAACACAACCTTGCTGCCGTAGGCACCAACTCCTAGGGTCCGAGGGGTCTTCGTTTCCCCTCCCCAAAAAAGATTTTGACGTGCCCCCCCAATGTTGATGAGCATTGCCATTCAAAAGGTGTACATGCACCACATCATGTGATTGATTATGTGGGGTGGGGTTACTTGCCTCCCCCCCTTATTTTATTCAAGTTGGCACCCTGCTTGCTACATTTTAGGCTTGTATTGTGTACACCGCCGCTTTTGAAGCAGGTTTCAGAGGCATTGTTTCCCAAGGTATACACAGTTGTTTCTTCTGCCGCACTGTCACTGCCAGTCAAGCAGGCTTTGAAAGCTTTTGAATGACTGCAAAACCCTGTGAAACTGATGGCAGAGGGATGTGTGGGCAATAGTGCCTACATGCCACCTTCAAACCCTCTGGGGAGGAAACCCTATTGTCTGCCTCCTATTGCTGTTCTCTCTAACACCACCTGGAAAATATTAATAGACATCAAATTGTTCTTCTCTTTGGCTCAGTAGCAAAGTGGAAAGAAACCATTATCTGCTGTGGGGAGGATCTTATTGTCCAAGCCTGGGAAATCCTGCAGCTCTGCAGTGGCAACAGCATTTGTAGAATTGACAGCAGCTGTGTTTCTCAATTGTTGTTCAGGGGTTGTTTTTCTCCCCCAAAGACGTCCAGCAGAAGCCAGCCAGTAACTGCAGAAGGTCAGGCAATTGGACCTGGCAGGCATCAGAAATTGGGAATGTTCCCTTAGGGCCTCCTGGTGCATAATTGCTCAGTTCTCTCATTGTCTCCATCCAGCCTTCAATTAAAACAGCAATAATTCACATTAAAATATTAAAACAAAACATTGAAATTAAAAGTAAACAATATAAAACAAAACACCCCATAATAGTTCTTTAAACGCCTGGAGAAATTAAAAGGTTTTTACCTGAACACACACACACACAAAGGATAATGGCACCAAGCAAGCTTCTCTGGGAAAGGAGATTTTAAATATGAGATGCCACCACCAAAAACAGCCGTTTTGAATCTCAAAAACCCCATTTCACAAGGGAGCCAAAGGAGGGTCTCTGGTTACTGAAGAAGAGCTAAGCGCCAGGGCCACTTTCACACGTGTCAGTGAGCAGCACATGAAGTATGCTGGTCCCAATCCCTTATCCATAATATAAACAGATTCATTCCAGTAGTATAGCTTAGATGCATAGTTTGATGCTCATACTCACACAATCTGGAACGATTCATACAGACTTCACAGGACTGTGAGCATTTTGTGTGCACAAGAAAGGGGTGGGTAACATTTGTCAACGCAAATGCCACATCATACCTTCCAACATTTTTGTCCCCAAAATCAGGATGTCAGAAGGGGCACGCCTTCCAGTCTGGCACTCTGGCACTCATCAGCAGGGTTGTGCCAGAGCTGGTGCAACCCTGCTTATGATCACCAGAGTGAGCATCTTTTGGTCCAGCACTCACACCAAGGATTGGCTTCTATATGGGGCTCTTGAGGGGTATGCCACATTCTTTTCTGCATACATGAAAAGTGTGGGGGTGCATGCCAGTGGTGGGTGGGACCAGAGACAAAACTGGGCAGAGGAATGAATTCAAAATGTACTTTTCTACAGTAGGCTAGTTTCTACAAGTAGCCTTCTCCATTAAAGCATGCAAGAAACATGATCAGAGCTCAAGGACACATTCCAGCCAGGCAAAAACACTCAAAGAGGGTGTAAAGAAGGCTGAGTGGCCCGGGGAGAAGTGGTTTGACTGGGAAGAGGGTGTGGGAAGAGTTCTGAGGACCAAATAGAGAGGCTTGGAGGGGTACATTTGGCCCCCAGGCCTGAAGTTTCCCACCCCGGTGTAAGGTGAAAGATGTAACAAAAGGATTCTCTCTCTCTCTCTCTCTCTCTCGTTTTAAATACCTCTCCATGCAACTTACAGCTTTGAAAAGCACCAGAGTTTCAGAGTGTACATACTGAGAGCCTCAGACACCAGTGACTGCGATCATGTTCTCCAAACAACTGCGTAATTATGGGATGGGTAGAGAGAGGAATGGAACCAGTCACTAAGCATAGGGGGAGCTAGATTGAAATATGTCTGTATAATTGGCTTGCTACATTCTCTGGATTATTTCCCAAGAGCCCTGGGGTATATTTTATTATTAATAATAACTTTTTATATAGCTCTTCCTATCCTGAAGGACCCTAGAGCACTCCACATACTTTATAAACTAATTAGGCAGATTCTGTCTCACTTACAGTGGAGATTCAAAAATATTAATAATAATCAACCTCAGGAGGTAAGCAAATTACTCCAGAAATACACCCGTTTAACTGAGACAGAATCTACTCAGGGCAGATGCAGACAACTGCCCGCCACAGGCGTTAAGACAAACATCCTTTGCAACTGAGAATCCAACTTGTGACGTGCACAGTCACCAACTCTGTTCAAATCAAGTTTGCATTGTTTTATAATTCAAAAAATAATCATTTGACTGAAGACAACAATAAGGCAAAGGAAATGTGTGATCATGTGTCTCTCAAATCACTTTCAGCTTCCTTGGAAACTGGGGTGCCTCCAGGGATACCTGGGAGTATGCAGATGCAGATGGAATAAATAATGTTACAGCGACTGATCGAGCTTTTGCAAGAGTGATTGCATGCCAATGGCTGAGAATGACCAGTACAAAAGGGGTCAAGGGACCTATGGCCCACCAGACATTCTTGGGCTCCACCTCCCATCAGCCCCCATCCAGAATGGCCAATAGTCAGGGATGATAAGAGGCTGCAGTTCAACAGTATCTGAAGGGCCACAGCTTCCCTGCTGGTAGAGGTTTCCTGAATGAAAGCTAATGCTTGGGAGATACCCAGTGATGGATGGCGCCCATTGGAATGGGCAAGGTGGAAGGCAGGGGGACCAACAGTAGGTGAAACCAGAGCCAGCAACAGGCAGAGGCCAGTAGTTCTAGTTTTGCCCCCAGCCACTGTTCTTCTATGATCTACAAGGCGACATGGAGACAGCTGACAAGTAGTGCTACCCCTTGGACTAATTGTATACAAAAATACAGATGCGGGGGGGATAGGACTACAGGAAGGCTGAGGCTGGTGGGGGAGTGCCTCATTCACCCTAATGAAACAGTCTCCACTGCCCCTGCCCAACTCTTCCTGCCATTCATGCACAGGGAACTGAAATAGGGATCCTGGGCTTCCAGTTCTAATGGAGGTACTGGAGACCTCAGTCTTGAGACTATTGCACTGATCTCCTGCCACTTCTCTCCACTGCTTCCCCCTGCCCTGCTGTTTTTAATCTTTCTTGAAAATTTTGCTTACAGGATGGCTGCATGCACTGCACAGTGTAGTTCTGGTGAGTCTCCAGCCACTTGCCACCTTAATTTGCCCAGATGTACATATACAATTCTGTTGTGGGCCAGTGCTTCTAGAGAAGGTTTTTCCAAACTTGGGTCTCCAGCTGTTGTTGGACTACAACTCCCATCATCCCTAGCTAGCATGACCGGTGGTCAGGGATGATGGGAATTATAGTCCAAAAGCTGCTGGACACCCAAGTTCGGGAACCCAGCCTAGACCTTTAAATGCCTCATAATACTAAAACACTGCAATGCAGAACATCTCCCCTGCTTCAGACCTTCAGCCCCGATGCATGGGCTTTCAGGGAATGTGGGGACGGAGCCAGCAAGCCTGATCCTGAACACTCTCATGGGGTTGGGAGAGAGCAACTAAAGGGAGCTATATGGATATCACCTAGTGTGGGCATCGTTAGGGCTTGAGGAAGGTGGCATCTCTCCCTATGAAGGAAAGAAGGCTAAGGGAAAAGAGCAGGAAGACTAAGTTGGAGAAAAACTCAAAGAATTAGCAAAAAAGAGTGTCTAAGTACAGTGGTACCTTGGGTTAATAACTTAATTCATTCTGGAGGTCTGTTCTTAACCTGAAACTGTTCTTAACCTGAAGCACCACTTTAGCTAATGGGGCCTCCTGCTGCCACTGCTGCATGATTCCTGTTCTCATCCTGAAGCAAAGTTCTTAACCTGAGGTAATATTTCTGGGTTAGCGGAGTCTGTAACCTGAAGCGTATGTAACCTGAAGTGTATGTAACCCGAGGTGCCATTGTATCAAGGTGCTTTTTTTCTCTGGGGATCTGATATGGAGTGGTAGATTTGCTGTGCGATAGAAGGACTTGTGCTGCTTCCTTCTTCCTATGCGTGGCTTGTTTAGTGTAAGGATGAGAACACAGGGATATAAGCATGCAGAACATCCTAGGTGCAATCTCCAGCTTCTGCCAGTCAGTACGCTCAGCTAGACAGTTTGGGAATAAGGCAGCTTCTTACGAACATTTGTAAAGAAACCAGGTGCTGGGAGGGGGGCGGGGACAACTGCCTAAGGCTCCAGTCCTCACCCTTCAAAGGAAATCAAACCTGAGTAGTGCTGTCCATGGAACTTCTCATTATACAGGAAGTGAGAAGCATGTCACACTGCATGCCCAAGAAAATACCTCCTGGTTTCACCTGGTTTTCCCCCCTCCCCATTAACGACATAGTTACTCTCCCTGTATTGTTAGTGTGTGTGCTTTGTGCTTTGACAGCTTGGCACATTTTGATGGAGTCTTTGTCCAAGGCTGCCACGAACCACCCCTGCACTTGTCTGTCTCCCCTGCCTGGTGGTGGAGTGCTGGCATACAAGTGGTGCTGGAAGAACAATACTCTTCTCTCTCTGGAGCTCTGTATCTGCCCACAGCCACTTAGCTGAAATGTGTCACAATTATAGGCTTGTGCTGAATAAGCAGCAGGAAGTCTCTTCCTTCAACATCTAGCTGCTCTCTCCATCTTTCTGGGATAAGTTACCTTTGTGTGTGTGTGTGTGTGTGTGTGTGTGTGTGTGTGTGTTTCCAGCTTGTCTATTGCAGATGTATGAGGCATATAAAATCATGAATGGGTTTGTTTTTCGAGTGGGGAGGGAGCGTGGAATGAACGACTGGGAGCAGCTGCTGAACCATGGCATGTCTTACACAACTAGCAGGCCCTGGATGAAATTAGCGCACAGCAAGTTTTAACACAACCCAAATGAGATATTTGATCACGTAGGGCATAAAACTGGCTGCTATGCAACAGGGTAGTAATGGCTGATGTTAGAGCTGAGATCAAAATATATACTAGGCGGTTTCATGGAGGGTAATAACATGAGGGCTGCAGCTCAGCAGCATCCACTCTACATACCAAGGGTCCCAGGTTCAATCCCCGGCATCTCCTGGTAGGGCTGGGAAACACCATTGCCTGAAACCACAAAGAACCATTGCCAATCAGTGTAGATTGCCAATCAGGTAGACAATATCTACCAATAGTTAGGGCTCACCTATACTTTCACTTGCCTCCCCCCCCCCTTTCCACTGGAGAAGCCCGAACCTTCTCCGGGTTGATGTTTGCTCCGATTTAGCGCTAAAGAGCAAGTTTTCTGGGGGAAAGTGGTGGAGCAAAGGCAAAATTGATCAGACTCATAACTAGGAAGCACAGGACAAACAGAAACCCACTCAGACCTGTGCTTTCTAGCAGAAGTGTGGATGAGCCCTAATTCAGTACAAGGCAGCTACCAGTATTCCTCTGTTCAGTTAATCAGGTTGGTCAAGACATAAAGGGTGGCAGCAGTGGTGTAACATGGGGGCAAGCACAGGTGCAGAATTGTTGCTGGGCTCCATTGAAAACGGCTTCTCCACGTGAACCAGGAAGTGACCTCTCCAGAAAATGGAATGACTCTTCTTATCTTTGTGGCTAGAATCTCCTGGCTGACGCAGATGCCGTTAGGCAGTTGAATGCACATGCTTACTCTGTCTACTTCCCTCTCACCCACCCCTCCATGCAACCCCGGGCACTGGCAACCCATGGTACACCCCTGGCTAGCAGTCAGCTAAGGGCTTATCCACACTTATCTTTTACCCTGCAGTTTCCAGACACAGGCCCATACTTTAAAGCTCCATATCTGAGTACCCTCTTTTTTCTCTCTCTCCAGAGCTTTCCCCATGAAAACCTTCTCTTTAATGCTGGATCGGAGCAAACAGCAATTTGGGTTTTCCAAGGATTGCTCCAATTCCGCTTTAAAGAGCAGGTTTTCACAGGGAAAGCCCCAGAGCAAAAAGAGCATGCTTGCACATGGAACTTTAAAGCATGGACTGTGCTTGGAAAGGGCAGTTTGGGAAATTTAAAATGGTAGCTCATAGCTGCTTGCTGCTGCCAGGTGGGCCTACCAGGGCTGGTGCTTTCATTAGGTCAACCTAGGGTGCAGCACTGATTTTTGAGGAGCACAGTTTAATAAAGATCTCACTCTCTATATATACTGTATACATGCATACATAAAAAGTGAATGTGCACTTAATTTTAAATCTTACAGTCACATCTTAATCTTATTTAGAAAATATATTCATTTTTCTAGAGAGCTATGGCTGATTTAAAAATGGCCATCTGGAGCTCAGTACCACAAGCAAAAGGCGGAAAACTACAGAGCAATCAAAGCAAGAAGGGTTCTTCTCGAAATACCTCTTCAGTACAGTGCTAGTAATGGATTTTTCTTTAGGTTTGTATAATATCTAGCCCTTTTTTTATCCCATCATGAACAAACATTTGCACAGAGTAAAGATCAAGAAACAATGGTTGACTATCAAGGAAAATATATCCAAAACAAGCTTAAACAGCTTCTAGCAGATGCCATAATGCAGAAAATTTTAGCACATGCAGATACTACTCAATTATTCTGGACTGCACACCTGATATTAGTCATATTGAACAAATAACAATGATTGTATGTTATATTGATATAATCAAACCATGAGATAATGAGATGTCTGAGCCTGAGGTACATTGTCCATAAGAGGTCTGAGCCTGAGGAATTGTCCATAAGAGGACAATTCATGGGATTTGTTCCACTAAAGGAGGCTACAGGTACCTTTATGATAAAAACTCTTTTTGGACAGCTTGAGCAAATGGGATTACCAATTAAGAATCTGAGGTTATGACAATGGGAGTAATGTGAAAAGCAAAGATAATGGCATACAAGAGAGGGTCCTGGACTAAACTCATGTGCCATTTTTGTGCGCTGCAATGCATAGGGACACGGGTGGCGCTGTGGGTAAAACCTCAGTGCCTAGGACTTGCCGATCGTATGGTTGGCGGTTTGAATCCCCGTGGCGGGGTGAGCTCCCGTCGTTCGGTCCCAGCTCCTGCCCACCTAGCAGTTCAAAAGCACTCTCAAGTGCAAGTAGATAAATAGGGACCGCTTTATAGCAGTAAGGTAAACGGCGTTTCCGTGTGCTGCACTGGTGCTGGCTCGCCAGATGCAGCTTGTCATGCTGGCCACATGACCCGGAAGTGTCTTCGGACAGTGCCGGCTCACGGCCTCTAGAGCGAGATGAGCACGCAACCCTAGAGTCGGACACGACTGGCCCGTACGGGCAGGGATACCTTTACCTTTTTTTAAAGCATTGCACACTCTTTAAACTTGGTAGTCAATGGTGCTGCTAAGTGTTGTCTGGAAGCAACTAGTTTCTTCAGTTAGGTTCAACAACTCTATAATTATTTTTTCTGAACTGACTTAGTATTGGCAAGTTCTAATTAGCAATGTATCAGACTTAGGCATAACTGTTAAGCCATGGAGTGAAATAAGATGGGATAGCCGAATCAATGCTTTGAAACCACTGAGATATCATTTGGTAGTATATATGATGCTTTCATAGTGATCTTTGATGGCACAAGCCTAAAAGGTTTAACTGGAAATACTTTCCAAATTGAAGCTTAGGCCCTTGCAGATGCAATTTGTAAGTTCAAGTTTGTGGTATCCCTTCTTATATGGCACAACAATCTTAAAAACAAGGTACTGCAAAATAAGGAAACATTTAAATTCAGCTACAAGCCATTTGCAAGTGACCAAGAATTACCTTGTGGGGTGCAGGTGTGATGATGATTTACAACAAGTTTTGATAGATGCTACCGAGTTTGCAAAGGAGCTAGAACTATTACAAAACTTTGAGACAGAACAAGGTAGAAAAAGGAGAAAGAAACAGCAGTTTGAGTATGAGGCACAAGAAGAGGCGCCGCAAGATCCGTAGCAGAAATTCAAAGTAGATTTTTACTATGCTGTCTTAGACATGGTCATACAATCTGTTGAAGAGAGATTCAAACAGCTACAACAATATAATTCCCTCTTTGGCTTCCTTTATGATGCACAATGGAAACAAAGATGTTGATGCTGAATATCTGTGTTGCAAACTTAGAGCAATAGCCTGAAGTCTTCCAAAGTCCATGCCACCACAAGGAGTACTTCTCTTCATACTCCGACAAGAACTAGTGGATAATGTATCCAATGTTCCTGTTGCTTTAAGGATCCTTCTCACACTTTCAGTGGCGAGTGGTGAACAGTTTCTCAAAGGAAAAACTTACATACACTCAACAAGGTTGCAAAAGAGATTAGTTGGCTTGGCAAGTATATCAACCAAACATGCCCAAGGATCAGCACTTGACCTGAAGAAACTGGTGACAAGATTTTCAAAGAAGGCCCGCAAAGTGAGGTTTTGATGTGCCTGAGACTTACATTTTAGCGTCACAATTCACATGATTCATCAAAATGATTTGTGTGCTAAAATATATTCTTTTGTACCTGAGAAAGATAATCAAAGAGTGTTGTGTTACTTATCCTTGCAATTTGAAATAAACGTAGCAGTTTTACATTTTGTGCTTTTCATTTTTCCTACAAGACATCTGTTTTTGGAATTTGAAGTTAGCCAGTTTTGGAGGTGCAAGTAGTTAGCCTTGCCTAGGGCGCCAAATCGCATGCCCTGCGCCTACAACCCGCTGACATCAGAGGGCGCTTTGTCAAAGGCCTCCTCAAACCTCATATGCCAGTCCTGCAATAAATCAACAATAACTGTCAAACGGCAGCCATTAAAATATTAATAAGCAGCAGTAGAAAACTAAAAACTCATTAAAAATTGAAAGCAGCAGATCATACAGTAAAAGCTGACTAGAATTTTTTAATGCTAGCCTGCTAATGAGAACCAGGGAGCCTGATGGAGGTGCTACTGCGATACTTTACAGAACCAGGACAGGGGGCACATTTTAAATTTACTTAGGGCAGCAAAAACTCTTGCTGTGACACGGGCCCCATCTGCACTACACATTTAAAGCTGTATCACGCCACATTAATCATCCATGGCTTCCCCCAAAGAATATTGGGGGCTGTCATTTGTTACAGGTGCTGCCAAGTTCTTAGAGTGGTTTAACAATCAATCCCTCTTCTCAGGGAAGTTGTAGTTCTGTGAGTGGGAAAAGCTTCTCCTAAGGATTTGATAAGAATAATTTTATTATTTATACACCGCCCATGTGGCTGGGTCGCCCCAGCCACTCTCCATCACCCTTAACCAACCTCACCTCCCAGGATTCTTTCAGGGAACCCACGGCTGTTCAGAGTGGCATGATACAGCTTGAATTCTATAGTGCAGATGGGACCCAAGATTGGAAAAAAGGAGAAACTGACGGAAAGTGAAATTGACAGGTGTGCCCATCCCTATCTGTGACCTTGCCATCGCAAGACAACGAATGTCATAGGCCAGTTTCAAATGGGTTCGACCAGTGGCCGAGCATATGGCCGCTCTGCTCAGGGCAGGCATGCTCCCAAGAGGGTGTGTGGCACACTCCTGAGGGAGGCATGGGGTGGAGGGTGCCCTTTCAGGTGCAGGATAGCCACTCAGGTGCCCAGAGAGGTGTGCGCAGCCAGGGGCAGAGCGAGCGGCCCATGGCAGACATTTGGCCTACTGCCCGCTCACGATTCCCAAACTTCCCCCAAGCTGTCAAAACGAAAGGGGATGGGGGATGCCGCCAGCAAAGCGGCGCAGCTGCCCCCTTACCCCAACGGCTCGGGGTAGGCTTGGGAGTTACAGGCAGATGACACACCAAATGTCACCCCCCCTCAGTGAGGGCACCCAGGGCAGTCCACCCTCGCCGCCCCCACCTTCCTACTTCCTTGGGTTCAACTCACCAACAAACTTTGAGAATTGTAGGTTTGCACAAAATCCATGTGTCTCTAACAGAATTCTCAGCACTTCCATAAAATTATAGTTTCCGGGGTTTCCTGTGAGAAACAGTGACCGTAAAATAAATCAGTTGTAAACCTGTTTGAATCTGTGTGCTCTTAGAACCACTTCACACAACACATTTTTAGTACACTTGAAGTGTAGCCAAGTCCAGCCTCAGGGTGGGTAACTTTTGCTGAGCTGAATGGGATGCCAGGCTGAGCTCAAGGCCTGTGTTGTTTATTAAACATATTGTCCGCAGTGAGCTTTGGTGGCAAAAGCAAGTTTCTACAATCTTTTTTTCAAGGTTCTATAGGTTTTCCCCCCCAGTACTATCTGCTTTAAAAAAAAAAGCTTCCTTCAGTTAGCTTTAAAGTATGTTTCTTTTTCGATTTCCACTTTGATGTCATTTGTGCTAGGTAAAAACCAGTGGAGCACAGCTTTACTCTGAGGCTACATTACCAAGCACTTAGCACTTCAAATACTGTAAACACTATAAGCACTATATAAATGATTAAAAAAAGTAAAGCTGTAAGTGGTCAGCTGGAGATCTGTTTTTTTTATTTGTAACTTTTCTGAATATTAAAACATGGATATTCAAAAAGAAAGAAATAAGAATCCTTGCCGAAAGACAGGAACTGCTGCAAAAAGAAATCAAAAGTAAAGCAAGGCAGTTGCTAGGCTTGGTCACGTGGTTACTGCAGCTCTATATTTTGGGGCAATGGCAATCTTCAAAGGGATTTTGGTTTTTTTAAAAAGCAGTGAGGAAAGGAGCTACAGCCTGGGAGAATGTAGTACAGTGGTATCTCGGGTTAAGAACTTAATTCGTTCAGGAGGTCTGTTCTTAACCTGAAACTGTTTTTAACCTGAGGTACCACTTTAGCTAATGGGGCCTCCCGCTACCGCTGTGCGGCCGCCACGCGATTTCTCTTCTCATCCTGAAGCAAAGTTCTTAACCTGAGGTACTATTTCTGGGTTAGTGGAGTCTGTAACCTGAAGCATCTGTAACCCAAGGTACCACTGTACTGCATATGGTGATAGCAACCCTTTAAGACTAGTGATACCACTCCAACAGAGGGCTTACTCTTTGTAGCTGAGGAGGGAGTGCCTGGAACTCAGAGGGGAAACCTCACAACAGAAACTACATTCGCCTTTGTGTTGAACATATTGAAGAACTTACTCCACGATTCCCTAAAGTCATCTTTTGAGAGCCACCCACCCCACCTGGTGTTGTCTTTATTGGGCTCATACAACTAGTGCGCGAATGTGCAGAAAGCAGAGGAGCAAATAAGAAATAGCTCAGTCCCTTTTTGTGGACATTGCTGCACTAGCTTGATGAATACATTGTGTGATTCTTTTTCTCTTTTGTAGTGTGCAGGCAACCCCCATTTTGCATGGAGGTTGTGTTTCAAGTCATCATGCGCAACTGAGGAGCATGCATAAGCCAGCTCTGCCCCATTCTGCCCCCTCTTCTGGCCACTTCTGGGTTGCCACAGTGTGCACACAAGGTCGTGCGCATATCAGAGGCATGCAAATTGGTCGTTGCCTGTACATTCAGTGCCTCGGGTTACAGATGCTTCAGGTTACAGACGCTTCAGGTTACAGACACCAATAAGACAGAAATATTACCTCAGGTTAAGAACTTTACCTCAGGATGAGAACAGAAATCGTGCAGTGGTGGCGGGAGGCCCCATTAGCTAAAGTGGTACCTCAGGTTAAAAACAGTTTCAGGTTAAGAACAGACCTCCAGAATGAATTAAGTTCTTAACCCAAGGGACCACTGTACACATATTTTTAAAGGATTGTGTAGCTGCTTCAAATCTTAATATTTTCATGAACACATGAGGTGGGTTTGTAACACGAACAAATCTGAAAGGGGAAAATGGCCTCTTAGAACTGAAAAGGACCCAGTGAGTCACCTTGTCCAACCCTGTGTCTTAGGACATGACATCCAATACCTAACATACCTCTGAAATATGTCTGTCAACCGTGTTCTGGAAAACTGCCAAGGAACAAGATGCTATAACTGTTTTTTCCATTGCTCAAAGAGAAATCTACCATCTGCTATAAATCACAGGAGGCGGCCTTACACCGAGTCAGACTATTGGGACATTATTATTATTATTATTATTATTATTATTATTAATAATAATAATAATAATTTTATTTATATCCCGCCCTCCCCAGCCAAAGCCGGGCTCAGAGTGGCTAACAACAATAAAAATAACACAGTTTACATACAATGACAATCAGTTAATTGAAATGCATTCTAAAATCAATTCATTCTAAAATCAATTCAAAATCAAATCAATGGCAACCATTGGGCTAGAGTTTTATGAGGAATACCGAAGGAGGGGGTCAGACTGCCTTAGCCAAAGGCCTGGTGGAACAGCTCTGTCTTGCAGGTCCTGCGGAAAGTTGTCAAGTCCCGCAGGGCCCTAGTCTCTTGTGACAGAGCATTCCACCAGATTGGGGCCACGGCTGAAAAAGCCCTGGCTCTGGCTGGACCTCCCTGTGGCCCAGGATATCCAAGATGTTTTTATTTGAAGACCGTAAGGTCCTCTGTGGGACATACCAGGAGAGGCGATCCCATAGTTCAAGTCTGCACTGACTGGCAGCATCTCTTCAGGCAGTGGTCTTTCCCAGTCCTGCTTGGAGATGCCGAGAACTGAACCTGGGACCTTCTGCATGCAAAGAGGATACTGTACCCTGAGCTTCTTTCCAAGCAAGGACTTGTATCCAAGCAATTGTGTATGAGATTAGGCTGCAGCTGCCTGCTTTGCACATCTATCTGGAAGCAAGCTACACTAAACTTATTGGGACTTCTTTTTGAGGAAACTTCTGAAGGATTGGGCTGTGAAAGTCTAACAAAGGGCTTTTTTCAAAGCGCCCAAGCAAGCAAACATTGGTTAATTTATTTCAGCTGCCTATGATGCACCATGTGGGCAGCAAAGGCTGTTAAATAATGAAATATGTCATGTAATCTTAACAATAGCTTTTACAGCTACCTTGAACACATTTACAGTGGCTGCCTTTGAGGAAGAATACTTCCTTTATTTGTCAGCCTGCAGCAACATCACCCAATAACGTAGGTTAAAGTATCATAGAAAATGGAAAACACTGCCAGAGTTTCTAAGGAATAGGATAACAGCTCTACCCTTGGGAAAAGTAGAACTTAATAACTAACTTGTCAAGGCCTTCCTTATGATTTACTCAAGGGAGCAGAAGAGATGCAGTTCAAATTCTACAACCACTGCGAGGTAGGACTGAGATTTTGAAGACTGCTTGAAAGAAGTCCAGAGGAGATAGATGATAGATAGATGATAGATAGATAAATATAGATGATAGATAGATATAGATAGATAGATAGATAGATAGATAGATAGATAGATAGATAGATAGATATAGATAGATGATAGATAGATAGATGATAGATGATAGATAGATAGATAGATGATAGATTAGATAGATAGATAGATGATAGATAGATGATAGATAGATAGATAGATAGATAGATGATAGATAGATAGATAGATAGATAGATAGATGATAGATAGATTATAGATGATAGATAGATAGATAGATAGATAGATAGATAGATAGATAGATAGATGATAGATAGATAGATGATGATAGATAGAGAGATAGATGATAGATAGAGATGATAGATAGATGATAGATAGATGATAGATAGATAGATGATAGATAGATAGATAGATAGATGATAGATAGATAGATAGATAGATAGATAGATAGATAGATAGATAGATGATAGATAGATAGATAGATAGATAGATAGATAGATGATAGATAGATAGATAGATAGATGATAGATAGATATAGATAGATAGATGATAGATAGATAGATAGATAGATGATAGATAGATAGATAGATAGATAGATAGATAGATAGATAGATAGTAGATGATAGATAGATAGATAGATAGATAGATAGATAGATAGATAGATAGATAGATAGATAGATAGAAAGAAAGAACCTGGAACTTTTGTTTTTCTACGTTAAACATTGAATTTGTCTTACTTGTTTTTATTCATTCATTCATTTTCTAACACTTATATTTTGCTTTTCTTCCATCGTGGAACCCAAGGTGGTATATGTGTTGTTCCCAGGTGGTTCCCATCAAGAACTGGTTAGCTGATGGACTTGTGTGCCTTCAAATTCATCCCTTGGGATCTACTTAATTCCTGTACACTTTCTTCCAACAGTCTTAAGAAACTCAACACTTGCCTTTTGTGGTTGTAGAATTTGAACTGTATCTGACCTCCTTCTGTTTCTTGACTTCTTTGAATTCAAATGAAGTTTGCATAAAGACTCCTGGTTTCTCTGGGTGCGACAGCCCAAAATCCCAAGGTTTGGACATGCTCAGCTCTCCTCTCCTGATTTGTATTACCTGTTTGGGCAAAGGGAGGAACAGAGCCAAAAAACCAATGTCTTATCGATACTCAATGCGTTATTTTTGTTTTCCGTTTGTGATATAATCAAGTTCGAATTTGTCATTGATAACGTCTTATCCACAGTAAACTCCTTCTTTATCTTGGTTCATTTTGGATCATCTCCTTCACATCTGTATTCTTTAAATCACTTCAAGCGATGATACGTTTCAAATAAAAGCAGTTCAGCTGCAGATCATCAAATGCTGAGTAATCAAACAATGGATATGTATTTATGGCTCTGTCCATGGTGTTCTGGCAATGCTGCTATATCATCACACAACTTGTGGTAAAGCAAAGCTAGTGGCAGCAATAACCAGAACCAAGGAAAGCTAAAACCTAGGTCTTGAAGAGTTAGGGACAGAGGAAACTGCCATGTACAAAGTTAGACCATTGATCCACCTAGCTCAGTATTGTTTACACTATATTGGCAGTAGCTTTCCAGGGTTTCAGGCAGAGTTTTCTCCTGGCACTACCTGCAGATTCTACAAAATAGTTGCAAAAGACAAAAGCCATTCTTTGTTATTCCTTTGCTCTTCCAAAGTTCTATTTAATAACTGGGAGATAACTTTCTCAAGGCATTATGCCTTGCACATACTTATATGACATGTGGCTGTTCCTAAAGTGTTATCTTCAATATAATTATAATTGAAGCCTTCCTATTTGACCCCATGACTAGGGGGATGGTAGAGAAATTTGATTTAAAGGCAAACCTCCCTAATTTGTACTTTCCTGAACATTGTGAGAACCAAAACGCAGCCATCCTTTGAAATTTGCACTTCTTTGAATTTTGCAATGCAATTCTCGAACCACATAATGTGTGCACAAATGCATATACTGAGGTAAAGTGTGGATAAAAAGGCATATATTCATAAAAATAACACTAAAATATGTGTTATACTAGGGGGAAATTGCTTTGCAAAATTGCGCAGAAGACAAATTTGCGTACAAAGTGTATGTTAGGAAAAATCATATTGCAATGCTGATGAAGAGCGACGGTTTAGATAATTCACAAGCTGATGTGAAAATGTACCGTATTCACTTGAGTCTAATGGGCCATCAAATCTAATGCGCTCCTTAATTTTCAGAACCTTGAAACAAACAAAAAAGTATTTGCTGGTGAATGTAAATGTGCCATCGAATCTAATGCACACCTTAATTTTTGCAGTGTAATTTGGCCAAAAAAGGTGAGCATTAGATTCAAGTAAATATGGTATTTTAATGCAGATTTACCAAAGCACAGCTCTTCTCTGAATTTGCGTTTCTCCAAATTTGTCGGTGCAGTCTTCTAAACCAAGAAAGTGACCATAGTGAACAAAAAAAGCCTTCTATCGGGGTGAATCGCTTTAAAAAATGCATATACCATGGGAAAATGCATACAGAAATGTGAACATTAGGAGAAATGATGGTTTCCTACAAGCATCAGTGAAAACAAGATGCTTGTCTAGATGGGCCATTGGCCTGATCAAGCAGGCTCTTCTTATATTCAGGTTGGTGCAATATTTGGAAAGTTTGAATTCGGTTCCTAACTATGCTGCACAAAAAAATTCTGTGCAACCTTCAATGACCTCTATAGGTCACTGCGCCGGCAAAGAAGGAGCCAGATTAGACATAATGTTGGCTCCACCAATACATGTTCAAAATGTGTGGTGTTACATGGGAAACACAACCTGGCCCAAGACGAACAGTTCAAAATTCAGGATGTATAGTTAATGCAGGGGGGAAACAGAAGTCCAAGTAGAGATGATACAAAATATTTGTGGAAGGGATGCCTATGTGTGGCTCCCCAATGATGGAAGTCTAGTAATGAAGCTGAGTCAGGATAGAGGGAAGTTAGCTAGGTTTCAGTAACCATGATTCAGTGTTGGTGTCACATACCATTTAAAAACTCATTTATTGTTTGGCCAGCGGAGCATAAGCTGAACACTTCAGTCACAGCTGTTCTCAACTGTCTACAAAATGGCCACCAGCCTCCTCAGAGCACTTGAGGATGGGCTGGTGCATATAAAACAGCTGCCACCTGGAGGCCACTTTAAATTGCTACACCAGCAAGCCATTCATTTTGCTGCGGCCCATCACTCAGCTCAGGCGATTTCCTTCGCACCAACGCAACCCTTTTTGCTATTTCCTTTCCCCTTTTTTTAACGTTTGCAGTAACACAAAATAAGGTCGACTGTACCCATGTTCTGCTTGAATAGCATGTGAAATAAAACTGAAGTTAAGTAAAAGCTATCTGTGTTTTTATTATTCCTTTGTTTGTGAGGTTCACTAGTCGATTTCCTCCCCTCAATAAGGATTATATCCCATAGTTGAGTGAACCAGGCTTCCATCAAATTTGTGTTTAACAATCTCCAAAAAAATTGTCTAGGATGACTCTTGCAGCTGTCATGAGATGAGTGATAAGATCTTTCTGAATGAGATCCTGTGCTTTTGGTTCATACATAGAGATAACAGGATGTTTGGGGGGGTCCAAAGCAGTGGTTTGATTTATGATTCGTTCTGTTTCACGAAATATTTTAGTCCAGAAAAGGTGGGTGCATGGGCAAGTCCACCACAGATGGGTCAATTTAACTAGCTGCTGCTTTTGATATGTTCATATAAATAAATAAAAAAGCTAAGTACAAGAACAGAATGTAATAAAAAGTATAATAGCACTACAACATTACATTTTAAAAATTAATAAACAGTTCGCTTAATATATATCAACATTTATGTGAGCATAAAGTTCACTTATACATAAAGTAAAAATATTCAATAAATTCACATCCAAAAGTAGCTCCAAAGCTGATGGCGGTGTAATGGTTAGAATGCCAACCTAGGACCTGGGAAACCAGGGTTCATATCCCCACTTGGGTCACCTTGGGCCAGTCACGGCCTCTCAGCCTAACCTACCTCACAAGGTTGTTGTGGGGATTAAAGGAGGAGGGGGAGAACCATACGCCACTTTTATCTCCCTAGAGAAAAAGTTGAGCTGTAAATTCAATCAATCAATCAATCAATCCTTAGCAACACCACTCTATGCCCATCATTTATGCCTCAACCAAAAAAGGTCAGAAAGCTCCCTCCCAAGTTTTTTCTAGATGCTGCTCTCTGAGCTAAAGGGTGCAGTCAAGTAGGCAGAAACCAACACCCCCTAATGGTAGCCACAGAGCATCCCCTCACCCTAACAGAGTTACAATTAATATCAGTGGACAATAATTAAAAGGCATGGGTAAATAAAAAAGTATTGAGCGTAAATCAGAAAAGAGGATACTGTTAGAGCATCTTAGACAGAGATGAATTCTGCATCAAAGCAGCCGCAACACTGAAATCCATGCTACTGGTAGACAGAGGGAAATAACAGGAACATTGTTTGCACAGATGGTGCATGGCAGTGGCAGAAGCGGTAGATGTTGGCATTGTTCATCAGAGATTTGGGCACAGTGAGTGTCTACCTCATTAGACAGCCCTAAAGCCAAACCCTAGAATATCTGCACCAACTATGGGATTGTACATTTGGAGACACATGTATGGGGAGGTTGCTCTGTGTGCGCATAATGTGCTCTCTCAATAATAGCTGGTATGTTCAGAAAACAGTGTTGTTGTTTACGAAGAAAGCCTGCAGTGGGCCATTACAGAACATTTCTAGAAGAGCCTCTTATTCCGGTTGCTAGAAAAGTAGGCCATATATTTCACTGCTCTGCATATGAATATATGGAACGTGCATATCTGTACAAAAGAATGTTTGTATTGTACCAGCAAGTATGCTTAAGCAGGTGTGGGTGGAAGCATATTGCGCTCACTTAGTTTGTGTAAATATGATACGTACGTGGGTGTTTGGGTAGATATAGATGGCAAAACATACCATCTAAAGCATTATTATTATTATTATCATTATTATCATTATTATTATTATTATTATTATTATCATTATCTTTTAAACCTTCAGTGAAAATGTGTGCTCTGGTACTGGAGGCAAGGTCCACAGCCTTAAAGAGTTAAAAATTAAAATGAAAACAATGGAACAAAAGAAAAGTGGAACAAATGTTTTTAAACTGTGGTACATTTCTGCAGGAAATTTTATTTGTGGTTTTGTTTGCTAGTTTTAAAATGGGTGACTGAGTGGGCGACACATGAATATATCAGTGGGGAGCACCCAGCCTTTAATTTATTAACAAAAGACAGAATGTTAATTTAATGTTCACAAAATGGCACAGGCTCAGGAGAGTGATGTCATGGGCATTATCCAGTAGGTGACCATGGCACTTGTATAATCTCCCTCCACTCTGTTAATTATTGCAATGCAAACACTTATTTAGAGGGGCAGGAGAGCAGAATCACATTTTCTCAGCCACAGAGCATTGCAGTTTGAATTGCTGCAGAAATGTACCAAGAGGGCTAAGAGTGTCTGCAACAAATGAATAGCGTGTTTATTTGCACACCGAAACCATCTTCGGGAGAGGCCTTTGGAAAGAAAACACAACGGACAGAAAAGGAGCTGTTGCCTGGGTTTCCGATGTTCTCATTTGTTGTTTCTTCTCTTGTATTGTAGGGAATTTTAAAGGTCTGTGTAAGCAAATCGATCACTTCCTCGAGGACACAGAGTATGAAGCCGACACAGCAGAATATTTCCTCCGTAAGTCTGCAGCTACTTTTTCCTTTGAGCTGATTATCATGTGTGCCTGGCGCTGCGTGCCCTTCGTTCTCTGCTGATGACATTTATGCAAAGCTCGTTCCCTTGAGGACGGACACGCTGGGTGAGGCAAAATGTGAAAACCAGAGCATTGCACCTCTCAGACTGACTGTGTGTCTGCCTTGAAAAGCTCAGCCAAAGATTCCATCTCATGCTTTTTTCCGGTTCTCTTGCACACACTGTCCTTGTTTTGTTTTGTTTTGACTAAATAGTAAAATAAATGCAAAATGTTGCCGGGCTTTACATAGCGTTATCAAATAAAACCTACTTTATCCCAGTGGAAAGAAAGCACTTTTCGCTGCTGAAACCTTCCAGCTGCATGCAGAATAAGTCAGCCGTCATTAAGCTACTTTGTGGGGTGGCCTGGGATGGGTCTGGTTGGGCAGAAAGTGGGCAGACCAGCAGCAGGTGCAGCCAGAGCCAATGAAAGGCAGAGCTAACTAATTTTAGTTTTGTCCGCAACCTCCTCCCTGTTAAGTTTTACAAAGCAACACTGAGACTGAGGAGGAGGAAACCGAGAACCAGTGTGGGATGTGTGTAAGAAGGTAGGCAGGCAGCGGCTGTTTAAGGGCAGACTGAGGGTGATGGGGCAGTGCCCCATTTGCCCTAATGGACCAACTAGTCTTTTCCCCTTAGGAGTTTCACATGTCCTGTGCATCTTCCGCTTGTGGGGACTGCCAGTATCCCAAATGGGGAACATGCATTAAGACTGAGACACCAACAGTCTTGGAAATCAACAAAGAAAGGTGCAGGGACACCAGGCAAGGGAAATTGGAGGGGAATAAGCTCAAAGACTATGCATACACTACTTTTTTAATTTGGGTTCAAAAAAGTACCAGAATTTAAATTGCAAAATGTATGCTTAATTTTGACCATTGTGAATGGCACACAAAGAATCATAGAATTGTAGAGATAGAATGGACTCTGGTATATATGCTTAGATTAGATTAGATTAGATTAGATTAATGATTATAATAACCAGGTTTCCCTGCAGTGAACATGTGGGGGAATATTCTTTCCTAATCACTCCCTTTGTCTTTAATTCAGGGGTGCCCTTTAGAACTGATGGCACCACATTGGTAGTTTTGCCATTTAAATATGGTTTTAAACTATGTGCCCACATTGAGAAAGTCACATGGGAATTGGCTTTAAAGGCAATATTTGTAGTCTTTGGGTTGCCATCTGTGAAACAGGAAACTACCTAAACATAAAACACAGGGAGCTGCCTAATACCAAGCCAGACCATTTGCCCATCTAGCACAGTATTGTCTACACTGACTTTCAGCAGCAATCCAGGGTTTCAGACAGGGGGCATTTCCAACCCTTCTCAGAGATGTCAGAGATAGTCCTAGGAAGGTGTACCAACTACTAGGCATGCTGCTGGCATCATGGTGATGTTGCAGATGTTTGAGATTTTCAATGCTTGTACTTTTATTTTCTCCTGGCAATATACTGATGGGGTCTAGATAGACAGTAGCCACCAAGGAAAGAGATATTAGGGGCATAGTAGATAGATAATTGATGGCAACAACACAGAGCCACGCTAGATGTTACAAGAGATATGGAGCTGCATTTCTGTCTTTACTTTCTTCTTATGATGATGAAAAATTCTGCTTTTATCACACTTCTTGCACACCTAGCAAAAGTGCCAGCAAAGCTCTTTCCTGGACTGTTGCACCAATATCTCACCCATTCAGATTGATGTCAGGATATTATTATTGATAATTATTATATTTATTTCCCACCCATCAGCACAAGAAAGTCCCATGGTGTATTACAGCAATATAAAATTCATCATTTAAAAAGTTTAAAACAAATTATGATCATCACACACACACACACACACACACACACACACACACACATATATATATATATATATGAGAGAGTGAACAGCCAGGAAAGAGGTGCCTTCATGCCTTCAAACTGCATATGTCCATGCAATTAAACACACCTTCATAACACACCACAAAGAAATTGAGTACAGTGCTATGAACAGCAATGACACTACCCTGCTCTTGTTCAATAAATCAACTTCCTTTTTCTTAAATGATCTTTTTACAATGAGAAAAATGACAAAAAACTATAGTACAATGTGCAAAGTAACAGCCACCTGACAGCAACATCATATAACCGCCACACAAATTCTGTGAAAGCAAATCAGGATATACTGAATATATACTTCATATGGAAGCAGCCCAAGAGCTCATGACTGCCGTAAGGATGCATCCCATCCCAAGCTGTGCTGATTCTAAAGCTATTAGCACAGCAAAATGTGAACATATTTTACAATCATTCTTAAGGTGGCTATCTGGGGAAAGGAGGTAAAAGCACAGTCCATCACTTATCTGAGTAAGGGCAGAACCATGACTAATAATAATAATAATAATAATAATAATAATAATAATAATATATTATTTATACCCCGCCCATCGGGCTGGGTTTCCCCAGTCACTCTGGGCGGCTTCCAATAGAAATAAAATCACAAGAAAATATCAAACCTCCCTAAACAGGGTTGCCTTCAGATGTCTTCTAAAGTCAGATAGTTGTTTATTTCCTTGACATCTGATGGGAGAGCATTCCACAGGGCAAACACCACTACCCAGAAGACCCTAATGAAGTTAATATGGGCTAATGAAGTCATCTAGAACTCCTGTATGTCACCACTTACAGGCCAAACTACACGTTACACTTCAGCCTCATATAATAGCCATGATTGTACATCACAGCAAGTAAAACCATTGCTTAGTGCAAACTTACTGGCTTCCAAGGAAGAGACAATAGCTCTGGTCATTTTAGGTTTGTGGCAGCTAAGCCAAGATTTAGCTTAGCGTGTTGTCCAAACCCAAAATTAAGGTTAAGGTTTCTCATCCTTAAATATAATCTATAGCCAAGGTTTAATCTATAGTTACAAGTCTTGGTTAATGAGGAGATACCTTAACCATGATACTGGGTTTGGACAATACACAAATTCAAGCCTTGACTTGCTATCCCACCTTATCCTAAAAAAACTCATGGAGGAGCAAAGTGGCTGCCACTCACTGAGAGTCAATACGCTCACATAGTCAGGGGAGCCTGGCTTACTGTAGCATTTGAACCAAACCAATGTTAACCTGACTGTCCCTGCAAAACACTTTTGGAAGGTCCAGAGCTCTTGAGAATGAGAGCAACTGGAGGGAATTTCAGAGAGAGCTTTCCCTACTGCTTCTCTCCTTCCTGAGCCTGCTTTGCAATGGAGAAGGGGCCACTGAGCTAACATTATATGCGGCTGCGGTGTAATGTGTAGCTTGGCCCTAAATCAAATCACAAGCACTAACAAGAAGCTCTTAACTAAATAGAACACCAGTGTTTAGAGGTAGTGTATCTCTGGATGCTAACGGTTGAAGAGAAGCAAAAGTGGAAGACCTTCATATTCTCTGTATGAACTTCCCCAAGACCTGGCTTCTGTTGCTAACAGAATTATGGACTAGATGAGTTTATGGTCTGATTGAGCAAGGCAGTTAGCAAGCATGGCTTCTGTGTATGGGGTCCACCTTGTTCTTTGTTCTGAATAATTGGCAAGGCTGGTGTTAGGGAGTTAGCAGCCTCATGTACCTTCTGCATTCCAGCAGGGGATCTACAATGGTCCCCCAGAGCAACCTGGGCTTGCTTTTCTATCCCCTTGCTGTCACTGCCTATTCTAACTGCCCTGTCCAAGCAAGTGAGTAGCATCAGGAACTATCTTGGATTAAGTTACAGGGGCAGAGGTTATAGACTTCACAGTTAACACAAGGAGTCTAAATAGCCTTCATATGGATTTTCAAAATTGTGCAAGTAGGTATTCTGGGTCATTTGTTATTGGTGAGGGCTCAGGTAACTACCTAGGTTAGTTACTAAGGTGATGGGGTACTCATATGTATTCATTTCAGGACACAGTGCAGCTAAGAGTAATCTTATTCCATCTATATTAATATCAACATGCTGCTTTTCAGGCCCTGTAGATGGTGTCAAAGCCATTCACAAGATAATAAAAACAGTCTTGACTCAGAGAATCTTCTCACTGGTGGCAAAGACTGAAGTTGGAGGGGGGATGCATGAGATGAGACAGCTGTAGTGGATAGAGTGATGGATTGGACCAGAAAGATTTGGTTAATCCCTACTCAGCTAGGAAGCTTTGGGGTGGCTTCAGAAAATCCTTATTTCTAACCTGTGAAGATAAAATGGAAGAAATGATAGTCGGAGCTGCTTGGAGAAACTGCAGGATCCAGATGTGATAAATATAAGCATGCATAGTGTTGTCTGCGCATGACAAGTACAAGATGCACTTTCAAAGTAGTGTGCTTATGGTGATCCCTGGGGTAACTTGTTGCGCCTCTTGAGTGCTGTGTTACCAGAACGGACCTTGCTAGAGGCATGCACTTTGAGTACAGTTCTCCATATGTGTCACCAAGCAGATGTTCTGCAGAAAACCATGGAAGGCACTTGTGTATCTGCTCCATCTTGGGGCTTGCTTGCCTACCTGCTTAGTGATCTGATCTCTGCCTCTCAGTGTCCTGTGCCCCCAATCACAGCTATAAGAAGTTGACCCCAGACCCAATGGCACAGCTGCCAAGAGGAGAACTGTTTGCCCTAAACTGGGCCAAACAAAAAGGGATGAGGCCAAGGGTGAGAAATCTATAGCCCTTCAGATGATGCTGAACTACAGTTCCCATCTTCCCAGACCATTGGCCACTCTGGCTGAGGCTGGCAGGAGTTGAAGACCCACAACATCTGAATGGCCACAAGTCCCAAATCTCTGTGTTAGTCAAATCAGTGGCATAGGAATGGGGGTGCAGTGAGTGTGGGCCGCCGTGAGTGTCATCACTGAGGGGGTGACCGCGGGGCCTGGCCTGAAGTGCACCCGAGCCATACATCTGTCCTGGGGAGTGATGCGGTGGCTCAGGCACCTGCAGGCTCTGCACTGCCCGAAACGGCAACGTGGGGCTTGCGGACTCTACAGAGGTCCCTCACAGTGTGCTCTGCCCTGGCTTGCCCCGCCCCTGGGTGTAGGCATTTGCACTGCCCTGGGTGCCCAAGCAACTATCTATGCCACTGAGTCAAATCACTGGGTGCTGTCTCTTGAGAAGTTATCACAAGCTGTGTACATAGGTAAAGATGATTTGGGGGGAATTACAAGCTTTCCTGGGGAAAAGTTTCCATCTTTAACAGGACAGGCAGGAAAACTGATCAAGGGCTGCAGTGATGAGAAAAGTGGCACGACTTGCATTTATTTATTTATTACCTTTACATCCCCACTTTCCTACAAGGTGCTCAAGGCAGTGTACATAATTTGACACTGCCCATTTTTTGCCTCACAACAACTCTGTAAGGTAGGCTATGCTGAGAAGTAGAGACAACCTGCATGCTTCAAAGCTGAGTTGAGATTTGCATCCCAGTCCTAGGTCTGATACTCCAACCACAACTCCACCTTGGCTTTTGGGGGCAGCCTGGATTCAAGTTGTACACGGAATTAGAATGAGGATGCTGGGTTCTTTCTGAAACCATTTATAAGCAAAGCTAGGAGAACATGCTGCCTTGGTTCCACCTTCACCCCTATTAGAGCTGTGGCTGCACCTTCTCAGATCTGCTTTCTAGCAGCAGGGCTCATCCTTGTGCCTTGTCATTTTACAGCCGGAAGCCTGGCTTGTTGTATTGCCAGGGCCCCTGCCGTAGACTTGGGATCAGCATTGGAGCATTAGTGCTGAGGAAGACTGTCAACCTATACAATATTTTATAGTGGTTACCTCTTTAGATGGCCATCAGTCAAGCAAGCTTAAAATCAATGGCATTGTTACAGAACTTCAATCCACTTCCTGGGTTGGAAGGGTGTAGTAGTCAGAATGAGATTGGGCCATTACTTCACCTAGCCTAACATTGTCTGCGCTCAAGGAGATGTTTCCAGCATCATTGCCAGAGGGGAGATGTAGAGGACTGAACACAGGACCTTTTACATACAAGGCATATGGCCTGTCTGTCATCTATACACACAGAGTTGCTAAAAAGTAGTTATATACCTGATATATATATTCACGGTCCACTTCATACAATGGAGATGTCTGATTACATAGTTTTGGTTTCCAGTTTTTAATCTTTTTGAATGGGGGAAGATCATGTGCCTGCCTTTTAAGGTGGAATAGCAACAGCAATGGTTCATTAGCAAGGTTGGGAACTAGGCAGAAATGTTTTCTTTAAAAAAACCACACACACACACACACAGCAAATGCAGTCTAGCCTGTGCCTTGAAGAGAGATGTGACATGCAGAACTCAACAGCTGTATGTTTATGTGACAAGGAGCTAAACGTTGCCATCTGCTCATTGTGCCACATCAAAATTGCTGTTGAAGGACAAGTTCAAAAGCTGGAAACCCCACTGGAATATCCTTCCATCCACTCCACCCCTTCATGCTAGAACAGAGGAAACCCAGATAGGAGAAAAAGGCATGGAAGACTTTCCCCTATAAATGTTAGAAATTGAAGACCTGCTGATAGGATGGCCGAGTGAAAAAGAGGCCAAGGCTTTCGCACCCTTGGCTGCAGCTGTAGGTAACCTAAGGGTGGGGACAGGTGAAAAAAGGGATGGAGCTCCTGCATCTTTTATAGTTGTGTAGAATAGGATATTTCAGCAGGTGTAGCTTGCAGAAGTAGGGTCCTTTCCCCCACCCCCATCTGGCCACCCTATGTAATGCCTATAATTTTTGAACCTTCATCAGAGAATGCATACATATTTCTATGGAACTATGCAGTCAATGAACACAGTCCCCCTTGCTTCAGAGATCAGTTTCACACATTCATACACATTGCAGGAGTAAGCTCACAATACAAACACCTAGAGCAAAGAGTTCAATTTTCTCTATCCTTCTAGTGAAAGAAAAGCATATATGGAGCGGGTGGGCACAAATATTCAGGGCTGCATGACTGAACGTAATTGCAGTGCACCATGCAAATTGAGTATAGTTTGCAATCATTAGGCTTGCTTCTGCATAATATATTCTGAACGGTGGTCCTTTCCCAGGCAGTCAAATAAAACTGGTCCAGAAGAGGCTTTGTGCGGCTGCCACAATTCTCTGTTGTTGCTTTTGTGCTGGACTAATTAGCAATGTATGGGGGGCAGCGGGAGAAGGAAAATAGTGGCACACACCTATGGTATTCTTAAAAGGTCCCTCAGTATGTAGGGCATCCTCTGATGGCAAGCATCTCCTGGCATTTGCTGTCATTCCCCACCGTTAAATCTCATTAGTGTTTTCCTGAAGTCATTAGTGTAGCATACCACCATCTCTGAAACATAGCCAGGAAACTGGGAAAGGCAAGAGATGTTTCTCTAGCCCATCTAATACAGATTTAAAATCTTTTGGATCTGGACAGCATTGCTGCCATGTTTTCCACAGCAATTAGCTATGTGTTGGCACTAAAATGCATGTATTGTTGCAGTAGTAGTGGTAGTAATATGTAACCTGTAGGGAATGTAAAAAAAAGCTGATCCACTACCTGTCCCTTTATAAATGAAATACAGTGGTACCTTGGGTTACATACGCTTCAGGTTACATATGCTTCAGGTTACAGACTCCGCTAACCCAGAAACAGTACCTCAGGTTAAGAACTTTGCTTCAGGATGAGAACAGAAATCGTGCTCCAGCAGCGCAGCAGCAGGAGGCTCCATTAGCTAAAGTGGTGCTTCAGGTTAAGAACAGTTTCAGGTTAAAAACGGACCTCTGGTACAGATTAAGTACTTAACCCGAGGTACCACTGTACTTACTTTCCTCCTGCTGCCTTGTGTTTGATCTGTGTTTGGGACATTTACACAACGTTCATATATTCTTAAGCAAAAGAGTCAAACACCTGACGAATCAGGAGGAAAAAGAATTGCCTGGCAAAACAAGTGAAAGGGACCGAATGAAAGGCAAGAGGGAGTACAAATTCCAAAGCTCCCCCAATACAAAGCAGGCCCAAAGACTCACATATGGGGATAACCCAGGGTGTTTGTCTATTTCATGCTTTTTCAGTATAATATTCAGAGTGGTACAACTTGATTCAAGTGTGCAAGTAATGCTTTTATTGCAAAACTGTTTAAAAGCCAGCAACTGGTATTCAGAGACTTACTTCCCCCCACAGTGGAGGCAGATCATACCCATCATGGCTAAGAGCAGGTCATTGACAGCATTATCTTCCATGAATTTGTCCAATCCTCTTATAAAGCCATCCAGGTTGGTTACCACCACTACACCTTTTGGAATGAATTCCATACTTCAGGTATGCTCAGGGTGAAGAAGTATTTTCTCACGTCTGCCCCGAATCTTCCAACATTCAACTTCATTGAGTAGCCACGAGTTTGTCTTTGTAAACGAAAAAGTCCCAAATGTGAGATAACCTATTATCACAGGGGAATTGCTTAAGTCAGAGTGACCAAACGTGACAATTTACCTTAGAATCACATAGTCCTCCCAAGAAAAAAAGCTACAGTGGTAACCTTGGGTTACAGACGCTTCAGGTTACAGACACTTCAGGTTACAGACTCCACTAACCCAGAAATAGTACTTCGGGTTAAGAACTTTGCTTCAGGATGAGAACAGAAATCATGCGGCAGTGGCATGGTGGCAGTGGGAGGCCCCATTAGCTAAAGTGGTACCTCAGGTTAAGAACAGTTTCAAGAACAGACCACTGGAACGAATTAAGTTCTTAACCCAAAGTAGCCCTGTACTTGCTTCTAACAGTTTCCTTTTTTGAAAATGTATCCTGTGAGCTTCTTTACCTCCTTGTATCACAGCACGTCACATTGTTGCATCATGGGATATGTTTCTGTAAATTAGCAGTACTAAACAGGGAGTGAGAACCTGGGAAGATTATAGGAGGGCTTAGATGGACCCTAATATAAAATTCTGAAAAGGAGTCAGAAGTAAACTAAACTCTGTGATTAAGATTATCAGGTTAAGAACTTAATTCATTCCAAAGGTCCATTCTTAACCTGAGGTACCACTTTGGCTAATGGGGGCCTCCCACTGCCACTGCGCCATCGCCACACGATTTCTGTACTCATCCTGAAGCAAAGTTCTTAACCTGAGGTAATATTTCTGGGTTAGCGGAATCTGTAACCTGAAGTGTCTGTAACCTGAAGTGTCTGTAACCCGAGGTACCACTGTAGGTGGACCCCCCGCCCCCGTTTACAATTCACACTTACTTGTGGTCTGGCCATTCTTGTGGGGGGTTTTTTATTAAAGATTTTCTTGATTTACAAAAGTGTTTGCAATGTCTCTCTCTCATATTTTGGTCTGGCCATTCTAATCTGCATTGTGCTTTTGAGGACTGAACATCTCAGGTTGCTTACACTCCATACATTTAAAACACACACTCATATCCCCCAAAATGCTGGGAACTGTGGTTTGTTAAGAGGAGTTGTATTTCTGTGAGGAGTAAACTACAGTTTCCAGGATTCAGAGTGTGTTTTAAATGTATGATGTGTACACAGCCTTAGATGCTGCCACACACCTTACATTTTAAGTAGGAAATGTTAGCCCCAGTGTTTTCTATTGCAAGCATGTGAAGTGTGGACATGTGCATGTTCATCTTTAAACGCCCATGTGCACACATTGTGGATACATGACCCAATCAGGCTTTTCTCACACATGTACATGCATGAACATATGTCACTTCCACACTTTACATTTTGCTGAACCTCTGCGTTTCCTAGCCCAGTTGCAATGTATAGAGCCACCCATACGCTATTCTTAACCTGGTGTGTGTGTGTGTGTGTGTGTGTGTGTCACATATATCTGCATGCTACTGCCATCTGCTGGGTGGAATGTGTGAGGATGGGAGTGAATGAGAGAGAGGGTTAATAGGACTGCCTTCGTTTGTGTGCAATTCATATGTGCCTTTTCTAAGTGTGTGTCTGTGTGCATGCACACGCGTGTCAGCAGGGATTTATCTTCTGGCTCTCTTTGGAGACACCTCTGCATCCACTTCTGAAAATATCTGTGTTTATTTTTGTGGTGCCTCTCTGCTGATTGCAGTTGCCACCTAGATGCTCCAGTACTGCACTGCGTTGGTGGCGGCTTTCTGGCCTGCAGATTTCACTTTCTGTTTGGTGAGAGGGACGTGCCTTTGGGCTTTCTAGGTGCACGAAGGAGCCAGGAGAACGTCTGCTATCAGATGCCATTTGACTGGCCCCTGTTCACTGCTCGTTTCTAATATCCAAGATGTTGACAGTTCATTTGTAACAGCTCTCTTCTTCTGTTGACACTCTGTTTCTCTCTCCTCCTTCTGTCTCCTTATTCCTCCCCTATCACTGGCCTTTCCAATTCCTGTGCTTCTTTGCTCCGTCTTTTATGTTCATCCTTGGTACAATCCTCCTTCCCCCCCCTCCCCTCAATCTCTTCACTTTGCTCCTGTTTGCCTTCCCTCTCCTTCTCCCCACCCTTCTCCATGTTTCTTGCATGCATGCTGTTCTGTTTCTCCCCTTCCTCTCCCCACCACCCACCCCAAACCCCTTTCTTTGCTTACAGGGGCTGTAAGGGCCTCTAGTATTTTCCCGATCCTGAGTGTGATTCTGCTTTTCATGGGTGGACTCTGCATTGCAGCCAGCGAGTTCTACAAAACCCGACATAACATCATCCTTAGTGCCGGTATCTTCTTCGTGTCTGCAGGTAAAGGAGGGCTGAGGGTTGACCAGCGTCCTCGGGATCAAAGGACAAAAATCACAAGCGAGGGAGGGGCTCAAGGTGCTGGGAGGCTGAGAGAGCAGCCACTAGGCAGCTGCCAGTGCAATGGAAGTGCATGGGGGGGTGGGGAGGGAGCAGAGAGAGCAAGGAGAAAGGACATGCAAATGTTTGCACAGCTACAGTGACAGAGAATTAACTTAGATGAAAGAAGAAGTCAGAGAGAGGGGGAGAGAGAGAAGATGCATAACTGCATACTCCAGAAATTTCAACATTTTGGGGTTATCACCTGTTTTAGGCAAGCACCAACGTAGACATGATGATGGGTTGTATCTATGCTAGTCCTACCCAGAGTAGGCCTGTTGACATTAATGGACAACAGGCTTAGGTTTGTCCATTTCAATGGGTGTCCTCTGAGCTGAATTTAGTTGGGTACAGCCCCAGATGTTTAAGGTCATGTTTGCTCCAATTGCATACTTTTCTCCCAGCCAAATTCACTTCCAGTGCAAGATAAAAGTTCCGGGGGGCGGGAGAGACTGTAGAGGGTTATACTGTACAATTGCCCCCCAAGTACAATGTGATGAAGGATAGAATGGAAATGGTGGAATGGACGAACAAACAAGCTACAAGCAGAGTCGGGGGAGTGCTCTTAAAATCAGATGCCTCTGCCCTCATTACCAATGTGATTACAGCATACCCAGGCTTGAACAGATAGGTCTTCCACTATCTCACCTGGCGTGGCCCTGAGGTTGCAAAATCTCTCAAGCCCAAAGAGGATTTTGCTGTCTTGCAAAATTTGCATTCAAAGGTGAAACTAGGTTTGCCTCAAGTAAGTCACCTGCCAGCTGAGGATTGCATTTCACCCATGTGATGAAGAGGGTGCTACAGTAGTCTAAAAAAGCGTATGCCATAATAAATTTGTTGGTCTTCAAGATGCCACAGGACTCTCTGCTGGTTTTACTTATAATAGGGCTTCACACATGTTGAAAGTGATATATAAGATCATGGATTTGACTACAAGGCTTATTCTTCACTGTCCATTTGTTTGGCAGAGAAGAGCCAAGACTTATCCTTCACTGCTCAGTTGTTGAGCAGAGAAGAACAGCGCATATCTCTTCTGTGGCTGCATAGAAGGATAGGAAAGACCTCCTCTCAAGACTTCCTCTTTAGCAGCCTCTTAGTAGGGAGGATGTGGGGCAATATAGGCAAGAACAAAATATAATGGTGCTTCTTCATCTTAAATACATTGGAGAAACCAGGTTGTTCCAAAGTATGATGGAAAACTTTCATTTCAGCCACAGATTTGCTAAAGACAAGGGTTATCTATCACCAACAGAAAATAAAGAGGACACAAATAAAAAATGCCAACCTATTTTTATTATTTCATGCATTACCTACAAGGCTGAGGAATAAAGAGTAGCTCAGGAAAGTGAAGAAGTTTTGTTTGGCATCTCATGCCTGATTGTGTCACTGAGGTGGTTTGGGCTGTACCATTTCAGCTTCCAGGTGGGGCCTCACATGATCGAATGTCCATACAAAAGAAAATCCCTCCACATGGAATATTAGAGATCAGAGAGTTCTAGTCTAAACATCTACATGCCATGCTAGTTTTCTAAGAACATATATATATATATATATATATATATATATATATATATATATATATGCATGGAGTAACATTCAGTCATGTGAATCCCCAACTGCAATGGCATGAACCCCCAACTGCATTCAGAAGTGGTACAACCCCAGCAACAGGTTTCCCACCTCAGTGAGAACTTGGCCAAAGAAGAGACAGGACCTTGAATTTCACCTTATGTGAAAGTCATATGGAAACCCAAACCCAGCTTTGCAACCTTTTGAGCAATGATAGCTGCATCTGAAAATATTGCTGTGTGTAGGCTGTTCGTTAGTAGCCTGTCCCACTGTTTTGTGGCTTTTACCTCTTGCTTCTAATTACTGTATTTGTATGTTGTCCCTAATGGCGTCAAAGCTGTTTACAAAGGAAGTCAAACGCAATCAAATACAGTATATAAGAGAGCTAAAGTAATGAATACAGTATACAAAACATCAGAATCCATAAAATAAGATTCCACTTGCTCAGTATTTCTATTCCCTGAATATCCACACGCCCATACCTCCATTAAACTATGCTTACACACATTCGCCCATAATCAAGCAAGAACACATGCTCCCTCACTCTCAACAATTATTGAACTCAACAGTCACCTAGTTACATATACAAAAGTCTGCATGACACTAGCAGACTAACGCTATGAGGCTAAAACCAAATATAATCCCAAATAAAAACCTCACACTGTTCACCCAGACACTCATTCCCATTCCCTTCAGATGTTTCAGGCTGCAATTCCTATCAGCCACAGCAATCAAGGAGGATGGGAATTGTAGTGCAACAACACCTCAAGGTCACTAGGCTACTCTTGCCACTGGTTTATTGTTTGTGGCTGAGAAGGCAAGCTGTCCCTGAGTCCTCAGCCACCAGTTCCTAGCTCCCACATGAGAAGCAGTCAGACTCCAACCCCTAACTGCCAGCAGCCACACACTATCACTTTGGACAGCACCACACATCCCTACATTCAACCAAAGAACACTCATAAGGAGCAGAGTGGGGCTCCTCACCTTCATAGAACCTCAAAGCCATGACAGCTCTTTTCAGCTTTCTGGGCAGAACTGGAAAGTCCATTTGCCCTCTCCATTGGTTCTTGCTGACCAGTGATGCTGATATTTGGACCCATGCTTTATACAGCAGGGGGAAGCAGCTTGTGGACTGCTTATGAGCTTCCTGAAGGGTCTGACTGACCAGTGTTAGAAAAAGGGTGCTGGACCAGATGGACCTCTGGTCCAAGCCAGCAAAGATATTATATGACAAGGTCAGTTATTAAAATTGTATGTGACTATTTTGGTGGTGCTCCATAACTGTCCATTCCTCTCTACTTTCACTATTGGCTGTTTCCTATATTAGCATGGGAGTTTTCTTTGGAAACTGGGGTGTGCTGCTTCAGTGCATCTGTTCCCTGCAAAACACAAGGCTTTTGGATGATTGCTCACAGGGTCAAATGAGGGCCATGGATCAGGCGAGGGCCATAGCTTTATCTAGACCTGAATTAAATGCTTCTTTGAAGTGCAGCATGCTGAAAACAGTGCTCTGTTAGGTAGGACACCAAGATTGGAAAATCCAGAAGTCTTATCCTGCCTGCCAGTCACAAGAGACAATGTTACACACCTCTTGAAGATACTCTGAGGCTTGAACATACCCTAGGAGTAGCCAACGTGGTACCCTCCAGATGTTGTTGGACTACAACTCCCATTATCCCTGAACACTGATGGGAGGTGTAATCCAAAACACCTGGAGGGCACCAGATTGGCTACCCCTGGCACACATCATCTGAGTCATTCACTAGGCTAGGTCATTAGACATTGTGGATCAGTTACTACCACATTAGTGGAGTGCTGACTTTCCTAGAGCAAAATCCAGAGAGTGTCCTCATCAGAGACACAATCTAGCATAAAGGAAAGACTGAACCAGCTCTCAGAATAATAATGTTGGAAAGGATCTCAAACATCCAACCAGCTGCTGGTGCAGGAAATGTACTGCTACATCCCTGATGTTCTTGGATGTATCTTGGAGAAAATGCCTGGTGAAGGCACACCTTAACATTTAGAGTTAGATGCATATTGAATCAGCCATCTGGACAGATGTGGAATGGCATTATTGTTCACCTCGTTTATTCTGCTATATTTTCTCAGAAATATGACTACAAAAAGTATATCATTTTGGAATGGCAGTGTTTTTAGCATGTGGCTGTCAGTGAGGAGCTCAGATCAATAACAATACTCATAATGCCCATTGTTTCTGGAGCTACAGGAACTCACAACTTATGTGCATTTAACTTGTGTGCATTCAGCTTTATGTGCTTGGGGGGTGATTAAAAAGGGGGCAGGCAGGTAGGAAAAAAGACTTCGGCAATCCCACCCGCCATTGCACCCAATGTATTTTGACTATACACAATTGTGGCTTTATGTGTTATCCCAGGAATGCAACCTCCATGTAAATTGAGAGTCACCTGTACTGTCTGCACCACCATAAAAAGCTTAATTTGCAAACAGGTTGTTGAGGTATCACAAACAAGTTGTTGGCAACAAGGTTGAGCCCTTTTATCAGATTCTCCCTGTGAGGATAAGAGGGGTTATGTTAGCTCCCCAGTTAGCCCATTGACTGTGAGTACTGTGTAAAATGTGGTTGTGAGATTATTTTTTAAAGAAAGCAACAGCATGACTCTATTGCCCTCTCTAGGGCTGACCCACAATTTTGCAGATGTTTAGCTTCTTTTTAAAAGGGTGTGTGTGTGTGTGTGGCTCTCTTCCCATCCCCAGGATGCACAAAACTTGCCTTTCTTTTTTTTACATGGAAACAGAGTATCATATTGGTTTGGCAGTAGTGTAAATAGTGCTCTGAATGAAAATAAAACCAGGGTTGCTGTTTTTCCTATTGCCTAAAAAGTTTGCAAAATCTACACTAGGGTTCAGTATACAATTAGGGCCAAATCACTTGGTCATTTTTTAAATAGTGAAGCTACCCCAAGTTGTCCCTTTGGGCATGGCGACTCGACTTCTGAATTTGCCAATACTGAGAGTGTAGCACCCGTCACACAGCGTATGTGTAAAAAGATTTGTTAACAGGAAGCAGGGCCATCCCGTGGCATCACACGAGGGGCTGACCCTCAAGCATGGGTGTCTCTTAGAGGGGTCATTAAAAGCCCACATCTGCAAAGGGCACCCTGATTTTGCAGAGTCTGCCTATACCTGTCTGTATATTCCTGTTTAGGCATGTACCCCACTAAGAGGTGCTTAACACGGAGGGCCAATGACATGCACAATATCAGGACAAGGGTCAAAAGTCTGGCCCCTGCTTCCTGTTAATTTCAGACTCACCACACTCTAAAAAGCAATCCAAAAGAAGATTGAGCCAGGAACCTTGATGTGTTCGGGAGCATTCTAAATATCAGAGAAATGCCCCCAACCCCTATATTGTGGAGGCTGCACTTCTGCACAATTGCCATCTTTTTTTAAAAAAAAGGTCACATGAATTGGCCTTGGGGTGGGGTACAGATTTTATATGTTGTTATTATTTTTTATTATTACATTTTTAGACCAACTTTATTTCAAGGCACAAAAGTGGGCGTACATGGTTGTCCCCCATCCCATCACAACTGCTCTGTGAGTTGAGAGACAAGAAGTGGCCCGTAGTCACCCAGTAAGCTTCGTGGCTGAGTGGAGATCTGAACTCTGGTCTCCCAAGTCCGTATCTACCAGGGCTCTTCAGCTTATCCTTGATGTACATAGAGGACATGCTAATGGTTTCTTCTCTCTTGCCCTTTGTCCACAGGTCTGAGTAATATAATTGGCATCATTGTGTACATATCAGCCAATGCTGGAGACCCCTCGAAAAGCGACTCAAAGAAGAATAGTTACTCTTATGGTTGGTCCTTCTACTTCGGGGCCCTGTCATTCATTATAGCCGAGATGGTAGGAGTGCTGGCCGTACACATGTTTATTGACCGGCACAAACAGCTGCGTGCCAGCGCTCATGCCACAGACTACCTCCAGTCCTCTGCCATCACCCGCATACCCAGTTACCGCTACCGCTATCAGAGACGCAGTCGCTCCAGTTCCCGTTCCACCGAGCCTTCACACTCCAGGGATGCCTCTCCCGTCGGGATCAAAGGGTTCAACACCCTCCCATCAACGGAGATCTCGATGTATACCCTGACCAGGGACCCCCTGAAGGCTGCCACTACCCCCACCGCCACCTACAATTCAGACAGGGATAACAGCTTCCTCCAGGTTCACAATTGTATCCAGAAAGAAAACAAGGACTCTATCCACACTAACACAGCCAACCGCCGGACCACCCCCGTATGAAGCCGTCGAGAGGGGCTGAAACATGGGGGGGGGCTGGGAAGGTGGGAGTGGGACTTGGGTTCAGGATGGGAGGGAGCAGTAAGGGTGGGCAGGGGGAGAGGAGAAAGCAACCATGGGGAAACCTTCCAAAAGCAAAAAAATAAAAAAAAAATCCAGAAAAAAACCAGAAAACAAACTTAAGTGAAACACCTGAAAAGAAATGACAAAACGTTTAAAAAAAGGGAAAAAGAAAAAAAAACTTCAAAAAAAATCAAGAGAAAGAAATTTAAAAATATAAAAAATAGAAAATAAATTTAAAAGAAAATGCATGATTTCCCATGTACCATTATTTTAACATTTAATAAAAACAGATTTAAAAAAAGGAACCGAGAAATAACAACAAAAAAATAATTAAAAAAACCAAGTGGGAAGAGGAGGCAGCTCTTTGGATTTCTGGGGGGTTTTACTCTTTACTTTTTCAGTTTGTTTTCTTTTCACTTTTAACCCACTGTGGACTTGCAGGTTCATAAGGATCTCCAGGGACAGGTGGTAACAAAACGCAGTGCTTTCAGTGTCCTTGTGGATGCCTTTGTTGCACATGCACTGGAGCCTGCCTAAGCTTACCAAACCCCCCGGAGTGACGAGTGATTCGACATGTTCCTGTGGGTCCACAGGGCTTAACAGTGACCTTCCTGTCCTTGGGGATTTGAGGGTTTAATGCTGATTCACTGATCTCCAGGTCTCAGGAAGCTAAGGCTGATCAGCTCAGCCTCATCAGCCTGTGACTATCCTGGGGGTTAACAGTGACATTGCAAAAACAAAAAAGCTTCATAAAAAAGTGGCAATTTTTTAATAAAACAGAACCAACTATAAATAAATGTAAATATAATAAGTGGATTTACTTGCAAGAAAGCCAGATAGTATTTTTCTTTTCATTTTTCTTTTCCAGCTTGAAAACTGTGAAAACTAAAATCTTAGGGGTTGAGAGGCTTCTAAAGTGAAAATGGAAACTGAATCCATTTGAAAACAACAAAAACTTTTTAAAAGACACCCAGAACTTGGCCACTTGGTTGGTGTGGGGCGAATTCCCTCACGGGCCATGAGAATGTTGGGCCAGGAAAAGCGGGGGGGGGGACATCTCTCCCCACAGAGAAAAGGCTGCTGCTATTGCTGGGGCTGCAACCTCGAACACAGAACAAGGACTAGATGTTAGTGTGGAGACTTCTGCTCATCTTCCCTGACAGGCAGGCAAAACATGCTATCCCCTGAACTCACTCCCAGGCTTAAAAAGAAGTCAACAGGCAAAAAGGCTGCTGCTTGTCTCCCGTTGTCGGTTTCATTTACACTGCTAGCTTTCCTGGTGCGTGGATAGCTCTCACCAGATTCATTCAATGCCCCTCTCATGAACACCTGACACACCGAATCAAGACACAGTCCCCATGCCAAGTACATAACTGCAGAAAAGTTATTCCCTGACTTCATTCTGTTGTCAGTGCCAGCTGGCTGTAGGGCCCAGCCAGTCAAAAGCTGTAGGCTTAGCCTGCCTTACGCAGAGACACCCGCCTGTAGGGTTGCCGTAATCAAATATGGGACAGCTTGGCCTCCGGACCTTTAAGAGAAGGTGCCGTTTTCCCCACCTGCCATTGCAGCAGCAGTGATGGGAGAGAAAACCGCAACTGCTCAGATTCTGCTGCCGCTATGTTACATAAAGTCAGACGGGCCAAGTTGTGCCATGTGGGAGCTGGCAGCTTTGCAAGTCTCAATTGAAAGGGAGAGAGGCAGGATCCCTGAGGCTCAGCCTCATTTTACCCTCTTTCTCCCCAGTCTAACCCCTTCCTCTCACCAAAGACGCCCATGGCAGAGAGAAAAGGTCGTCTTGAGATCTCTGCCACAGGAAGTCTGCCAGAAGGATTATGGGGTAGGAGTCTTTGGGGGAAGCGATGATACAGAAGAGCAAGGGGGCTGCATAAAGGGTTGGGGGGAGCATGAGCCTTGTCTTTCTTGGGCCCAGCATTTCCCTCAAAGGTCTATAGGTCCCGTCCCCCCAACAGCACCTGCTGTTGGTTATGGCCATAAAGAGTCACTGCAAAACTCTACCACAGACCCACAGCTAGGCCTCACTAGACCCTTACCTGGAAGGCCTCACTAGACCCTTACCTGGAAGGGGCTCCTGTGCCTTTAACAGCCAAGTCATAAGGAGGCGGTTGGCATGTCCTGTTCCCCCCCCCCCAACACTGTGGCACTTCTTATATGTCTCTCTTGTATATGCTTCTTAGCACACGTCAGAGGAAGGGATACATTTTAGAGTTCCAGAGATAAGCCTCCCATCTCGACTTTGCTGACAGTCCTAGAATACCCACAATCCATCTTTCCCCCTTGCTCACCCCAGTGGTTCCCATCCACATTCATTCTGGAGTGAAGGCATAAATCCTGTAAGGCAGTTGAGAGGTTGGGTCTTCCTGGTGACATGCCCTATTCTACTTCCTCGCTGCTTGGCCGCTTAAAGCTTACATTCTTGATTCCACTGCATCTGCCCCTAGTTTACATCTGTGAAAAGCAAGCATATACATAGCACACTCCCTCCCTAACCTACACCCACACCCACACACCCCATCACAGACACCCAAATCACCATTGTGTACATGAGGGCCATTCATTTTTCCACTGAAGGGAAACGGTGTGCTACCGCTTTTACTTCAGTTCCCTTTTTAACACTGTTAATGGCAGATGGGGAGAGCAGGATCCCAACAAAGGTAGCAAGGCAGACATTGCTTACAGCTATGGCGTTGAATTAGCTTTGAGGTACAGATCTGGCTTGGGCCAAAAAAAGAGAGATGGGGTGAGCTCTCCATGGTCCTAAGAGGCCAGAGCCCTTCGCATTACCTTCAAGGAACAGGATTTGGGGCTGAGGGTTTTGCTGAGTGGGGTCCTCTTGGCACCTTTAGGCTCTCGCCTGACTCTTCCTGTTCAAATAAGTGCTGCTCCAATTCAGAGAGTCTTCACTCCCCCAGCTGCTGAGCTCCTGCTGGAACTGAAACGGGGTCCCAAAATGCAGCCTGCACTACCCACCCAACTAGTGCTGCCTTCCCCTATTTTTCTTCTCTTTGAGAGGAGAGGTGAGTCCTTTTCCAGGACAGGGTTGCGTAGGGAAGCAGCAGGTGGGGCGCTGAGCCAGTGACAGAATGCATTCTCCCCAAGCCTCAGCAGAACAGTCCCTCATGGCTGAAGGGCCTAGATACAGCTTGACCGACATTATTTATCCGTATGGAACGCCCCATTTTATAGTGAATGTCTAGAACTCCTGCTTAATCCCAAGCCTCAGCCTGCAAACCTGTAACAATGAAAAGGGCAGAAGGGGGTAAAATGAGCCAATATCCAAAGCCCTGGAAATGTGTTTTTTAAAAAACTGGTTTTGTGTTCTCCAGCATATGCAGAGGGTGGTATTTTGGTTGAAATCCCAAAGCTGCTTTCGAGAACTTGATTCCTGTAGAGTTCTCTAGCATTTCTGATTGAATAAAAGATGAATGAGAAATTGTGCGTGTGTGAATGAGTGTGCGAGTGTGCGTGAGTGTGTGTGAGAGAGAAAAAAGTAAGAAAGAGGGAGGAAAGGAGAGGGAGGACTAGGACTGGTGAGGAATTTTTTTTCCAAGGATACTGCTTATGTTCAGCTCAAACCAGTTCAAGAAACAAACCTCCATTTTCTTTATTTTGTGTTTTTTTTCAGACTGTTAAACAGAAAAATTTTAAAAAGAAGAAAATTACAAAAAAAAAATCCTGGTACATGAAATAAAGATTTTTTATATATATCACTTGGTCCTTGTTTATGTGGGTATGTTTGGTGGCTTGGAGCAATGGATTTTCTTTTTTCTTCATGGAGAAATCCCTGAGGAAAGACAGTGCAAACAGAAGTGAATGGAAGCCATTTTGTCTTGGCTGAAGACCTGAAAAACAGCAGTCCAGTTTTGCTCTTAATCTAAAGAACCGAGGATGGAAGATGTAGAAGCAAGAAAAATGAAGAGTGTAGGGAGAATGGGGCATTACTCTTTTCTGTCTGAAGTAAACGTAATTCACTGGACTTCCTTGGTCTTCTCTGGCAGACAGGAGTATTATGGATATTTTTAGATTTCCACTAAAATATCCAGTTTTCACAATATAGTGTTTGATTGTTTAGAGGAATATTGTTGTTAAAGCATCTGTTCTGCATGGGCCCTGAACCTGAGGTGGTCAGTATTGCCCCTTTATGTCCCTGTTCCATTAATGCCTCAGGAAAATTTCTACTGTTATTATATATAATTATTTTATAACCTTTTTATTCTGCTTGCCCTCACTAGAACTGTGGTTTACTGAGGCTGAGAAAGAAGTTGAGAAGGGCATACAAAATGAACCAAGCCTCCCAAATTTAAAATTGAATTGCTTCTGTTATATAACAGCTTCTATCCCACCTTATTTACAAATGTTTCAAGATAGCTCAGGTTAAGAGGACATAATAAATCACCTCAATACTAGTATTTTTAATAGTGATGATGATAAAAGCAGTAGTAGCACACAACGTAAAATCAATAACCAAAACACAGAGCCAGTTAAAAACCACGACAACTCACAAACCAGAGGAACAAATATATGTACAGTGTTCAACTCAGATGCCATTCAAACTCTGAAAGAGCATATTGTAGTACCAGGAACACCTGCTTAGAGATGTTATTCCATAATTTAGGTGCCACCATTGGGAATGCCCTCTGTCTAGAAGCCACACACATAACCTAAGAAAGATGGGGCACCTGGAGGAAGATCTCTAATGGAGAGTTTAATCCTAATTAGATGCAATCCTTCAGATATCCCATTTGGCTAGATTATACTGACAGACATATACCCGAAAGAGATGCTCCTCAGATTATATGCTAGTTGTCAAGATCTCAGGGATCTAAGTTTTCATACAGATATGCCATAAAGTAGCATACATTGGTAAAGTATACTACACTGTGGCATACATTGAGTTTATTTATTTATTTCCAGGAATATCTTAGCAGGGGAAATTGGGACCCCTGCCAGACCAAATGTGGCCTTGCAGACCAGAATTTTCTGCCCCTGCTTTACAAAACGCATCAATAACACATTTGACAGTTTGCTCGCTTGCAGTCTTCGTTAGGAAATCTAGCTACAGTTTTTCAGCAGAAGACCTTCAGTATCATCCCCCAGAGACTGAAGGAGGTAAGTGTGAAGTGGGCAGGATTGGACTTGGAATAAGGAGACTTGGAGTCAACATGTGACTCAGGGCTAGACAAAACATGAGGGGAGTTCACCGTAACTTCAAGTATGTTTGCTCCCATTGTGCAAAGGGGAGGTTGTGATTTCAAGTTCAAAGGGGTTGCTGAATCTTTCCCCTGACTTCTGACTTCTATTTCATCTGGAGTTTGTTATACAAAGTCATTCCCCCCCCCCCAAGCTGGGCATTGATCATAGGATGTGTGCCTGAGTGGGAGAAAAGCAAGAGGAAAAGTGGTGGGTGCTTCTTTTGCACTTTAAATAGCAGCCCTCAGGTATAAACCTGTGTTGTTGAAGCAGACACATTTAAAGGCAGGAATCTGCTGCTATTGTGTAATTTGACTCAAGGACAGCTCCACGTTTGAGAGGGCTTTTTGTGGATTACCCTCTGGAGATATTCCTCCTATTTCAGGGTTTATTTGGCAGTGGTGGTGGGCTGGTGGGCCACTGCAGCAGCACTATGAACAGTGCCAGGCAGCTGAGTCTGAGGAGCCATTGAAATTTCCCACAATGCCTCTGAGCAACACACAGTTGGGTGGCACTGTGGGAAACTGAAATGGCAGCTGATGCCCAACTACCTGGTGCAAAGGGGGAAAGGAAATTTCAGTGGGTCGTCCTGGAGCACTAGGGGCCCAACGACTGCCCAAGGGTGCCATGAACTGACACCAGGCCTGATTTGGCCATCAAGCAGGAAGCTTGCTGGGTGACCTTGGGCCAGTCGGTTTCTCTCAGCCTAATCTACCTCACAGTTTTGTGGGCATAAAAAGCCAGAAAACACAGAAAGTAACACCGCAGAGCTGCTTGGATGAAGAGTGGGATACAAATGTGACCAATAAAGCCATTGTGCATTTGTGTTTATTTCTTAAAATCTCATTATTTAAATTGTAACTGGTTTTTATCTTTTTACCAAGATGAAGCTAGATTAGATTTACTCCTCCTTCAGTTTTTCATCTGATCTCTTATTTGAGGAGATGGATCTTTTAATATCACAAACAGTATTAAACTTGGAAATAATTACCAGTGCCTGGTGGCTAGAATCAGTATAAAAGCAATGGTGAATGTAAATTTTCCTAATGTGGTTTCTAGGATAGACTACGAATATGTTGTTTAGCTAAGATTCTACACTGAAGAAATATCAAGGGCTTCCTAGCTGGGGGTGGCATTAATCAGACATTCTCATTAAATTCAGTGGAAGTTATGCTCAGGTAAGTATGCAGCATGAATATGTTCTTACGGAAACATTTAATTGACTAATTGAACCAATCAATTGATTAAAAATCATAAAAACTACAAAAAAGACTCCTGTTTGATCAGGCACCATTCCATCCATCCATGCATTTATTCAGATAGCAATATGAATATGCTGTTTTTTTGTCAATGAGCTCAAGGACTGTGGCCCAATAGCAGAACACACACTCTCCTCGGCATATCCTGGTAGAACAGGAAAAGACTCCTGTCTGAAATTTTGGAGAGCTGTTGCCTATCAGTGTAGAAGACAATACAGAGCTAGTTGAATTGATGGTCTCACTCAGTATAAGATAGCACCCTGTGTTTACAATGGAAAACAATGACATATAAATCTAATTTGCATGATATGAAAGAGATGGAGAGAGAAGAGGAAAATGTGAAAATTCCAGGCACTATTTCTAAACAGTTTTAGAAGCGGCCTCTGTGCTCAAGACTCAGTCCAGGGCCCCATTCAGAAGAATGAGCAGAAGGGCTCATCAAATGTGGCAGCGCTGTTTTGCTACATTTTATAATTAGAAAAGTTATCATATAAAGAAGCAAATACACCACAATTAGACCCAAAGTCTAGAATTACCAACTGCACCACTGAGTTGGCTCATTAGCTGACACCGGTCACCTCTATGCAGCTGCAAGACTGCAATTGTGTCCCATAGGACTAAACACCATCAAAATGAGCAGGCAAAATTCACAGTTCTGATTGGCTGAAGTTACAGTGGTATCTCAGGTTACATACGATTCAGGTTACATACGCTTCAGGTTACAGACTCCGCTAACCCAGAAATAGTGCTTCAGGTTAAGAACTTTGCTTCAGGATGAGAATAGAAATCGTGCTCTGGCGGCGCGGTGGCAGCAGGAGGCCCCATTAGCTAAAGTGGTGCTTCAGGTTAAGAACAGTTTCAGGTTATGTACGGACCTCCGGAACGAATTAAGTACTTAACCCGAGGTACCACTGTACTGTCTCTAAGCAGGTGACAGGCCAACTTTTTATGCACGACAGCTTCTAAAAAGAAATGAAATGTCATTCCATACATCTCGGGGTCAGCAGCAAGTGCCAGGGACAGGGCAACTAGATCCCTCTAGTTGTTACTGGAGTACAACTCCTATAATCACTGACCATTGGCAGTGCTGGCTGAGGCTGGTGGCAGCTGGAGTCCAATGACATCTGGAGGTTTGCAGATACCCCACCATTCACATACATGCATCTGCAAGCAAAAAGAATTCCGGGATACAGAGGCATATTCTCATTACAGATGCTCCAGGTGATCATGTACCATAAGAACTGGCAGTAGAGATCCAGTGGTTAGAGTGGTTTATTGGAGAATATATTGTTTACTATCTGTTTTGCTTTCAACTCAGCACACATTTTGTGGTCCAAGCTATTCTGGCATCACACGCTACTCAAATGACCATTTTGTTTGGATGTATTATTTCCACCCGCTTCTCTGCCTGTGGATACACAAAAGGAGCTTGCACAATTAAGAACAATAAGACATCAAAATAGAAACAGCAAACAATCATCATAAACTGATCTGTAGAAAATGTAACTTGAAAAAAGAGAGATTGCACATACAGTACTGTATTTTTGTAAACCAAGGAATCTTTAATAAAATATATATTTTTCTTTAAAAAATCATAAACACAAACAGCTTTAAAACTTTTCATGGAGGCAAATCAAGCAAAAACCCTCATCAGGTTATTAAAATGGTAACGCTTGTATGAAACAATAATAGGGAGAAGTGAAACGACCAATGAATATCAGAGAACTGAGAAGATAAAGCACTTAAGGCAGAGATGGAGAACCTGTGGCCAACCAGATGTTGTTGAACTATAACTCCCTTCCTCCTTGGACCCTGGCCTTTAGCCATGCTGGCTGGGGCTGACAGCAGCTCTAGTGCAACATCTGGAGGGTAACAGGCTTCCCACACTTTCCAGAGAGAAAGGAGAAAACATGATTAGTATTATTTAATAATAAATAAATAAATGAAGGTAGACCGGGGTGTGGGGTGGGTGGGTGTTGTGCACACGCTTCCCATTAGCACTATATTTGTGCTCTCTGCCCTTCAGTTTAGAAAGCATAATATCCTGTCTCCATATAAATGAAGACAAGAAAGCACCTTGCTTGCAGGGAGAATTGCTACACTCTAGATGTTTGCCACCACTTGGGTGGTGTCAGGGAACTGCCATCAGTACTGGAGGGAGAGCGCAAAAGCCAGAGGGATTTCAGAGTGTGTCCAGGGATCGGGAGAAGCAGCCCATCTTCTGGGGAAGAGAATCAGCGTAGCACCAGTGGTGAAGGGGGGCAGGTGGGGGAATTGGCGAGGCGGTCCCATGACTCCTTGCCTGGGACCAGCGGGGAGAGTAGGGGTCCTCCGTTGCCCACGCCCTCCCTGCGCAGAAGGCTTTCGCGCAGAGAGGGTAGGAGGAGACTAGGCGTCAAAGAGCTTCTTTGCTGGAAGAAGTTTAAGAAACGCCCACTCACGGATTTTGCCAGCGACTGAGTCAGCCACGGGTGAGTGGCGGTCCGGACAGATGAGGTTCACTTTGGCAGCCCAGCCAGGTGTTTGCACCTAGCCAGGGAGATAGGTACCTGCTTACGCACGAGCAACCCCTTAGAAACCCTTACAGGTGGGTTCACCACTTCCTTTAGAAGGCTATATGACCACATCTGCACTTCACAAGTGCAGCAGACATGTGCTTAGTATGAGAAGAAGAAGAAGAAGAAGAAGAAGAAGAAGAAGAAGAAGAAGAAGAAGAAGAAGAAGAAGAAGACTTTACTAAATGAAAAATAGTCAAAGAAGTTACCATAGCAAGAGCTGAAATTGTGAAATAATCCCCCTTTCTTCAGAATGGTGCAAGATTTGGAATTAATGTTAACATGTTCTTTACTACTGCAACTTCTCTTATCGTTCATAAAATGACCAAAAGGCAAACATCTCTTTATGTGTAACAGGTGATCACTATTATAATATAATATAGAATTTCTGTCCACGGGTGGGATCCAATTTGTGTCCTGGTGCTCAGAGAAAGACTTTTGATCCTGCCAACAGCTGTGCTATCAAAAGTGGAGGGGAGGTTGGCAGAACTGTATTTAAAAAGAAGAAAAGAAAACCTCAACAACCCAAAACTGCCCAGTGAGGTATTGCCATGGAATACAGAGTGACAGCTGGAAAAGTAAAATGTGGGGAAGGGAATGCAAGGCCTCCTTGGAGAGCGTGGCTTGTGAGAATCCTGAAGAGGATGCCCTCCTTGTCAGAGGGAGGCCATATGGCAACTCCGACGCAGGCCCCACTCATCACGGATATAATTCCAAACCAAGACTGCTCTAACCAGTAAAGGTAAAGGTACCCCTGACCATTAGGTCCAGTCGCAGACAACTCTGGGGTTGTGGTGCTCATCTTGCTCTATAGGCTGAGGGAGCTGGCGTTTGTCCGCAGACAGCTTCCAGGTCATGTGGCCAGCATAACTAAGCCACTTCAGGCAAACCAGAGCAGTACACGGAATGCCGTTTACCTTCCCACCAGAGCAGTACCTATTTATCTCCTTGCACTTGACATGCTTTCAAACTGCTAGGTGGGCAGGAGCTGGGACCGAACAATGGGAGCTCACCCCGTTGCGGGGATTCAAACCGCTGACCTTCTGATCCGCAAACCCTAGGCTCTGTGGTTTAGACTAATAATACTACCAATAATAATAATATTCAACGTCTCCTTAGTGGGATCTCTACCAATAGGTGCATAATTGGCCATATCCCTCTGCAACACACAAAGCTTTGAAGAACCTTTACGTAAATGCCTCTGACCTGAATCCCAATGGTATCCTCTCTGATCTGCAGGTTCAAGGATGAGAGAAGTGCTAGGACTCCCAGAGACAGAGAGGGTTAAAGCAGCAGGTTGGCTCCCTGGTCTGACACTGATAGATTACAGTATGTCCTCTGTATTAATAGCACTGCAGTTCTCTTCTCCCATCTCTTGCTCTCTCCTGCTGCATCGTGCACAAATCAATACTGGGGCCTCAGATTAAAATTCCACGACTAACTCACTTAGTCACTTATAAACACCATCTCTGCCCCCTGTCTCCCATCTCCTGCCTCGCCATCACTCACCTGTCTTTCATTTTCCTTCCTCACCTTTCTCTGTTCTCCTTACTCTCGAGTCTCAGTTTCAAATGCATGCATGCATTCCCAATGCACCTTCTCAAAGACCCTGAGTAGCTTCTGAATAGCTCCCATTCACTACTGGAATCAGGGCTATGGGGAACCTAGGCTGCCCCATGGAGGGAGGCCCCTTACCTCTCTCGCTCATAAGCCACATACGCCCTCATCTCAGATACATTTTTTTCCAGTCTTCTCAATTCAAGGCTGTGGATCTGACATGCTTATATGCAGCTCAGACACAGCATTAGATATTGGGGTGCAGAATTCACTATTCTGAGAATTCCAGAATTCACTTTATGATCATTAAAAAATATACAGGGAAGGGTCTGAGTCCAGCAACCTTGCCAGGTTGTGAGCATCATTCAGAATCAGTCCTGCAAGGCCAAGAACAGTAAAGACAGGAGAACACGAGCAACTGTCAAAATATACAGAGAATATCTCATCATTTAGGAAATCCTGGAGGAGTATGAATCAAGCAAAGAGAGGTCTAGGAATCTGCAAAAGCAAATCCCGGAATGCTTTGAGAAGTCTCTAGGTGTACAACATTTTCCAAACTAATGGTGGAAGCACACTGGATGCTGGGTAGTGTGTGCTAAGCCATAGTCTAACCATGGCATAAGCATTGTGCAACTGATTCAGATGGAAATCTCAATACACAGGCCTCTATAAATTTACAAGCAATATGCAAAGTCACTGAATGGAAGCTTCAAGGCTGTACCTTGAAGATCTGAAAATCCAGATAAGCAATATTGGCAAAGAGTTTGGCCTATTCCAAGATACAGTGGTACCTCGGGTTGCATACACTTCAGGTTACATATGCTTCAGGTTACAGACTCCGCTAACCCAGAAATAATACCTCGGGTTAAGAACTTTGCTTCAGGATGAGAACAGAAATCGTGCTCTGGTGGCACAGCGGCAGCGCGAGGCCCCATTAGCTAAAGTGGTGCTTCAGGTTAAGAACAGTTTCAGGTTAAGAACAGACCTCCGGAACGAATTAAGTACTTAACCCGAGGTACCACTGTACTTTACCTCCCAATCACTACCTCTTTTTTTCTGTTTTCTTCTTGCTGATTTGGTGCATAGCAAGGCCTCTCCAATCCTGCAAGCTAGTATCAAAGCACTAACAAACCCCCCACTGTCCCTTTGATCTGCACATTGGTGAGCTGCCACAGGAAGCCAGTGGGAAGCCTTATCACAGAGCTAATTATAAGCATTCTTCAAGCAGGCTCCATTCTAGGACCACTGGAGATTTCCCTTCCAGATCCAAAGATTCGAATCAGCACAAGCATCCACTACATTACTGTATTGAAAAATACACGTTGCACTTTGAGCTTAAATGGTGAGTGAACATTCATAGCAACAGCCGCCATAAGGTAGGTTAGGCTAGGGGGGACTGTCCCAAAATTACCCAGCAAGATTCATGCCTGAGAACACCAACTTAATCCATATCCATGGCCAGTCCTAGTTTACACTCTATCCACTATAGTTATCAGGAGTAGGTAAAAGGTAGATTGGGATCTACTGATATATCTCTAGATGCTTGATAAAGATTTCTGCCTCCAAATCTGCCGGAACCATGTAACAAATATTTCTGGTCCCAAATGTGTGGGAACCATATAACACCAATCCTAAAGGATCTACACTGGATTCCAGTATTCTGTGCTAGTCCCGGGGGGAAGGTTACCATTGGCGTAGTCAAAGTCCGGTCCTGGGTCACTAGCCTGGAAACAGTTCACAAGGAGTGGGGCGAGGTCAGAAGCAGGAAGCCGGTCGGGGACAGGAACACTGGAGGGTCAGGTCTGGGTCCGGGCAGGAGCAGGTACTCAACAACGACGTTGCTCCCGCAACCTGGGACCGGGCTGACTGGCCTTTATCTTCTCTGAGACCAGGGGCGGTCCCGGCCCCCAGGAGACCCGCCTCTCCTGGCTTTAAGGCGAGCACTCCTCCTGGGAGAAACCAGTTCCCTTCACCTCTCTGCCCTGAGCCTCTGCAGTTCAGGAGAGGCTGAAGGGTTACTGGGCCCAGGAGGAGACTCACCTGTAGGCACTGAGTCCTCAACCACCTCTGGAGCCAGAGTGGATTCACCTGGTGCCTGCTCCTGAGGATCCAGCACAGGTGCAGGCGCTTCAGAATCAAGGCCCTGCCCCAGTTCAGCCGGCCCTGGAGGTGGGGACTCCTGTGCAGGCTGGGATTCCTCCGGTTCAGCCTCTGAATCAGATTCCCAGGCCATCACACCTTCAGTGTGTTGGTGTTGACATTTAAAGCCCTAAATGGCCCAGGCCCAGTATTCCTGAAGAAGTGTCTCCACCCACATTGTTCAGCCCGGGAACTGAGGTCCACCTCTGAGGGTCTTCTGGCAGTTAGTTCCCTCACTGCGAGAAGTGATGTTACAGGGAACCAGGCAGAAGGCCTTCTCGATAGTGGCACCTACCCTGTGGAACTCCCTCCCATCAGATGTCAAGGAGATAAACAACTACACAACTTTTAGAAGATAGCCCTTTTTTAATGATTGATGTATGTCTTGCTGTGTTTTTATATTTTGTTGGAAGCTGCCCAGAGTGGCTGGGGCAACCCAGTCAAATAGGTGGGGTACACTCCACAGGCACATACCTCCACATGTGGTGGGAGTGCCCCAAAATCCAACTATTCTGGACAACAGCCATACAAGAAATATGTAAAATAACTAAGCAAGTATTAGAAACCACCCCAGAATTGGCCCAACTAAATATCTTCCAAGACAATAATGCCCATTTACACCACAAAAAACTTATAACCCACCTACTTTCAGCAGCCAGAAACATCATAACCAAACACTGGAGAGACCTGTCAGGAGTAAGCATGGACCAATGGTACCAAATAGTATGGGAAACAGCCTTACTAGATAACTTAGCCAATAAACTGAAACTGACACAGGGACAAATAGAAGAAGATGCCTTTACCCTGGTATGGCTCCCCTTTATCACATACAAAGCCCAACAAGACAATGACAGAAATCCACCAACAGCATACAAATCAATATGGCTAACCTGATCCAAAACACCCACCCACCCCACTCACACATGAAAACAAAGATCACCACAGCCATTCCCAAACAAACAACCACACCCTAGGCCAACCCCAACCTCTCTCACCACCAAAGGACACATGTGAATAGCACAGAACCTGCACAAGCGACGCTGACACAAAACCCTACGTAAAACAGAAACATCGCCACCGTTCTTAAACCGAGCTGCGCTTTCCCTAATGATGCCTACCGCCGCTGGTGCCCTTCCACTGTTCAGATTCCGTTCTTAGACCAAGGTGAAGTTCTCAAACTGGGACACTATTTCTGGTTTTACGGAGTTTGTAAACTGAATCGTTCTTAAACTGGACTGTTCTTAAACCGATGTACCACTGTAGTATTATTATTATTATTATTATTATTATTATTAAACACGATGATGAGTGAAGCATTGCTATTTCCTAAGAAACTTAACAGAACATTTCAATGGAAGCCCTCCCAGCTATAAACACATGGCTTGCCTCTGGAACAGGGTATCCCCAGAGGAACTATACACAAATCAGCCAGCAATTCACTGCCAGTAGGAAGGCTCCTGGCCTGGGCTGGATGGATCAGCACTTCCCTTCTCCCGCGAAGAGAAACAGCTTGATCTCTGTGCCAAGTGCTGCTTTGTGCACTAACCCCAGAAGGATTCTTGTTAAGGGGTGAGGTAATGGGAATGGAGAGACAAGGAAGTGAGAGTGCCCCAGGGCCAAAAGCTGTGCAGCACAGGCCTCCAGGGTCCCATTCCTCCCAGTAGGCTGGGGCAGGCTCTGTGTAACAGCGATTAATAACGATACTCCGCATTTATAGAGCACTTTTCATGTTCAAAGCTCTTTACAAACATTAACTAATTAATCTGTCATATTAAATGCTGCCTTTAGAGAGCTGTTGATCAAAGCAAGGTCTCCTGGGTAGGCTGCTGAGCTCAAGCTCAAAGGTACAAGGAGACATTCGTGAGAGCTGGTCTCTCGCAATGCTTGCCTGGATCTTCAGTAGGGATGGAAGGATCTCTCACCTACTCTGAGTTTCTCATTTTCCCCATCTTGGATTCAGTTCTCTACATTTTGCAGCAAATTGGGGGGGGGGGAGTGTTTAAATTTTCATGAAAAACCATGAGCATTGTAATGCAATTTTCCCCTAATAAACAAATTTCATATGCAGTTTTTACTAACTTACACAACATTTGCAAGCAATTCCCCCTAATATAATGCATTTTTGGGATGTTGCTTTCACTAATACCTTCACTCCTATGCACACTATCTCTGAATAGATGCATTTTTTGAAACATTGGTTGGCTGGACAACTGCACTGCAAAATTTGGGTAAGCGTGAATTTAAATATAGCTGTGATTTGCTTCACATTTTGTTTCAGAAAGTACACCATGTGTGCACAAGGGGGCTTGTGAAGAAGGCGCAGCAGAGACTGTACTTTTTGAGAATTCTAAGGAAAAACCATCTTCTGCAGAAACTGCTGCTTGCCTTCTATCATTGTGCCATTGAGAGCGTGCTCACTTATGGCTTATGTGTGTGGTACGGAAGCTGTACTACCCAGGACAGGATGGGGTTGTGCAGAGTTGTTAAGGCAGCAGAGAGCATTGTTGGCTACCCACTCTCCACCGTAGAGCAGATTTATGCCACAAGGTGCCATAGGAAGGCACTGGACATAGTAAAAGATCCATCGAATCCTGGTCACTGTCTCTTCGAGCTCCTGCCGTTGGGACGGAGATACAGGACGATGAAGACAAGAACGAGCCGTCGATGTTGGTTTCTGCTTTCTTCTCTGTGCAGCGAAGTGCTTGTCACGAGACAGGTGTTTACATTCCACAGAGTCTGTACTGTTGGAGGTTTTCCCACGGGAATAGGAGACTGGATATGACGTACACTGGTTTCCTGTTTTTTTCACTGCTCTTTGCAGTTTCAGTTTGTGTTTCTCTCCGTGCTTTAGAGGAGAGATGACGCTTTCTCTGCTCCGGCAGAGGGAAGATGTTTTTCTGTAACTTACCAGCTTTGAACTGTAAATAAAGTAGTATAGAGCATGTTGGCATATACTTCTCATCATTCCGCTGTGCACTGGACACTGCTTATCTCCAACATTTGGTTCCGGGCCCAGAAAAACGCAGTGTTTTGAGAATGGACTTCAGAAGTCGGGCTCCTGGCAAAGGAACAAAGGAGCAAGGAGACAAAGTGCCGGCAAAGCATCGGAAGAGCAGCACAGGCAAGGCAGAGGCTGTTTTGAGATTGCCTTTGGATTGAAGCAGCTGTACACAGAAGCAGCATGTATACAGCAGCTTGATTTAAAGCAGCATAGATGACGCAAGAGGCAAATGCCAGAGTCATGATAGCTAGCTGCAGAAGGCTGGATGAAGCAAGTGGGGGATTTGATACCACTGATCAGCCAAATGCTCAACTCACAGTAGCTTGTGATACTGCCATGATTCAGAGTGTAGCAGATTGGCGGGGTGCTAGCTGCATCAACAAGGGGGAGACTTCACAGTCGTCATCCCATAGTGCAGTGGAACCACCAGATGGCGCCAAAGCTTTGAAGGCAGTGAAATGCTACTCGTGTGGACGTCTAGGCCATATGAAGAGGGAATGCAAATATCCCAGGGCCAAGGCAGAGCAGCGCAGCGAAAGCTCATCGCGTGGAAAAGGCCGAGGCAAAGGCAAAGGTCCGGTGTCCAGGACAATGCAGCACAAGGCAATGGTCTCACGCTACGCTCCAAAGGTTACAAAGGTTGCAGAGGTTGCAGAGGTCCAGAAGACGTCTAGATCTTTCTTCGTTGTTGATTCAGCTGCAACACATCACATGTGCAACGATAAGAGACTGTTCGTGTCTTTTACACCGCAGGAAGGTGCAATTCACCAGGCGGATGACCACACAATTCCCAGTAAAGGCTACGGAACTGTTGTTCTTCACAGTTTGGACTTATCGATACAGGATGTTCTTTATGTGCCGGATGCGAAACATAATCTGCTCAGCGTTGGACAGCTGATTGAGAAGAAAATTGACGTTTCCTTTAAGAACAATAGATGCATCATCACCAAGAAAAATGATTATCAATTGTATGCTGAATTTGTTGGTCGTTTGTTTGTTTTGTATTATGATGATGTTGTGCAGGATGACACTTGTTGCATTGCAGGTTCTAACAAAAGTTTGCATGCAGAATGTATTCACGATTTTCACAGGAAATTTGGACATTTGCATTTTGAGGCAGTATCTAAAATGCCTGCCTTGGTTGAAGGTATGACTATTAAACCCTGCAGGTACCACATGAAGTGCAAGGCATGCGCAGCAAACAAGGTGAAAATGGCTGCGAAAGGTAAGGTGTCTAGTAGGCAAGCTACAGAACCATACCAAATTATTCATGCTGATTTGGTTGGACCACTAGCGCCCTCTTTGGGTGGGAATAGGTACTTCATGGTTCTCCTTGATGCATTTTCCAGGTATATTTTTGTGTACAATCTCAAGCAGAAATCAGAGGCTTTTCCTAGGTTCAAGGAATTCTGTGCTTGGTTGGGAAATGTGCATGGTAAGAAGATAAAGATTCTTTTCACTGACCGGGGGGGAGAATTCACTTCTCAGCAGTTTGAAGCTTTTCTGGCTGAGAAAGGAATTCAACACGATTTGTCTAGTCCTCGCTCGCCATGGCAGAATGGACTTGCGGAACGGGCAAATCAGACATTGCTTCAAGGGTTAAAAACCTTGCTGCATGATGCAAATCTTCCAGAGAGTTATTGGGCCGAAGCTCTCTCATGTTTCACTTACAGTTATAATCGCAGGTTATCTTCAGCGATTGGTTGTACCCCCTATGAGAAGATGTTTGGCAAGAAGCCATACATCAAACACATGAAAAATTTTGGTTCGGACATGTGGGTTCACTCACCACAAAACTCCAAGTTAGACAAGCGTGGATTGCATGGTATCTTTTTAGGTTATCAGAAAGGGTCTTACAGAATAATGATGACTGACTCTAAGGAAATTAAGCTCACAAGAAGTGTTGAGTACAATGCCAAGTGGGGGGAGAATGTGGGAATTTTTCAATGTTATCCTGATGACAGTGATGAGACTGAGGATAGTCAAAAGCAACCGCAACAACCCACACCCACTGATGAAGGTTCTGATTCTGAGTCTGAAACTGAATCGAGTGATTCAGAGGATTTCAAGAGTGCGAAAGCCTCTATGCGACCCTCTGAAAGCTCTGATCAAGAATTGGAGGAACCATTGTTCACAATAGGTCGTTTTTCTCCTAAGAAGGAAGAGGAGAGTGTTGAAGACTTAAGGCTAATTCACAGGTCACAGAGAGCCACAAAAGGCAGACCTCCAAAGAGATTTGCTGATGAGTTTGCTAACATAGCAGTAACAGCTGTTAAAAGCTCCAAGAAGGTATTTGAACCTTCAAGTTTCCAAGAAATCCAGGATTTGGATTCAAAGGAAGCTGAGCCATGGTTAAATGCCATGAAGGCTGAGCTTGATTCCTTGGAAAGGAACAAAACATGGGACCTAGTTCCAATAGTTCCAGGAATGAAATTGCTTGGAAGTAAATGGGTCTTCAAAGCGAAGACTGATCAAAATGGCAAGATAGTCAGACACAAAGCCAGATTGGTAGCCAGAGGATTTGCTCAGGTACCAGGTGAAGACTATCACGAGACCTACTCACCCACAGTGAGGTATGAGAGCATTAGGCTTATGCTCAAGCTAGCGGCAGAAGAAAATCTACACATTAGTCACCATGATGTGAATACAGCTTTTCTGTACAGATCTCTAGGTGAATCACTTTATATGCTTCCACCTGATGGCGTACAGGTAAAACAGGGATTTGTTTGTGCTCTGAAAAAGTCCCTTTATGGTCTCAAACAAAGTGCACGGTGTTGGCACACAAAACTCACTGAAGTATTGTCTTCTCTAGGTTTTAAGCAAGGGAAATCTGATCCATGTGTATTTGTCAAAGAGGAGGGGCAAAAGAAACTGTATTGTTTGTTTTATGTTGATGATCTTTTATTCTTTTGGAAAGATGTCACAATGTACAATAACGCCCTAGCTCAACTGAAAGAGCACTTTGACATGAAAGATCTTGGTGAGGTAAACAACTACCTATCTCTGGAAATAGAGAGAGATCAAGATGGTAACATTCTAGTACACCAGTCACGGAAAATTGCTGATGTGTTAAGCAAACTAAACCTGATGGATGCTAACCCTGTGGACACACCGATGATAACAGGTTATCAGGTAGATGACACTGAAGAAGCATTTTCTGACACTACACTGTACAGAAGTGTGCTAGGCAAGCTAAACTTCATTGCCAGATGTTCAAGACCAGACATTGCTGTTAGCTGTAATTTGCTAAGCAGACAAGTCAACAATCCTACTGTTAAGGATTGGAAAGCTCTGAAACGCATAGCGCGGTATTTGAAAGGCACTATGCATTACAGACTGAGATTTAACAATCAGAAGTCTGGTGGTCTTGAGATATTTGCAGATGCAAGTTTTGGAAGTGACACTACAGACAGGAAAAGTACGTCTGGAGTTTGCTATAAGTACAATCAAGGTCTATTTGATTGGTCATGCAAGAAGCAAACAACAGTTAGCTTAAGTACTTGTGAAGCTGAACTGAATGCACTGTCTTATTCACTTAAGGATTGTGAATGGTTGTTACAATTGTGCAAAGACATGAAAATTCCTGTCAAATGTCCAATCCAGGTTTACCAGGACAACAAAGCATGTTTGGCTTTGCTGAATTCTGAAGGTTGTAAGCAAAGCACGAAGCACTTGCAATTGAAGGTGCAACATGCTAGGGAACGTATTCAAAAGGGACTCGTAACGGTGTCCTATATGCCAGGTAATGAAATTCCTGCTGATGTATTGTCCAAGATTGTATCAAGGGATCAACACTGTACCTATGTGCAGAAGTTGGGTTTGTACTGATATTGTACGAACACGCTGCCCAGAGATGTTCACAGAAAGGGGGAGGATGTTGGTTTCTGCTTTCTTCTCTGTGCAGCGAAGTGCTTGTCACGAGACAGGTGTTTACATTCCACAGAGTCTGTACTGTTGGAGGTTTTCCCACGGGAATAGGAGACTGGATATGACGTACACTGGTTTCCTGTTTTTTTCACTGCTCTTTGCAGTTTCAGTTTGTGTTTCTCTCCGTGCTTTAGAGGAGAGATGACGCTTTCTCTGCTCCGGCAGAGGGAAGATGTTTTTCTGTAACTTACCAGCTTTGAACTGTAAATAAAGTAGTATAGAGCATGTTGGCATATACTTCTCATCATTCCGCTGTGCACTGGACACTGCTTATCTCCAACAGTCTTAAGAACAACTTCTTCTCCAGAGCGATCTCGGCCCTGAATGGGAAGCCTGGACTTTGAAAGTCATCTAATCTTCCTTGCTGTATTATACTGTATTGTTTTAATTAGTGTTTTTATAGTTGTTTTGATTTTGTGTGGAGTGCCCTACCTGGGTGGATGGAGCAGCCAAGTAATTTTGTTGTCCCTGAGAGGGAGCAATGACAATAAAGATATTATTATTATTATTATTATTATTATTATTATTATTATTATTATTATTATTATTATCTATGACACAGCTTCACTCTGTCTGCGTAGAGTGGATTGCCACCGTTTCACATGATGGGTAAAGCTTTGCTGTTCCCCAAGTACCATAGGAAACAAGGAAGCTGTCTTATACGAAGGCTGACCATTGGTCCAGCTAGCCTAGAATGTCTGCACTGACTGGCTGTGGCTTTCCAGGGTTTCACACAGAGGACATCCCCAGAGAGTGCTCCCTGGAGATGCCAGGGATTGACCCAGGGAGCATCTGCATGCAACTCAGATGGGCTGCCACAGAGCTGTGTCTCTCCCCATTGGACAAGCACAAGCCACTGAAGTTGAGCAGTGTGCTCTCATTTAGAAGCCTCCCTAATAGCTGCTCTTTACTCTTTTCCTTGCCCCAAACTGCAGCATGGGGGGATCGTGACCCCGAGTGCAGAAAGGGGAGACAGAGTATTTAAACCTTTCCACCTACAGTAAGGCTTCTACTACCATGGTACCAATTAAAATTGTTGCCACCCGCCCATTACACCATTTGGAGCTACAGGTTGCTACTTGGATTCCGGAAGCCGAGTTGCTATTCCACTTCCAGCTCATTTATTAGATGCTGCTGAAAGCCAGAGTCTGGGAATCACAGGTGGGGAGAGTGTTGTTGCTCAGGTCCTGATTGTCGGGCTTCTCTAAGGCATCTGCTTGGCCGCTATGAGAACAGGGTGTTAGACTAGATGAGTCTTTGGCCTGACCCAGCAGGACTCATCTTGTGTTCTGAATATCAAGAAACAATCCAATAAAAAGATTAAAAGTGCTGGTTTTAATTTTTAAAGCCTTCCATGGTTTGGCAACTTTGAATCTAAAGGGCCATCTCTTTCCAAGTGTATTTACCCAAACCCTGAGTTTGTTCTCTGAGGGCTTTCTTCAAGTGCCCCCACCCTATGAGTGCCATTGGTCATAAGAAAAGGAGGCCTTTTCAGTAGTGGCGCCTCAGCTATGTCATCTTCATAAAGGCCAACCAGACGGACAGCTATTTTAGCACCTTTCCACTGCCTAGCAAGTGCTAGGCAGTGGAAAGGATTGATGTTCTCAATCCTTATGTTGTGGTTTTATACGGTTTTAGCTCGGTGGGTTTTATTCCTCTACCCCGAGTTTTATTTTGATTTTGATGCTGCAATGTTTCTTCCATTCCATTCTCTGTTCCAAAGTGATTTGTGGTTGTTGTTTTGTTGTAATTCTGCTTTCCTTAATCCCTGCAAGCTCTCCAGAAACCTAAGACAGAAAAATACTATCACTTTTCAACCCAACTCTTCACACTCCACTGCATGTGTTGTTGTTGTTGTTGTTGTTGTTGTTGTTGCATTTAAATCCCACCTTTCCTCCAGTGAGCTCAAAATGGCATACGTGGTTCTCCCCCTCCCCAATATATCCTTGCAACAACCCTGCACGGTAGATCAGGCTGAGAGACAGCGGCTGGTGCAGTGAGCTTCATGAGTGGGTGTCGAGTGGGGATTTGAACCCGTGTCTCAGCCCAGCATTCCAACCACTATACCACACTGGCTCACCATATGTATTGCAGACTGCTGTGTTTATGAGGATCCACCCATGTCCTCACTCAAACCAAGTAGCTGATGCTTGATTGGGAGGGAGAGAAGGGAGAGTAAAAGGAGGCTGTGATCCAAAAGTCTGAGAAGCATCTCAGGTCACTGTTGTCCTGATGCAGGAGTTAAAAGGGTCAAGAAAATGGAGTCACCTCTCTAGACAGGTCATTAGTTACATTAGCGAGGAGCTGGCAAAGGCAAGCTATAAATAAAATATAGGAGAGGACTCTCCAGGGGCCTGTCAATCACAACAATTTGCGTCCTATTAATTATATCTAGATGCTGATATTCACCTCCACCAGCATCACCTTCGATTTAGAAGGAAAGCAGCGCTCTCTGGTGGGAGTAGCTCACCATTGCAGTTTAAGCCTGTCCAGTTCACAACCTCCATACTGAGAGAGAGAGAGAGAGAGAGAGAGAGAGAGAGAGAGAGAGAGGATATTAGAGGACAATCTTTGATCTTCAAACTCTCCACTGCAGCCAGCCTCCTTTATTTCAAAGAGGCTGGTGCCAGGGTAGTGCAGTTGTGGCTCAGGCTGATAATTTATTATCTGTGCTCTGGCAACATCACGGCACAGGTTGTTCCAGTCACACATCCGTGACATCCTTTCGATAAAAGCTCAATAAATGAGAGGTTTTAAAGGACTGCTTCTGGGCATTGGCATCGGAATGACACACCAGAAGCCCAGAGACCAAAGGTTTTCCCAGAGTGGGGTACCCAGCCCTCTAGGGGAGCTGAGGATAGCAGCACAAGGAGAGGGAATCCGCAGCTATTGAGTCGTTCTGCAGAAACAGAAAACTTGCAGCAACAACAAAAATCTATACAGTGGCAAGGCAGAGGTGGAAGGGGATGGGGGGGGGAATCCCATGCTTGTGTGAGCAGAGTACATAACAGAGGCTGCAATATTTTGAACAGGCTGATCAAAGCAGCTTTCAGAATGGAATTAGGCGGTGACAATCATATAAACATAAAATGCAGCCAGTTTATAGAAATTAAAACACAAGCTCTCAGCATTTTAAACAGAATAAAACACTAACCATTTATAACCAAAATTAAAGGGTTTCATGAGGGGGACATCAGGTTACACTGCTACAAAGACAAGCTGATAGCAACACCTCAGAGGTCCTCTTAAAATGGACAGCCTTGCATCATTTTCTAAAAGCCTCTCTAGAAAAACTGTCCCAGAGATAGTTTAAAAGCTAGACACCTATCACTTCCAAAGTCAGGGGGGCAGGGAGAGACAGCACAGATTCCCCAAAGAGGATAGGAATAGGACCGCAGCATCATTTAAAAATATTATATAGGTAGAAGAGAAGGTGAAACTCCTATAAAACTAAGGAAATATTTGAAAGACCTTGCTTCAGATCTCACATTATAGTTTATTTGAATCTTTCCTCCCTATCCCTCAAAAGCAAGTTAGAAGCAGATATTCAAACTTCATATGCAAAATGACGTTCTATATGTGCACACCAACTATATTTCCATCTTATCAGTCCAAGGTAGATATTGCAGCTTTGTATAGTTCTTTCACCTTATGGAAATGAGTGTAAGCATTGAAGAGGAATTCAAAGCTGAGAAGTAGAACAGTAACCTGAACAAGTGTACCAAATTTCATTCTGCTATCTCAACGTCCAACCCAATCAAACAAACAAATGGAGTGCCAAACAGGCTATTTAAACCTGGTTTATGTCTTTTGATAAACCATGCTGCATCTTCGTCTCCACTATCAAGAACCATCTCTCCTTCACATGATCCAAACAAGTTGCAACTGGCTCGAGTCATACTTTTTGGATTCACAGAATCTCAGCCATTTCTGTGAGACAGCCTTCTCCAATCAGATGTCTGCCAGATGTTTGGGAGCAACATCCATCATCCTTTGACCCATCAGCCCCAACCAGCATGGGCAATAGTTAGGGGCAATGGGGGCTGTAGTTCGCAACATCTGGAGGGGATCACATTGCATATCCATGACTGGTATAAGGCCCTAGTTCAGTGATTCTTAAAACATTCGGGATAGGGGGTTAAAGCTCTTGCAAATTGCTGGGGTTCATAGAACATACAAACATAGAAAGCTGTCTTATATCAACAGATATTATTAGTCCATCAAGCCTGGTATTGTCTACATTGACTCACAGTGGCTGTCCAAGATGTTAGATGGGGAGTCTCTCTCAGTCTTAATTGGAGATGCCAGAAATTGAACCTGGGACCTTCTGCATGCGGGCTAGATGTGGGCAAAAACGAATACCTAAAGCAGTTACATAATCATAGGGTATTTCAGCACTACTCCTGTTTAGCTGCTCCAGCTAGGCCCACCTCCCCAGATGCCAAAACACACACCAGCCACACACACCAGGTGATGTGTGATCAATGTCAGTCTAAAGTAAGCCTGCACACATGCAGCTGATGCCCGTGAGGAGAAGGGGAGCCCTTTACTGTTCAAGCAGCATTATATGCCCAAAGAATCAGGATAGGAATAAATGAAAATACTCAAATATTGTGTCGCTTGGGGCAAAGGAGAAGTTGAAGCCCATTCCATTCAACATGCAGAAGCCAATTACATTGGAAACGGAACCTTACACACAGGTGAAGGGACAACATCCATCACCATACCTGAGCACAGCAGGCTAACTTAATGGACACAACGTGACCTGCATGGCACACAGAGCTCCAACAGAGAGGTGACCTGCCTTTGCTGGCGTCATCCACACACAACATCTAGTGCTTGAGGCAGCCACTCCACTTTGCCTAATGACAAGGCCAGCACTGGGGATGTCAAACTGTCCTTCAACAGAGGTAGCAAAATGTCTCGGTCCCACTGGTTTTTCCTTACTGCAGGAGTCACCATTTTCTTAGGTCCAGAGGCACATTTGTATTTTTCAGCAAGTGCTGTGGGCACTACTCCTTCTAGTATCCCTTCCCCACTTGCCTGGATCAGTCCCCCTAACACAAACACATAGCAGCATTCTCTGGATGTATAATTGATTGAGGGAGCCAGTGACAATGATGGGCCACGCCAGAGAGGGAAGTAGCCTATACTATTTTAAAAATAATAATAATACATGTACAGGTATATATCACCCAAAATATGACCAGAATGAGAAAGAGCAGGAATGCTTCTATTTGCTCCCACAACATAATCATTTATATTCAAATCTTAGAATTCTCTAATGACTTCTGTGAGCAGTTCCCACTTCTAATTTGGGGATGAAAAATTAAGAAGAAATCCAAACCAGTCCAAACCAGAAATTTGTGCTAAAATGATAAGCGTTAGCACCCATTTTCACTGCTGTAAATATCGTCACTTGCAGCACGATTCCAGGTGTGTCTACGTGCCTTGGAGCGGATCTTTATAAACTACTAAAATTGCAAAGTGCTGTGACAGTGAACAATAAAAATAAAAATGCAGCAAATTAAAGAAAGACCCACCGAACTCAATACTTCTGCGTAGGCACGCACAGGATTGCACTGCCCAATTGGATTGTCTCAAAAAAAAATTCATTTATTTAGCACAGCACTGACATCCGACCTTATTATTTGATCTCTCCCTCTCTTTGTGCAAATATGAACCAGACAACTGAGAACACCACTTCGCGTATATAAGGAAGTGAGCTCTATAGCCCACGACAGCTTGTGCCACATCAGAACATCCGCTTAACCTACTATGGGGTAACAGAGCGCTCGGCTTCCTTGCCGGCCGCAAAGCAGACGAATCCCTTCTTACGCTTTTACGGCGTTTCTGGAGTCGCGGCGTGATGACGCCACAGCAGTGCACCAGGACCGGAAGTCGGAGCCAGCTGCAAAGCTGCTGTGCTCCTGAGGGCCGCGCTTCGTAGCTTGGACGCCCCACCGGGGCCGAATCCGTCGCCATCCGGTCCTTCCTTGGGCCGTAAAGGTGAGAGATGAGTCTGGAGCTGGTTCAGGAGCCTCGGCGACGAAGGATGCCGGCATCTTTCTCTCCCCCGCCCCGGCCTTAAGCACGTTTCGTCGGTCTGCGCCGTGTCCGGATGCAGGGCGGGCCTGAAAGGGCCCTTCCGCCTCGATAGGGCCCTCGGAACAGGCCCCTTCGAGCAGATGCTGGGTTCATTGTCGGGGCTGTCGTCTCTTTCGTGCACAGCCTGCCTTCATTCATCATACCTAGAGAACGCTTTGCCCCACTGAAAGGCTCGGGCCTAGTTGCTGGCGACCATCTCTGCCGCTGTCATCTCTGGGGGGGGGGGGAGCCTGCGGACGGATGGGTGGGTTGCCCTACTTGGTTTGTCCCACCAGGAGCCCTGCAAGCAAGACGCTTTGTTCAGGGCTGATCTCCCTCCCCATCCCCATATCTATTCTCTCCATCTCTCTCACGCCCCCTTTCTAAATGGTTGAATACTTCATGAAGCTCTCAGTCTAGAAGTGGGAAGCAGAATGACATGCGTTTCTAGTACTGTATCTAGAAACTAGGCTCCTTATCATAACTGAAATGGCTTAACAGACTTTTTATTTTAGAACTAGCAAGGCTTTTTAAAAAAATTATTCACTTGCTGCCTGTGTGTAGAGAGCACAGATAGTACAAATCTGTATGACCTAGTTTTAGAATAGCTGGTGCAACTTAGGACAGCCATACTGGCTGAGCCTAGTGGGAGTTGGAAGCTCAAAACGTTTGGAGGGCACCAGGTTGGCAAAGGCTGGGCTAGATGTCACCTAGGTGGCTTGTAAATAAGCCCACACATGAAAGCTCATACCAATAACAAACTTAGTTGGTATCTAAGGTGCTACTAGAATGATTTTTTAAAATTTTGTTTCGACTACGGCAGACCAACGCGGCTACCTACCTGTATTTTTTGAGAGAGCCAATCTGCAACCAGTTTTTCATCTTTGGATGTAGAACGAGAGCATGGGTATAATTATATATAAATACAGCTAACAATCATTTGCTAATAAGGCACAATTATGGTGAAAACCATGCAGTCAGCACTTCATGAATTTTATTTATTAAATTTTTATACCGCCCTTCTTCCATAGATCTCAGGGCGGTTCACAATGTAAAAATACGAAACAAAAATACAAGATTAAAACACAAACCAATAAACCCCCTCCCCCACTCCCTATATAGGCATATGAATATGTTGAGAACAGCTTTGTTATTTAAGCAGTAGCCTGGCAGCAATAAACTACAGGACTTCCATAGAAGTGTGTATATGTCAGTCACCAATTTTAAGGATGTGACTGGAAGGCCTGGCCTTTTTATATATAAAAAAAATCCTGTGTGTGTGTCTTGCTTCCTTAAAAACAAGTACAGTCAAACCTCAGTTCTCAAACGGCTCCATTTTCGAACATTTTTTGGAACCTGAACGTCTGACGCGGCTTCCACTTGAGTGCAAGAAGCTTTTGCAACCAATCAGAAGCCACGCCTTGGTTGTTGAACATTTTTTCTTCCGGAACGGATTATGTTCGACAACCGAGGTTTTGACTATTAGCTGATCCTACTATTTGAATAAGCACTATTGTTTTATAGTTACTTGATCCCCTTATTCTCTTCCCCTTCCTTTCTCCTTTCTCACTAGAATTATAGAAGATGGCAAAGTTCCTGGCACCCGTGATCCAGGATAATCCCTCAGGATGGGGTCCATGTGCTGTTCCAGAGCAGTTCAAAGATATGCCTTATCAGCCCTTCAGCAAAGGAGATCGGCTGGGGAAGGTACTTCTTCACACACCCTTGCACAGAAATTTCTATTAACTGCTTTTGTACAGTGTCTATGCTGATGTTTTCCATTAAGGGCTAGATTTTGAAAGGCACTCTTACCATGTGCTTCAGGAGCCCAGTTCCTACAGTACTACTTACAGGGCAAAAAGACCATGAGTGAAATTGTCCTAAGTCTTTTAGGGAGTGAATTTTTGGAACAGCATTTTGGTCCCTATAAATCAGAATTTATAGCTGAGATGTACAGTTCATCTCAGTGCTGGATTGTATTGGCTTACATTACATTGCCTGGTTAAAAAGGGAATCTGAATCGTGAATCATTGGCAAGCTCTGACCTAATGTATTTCATGACATAGGATGGTGTTAAGGCATACAGGTCTGGACCTGGCGGGGAATTTGGCTAATAATTGTCTTAAGACAATTCCAGTTTCCTAGCCCTCTAGGGCATTATAGCAGTGTAATGGGTGGTGCAGGTGTTTGCCATAGTACATTCCCTGTAAGGATGGGTAGCTGCCATCATATAGAGAATGTCTGCTTCCATTGGCTTCCAGTCCCCACAACTGTTTATCAAGAGCATGAGAGACTTTCCAGTGGGATTCCAGCAGATTGCAAAATAACCAATTCTGCATGTTACAGCTAAGTTGTGGACAACACACACACACCGGCCAGGGTCATGCATACATCAGCCCATTATCTCTCCCAAGTAAAGATCTTGATGTCTTAATATTTTGAGTACACTCAGAAACTTAGCTAGCTGGAGAAACAATTTTTGAGATTCTGTTGAAAATCCTTTGAATGAGTTTGTGGCATGCTTGAAAGCAACCTTATTTCCTCATTGTTTTCATTTTGACCAGGTTGCAGACTGGACAGGAGCTACTTACCAGGATAAGCGATATACAAGTAAGTATGGTGGTGATTGCTCTTGTTTGATATATTTCATATGGAAGATCAGGTGCCAGTGAGCACGGTATATGAAGTTGGCATTACTCTCTGTTGGCTGAAGAGGGTTCGTTATTGGCTTAGGGCAAATGATGGTGATGATTTATACCCCGCCCATCTGGCTGGGTTTCTCCAGCCGCTCTGGGTGGCTTACAGCAGAATATTAAAGTACAATGATTCATCAAATATTAAAAGCTTCCCTAATCAGGGCTGCCTTCAGGTGTCCTATAGTTGTTTATTTCCTTGACATCTGATGGGTTGTCTTTTGTTGTCTTTTGACCACTATCTATACAATAAGAATTATAAGAACCGGGACATGGGTGGCGCTGTGGGTAAAACCTCAGTGCCTAGGACTTGCTGATCGTAAGATCGGCGGTTCGAATCCTCGCAGCGGGGTGAGCTCCCGTCATTTGGTCCCAGCTCCTGCCCACCTAGCAGTTCGAAAGCACCCCTAAGTGCAAGTAGATAAATAGGTACCGCTTTATAGCGGGAAGGTAAACGGCGTTTCCGTGTGCAGCACTGGTGCTGGCTCACCAGTTGCAGCTTCGTCACGCTGGCCACGTGACCCGGAAGTGTCTTCGGACGGCGCCGGCTCCCAGCCTCTTGAGCGAGATGAGCGCGCAACCCTAGAGTCGGCCACGACTGGCCCGTACGGGCAGGGGTACCTTTACCTTCATACAATAAGAATACTGAACTTCCAGGAGATGTGCTTTATAGTTTCTCCTGCATTTCATTACAAGACAGAATTGCATTGAGCATAAGCTTTTCTGCATTCCTCTGTTTCCTTCACTGCTTATAGGGGTTGCCAACCTTTTTGGGCTGGTGGGCACATTTGGAATTTTGAGAGAGTGCAGTTGGCACCAGTCACAAAGTGGCTGCTGTTGGGGTGTGGCATAACACGAAATAGCTGCCACATCTGAAAGGGCAGAAAAAGAGGCAAGTTCACAAAATCCACTATGAATTTTTAAGGGGATATTTATTGATTCGTCCATGGGTGCCATAAAAGATACTTGGCATGCATACTGTCATCCATAGGCTCTACACCGTGTAACCCCTGGCTTGCAACATTTAAGACCTACTCTCCCTAAACAAATTTCTACTGCCTGTATCAAATAGTAGTTTTGGAATTTGGCAATGCAATCACCGGTGCAGTTGCATATCAACACTACAGATAAGCAGAACACTAGGGGACATCGTGTTTCTGCACTGATTACAGCAGTAGTGAAGCTTTTTGGGGGGGGCTTTACAAGAGGAAATCTCCATCTTGTTTTGAGATCAGCCATGGTATTTACCATTGGGCAAAGGAGCACAACTGTATCAAACCCATTGTTCTTAGCAGTTACACAAAGATAATTCTGCTTCAGCTCCTATTTGAAAGTAGGACGGTTCTAGTTCTTGGTCTTCTAGGAAATCCCAGTCTTGCACTCTAAGGTGACTGAGACAATTGTCTTCCCAGATAAATATTCATCCCAGTTTGGTGGAGGAAGCCAGTATGCTTATTTCCATGAGGAAGATGAAACCAGTTTCCAACTGGTGGACACGGCACGGACACAAAAGACAGCTTACCAGAGGAATCGCATGAGGTTTGCACAGGTATGATGTGGCTTGATTGAAGAGATTAGACTTGAGCCATATAGCTAGTCTGTCCCAATTGATACTCTGAGAGGAGAGAGACAGATCGAGGAGGGAACAAACAGACAACCTTCCCCTTAATCTGGTATGGGGGTCCTGCTGTCCTTGTTGCACTATAACTCTAGTAGCTAACATGTCTCTCCCCTGTCCTATCTCCACTCCCAGCTGATATGCCCAGTAGTCAGGTATGATAAGAGTTAGAGTCCAGCAATACCTAGAGGGCCAAAGATTAGTCACCCGTGGTCTACTGCTTCCATCATCACTAACCATGCTGGCTGAAAGCTGGAATCAAAACAAGATTGCAGAAGGGGAGCACAGGTTCCCCATCCCTGTCATTAATGGGCAGTCTCATGGGATTTTGAAGATGTATCTCCTCCCATTCCCCAGTCACTGATAACTGTCTTTTTCAAACAAGCCGTTGCTAGTTTGAGACTCCTTGTGGTTTTTTATTTCTGTTGTTCTTAGGCTGGAATGTGTATGGCTATCAAGTAGTGATCCCCACCACCACCCTCTTTTAGGTTTTGATGACACACTAGCTTATTATGCCTCCCAGGAACACTTAGTGGTGCTTTTCACAGCATATCTCAGGAATAGAAATGGTCATCAAGATGTTGTTGAACTACAACTCCCCTCACCATTGGCCATACTGGCTGGGGCTGATGGGACTTGGGAGTCCAGCAACATAAGGAAGGGCCACAGGTTCCCCACACCTAGTGTAACTCATGCATTACAGTGAATATTGGGCAGGAATCCTTTGCAGGATTGCTTGCTAGGTAGGCCCTTCGATTCCATGCTGTCTCGCTTACATTAGTGTTTCTTTTCAGAGGAACCTCCGGAGAGATAAGGACCGCCGGAACATCCTTCAGTTTAACATGCAGACGCTCCCTAAAAGTGCCAAGCAGAAGGAGAGGTAAGCTTGCTGTGTTTGTGGGAGAACATACAATTTAGTAATTGTCCAGCAGAGCTAGTTTTCATCAAACTGATTGAATCTCTTGAAAAAGCAAATTGCTTACTAAATTTCCCAGACTCTGCTGGCACATATTTTAAATTTTTATTACTGTTGCATGGATTGTGAAATGGCATTATCTTATTGGTTGTTTAGCAACTCTGACCCAAGAGATCAGAAAACCCTTTTGTAGCTAGCCATTCATGTTCCGGTTTCTCTACTCTGGAAAAAGGGTTTGGGATCAGCAGGCTCCTTTGCCTTGGTGGGACTATCAGTTTTCTGTCATTTCAGAGATAGACTGCGTCTCCAAAAGAAGTTTCAGAAGCAGTTTGGAGTGAGACAAAAATGGGACCAAAAATCTCAGGTAAACCTCTTTCGCTTTGGCTGCCTGTCTTGCGACTGTCTTTTCCCTCACACTTTCACCTTTTGTTCCCATTTTACACACTGATGTGTTGTCTCTTCTATTTATTCTATCTGCATGGCAGAAACCCCGTGACTCCTCTGTTGAAGTTCGCAGTGATTGGGAGGTGAAGGAGGAAATGGATTTCCCTAGGCTGATGAAGATGCGATATTTGGAGGTGTCAGACCCTCAGGACATGTAAGTCTCTTGAGACAGCTGAAGGTTTGGGGCCAACAATTTGTATCTTTTTTTAGAAGAAGAAGAAAACAGACTCCAAGTAGTTTAACTAATACAGTATGCTTATCTCTTGATCCAAGACACAAACTGTGATTAGGTGTCAGGACAGCCTAAACCAGAATTATTGCCTTGCTGGGCATTGTAACTTTCTGTATTCTTTCTGAGTACTAACAACTGGACATAAAATGACTTTTGGTTAACAAGGCCTGAATTATCCCTGACCTTCAATATGAGCAGGAATATATGACTGGTTGTTAGGATCTGGAGCTTGTCAATGAATCTGGTTTAGAGCTCAGATTCCATGGCAAGGATGCACATGACTCCCTTATCTGACTGGGTTGCCCCAGCCACTCTGAACGGCTTCCCTGACCTAGTACCATCTACTGTGTTGGACTCCAGATCCTATTAGCTAGCACAGAGAGTGGTCAGGGGTGATCAGAGTTGTCCTCCAAAATATCTGAAGGGCATCATTTAGGGAAGGATGCTTTAAAATGTGACGCTGCTTATAGAGGTGGATGGGTCAGAGGAGAGGCATAGAACCTTAAAGATGCCGTGGGATCTTAATGATCCTTGGGTTTCTTTTTCATGAGTATTTCTGAACCCATTAGTCCACTTTTTATTATCCTTTGTTCTTGAGAGAACAAATCATGATCGGTCTTTCTTTGTACCTGCAGAGAGTGTTGTGGAGCCCTGGAATACTATGACAAAGCCTTTGACCGCATCACCACAAGAAATGAAAAGACCCTTCGTAGCATCAAGCGCATCTTCCATACCGTAACTACTACCGATGATCCAGTCATTCGCAAGGTATAACATGCCTCTGTAGTTTGTCCTATACATGGCTGTAAAAATACCTCAGTTTAAAAGGAGAGGGCTCACTTGCTTGTAACTTCAGATATCTTTCTTACTAAGTCCTTAAAAATGGTACTGCACTGGGCAAGGCAGGTTAGTCTAATGAAATATTGCTTAGTAAGTCTGAGACTAGAAATTACAGCCAGACGTACTGGACTAGAGAAGAGTGTGTCCTGTTGACTGTGCAAAGAGCAGAGGGAGGCAAGGAGATCTTCATAGCTTTGGCGCACAGTGGAATTCCCTCATCTACCAAAGTTCTTACCTTTGAGAGGAGTAAGTTTTTAGCTTAATGATAGAATTGACGTGCAGGAGAGCAGATCTCATCCTTGCATTCATTGTCTGCCTTCCCTTGGATTTTAATTGCTGGAGAATGGGATGCAAATGCCATTAGCAATCTAGGAGAGCATGGTTTTGACAACATCTTCTACAGGGATGGGGAACCTGTGGCCCTCCAGATTCTGTTGGGGTACATTTCCTATCAACCTTGGCAACTGGCCGTGCTGGCTGGACTTAATGAGAGTTGGAATCACAGGTTCCCTACCCCTGTGCCTCAGAGAGCAGATAATCCTACAGATATAACTTTGGAGGGTGGTACAGCCTATATTAGTTTGCTCATACAACGATTCCTGCTCTCATCCATATGACTTATCTTTATGCACAGTTGGCCAAGACTCAGGGGAATGTATTTGCTACAGATGCCATCCTAGCTACCCTCATGGCTTGCACTCGTTCTGTATATTCCTGGGATATCATTGTCCAAAGAGTTGGATCCAAACTCTTCTTTGACAAGAGGGACAATTCTGATTTTGGTGAGTGTTTTTGCATATACAGTACAAAACTGAAGAGAGACAGGTGGTGGCTGGGAATGGAGTGCTTGGGGAAGTGAAGCTTTTAGGGTTATCTCTTGGGGCAACCCTCTGAACTTCCATTTATGTTTGGCTATATCCTCAGACCTCCTGACCGTGAGTGAGACTGCTAATGAACCACCACAGGATGAGGGCAACTCCTTCAATTCACCCCGCAACCTTGCTATGGAAGCCACCTACATCAACCACAACTTCTCCCAGCAATGTCTGAGAATGGTAAGATTGAAAGGGGTAATGGATTTTACCTCAGCAGAGAATTTCAGAAAGAAATTGACTAGGGTCACTTAGAACTTCCTGCTGATGAGGGAGTCATCTGTCTCAGCAAGCAGAAAGAAGATAACATCCATCTACTTTCTGTTTTATAGGGCCTCCAGATAGAGTTGTATGGCTGTTGGGAGGTTCCACAGAATACTGGTGGGTGAAGTGTCTTGCTAGTAAACAGGATACCACATCAAAGCCATGTTTTTGAAAATTTTGAGGAAGGGCTTGGTAGCAAGACAGTGTCTAATGTTTCTCAAACCAGAGCACTGGAAGCTTCCCATGTCTTAAGGCAGCCATGACTCTCCTGACCATTTAATCTGATGTCATTGATAAAAGTTTTTGCATGTGTGTGTCTTTACAGGGGAAAGAGAAATACACATTTCCCAATCCAAACCCATTTGTGGAAGATGATATGGATAAGAATGAGGTGGCTTCGGTTGCATACCGGTAAGTTGTTGCTTCTGACACATGAGTAGACCTTGGGAGTTCACAGTACCTCGAGGTGTGGTTTGCAGACTTGTTGCAGCTTCCATGAAAGTTCCCATTGCTGCCACCTGTATATACTGTGCTTATGTGGATTTTTTGTTACAAGGTTTGCTGACAAACATTTTTGGTTGTAGGTACCGGAGGTGGAAGCTGGGAGACGACATAGACCTGATAGTACGCTGTGAACACGATGGAGTGATGACTGGAGCCAATGGAGAAGTATCTTTCATCAACACAAAAACACTGAATGAATGGGATTCAAGGGTAAGGAAAAACAGATATAATTTGTAGGCTCTTCTGTGTCGACATCATTTGTTTCCGCTGGCCTGTCTTTAACTGTGGCATAGTTTACTCTGATTACCTGTAATAGCCTTGGAATTCCCTCTCCCTCATCCCATCCAATTCAAGGGAGTCAAGTGAATTTTTGCCACATTAGGTAGGAGTGTGTTCCTCCTTTACAGCATTACAAATAATTTTGAAATCAGTTGCATGAAATCTTCCACTTTGTAGCCATATCCTGACTTGGCACAGTGTGCCATAATTGATGCTGTGTACAACCCTAATCCTTTCTTAATTTTTCTAGCATTGTAATGGAGTGGACTGGCGTCAGAAACTGGACTCCCAGAGAGGAGCTGTGATTGCCACTGAGCTGAAAAACAACAGCTACAAACTTGCTCGCTGGACATGTTGTGCGCTGCTGGCTGGATCAGAGTATCTTAAACTGGGGTGAGAAAATATAGTGTGGATAGGTTTTGTTTTGTTTGTTTTGGGTTTTTTTGTTTTTGTTTTGTCTTTGGTGTACTACAAGAGGGAAGTAAGTTTGGGGGGGGGGAGAAGCCAGCTCTTCGGGGTCAAAATTTAACACATTGTGACATTTTATTGATATGTTTACATTATTCACCTCTTTGAGAGGTGGCCTATACAGTGGACCTTCCAGATACGAACTTACTTTGTCCCAGGGGTCCATACTTACCCCGAAAAGTCCATATCCGGAGGCGCCACTTCTGTGCATGTGCACACAGCGAAACCTGGAAGTGTACACTTCCGGGTTTGCAGAGTTCGTAACTTGAAATGATGTTACCCAAAGGTAACATAACCCGAGGTACCATTGTAATAAATATTCAAAATATTTATTCTAAGCTCTAAATATTCTGAGCTCTAAAACTTGGCCAGCACCTCTTCATATTTAGAATTCTCTGCTAATACCTTGGGATATAGCTGTCCACTATACAGCTGCAAATAAAATGCTTTAAGTGTGTTTTAAGCGCAATATACAATGTGACACTAGATGGCAATGGTGAGCCTTATGGAAAATTCAATGTATTTTTAAAAACGCTTTTTTTATATAAAAAAAAAAGCATTTTAGAACGGTTTCTATATGTGTGTAGATTCAACCTCCATTTCTGTCTTAACTCCTGGACTAAGTGCGTCTTTTACCTCTTGGAAGGGGCTAACAAATAGGTTCTTTGTCTGGATTAAAAATTACTGAGATGGGTCTTTAACTTTAACACTTAAATACTGTTTAACATTTGTCAAGAGCTTGTGTGCATTTTCTAGTCGTAATCCTTATAACAACCCAGTAAAGGACCCCAGGATGGTTAAGTCCACTCAAAGGCGACTGTGGGGTTGCGGTGCTCATCTCGCTTTCAGGCCGAGGGAGCCGGAGTTTGTCCACAGACAGCTTTCCGGGTTATGTGGCCAGCATGACTAAACCGTTGTAAGGCAAGTCAGGCAGGAAGACCAAGAGCAACTTTCCTAAAGGGAGGTCACCTAGTGAGTTCAGAGGCAAGATTCAAACCCTGATTTGTAGCTCAGTCTCTTTAACCACTGCACCACACCAGTCGTCTTACTTAAATTGTTTAGCCTGCTATTCTTTTTTAGTCCTGCTGTAGCTGCTAGGCTGGACTACAGCTTCACACTTCCTAAGTCTTCTTTCTCCCTCCTTGTCAGGTATGTTTCCCGCTACCATGTGAAAGACTCTGCACGCCATGTGATCCTGGGCACCCAGCAGTTCAAACCTAATGAATTCGCCAGCCAAATTAATCTAAGCATGGAAAATGCCTGGGGCATCCTGCGCTGTGTCATTGACATCTGCATGAAACTGGATGAGGGCAAGTACCTCATCTTGAAAGACCCCAACAAGCAAGTCATCCGTATCTACAGCCTGCCAGATGGCACTTTCAGCTCTGATGAAGATGATGATGACGACGACGAAGAGGAAGAAGAGGAAGGTAATAAGAGTTTCACACGCCTTCTAGCTAAGCTTAGGCCTGAAACGACTAGTTTCTGGTCTTGCAACTGCTTCCATTGGAAGAAGCTTGTGTGCTGGGAGGATAGCTTTCATTCTTCTGCAATCTGTGATCATTTCATCCAGATATAGCCACAGGAGAGTGCAGTGCAACTTTCCCCCAACTTGGAGCCCTCCAGACAGATTGGACCACAGCTCCCATCCGCCCTCATCCAGCACAGCTCTGCTGATTGAAGCCAATAGGGGCTGTAGTCCAAAACATCAGGTTGGGAAGGGCTGTTGTGATGTATAAGAGAGTCAAGCCTGTAAGTCAGGTGTATATGGGGCCATTAACTCATAGGAAAAACCAGCAGAGCCAATGGTGAGTAGAACCAAAACGGGCAGAATTTGCATGCAGTGTTGCAGGATTCTGTAGCATGCTGTCTATGCACCAGCCTATTTCTCTCTGTGTCACGTCGCTAGTTGCCATCTGGTTTGCATCATAACTACAGATAAGATGGTGACCAGTAGTACATGCCACAGGAGTGATATAATGTGGATCTGAGCAGAATTTAAGTATGGCATATAGTTAACACTGGTAAAGTGTTGACATGATTATGTTGGGGAGACCAAAACCAGCTTATGGATTTTGTATGATCCCTAGGATTCAGCTTTCTGTTTTACTTTTTGAACTGTGGCTGTACATAAGGCTACACTACAGATTATCAGTTTCTTATTCTTGCTTACAAACCACAAAATTTCTTTACAAAGCCAGAGGTATCTGATTGGTCACTGTGATCCAGCAAGCTCTTAAGTTCTTAACATTGCTTGGAGTTCAATACTTGTGTTGTCTCTAAAGTTTAGATCAACTAAGGATTGGCTGCATCCTACTTAATAAGGCTTTCTATTATGCAGAAAGTGTATCATCTGACTGTACATGAACCAGCATTTGGTATTATGTGTGGAAAGGAGAGCAGATGTTGTGGCCATATTTATTACATAGTGTTTGCTTTCCTTGGGATGGCAGCAGATGCTCCATTGAAACTTCTGTTTGTTTTTCAGAGGAAGAGAGCTGAACATTGCAGCCAGACAGCAGCAGCAACTGCAGCTTGAAGGCACAGCCAACATCTTTGTTCTTGGTGGATGGATCAGAATTGAATCTCATATACTTAGAACCTAAGGAATAAAAAATAATGATCTTAAAGCGTTATCCCTTTTGTATAATTAATATGTGTAGTGAGATTGCCCCTAAACAAATTTGGAAAAGAAAATATTTTATGATTACCTGATCAGCCTTGTCCACTTTAAGGCTGATGTGTAGCAGAATCAACTGATCCAGTGTCCCCTGGACTGAACAGCTTCACTCTGCAAAGTGTGGAAATAAATGTTTCAATAGTCGCTTATGGGGGAATTCGAGAGAATATAGAAAACTAGCATGCCATAGAGAAACCGAGGCTGGAATCATTCTCTTTGCCCTTGTTTTCCGTATGCAGGGAGTCCTCACTGCTAATGGGAAATTACTCAAGCTAAAGAAACTGTCAGAAGCAAGCAGTCTTTAAATGGCATGGCTCTAGGAAAAGCTGTATCATGGGATTCTTCTCTATGTGTAGATTGGCTCTTAGGCAAGCACAAATAATTTGTAACTCTTCTCACTCAGTTGCAAAGCTTTAAAACTATCTTTTTAACTGCTATACAAAGGTTGAGAAATGGGATAGTATAGCATTGTGCACAAAGCTTGATGGCAGACTAGCTGGAACAATGTAATGAAAATGATGTTAAAACTACTGGCTCAGATCTTCAATGCAAAAATCATAAGAACCAATTTGTTTTTAGGAGCATTCACACTAAAGACTCATCAAAAGAATAAATAATTTATACCACTAGCAGCTACTTCTGCCCTATCTAGTTGAGGAATTAGGCATAATCTCTTCCTCTGTGCTTCTCTTGAGAATGTGGGTAGAAATGCAAAATAATATTTTGTTTATCTTATTTACCAAGCTGGTGAACAAATTAAAGGCAAAAAACCCACCCTAACAACTTTTAAAAGTTCAAAAATGCAAGAAACCACATTAAATTATTCATTCAACCCGTATTAAAAAAATCAGAGATTTTATCATTAAAACAGCAGCACTGCATAGAAAGCAACCCCATGAAGAGTCACCCATCTAGCTCGGTATTTTATATATTGACTGGCAGTGGCTCTCCAGGGTTTTTGGCAGGAGTTATTCCCAGCCCCTAAAGAGGCTGGGGATTGGAACGTGGGACCTTTTTCATGCAAAACATGCTTTTCCATTGAGCTACAAATCTTCCCTGACTATAACTCTCTCCATTAAGAGACATTTGGAACAGGTAGATTTTCAAAGCCCTTTTAAATGCAGCAACTATTAAGAGTTATAACCATTAGTAATTTAATAGATACCATTTGTAATCTTCCACAGCCTAAAGTGTGACTTGAATTGAAGCCATGTGCAAGAACCAGCTCTCTGTCAAATGAATGAATGTTTGTGCTGCAGTGCCAAAGGGGGTGATTGCTTGAACCTCTGTATGATGCTCATTAATGGCCTTGGCAAACAGACCTGGCTAGATGAGGGTACTGCAGGGTTTTCTCTAATCATATTCCAACAGCTCCCACGTGGATTTAATCTCTTTCTAGCTGCTGCAGAGAGGTGAACGTGTAAAGACCAAGGTTTCCTTGAAAGAACTGGGTGTTCTTTTATTGTCAAGAGGTTAGCTACCTGCTGCCGCAGATCCTAGCTGATTAGCATCTTGGATCCCCAAAACGCATCCCAAGTAATAAACAGCCAGTCATTTCACCTGCCAATCAAATGTAATTACTCTGCCTTTTTAGGAATTCACAGCACTGAAGCAATGCACCACTGGTGGGTGCAGCATTTGCTGCTTTAGCAGCAAGGGAAGTTTTTTGTTTCTGCCTAGTGACCCAAAGACTGCAACGCTGTGCATGCTTACTTTGTAGTAAGCCACACTAGGTAAAAGGTAAAGGTACCCCTGCCCGTACGGGCCAGTCTTGACAGACTCTGGGGTTGTGCGCCCATCTCACTTAAGAGGCCAGGGGCCAGCGCTGTCCGGAGACACTTCCGGGTCACGTGGCCAGCGTGACATCGCTGCTCTGGCGAGCCAGAGCCGCACACAGAAACGCCGTTTACCTTCCCGCTGGTAAGCGGTCCCTATTTATCTACTTGCACCCGGAGGTGCTTTCGAACTGCTAGGTTGGCAGGCGCTGGGACCGAGCAGCGGGAGCGCACCCCGCCGCAGGGATTCGAACCGCCGACCTTTCGATCGGCAAGTCCTAGGCGCTGAGGCTTTAACCCACAGCGCCACCTGCGTCCCCAGTAAGCCACACTAAACCTGCACAAAATCGCACTGAGAGCAACAACTCACAACAGAATGGCCTGAACTTCCTACTTTGGAAAGTAGGAAGGAAAATGGCAACAGCCAATTGCTCAGGTTTCTGGGGTTTAATTGCATCCTTGGGCTTACACATTGACGTTTTTATCTCCATATTAGAGATTCAACTGAGAATAGGATTCTGCCTCGGTCACCTATACTAAATGCAGATTGGGTGCATGAAGGGTTTCCAGCATGTTTCCCACACTGAATTGCTCTCTCAGCTCTGAGGTTGGGGAATGGGCTCGTAAGAGTTGATATTGGTGAAGAAGTTGGGACATGAAAACAATGGCAATGCCATAGCGAGGCTATGGGGATGGAAAGAAGCAGCATAGCATTTTATTGCCAGAGAAGGAGTAGCTGTGGACCAGACTGCTGTATCAGATGAATGACATGACATGGAGTTTTGAATAGAAGAAACGGCCACAAACAGGCTTTCTGCATCTGGACCTATTTTAATTCATGGCATTTTGGCTTCATGGTTTACATTGTTTTCTTTTTTCCTAAATCCATGGTTTGGCAATACAATTTTGAGGTCAATTCTGACCACTACCCTCACATACTGGGAGAGAGGATAGATGTAAAATGTAAAGCACCTAAACAGTTCTAGATTCTAAAAGGATACTGCCAGGAACTAAATTATAAAGAATGTGAATGACCAAATAGCAAAGGCTGGAATCCTAGACACACACCTGGAAGAAAGGCCCCTACTTAAGTAGGTGTATAGCACCTGTAGCAGGAACCCCCCCCCACCCCAATCATTCTGTTTGTATAAACTTCACACTCACACACTACATACGCCACATTTCTGTTATAAATTCATAGAAAGTCAACCATACATTGGATTTGCACTGTTCCATTTTATTTTTACTCCATATGACAAGAACTAACAAAGGGGGGTGACAGTCCTGGTCAGCCATAATCCCTTCACTGTCTCAGCACATACACTGGAGCCCTGCCCATGCCAACCCTGATGATCCCAGACAGAAGACAATCAAGATCACAAAGAACCTGCATATGGGAGTGGATTCAAACAAAGGACACTGATCAGATCTTCCCTCAGGGGGCAGGAAACTGCAAAATCCCCTTTGTCTCCTAGAAATTCCTGGAAGGGGAGGGGGAAAGGAGGAACCAGCCAGGTGACAAGACACTCAAGTTACCACCAACTCCTCCCTCAGCCCCTCCTTTCTGTAATGTATGCCTCCCACAACCCCTCCTTTCTGTAATGTATGCATGATGTTTCTGGGGGTGGGCTTGATCTAGAGGAGGGGAATTTCAAAAGTTTTTATAAGACCTTGCACACTATTCTTCTGGGTCTTTCCTCTCTCCTGCAAGTGAGGGGAATACCCTGTTGCAACAGTTCAATAAAGGCCAAGCCTACAGGCTGCTGTTTTGCTCCAAGTTATCCTGGTTGGTGTCTTTGTTTTGTCCAAGGGAGCCCTCGGATTTTCCTGTAACACACTCCAGAGGAGATGATGTATTAAGTCTCTTGCAGCAGAATACATGTGTCAGTCTTTTAGGGTGCCACGACTGCACCGTGAGCTTAATATTAAGGGCTAAAAGGAACATATGTTCGTATCTTGGGTGCCACGGGCCTCTTCCGTCGTTTTGGGGTTTTTTTTGTGGCGGGAGGGGAGCGCATTTGATATTTTGGCGTCTGCCCCTTTAAAAGCGACGCCATTCGTTTTCACCCTCGCAGCACGTGACCCGGAAATCGCTCTAGCGGCGCCTCAATGAAGGCGCCGCGGAAAGCTTCGTCGCGCGCTTCGAGAGGCGCCGGAGTCACGTGGCAAATCTGCCCGGATTGGGCGCCACGAGCGAGCGGGTTTGACTGGGTAAAGAGGAGCAGAGAACAAGGAGGGGCGCCGCTCTGGTACAGCGTCTCGCTGCGATCCTTTAAGGCCCAGCCCTTACTCGGAGGAATAGAGCAGCACGCACTCTTATGACGAAGGTCCGCCGCGCGCCGCTGCGGGGCAGCCGCACGAGACTGAGACCTACCTGATCGCCTCCTCCTTTCGGCCGGACGCTCCAGGTACGTCAGCACGTCACGCACCAGGCATGCCGCTAAGCCTCGCCCCGCATCCCATTGGGCGGAGGGAAATGGTCACTTGGTGCTATTCCCTTTGCCGTCCTCTAGGAGGCGCGCCAGGTTACTGGGGGAGGAAAAGCTTCAGCCCCATTTCCATGAGTTGGATCATGTCGCTGCTAAATGATGAGTTCCACCAGGTTTAGGCCCCTGACCATGGACTGTGCTGACTAGGACTGATGGGAGCAGGAACCCAGTAACATGTGCATGTCCCTTAACCATTGGCCTAGCATTTAGGCTTATATCCAATCCTCCTTGGCTAGCTTCTCTTCTCCCTGAGGGGAAATAAGCAGTGCAGTGAGCTCCACAAGCAGGGTAAGGGTTGTTCCTGTTTCCCAGGGGTGATGTGTTCGCTTCTTCAGCAGAAGGATTATGTTGTTGCCTTCCTCCTTCCTTCATATCTGTTCCAGGGTGTTGCATGAACATTCCTGCATCTGCAATGTGAATGCAAAAGCCGAACGTAAGTTCCGTTGAAAATGGCTCTTTTTTGCTTTCCGTTCAAGCACTGTCATTCGTACGTATGCACACTTCTTAAAAGTTAGCCTCTGAGACTCAGAATGGTATTTATATGACAAATACAGATTTACGGAGCACTCAGTGGTAGGATGGAAGATGTCCAGTTCAATGCCATCCAGCAGTTACTGCTGCTCAGAGTGGAAGGAATTGAGCCAGAATGGAATCGGGATGAGTTCTCTTGTCTGTTATGTAAAGCAAGTTTTTGTGTCCTTATGAACAATTTCGTAAGCTGAAATTTCAACATCTATGTCGGGGGGGGACCTTTGGCCCACCAGATGTTGCTGAACTGCAATGCCCATCAGCCTTTGCAAACATGGCCAATGATTTTGGGAGCTGTAGTTCAGCAACATCTGGAGGGAAAACAGTTCCCCATGTTTGGACCACACAATTCATTAAAGTAGCAGGAACACTGTCATCGTTTTCATCTTGCCACTCTGTGTATCATCCTGCTGAAAATTATCCCCACAGATAATCCCCACCATATACTGCAATAACTTAGTAAATGGTCATTTTATCCAGGGTCACGTGTGGCATTATCCCAAAACAAGTGAAGTTATGGGCTTGTGAAATACACATGGTGACAAGAGAACATACCATTCTTTTTCTACATTTGGAGTACCAAAATGAAAGAAAGAAAGAACTCCTTGTCATGGGAACTAGGGACATGGTGGCAAAGGGCAGCACTTTAAAAGAGGAATGCACTCACTGGTAGTTACAGAGATTTTGTAGCGAACAGCAGAAATGGAAAAATGTGGAGAGGAGCAAAAAACTGCTTGTCTTTCAGCCTAGTCCAGGGAGAGGCCCTGCGGTCCCATCTCTCTCCCTCTCTTGTAGCCAGATGGAATGGTTGCTGTACATGACAGTGAATGCAGAAAGGAAATACAGTAAAGCTGATTGATATGGTAACAATATATTCCATAGGGGCCTCTGTAGGCCATATGTGTAGCATTACACATGTGATATCATATGTGAGGTGTATCAGAGTATGCAAGCTCATTTTGTAACACGTATAGTGACCTTTTGTGGGTGGTTCTCAGGCTTTGTCACCATCCCCTCCTGTCTTGATATATCCTATAGAAGACGGGTGGGAAACCTGTGTCCCTCTAGATGTTGCCACAGTTACAACGCCTATCAATCCTGAGCATTGGCCATATAGGATGGAGCTAATGGGGGTTGGAGTCAAACAATAGCATATCTAACACAATCACTTACAGCACACAACTATTTGGTGAGCAAAGACCTGACAAAACAGGTCTAGAAGGGTGAAACTTTGCTTTGGATGTGTGAGCTTTCAGGGCAATATGATTTGCACTGATGTGGAGCAGAAATGATTTTCAAATAGGACACTTGCCTATCTTCTCACCCTTGTAGCTCCTGTCTGTGGCTGGAATATGGTTCCTCAGCAGAAGATACTGATGTGACTGCTACTTGCATATCTCACTTTGTGGTCTGGACTGCAGCACCTTGGAGAGGAGACGAGACACAAACGTGAGCCTATGATGTATATCATCCTAGTTCCAAATTATTAAGCACCCTTAGGAGTTCTCATTGAACTTATTTTAACTTGAGTCTTTTCAGCTCTTAGAATTGCCTTGAATAGATTTCACCCTGTTGGCCACTAGTATGATGCCATCTCCTTCGAAGTGTGTGCAAGAACTTCTGTTAATCTTTGCCTTCAGTTTGGCCTCCTGCAGGGCTACTGATGCCCTATACCATGACTACTGTGTCATTGGGGCTGGCCCCGCGGGCTTGCAGATGGCATATTTCCTCCAACATGCAGGCCGAGACTATGTGGTCTTTGAACGCAGTCATGCGCCCGGGAGCTTCTTTGCCCTGTATCCACGCCACCGGAAGCTTATTAGCGTCAACAAGCGTTACACTGGCAAATCCAACAGTGAGTTCAACCTTCGCCATGACTGGAACTCGCTACTCAGCCACAACCGCCGGCTGCTCTTTCGACACTACTCCAAGGACTTTTTCCCAGACGCTGATGCCATGGTGCGTTACCTGGGAGACTTTGCTTCCATGCTGGACCTCCAGGTGCGTTACAACACGTCCATCACCCGTGTGATGCTGGAAAAGGACATTAAGGCATGGAATGGCCATTTCTTCATCCTAACTGACCAGAATGCTCAGTTTTATAAATGCAGGTGAGTCATGAAGAAAACCTACTTAGAGGAGGAAAATGTTCACATGGCACAGCTCCGATTGGGCCTGATTGTGAAAGTGTAATTTCCTATAGAACCTACAGCCCTCCAGATCTTCTTGGACTCCAACTCCCATCAGCCCCAGATGACATGGCCAGTGTGAGCAATGATGGGATTTGGAGTCCAATGACATATGGAGGGCCACAGCTTCCCCAGCCCTGCTGTCTAGCCTGTGATAGCTTTGGAACAGATCTTCTGGATTGACTATGCCTTCAGCAAGCCTGATCGAAATCCTTACTGTATGTTTCAGTGTCCTATTGGTAGCTACGGGAACGTGGATTCCTAACAAAGTGAACTTTCCCGGTTCAGAATACGTCGAAGGCTATGAGTCTGTGTCCATCGATCCAGAAGACTTCGTTGGCCAATCTGTACTGATCTTGGGCCGAGGCAATTCTGCCTTTGAGACAGCGGAGAACATTTTGGGCGTCACCAATTTCGTGCACATGGTGGGCCGCTCTCGTGTTCGCCTTTCCTGGGCCACTCACTATGTTGGAGATTTGAGGTAAGAACCTTTTGTCAATGAGAAGTGACAACTAAACATCCAGGGTGCCCTAAAAGCTGTGGGGAAAGCATCATTTAACATCATTTAAGAGAGGCGTGGGCAATGCCCAGCATGCTAGGCCCCTTAATGCTGGCTCCCAGGACTCTCCCAAAGCCAGCCAGCCTTTCCTAACCTGGTGCTCTCCAGCTGTTCTGGACTACAGTTCCCTTCAGCCCTAGTCACCACAGTGCTGGCTAAGGCTGATGGGAGTTGTAGTCTAGAACAGATGGGCTACTTTCTGAAATGTGAACTAAAAGTGACTAACACCCCCCCCCAAAAAAAAAAGGTTAAAAATAAGAGTAAAATCAATTATGCGTTTATCCTCACTGCTTATCCTCGGGTCTTTTACAAGTCACTGTTATCTTACATTTCTTAACAGCCTTTCCATTGTGTTCTCAAAAGAACACACAATAAATGCTGTCAAACAAATTTTGGACTTCCTCCTCCCCAGCATTATTAAAACCAATACAGAACATGACTGCATAGAAGGCGTGCCTTATACCAGGTTCTCTACACCGGCTGGCAATGGTATTTCCACAGTTGACATGCAGAGCGCTAAATCCCATCTGTCTTGTAACCCTACGATTCTTGGATTCTCAGCTCCCGTTATATGTACAGTGGTACCTCGGGTTACATATGCTTCAGGTTACATATGCTTCAGGTTACAGACTCTGCTAACCCAGAAATAATACCTCGGGTTAAAAACTTTGCTTCAGGATGAGAACAGAAATTGTGCTCCAGCTGCATGGCAGCAGCAGGAGGCCCCATCAGCTAAAGTGGTGCTTCAGGTTAAGAACAGTTTCAGGTTAAGAACGGACCTCCAGAACGAATTAAGTACTTAACCCAAGGTACCACTGTACTCCACTTGGAAATTCTCTGAACGTGGAGCCATTTTTAAATTTATGTAACCAATAAACGCTCCCTTCCTTAGAGCCATTAACAACGGCCTCCTGGACACATATCAGCTGAAGTCCCTGGATGGGCTTCTGGAAGGTGACTTGGAAGACTTGGTTCTCGTCAAGGATAAGAAAGGAAAGCTGCACATCACCCTCCGCTTCTACCTGGAGAACAGCAACAGCAGCGAAGCAGAGTCCATCCTCCTCCCTCAGGACGAGCTGGACAACTTTGCCACTCGAGCACCTTACGACCGCGCCATTGGCTGCCTCGGCTGGAAATTCGACTTCTCCATATTCAACAAGTGAGATAGGCCTGAGCCCAAAGTGACAAGGAGGATGCATGAGACCAGGGGGTGTGGGGGCTGGGCAGGGGGGATGGCTGAAAAGTTCTGGTTTGGACTCTGGCTGAGATCCTTTCAGACACACCCATTACCTTACTCTATCTCAGCCTCGACTGTCTCCATTTGCCCTTTCCCCACCCCACACAGGTCTGTGGGGCTGATACAAGGCAAAGGCAGCAAGAAGAAGTATCCTCTGATCAAGCCCAGCTACGAAGCCAAAGCCACCCGGGGCCTTTTTGTTCTGGGAACCGCAAGCCACTCAGTTGACTTCAGGAAATCTGCTGGAGGCTTCATTCACGGGTTCCGATACACAGGTGAGCTTGGAGACAGGAGTGGGTTGTGGAGAAAGCCAACGTCAGCCAGCCAGCCAGCCCAGCACTGAAGCTGCTCTGGTATGGGGTGTTTCTCTTCTTTTTATTATTATTGGTTTTGGTAACTGAATTGAACAATGCAACACTTGTTATTGTCTTTATTATGAAAATTAACATTCTGCCCTTCCTCCCAAAGGAGGCCATGTCAGCAAACACACAAGCAATAAAACAACGAAAATGCCTGAAAAACAATACCAGTACAGATGCAGACTGTTGTTGTTTCCAAAGTGTACTAACAACAGAAATGCTACTATAAATAAAGGGAAATAACATAGCACCATAGAATTTTAGAGCTGGGAAAATTCATTATGTATTGCAACTTTATGTGGAGTTTGTGGAAATTTAATGATAGATAGATAGATAGATAGATAGATAGATAGATAGATAGATAGATAGATATACTGTGTATATATATTTTTTAAAAAGAATTTTAGAGTTGGAAGGGACCTTGGAAGGCCTTTAATTCAACCCCCTGCACAGTGCAGGAATCTTACAACCGCAGCATCCCTGAGAAGTGATCTCTGCTTACAGACCTCCAGCAAATGAGAATCCACCACCTACCAAAGCAGTCCGTGTTCCACTGTTAACAGTTCTCACCTGCCTCTGGAGCAGGAGAGGACATTGCATGAAGATCATTACAAGATGAGAGGCCTTTACCTCTTTATATCAGTTGAGAAACTTTTGGCCCTCCAGATGTTGACCTATGGTCAGTGAGGATGGGAGTTGTGGTCCAACATCATCTGGGGGGGGGGCAGACTCCTTACCCCTGGTTCCAGTTAAAATTATGTTACCATTTACAATAGTGAATGAAGAGAAAGCTTCCTCCTTTCTCCTTAGCTTGTAAGTACATTTTAAAGTAATCTCTCTCTCTCTCTCTTTCCCTACTCACCTCTCGCAGCTCGCGTAGTTCATCGCTTATTAGAAGTCCGTCACCATGGAGTCCCCTGGCCATCCTCCCTCTATCCCATTATGCAGCTAACGAATGCCATTGTCAAGCGAGTGAATGAGGCATCTGGGCTCTATCAGATGTTCAGTGTGCTAGCGGATGTCATTCTGCTAAAAGAGTGAGTGAGTAGCGCTCCCTTCGTTTCCTTCCTGTGGCCCCTAGAAATATATCCTAGCAGCACAATTCCATTCCCTCTTCCATTCCTTGCTTTGCAGCCTCAAGACATTCCGAGAATCCAGGAGGGAGGGAGCCAAACTCACATCCCATGAAATAGCGTTCTAAAGCTCTGGCACAGCAGTCAAGAAGTCCCATCCTTCTTGTGGGGGCCGGTCTGACCTCTGGGCGTGATGGATGGGACCTGAAGCAGGGCTGCCTTGGCTGTTGTTAACCCAGAGGCAGCCAATTTGATGCCTTCCAGAGGTTCTTGAACTCTAGCTCCCATCAAGCCCAGCCAGCATAGTCAGTGGAAGATGGGAGCTGTGATCCAGCAACATCTGGAGAACCAGGGGTTTCCCATCCCAGCATTTCAGGATAATTCATTTGGAATAGGCAGGTCCTTGCGGTACCAGGAACCAAGTTAGCATAGGACTAAACCAGCACCTGGAATTGGGCCCAGTAGGTGTTTCAGAGCAGGTGTAATCTGACTGTGCCAACTCCTACCCAACACAAATAGGATGGTAGCAGCTGCAGTTTTTCAAGCAATCTTATACTGTGGCCTTGAATCAGACTGTCTTGTCTACTCAGTACTGCCTGCCCTGACTGCCAGCCTTACCTTGAGATTTCATGTGCTCTGCCACTGAGCTACAACTCTTTTGCATGGGCAGCCTCACATGGTCACTAAGGCGTGATGAAATTATTCAGATATCTCTTCCAGCAGAGGGCACAGAGTACCAGCCTTCTAGACAATCCTAGAATAAGAACACAAGCAGAACATCCTGGATCAGACCAGTGGTCAGTCTGGACCAGCATCCTATTCCCCCAGTGGCCAACCAGATTCTTGTGGGAAAACCATAAGGAGGATTCGAGCACAAGACTGCTTTCCCATCCTGTGGTTTCCATCAACTGGGATCCAGAAGCCTTAAGCCTTTGGCCATGGAGGTGGAGCATAGTAGTCATTGCCTAGTAGCCACTGCTAAGAGTAAAGCAAGGTCTAGGACCCCCAGCAAGCTGTGAAGCCAGTATTCCTGGGTGGGAGAGTGCAGACTTATCTAGTCCTCTGAGCCCACCAGCACCTGCATGTTCTCCTACGTGAGCCCAAGACTATGTGTTCTGGTTGTGCCTAGGAATGCCACAGAATTTGAGTACCTGGAGGAGTATCCGGTTGGGGTCCTGCAAGACCTAGAATGGCGCACAGGGAAAAAAGTTCAGAATGGGCTTTTTGTCATTGTGATGGAGTATGGGAAGAATTTTTCTGGGGCTGACAAGGACGTCTTCTATTACAACCGCGCTGTGGGTGAAGCACGCCATGCTTGGCAGTCCAATTTCCTGCATCCTGTCATTTATTACTACAAACGCCTCCCTACCGGTAAGCAAAGTGGGTTTTCAGTTCTTCCTGCAAGCATTCCTGCTTTTCATTGTTGTGCCTCTCTTAACCATTTTGGGGGGAATGTTAGAAACCTTGAGTCAGGCTTGGGAAACATCTGGCCCACCATGTCCACCCACCCCACCCCACCCCACACAGCCCCATCTCCTTCAGTTCTTTCCTGCTGCCTTTTCAAGTGATGCCTCCATTGCTTCCTTCCTCTTTTCTTAACTTTCTCCATTCCTCCTGTCCTGCCTACTCGCCCTTAATTCTTTATCCTCCTGAATGTACCTTTATGTTTGGCGCTCCCAACAGAGCGTGAAATGAGGCTCTGCCCACCAGACTGGCCCTTGCCCCGCCCAGACGCAATCCATCACATTGTGGAGGACTTTCTGACAGACTGGACCGCTCCAAATGCCCACATCCTCCCGCTGAGACGGTTCTTGGAGAATTGCTTGGAAACTGACCTGCGCAGATTCTATGCAGGTAACCTGCGGACTGGTTGACTGGAAACCACTGTGTATTGGGGTGAGGGGGGGGGAAAGAAGATGGTGGAGGGGAGCCAGTTAACAACTAAGGAAATATCAGGGTTTAATCTGGTGTCTTCTCTTACCACTGAGCTACAGCTCCTTCCCCTAAGCCATTTAGCCTCTAGTGTTTTCTGCTTAGGAAGTGAGTTATATACAAGTAACCACCTACTCCCCCTACCCCAACTTGTAAGCTAAATAGAGAAATTTAATCAGTGTTGGTGGAAAATATTCATATTACCAATCTCTTTGATTTGTAGGTTCAGGCTGGATTTTTTAAAATTTAATAGTTCATAAGGTTGGTAACACTCATTAGGATGTTAATGTGGAACATTTCCCCCCTTTTGTTTAGAATCCTGCTTCCTGTTCGCCCTCACGCGTCAGAAATTGCCTCCCTTCTGCCAGCAGGGATACATGAGAATGCAAGGGCTCATGGGTAATGAGAGGCTTAGTCGTCATGGAGTAGAAGCAGGACTGCTTGAAGACTACACTGCTGTGGACTCCCCAGATGAGCGGGAAACTGGCAGTACACAGTCACATGACCCGCTGTTGGAAGATCACATGATACCAAACCACCAGCTGCAGCATCTCATAAGCACCAAGGATGAACTTTAGCCTTCCTTAGACTGCTTCAAAAACCACAAGGATTGTGGTCACGGTACCATGACATAGACCTCTCCTGGGGCTCCAGCTTCCACTGCGTATACTTGACTTGGATTCCTGCCCATTCCCTTATGGGGGACCATGACTTGCCAAAGACTTGTGTAGATCTGTTGTTATTTATGAAGAGCAGAGTCCTTTACAGGATAAGTGAGGGCTGAAACTGGGTAATGCTGAGGCATACTGTCGCTCCTGTTCACTGTTATAGCCTGCTGATGGTGTTGCATTTCTGCTGTAGGGGCCAGTCTCTAGCTTGTCGCAAGGGAGAAAAAGGGATGGCACAGATGACTTGCCACGAAATATTATTCCTGACTGCATGTTTTGTGGTGGTCCACAGCAGAAGTTGTTGGTTATGGATGCTATGTGTTGTTTTGTCCTTGCATATCCTTGCAGATTTTGTACATGCATGACTTTACAATCAGTTCGGTAGTATTGGCTAAAGGAATGCTGCTAATGTCTAATGCAGGGAGATATTATTGTATCCAGGAGAGAAGGGAGATGTCTCAAGACTCTGCTAAGGATGAGCAGCTAGACCTGGATCCCTTCGTTCCATGTTTGACAAAATTCACTGCTGCCACAGTCATGAACTTGTTCCGCAGAACTGGCATTCTTGTGTGCCAGCTTGCCCTTGAAAGGAAGGAGAATTCCTGCACTCTTAACAAAATATCTCTCCTGTTTGCACTACACCCAGTTAGAAAGCTCCCTTAATTCAGTTCAGTTGTGATGAATTTTTATTTTCTATTGTGATTGTATTTGTAATATCCTATTTTTTTAAAAAATGTAAGAGTAGGTAGGAAAACTATCTGCACTTTATTGCACCCCTACACACTTCCAGCAGACCAAACTGGAAAGAGTCCGTCTCTTATCTATATTCCCTTGCTCTTTAGCAGATGGACAGAATAGCCTTCTTCCTGCCACAATCACGGCACTTGTGCTTCCTGGGGAGACACCTTTCCAGCAACTGATGCTCTTTGCAAGGGATACACTTTAGCCCTCTTGCTTTATTTATAAATACTTAAACCTCATTTCTCGCCTACCATTTGGTCTGGAGAATTAAAATGAAAAGGGGTCCTATGCCTTACCAAAACGCTGCTGCAAATTAGAACTCGGCAGGATGAAGTTACAGGGTTAGGGCACATGGAAGGGAAGGACCTGTGGCACAGCGGCTTTACATGTTTTGCATGCAGACAATCTCTGGGCCCAAAGGCATCACTTTTTTTTATTCTGTCTCTTCGGTGACTCTTTAAAACCAGAGATCCTGGTTTAAAACAAACTCTGGATAAAGAAGCTGGCTTCTTGGCCTGTGGTTTGAAGTTGGCTTGTTTTGAAACTGACAATAAATTGTTCTAAACCAGGATATCTAGTTCATTCATAACGAGCCAGGATTCTGCAAAACTGAAAGTAAACACTGGCAAAATGCTTCACCAGGCTGCATTAGAGGAGAAGGGGAACAAGCTCCCATTGGCACATGTAGCGCTAAAAACTATGTCTAATACTTTTCTAAGTCTTTTGCACTTAGGGGACTCTGGCTAAGTTGGTGCATGTGATGATCATACAAATCTGTCATACTGGGAGATCTGAATTCCTTATCTAAAAGATAGTGCAGACTTAGTATATACAGCCTTATTCTCTCCCTCTCCGCTTATATTCCTGTAATTACTCCAAAGAACCTATTGACAGTATATGTGTTGCCTTTAACTGGTGGTTTTCTTTTTAAAAAGTGCTTTAGAAAGGGGTCATTTTCTGTCACCCTTTTCTCTGTGTGTCTTGGGGTGAAAGACAGATGCAGTACCAAGAGAGGGGATCACCTTTGTTCAGTTCAACCTGAGGCCACACCAGAAACCTGCAGAACTTTCTCGCTTGAGAGTGCGCCACTATCAAGCTACCGCCATTCCTCTCAGCGTTTCGTTCATCATCCTTAACAAGGTACTCAGATTGGTAGTCAACTAAGCTTGACTCAGAGTAGACTCATTGAAATTAATTGGCTTAAAATCATTGTCGAGTTGGAAGGGCCCCCCAAAGTCATCTAGTCCAACCTACAGCAGTGCTGGAATCACAGCTAAAGAATCCCTGACAGATGGCCATCCGACCTCTTTTTCAAAACGTCCAATGGACGAGAGTCCACCACCTTCCAAGGTAGTCTATTTCACTGTCATGTTTATTCATTTCAGTGGGTCTGTTGTAATGGGTCTAAGGCTTAGTTGAATACCGCCCTCAATCATCTTCTTCCAGGTTTTGCTGCTGTTTCCTAAGTGTAATCAGTACAGCTCTCTCAACCCAGAACACAGATTCAGCATGGCCAAGGCTCAAATTAATACAAATGTGTCAGCGGTTAGGGCTGGAGATTGCAAAAGTATTGCTTCACCAGCCAAAGCCAGAGTTTACCAAAATCAGTGCATTCTTCAGAGAGGATGGGCTTTGCTACTGCTCCACAGAGACTATGGCCTTGCTGTTTGCCAGGCTAGAATACACTTGAGTAGCTCAACACCCCATTACTCTGCTGTCAGTGCCTAGGTCACATTCAGATTATTTGCACAGAACTTAGTGGTCCTGTGGCAGACTGGGAAAGTCACAGTTTCTTTTTTATATGTTCATTTTTTCAGAACAGTATTTTTATTAACTTATTTTAAGATATATGTCATGATCAAATGGATCAGCTGTTGTAATGGTGTAGTATATTGCATATAAGTTTTGTACGGTTGTATTATTGTGATGAACTTTAAAAGGAAAAAAGTGTTTTCCAAGCCCACCAACAAAAGTAGTGTCTGTCTTTGCTCAGCTATGGAATGGGGAGGGTGATTCATAAAGCTTGGCATTGGACCTCAGCAGAACAATGGGGGTGGAGACGCTCCCTCGGGTATACTGGGCTGAGGCCGTTTAGGGTTTTGAATTGTACTCAGAAACGTACTGGGAGCCAATGTAGGTCTTTCAGGACTGGTGTTATATGGTCTTGGCAGCCACTCCCAGTCATCAGTCTCACTTCTGCATTCTGAATTAGTTGTAGTTTCCGGGTCACCTTCAAAGGTAGTCCTATGTAGAGTGCATTGCAGTAGTCCAAGCGGGAGATAACCAGAGCATGCACCACTCTGGCGAGACAGTTCGCGGGCAGGTAGGGTCTCAGCCTGCGTACCAGATGGAGCTGGTAGACAGCTGCCCTGGACACAGAACTGACCTGCGCCTGCATGGACAGCTGCGAGTCCAAAATGACTCCCAAGCTGCGCACCTGACCACACAGGGGCACAGTTACCCCATTCAGGACCAGGGAGTCCTCCACACCTGCCCACCCCGTCCCCCATATACAGTAACTTATTTTGAACCTTCTTCACACCTCCAAATAAACAAGGAATCAAACAAGCAAAGACATCACCATGGTTTTTTTTTAATGCAGTTTTGAATTGTTTTCTATGGGCAAACTTTGTGTAGCAAAAATGGCCACACAGTGAAACACAAGTGTAGGGGGCACAGAGCAGGTGTCACTACGTAGTTTTCACAAATTATCGACCTAAAACTTTGAACTTCATGGGTAACTCTTTTATGGATTTTCAGAGAAAAGTTCACGGAGAAACACTGTAGCTTGCCTTTAGATCTGAGGATACTTTATGCAGTAATGTAATGGTGGTAGGAAAAAAGTCCTCCGTCCTAGTGTCAGCGTGCACTGCCATAGAGCAGCAGCACAGTACTGGGTTGTATAGGAATTTTACTTTCCCACTGAGAATCTGAAAGCTTTTGCCAATCTACTGCAAATCACAAGATCTACAAATAGATTCCGAGCTGCCTTCTGCCCTCCCTGCTTTATTCTATTCTAACAATAAAAGCGATCCTCTGATGAAGGGCGGTATAGTAAGTAAGCAAATAAGTAAGCAAACAAACAGACAGATAGATAGAGTGTCTGACAATAAACAAAAACTGCAGCTTAACTGATTTAAGCCAAGATAACGGTGCGCTGTTAGGAGAGGCGGAAGGGCGGGGTGTAAGTAATAAAAATTATTATTATTATTATTATTATTATTATTATTATTATTATTATTATTATTATTATTATTTATTATTATTATTATTATTATTATTATTTATTATTATTATTATTATTATTAACCCCGAAATAAACAAGTTGAGAACCCGCCTTTCGTACCACCTCCCTGGGCACATCCTGTGTACTCTGACCTTGGCTCCCCGATGCGAGGAGCGAGGCCACAGCGCTGACGCAGATTCCTGCTTTCGACTGGCGCTTTTTAGCCAATCAAACCCGAGGCTGCGTGAAAATTCCGAGTCCCCCAGCGTTCGGCTGCGTTTTAACCAATAAGCGCGCGCAGGACGCCCTCCTCTGAGGGCCGAACGCGCCCTCCTTAGCCCAACCACGTCCCAGGTTTCTCAACAGCTTCCCTTTCGCCAGCCAATCATCTAGCCAGAATGCATACATTCCTCCCACGGCTGCTCCAATCGGCTGGCAGGAGAGTCCGGCCCGTCTGATTCCACAGTGTGGCGGCCGCGAGACACTGTAAAGAGGGGCTGAAAGGTGAGAAGGTGGAAGGGAGAAGGTCGCGTGCGGGGGGGGGGGGGGGGCGTCGCTGACCCGGCTGCACAGCAGATGGGGGCCTGTGCCTGTTTACGCACGAGTAATACTTTCTCCGCTGGACCGGAGTGGAGAGGGGCTAATAGAGGAAATGGAGGAGCTCAAGTGAAACGTGAATTACTTATGATGGTTACCATTATTATGCTACTTCAACTTATATTATTATCCCGCCTCCACTAAAGAGCCCAGGATGGCAATTAGTTAAGCGGCACTAATAAGCTGGGCTTCATTTCAACCAGTTTGTAGAGCAGACGAGATTGCCTCTGAACATGTGCAGAGTGCGCCTTTCTCACCCTTCCGTAACCGCAGCCTCTGGTTGAGGCCGGCGGAGGAGGTTTCTCAGATCGCGAGTCTTGAGGTTAGATTCTGAGCTTCAGTTCTTCCTGTTCTAGAAACCAAAATAAGAAGAGCTGTGGAATGGAAGCAGCCTTGCCAACTCAGTTTCAGAAGAACGCCCGTCTCCTTCCCGATTACCAAATGCACAGGAGTGTAACGGATGGAACTTTTCTCATCACTTGCCTGCCCTGTCAGGAAAATTGTTCTTTATTTTTTTTTCCTTTGGCATATAGGTGCCAAAGTTAAAGGTGGGGGGAGCTGGCAAACTTGGTTAGGAATTAAGCTGACTGGAGGGTAACCAGGGTAGGACAGAAGGTTAGAAATATATATACTTCTCTTATATTTTTTCAATGCATTTAGGGCAGTTAAATATCAACTGCATGTCAATAATGAGTTTGACCAAACTGCAGGAGGCAGTGGAAGACAGGAGTGCCTGGAGTGCTCTGGTCCATGGGGTCATGAAGAGTCAGACATGATTAAACGACAAAATAACAAAAGTTTACCTAATACTGGGTTTTAATATTGTATTTGAATAATGCAACATTGCCTGCCTTTACTTAAGAAAATGTCTTTTTAATCATCTGCACTAAATTTTGTAAACTTTAGTCTTTTGAAAGTTAAAATGTTTTATAAAAGGATGGTTTGTTACAGAAAACATCCTTTATTGCATGTAAATGTGTTTTAGGAAAACACATTTTGAAGCAGATGGAATCAAAATTTGTTTCAAGGTGGGTGGGTGATGCTAAGCCAAACCAACCAACCAACCAAAGAGGCAAACCTCATAAAGTGCTAAAGAAAACATATTTGTTTGCAAATGCACTCCAATTGTAAGAAAAATACAACAGTGTTTGTGTTTTGCTTATATTTTGAGGCAGTAAATAAAATAACAAATTTCCCATAGAATCCTTTATGAGTATTTTGGAAGGGACCTCACATGTCATTTAGTCCAGCCTGTTGATGCAAGAAATTTGGTAGCTTAGTGTTGTTGTTTATCTGAGATTGGTGAAGATGCCCTCCTTCTCTTCTGCATGCTACTAGCCCCTATGGAAGTGTCTTGCTGCTGTGGGGATAATAATCTTACAGGACTGTTGTGAAGCTCGCTGAGGTAATGAGTAATAGAATTATAGAGTTGGAAGGGACCGTGAGGGTCATTTTCTCCAGCCCCCTGGTATGTAGGCATCTTTTCCCCAATGTGGGGCTCAAATCCACAACCCTGAGATTAAGAGTTTTATGCTATACTGACCTAGCTTTCCCAGAATACATGTCAAGTGTTTTGAACACTCAGAAGAGCTAGCTGTACTACAGTAGTTTGTACCATAGTTGGTGCATATAAGTGTTAGTAGAGCAGCCGGATTGTGGTTGTCAGGTAATGAATTTTAAGCATAACCAAAAAATGAAGTTGGGCAGGTTGCTTTCTACCTATCACACAATCGGTTGTGCCTCGCAGGTTGTTAGGATCAGAATGGTAAAGCATTTTCCCACACTGAGAAACCCAGCCAAAATCACAGTGGTAATAGTGTGCTACAGAAAGGAAGATATTGATGTTCCAATATGATACTTGGGCCCACCGTGGCTACCAGAGGACATTGCTTGCAAATAAGAACTATTCAGTAAAAAGACTGGTATCCACCAGCTTGGACTAGGCTAGAATTATAGGACTGGAGTAGCCAGGAGCAACCAAAAAGGAAGATTTAAAAGTGTGATTTGACTGAGGAGTATCAATGATGGCTGGTACACACTGGGACTGGTAGAATGGAAGGAAGGGAGCCCAGGGCCAATGACAGGCAGAGCCAACTACTTTTTGGCCCACTCCTCCTACCTGCTGCATTCTACAAGGACTGAGAGGAGGAAGGTGACAGCCAGTACCACTCCCTGGACTGGTTGTAAGCAGGAAGAAAGTTGGCTGAGGGCATCCTGAGATTTGCCCTAATGGACCAGCCTGCACTGCGAGGAGCTACCCAAACACCCCCAGGTTTGAAAGACTGCATATTTGTCCAGAGAGTTAAAGGGCGATGTTTTCTTTCATTCACCATAATTCCTCATGCCCTTCATGCTGACATGTGATCTGACAGTGCTTAAGTGAGACAGAGCTGAAGGGTAAAGATCGTAGATAAGACTGTAACCCAAAAGGTAATTTAGGTTAAATGGTGAGCCCTCAGGTAGGGGCCTACCCTTTTTATTCTTCATTAGCCCAACACTTTGATGTGTGTGCTGTATGTGCAGTAAATATGATTGGTGTATCTGAAATTCTGGAGGGCATGGATAAGGTGAAAGATTGGGAACCTAGGAGGCAGGAGTATGGGCAACAGTGGAGGCTAGATATGGGCATGAATGGGGATCCGTGAAATTGACTGGAAAGGGAAGGAAACAGTGAAATAACAGCTAGATCTGCGTGGTCTTGGTGGTGGGAATACACCAGCAGAGTTCAGGAAGCTGCAAGTGCCCCCACTGTTGACTTTCCCCCAACTGTGTTGCTTTTGTTTTTCATTTTGCAGATGGCCCAAAAGCTCCTCCTCAGGCCATTCCTCTCCATCCCTGCCAAGCAGCTCTCTGCGCCGCTCCGTTCACAACCACCCTTGCTTCTCTGCCGGGTTTCGGCTGCGCCCTGCAATCTCACCTGGCGCCTGCCTGTCCCCTTCACTACTGTGCCTGCAACTACTAGGACATTTTCCACTACTTTGGTCTTCAGGCACACCTTTAACATCCAGGATGGGGATGACTTCCAAGACAGAGTTCTGAAGAGTGAGAAGCCGGTGGTGATTGATTTCCACGCCCAGTGAGTGCAGAGGGTTTTGTTTCTCCTTGGCTTAAAGTTGTCGGCATCAGTTCCTGCCTGATCACTAGTTCATGTGTGTATTAGACAACAGTGTGCACAAATGCACACCTTGGATAAATGGTGTGGATGGTCCAGTCCTCTTGCGAGTCCCCTTCTAGCTATGACGTGCTTGTAGGGTGATAGTGACATGCAACATGTCCACTAATAGTAATTTGGCACCTTCCCTGTTCTCTTACTTGAATTATGTTAATTACATGCAACCAAAATATGCAGCTGCTGGGTTGCATCTCCCTGTTCGTTTGTTACAAGTCAATAGCAAAAGCTGAAAGGTTTTTATTTTATGCATTTATTGTATAGGTGGTGGCTGTTTGCAATATAGCTAGAGCTATTCCCTAGCAATAAAGAGAGACTGCAAACATCTTTGTGGCTGCGTGACCTTTTGGATCAAAACAGTCTTAAAAATTAACTTGGTTGAACTGTGTCAAGAGTCTGCCTGCAGCTCTCAAATGCTATTGGAGTTTTTGTTTTGCTAGACACTTCCCATGTCACATCTGGGGGAAGAGGAAGGAGATGAGAACCACTGTGGGGGTGGCTGCTTAGCGACCACGGAAGCAGTGGGAGCTAGCTGACTTCCTCAGTACCTTCATTCCAAATATGCCAGATCAAAAGCAGTTAGTCCCAGACAGCCCTGAAGGGACGAAGGAAGGTAGGTGTGGCATGGAATAGCTTGGTCCAGGTGTCATTGCATCAAGGATTAGGAGGCGTTTTATTTTTCTCCCTCCTCTCCCCCCCCCCCATCCCATGCTCTTCTTTTTGAAAGGGCAAAATATTGTGTGTGTTTTATTATTGATTTCAACAAAACCAAGCAAAACAATGCATGCATACATTTTTTAATAACCCAAATGGCGCAAAGGCATCCATTCACTATCGTACTTCTGACTCAGTACAAAATTTGTCGCGGTATGTTTTGCAAGGGACCTTGATACATGAAGTCTCCTCTGCTCAGGTGCAAAACTGGTGTAGGAAAAAACAGCACCTGTGAAAACTGTCCTGTATGGCGATAACTCAAGGGTCTATTATGCCAAAGGTACAGTGCTTGAGAACTAGCTGTGGGATCCTAAATGAGCCTACTCTGGACCAAACAGATAGTTGTTGTGTGATCCTCACGTGTAGTGGTATATCTGGGGCTTTTTTACTACTCTGGCTTCAGTCTGCATAAGGAAAGGGTTCCAAGATGTTTTCAAAACACCTCTGTGTGAGTGCCTGGGTTCAGTTTAGGTGATGTGCTACAATTTTTCTCATTAGAGTTCTGCTCCCGTTCTTAGGAAACAGCCTAGCATTAAAAACAATCTTCCCTAAGCATGTGAAAGGCTATAATTTGACACATTACAGCAGCCTCCCCCAACCTGGTGGCCTCCAAATATTACTGGACTACATCTCCCATCATCCACAACCAGCGCAGCCAAGGTCAGGGCTGATGGGGCTTGTAGTTCAAAACATCTGGAGGGCATCAGGTTACAGAAAGCTGCATTGTGGTCTCATGCCTTAATCAGAATGATCACATGGCAACTTCAGTGTTCAAACTCACTCTTGTTTAACCTTTAGGGCTCTCTCTGGCGGATGTTAGACCACTTTGTAAAGGGAATATAAGACCACCTGTGTTGGCTAGAATGTATACAGTGGTACCTCTGGTTACGAACTTAATTCATTCCGGAGGTCTGTTCTTAACCTGAAACCATTCTTAACCTGAGGTACCACTTTAGCTAATGGGACCTTCTACTTCCACTGCGCAAAGTACCAGTTCCGGGTTAGCAGAGTCTGCAACCCGAAATGTTTGTAACCCGAGGTGTTTTTAACCCAAGGTACCACTGTAATGGGGTTTTAAAGGGCTCTTGGTGAAAATGGGGTTCTCCTGCTTTCTGTCCCACATTCACCCTATGGCACAAAACAGCATGAAAGTGGCTCAAACGTACCTTTGAGTGTCCCTTGCAGGAAAACACCCCAAGCTGTCTGTAAAGTGCTCCTTCTAGCTCCGGGCTTTGAATTGTTAAAACTGCTGTAAACCTGCCCAGCACATGCATGGTGTTCTTTAATTTAGCAAGACAGGCATCAATATCAGGCTTGATAGTTAAAGTTAAGAAGGTTTCTCCTGCAGCTATTAAAGGCAAGCTCACCCCAGAAATAAAGGAGGAGTTCAGAGTGTTTTGAAAAGCTTCACCTTTTTCCTGCTGCCTTTGCTTTTCCCTCACTGAACTCTTAATTCCTTTTCTCTCCTTGAAGGTGGTGCGGTCCCTGCAAGATCTTGGGCCCCAGGCTAGAAAAGATAGTGGCCAAACAGAAGGGGAAGGTGTTGATGGCAAAAGTAGACATTGACGACCACACAGACTTAGCCATTGAATATGAGGTAAGTGCTCATAACCCTCAGTTGTCCAAAACATCTGGAGGGCTCCAGGTTGGGAAAGGCTGCTCAATGGGACTGATGGTCTTTTTGAGATAAACCAGAGAATGGTGACAGACATGGATTAACTCAATAAATTAATAGGGAAGCTGTGGCAGAAGAGAGATGAAGGTCTGGTGGTGCAAGAAGGCTTTGTTTGTGGGGAGAGAATCCCTGGGTGATGATAGAAGAGACTCTAGAGCAGCCAACTCAAGTCTTGATGGTCACTGTGTGCGAAGAGTAGTTGCATTATGGAGGATGCCAATAGGCAGACAGGCATCAGATGGTTTAGAACCAGGCTAGCCCCCTGGACATTGGACTCCAACTCCCAACAGCCCCAGGAAGCATGGCCAGTGATTGGGATGATGGGAGCTGGAGTCTTAACAGCATCTGGAAGGCGGCTTTAGAAGGTGGCAGGACTGCAGAGAGTCAAGAATAGCATTTGTAACCAAGGTGATCATAAGCAGAGATGCTCATTCCCTGTAAAAGAAAGCCATATTTCCAAGACCCATTTTCAGATATCAGTAAGCCTAGAATTTATTTCTTCATACAAATTCGAATAGCTCAATCCGTAGAGCATGAGACTCTTAATCTCAGGGTTGTGGGTTTGCTTGTTGAGCAGAAGATTTCTTCATTGTAGGGGGTTGGACCATTGTGGAGGGTAGATGACCCTTGCGGTCCCTTCCAACCCTACAATTCTGTTATTCTTAACTCCCCCTCTTTTTTTTTTAGTTGGTTTGTTCTTTTTTTACAGAATCCTTTCTGTATCAGCTACCAGATTCAATATGCAGAGCTTTACAGAAGGCTGGTCCTTTCCTCTGACGCTTAGGACATAAGAAGAGTTTTGTCTGATACTTAAATTTAGAAGGGTAGAGGGGCAGTGGAAATTGGTAGTGGAAACTTTAAAAAAAAGAAAAGCTATGCTTGGCCCTCCTTCTACATTCTCGCAAGATCATAGCTTAGTGAAAGAGTGTACCCTTTTCAGGAATAAAGCCCCATATTGTATCTCTGATTAAAAGCGTTCCAGTTAATAGGCGCTGAGGCACCTAAGATCCTTGAAAGCTACTACTATCTGAAGTAAGCAATGCAGGGCTAGAAGTCCAGCGACCTGGTGCTTTGTATAAGACGTCGTCATGTGACAAAATGATTTTTGCTTCTTTTTAGTTTGTGGCCTTAAGATCCTAAACAATTTTCTACTCTGCTGGGCTTTTTGAGTCCTGCAGATTCCATGCAAATGGGCAGTAAATCTCCCGCTCCTATCAGTCTTCCCTCTCTCGCTCTTGTTTACAAGACAGCGGCCCACCATCTCAGCCTGGAAATTTCACAACAACTTTTCTGCTGCGGCAGATTCTTTGGAAGGGAGAGGGAGGGAGGGACCCCCTCTGTGAGCCTTGGAATGCCTGTACATTCCTTCGCGCAGGCTCTGACCTGCCCTGGGCTCCAGAGCTGTCCCAATGGAGCATCCATCCGTGAAGTATTTTCCTGCTGCGAAAAAATTTCACAGGGATTCTTCCCAGAAGGGATTCAGCTGTGACCAGAGCTTCCTTCTCCTGATTCCCAAATAGGGAAGGCATTTGGACACCCTGGGCCAAAGTCCTGGTGCTGCTGCATCTTCTTCAACCCTTGTTGGTGAAATGGCTAGGCATCTCCTGCTGACCTAGTTTATTGCCTGGGACAAATTCCTCATTTGTTAAACGGATGGGCCGGCCCTGCCCATGTCTCTTCCTCTTGCTTAGTTGGTCCTTTCTCCCTCTTTCAGGCCAGGGGCCCCTCCTTGCTATGCAACTTCTCCCAGAGAGGCAGGAAGAGGGGCCTGTCTCAGCCTGACGCCACCTTACCTTGAACTCTTTCAGTTTCCCCACCGGCTCTTAACTTTGGCTTGCTGCCACCATCCCTTGTTATGTTCCAGTTGAGTCAATAGTGTTCCAGTGGTGACCCTTCTCTTTGCACAGCCGCTGGGTGATTTACAGATGGTGCTGTGAGTGGAATGAACAAAGAGAACTTCTGGTCTCCTTTGCCCAGAGTCCTGATGTCCCACCTCAACAACGTGACCTGTAACCAATCATTATTTTATATGCTGCCTTTCAGGTGGATCCAACAAAAGCAGTTTGAATAAACCTATTACGGCGAGAAGCACTGGTTATAAAATTAAAACCCAAAAGGCAGCTATTTGGCATGAAGAAGCTATTTCTGTCTCTTCTCCCCTTCCCTCAAGGAAATATGCTCCTTCAGAAGCCCCTCTAGTGGCATTTGAGGGAAGAAGTGGAACAAACCCACCCCTCGCTGGGTAATGGGTGAGCTGGAAAGTGGGTCAGCTATGCTTGTTTAAAGACATTGCCTAAAATTCTTAAAATAGCAAACACTTACGAGCCATGAATCAAAAATCGTAGGAAGATAGGAAGCTGCCTTATATCAAGTTAGACTTTTTGTGAAGATTGTCTACTAAACTGGCTGGCAGTAACTCACTAGGATTTCAGGCAGAGGACATTCCCAGCCCTACCTTGAAATCTGGGCTTCAAACTTTTCTCTCTCTCTCTCTCTCTCTCTCTCTCTCTCTCACACACACACACACACACACACACTTCTTGCACTGCCAAGCATATAATTATAAAGGTCATACATAATACTCAAAACCTCCTGCCTAATATCTTCTTATGACCTTCATTCAGTTTCAAACCCTAATCACAACTTTCTAAGGAGTCTTTGCCAGTTTTCAAAGAATGGAGGACCTTAGCTGCCTGTCCTTTACTTAGCATATATTTTTCACATGTCAGGAATTAAATTCTGATTTTGAGTCTGTCTTGGTATGGATGGGGAACGATTAAATGTTCCACACCCTATTGATTTATGCCTAGCATAGAAAAAGCCCTTGTAGTGTTAAACTGTGGACGGGAAGAGTGACTCAGCAGTTAACATTCTTTGCATTCTACCCAGGAGACCTTGCTCTGCCCCAGACTTCCTGTGTAACTTAGGGCAAGCCATTTTTATATACAGCTTGTTCCTTGCTTTGTGGCTGCAGTTTTGGGCATTGGGAGAATAGGGTACTGGATCCTCATTCTATAAAGTGCTTTTATTGCTTATTTGCATCCCACATGTCCCCACAAGTAAAGCATCTAACTCTTTCTAAAATGAAGAAAAGAGGAGCTTTCTGGGAGTGTTTTGAGGGCTCAGGAATTACTATAGTTGTCCCCTAGAGGGCACTAAAGAACATCAATTAACCATAATCTATAATCTGTTGCATGTTGAGCCTTCATTAGGTTTTTCTTTAAAAAACAACAACACACACACACATCCTGGAGTAACCATAGGATGTGGCACTCTTAAGGAGCTGCAGTGCATTGGCCAGCAGAGGGGAAAGGGTGGGGCCCAGCTGAAACAGGCCTTCTGAGTCCAGAGCGTTGGTGGAAAAGAGAAGCCAGATCTCCCAGGGCTTTCCATTGGGGAGGCTTTGCGTGTGGCAAATTGCTGATGGCTGCAAGACGCAGCGCAGCTGGGAGCATGTTTGATGAGAAAGCACATTCCAGGGATGGACAGCAGGCAAGATAAGGATAGGACACGACCCAGTGGCTGAGCTGTCTGCAGATAAGGGCGCCAGAGGGGAGCTGTGGAATGTGTCAGCCCCTTCTGAAATATTTACAAATTCCTCTCTTGTCAGTCTCTGGACTACTTTAATGGGCTTGCTCACATGTCGGGGGGGGGGGCATAGCCTGCGGTTTTAAAGCACTGGGCCCTGCAGTACTCAGCTAGCAAGCCCCTGCAGATCCTCTTCCTGTTGTTGCCTGATCCCTGGCTGTCCTCTCAATCCTAAATCAAAACTGGGCAGTAAGAAGCTGATAGATCAATAAGCCAGCTTGCAGGAGAGGGAGGGGTGTAGCATGACTCCAGAAACGTGAGCTACATTCACACCATACATTTAGAGAGCTACAATACCACTTTAAACGGTCCCTGCTTCCCCCATAGAATTCTGGGAGCTGTAGTTTGCTAAGGGTTCTGAGAGTTAAGAGACCCTGTATTCCTCTTACGGAGCTACAATTCCTAGAGTGGATTAACAGTCAAGCCCTCTTCCCAGGGAACTCTGGGAGAATAGGAGACCTCCTATAACCTCCCAGCACCTGTAACAAACGGCAGTTCCCATAATTATTTGCGGGGAAGCCATGACTGTTTAAAGTAGTATCATGGTGCTTTGAATGTATGGTACAAATGTGGCCTTCTGGTGTTCTGCTTCATCACTCTTAGAATAAATGTACTGGTGGCAGGGCTATGTGTATTCAGTAGTTGTGCTCTACCCTTTAAGAAATTTGAAGGCCTCAGTCTGTGTTTAAAGCAGAGTTTGGATATTCCCCCCCACCAGATGTTGAATTGCAGCTCCCATCATCGTCCCTGGCCATTGACCATTCTTCCTGGGACTGATGGAGAGTCCCACAACATCTGGAGGGCCATGGGTTCCCCCAGCCCTGATATAAAGCATGTTGCAGTGGTACCTCGGGTTAAGTACTTAATTCATTCCGGAGGTCCGTACTTAACCTGAAACTGTTCTTAACCTGAAGCACCACTTTAGCTAATGAGGCCTCCTGCTGCTGCTGCACCGCCGGAGCACAGTTTCTGTTCTCATCCTGAAGCAAAGTTCTTAATCCGAGGTACTATTTCTGGGTCAGCGGAGTCTGTAACCTGAAGCATATGTAACCCGAGGTACCACTGTAGTTACTTTGGATGCAAATTCAGGTTTGAAACCACGTAGCAAATCTCTGGCTAACCCTTTGAAGGCAGAGGGGTGGCATTCCAGAGGACAGAGCTTCAGTGCCCTCCTTGTGACAGGCAGAAATGATTGTACAAAATAAGCAAATATAGAGCCTCCTCTATCTAAAGCACCCACACACATACCCTGGATGTTGTAAGTCTGTCATATTCACTCTTCGACCACTTTGACACCGCAAAGAGGGACACATCCATTTTTCTCTCCGTTTCTGTTTGGGCACAGTTAAAACCACATTTAGGGATAAGAAGTCAGGCAATGACATCTGCAGAACTGGAGTATTGCTGTATGTGAACTTGATGTCAGTTGCGGGCTAGAAATAGATGATCAGGAGCCAAGGAGGAGCTGCTTCAAAGCTTCCTGTCTGGAAAGCTATAACCATAAACCTTCCAGCAGTGCTATAAGTTCTGTGTAGCTATAAACCTGTGCAACTGGGCAGGGAGTGGGGGGAAGTAACCCTTTCTTACCACATGGTCAGAGGTGACAGTCAGATGCCATGCCTCTGCACAGCTACACAAACTGCATGGTGAGCTTTTAAGCAGCCTGGTCAGCTCTTCCTCTACCAGAGAGACTGCTTTTCAGAAAGTTGGCAGTGGAGTTTCACACTAGGGCTGTTTCCTCCTTCTCTCTAGTTCAGGAATGGGGAAAACTGTGGGGGCCCCCCAGATGTTGTTGGACTACAACTCCCATCTTTCCTTGATCTTTGCCTCAGACCATGCTTGCTGGGCCTGATGGGAGCTGTAGTCCAGTCATATCTGGAGGGCTATATGTTAGCCATCCCTGCCTTACTCTGTTTTCCAAGCAGGAAAGTGCATTTGTTATCATGCAGAGTACCAGCAGAAACTTCCTTTCTGCCAAATGCAAACTCCATACTGGAGCTGTACGCCTTTGACAGTCATCTTTCTAAAACTAAAACAACCCCCACCCCACCCCAAATCCAAGTGATCCTGTTCAATTTCTTAGGAGCTCTCCAATATGAGGAAACATTAATCATTCACCTTTTTTACAGCGTCCTGCCTTTGTTTCAATGTTTGCTTTGACTTCTACAATGATGTTCACAGGTCAGTGGAGCACAGCTATTATTCTATCTTTCCTTCTTTGTTCCTAGGTTTCAGCAGTGCCCACAGTCCTGGCTATGAAGAACGGCGATGTGGTGGATAAGTTTGTAGGGATAAAAGACGAGGATCAGCTGGAAGCCTTCCTCAAGAAACTTATGGGACCTTGAGCAACCCAGGCCAAGTGTGTGAATATGCCCCAGGACTCTTTCCCCTTTTTGTTTTTAAGCCTAGTTCCTTGGGAGGAGATGAGGGGCAGTGGAACTGCCTTGGAGCAGTTGGGCTAGTGTCTGGTTGTGGGAGGGAACAAGCTGCACCATTCTAGCTCAGCTGGGGACAAGCAGCCATGGTTCTGAGCTTGATGGGAAGGCTGGTTACTCCGTGGGAGAAGAGGGAATAGAGCCTGCTGCCTGCCAGCAAATAGCCATGGCAAGAAATGGAAGACTCCCAACAAAGACAGGGGAGAAGCTTCCCTCATCCTGCTCCAGTCCAGATCCTGTACAATTAACAGCTGCTGCCCATGAGAGATGGTGGCAGGCTTTCTTAGAAAACCCAGTTCCCCTGCTACATCTCTCCAGTCTGCGTCCTTTCCCACCCTCTCTGTCCAGGGGTACTTTTAAATCATGCGGCTCTCTTTGGCCACTCTGCAACACACACCCCTCCCTGTGTGCTGCTGTTTATAAACCATATGAAGAGAAACATTGTTTGGAATCTTCTCTCCCCCCCCCCCTTTTTTTTTGGTAGATCTGTAATAAAGACAGCTTTAGTAATTTCTCCGTTCCCTTTTTTGTAGATAATTCTTCATGAGCTGAGAGAGAAGGTTCTTCCCTTCTGCAGGAAAGCTGAAGCCCTTCCACTTGGCTTGGCGGGTTGTGGGTTTGAGCAGGGGAGTGTTGGCAAGGAGGGTCTTGGGATCACCCATCCTTCACCAAACTAGAAGATATTTAGGCAGCCTGTTGCAGTGATGCCAGTCTTCATGACAAAAGTAGTGCAGGGATGGGGAGTCCCATCAGCCTGAACCAGCTTGGCCAGGAATCAGTGATGATGGGAGTTTGTTATCGAGCAAGATGAAGCAAGCTGGTTTTCCCCTGCTCCAGAGGGTAGGACTTGAACCAATGGCTTCAAGTTACAAGAAAAGAGTTTCCAACTAAACGTCAGGAAGAGCTTTCTGACAGTAAGAACTGTTTGACAGTGGAATGGTCTCCCTCGGGAGGTGGTGAACTCTCCTTTCTTGGGGTTTTTTAAGAGGTTGGGTGGCCATCTGTCATTGATGCTGTAGTTGAGATTCCTTCATTGCAGGGGGTTGGACTAGATGACCCTTGGGGTCCCTTCCAGCTCTACGATACTACGAACATCTGGAGATCCACATGTTCCCCACCACTACTTTAATGACCATTTCCCCATCTGTTTCTTGAGATGGCCCATTCCACCAGCATGAACAGAGGCCAGCCCTGAAGTTTTTCAGTGATGAACATGAAATGCTTTCTTTGCAGATCATCTTTGAAATCTTCAGGAAGGGGGTGGTGCATTGGCAAACAATATAACCACAGCTGGGAACATGGATGCCAAATTCATAGAAAATGAAAACACTGGTGACTATTTTCTAAGGACCAAGCAGTCTCTGTTTCTGTTGAGTATGGCCCTAGAGGTTAAACAGTCAAAATGTGGGAGCTGGCAGTAGTTGGGATTTCTCAGCGCCTTGGGCTGCTACATACTTCCTGTTAAACAGGGATGCTAATCCTTGCCAGAGGCAGAGAGCGTGATGGATAGGAATACTTCTTCCTTAAAACATGCAAATGGCTGATATGGGAGAGATAGGATGCTGAGCTAGCTACTTGTCAATATGTCCCAAAGAAAGCTATTAAATTTCTTTTTGCTGTGTAGCAAAAATTATTTTGTTCACTGGTGGACCACTGCACCAGTTGGGCCTCCAAGACATGGTTTATAGAATGCCAAACCTGTATTGAAAACACCTGCAAACCTGGGGAGAGCTGAGCTTTTATATCTAGCTGCCCATTGCTATTAGGGCTTCTTGGAACTCAGTTTGACGTAACAACCTGCTGCTGAGCAAAGGTTTCAAAAGAAGCAGCTAAAAGAAGACTGGTTTTCCTTTTTGCCTTATGGTTCTACCCTCAGCTATTTGAAAAGGAATCATATTTCAAGCCATAACCTTAGTGGGGGAAATGTTACACAGCAGAGTGAATAATTCATACTTTTAGGCTGGAACTACTCTAACCTTTAGATCATAGTGGCTGTTTTTTTAAAAAAAATTTTTCACCCGTGATTTAATGTAAATCCTCCCAGTTTCTCCCCTTCTGCTCTTCCCTTAGAAGTGTCTTGTTTTCAACCACATGGGTGGCTGCCTGCTTCCTTCATGTGGCCAGCCTCTTCACCTGCCACACCCATCCTTTTTCTCTTTGGATGAGGAAGTAGCTTTGACCCTGAAAAACCATATATGAAAGGCTCGTTACCACTCACTGCTATCTTCATAGATGCTTCTGTTGCAGACACATGTAGATTTTTTATGAAGCTGATATTTTTTGTCCTTGGTTTTTGCACATAACGCTTTCTTGGCTCTTAGTGTGGTCCTCTTCTCTCTGTGTACAGAGTCAAGACCTGAAGGGGTTTGTTGGAGAGGAGGGAGTTTTGCCCACTTCCTTACAGCACAAGGCAATCAGAAAGAGTTTAAAAGAGTTTAAAGGAGACAGACCCAAATGCCCAGGCAGCAATGTTCCTGCCAGCATCCTCAAGGAGGCTGCCCAGCCAGCTTCAGGAAATGGTGCCAGGAAGAGGGAGGAGGCCGGACTCTTAATTTTGTCCTTGACGGTTGCTACAGAGGTTTTGCTATGGGGATCAAATTTTGTAGATGAAACTTTAAACAAAATGTTAGGTATTCGTTATTAAGGATTCTTGGGAATGGTTTGAAAGGGCATGGGCTTGTATCAAGAACAGTGCTAAATAACTGTCCTGTCAGCATGAGGATTTACACTTGTGCAAATCAGCTCCCCCCACCCTCCTTCCCTTTGCATGCCTTGTAAATCTGTTCTGGGGGATCTCCCAAGCCTGTGGAGCAGATTTGCGGAGGGGGCTAGACAGATATCTAAAGGGCTGTCACATGGAATATGGAGCAAGTTTGTTTCCCCCTGTTCTAGAGGGTAGGACTTGAACCAGTGGAATCAAATTACAAGAAAGGAGATTCCCACTAAAAGTCAGGAAGAACTTTCTGACAGCAAGAGCTGTTTGACAATGGAAGGAACTCCCACACTAGGTGATGAACTCTCCTTCCTTGGAGATTTCTAAGCAGAGGTTGGATGGCCATCTGTCATGGATGCTTTTAGTTGAGATTCCTGCATTGCAGGGGTTTGTACTAGATGACCCTTGGTGTCCCTTCCAACTCTACAATTCAGTGAGTCTATGTGCAGGGGGAGGAGGAACGTCCCATTGCACAAGTGTAAATCCTTGTGCAGATGAGACAATTACTTACGGCTGCATGGAATGCAAGCCATGGTGTCTTGCCTCCATAAGAGTTTTCCCTCCAATGTCCACCTAACTACAATGCTCTCTCTTGTTGTAAAACACTGAAAGCCAAAGTAGGGTCTTGTCTTATTTCTGATTTAGGGTTGTCCATCGGTAACCTGGAGGTGATATCTGGAGAAAGTGAGCAGTCGTTCTTCTTCCTCTCTCATAGTACTCTGACCAAGGGGCGTCCAGTGATGCTGCATGGTAGGACAAGATCTAAGAGGAGTGCTTTGTCAACATGGGCCATAGTTAAAGGATGGAACTTGCTACCCAGTGGAGGCTGGTCCTTTTGAGCCCTGGCCCAGCAGTCTCTGTCTGCCCTCACCTCCACCTGCCAGTCCAGACTGCAACCTTAACTGTCAGCTTCCTCCTCCTCAGTCTCTGTACTGCCTCCTGGAAAACTGTGCAGGGAGGAGGATGGGGACAAAAGCAGAATTAGTTTGCTTTGGTTCTGTCCACCTTTGACCTCCCTGCTATCTGCTGCACCAGTCTCAAGGGACACTTGCCACTAATGTTGTTTCCATAAGCTGTGATGCTGGCTATGCTAGCTTTGTGGGGGGACGGGACGGGCAGTTAAAGTATGCTGGCTACCAACTTAAAGCAAAGGGGAATAGGCGAATTCATGGTGCATAAAGGTTACTAGTCCTGACTACATAGTACTTCCAGGATCAGAGACATTGTGCTTCTGAATACCAGGTATTGGCGAATATGAACAGGAAAGGTCCTGAACTCATATCCTGCTTGTAGGATTCCCAAAGGCATCCAGTTGGCCACTTCTGGAAGCAGGCTATTGGATCAGATCGGCTGTTGGTTTGATCTAGCAGGGCTTGTGCTTCTTCAATGGATCTAAATAAGGCTGCCTCCATGATTCATGGGACCTGATGCTCTTTTATGGCTCAGATTTGAAGAGTTTTCATTACAGCTTGAAACTGTTCTCTGCGACAATGAGGGATAGAAGCTTAGCTTCTCGAGACTTAATTCCAGCCCCGGGTGCCAAATTCCATGCTTGCGCTATGCATAGTTGGAGCAGGCACATTTCCTGCCTGTAGCAAAGGGAGGCATTGTCAGCGACTGCAGGAAAAGTCTGGGAGGGGGAGCAGGCCTGGTATGTTTTCTACAGTGGTTAACTCCAGTGCCCTGCCATAAACACAGAACAGGAAAAAACAGCTGCAGGCACTGTGACTTTGCATTGTGTATTTAAGAGCCTGCATAAATTGGCTATTTTATCGCTTCCTTCCAAGGCTCTGGGGCCTGGGTGGTATCGTGTACAACAAGCTGGAGATTTACTGGCAACCCCTAATATGTGCATCACTTTGTGACAGTCACAATTGCTGATTCTTTCTAATACAAAGTGGGGGGGGGGGCTTGCCTGTGAGTATTTCAGCAAAGAAAGAGAGCGACATGCATCTCCTCCCTCTTGCCCTCTCCAAATCACTAGCAGCTTTTAAAATGGCCTAAAATCTCTTGAGGCTTTGGATGCTTTTTGAGTTATGAATTGAAAATGTCAGAGAAGCAGAAGGGCAAAGATGCTGCTGTTATGCAGCCAGCCCTGACTTAATTGCCTCTCCCTTTTTGCCTCTGCAGAAGGGAATTGCTGTGGGCCCTGGCTGATCACTACTAGCAAGAGAAGGGCGCTTGCCTGCTCTTTGGCCTTCGCATGTGCCACCCTTTTGTCAAATTCAGTTTTTTCAGAGCTATATACATTGAAACAATTAACAACACACACACACACACAAAGGCCCAGGTGATTAAGAATGCCTGGCTGGTACCTAAAAACTTGTAAAATTGTTGCCAGGTGCAGCCTCTTGGGGAACTCAGAGGGGCCACCACTGAAAAGGCCTTTGCAGTCATGCTGCACTGCTAGGAAGGAAAGCACTTAAAGCAGCATCTCAGCATAAATTCTCATGAAACGCCGTGCATCTGAAGCACATGGCTCCCCCACAAAAAATCATGGAAACTGTCGTTTGCTAAGGGTGCCGAGAATTATAGCTTTGTAAGGGGGGAACTGTGTGCAACCCTGCAATGGACCTCAGGCTTCCATGGCACAGGGAGAGTGGGTGACCCGGGGGCTGGATGTGCACAGATTAACAAATACCTGTCTGCATGCCTAAGGCCTCAGGTTTCTGGAAACCAGGAGGTGGGGGGGGTGGGGAAGTTTTAAATGAGAGGCAGGAGACAGCAACACACTGTGCAAATACATCCCGGGAAACTGCCTGCTGGTTTGGATGGAAAACACAGGGGTAAGTCTGTTTCTCGAGATGTCCTGTTTTCCCTCCACCCCCTTTTAGTTGCAGCGCTGCTTCTCTGTCCAGCTTAGCTTAAGACACGCCATCACCCCCCTCTAATAGCCATCTCAGGTGACCAGTGCAGACAGGCCCGGAGCCAAAGAGGTCCTCTGAGAAAGAAGCGTTGGCAGGTTTGGGGGAACCCTGAGGTTTGCAGAAGTGCTAAAAATATTTAGGGGGAAGGGAATTGTAAGTGCGGGGGGCAGACTTAAAAACAGCCCCATGGGGACAGTATTCTCAGTGAGCCCAGAATGCAGGCATACCGTTGGGGAGGGGATGGAAAATGAGCAAGGAGGAAGGACAGGGTGTGGTGCCCTGGAAAGAGGCGTGGCTGGCAGCCACACTGCAACACTTTGTTACAGATCCCACTTGGATACCTATAAAATACTCAGGTTTGAGGCAGCTAGCCACCCTTTAGCCCTCTTTTGGTTTGGGGGGCTGTGGGGTGGGGTGTGTGAGAAAGGCATTCTTTATGCCTTCCTCCTGTAACTCTTCTCTCCCCTCCTCATAGTCTGCAGAAGTACTGTAAGGCTCCTTTTCCAGGTTGTCTGAAGCCTTGGAACAGGAATGTTTCTCTTAGGCACTGGGGATGCACCGCAACATTTAGTTGCAGGTCCCGCTTGCATTGTTCTAGTCTTGTCTTACTAAAAAGGCCAGTGTGCCTCTTTTGCAGAAAGCGCTTTGCTCCGCTTCAGTGATCGCAATTTATGTGCCACTGCACTACTGACTTCGAAACCTCCTGTTCCTAAAATAGCTGACGGAAGAATGTTCCTGTCTCGCTTATTTTTATATACATATATTTTTTACCTTGACCGTCAGCCTTGGTGTTTTAACAGGTCACACACCTACCTGAATATGCCTGAGATTGTACAGCCCAGTGGTTAGAGCAGCGGGCTGTGAAATCACATAAAAGAAAAGCAAGCTGCAACAAGATGTTGCGGAGTGGATTGTTCCCATTGGGGGTTCCAGAGACCCAGCCCTGCCTTCCCCCAGGATATTTAATTCCATCCCCTCACCCCAAACAATGAGTTCGCATTCTGTGGTCACTCAGCATATTTAGTCATCACTGGGCTGCTTGGGGATTACTCCCCATTAGCTCCCCCCAAAAAAACTTGTTTATATTTCTGCAAATCTTGAGGTTCCTTCAAATCTGCCAATCCATCCCTTTGTGTGTGTGTGTGAGAAGTGGGTTTGATCTTAGAAGTATGTTATTTCTAGCAATTGTTTTGGAGGCCTTGGGGTTTAAAATCTGAAGTTGAGCTAGCTGATGGTACTTTTGATTTTTCTTCATTTATATTATTGATGTTTGTTATGTTATTGCTATATTTGCATTTTGGAACTTTAAAATGTACCTGTCAATGCCTCTGGCTAGCACAATGAGCTTATTAGTAGGATGTCCAACCCTGATTGTCCTTGGCTGGTGGTTAGTCTCTTTACAAGACTACTTAGAATCATAGAGTTGTAGAATTTGAAGGGACCCCCAGGGTCAAATAGTCCAACCCCCTATAATGCAGGTATCTTTGCCCAGCGTGAGGCTCAAGCCCAGACCCTGAGCCTCATGCTCTACCGTCTGAGCTATCTCTCTTCTGGTGCTCTTCTCCGCCTTGTCCAAGTTTTGATTAGTTATTGCCTAGGTGCAAGTTGCCCCTATAAGCTGGACATTGGACAATATTTATACACTAGAAGTTTGCTATCTGAGGGTTTATCCACACTTACCTTTCCTCTGCTCTTTCCAGGCACAGTCCACAATTTAAAGCTCTTTGTCCGAGCACCCTTCTTTTTGCTCCAGAGCTTTCCCTGTGAAAATCCACTCTTTAAAGTTCAGTTGGAGCAAACAACAATCCATGGAAAACCCAAATTGACATTTGCTCTGATTCAGCTTTAAAGAGCATGTTTTTGCAGGGAAAGCTCTGTGCAAAAAAACCAAAGCCATCAATGCTCAGACACAGAGCGTTAAAGCTCTGACCTCTGCCTGCAAACAGCAGGGCAAAAGGTACCGTATTTTTCGCTCTATAAGACGCACCCAACCATAAGACGCACCTAGTTCTAGAGAAGGAGAACAAGAAAAAAAAATGTTCTCTCCCTCTCTGCTCAGCACCTCTCCAGCAAAGCGGCAGGAGAAATGGAAGGGGATCGATCCCTCTTGCTCTCCTGGCTTTAGCAAAAGCAACGCAAAGCCTGCATTCGCTCCATAAGACGCACACACATGTCCCCTTACTTTTTAGGAGGGGAAAAGTGCATCTTATAGAGTGAAAAATACAGTAAATGTGGAAAAGCCCTGAGTGTTATGGGCAGGATCTCACTGTTCATAGCAATTTAACCTAGGATTAGAAACTTCTTTAGTGTAGTGAAGGTTCATTTAACACCCAAGTAGTCAGATAGTCTTGCTTTTGGGGGAGGCAGGGGAAACCTACCAAAAACAAACACAGCATTTTTTGTTCTTTCCATTGGCCTTGTTCACAGCCATCAGTATGCCTATATATAGAAACTAAAATGAATTGCTGTGATAGGTTTTACTGTACCTATGGAAACTTAACAGACTCGTTTCCTCTTATGATGGCAGTCCTTCAGAACCAATGAATTTAGTTTCCCTGAAAGACCAGTGCCAATAACCTTTGCTTGGTGGACTAGCACATCCAGAATATTTTGAGAGAGGATTCAGTTTAAAAACACATTATTAACTGCAGCGCAGTGCATCGCCTTCATTAGCCTGGTGCCCTCTATATGTTTTGGACCACAATTCCCATCAGCTGCAGCCACCATGACCATGCTAGGAGTTGTAGCCAAACTCATCTGGAAAGCACCTGGTTAATTGGGGTTGCAATATGATCCATGGACCTGCAGCTATTGAAGGCAGTACCTCTCATTTGTAGGATGCTCCTAAGTGCTTGCCTGGATTTGTTTTGCCAAATGATTGGGCATAGGCCATGTATTAAATTTGCATATGGTGAAATGGAGTTACGAGAAGTTCCTGCGGCACCCCAGTGCTCATGCTTGGCATGTAATGAAATCCCTGTTCAGCAGTTACTTCTGCATGGGAAATAAAGGCTTGACCCACATACAGGTTTTTGTAGTGCTGGTTACGTATGCCCACTTGTGTCTAGACACATGCCAAGACTGCACATTCCCAATATAGGTATTGGTATACATGATGCAAAATACCAGTATGTGTGTTACGTAAATGGCATAGGCACGTCTTATTCCAATTAACATTAGCGTTAAGAGTCTGAGAATGGCTGTCTTTTGTCTTTCCAAAGGGTGGTCCTCTTTTCCAGAGGTGAGGAACTTGTCATCCACTAGGTGTTTTTGGACTCCAAAGCCCATCAGCCACAACCTGAATGGCCAATGGACAGGAATTATGGGAGTTGCAGTCCAGCAGCATCTGGAGGGCTGCAGATTCTTCATCCCTGCTCTATTCCATTGTCTTTTGCCGCACACATCTGTGCCATCTTTTGCCTGCAAATCCTTTCAAATCCTTTTCTTCACCACAACCCCTCGTCTATCAACATCTTATATGTGTTTTTTTAAAAATCAAAACGAAACCATATATAGTCTGAAGAAAAGCTCACACCCCTCATCAGGGGTTTGATGATAAGGAAAGCTCTGGTAGATAGACCTTCTGTGTGAAACAATACCCTCAGAGACGGAGGTATCAAATACTGTACTAATCAGAAACAACATGTTGCATTTGGAGATGGGAGTAGACAACAAATGATTTTGCAAGCTTAGCTGTTGTAATGGCCGGTGCCAACTGGCAGATGTTTGCGAAACACTTTGAACTAGGAGGGTGCTGTAGAAATTAATTGCACCTTAAATAGTTGGCTAGTAAATCTGTCCTGCAGCAGTCTTATGCAGTACTTTTTGAGCATCATGGGAGGATCTCAGCGTCTCCCCCTAAGGCAGTGACTAACTCTGGATAAACTATGCTCTGCAGGAGGCTAAGAGCTCACTCAGGGTTAATGCAGAAAATCACCCCCCTGGCTGCTTAGAGAAACATGTCTGAAAGATGAGACTACATCTCCAAAGAGGCAGGGCAGAGTAACCACATCCTCCTCTCTGAGGCTGAAATATTCCGCTTCACTGTTAACTCAGCAGGGAACAAAGAAGATTAACCAGAATGTAAACTGCTGGGTGGTTTTTTGTTTTTTTCTTTCTTTCAAAAGTCAGACACACATGCAGGAAGGACCTTGTCGTCCTTCAAGCCCTGCAGGTGTCTGATTTAGTAGCTCCAGAAACAAGAAGAGCTATTGTTCAGTGTTTATAATTAAACAGCTTTTTGGCAATGGACAGGAAGCCTGCCCCCCCCCCCCCCGCATCCACAACATGCTCTCTAGCTCTCCACATTTTTCCTTCTTTCCCTGGGGATATTAATCCCTAATCACAAGCCTTTTAGAGTGACATACAGTACTTTAACTTGTTTCAAGCTTTGGTAGTGTAGATGCAAGCTTTGCTTCTTCCAAGTAGAGTAGATGCTTGTGAGCAAGAGACACGGGAAGAAGGCAATGCTAGCAGAAAGAGGCTGCTAAGAAGCCTAGGCAGAACCAGAAGAGTTGGGCGGCATTGCTTACAGCTGGGGTCACCAACATAGCATCTGTGGACACCACAATACCCTCAGACACCACCCTTGAAGTCTGCCCTGGGCCCTGCTCCTTCCAGTTTTATTTTTAATGTTTGTTGTCATCGTTTCGGTTACCCAATTTTCTTTTTTGGGGGGTGGTCTGGCTTTGTTTGTCTGGCTTTCATTGGTTTTGCCTAGTTTCCTGTTGGGGCAGGAGGCGGTTTTGAGCATTGGCAGTTTTCCTTCTGTAAAAGGCATATTTTGTGGTGCCCATAGCAATTTATTAAACTTCCCTTGATTCCTGCGTTGTAGGAGGCTGGATTAGATAACTCTTGCAATCCCTTCCAGCTCTACCATTCTAAAAAGGACTGGGGATAGGGTCTGGGCTGAACAATGGGTGTGGAGATGCTCCTTCAGGTATGCTGGGCCAAGGCCTGCAGGGGGTCATGTCAGGGGGAGGCCTTATTACATTCATATCCCAACTTTCCTCCAAGGAACTCAAGGTACTGACCATGGTTCTCCACCTCTTTTTATCCTCACAGCAAGAAGGTTAGAGTGAGGTCTCCCTGTGAGTTTCATGGGTGAGTAAGGATTTGAACCCTGGTCTCCCAGCTCCTCATCCAGAACTCTAACCACTATACTGCACTGCCTCACCACAACACTAGTGAAGCTCTGCAGGCAACAGCAGCTGTACCATGGATCTTCCATGCCCAGAAAGGTAGCTTTGAAACATCAGGTTAGGGCGGTCTTAGTAGTAAAAGCAAATTTCATGAGGTTGGAGCCGCTACAGACAAGCAATTCCTGTCCTGCATTTCAGACCACTTCACACATCTTTCAGTGCAATCATATGGTCCAGCTAAGATGGCTGCTGCCGCTATGTTGGGTCTTATCGGGCACTGATGTAAAGTTAGTGGGACACTTACACTTTCCTAGCAGTGAAATCAAACCTAGCAACAATGGAAGCTATGCTGTCATGCATGATTCACAGCAGCACCCACCGGTGACACAGACAATGTTCATAAAACTACAGACAACACATAGGGGATTCTGTGATGGTAAGAGTCATTGTGCAAGAGAAAGGGATGACGGGCGCACAGACAAGGAAGGAGGGGCTCTGCAAAACCAAGATTGGAGGAGGAGACACTTTTGTCTGGCTGTTAGCTGAGCAGGAATGAGCAATGGAATGGGAAACTGGAAACGTGGATTTAAGGGCCAGCCTGAGAAATGCTCAGATAGCCTCCATTTGACTAAGCCTAAGGATTCCTGCCAACTATTAAATTTTTAGATCAGAAAAGAGAAAGCTTTTTGCATGGTTACTTGATTATCTATAATACTTTTATTTAACCTCCACCTAAATTTAACCTCTAATAACACTGGATTGTGATCTGATAAAGTCTTTGCTTGTATTTCAGTTCTTTTTTTCTCAGGATTAACTCATTTGATAGCCATATTGAGTCGATTCTTCTGGCAGATTGATTTGGCTTTGAATAAGGGGTGTATTCTCTTTCAAATGGGTGTCTAAATTGCCAAACATCAGTCAATTTTAAATTCTCCACCAGACTGAAAAAAGTCAGAGATAGTCTACCTTCTTTTGAGTCCATTTTCTTATTGTCCTACCCATTTCTAATGAAACTACCATGTCCAGTTTGGGAGTTGTTGTCCAAAACTTCTGGAGAGGCACCAGGTTGGCAAAGGCTGCTGCTGTATGTGGATTTGGAGCTTCTGTAAATTAAGTTCATGGCTAGCTGGGGTCTCGCTGGCTTTGTGCTTTGCAATAAGTCCTGCTGACCAGGCCCAGAAAATCCTGCTGGCACCTCATAGCTTAGAGCAAGCCCTGGTAGAAATAACCAGGGTTTGCTCTTCTCCTTGGAAAGTCAGACTATACTTACACCTCTATATTAGCATAGGCAGGTGGCGCTGTGGGTTAAAGCCTCAGCGCCTAGGACTTGCCGATCGAAAGGTTGGCGGTTCGAATCCCTGCGGCGGGGTGCGCTCCCGCTGCTCGGTCCCAGCGCCTGCCAACCTAGCAGTTCGAAAGCACCTCCGGGTGCAAGTAGATAAATAGGGACCGCTTACCAGCGGGAAGGTAAACGGCGTTTCCGTGTGCGGCTCTGGCTCGCCAGAGCAGCGATGTCACGCTGGCCACGTGACCCGGAAGTGTCTTCGGACAGCGCTGGCCCCTGGCCTCTTGAGTGAGATGGGCGCACAACCCCAGAGTCTGGCAAGACTGGCCCGTACGGGCAGGGGTACCTTTACCTTTACCTATTTTAGGTGCCCAGAGTCTTTATAAGTATGTAGCAACACCCCTGCACGGTATGCCTTGCGTGTCTGGAAAGTCCTTGCCTGGGTATCAGAGCAGAATTGGAAACAGCTTCAACGCATTTCTGGTGTTCCAAGACACTTAAAAATGCCTTAAGTCTCCAAATATGTTTCCAAGTAGCAACTGCAAACTTTGCGGTAGGAGGATGAACTCAGACTGTGGGAAACAAGAGACCCTGAATTTTAAAAAAAGTTGTTGTTTCCCTGGAGTGTATTGATGGACACATTACCAAGCTGGAGAGTGGACCTTCCTTCTCCTCTAGTGTAAGCTGGTTTTGCTGTCCTTTAAGGGGAGGGGGAGGGGACAGGAAGTCCTTTCTGCTCACAGTCCACTAATTAGGCAGGAATGTTATCTCCATTGCAGATGTTGACTCTGACATCCCCCTAAACCTCCTGGCAACAAAATGAAAATTAAACTAAAGCAACAGCAGTAAGAAGAGACACTGGGGAGAGGCAGGGGAGGAAATGTCTTCTGTGAAGGTTGGGAATAAAAAGGAACTGGGGCCCCATGACAATTCTTGAGCCACAGAACTGGATGGGATTGGCTGCAGTTTCAGATACTCTTCCTCATGTTCCTGCTGCCCTCAACATCAGCACCACCAAATATGGGGAGGGGGCAGCAGTTATTCTTTCAGGGATGGGAACCCTGGTTTAAAGTTACTCCGCTAGGACAACAAAACCCAACCTAAAGCAGTGGGAACCGGAAATGGCATTGTCTGCTCTGTTTGTATGTGCTGGGCTTGTGTGGAGAAGCCCTCCTACAAAGTAGCTAGAGGCAACCTTGGCATCGTGCTCTGGGAAGGGTGGGGCTCAAGCAATTGCTCTGGCATATTTCAGAAGAGTCTTCCACCCTTTTCCTGCAGCGAGCCTCCATGGTTGGTTTTATTAAAATGAATGAGTGGGAAGGGGGTTATTTTGAGATTTTGCTTCCAGCGCCAAACATGTGTAAGGGCCGAAAGAGGCATGACGTTGAATGCAGCACTACGTTTAACATGCAAGCTTTTTTTAAAAAAAGCAAATTCCATCAGCTGTTCCGTCAATTCCACCTGAACTAATAATTAACAGGATCTCAGAGCAAGCACCATGGATGAATTTAACACTTACCACCCCACTCTGTGCTCTGTTCATCTTAATTATCTATCAGCCCTCTGCAGCTGATGTTATTTGCAAATATGCATTTCACATCACAATAGCTGAGTCCTGAGATTGTACTGCTAAGAGTAGTGGTGGCTTTTTGTACTTCAGCTGCTGCAAAAGGAGATTATTGTTGTTGTTGTTGTTGTTGTTGTTAATACCCTGCCCATCTGGCTGTGTTGCCCCAGCTACTCTGGGTGTCTCCTAACACATACAAAACATAATAAAACACCAAACATTAAAAACTTTCCCATACAGATCCACCTTCAGGTGTCTTCTAGAAGTTGTATAGTTATTTATCTCCTTGACATCTGAAGGGAGGGCATTCCACAAGGAGGGCGCCACAACAGCAACTTGCTGTACAATCGCAGAAGTCTTTCTCTTTATTGTTCAGTGACATACATCAGTGGTTCCAAACCACTCTTAAGAGATTCAGAGAAACCCTTTTACATCATTTCTTTTTTCTTAAGCTCTGCTGTAGGTGCTGGAACACCAAAGAGACACTATCAAGTAGGACATTAATTATATAGTATATATTACCATGGGCTTCAGCACTCAATGTCTTGGATTCTTTGTCTCACACTGATGCCATTTTTAAAACATTTGGTTAGTCTATTAGTCTACTTATTTTTCTGCATGCTTTGAAAGGTTGTGCTTCACAGCTGTGGGATGAGAGCAGCAAAGGCCCGTAGAGGTATACAAAAGCAGTGATGTCTGTCATCTCTCCCTACTAGCTGGAAGCAAGGTTTATATACTATTTCAAGGTTGCAGGAGCATAATCATAACTGGCAGATGAGTAATGTAGAAGCTACCTGACCAGACCTTAGCTTAAATGTAAACATCTCTGCGGGGACACAAAAGGAAACTGGATCTGCGGCTGCCCAGCTGCAGAGCTGCTTGAGTCAAGATAACATAGACAAAGCCACACAGGCATTCATTCTTGCATATCCAGAATGTGTTCACACAGCTTCAAACAGGACCACCCCTTAAAAAACCTTTACTTCATATGCTCTGCAACTCAAGGCAAAACACTGGGTGGGATGCACTTGTAGGGCTGCCTGGTTTTGAGCTGGCCTTGCTAGCTTTAACAGCAGTGGGATCTGCAGCAATTAGCAGGCAATAAGTGTTTTTAGAGCCAGGCCCAGAAAATCCTCTATTGATTTCTGCATGCCAAACTGTTAAAAGAACAGGAGCAGAGCAGGTTGGGTTTTAGTTGTCAATTGGCAATGGACTTGTGCCCTAATTAGTATTTGGAGGGGGGCGCAGAGAGAACTGATGGATGTGCTTTGCTTCATGCTCAGGCTTTAAGTGATTGTCATATTTATGACCAGGAAGGGATTTTCTAACAAGTTAAGGCTTAGTACTATGGTGTTTTTTTAAAAATACAGCTTATATGTTAATGAAGCTATGTGCTTCTGGTACTGTTACCATAACTTAGAGCTGCTATAAGCAGTACTCTTCATTATTGCCCAATAGAAAGTCTTTACCCTTAAATATGACAGTGTTTTGACTTAAAAACAACAACAACTAGCAAATTCTTCAGGTTCCCCAGCTTTCAAAGTGGAGCTTCTACTTAAACCTGAACCGAGAGAGGCTTACTTTTGAGGAAACATGTTTAGAAACATATGACATGAAATTTCTTGTGGAATTGCTCTTGCAGGCAAGATTCCACTTCATTAATTGCATCTGATGAAGCAAGACCTTGTCTACAAAATCTCATACTACTAAAAATGTGTTAGCTATTAAGGCTGTTTTGCTTTGCTATGGCAGGCTAACAGCAATAGTCTTTTGAATTATGTTATTCAATCGTTGGGAGCCCCAATACAAAAGGGAAGAGTGGTTTGACTTGCTAACCTTCTACCTCCTTTCAGCTCTAGGAGTCTTGCCAGTTATCTCCCAAAAAAGTAAATGGTAAAAATTCGGAGGGAGGTGGGAGTGTTTAGAAATAGTAGTCATTATATTCCAAGAGCTGGACTTTCCAACTGGCTTCTTGACCCTATTGGCTTTGTTGTTAATCCCGCTGACATCAATGGATTGCAACACTATATTGAACTGGGGCTTTGTCCCTAAATATGTTTTCATGCCAGGACTCAAACCTGGAAACTATTAAGTATCTTTATGCTGCAATCTTTTAACAACCCTGTAAATTAGACGGGTCATCATCCCCATTACAGATGGGATGCTGAGAGAGGACAACTTACTTCTACTATCAAATGACTTGGGCGCCTTCCCATCATGCCGCACATATGCCTGTCTCTGAGCATATGCAAAACGTCTTTCGCTTGCCACTGAGGGAATCCAATCAGCCCCACTCCACCCACTTTGAGAAAGCCAGAAACACAGAGCAGGGCTTGCGCGGTCCTTCCAGCCTTTGGGGAAATTAAACTTTCCGAAGAGCTGTGATGTTCGGTGGGTTACTAGGAGGGCAGACAACAACTCTTGAAACTCGAGTACCATAACCGCTGCCCCATCCAGACATTGTTGGCTACAGCTCCCATTATTCCTGACCAATGGCCATGCTGGCTGGGTCTGATGGGAGTTGGCGTCCCTCAACATCTGGATGGCCACCCTTGCCCACCTCTGGACGAGCATGTGGCTGATCTATGTCTCTTCCTCGCCCTTCCCTTCGGCAGTCATTAGTGCAAGCAAAGTACAGCTCCCTTGCTTTGTGTTGTAATCTCCAATGACAACCAGATCTCAGCCTAAGGGTTTTTGTTTTTTTAAATAATATTATTTTCTGGCGAAGCCTCTTCCTCAAGGAGAGGGTGATCTACCCCACCCCACCTCTGCCTCCAGTTGCATCAACAAAGCCAGTGCATCTGGTGGTGCTTTGCGGCCAGGTAGGGGAAAAGGTGCTCACAGGGTGGGTTGCTGAGCAGGGCCAGATTTAGGTTTGATGAGGCCCTGAGCTACTGAAGGTAATGGGGCCCTTTATATGTCCAGCTGTCCTTTGTCAACAACAAATTGTCGCTGTTTTTTGTGTTGAACATATGCTATATGGTAATTTATGGACCTAATAGGTATCTAAAGCCATTTGCTACTGTTGCTGTATGCAGGTTTTATTTTATTTATTTTTTTATCTTATATTTTGGAAATGTACATCCAGGTTCCCCCCCTTTAATTTTTTTTGGGGGGAGCCCCAAGAGAGTGGGGCCCGAAGCTATAGCTTGTTTAGCTTATACGTAAATCCGGCACACTCACAGTGTGTGAGTCAGGTGGGCGCCTCTCATCGCAGCTGGATTTGAGAGGGATTTTCCCAAGGAAACGAGGTCAGTGGGTTTTCTCTCAGGCCGGACAGGCGCGGGCCTCGGGAGCGCGCGCCTCCCTCCCTCGAGGCGCCTCCCTCTTCCCAGAGCGAGGGCGAGAGCGCGCGTCCCGCCGGTCTCCCTCGCCTTGCCCATATAAGGCCGCGATTGTCACAACGCGCCATAAATAGCGCGGCGATGTTGTCATCACCTGCCCGCTCGCGCTGGGTTTTTGTTCAGGGCACCTTTCCAGCCGAGCCAGATCCCGCCTGCCTGCAGTTAGCAATTCTCTCTCTCGCGCGCGCGCTCTCTCTCTTACCCCCACCCCCACCTCTTTTTCTCCTCCTCCCGCCCTTGCCGGTTGCAGTTCGTCTCCGAGCGGCGTGTCTCTGCACATCTTGCTGGCCGGGAGGAGGCCCCACACGCGAGCTCTTCCTCGCCCCGAAGAGGACGGAGTTGCGACACTCTATTTTGCATTCGTTTGTTTTTCACTCGATTTATACGCCGCTTGCAGCGCGGTTTGCAAAAAAAGATAAAACCACGAATTCGGGGGGGGGGGGATTGCAACACGTTAAAACATACCAGAATACTCGAAGAGATCAAAATCCGCACCTGCTTGAGTAAACGGCATACGTCTGCCTGATATCAATAGGCAGAGGGGTGTTTCTTTTAATTTACATCGTAGGGAGCTTGATGCTCTCTTGCGTGGTGAATGAAAGTCGCATTAAGAAAGAAAAGCAATAAGAAATCTTAAAACCAACATCACTATAAACCATAACCCACAGCATTCAAAAGTAAAATTATTTGTTAGATGTTTAATATCATAAATCAATTAATTAAATCAATGGGGGGAGAAAAGTACTCAAAGATGCAACAGAAGCTTCCTTATACTGAGTCCTTTCGCCCATCTTGTGCAGTACAGTGTTGTATTCCAACAGGGGTGGGGACCTTCGGCATTCACTCATGGTCAATTTTCTGGGGGTCGCATGCGAGTGGTAGGCAGGGCCAGAGGCAAAACACTGGGTGCAGAGCAGTCGAGGCAAAAATCAGTGGACCGATGGGTCTTATCCATGTACAGTGGGCTGCATTCCATCCAGGTAAGTGGCAGAGGTTTCTGTATACACATACACACCTGAGGAAGCAAGAGGCATCATCACAGTTCAAGGACACATTCCAGCCAGGTGAAAGCATTAGAATTGTAGAGTTGGAAGATGACTCTCTGAGGGGAACGAAACCATCACCACATATAAAGTCCTTTCTGTCTAGGACTTGCTAGCCAAATTTCTGGAAATCAGAAATGCCCTTCCCCACCCTAACCGTAACCCTCACCCAAGGGAATCTTAAGAGGGCTTGCTAAAAATTGGAAGGAGCAACTTTGGTTTGTGCAACGGCAAAATGATGTGAGATGAAGCTATTGGTTTCAGGATTTCAACTCTTGAATAACAGCCTGGTCTCAGTAGTTTTGAGAACATAAATATGGTGATAGTGGTGATGTCAGACTAGGACTAGAGAGATTCAAGTTTAAATTCCCACTCAGCCATGAAACTCCCTGGTGACTTTATCCAGTCACTATCTTTCAGTCTAACTCACCTCACAGGATTGTTACGCAGATAAAATTGGATGGGGAGAAATGTACATTGCTTTGACCTTTGGAGGAAAGGTGGAATGCCAACGTAACAAATAATAAGCAGGCCTAAAATCTAACCAAGCAGAACCTGTGTTTTCTTAAGGAACAAAAGGTTCTTAACCCAAATGGCTTGGCAAGCACATTCACCTGAGTCTTCTATTTTAGCCTACACTGGCCTTGTGCAATGCAGTTTCTAGACATTTAAAGATACCTTCATTCACACAGGGATGTCAAAATGGTCAGGGTACACCAAGCATGCCAAAACAAACAAGTACTACAATGGAAGGATTATAGGAGTTCCACTCTCTCATGCCTGAATAAGCCTTTCTTCGGAGGACAGGGGATTTTCAGCGGCAACCAAAAAAACCGATCTAAGAGATGAGGCAACAGAATTAATTTAATGAGACATTATGGAGGAGAGCCTGCAGTGGTGCCATCAGGACAGGTCCTGGGGCAGATAAGAATATAAGAGCACGGCTGGATTAGGCCAGCAGTGGCCCATCTAGGCCAGCATCCTTGTTCTCACAGTGGCCAGTCAAATGTCTCTGGGAACCCCGAAAGCAGGACCTAAGTGCAGCAGCACTATTCCCACTTGGGATTCCTGGTCCACAAAAGGACTGGTTATCTTATTCCATGACACTAAGTTTACTTAGGAGTCTCTTGTGAAGTACTTTGTCAATAGCTTTTTGAAAGTCCGAGTATGCTACCTCAACTGGATCACCTCTGTCTTTATGTTTGTTTACATTCTCAAAGAACTCTATTAGAGTTGCTGGTTCCTCTTGAGCAAGACTTGTTCTTCTGTATGCCTAGCAATTTTATCTTTAACAATGCTTTCCACAAGTTTTGCTAAAACAGACATTAAGCTTACATGCCTCTCGTTTCCAGGATCTCCCCCCCCGCCCCGGATTCCTTTTTAAAAATTGGCCACTTACTAGTCCTCAGGTACAGAGTCTGATCTTAAGGGCAAGTTGCATATTTTAACTAGGGCTGCACTTAGTAGAATGACTCAGAGGACTGGGAATTACAGCAGAGCTGGCTTTCCACAGTTTAAAGTAAAGAAGTAATACAAAATGCAATCTAAAAGAGGAAAGAGATAAGGCCTTAAGCCTAGAGCCAGAAATTCCCTAACTTCACCGGTGAAAGACTAGGTTTCCCTTAGATTCCTGGAGGGGGGAATTTCCTAACAGGAACGTGCCTGTTTTGCAAAGTTTGAAGTATATTTCATTGTAAATATCTCTTTTTATGGAACTTGCACTTACATTTATCCACACTTAAAAATTTTGTTTTTAAGAAGTCATGTGGATGTTTGCTTTGTGATTGTTTTTAAAACAAATTCTGATTCTGTCACAGTGCCAACGTTATACTGTATTCACAGTCTGTAGTTTGCACATTGGAGAAGGCAACCCCCACTATTGCACTTTTTGGAATACTAAAAAGATGGTGAAGGAAGGCAATAAAATACTATTTACAAGCCATACATTACAAATTATCTGCAATGGGGTATTCTCCAGTTAGAGGATACACATTTACTGCAATGTGTGAATGGGGCCACAAATTCTTCCTTTGCCACAAGGATGCTCAAAATGTATCTTCGTGAAACAGATACTTCCTGCACTTCACACAATGCAGTTATCATGCATTTTACTATATGTGGTTATCTCCCTTCAGGAAAAGTATGAAATACTCTGGCATGTAAGTGCACCTGCTCATTTGATGGTGTGGCACGACAGAAGACATCAAAAATATAAAGGTCATATCAGGTGTCTGCGCCTCTTTGGAAACATGTCCCTAGAGGAGCTAAGGTGTAGGACTTGTCGTTCCATGTCTCTCGGAATTAATTGCACAATGTTAACTGTGAGTCAAAGGGCATCTTGAACGAGTTGAGGCTGTAAAAGCATTTTTAAAAGCAACCTTGTGACTTGAAAGAGTAAATTCACCTCTATCCTCTTTTTGCAGGGTTTTGCAGCTTGGGAACTACTGCAGAAGGAAAAAAGTTGGAAGCAAGCTTTGAATGCACAAAAATCCAATTATGAAGTAGGATATTTAGCACAAATTATATGCTTCTATGCCAAGCTATGTGTTTATCCACTTTTGCCAGGACATCCTTGACCCAGCCACCATGTCTGTAGACTTTTTCCATGCAAAGATAGAGGAGCTGGGTTGAACTAATTTAAGAGTACAAAAGGTGAAAGGTTTTGAGTGACCTCCCACAGCTGTCCTCCAGGGACTCAGTTATAAATGAAAACAATACATTCTTTTTGGAAATATATAACAACTTGGAACAAGGCATGCCTGTAATCTTCAGCACACTTTGGGAGACCCAGAGCTCTTGGGAGGTAGAGAACAGAGAAGCATTTGGGTAGGAGAAGAAATGACAGGTCTCCTCTGATTCTCTGCCCCCTCAAGTGCCTTCTCTCTGCAATTCTTGGATTATGTTTTCTGCACTCACTTGGAGGAAAATTGCTGTTAGTATGATTGCTGCTGGCACCCCACTTCCCAGCTGGATTGTGCCAAGCAGTGAAGTCATTGTAATGTTATCAGGATCAACTGTTAGCTCCCTTTCCTGGGGCAAAGCACAGAGGCCGCTCCCTTCTCTGCATGAACTCCCTGAAGCTGGCTGTACCTGAAGGCATGCTGAGTAACTATGCAAGGAAGTGGGAAGGAAAAAAAGTGAGACCTAAGGCCCAGCGGGGTCTTCACTCAGCCTACACATCAAAAGAAATACTGTAGAAGGGAAAGGAAGAAGTAATGATTGGTGTTCAGTTTCCCCCCAACTCCTGTGAACAGCAAGCTGAGCATTTCCCAAAGGTTCTCCAAAAGTAAAATTAAAAAAAATCAGCTGATAATTCTCCCCAGCAGTCAGGGAGCATTGCTAAATACTTAAGGGACTTCAGGCACAGGCCCATGATGACCACAAATTTACATATATTTTGTACATATGTTAATTTATATGATGTATATTTTCAAATGCAGGCTGATATTAAGAGGGTGAAAAACAAACTTTGACTATATATAAATTGAGAAGACAGGTGCCCCCTGTAGCATGCCTAGCCACTTTGTAAAAAAAACACACACAATTTAAATGGGGTGGGGGGAGTTAAAGAACAGAAGAGGCATATCCATATGTTCTATGAAAAGATTTTAAAAAGGTACTTTTTCACATTAGAGAAGTAGAAATTGTTCTGCTCAGCAAGACTTCCATGACAACAGGAGAACTGTCAAATAATCAAGAGAGCAAGAATCTCAAACAGTTAATAATGAGAAAGGATTCTAGCCACACTGCTTAATTGGAATTCTTTAGGGTTTATTTATTTTGGTTTTACCACCAGTTTAACTCCACCGCCTAATTAGCAATCCAAAAGGAAGCCTTTGTTAAAGGTTCTGCTGCACAAGACCCGAGGGAGCTCCTTTTGCATTCAGCACACTAGAAATGACTTTATTAATTACCCCAAGTAACAACTGGTGCCTTTTTATACCATGTGAAACCTGGAGAGCTAGAGGCCTATGAAACTTGTGATCCACCAAGCTACTACTGCAGATGAAGCCAAGGTAGGCTACAAACCAAAATTTGAAAACTCCTTCTGTACATTAAATTGTTCCATATCTGTGTTGAACCAGTAGCTTATCAGTTCAAAGGGAAGGTTCTGTCACTGGTGCTAGCTCAACTTGTCTTCTTTCACTGGTGCTGGGACTGGACCTTATTAGCCCTTATGCTGAACAGCTGTACTAATGATGTGGATGGTACAAGGCCACTGACATGGGATCCTGTAGGAGTAATTCATCCTTTTTGTGCAGGCACAATTCTGCCCCCAACCTTTTGTGTGATGCCACCCCCATCTCCAGCACTTACATAAATTGTACATATTCCTAACTAAGAGTGCATAAAGACTGCAATGTCTGAACATTTCAGTGGCAAGTATTTCACCTGCTAGCATCACACTCATCTGCCAGCTGAACTTTGCAGGCTCCAGATCTGAATAGGGATCTTGTTTATTTGAAAGCTGCAGTGTTAAGGATCCAGGTCTGTTCTAATGTCCCTGCCATACTTCAGGCTGAATTTCCCTGTCCTCTTCAGGTAGGGGAAAGAATAGGAAACAGGAGGCCTGGTGGAGGAGGAAGCCAAACTTGTTATATTTGTTTTCGGTACATGTAACGTGCAAATACAACTTTTGAGATAACGCATGACAGAGCAGGGGATCCTCGTGACACATGGCATCACATGTCAGAGCCAGTGTGGTGTAGTGGTTAAGAGCGGTAGACTCGTAATCTGGGGAACCGTGTTCACGTCTCTGCTCCTCCACATGCAGCTGCTGGGTGACCTTGGGCCAGTCACATTTCTTTGAAGTCTCTCAGCCCCACTCACCTCACAGAGTGTTTGTTGTGGGGGAGGAAGGGAAGGAGAATGTTAGCCGCTATCCTTCGGGTAGTGATAAAGCGGGATATAAAATCCCAACTCTTCTTCTTCATCCTCACATATATTCATAGTAATTGAGGGAAATGTCATTTCAGATCTGAAGTTTCCTGCATATATTTCTGATATTTCTATACAAGCAGCAACAATAACTAGCAACCCAAATGACTTACCAGGGCCGGCCCTACCATTAGATAGACTTGAGGTTTGAGGTCAGCAAATAGTTATTTTATTGTTATTGTATTTTTTACTGCTAGGGAAGGGCAAGTTGCTTTGGGGATTGCTGTTGTTGGCCTTAGGCCCCAAAGTAACTTAGCTGGCATACTGCATTATGAACCTTGACTTTGGAGAAGGAAGGGGTATGTGCTATTTGCTATTCTGCCTTAGATAACCAAATGCTTTGGACTGGCCCTGGCAATTTACAACAATTTACAGCAAAGCTTTCCAAACGTTTCGTGCTGGTGACACACTTTTTAGACATGCATCATTTCGCTACACAGTAATTCAGTTTTATTAGCAAACTGGAGGTTAAACTAAACTGGAGGTTAAACCCTTTCCAGCCCTGGGAGGGGTGTGGGGAGCGTTTGTGTGACACACCTACACACTGCAGCGAACATACTAACATGTTGTGACACACAGTTTGGAAAGCTCTGGTCTACAGCAAGAATGAAAGCAGCAATATTGGTAAGCTAATAGCAGAGTGGCCTTGATTCATACAGCTATATACAGTAAAATGGCAGAATGTAGTAAAAAAACCACCATGTTTTACCTCCTACTACCATGTGGTTCCAGAACTAACTGATGAGGCCCAGGGCCCATTGTATGAGATAAAAGGGCAGCAAAAGAGCTAGTATGTTTGTGCAATAAGGTAAACCGATGTCACAAACAGAAGTGCACACCCGTTATTCTGGATTTTTCAAGGAGGCCACAATCACAGACTGAAAACCATGAGGTTTAAAGAGCAGCTCTACATTTGGCATCTTCTTTTTTAAGACAGGGGTGGCCACAGTGCATCACCCAAAAAGAAGAAATTCATCACCAAAAAGGGAAGGTGATAGATGATTTGTATATAATTTACATATTCTAATTTATATGTAGAAGATGCAAAATTAGAAAATAATAATTTAAATAGAAACACATCTGCTCAATCTTGCTATCCAAGTTCTCACTGTTGTCCAAGGGCAAATGCTAAGGCCCCTGCTCCCCAGTCTGAGGGCTCTTTATTGTAAAATCAGATGTAGACTGGACAGCCTTTCAAATAGAGGACTGCCCTCTGACAGCCCTTCAAAGAGAGGAGCATCCTCTGTAAAGTAGGACATAAGTCCGCTAGTTCTGACAAATAGCTCTAGGTTGGTAACTGAGTCATTTCTATCAGTGCTGCTCCTCCTGTTCAAGTAATAACTGAAACAGTCGTCTGTTGCCTGGAGCTAGTCTTCTTCTGCTTCACATGGTACGACAACAGTGCCTCTCCTCTCCCCACCCCACACCTTATGAAAATAGTCTCCATCAGGATTTCTGCACTCTTCACTTTGCTTGGGAGGAAGCTGGCATAGCAACACAACACAGTGTGCTTAGGCTGTAGGAGTTTTATCACCTGGTGAGTAATCAATTGCACCTTGCAAAAACCCTTTTATACCTCAGACTGTTTTTTGAGCGTGGGTAGGTAATCATAGTAAATGCTAGCCTAGGTATTTCAGTGATTCAGAACAGAAGTGGGGTGCTGCTCAGAGCAGAGAATTCTTACTGGCAGATTTAGGATTTATTTTCAATTCATGGGAGGCAACAAAATGATGGTTAAATTCTGGTGTCCTTATAGGTTTTGTGCTTTCAGGTAAGGCATTATTTGGTGCAGAGAGCAATGATGGTTTTACTTTGTCTCGTCTAGAGGTACTGAAATTTCATTATTACTCACTGGTTAGTTTTACTTCCTGCTTCAGTCTGGCGGAGCAATAAGAAAGGTTATTTCTCATTTCACTTTAATTGCTTTATTAATACCAGCAGTCTGTAACTTGGATATATTTTTGTATGAATTATATCTGGGTGTTTTTTGTTTAAATGATAGTATAAGAAGTTTGGGATTATCTTCTGAGGCTAGTCTGTTTATTTGCTTTATGTTTTTCAGTAAACTATGTGTATTTCAAAGTACCCCAAGATCTGTTAATTTGCTAATCACCCCTTGAATTTAAAAGAGCTTAGAATTTCTGACTAGATAGAGTGAAATTAGGACAATTCCGAGTCTATTCAGTGCTTTTTTTCTGGGGAGACGCAGGGGTACACATACCCCTAAACATTTTGTGAATCTAAGTTTGGCCTTGTTTAGGGGCAGTATTTCAATATGAGTAGGAAAATGAGAGTACTGTACCCCTATTACCCCTAAACATTTTTTAAAGAAAAAAAGCACAGCATCTATTTAAACTAACAATTGAGTTTTGACAGATTTTATTTAATTATTGCATTTATAACCCAACTTTTTCAACAACCCTGCAAAATAGGTTAGGCTGAGAGGCAGTGACTGGCCTGAGGTCACCCAGTGAGGATTTGAACACCAGCCTCTCAGCGCCTAGTCCAAGGCTCTAACCACTACACCTTCATTGGGTGGTACTATGAACAAAGCTTGCAAGGGACGTTGCACAAAAGCAGCTTACAGTATTGGGAACCAAGAGCAAGGCCATAGCTGCACTACAGACTAAAACGGGTACACTAGTCATTCCCTCCTGGAAGCCCTAGTTTGGTGTGGGAATGTAGGGATATGTAACTGAGAATGTTCTGCACGCTCGCCAAACTACAATTCCCAGAATTATACGGGAGAAGCCATGACAGTTAAAAAGTGGGGCAAAACCCACATACAGCTGTAGTATTACCGGTAATATGCTCTTAAATGTGTATTCACATCATATTTAGCAGATGTGGTTGGAGTACATATCCAAGATATCCTCAGGCACGCAAAGAGTCTTGCAACTGAGGGTTTTGTATTCAGCAATTCCGAGTTCTCAAAGCCAGCCATATTATTCTCACCCTCCAGGCCACTTGAAGTGTGGAGCGGAGACAGGAGCAGTTGAGACAGGCTCAGGAAATCAGAGTCCTACCACTCTCCCAGAAGCATTACTAACCTGGCAGAAACTGTATAGATTGAGCAGTCAGTCGCAAAATGGCTGTCAGGAAGTCAAAGTAGAGAGCCTGGGTTCTTGCACAGAAAGCTCTGCAAAATTTGAGGGTGAGTGGTCATGCCACAGATAGAATGAGGACTCACATGTTTTTAATGTTTGATGTTATATTATGTTTTTATATATGCTGTAAGCCACCCAGAGTGGCTGAGGAAACCCAGCCAGATGGGCAGGGTATAAATAATAAAATCATCATCAACAACAACAACAACAACAACAACAACATCATCATCATCATTACTGTGGGTTTATTTTTAAAACCTTTTATTGCACTGTCAGTAACAATTACATTTCCTAAGTATAAAATTGATTCCAAAATACAGAACCCTTCTATATTAATCATGAACATATTAATCGTACATTAAAGGCTAAATATCAGAAGGCACGGTAATTAGGTGGACCATCGAAAAGCCTATTTTACAGGAAGTCGTATAATATGAAAATCAGTGTCAGTATGAGAAACAGAAAGATACCACTTAATGTGAAAAGGTTTAGCCATGCGTTTACAAAGCTGAATTTTATGTTGGTATTTCCACGGTTTTTCAGTCCCATACTCTCAGGTATCAAACAGCTGCAAGTTGGATGCTTATCTGTTTTCCAGTGCTGCACCAGTATTGTGCATACTTCCCTGACCATAGTAGTAATTTACCATGTAGTAAATGCTAAAGAAAATTGTGCAAGGTCATCCAAAAGTGCTGCCATGGGTAAAGCTGACACTGTGCCCAAAAATGTTGGGAAAGGCTTTGATTCAAGGAATGAAATTATTAGATATTTGTTCCTGTAGATGCTTCTGAACTTTGCGCTAAACAGGTATCCCCACCACTGGTTCTGTATCTAAAGTCAGGAAGAATAACTCTTTGACGTCATCTTCATTGCTTCTTGGTTTTGAATCATAGGCTTTGATGGCTCATGCATCAAAGCCTCTGTAAGGTTCTGGATGCTTCTATCAGGCTTTGGCAAATTCCATAGTCCTGGCATCTCTGGGACATGCTGGAACATTTCCAAATACATATTTCTTTTGTCTTCAGCCAGAGGAGAATGGAATGAAAGCCACAATCCGAATTTAAGCAAATATTTGGCTATAATTACTATGTCAGGCTAGGCCCAAGGTAAACATCACACAATGAAAATGGAGGGAAACAAAGGTCCAGATGGTTGATGTCAACCCAGGAGAAGGGAGTGGTTGTGCTAAACAACTGCCTCCCCTCCCCACTCTTCTCTTTCACTGGAAATCTCACTACTCTCCTTCTTTGAGCACTGTGACACAGAAGAAGGGAAGAAGGGAAACAACTGGGCAGAGTTTACTTGCAGCTCTTACTGGCTAGATTTGGGCAACCTGTTTCTCAGTCATGAACTCTGATTAGCGGACGGACATTAAAACATTATTTGGATCTGTTAACTGGCTGTCTGAACCTTTTGTGGTCCAATGGCCAATGATCCAGTGTGAATCCAGGAGACTGGATTCCACCTGCAATGCATTTGCTGTGTGGCCTTGGATGAGTAATCTTCTCTCAGCTGCAGCTTCTCCTAGGTGAAGCGAGAACAATAGTGACCTACTTTGAAGGGTTCTTACCAGGACAAAAGGTTATAAAACAATTTGCATCTGTGCATCTCAATACGGCGCATGTTCTTTCAGAAGTAAATCTTACTGAGTTCAATGCTGTGCACTGTAGGCATTTCTGTGAATTCCTGGTTTCAGAACAAATACGTAGCCAAAGAGCTGCATTTCCTCATGGGCAACCTTATGGAGGCCACATGCAAGAGTTTATTTGGTGGCAGCTCCAAATATTTTAAAAACGCAAGGAATGTCTGCTGAATCAGACCAAAGGCCTACCTAGTCCAGCATCCTGTTATCAGTGGCCAACCGGATAGATGTCCATGGGAAGCCCACAAAGCAGAACCTGAGCACAAGAGCACTCTCTCCTTCTTCGCTTCCCAGCAACCAGAATTCATAAGTATACTGCCTCAAACTATGGAAGATGACAAGTGAGGAGTGGCTGTGGAACACTCCCCATCGAGATGTGCCTAGCAACACCTTTGTTTTCTTTTAGGAAACAGATGAAGACTCACCTCTTCCAACAGGATTTTGGATGAGGGGAACTGTAACTGCAGTGATTTATGAATAATTTTACACTGCTGCTTTTATTATAAATTGTATTGAGACTGCCGTTTTTAAGTTCTTGTGTTATGATGTTGTTTTATTATGTTGCAAGCTGTCCTGTGGCCTTTTGGTGAAATGTTGGTGTATACGTTTCTTAAGAAACAAAAGGATTTCCTGCTCCCCGCCTCCAATGCCAGCTCACACAATCCAGTCTACGGTGTCTTATAAACAGAGAACAGTTGAAGCGAGAAATGCCTTTGCAGAGCAGATAATTGAACCTTGGATCTGCTTCCCCGCCCAAAACAGGACACAAATGGCTGTCATCCATCAGCTGATCTGACTTTGTTTGTAGTTACATTTATGGTAGATTTAGTAATTCACTCTTAAGGTAAGGACATGTGCCATGAGCACAGCTGTTTATATATGGACAGCTGGTTTGTACCTGGCAAAAACAGAGTAGCAAAGGCTACTATTTCTACTAATTAATTAGTAGCGATGCCTTTGGTAAAAAGCATGGTGAGCTATCACAATTATTGCTAGCTTTGACAGTAATGTTGAAACCAGCTCAAAAAATGTCAGCGCAATAGGGCAAGGCTCAGAGGAAAAGGAAGTGGGAGTATAAGCTGAGGTAAACCACAAGCATTCAGCCCCCCCCCCCCAACTGAGCCTGAGCTAGTTACTATGGTAATCCTCATGTTCAGAATCTATTGAGTAGCTCATCAGATGGTGAAAGTGCTTTGAATTGTTATCTGTCAATGTGTTAAATGTGGAATGTGATGGTCTTGGAACCTGTGTTTGTCATTTAGCAACCATACCCTACAATAACCCAGTGGATGCAGTAATAGCTATAGAGACCTTCCTGCCACCAACTGCAGTTGCTCCAGAAATGCTTAAGGCTTAGGTGGGATCCATTTTGTTAGTATAATTTCCCCACAGCATTAATTTCATTCTATTGTTTATTTGTCTATTTAGATTTTATCCCACATTTCAGGCAAAATGTTACCTTCCGAAGCAGCTTTAAAAAAATGAGAGGCAGTCCCTGTCATCACGTTTACAAACTAAGTCAAGGGAAGAGAAGTGGAAGGGGGGGGAGGTAGAGGAGGGAGTTCATATTTCAAGGTCAGAATAAAGTGGTGAGCTATAAGTGGGCATTTATATCCAGTTGTTGCCAGGCTGCTCTTCCCTTGCTCCGCTGGTGTCCTTGCTTGCATAGTGGCTGGCAGCTCTTTTCTCCTTTGGCTGATGGATGGGGCTAGAGCACCCTTTCCTATTGCTTCTGCAGTCTTGGGACAAATGAAAGTCAGAAAAGAGTGGCATGTTTATTTATTTATTGCAAGTATTTATATGCTGCTATTTAAGTACCTTACCCTCACCAATGGAACCCAACACACATAAGACTGCTAGCTTTCCTTTTTCTAGATCAGTAGTTGGGAGTTGGCAGAGCCTCCTTTGTACCCACAGATTGTCAGACAGTGACTTCCTTTATATCGCAGGCTTGTAGACCACCCCCTCATCTCTCAGTGAGTGCCAGCAGTTGAATCTTGCTGACCTGCTATGGCTCTCTCAAGTCAATGCCAGATCTACTAGAACCTTCAATTCCTGCAGCTACCAAGGTCTCATGCTCATTCTGATTCCTCCTTGCATCACAACTTCTGCCCCTCCTTTTATCCCTAGCTTTTCCCCAGCAGCAGAAATGTATGCACAGCCAGCGGTGCAGAGAGAGGGAGAGGCAAGGGGGGGGGGAGAGAGACTCCCCTGAGGCCCAACAAAGCTAAGGGTCCCACATGTTTTGGTGCATATTGCCTAAGGTTAGTGGACAAAGAAGATTGCACTTGTCTAATGTTCCCCTTTGACCTTCAGGACAGTAGCTAACAGAAAACCTATTCCCAGAATTCCTTGTGCGTAAACTGCTGTGCTTCCTTGCTTGAGGACTGCAAATTGGAACCAGGAACAATTCAGAGTCCCAGTACCAGGGGCATACTTTAGTAATATGGTGCCCTGAGCAAGGACAACATTTGATACTCCCCCAACATATTTCTTATTTTCACAATGATTCCTTATTATATTGCATGCCTTCAGCTCAGTGTCCTGTGCTGAGGAATCACCTGTACCACCCTAAATCAGGCGCTGCCAGTACCCACTGCAAGCTTTGCCTATCTAGTGAAATCATCATTGAGGGGTATTCATGAACTTAAACATTGCTGATATTCCATGTACTTAGATAAGCTATGCTATCTACTGGGAGCAGGTGCAGAAGGACAATACATGAATAGCTGCACCTCAGCAGAGCCTCGTTCATCCTCATGTTCCCAAAACTATGATTGGTCCTAGGCTTAGATAACATCTCTGCAGCCTTGTATAGGGCAGCAGTCACTGCTGCAGCAGGCAGGCTGCCTCCTACAAAGTGCTGCTCCAGATAGCCACCTAGGATCAACTCTGTAAAAAAGCATTGTCTGCTGATACATATGCCAGGAGTGTGACAAGTAGATGCGTTAAAGGCAACCTCTCTTTCAACTGAAATAATTTGTTGTGCAATGTTTGCTCCTAAGGAGTTTTCAGGCCACGTGACTGGAACAAAGTGAGTGTGAAAGGTCATTGTAAGTATAAACTGTAAGGTGAGTAGATGTCTCATTGGAGTATCATGTTGGATGGGAAGCAGTAAACACAGGAGTGCATTATTTGTAGCGTTATCATCCCAGAAGCCCCCTCAAAGCCTTCTGTCGATATAGCTGTTTTCACATGGGCTTTCAACCACTGCTTTTTTGCTTCAGCTTCATAAACCTGCTTATATGACACTGAATCTGAACTTTTAGCAATACCCTTCATTGCAAATTCCATCTACTTAGCCAATCCATTTCAGTAGAGAACCCTTTACCAATACAATGTTGTAACTTTTGCAAGCTGTTCTGCTCCTGTGGTTTTTCGTCATTTTTTTAAACAAAAAATAAAGTCACTGTGGTTAATATTTAGCAACATGCTCCCTCCTTCACTCTTTTCATTGTCTTTGCTCGTTGGTCACTCCTCTCCTTTGCCTTAATTATCTTTACTAAAATAAAGCATATTTATGATAGCCCACACCTTGCAAAAGAAAAAAAACATGCTGCTCAACGTGTGCAAGTCAAAGAAGCAGAAGACTCAAAATTCTTCCATTGCATTACAGTACTGTATTTGGGTGTTAATTTATTTCCTTGGGCTTTAACTTTTCAGAAATAATTAATAAATACTTCCATTGTTAACTCCATTATCTATTTTGTTACCTTTCCAGTTGCAAACTTTAAATTAATTTTACCATTCTGCCTTTTGTTGTCAAGTTCAAACCTTCTCCTTGCCTCCTTTTTAAAATAAAGACTTCTGCCACACCAATAGCCCTCATAACCCAATTGGGCTTCTGATGTCATAGACTGTGACTATGTTAGTGCCCTATAAAGGGGCATTGGGGTCCCTCAATGACAAGGTTTACTACACTCCTTCATTCTTGGCTCCTATTTATTTTTCTCCATCAAGCTTCTTCATTTATTTATTGATATATTTATTAATTGCATTTAGAGCCTGCCTTTTACTCCAAAGAAGTAAAGGCAGTGTACATGGTTTTCCCAAGTTCCTTTTATCCTCACAACCCTGTGATGTAGGTTAGGCTGAGAGACAGTACGTGCCATGTATTTAACAAAATTTTAAAACACATTTCTTTGCATGTCCATCCCGCAAAGAGAATTCTGGGAACTGGAGTTTCCCCCTCAGAGCTAGTTTCTAGCACTCACAACAAACTACAGTTCCCATGAGTTTTTGTGTGTGCGCATGCTTGAATGTCTGGCGTGTATGCAGCCGAAATCACTCACTGAGCTTTATGGCCACATGGGAATTTGAATCCTTATCTCCTACAATGTTTGTCCAACACTCTAACCACTGCTTCACACTTGCTCTCCAAGTAGCTGAGTTTTATTTCCAGCCCTGCAATTTCTTCTCCTTACACTGTTCTCACTAATGCTTAACCATAGTATTTTATCTTTTAATCCTTGATACAATGATGTTCAGTGGCACACATCTTTCAACAACTTTAGTAGCATCACCTTCTCCACCCTTCATCCCTTTCTTAACCAAATAAACTTTCTTTTAAGAGTCTTCAGGTTAATTTCTCTAGGATACTCTGTTTCTCCAAGTACACCTTCAGCTATTCTGATTCTTGAAGTTTCTTATTGGTCTTTTTAGGATCCTTGACCTAATTAATGTCTTTTCTCACATCATTTATACCTACAAATATACATTCTCTAGCGTACAAAAGGCTTGGGAATGGCCCAGCTAAAGCTAAGGTTTTAAATTCACATTGATGACAGTGTCAGAAGCCCATACTTATATCTTCTCCACTGAAATCAATAATACCTGAAAATGTTTAAGTCAGCCTTGTAAATGAGCCCTCAAAAGTTAGTAGCCTATGATTGACAGACAGGTGGATTGTTTGCTTGAAATTGTTATTATTTATCATATTTATCATATAGGTGTTTTTCTTAACAAAAGTAACTCAAAGCAGCTTACAGCAATAAATAAATTGGTAGCTAGTGCAGTCACACCAGGATTGGTATTTATGTGTTCAGAGCATCTTGCTCTGGCTTGCTATGGGCTGACAGAATGGATAACAGACTCTGTCCCTCTTCCAGCAGCCTCATGAATTTCAATGCTAGGCAAGAAGGCGGCTTCCTTCCTCTGGTATTGTATCCCATGCCTTCTGTGTTGAGCACAAAGAAAAGAAGTTACCTGTATAATAATTTGTTCTCTGCCAGCCCATGAATCCCACTACAGAACACCTTATCATACATAGTACCAGGAAAGTGTTTAGTTACAAGAGTGTCTTAATTTTGGAATGAACATCTTTTATTTTATTAGAGCCCCTCCAGTGCTTTATAAACTTTAGTTATAATCTGATGTTGCTTTTTTTAAAGCATTACAAACATAGAAAACTAGAACTTACTTCTGAATAAATATCCACAGAATTTCACTGCTAATTTTCTTTCACTAAAGATTTGACATTGACTATTGTGATTAACATTGGTGATGCAAACTTCCCATCAATTTGCTTGACCAGCTTCAAAATAATGGTTCTTGGTGTGTATGTTAGCTTCATACCATGATACAGTAGGTCCAACTTTTATTTAGCAGGAGATCAAACAGAGGTTAAAGAGGACAGGATTCCTGCACATTTGCCACAGTTGTGTGGAGGTGGCAATATTCTGCAGCTGTAGCTTGGATGACCACGCCTACACCTACTGATAGTCCCCGCTTTCTACATAACCTTTAAAGGTTTAAAGCTCCTGCCCTCTTTTGCATCTGACCATCCAACTTGAGAATCAGACTCCTGAGTAGAGTGGCTAGATAATGAAAGTGGTTTCTCAGCTGCCATATATGTTAATGAGATATTGTACATCAGAACTCCTTAAAGCACTACATATAACTGGAATCCCATTGCGCTCAGTGGGACTTCCTTGAAGATCAGTGGGTGTAATATAGCTGCCTTTAAAAAAGCAAACAAACCCTGGTTTTTCACAATTAAATTTGGCAAGTCCAACACTGGTGTAGTCTGGTAAAAGGTTGGGTAATTCATGCAGTGAAGCTAGGATTGCCATACGCCTGGAATTTCACGGACATGCATGGAATACTGCATCTGGAAGCAGTGTCAGAGCAGAAATCGTCAAAATGTCAGGGATGAGGTTCCTCATCTTGATGTATTTGGTTCACCTGATTTATAGAATTTAAAAGTCAATGAAGCTTGCCAAACCTTATTGATTATCCTTAGTACTTGGTAAGTGGGAGTATGCGATCTCTGAACATTAAAAAAAGTATAAATATTTTATTAAATATATATATAAAAGATTTGTAAAAAGACTAGTGGAGGAAAAACAAGTACATTAATGTTAGGAATGACAGATATAAATGAGACTTTTGTGTTTAGAGGTAGAATACCTCTGGTTTCCACATACTGATAACAATAATGGGTTGGCTATCTTCATCATGTCCTGTTGTGAACGTTCCAGGGGAATCTGCTTGGCCGTCACTGAAAACACAATGTTGGACTAACAAGGCAAGCCTGTGCATGTTTACTCAGAAGAAAGTCCCACTATGTTCAATGAGGCTTATACTTAGGTGTACACAGAACTGCTGCAGCTTAAATAGATCTTGATCTAATATAACAAAGTGATTCTTACCTTTTTTTGTAAGCTTGATGATGGTGACAGTGGCATGCGTGTATACAGAGCTTCACAAAGAACAGGTTTCACAAGTCCCTACTCCAAAAAGCTTGCAATCTAAAACATAGAAGAGGGAACGCGAAATTGAGGTAGGGGTAAACGGGGGAATGTGAAGTTATTTCAACTCCATGCACTTTGGTTGTTCCAAAATTCTTCTACAAAATAAATGAATTTTGAGGAGGGACGTTAAGGAAGGAGGTTGCAAAGACCTTCTGGACGCAGTTCCAGGCATAATGGGCAGGAAGACAGGAAGAGCAGAGTTGTTTCAGGATGCAGGAAACCTTTGGACAGCTAAGTGGTGGACAAGAGGACGTCATAGGAAGGGATGCCTTGGAAAATAGAAGTGGAGAGAGAAGTGGGAGGGCAAGGCTGCAGAAGAGCTCTGAAGGGAGTAAGTTTGTGCAGGATCCAGTGGTGAAGAGAAAGCCAGCTTGCCTATTTAAGGGCACTTTCCCAGTCTTTTATCAGTACTGCAAGAGTCTTTGTTATATGTGACGTGTTAAACTTCAATTAATAAGTGTCGAACAATTTTAATTTTGAAAAATATCGCTATTGCTAAATGGAAGTAGAAGACCTGAGTATTTGCTTTTAGATGTTTAAGGGCCAGTCTTGGAGAGAGCCCTATTAAATACAGTAGGTTTACTTCTGCTTGAGCAGGCACAGGAGAACAGGCGAGTGCCCACTGTTTTGTTCCTACTCAGGGTAGGTTAATGGGGCTGAAAATGGATGGTAGGGATTTCTCCCCCGCCGCCACTCCACTCCTTGCTGCCACGCCTCAGAACAGCCAGGGAAACGTTCAAGATAGGCCCACAAAGGGCCCTACCCTTTCTCCGTGCACCTATTGGCCGCCCGACGTGTCAGTCTACGCTCCTCTCTGAATGAGGGCGCATTGGCTGAGCCCATTTCTGCGAGGAGGATGAGAGGCGGGCTAATATGAGAAGCGGGGGTTGAGGCGTCAGTTGAGATTAAAAAAAAAAAAAGCGCCCTCCGCCTTCTTTAGCAGCACCGCCCTCCTCTTGCGTCGCCATTGGCGGGAGCTGGAGCTCAGTCAGAGCAAGCTGCCCTTTTTATTGGCCAGCAGTACAGCAGGTGGGTGTTGCTGTCCTTAGCCGCGGCCGCTCCCTCCCGGCTTGAAACCTCGCTGTTGCCGGTGAGTGTGAGGCGTTGAAGCTGGAACAGCGCGGCGGGTGGGGCGCTGCGACTCTCTCCAAAGGTGCCGGGTACCGAGTCTAGTCTTCCCACAGCGAGGAGCAGGAGCCGCGGCGGTTCGCCCACCCCACCCCCCAACCTCCCGGGCTTTGGCCAGACTCAGGTGAAATCCTGCTTCAGGGACGGCGCGGGACGGGACGGGAAACACGCGAGAGATGGCGCTTGGCTTTCAGTTTGGCGCCGGCGGGTTGAGGTTCATCGCGAGGCGGGCGGGCGGGTGTGGCTTAACTTCTAGAATGCCTTCCTTCTGCCAAGCGGGCTGCAAGCTGTGGGGGCATCGGCTTTGGAGGGGGTGTGTGGAAGCGGGGTGGGGTGGGGGAAGGTGCAGCCATCATCTCTTGACTTCCTTTCCGCCCGAGGTGGGGGAACGCTGTGCAATTGCCACGCACAGGATCCTTCCCTTGCCGCACCGGCTACCTGTGCTTCCCCTCCCCCAAAATACCTCTTTCCCCTCCCCCCTACCGCCCCTAACCCCAACAACCCTGCAGGGGAAATGGCTTTAAGACTACCGCCTCTTGCCTCTCCGAGAAAGCAGCTGATCGCGTGCTTCTCTCGTCCTCTGCTGCCTGTTACTATATCTTGCTCTTGTTGCAAGAGATTAAACCTGCTCGTTCTCTCTCCTCGGTTTGTAGCTGGGGTTGCACCCTCTAATCATCTAAGGATTTCCTGCCCCCCTCTCTCCCCCCTTTTTTTAAAAAAAACAAAGCTGGGAAGTAACGGGCAGTATACCGCTTGGCAGCTGTCAGGGCTCCCGCCTGAGTCACGGGCTGACAACCTTGTTGCAGACATTGCAGTGGGCTTGGCTTCCGCCCGCCGAGCTTGACTTCCTCATTCAGTTGGCGCTGCTTGAGTCAAGCCAGGAAAGGGGGAGGAGGGAGCGACGGGGCAAGACGAAGCTTGCAGGAGGAGAGTCTCTCTGGTAGATTTTGCAGCTGCCCCCGTTCTCAAATGGGACCAACTTCTCCTCTCTGTTCAGCCAACTTCCTTTGAATAAAAGGCGGTGAAATGCCCTGATTAAGCAACAACGGGCGTTTATTTCCCTTTGGCAGGGTGGTTCAAACAAGAGTCCAGCAGTCCCAGGGTCTGTATCTGGAAGGAGCAACTTGTGAAAAGGAAAAAGAAATGGGACAGGATTCCAGCTCATGTGTTTATTAGTTGAATGTGGAAAGTGGGAAAATGCTCTGAGGCATGCTACTTCTAGAATATTCTCCTGTGACAATTGTTGCTCTTGGGGAAATACTCCAGTTGACTCTAAGCATTGCAATAACTGTGAAGCAAGGATTTTAGAAAGTGGGTTTTCTCTTGCTCTTGTCCCTTGATTGTTGCTATCTTTCAAACTTCTATTTGTGGTAGAGAGTCTAGGGGATCTGTATTGCCTGCCTGTTTTGGCTATCCCTTTTCTGTGGAGCAGAACTACTTGCTAGTTTCAATACTTAATTGATATAAGGAAAGTGCCAATGCCCATAGAGACCCACCTTTCTTTTACTGGCTGTGTCTACTTTTTCATTTTGCTCTTGCCTTTACTTCCTTTCTGTGTATAATCTGTGACTCTAAGGTACTTCCAACCAATGTACACCTGGAGAGTGGAGTCTGCTTTAAGAAGAAGCCCCTGCAGGGCCTGTTTGTAGACAGCAGCAACATCCCTCTAGACTAGAGATAAGTGCACAAAGTAACATGCAGGTCTGACTTGCAGGCGTGCCTGAGAAATAAGGACTCCCCAAAGCATTCAGGATTTTACCAATCTGTCAGACCTGTGTGCTGCTGGCAAGCAAGATGTGACTTGCATTTTCAAAAAGTAGCATCTGAACTGGCAACAAATGACTCGTATACAAAAGTTTTGTTTGTTTCGCGGTATAATTACCCTGCAAATAGCCGCAACAGAACTTGGCTGTTAATGCTAACATGTGCATCTGTGACTAATGATTCTACCCATGATGAAACACTAGTTTGAACTGCATAGGTAAAAAAAAGAATGCTGTGGGTAAAGAGAATGTATGAACCCTGGTCCTCGGATTAACACACTTCTACAACTTCTTAAAAATGTAGTTTCTTCCCTTAAGCATAGGTGTGACACAACAGAATCCAAAGTAATGACTGTGTAATCAGTTACTGCTTGTATAAAGATACATTATTAGTCACCAGGTGAAAAAATGCTATAGTTTCTTATCTTTGCCACTCCAGTGAAAGCTGCAAACCTTTGCACTGGCTAATACTCTCTGACTCATGGACTTGCTGTCTGGAGCTATGACGTTATACTTGTGTATTCAACTGAAATGAAATAATTGAGATAAATTCTAGTCACTTATCTGTGTGAATGTCTTGGAGGGCCAATACAATTAGCCTGCCATTTTGAGCCAAAAAGTATCATGTTAGCGGTTGATGTGAGCTGGCTTGTTTCTGTCAGTCTTTGAGGGCAAATTAGGCATATGAATGTAGCTTTTGGAAATAATTGCTCAGGAGGAAGCTTGTGTTGATGTAGAACTAGGAGGGTGTGTGGCTCAAGCGGTAGAGCATCTGCCTTGCCTGCAGAAAAAGGTTCTGACTCAGGGCTGGAAATGTTCCCAGTCTGAAAGAGTCTCTGCCAGTCCGTGTGGGCAGTACTGAGCTAGATGGACCAATGTTCTTGACTCTGTATAAGGTAGCTGCCTATGTTCCCATGTTACCCTGAGCCCTCCTTGTGGTTCTTGATTGGTTGCAGTAATAGTTACAAGTGTAACCTCCTTGCCAGTGCCTTGTCTAATGCAAAACAGTGTTATAGACACACCGTTATTATATCCCCCACGATATTTCTTTCAATTGATACTGGGCAATGAGAAATATGTTTGTAGTCCTCTGCAGGCCAGTGCTATGATGGGTGTGTGGAACCTGTGGCCCTCAGACATTGCTGGATTCCCAACGCCCATCAGCCCCAGCAAGCATGGCCAGTGGTTGTGGATGATGAGAACTGTAGTTCAACAACATCTGGAGGGCTAGAGACTCCTCACCCCTCAGTTATGATGACCTTCAAGAGTGGGGAGGTCCCTCAGTAAATGTAGGTAATGATTAACCACCACAGGTGACCAAGGGAGTGTTCATCCTTTACTGCAGCCCCAGATTTGCTACCTGTTGCACCTTGGATCAATCCAATCTACTTTTTGAAACTCTGGATATTTATTCCCCATCCATCTTCTCCAAGGAGTCCAGAGCAGATAGGGTGACTTGTAGAAGAATTTACACAGGATCAGTTAAACATGCCCAAATTAACTTTTGAAAGATTTGGATTCAGACCAAAGGGGCAGCATACCAAGTCAGATATAACTTGGTCTGAAAGTACTTGGAATAAAAGGTAAAATTGTCTGAAATGTAACAGCAAAATAAGCTGTCATCCATGCAAGCCCCATCTGTGTGTTTGAGGTTTCCAAGGATGGGGACAACTAGTAACTAAGGGTAATATCCATTGTTAGTCGTGCTTAGAATATACATGTTGAAATTGAGAGACGAGTAATTTGTCCATTGATTTCACAGGTCTAATCCATGTATGACTAACACTGGAAATCTCCTTAAGAGTTACTGTAATTTGAGAGCCAGAAGTGACCAGTGAGTGAATAAGCATGCCCACTTAACTGCTATTTATTTTTCTAGCCTAAATTGAGATAGGCTTTTTGCACAGTACAGTCTTCTTATTTAATTTGTTATGCTTACTGCTGTGGCGTGCTTGCGCAGCATGTGACCTAAAAGTCCTGTATTCCATGAACTCCTGTTAATCCAGAGAGTTTGACTTGAATTTAGGGCTGGATGTGAAGGGAGAATAGCACATTACATTCTCACTGCAATTTTGAGAGTTAACTTTGGTACATGCTAGTCTTGTCATGGACAGCTTCAGATTATTTCCCTTCATGCAGAACCTGAATTCTGTTCTCCTTCCTCCTTGTAAAGGAGCTCATCTTGATTTTGGATATGTCTCCCTTAAGGGTTCCAAAATTCCTCTGTTAAGAGCTACACTTGGAGCCTTTAATCTCGTATTGCAAAATACTGCCATAAGTGCTCTCTTAAGAGGAAGTCTTGGAGTTACTAGGAGTTACAAATACTTGGGGGAAGGAAGAAGTAATACAGTAGACTTTTGAGAAGAATTGGATGCCATTTATTAAATAATGGAATATTTGCCATAACGGGCATTCAGAGTTCAAAATTAGCTGGGCACCAGTCGCATTTTGCGACTGGCAACTGGCCTCCTGCAACTGGATTGAGATATCAAGGAGGCGTGCTTTGCGCCTAGCATGTCCACCTGCCTGGCTGTAGTCATCTGGTCTGCTGGGCACGCCCACCAAACACCTGATTTGCCCAGCGGTGCAGCAGGAAAAAACACACTTTTTTTGCTTCCATGCTGCCACGCTGGGGTGAATCAGGTGTTTGGCAAGTAGAGTGGAAGCAAAAGACGCGTCTTTTGCTGCTGCACTACCCTGCAGACCTCCTGACTCCCTAGCCAGCCCCCCCCCCCCGTGTGGCTACCTGGTCTGGTAGCAGGGCAGGAAAAAACAAACAAGCATTGCACCTAGACATTTTGTTTTGGCGCCCACAGCCTAGGTCCCAGGAGCCACATGGCTTCTAGCATTCCTGTTCCAGTTTCTAACACTGGGCATTTTGATAATGTACTAAGATGGATTTAGTTAGCATGTAAACCATCTAACCTGGAAGCTTGCAATTAACGTGGTAACATTTAATTTTTTGTTTTATGCTGGCCTATGTATTTTTAAATCTACAATATTGAAATGTAAATTTAAAAAGAGGGAGAGTCTTAGAAAATATGCTGGATCTCTTCTCTTCACATCTCATGTACTAGTTGATTGCCAGTTTTTAGTGGGGGGGGGGTTTACTGTCATGTGACCAGATCTTAAATGTTTTGTACTACTATTGTACCATGTCAAGATGCTGCTGGTAGGAATACATATACATATACATACCTACATTCATTGAGAGAGAGAGAGCTTGTTTTGTTTTGTGGTATTACACAAGTTTTACCTTCAACTGTTGAATTCTGGCAGAAATCTTTGGCCAAGATTCAACTTCCCACCCACTTCGAGTGCATGAGTGAAAAGTGCTTCTGAACATGCATGAGGGAGGGTAAAACTTCAGGTCTGGCAGCAGTCCTTTGTACCTTATGAAGTACCACACAATGGAGCCCATGACCTAGAAGGGTGCATGAGTACCCTAAAATAACTTCCACATTTGCTAGATTTTATTTTTTTCACTTTTAAAATTATACTTGTGCTAGTTTGGATCCTGGTCATTTTATACCTGCTTTTCAGAAAATCTATAACTGGAAACTGCTGCTGAATGGGCATAGCTCAGCCTCCAGTTTGTAGCTGGTGAGTGCTTGCACTATTCTAATTTTTTTAATGTATTTGGACACGCCAGGTGTTCAGGTAGGCCAGAAACAGGCAGGCATGGAAGATAATGCAAGTTTCTCTCTTGAGCCTTGGGCAAATGTACACTATTAATAAAAGGGACCATATTTCAGAGTATCTTTATTCTAACCGGTCTCTGCACAAATGGTTAGTAATGCATGCACCCAAAATGTCACTCGCATAAAAATCTGACTTATAATTACTTACTTTCTAAAAGATGACTTGGACAAATTATGATCTACATAGCGGGGGCAGGTTTTAACTTTCTACTCCTACATATCATGCACAGGAACACATTTATTTCTTGTTTAGGATTCCATAATAGGGTGAAATCTCCCAGAGAAGTCCTGGGAGGTACAGGCACTCCAACAATGGGTACTTGTAAAATTTTCCAGTGCCATAAGAGAAGTCCTTCTTTTTGGAGGATGCTGCTTAGTACTTGGGCCAGATCCCACAAAGCAATTTCCTTATGAAGCAGCAATTCAGATACTTAGTTGCCGTATTCCTACAAGACTGCTCTGAGCTATCAAATTTCCACACATCCAGCTTGCTAACAGAGCTATGGAAAATAGTATAGATCCACCTTAACAATAGTGCCTATTTTCATAGATGTAAATCATAATTTGGGCGGGGTTTTTTCATGTGGAGACTTTTCATGGCATGAACAGACTCGGTAGCTTAGATCTAGTTGTGCCATGTTTATATGCAAACTATTACCAGCTATCAGCTTTTAGACAAATGTCTTCTCTGATCTGATGTGTGTTCACTGTCAATAGCTCCTATCTATGCAGGCTGAAATGTAATAGTACTGGATTGCCTGAAGTAGCATAGTTCTTGTTGACAGTGAATCTAAGATGCCTTTGTTCTTACCTTGACTTGAAGCACCCCTCCCCGTATGACATATGCGACAAAAGAACATGGAAAGAAGTAGCTAAAGACTTGATGGCAAGAGTACATGGACTGCTTGTGGTTACATACAATTACAGACTCATCCCTAGAAGTTAAACATTAAGTAATGCATTATTAGTACCAATACCTAATTTTAGATTACTTCTTTCATGTCCAGCCCTTTGGGATATGTCCTCATCGTTCTGTACATTTGCCTTTGCTGTTGATTTGTATTGAAGGAACCATTATGTTGTTGTGGAATGGGGATGGGGCTATATTTTCTCCACAATATAGACTATGGCAAAGTTCTCTCACCCTCCCATTAAGCTTCTGGTATCCTGCGGGTGGCGCTGTGGGTTAAACCACAGAGCCTAGGGCTTGCCAATCAGAAGGTTGGCGGTTCGAATCCCCACGATGAGGTGAGTTCCTGTTGCTCAGTCCCTGCTCCTGCCAACCTAGCAGTTCGAAAGCACGTCAAAGTGCAAGTAGATAAATAGGTACCGCTCTGGTGGAAAGGTAAACAGCATTTCCATGCGCTGCTCTGGTTCGCCAGAAGCGGCTTAGTCATGCTGGCCACATGACCCAGAAGCTGTACGCCGGCTCCCTCGGCCAATAAAGCGAGATGAGCGCCGCAACCCCAGAGACGTCCACAACTGGACCTAATGGTCAGGGGTCCCTTGACCTTTTATCCTGCAAACACTGCTTCCCTGTGTATTTTGAGGAAATGAGAAAAGTCACAGCACACTCATGCCTTTGCCCAAGCCTAAGACAGTATGCTATATAGGGCTATATTGAATTGGTTATCCATACACCAATTAGGCATGGGCTCTGAGAGAGGTTTAACAAGAGGATCCAAATGGTTCTGCATACAGTAAAAAAATTATTGCCTGCCTTGGACTAGGGTAGTTTAAACAACATGGATCCCAGTACCAATTTTCATTAGTCTATAGTAGTGGTTCCCAAACCATTTCCCTCTGAGACCACTTGAACATTGCTGAGGGTCTTGGCAGACCACTTAATGATTCTCCTGCCTCTTAGAGCAATTGTAATGATTATGCTGTGCTAGATGGTGTATGATTTTAATTGTATTTTTAGACACACTGGGCCACTTGAATGAAACTTGTTGACCACTTGTAGTTTGGGAACCCAAAGATTCTAAAAGTTCTAGGGACCTACTGCTCTGTTAAGAGGTTGCTGCAACTCTTAAATACAGAATGTGCAATCTTTCATGAGTTTGCTAACTTTTGTACCAGGCTACCACTTCATCCAACTTACTTCTAATGACAGTATCCTAAATTTAATTAAATGCTTGAAAATGAATTCCTTTCAAAATCATGGGAATTTCTTCCAAACACATTCAAATGCATTGATAAGATTTAGATGAATGCAAAGATTATCTTTAGTATCTCTAAAATAGTACATTTCATCTACTCACCTGATTGAAATAATCACATTCCCCCCCCCAGTGGATGAATACAGATCTTCAGCAAAAACTTTGAAGTTCTAATTGAGAACCTTGTGTCTTCAGACATAAGCCTGTTGGTATTATGCTTTTAATTCAACCAAAGTGACTGCTAATAGAAAATGAGTCCTTCTCACAGAAGCACTCCAATACCATCTTTGCTGTGTGAGAAGCAGCTGGGGAGAGGAGCTGCAAGATATTCAGGAAGGGTTGAACCCCTTGATCAGTGTGTCCTCTCCCAATATATGTGATGAGGCCACTCGAAATTAAACCCACACAACTGCTGCAGTGTCTAATATTGCCCTAAGATGCTGTTAGTGGTAGATTTCGCATAATCACTAATCAGTTTGACAGTGGCACTTGAAATTAGTCAGACCAGTTAGAAAATGCCTTCAACCCAATTAGCTTAGCAGGTAAGCCCTGCTCCTTACCACTTTTGGCTATGAAGTTCCTTTCAAGTAGAGTGAAGCTACAATTGCTGGACTACACTATGGGGCTTATTTTTCATTTTGTGCAGTATTATGCAAGGTATTTAAAGTCTAGACTTGATGTTAATGTGCACAGACTAGGTATCTTAGTTATCCCCCAGGTTACTATAGAAGAAATGAAGAGGGACAACTTTTGTGCTATACAGTAGTGCTGAAGCTGCTTGGGCATGCATCATGAAAGCCTTGGGAATAATATATATAGTAAAGCCTTTGGGTACTTCCATGGCTCCAGCCTGCATTAAATTTCTTCTTGCTTCCTCTTAACTAGCTGTTTTTCCACATTTCATATTGTTTAATAGTGTGCTTGCACAAACCTGCTACACGTGTTTGAAGAGCAAGTTGCGATACAACACAAATAGTATTATGGGTTGTATCCAGCCAAGTTCTGTTCAGAGCACACCCACTGAAATTAATGGACCTAAGTTAGTCAAGGGCATTCATTTCTATGCGTCTACTCAAGCACTGGATACAGCCCCTAATGCCCTTTTTCTTTTTGTCTGATATGAGGAAGCACAGCTGAGACATCCACTAAGAACTTTTTCTTAGAAATGGTGTTTTTAGGCACTGCTGTTCCAGCTTCCAGTTACAGTCTTGCCCAGACCTCCAAGCTACTCTGTCTTATTCTTAAACTGTTCTCATCCCCTGAACTGCTCTTTTTTTGTTTCTCCTGCCTGTAACTGAGCCTTTAGTCCTTGAGTTCCCCTCCATCCTATTACTTTCCATATGTACAACTTGCAGGAATCTTCAACAATGTTTTTCCAGAATGAGGGGCATATAGTTGGGGTACTCTTTCCCAGTTGGTGCCTTCCAAATGCATGGGATTACAATTTCCATCAGGCCTAACAAGCATGGCTAATGATCAGGAACAATAGGAGATGTAGTCCAAAACATATGGAGGGTACCAGACTGGGGAGGGAAGGCAGGTCTAGGGAATCATGCACTGCCTAATGTTCATAAACTGCTCTTTAGAAGTAGACCTTTGACAAAACATGGCTGAAAAGTGACTAGCTAACTTTTTACCTTTCACCTATGTCTTCAGCAGTCCCAGTTACAAGCATTTCTTTATTGGAGGCTCCCAAGCTGTTTATGGCCTTTAGGTTATCTTAAAAACAAGCTTGCAACTGCAGTTTAGCCTACTTGTTTGTGTCCAAGGGCATGCAGTAAAGAAGGGAGGCTGAGCCAGGAATGGTCACTGGAATGTCTGCGTTTGTGCACAACATTTCTCCTTTGTGTTGGACCAACACTTGCTTTTGGATAAGAGAACATCCCAGGAAAGTAGTGCTGGCAGATGGCAAAGGGCTGTGCCAAAGGGATAGGTAACATTTCTGAGTAAGCGGTCACAAGGCTTTTAAAAAGTTGTATATGATTATAATTCTGTATTGAAATTTTGGAGAGCTTTTGTTGCTTCAGATACTCTGATGACACTGAACGTTCAGAGCTGCTGCTGCTATCTAGAACTAGTGATTAAAAATAGTTATAGTCCCAAGAGCCTGAGGCTGGCTTTATGCTATGAAACTTGCTGTCACTTTAGCCAAGTTGCCAGACCTTATAAAACTCATAATGTAGCAGGAAATGAGGGATAATTATTACAACATGAAACGGCAATGGTGTAGCTATAGATTCCTGATCATGGACAATTATTAGTTTGTTTCCTTTGTGGTTTTGAGAAGTTCAGGATCAGTGGCATTTCTTTTTTTAAAAAAAAGGTTGTCGAAGGCGCGGCAGATCCTTGTTCCAATCTGAGCCAGACAGTACTAATGTTGGAGCAGTGCTGGTTCCTTCTGTCTCACCCTACCCCTTGCAGCCCTTTCTTGTAGCTGCTTTGGTCCTATCCTGGCCCTCAGATAGAAATGAATTCAATTCAGGAAGAAAATCACTTGTGGGGAATGCCAACAGCCTCCTCCTTCCTGCTCTTGATCCGTTAGAAACCTCTTGCCCTACTTTTCTGTCTGCTCCTGGGATAGTGGTGGTCTGCATTCAGAGACAAGGAGCTACTGCTGCTTGTGTCAGGTATCAAGCTTTTGCACTTAAATGTGGACCAGAAAGATGATACGGAAGAAATGTCCGTGAAGAGAGAGTGCTTTAGAAGAAAGAAGCTTAGCAATGATGCAAATTGCAGAGTCCGTGAAAGAATGAGAAGGCATGATCATAGATGGGAGGGGTGTTGACTCTGACACATACGTCTTGCATGAACTTGACTTGGATGGTAAAACCAGCAGAAGAGGCAGCCTTGCTTTCAAATCTAAGTAAATGGGAATAGTGTTTCTACCTGTGGCACAGCAGGGAAGCGTTTAGTTATTGGCTCTGATCTGCTGCTGTGGAGGTATTGTTGGCAGTACTTTGGGCTCCTATGCTGAGCACTCAAAGCCTGCGGGGATAGGAACTTTTGCTTCAATATTGTCATCTCGTGCAATGTCCCAGGCCTGTCTCTTAAGATCCTGTTGCCCAGGGAGACATAGTGAACTCTAAACCAAACCCTTTGAGCAGCAGGGCTGGGCTGGAGTCTCTGAAGCCACTGCTGTCATCTTAAAGTGGGATTACTCTACTGAGTGGTCACGAAGAATGTGTTCTCCCTCTGGAATGTTTTCCTTGTGGGCATGCTGTCTCTTTCCTATGCTGAGAAGGCATGTATTGCACACATGGTAATAGGAAACAACAGTTTCAGAAAGCATACTATGCTACATTTAGCTTGGAATAAGATATATTCCAAACTTTTTAAGCTTTGGGTTGCTGCCAGTTGGGCTTAAGTGTGCTGCAGATGGAGTTTGAAACTAATACTGTAACCACCTCTACACCCCTCCCCATAACACAATGCTATTTCCATGCACCAGTTCCCATACTCTGTAAGCTGAACTAATTAATATCAGCTTCACTCTTGAGTGCAACGTGTCCCAGGACTTAACTCTGCAGTTGGTCTGTAATGGCAGGAGTGGCCTGTCACTACTGTGGAGTTTCCATACCACTTTTCCACCCCTGCCATTGCACTTCTGTATTTCAGCAATGGTGATTGTGTGGGGAAAGGGTGGTAAGACAAAACATGAAAGCTTTGAATGCAAAGTATTTTGCCTTGGCAGTAGTACCCCGCCCCCCAATATCCTAATCTGTTTGCAGGGGTACTTCTGTTTTTGTTGTAACCACGAGCCCATCTAAGTTTGCATGGGCTCTCTAGTTAACCAGTCGCAAGCCTTCTGAGAAGAAAAGCCCAATCATGGGTTTCTCTTGCCTCCTGCTATAAGAATGTTTCCCTTTGATACCATACAGAGGCTAGTAATGACTTGTTGGTCTGCAGCTGGCATTCCTCAAGTCCTGTAGAGGTGAGTCGGGAAGAGTGGAAGAAGGAAATGGTTAAATAATACAATTATTTAATCTAAGAATTGGAAAGCAGCAAAAGCCGAACAATTAATCATGAAAGGAAAGATGAATTTAAAGTGATGTGGAACTTTTAAGAAGAGTCAGTTAATTTTTTATTAACAGTTGCAACCAATAGGGCCAGAATATGGGGATAATCTTAACATGTGAACCATATGGCTTGGGTTGCATCTTCTGTTTGTACGTAAAATGGCAGAATTGCTACTGCCTTTCCAATATAGGTACGGTAATTTGTGGACCCTCCCTTGCAACCACACTGATACCAAGAGGTTTATGCCAGTTAAATTTTCACATGTATTTTGTGTTGTGGCATATACAATTTATATTTCCTTAGTGCAGAACTTGCTTGACACCAAGTGAATAGTGCAGTTCATATTTTTGAATGGTGGCAGCCCTATACCCTGGGATAATAAACTAAACTTAAAAATGAGTGCTCTGAAGTAGTGCATCCAAGTACCAATCAGCTGGGAAAAAAAAGTAGACTACTTGAATGTTGAGAAAGAGCTCAGATTCCTGGAGAGAGAGACTTTAACAGTTACTTAAGGCTGCAATCCTATGCTTACTTACCTGGCGATTAGTTCCACTCAACTCACTGGACCTTGCTTCTGAGTAAACCTGTATAGGATTGCACTGCATATCAAATATTATTGTGACACACCATATTTAGTTTGTGTGAAAGCCTTGACAGTTATTTTTTCCCACTGTCACAGAAAGGTGCTTCATTGCAGTTAACATTGCTTTTATAAAAAAGTGTGTGTATATGTGAGTGTTGTGAAATACTTATCATTGAAACAAAGGCTGTGCCTGTATGAGGAGCAACTTGAACTTGTGAACTATAGAGCCCTCTGGCTTCTCACTTGTGTTATAATGTGGCTCTCCCAACTCAGCATTCAATTTTGATCTTGCAACTAATTTTCAGTTGCTCTGACTCCTCTTTTACTGTGCAACATCAGCAACAGGATATTGCTAATCAGAGTGCCTCTCATTTCATAATTTCAAAAGTCAAGGAGTGTACTGCTGTACTTGTCACCTCAATTAATCACTGAGTACTTTCAACAGATTTATCTGCTTCAATTGCTCTGTGTTACAGAATGCTCAGGTATGGGGAATACAGTAATGCCCCCATGTACAATTTAATTGGAGAAAATTGGGCATACAGACTTCAGATGACAACTTTACATGTCCAAGGGAATTGTGAGACATGAATGTGTTTTTGCCATGTTTGACAAATGAAGCTCAAACATCTTTATAAGCTGTAGAAATTTCTACATGCCTCTGTCTTTAAGTATTGTAGTTTGTGTGCTTCAGATTTTGAGAGTAATTGAATGTGTTGCTCCTGAGAATCAGAGCCTCAGTTTCTCTACAGATTCAGGAGAATACCCAGTGAATTGGGCTTTGTCCTGTAAGCAATAGGTTTGAGATCATGATCACATAGTGCACTTTCACCACCTCACCCCTTGCTTAACCTACACACTGCACTTACCAGTTAGGTAGCATTTGCTGTGTAATTATATCTTACTGCTTCCCCCTCCCCCTTACACTTGAGCAAACCACGCTCAGACTGCTTGAGCAATAGAAGCTTGGTTCCATCAGAACAAAGTGCAGTATAACTCTGGGAACAACTTTCCCCCAGAAGTTTCATTACAGACTTCATTTGGGCTATTCTGTTTCAAGGCTTTGCATTTGATTTAGGTGGGAAAGAACTAGCTGCTTAGGTCCTATTAGGGCTCAATAGTTAAATACTCCAAACTGGTGAAAATGAACTGTCATTTCCCCCTGAAGATGAGGCTTTAACTACAACTGAAAAGGTTATTGTCTTCTCACTCTCCAGCAACTTTGCCTGGGGCATGTTGTGCAGTTACCTATTTGCAAGAGCGTGCAATGCTTAAATCAGGAAAAACTGTGTGGGTTAATATTCATTGGATACATTCAAGTAGCATGGTCATTTAGAGACAAAATTTCCTGTTTGTTAAGCAGTCTTTCTGCTTATACTCTTTTATATTAATGTGCTGACCTTGATGAGCAATGGCAGAGTCCCAACAGCAATTCTGTGGCCACTGATAAAGTAAACAGTAGGCCAAGGGGGTAATACAAATAGTACTGGAGAAATAAACTGCAAGCAGTGTGTCCTGTTTTTCCAGATGCTTCTGAAGCCTAAAGGAAGCTTCACTTTTTTCAGGGGGCAGGTTCTCACAAACCTTTAATACCAGAAATCCTGCAGAAAGGGTTCAGCAAATGGAATGTCTAGATTCCTGAAAAGTAGACTGTATCTTACCCTCTCCTTCCCAGTCTTGTGCAGATGGTGTTATCAGTTCGCCAGCCTTCATCTGAAACACCTGGATCCTGTAGAAAGCTCAGGAGTTGAGAAAGGATCTCTTGTGCATGTTCAGCAAATAGCTTCTTAAGATGTTCCCTAAAAGAGAGATGCAGGTTCCATAGTGTGTGGGGTGCATGGTATAATTATGGGGAGGTGGGTGGGGCGCTGATGAACTAGGAAATCCCTGGTTCGAATGTCAGTGTTTGGTTACGTACCCAGTAGATGGCACAGTGCAGCTCAGATTCTGCAGAATACTAATTGTGTGTTGCAACTCCATGTTATGGCTGGGTGAAATGTTTGCCAAATCCTTACTGCTAACACAATCTTCTTGCGCAAGCTGCTTTCCCCCTTTGCAGCAAAGGGAGCATATTGGGAGAGGTGATTTAGTAAGAAGAGTTGACTTTCCACCTTCTGTTAGAATTTGGTCGTCATGCATGAGTCTGCTGTTGTCATGACCAGTTTGGCTCTTATACAGTTCTGTGTTCTCTCTTGACTTCCCATTTAAATAGGAGAATAACAACCTACTTAACAAGGTGACTGTAAGGATTACTGGGAATATATGAGACTCCTTGGAGCAGGGATGTGGAACCTGTGGCCTTCCAGATGTTGTTGGGCTCAAAGTCCCATCAACCCTAGTTGACATAGGCCAGTGGTCAAGGCTGTAGTCCAGCAGCATCTGTGTGGGGTGTGTCAAAGTTTGCCGATTCCTGCCATATGCCTCCATCAAATATATACACCACAGAGGCTGCATTTGTATTCCTTCCCATGGCTTATTATGGTGTTAATTAACTTTTGTAATGTCTGCATGCATGGCTAGACTAAGATGCAACTCCTCCCACCTTTCCCATTGTCTTCACTTCACATCTGTACTGAAAGGACTGTGGCTGTGGTACACTACAATATTATGAGTAAGGGGCTTCATTTGAAATGTTTTTTTGCTCGTGTGAGAAAGAAAGGTTTGCTCTGAGCATGCTGAAACGCCCTACAGTCTCCCTTAAACCTACGTGCTTGAGATTATCTGAGTTGCTTCTAGATGTCTTGGTTATGACTGAATCAAAGTGTGGATGGTAACAGGGACCACACACCTGTAACTAGCCCAGCTTTACAATAGAATGGTAAAGAGCCAGTGGGCAGGAGCACAGGAAAGAGTCTCTCCCAAACTACTGCTGTTGCATGTGCTCCAGCAAATCTCATTATGGTCTCAAAGGGGCATTATGGACATCAAAGGGGTGGCTACCTGCCCAGTACTCTTGCTGTTTAGCGTTCTGCCATGACTGCAGATGTTGATGCTATATCTGTAATTAGCAGATCAGTTCTAGGAACAAGCTGGACCCAAACTTCTTTCTTAGTTGAGTTTTACTGTTCAGTTTAACATTTATGTTGGCTTCTACTAACTTGTATCATCTTATTGTACAGCAGGAGGTATCCAGTAAGATAATGCTTGCTTAGAGTAGGGGATTCACAAGCTCCTCCATTGGAGAGTCTGTGCACCTTTAACATCTTAAGAAACTTGGCTTCCATTCAAAAAAATAAAATAAAAAAATAGCGCTGGGAGAGCACTCCTCAACCCAGTGCCCTCCAACATGGTCATGGTCAGGGTTGTTGAGAATCTTTGTCCAAAACCTCTGGGGGGCATCAGGTGGGGAAAGCTGCTTTAAGTTGAAAGAAAATTCCTGGAAAACACATTAACTAGCAAATACTCAAATGGTCAAAACTGTTCTGCATTGATAAAAATAGAGCAGCATCACTAGCAAGCAAAAAAAAAAAAAAAAAAAAAGAGGAGGAAGGGGAAAATGTGATGTGCTACAAATAAATGTGTGCTGCGAACTTGAACAGTTATTTCTTCCACCCCCTTTAACTAAATCCTATGCCTTGTTTGTGTGTGTAATATAAAATATAATTTTCTTGAAAGCAGACATAATATTCATTGGACACATTCAAGTACCATACCCCCGTCAATCTGAGACCAAATTTCCTGTTTGTTAAGCAGATTTGTTGTTTATGGTCTTTTATATTAATTTACTGACCTTGTTGAGCAATGGCAGAGTCCCAAAAGCAATTCTGTTCAAGTGGACTTGAATGGTTGAAAAGTGTTTCCTGTGATAAACATTCAACAGTTGGTTAAAATGTGGTACCTTTTCACAGCTCATAATGCTGATAAAGTGATGTGCAGATCATGTTAATGATACCGATAAAGTGCAGTCTTTGATCTCTCAGCATTTTTCCAGCATACATTCAGAGTTTAATGTTACCTTTTCTGGAAGTAGACAATACGGATCTGTGCTAGAGCTGACTTTCGCCAAGTATGGAACACTAAATTAGGTAACATAGTTGTTTTTAATAATGCATTATTTTTTAAATCTATTTAACAGGTAACAACCAATAACATAAATGGACATAAAGAAAGAAAAACAAGTGCAGAATCCAAGTTATTCCATGGAGAGAACTCATAGTTGTGAAAGCATAAAGGGGCAATAGGTTCAGTTAGGGTGTATGATGACTAGTGTGTGTCACTTCGTGTACTGCTGATAATTGTTGTCAGGATGTGGTGTGAGCTTTTTCACATCCTACAACTGGCCTGTTGCCATTTCCTGTTAAAGCTTACAGTCTCTACTAGATCATCATATGTGTGACTTAAGGAAGGTCTAACATTTTTCCGTTTCTTGGTCCCTTGCTGTTCATCTTATAGACGTTGTCCCACCCTTACTCTGTTGTTTACACTCTTCTTTTTGCATTTAGTAATGACAGACAATAATAGTTCCTTTTTTTTGTTTTCAAATGTCCTACAGTCAAGAAACACAGAGATTTGCTTTTCACAGAAGCCCTGTGAACTAAAGTGGATTCTGAAAACACTCCAAGGTTCCTTCTCTCCTTATGCTGGCTAGGTCTTTTCAGTCTTGTCACCTTCTGTGTGAATTTGGTGTGTGCTCAGGAGCATGTTTAATATTCCCCCATGGCTGTACATGATGTGGCTCCCTGAGAAACTCCTAATAAGATTATGGTTGCTATTGGATCAGTTACCTGGATCAGAGCTCATAAACTATTCTAGTAGAACCTGAGCTCAGTTTCTGTTCACTCTTAAGGCTTTTCACATACCTGACTGCACACACAGTTTGGCACAAACCTGTTTGTGAAATGTATGGATGTTGTTGTCGTTTAGTCGTGCCTGACTCTTTGTGACCCCATGGACCAGAGCACGCCAGGCACTCCTGTCTTCCACTGCCTCCCACAGTTTGGTCAGACTCATGTTTGTAGCTTCGAGAACACCGTCCAACCATCTCGTCCTCTGTTGTCCCCTTCTTCTTGTGCCCTCCATGTTTCCCAACATCAGGGTCTTTTCCAGGGAGTCTTCTCTTCTCATGAGGTGGCCAAAGTATTGGAGCCTCAGCTTCACGATTTGTCCTTCCAGTGAGCACTCAGGGCTGATTTCCTTAAGAATGGATACGTTTGATCTTCTTGCAGTCCATGGGACTCTCAAGAGTCTTCTCCAGCACCATAATTCAAAAGCATCAATTCTTTGGCGATCAGCCTTCTTTATGGTCCAGCTCTCACTTCCATACAACACTACTGGGAAAACCATGGCTTTAACTATACGGACCTTTGTTGTCAAGGTGATGTCTCTGCTTTTTAAGATGCTGTCTAGGTTTGCCATCGCCTTTCTCCCAAGGAGCAGGCGTCTTTTAATTTCGTGACTGCTGTCACCATCTGCAGTGATCATGGAGCCCAAGAAGGAAAAATCTCTCACTGCCTCCATTTCTTCCCCTTCTATTTGCCAGGAGGTGATGGGCCCAGTGGCCATGATCTTCATATGGATATGTTGGTATAATTCCACTGTAAGAATGTCTCCCCCCCCCCAAATAATCTTTTCAGTTATTAGTATTATGTACTGGAAATGTTGGCCAATTACTTCTCGGAAAAAGTGAACTCGAGTAATTGGTCATCTTGGTGAACAATATTACAACAGGGGCCCCTTCTCTGCTAAGATGGGGAGAAATAGATTTATGTGTTGCTGGGGCAGGCGAGGTGGAAAAACTGTGGCCTGCTAGATGTCGTTAGTCTGCAACTCCCATTGCCCCCGCTCATTGGCACAGCTGCCAGGGGCTTATGGATTTGAATTTCAATGCTAGGTCCTTGCTGCTGAAGATACCTAGTGACTTAGACTGTGCACGGGACATGGAAGTAAAATTTCCAGAATGTCATGCATCTCAAAGGCTGTCAACCAAAATAACTCTTTTTCTCTGAAGGCATGAGGAATGACAAAACCATGCCAGATGTATTCTAAGCAGAAAGGGCCTAAAGAAATGGAAGAATATTTTAAGCTGACTATACAGCTCTTCAGTTAGTTTTCAGGAAATGATGAAACTAAAAGTAACCAAATTCAGCTGGAAGCGCTCATTCTCCTGGTGTGTCTTGCTCAATTATGGCCAAAAAAGGCAAGTAGTTAGATTCTTGGAAGTTGCAATTGCAGGAAGCTGTGTAGCAGAAGTTTAGACTACAGCTGTTGCCTTGCCAGCCTTGATACAATTCTGAATGCAGTACAATGAATTATTCCCCACCTTTTCCTTTGGCTCCTGAGTGACAAATTTATGGACCTAAATCACCAGAGTTTTCTCCTATTTTAGCAAAGACCTGTGGCATATTTTTGGCTCCAACACTATGATTAGGCATCATGAAGCATGGTGTATCACTGGAAATACTTGGCTCTAGGATAGTTCTTGTTTGTTTGAAGAGCTTTTATTGGGTTTTACATAATGTAACTTTTTGCTTTTTGATGTCTCCAGCAAATTCTGCCAGTATGAGCTCCACATTGGTTTCTTGCATTAAATATAGCCCCAGCACATTATTCTTCTTTGCTTACTTCTAATTTGCATCTGGTTGGTCACTGTGAGAGGATGTGGGACTAGATGGGCGATTGGCCTGATCCAGCAGACTCCTCTTATGTTTTCAATTTCTAGCAAAATCCAAAGTGCCTTGTTTGCATGGTTAATCATGTGTAAATGCATATTTAGGTGAATGCAAGCTATCTAAACACTTGCTTTTGAGACTAAGGTGACATAAAAATGATGGCTTTCTTTTCTTTCTTTCTTTCTTTCTTTCTTTCTTTCTTTCTTTCTTTCTTTCTTTCTTTGAAAGGCTTAATGGAAATGTATATCCACAGTACGTCCTTGAACAAGTGTTGTTGCAGTTTACCAACTATTTTGTAACTTGGTTGACTCTGGAGGGAGACCTATTTGTATTCTAAATGTCTTCATGGGCAGCTTTGGCTAGCAGCATGCAGCAGTATTGACACTGTGGTGTGCAAAGGCTGGCTGAAAAGCTTGGTTCTTGACGGCTGTATGCATGCACACACAATGCGGAGAGAAAGGAAGTTTGTAAGGTTTTGAAATACCTAATACAATGGACCACTTGTGTTGCATAGTGAGCCACATAAAGTGGCAAGTATAAAATTACTTTGCCTTTCACCTCCTAAAATAGTTCTGAGTTTTTTTCTCATTGTGGAAAAATAGAAGTGGCTACCTGGCAGCCACTTTTTTCTAATCTAACAGGTCTGCTCTAGTCAGGGTGAGTCTCCTGCCAGCCTGGAGGTTTTACTTTTACTTTCAGGCTATTAACAGATGCCACAAGGGATTGAGTGAGGCTGGCAGCCCAAGTTAAATCATTTGTAGGCATGATAGCAAAGAAAGGAATTCTAATTTCTAGATAGGAAGAAAAGACGACCTGCTTTCCTACCCAAGCTAGGGCTGTCAGTCTGTAAATAGCTGTAGTTTGCTGTAAATAACTGTAGACCACTGTAGACTTAGTATTTCTTCAGATATCTTACATTTGTTCCAGGGAACTGACAAATGTTGATAAGAAATCGGGTTGTGTCATATCTACTGAAAAGTTATTAACCTTAGTAAGTTTTTCATCTCTGTATTTCCTATGATTTGGCATAACTTAATATCATTTTACAGTTTCATTGGGGTAGAACATGTATATTCTCCTCAGGTGTGACCCATCCATTTTAAATAGCTGTTTTTAACTGAGGGGAAAACCACTTTGACTATGTGAAGCTGCCCGCCCCCCCAGTCTAGTTAAGGCCTAGGGGGAGGAGGCTAATTGTAGCACTACCACATTGTGTTGATATGTAGTTGCCAGCTTCTTGTGTGTTCCTTCAAGCTTGCTTGCTTGAGTAATTGGATGCTTTTATGCATCCGGTCACTGCCTATTTGTGACCCACAGGGGCTAATGAATCTGTGGGGAAACAATAGGTGAATAGTTTATCTGGGCATGCAACTTGGAGTCAATGGCCTTGCCTACTCAGAACTCCTTTACAAGGACCTAAAATATCTATACAGTTATCTCTAGTGTTCTTGCCTCTATAGAGTGTTTAAGCTGACAACATGAACCTACTTCTAATGATTGCATGGCATTTAAACAGTAACATGGTCAAAGATTTGAAATCGGTGTTGGTGAGGGAAGTGGTGCCTATTTCAGGTGATTCCAAGGTTGTAGTGTCAAAATGTTGGCAAGGTAATAACATTGAAACTTCTTCTTTTCATAGGTCCCTGGTTATAAACCACCATGGCTCAGAGAGATGCTGACAAATACCTCTATGTGGATAGAAACTTCATCAACAACCCTCTTGCTCAGGCTGATTGGGCTGCCAAGAAGCTGGTGTGGGTCCCATCAGAGAAAAATGGTTTTGAGCCTGCTAGCTTGAAGGAAGAAGTAGGAGATGAAGCCATTGTGGAGCTTGCAGAGAATGGGAAGAAAGTGAGAGTCAACAAAGATGATATCCAAAAGATGAACCCACCCAAGTTCTCGAAAGTGGAAGATATGGCTGAACTGACCTGCCTGAATGAGGCCTCAGTGTTGCACAATCTGAAGGAGCGATACTACTCAGGGCTTATCTACGTGAGTAATGACTTTTTCTGCTAGTTATAGGATCTAACTAAATCTTACATGTCCCCAGGCTTATACAATATTCCCCTGTCTACATTCTCATTAAACTAAACAGTACTTTCCCTAGTAGAGTTTTTGCAGAACATTGTGATGGAGCGGCTAGACTCTTGTGTGTTGGAAGATATATTAGAAATCATGTACAGTGGTACCTCGCAAGACGAAATTAATTCGTTCTGCGAGTTTCTTCGTCTTGCGGATTTTTCGTCTTGTGAAGCACGGATGCACCCTGGTATTAACGGTTTTAAGAAAACGGAAACAAACTCACAAGATGTTTCGTCTTGCGAAGCAAGCCCATAGGGAAAATCGTCTTGCGAAGCAACTAAAAAAACGAAAAACTCTTTCGCCTTGCGAGTTTTTCGTCTTCCGAGGCATTCGTCTTGCGAGGTACCACTGTACAGTGTTTGATCCAAGCTGAACACACTCTTCATGTAGACACCTGGCTTGCTGCTTCTGTATCTGGAACCTCAGTATAAAAGAGCAGTAAAGCTAAGACTGCAAAATAACAAAGCTCAGCTGCACATAAGGCAGTTGGGATATAAAAAAGTACTGTTGTCTACTTTCAACCAATCAGAATGCTGAAAACTAAGAACCTCCTAATTGCCTACTTGTTGCACTTAAAGCCTCCAACATGTGGTGCTGTGAACAGGTGATTCTCGGTCAGGGGAGGAGTGGAGCTTGCAGACAAAGATAAACTCCTCCTGGAAGCAGAGTCAAAAAGCACTTGTATTTAAAAACAACAACAAGCAAACCCAAAACAATTAGTGGCTAGCAAGAAGGGAAGGTAGCCTTCTACCAATTTCCAGTTTGTCACACAGCTAAACCAGCGAGTGGCTGGGCACTATACCTTGAACAGTGTTTGGTATCCTGAATAGTGGATAGAAAAAGAATGAAAGAAACATTATACAGTACAGGTAAGAGAGATGCTATGGATGGTATTCTCTATGACGGTATTCTCTATGCTGGCTGGGTTACCATGCAAACAGGAAATGCCTAGGGCCCTTTCCATCCCCCATAGCTTCAGTTCTGTACTGAGGTTGTACACCCTACTCTCCACTAGCCAGAAGAATGCTTCACAGTAAGGCCACATCTCTGTTCTTGGCCAGTAGAGGAATGGATTATACAGGCAAGGGATGTACTGAAGCAGTGAGCTCTCCATCCTTGGGCGTGTTGCAAATCTAAGACACCATACTCAGAATTTTTTTCCTCTTGAAGGCAATGCCTGATGCTCTACCAGAAGGACGCTTCACAGTAAGACCCAACTCAGTTCAGAATATACTGAGCAGGTAGCTTTAATTCAACTCTTGTCAAAAGTGGCAGCAATGCTCTCATGAACTTGATGCCATGGAAACAAGAATATTCAACTGTTTATACGTGACTTAGCATGGACTCTGTTCACTGGTAAGATGCTGACACTCTTTACTTGTTGGCATTATTGCTCCATCTGCTGCACTGAATAGAGACTGTAGAGATAACTCCTCACATGCCCTGCAGCAGTTGTGGTAGAGAATGCATACAATGTGCTGATACCTACATATGAAGCTAACTTCTGCTGTGCCAGACCCTTAGTATATTTAGCTCAGTACTGTTTACACTTACTGACAGCAACTTCCTAGGGTTTCAGGCAGAGGTCTCTCCCAGCCCTACCTGAAGATTTACCTTCTGCATGCAGAGTGATTGTTCTACCACTAAGCTTTCCCCCCTAAAGTAGTAAAGTGTTAGGGTATATAAGGGTGGGCTGCTGTGCAGCTCATAATGGGTAGAGAGGTAGCAACTGTATGTATGGTTTTTAGGCACTTGCTCTTCTAAAGATCTTGTGCTTATTCCTGGGAGACAACTGCAGTCAGTTGTCACCTAGGTAAAGGTAAAGGGACCCCTGACCATTAGGTCCAGTCGCGGACGACTCTGGGGTTGTGGTGCTCAACTCGCTCTACAGGCCGAGGGAGCCGGCGTTTGACCACAGACAGCTTCCGGGTCATGTGGCCAGCATGACTAAGCTGCTTCTGTCGAACCAGAGCAGCGCATGGAAATGTCATTTACCGTCCCACTGGAGCGGTACCTATTTATCTACTTGCACTTTGATGTGCTTTCGAACTGCTAGGTTGGCAGGAGCTGGGACTGAACAACAGGAGCTCACCCCGTCGTGGGGATTCAAACCGCCGACCTTCTGATTGGCAAGCCCTAGACTCAGAAAAAAACTCTGGCCTTATTGGCATACAGGAGATTGAGAGGAGGATTGCAGTTGTCTTGGTGGATCTAATTTTGGGGTACTAATCAGTTTGACAGAGAGCTATGGTTCAGAATTGGCCAAGGGTACAGGAGGAGAGAAATTGGTGTTTGTCCTGAGTTCTATATTCAGGGCACTGATTGGATCAAAGCATATGCCACTGCTGTCTTGTACATAAGCTGCAGCTGAGCCTGACTCTGTAAAAGGGATATTTTGCCAGACTTCACTGATTTCCATTTGTTCCCTTCAAAGTGTTTTATTCTAACATCCATTTAGCTGTTTGTTGCTGTCTTGTCACATGGATCAGCCCTTCTGTGCTCCCCATACATGGACTCTTGTAAGACTTTGCACAGTGAAGTCTTTGTCACATGTGGCAGTCTGCCTACACAGTTTCTCCCCTTTGGAATGGGGAATGGCACATATCTGTCTGTCTTTGCTTTACAGCACATAAAAAAATGAAGGTTTTCAGTGTGTACATGTAGTAAAATAGACATGTGCAATTTTTCACATTGATGGCTAGTACAGATCTTTTGTACCATGACTTTAAGCTAGGCAGTGTACAATTAAGGATATTTATATATAGACTTTTTTTTCCTCTGAGGCTATACTTGCCAGTAGGGACGCAGGTGGCGCTGTGGGTTAAACCACAGAGCCTAGGACTTGCCTATCAGAAGGTCGGTGGTTCGAATCCCCGTGACGGGGTGAGCTCCCGTTGCTTGGTCTCTGCTCCTGCCCACTTAGCAGTTTGAGAGCACGTCAAAGTGCAAGGAGATAAATAGGTACCACTCTGGCGGGAAGGTAAATGGCATTTCCGTGTGCTGCTCTGGTTCGCCAGAAGCGGCTTAGTCATGCTGGCCCCATGACCCGGAAGCTGTATGCCGGCTCCCTCAGCCAATAAAGCGAGATGAGCACCGTAACCCCAGAGTCGTCCGCGACTGGACCTAATGGTCAGGGGTCCCTTTACCTATACTTGCCAGTGTCTCTATCACAGTTCTGACCCACACAACATTTTAGTATTTTCTTTCCTTTGATAGTTTTGTGTGTTTGGAAAATAAGCATCATGTGTGAGCCAAGTATGGAGCAAGTATTAGTGGCAAAATATCTGTTTTGCATGCAGAAGGTCCCAGGTTCAATCCCCAGGTAGAGCTGAGAGAGAATCCTGGCAGCAATGCTGAAGAATACTGCCAGTGGCTGTAGAAAATGCTGAGTTAGAAGGACCAATGGCCTCACTTGGTATAAGGCATCTTCCTAGGTTCCTATGTAGTAACTAATTGTCTCCTAATCTGCAAGTTTTGTATGCAGTTTTTTAGTTCAACAGTGACTCAGTCAATGCTCTAATTTTCAATTCATTTGGGCCTGTGCTAATCTTTACTGGGTGATGATTAAGAAAAGGAAATCTAACCCTTGAGATTTAAGATGTATTTTATACCTTGAGTTGCCATGGCTACTGGCCCTGACAAGTATATTTGCACGGAGTAGTTCCCCAGATACAATATTCCTGATAATGACATTCACTCATCAGTGACCTGCTTAAAATTTATTTTTATTTCTGCTATTTGTGATCTTATGGATTCCAAGATCATTCCAAATAAATTAATGTTCAGAAGTAGTAATGAGTCCCCCATTGTCTGACTGGAAGAGATTCATACACCTACAATGACATGCATATGTGGTGTTTTTAGAAAGACCTGATCCTGTAAAATACAATGTGTTTACAAGTTTGCCCAATTTTTATTTTCTATTCCTTCCTGTCTCCTGATATGATACACCCTTAACCTTTCTGCCTTATAAGGAACTTCTCAAAATGCATCTCTTCCCTTGCATTTCCTGAGGTTTAGTTAGGCAATAATTTTAAAACATTACATTCTTACTAATCTAGCTGCTATGGCTATGTAGTTCAGTTTCAGTGAACCTTTTAATGTTTATTTTTCTTTAAGCAGCTACAATAAATAACTTTTTACTATTAATATAGCTAACTCTTTTGTACAGATTTAAAGCCTTTTTGCTTCCATTTATCATGATCGCTCACTAAGATGGTATTGGGGTTGTTAACTCTGATTTACAGAGGACTCTGTGGCATGTACAATTTCCTTGGGTCACAGTGCTTTTTACCCAGTGATACTTAATCCAGCTACACTTTATATTATAGAAACCTCCCCTGCAAAGTGGGATATCCGAACGTTGCTTTGTTCCAACAGCCTTGGTGCAGCCTGTTGTCACCAAAGGTTAATCTCACGAAGTCTGCAAGTCAGTCTATTACAGTGTGCAGACTTTGTGGTTTTAGCAGTACTGTACATAATCTCTCTACTCCCCACTCCCCCAGCAAGTATTTTGCTCAACCTTTCTTTATTTTAGATGGTTTCTGTACTAATTCATATTTTCAGAAAAACCTCTAAGTGGTTTACAACATGTCTCAAGGTGGGGATTCTCAGACTGGGGGGCAAATTTGGTCATCCAGGCTCCTCTGTGTGGGCCTCCAAACTGTTCCCAGGCCACAAGCTTCACTGGCTCTGCTTCACATCCAGAGTTGTTGCTTGGCAGGTGTCCTTGAACTCTGATAATGCCTCTTGCTTGTATTGATGGATAGTAGAGAGAGATGCGTGTAGAAACTGGCCTGTTGTACAAAGCTAAAATAAAAGAATCATTGCCTTCCCACTTTTGTTTTTGGCTCCACACACTTCTGGGATGCGGTCCCTGCAAGGTTGCCCAGAAGGCATTGTGGCCCTTTGGCACCTCAGCAGAAAACATTACAAATGAAAATCAAATACAAGAGGTGCACAATTAAAACAGCAACAAAACAAAATATACTCAACATTAAAAAAATTGAGCTAACAGTTACATTCAAAAATACAGTCAGGATTCCACAAGTAAAGAACAAATCAACAGCTAAACAGGTCATTGAGGTAGGTGCCCCCCTTCCCTCCACATTAAAGTCCCCAGTGTATTCTTAAGACTTGCCAGTCTGATGAAAGTTTACATATTTAAGCCCCCACCCCTGTAAATTTGATATTTTTTTCCTGTGGGCTAATGCAGCCTTTGGATCATTTACAGGAAATGGATAGATATTCTCAGCAAGGATAAGTGCAACTAAAACACTCTGGTTCAGTGTCCTATGACAGAGGTGCCTGTTTCAGGACAAAAAATTTAAGAGAAACAGCTTTAATCTCTTACTGTGGTGCAGCCCTCTGAGTAAGTGACTTAGAGTTGGAGTCCTTGAGGTGCTTGAACAGATACAAGGCCCATTCAGATCAGTGCTATGTCTTCCATGGACTTGCTCAAGAATTTTGCATTTGTCGCTTGAGAGAAGCTCCCTCTTATAACTAGTCTTTTTGAAATCAGATTTGTTCTACTCCACACGTTTGCTGTTAGATTTCTAGTATAAAAATCTATAGGTAGATTTCTAGTATAAAATTGTTACTCTTTCAGTTTATTTTTTCCCAAGCTCTCTTGGCTTAAACGGCAACCAATGTGTATTTCCTGAACACCCTTGGGGTGCCAATTTTTATTAGAGAGCTTCATTTTTTATAGAAACATTTAAAACAAGAACACAGAACAAAGAGTTGGCAAATTGCGTAACTCCTCCTAGTTTTGTAATTGCTTTGTATTCTCTACTGTTCCCTGTGATCAAAAGAGTATTTTATACAAGCCACAGTATGATGGCCACTATCAACTGGAGGCTTATATTTGTTTCTTGCAGAAGTTTCCTCACTTGTAAATATCCAAGTGTCAGTTTTGAGCTGCGCATGTCAAAGAGCTGCAGCTGGCTGCTGACACTTAGACCATGCTCATAGCTTTGTTTCCTAGCTGGGCCATTTATACTTGAGGAAATGCTACCGAAAATGGTGGTTGCAGACAATTCTGCCTTTCTAACTTTAAGAAGTATTAAGTGAAGTGGGGCTTCCATATTTGCTGTCCCACTTGCATCTGGAAAGGTCAGCAAGGAGGCTGATCTTCTTGGCTACATCGCTTGGATTATGAGTTTAGTAGAGGGGACAGAGAAGGAGGCAGTTCTTCAAATATTCTTCAACTTTGCAGCAGAGTATCCTAACCTGGTGGGGACAGACACTGAGAGGAGCAGGAGCTCATCTCTGGTGTTTCGCTGCAGTTGGAAACACTGCAAAGTGTTACTGCTTCCAGACATCTTGGATGTCATACAATGTCTGGGATGAGCTCTCATCCCTCTGAGGTGGTAGGGGCAGGATTAGTGTATTATAACTGTGGCCAGCCAAAACGTTTTTGCACACAAAGAGGAATTAAACTCTTCCTACTGGCAGTCTTGGGGAACCTTTTGTAATGGTGCCACTGCAAACCGGATAGCATTGTCGTCCCCCCCACCACCACCGCCCCCATTTCCTGACATATTTCTGCTTTGGATATTGAGGGAAATAGTTGGCAACTTCTCACAAAGCCTTTTAATGCTGGGTTAACTCATAATAAGCATTCTGTAGAGTTGTGCACAGGCAGTGGTTACTTCTATATGCTCTTTCTGCACTGAATGCTGCCTTGGCCTCTTAGAGTGAATGAACATTCATATGCAATAGGTGGTATTAAAAAGTAAGTCTGTTCTAACTGCATCAGGATTTTTAAAATTCAGTTTTGTAGCTTATAAGTTAGCATTTAAATTTTGGCCATATGTGTAACACTGGCTTGACATGTAAATGCATCAGTGATAACTAGTGAATGCTGGATCTTCAAGTGTTTTTGCAGTTTACTTCTACCCATACTAGGTTTTTCCCCAGCCTTTTACTTGGAGGAGGTGAGATGCACCTGCTTTCTCAGGTGCTTTAACGTTTTTAAAAGTTTTAGTTGTAAGGCTTGGAAATGTGTGGGCAATGCTTCATTAAATCCTGAATGCAAGTATTGCTTGGACTTTAGTGGTAGCTGTAGGTTCTCATCTCTGCCACCCCCACAAATTCTGTGGCTAGCAAAATTAAGTATGCACAAGTTTGCACATAACATGTAGGCAATAGAATGGATTTAAAAATCTGGTGCAGGATATGTACAACTCTGAGGTAGAGCTTTGTTAATATATGTGAATTTTTTGTTCTGCTCCATGCTGGCACTGAGCTAGTGTCGAAAGATGCCTATTGCCTAAGTTTTGCTAAAATGCCACTCATTTTTGTGTACTGTAGAGCTATAAACAGTGAATAATAATGCAAAGTAAAATGCATGTTTCAGTCATCAAAGATGAATAGCTATATTCAAAGTAAATGACAGATGTGATTGTTAGTTCAAAATCTCTGGTAATGGAAGGCAATTATGGCAGTCCAAGTAAATTTTCAGTATGCGATTATTGTTAGCACTCTTGTGAGTCGGGGGGGATGGGAGGCGGGTTATGTGGAGCCGATGAAACTGTAAAACCATGAATGCTTCTAAATTCTTCTTAAATTCCATTTTGCAGACCTACTCAGGCCTGTTCTGTGTTGTCATAAATCCCTACAAGAACCTGCCTATCTACTCAGAAGAAATTGTGGATATGTACAAAGGCAAAAAGAGACATGAGATGCCCCCTCACATATACGCTATTACAGACACTGCCTACAGGAGTATGATGCAAGGTAGGTACATTTTAAAATATATTCTGGCCATGGCAGTGGCTATGCTCAGATGAGTAGGCTCTTGTAGAGTTGCCACTTTTGAAATGTCAAATGTACATAGGGATATAGCGTGAAAGTTTCATGTTTGGGTGGAGGTCTGCTGCAGTGCAACTTTTGATTCCAGTCAATCTTCTGGTCTCTGGAAAGCAGCATTCCTCCTTTGCTTTCAGTTCTGCTTAATCCGTGGGGGAGGCTTGATGCAGCAGCCAGTGGTATGGGAGGAATCTGTATTGAGCACAGAAGATGAAAGGCTACAGTGCTCTGCAAGAACCAGAGGCATTCAGGATTAGCTGTTTGTGCCCTAGACTCTATTCAAAGCCTAACAGGCAGGAAATCTTTCATGGTTTTGAGCACTTCTTAAAAAAGCATGGCAAGCTGATGTCTCTGACCCATTCTCAGCATGGGGGTGCAGTTATTTCCCTGAGCTGGTGAAGCAGAAAGACCTGCATGTTAATTGGTTAGATTCCAGCACTTGGTTTAGGGCATGCTAATTGGCAGCCTGCAGAGGAGGAGCAGGGGCTTGCTTGGTTTCAACTAATACCCAAGTTTCTTAACCTTTTTGTAATGCGGCCAGACTGATGTGTCACTGCCTCTTTTTGGAACTGGCATCTCTTTTGGCAGCCCATATAGTTTATGATGATGAAACTCCCTGCCCCAGGCCAAATCAGCTGGCAGTGGGAGGGGCATAGAAGTCAGGTATATATATGCATGGCTGCGTCTGAACTCTGGATTTGCTAGGACCTTGGGTGTTAATGTAGGTTGCAATGCGTTCAAGAATGCATCAAGATAGGCATCAAGGTGTCCTTCATGAGTTTGCTTGTGTGTGTATGAGAATGAGGAAACAGCCAGTCAGTATCCTTTTATGAGGCTGAACTGCTGCTCCAGTATGTAAATAAGTAACAGTGGAGCCAGAGTACCTTTTATAGGTGGCTTGAACAAACCCAATAAATTATGACAAAGTGGAATATGTACAACAGTCTTCCTTGCAAGCCCACTACCACCAGGCTTTTGTTTGCTTCTCCTTGTTGCATTGCAAGCTTGGGATAACGTAGTATGTAGGATTCTGCCATTTTGGGGAATCAGGGAGGGTTCTTGGTGATCTTTAGGTCTCATTCAATAGCCTTGTGGCTGAGACTTAAAGCTGAAGACTTCCTCTCTCTCCTCCCTCCCTCCAATATCTGTTAAATGTTAAATCTTCTGTGTGAAACCCATAATGTTTACATATTTCAGAAGTTGGGGCCAAGAATGTACTATTTGTTAGTCAAGTCTAGTCTGGCTTGCTTAGTGTAGCATTCCATGTCCCCTTTGAATCAAGTCTTGTTTATGCTAAATCTTTTGTTCTGGACTCTGATTCACAAAGGGAGGTTTAAAAAACAACAACTGGGTCTTTATTTTGTTAAAGGCCATGACTTTCATATAACCCCACCAGCATTTCTCTTAAATGTACTTAAGAGAGGGAAATGATTCTGTCAGCTTGCCTTTAAGAGTGTGGAGGTCAATTTCCCAACAATGATAACCAGAGCAAATAGGCTCCATGTTGGAAATAGCTCATGCTTCACAATTTTCCCTCTCGAAATACTATCTTTTTTTGTAAGTCTGATTATATTTTATCATACCGACAAGTTTAATTATATTTTATCAATACGGAAATGATAGGAAAACATATTTAATATGAACAAGGGCTACTAAGGCTGTCGAGGAAAAAAACACAACACCTCGGCTGATGCTGACATTGTCATGGTTGACTTTTGCATACATCTTTACATTTGCTGCAAATTATGCCAGTGGAATCTACATTTTTAAAAGAAAAAGGTAAAATTTGAATGTCACTACATGCTGATTCATATTGCATGTCTCCAGATGGCAAGGTAGATGACAAAAAAGGCAGTTGGTTTAGACAAGCCTTCCAATAGGAGTGGAGTTCTAACATTCTTAGTCGTCTTGGTGTCTCATGATTAACAGCTGTTTTTTCCCAACCAAATTAAACCCACAGAATATAAAAGAGCAATTTTTTTATGATGCAGACAGGAAGGAATGAGATAGTGTTTTTTAAGTGACTCTCTTTGTATGTGAAACTGCTTCTTGCTGTAAATTCATTTAGTGGGAAATGAAATTAGTTCCTCTTAAAATTCTGCTTTGGTCATGTTCTAATTGTCTCCAGTTAACATAGTGGGAGGTGTGAAGAAGACATTTCATCTGTTAATGGTGAGGTCCATCTGACAAGAACAGATGCAAGTTTGCGTATTTTATCCTAGAAGTACATGCACTCAAAATATTTCCTCTTGAAATCTCATGCAACGAGTTGAGTAAGATTTAAAAAGTGAAAGAACCTGTATTGTTTGCTTAAAGATGCAGAAAGGTTGGGGTAACTACTGGACTTTGTTTCCCAAATTGGGGGTCAGCCAGTATTGTTTTGTCCCAGAATCCTAAGTATATCCTAGTACCTAGCAAAGATGAAGCGAATCAGGTCTTGAATCTAGATGCTGACCTTTTGACTATAACATCAAGCCAATTCTCCCATCTTTCTCCTACCTGCCCCTTGAAGTGTTGTAGAAAATTCAAAAGCTTGGTTCCCATGATTTTGTGACATATTTGGTCCCAATAAAAGTTAATTGCCCAACTGTTGAATTTTAATTGAATCAAGGTTTCTGTAACCACTTTTGGATTCTAAACTTCTCCAAAACCTTTTATTAGTCTTTTAGTTCCGACAAGTTAGAGTATTACTCAAAACATTATTCTTGACCAACTTCTTAACCTCTTGGTGCTCTGTTCCCTACTGTATCATCCAGGGGAAGGAGATGGTAAGGAGGAAATAATGTGTGCTAGGAGTCCTCCCCCACCCCTCCAACTCATTTCCAAAAGTTTAAAAGACATGTGAAGTACCCCCTGAGGCTTTTTCCAGTGTTGAGATGGAAAATGTGTTACAAAAAGAGCACTGTAAAAACAAAGGAGGCAAGATAGCTGATGAGATGTATGATAATTCATGTTCTATATCCATCCAGTCAGATGGGCGGGGTACTACTACTACTACTGTTAATTAGTAAAAAAGGTAAAGGTACCCCTGCCCGTACGGGCCAGTCTTGACAGACTCTGGGGTTGTGCGCCCATCTCACTCAAGAGGCCAGGGGCCAGCGCTGTCCGGAGACACTTCCGGGTCACATGGCCAGCGTGACATCGCTGCTCTGGCGAGCCAGAGCCGCACACGGAAACGCCGTTTACCTTCCCGCTAGTAAGCGGTCCCTATTTATCTACTTGCACTTGATGTGCTTTTGAACTGCTAGGTTGGCAGGCGCTGGGACCGAACAACGGGAGCGCACCCCGCCGCAGGGATTCGAACCACTGTCCTTTCAATCGGCAAGCCCTAGGCGCTGAGGCTTTTACCCACAGCGCCACCCGCGTCCCTCCAATACCCGTGCCACTGTTAATTACAGTGCCTTAAATGCAGTTACAGGTCTTAGCTGTGATGCCTAAATATTTCTGATGATAAACCATAGAGATGGGGGAAACTATCTTTTTCTGTAGTTAGGAGGCAGGCTTTGCTCTTTAGCAATAGTCAAACTGCCTGTGTTAATGAATCAGCTATAAGCAGGGATCAAACCTTTTGCCTTTTTAGCTCTGCTTCCTCTTGGCTGGAGAGATGATGTCACCATAATGTGAGTGCTATGTTCTCCTTTTATGGAGTTAAACAGACTCAACTCGGAGTTGCTCATGCAGAGGAAGTGGGTGATAAAGGCCTGTTAGGATATTCTGTAACTGAGTTGTGAAGCACTAAGCAGCATGTTAACATTTCCTCTTCTTATCCCCACCCTCCCCAGAGTTCAAAATATAATCTCCTCTTGGGCAATTAGAACACCTCAAATGCATGTACTTGGGAAGCATGTAATAACTACTATTATTTTGACACTTCTGCTACAGAACTCTTCTATTTTTTTCCAGCTACAAGGATTCCACAGATACATAAAACTATATTTAAATTTGCATGATGAAGCAGTTTGCATCAAATGCTTCCAAGCCATGCATCTCATAAGATGGACTCTAGTCAATGAGAGATTGTACCACAATAGTCCTGCTAGTCTACAAACTTGTGTGTTGCTGTAACAGCCCATCTCTCTGGAATAAATAATAATTTTGCCTCTTTAAAATCTGTATTGCTTCTTAAGTGTTAAAGACCAGGCTTGATAATAAATATTGAACAGAATTTGTACAGCTCATAATACAGCTGCTCATTGAATAACTGCTCTGAAATACAGGGCCAGTGCTATAGACTAATGCGTTACTTATTAAAAGCATAGTCAAAAGATACATATCTGGGCCTGTAAAGCAGATGTAGACTCCTTCTTTAATTATCTTATAAATGAGCATTTGGTTACATTTATTTTCCTTCTTCTTTTCTCCCCCCCCCCCTCCCCCAGCAAAACAAATCTAGGCTATCTGAGCACTTGCACACTCCCCAGAAAGAGCAGCCCAATATCCTGCTGGACAGTCAGTTTTGAAATGGGTGCCTCTGTTGTATTTATTTTATTTATCGAAACTTACAGATCACATAATAATGATCAAGAAAGAAAAATTTCTAAGCAGTTTACATAAAATAATGTAAAACATTTATCTGACAATACAAACACATTTAATCTGTAGGATAATCTCATGAGCATAATAGAGCCCAGATTGAACGGAAAATATAATATTCTAAAACATAACATAGCTGCTGTATCATTGTGCAATTGTTCAGCTCTTTCTGTGTATGTGCGTTAGCTTACTGTTTTGGGGGAGGGAAGTCTGTTTGTTCTAAGAGTTGAGCAACAGGAAGTAGGATACCATGCGGCACTTCTCACTTCTCAGGCAGAAGAATTCCAGCTATCCCAGTGATGACTGCTCTACTAGGCTGGGAAAATTCTCTCCTTCTCCTCGCCCCCCCCTCCAAAGGGGCCTATTTCCTTTTATGGTAGTGTCTGCATACTTGCCATGTGACTTGCCTGTACTTGTGCAGGTACATTCTTTAAAGCTTAAGGAGGAGGTGACTAACCAACCTGCAGCTGACAATAGAGGGGGAGGGGGGATTGTTGCCACACTTGGGGGATTTTTCTGACTAGTTTGCCTGCTAATGCATCAAATTCTATAGGGATGAAGGTACTTCTTTTCCCACAAGGAATTTCAGGCTAATTGGTCAGCTGCTGAGTTGAATTTCTTCCTGCAGGCTGGAATGGAAGTAGAATGGCTCCTACTGTAGGCAAAAGGACGGCTGGTTATGACTCAAGATGCATAGGGCTACTGCAGGCGTTCTCCATTTGGCTTCCCCCTATAGTAATGAGGCATGAATTGGTGTTTGGATACAGAGACAGTGTACTTTAAGCACCTGTAGCTTCTTTTAAAAAGTGTCATCATTATTCAGAGAAACAACTGCCTTCCTGGAATTGCCTGCATGATACAGAACCACCCAGTTGTCTGTGTTACTGAATACACCTCCTGGGGCTATGTGCAAATGAATCAATGCCCAGTCATGCAGAGCCCATTAACTGTTGAGAATCCTTCAACTGTATGCTCTTATGCACTGGTAGAGAGTTCGAAAACTTGTCACTTACCTTGCAAGGCACATGTATGCTAGTGGAGTAATCTAACTGGTTATTAATTAATTTGGGTGATCTCTGACTAAGTCATGCTCTGAGCAGACACACTGAAATCAATAAACTTCAGTACCAAGTCAGTTTATTTCAGTGGGTCTACTCAGAATATGACTTAGTTGGAGACCACCCTCTGGATGTAGCTAAGTACCATATAAAATGCACTATATGAGTAGCTGAATTACTAACCCTGAATCCCAGCTCTTCAGTTTCTTTGGTTCCTGCAGCAGTGGTTAAAAAATCAGGTTAAAAAAATGCTATTGGATATGGCTCTGTATCAGCAAAGAACTCTTGCTTGCACGCTTGGTTAAGTTATGTCACCTTCTAATCTTACCTGACACAAAAAGGAATTTTAGTTATACATGTAGGAGAGTATAAAACAAGTGATATGGTTCTCCCAACTATTTGGAATTTTTTTCTGCGCATACCACACCGAGAGCAGGAATTCTGTAGATAACATGGTGGCTGTGAAAATAGGCAGGATTTATTAATTTGTTTATCAGTAATCCCAGTCATATCCCAGTCAATAGGCATTGAAGCTACCCTTTAAGACCCCACCCCTCCATTGCATTTTGTTGAATCTGCTGGGGGTGTATGTGCAAGAAAATACAACAACAGAGGTGCAGGCTATGTTGAAGAGATTTGCCAAGAGGCCTGATACTATGCAACTTTGCTTAAGAGGCAGTGAGATGGAATAAAGGTGACCTTGGCCTGAATCTGATCGTCTTTTGTTTGCTTCTTAATTTCAGATCGAGAGGATCAGGCCATTCTTTGCACGTAAGTATTTGCATAATTTCCCCATTGCTGATATAGTTCTTGGCAGTTTAAGCAGCTTTTAAAAATGTAGTTGACTCACAGGAGTGGTTTTACTGTGAAACTTTAATCTCTCCGGGTCTAACTAATACTTTGAAAGGCAGGTGTGTGCATAATTTTTCACATGTTTACCAAGTCTCACTAGAAAAAGATAAGGGCAGATAAAGACCAGGAGAAGATGTTATAGGCCCCCCTAGTGGAAGCATATCAAGTGTAAATGCTTGGAGAACTGGTAGTTAAGAAAGCAACCTGGTAGGTATTGTGGTAACCTTGTTCACCATATACAGGCTAGCAAGACATTTAGGGAAATGTGTGGACTAGGCTCCTGAAAACAATATTTTAGAAAGTTTTTAAAGAGAGGTAAATGTTTGCAAATATATCCCGATAATGCTTTGTCTTTTGCAGAGGTGAATCTGGAGCTGGTAAGACAGAAAACACCAAGAAGGTCATTCAGTATCTGGCTCATGTTGCTTCATCACACAAGAGCAAGAAGGATCAAGTAAGTTTCTGTATTCTAATAGGAATTTGCTTTGCTATTTCAACTGCAAACACAAGCTGACCTCTTTATGGGAGATAATTTAGTACTGATGGATGCTTTGTAGTAATGTGAATGGTCCCGAATTTTATGTGAGACTGGCTAATATTGTGCTCCTGACTTGTGTTCACTGACTTCAGTGAAGTGGCAGTAGATGTTGAATTGTGTCTAAATGGCCGCTGTATGTGGCAGGGCATTCACCTACTGGCAGGGAGGTACCATCTGCCTCCTTATTGTAGCGTCAATTTAAAACTACTTGACCACCTCTTCTCCTGGAGTTGTGGCTGCCCCCCTTTCATTTGCAATGAAGAAAGTGTTCCATCGCTAGAGCCTTCTTTACTATTATAGGTAATAACCAAAAACACTCTGACAGCGCGTGTCTTTTGTGCTAAGGAGGGTATCTATGAAATATTGTCTCATTTATTTTTCCTCCCTTCTCTTGATGGATTATGTCCGAACTCATCAGTTGGGACTTCATAGGTGAGCTGCACGTTTACTGCACGATCTGCACCAGGAATGTGTGTGTTGCTCTACTGTGTGACTTATAGCAGCTTTTCACTCCCACCAATGTCACCTTTTGCCACTATCAGTTCACAGTTTGAATCACACAGCTTTCTTCCTCCCGAGACGTCCCGAATGGGAGACTACAGTTTACCTCATGACACTTTCTCACGTATAGTCAAAACCTATTAGTAATTCTCACTTTAGGTCTGTCTGAATAGAATTTCCCATGTGCACCGAGAGGCATTCTGCGCAGTGACACAGATACTCTGTGCTGTTCCAAAGAGGGTATCTGGTATCCATGGTATTCGGGCTAGATAGAGCAGCTGACTTTCTCCACTCTCCTCAACCCATTCGGCGTACTTGCTGTGGTGCAGGATGCTGGGAAAGGTCATGAAGAAACTGCCCCGGCACAGGCTGGATGTTCCAGCTCAGAGCTCTTTGCCCGAGTTAAACACATGAGGAAATGCTAGTTATCTTGTAAACATTATAATGAAACCCAGATGCCAAGTGTATTCCCTGTTGCTACATAAAATCTTGGGTTTTGATTCTTCAATGTACTGGCATGCTGTGTGTCCATAGGGTTAGCTCTCAAAATATCTCTGCATGGTGTGTGTGCGTGTGCGCACATTCTAATGAGTGGCTTTTGGAAGCAAACCAAGATAATAGTCTTCTGTATGCCAAACCTTTTGAGAGATGACAGCTGCTCCAATAGACTGTCAGTGAGAATACTTAGAACAGGCACAAAAAACATTTCTGTGTTAGAATTTAGGGATCTGAAAGCATGTATATTCTGTCCCAGTGCTGTCAAAACCTAGGATATAAGGTGGCAATCAATCAGCCCCCAGTGTAACAATTTTGGAGCCCTTCCCCCAGCTTTAACTTGAAGTCCTTTTGGGGTTTTTTAAAGATTAGTCAAAGTACTGTATTGCTTTTAGAAGCCTGAAGCGGACATAGAACTTTTTTATGTTGTGTGTTGATGTTTAAATCTAACTATCACAATCAATCTTTCCACCCATGCTTTTGAGTAGGAATTAACAATTATTAATGGCTTATTTAGGAGAGTTTTGATTCCCCCCCCCCCCAGACATGCTTGGAATCAATATTTGTGATAGTTTCCAGGGTCAGGAGACAGGCCTGTTGATCAGGAAAGTTATGTTAAAGGATGGCTGGGTATGACATGCACCCGGCTTTATGTATTAATAGGCTTTAGATTGCAGAGTTTTAAAATCACAACTTGGGCAAACTTTTCACTATGCAACTGAAATTCTTAGCACCGCCAGTGCTTTCAAGCAAAGCTGTCCACAGCATTTGGTATTTTCTAAAGTTTCTCAGCAGCAGCAGCATTGCTGGAGGAGGAGGTTGGCATGATCTGCTGTTTCAGCAGACCGGCTGGTTAGTTCCAAGGTGGGACAATTAGTTCAAACTGTCTCTTCTCATTCTGAATCCCTTCTGAGTTCTGCTTCAGCTGGCTTTAGTCATGAGTAGAGGGGTGGAAATCTTTTAAAGCCTTTTCCGGACCAGACATCAAATATCTTAAGACTCCCAAGGGTGATACTGTTCCTGGATTCTTTCCTGGAGGAAGTATTTTGAGCTGCTGTGTGGGAAAATTGTGAAGATACTCTTTATTCAAGTTTTTCTGAAATGATAAAAGGCTCATGCCCACACTGTGGCCAAATGGAACAGAATCTGTGGCTGTAGTGACATGCATTATTAAATTGGCTATGCGACACACAAAAAAGAATGAAAAAGTTTAGGCTGCAACTGAAGAAAAATAAATATTAGCAATCCATATTGAGGACCTGTTAGGGCATTATTTCACTCCTGGGATTGTGTCCAGGAACAGGCTTTGGGCTCATGTGCCCCTCACTGTTGTGTGATCAAATGAAGAAATTGCATAGGGTATGGGATTTCCTTGGTTCTGAGGTACTCTACAATGACATCTTAAGTCATGTTCCTGATCTCTTCTTGGTGAGAAATAGTATCTGAACAGACCCTAACTCATGAATCAGAGATTTCAAAAAAGGACATTGTATATTACTTGATCACAATATGCAGTCATTCCCTCTACTAAGAATTGTTGGTGGTGAGTGCTGGCAGAAATAAAGCTAAAATGGGACTGCTGAGAAACAAGATATTGGATTGAGGAAGTCTCATATTTGATGAAGTCTTAAGCAACGCCTGCAGCCCTACGAGGACAATCCCCCAAACAACCTATTGAGGACTGAGCATGCCCAGAAGTCATAGTTGGGAAAAAAGAAACAGCACTCCTATTTTGGGATGAGTATGCATTGCAACATCTTGTTTCAAATGCATTTGGAAGCTCTAGGTTTCCCTAATCTTACTGTCATCTAGGTAGCCAATTCCTTCTCTAAATTCTTCACTGGTTAAGTTTATATGGGCAGCTACAATAGCTTGTGCTTCTTTGGGTCTCTAAAACAGCCTCCCCCTTCCTTCTGTGGCTGGCTCCAACCCATTTGTGTCTCTTCTTAATTCTCTCTCTCCCCCCCCCCATTTTTCTTGTGAAAAAGGTGCAATGAATTACTGTTGACTGCAGAAAAACACTCAAAGCAACCATTGCTCCTTATAGCTACATTTTTAGCCCTGGAGTCCTGCATTGGAATATTTAAGCTGCTTCTGCTTCCTCTAAACATAGCTTTTCTTCAGATCTTGACCCTGCGCTGAAGTTGTAGTGTTTCGGTTTGTGACATCACTCATTTCCATAGCAACAGATTGCAGTAACAAACAAAGGATTAGGACTCCACTGCAGGATCAAACGGGAGAATTGCGGGGTGGGGGGGGGCAGAGGCCTTCCTAGCACACATACATATATGACAATAGAGGAAATTCTACATTGCTGGCAAAATAAACTTTTCGGCACTCATCTGAGGCTTTGCTTCCTTCTGCACAGCTGATGGGGTGGTCTGTGATGGATAGCAGCTGTCTTAGCCAGAATCTATTCCCATGGCCCAACAGCCCACTGTCACCATGAATAAATGTTGTTGCTGCTGTTGTTGTTGTTGTTGTGGTACCAAGCTGCACAACGGACAGCAGAGTTCAGAGCTCTTCTAAATGTATGTGAGGTTGGATCACTTACAGGAAACCCAAAGCAACAGTTGAGTAAAGGCCCCTTTCTTAGCCCTGCATTCAGCTGAGTGAGCAAAACTGTCAAGTTTACACTGCAACTGTTGTAGCACCAGCAGCAGATTTGGTGCTATATGGAAACCGAAGAGTTGTGTATCTGAGCTCTGGGAGGTACTAAAGTCCAGTGGAAAGCAAGTTTAGAAACATAGAAAGCTGAAATAGGAGGACAAGTTGATGCAGTGTGATCTTAGGTCAGCAAAAATGGAACAGTTTTTCAGCAGCTATGTATTCATATAAACCAGGGGTCTATAAACCAGGGGTCAGCAAACTTTTTCAGCAGGGGGCTAGTGCACTGTCCCTCAGACCTTGTGGGGGGCCGGACTATATTTTGAAAAACAAAGCAAGAATTAATTCCTATGCCCCACAAATAACCCAGGGATGCATTTTAAATAAAAGCACACATTCTACTCATGTAAAAACATGCTGATTCCCAGACCATCTGCGGGCAGGATTTAGAAGGCGATTGGACCGGATCCGGCTCCCCGAGCCTTAGTTTGCCTACCCATGATATAAACCTTGAAGGCAGCAGGTTTTGTTTCTCTGAGTTTACTGGATGGAGAGATTTTTCTTTTGATGCGATTAGTTTACCCTTAAGGAAGTGTATTCCTTAAGGTATACATCTCCCAACAATCTACACAGTGCTACTTATGGAAATAAGTGTTTGGAGCCAGGAGTTGACAGAATATATCACCTTCTAAATGAATGGGTTGAAAGTAATTTTCATGTCTGATTTCCTGACTCCAGGGGGAGCTTGAGAGGCAGCTACTGCAGGCCAACCCCATCTTGGAGGCCTTTGGAAATGCCAAAACAGTTAAGAATGACAACTCTTCAAGATTTGTGAGTATCTGCCTCCTTACTTGAATTATGCATTTGAAGTTTGGGGGGCAGGGGAAGGATATAGTTGAATGTGGTTTTAGATGTTTGGCCTTGGATGTAGTTCTGGATACAAACTTCACCTTGTCTGCATTTGAAGGGTATTTGGGGCAAGCAGATTATCCACAAACTCGTATTAATACTATATGTGTGAGTCATCCTAAACCTTGATTGCCTCTGATATAGTTAGCAATAGCAAACATTTTATTTGTATGCTGCCATTCCAAAGTTAAAACCAAGCTCAAGGCAGCTTACAACATATATAAAAAATTGCATAACTACATAAACATAATGAAGTAGTCATAAACAAAAAATCAAATATACTTATCTGTTTACTGTGTACAATATCCTTTTTAAGAATGATTTGAAACATTTATTTTAAAAGGAAACTGAAGCTATAATGGTGTGGTATTAGATATTGAATACTCTGTGCCATGTAGCACCTGGAAATGAATAGAAGCCAAAGTGGCCTATTTAAAATTATATTTTCCCTGCCTTCACTACAAGTGGCATCTGAGGCGGCAGATGTCCTAGGTCCTGGTCCTCTACTGAGATCCATCTAACTTATGAGTCACTTAATGCTTGTAAGAGTATCCCGTTATCAATTTCCTTGGCTGTTCTGTAGAATGAGCCTGAGTTTTATATAGAAATCTAGAATAGCAGCTGTATATCCCACATTTACAATATGTGTAGTCGGCTAACAGTTCTTGTTTTCTTTCTCCTTTCAGGGAAAGTTCATCAGAATCAACTTCGATGTAAATGGCTACATTGTAGGAGCTAATATTGAGACCTGTATCCTTCCCACAGATAGGGAAATCCAAATAACAACTAAAGTGGGGGGAGGAGGAGAGCACACAGGCATCTTGGCTTAAGAAAATGTGTGGGCGGATAGTGTTTTGAAGTTGTACTTTGAAGAAGCGACTTGCCTTTTATGAAGACAATAATATTTTCAGAAGAGCTTGGCAACCTTTGATTGAAGTGCTCATGAGTAGTGATCTTATAGCTACATTTAAAATAAGATCTCTTCCTGAAGTACTTGTGATCCAGTTCAACACTAATACACCATTTGTGAACATTTGTGTTAACTCACATGCACTATGGGCTCAGCTGCTGAGAGCCACGCTAGGGCAGAAGCCTCAATCTGGCAGAGTAATACCTGAGCTGCCTTTTAAACATACCTCATCGAGTCCAAAATAACAACTCTTTACATCCTCCCCCCAAAACCCTTTATTCTGTTCTGCCAAACTCCTGCACACTTAAAGTTTGTGGGTTACAGTGGTACCTCGGGTTAAGTACTTAATTCGTTCTGGAGGCCCGTACTTAACCTGAAACTGTTCTTAACCTGAAGCACCACTTTAGCTAATGGGGCCTCCCACTGCCACCATGCCACCGCTGCACGATTTCTGTTCTCATCCTGAAGCAAAGTTCTTAACCTGAAGCACTATTTCTGGCTTAGTGGAGTGTGTAACCTGAAGCGTATGTAACCTGAAGCATATGTAACCTGAGGTACCACTGTACTTTGTTTTTGAAAAGTCTTTTATGTATCTTTTTCTTTAATAGTAGTATGGTGACAGAAGGAGAGGGTAATATGAACAGAAGTCGAGCATTCAAAGTATAGAGGCTTAATTCCTGAATGTGAGAGGTTTTTGCAAAAACAACTTTCCCAGTTTGGGTCTGAGAAAGATGCCAAGCTACCTGAGAATCTGTATACATAGAATTTATGTAGACATGGGTAGTTGTTTGTTCTCCCTTAACTTACCAAAGATCTGTTGGAGAAATCGAGAGCAATACGCCAGGCCAAAGAAGAACGAACATTCCACATCTTCTATTACTTGCTGACCGGAGCAGGGGAACACCTGAAGAGTGAGTACTTGGTGCTTAAATTATAGACTCCTAGTTTACTAGTAGTCTCTTTAGAAGTGCTTTGCACAGGCATTCTGTCTTTTTTTTAACCCTTTCCTCTTGTATAGTCTTTGTTCCCCCAAGACTGATCTAGCTTTGTCAGTCTCAACCAATGTCAACATTTCCTTATCTGAAGGCTATACTGAGTTAATTAAGGACATGAGAAACATCAGTTAGGAGTGTCAACAGCACTCTTAGAATACTGCAAAAGAATTTACTGAACTTGCAGCAAGTAATTGCCCTTCACATGATTTATGGGTGAGAATATAGGCAGCAGGGAGTCACTGTTTTTGTAAGTAAGCTGGTTCTGCTGCTTTCTGTAAGTGTTTTACCAAATGGGTTATTGAAGTTAGACACCATTTAATTGAAGTTAACCCAACTAACCATTTTTTGTGGGTGTGGGATAGTTCTTACCTGTTTACTACTGTTGCATAACTATCGGCAGAGCAATGTTTAGATCTCTAGATAAGGAATGAAAAGAAAAGATTCACGTGACCCTTTCAGATGGAAACAACATTAAGCTTCTGCTTAATGTTGAAGATCTAGCAATTGCTGGAATGCAAGAATACTTAGCCTAGGGTTTAATATAGGAGGCCTAATAAGGCATCCTTAATACCGAGTAGTTGTATATTTGAGCTGTCAGACTTGTCATATAAGCCTTGCTACTTGCCCTGAATGTTTACCCTGAAGTTATGCACTAATGTTTAAACTTTATTGCCTCTTTAGATGACTTGCTATTGGAGCCCTACAACAAATACCGCTTCCTTTCTAATGGGCACGTTACAATCCCGGGTCAGCAGGACAAGGACATGTTTCAAGAGACGATGGAGGCAATGAGGATCATGGGCATTCCAGATGAAGAGCAGATTGGTATGAAGCTTCTAAAAAAGGCTTTAGATGTGCAAGCGAGTTGTGGTGAAGATTGCTAAATAACAGTGAAATCCCCAAGCACCTGGATACTTTGAGTTGTTAAATTAGTGATCTGCATGTGCCTATCTGGGGATGTTAGATAGTGGCCTTTCCCTGCATTCAGGTTAATTTTGGCAAGTACCCTCTTTCTGCAAAGAGAGGTTTCAAAAGGACAATCTCTCTCTCTCTCTCTCTCTCTCTCTCTCTCTCTCTCTCTCTCTCTCTCTGTCACACACACACACACACACACACACACACACACGAGCAAGTAGCTTGCCAGCCTACATTTCAAGCCGCCCAGCTTTCTTTCCACCTTTTTTTCAAGCTTGGTTAAAACAGCTGCTCCTACTGCTTTGTGTTGTGGATGAACATCCAGTCTAAAGGTTTTTAGATGTGTAATTTGTTGTGTATTTAGCAGATTAATTGCACTGCAGAAAGTGTGCTGGGGAGACCACAGATTCAGGAAATTTTATATATATATATATATATATATATATATATATATATATATATATATATATATATATATATATATATATATATAAAATATAATTTGTTTGTTTGGCTTTAATTACAAAGACAAAAACTCCTTTTACATTCATTCTATAAGTATGACCCATCCATAGACCCATTCACCAGGGTACTGAGAGAGGTACACACTGCTCTTTTTATACTACACCCAATTGCTGACACAGCTTAATTAACACAACTTAACAGCACCTGCTATACTGTTTCACAGCTGTAAAACTAGGTCATGATATTTACTCTGGCCTTTAAAGAGATACACATCTTGTGAAACAATAATGAACCTTAATTTTTAAATAAACCATTCAACATAACTGAGTGATGAAAAAATGCTCCTCCTTCCCTGTTTCAGCTGCTGAATGCATTAAATACTATACAGTATAAAGCATGTGAAGATCCCACATCTGGAAGGCAGGTGGTTTGAAAGCCTGATTTTAGGCTCAAAGCTTTAAACCTCTTTAAAACATGTTTGTTTAAATTGAATAAAAAGTAACTTTTTGGCTGGAGAAGTTGGTCCATCTGATGGAGCAAACATACAGTAGTACAGTGTTTTTGGAATGACTTATATAGGTTGCCTTAGCTTGGAAGTTTGGAACTTGGGATGTTTACCCAGAAATAGACAAACCCCGCAAGGGTACTGAAACCTAAAATGAGATACTTGACTTTGAAAGAGTAGAGTATCTGCAGGCCCATTTTTTCCACAGCTAATATTTAATCATGATACTCTCCCCATTGTGTTGTGTGGGGCGAAGTCTGTGATCCTCCCATAGGCTCTTAACTCATGAAAAACAGGCAAGTAAGTAGCCCTCATTGATTATAGACAGCAGCATGGTTCATAGTAAACTTGCAGCTCCTGTAACGTAGTACTGTATCCTGAGTGTCAGAATCCTTAGTGCACCAAGGTCCCTGCCTGTAAGACATACCTGACTGCAGATGCGGCATCACAGGAGACAGGGCCTAATGACTGTCTGCATCTGTCAATACAGCATTGGACTCAATGTTTTGGGGTAACTTAATTGTAGGTGACTCTGGAGTCTCCCTGCTTCAGTGCTGGCATTGCCACAAAGTGTTAGCACTACCACTTTGTTCTTTAGAAGCATGGAAGATTAAAAGGTTAGACGTCATTGCATATACCATATCAGTGCTCCTCCTGGACCTTTTATGAGTGGACCCAAATGTATCATTTTGTAAGCTGCTTCGGGTCACTTGTGAAAAAAGATTAATAAATGCAATTATAGTAACATCCACTCTCCTCTTTCATAATAAATCTGTTAGGCAAAATGTGTTAGTCTCTTTGTATTACATATTCTGCTACCAAATAATGATGCCTTTCGGTATTTGATAGCAGAATATGCGACATTTTCTGAAATGTCACAGGTTGTAAGATTATTATTATTTTTTAACAAAAAAATTCCTTGGCTTTTGGGGCGCATGAGCTGGATGATAATAATGTCCTTTGAGCCATCTTGCCTTTTCCAGGAATTACTGTTTCTTATATTTCTGATCAGGCACGCATGTAATTGTTTTGTAAGCTGTATCGGTCAGAATATAAATCTAGCATGAATACAATGTGTAACCAAAAAGGTACTAGAGGGAGGTTTGGGAATACTTAGACAATTCCAAGGTTTGTAGAAGTACCAAGAAATATTGAGATAAAAAAAATAAAGGTGGATGACCCTCCCAAAACATGGAAGACTGGCTGTTGGGTAAGAGGAGAAATGGTGTGGAGTATTGTGGAGGAGCCCATGGCTGACTGGGACGGTGAACAGAAGCATTTTGTTGCAGATCCATTTATGCAACTCCAATATACCAAAAGGCTAGTGGGAATGAAACAATTGGTCGTTCGTTCATCTGTGCCTGGTGCTTCTTAAGTGACATGTAGTAACTTTTGGGTGTTTTCTTTAGGTCTGCTGAAGGTGATATCGGGTGTTCTTCAGCTTGGTAATATTGTCTTCAAGAAGGAGCGCAATACAGACCAAGCCTCCATGCCAGACAATACAGGTAAATAAATTCCCCCATGGGCCGGAAGTCGGTGCTGCTTTGTGGAAGAGCCCACTTCTTAAAATTTTGGCATCACATATGAAGTCAGACGAGAGTGGAAATATGTACTGTAGTGAACTCTAGTGAGTGTGTGCAGCACAGCAATACCCTTGATGGCTTTTTGATGTAAACTGGATATCCTCGGTAACTGCTGTTGCCTCCTGGTGGCAAACATATTATCTACATGTAAATATTGGGTCATCCACTGTGTAATTGCAACCACCCGTGAATAGGCACATGTAATGCCTGTTGCTATTACATTATAGAACGCAGGACAAGTGAAGGAAGGGGTGTAGAATGTAGGGAAAGAGTGAGGGAGCAGCGCCAGTTGGTGGTAGCTGAAAGGAAAGATGCAGAAGAGAAATGCAGGACATAGGAGGAAGAGAGTAGACAAGGCATCGAGAAGGTGAGGAAAGCCGAACATGGGCAACAAAATTAATAGATAGCAAGCAACTGTGTATGATTGGGATTAACTACAGTGACACAAACTTGACTGGTTTGGGGTTGGGTCACTTGCAGGAAGTTGATCATCAAAACTAGATACTGATTCTTGATCTATAGGAGTGATTATCTCTCCTCATCTATATTTTAGAACAAGTATGCATTACAGACTTTCTTGTGCCAGGCAGAAGGTGAATGAGGGAACAGCCAGAAACTGAGTTCCAGTTGTGTAATGGGAGCTGGCATGCATTTAGGACTTGAGTGGGGTTGTGATGGAACCTGCTTCCAATTCACGGCTGAAACAAATTAGTTTAAATGTCACAGTTGCCCTCTAATATCAAATGTGAAACTCCTGACTGAGACAGATGCCTATGTGTTTTGAAATTGCTGTGATCATGGTTTCTGGCATTTGAATATTAGAATATTAGAAATATTAGAAATCTGATGCCAAGCCAGAGGGGCAGTAAAACCTTGATTCAGTAAGCCAGACCTCATGCCATCTACAACTCAAGTGCCTTAAATGGTGAGGGGAAGTGTAGCTGTGTTCTCTGAATCAGGGAGTCTTTCATTCATAAATGCTCATGGAATTGGTGGAGCCACCAGCAGGTACTCGAGTCTGCAAGAAATTGTAAGCAGCCAAGTGTAAGCTGTTGAAAAACCTTCAGAAATCAGCACACCTTTCTTAGTAGCTGAATTTAGCACTTAAACTGATTTACACCTTGGTAAGCAGGCTTGTAACGGAGATATTTCTTTGGTAGTGCAAGTCTGTCAATCAAAAACAGGCAGGGATTGTTGTCATCCTTTCCTAGAAAACCCAATAATTTATGATCACATGTAACTCTCACTGTTCTTTCAATGTGGAACTCCTAGGTGCATAGGGTTAGTAGGTAGGCATCTCTCATTCAGACGGTGACCAGACTTATTCCTGCCTGGTTTCAGCAAGCTGCTACATACTTTGCCTTCAGATCATGCACTAAACCTAGAGTTTCTCTAACAAATGAGTGGCATACACAAAACAATAATCAACCCTCTGTATCTCTATCTGTAGCACACAAAGAACAATGGTTTCAACTTTCCCTGTGTTTGAAAAGTTGTTAGGTTCCCTTAAGTGACACTCTGCAGAGCAGTGTACTTAAAAATACTCATTTTCACAGTAAAATGGAAGAAACAAATATTAAAACTTGGCTTTTGCTCTTTCTCTCTTGTAGCTGCTCAGAAAGTTTCCCATCTTCTGGGTATCAATGTGACAGACTTCAGCAGAGGAATTCTCACCCCTCGTATCAAAGTGGGACGAGACTACGTCCAAAAGGCTCAAACTAAAGAGCAGGTATGTTTTGTACAGGTTTGCAACAAAGACAGTAAAGAATAAGCAGTATCTTTACACGGACATGTAGACAGATGATCAGTGGATCACATAAGTGGTTCTAGAGACGGACCTGTGAAATAGGTTTTCAATGAAATGAGCATGAGCTGTGTGTTGAGAGTTAGACTGCAGTCCTGTTCATTGTAGTAAGTCCTATTGAATGCTGTGGAGCTTACTTTCAACTGAAGGTGCATAGGAATATATTTCAAGTCTTTAAAGGGTGAATTCCCAACTGGTTCTAACTAGAGTCATTCTGTGAAGCTCCATATTGGAACAATGCAAAGAGTAGTAGTTGGGAATGTAAAGCTCTGGTGTTCATGTTTCTTTCCTGCGCCCATGCACATCCCACACCCCACCCAGCAACATTCTGTATGCGTGCTGCTGCCAGTATGGTGTGTACAAACAGGATGAAAGCTGAAAAGTTCCAAAAGCCTTTAAAAAAACTACAAAAAACCTCCGTATTTGAAAGTAAGATAAGAATATTTGCAGATTATCTTTGCATAATTCAAGAAGATGATGTTCTGAAAAGTAAAAAAGCCATGATCTCACTGTTGGCGTCCATCAGGCCAGAGGGAATTTCTCCTGAACTGAGTTGCCTCTCTTCTTGCTTCAGGCTTTTATATGGTAGTACCAGCCCTGTAGCATTGGCTGACGCATGTGGTTTTGTAGAGGCGAGTATTTACGAAAGATTTAACTTTCTGACAATTGATGGGGCTCCTAATGATTCAGGCACTGCAACCTTAAATTTAACAATTGTGATAGTGTTTTTTTGCCATCTGGTTTGGGTTGTACATGTGACTTTTACCCCCTTTTTTAAAGGCTGACTTTGCCATTGAGGCTCTGGCTAAAGCCACTTATGAGCGCATGTTTCGTTGGCTGGTGATGCGTATCAACAAGGCACTGGATAAGACAAAGAGACAAGGAGCATCTTTCATAGGAATCCTTGACATTGCTGGCTTTGAAATCTTTGAGGTAAGTAAAGGGCAGCCGCACTTTTAAATACCAACATACTGTGTTTGGATGTTAGGGTTGCTCAAGGAGGGATGTCAACTAAGAACCTCCACTTGAACTGTGGTTCTTCCAGTTTCATCCCAGGGCTCAATCAGGAAGGAATGCAAGGGAGCCCACCTTGGATGTACTGGACCATAGTGTACTCGTATCACATAATTTTTCAGTGATCCCAGGCAGCAAGTAGGAACAAAATTGAATTCTTTTGAAGAGACGCTAGAGACATTCTTAAAGTCCAGTATAAGCTCCTTTTTTGAAAGATTTTGGCTTGGATCTTAACTAGGCTTCCACAAATGGAAGGTCTCCTTCCATGGACTGGACCAAGATCCAGCAGAGCATCCCTCTAGCAGAAATAGGAACAGGCAGTTTTTGCTGATCCCCCTCCGTGCACTGTATCTTATTGTAACCCAGAGGTCCCCCCAACCCTCTAGACCAGGGGGGAAAGGGGGTGCATGGGATGGGAATTGGCAAATCTCATTTCCCCCATCTACTGGTGGGGGCATTATGAGTGCAACTTCCCTCAGGGGACACTTCAGCCAACATGAGCAAACTTAGGGTCCGATCCTAGTTTTTCAGTGTTAGATGTAATCTTATGGTCTTGGTATGCCTGAAAAATCCAAAATGACTGTGTTTAAAAATGATTTTGGAACAAAATAAATAACCTTAATGTTTGCTGTCAAATACTCTTTCTTTCAGTAAAGTAAGAATTGGCATGCAGGATTGCTGCTAAGTGGAGAGCAGATGTCTGCTGCTCCAAGTTTAGAACTGATGCTCAAATGAGTGCTGCTAAGCACCTAACAAGATGCCTTCTTCATCTCAGTAAATAAGGCAGTGGAGAAACTGTAGCTGAATGTTGGTTCAGAAATGGGGATACTAGTAGGTAACCGTTTGGTGGGCAGCATTCACCTAGACCTGTGTTGTTCTATTTTTCCCGAATTAGCTGAACTCATTTGAACAACTGTGCATTAACTACACGAATGAGAAGCTGCAACAGCTCTTCAACCACACCATGTTCATTTTGGAGCAAGAAGAATACCAGCGTGAGGGCATAGAATGGAACTTCATTGACTTTGGCCTGGATCTGCAGCCCTGCATTGATCTTATAGAAAAACCGGTGAGTGACTCATGCATCGTGTCCTGGGTAGTACAGAACAGTTATTGCAGTGAGCTTAAGGCCCGTATGCACAAACCTCTTGATTTATGCTAAGAAGCTGAATTTATCTACATAAGTGTGGCCTATGAGCTTATGAGGCCACCACTTTGCTGCAGCGGAGGTAGTTGAATGCGGTTAGTTCCTAGGTATGAAACTGCCGGGGAACAGCATGTAAGCAGCCTTGGATTCCGTGGTGGAAGGCACTAGGTTACAATTAAAAGATAATAAATTTAATTTGAATAAACTGGCAAAAACTCATTTAAATGTAGAATTCAAAAGTGGCATATAAAAGGAGCAAGAAATGGGATAGTTTAGAGACTGCTTATGGCCAATCTGGAAAGCTGCTTTGCTAAGAGCAATTGATAGATTTCATTTTGTGCGCTTTTCTTGTTCAAAACCATGAATCTTTATAGCAGTGCTGATTTCCACCTGCTTTCTTTTTTTAACACAGGCTGGACCTCCTGGCATCTTGGCCCTACTGGATGAAGAATGCTGGTTCCCCAAAGCTACTGATAAAAGCTTTGTGGAAAAGGTGGTGCAGGAGCAAGGCACTCACCCCAAATTTCAGAAGCCAAAGCAGCTAAAAGACAAAGCTGATTTCTGCATTATGCACTATGCTGGCAAGGTAAGCCTTTGTATTTGTAGTAGAAAGAAAAGCAAAGAGGTGCTACTGAACTGTGGACAATTTAGGTCCTTCTGATTTGAGGGTTTGTTTTAGGCTAGTGAAAGCTATGTAGTGATCAAGTTCCACATTAGGAAAGGAAGCAGTGTGCTCCCATAAAGGTCTACAGCTTTCCATTTAATGGCAAGGCACATGAACTGTTGCGGATCCAGCCTTTCCGTTCTTCTCCTTACAGTGGCAGATTAAGCACTTGTTGACTAGCACTAGCACTTCTGTGGTGCTCTGGATAATTCACATTGGTGGTATCCAACTAAGTCATAGCTGGAATAGACCCACTGAGATCAGTAACTTAAGTTTGTCATGACTTGAAGCCCATTGACTTATGTGATCTACTCTGAGTTAAATCATACAATAAACTATAATTAAGCTTCACCACTTAGTACAGTATTTCTAGAATCATGTTCCATTTCAAGAGTGTGGCAATCACAGTTTTGCCTCTTTTTACTCAATACTGAGGCAAGGTTAATCTTTTGTAGCTAATATTAATGAATTAATTTCTTCTCTAGGTTGACTACAAAGCTGATGAGTGGCTGATGAAGAACATGGATCCCCTTAATGACAACATTGCTACTCTACTACACCAGTCCTCTGATAAATTTGTTTCTGAACTGTGGAAAGATGGTATGTAACCAGATTTCTTGCATATTTTTCTTAGAGTGCTTATCCAATATCTTTAAGCACTTTATATATATAGGGGCTTTCTACTCCCTTAAAATGTCAGTGATCAGTGTGATCCAAAACTTGTGTATGCTTTATTCTGAAAACTTTCCTCCTCCTGTTGCTGAACTGAGGAGAGATTGGAAAAGGGTCAAACTGTCAGGGGCAGGCAGCATTCCAGAATAACATTCAAACCGATGTTCCTTGTACTCTACCACATCCAAATATGGGATGTAATGAGATGAAACCAAACATTGCCTCTAAGGATTTCTTTGCTTATTCCAGTGCCATTAGGTATCTTGCACTCTGGATTATCTGCTTTGACTCTCACTGTTACTATCTCTTTTCTTGGGTTTTTCTTTGACGTCTCTGTTGCAGAGATGCAGAACGTTCAGAGAGCCTATTTCTATCAACACTTTCCTATTCTTCATCTAGAACCAGGTGACTGAGAAACCCCGGGTGTCGTGTCGTGTGTGATTCCTTCTAGAGCCATGCAAGAAATGCTTCCAATAAATCTTATCTGCCCCTTTGCCATTCCTGCTTGTCTGTCTCATTCAGTCCCTCTGCTTTTTTGCTAGTAGACCCTCTTGGGCTTGGAAAAATAACTGATCTTGTTAACAAGGTGTGATCACACAGGCACAGCAATACAAAATACATGGATGGTACTGCTTTAGTGATTCATACAAATATCTAAAATTACTGTATAAATTATTTTATTGCTAGTGGTGGCATATGGAGTGATGACCATATGTGGCTCTAACCTGAATATTTTTGTGTATGAGGAGCAGTAATTAGGTTCTCCAGTGGCTAAAGTTAGAACTATTAATGTTACTGATCCAAATTACATATTTTGCTGCATCAGTACAATTGCTGATGTTTAGCCATCAACTTTAAGAGAAGTTGCCAGTGAATACTTTTCTTAAGATTCCATTCAGTAACACAACTTGTTTCTATACCAGTCTTGACTCTACTGTTGTTGGTTTTTTTGAGGGGGGCGAGGCATCATAATTTTAAGCACAAGTACATTATCCCTTAGCAATGATCTTGTCTTTCAGTCTCTAATGCAGTCCTCTTTTTTGACATATTAAAGGTCTTCCTTTGAGTCTTTTCTTATTTTTTTAGGGGAGAAAAAGCTTTTGACAGCGACATGCTCATTGAGCTATGTGAAGCAGTGGCTGGCTTGAGTGCACAATTCAGTGGTTTGGTGGATTGCATTTTTAAAAAACCTGATCTATCCCATTAGGCTCATTCTGATGATTAGAATGACTAATTTTGGTTGAACTATCTTTTGTCCATTGTAGTAATATTAAGAGAGGGGTTTAATCATCTTACATAATTTATTTCTTTTATGGCACAGGGCGAACTGGTAAATAAAAGAATTGAACAAAAGGCTTAGTTGCTTTTAGCACTGAGGGACAGTTGCTGTGACATGCTAATACTAAACTGCCTCCTTGTGTCCAGTGAGACAAGTTGTTCCAGCTAACACACGCACATTATAACATGGCACACTGGGCAGTGATTTCATAAATTCTATCATTTATGACCCATGGGATATACCAGGGAGAGACTCCTTATCAGAGTGAGAAGGAGAAATGAATCTTGTTAATATATTTAGCTTACAGATATTGTCTGGTACTAGAAAATGGATTTTTAAATCACATCTGATTCTCTACACCAGGTCTGATCAAATATTTTAAATTTTACAGCAGGAACCCTGTAAAAAATTCCCAAGTGCAGTCTTGGCTTGACTGTTGACTGCTATAACTTTGTCTTACATAATTCCATTACTTGAATTGGTTGCATTCATTGGAAAATATTGAGTCTGTAGGGGCTAGCATTGTGAGAAGTGATTTTCCTTTTTGGTTACATCAAGCATGAGAGAGAATATTTTGTCTAAATCAAACCCATTGTGCCAGTTCTACTTTACTCCTAGACCTTGGCATAAAATTGCAGTTTAAAATCTCTCAGGCATGACATGGATCTTAGTTTTAATAGTTGGCTGCTTTCTTCCCTCCTTGTTTTTGCCCAATACAAATGATGAATTGGTCCTCCACATCTGTAGAGGAGTGAAGCAAATGGATCCTGCAAACTCCTTTTATCCTTGTTGTATCCAGATATGTTTGGCATTCTCTCACCAAAGCTGTTTAGGGGAAAATATTAACAATCTGGTGTCTTTCCTCTAGTTGATCGCATAGTTGGGCTGGATCAGGTGGCTGGCATGTCAGACACAGCATTGCCTGGGGCCTTTAAGACCAGGAAGGGCATGTTCCGAACAGTAGGACAGCTGTACAAGGAGCAACTGGCCAAGCTGATGGCTACCCTGAGGAACACCAACCCCAACTTTGTCCGTTGCATCATCCCCAACCATGAGAAGAAGGTAATGCATATAAAAAGAAGCATTGCACTATACTCACATATCAAAAGTGACGAAGATTAATATAGATTGCCACTCCTGCCTGTATTAGGGGTAGGGGATAATGAGGAAAAAAACAGCTGTATCCCTGCCTTTGTATGTGGCTGCTTTAGCTTGGATTTTTTCTTGTTGTTAATCCTTTGCGAGATATGCTGTGTTTACTCACTATATGACTATTAGAAGGCACCTTTTCATTGCACTTGGAAAGATCTTTGCAAACCTAATGAGAAATAATGGCATTTACTTAGTACTAAAATAGTGAAGTATTTAATTATGCCCTAACTTTCCATTTTAAAGAACATCCTTAGTGACTTGCAGTGGGAGTAGGGGTTGAGAAACGAACTCCCCCCCCCCCCATAAAAAAAATACAGGAACAGTGTTTGTTGTTCGCTGGCTGGCTTACAATAAACAAAACATACAGCCTGGAATCCAACACTGCATGTGTAGCCTTTTGCTTGCACAATAGGACAAGACAACTTGCAACATGGGGGGGAAATAGCTGCAACATAACGAAAGTAATCGTAATGAATAAATAAGATTTCAAAAATACACAACCAAACTAAACAATTTCCACACAAACCTCAAGATCTAAAATATACAAAAACCCATCAGCAACAACCCATCGCCAAACAAACAACACCCCAGCCCAAGAGTCTGTTAAGTCGCCTCAGCTTTTGTAGGCTGGAGTTATTCAGGGCCCCAACCTTCCAGGCCAGATGGGAAAAGGCCTGCAAGGCATGTTGAAGCATGATTGTGACTAGGACTTCTCTTGGAGGGGTGCAATATAAGCTGCTAGAAATGCTCCTGTTGACTACCACCAGGGAATCCACAAGCATCTGCCTCATGTCCTATAATAAGAACGTGTCTTTTCTTCACAGGCTGGAAAACTGGATCCACATCTAGTTCTGGATCAGCTTCGTTGCAATGGAGTACTGGAGGGAATCCGTATCTGCAGGCAAGGCTTTCCCAACAGAGTTGTCTTCCAGGAGTTCAGACAAAGGTAAAACTGAGGCATTGGCTTTACTCCGCATGGTATTGAATGCATTCTGTGAAGTGCTCGTAGGTTGTCAGAGGACTCTGCGTGTAGTTTGTAAAGAGAATTGTCTTGCTAGCTAGCAGTCTATTCTTCATAGGCGGCCTTTTAAAGCCCCGTTCAGCCTCAAGCAGTGTCAGAGGCCCACTCAGTAGTTATATGGTGTTAGCAGGCCAGGGGCTTGCTTCGAGGACCACTTTCGCAACTCTTTTCGTCTGTGTTATCAGGTAACACCCCAGAGAGATCTTCAGTTGCATTGCTGCTAAGTGTGTTGAGACTTGACTGGGTACCCTTCTTGACAATAGTGGTTGTTACGTTGAGTTTACATGTGCTTCAAAGAAAACTAGCCAAATATTCAAACAAATATGAGCTAGTCATATAATGGTACCATTTTTCCTTTTAGATATGAGATCCTGACTCCAAATGCCATTCCCAAAGGGTTCATGGATGGAAAGCAAGCCTGTGTTCTGATGGTAAGTCCTCTGCTCCTGTTGCTGATAACGTAAGAAGGGATTAGGGGAGCAATATACAATCCATTAGGTAGATGTTTCAATAATTCATATTTAGTGTTCTTATGAAAAGTGTGCTTCTATTGATGACCTGCTGGATTTTGGCTTATCACTAATGAATCATTACTGTGGAGCAGTGTTCTTAAATTGTTGCAATTTCAAGATGGAACTGGCATGCATCTGAATTCCACATTACCTCCTGATGGGTTTTTCATTCATAAGGAGGAGTATGTTTCAGGGCATGCTCTTTAACAATCACTGGTGGCAGCAGCTCCTAAACTACATACATTTTAAAGATGCACTTACAGTGCAATCATAACCATGCCGTGTCAGGAGCAAGTCCTGTTGAATTACGTGGGCATTACTCCCTGGTAGTAGGAATTAGGATTACGGCCTTGGATTACTCTTTGTATGAGCATCTCAGCAGGAAAGCTCAGGTCTCTTTTATTTTCTTCAGTGGCATTAAGTCACCATGGAACAGTTATTGTGTGAAGAAAAACACCGCAATGCATTCTCTTCATTAGTCAATGATAAATATTTTCTTCTCATTGCCATTTAGATCAAAGCCTTGGAGCTGGATCCAAACCTTTACCGAATTGGACAGAGCAAAGTGTTTTTCCGAGCAGGTGTCCTTGCCCACCTTGAAGAAGAAAGAGATTTGAAAATCACAGATGTCATTATTGGGTTCCAAGCGTGTTGTAGAGGCTACTTGGCTAGAAAGTATGTTGAAAGTAATGTATAATCCTTCTTGTTAGCTAACATCTGCATCCAGTTGGCAATAAATTACTGGCATTCTGAATTCTAGATAACTTTGAAAAACACCATTTGGCCTAGGCTCATGATTTTCTAACAATTCAGGAAAGCTTGAGAGATTACTTCCAAGGTACACACAAGCTGGAATATCTAAATTCCAGGATGCTGAGCTTTCTGAAGTTCCCTCTTTACTGTGTAAAGCTTACATTTGAATCAAAGTAAAATGTTACCACACTCTTAAGAATGAATTGGCTCTGGAACTTTCATCACAATTTGTACAAATACAAGAATAAAGCATCAAAATTATATTATGAAAAAGTGCTGGTGGCATTTGTTCCACTATATGGTATGAACCCAGTAGGACAGAAATAGATTGTGATGGGAAATATGGAGTGACTGGTGACTGAGTCATCTCCCCCCGCCCCCATCAAATGTTCACAGAAATAGTGGTAAAAGACAAACAAAGCAAACATAACGTTTGAATGGAGAAGGCATGATATAGTGGGAAAAGCAAATGAAATATTTTAACATGGCTTTGTAAGTAGGGTATCTAGCTTTTATCTGACCCTGTGCTTTCCCCACCTCTTCCCATTACAGGGCTTTTGCCAAGCGCCAACAGCAACTAACAGCAATGAAGGTACTCCAGAGGAATTGTGCTGCCTACTTGAAGCTTCGCAACTGGCAGTGGTGGAGGTTGTTTACAAAGGTACTAATCAGAGGAAGGATTCAGTGATAGGAAATTAGGCTTCAGATCCAAACAAGAGCATGTAATCTTCTCCCTTAAAGGCACTGTCTCCAGTTCCATGTCCTGTATTGCATACTTAGGATTGGCCCTCCTTCCAATGGACTTTGTTGGCCATTGGGAGGGACACCAGGGCTCTGAAACTCTGTGCAAGACAAAGCAAGTGTTCTACAGCTGGCTGATAAGCGTGGGTAACTTGTGCTCCAATTGATTCCCTGCAGGTGAAGCCTTTGCTGCAAGTGAGCAGGCAGGAGGAGGAGATGCTGGCCAAAGAAGAAGAGTTGGTCAAAGTCAAGGAAAGGCAGCTGGCTGCAGAAAACAGAGTGTCTGAAATGGAGAATCTCCAGTCACAGGTGAATAGATGGTTGTCCTTCATAAAAGTGGCTGATCAGCTCCTTGGTTACATATATATGCTTGAAAGTCATGTAATCATCACAGCTGATCTTGAATAGTGTTTTGTAAGTGAATGGCTCTTTGAAGCACACTGCACATTGGGGGCACAAGCTAAAGAGCTTGGGCACAGGCCCATGGAAGAATGCATATATGCTAATTTATATGTATAGCTGCCTCTGGACAAAGTGGGTGGCTTAAGGTTTCACCAGCATTGTGCTGTAAGCAAAGTTGTTATTATTTTTTAATAAGTTTAAAGAACAGGGTGGAAGGGGGCAGGAAATACAGGCCCTGGCACACAAAATGGGCCTTGGGCCCTCTGGGCCATCCTGCTAACAATGTACAAAGGTGTGATCAGGTTTGAATCTGAACTTCGTGTCTGATAGAGAAGGAATCGTATAAAGCTTTTAATTCAAAATATAGTGTAGTGTAATATCCTGCAGACTTCCACGTCTTTTTCAATGCACCATTGTGTGAATAAAATCCAGCAGGTTTTTTAAAAAATAGCTGATTCCATCTTTAGTAAAATAACAGAAGCCTCAGATTGACTTAAGAGATGTGTTTGTTTTGTGCAGCTCATGTCAGAGAAGATGCAGCTGCAAGAGCAGTTGCAAGCAGAAATTGAACTCTGTGCTGAGGCTGAAGAGATCAGAGCTCGCCTGCAAACAAAGAAACAGGAGCTAGAGGAGATCTGTCATGACTTGGAGGCAAGAGTGGAGGAAGAGGAGGAGCGGTGCCAGCATCTGCAAGCTGAGAAAAAGAAAATGCAGCAGAACATTCAGGTAATGGGCTATAATTTAACACTCAGCAGCTGTTATAATCTTTGGTACATAGTGGTGTCTCAGTAGGAAGTGTAGAAAATGATGCTGCTTCAAGTAAACCCTGGGACCATGTTTGTTTGCTCATCTTATGACTAGCTGTTGATATGCATAGACCCATGTATGGCCTCGTGACCATTTTAAAAGTATGGCAAGCGGTCCAATGTTTATCTAGCTAATAAATGCATATATTCTCTTGTTCCTTGTACAGGAACTTGAAGAGCAATTGGAGGAAGAGGAAAGTGCCAGACAAAAGTTACAGCTGGAGAAAGTGACCACTGAAGCAAAATTGAAGAAGCTGGAGGAAGATCTGATAGTTTTTGAAGATCAGAACTGCAAACTGGCCAAGGTAAAGCAGAAACAGAGCTCCCATGTAGTGGGATGATAGGAGGAAGGAAATATAGACAGCATCCATGAGAACTGAGGTGCTCTTGGCATGTTGGTGCCACCTGACAGAGATTACTAAAGATATACTTTGCATGAAGGAGCTGATATTCTATCCACGGGCAATTTCATTGGCCTACTGGACAGATACCATCTTCATATCACTTTTCTGAAAGAGTCCATGCAACCTGGGATTTCCCCTCACCCCTGGCATTCCCAGCTTCATCTAGGGTTGCAGCTGAGTTTTTGTGAGCAAGCTATTAGGAAATCATAGCTGTGTCCAAATCGGAATGTTCTAATTTGGATAGAAAATAACATATTGTTGTACTGGTTCCAGTAAAATGATTTTTTAATTTAGCAAGTCTGTTCTTGAAGAACCCTATCAAAGGACTGGAAGAGTCAAAGTACTATTTTAATTCAGCCCCTGTGCTGAACAGCAGGACCACCCACACACCAGCCCTTTGCAAATTAATCAGATTTTTTTGCTGCAGTTTGCATGAGCCCAGGAATACATAGAATAATGTCTGAATAACTGTACCTTAGCTGAAAAAGCAAGGCAGAACTACTTAGTAGAAAAAATGGATCAACATTAGTGGTTGACAAGTACTCACAATTCCTTTAAAACTAGAGAGCATATAAGGAGCTGCCTCTTCCCCCAACCAGGGCATAGTTATCTAATCTTTGAAAATGGCCCAATTTGCACTCTTTAGTTTTCTTTTCATACCTACCTTAAGTAATGTTTTCTCTTGGTTTGCTGGAGTGAAATTAACCTTAACATTGGTGTGGATATAATGCTAAGGGTTATGATCTTTTCCCTCCATTCACGAGCTAGAAGGAAAGAAATTAGAAAAGGGGTGATCATGGCAAGCCCAGATCTCTTTTTGAACAAAACAAATTTTAAAAACTTGAATCTGCTTATTACATCAGTATGGCCTTACCATATGGCATCCTTGAGGTCTTCCTTTGGTGTTCATGAAACCTCTTGCTACCCTGCTTTCACTCGACCCTTGGTAATGAGGTGGTGAGGATGGTTACATTTTGTCCTGTGAAAAGTACATAGAGGAAGTAGGGGACAGCATCACTCTTCCAACATAATACTTCATTTCTAAGTGCTTTTCAAGACTTATTTATTTTACCCAGCAAATATGTATGTGCATGCCCTGTTGGAGGCGGCGGGGTGTGTGTGGGGGGGAGAGACCTGGGGAAGCAGAGACACCATGAGCAGCATATAAATCTTTATCATATAGTCAAGAGGTATCTAGTAATCTTCCTGGGGAAGTAGGTGAGCCAAACAGTTGAGCTCTCAAAAGTTCATTCTTGTGGCTGTTAGCACAGTACAGGATTTCTGATCCAGACAAGCTGTATCTCTGTTCAAGCCTTCATTGCAGTAGGTACCACACACTTGGAGGAGTCAGTGGGAATGGCCAAGACTAGCCCTGCTCCTTCAACACTACCCCAGGCTCATGAGTACTGAATACCTAAATAGAACACAAACTAGATTGCAGCACTCCAGTGCTGAGTAAGAATTGGGCTATCAAATGCCCACTTGCTTCAGAGAGAACATTAGGCTGTTTGCATCAAAACTAAACACTGCTATCTTTTAATAAAATGTGGAGCCTGAGTAGTATTGGTGGCTATTCCACTGTGTTTGGGTGATCTTCAACCCTTGTGACACTTCCAGGGTATTTGCTTTCTAATGAAAAATCAAAAGCATTGCAAAGGGATGTTAAGGTATTCTCAACTGCCTGCAGGTATTCTCAACTATTTCTTCAATACAACTCATACCTTGTTTCCCCCAGGAAAAGAAATTACTGGAAGAAAGGATTGCAGAATTCACCAGTAACTTAACTGAGGAAGAGGAGAAGTCAAAGAGTTTAGCTAAACTCAAGAACAAGCACGAGACTATGATTACAGAGCTGGAAGGTAGGGAAGGGCCTAAGAGAGTGTGGCTTTAATCAGCTTTTCCTCCATCAGTATCTCTCTCTGCACAGCGTGTTGTGCATTTCTGACCATGTTGGCTTTTAATGGGTTAATACCACTGGGTTTGTAGGACAGGTATTGATCAGTTTAATAGAACCATTCAGTGTATGGATGGCTGAAGGTTACACACTGCCAGCTTAGACTTTAGTTTGAACAAAAACAAACCTCTAAAACAGACCAATGGAGAAGAGCAGCTGGTTCCATTTCACCTCCTGCTGTGGAAATATTTCTGCTCTTGTGTATTCGGTGATACAGGAATACTGGGGTTTGTGCTGCTTCTACTACTGACTTTAAAAGATAAGTTTGTGGCATTGCTAATAAGGCATAAATGCCGTTGCTTAATTTGACTAAAAAAAAAAAAAAAGACTGAGGGCATTTTTAGCATTGTGCTCAGAATGCCTGTGGTGGTTTTCCACAGCTGGAAATAGTACTGTCTGCCTTAACTGAACAGTCTTATGGAGGGGATTGAATGAACACTGAGGAGTTTGAAGGGCAATACTGTCAAACTCACTCTTTGACATGGGTACCTGAACTGGGAGCTGTTACTGTGGCCCATAATTGTTGACATGTTTGGATGCAGGTTCTGGCACTCTGGCTCTTCACATGAAGTACTACTTAGGGCTATAAGAGCCAAGATGAACCATTGACCCAGCTCTATTCTCTCCATCAGAACGGTTGCGCCGAGAAGAAAAGCAACGGCAAGAGTTGGAGAAGACCCGTAGGAAGCTAGAGGGAGACTCTACAGATCTTCATGACCAAATAGCTGAACTTCAGGCTCAAATAGCAGAGCTCAAAATGCAGCTGGCAAAAAAAGAGGAAGAGCTGCAAGCAGCTTTAGCTAGGTAAGGCCTTGGTCATGGAATTTAATGTCTACTTGGAAATTAGGAAAAGCAATAAATTTTCCTTTGTGTTCTTTTAGCTAGAATCCTGAGATTTCTCTAAATGGTTTTAGGAATGAAAAGCCTCAGTTTAAGTGTCTAAGACTTTTAGCTGGTAACCCTGTTTCATGCAACTGCAAATGTTGTGTTGGTAGGAAATTAATTTTTTAATGGGATCTGTTGCAGAAATTCCTGGTCTACATGGCTTGATAAGATCAGGAGGCAGCAATAAAGTAAATAGTTGGCTTGTGCTGTGGACCATAGAAGTTCTGTGCCATAAATTAAGCTGTAGTCTCCCACTTCAACCTCTCCAACTTCCTATTGACCTTCTATTTTGTGTTGGAGGCTGAAACTGAGCATTTCTAGTACAAGCCAACTATGGTTCTAACAAGGCCAGAGCACTGGTGTGTTGTCAGGTTAGCATTCAACACTAACTTCTGTTGCAGTGCATCCCTAACCTGTTTCTGCATTCGCTGGGACTTTCTTGCAACTTAAGTGTGTAGAATCGCAGCATTAGTAACGTTCCTGCAGATAAGATGGCTATTTATGGTCATTGAAGCAGAAATCATTGGTGTAGTATGTCTCTGTTTTGTCTAGGGTGGAAGAGGAAGCTGCTCAGAAGAACATGGCTCTGAAGAAGATCCGTGAACTGGAGTCTCAGATAACAGAGTTGCAGGAAGACCTGGAGTCTGAGCGGGCTGCCAGGAACAAAGCAGAGAAACAGAAGCGGGATCTTGGTGAGGAGCTTGAGGCTCTCAAGACAGAACTAGAGGACACACTGGACTCGACTGCAGCACAGCAGGAACTCAGGTAATTGCAACGTTTGGTGTTTGATACTGCTCAGACCAATTCCACCTCTTCAAAATATAGAGGGGAATAGTGGGTTCAGCAGGCTTTACACTTCCAGTGGAACTTGTTCCAAAACTTATTCTTCCTATGCCATGTTGTTCCTTTCAATTTGTACTTTAGTAGCTCCACAAATAAGTGCCAAGCTTCCAACTGCACCCTTGGAACACGTATTGCACTGCATTCTCAACTACTATCTAATAGAAATATATCTGGGTTTTTAAAAGGTCAAAACGTGAACAAGAAGTGACTATTCTAAAGAAGACTCTGGATGATGAGGCAAAGACCCATGAGGCACAGATTCAGGAGATGAGGCAGAAACACGCCCAGGCTGTGGAAGAACTGGCAGAGCAGTTGGAGCAGACTAAACGGGTGTGTGAGATGTTGAAAAGTTTTTAGTGTGCAGCATATTGTGCTTTTACTATTTTTTGTTGGGAGCTGCCCAAAGATTTTCCCATTTTCCCAAGTGTGTAAAGCTGAAAGCGCTCAAATTAAATGCGCATAAGTTGCTCGTTACCTGTAATTTGAGAGAACAATGTTGCTGAATTATGCATATTCTTGCTTACCACCTATTTTTATGAAAACATTAGTATTAACTACCTAGAATCTTTTGTTTCCTTTATTGCCATGAACATCCTGCCTAAGTGAGGATGAAGCTTTAATTCATAATGGAAACCTGCAGATTTATTGTTCAAATAGTGTTTGGGATGCTGAGCCCAAATTGCAAATCTGTCTTTTGCATCAGGACCACAATTTGGAATAATGGACTATGAATTTGTTAGTGAAATCAAATTTTCTGCAAAGACCACACTAAAGCTTTCTGTTCCCGTCTCCTTCAGGTGAAAGTGAACCTTGAAAAGGCAAAGCAGGCACTAGAGAGTGAACGTGCTGAGCTGTCCAACGAGGTGAAAGTTCTTCTTCAAGCCAAAGGAGACTCTGAGCACAAGAGGAAGAGGGGTGAAACTCAACTTCAAGAGCTGCAAGTAAAATTCACAGAGGGGGAGAGAGTACGAACTGAGCTGGCTGAGAGAGTTAACAAATTGCAGGTGAGCTTCCTGTGTTGGTTCCCTTTGCCCTCCTATTCATTGTGTTCTGGTTTTTAGCACAGACTTTAGAGGGGGAAGTGGGGAGAATTGGGTTGGGGCTGCAGTGCTGCTTTACTCCTCCTGAAGTTTTGACTCTTAGCTGTTCTAACATGATCTCTATTTATGTTGTTACTTTTCAGCCCCAGTAACTTGCATTAAACAATAAGCTCTTTTGGAGATAATGTGAATTAGTCCACTACCCCTTGATTAACTTTACACCAACTAGGGGACAATAAGCTAATAGCTGAAGTGGTGGGTGGTAGTTCTCATGGGCATCAAGTGCCTAAAACTCCTGTTGTTTAGCCTTAACTAGTATGGAGTGATTTATGATGATGATGCAGTTTCTCTCCTGCTTTACAGACGGGAAAACGGATAGTAAATGGAAACTCTTTATTAATGGGATTGGTTCGACTTTTCTAATTTTTCAGGTTGAGTTGGACAACGTCACTGGTCTTCTGAATCAATCTGACAGCAAGTCAATTAAACTGGCCAAAGATTTCTCTACGCTGGAGTCTCAGCTACAGGACACACAGGTGATGCTTTAATAGGTGAAAAATCAGTTCACTACGCAAAAATGCGGCAGGGGCGCAGGTGGCGCTGTGGTCTAAACCAGAGCTTAGGGCTTGCGAATCAGAAGGTTGGCGGTTCAAATCCCCGCGACGGGATGAGCTCCCGTTGTTCGGTCCCAGCTCCTGCCTGCGTAGCAGTTCGAAAGCAGATAAATAGGTACCGCTCCGGCGGGAAGGTAAACGGTGTTTCTGTGCGCTGCTCTGGTTCGCCAGAAGCGGCTTAGTCATTTTGGCCATATGACCCGGAAGCTGTCTGCGGACAAATGCCGGCTCCCTCGGCTTATAGAGCGAGATGAGCTCGCAACCTGAGTCGTCCGCGACTGGACCTAACGGTCAGGGGTACCTTTACTCCAAAATGCAAACCTAATATATAAACCCGATTAATCATGACAGATCTGTTAAATTGACAGGAAAATACAGACTGCAGAACAGGAGATGGGGTCCCCACAAATACTGATTGATATTTGGTAACCAAAATATGTGGCGACCAGAATCATCTTCCTTCCCTAATGGGGATATATCTGTCACAATGAGCTATAGAGTTGCTCTGAACAACTTCAGGCTTGGGAGGAGGCCTGTGGTTCCTCAAGGTCTATGTTTTGGAAGCAACACAGATCAAAGTCTAGAGCAATTTAGATATACCAGTGTTCATAATCTCCTTATAACAGCTTATCTGTCATGCTCCTCCCCCCCAAATGCCTTGTGTGGCTACTGGAATGTGGGATTCCACTGGCAATTCATCCCAAGGGCCACATAACTTTTTGGGGGTATCTCCACTAGTCTACTAAACTACATTTTGTGGGTCACTCCAACTGATTTCTGGGGACAAATTAGCTTGCTCAGTGGTATTGAGCCATTGCTTAAGTTTCTCTCTGCTTCAGATGTGATATATATTTGGAAAATTTTACTGGACTTTTCATCATAAGAGACCAAATGTTTGTTGTGGTGGCTCTTTCAGGAGTTACTTCAGGAGGAAACTCGTCAGAAGCTGAGCCTCAGTACTAAGCTGAAACAGATGGAAGATGAGAAGAACAGCTTCAAAGAGCAACTAGAGGAAGAGGAGGAGGCAAAGAAGAACTTGGAAAAACAAATTTCTGTCCTTCAGCTTCAGGTACTCTAGAAGACATGAGGAAAGAATATCCAAATGTAGCTTACAAGGCAGTAGTATGCCTTTTGAATGGCATGCTGGATTCTGCATGGGAAATATGAATTTGGTAGCCAAAACAAGCTCTTTTGAAAGTTGTTTTGTCTAATTAAATAGGATCTGCCTTTCTGATGTCTGATAGAGCTGTCCTAGAAACAGTCTAACCCTGGGAAATATTCCTGGAATTCAGTGGTCACATCCCACTGTTGCATCTTAGTCAGCAAGTGATGATGCTTTTGCTTTGGCAAGTCTCACCGTGGAACAGTCTCCCTAAAGATAGTTCATACCTTCAAAAAAAATTATAGGTTTCTTTTTGTGACCCACTGTTACTTGTAAGTTGCAAAATGGTGTTCAATCCCCACATCTTTTCTTTGCTTCCTTAAAAAATTATTCCTTTTCCCCACCCGCTTGCTTCTGTCACATAGACTGCAGAAATGAAGAAGAAAATGGATGATAGTGTGGTTTGTCTGGAGTCAGTGGAAGAAGCAAAGAAGAAGCTTCTGAAAGATTTGGAGGCCATGACCCAACGTTATGAGGAAAAGGCAGCTGCCTATGACAAGCTGGAAAAGACAAAGACCAGGCTTCAGCAGGAGCTGGATGATATTTCTGTGGATTTGGATCATCAGCGGCAGATAGTCTCCAACCTGGAGAAAAAACAAAAGAAGTTTGATCAGGTACACTTAGTTATAACTTTCAACAATGTCCTTCTCCTTCACTAGGATAGATTCTGGTGAAAAGGAGAAAGAAAAGTGTCATATTTTAGATGCACATTTTTTCTCCCATAGATGAAGGGCAATTGTGAACAGTTGTAAGCAAATATCAACTCTCCTCACTCTAGTACCTGAATTTGACTTTTAACTGGTAATAATCCCAAATAATATCTGTCTGTTTTAGCTGGTTTTTAAGTGGAAGCCGACAAGTGCATTTGGCTTTAATCCTGGCACATATCTAGAATTGGTGGCTAAGTTTGGTACCCAGGTGACCTATCCTTGGTAGTCAAACCATTACAGATGGAACAAGTGGGGATAGCAAACCTTTCCTTTGGAAATCTCACAGTGCCATTGATTTCCCTTTTTCCAGCTCTTGGCGGAAGAGAAAACCATCTCTGCAAAATATGCTGAAGAGCGGGATCGTGCTGAGGCAGAAGCTCGTGAGAAGGAAACGAAAGCTCTCTCCTTGGCCAGAGCACTTGAGGAAGCAATTGAACAGAAAGCAGAGCTAGAGCGACTCAATAAGCAGTTCCGGACAGAGATGGAGGATCTGATGAGTTCAAAGGATGATGTTGGCAAGAGTGTAAGTTGATGGCATTCCTGTACAACAGGCTGGGGTAATAAGGATGTTGGCTAAGACATGTCCTAGGCAAGAAGAGGGCTTGCTAAAAGTGGCTTATTTTTCACTTGCAATAAGACATGAAAGCTAATAAGTTGGGTGCTAGCAGCATGCAATCTTTTGTAATGTCTAGGAAAGCAACAATGTCACCATTGGCTTTTTCAGTTCATTATGCACAAAGTGCCGAATTATTACCCAATATGAAGGCACATAAACTAATAAAGCCTTTTTGCACAGGGAGATCATACAGGCTTTGAAAAGCTTTAGTATCTTGCATTTCTAAGTTACTCAGTATATCTTCATTTCTAGAAGGATAAAGTTGTTGTCAGATTTCAGTGGAACTGTGGCAGTATTTTGTGCAATATTGCCTAGCTGCTTTATCATAAACCCCTTCGGCCTAGTCACCAAAGGATGTTAGGAAACAAAGCTTGGATATGTGCATATTCAAGTGAGCAGAGATAAAGAGGCAGAATTCTGTGCAGTTCAGAGTCTGATAAGAACCCTTAGCAAAAGGGACTTGGGATTGTCAAAGATGGGTGGAAAGTTGGCAATAAATGACTGTTTGCCTTTATCCCCCACATTTGGTCATTTTTAAAAATGATTCACTACCATTTTTAAATTCTTAAATACTTCTATTGATTTCTTAAATAAATTGTTTTTAAAACAAAAGACAAAGAGGTGGGGACAGAAGGGGAAAGGACCAAGTGAGAGGCATATTAGGATATAGCAGTAACTATGCCTTTATGCGCACAGAAATATTGTAGGTCACTAGACATGTCAATTTTTGTTCATTTTTTAAAAACCTATAAATGTACCAGGCAGCAAAAGCAGGGCTTTGTCAGTCTGGGAGAAACTGATTTTGTGTGTGTGCTGTAGGTCCATGAGTTGGAGAAGTCCAAACGAGCTCTGGAGCAGCAGGTGGAGGAGATGAAGACTCAGCTGGAAGAGCTGGAGGATGAGCTACAGGCCACAGAAGATGCCAAGCTGCGCCTGGAAGTGAACCAGCAAGCCATGAAGGCACAGTTTGATCGGGATCTCCAGGCCCGTGATGAGCAGAATGAAGAAAAGAGAAAGCAGCTTACAAGACAGGTAACATTCCAGAAAGCACAGGAGGCTTACAACCCCTTCTTTTGCTTCAGGGAGGAGGGAAGAGGCCTGTGTTCGTGGCTAAACTGCCGGTGCTTTGACCCCACTTTCAGGTGCGAGAGATGGAAGCGGAGCTGGAAGATGAACGGAAGCAGCGCTCCATTGCTGTGGCTGCCAGAAAGAAACTGGAAATGGATCTAAAAGATCTGGAGGCCCACATAGACTCTGCCAACAAGAATCGTGAGGAAGCTATCAAACAGCTCAGGAAGTTGCAGGTGAGGGTTTACATTCCATTGTTACTGACTGGCTTCTCCTTACAGTGAGATGAGATGGGGAAAGTGAATCATTTACTGTGGCAACAGAACAGATTTATCACTTAGTTGCCAGTTGCTGCTTTTTTGATCAAGAAGACTTATGAAGATAGTTGCTTACATCTTCAACTGGGATTTTATCATTTCTTACAAAAGTATATCATTGGTAGACAGGGTGCTTTGTTCAATCCCTGGCACATCTAGTTAAAAAGAATCTTGGGTAGCCAGGCCGGGAAAGAATATTTGTCTAAGACCTTAGAGCACGGGTAGGCAAACCAAGGCCCGGGGGCCAGATCCAGCCCAATCACATTCTGAATCTGGCCTGCAGACGGTCCAGGAATCAGCATGTTTTAACATGAGTAGAATGTGCCCTTTTATTTAAAATGTGTCTCTGGGTTATTTGTGGGGCCTGCCTGGTGTTTTTACATGAGTAGAATGTGTGCTTTTATTTAAAAGGCATCTCTGGGTTATTTGTGGGGCATAGGAATTTGTTCATTATTTTTTTTCAAAATATAGTCTGGCCCCCCACAAGGTCTGAGGGACAGTGGACTGGCCCCCTGCTGAAAAAGTTTGCTGACCCCTGCCTTAGAGATTCACAAAAGGTTGGAATAGACTTTACTTGGCCAAGTGGGCTGATTTGGTTATGTTTGGTTTTTAGGCCCAAATGAAGGACTACATGCGGGAGCTGGATGACACACGTGCCTCTAGAGAAGAAATTTTGGTACAAGCAAAAGAGAACGAAAAGAAATTGAAGAGCATGGAAGCTGAGATGATTCAAATGCAGGAGGTAATCTAAATCCAGAAAATGCTAATACACAACTCAGTTTCTGCTCAAAGCAGGCCTTTCGGTATGGGAGGGAAGAGGTTGACTTCAAAGAAAAGGGAGTGGGTGAGCCCCTGGAAATTAATACCTTCACTGCATATCCAAACCCTTCCACAACTATTGTTTTGGTTAATGTGAATCAGATCAGCTGCTGGATTTGCAGCTAGGGGTGTATTTCAGGTATTTCCTTCATGCACTACAGACTTTTTCCTGGTTTCAGGCTAGTTTAATAGTCTCCTTCCCCCTCCTCCCAATTTCCAGTTCATTCTCTCTAGCATAATTTTCAGCATCGTGTGATACATTGACTTGAATATACCTATTCAAACAATATCAACCCTCATTTGATGCACTTTGTAGCATCACAAACTACCTTGATGGTTGACTAGCCATTTCTTATGACACTCAAGAGAGCTGTGCCCCAGATTCACAATGTCATTCTGACTCTGAGTGAGGCGAAGCTTCCTGTTCTTGATGAGCATTCTTCTGGCTCGTAGGTTATAACTGGCTTCCAGATACTCCTCATGTGCTTCATGTAATATAACATCTCCTATTTGGCAATAAGTTGTTTTTGACCCTTAGTCCATGTACATCTTGTTCTGATTTCAGGAACTTGCAGCTGCCGAGCGTGCCAAGCGCCAGGCTCAGCAAGAGCGGGATGAGCTGGCTGATGAGATTGCCAATAGTAGTGGCAAAGGGTGAGTAATGGCACTTTTCCCTTTCAGGGACAAGGAATGTTGTGGGAGTTGGCTCGTGGAAAGGGTGCCCTGTAATGTCTTAAGTGGTGTGCTGAGAATGGCTTACAAATGTTGAATATTTCTATGGTCATTACCACTGAGCATCCTTCACGAAAAGGCACTATGTTAATTATCCCATTGTGTGTTTTCTTCTCAGAGCTCTGGCCTTGGAGGAAAAGCGACGCTTGGAGGCTCGAATAGCTCAGCTGGAGGAAGAACTAGAAGAAGAGCAGAGCAATACAGAGTTGGTGAATGACCGCCTTAAGAAAGCAAATCTTCAGGTACATGCTTAATGGCACCATGAGATGGAGGGCTTCAGCTGGTGGATTTCCAGCCATAATTCATCCAAATTACTGTGTATCACTTTCCTTTGTGCTGCAGTGTGTTATCAGAGCCTTGATGCTTTTGGAGCATTATTCCCACTTAGAGGGCAAAAGATACTGGGTTCAAATCCCAGACAAACTTCTTTGATGAGAGCACGTGCTTTACATTTATGTAGTCCTATATTTAATATCTGGTAAGGACCTTGATTATCAGTTTAGACTAACCCCAATCCTGTGGTCTTGGAAAGTCAGTGAGAGTCAGGACAGATAGTACCAGGTTTGATAAGCCAATAGGATGGTGAGTGAAGAAGCACATAGAGAAGCACAGTATATTGAATCATAGTGTGATGGTATTCCTTTCTTGTAAGAGTATTTGTCTTACTATTGTCCAGGGTATTTGGAATCATCTTTGGTGGTTTTCAACTTAGCTGATGCTTTACATTGACAGGTTGGGGAATTTGATCCAGCTAGTGGGTTGGATCTTCCCCCACCCCTGCTTGCAGGCACACCTTGACAAGTGGGCAGGCCCACACCACTGCCAATCACCTGACAACATTATGCCATCATGTGGCAACTTGGAAGGGATTCTCCTTTTAAGCCCATTGCAAGCCATTGCAAACCACCTGCAAAAAGTGATGGCAGCCACACCTTTATAAGCCACTGTTGTTTATTTTAAAGTTATTGTGACTTTTTAATAATGTATCGGATTGTTACTATTAATGTTTGATTTTTATTATTTTTATGTGTTAGAAGCTGCCCAGACGTTGTATTATTATTATTATTATTAAAACTCATATGTTATGTCAGAGGTGTCATGTGAGCATGGATGTCATGCCTAATTAGGTCTATGAGCCAGTTTCCCCACTCCTGACCAAGAAATTTGCTGCCTATTATTATACCAGAAGGTGAGCATTGACTACTTGGGATGATACTGTTGGTGTAGGCTGCTTACAAGAATGAAATATGCCTGCTTGTTAAAACGAAAAGGTAGATTAATGAATGTAATATTCTTTCTAAAAACTAGACATTGTGAAGTTATTAAGGTTGAGAACAAGCCCTGCCTACAGAATTACATTTTGAATGCCAAGATTATAGAGCAAAGGAAACAAATAGAAGATGGAAAGCAAGGCAGAGATTAGATATGAAAACTTCAGACTGTATTCAGAAACTAGCCATGACTTTAACCAATTTCTTATTATCTTCCCCAGATTGACCAGATAAACACAGACCTGAATGCAGAGCGTAGTAATGCCCAGAAGAATGAAAATGCTCGCCAGCAGTTTGAGCGTCAGAACAAGGAACTTAAGGCCAAGCTTCAGGAAATGGAGAGTGCTGTGAAGTCAAAATACAAGTCTTCTATTACTGCGCTGGAAGCAAAGATAGCACAACTGGAAGAACAGCTGGATGCTGAGACAAAGTAGGTGCTTGTGATCTGTCATGCATTCATCCTACATCTTGATGTATGGGTGCAGTCATAAAAAAAATCTGTGAAATATTGTCATTACCTTGGGTGAGGAAATCTGAACTGAAGTATTTCTTGACCTCTGTTTCTTTATAAGGCCAGGTCACATGCAGTTCTTAGCAAGTACTTTCAAGGATCACACATGCATTATCAATGGTGCCTGTGATTGCTCAATCTTCTCTAGAGTGCCTAGTAAATCTTGCACACTTAAATCCTTCTCTAGAGGCATCATAACCTTCTGAATAAAAGGTAAAAGAGCCAAACAGCCACTGAAGTGCATAATCAGCTACAATGCATCTTCTGTCTCTACAGTTACTGCTTGTGGAAGGTTGTGTCATACGAATTCATTTTAACCTGAAATGCGATTGGCACAAATTAGTCCCATGTAACCCAACAGCTCTCCTGACTTTGACAGGCACTTGGCTCAGACTGCAGACCGTGCCCATAGGATACCTGCTTAGTGACCCATTTTCTGTTTAACTTAGTCCTGGCTCATGGTGCTCTCAAAATACTCCATCTTGGCCTTGAAAGCTTTGGTGCCAGCAGCACAGTACATTGGCATTATTCTTTCGTCATAGGAAATTGCGAGTGGCTCACTCTTACCACTTTCCTTCTGCAAGTTATCTCCTTTGCATGGGATCTAGGAATGTCTCCAAACATGGAAGCTTGGGCTACTTCGGAATTCTTCCATCAATCTGATGTGGTACTTTCCTTACAGGGAGCGCCAGGCTGCCAGCAAGCAGGTGCGACGTACTGAGAAGAGGCTGAAGGATGTTGTCCTGCAAGTGGAGGATGAGAGGCGTAATGCTGAGCAGTACAAGGATCAGGTATGTGCCGTATTGAGGATTGGCATTTGGTAATGTGAGCTGTGTGGCAGGAAGCTGCTACCCTACAATCCCATCAACACTGTTGGAGCTGTTAGCAAGCTTTTAGGGTGCTGCCAGTGTCCTCTGTTCTCTACCCTTTTTGCTGGAGGCTGCAAGAGTCTCTACATCAATAAAATTCCCACCCATCTAGCAATGAATGTCACACGTCCTGATGGCTGGTAATGGACATTTCAGTGCCAGCCTAGAGAATTTCCAGCTTCAAGATTGCTTAACTCCCAAATGTTGGCTCAGACTGCTTCTCTTAGAAAGAAGGAAGAAAACTCTGATCATAGGTTGCATAGCTGCAGAATGGCACAAACTTCACAAGGTTAAAATCCAGATTGTGGAAACTAGGTTTTAAGGAGCTAGGGCTGCTAGGTACTGTAATCCATGTAGTTCAGATTCCAAGTTGGTTCCCATGTTCAGGAGTGAATGAACAAGTGTTGAGAGAGCTCCTTTTTCTGCTTTGCAGGCAGACAAGGTGAATGTCCGTTTGAAGCAACTTAAACGCCAGCTGGAGGAGGCAGAAGAAGAGGCACAGCGAGCCAATGCAGCTCGTAGAAAGCTGCAGCGGGAACTAGAAGATGTCACTGAAACGGCTGATGCCATGAACCGTGAGGTCAGCTCACTGAAGAGCAAACTCAGGTAAGATGCCCTCTTGCCATATTTCCTGAATGCATGAATGTACACATTACTCAAAGATGAAATGCCAATTTCCACACTGCATGACACTTTTACTCTCTTCAACAGGCGGGGAGACATGCCATTTGTAGTGACACGCCGGATTGGCAGGAAGGGTGCAGGTGAAGTATCTGATGAGGAAGTGGATGGCAAGGCTGATGCTGGAGATGCCAAAGCTACTGAATAGAGCTGCCTTGTGGATCCGGGTCACACACGATGAAGTGACCCACCCTCCCTTTGTCCAGTGGACTTCTGCAAACCCTTCTAAAACCTGCCGGGGGAAGTGGAGCACATCTATTGAAACGTTCCCTTGAATATCTGGAGCCATGACGTTAGTGTTGTCCCTCCCAGCTTCCAAGCTCTTTTGTATTGAATGCCAAAGAGTCTGCAGCCCAATCAGAGTCTGGGAGCTACAGAGGCCTGTAGCATTCATTGTCCTTGCCATGGCTGCTGGGGAATTTACATAGTTTGAGGGGTGGGGGTGGGGTGACTCCTTTTCGTTGCTGTAAATCAACTATTTTCTTCCAATAACGAGTTTGTGATAGATGCAGGGAATTTGTCCCGTCCCCTTCCTCTTGTTTGCTTTTGGCAATCATGTTCAGTGACCTCACATTTCCAACCTCCTCGGTCTACTCACTTAGCCAGTTTGGGAGTCATGTTGAACAGGAAAAATAAAGTGTTCCCAACATGACTCCTAAATGTCTTCAAAGACAATACAGTCTTGGGAAGTTTTTCCTAGAAGAGAGTTTTAAGTTGGCCCTCTTTTTGCTAATGTCTGGACAGATCTGAAGTGCAATGGTGTCTGTGTTGCGTTGTGTCTCAGAGGTGTGTTAGTGGCAGACCAAGGAAGCAGCAAAGTTTTTTCCTGTGTGCTTGCTGGAGAATCTATTCGGGACCAAATATATTTAATGGTAACAGACAGTATCTAGTGGGTTTTGAATGGAGTGTGAACAAAGTCCTTTATTGTGATGTCCAAGCATCCAGCTCTGTAATCGGGGATGGGTTTAGTTATTCTGCACAGTGACTAAGAGTATATTAAAGAAAAAAAGAAAAAAGCATTTTAATCTGCACAGATTATACATTGAAGGCCTTTGTATCTCTCGTTTATAAGTAATTAAGAAAAATAAAGGTCTTTATCACTGCCTTTCTATGGGGACTGCGGTTATATAGATAATCTTTACTTTTCTACACTGTACACTGGTTGCTGGATTTACCTGTATACTTAACCATATTGTATATGCTGCATTTAGACTTATGAGCAAATTACAAATTAAAATAAGATTACCCTATACTGTATGGTTAGTGCTCTCCACTGTGAGAGTCTCCAGTCCTGGTTGCTGTCACAAATAAATCTGCAAACTTTTTTATACAATAAGTGCCTTAGCATGTGCCTCTGCGGTGACTCCACTACAGTCAGTAATGGATTACCGGTGCTCCTCTAACAATAAAGATTGTCCATGTGCTGCAGTCTTCTGTGTATGCTTATGTACCATGTGCCTGAGTGCTATGGAGCTGCCCTGTTGGATGTCTAGCACTGGAGAACCTAGCACAAGAAGTAGGGGATATATATTGTTAATAAGAAACTTTTTGCAGTGCCAAGTTACTGTTTTGAAACCATCTGCCATCAGCAGAGATCTGTCTATTGGGGCTGGAGCTATATTCGAGAGCAGGGAAAGAGTGAACTTAATGAAATAACTAGCCATCTTCAGACTTTTCTTTTCATGAACGTACAAAAATCCCAAATCTCCTGCATGACTCAGCAATTTTTATACCCTTCCTGTAGAACAGGGGTCGGCAACCTAAGGCCCATGGGCCAGAAGCAGCCCACAGAGGCCGTTTAACTGGCCCACAAGCCCCCCCCCCCGAACCGAGCTGCCTGCTTGGCGAGTCCCCGCGTGCTGTGCTAAACTGGCATGGCGCGGGGACTCTCTTCCACAGCCCCGGAAATCGCTTCTGTGCAGGCGCGATTTTTGGCATTTGGGCATGCGTAGAAGCGATTTCCGGCATCACGCTGCGCCGGCCCGGCCCACGGAGGATCTCCACGGGAGTGATCCTGCCCATGCCCAGTAAGCCTTGCCAACCCCTGCTGTAGAAGGCTAGCTTGTCAGTGCAATGTGCCTGTTTTCTTTGTGAAGAGAGTTTATATGTAAGCATTTAATTATACAGCAACCTACCTGCATTTTACAGTGGTACAATTCCAGTAAGACAGTAAGCATTATGTAATTAATCTGAATATGTAGCTCTGCTGTAAGAGATGAATGTCAAGCTTTCAGTAAAAATGTGCTGTTCTTCAAACTTCCTCAGCAGATGGCTAAAGGGGAAATTGAAATTCCAGTGATGTAGCTTCATAGATCAACTTGCAGCCTGATAGCATTCAGTACCCTTCACCCAACACTAGGTGCTGGGTGAAGTTTCATTTTAAAGTACCAATTGGATCATTTTATAGATGATATACTACTAGTATTGGATGGCTTGTTCAACTGATACTCTAAAAAGGGGCCTACAATATAATAATCTACTTTTAACTGGACAGCTTTTCTGAGTAGCCTACATTGAGTCATTAAGTGGCAGAAAGACCAATGAAGAATCAGAGCTTTGCTACCTACTTTAATGTGGTTAGTATGATTATATGTGCCTAGCTGAGTATGAATCTGAGGCAGTATTCAAGCAAAAGCAGTTAACCTTGAAGGGAATATGCTTCTTACTGCTTAAGTTCCTTTAAAAATGTTAAGGCAGGGGGATAGAAGGTATTCTGAAAACGTAAGCACTTGTGTGGCTACAGCTATTACGTGAAAGGGAGCTTAGCAACAACTTCAGAACTGGTGCTGATGCAAATTCACACACCTTCTCTGGAAATGTGTTGGGACTGCACATGCCTCAGATCAACCTGTGCTCCCCCTCCCTCATTCCCCTGCAGCAGCTGCAGTGTTCCATGGGTAAATGCAGGGAAATCCTTGCAGCATACACAACTCACCCATTTCTCCTTTCAATCCAATTCACAAAAATAAATACAAAGTGATTAATTAAAAAATAGAAAGACACATACTGTGTCCACTGTTGCTAGCTTGCTCCCCAGCAAGGTCACAAAACAAATCCTAAGCCGAACAAAAAATAGTAAACTCTGTTTCTTCTCCACTGAACAGAACATGTTAAAAGCTTATGAGATCTGGCTTTCAAGAGAATAGTTCTGAGCATGCTCAGAACAGATGTATAATTCTGATAACTACTCCATGTTTTGGGGCTGTCTTCCAAGGCCTTCAAGCAGTCCTCCCAAATCTCATATAGTGGCTGCCTCATAGCTCTCCTAACAAGAGGGAGTAGGAGCCTGCCTAGCTGGCACTGAAAAGCCAGTAGTTCTAATATTCAACTATTAGTCACATGGTTGTCCTGACCAGAGACTCATGGGAAGAACAATACAGTGGTGGGCAGCCTGTGTCCCTTTAGATGCAGCTCCCATCATCCCTGACCATCAGCTGTGCTTGATGTGATGGAAGTTGAAGGCCAGCAATTCACCCTGGGGACCAGTCCACTGTTCTTCCCATCCTCCTTCAAGAAAAAGAAAGTAGGACTGAGGGTATCTGGTTTCTAACTTGACATGCCAACAGATGAATGGGGTTCCAATATTCTTGCTTATCACTGTTTCTTCAACTCTCAAGCCATTCAGTGATCAATCTGCAGGAAGTGCTATGGACATATGAAAGGTACCGTAGGCATTCCCTTCAAACAAAATAGTCTCACTGTAGCAGGCTTCATTGAAGATGGTGAATAGTGCTGGAGTTTTGCTATCCATTGTCAGAAAGCAGTCAATTTCACTTCCACTGGTGCTGCTGCTGAAGCAACAGAACTGTTTTCAACTTGTAATGTGTCCTGTTTGTAGGCAATTCCTGTCAGACATCAAATGTGCCAATAAATCCACCTCTCTAGAGTTTACATGGGGGAGCGGGGAACTGCTGCCGTTAAAACACACACAAACAAACACACCCCTCCCTTTCTGCTCCAAAGCAAGGTCTCCAGCTGCTTTTCTCCCCACAGGATCTTTATCTTCACAGCCTCACAGCTAGTTTTCTAAGTGGAAAAACAGAAAGGGAAAGGTTTGCACAGATCCTCTGCTCCCAATTACACTCTTCTGTTTGGATCTCTTTTGGCCACTCTGGCTTCCATGCCTGGGCTTCCCTCCTCCTCTGTCACTTTGTCATCATGGGATATTTTGTCCTCAAGAGGATGACTGTTGGCCCGGACAGAATGGAGGAACCAGCCCAGAGGTGGTGACAGTGGTAGTGGGGAGAGAGGAGAAAGAGAGCAGCCCAGAATGAGACAGCCACTTTTTCAAAGGATTCAGAGACTGACTTCTGGCAGAGATAGGACCCCAGAGGTGGTGGCAGTGGTGGTGGAGAGAAAGGAGAGAGAGCAGCCCAGAATGAGACAGGAACTCAGAAGCCAAACTCTCCTGCCCACATTGAGTCGCTAGCCAGGGAAACCCTACAGCCCTGGCGCCATGGGGGGCTGGTCCATGAGAACGAGTGCGCCAACAAGCACAGTCTGCCCTTAGCAGCCCCATGCCTGTCTCCTTGCTCACAACCGGTCCAGAAGGTGGCCTGGCCAGCTGGCTGGCTTCCTCCTCCTCCTCCCCAGCCTCAGGGTTGCCCTTGTGCAGCTCATCAGGGCTTCCCTTCTGCTCTGTCTGCTACGTACCTCATTCAATGAGTCCCAAAACGAATCCAGGGAGGACAGGGAACTCAGGGAGCTGGACGCGGTAATTTTTGGCACCTGTGAGGAAAAGATGCAAAAGACAAGCAATTTGCACAAAAGCCTTTCCAGGAAATCAAAACTTTGGTATACAGGCTTGTATCGGAGTAGAAATGCATGAGCACAAATAACTATGACCCATGACTCTGAATGGGTCCCTTTCCAGCCTCAGGGTTGTCCTTGTGCAGCTCAGCAGGACTTCCCTCCTGCTCTGTCTGCTACGTACCTCATTCAGTGAGTCCCAAAGCGAATCGAGGGAGGACACAGAGGACAGGGAGGAAAGGCTGCTGAGGGAGCTGAATGGGGACATATTTGGAACCTGCAAGGAAAAGATGCAAAAGACGAGCAATTAAAAAACACAACCAAACATTAAAACTCAAGGCACAACAGTTCCATTCTGCGGTTGATATGCCCCCCTCCCCTTCTGCCAATCACCGCTTAGGCCGCTGCCACCTACCCAGTCAGGACTGAGTAAATCCAGAAGCGGTCTCGGGGTCTAGACAAAGTGGTCTCGCTCTGTCCACCACCTGCCTCCTTAGGGGAGTCCCAAAAACTATCACTTTCTCCAGCTTCGTGGGAAGTTAGCGAGCTCTCTGATCCAATTTTGGGAAACTACGGAGGAAGAGGGGGAAGCTCTGTCAGTTGCGCTGGGGGGAGGGGTGAGAATGTGTGGCATCAGCCATGCAGGCAGGTCTCTGCCCAAGGAAGCTACAGTCGGAGTCGCTCTCGTAGGCTTCGTAGTTGAAGCTCAGGGGGCTGTCCGAGCTGGCATCTCTCTGGGGAGCAAGGATTTTCTTCCAGCTTGGGGTCCTCCAGTACACAACGTCAGAGTCCCGATATCCAACTGGCTCGTTGAAATGCTGATACGGCTGCCGCAAAGCATTGTTGGGTTAATTTGTACACCGCTTAATCATGTGTCCCGGCCCCCAATCTCTTACCTCCGCCCCCCAGCTCCCCCTTCCTCTGGCACTGCAACAGAATAAAAGGACTTAATGGAGAAGCAAGATCTGTTGAGTTGTGGATCCTCTGCTTAGGTTGTACTTGTGCAAATCAAACCATGCCTCCTGAAGACACCACGGTCTCCGCTGTCCTTCATTCCAAGGAAACAGAACCTGCGTCAGCACCTAGAACCCTGGGAGATTGCACATCCGCATCTCTGCATTTATTTGTGGATTTATTTGACTTTATAAGTAACAACTTATAAGTTCTCAGTCCTCCTGAGAGCCAGTGTAGTGTAGAGGTTAAGAGCGGTGGACTCGTAATCTGGTGAACCGGGTTCGCTTCCCGGCTCCTCCACATGCAGCTGCTGGGTGACCCTGGGCTAGTCATACTTCTCTGAAGTCTCTCAGCCTCACTCACCTCACAGAGTGTTTGTTGTGGGGGGAGGAAGGGAAAGGAGATTGTGAGCCGTTTTGAGACTCCTCAGGGTAGTGATAAAGCGGGGTATCAAATCTAAACACGTCTTCTTCTGTGTTAATTATATAACCAGGAGCCTTAAGCTGGGTGGTATCTTAGAGCTGGACCTAAGAGCACAGATGTTGGCATTAGAGGCTCTCAGGTGTGTCTATCAAGATGATGAAAATTTATTTTTACCCCAGCCACTATGGGCAGCTTCCAACAAAATATAAAGGAACAAAACAAAACATCAGACATTAAAAGCTTTCCAAAACAGGGCTGCCTTGACATATGGTCTATGGAAGACCAGCTTACTCTTGCCTTTTAATCTCCAAAGGGTTCTACATCCATCTTGTGAGTTTGGGGTCTGAGATAACATTGTAAGATTTATCCCTCTCTGCCTTGTCTATAACACCCTCCAGTTTGTCCTGCCTCTGAATATTTTTAGCATTTGGCAGCTGACAGCGAATGGGCAGTTGGGCTGAGCTCCTGCTTGGAATCCTAGAACTGTAGAGTTGGAAGGAACCCTGAGAGTCATCTAGTCCAATGCTCTGCAATACAGGACTCGACTAGATCATATGTGACAGATGGCCATCCAACCTCTGCTTAAAAGCCTCCAAGGAAGGAGAACCCACCACTTAGTGTGGGAGTCTGTTCTATCGTTGAAGAGCTCTTACTGTCAGAAAGTTCTTCCTTCTGATGTGTAATTGGAATCACCTTTCTTTTACCTTGAATCCACTGGTTTGGATCCTGGCCTCCAGAGCAGGAGAAAACAAGCTTCCACGTGACAGCCTTTTAGATATTTGAAGATGCCTATTATATCTCCTCTCAGTCTTCTCTTTACCAGCCTAAACATACCCAATTCCTCAACCATTCCTCATGCACCTTTTATTGATAATAGTTGGGGAACAGATCACATACTAACAGCAGAAAAATAGGAGAAATGCTGAAGTAGCCAATGTGCCCTGCCTATTTTGTTGGACTACTCCCATCATAAAGAAGGCTGATTGCTGAAGAATTGATGCTTTTGAATTATGGTGCTGGGGGAGACTCTTGAGAATCCCATGGCCTGGAAGAAGATCAAACCTCTCCATTCTTAAGGAAATCAGCCCTGAGTGCTCACTGGAAGGACAGATCGTGAAGCTGAGGCTCCAATACTTTGGCCACCTCATGAGAAGAGAAGACTCCCTGGAAAAGACCCTGATGTTGGGAAAGATGGAGGGCACAAGGAGAAGGGGACGACAGAGGACGAGATGGTTGGACAGTGTTCTCGAAGCTACCAGCATGAGTTTGACCAAACTGTGGGAGGCAGTGGAAGACAGGAGTGCCTGGCGTGCTCTGGTCCATGGGGTCATGAAGAGTTGGACATGACTAAACGACTAAACAACAACAACATTGCCATCATTTCTGATTACTTTCCATGCTGGCTGGGCTGATGGAGGGTGTCCCAATCTAAATCTTTAATACCAAGCCCCATTAAAATTTCCCTAGGCTGGTTACAAACATAGAAAGAGGAATATCATATTCTGTCATGAGGAAAATTGCCAAGAGAAACAAAAATATTCCAAACAGTCCTTCAGAACCATATAAATGAAGTCTGGCACTTCAGCAATGCAAGATGAAAGTCCTCAAAGAAAATGTTGCCTGACTCACTAAGGAACCACGAAGAGTCTTTGGCTCATATTTTAATAGCTGGGAAGGGATTCCTAACTTGGTACTGCAATGTCTGAAAAGTTAAGTGTTTGCGTTATTCATCCTTTGAGAAAGAAAAGTAGAGCTCTTGGGCACCTCTACTAACAAGTCTTTTTAGGGGGTGGGGAGAGGGGAACCAGAAATGGAATGAAAGAGCACCAGGTGTTGCTCATGTTGGGGTAGCCATAAAAATGGGTTCAAAGACATAGTGTTTGAGGCTTGAGGCCATTCATACAGCATCTGAGAATGCTTAAGATGTATTTATCTTGCTAATAATCTTTACCATAGTAGTAGTAGTAAAACATGAAAGAGCCCAGGTTTGTCACAATTTGTACACACATCAGAAGTGTATCTGCATGGTGTATATGCTTACTGATAAGGAAATAGATATTGCAACCAAATTTTGCATGATGGTTCCTGATATCACGGAGTAGGTTTTGATATTTGGATGCAGCTAGATGCCATTATGAAGCAAGATGCCAGAGGGAACCTTTCAAAACTGCACTGCTTATAATCTCTGGCTTTGTCTGTTTCTTAGAATTCCAAAACAGCACTGGGTATGTGGTCATAAATTAACTATTAAATGACAAAATACCAATGAATGGGATTGGATTTAGAAAAACAACAACCCTGCAGCAAGAAACAGGGTGGGGGGGAATCCATCACCTAATATGTACAGACTGTCCTCCCATCTCTCACCCTGCCTGTTGTAGTAAGCAAGTGTAATGCACTGTGTTAGGTGCTTTATGACTTCTAATTATATTTTTATGTATATGCCATAAACCACCTGAATGAAACCCATAGACCACTGGCAGTCCACAGTCTGAAAGCCTCTGAACTTAAATTTGAAAATACAGCAAAGAAAAGGAACTGAACTTTTAGCTAGGTTCTCTTTTGAAATTGCAGGTAGTAAAGCAACTGATATTTTTATTTTTTTGTAAATTAAACCTCAGATTCATGTATCTAAGGATGGACTTGTATAACTATACTCTCTCTCTCTTACACACACACACACACACACACACACTCACACACACTCACACACTCACACACACAGATTCACTTCATGGCTCAGAGATGGGGATGGCAGCAAATGACTCTTGTAGGGACAAGCTTCTAGGTTCTTCTTAGACAAGGTTTCAAATACCCCTGACAGATCAAACAGAGATTTTTGGCAGACCCACAGCAAAAAGGGAAGGAATGAAGATCATTCAGATCAACAGCTAGGTCACCCCATAGCCCAGGGGTTAGAGGGCTTGCATGTGGAAACCCCCTCCCCAAGGAGAAGAGCTGGAGTGCCACTTCAGTGCCAATGATTACACACACACATGAACATGATATGCTTATAAAAATTGTGTCTATGGGAGAGGCACAAACATTTTGCAAGGAAGGAGTAGAGAGGGGACACACTGAAGAAGGGAGAAGGCATACCATGACAGCAAACACCTAGTGAGCTGGTTGAAGCAACAGAAGTGGGCCTGAGACATGTTGTTTTCCATATTTGGACCAGACTTGGTTACTCACTGGTGCTTTTTGGACCAACTAAAATGTCAGCTGCAGCATCTGAGGCATAGAGAGCAGCAGGAGGGGTGCTCCAGGAGGCTGAGGCCAGGCAACGGCCACAGCCCACCTCCCTAGCTGGTCAAGTGTGGTTCACTAGCTCTGGGAAGAAGTGTGTGATTTCTCAGATGGATTAAGCTTGGGGCAGGTGAGGATCACATTCCTTATCAAGCCCAGATGCTGCAAGCAGCAGGCAAAGTGCAAAAGGGAAGCAGAGCTGAGGCGCTGTGTTTGCTCAACTGCCCATATTGGTGGACCTTGGCTGGGATGCTCCTGGACCTCTACAGGGCTGTGCTTTGGGCTTGACTCTGCACTGTATCCTGACTGCTGGACTCTGGACTTTGGTTGTGTGGCTTGACCCCTGGTCTTTGAACTTTGGACTTGACATACTGACTTGCCGCCAGGTAGGCCACTAGACAACCTTGGGCCAGTCACTTCCTCTGTTTAACCATTTGTACAATCCTGGAATCTTCCTCTGGCTCTCCTACCAGAAATCAGAGCCAAGCACTCCTTGAGTATTGTGGACAGGTTCTTCTCTCATCATCTAAGCCTAAACCAAGTGATTTCACTACCCCAGAAAGTCTTTAGTCACCAAGCCACTATGCCTTCATCTCAGGTCTTCTTTCTTCTTCCTCAGTCTTCTTCCTCTTACTGTCTTACATCCTTTTACTGTCTTTCTACCAAAAACACCTACTAACAACAAACAGACACTCTCCAAACAACATGGAGTGACTAGTTCCATCAAATATTCACTTATTCTGACTTTAGTCAAGCCCCAACCAATCACACAATCTAACTGAAAATTCTAAATGTGACCAATCAAAATATGGATACTTTCTATCCTTCTTTGGTATAATGAGAGTTCTATCTCCAACCCAACCTCAGCTGTCAGTTAAGGTCTCCCAGAGACAGTTAAGCCAACTTCTACCTGACCAGGCAGAATAATTTCCCCACCAAATACACTGCAATTAGAATACTACTGACAAAATGTATTATACAATAGCCATTAAAAACAAATTTTTAAAATTCTGCTGAAAATTGCGTCTTCAATGACTGCTGTTTACTACTGAACATGTAATCTGCAGAAAAGATCACCTTATGGTGCAAATAATTTTGTGTGGGTGATTTCAAGCAGTAAATTGGAACAAGCCCCAATATAGATTGAGAGCACGTTCTGGATCAGAGCCACAAGGCTGCTTTTTTCTTCAAAATGAAAGTGGCTAGATTAATTTTTTTTTTAAAGAAAGCGTTCATATCACATGCTGTTCGACCCTATGTTTACATGAAAAAAGGAAAACAAACCCTGGGTTCCTACAGAAAAAATATATCAACTTCGATTTAAATAAACAGCTTTTAGGTTTTTTCTATAATCAAGTGGTATATAGTGGTTTGTTTTTTTTAAAAAAAAATTAAAATATTTTTCTTGAAAAACCAGTCTAGTGCTGCTGTCTTTTACTTTGAAGTGCTCTGGCCAAAGTCTCTGTAAATTGGGTGCCACTTCTGAGTGCTCACACCTTCAAAAAATCACACTGTAAGACAAACGGTCTGCCTAATATTTCACAGCAAAACTACTACTGATAATTAAATATGTGGAATGGGCAGTTTGAATGAAAAAGGTCACAGCCAACACATTTCCTGCCTCAGGGAGTACAGGCATCAAAGCCTGATGGCATAATGAGGAACACAGAAAAATTCTGCCAAAGCTAAATGTGATTGCCAAAGATATGTAATTTCAAGCAAAGCTGTATATGGCAAGTTGTATTACTCATGCATCTCATGGGGTTGCAAACTGACTCTAACCACTCAGGAAGTAGACAAATGTCATTGTGGTTGCTCATCAAACTCTGCATAAAATCTGAACTTTAACAAAACAAAAAAAGAAGATACTGGGGGAAAATTAAGCCATTTGAAAACAGACCATTTTCTTGTTTACTACAAATTAATCATCTGGAATCACCAGGTTAAGGAGGCAGTTTGACAGTTACTATATTTGCCATCACACCTTTGGGACAGGAAAATGGAGAACTTACAACAGTGACTGTGAATTGTGCTTTTGTAACTGTACCTGGCACAGATGTTATTGAATTTCTGCATTTTAAAGATACCAAAATGTTTCCTTTAAAAAAAAAAAAGATCCAGCAAAAGTAATGTGGCATGTTTTTCTTCAAGGTTGCATCTGTCTGTAAGGATTATACTTTCACCTATTAATGATAAGACAAATGGCATAGACTTAAAAGCAGCATGTTTCAAACTTGCTCCCCCCCCCCCCCGACAATGCTTTTACTGCAATTATTGCACAGGTGTTATTCTGCTGTTGCATAAGATCCAAGTCACATGCAGCTTGTGCCCATAGTTCTAGCCCAGTTGCTGTAGGATCAGAAGCGCCCAGGGACATGAACCCGGAGACAAGATCTGGACAAGGTGAGGGCAACTGAGAGATCTCAAGAGCAAGCAGTGTTTGTCAGCTCTGTCCAGGAATCTGATGCAAAGGAGAAGCGGGACAAAGGCAGAAGCAATGAGAGAAGGTAAGAAGAGACAAAGGTGAGAGAAGTAGGCTCAGCTTTCACAGCATATGACAGCATGGCTAGAGGGGCAGCACAACTAAGCTGCTTAGGAAAAGGGCTACAGGTAGTCCTGGAATGAGAAGCCCGCTGCTTGCCATCCATCATCCATTCTGTGCTGCTATTACAATAATGCCAGAATGGGAAACTAATGGCAAATATTTCCCCAAGGGCCTCTATCCACCATGGTTCACCACAAGCAGATCTCCATTTTTTAACATGGTGCACACTTCCCTTTTGCTCTTTATGTGCATGTGGAATTGTCTTCCCCTGGGCTTAGCTCCCAGTGTTGGAGTGCAAACAAGGGCAGGAGGAGGAGTTGTAAATAAATAATAGTGGGAGTGTCTTTGGGCATATGCAAAGCGCAACCCTAATCATGTCTGCTTATAAGTAAATCCCACTGAGCTCCTTGTTTAAGAGTGTTTAGGAAACTCTGCAGCCTTAGTCTGTACAAATCTGGGTTTAGGATTAATGACTCCCAAACCAGCAAACTTCTGCAGCAGAACTCTGCCTCCTTTTAGAAAATATGTGGAAGCACCTACTGTTATATCTAAATAAATACCCAAAGGAGCATCTCTTCCTATATCAGCTTGCCCGTGCCTTAGTATCTGTAGAGACAGCTTCACTGCAGGGTGGGGGGGAGGGGCTTTTTTCAGTCTGAGGGCCACATTCCCTAGGGCAGGAATATCCAAACTTGGGTCTCCCAACTGTTTTTGGACTACAATTCCCATCACCCCTGAACCAGGAGTAGGGGCATAGCCCAGCGTTGGGCAGGGCCAGAGGCAGAAGCGGCTGGAGCAATGAAAGTAAATCTTACCTTTGTACACTGGGCTAAGATTCAACGCACACTCGTGCAAGGGCCAATTTCAGCTAGGCAAAACCAACAAGGATGGCACAAAGCAAGAGTCAGTGAGCAACGTGGCCTGAAGAGTCTTACCAAGGGCTGGATATAGGACAAGGGTGGGCCTGGGGCTCCTCACCCCTGTATCCACACCCCAGTTAGAGGACTCAGAGGCACCCAATCTGTGGAACCACAGGAGCTGATATTTTGTGGAACAACCACAGGAGCTGATATTTTGTGGAACAACCACAGGAGCTGATATTTAAGCGCCATATTAAAGCTGACTTATTTGCTCAGGCGTTTTAAGTGCTTTTTTTTTTTTTAGTGGGCGACGGTTTGCTTTGCTTTTCAGTCGCTGTTTGTTTGTGTTTATCCTGACGGGTTCGCTTTATGGTTTCGTTACATTGGGGTCGCACGTAATTTATTTCGTCTCTCGGGCCTCAGCCCTGATGAAATAAACACAGAGCCTCTCTTTCAAACAGAGCCCCGCCGCCAACCTCAACAGGGGCGGCGGCGGCGGCAGCAGCAGCAGCAGGCCTGGAAAGAAGGAAGGCCGCCTTTCTAAGCGAGGCAGCTCGTCTAACACAATTTCCTAGCGCGGGGCTCCTTGTCAAGCAGCTGGGAATAAATCCACAAACGGTTGTTTCCGTGCGCAGAGGAAACGAGCTCGGGCACTTCAGCACCTGGGGGCGACCCGAAAGCCGAGCCTCGCCTGGCGTTTATTACTGGGGGGCCCCTTTCCTCCCTTCCCTCCGGGTCTGAGGGAAAACCGACTCCCTCAGGCAAAGCCCTCCCTTCTCCCGCCCAGCCAAGAGGCCTTCAAACGTCCGAGCCCTCCAGGACCTCTCCCAGGCCCCGCCCTTTCTTAGAGCCGTGGCCCCGCCCACCTCATCCCATTCCCGAAGATTGCCGAGCGGGGGAGAGAGGAGGAAAGGGGAGGGGGTCGCTCCGAGTCGCGTCCTCGCTCCCATACGGCGTTTCCGAAAATTACCGAGGGGCTTCGGCCTCTCCTTTCTCCTCTCTCCCCACTCTACGTCTCCGGCGGAGACGGCTCTTGCTGCTGCGCCTGCCGCCAGCACCGCTTCGCGCGTCCGTGCACCTTCTCTCTCGCCTTCCCTTTGCTCGGTGCTTTTCTGCGCTGCCCGGCGGGCCCGAGTCGGCGCCGCCGCCGCCGCGCTCTTTGGGCACAGCCTCGGTCTCCCGCTCGTGGGCTCCGGAGAGGCGCCGGTCCCGCGCGCCCCCTTCACCTACTCCTTGTCTCCCGCTGGTCCTGGCCGGACCGGGCTGGCTGGGCCTTCAGCAGCGCCGCTCCAGCTCCAGCTGCTGCTGCCGGGCTCTTTCGAGGGGGCGAGGACGGCTGCGCTTCCCGCTTGGGCGGCCGGGGGTCCGGCTCGGATGGCGGACGGCGGCGCCCAGCACCAGCAGCTCGTGCCCGGCGTCCCAGCCCCGCGAGGGATCAAGCGGGAACCCGAACTGGAGCAGCCCATGCCCGGAGGCGACGGAGCCGACAGCGGCCTCAGTAAGAGGCTGCGGACCGAGGCGGAGGCGGACGGAGGAGGCATGCAGGTTAGCAGGGAAGGCGGCGGGGAAGGAGGAGGAGGCGGCGGCGGTGGCGCCACCCTGGACGGCCGCCTTAACCCCCCCCCCCCGGTTGTGGCCTTGAGGGACGCGCTCGCTCTCGCCCGGGCGCGTTTGTGCGCGCGCGCACGGGTCTCTCTGCGTGTGAGACTGGAGGGTATCCTGTCCCTCGCCCCCACAGGAGTCTGGGGGAAGAGCGCCGCTTTGGGAGGATCCTGGCCCCGTTGACCCCCCCCCCTCGTCGGGCCGGTGTTAGGATCCTAGGCATAGCGGGGTAGGTGGGAGGGTGGGGAGGAAAGGTAAGGGGCTTTCGCAAACGTGGAGGGCCCAGCAGGGGTGTGGGCAGGGTATCCTGCAGCTCCGTGGTTGGTCTGGGAGGGCAGCTGGGGGAAGCATATTGTGGTGGCTTGCCTCAAGTGTAACAGCAGCAACATCATCATCAACAACAACATCATCATCACCATCAATGTGTGCGCAAAGCCTTTTTGCTTGTCAACCTACGTGTAGACCGTCACGGTTGACACTTGCAAACGAGCATGCATTGCTGGTCTTCGGTTTTAAAAAGTGAGAGGAGGGCCTAGAAAGAGACAAAGTTTTTTTGTTTTGGATCGCATCCATATCGCCAGTTCGAGGCAAATAGCTTTTCATCTGGATCTGTTCCACAAGAAAGTTTATTAGGCCTCTCGTTGCTTTGTGGAAGAACTGTAGAGTTTTATGAAGCCGCTCTGGATATTTTGCTTGTATCTGAGGCTGCAGTCCAATTCAGGTTTACCTGGGAGTAAATGCACATGCCTAGGATTGCACTGCATGGACTTTATTTTAACTCTGCGGCTGTCAAAGATAGCTGCATGGTACTCAAGTTTAAAACTCTTCATAAAAAATCATTTGTTCATCAAGATGTTGTACAGCTTTCACTCACACTTGTCACTCACCCAGATAAACTAGTATACCGCTCAGCTGAAGTGTAAATGCAACTTAGATATGATCAAGCTTGCCCCAAGAATAGCCACCCTAACCTGGATGTGACATACAGACTGCAGATGAAGTTACTCCACTGCTTCTTAAGTATTCACTTCAGGGACATTCATTCATCCATCCCGTGTTAGAGGAGGAAACAATTACCTTGAGTTTTGTGGTAATCTACTAGAGATGCCAGTCTGAAACCTCAAAAATAAGGGAATGTCTGCTACTTTGGTAGTAGCCATTTACAGTGGAGTTGTACTGCTGTAGAACAGAATGTGGTCCTTAGAGAAAAGGGCATCTTTTAGAAATAGGCTTATATGCAGCCTTATTTCAGAGTCTAGTCTGTCAGTTCTATGCTTGCAACCAACCAGAGTTTCTCCATGACTGTCCATGGGAGAAGAAATGAATGTTGTGTGCTGGTAGAGTTCTTTTTTTGCATTACTAGCAGTGGGGTGCTACCAAAGTATGAATGGTTGTGAATTGCAGGCACTGATGTCTGTTGTAGATGGAGAACAGTTAAAGTGACCCAGGAGAAATCAGATACATGAAATTAACAAGCTGGTGGTGAAGGAATAGCACCATGTCGCACAGCCGTCCTTGATATAACTAATATTAACTATATAATGTACAAATACATTTTGTATAAAGTTATTAAAATGTCATTTTACAAATTCATACTTGTACCACTTCTCCCTCCCTCGATTTGTTTAAGGATTAGGCCTCTTTCATTTGTTAGAAAGCAAATAATATCTTTATAATTCAATGGACACAAAGAACTTCCTGTTTAAATCCCTAGATTCATTCACATTTCATTTCTTTCACCAATGTACCTGATTTGAGCCACGGGACACATTGGGCCTTTGTCTATTTCAGCAATGAGACTCATTGGGTACTCCAGTGCTCAGCATTGATAACAGTGGTCTAACAGAGTCATCCTAACCAGGCAGATTTGTCAGGGGGTAAATTACTTTGCATCCTAACTGCTTCTGGCCAGGGTGTGTGTAGCAAGGGTTTTTTCGGGGGGGGGGGGTGTGCGTGTGCAGTGTAGACTTTCATTTTCTGCCTTTCCATTGATTCCTGTGCACTGAATTTAATTACACCCACATTTTCGGCTGCTGAGTTTCGTAGAGCTCTGTGAATCAGTGAATGGAGTTAGCATGCAGCATAACTTTGGTTATCCATCTTTTTACCCGTAATGCAATCCTTTTCTGCCCTCTACGCTGGTGTAACTTCTGCCGATTTAACTTCTGCTAGCAGGGCTTTCCCTTAACAAGTATGAGTAGGTACCCTGGACTGCGTCATTGATGGCAGCCTGAGTAATGGATGGCAGCCTATTTCCAGCTCCGGCTAACCTCTCTCAACTATTACGTCTGGGAGTTAGGATTGCACTATTAACTTTAAAATGAGGTGTTTGTTTACTATTGATAAAATATAATCTAGGCAACAGGAGGATATGCTAGCTTAATTTGTGCCTATCTCAGCTATTTTATTTATGGGGAAATGAGTGGCAAGGTGTCCCTCTTTGTCTCTTTCTCCTGAAATTCTCTAGCTGTTGCTTGCACAAAGGCCAGCACAAGAACTACAGTGGTACCTCAGGTTACATACACTTCAGGTTACAGACTCTTTTAACCCAGAAATAGTGCTTCAGGTTAAGAACTTTGCTTCAGGATGAGAACAGAAATTGTGCTCCGGCGGCACAGCAGCAGCAGGAGGCCCCATTAGCTAAAGTGGTGCTTCAGGTTAAGAACAGTTTCAGATTAAGTACGGACCTCTGGAATGAATTGCGTACTTAACCTGAGGTACCACTGTACCTGCCAAAAAACATGCTGTATGTCGGGTGGTGGGCCAGAGGACTTGGGGCCACCCTGTTGCCCTTCCTCAGAATCAGATTTTCTAGCTCAGAATGGTTGCAGTCTGCTATTTACATCTGCAGGTGAGGATAGACTCCTCCATCCTTAGTAAGCTAATCTGCATATGAAAAAGTGCAGTTGTTTCTCATCATAGCTACCTAGACAGCACCTGTAACATTGCAGGGAAAGAGAGTACCTCTTTAGTGAAGGATTCACTTTCTAGCAATGAAACTTAGTTGTGGTCTCCTAATCAGTTGCCTCCCCTCACTTGTTCCTGGGGAAAGCAAGTAGATGCAAACTCCCTTCACTGATGATGGGAAACAAACTGATGTTTGGCTTTTTTAAGGAAAGGAAAAATATAGGAAAAATACGGCTGGTTATTGAGAGAATGAGGAATATCGAGCATGTATTAATAGGTAATCATTTAGTATGCAAAAAGAACTTGCAGTCTAGCCTAGCAAGTAGTCTCTGAGCCAGATTATATTCCAAACCCCAGAATGACTCTGAAAGAGAGTGCCTGGCAGAAGATCACCCAATGAGCAAATCCAAAAACTCTTGGTTCACGCTAAACTCTTAATAACAGACATAGTATGAAGTGATATAGATTGACAGTCTAATAAATTAAGAGAACACTTCTTCCAAATACTGACCTATAATTTGTGATATCTCTTTGCTTCATGCTGCTGAGTAGTGTTCTTAGTGTGCTGTGTGTTGGATTACATTATGCAGTAGCAACTGCTTGGATCAGACCAAATGCCCATCTATTCCAGTATCCTGTTCTAACAGTGACCACCCAAATGTCTTTGGGAAGCCCACAAATGGGAACCAAGTGTAATAGCATCTTCCCTGTCTGTGCTTTCCAGCAACTAATATTCAGAGGCCTCTGATTCTGGAGGCAATACCGAAAATAAATTGTCCCTGAATATAGGCCACACCCCCTAAAACAAGATCTCTTGGAAAGACACACACACACTTAAATTCTCTGCCAGCACCACATGGTACTCTTTAAAATCTGAAAGAACACATGCAGCCTCTAGACTTGTCTCACAATGAATAACTAACCAGGTAGCCAGGGCTACCTCTTGAGAAGGGTGGGTGATCCTTTGCAAAAGAGCTGAAGTTCCGTGCAGTTCCCAAGGTCTCATATTGATTCCTGGCTTCTCTACTTATAAGACTGCAATTGTAGGGTGCATTCAGGTTTATATAAACCAGATTTGGGGGGAAAGTATGGCCTATATTTAGACCAGTATGGTATATAACCAAAGTGACTTAATGAGCCATTGATAGCTTTATGCTTGAATATACATAGATGGAAGAAACAAGCACATCTTTTGGTTACTTTTTGGGTATGGGTGATTCTAATTGTTGGGGATACTTAGCTTGTATTTGCAGTTGTGTTATGAAAATGTTTGTATAGAGGTGCATCTAGTAAATTAAGAGGGGGAAACTTGAAAATTGCATCTGGAGGAGGGTAAGAAAGCGTTTTATCTCTTGCTGGTGCCCTTTGTTTCTAGAAACTTTGTAAACCTTTATTTTTTAAAAAATTGCATTTTCTTCTCTGGCCACATGTTTTGCTTAAACTGTTCAGAGACTATGAGGTAAATTGTTTTAAAAAGAGAATTGCTGTGTACACTTCCTTCTGATCTGCCAAGTTAGGAAAATACTCTAAATTGAAACTATTCTTTACAGAAATGTATTACTTTGCTGAGTGCTGCTTGGACAAGAAACTGTGTGCTTGATGCTTCTTTCTGTTGCTGACACTGACTGTGTTCCACTCTTTGAAAACTGTGTGATTTATTCATTGTAATTTGATGTTTTCTGCTACAGCTCTTAATTGCCTCTATGACTCTAGTTGGTGGCCCCAAGTGGATGTTCATTCTCTTGCACTAATGTTCCATTTAACTTCTGGAATTTGTCCCATTTTGTGTGATTCTCTGTTACCTCCTGATATGCAATTAGCCACATAATTGTGGAATTCTTTGAAAACTGTGTGATTTATTCATTGTAATTTGATGTTTTCTGCTACAGCTCTTAATTGCCTCTATGACTCTAGTTGGTGGCCCCAAGTGGATGTTCATTCTCTTGCACTAATGTTCCATTTAACTTCTGGAATTTGTCCCATTTTGTGTGATTCTCTGTTACCTCCTGATATGCAATTAGCCACATAATTGTGGAATCTGTTCCAGAAGTCTGTTCGACTTCCAAAACATTCAAAAACTGGAACTGAACTGGAACTTGGGAGCCAAAACATTCAAGAATTAGGCTGTTCGACTTCCAAGGTATGACTGTATAGGACACAGAATGCTTAATTAACACAGAATCCTTGCTCACCTCATGTGCAAATGAGACTTTAGCATCATGTTGTATCAATCTGTTTCATGCAAGCAAAACATGAACAGTTCTAGCAAACTGTAAGAAAACTGTAGCAAGAGATTTAAGTTTGCAATGAATTTGAAATTTCTCAAACTGGAACTAATATCCTATGGCAACTATTTTAATGTAACTTTTCCTTTGCCTCCCATCCAATATATATAGAATATCCCTTGGGCCTTAAATGTCGCAGTAGCCCAGTTTTTCTTGCAATACTGGGGAAAAAAATAATATTTACAGGTATGCAAATATGTCCATGATTGTGGCCTACCTAATCACATTTTAGGAGTCTTTATATTACAAAATACACATTTTAGCATCCATAGGAAAAAATGACTTTTGTTTTGATTTACAGTTTTTAATACTGAACATATGAAAACTTTCTTTTCAGGAAATCAGAAGCATGTCCAACATATGTAGTGGCATGTGTATGAGATGTATCATGCTGGAAGTAGTATTCTGTAAGTCGGGGTAGCCAATGTGGTTTGTTCCAAATGTTGCTGGAGTTTTAACTCAGTTGCTATTGCCAGCATGGTCATTGGTTAGCGATGATGGGAATTGTAGTCCAACAACATCTGTTCATAGAGATGGAACAACAATAATGGTACAAATACTGTCAGAAAACGATTGTGTGTAAGAGAGAACCCATTCATTGTGCGGTACTAACTGCAGTTTCCTCCTGATCAGACGCTTCTTACAGCCTAAATTGTGGACCTCCGTCTATTACAACTCATTTCCTGAGAAATACAGACCTCACCATAGCCATAAATACACTTGATAACATTGAGATTGGATTACTGTAACATCATTTATAAGGATGCCTTCCAAAAGAATCCAGAAACTTCAACTGATGTAGAATGTAGTTTGGTTTCTCATAGGACCCAGAGTTTATGATCACATAACACCCATATTGTGCCATCTTCACGGGATCCCTCATATTGTTTTTTGCATCTAATCCAAAGTGATCGTGCTAGCCTTCAAAATCCTCAGTATCTTGGGGATGCAGTATCTAAAATATGCTGTCTTCCATATGTACACATCCACATGTTTCAGTCCTCAGGGGAGGCCCTACTGTTTGTCCTGGCTCAACAGAAGTGAAGTGGTGGTAGAGATTCTTGCTAATGGCACCTGTATTCTGGATGACTTTGCCCCATGAAATTTAGCTTCAACCCCTGTATTTCTCTGCTACTCTAAAGGACATTTTCTTGAGTGGTTGCTCTGCATTTTGTTTTCCATTAAGGGGTTTTGTTGTGGATATTTTTTAATGTTATTTTTACAGTGTGTTTAATTGTTATGATGGTTAGCTGTCTTGAAGATCTTATTTTGTGGACAAACATTTTTGGGATGCATTTTAAAAATATAAACCAGTAGTTAATAAGAATGCATATGCTCTACAGATGCTGTGATAGGTTTCTGAGTTTGTCTATATTTATCACAAAGGTTACAGTGGGTTGTCATTCCTATTGTCCTCTGTTCGACTAGTACCATAACAGTTTAGTGGCTGATAAACAATAACAACAATTTTGCTATACAAATGTTGTTTATACAGTACACGATATACTTTAATTTTTGGGTCACAACAGAACTCTGAAAGCAACAATTAGGTGCAAGAGGCTAATTTAGAGGCACTGTGCAATATATCTCATATGTTTCATTCTTTATCCGTTGCAGCAGCAGACAGCTTTAGGCAGTTAGGGTTTCGTTATCTAATCCATCTCTGATCAGCCTGGATAAACCCTGTTTGGCCAGTACTGATCTTGTTAGTGGGGTGGTATAAAGCTGCTTGAGCTGGGATTGGAGCAAATCGGATCATGGCTGCTATATGAATCCAGGACTTATTTCTTGCAGCCAGGGATGAAGAGGGAAAGAAATAGCTGCAGCATATTGGCTGACCATTGAAAGTGGTTTCTTTCAAGCTGTGTTAAATGGCAGATTACGCTGAGGAGGTTTGGGTGAAGTCATAGAGAGTCATCCACATGGTAATCCTAATGCTGTTTTCTTCCCAAGGGATAGTGGAAGTGCTGCTCTGATATTCTATCCATGTACAATCTAGTTTTGCATTGTCACTTCACTAACTCTGTATATGCCCATAGGTGCAAGTACGTTGATATGCATTCATGGATAAGGACCACAGTTTGCAAATTGATTTTGGTGCACATGTACAAACTGCTGTGTGCAAAGCAGTGTTCTTGCATGCAAAACCAACCAGAGACAGAAAGCAACAGAAGGACTGTTGCCATCTTATAATATTCTCAGCACTCTGGGGGCCTGCTGTGCTGAAATACAGTGGTACCTTGGGTTACAGACGCTTCAGGTTACAGACTCCGCTAATCCAGAAATAGTACCTCGGGTTAAGAACTTTGCTTCAGGATGAGAACAGAAATTGCGCGGCGGCAGCGGGACGCCCCATTAGCTAAAGTGGTAACTCAGGTTAAGAACAGTTTCAGGTTAAGAACGGACCTCCGGAATGAATTAAGTTCTTATCCCAAGGTACCACTGTACACATATGCATGTGCGCTTACATCACCCCCACCCCATTCTGGAGAAGCAGTTTCTTTTAAAAATGTAATTGTTTATTTATTCAGCCAATTGTATACTACCCTTTATACAAAGACTACAGGGCATTTTACAACATAATAAACAACATAAAATGCATGCTTAACAATATCCATGAAATGTAAAAGTTGAAAACAGTTATATTGGTACAGTTTCTAACAAGCATGATCATCAAATTCTTCCTAAATTATTTAAGTCACTGATACCCTCATCCAGAATCCTGCTGCTGGAGGCGCGTCTTCATCTGTTCCCTGAAAGAAAAGAATGATGTGGCTAAGTACTTATCCACTGGGGAGAGGGTTCCACAGATATGAAGGCACCACTGAACGTATCATTCCAAGGGTCTGTGCACTAAGCACTAATCCTGCACCTAGCATCTCCTAGCATGCATATGAGGTCTGCAAAGGTTTTGTGGGTTCCCTGTATTTTCTGTTCATATTGGAATGTATGAATTTGCCATTTGTACTTGGTTCCATTTACAATACATCATTGGCTGCATTTTTTGTTTCTTACTATGTACAGCTTGCTGCTGTGCCTTGCTACCTGCTGGGAACTGATCAGTTCAGTGCTTAAAAAAACAAAAACAAAAAAACCCTCTCTTTAACTGCCCTCCTTTTCTAACTTCCTCATAAGTCTCAAAAGCTTTTCAAAGAATTGCTTGTGTGAAGAAGGGCTTGTTCTTGATTAAAAAGAAAATGAGAAACTGGAGTTCTTCTCATAGTTTGTGCACTGCTCCCAATTCAAAGCACAATTGTTGGTTAAATGGCACTGGTTACGAAGGGAAAGAGTTTTGGGCCTTGCCATGTCCAGTATTATGAGTGGTACCAGAATCACCTAAACTTAAGGATACACTACAGCCCTGTGCACAGAGTTACAGGGCCTGCTGCCTGTATTCCCCCCAGTTGTGTTGCTGCTACCCGTGATTCCTGATAACTAAGAGTATTGTGATACTTTAAACATCAACAGACTTACACAGCGTCTAATCCCCAAGTGACAGGCTTTTAGTCTTAAACCAAGCGTAGAGGCCCTGTTCCTGAATGCAGCAGACTTTGTCTAGTATATCTCAAGGCATACTTAGTGGTGACTGTGTCCAGGTTTTTTCCTTTCAGATAATGGAAGATGCATTGCCTAGAGTCTGTGGACCCAGGCCTAGTGAGGGGGGAAGGAAAATGGACAATAAAGGTGGCCGATAGGCAGCAGTTAGGCTGGGGTTGAGAGATGTTGGAGAGCAAGAACCTGATTGGTTTCTTCCCCATATGTGCACTGTAGCCTAATCAAATTGTCAAATTGATATTTGACTGTACTACAGGAAGACTAGTGAAGTGGGACATAGTGTTACATGATGCCTTTTTACAGAATAGATCAGCCCTCTTTGAATTCGCTTGCCTCTTGTCTGTATAGTTTAGTTTTCACATGATGATGATACAATAAAAAAATGGAATATTTTGCCTCTGTAGTGAGGAGATCCCTTACATTAGTGAAATGAGGAATCTGTATGTGGCATGGACCTGAAATCTTTATTATTACACAATGCTGTGTTTATTGTACCATGAAGAACAACCTGCATGTTATATGCATTTTTATTCTCTCTCTGAAGTGTATGGTGATAACCACTGCTTTCAGTATTAAATCTCCAGTGCTTGAATAAAATGTTTGCTGAGCAAACCATTTGTTTTTTTCACAAAAATGTTTTCATTTTCTGTTTTCTGAAGACTGTATATCTGCTTTCTGTTCAGTATATGAGCTGGATATCCTGAGGCTCGATAAAACCAGGGCTGCATTTATACTAAGGTTACCAGACCTCCTCGTTTCCCGGGGACAGTCCCTGGATTTACAAATCAGTGTGCCCCGATTCATTGAAAAATATCTGGTAACCTTAATTTATACTCCATAGAGAGAGAAAACACTCAATTTGTACCAAGGGTGTTAAAATGTGCAGGCATAAGACATTGTGTAAATTAACCATGTTTGCATAATCTAAACCTGCTCCTTGGTAGTGAAAAGTCAAAATACTTGGGCTTTTTGGCAAGTATTGAGAAAATAGGAAGAGTGGAGGGTACAGAGCTTGAGGAAGAGGAGGTCAAAGAGAATGAGGTGTTGTTAGGCAAGTGCCTTATAATAGAAATGATACCACATTGGGAACAAGGAAGCTGCACTTAATTACCTGTGGGACAAAAGAAGTTATGTGTTGTAAAGCAGCCTAATTAATAGGCAATTTTAGTTGATCAGTCTGTTATTTAACTGATAAAATGTAAATATATTTGCATCTTACAGAAACTCTAGTATTTGTGCCTTTTGAGATATTGAAGGAAGTCAGTCACTGTTTGAAGGAAAAACTATGTTTTAATATTTTTTTACTCCATATTACAGTAATAAGAACCTAGGAGAGACTAAAAAACATAGAATCCAAATATATATGACTATAACTTATTGCCCCACTGATTAATTTGTCTTCACCAATGATTCTGAATCAACTAAAGCTTTAACTGATACTGTTTTCATGCACAAACTTTCAAGTTTAAAATGAACCATTCACTATGATGGTTTTTCTTTTTTTTAAAAAAAAGATAGTGCCCATTTCCTTATGAGCATTTTGCTAGAATGCAGCAACTTGCCTGTTTTCCTATCATTCTTCTGTAAGTTCTGTCTTCTGCCTTTTGTTAAGTTCTGCAGTAGTGTAGTGTGGGGGGAGCCACAGGGGTGGTTGCCCTTGTCGCAAAATTGTTAGGTGCACAAAATTTCAACACTGGTGTTGCGTTAATGCAGCTGCGCTCTTCCGTTGCTGGGCTCCATTGAAAACGGCTTCTCCATGTGAACTAGATGCGATCTCTTGGGTGATGTGGATGCAATTAGGCATTTGAATGTCCATGCGTACTCCATGCATACGTTTCCGTCCCTGCTTCCCCCCACCGCATGGCCCCGGGCTCTGGCAATCCGTGCTATGCCACTGATGTTCTGTACTCACAAAATCTCTCTCTCAAAAAAAATACTTGTTCACATCTCCATTTTGTCCTGAGAGAACAGCCTGAGTGATCTGTGGGTTTGAATTCAGACTTCATTCACTGCTCTTTCCCCCATCACCAGTAATTGAAGCTGTGCTCAGGACTTTCATACAATCATGCATCTCTTCCACAATTATCAGCCGCAATATAATCATTGGTATAGTTGCTGATAATGGTGGAGTTGCACAAGCCTGACAGCAATAATAATGCTAAGAGCTGGACAAATTATAATTGTAGTGTTGTTGTTTTTGTCCATTCTTGTTTGTCAAAGTGTTTGTGCTTTTGTCTAGTTGATTAAAAAAGTTATCAGGAGCCGCCTGACTTGTGACGGGCTGATAAGTAGGTATTTGTGATGACTCTGGCAATCTTTAAGTCTTGCTTATTCAGATACTAGATTATTACACCTTATGTGCATGCATAATGGTCTCCTTTGAGTGATTACATCTAAGGGGTAAGAAGAGCATCCAGTAATGAAGTGAGTGGGCCAATTAGAGGCAACTAGTTCCACTTCGATGGAGCGTTTTTTGAGAGCTCCATTTTATAGTTGCATTGAAGTGACTCTGAAGTGCAGTTGTCATGAGTCAATGCCACTGCCCAAGGATTAGAACTACAGTGGTACCTCGGGTTAAGTACTTAATTCGTTCCGGAGGTCTGTTCTTAACCTGAAACTGTTCTTAACCTGAAGCACCACTTTAGCTAATGGGACTTCCTGCTGCTGCTGCTGCTGCGCCGCCGGAGCACAATTTCTGTTCTCATCCTGAAGCAAAGTTCTTAACCTGAGGTACTATTTTTGGGTTCACGGAGTCTGTAACCTGAAGCATCTGTAAACCGAGGTGCCACTGTACTTTGTTGCATTCTGAGATTTAACACATTTTCTTCTCCTTTTCCATTTTTAGTACACTCACTTCTAAATTCAAGGCAACGCACAGTTGCTGTTGAAGACATTTGAGTTTTTGTTTTTCTTGGTGTTTTAGATTCAAGTTACGTTATTTGAGAGCAAAACAACTAAACTTTTCTGTGTGTATGTGGAGGACCTGTCCCCCACACAGCCCTTTTCTCATTTTAAATGTAGGGAGAGGCCTTTATACTCTAAATTTCTATCTGTGCAGCTAAATATTTATATGCAGCTGCAGCAGAAGTTTCCACAGGCTTTACCTGACAGTTGCCTATATTTCATGGTGCTTGTTCTCATTTTGAAATCTATCCAGACCTTTAGGGACCACTCACAGTAGGATATGGTGCTTGTGTAATGGGTTTTTTTTGGGGGGGGGATTGTGACAAATGCCTCTATAGGTAGATCATTTGAATGGTGTATTGGCCTAAGAATTGGGCATATTCCTTTTTAATAACTGTAATATTAGGATATCTCCAGTGGTGCATATAGCATTTACAACTTTGGTGTCTTCATTGGGGAAGATTTATATCAGCGCTGATATTGCTATTTATGTAATCTGGTTGTTAGAAACTATTTTCATATCTAGCCTGATGGGGGAGCACATTTTTTTTAAAAAAAATTTTTTTACTTGGGTGTCATGTACATAATAGAACTTGTACCATTCCAATCGTTTGAGCACATTCTGGTTGTTTGTTGATATTTTCCCTCTCAGTGCAATTAATGTATTGCGCAAGATGTATCTGAGAAGTATCTTCTGGGGATGGTAATTAAAAGCCTAGTGGATTTACCCCCCTCCCTTTCCCCATTGTGGCTGTGTCAGGTTTTTTCCTATGGTGCTTGTCTGGAGCATAACAAAACTGCTATTTAGTGCTGTGCTATAAAAAGCAGAAAAAGAGCAGTTGGGATGGGACCCACTTGCTTTCTTTTCAGTATATGCTCAGGTTCCTTTCTGTGTTACAACAGAAGTGGACTAAATAAGTGCCCTTATGTAATGTCCTTCTGTAATATCAACAAATTTATCTTTCCCTAGAGGCTTTTCAGGTCCTGAGATCTGAACTCAGCTGAAACTCTTCCTGCAAGTCAGGGATGCAAAGGCTTTTTTTAGGGGTTTGCTTATTTTAGGAGGCATTTGCAGATACATAGAGCAATTACTGTACTACCATCAGGGAGTATGCCCAGAAGTGCTGACCCAACAAGGACTCACTTAGGTTTTATTTAGTATCATGTGGGATAGTCGGAGACTGTAACTATGATGGCAGGCGTATCATTTGGTGTCTGTGGTTGTGGTTAGGGGGTGGGTGGGGCTTCTCTGCACTTAGCCCTTCCTACTTCTGATGGAAACACTGAAAGTGTATCTTAGCTTGTAGCTTTTAAATATTTCCCTCCTCAGTCAGATACGATGTAGTCAGGAGCAGAATATGCAAACATTTTCTGTGTGTGCCTTTTCTCTCTCTCTCTCTCCTCTCTCTTCTCCCTTCTCACATAAAGAAAATTGTTACTGTGTCTGGAGTAGGAGGATAGCTGCTTTTGAAAAAAGTTCTGCATTCTTATTTGTGTGTTCCACGCAAAACAATTGGTACAGACTGAAGAAACAAGATGTGTAACTTCTGTTAATGTTTTGCCTCACATTAATTTTTCAGGAAGGTAGGGAAATCTTGACATGGCATAACGCCGCGACTACTTCTGAGTCTTCCGAACCAGGAAGTGGCTTTTTGTATCGACTTATAAGTCTGAAAGAGTTCTGCAAAGCAAACTAATGTAGTATTTCCTGTGGTTTGTTTCTTCCCTTATGAAAACTGTTGTTTCAGGATCATACAGGGAATTATGAATGAAATTGCTGAATTGTGTTCTGTATGAGGAACGGTTTTTAAAATGATGACTTAGATCACTAAGCAGATGCCTTCCTCTTAAACAGTAGTTTTGAACAGACTTTTCCCCTTCGTAGTTTACAGATAATTTCTAACCCTGACTGGGCCAGCAGCATGATAGAATGGTGTAGCCATAGCTTCATCCACAGCACTTTAGTTCGTGCCAGCTGAGGGCAGGCTAAACCCTGCTCTGTGCTATGCTGTCCGGGGAGCTAGTGTAGCAGTTGGTTCTGGATTAGGCCCAGTGCCACCAAATGATGTTTATGGAGCTGACTCCAGTGGATCCCAGGCTGGCTGAGCCTCTCCCTGCCCCTTAGATGTCTCATTTTGGAAGCTCCTGCAGCCAATTGGACCCCATGTTGGACATTTGGCTTCCGAAAATTATTCAAAAACCAGAACACTTATTTCTGAGTTTCGATCGTTCGGGAGCCGATTTGTTCGGGAACCAAGGCATTTGAGATCCAAGGTACGACTGTATATATTTTTGGCTTTGATTCAGTTAGTTCTCCATTAGAGGAAAGAGAAAATGTAAATAAGAACTCAAATAGGTGGGCTTTATAGATAGCTTTGGGACACATGGTGGAACCGGAGACTATGCATTAATACCTGTAGTGTGTCTTCAATTTCTGTCATTCAGTTGCAAAACTACTATGTTGTTATTACCTTAAAAGATAAAGCTGATCTTTTATTTTATTTTTCTGTTCTCAATGACAGCATTGAATCTCTGAGTTAAAATTGGCTAACCTGTTATGGATTTTTCAAAGCCCCTGTCACGTTCCGTATAACTACCAGATATGTGGTTGAAAGCTAGGAAAGAGGAGAAAGGGGCTGCTCTGGATCCTTCTTTCATACCACCCAGCTGTAGCTGTCTTGACCCTACCACCTGTGGTCTAGAAAGTATAAGAGACCCTCAGTGCATCCACTGTACTGAGCAAGCTGTGTATTTGGGAAAGCCAAGGCTTGCATGCATTCTGACAGGCACCATGAGCTGTCCATTGACCTGCCTCAGCCTGGTGTGGTAATGGTGCTGTGAGAATGTTGTGCATGTAGGTGTTGCATTTAACTCTGTTTTCAGTCCTTGTGCACCTTGCCCTCTGGTCTGCACTAAGAAGGTACTAGATTATGTTTAAAGTATTCGAGGCTCATAGGTCTACTGTATTTGGGGGAACAAAAGCAATCATGTTATTTCTGCTGTGTGGCTAAAACAGAAGAACCACCAACTTTTGAAGAGGCTGCATGGTGGTGAGCACCCCAAGTGGATTTTTTTTACAAACCCCTGTTATGTTCCTTTTTTGTTCTCATGACTGATAGGCAGAGTTGCATGTATGTCTTTCTGTTATTTGTTTGGGCATCACCTCATTTTCCTCCCCCCTTTTTTATAACTCTGAGACTGGGTTTAAATCATAGCAGAAACTACTCTATTACATTGCACTATCTATTATAGCTGGTATGATACAAAGCTCTGGTTATTCAGCATCTCCAGTAAAACTCAGCATACAGGAGAGTGTTCCCGTCTTGCTACTGTTAGTTCACCACTGCTGATGTTAACAACTTAAAGAGCTTTGGGTGACTATAGGTTGTTAGTGATATTTTAAACAGCCTGCTCTTTAACGTCAAGGGAAATTGCCTGGCTTGATAGGGTATTTAAAATGCAGTCCTAAGTTAGAAAGTTTGATATTGATAATGCAAATGACAATGGTGTAGCACTGGTGCATAGGGCATTTTCAGAAATCTTGCTAATATCTACTTTCTTTTACAGAAGTTTTCACATTCCATTGTTTGGGAGAAGGTAGAAGAAGTGTCTCTAGATCTTTTATGTCAGGCATGTCCAAAGTCCATTTTGGGGGCCTAAACAACTTGGGTTGGCCCTCACACATATTCACTTCATAAAATCTGACCCTCTTTGAAAAAAGTTTGGGCACCCCTGTTTTATGAGCTTCTTACTTTGAATTCTTGTTCTTCATTGGCACAAGGGGCATCTAACTTGGTGATTATGTAGACATTACATTTGAAAGTGGGTTAACTCTTACGGTCTCTTCATGCATTACAATGAAATGACTGCAGACTCTTTGATTGAGATAGTACCTCATGCTGTTCCATGTCTCAATGCTGAGTAATTTTTTGTTTTTTAAAAAATCCACTTGGTATTTACTGAATAAGTACTATTTGCTCTGGTTCAGTATGACTTAAGAATGCAAATGTTGTATGGATGATATATTGGCTTTGTAGGGTCCAATACCTCTTTGTAAACAGAGGCTGTTTGCTTGCTCTACACATTTTAAAAACAACAGTGTCTTATAGAATATGTTTATAATTTGCTCTCATTGTACCCTGTATAGAAAAGAAAGCATTTGTCTTTTCCATAGTTGTTTTGCTCACCTTTGAATGCTAAACCTCTGACCTTGCTGTGGATGTTGGTTTCCCTTCCCCCTTACAGAGCCTATCTGTAGTGCTGTCACTGCTGGCATGCATGTGCTGTCCTTGAAAAAGCAGATTGGATTTATTAAAATCATTGCCAGTTGCTATGGCAGCCATTGTCACTGTGGGCTAATGGGAAAAGGCAATTACTGCCATGCATCCGAGGAGATTTCTGAGACAGGAGATATTGAGTATCCTCAGATGATTAGCTGTGTGATTGACAGACTGACAGTCATAGAGAGCAAGGGTTTGTGTGCACATGTATGTGTTTATGTAAGTGGCTGGACATGTCATCTGCTCATAAGGTTTGGCCCATATTGTAATATTTTTCGATTCATGGGTAAATCCCTTTGGAAGATTCACATCCATCTCTTTTAAGGTGTGGTGCCAGTCATTTCAAGCTTGGGTTTTCTTTTAACCTACAGATAATTTGTTCAACTGATGTGCCTCTAGACTGTAATTGGAAACTTACTCTTAAAAATAGAAACTTTCTGTGTTAAACTTATTATTTTGCCTGTCTTCCAATTCTTGCTATTCCTAATTCTCCTCTCTGAGCTGCTGTTCTATTTAAAGCAAGGTGTGGATGTTGATAAACGTTTATTCCTGTTATCTTACTGTGGAAATAATAGGTTGTGAGAACTGAGGTTAGCACAATATATTTTGGGCTTTTGAACAGGCCGCTAATAACAGTTTTCTCTTATATGTATACAGGCTTTGGCATCGTGTCTTATTACTCTGTGTATAAAGCACGTTGCTCTTTCAGTCGAGATCAACATTCTTTGGTTGTCTGATGAGGGAGATTCCATAGCTTGCTTTTTGATGATTAAACAAAAACAGAAGAAGCAGATATAAGGCTAATAGAAAACATCCACAGAAGCCCATGTAAATAAACACTGCTGTAAATGATTCAAGAAATAACTCTTGCAACCTAGTGTTTGTTTATTGAATTTATATACTGCCCTTATGCCTAGGGATCCTTGGATCTTGCCTGTTTTCACTATTACAACTTCCTTTAGAATTCTATCTGTGATATTTTATCTGCGCAATCAGGAACCAAAAAGTTGTCTTGAAAAATGTGGCTTTTGAGCTGTCTGGCCCCAAAACAGCAACTATATATTCCATTTTGGCGAATATAGTCCTGGTTTAAGGAGCCATTTGGTGTCTAGCTTATAAATCTGAGTTTCTAACACTGAATGAGTTACAGTATTAAAACATAATATTAAAAGCAGTTTAAAACAAGCACATTTGTTCCCTAAGTGATTTTATGAAATAGTTTAGGCTTTGATGATTAAAGTGGCATAGAAATCCTGTTTGTTTAACTAACTAACTAACTAACTAACTAACTAACTAACTAACTAACTAACTGTTGAGTCTGATGTAATTAATGCTGCTTAGCAAAAGAAAGCGACAATGATTCACACATCCTGCCTGTGAATAGATACTACTAGCAGCTTTCTTATGTTGGTAACTTTCTTGTTATAGAATCCAGATCAGCCTGCTTAGGCAAGTGAGGCCTTCATTAGAGGCTTTCTGAGATGAGTCTGGTGATGACTGACTATAAGGTCTCATTTATGAATGTGCTTTCTCTGATACCATTTTGGCACCAGGAGACTAACTTTTTTTATTCTCCTTGAATTTTTAAGCGTTTCAGTGCTGACATTTGCTTTGTCTCTATCTGTCCTCCTCCTGTTCTGTCTTGGTTGTTTTCAGATTGTTCTTTTTCACTTTTTTCGTTAAATCAACTGACAGCATTTTAAAATTTAGTTAATTTTCCTGGAAATCTATTGAAAGCTAAAGTACATATTTAGCGCATTTAAGTGACTCATTCTAAGGTTTCAAACAATCCATTTCCTGTTGGGGTTTTTAAAAGTCTGTTCAGTTTTTCATCTTTACTCTCTTCCTGCCCACCCAACCCACTGTTTGAATTTAAGAATTTCCTCAGGATGTGTTTTCTGAAAGAGAGACAGAGGAAATACAGTACCTGAAATTGGTATGGAAGCTCACTTCTTACAGGTTTTGCTTTGCAAGGACTTCTTAGTGTTTACAAAATGAAATCCAGAGTCTTTTTTTTAATGAACTGCAACATCAAGCCTTTCAGGCCTTGGGCAAATCCTTGTTTTGCCTTTTCAGCACTTAGGAAGGCTATGAAGATGAAGAATAGGCATTTTAACTTAGTCTTTCTTCGTCTGTACCTTCAGCAGCAGTTCTCTCTTACACACACTACATATTTGACAGAAATTAGGGAAGTTTTCTGTATGTGCATGATATGCACAAGAATGTGTAGAAGAGTGATTTCTTGTATCCTGACAGGTAGAAATAGGAAAGTGTCGGTTACTGGCTCACGTTTGGTGTTACTTTGGTTTTATATACTCATCAATGAATCATTACGTTGAATTGTCACTGTGGGTGTGAAGAATTTCAGGCTAGCGGATATGTGGGCTGCCAGCAGTGATTCAGAACATAGGGCACAAGTGTTGTATTTACCTATTCTGTTGTCTATCCCAGTGTTTCCCAACCAGTGTTCCGCGGCACACTAGTGTGCCGCCAGACGTTGCCTGGTGTGCCGCGAGATGTTGCCTGGAGGGAGGTGGGCGAGTCGGCGGCGAGAGGCGGGGCGGCGGCGGCGAGGAGAGGCCGCGCCTCCTGCTGCTGCCTGGCGCTCCTCCTCGCAGCCGGCAGCGCTGCCTGGGCGCCTCCGCGCGACTCTGCCTCGCTGGGTTTGGTCTCCCAGCAGAGACGGGTCACACGCGCCACTCCCTCCCTCCCTTAGCCTGCGCGGAGGGAGAGCCAGAGAGAGGCATCGCTCCTGCGCGGCGGGAGAGGGAGCTTGGCGCGTCCGCGGCTTTTATAGGGCGCCCGGCGCGCACCAGCTCGATAACGGGCACCGGCGCGGCGGGGGGCGGCTGGCCTGTCTCCTTGGCAACCCCATTGAGCAGCGCCGGCTCCCCCGGGAGGGCCATCCCCCCGCGCCGCCGATCGCCAACACCGCCGACGCTGTGGCTGCCCGAGCCCGAGCCGAAGCCCGAGCCCATCAGTCAGTCAGGAAGGAAGGAGAAATGGGGAGGGAGACGAGGGAGGAAAATTGCACGCAGGGTGAAGAAAGGAGAAGGGTGAACGAGACGAGCTTCCAACCCAAAAAAGGGCTGGAAGACTGGGAGGATGAAGGATCGGGAAAGAAAGCGACGCCTTCCCTGCCCGCGACGTCGCCCGCTTGTCATTGGCAGCGCAGCGGGCGGCCAGAGGGGCTGGGCACCGGCGCAGGGCCGCTCCGCAGCCGCGGAGGACAGCTGCGCGGCTAGCAAGGTGCGCCGCGTAGAGCGCGGCCCTTGTGTGGCCCGGTTGCCAGGCAAGCTCGGGCGGGGACCCCCATGCGAATCTAAGACGGGAGAGCAAAGAGGGCAGAGCAAAGGGGGTCCCTTCCCCAACCTCCGGCTCTGAGACTTCCCTGCACCCCAGAAAAGTTTTCAAATACAAAGTTAGAAACATACACTGAAGAAAAAAGTAAAAGAACAAGAAAAAGAAAAAAAGAAAAAGAAGAAAAGAAAACCAACCATTCAACACATTTTTTATATAACTAACTGGACTTCCTCGCATCTCCCTTACCCTGCATTCTTTATAATAAAGATATCAGCAAATTATTACCTTGTTTCGTACCTTATTTTGTACTTTTCAAATACTATACCTCTAAATTTAACATACTTTTCATCAGTTACTTATATCTTAAATTAAACATAGTATTACCTTAGATTTTGACCTTTTCTTACTTAAAATATAATTTCCTGTTTCCCAAATCTAATTGCTGAAGCTATAGTTTCCGAATCGTGTAAATTTTTAACATTCATACAACTTATATTGCTTTTGGAAATAGTCCTTAAATTTTTTCCAGTCCTCTTCCGTTGTTTCTTCTCCCAAATCTCGGATTCTGCCAGTCATTTCAGCCAGTTCCATGTAGTCCATCAATTGCGTCTGCCACTCTTCCAGTGTGGGCAAATCTTGTGTCTTCCAATATTTTGCGATAAGTATTCTTGCTGCTGTAGTTGCATACATAAAGAAAGTTCTATCCTTCTTTAACACTTTCTGGCCAACAATGCCCAAGAGGAAGGCCTCTGGTTTCTTGGGAAAGGTATACTTAAATACCTTTTTTAACTCATTATAGATCATTTCCCAGAAGGCCTTCACTTTTGGACAAGTCCACCAGAGGTGAAAGAATGTCCCTTCAGCCTCCTTACATTTCCAACATTTATTATCAGACAGGTGATATATTTTTGCAAGCTTGACTGGGGTCATGTACCACCTATAAATCATTTTCATAATATTTTCCTTCAAGGCATTACATGCCGTGAATTTCATTCCGGTGGTCCATAACCTTTCCCAGTCCTCAAACATGATGTTATACCCAATATCCTGAGCCCATTTTATCATGGCTGATTTGACTGTCTCATCCTGAGTGATTTTCTCTTCAACCTGCCCTCCATCCTCTTGCGGAAAACTCTTTGCCTGCCCTGCCCGTATCTCGTTTTTGCTTTTTAATTCCACACACGCACCCTTCGGACTTCGTGGCAATCGGGCGCGCGGGTGCGTTTCCTAAGAGAGTGAGGACCCCCGCCTCCTCCCCACCTGCTCCCTCGCCAGCCAGCCAGCCGCGCGCCCTAGCCGGAGAGCCCCGGCCGTCCCCGTCGCGCAATCGGCTGGATCTCCCTTCAGCAGGCCGTGCTCACAACTCGGCCCAGGGACCCCCAGCAGCGGATCTCCGGCCCAGCTGAAGAATCCGGCAACAAGCCCCCTCCTCCCCAATCGCTCCGCCGAAATATGCTCCAAAACCCCCCAGATAGGCCGCCGGCCGCCAAGTCTCGTGGCGCCCTGAGCGAGGGTCTCTCCCCAACACCGCCACCTTGAACTGCGTTCTCCCGGCTACCCGAGCGAACCAGCGGCAGGACCCCGGTATGGGCCCCCCCAATATTTTTTATAAGTCGGCGCCCCTGATAACTATAACTCGTGGTTCTGATGTCCCAACGCTCCCACGGGGCACATTTCATTCAGGCGGAGGAGGGGGTCGTTGGCTAACGGCCAACAGGCAGAAAAGACTGTCCAACAATGCGATTATCCACACACACACATCTGATCCATGGATTAACATCAAAATCCTTGCATTAAAGCTCACTCCTAAGGAACCAGTGGGTCATTAGGCTTTCAGATGCACTTTGAACAAAGAGATGTTCAAAGGGAAAGCTGCTTTTAATAACGCTGCTTTTGCAGGTACTATTGGTCTGGGTCTCATCCAGCATCTTTTCAGTACACCCAGTTAGGATTCAGCAGTCCAGTTGTACACTCTTGGGTATTCAGCATTAGCTTAAGGCGTGCAATAATCACATGCCCACTTTTGCAGCATCTTCATAGCATCCCAAGTCACTCTTGGAATGCTCTCTTTATCATACCCTGCAAGTGTTTACTTGTGTAACACATCCTACCATATCTTGCAGAGAAGCACTTCAGAGAGGGCCAAAACCCCCCACACTTGGTGCCATTTTCATCTACACATGCAGCAGAGTAAGTTGACCCAGAATAGTACCAATTCAGATGGCAGATGGGAGAATGACAGTGCTGAATGCTTTCCCATGTAGAACAGTCCCTGCAAATAAAAACCTAGCATATTTGGAAGAGGGATGCTAGCCTAACCATTACCTTCTATGCTGTTACTATTTTTTTTTTTTTTTTTTTACATAAGTAAAAAGTGACCTTTCCCCATCTGGCATGGTGGTGTGCCTCGAGATTTTTTTCATGAAACAAGTGTGCCTTTGCCCAAAAAAGGTTGGGAAACACTGGTCTATCCATATGCCTGCCTTATCTAAAAGGACATAGTTATAGGGTGTTCAGGTAGTGTGTTAAGCTTACTAAAGTTGTTAACTAGGCTGGATAAATAAGGATGGCTTTGTGAAGAACTCCGGCTTATTTTTATGACATTAGTGGGTGGAGGAGAAAGAGTGGAATGGATCATATATTGGAGCTGGTGTTTACAGCCACATATTTCTATCTCACCGTCATTGGATTTAAAAAATGGTCTCTTCAGAGCCACAGTAGAATTGGATGAGTCATTCAAGCAACCCAGAAGGCAGGATTCACACAGAAGCTGCATACATATGAACTGAAATCAGCTGAATAAGGAAGGTGAAAGTAACTATCTGAATTTGGGATCCCATTATAGGCTAGACAGAATTTCCCATATATAAAATGTTGATTTGTAACGAAAGAGATTTTGTTTATTTTGGGTGTGTCAGGGAAATGAATGTTTCCATACACTCTAGGATATTTGAATGTCCAAAACTTAATATTGCAAGCATTAACAATCAACTACAGTTATGGCTAGTTCACAAAAACAGAAGTGTTAAACCTGTATCTAAAGATAGCAGGTGAGTAATCACGTGGTTGAATACATCCCTGTTCTTTACACACACGCACAATTTTTTTTGCCTTCCCCACAGAGGGTTGCCTGTTCTTTGCTGTCTTTTTGGCAGGCTTGTTTCCTTAGATCGTTATTGTTAAGCTATGTTTTTATTGCTACCAGCTTTTATCTGCTGTTTTCTGTTTATTTTTTTGTTACCGGTTACTTTTGTTTTGTAAGCCCCTTGGAAACATTTTTATTGAAGGGTAGCATAGAAATTTTAAAATAAGGAGAAGCCTTACCAAAGGTTCTTTCTAATAAGCCACTTTTCTTTGTGAAGAGATTTTTTTTAAAAAAGGACGAGTAATAAACTGTTGTAACATGCTTTGTAACATGTCTCATGTGAGGAATCGAGAAGTATGTTCGGGCAATGTAAAGGAAAATCCTGTGTTTGTTAGAAGTCTAGAAGCACTTCTTGCCCTGTGCATATGTCACCCCAAAAGTCCCATATTTTTCACTCCATAAGACGCACCAGACCATAAGACGCACCTAGTTTTTGGAGGAGGAAAACAAGAAAAAAAATATTCTGAATCTCAGAAGCCAGAACAACAAGAGGGATCGCTGTGCAGCGAAAGCAGCAATCCCTCTTGCTGTTCTGGCTTCTGGGATAGCTGCGCACCCTGTATTCGCTCCATAAGACGCACACACATTTTCCCTTACTTTTTAGGAGGGAAAAAGTGAGTCTTGTGGAGCAAAAAATACGGTATGTTTCAAAGCTGAATGCTTGGGGGGGGGGAGAGGAACACCAGGCAAGCTTGTTTTCTCAAAATATGGCCCTGTTAAGAATGGCTGAGGTGTGGTGAAACAAAAACAGACATCTTAATGGTATTTTGGGTTTCTGTATCTGGCCATAGATTGTCCTGGGGGAAATAATGTTAGTTAATGTTGGATTCTGGCTTGCCTTAGCAGTACCTGTAAGAGAATTGGGGCATGTGAATTATTCACTAATCAGCTTGCTGTTCATATTAAGTTTCTGCTGTGGCTTTGGGGCATTTTGCCAGACCGTGGCATGATTGATTTCATTGGTTCCTTTGAGAATAGTATTTTGTGTGCCTTGAAAATGGGGGAAGGTAGCCTGCTGTTGGCCAGTTTGAGTGCAAGGACTACTTTTATTTCCACCAGTTGCTCCTCGCTCACATTTTTTTTGCAAATTCTTCTTAACACAAAGCGAAAATTCGGGGGGGGGGGTTGTGTTTGCTTTTAGGCTGTCTTAACGTTCTCCTCCTTTACCGTATTTTTCGCCCCATAGGGCGCACCAGCCCAAGCTTCCCCCGACCCCAGCCCCCAGAACAGGCTGCTATCCGCTAGCCGTCCCGGGGCTAGCAGAGAGCTGCGTGAAGCCGGAAGCCTGGGGCGTGCTGAGCTCAGCGTGCCCCAAGCTTCTGGGTTCAGGCAGCTCTCCGCAAGCTGTGGGAGTCGCGCAGCTCTCCCACGGCATGCAGATTCCTGAAGCCTAGATTCGCTCCATAGGACGCACACACATTTCCCCTTCATTTTTGGAGGGGAAAAAGTGCGTCCTATAGGGCGAAAAATACGGTAGATCCTAGTCTTCTTTGAACATCTAATGAAGTGATAGTCCATAATATCTAAAGTAACCTGGAAAAATGATTTTAGTTATTGGATAGTAGAAATGGAGGAGGGTGCCTTTCCTTTCCCAGAATACGACACTTATTCCAGTTGCATCACAAGAGATACCTCCCTGTAAACTATTTGATTTTTAATTCTGCCTGCCTATTTGTGTATAATACTGGTGCAGTGATGATTAAGCTGCCATCTGAGGGAAAAAGAGGGAAATCCTTATCAGAACAAACAATGGCAGATACTAATTTGAGACTTGGCTTGCTCTGCTGTCAAGTGCATCTGTATTGGCTCAGCTCATAGAAGGGCAAAGCAATTGATTCAGGCCAGAGTTGACTGGCAAACAACTCAGTGAAATAGAGCATGCACAAACTTAGCAGTATCTATCTATTACTAACCACACCTCTAGCCTTTTCCTTCAATATGTGATGCAGTTGCACTGGAGATCTTCTAAATTGTTTGCCACCATCATATGATCGGTTTCTGAAAGAGCACTCAAATCACAGTAGTAGTCTATACTACAAGACAGTTTAAGCGTCTCGGTATTAGGTAGTGCAGGTAAAATGTTGATGATTGTGTTTAGATTTTGCAGAACTCTTCATGCAGGAATGGGCTTGGAATAACTGCTGCCACTTGGATTCACATTAGTTAGGAATTTAATGACCAGCAGCTAAGAACATGTGTAGTCTAGTAAACTGACCAGTATTTGAAGCAGGGAGTTGTAGTTTCTTCCCAGTTTAAATACACTGAGTTGCCTTCTGTAATGTCTACATCACTTGGGCTGTAATTTAAGAAAAAGTCACCTAGAAGACTTGAAATATCTCCCTGCTTTATGAGTCTGACATCCAGGGCCATACTCATTTGAGAGAGGGAGTTTGGTTGTTGTTTTTTGTGATTATGTTTTATATTTTGTGTTTTTATGTTTTAAACTACCCTGTGATCTTCAGATGAAGGGTGGTATATCAATTTAATAAATAATAAAATAATAATTTAATACAGAATGGCTGATCCCATTTACCTGTTCAACGTCTGCATTTCTAAAAGGCTTGTAAAAGTTATTTGGGATTCCTAGGGCATGGGGCCTGCTAGAGAGAGTGGAAACTTCAAGTCATACCTAATGTGCAGTGGAATGGAATGGAATGAGACATGCTTGGAATATGACACCTATATTGTTAAAGTGTATTTGGCCACTATCCATTTGTAAATATTTTTGGAAGATAGAGCAAACCTGAACTAAAAAAACAACAACAGTCTCAACCATAATCATTTGTTTCAAACAAAAACTTTAACTGTTTAACCAAATCTGAACCATTACTTGAAAGTTTTTGTTGAATCCATACTGAACAGCAAGTGCAAATGCCTAGCTACTGTTGAAAAATAAGGGTTGCTGTGAGAGCTATCTCCTTCTGAAATCCCCATGCAATTGAATTATTGAATTGATTACTATTATTTTTAAAAATCTCCACCTACTTTTAAGGAGAACTCAAGGCATCTAACAAGTCAAAACACAAAAAGAGTATTTCAAATATAAAACAATCCCTGGTTAAACCCAATCATATAAATCTAAAACCAGAGTATTGATTTTGACAGCCAGCCATGCAACTTATTTTGAAGTATTGGGGCATGTGCAAATCAGTGTGGTTGTTTTCCTGTGTAAATGAGTCCAAACCTTACATGAATTGATTAGGGCTACTGACTTGGAACACCTTTAAGGTGTAACTGCACCCAAATCACAACTGAGTGGAATAATTGAATGATTTGAGTCCCTTAAATACTAGTGAAAGTAAAATGTGTCATGGTTTGCAGGCAGAAGCTGTGAAGAAACGTAGAGGTCATTTCTGTGTTCAGAAAAGCTTGTGGTTACTTAACATGGGTGTTACTTCAATAAGAATGTGACTATTGTTCTTGCGATGATAATGTATTCAAAAGTATTTGTATAACCATGAGTTCCTTCATAGTAAGGTTTCATTCAAGCATGAGTGGGAGCACACACATTGTGGATGGAGCACCATCAAAAATGGACTTGGAATAGAGTGAGCATTGCTCATAGCATTATTCAGCAACCTGTAAGAACCCTGATGCAGGGTGCCGATGTGTCCCTATGAGCTTATGAGAGAATCAGTGTGGAAGATTTATTTTTTTTAACTTCTACTATTAAAAGAAATCATACATGTGTCAGTGACTGAATTAACATCTTAAGCTTCTAGTCTTATCAAAGAAGATTGCTTCCTCCGTAAGAGGATTTCCCTATAAATCCTCACATACTTCAGCAGCTAAATCTGATTTCCACAATGTTCAGAGCTATGTCTGGTTGTGATGTATTTTTTAAAACATATTTTCAAGGACACAGATGGAAGTGGAAGAAAGTACCAACTTGTCTCTGAAAACCCATGGAGAATTGGCAACATCCATTCTTGCTAAATTTCCCTGGTTGATGACTTGGCAGTGAACTCCCAAGTGTCAGTGGCTTTAACTGATGAAAATGGTTGTTTTCTTTTGGCTGCATCTGACCCTGACACTGATTAACCATGGAAGTATAGCAGAGAGTGAGATCCTAGTTGAGGTCATGGCTGCTGTTGACAATCCAGTCTTCACTGCTGAGAACTTCCTTCTGGTTCACTTTGTCCCTTTGCCTTGATCATGTTGTCATATTTCCAGCATAAAGAGGTGTCTGAGATGCAATCTGAATACACATAGAATCATAGAATTGTAGAGTTGGAAGGCACCATGAGGATAATCCAGTCCAACCATCTGCAATGCAGGAATATTTTTTGCCCAATGTGGGGCTCGAACCCACAGCCCTGAGATTAAGAGTCTGATGCTCTACCAACTGAGCTACATGATTTGTATTTGGTTGGCTTCTTAGAGAATGAAGGTAATTTGCAGCATAAGGAAGATCAACAAATAGTGTATTGGAGAAGGGTTTTTTTCCTTCTACAATATGAGGAAGCAGGGTATTGTGTATATCAGCCTTTGCCAACCTGGTGCTCTCTACATGTTTTGGACTACAACTTGCAGTGGCTGGCATGGCTGTGTTACCTGGGGCTGATGGAAGTTGTCCAGAACATCTGGAGCACACCTAGTTGGTGAAAACCGATATATGCACAGTATGGCATATGCTAACTGTGATTCAACCTCACAATTGGACAACTATAATGTGCTCTATGTGGTGCTTCCACTGGATTGGGTTTCAGCTGGCACAGAATGCTGTGCAGCCCCTGAATGCAGACTTATTACACCTGTGCTGAGGGAACTACATTGGCTGCCAATCACTATTAGGCCATGTTCAAGGTCTTGTTAACTTATAAAGCCTTGAACAGCTCGATACCTGAAGAACCAGCTACCCCTATATAAACCTATAAGATCACAGGTCATCTGGGAAAATTCTACTGCACTCTGTGGTACTGCACTCTACAGAATATCCTCAGGTGGTAACTCCAAAACTGGCATTTTCCTCTATTGCCTCTGCACTGTGGACTGCACTTCCCCCTCCTAATATTTTTTTAGAAGGCAAACTGCTAGGAATAAAAGATCTAATAAACACCTATTTTGTAAAGGTACATGGTGGTCATGCCTATTGGTTATGGATATTTTTTTTGGGGGGGGGGAAGTTTCCGGCAAAATCAAGCCAATGACACAACAACACATTGAGATTTGCATTTCTGGTGGCAACAAGGACTTGAAGTAAAGAACAAATTTGACATCCTTTGGTAGCAGTCCACCTAACAATTTCTCTAGTTTGGTGAGCCATAAAAGAATACTAAGTTAGTCTTGGTTGGGAAAAAATAACCCATACATTGAGAATGGCAGGAGGACAGAAGAAAGTGGACAAGTTTGTGTTGGTTTGCTATGACTTTATTAGTATGACTAGGGATTATTACAGGACACAGTCATCTCAATATGCTCTGATCTGAAACTCTTGAAAATATAATGCTCAACCCCCAGGTCGAGCAAAGAAACATGAATAAATTCTTGACTACCTGAAACAGAGAAATACATTTATATCTTCATAATATGATTACTCTGGTTGTACATATGTTTCTGCCCAATAGTGTAGGCTCCTTTTTTGTACCTTGTTTGTTTATAGTTAAAATGGATAAAATAAATAAATTACTGATTTGCCTTGGCTGGCAGCTTCATATTCCAGCAGGTTGAATAAGAGACTAAGGGGTAAACTGTTATTGACTTTCTGCTCACTAACAGAAAAGAACTGAGTGAAAGTAATTGTGGACCTTTGTTGGATGTTATCCTGGGATTCATGATGCTGAGGAAAGGCAAAGCTGAGCCTTTCAGACACACATAGGACTTTCGGAAAGCTGAATCCAACAAGTTTTAAAAAATAACTGCTGGATAGATAACTACATTCTGGAGCTTGAACTCTTCCCTTCTAGACTGAAGAACTGTGCTGTCTGTGTGAGTGGAAGAAACAAACAAGTTGAAAGAAAGTTCAGCTCTCTAGAGCTTTGAATCAAACTCTTGGCCATGCTTACAAAGAACTCTTAACAACCAATAAAGATTTAATGCTTGGGTGTTGCCCAGCATTTTGGTTGGCTGCTGTTGCCATGATGCGTTCTGGCTGCTCCATTTGGGTGTAGTTTCTGCTGAAAATGTCTCTAAATCTAATTTAAGAGTGTCTGTGTGCACATAAGTTAATGTGCACATGTGCATTTCATCCGAGAGGCTAGTTTCCCCTCTCCAGTGAGCATGAAGTATTCCAAGATGAAGTACACCACTGTGAACATGGAAGGCTTGCAAAGACCAAAACAGTTACGTTTTTGATGTAGGGAAATATTGCTTATCTGGAGTCAGTCTTGAGGTGTACGTGAACTTTAAATTTGCATCTTCTTTTTATCTTTAATAATAATTTTTGAAAGATGCTATAGTTCCCATGCTGTACTGATGCTCTTTTCACTAGAAGAAAGTAACCTAACTGCATACTGGATTGGCATTTGCTTTTCCCTCTTATTTTATCATCTCACAACAGTCCTTCTGAACTGAGGGTCATCGAAAGTGACTTGAGCAGTACAGGGTGTAGTTTTCTTTCACAGACTCCTTTGTTTAGAAGTGCTTTCCAGGAGGGAGTGGAGTAGGCCAGGCATAGTGGTTTTAAAAGAATTAGTGGCTTTTGGGAAGGGACTGAAAGCATTTTGGTTTTAACTGATTCCAGATGTTGCTGCTGGAACACAAAGCCTGCCAGTGTGTCTAGGGTGGCGCTTACTGAGTGGGCCTCCTGAGCGTTTCCTGTACGGCCCACAATCAAACAAACCTCATCAAAGCCAGCCGTTGCTGCTGGAACTCTCATGAAGCCTTCCTCCTTTTTCCGGTGTTCAAAGATATTCATTTCTTTAGGGTGTTTTACTCTAGTTCTTTACCATATTTTGGAGGGGGGGTCTTCCCTTACTATAACCCATTGATAGGACTGCTATTTAGCCGAAAAGCACTGGTCGGTATTACAGTTAAAATTCAGTTTGTGCACATTGTATGGGAGAGGAATTAAGTCTGCAGAATGAAACTGATAAGCATCTTAGATATTTTCCTGCCATATGGGAGCAGCTTCCATGTGGCTGAGGGAATGTTAAAATCAGGGCTGGCTAACTCCCCCCCCCTTTTTTTTGCCTGAAAGCTGCATTCATGGTTTACCAACCCTCCAGAGACTGCATGCTCAAATGGCCAAAATTCTCATGCACATTTCACATGCACACAAGACACACAGGCACAACCCCACCACCAAGGTGATCCATGCAGAAGAGAGGGGTTAGCTCTCCTCTCTGTTCATAAGATGATTCATCAGATAACCTAGGCAGCATATGATTCTCATCCCAGTACCGTGTTTTTGTGTTCGCCTTCAAAATTGGTGGAGTCTTGGGGACCAGAAAAAAATACAGATGAAGCCCCAGAACTACAAGTTAGCCACTCTTAGTTGAAATTGTCTAACTGTAGGACCAGACCCAGCCATGTGGGTCTTCCTGTCACTTTCTTGCATTGTCTACCACAGTGCAGTGTAGCTTCCAGAGAACTGAGAATATTAGCGACGACTCCAAAATTAGGAAGGCTTTGGCAAGTTATGTTCCTAGACGTCTTTTGTATGGTCAGGTGGTTGTATTAGTGTTAGATCAAGAGAGCACTGTATGGCCTTGTTAGCAAATCCATGTAAATCATAGTTAGGCTTAAGTATGGTTTAAAGGTGAACACACAGCATACTGGGTATGGGGAGAATATTGCAGTCACTTTGCTTCTTTGCCGCTCCTATGGCTGCCATAGGCAAACTCGGCCTTCCAGATGTTTTGGGACTACAACTCCCATGATCCCTAGCTAACAGGACCAGTGGTCAGGGATGATGGGAATTGTAGTCCCAAAACACCTGGAGGGCCGAGTTTGCCTATGCCTGTCTTACAGCTACTGTGCTGCTGGGAGCTCAGCCGTGATTTGTCTTAGTGAGATATCTGAAGCTGGGTTTGTGGTTTGTCACCCTCCAAATAGAATGTGGGTGGTAAGTCAAGAATAATGAGCCTGGGTTTGGATGCAACACTAAGCTAAACCATGGCTTAGCTTCTGGTAGTGCTGCAGCAGCAGGCATGGGGGGGGGGACACAAAGTGGTTGCAATATTCTCCCCATGCACCAGCACACTGCACATTCACACTTAAACCATAGTTAAGATGACTGGTGGTTTAATCATCTTCATTCGTGGGTTTTCCTAATATGGAAAAAGAGTTGTGGAAAAAAGATATTAAAAATCAGAAAGTGTGCCACACGACTCATAGTAATTGTCGGGTGCAGATACGTAATCCATTAAGCAATTTAAACTTTTAGGTTGTGGGTAATTTTTGTGTGTGCCTGGTAACCTGCCAGTTGACAGTGTAAAGAAATGACAGAATGTCTGAAATGGAATAGCCATGTTTCAAGCCAGAAATCTATAGTATGGGCTGCAGGCCATAAACTATCCCCCTGTCCCAATTTTTGTAGTATTTCCCCAGATGATAAAAATAAATAAATCTGGCTTTTCTGTTTATCTTATTGACCTCTCTTACTAGCTAGGTATTTCTGACATGTTTTGCCAAGGTAAACTGATCCAAATTACTGTAATTCTGATATGAGCAGAAAGCTAATTTTGCTCATCTCTTTGCTATCTCATTATAAAGGAAAAATCACAGACCTGGTGCATTAGTATGTAAATTGAAAATACATCTAGTTGTCTCTTACCATTTTAATCTGCCTTTTCTACCTTCTATATCCTTGACCTCTTTTTAGCTACAGTTGATGCTTTATCCAGTACTTGAAAGTCTTGGAATCAAGCTATTTAATTGTATTGCAGCTTGTATATTCAGCTATTGAATTTGTTTTAGTTTTTAGCATGAGGGGCATGCATATGATTGATTTGGAATCCTAAAACACAGTGTGGCCTGTCTTATAAAGAAAAGTAACACAAATCCTTCTACTTTGCTATTGGATTGGGAATATATTGGTGTGTGGTGTGCACTATATTTTGCTTGAGTTTGGTTTTTTACTAGGCTGGGAACACATCAGTTCTATACAGTGGTGCCTCGCAAGACGAAATTAATTCATTCTGCGAGTTTTTTCGTCTTGCGAATTTTTCGTCTTGCGAAGCACGGATTCCCTGGGTATTAACGGTTTTAAGACGTTTTCATCTTGCGAAGCAAGCCCATAGGGAAATTCGTCTTGCGAAGCAACTCAAAAAACGAAAAACTCTTTCGTCTTGCAAGTTTTTTGTCTTACGAGGCATTCGTCTTGCGAGGTACCACTGTATAACAGATGAAAGTTTAACCAGTATAGGTACAGCTGCTCTAAAGAAGCACGCTTAAAATTGCCACCAAATGTGTGCTTTGTGGCAAAATACCTTATTTTCATGGTGATCTTCAGAAAAACTGGGAAGAAATGTCCAGGCTTCCTGAAGCTGGAGTGCGGGGGCAGGAGAAGTGTGTGAGAGAGTTCTCTGTATATTTATACAAAACCATGCTGAGAAATGGGTGTGGACAGGAGCTAGGAGGTGGTCACACTGATTCTTTTGCGAGTTGTTCATCTGATCCAGAAAAGGATGTCATGAGGTTGTTGATTTAGATTTATTTACTTGGAAACATATTTCATTGTTTTTAAAGATTCCATACTCAAAAGTATCTAAATTTAGCTCTGGTTACTGTTTAGAAGAATAACTTTCAAGGAGACTGAGAAGCCTTGTATACTGCTCTTTGGGCTCCCCCCCCTTTCCCCTGAAGGGAGGAGCTGGGGTTGCCATGGAGATTAGAACTTTGTGCAATAGCAGCATAGTTTAGAATTCCAGGAAGGAAGAGGGAGTGATGTCATCAGATCCCTGTTCACTACTGGTTTGTTTGCCTGAAATAAAGCAAGTTCAGTTAGTCATGGAGGAAATTGCATATATTTCTGAAAATTAACAATTGTATCCTGAAGCAATATTGTATGAATATTGTGAACAGAGAATATAAGCTTGCTTCCTTCTTTTTGAGACAGAGGCTGGGAACTGCGGCATGGAGGCTTTTCAGCTCCTTCTTTCCGCTGCAGCCCTGTATCCCGTGATATAATCCCTTGGAGGTTTAGAGCCTTAGGAAGCAGCACCCAGTGAAGTGCAAGGGGCAGCCAGCCCAGCAAAAAAGCAGCTGCAGTCTTCTCCCTATCCTTGCCATTTTTAAAGAAATGTCCTTTGGAAGAACATTTTATCTTGCAAGTGCACTCTCCCTTCAGAGGCCTCTCCCAGAATTCTCTGAGAGGAAGCAAAGCTTTTCCCACCAAAATTAATGGTGTTGGATACATGAGTCTGCTTTCTCAAAAGAGCTGAAGAAAATGGGCATGACAAGGCCTGGGACTCTTCCAATGGAACTTTAGCACTTATTGTCTCTTTTATGAATAAAAATGTACATACCCAAAAAAACACACACCCTGCTGAGCAAGTGAGATGGTAGCTGGAATGTAATTTGCAAAGTACAGTGGTACCTCAGGTTACATACGCTTCAGGTTACAGACTCCGCTAACCCAGAAATAGTGCTTCAGGTTAAGAACTTTGCTTCAGGATGAGAACAGAAATTGGGCTCCGATGGCACGGCAGCAGCAGGAGGCTCCATTAGCTAAAGCGGTGCTTCAGGTTAAGAACAGTTTCAGTTTAAGTACGGACCTCCGGAAGGAATTAAGTACTTAACCTGAGGTACCACTGTACTTACTTAGTGGAGCTCTAATTTGACCAGGTAGTTTAGGTTTATTCTATGAAGTCCATTAGGACTTGGTGAGCATCAATGCCTTTGGAGCAGCCCTGTTTAAGTTTATAGATTCTCACATCTCACAGCTGAACAGGTATATAATGAAGGACAGTATGTTGCTACAATATAAAAAGTAACTGAAATGGATTAAGAAAAGGAAAATAAAACAAGGACCAGCGAGGTAGACTCTGGTCGCCTTTTAATTATATGAAACAGAACTCGATGTAGAACAGTGTGAAGCTTTTCACTAAGCATAGTGAATTTATGAGCATAGGTTTATGCTGTATCTTTCATGACATTTTATATAATTTAATATTGTTGTATATTAAGAGTAAGATTTTAGCGAATGTGGAAAAACCGTGTGGGAATGATTAGTGCAGTCAATGTAAAATCTTGCATGTAGCAAACTTTAAATCTCTCTGCCCTTGTTTCTCTCCCTCTTTCCCCTTTTATATAGGAGAGATCAAATAAATAGAAATGCCCTTTAGCAGTAAAGAAAGCAAATAAATATCCCATGGCAGTCTGATTTCACTCTAACTGAATTCCTCTGTAAATGGCTGCTTGTATGCTTGTAACAGTGGCTGAAATACAATTCAGCTTTGGCAGAAGTGAGCCAGGAGGGAATTGAAGTTAACTGTGGCATTGTCTTGTAGGCTGTGTGATTGTTGTTGGAAGGCAACCTGTTTCTGCTGTTCGCTGTGTGTGGTGTGTTTCTTTGCCCCTGAAGAGCAAGGAGAATTACATGTTCAAATGGTTAATGTTGCCATTTCCTCTGCTTTCCCTCTGTGAAAGTTTCCTTGAGGGTATGCAGTGGAGTGGGTTTTGCTTTGGGCTGCCCTTCTGCTTCCTTTTTCCTTTTGGGATCCCCTACTGACTGGCAGGGATTTTCTCTGTACTAGGTATAAAAGGATTGTTCTGCTGCCCTCCTAGGAGTTTAACTCTTTGTAACAGTTTCTCACCCTGCTTCCTTTCGCTTCCCACAATAGCAATTCCTGTAGAGAATAATTATTCAACAAGAGACACCAGCAAGTTGCTGACCTGTAAAATTGGCAGCACCAGAGACTTCCTGGGGAAACACCACTGCTGCCAGGAACTTCCCCCTTTCCCCATTGAGTGTGAGATTCAATTAGTGTTACAGCAGAAGTAGCAAGGAGATTGGAAATCATGTAGAACCCATTTTTAATGGGGGGGGGACCCATTTTCTCTTGGACTTCATTCGACTTAAAATATTTAACTGATAGCCTTTAAATGCCCACTTTTCTCCTTCTTGCCTAAGTAAGGTGAAGGTTTTTGCTGTCTCTTGTCACTTATTGTTCAGCAATATTCCCAACTGTCTAAAATGCAGTATGAACTTTTGTTCTTGAAACTGCTGGAACAGCCAGATGTCACTTGACATTGTCATGAAGACATGTGCATATGCTGCTATAGAGGCAAAGTGTTATTTATCTGTTCCCTTTCTATATTATTATAGGTTTTGTCTTCTTTTTTTCTTAATAGAGAGCCTCTCTTTTCCTACATTTTATCAAAATGGATAATATCTGCTTTCTTGCAGAATGAGCCTCTGACTGCCAGTTATCATGGGTATCCAGGAAGAGACAGTCAGGTAAGAGTTACTTTTGTTCCCCTTCAACACTGTTGCTTGCTATCCCTATATAAAGAGTGTTTTGTCAGGGTTTGTGATTTTAATATTCCAAGGGGTGGACAGTAGCTCCATAAGAGGAAAAAGGGAATGGCTGGCTTTTCCTTCACATGGATCAGGTCTTTGAACCCATGTCCTTTCTGGGCTTCTGAAAGTACACCGTAGCAGAATGTACTTCTTTGCTGACTAGAGAACAGGAGTGAAGACAGCTACCAACACCATTGCTGGGATAATGATGACATGAGAAACTGTGACCATGAATGTGGAAGTAAGTAACTATGTGCTATGGCAAGGGGGATGTATTTCCGCTTGGTTGTGAGATGGGGAAGCCTTGCAAGAAGGTGAAGTGGAACAAGATGCTCCAGTAACTGCCTAAGAAAGAGTGGGAATGAAGTAAGCAGCTGCTCAACAAGGAGTCTTTCTGGAGCTCCTGGGGCAGCTGTAGAGGATCCTGGTGTAGAGATGGGATGCTGGTGATAAATGAAGCTCCTTCCCTCTAGCTGAGGTTTCTTCCTTGATTAGCATGATGGATCATTTTATTTGGCCAAAAGGTAACCCATCATGTTTATGGAATATCATCATTTGGCCTATGGCTGATTGAACATCAGGACAAGTTACTGTGTACAGTGCTACCTCAGGTTAAGTACTTAATTCATTCCAGAGGTCCGTACTTAACCTGAAACTGTTCTTAACCTGAAGCACCACTTTAGCTAATAGGGCCTCCTGCTTTTGCCGTGCCGCCAGAGCCCGATTTCTGTTCTTATCTTGAAGCAAAGTTCTTAACCTGAAACACTATTTCTGGGTTAGCGGAGTCTGTAACCTGAAGCGTATGTAACCCGAGGTATTCTAGTCCAGCAACAGCAAGAATTTCAGGTGAACCTGTCCATGAAATATGCTGGTGCCCAACCTGGATAGCAGCAAACAATTCTGCATTGATTTTCAGTTGTGAATTGACTTGTGAGATTTGATTCCACATTGAATTCGGAGGAGGCTCTCGGTTCCTCACATTCCCAGAGCATAGCATTCAACAAATTCCCCTGACACCTCAAGAATGTGGAAAGACTGCCTTTGATTAACCCAAGGGACTCTCTGATGCTGTTCAGGTGCAACAGCAACTTTCCAGTGATTGATTGGTACCCCCCCCCCGAGTATGCCTTAGCTTACATAGATTTTGATACTGCCTGTCGTATCAGAGAAGACCTCTTGAAACATGTCAAATGGCTTAGAGGCCATCCCAGGCATGGGACTTCAGATTAACCTCCAGAAAAAGGACACTGAGTTCATACAGCTGAAATATTTGGACCCTGCAGCAGAAGGAGGCACTCTTGAGTCTTCATAGCGCTTCTATGAACAAAGAATGTCCTATAGGGCCACCTGGAAGAATACCATGTTGAGGATTGTATGCCAGCAATTCCTATGAAAATGATAGGAAAGAATGCTGCTGTCATTGTGATTTGCTGCCATTGCCAAGGCAACAGCTTAAGATAACCAGCACATAAAGACAGGAAATGGTGATGCCCATCACTATGATGATGGGAATGCTTTCTTGCATGTCTGCAGGATGGAGCTAGGCAAGGGAAGCAAGAGCTTGGAAGCACTAGGTGGCTAGCCACTGAGACTCCCTGGAGCTTTAAAGTTATTGCGTTATTGTTCTGAGTCATCTGGAAGATGACAACGGTGACACAGAAGTAAAATCCCATTTGTTAAGCAGTTCATGCCGGCTTTTCACTGATGGCTGCCATAACACTAGCTTTTCTATGTAAAATGTATTTTTAAATTTTAAATAAGAGAACTTGGAGCTTTCTGCCAGTACTTACTCCTAATAATTTTAGATGCTTTTCACATAACCCTCAGGCTTATATTTTAGGGCTGTATATCATGGCATGGAAAAGGGAAAGGGGAATAGAGACTAAATGTGACACATGGCTGTAGGAAAAGGTAAAAATTAAAAAAGAATGGTGAAAGATGGGGGACAGGATTTTAAAAAATGGTGAAGGAAGTGTCAGTGTTGTTGAAAGTAAAGTCACAACACTTGAAATAGACTACCTGAACCAGTGAGGGTTGATAGAAAGGCAGCCTGTTCTCCTTTAAAAAAAACCATCTACCCAGCTAAATAGCTACATCATTTAACTCCTTGCTGATTCCTCCTTAACTACCTGTTGATAAATAGATTGTTTACTCAGGCTTCACTTCCTTCCTGCTTCTTCTCCAAGTTTAGTCAGTATGAGATAAAATGTATTTGTGTTAACTTCCTGGCTCCATGTGAGCTCCATGTAAAACCTATATTAGAATGGTTTGGTTTGCCTTGAATAATAAACCTTGAAAATTTATTAATCCTTTCAACCAGCAGGCTTACCAGATGGTTTATTCCTGCAAAAATGCTGCAGTATCTTTACCAAACTCCAACAAATGTGACATTAAAATACTAACTAAATCATATAGTTTGTAGGTGAGGGACAAAGCACAACTACTTAGTGACTGGTATTATTACTCTAGTGGCAGGAGTGTATTCATAGTCAAGTGAGTAGTAATTAACAGAAAGAATGGTCAAAGTACGGAGAGCTTGTCTAATGCTGATTAATGTGTATATACCCCCTGTCAAAAAAAACCCACGATGAATGTATTTGGACAGAATTAGAGAGCTATATAGAATTCCTCGAATCCTCTTATCCTGCAGCACTGCTTATCATTGGAGGAGACTTCACCGCATGTATGGGTGTTAACGATGTTAACTTATACACCCGTTATAATCTTTTATTGTCCATTCCGGGTCACCCAACCACTGCCACAGTGTCCTTTCTCTTGGCAGATCAAGATGAGGAGGTGGCAGCACAGGTTGCAAGGTTTTTAGCTGGGGCAATTAGAATAAGATCCACTATTTGACTATTGATTCAAAACCCTAAAATGTATTTTATATAATTGACTTTTTATTTCTATTCTTTGTATATCATATTGTTGTTTTATTGCTATGGCTGATGGCTAACGCAAATAAAGATTGATTCATTCATTCACTCACTCACTCACTCACTCACTCACTCACTCATTCAAAGAATGGTTGTAACTTGGAGAAGAACAATTCCTTGATTAAAGGTTCTCTCAGATACAGCCAGTTATTGAAAATAGTGTGTCCACAACCAGTGCATCTTATTGTCACTCTGATTAATGTTGCTGTTGTATATTGAGTGGAGCTGTATCTCCCCATGTTATAACAGACAAATTCTGGGAGTCAGATTGACAAATTGTAATTTGAAAAGGTATGGTTAAAAAACCCCAACAACTACTGTTTTACTGTATAGAAGACCTTTAAACAGTATATCAACTTTTGAAGTCTGTTCTGGAATCTTACTACCATAAGCAAATGTCTGGTTTCCCAATATCATGGGGATTCTGAGTCTGTTCCATGTATATGATCCAAGAAGCAGAACTGAAGACTTGTAGTTAAAACCGTAGTTTGATGAATAATGTGTGTGAAGAGTGACTCCAAGTAAGAAAGTTGAAAATTATTATAGTTAAATGCCAGGTGTTCACTATGATAGCCTAAGAATTATTTAGAAATGTACTGAATAATCTTATGTAGTAAATGCTATGTAAGAGAACAATAGGAACTCTTGAGTAACAGATGTATATAAGAGCTTAAGAATTGTCTGTCTGTCTGAATGAAACCCAAAGTCCATCTGTTCCCAGTATTCTGTTTTCAGCTGTTGCCAGACACAGGGGTAGGGAATAGAGATTCTCTTCTCTCATTTCTCTCATCATATGGAAAACAGAGGTCTCATGCCTCTGAACATGGAGGCTCTGGTTTTTTTTTAGCTTTTTCTCATTAATAGTTTATGTAATGTTTTATTTTGGAATGTTGTATTTGATGTTTCAAAACCACTTTTGAGATTTTTTTCTGAAGAACATAAAGTGGTATAGAAATAATAATAATAATAATAATAATAATAATAATAATAATAATAATAATAATATAAATAATAATAATAATGGGAGGGCCTTCTTGATGGTGGCTCCCTGATTATGAAATTTTCTCACTAGAGAGACTTGCCTAATACCCCTCATTGAGAGCAAGGACTTTTCTGTTTTGTTCTAGTCTCCCAGGTCCTTTAATATTATTTTAATATCCTGTTGTTATTCTTTATTAATCACCCTATAACCTGGCTATCTGGACAATGTACAATGGAAGCTGAAAGCATGATAGCTGTAATTACAATGATAAAAGGTAACAACGTATGTAATATAAAAAATGCCACAACAGAATCCAACACAGGACACGATTTAAAAAGCTAGTAACTACATTCAAATTCACCTTGTTGTATGCAGAGTTAAAAACTTCTCTTAACTGCTAAAAACGTAAGAGCTGAGAGCAACACCACGCAATAAAAACAGAGACATTTTATCTGTATCAGCCTTACATTCTGCAGAAGTAACTTCACTTTTAAATGTCACTTTCCAAGTTGATCCACTTTATACAGAAATATTTTTCATGTCTTTTACGGGTCCGACGTTGACTGGCCTTGAGGTGCATTTAGTCTCACTTGACTCTTATGTGGATTCATTTCAGTCTTGGCTTTCATTAACAAGGTTTCAAAGCTTTTAACTAATCTCATTGGGAGCTTCTAATATGATAGCAAGTTCTCAGTAGCCACAGGAGAGATCTGATGGGATATAGATAGCCATATGTAATCTATCACTAGGTCTTGTACCATGTGGGTGGAGTGCAGCAGACCGAGTTATCTTAAATTAGCTCTGTATTAGATGAAAATGTGAATTAAGGTAGTTATGTTTTTTCAGAGCTCCCTGTCTTTCTTTCGCAGCAGGAAGCTTATCAGGAATACCATATATCATACCAGATTTACTTGCTTTTTCAAGTGCAAGTATAGGTTTGGGAAACATACCTGCCCACATTTCCCCCTAAGGTAAATTAATTTTGAACAAAACTTTTATATGCATTGTTGGTCAGGTTTGTACGGCCATTTTATTAATTTTTTTAAAAGGCCTCCAGCTGTGTTACCACCAGGGACCCCAGAACTTGGAGCTTTCATTTTTTCAAAAGCAATTTTCTAGCCCTCCTAGAAAGTTATGAAGCAAAATGTGCAGGCACCCTTCAAAGTTAATATCTGGGAAAGGAGCCAGAGCCTCTGCTCCCACCTGTCAGAGTTTTCAGCCACTGAATGAGTCAGAGATGCAGTTGATAAAAGAGTTGCTTGGACGCCAGGCAATAGGAATCTGTGGGGTCATAAAGAGATGTTGTTTCTCCCGCTTTTCTGCTTTTCTCTTATTTTCTAGTCTTTCAACACACACATTTGCTTCTCTTACTTGTTGTTTTGCTGCCTGCCAGCTACATGGAGCAGTTGTCAGGCAGCAACTTGAGAGATCTTTTTTTAAAAAACAACAACAGCAACAACCCACATGTGTCAATTGAAGTGAGGGAAGAAGCACAGGAATCACATATCACTTGTTTTGCTGCCTGCTGGCTATTTGGGAAGTTGACAGGCAGCTGCTTGAGATTTTTTTTGAATTGGGGGTGGCGAGGGAAGAAACGTGGGGATCTTCTTATCGCTTCTGTGTTTGTTTTGTTGCCTGTTGACAAGGGCCTCAGTTGAATATTGGTGGGGTTTCTTTTGCATGGGCAGGGGGAAGTTATGGCAATCCTTTTGTTTCTGCTGTATGCCTTACAGCAGGGATTGTTTCAAAGTTGTTTTGGGGGGAACCAAACCAGTGCAGAGGCACCATCATTATTAATACAACCTTTCCCTTGATAGTTCTGAAGTTGTTTTGGGGAGGGGTGTTTGAGAGGAACATTGTGTTAACATTGGCCAACAGCAGGAATTGTTTCCAAGGATGCTTGGGGAGGGAAGAGCAACAGCAGAAACCTTACTATCCTGTCCTCAAACTCATCTAATTTAGAGAAGCCTGTAGATTACATTGACCCTCCAACATCACACTAGTCTGGGCCAGTATTGTTCAACTATTTCTCTGATAAGTTTTTAATGTATTTCCTGTGTATTTTCCCTTATATTTCTGATCCTTTCCATTCCACAAAGATAGTGAACAAAATAAGATAGAACTACTAACCAGCCAGTCATATCTTTGCATGGCTGCTGCTGTAATTCAAAATTATCCCTGGGTTTGATTATCTTTTGTTTTCCAGCTGTAATCTATGGCAGCACATCAGCAACAGATAACATAACAACCAATACTTAACAGTGTCCCCCCTCCCCCCAAAAAAGAAAAGGATCAACCCCCCCCCAATATTTTTGAACTGTTTTATGTTCCCATCTCATTCATTTTACTGCCTTTTTGGAGGTAGCAGCCATTTTTTGTTAAATCACATGCATGGCAACAGCCATTTTGTGACTGGCCTCTTTCACACCTCAAAATTCCAGGCATGCTCCCAGATGCCCCAAAATTGGCAAAAGCAGGTTTATAAAAAAAATCAATTATGATTAAAATCAAGGGTAGCTAAAAAATAGGTAAAGCACATAGAACATTCTGGATGTCTTACGAAAGCTCTAGAAAGTCAAATGGAAGGTGTCAGCCTGATGTCAATAGTCAGGGAGTTCCAAATTTAAATTGATGTAATGTACAGTATCTATATATATCTATGTATCATCTATCTATGTATCATCTATCTATCATCTATGTATCATCTATCTTTAAAAAAACTCCCTTGTTTGCACATTCAGAGAAGTTAAAAGAGGAACATTGACAATATTTCAAAAATATTTAAATGACTTGGCATTCCTATTTGTAATGGTGGCTGTGAGTTAATAATGACATTTTGCCACTCACAATAAAGTGCAGCATTTTAAACTGTAAAAATGTCTTTTATTTAAACAGGCTTTTAGCCACTAAGATTATTGGTTTTTCTCTGCTGCTCTGGATTTCAGTCTGAACTAAATTATGTTTTAACTGGCTACCACCTTTTCATTTTTTATCTGCCATCAGCTATTTTTCTTTTGGTTTATTTTGAAGGTGCTTATTTATTTTGTATTAGAGTTTATAGTTAGGCCCCTTGACTTCTGCCTGGCTTTTAAATGTCCCCAACCCATAACTTCCAGAGACCAAATGATCTCAATTAGTGTAGCAATTGTGCAACACTGTTTTCTTCCCTACTGTAGTTTCTTCTACTCAAATGAAATCCAGTCTCACCAGCCTACTTCATTCTCTCCGCATAGTCATATTTTCCTTCCATCCTAATATCCTAATTTCATCCAATTTCAAAATATCTAAAACAGCATATTCACAATCATTCTGAGAGGCAGGTTATTGGCTACATTTTTTACGATGACAAGCAGGTTGAGAATCACTCATGTAATGGCCCTTGGGACATTGCAATCTAGAATAGTATTGCAGAAATACTACCATAAACATTACCTGGAGGAGGAAAAAAATGTTCCCTTCTGACTTGTAAACAAAAAGGCCAAGTGTAATAAAGTTAAATTCTCATTGTGGTTTGAAAATGCACTCTTAATAGATGAAAATACAATTCAAGTCTCCAGTTATATTAAGCAGAGAGTTGTATGTATTCATGACTGATTCACATGAACTTTAAAATGACTAGTACTGTACAAGGTAGTTGGTTATAAACATTTTCCTAGGAAGAGAAACTATATGAAACTTGATTTTCAATAGCTTAATTTGTTTTAAGGCCCTACTTGATTTAAAAGCTAGAGAATTTCTATATTGGAGGATGTATTAAAAACTTTTTGAGTAACCACATTTCTGTGTCTTTTCTATCTCTGAAGTTTGCTAAAATCTCAAAGTTGTCTTTCTCATTTTTGCAAAGAGGGTACCTTCAGTCTCACTATGAATGGTTAGCAATGGCAAGAATAGAACTTGGGCAGATGCTCTCCAGATTTATTTAGTTCTGTCCATGCCACATGCATTGCCTTACAATTTTTGTATGTGGTGCTTATTCTTGTAAACTGCAAATTCTGCTAGGTGATACCTCTTGACGTTTTGTTGTTAACCGAATTGAATACCCTCTAGTGGAGGAACCTTATGTATGCATGATACACAACAAATTTATAGGTCCATAGAAAGCAGCATTATACCAGATCATATTCTTGGTTCATCAAGTTCAGAACTGCCTATGCTGGCAGAAGCTCTCCAGGGTCTCAGGTAGTGCTTCCAACCCTAGCTGCACATGCCAGGGACTGAACCTTGAACCTGCAAATCAGCTACTCTACAGCCTTCCACAAGAAGAGTCGGTACTGTATGTGCATTGGATTTAAAATTGTTCTATATAAGTTTTATCGAATTCTGAAATTACTTTAAGGCGCTTCAAAGAAGCAATTAATAAATGAAATACAGTGGTACTTTGGTTCTCGAATGGCTTAGTTGTTGAACAAATCGGCTCCCGGATGCTGCAACCCTGGAAGTAAGTGTTCCGGCTTGCGAACGTTTTTCAGAAGCCAAACATCCAACGTGGCTTCCGCTTGAGTGCAGGAAGCTCCTGCAGCCAATTGGAAGCCATGCCTTGGTTTTCGAATGGTTTCGGGAGTCCCAGAATGCCTTGGTTTTCGAATGGTTTCGGGAGTCCCAGAATGGATTAAGTTCGAGAACCCAAGGTACCACTGTATATATATTTTTAAGAAAACAAAGAGACTGCCAGTTTCATGTCTCTGGTTCAGATGTCCATATCTAGTATTCTTAATAGTTAGGAAATTTTAGGTAGATATAAATCAGGCTCCTCAGGCTTAACCTGTGCTCCCAGTGTTCATTTATGCTTGTTTTGTCTTCCTACATTGGTCCTTTTACTTGGTTGGAAAACCCTTCATTTACTGCAAGAATCTAAAACATATTGAACTCTCCATATGACTGTACATTTCTAGATACAGAAAGATTCATAGAATTGTAGAGTTGGAAGGGACCCCGATGGTCATCAAATCCAACCCCCTGAAATGCAGGAATCTCAACACACAGTCCCCCATCCAATAGGAAACCATACTGGACCCTGCTTAGCTTTGCAAATGTGCCAGCAGTTTTATTGGTACACCATGAACTGTGCAATTGATTAAGGGCACAGTAGTGGCTGAGTTTTCAGTTTTAAAATCTCTTAGTTCCTATCTGGCCTACGTTTTGGGAAGTAAAAAGAAAGCACCTTGATCCCATGTCTCTTAAACGTTTGGAAAAGTGTAGATGCATTCTGTTGTGAATGGACTTCTATTTTCCACATGTCCAGAGCAATATTTGTGGTTGTGACTACTCTTTGCCATGAGAGGGCACTCATTGCACAGGAACTGCACAGGGTCTACTGGAAACAGACTCAGTTCTAAAATAGTCGTCTACAAGGATTCATGAGGGGGGAAACAAGGATTGTGCACAGTGGTAAATACAATAGTGTTATTTCTGCTCTGCAATAGTATATCTTGGCTATTGGTGGAGGGCAGGAATATGCTAATAACGTTGGGTGGCTGCTTATGTGATAGGGTAAAGGTAAAGGTAAAGGTACTCCTGACCATTAGATCCAGTTGCGAATGACTCTGGGGTTGTGGTGCTCATATCGCTTTATAAGCCGAGGGTGTTTGTCCACAGACAGCTTCCGGGTCATGTGGCCAGCATGACTAAGCCGCTTCTGGCGAACCAGAGCAGCGCATGGAAACGCCGTTTACCTCCCCGGTGGAGTGGTACCTATTTATCTGCTTGCACTTTGACGTGCTTTCGAACTGCTAGGTGGGCAGGAGCAGGGACCAAGCAATGGGAGCTCACCGCATCGCGGGGATTCGAACCGCCGATGTGACTGGCAAGCCCTAGGCTCAGTGGTTTAGACCACAGTGCCACCCGCGTCCCTGTGTGATAGGGTAGCAGCTGAATTTCGGAATGGGCACTAAAATTAGGTAGCCTAATAAATGTGTTTTGAGTTCATACAGAAAGAAAGAGTAGGGGTTTGGTGGAGTATTGAGTAAAATGAGTCTTACCTGTGGGAAATATGAGGGGGAAATGCTTGTATAGTGAAACATTACAAAATGCTGCTTTCCTAAAATGAGAGGAAAAGGTGCAACAGGCTCTTCTGTATCTTGTGTAGAGATGATGACTTGGAAACATTATTGTGGATTTATCATTGCCTAAATACATATTCATCCTCCCCATTACACCACATAACGGTTCTGGTGATTTATTTTTTTTATTTTTTTTTAGTGCTTTTAGGCAGCATCTGAGGAAAGCCAAAACTAGTTTCTATTGCAATAGCTGCATGTATAGTTGCGTTTTCTGTACATTAAGGATGCAAGTATACCCACTTCACTTGGATACTTAGGTGGTGCATGGCCAGTGGGAACCACTGATCTAGAGATATCTCTGTGAATAGAAATGTGTTACTGTTCATGCAAAGTAGCCCTTCCAAATCCAGTTTCCCAGATCTGCTTCAGTTCTCCCATGTCCTACCTTATGCCATTCCAGGGGGTCCGTCAACCCTCACAGGGTGCATATGGGACTGTAATGCGGGAAGTATTCCTCCCTCTCTTCCCTTGATCCAACCCATAGTGTTGTGCTATTCATACGAACAATAGGTTGGAGAACATAAAGTGTTTTTGAAACAAGTCTTCCGGCAATCTTAAAACAGTTGTTTGAATCTAAATTGCAGCAGTAATACTCTTTGGGATGAGTAAGCCTACAGTCTTCCATTGGAAATGACAAAGTTATATTAATGAAGGAATCTTGTAGCTGACATGTGTTTGTCCAGGTGCCTGGCAGCTGAGAGGACAGAGTGATGTCTTCATGACAGATGTCCTGTAGCCTCCTGTCTTATCTTTGTCTAATATAATATCCAAGGGAAATATCCAGTCCTCTGAATCTTGGCTTTTAAAAATTGTATGTGCTTCATAAGACAGGAGAATATGGTCCAAAGATAGCAATGTTGACAGTAAAATATAAAATACTTTTGAAATCTAAAGACACAGAAACAGCAAGGAAAATAGAAATAATAATTGTGGTAATGTTCATGTAATTTTTTTTTTTTAATGAATGCAACTCTTTTAACATTCTTTCTCCTTTAGCTTCTGCAGTATGCACAACACACGCACTCCAGACTTGCTGTTTTAAATCAGTTTCATCCATCTCTTTGGAAAAGGTTTTTTTTAATACTCAGCTTTATCGCTGGGTTGTTCAGGTCCATAAGGAACAGAACACTATCCTAAGATGACAATGTCGTCTGTCCCTCTAGCTGCGAAGGTAGTTTTGTGCTTAGTTGTCTGGCTTTGGAACTGGGAATCCCCACACTGAATGCCATCTCAGTTTATCTAAAATATTCTAGCCAGCCATAGCATCCCAGTTAGGATTTAGCAGCTTTTGCTTGTTGAGCTAACACAATTGCAACCAATGGACTCTGTCAGTCTGCTGGATAAGCAAATAGAAGGAATTGGGAAGAAATTCCCTATTACCATCACACACTGCAGAGCATATGGCACTCCATTATAAAGCAAGAACAACAGAAATTTACAACTCCTGTTTGTTTCTCACCCATCATATCTCAGGGGTGCTGGGCAGCTAATGATTTACAAAAAATCAACAAAGTTTCCTGTCTTGGAGCCACCTAGTAAGGCCAAGATAGTTGGAATTGGAGAAAGACAGCAAATTGTAAAGTTCTTTCTCCTCTATTCTGACTGTAATTTCTTAGAAAACTCAGTGACTTAACGTGGCCCTCCTTCACACTTGAGAAGCCAGATCTTTCCCCATAAAAGAGCAATTTATCGTCTCTGCTCTGTCCCCTTTTCACAATTCCTGGATACAGTGGGATTCTCGTGCTTTTCTGTAAGGAGTAGCAGTTCAGCCTTCCTGCTAGCACTAGGATGAATACAGAGGAGGAATGAGACAATAAAAACTCCCCAGATTTTTCCACTATTCTGGCAGCAACCTGTAGAGCAGTAATAATAGTTTGGTAGCTTCTTATTGGAACAGAAGCTGGAATCTTCTTCCATTGCAGATGGCTCAAGTCTGTGTTGAAGACTTGTGTTCATTTAAAGTATCAGCTGTTCCTTTTTAATTGGAATGCATTTTTTGCTCCGCAGATTAAACATTTTGTTAGGGTGATATGGGTGGGTTTATATTCCATAGACTGTGGTCTAAAGCACTAATTTTCTGGCATTGGAAAAGTTCTTCCTTTGTGGCTAATATTAATTGCATGCTGGATTGTGTGCTGCAAAAAAGATGTAATTAGAGGATAACGGCTTTCTTTCTAACCAAGGTCAAAGTCTCTTTCTCCCAAAGCCTTTGGTAAAAGGAACAGAATCATCTGACAGCCTAAATGAAAACCTGAGCAGATGCCATTTTGCTATTTACCAAAGAGGGTCTTGTGACCTGTGCAGTCTTCCACCTTCCCTTTCAGGAACACAGCCAATCATAAACAAGTGACTTTAGTCACTGCCACCACCCACACAGAAGATAGCTTTTTCGTTCTTAACGGTTTTCAACTGTTTGAACTGTATCTGGCCCTTTATGGCGATGAACTGCTTTCTGTTGCCTAAAAAGTCCTAGGTTGCGCTTGCATTACTTTGTAGAGTGGCTTTTTGACAAGTGTGTGTGTGAGGACAGCTGTAAAATTATAACGGGGAAACTAAAATGTAACTGTCAGGTTATATCTCCTAGCCTTTTATCTTTCTTCCCTATTAGCAGCTTAGGAGCTTGGGGCACATGTCTTTACTTCTCTACAAAGCCTTAAAAGGAGCCATTTAACTTCTACATTTAGATAGTGTAGTCTAGACATCTTAAAGCCCCTTTGAGGTTTTTTGCTTGCTAAATGTTCAATTCCTTGCTCATAACGAGTGATATGGATATCTTTCATCAAAGTAGCATTTCTGTTGTGAAAATATCTCGGTTTCTCAACACTTGAAACATCAATGTGTTGTGACTTGGAAAATATAACCCCCTTCTGCAAGTAGTGCTTCTATTTCACTTACGCTGTTGGAATGTGGTTGTGCAAGTGTCATGAGTATCTAGTGGATACCTGTGTTACTTTTAATTAATGCTAGCACAGCTCTTTCCCTATATCTTGCCCTATAAACCTAATTGTTTAGAAGTTGAACAGTTCTCTGTAGTGCTTGACTGTAGTAAATCTTCTCCTCTTTTCTTTTCTTTTCTTTTCTTTCTGGCAAACAAAAAATGATACTGCAATCTCATACCAGTTCAATGCCTTTAAAGATTTGTGTTTTTATTTTGTCATTTGAAATTTGTTTTCTTCCTTTCTCAAGAGCAGAATTGCACGTTTCATTGAATAAAAGAATATATTATATTGATTGTAAAAATTCAGACTTCTACCTTCACTGTTCTATGTATTTGATAAATACCTGTTGTGTTTGTTTGAAATTTAACTTTGCAGGCAAATATATTCCTTTCTTTAAAGGGTTTCTCCTCTCCCTTTGGTCTGTGCAAATTCTTCCTCAGGCACCAGTCTTTCTTACTATTATGCCACTCTGTAAAATGCCATTTAAGTTTGAGAATTTTTTTTAATTAAAAAAAAATCAAGCAGTATATAAATGTTGTGAAATAAATAAATAACATAAATTTGATGTTACTATATAGATGAATTATGCATACTTTAAACCTGTGCAGGGTTGCTAACATAAATAAACTGACACTTTATTTCTACAACACTTCTGTAACCTATTGCGAAGACTAGATAAATGAATTTTGGAACATAATTCTTCCCTCCTTTCACCTCCATGTTCAAGGCTCATAAGGGTCCTTACAGAACACTTAATTCTAAGCTATGTGTAGTAAAAAGAATGACAATAACTCAATCTAATGTAGACTGAACATGTAGAATCTGTTGAAAATGGAATCAGCCAGGAATGAAAAGTTGTCCTCTACTCTTATAATGCTAATACAGTGGTACCTCGGGTTACGAACTTAATTCATTCCGGAGGTCTGTTCTTAACCTGAAACTGTTCTTAACCTGAGGTACCACTTTAGCTAATGGGGCCTCCCGCTGCTGCCGTGCTGCCGCCACACGATTTCTGGTCTCATCCTGGGGCAAAGTTCTTAACCCGAGGTATTACTTCCGAGTTAGTGGAGTTTGTAACCCGAAGTGTTTGTAACCTTAGGTGTTTGTAACCCAAGGTACCACTGTATCAGATTTGAGGCAGAAAAAGGAGAGGGTTGTGTTTCCTTCTAAATGACAACATGATTGCTAGCAAGGCTGGCCCAAGGTATTTTGGTGCCTGAGGCAGAATAACAAATGATACGCACCTTGAAACCAATGTACACAATATGCACTGCCAGCCAAGCTATTTTGGCATCTGAGGCAGAAAAATATCACAAACACCTGTGCCTGGCAGTGAAAATGTAGTAGTAACAACAACAACAACAACAACAACAACAACAACAACAACAACAACAACAACAACAACAACAACAACAACAGCAGCAGCTAGCTAGCTAGCTATTTGCTGCTTTTTCATGACACTCAAAATCTGCTGCCTGAGGTGGCTGCTTCACTCTGCCCAATGGGCAGGGCTATCCCTGACCCCTGACACTTATAAAGCATAGTGTCAGTAAACAAAAACAATAGATTTTGTATACCATCAACCAAGATGGTTCAGAAGCTGATTTTTAATTATGCATTAGATTTACATCCTGCTTTTCCTTCAAGCAACGCAGGATGGTGTACATTGTAGCCCCTCCGTCCAGAGTGAAGTAGGTTAAATTCAGGGGTTGTAATGGATGCTGTAGCATGTTGGAGATCATTTCACAATCGATGCAGTTGTGGAATAAAAGTGGAAACAGGATGAACTTATGACAAAGGTTGTGGAAGCAGCATGGTTAGAGGTTTTGTTATATAAGGCACTTGGCTTCACTGACTTACTCATTTATCAAGCTGAAATTTGTTACACTTACAATCCAAGCTACTCTGATTGCTAGCAAAATCTAAAATGGATACTTTTTTACATCTCTCCCAACATTTATGAAGTCTGCTTTGGTTTATCAGATTGTCCTCTATAACATGTAACACTATTTATCTGTGTCTTCTAGTGTATTTACCGTTGTATGGCCATATTCTTATCAGTGGGATTAATTTTTCTTCCGTGAAAGATTTGCTGGAAACTTCCCTCATAGAAAGACATTAATCTTCAAAGATGAAGGAACCTTTTTTTAAAAAAAAATAATAATAATCATGCATATATTTTTGCAAATGTAGTTGCTTTGTTTGCTTTTATTTACGTTACAGATGGCGCAGGGCTTTGTCACTTGTTCGGTGCCAGATGTACATTTTTTTTCCACAGAGGCCAAAAGTCTGCAATGTTGCCCCCTCCCCCCAATTGTGAATAAACTTTGATACAAACTAGTTTAAGAGGACATCTAGATTTAAGCTTTGGGCCCAAGCTCAGAAAAGCACGTGGGGATGTGCGTGTCTTGAAACAAAATTTTAAAATATACAGCTTTGTTACTCATTTCTCTGTTGCTTGCACACATACACCCATTGTGGGGTGGAGGATAGAGAGGCAAGGTGTGAGGAGCGGTGCAACAGTACAGTGGCGTAGCGTGGGGGGTGCAGGGCGGGCCGCCGCACCGGGCGCAACATCTGGGGGGGTGCGCTCGCACTCGCAGCTCTCTGCCCCTACCTGGCTCCACGGGTTAGGGGGCGCAAATCCACGGGTTAGGGGGTGCAAATTACTTGCCTTGCCCCGGGTGCTGACAACCCACGCTACGCCACTGCAACAGTATAATCCTCATACCCTTCATACATAGAGCAAACTCAGTTCTCTTGACTGTAGATCCTTATGTGGCCGAGGCAGCACCATCTGTGTGCAAGAGGAAGCAGATTTGAGGGAACCTCAAGGTCTCTTATGTTCCTCTTATGAAAGACCTTGAGGTCCCCTCAAACCTGCTTCCTCTTGTGTGCGGATGGTGCTGCCAATTGGATGCACATAATTCGGTTGTTGCCAGTATGTTCATACCCTAGTGCAGGTCTAAATTTAGTTGGAATAACAGTACCAATGATTGTATTTTTATAAGTGAATAGGAAGCAGCAGCATACTTCTCTTAATGGTTCATAATCTAGGCAGCAGAATTTAATCGCTGCTCATCTACTGATGAGCAGCAATTATATCCTGCTCAAAACTACTGTTTGAAGCAGCTCACACTGTTCTCCTGCGGGTGGACAGAAGTGCCTCCCTCTACCCCCTCACAATAGAAGTTCTAGCTGCTTCAAACAGTGCTTTTGAAAAGTGTTTTAAGGCAGTCCCCTTGCAAAGATAGAGTGACCGTTGCACTAGGCTACATTGGACTGCTTGGACTCAGTGTTTGCAAGTGATAGCCATGGGTGGGATTTCTCCACATCACTGCTCTTGCTTCCACCAAGCTGCTGCATTTTGCAAACATTAGCAGCGAAGTGGAGAAGCTCTGTTTGCTGGCCTCACTTGCAAACTCCACCCTTCTTTCCCCCTTCCCCCATCAGTGATGGGGAGGGAAGAAATTAGCAGTTTGGCAGCCCGATGCTCAACTTTTCAAAGCGCCATACATTGGGGCACGTCCCCTGTGGCATTGTTCCTGCTACATGTTAAGACCGTGTAGTATATATTAAAGGAGGCATTGTGGAAATTCCAGGTCATGTCTGACAAAGGAAGGATGTTTCAGGGTGCTTTAGGCAAACACACACACACACACACACACACACACACACACACACACACACACCCTTCCTTTGTAAGTGAAGGTTTCCCTTTTATGCTCAGTAAGCTGCTAATGCAAATACTCACCATCAATGCTGATCAAAGAGCGTGCACCTACTAGCAAGAATATCTATGCAATTTAATATGATATATTTTGGGGGTGGGGTTAACTTATGCCAAATGATGTTTGGGGGAATACTACCTGCTTTCAACCTTAGTCTATGCAAAAAAATATGAAGGATTGCTTCAGTCCCATCAGGTTGATACTACTTTTACAAGAAAAAGCGAGATCTTGTGTGTTACAGCACTTTCCTTACTTGTTGGCTTAGCGTTTCTTGATTTTCTTCTCAGTTTTGTTTTGTTCCAGGATGTCTTTTCTAATTATGAGGACTATAAAACCAGAACTGTTTGATGAATACATGGTGTTATCTCTACTATCTTTCTGATGAGTGACACTGGAATAGCTCAGTTGGTACAGCATGAGACTCTTAATCTTGGGGCTGTGGATTTGAGCCCAACATTGGGCAAAAGATTTCTGTATTGCAAGGGGTTGGACTAGATGACCCTTGTGGTCCCTTCCAACTCTACAATTCTATGATTAATATATCCTTATATCTGAGGCTCAGCATCAGATTTCTAGATTGCAGCCCTACTTTGAAGGAAACTGAAAAGCAAGTTTAAGAGCGCATTCAGAGTTCTTCTTAAAACATGTTCATGTACCACAAAACAACTATTAGAACAAGCCCACCCACCTACCCTTTCCAAAGACATTAGGTCAGATTATATTGGAGATTACATTGGAATACTTCCTCCCATAATGTGACCACTTTATCACAAGTCCACCACATGGGCTAATGTGAATCCAACATTGTGCAACACCCTTCAATAGCTTTTCCTTTATCAAGGCTGAAACTGATTTGAAGGGGTATTTCCCCACAGGGCTGCCAGTCTGCCTCTTCAATAGAAATTTGCCAGCCTGACTCTCACATAAGTCGCAGCCCATGTCCACCCGGCATAATATTTTATACAGTTTAGAGACCAGCTAATGTCCTTCCTTCCTGCTGAGCCCAAAAACCTTTTGAATAAAGTAAGTTCAAGCCATCCCTGGGTGGGCTTGAACTGCCAACTTTCTGGTTAACACACTAACCCATTGCTGTTTTGCATTTTATAAAATGCAGCGAAATGGAGCAGAAATTGCAGATAGGAGGCCAAGGTTTGAACAGGATTTGTTAGATTGTGCATATTTGCTATCTGGGGCCTTGCAATCAAAAGTATGTCTCCCTCTGAGGAGGGAAGCAAACCTGTTTCTCCTGTTTTCTGGAGCAGTAGTTTGAAATGGAATTAGTGAGATGAGGTGACACTTGTCCTTTGGGCACTGGGGATGGGATGGAAACAGTGTGCTACCAAAGGGCCTGTTGAATCTTGTCTTCCTGGTCCTGCTGTACACCTCAAGAATGAGTGTCTCCTTTTATGGCTCACTTCCGATAATCCTGTTGAAACTGTGGATTAAGACGTGAGCGCACACTGCAAGAGGCAGCTCTCCTCAACTACTTCTAAGCAGAGAAGATCCCAGGGCATTTGGAATCTGGTGTTCTCCTTAGAATTAAAAGCCAGCCCTGGTACTTACTTTCTTTTCTTTTTGGAAGGCTGAAAACCTTTTACCACAGAGTAATTTCTAAAGCAAAACGCAACCTTTTGTTTGTCTTTTGTATTCTCCTCTCATCGCGCCACAATGTTTTCCCCGTCCATCTCCCTTGGTAGCTCTAGGGCAGATTGCACAGACTATCCTCTTAGCTCTAAGACTCTTGTGGTTTGTTCTGTGCTTTAACCAGGTGAGTAGCAAATTCACAAATACATATCAGTAGTGAATTAAATAGCTTTTCTGTGGTGACTACTGTTGTGGACTGGGGTAGGCTCAGCTAGGGTGTAGCAACACCAGCAGACTGGGCCGTGTGCTCTGGGTTACTTTATAATTCCTGTATAGGGAGCTGGGCTTTAAAAGTGCTGGAGAGAAGATTTAGCTTCTACTGACCTAAGAGAGTGAGGTTTTCATTCACCTCAAAAGAAGCTTTCTTTTAAAGTAATTGCACTCCAGCATTAGGACCTGGCTTGTGTTTACTGCTGACCCCACCCTGCCTTGCCTTTTTCAAGAATCTGAAGCAGCAGCGATTGTGTTTTTAGAAGCAGTATGACAAGAGCGAAATTCCCCAGAGGCAAATGCAGAGTGTGAGCTGTATACACACCAGTACAGACAGACACACAGGGCTGGGAACTCCCAGAGAGAGGGAGGGAAAAACGTAAGCAGGAGAACCAAGTAAAGCAGGAGGGGGAGAGCTTTTAACTGACCTATTTTGATTCTTCTCCCATCCTCCACCCACCTACCCAAAAGCACCTTGGTGACCACACTTTGTTGACGCCTCCCTGGGATCCGCTCCCATCAACTGCTGGGTTGGAATTGCCCAGACTGACATGATGTACCTCTGGGTGAGTAGAGATCTGTGTGAGAGCTTACACGCTTTGCACATATAAGGAGTGGAAAGCTGAATATTCTGTTCAACCTTGTGCAGACTCCTCTTTTGGGCTTTGCTCTCTTTTTTTTCAGCCCCTCCATATGCCAGGTATTAGTTGGCCCCTATTTAAAAATATGGAGATGTGTAATTAAATTATTGTTGAGCACAGTGCTTTTGGTGGAGAGAGCAAGAGTGAATGAGCAGGAACTTTACGAACTGCCATATTCTGGCACCTGTAGGTAGGAGAGACAATTTTATTTTCTCCATAGGTGTCAAGCAGTGGGTATTTTGGTGTGACTGGTGGGTGCTACTAGCAAAGAAGGGGATTTGGCAACTGAAATGTAGATAATGATTGAATTCTAGCCAAGGAGGAAGTAATCAGAGGTAAATTGCAGTAGTTGTTGTGCATGTGGTCAGAGGCTGGATGCAAGGACACCTTGTCTACAGTGATAGAATTACCAGAATGGAACACACAAATGTGCAACCTTTCTTCAGTTAGTTGATGCTGAATTACATAGGCAGACTTGATTTGTTAGGGTAGATGGTTAAGTTATAAATAGATAATTCAATGCGATCTGCTCTTGTTTTTCAAAACAAGCTGAGTGGGGAATACCCTGTTCTCCAAACTTGGTCATTATTTCAGTGCGGCAATCTAAATTTTGTATCATGGAAGTTATGCTGCTTTCAAAATTAATTATGCGGTGTGTAATTTCCCCCTTGTGAAACATGTTAAGCATTGTTTAGCTTGTTATAAGTAGTCATAGAACTTCTGAGTCTTGGTATTGGTATTGAAGTAAAAATTACACATAGATATAAAGGTTTTCAAAGAGATTGCACAGACATTTAAAGCAAAGAAACTGAAAGGCACTAAGCAGAGTAGAATCTGAACGGAAGCCTGGTTTCTGGATCCAAATAAATTCTGGAATCACAAAAAAGCATAGTGTCAATGAATGTGATGCATGCCAGTGTAAATGTTTCCAACTTCTATAATTGATTCAGAACTCAGCATTTGGGTTTGTAGAACTTTACCTCACCCCCCTTTTTTTGCAAGGTGCAGTGGGAGGAGCAGAGCAAGAAAGGAACTGGAGGCCTCAGGTAGAGGCTTCAGGCTTGAGTTGTAGAAACATAAGATAGTGAAACTTTTCCTAGATATATTTCAGCCATTGGCTGCTTGGGTTGCCAGTTTTTTGTTTTACTAACCACTTCTCCTTTGCCTTTAAGTGGAACTTGATTTGTAGACTTCATGCTTATCAATCACCCTGATGCAAAAACCTAAAAAACTGCTAATTTATGCAGTTTTAGGCACTGCACCAGGAAACTCTCATCCTATTAGTTTGCTGTATACATGACTGCAACTATGAGGGCTAGAAATTTGCTATTGTTAATATAGTAGTTGAGATTCTCCATATTTATGTAGTAGTTGTCAGAACGTGTGAAGCTCATTATGAGTAGAAGTGGAGAACAATACCAGTCTTTACCACACTGCCTGTAACTTTATTTGGGCACAAAAAAGTCTGGCTTTGCTTTATAGTGTTCTGTAAAGTGTCACATGTATTGATGGTGCAATTTCAATAATCCAATAATGAGGAATCAGACCTGTGATCCATCTTATCTCTACATTTTGTCTTTTGTTGGTGGCTTCAGTTGTGTTGCATGACACTAGTGATACTAGTTCTCTATTGTTAGCGCCTGACACCAGGCTGACTTATACTGTCTGCCTGTACTTCAATGCTGAGCTACCTGTCTGGGTAGCAAAGGATGCAAAGAACTGCTTGCGTAGGCCATTGGAAAGTTTGATGGTGATTTCTTTGAACAGTAAATCCCAATATCATATTGCAAACTGGCTTTCAAACTTCTTAGTTTTAGAAGTAAATTTCCACTTGTAAAGAAATCCCACCCACAACCACCCCTGGGTGGGCTCGAATCACCAGCATTCTGGTGAACAGCTAGGGTTCTTGTTTGAACTCAAGGATCCTTTCTGGAACTAGGTCCATTGTGTTGAATCCTAACCAGCCATCTGCCATGTTAGGTACCTAGTCCTTTTGAAAAGATACTTATTCATCTTTTCTGTGCTGTCACACAGAAAGGTTCTACAGCTGTGCAGGGCACCTGGAAACTTTAGAGATTTGATCCCGCTTCCCATAAAGGGAAAATCTCCCCCTTTTTCCCTTGATGGGTGGAACAAACATGGTTCTGCTCTGTTTTCTTGCAGCTACCTTATTGGCACAAAGTTACCTCTAACAATGATCACATGGCTTATCTACTTAGGAGAGGAGCATTCAGATGAATCTTGTTCCTGCTGCCAAAATCAGACATGCAGAATCCATGTTTCCCATTTTGAGGTTCTCTTGCTTTACAAATTTCTGACACCTGTTAACACAGATCAGTATCTGACTATCCACTGACTATGTTGCTGGGTGCTTAATCAGTTTCCCAAGTTTCTGTCTCGAAGCCATTCATGATTATGAAGTGGTACAAAAATGGAGACTTCAAGGACCCATGCGTCCTTAGGACTGGCTAGGTATCCACAGGTAAGCCCAAATGAGAGAATACAGATGACCTTTCCTACAGCACCTCAGGCATCAGCGTCTTTCAGTCCACTGCTGCTGGCTGCCCTGTCTTCTATTATAATGGAGGTAGTAGCTTCTCCAAATTGACAGTGAAAGAGAGTACCAGTCCTACTGGTACATTAAGGCCATGCCTACAGCAGAATTCAACGTCTACTAATATGATTGCTTTGTTAGTGCAAGCATTAAGCAGTAACAGAGGCAAAAAAGGATTGCTTAAAGAAAAAAGGAAGATAGCCAGCATGGCCAGTTGTTAAAGGATGGTGAGACATCAGCTCACTCTTCCTGTAATGTAAGGATGCTTTCAGACATTGAGTGATATCCAGTGTTTGTCATGTTCAGAATAGGCCTGTTAAAATTGATGTACATAAGTCATTTGATTTCATTGGGTCTACTCTGGATATGACTAATGTTGGATATCACCCACTAGGTCCCCTTCATTTTTCCAGCAATTGCTTAGATACACATGTAATACCTGCATACCATGGAGACCATTATGCCTCTGTAGAATGTATCATTGTGTCTACAGTCTCAGTACGATAACTATGGTGTGCATAGGGTTGTTGTTGGGTTCAAAATAAGTAAATAAATAAATAAATAAATTCTGCCAATCACAACTAGCATTTTGTTCTTATTAAATTTATTTATTTGGTTTTTCAAATTAAAATTTTACAGAGAAATATCAAACATAAATAATAAGAAACAAGATTCCAAGGAATCTCCTGAACTTCCATCCTCCCCTTTGTGGGTCCTATTATTAATCATTTCCTCCTGCATCTTTTATGATAATCCAAATCTTTTACCTCTTCCATTATGTCCTGAATTCCACCTTAAACTACAAGTGATATTCCAATCCTACTAACAATTTTAACTGTTTACAATGGTCTTTAAGATAAGTTGTAAATTTCCCCTATTCCTTATTAAAATTTTGGTCTCCCTGATTTCTGACTCTTCCAGTCATTTTAGCCATTTCAGCATAGTCCATTGACTTCATCTGCCATTCTCTGGTAGGAACTTTATCTTCTTTCCATCTCTGGGCCAGTAAACACAACCAACATTTTGAATAAACACTCCAAATGTATAGTCCTGTGTGATGTAGATAACATTGGACTAGGAAGACTGCTGCAGAAAATATTGGACAAAGTTCAAATCTGTACTTACTGGTAGTTCCGAAACCTCTTTCAGCTTACTGTACCTCACAGGGTTGTTATGAGAATAGAAAGCGGTATTGATCATGTACGTTGCCCTGAGCCCCATAAAGGAAGGGGAAGTTAAAAATGTAATTCTGGTGTAACAATTTATTTTCCTCCCAGTTTTTGAACAAGCAAATAAATCTTTGTGCAAACTTTTCCAGTTTTTCCTTTCACATGCACGTTCATCAGTTATAATAATTTCTTTCATTGGTGCTCTGTGAAATGTAGCTTTGGCTTAGATGTGCTGTTTTGGTCTTTAAAGAAGGATAGTGAAAACATATTCCAGGAGTATCTGCTTTGCTCTGCTGTAACCTTTTCATTTACAGTATCTTGTATGTGAGGCAAGCTCAGTTCTGAACATCTTTGGACTGCCTACAATATTTTCTTTCTCACTCCCCTTAGTCTCTGAGCTCATCAACACCACCCCCCAGGGGACTGGAAAACGAAGTCTGCCAAACTGGGTCTTAGCAACATCTTACTCACGGTGCTGTTTCATTTGCCCTTCTGCAGAAAGTACCATTAGTAAAATGAATGATGATTACAGGGAGAGTTAAACAGAGTGCAGCATGTAGCCATCTGTGACTTTGAACTTTGCACAGGCTGTGTTTAGGGTACTCTAGCTCTGAAAATATAGTACGGTATGGATATTTGTTGCGACATGGTATCCTAGTTGGTCAGGTAAGGATGCATATATTTCCCTGTATTTCTGTTGCCAAGTGAAATTCACAACAGAAGTGTTTTATTTGAAAGAAAATGGTTTAATAGACCTTTCAGAGTAAGGATGGACAATCATCTATTCCTAGTATATACTGAATACTGAAAAAACAGAGGAAAACCATTTTGTAGCAAAGGAAGAGTTTTATTGTTCATACCTCTCAAGCCAAGATAAGTTATTACTAGGGTAAAGTGGATAAACTATGTAACGTCGGATGTTTTTAATAATTAGTTTGCAAGTGAAGCAGGTTCTTTTACATGGTCTTTCTACCATTTTGCCACAGTTTCTACTCACACACCACCCATTCATGATACTTTTACTCCTCTCCTCAACTCCTTTTACCTGCAAGCTAGAAGAGGCCCAACTGCAGGGAGCTCTGAACTTGGGTCATAGGAAGCTGTCCTAAATTGCGTCAGACCATCTTGTTTGATATTATCCACGCTGAGTGGAAATTGCTCCTCAGGGTTTCAGACAGCCCTATCTTGAGATCACGGGGATTGAACCTGGAACTCTGCAATTAAAACATGTTCTATGCCATTGAGCTATGACACTTCCCAATCTTTCAAGGGAATGGACTGCAGCCTTGCTCCTTCTGGCTTCTGCTTGACAATGCTGTCTGACAAAGATGCTGTTACATATTGCAGGCTTCCCCTACTGTCCATCCTGTTAGAAGCCACCCCTGCAATGACTTAAGCTCATTTTTTATGCTTTCATGAGAGCCATTGCCTTTGCTATGTCCAAAGTTGTCTTGAATGGGGAGGTGGGGGCATTAATCTAGTGCTTTGAGAACATATACTTTGTCCCCCTGTGCCTACTAGCCTTGAGTGAATGCAGAATAATTTATTTGCATAACAATTATTATTTTTTTAAAAAGAGAAAGTATTTGTGATAGGAACATTCATTAACTTCATATTCTCTTCCTTCCCCATCTTTGCTGCTCTCAGATACCTGTTCAGATTACTGGTTTCCACTCTGGGGAAAAGTTAAAGAGGAAACTGACTGGTTTTGTTTTTGTTTTTTCCATTGCTAGGCACATTAGAGGCATATATTGATATTAGTATGCACACTGGTCACTATCTATTAGTGCTATTCAGAGTAAACATAGTGTAAGGACTTAAGGTCACCATGCTCATTAATTTCAGCGGGTCCATTCTGTGTAAGACTAATGTTAGATACAGCCCTTTCATTTTTCAAAAACTGAATGCGGGAACTTCGAGAATGTGTTGGAAATCTTTTTATGAAATAAAGGACAACCGTCCGATATGCCATTTATATGATATTTTTTTTAAAAAAAATAGTCAGTAGATGCTATTAGTATCCATGCAGTTTCAGCTGTGGATGCCTTCCACTCTCCCATTCATTATGAGGAAATCCTGTCAAATTTGCCATGACTGTCTGGCCTTGGTAAGCCTACTGCGTTTTTAGATGTTTGGCCAGATCATGATGTGCCATGTCACTGATTTCTGTGAACTTGTTTCATATCCTTTTTCCGCAGGAGTGTGCCTGTACTTGGCCGTGTTATGTCACAAATCCCGCCTTGTCACCGTGGAACTCTTTTGCTGTTTAACTACAGTGGTGGTAGTGCAGATGCTGTGCATTCAGATACAAAAAACAAAGCAGCTCTCGATTTAATCCCATTATGTGATGTTGATCTCAGGACCACTGGACTCTTAGTTGGATTCTGGCTTTAATCCTGTAAAGATCAATCTTGCCCGTTGCGCTCTCTCTCTCCTGATTTTAAATCCCTCTTTAATCTTGTTAATTGCACCAAGCTGTTTTCCTGTTCACCAGCCTAACTGTGTTATGCCTTCACAGTGTTGTTTCTGACCTGCTTTCCCCCTTTGTTCTCATAGGAATAAGGAATATGGGTTTTATGGACACTGGCTTAGTAACACCCTAGTAGCACCCTAGTGACCAGCTCACATCACTCAGGTTTTGTATTAGATTATTTGGGTCATTGCAATTAACTACTGTACCAGAAGGTTGCTTAGTTCAGTTGATACCTTGAAAAGATGGGTTGATTGGTCACTCGGGTTGTTCCTCTGCCTGAAGAAGGCAATGAGCCTGGAATATTAGAGCTGTTTCATAAAGCAGTGTCTTGAAATAAGGTACTTACGGAATAAAATGATCTCAAGAAGAGACGATTACTTCATTGACTGATAGTTAAGAGTTCTCATAAAGATATTGGCAAAGCACATAGATCCCGGAATGACATACCTCAAAAGTTTGGCAGAATTTCAGTTCCTTAAATTGACGGAGGGGAGCAGGGTTGACACATGTTTTTTTGTTTAAAGGTAACCTTAAGAAGAGAATACTAGAAGATGCACATTGAAACGCAGGGCCTGTTATTTTCCATTTTGTTCTGTCTTCCAGCCAGAAAAGCTTGAACTTCCTTTTATATTAATGCATGGGGCTGATTTTTCACTGTGACAGATGGCTCCTACCAGGCAAGACTTAACAAATTCATTTTAGTATATTCCATAAAAAAGAGTGACTGCAGCAATAGTAAATAAGCAAAGTTTTTGTGTGAGATCAAACAAAACATCTCACATCTACTGTTTTTGGTAATTCAGTAGGAAGTGATAGATCAGTTTTTAAACCAATCAGTACTGAGACTCATTTGGTTCTGCCAAATTAAGTTCCTCCATCTATCTGGACACAGACTATTTCATTTAAAATAGAATAAATCTGGCTTTCTATATTGCTACATGTTGGTGGTTGTAATCTCCTAGTACACAATTCTGCCTACAATGTGTGTGAACAGAGAGCAATATTGTGTTCATTTTCATTTAAAGGGTACAATCTTTTTTGAGACTGTTAGACTTTGGGCGGGGGGATGAGGATTGCATCCTCGTTTCCTTTGTTCCTAACCTTTAGGAACTGGAGTTTGGTGCTTTGGTTGGAGAAAGATTGTTGTCTGCATCAGCCTTGTGTGATCCCAGCAATTCTTGGGTTAAGGGAATTGCATTTGGGGCAACATAGTGAGTGCGTTTCAGTTCTTTTGGTGTTGCCAGTAGCAAGAAAGGGGGAAACTTTTGATTTCTAATCCGCTTTAGAGGAAGCTCCATATCAGGGCCGCACAGAAACATCCAGTCAAGCAGCTCCTTTATCATAAAGGGGATTTTAATTAAAACTGTTTTCGCATTATGAGCGGAATGAACCTCAGTGCCAGCTAGTCCTGTATTGGGCATTTATCTCCTTCAAACCACATTACCCATAATTGCTACATTAAATCAAAGTTGGAGAGATTAGAGGTCTGAATTGGGCAGGCAGCTGGTACCAGACTAGGGAGCTCCATACTGCTGAGTTGTTGATATGGGGTCTCCTCCTTCAGAGTATAGATGAAGAAATGACTGTGGCAGACTTCAGGTGAACCCAAGTCTCTTTTTGTAGGACGGACGATTGGATCATAATCCAGAAAGTGTGACAAGCTACATGTCTGAAACATTCCAAACAACTGTCCTTCATCTTAATGCTTTTGTCTGACCTCGTTGGGGCATAACAGACATAAGTTGGGGTCCTGGGGGTGGGATAAAGGTGAGAATTTTTTCTCTCCTCCGTAGTGCAGGGTTCGCTAAATATTTTGGGCCAGTGGTCACATTTGGAATTTTGAAACAGTGCCACGGGGAGCAGCCAGGACATGGCTGCTGTAAGGACATGCCATAACACAAAATGGCTGCCATCTCTAAATGAGCGGAATAAAGACAGAGGACTGCAAAACAAGTACAGGTATATCCCTTCCATCAGTCACCCCATCAATGGAAAAAGGCACCTTCGTGCTTACTCTCAGAGAGAGAAGCTCTTTGCATCTCTCCTCTTCCAAATGGAAAGGAGGGTAGTTGTCCAGTCCTGGCGTCATTGAAATGTGGGCATGTTTAATGGAGCAACTTCAGTGTTGGAAGAGGCTGAGCAGGAACTGAGCAGGAGGAGCAAACAGTGCCATGTTTATGTTTTAGGATATCTTTTATGAGAACTTTTGCTGGTGCCAAAGTAGGTACAGGTGGGCATAGTACCGCTCACTATGCACTAGTGTTCAGCACTGGGGCTCAGGCAGTCATCCTCAAACCAACCACTGGAATACATGGAGTGTATACATTGGAGAAAATGCCTCCCTGCACTGTAGGTGAGTGGCATTGAAGCTGGCAGCGCACTAAGTAGGCTCTTTGAGCACCCTACTCCTCACTCTGAGAATGAGGTCCTCCTTCTTTGAGAGTGAGGAGTTGTGATTGAAGTGACCATAGTCAGCATTTGTACTGGCAGTGAAAGATGTAAAATTTATTGAAGTTAACAGAGACTTCTACACAAGTGTTTGCCAGTGTTTCGACAATATACATTGGTGGCAGTACAGTCCACCTCAGCTACAATGCCTTGCTGTGAGAAAGTGCCCCTTCCTGAGGGTCCTGCATTAAGGGGCAAGGATGGTACATGGAAGTAGCAGAGGGAGTAGTAGTAGTAGCAGCAGCAACAACAACAACAAAGGAGCAGCAGGCAGTAGCAGGAGGAGGTAATAGGTGACAAGGATGCATGGAGGAAAAGGAGGGAGTGCAAGTGACAGCAACAGCCCACCTCAAGCAGTGCACTGTGTCACACTGACCTTGAATACTCTCAGCTATTAATATTGTAGGTCACAGTTGGGTCTGAGGCTGGTTTGGATTTCGAGTCAGAAATTTCCCATACTGCACACCCTTCAGTTACAGAAAAGGTCAATCTACTTAAATGGTCACCTGAGACCCTGTTGCAGTCCAAATACACTACTCAGTTGCATGCATAATCCTTCCAATCCATTGACTTACATGCAACTGTTTCCCTCATTTTTTTCACTTTAAATAAGACCTTGCTACTTTCTGGTTGTTGCTTGGTGGGCATATTGCTGTCCAGTCACAGCTAAGCTAAAATCATGGCTTTCTCCTCTCTTTTCTATGGGCAATTCACTTTTACCTCTGGGGAAGAAAAGAAGGAGGAGGATTTAATAGAAGAAGGAAATTCCATCTCTAGACAATAAGGCTAGAATTTATTATCTCTATAGACCCAACAGCCCACCAACATTATGTAAGATATTGAACCTCATAGGTTATTGCTGGGCCTTTTTGGTGTGTTTTTTTAATGCTTATCATTTATAAGCTTGTCTATCTCTGGGGAACCACTTGAGTGTGTAGAAACTGCTACCTCATTTTTTGGTGTTGCCAATTCATTTTCAAACATCCTATGTTCTCTATTAAAGGAACTGATTAACACTACCTGTTAAATGCATCCTGAGTTCAGGAAACTTGCTTTCCTATAAAGGTCACTTCTGGAATTGGAATGTTAGTTTGTGATTAAACCTCATTATCTGCTCATCCCCCTATTTTTTTAAATATAGTTTATTTCCTGCCATCTGTGTTGTCTTCTTCTGGCCTCCTGATAGACAGCAGAACATATTCCTTGGTCTGTGCTCTCTCCTGCCAAATCCTGCTCATTAATGCCTGTTTTTCTAGATATCAACTTGTGGAGCGGACTTATATTTTGTATCCAGGAAGTACCTAGGCACCTCGAAACCTTTTAACTAGTTGTTGAGTAATAAGATGGATTTGTTCATGCGTGCTTTGAGCATTTTGTCAAAATACTGAAGTAAGAGCTGGGTTGTATGAGCTACTGTTAGAACATTCAAGTAGGCAAAAGCTTAATTTTAACCCTTCCTCTGTCTTGGCTAGCTCAGTCTTCCTCAACTTGGCATTGGATACCAACTCCCATCAGCCCAGTGAATATTGCCAGGAGTCAAGGACAATGAAGGTTGCAGTTGAAAACATATATGTAGGGCACCAGGCTAGGGAGTGAGTGCCATTTTGCTAAATTGCCACTTTTTACTTTGGCAGAGTTTCACACTCATATGTCTTCTAGTTCTCAAGGTAATGTGTGTAAACTACTGTGGCCCAGTTAGCACATAATGCTAAGCCAAACCATGACTAAGCATCTATAGGCAAAAGGGGGCATTCAGAGAGAAAACAACAGCCAGTTTGCTCCTCCTCTGGCTTGCTGCCCAGAGCTAAACTTAGGTTATGACCCAAACTGGTCATGTTGTTTCTCTATCTCCAAGCAAGTCACAAGCTGTAGGCAAAGTTTGTTACTGGATTATTGCTTTAAGTAGATTTCTTTTTTTGGGGGGGAGGGGAAACCATGAGCCCAGGTTCAAATGTAATGCTAAGCCAAACCATGGCTTAGCTCTGGGGTGGTGCAAAGTGGCCATACTTGCTCATTCATGCTTAGCCATGGTTTGGTTTAGCATAAGATGTGAATTGGCCCTATGTATAGCTAAGTTGCTCTTTCAATTTTTCTGTTTTATGTATTGCTATTTGTATTTTATTTCTGTTACAAGCTATTTAGGATTACATTTTGTAGGGAAAATAGAGCATATTTTAAAAATAGAAATAAAACATAATATTAGTAAATCAACTTGCACACTGCAAGCAATAGACTATTGTTCCTGTCTTCTACAGAAAGTACTCCCTCCTCAAATCTTTTAAAAAAATTATCTGTTGTTCTTTTAAAATTATATAAGCTATGGTGCATCATCACATTTTGTAGTAGTGAATGCCATAAGATTGTTATGCCGTTTCTGGAGAAATACTTCCTTTTGTCTGTTTTCAGTTTCATTGGATGAGCATTAATTTTGGGAACATAAGTACTTAGGAAGTTGACTTACACCAAATCAGACCAGTCGTCTGTCTAGTTCAGTACAACCTACATTGACTTGTAGTGACTCTCCATGGTTTCCACCATGAGGCAAAGATAACTTTCCACGTTAATCATTACCAGTTTAGATTCATGATCAGACATAAATTAGTAGTGTGTGTGTGTGTGTGTGGTGAGAGAGAGAGAGAGAGAGAGAGAGAGAGAGAACACACACGAATATCCTGCAATACTTTACATATTATTTCCCATTTATCCAATTTGAGATACATTGCAAGTCCCACTTTCCAAATACAATGCACTCCCAGGAAATCATTCATTAGGAAAGCGTTCACATAACGAGCTGACGATTTCCATTATTTCCTATGGGAACATTTCTGATCCGTGGTTTGTCTTCTCTCCCTCCCTCCTTCCATGGTTTCTGCCGGAAACTGCAGCAGCCAATCAGCAAAAGACAAAGGAAAATAAGATTTGTCCTATTTCTCCTGGTCCCTGATTTCTCCAGGCTGTCAGTAATTTGTGGAAGGGATTCCAAGCACATACCAGAACTTTAGGCTTTTTAGAAAGCCATGGATTTTTTTGTGGTTTGAAAAGTGATGGGGAAATGCATTGAGTAGTGTGGAAGACTTCAAAGGTTTTGAGTCTCACAGGCAATATATCAATGGAAATTATTTATGACAACTTGCAAAGATTACTCATGTGATAGCTGGTATGTGTTACTGACAAGAAATGGATTTATGTGTGATGGTTCTGAATGAAGAACTCATTGTTGCTATAATGGGTTGTATCCAACTAAGTTCCACTCATAGAGTAAAAGATACCCCTGACCATTAGGTCCAGTTGCGGGCGACTCTGGGGTTGCAGCGCTCATCTCGCTCTATAGGCCAAGGGAGCTGGTGTTTGTCTGCAGACAGCTTCCGGGTCATGTGGCCAGCATGACTGAGCCGCTTCTGGTGAACCAGAGCAGCTCACAGAAATGCCATTTACCTTCTTGCCAGAGCGGTACCTATTTATCTACTTTCACTTTGACGTGCTTTTGAACTGCTAGGTGGGCAGGAGCTGGGACCGAACAACGGGAGCTCACCCCGTTGCGGGGATTTGAACCGCCGGCCTTCTGATCAGCAAGCCCTAGGCTCTGTGGTTTAGACCACAATGCCATCCTCATAGAGTAGACTCACTGATATTAATAAACCTGTGGTGGTGATGTCAATTAATTTGAATGGGTCTACTCTAAGTATGACTAACATTGGATACAACCCATTGTTTCCAATCCAAGCTGAGTATTGAAGCTTCATGAAAACAATTCCATACTTTTTTTTAAATGGCATGGTTGCTTTATATTTCGGCAAATCAAGCATATGTTGGAATACTGCTGTTGCTGTCAATTTTCTGATGAGAGAAGCAGTGCTGAAAGAATTGAAAGCAAAATCCGTTGAACAATAGTTGCAGAATAGTATGCTCATAGCAAGAGTTCAGGGAGCAAGGGTGGTTCTGAGAGCTTGTCCTTCGTTTTTCTTCGGCTTTCCATTTGCCATCAAAGAGTTCAATAAGCCCCCAGATTTTGGGAAACTGGGCACACAGGCTGTTTAAAAAGTAGAGTATGCAAAAAAATGTCAAACCATGGGAATTGGTGTTGTGTTTTTTTTTTTTTTTTTTGCTTCTTTTAAAGAGCACCGTAAAAAAAAAGTATATTGCTTCTGTTGTTGAAGGTATAATTTCCACACCTCGCTATTCCCTTTAGGCTACTTTCAGCCTTCTAAGAATTACTCGCTGATCTCAGGTTACAAGTGACACACATGGCATGCATGGTTCGAAAAGCAACTTCTGAATCTGCTGGTCTTTGTCAGATTAATTTAGCATCTGTCCATGTCTGTTAGAGCTCCAGCATCCTCTTGCAGGAATGTGTGGATTTGGAATGGTACAAGGAAGTTTTCTAAAATGGGAAGAGCAGCTGGCTTTTCCAGACCTAGCCCCTTTCTCACCATCTCCCATCCCCTATGCTGACAGTCAGCATTAATCCTCCTAAGTTTGACTGGAACAGCTGAGAGCATGCATCCTGCATAGCTCAAGGCCTCTCGGTGGATTCAGATTGCTTTCTTTCCTCCTCTCTCCCTTTCTCACTTCAGTTCTGATTCAAGCAGCTGTCTCTGTCTGGGTTAAATGCAGAGAGAGAAGTGTTAAATGATACGATCATATATTTGGTTATGTTAAAAAAAACCAACCCCACAAAAAACTTCATTGCAGATATCAGTGTAGCCTCTCTCTTTTCCCTCCCTTTGCATCCTCAAAAAAAAGGGGGGGGGGATTTGCTATGCTAATCCCAGCACCTGTCTCTGCCTGGGACAGTAAAAAAAGAAAAAGCAAAAAGGTCTGGGGGTGGAGGGTAACACAGCCTCGTATACTTTTTTGCTGTCCCAGATTGTGTTCCCTCTGACGCACCTAGTGCCCAGAACATATATCTCTTTGGCTCCTATGTGCTTGCTTGCTTGCTTTCTCCCTCTTCGCCCATTACTGCATTCCGTTCTTCCTGATTGTCATTCTGTGCTTCTGGGAACTGCAGGAGAATTGTTTGTCTTCAGTTTAGGATTCCTAACTTACGAGGTTCCGTTCATTTATGTGCGCCTTGGTTTAGCTGTGCTGGATCTCAAGGGGAGGGGGAGGCAGAAAGGCTGATCTGAAGCCATTCGGGCAATTCATGTATATTTTCAGCTGAGCTAGTATCAACCTGCGTATAGACCCAGAGGCCTGAGCCAAGTATTGCACAGCACTGCCAGGGACCTGTGCTCAAGACTGCAGGAGGGGAGACGCAGACTCAGAGTTCCCGTTTCTTTGTCTGCCTGGTATACAGCTGGAGAAGCCTTTGGCTATGTATGGTGTATATTGCATGGATTACCAATACCCCGTTGTCCAGGTAAGCAGAGAAAAGATCACAACTGAATGTTGTTCATGTTTCCAGTTGTACATTGTTAGCTCCCTGCATTGCTTTGAGAGGAGGCTGATATTTTTCCAGGCTCAGCTGTTTTGGTTTATCCAGATACACTTTTTCAAAAGTACTGCATTTACCTTTTGCTGAAGTTGGCATCTGAGTTGAAAGCTTGAGGATCAGAGTCTTATGGGAGAAATTTACATTTTACGGAGGAGGTTGTTCCTGATATAAATTCCAAGGATATATATGTGCATTTTTAAGGAGTGAGGAATTATTAACATTAAAATCCACCATATGGCATTCTTGAGATTTTCTTATTGGTTGATGAGTGCTGCATCACTAAGGAGCATGTGACTTGAAGATACCTCCTTTCTAGCTCCAACAACCAGAAGAGTGATATTTCCATCTCAAACTCATTCCTAGTGAGCTGATGTGCTATAGCTATTCTGATTCACCTTATCCCTCACTACAAAAGTCCAGTGTTAATGTCCTGATAAAAACAAAGTGAAATGTATTTGTTCTTGTAAGTGTTTCAGACATTTTTAAGAGCAAGAACAATAATAAGGATGGGAATGTTTGATAACATTCTCATTATTTTTAATAACTTTTTTTCCCCTTTTGGAAATCCCAAGGCTTAGTCAGGGTTCTGGTATCCTAAGCCTCTTTGTATGTTGAACAGACATCATTTTTAGAAATTTCCTGCTCATATAGCAAGTCTGAGAATGACAGCTTTTTGTATTAATAGGAATGACCATTCATTTTGCTCCATATTATTTCGAATAAGTATTATAGTAGCTGATTCTAAGGTGGCTACTATATGAACTGCCTTTAGTTACCTGGCATGTTTCTTTCTGGGGGTTTTTCTTCTTTTTCAATGCCACATGTGACATGCTGGTTTTATTACAGTCGTTACTGTTAAGGCTCCAATCCTCTACACAGTTACTTGAGAACAAATCCCATTCAACTCATTGGGATTTACTTATGAGTAGATATGACTGGCACCACAATGTAATTTTTTGTTCATCAGAATTGTCACTGCTCCACAGTAAGGTATTGATTCCTGTGATAACAGTTTTATCTCAATTTAATGTGTAATCATTGTGAAGAACTGGGCCAGAAGAACTATATATTTGTACCACGGGAGAGGTTCTAAAGTAATCATTTGGTATTTCATACCCAGGAAATAGAGAATAATTTTTGCAGTCTGATTATATCTGAGAAGAGCAGGCAATCACCTATTATGTCATTGTGTTTCTGTTTTTATATTTCCCACAGAAGTCAATATCTGAAGTCTGTCTTGTATATTTTGATAGTTATTGGTAGCAGTTACACACACTTGAATAGTGGTGATAAAATTTACGCTTCATGCTTTAAAGGGACATGTTTTTAACCATTTCAGTGATTATGTTATCTGTGCATTCCTTCTATTTGAAACTTTTAGTGCATTGGATTTTCCATATTTTAGTTCTTTCTTTTACTGATCTTGAAGCTGTCTGGAATGATTAATCACTGGTGTATGGAGGAGTGAAGTTTTGAACAACCTTCACCATTGTGTAAATAATTGGGTGATCAGTTAATCTTGAAGCATTTTTAAAGTTTAATACCAGATTTTTGCATATTTAAATAATAATTCTGACATGTTCCCATCATCAGTTAGATCTCTGTTTTCTGCTGCTCAAAATATACCATCTGCCTAGACCCAGAATCCACATCCTTCATAGTATTTCCGTTGTGATTGCATTTATTCTTAGAATGCAGAATTGTGTGTTTCTGTTTAGGAGTCATGGAGTACTTCTATTCAGAATGACAAAGTGCTTGATGAGCTCTTGGGCTACAGCTTGGAATAGAAAGAATTCATACAGAAGCATATGGAAGAATTCTGGTAGACATTATCTGTAATAATACGACCGACATGCAGAAATATGAGCTATAAGCCTGTGTCTTTGTTCAGAAGATAAATTAGTATATAGGATCTTGTTAGACTACTATGCGCTTAAGGTCATGTGATTCTACATTAAATGTATCTCTTGGTTGTCAACATTTATTCTAATAAATGTGCTTTGTGTACTGTATTCCTAAATACAGATTGGAGATTTGTTCCCTCTCTGTTTGAGCCAGTACAGAAATGTAGATAATTTACATTAAAATGTAAATCTTATCCTATCCCTGTGAAACCCTTCATGAATATGGTTAAGAGAATGGGTTGATTACCCAAAGCAGTTAAAAATAGAGAGCATTTCCTTCAGCACTCCAGATATAATACTAAATGCTGAAAGTATCCAATTTAAGGTTTGGTCTGCTTGCCTGTGAAGGGACGCGGGTGGCACTGTGGGTTAAATCACAGAGCCTAGGACTTGCTGATCAGAAGGTCGGCGGTTCGAATCCCCACGATAGGGTGAGCTCCGTTGCTCGGTCCCTGCTCCTGTCAACCTAGCGGTTCAAAAACACGTCAAAGTGCAAGTAGATAAATAGGTACCGCTCCGGCGGGAAGGTAAACAGCATTTCCGTGCGCTGCTCTGGTTCGCCAGAAGTGGCTTAGTCATGCTGGCCACATGACCCGGAAGCTGTACGCCGGCTCCCTTGGCCAATAAGGCAAGATGAGTGCTGCAACCCCAGAGTCGGTCACGACTGGACCTAATGGTCAGGGGTCCCTTTATCTTTACCTTTACCTGGGTTCATATGTTAAAGACATATGTTATTAGTTCATATATTTATTTTCTTATATTTATATCCCACCTTTCAAATGGAGTAAGGTTACCAGACGTCCCCGTTTCCCAGGGACAGTCCCTGGATTTACAAATCAGCTCCCTGACAAAATCCATCTATTTAGTAGGAAGTTGCAAAGTTGCCCCCGGATTCATTGAAAAAAATATGGCAACCTTGTTACGGAGCCCAATATGGCATACATGTACAGTGGTACCTCGGGTTACATACGCTTCAGGTTACATACACTTCAGGTTACAGACTCCGCTAACCCAGAAATAGTGCTTCAGGTTAAGAACTTTGCTTCAGGATAAGAACAGAAATCGTGCTCTGGCAGCGCGGCAGCAGCAGAAGGCCCCATTAGCTAAAGTGGTGCTTCAGGTTAAGAACAGTTTCAGGTTAAGTACGGGCATCCGGAACGAATTAAGTACTTAACCTGAGGTACCACTGTAGTTCCAAGGTGATCACCCACCAAATACTAACCAGACCCAAATCTACCTAGGTTGAACAAGGTGTTGCCCTCATGTGCTTTCAGACTATACCCTGTGACCAGTGGGTACCTGTCCAAGCTAGGTGTGGAGTATCTGTTCTGCTGGTAGTGCAGAGCTCTGAAGTGCATGTGGTGTGATGTGATGAGGTAACACTCCCTTCCTACGAAAAGAAAGCTGTACATAACATTATTGGCACTACCTGAATTTGTTCCAACTTACTAGCAGAAACATACTTGGAGCTGCACTAAAAGGCTAAGATTACCCCCTTTCAATCTACTGATTATTTTTTATTAGTAAGACTTCTGCATTCATGGCCTCAGAGCAGCTCACAATAAGAAAATAAAACCAAAGGAATAAAACCAATAACAATAAAAAGCAGTGGATAACAATTGCCATGGGCAATTGTTCAAGAGCTTTGGATGGCAGTTGGGCCTTTTGTCGGGTTCTTCTTCTTCTTCTTCTTCTTCTTCTTCTTCTTCTTCTTCTTCTTCTTCGTTATTTTCTATTCTCCCCGTAGAATTTGTAGATTGGATATAAGAACTGTGTTCAAGAGTAGTGGCTGATTATGGATTGGATATCTTTTAGGAAAGCTGTATTGCTGAGAAGTGCACTTGAAGAAGGTCTTGAAAAAAACACATTGGGCATTTCCTGTGTCATGAGGAAAGTTTACTGTTTTAGAAATGATACAAATGTGCATTGCCCCTTTACCTTCAATGTTTTTATTTCTTGTGTTTAGTGCTCCCCCATTTTTGCCTTTGGCTGTTGGTTAGTAGACAGTAGATTTAAGAGGGATTGGCATTAGGTTAAAAGTTTGGAATATGATTATATTTTTGTTATCTGCACTTGAAATTACTGTCCTCATGCTGATGGACTTCACTGACACATTTTGGGGAGTTCTCAGTTATGCTGCATCAATGCAGGTGAGTCTGATGCTATGGGTTTTATAACTCAGACTGTAGGGAAAATATTAATGAAGGGCCTTTTCATCAGAAATGAAAACATTTTTTTTAATGTCCCCAGAGAGAGAAGGATCAAATGGCTTTATCTCAAATTACCTTAATAAATGGATTTCTTTGATTCTAAGCACAGGAGGAAAATCAACATGTTAAGGTTAATATTATTCCACATGTTGTAAACAATGTAGACTGTGATTCCACAAACCCACATGTTGGTTTGGGAGAAATAAATCTATGCTGTCGCTATCCTAGTCTACCTAAAGGCCAAGCAAGAGGTTCAGAGTTGCCCTTAAAATTGCAGTTTATGATGAAAGCGGGGTGATTTAGCCTTGCTATAGCCGTAATAGACCCACATGCTTTGCATGAAGGAAGGGCTTGGGAATGCAGACACAATAACTTCCTTGAGCTTACCTAAGCTAAGGACACCCCACCTCTGCAATGATGAATTCTCAGGATGAACCTATCTGGGATCAGGTCATTTCTATATTGGTACACAAGGATTTGTTTGGGATATCAAAAATTGGTTAATAAACCGCCAAATTTAATCAAATAGGAGTTTGTATTGCGACCAGTTGGGGAAATTTCCCATCTCCTTACAAGATGTACTACAGGCAGCTAAGAAACATGGATTAATGTAGCCTTTAATTCTCCATATACTTAGCTTGCATTCCATTATTCTTTCTGCTTGCAGAACATGAAATCTTGGCACTTACACATTACTTTTATGGTGACAGTTGTTCTCCAATGATAGAAATTTAAAACCTCTCTCTTCCCGCCCCCAATTGTAGACTAATGAGTCACAGATATCCAGGCCTTGCCATTCATTACTAAAAAGAATTACCTGTGCTGTAGTCAGAGACATACTTGTGCTATTTTTGACAGATTTAAATTTTATACAGAAGCCGATACATTAAACATAAGTACTCCATCTTCCTTCTCTTCCTTCCCCCTCTGTGGGTGGGCAATGTTGTAATATGGGGGTGGAGATGGTGAAGATAACAGATGGTTGTAACTTTTGTAAAGCATTGTTAATCACAGTCAAATAGGGGGAAAAACAGCCTTTCTTGAAGACCCAGATATGATGTTAATTCCATATTCTGTTGTTCCATCCAAGTGGCTACTTTTGAGGGAAACACATGGCTTTTAATTAGCCGAATCTATGTATTGGAGAGACATTGAAACAATAAATTTAGTCAGTATAGCCTAATAGTGTGTAATAGACTGAGCTAGGAATCAGTCCCTGGCTCATCCCTCACTTCTGTCACAAACTTGGTAAGTAACATTAGGCAAGCTGGAGATAGAAGAGACCTGGTGTCAGTGGGTGACATCTTTGGGCTGTTGGCCCTGCTGGAAATCCTGTTTTGGGTCCTCTTTTCTCTCATTCTTCTGATGAGCATCAGGTGGCAGTCATTGCAGTTGCCCACCATGCTGAATAATGCTGTGTTGCATCATGGAGAATTAGTGTTGGTTCCCCATTGCTCATTGGAAGAAGCAGTGCTTGTTAAGCCTGCCTACCTATCCCCTATCTGGTGTGAACCAAGTGAGCTACCAGAGGGAAGGCCATTGACATTATCCTATTCTCTGGTTATGGGGACACTCTTGCTTCTAAGGACTATCCCATTTCTCTTCCAATTCCTGGGTGTGAGACTCAGAGAGGGATGTGGAGACTGTTGCTTCATGGGCAGAGTGATGTTGAGCTGGAAAGGAGGAGAGTGGATAAGTAGAGAAGAAAGATGAGGCTGAGAGAAGGAGGGTGGCTGTGGAAGGGAAAGCCCTTTGGGGGAACTGTGACAACACATGGTGACAGGATTTCAGAGAAAGAGAGAAGGGTGCCCACCCACTGCAGGCTCTACCATGGCATGACCAGCAAGTGACCCCCAACAGACTTACAGCCAATTGAATGTGACCCTCCAAAGAAGAAGTTTCCCATCCCTGGTCTAAGGAATAGATCTATCCCAAAGGGAGTGTTAGCTGCATGGCAGATACTAGGGCAGTGAAATTGGTGGTCTTGCTCTTTTTGTCGTTGTACATTGGACAACAATTTTTTTTAATTAAAGGATTGGTAGGAAAGGGGAGTGGCTTTGAAGATGTGAACATAGAAAGAGTGAGTGTGAAAGCTGAGTTGCCTTAGTTCAACATACTGTTGTGTCTTTTTAAAGGTGTGAGGGAGCAAAGCAATTAACAGGATGCTATGCCCTTGGATATTTTTGGTGCTCAGTTGCTGGCCTTTACCACAAACCCTGCATCTTGTGAGTGTCTTTTCCCAAGCTTGAGTATAAAAATTGCTTCCACCTTGCTTGTTTTTTACTTGTGAATTATCTAGCATAGTGCTAAAAGCTACTATAGATTTATATACTTTGACAGAATAAGCACACACGTCAAGGCTGCCTGTTCAGATGCAGGCTTTTCTTTAGGATACATGCTATTCATCTTTTGAACAGATGAAGGCAGAGTTGTGATGTGTAGGGTTTTTTCCCCACAAGAAACAATTATTTATAGAGACAATCTGAATTTTACCTCCCAGTGTGAATCACATCACCTTTGTAGAATTGACTCTGTGGTTCTTTCCCCGTAAATTTGTTGTCGTTTAGTCGTGTCTGACTCTTCGTGACCCCATGGACCAGAGCACGCCAGGGCCTAAATATTGTGTTTTACCAACTGGTCCCGTGCAGCAGGTTTCATGCTAGTATTTTTGCCACAGTTATCTGTAACTCCATAACTTTCAGACTAGATTAAAATTCATGGGGTTACCTTTTAATAATGCACTTTCATTGGATTTGAGTCTGAGTATGTTTGCTCGTTAGGCAGAGCTGAAAATAGAATAAACCTCAGAGAGCATTGCTGTTGATGGAACTTGCACAGCACTATCCATTCACACCACCATGAGAGGCATCTCTTCAGTGAAGGTGTTGTAGAACGTTTTGATTTCATGAAGCGTGTGCTTGTCTTCTTCGGCCCCTACGTACTGGTTTCCCTCCAAAATGGCCTCTGCCGATCCTGTGGATGTAGTTCTCACAGGGTCATTAAAACAAAAAGAGATTGTGAAGAGCTCCAAAAGGACCTCTTCATGCTGAGAGGTGGATGGGGAGTAATATAGCAAAGGCAAATGCAGTTCAGTGCAAACAAGTGCAATGTTATGCATTTTGGCACACACACAAAAATTAATCTTAATTTCACATGGGGTTTGAACTGGTGGTGATAAGACCCGGGGGTTGTAGCAGAAAGCTCAATGAAGATGTCAACAACCGTGGTGTGTGGTAGCTCTGAAAAAGGCCAATTCCATGCTCAGGATCATTAGGAAATGAACTGAAAATAAAACTGCTGATATAATTCTATTATTAAAAATCTACCGTTCAACTGCTTTTGAAATACTGTGTGTAGTTCTGGTCATGTGACTTCAAAAAGGATATCATAGAATTGGAAAAGTTTAAGAAAAGGGCAAGCAAAATTATTCCCCTATGAGGAAAGGTTGCAGCATTCAGGACTTTTTAGTGCAGAGAAAAGGCGAGCAAGAGTTGACACAATAGGAGTTTATAAAAGGAGAAAGAGGAGAGAGAAAACTTATTCTCCTTCTCTTATAACACTGCAACATATATGGCTGTCATTGGAATGTTGGAAGTGTCAGGGCAGATACAACGAAGTAGTTCACACAGTGCATGGTTAACCTATGAAACATGTGGAGGCAGCAGTGGCCACCAGCTTGGATGGCTTTAAAAGAGGATTAGACAAATTCATGGAGGAGAAGGTTATCAATAGCTACTAGCTATGCTCTGCCTTCGTGGTTGGAGACAGTCATGTTTCTGAATGCTAGTTCCTGGGAACTGCAGGAGGGGAGAGGGCTCTTGTGTTCACTTCCTGCTTGCAGGTTTCCCACTGATGTTGGCCACTGTGGGAACAGGATGCTGGACTAGATGGGGGCAGAGTGGGGCAGAAAAAAAAACATGAACAGAGCAGAATGGCTTCCTAACAGCTCGGCTGCAGCAGCAGCCATGCTGCAAGCACACACATTATGGGGCATTTGTCTCTCCACCCCTGTCTCACCCCCCCCAATACCTAATCATAAATTGCAGGAGCAAGTACAAAGAATGCAGGAGGAGACATGTGGAGGGGCCAGCTTGTGGTTTACATGCTGAATGCCCCTGATTTGAATCCAGGGCCCATCTACAAACTACAACAGGAGGGAATTGTGCCCGCCACCATCCATATATTCAGGAACACCTCAGCAGGACTGTTTCATGGACCGATAGCCTGATCACTGCATGAGCCAACTAGCACTTTTGGCCCTTTCCCCCTGACCTTAGTATTTCTCCTCTGGTGGTGAAGCTGATCTTGTGTCCTACTGCCTTGCTACACTTGGCGTTCACTTCTAATGCCTCTTGTTTGCCTGGGTGGATAGAAGGGGCTAAGTGTAGAAACCAGCCCACTGTACAAAAGGTATAATTTGCATTTCTTTGTTCCATCTACTTTTCATTTGGCCCCACCTATTGGTGGCATATGGTCCCTGGAAAGTTGTGGCCCTTCAGGATGAAAAATATTCCCCACCCCTGGATTAACTAGACAGTGCTCTCATCCAAGGAAGGAGCATAAATGTAAAATGGTAGTATGTACAGCATTTCTGTTGGTTGCATTTGCCACTATTTGGAGCTGATTTCTAGCATCTGTAATGCCTTTTCCTACTTCTTTCTGCTGGTATTACAATATGTGGTTGCTCTGCATGTCATTATTCCATAGTTGTAGGAAATGGTGGTGGTGTGGTGCAGCCTGAGGTTTTGATACTGTACATTAAACTAGGCGGAAAGCAGATATATGAGGGGTGTGTGTGTGTGTGCGCGCGCACACACACCACACAAAAAAGAGTATTTTTCTGCTTCCTCTACTGAAAAAATGGTGTTTGGATGAGAGTCCCACAGATTGCATATGCATCAGCTTTGTTTTTTAAAATAAATTTTCATTACTTTTGCCCTGTTTGAGCTGCTTTTTAAAAAATAAAATAAAATTAATAAAAAAACTTTTTTGAAAAAAGAACCAGGATTCCCTCTGGGGATGTGCGCATATATCAAGTTACTAGGGTAACTGTAATTCTGGATCTAATACATAATCAGACACGCAGTATTTTTTTCCATGGAGCCAAATAAACACAAAAGAGCACGAGAATACAAATTATTATTTATTAAATTTCTATACTGCACTTCATCCAAAGATCACAGGGTGCTGTAGAACAGAAAAACACAGAAAAACCTGTGGTGGGATGCTGTATTTGTATATTTACAATTCTGATTTAATATATTTTTTAAATTGAATGCTACCAACCGAGCTCTAACAGTGTGGTGGCATATAAATGTAAGCAAAGAAAGCAGAAGCCACAGTCAGGCATCTTCTTGGAGGAGCCCTGTAGCCATGTTCATTTCAGCATCAAAAAGTATATTGGATAAACCAAAACCACACCAAGCAAAACCATATTTTCCGGGGCGTTTGCTTCCTTTCAGATTTAAGCGCGCGCTCTCTCTCCCTCTCCCCCACATTGGCAGTTCTCTTTCTCTGTTTATTAATATCACTTGGGCTGGAAGAAGCTCTGCCTTGAGAGAAGAGAAAAAAGCAGCAAAGCCAACCGCCCTAATGGGCGCCGAGTTCAGTTAGGGTTTCATCTAGGACGACATTGCCCGTGTCCAAGGTGCGTGGAGGTGACATTGCAGGTATTCCTTTTGTGTAGAAGAGAGTTCCGCCCGCCATGTGCAAGCGTGCCCGGGCAGCTGGAAGGGCTCGGAGCTCTTTTGTTACCCGGAGCTGTGCTGTCTACGCCTCCTTGACTGGATCGAGGCTCTGGCGCCCGCCCGCGCTTCCACCGCGGCCCGAGTAATCCTATACCCGTAGGCGCGCAGAGCCCGGAAAGAGGATGCCAGCAGTATCCCAGAGGCCCCTCTGCTTGACTCCGAACTGGCTCTGCAAGCGTCCAGGCGGGGACGGGGGACGGGGAGGAGGAGGAGGCGGGCCTTGGCTCTGATTAATTACCTTAGGCATTCGGGGGAGGGACTTCCAGCCGCCATCTGGCTGAGATATGGGAGGGAGCTGCGGAGAGGGCGGGCGGGGGAGAGACAGCCAGAGAGGAAGAGAAAAGAAAGGAAGAAACACGAGAGAAGAAAGGGAGGAAAACCAGGATCAAGGGGAACCCCCCGCTCCCTCTGGGTCGCCATTCGGAGACGGGGCGCAAAGCAAATAGGCAAAGGGTCCTGCCACAGCCCCACCTGGCGGAAGGGTCTTTCTTTCCCCTTTCTCCAACACCTCCCTCCCCCCGTTTTGGTTTATGGAGAAAAAGAAAATGGTCACTCAGGTAAGGCTGCGTTTCTGTGGTGCTGCTGCTGCTGCCTGCGCCGCGGCCCCTGCCATCCCCGCACAACTCCGAGCACGGGGAAACGGGAGTGTCTTGCAGCGGCTTCGCCTCCTGCAGGGGGGGAAAGAGCAACGAAATAAAATAAAAATAAAAATGGTGCCGCCTTATAACGTTCGCTCTAAGCTGCGGGAAGATTGCCGTACATGGGAGTATGTGTGTGTGTATGTGTGCGCGCAGCCATCCCTGTTCATTCTGCTCCATAGCAAATTCCTGTTTCCTGTGCTGTGCAGCTGCAGCTCAGGAAAGACCCTGTGGGGATTTGTCTACCTCTTTGTCTTGGCTTGGAGGGGGAGGGGGGAGAGGGACTGCAGAGGTACGGAGGGCTTTGCTACCAAATTGCAATGGCACGAGGGGCTTCCTTCTCCCTGGGGTCCTGGTGCAGTTTGCATAAGGCTACTAGAGGATTGGATTTTGAGTTTCTTTTCAGAATGAATCGCTTCCATGCTGGCATGCGCTCCTTTCTTGAATCAATAATATTAGGTTTGGCGTATTTGCTTGTTTGTTTATTTATTCATTTGTTCATTCTTGCTCTTAGCAGCTTAGGTTTCCTTCGGGAACCAACTAATGATATGTAGCAGTATGTAGTGGCCATAGTGCGATATGATCCTTGAGGTTCATTCTGTTTTACTCATCAAATCTACCTTCTCTTAACACCCCACCCCCTGCATAGCAGCGGTGCAGTGGGGGGCATACGCAGGTCTTCTTGCAGGTTTGGCTGAACTTGCATTTTAATGACTTCTCTGGGACAAACAAAGGTAAACACCCCCCACCCCATCCATTTCCCCAGGTGTCTTGTCTAAGCTGAATGCTCTCCAAGCTGTGAGGTATGTTTCAGCTAGGCATAGACACAGGAAGGCAGCTGCCTATAATTTCCCAAGGAAACAGCGTTGGCACTGAAGGCAGGTGAGGATTTCTCAGGGAATTTGCCCAGTGTTGAAGAGCAGTCATTTTTCCTGCTCTGCAAGGGGTGTTATCTGATGCTGCTTGTCATTTAGAGCCTTGGCGAGTGGGAAGGAGGTGTTTTTTGGTTTTAAAGAAAGCATGGAAATCTCCCAAGTTGACATAGAAAGGTAGTATAGGAATTAAGAGAATTCAACAAGGGGGGGGGGCAGTAAACAGAGGAGGTCAGGAAGCAACATCATTAGAGCCAGACTTCTTTACTGTTTGCAGTTATATAATGCCCTGCAGTGCCATGCAGAGATGGGTACCTTTGGGGGGGATATTCCCAAGGCAATTTTTTTAGTAAACTTTTAATCATACAAATTTGATACATTCTTTGGAATCTTGAATCATTTGACATGTAACTTTTGTAACATCACACATATATGCATCACTGTTATTTAAAATTAAATCTCTGTTAAGCTTTGATGAGATCACGCATGACCGACTTCAGGGAGCACTCTATTCCAGATGACTGGCTCAGAAGGAGGTTGCTACAAGCCTGGTACCAGCTTGACTTCTTCAGCCCTCAGACTTGCATTGATTTTAGTGGTTCAAAGGCAGGAATATCTAGCCATTCATGGGCCCATTGCAGCTCTTCCTCTTTACTACAGACTCTCATTCCTGTATTTATAATCCTTTTAAAAAATCCAGGATACATGTATTGGGGCAAATAACAGTTTCAAGGGATTCTCGAGGACAGGCTTCCTCCACCTGCTGTACTCCAGATATCTTGGACTACAACTCCCATCAGCCCCAGTCAGTATGATTATGGAGACTAGGGCTGATGAGAGTTGTAGCCTAAAGCATTTCGGCAACACCACATTCGGGAGGCTGCCCAGCAACATCATCCAGAGGCCTTCTCGGTATTTTTGTAGTTAGATTTTTTCTTTTCAGTGTAGCTCGTGTTCTTATATAATAAGCGTTGTTGGGCATATGAAACCTGGTGTGTGCTTTATTTAATGTGTGTTTAGCTTTCCCCCCCATACATAGGCATTGTGCAGTGTATGTATGGTTCCACATTTGTATAGCTGCTTTTCGTAGGTCTGAACTCATGATTAACATATAGAACTGTCCAAGAAATCCTGGAGCAAAGATAGGCATATGTTGATATTCTTGTCATGTGCACAGAAAGTGAAAAGGCTTATAAGCTTATCAAGGAAGCTTAGAGGACTCCCACATGCATAGGCTGAGGAAAGTCTGTTCTGTTTGTCCTAGAGAAAAGAGAGAAGGAAGTAGAAGCTGATATTAAGACTCAAGAAAGGCCATTCTTAACTAGCCTTGGCTTTGTGACCCTAACCTTAGTGTACATAACAGGGGCATGGAACCTATGGTCCTCCACATATTTCTAGACTACAACTCGCATCATCCCCTGAGCATTGGCCATGCTGGCTGGGGCAAATGAGAGTCTAGGACCACAGTATACAATATATAATTTCCAGTTTGGTTTTGAACGTTTGTGCCATATTTATACTTTAATTGCACAAACAACCTGATAAATATAATGTATATCTGTAATCCCACATTAAGAAAGCAGTGTTTTGGTTGAATGAGTTAGCATGGCTGCATGAGAGAATGGACTTCCTTGATTCATCCTAGGTGCTTTTTTTTTAACCTTTAGGACAGCTTTCCCCAACATGATACTCTCCAGATGTTTTGGACTATAGTTCCCATCATCCCTGTCCATGATGACTGGATTTGATGGGCTTTGTAGTTCCAATCAACTGGAGAGCACTATGCTGCAAAAAAGCTTTAAGGTGGCATTATGGAATAATTCCTGAAGGTGCACACATTCTTGTAATCCAGACTTTGGCTGTTGTGTTCAGAACTGCTGATCACAAGTCATGTCTCAATGGGGCTTCGTTACATCAATTGCTTTTGGAGTCTCTTGAATGCATCAGTTGCTGGAGTCTCATGTACACAAGCATTTTTGGTTAGTATTATGACACCAGCTAGATTGGCTCTTTTCAGAGTATGTTTCCATGAGCAAGAACCAAATTAGTTGCTCTAATTACTTTGGTGAATGGGATAAGCTTCTGCATTCAAATATGTTCAGATACTTTTTTTTTTTTGGTAAGAGTATAGTGCCATTTGCACAACATATTGGTGGTGTACTACTGCTGGTATAAACAGTCTCTTCTGGGGATGTGTGCTCCAGTGGGAGAGGATGGAGTGAGTGCCTCTTGGTTCACTCCTGTACAATATGGTCATATGTCTAAGACTGGATTGAGAGGCAGTAGGGAAGTGTTACAGAATCTGCCACATGCACTCGAAACTGACAATTTAATTTGTATTTCTGCATTTACAGTGTGTTAATGTATAAGTACACTTCATCAGTGAAGTACCATTAAAATAGATGCAGAGAACTGAAGTTGGTACTAAAATAGCATTTGTTGGCTGGAATGCTTTAAAAATAAGAGCCCCATGTTTCTAATTATGTGTGAAACCTTCGTCACAAAAGTGCCCCAGATTTGTTCCGTAGGCCTCATTTAGGTGAATTTAGCCTGAACTCAGCCCAGATAGTCCTGCAGATGAAATGGAAAGTGGAGAGAGAGGGAATTATATATGTTAAAGGAGTTTCCTTTTTTTGGCTATACTTTGAAATTACTAGCGTCTGGAGAACAAAAACGCCCTCCCTTTCTTTCTTGGACAGCCCAGTGCCTTGCTGGCGTTTTATTCAGTATCTGTTTCCAATCAGAGATGAGAAAGAGGGGGTAGGTACTGTACTGAGCTTCCAGGAGAACGGAAAAGGGTGTGCTGCCACTTTAAAGCTGTTCAGCAAGCCCATGTGGCAGTAGCCCGTTCTGGAGTGTGTTCCTGTGCAATGAATCACTCATTCCATTGTCTGCTCCCCCTCCCCTCCTGCTTGGAGAAATGGAGTCTTTCACCTGGGCTCCTGCCTGCTTACAGTCCCTACTCTTTAGGTAGGGGGAGGGGATGCTCTCTGTAATTAAAAGCAGACGGAGGAGAGCTGCTGCTCCTTTCAAAGCTATGCCGTGCTGAATGAGCCCGCAAGCTGGGGAGTGGCACTTTTGCCCTTCCTGGTGGGGAAGAGGTAGTAGCATTCCGAGAGGGTAGGGCGGCTGGCATTTCTCTTTTCTGGAAGTTCAGGATCTCCTTGAAGGATTATTTGTCTCCATTTTGTAAGCCCTCTGAAATGATTTGACTCCATTCTGTCAGCGGCACCCCCCCCCACAGCTCTCCACCCCCATTCTTGGGGTAGGTTGGTGGGGGCTCCAGCTAGCACCGTTTATGTTGGCATGTGCTCGACTAGCTGCGCTGTGCCCAGAACTCAGAGAGGTGTTGGTTTTATGGATTTCAGACTCGCTCCGGTTTTTTGGTGGGTTTTTTTTTAAAGGAACCAGCAGCTGCTTCATATTTTCCAACCATTCTCTCCCCCCCCCTTTTCCTTTGCTTCCCCCTCCATTATAACCCGTTCCTTGCCAGGCCCCACGCCAGCCTGTGACAAACAACTGTAGCCAGACGCTGCAATCCCAGCCTGCTTTTTATAAAAGCACGAATGCAGGAGTTCCTTAAATGGAGATTTGATTTAAATCTGAGCAGCGTTCTGCTTGGCAGTGTTCTGATTCATTAGAGGCTGTGTGTGCTTACCATCCCGCCATCTTCTCCCTTGCCCATATCTGTTTTATGATCTTTCCCTGCTCACCCTACAGTCATAGCCAGGCCAGTGAATGCATCTTTGTTAACCTTACAATGGGATTAGGGTGGGTGCTGTATGTAGAATGGGGACAGTTGCAAGGGTGATGGTTACCTTGTACTAACCGTAAGCATTCTCTTATATGAAATTATCTCCTTTGTTTATACTTAAAATGCACACATTCAAGACAGCTGCTGCTCCTCCCCTTGCAATATGTCGCAGGATTATTCTCATTCTCTGCCTGCCAACACTACAAGTAATGTATTATATGCTTCTCTTATTCTTTCCCCCTTCTATAAGTTCCCCCTTATATCTGCTAACACTCTCAAGCACTTTCCTGTGTTATAGTTCACCTTTTATGGGTTATCATGTACACTTGAAATAAGGCCTTTCCTGATGCAGTTTCATTTTCCTCCCTTGTTTTGATGGCAGAATTCACACTAATCTGCTTCCTTCTCAGTAAAGATTGTCACTGTCAAACCATCTCATTGTCTGAGTTTGACCTTCAGTCGACTTTACTAGTGGTCCCTGGCATGGCATAGGGTTTTGCTAAAAGTTAATTGGTGCTATAGCATGTGGCATGCATTGTTTTGAACCATCTGGGTTTATATCTATTCCATGTGCTACAGGGCTCCCTTATGTAGACAACATTGCCCCCCCTTTTCTTCTTGTCACACTAGATCTTCCTAATGATTATACTAGTTTGACTTCATCTTTTAGAAATGTTTAGATATTGTGGTTAAGTGCAGGCGATTGACTTAATAACTTAAATTCAAACAATCCAGCTGATTTCGGAGAAGTGTAATAAAGGCATACTTATGCTGCTGGGAAAAACCCATACCTGCAGGCCACTTTTCTAAGAGGAAATGAACAATAGCACCCTTGCCTGAAATGTAGGGATATATTAAAACCTGTTAATTGCAGCTTGAAGAAAACTACTTACAGGTGGCCTAGGCATGCCAGATCATAGAGGGAATCCTTGAAATCCCTCCTTACTGGGGATTTTTAAACTGGTCTGGATCTGGACAGATTGTTTTATGCCCTTGTTGCTCCATAGTCTCAGGAAGTCGGAAGCTGTTTTTAATGAGCCTAAGCTGGGAAGTTGTATAAAGGGGAATCTGATACACCAGTGCCATTTGCTCAAATCTGTGTCCCAAGAATAAGCCGTAGCAATTTAATAGATTTCTAGTTGTGGAAATAAGGTAGCTCAGAAAGATAGAGCTCAGGACTGGGGATTGGTAGATCAGACTTCTATTTCTGGCTGTTTCGCTGGAAAGTCTATTGCAGCCATTAGATTAATACTGTTGCAAACATGTAAAGTATTGGTTCGATATCCTTTGAAGAAGAGGTCCCAACATGATTTATTAGCTTAATGGACTGTGGAGAGTTGGCCAGAGTCATTTACAGATAAAGGCACATGATGGCTCCCTGTGGAAGCGCATCTTCTGGCTATACTGATAAAAGCATGAGTTCTTCATGATGGCTGAGATTACAGTGAATTAATACTGTGCATCTTCTAATTGGAAAGCTTGGCCTGCTTGTGAGAAAAGTAATTGGAGGACATGATATGTATATGTGGGCATTTCTGACCAATAGGGAGCTGATCTGCTGTCAGCTGCAGCTGCTTCCTTCTTCCTCTCCAGCTTCTATGCTTTTTTTGCCATTTCTTTCTATTTGCCTGGTTGCTTCAATATATTTTGATCTTAAAAAAAGAAAAAGAGTAATGTGTATGTGCCAAGGTCACCCAAATTGTCTAAGTCAAGTTGACTTTAGTTGACTCTGTAAATTAAGAAGTGTGGAATTATTACTCTGCCCCCGCAGTTTCTGTGGCGTTACCATACATTGAATGCACCCTTTCAAGCATAATATTTGCACTGACATTCCCAGAAGCTGCTTTTTAAAATGGATGCAGAGTTCTTCAAGCTGCTGAACTCTTTGTTAATACCAAGTATTCTGACTGAATGGGAGTAAATCATAGAATGTAAACCTGTGCCTGGAAAATCACCCCCTTCTCCACTTGTCAAACACAGCCCTTTTCTCCCCTAAAAGGTTTCCCTCCAAATTTCTTCAGCAAAGACACTACAGTCTTGCCTCCCACATCTTTTACTTTGGTGAACCTTCCCCCATTCTCACTGTTACCCTGAGGGATGCTGTGGTTTTCTAGCCAAGCCATAGACACCCAAGTCATGATGCTCACGCAAGATGACAGGAGCTGCATTAGGAGTGCAGAATTACTTCCCAGTCTGTATGAGCTAGTTGCACCTTATGAGTTGCTATTGCAGGGTCAAACATTCCCTGGTGTGGGAATTAAGGGTTTTCTAATCCTGCCACGAGCAATTGTTTAATTGTTTTTCCTTTCTCTGGGTTCTCTTTAAAGTGCATAATGACCCTACCCTGGTTGATCTCACTGGTGTCATGTCTGAGGGAGAATGGACTCTGTCAGCTGAGTTTTTAGTTCTGGCTTAGTTATGCTCTTCCTTTGGCTTAGTTAGGCTTTGCTATATCAGCTAGAGAACACTGACCTGCTCTACTCCAACTTGAAATAATAATCCCTCTTAACTTGCAAAAGAATCCATTAGACGGTAGCCACAGAATACAACATTAGTTATTTAAAAACTAGAGAGTGTATAGGAAGGCTCTGGTTTAGTCTGCAATAAAATGGTGACACCAACCTTCCCCAATCCGGTGCCTGCAAAATGCTAACCCATCAGCCTCAGCTAGCACAGTGTTAGGGAAACCGTACACCGAAACTTAGTGACTGCTTCACAACAGTTTGTTTCTGTAGCTCAGGTGATGGAGCATGAGACTCTTAATCTCAATGTGGGGGTTTGAGCCCCACATTGGGCAAAATATTTCTGCACTGCAGAAGGTTGGACTAGATGACCCTTGTATTTCCTTCTAACTCTACAATTCTTTGGTTTTTTCCTTCAATATCTGCCACAACCTGATAATGTGCAGGGTGTGATGTGAGACATACTTGGGAGTACATTTGTGCACATGTATGTGTGTTCAGTGCACTTTTTTAGAAAAAAAGTCTTTGTATATTTTATGGAATGTTCAAGTCCTTTCCAGTGTTTTTGACAAATCACATTAGGAAGCATGTGAAGTCAAGATCAGTAATCTATTGCGGATTGATAGTGAGAGTGTTTTTTTTTAATCCTATGATGACAGTAACAAGATTCTGCTCTAGAGACCGTAGTCTTCACATTTGGATTTTAAGCTAATTCACATTGGTCTGCAGCAACTACCTTTGGCTGACTTTATTTTTGTTGGAATTTTGGGGCACTTGGAGGGTTTAGTGAATCTATTTAGTTATTTACAATTCAGTTAAAACATTTTAATCAACTATAAGGTTCTCTTGATGGGTAAGAAGATTTTAAAGCATTTTAAAATATTTTTTAATAGCATTGCTTATAAAAACTGCAGGTAAGAACCATTTTAAAAGAGGCAAATCCCTCATCTATTATGATGTCTTCTGTGACACATCGTCTAAAAACAAATGTCCTTTTTTGTTAGACCTGTTGTTTTTCTCATGTGCAGACTTAATTAATTGACTTAAACTCACAAAACTAATCAACTAAGATTTATGTAATCATTATACAGCCCCTGTTATTGGTTTGCTTGTAGACTGAACCATTGTTTTAGCCAGTTTTGCTTTGGTTTCTAATTGCCACACCTCCTACATCAAACAGTACAATTCTTAGCACTTTTCATTCTCCTATCTTGCATCAAAACTGGACGTAACACAGGTAAATAAGAATAAATTAGGTTAAAAAATCTGTCAGCTGTAAGGTTCTCTTTCCTCATAGTCTGGGTGGCAGCTTCTTAATACTGTATAGAGGTAGCAAATAATCTAAGGAAAGAGAACTGGCACATGGATTCAGGTCTCATTTTGTATGCAGAAGTGATGTACCTATGTAGATTCAAAGGTGAGAGTGGGAGAAGGGAGCAAAGGGAATGATCGCATAACCAGTTAGAAGCAAGGTGATTCTGATGAGAAGAGGAGAGGAAAAACATTAGCGCATTTAATGGGAACTTGAAAGAGATGTAGGGGAAGAATGGCAGAATCAGTACAAAGACTCTACCAGCATAGAAAGAGGTGATTTTAATATTAGCACTGTGTGAGAGTGCCTTTGCACCTATATATGTTGTCCTTGAAAATTTACTGAAGCCATAATCACACATAGCATTAGTAGTGTAGTAATCCCGCCGCTGTTGAATTCTCTTGCACTGCTAAAGTATTTATATAAATATTGGATCCATGTGGGCAGGGACAACAACATGAATGTGATATGCGTAGCTCAGTAGCGTGGCAGTACATTGAGACCCAATTGTTCCCTCTTTGTTGTACCATCCATAGTCCAAGCCCTCAAAAGCATTCTTCTGGTCTACACAACTGTGGTCTACACAACTGTAGGTCTCCACAGTGTTAGAAACTCAGATTTATAAGCTAGGTGCCAAACGACACCTTAAATCTAGGTTACGGTCACCACAATGGAATTTCTGTTCTCCAAGGGGTTGGATTAGATGACTCTCGAGATTCCTTCCAATGCTGTGATTCTATGACCCCAACTACATTGCTTGATTTTAGCTTGCTCTTACAACAATTCACTTGTCCTGGTATGCAATAAGGAGAAACAAACACAGTGGAAATGGAAATTGTATTAACCATGAACTAAGACAAAGGTTTTTAAACTGTGGCTAATTTCTAACACTGTGCACAAAGGTCACATGGATTGTCATGTGCCGGTATGAGTACTTGTATACACACATTGGAAACAGCTTGCTTCCTAGATATTAAAATATATATTTTATTAGGCTTGCAATCCTTCTAAACTGTTCCCTACATTTCAGTTGGTCCATGACAATCTCCTAATGAATATCACTGCTGCAGATGTGGCTGTTTAATCAAATTTAAATGAATAATGTGCAGAAAGTATGTGTATGTGTGTATACATGTGTATCTTTACCTCTTTTAAGATTTAGTACAATAAGAAGCAGAAGGTAAAAAAAAAATACCAACAGATATCAAATCATAGCATGACTCTCTCCACATCGACACTTTTTTAGGACTGCTTCAAACATCACAGCTGTTCTATGTGGTTAGCAGTGATATGTGAGAAATTGCGTGCAAGCTACATAAAGAATACCATATGTGATTCCACCATTGGCTGTGGCTTTCCAGAATTGGAAATATAGCAAAATAAATGCATGTGTGATCATTGCGTGCAACAGTTGGCATGTAGCTTGCATGCAAGTTCTTAAGCAGAAGTGCTTATCCTGTAGGAGTTAGTGTTTGAAGAAACCCTGGGAGAATGGGAAATTAGGGGTGAAGATTTAACTCTCTCTCTGATTTGGGGGTTTAAGGTAAAAACTGGGAAGAAGGCTACAAATAGAAGACCATCTTCCAAACCCTCAAGAGTAGAAGACCAGGAAGCCAGGGGAGTGTGTTTTTCAGCACACAGTGCTGTTCTTTTTCTTTTTATTGGCAACAGGCAGTCAAAAAGTATAGAGCAGTTGTTGAGGTTGATGTGATGCAGATGATGGGAAGGAAAATGACCCCAGAATGCAGACAGTGGCACCGTTTTTGAAAATCATACTGAGTTTTCCTCACTGGAATGAAATGTTTCTGTTTTTGTGTGTGAGAGAATGAATCTTTCTTGAGAGTCTTAGAATTCTCAGAGTGTTAGGTACTGATGTGCTAAAGAGATAAGAGCTATAGCTAGATGATAGGTGGAGACAGTGCAACAGCAGTTTCTTTTTGTTTTCTTCCCCATAGATAAGGAAGCCTATTAGTTCTTTTGTAAACTAAACCCCAGTGCAGAAATAGTGCAGCTCTGATGCGGGGACTAAAATTACTTTGCTCCAATATAAACTATATGCACATCTGGCAAAAAAGAATTCAACAAGAGGCTTAAGTTGGGAGGACCCTGAGGAATAACCTGAGTGGGATGGTTGTCTGAAAAATTACCGTAGGTATGCTTTTGTTATTTAATAGTAAGCAGTGAATCGGAAAGGAATAGCTAGTGATTAAGCTGTGAAATGCCATCCGATATCTGGATATGAATTGTGTTTATTTGAACAGACTGCAGAGCATTGCAGTGACTTCAAATGAGAAATTTTCTACTGTACAGGGTTACTTTAAGGTGTCACACATCTTTCCATATGACGATAGTGCCAGGCAAGAACTTTAGAAAGGAATTGGTGATATACATATAATGTATTGTTGAATGAGTAACTTCCAAGATCATTATCATTCTGGAAGCTGGTTCAGATAAACATTAGAGTGCTTGACATTCATAAGCCAGGTATAGAAAAATGGGAGTCCTCTGAATTGTGTTATTTATTCTTGCACTAAGGAGAGAGAAAAATGGCATATTAAATCATTTTTTAGATGAGTATGTGTGACATATTGCACATATGAATAATTGGTTTAAAGGTGTGATCAAATTGCTTCAGTATCTAATTCACCTGTAAGGAGATCTTCACATACACCTAATTTGTTAATTTTTCCAGCTACCTGTCTAGTATGAGATTGTGATTAATTCATCATTGCAATATATGTCTTGCAGAAATATATATACGTATATATAAAACCCAGTAAATACTCACTTTTCCTATTCACTGATACTCCGAATTCTGGCTGCTGCATCATATCAGATCTATAGCTTTATTTGACTTCCCAGCTCCTTCAGACATTTTCAGTTCCTGTTCAGCCTTCTCGAGACTTGCCTCCAGCATCCATAGCAACTCCCTTTATCCCTGCCTTGCACAAAGTCTGTTCCTTTCAGTTCCTGTATATTACCCCAAATAATGTGCTTTGTTCTGAAAGCTTTGGCCACTTGGATCTCCCTCTTGTGCTCCAGTTTTTCATGAACAATCGGTGTGTAGGCTGAGAGGGTAATGCGTCATTGCTCACAGAAAAGCCCTCTAAGCAGTAATATCCAGTCACAATGGCATAGGGGCCTCTTCAGATAATATTAGTGAAATGCATGGGACTGCCCTTAAAGATGTCTCTTACGTTTCAGCTGCTGCAGAATGCTGTGCTTTGGAGACATCATCATTAGCATTGTCACACTGGCTTTTAATTAGCATCCAAGTTCTTCATAGATTGGGACCCATGTACCTGCCTCTTTCAGTAGGAGCCTCCATGATTTCTGTGCTTCTGTTCTGTCTACATTTCTTGATTGTACGAAGATAAAACATTGGCCACAAGGATTAGAGTCTTTGGCTAAGAAATGAACTACAGTAGAAGGCATTGGGTTGGTTTGGCGCTTGTTTTGTTCTCTCTCTGTGTGTCGCTGCTGCTGATTTTATATTTTTTTCAATTGTTTTTTATATGAACTGTTCTGTGTTGTGAAAGAATGACACATAAATGTATTAAACAAAGTTTTAAAACCTTGTAATTTTATAGTGGAATGGAAAAGGAATGTTTGGATACCAACCCTTCTGTCCCCTCCCATCTCTCCATTGAGGATGGAGGAATGCTGCGTTAACTTAAGGGCCTTGTGTTTGTTTGAGTTCAGGGTCTGTCAGTTTATTTAGTGTTTGAGGAAGGAGCGGTAAACTCAAGGCCTGTTCAACATTTCTCCCAATCTCAAATCCAGGGCGCATGAAGTATAATTTGAACTGGAGCCTTTTACTTCTACTCACTTCCAACCATGAGGTCTACAAATACAGAAACCCTTACCAGGTTGGGTTTTAGTATGCCTGGAGTACAGTTACTGCTAGGGCTTGTAATTCATTTAATTGATCTTGCAGTTTTTAGAAAATGAAAGGAAAATGCAGTGTTTCTCTTGTGAGTTTGGAAAAGGACATGCAGAATAACAAATGGACAGAACTTTTTCTTCTAGCAACTGACTTGTAATGAATGCTCAGGTAGTCTCATTACCTTTAACCTTGATACTAAAACAGGACATTTTTCTGGCAGCCCCAGGTAGTGTCTAATTCCACCCTCCGTCATAACCATATTAGAGGGTTACTGTGATGCTTAAACACTGATCTGAAAGAATCTGATATACATACATTAAATAAATAAGTTGTCCTCCGCCTCACCCTAGGCAGAAATCTGCTTTTCTAAAATCACCCATTTTGAAGCGAAGGAAACAAAGAGTGCTTCAGTAGCTAACTTGATTTACTAAACCAGCTCACTCCCTTGAAATTCTAGAATGAAAGGAGTAGTGTGCCAGTGCTATAAAATAAAACCAGTTATGCAAAAGACATAAAGAAAATAGGCTCTTACTAATAGGAAGCATGTAGCATTTTTTGTCAGAAAGCTTTTCACAAATGTTATCTTGCAGAGCGAGAGGGTTACTATCAGGTGAGCAACAAATAACACAGTGTAGGAAGAGAAATTGTTGGGGGTGGTCAATGGACTTGCCTCTGGGTTAAGTGGTTGGTAATCTGGCACAGAAGGCTGCATTCAAGATTTCATTTTATTAAAAAATGAACCTAACCATTGGGGAGGAAGCTAGTAGCATAAAGGTGATAGAAATTAATAAAGTGTGGCTTTAATATATCTGTTCTTTTGTATTAAAAAAGATGAATAATTTGGGTGGAGGGGAGCTGCTTTGATGTTTCCATAGAAGTGGACGTGGTAATATAATCAATTGGTGTCTGTTCCATAATATGGTTGGGCTGGGTCTTCCAACTCTTCCTTCAGCGCATTGCCGGCTCTGCTGTTTGGAAGGTAACTGAAGCTGCAACAATCACAAACTGTTGGATTTCTCAGGTGCCCAGTGGAGGCTTCAGAAAGGAGGGGGCATTGGACAGGATGCGGTCGTGGCCTTCCAGTATTAGTGTATGCTTTTATCCTAATAGAGTTCTTATTGGGATGGCTGTGTCCTGAAATATTTATTGGCCTGTTTAAATATTAAATGCCATGAAGGCAGTACAGCATGATGGTAATTCTGGTGCCTCAGGGGATAGATGGGTCTGCATGTTGGCCCTTTATTATCACTGGAGGAAACATATTTTGCTGCTCTTCTTTCTGTTACCACCCAAGTAGTGCCTTAATGTGTTTCCTTTCACCCCAAGGCTCAACTTTTCTGTTAAGACCCCCATCTTAGTACCTCTGTTGGCTGACAGATAATCTTGTTTCCAAACCTGTATCCTGCGGTGTGTTGACTCACTAAGCTAGCCTGTGAGCTCTAGCTCTTGCTGTCTTGGCAGCAGTTAGTGGAGTGGCAAGATTCAAGGAGCAAGGTGAAGCATCAACAGAGGTTGGCTGAAGCTAGTCCCTTGGCTAATCATACAAAAATGCAACCCCCATTCTCAGCTGAAATCTCTTCTAGCATTTCAAACTTTATCATGAAGCTAATTATGCCTTATTTTGTATTTAGTTGGGTCTCTTGGGTTTGGCTAGAGTGTGTAGTGGCATATATCCCAATCCTTTACCTGCTATTGCCAAGTTTAAGACCAACTGTGTACAGTGGTACCTTGGTTGTTGAATGGCTTGGCTCCCGAACAAATTGGCTCCCCAATGCCGCAAACCCAGAAGTGAGTGTTCCGGTTTGCGAACGTTTTTTGGAAGCCAAATGTCCAACGTGGCTTCCCCAGCTTCTGATTGAGGGTAGAAAGCTCCTGTAGCCATTCGGAAGCTGCATCTTGGTTTTCGAATGGTTCCAGGAGTTGAACAGACTCCCAGAATGGATTAAGTTCAACAACGAAGGTACCACTGTATAGGAATCCCCACTGTGTTCATAGCAGGAAGGGCTTGGGTGCAACACTATAAAATCATCGTGGTCAGTAGACCCTCCCAGAATCAATCACTGTCATAGTAGACACCCAGAGAAGTAGACTGCAGCTAGATCAGCTGTCGACTAAAGAGATTTATCATAATGTTAAAACAGGATTAGAATGTTCTAATCCCTGTTTAGCCATGGGATGCTGTGACTTATCATGCAGATGGACTAAGAAGTGCATTAGATTACAAACATAAATTGTTTGAATTTATGGTGGTTTCTAAAGTGAAGGCTGGTGTGTTGAAGAAGCTATCACAGATGGTCTTTTGGATTCAGGAAACAGGAGTGTGTGTCATTTCAGCTAAGTCTTTTGAGGTTGAGGGCATGCCTAGATTGTGTTCTTGATTGTACATGATCTTTCACAGTGATGTAGGTTTTGGATGCATCAGACTCGGTTTCCAGGGTATCTATATTCCAAGGAGTGTGATGCTCTTTATATGGAAGAAGTCATTTGTATCTTTTGCTGCTTTTGAAAAGAGGCTGTTGAGGATAGCTGTGGGTCTTCGTATAGAGGTCGTTCTCAGGCGAAGTTACATTATCATTGCAGCAGAGCTGGAAACTGTGACAGAATTGCCAGATAAGCTCAGTGACCCTTACAAGTAAGCATTAAACCACTTTAAATATGCATCCATGTTGAGAGTTTGTACAAGTTTAACAGAATGAATTGTTACCAATGTAGTTGAACTAAAGTTTTTCCCTTGTGCAGATAACAGGACTGAGGGAAAGGCCTCAATAACTTCTGTTGGGATTATATTCTCTGGAAGTTTTCAAGGCCTTTCAGCTGCCATTAACTATGTGGTATAAGTACAGGCCAGTATATTTCCCCCAAATAGACATTTGATGCTGATTTTGTGTTTCTCCGGCAATGTACAGTATTTGCAAAACTGTGTAACCTTGAACTAGCCATACTTTTAAGGGGTACAACATCAGAAATCTGAAAGGAAGGTATAGTGTAATAAAAATCCACTAAGTTAATGGGCATGACTAAGTAGTTGAATACCACCTATACTGTTTTAGAGTAAGCCCACAATTTACGCACATTTAACTTGTGTGCATCCAGCTTTGTATGTGTGGCAAAAAAAATTAAAAAAATAAAAGGGGGAGGGGTTCTGAGGAAAATGACCTTGGCAAACCACCTGCCATTGAACCCAGTGTTTTGGCTATACGTGTTTTTGGCTTTTGGCACGTTCCCCAGAGTGTAGCCCCACACAAGTTGCAGACTGTACTCATTCCCTCAAAAGATGAATACGAGGGTGTCCAAAAAGCTGCTTTCCCAGCTGGTGGTGGAAGAAATTACAAAGGATATTAAGAAAACAGGTAGAATGTGAGACAGATTTGGAAGCTAAGTTTTGTTTTCTTCGCTTAAAATAGTTATTAACCACCCTTCATCAGATGATTCTAGGGCAGTGTCTGTGTCTCTCTCTCTCTCTCTCTCTCTCTCTCTCTCTCTCTCTCTCTCTCTCTCTGTGTGTGTGTGTATGTATGTGTATATATATATATATGTGTGTGTGTGTGTGTGTGTGTGTGTGTGTATGTTGGTCTTTTTACATTCTGGCACTTAATTTATTTTGCCCCTTTTGGTTTTTATGGTGTTTGCATTTGTGCTTACATTAAGACTGTTTTTGGTATGTAGAGGGTTTGGATTTTAGTTTAAAAATATAAAAACAAACAAACAGTTGAATTGTGTGTTTTATTCTAAAAGTAGGTGTGTAAACTGCCCAGAGGACTTAGTTTATCAGCAGTATAGAAATCTTACTACTGCAACTGTTCACATAGTATATGCATACAACAGTATCAAACTCTATAATAAACAATAAGATAAAAGGCTGGTTAAAAGCTTAATACCCGGGAGCAGGGAAGGCAGTTCCAAATAAGGCATCACCAGAATGCCTGGACAAATGGAAATGTCTTATTCCAAAGTCAGGATACTACCACCAAAAAGGTGCTGACCCTTCTGACTACATAACAGAGCTCCATTAAAGGCAGCGCATAGACAAGGGCATCTACAAAAGATCTCAATATCAGAGCAGGCTGGCATGGGAAGAAGTGTTCCTTTATGTATATGGGTCCCAAGGCTTTTAGGGTTTTAAAGTACAGTAAATTTGTGTTTGGAAGCAAATAGGCACCCAATTTAATTATTTCATAATAGATGTAATATGGACAGCACTCACTGACAAAGTGTTAAAGCTTCTGTCTGAGTCATTTCACCATATATAAAGTATGACACTAATCCAGTGTAATCCAGGTGGTTACTAGAGCTTGCTTCACTGTAGCAAGACTATCCCTTTCCAAGAGTGGACTGACCACCTAAATCTGGTAAAAGATGCATTGACCTACCAAGGCCACTTGGGCTTCAGTTGACAATGCTGGATCAAGAAGTACAGGCGGTGATCATTTTTCATGTGTTTGATTGGCATGTGACCGCTGATGCGCACAGTTTTTGACCCTGGGTGGGCTTATGTGCACTTCACCAATGTGCACAATGAGCTGGAATGCAACCCTTGTGCAAATGAGGAGTTGCCTGTATTTCCGAACTGCATGCCTCTTCCATGGTGTGTGTATGTGTGTGTGTTTTGTTATTGGAGAGCAGTTACAGTCTCCACCTATCATCCCTTCCATTGCCCCTCTATGACAAAGATATGTGGTATTGTTTCCAGGGAAGGAGAGTGATTGCCTTGGGGTAGTTTAGCTCCTATTATCCCTTCTGCTTTGTGCTGCATTTTTGTTGTGCTGGGACTGATGCATATGCCTCTGCAAATGCAGCCTCCAGCAACAGTAACATGGCAATGAAAGCTTTAGAAACTGAAGACTCCAAGAGCAGTGAGGCTTTACATAAAATGTGCTACGTTGCACTTGCATACCTTTCCCCCAGAAGGGAAACCGAGTAATGTCTGTCTGTAGAGCCCAGGCCCACATCTTTTTTTTCAAGCTCAGCAGCCCTTTCCAAGACATCCAACACTCACCAATTAATTCCATATGCTTATCTCCCCCCCCCTTTCCCATTCCGTCCTTTCCCCACCTCCTGTTTTAACTGGCTGCTGATTCTTAAGGTTTCTGCCCAATCCTTGATTTTCACTTGGAGTTGCTCTCCATAAAAGTAGGAAGGACAGGAGGACAGTCCATGCTGGTTCTAGAAACATGAAGAGATATAAATGATTATTTGATATATATGAAACTTAACAGATGCAGTGAGTACTAAGGGGCTCTTTGTTCCTCACATGAAAAGATAACACAGAGCCTAGGTTAAAAGAATCATATGAGACTTCCAGTAGTGTCTTAATGACCGAGTTCTAAATAATCTATTGATCCTCTATCAGGAATTATCTTTCCCATTAATTCTTTTAAATCTGTCATAGCATTTGTATATCTAATCATGTTTTGGAGATGCTGGTCCATACCAGATGTTGACTAAGAAGCTCTGTGATCACTGATTGATTTTTGGATTCATTAGTTGATGGATTATTGCATTTATTCCTTATCTTTCCTTCAAGGAGCTCAAGGTGCTCAAGGTTCATCCCCTCTCCATTTTATCTTCACAACAACCCTGTAAGAAAGTTTAGGCTGAGAGATGATGACTGGCCCAAGGACATGACCATGGCAGAGTGAGGATTTGAATCCTGGTTTCAACACACTAGTCCAACACACTAGCCCTACACACCCAGGCTCTTTTTGTAAAGAACCACAACTTGCCTATTTCTGTACACAATTCCTCATGTTATCATCTTTTGTTTTCCCAGTCTTGCTTTGTGGCTATGATTTCTGTTGGGACTTTGTTTTTTGTTCAGTGCTTGAAGATTAGTAACACACAAGAACTATGGAAATGCCAGATTCCTAAAAGTAATTTGTATGAAGTAAGGGTTTGTCCAGTTAAGTTGTAGAATCGAGTTGTGGTTGACCCTGACCTATTATCTGGATAGGTTATAACCCCCTAGAACAGGCTGTAGTACTGACACACATTCATCCTGGAACAAACTCTTCCTTCTCCTCTGTTTAATTAAAACTGTAAACATTTGGGGACAGGGACCCTGCTGCTTCTGTGTTCGGTACAGTTTATTGCACACTGTTGAAGCTAAATGAGTAATAGTGACTTCAACCAAGCGGTAGATGTTTTGCATTGGCAAATACCAGAAAAACTTTTCAAAGTTTGGCCGTGGTTCCAGGGAGCCCTATTGTATGGAGGGTCAGTGTACTTCAATAAGTACATAAGTTCATGGAATCTTTCTGTATAAATGTTGGGGATAATGGCAAAAGATTCCTCTTTGTTCTTACTGTATCTGGTTAGTATTGCTGGATTACAGTGAAGAGTGCTTCCAGCTACCTATTATTTGAAGTGATTAGTAGTGCTTTGGTGACTGGCATGTAGACATGCTAGCATGCCAGACGTGTGAAAGTTGTACATTAAGTGCCACCCTGGGCTTCTTTGGGAGGGAGGGCAGGCTATAAATTTAATAAGTAAAGTGCCTCAATCTCCATACTTGTTACTGCTAGTTCTGGCAGGATCAGTATGAAGGTGGTTGGCAGGCAAAAATCAGCCATGGCACAGAACAAAAAATGATAGTTACGAACTTCCATGACAACAGGTACCTCTTTTGTGCTGAGAAACCTCACTGAGAAAAACTGCGTTTCACCCCACAAAACAAAATTTCTCTTGAATTTTACCCATATGTTTAGACTTTTAATTCCCTGGAGGTTTTTTTTAGCAAAATGAACAGAAACAAATATACAACAGTTGGTTGTGCTTCATGGTGATGATTATGAGTTGGTAGACAAACCTTGTGTATGATGCAGGTAGGGGAAAACTGAGCACTCTGGAAACAAAAGGTTGGTTCAGGGAGATGGCCTCCATCAAGGGCAGGGCAGCTTCTCAAGCCCAGGCTATTCCAAAAGTAGCTCATGTACCTTAGATGCTGAAGACACTTCCGTATTTATAGACCAGTTTGTTTCAAACCCACAGCTTTATTTATTTGTATTTGCTCTGATTCGCCTTCTATTCCAATGACTGTTGGTGAATTACAGCAACTGCAGAACAGCACAACTCCCCCCCCCCTTAAAAACATAGCACTTTCCAAACATTTTAAAGTAAGACTCATTTTTAAAGTATGACTCATGGCCAATGAATTAGTTTAAAGGAGCTACCTTTAAGCATACGTGAGCGCTGGAGATACTGATGAGAAGAGAAGGTTATTGAATTGCCATTTTCCATCCTGACATGTGAAAGGTGGTGATAAGACCACACATGTGCAGTAACTGACTGCTAGAGCCTCGTGGCCATTGAATTAGGTCATGCATTTCTTGAGGTGGGACAGAGTTGATTGCAACTTTTGTTTGTCAGGCGACAGATTGAACACAAAATTCCAATCAGAAAAACAGAACAAACTGCAACCTTATCAACTGTGCACAGAGCAAATAAGAGTACATTTCTGCATTTCCCCCACATTTATTCCTTTTAAGAGAGGTTGATTTTGTGATCACCAAATTTGATTTCTGAGCAGAAACCTGATGCAAACCTGTATATGTGTCGCCAGTATTTCAAGGGGTAGGGGCAACCTGGTGTAGCTGAAGCAGAGATGACTCGGATGCATTTATTTGGACAGCTTCTCCTTCTTTCCAGTCTGTACTGCTGATACTATAACTGCAATATTTCAAATATTCATAGATACCTTCACTTACACTTCACTTACATATATACCTTCACTTACAGAAGTCAAAGGTAAGGGAAGAATAATAACTGATTGGATTAAACATTGACTTGAGTGATGCCCAACTGCCAAGATTCCACTTACATCATTATAGGCAGCATCAAAACTTTGTGAAGACTTGCACTGTTGCTTTATTGTTAGTTTACTACTGGAATTATACTGCAAAGTGCTTCTACCATGGTTTGAGGAGTTCAGGATTTTCCTTTAAAGACAAAATCCTAGTATATATGGCACATGGTTCCGCCCCCCTCCCACTTGAGAAGATTGGATAATACAAGGCAAAACTAAAATCCTAATTCAAATGATGGAATAGTTTTAGTAATAGTTCTGCTTTAGTAGCACAGGAGTTAGCCGGCACTCTGCTGATGTGTAGGCAGAATGAAGACAAGTCAAACAAGATTGTCCATAGTAGAGATAAGTTGTTGGGGAAGGATAGTACGAACTGAAGAACTGAAAGAGAGAAATAGCCCATCTTAAGAATGCATCCTAACTTTCCATGTGCACATCTGGCTTACCTAGTAATCGCTAGTCAAATTTCCTTCTCTCCAAAAGAATAAAAACATAGCACCACCACTGTTGTTGCACCTCTTCTTAACAACGTCATGTTACATTTTGTGCATTAACTTCGACTGTAGCTGCAAACCTTGATTTGTTGGGAGTGAGGTCCCCCATACATTCTCAGTGCTACTTTGGTGTAGGAAAAAAAATCAGGTTTTTAGCAGAAATTGGCTGTAGAAAGAAATACTGTGTAAGAAAGAAATAGAGTGTAAGGGCTTGTCCAGACTTGTGCTTGTTCCACTGCTTTCCTCTGGGAAAATCTGATATTTACCACTGAATCGGAGCAAACATCAATTTGGTTTTCTGGGACTGATGTTTGTTCCAGTTCAGTGCTAAAGAGCAGGTTTTCCTGGGGAAAGGGGTGGGGGAAATGGAAAATTTTAGGCATCGCAAAACTGCTTGGTCCCGTACTTTCTAGGTACAGGACAGCTGGAAGTGTAGATGAGACCTAAGTGTAGTTGCAGACTGGTTAGAACAATCAAAACAATAAATAAACTATTTCCTTTACATTTTTTACTTAGAGTAAGATCACATTAATAGTAATAATAATTTTATTATTTATACCCCGCCCATCTGGCTGGGTTTCCCCAGCCACTCTGGACGGCTCCCAACAGAGGACTAAAAACAGAATAAAACTTCGAACATTAAACAATTCCCTAAACAGGGCTGCCTTCAGGTGTCTTCTAAAATTCAGATAGTTGTTTATTTCCTTGGCATCTGATGGGAGGGTGCCACTACCAAGAAGGCCCTCTGCATGGTTCCCTATAACCTCACTTCTCACAGTGAGAGAACCACCAGAAGGCCCTTGAAGCTGTAGCTCAGTGTCCGGGCTGAAAGTTGGGGGTGGAGACGCTCCTTCAGGTATATTGAGCCGAGGACATTTAGGGCTTTAAAGGTCAACACCAACACTTTGAATTGTGCTCAGAAATGTACTGGGAGCCAATGTAGGTCAGGTTTTTCCTCATAATTTTAAGCAAGGTGAAAGTGCTATGGAATGTATACTCCGTTGAAAATTGAAAGGTTTATTTGTTCCTTATTTTATTACTTTGAATGGAATATTGAGAGCACCATTACACTGTATGTATGCATTTGATGTGTGATAGAAAGTATATAAATCTAATCGATCCACTAGCTATGTCTCAACATTTAGTTATTCATTTTTTAGTTCAAATTGTAGAACAGTTGTGAGAAACCTGTGCCTCCCACTTCAGATATTGCTAGACATCATTTCCCATCATTCCTAACCATTGACCATGCTGGCTGAGGCTGGTGGGAGTGGCAGTTCAGCATCAGCTAGAAAACCACAGGTTTCCCACTCCTGCAGTGTGAACAAAAGGATGTTGGGGGAGGGAAACCTGTTTCATATATAAGCTAGAAGATACCACTGAGACTGGCAGCTGGAAAACAATTAATTATATTGGTGGCTTAGAAATGCAGAAGCAGCACTTTATGTGAAGGTAGAAAACATGGTGTTTTTGTCCTGTAGGGATTCAGTAAATAAAACAGGTCGTCATTGTGTAGGCTATCTGTATGCCTTCTGTGCGCTGCTATCATTGAATGCCCTTCTCCTTCTCCCTGCTACAGGCATGCATGATCACATGACTCCCAGGGGACACTGGCCAGATATGCTAGTGTCAGAACAAATTTGGAATTCAGCCAGTATCTGAATGACCTGGCGTTAGCTAGATGTATTCTGAATTTAACATAGTTTCATTTTGCCTAAAATGAGAGTTGCAGGCAATTTGATAATGCACAGAGAACGTTTCCTTAGTTCGTTTCAAGCCCTCTCCTGCTTCTGCATGTGTTCTTCTGCAATACTATTTTGTACAGTGGTTCCCTTTGGAGAAAACCAACAGTGATCCTCCGTGCTATGCTAAAGCACATTTTCCCTGTCTCTGGGTTATGTTTCTCAGTGTTGCAACAAGCTGCGCTGCTTCAGATCTGTGAGTAGGCATTTTATTTGCATCTACACCGAGGATGCTTTATACAGCCTGCTGTATTTTTCATAGTAGGTGTACGGATATGTATTTTCTAATATATGAAGGGCATTGCAGGTATGCAGTGAAGGCGGTTTCCTCGTCTCTTTTTCCTGCAAAATAGAAAACAATCTTGTTGTCTTTCACATGGTACAAACTACATGTTTGTTTTCCAACCCTGAAATTGATCTTTTTGTTGGGGAAAAGTAACTTATAAAGCAGTTCTGCAAATACAGTACAACCTAATCTCTCTAGGTTGCCAGAGGGAGGAATGTGAAAAATATCTGAGTTAAGCAGAGTGCAGTATAACTAAGGGCTAATGTGTGTTGCGGGAGGGGGTGGGGATCTTATGATGCAGCCTTTTTGGCATGGTTCCCCCTGGACCCCTTGCTTCTGGAAAACTAGCATGTTCATTAGAATAGCTGTAGTCCCCCTCTTTTTTCCTTTTATTGTGGAGAACTATTCAGACTGAAAGTCCTCTGCCATGTTGCTTGGTGACACAGTTCCAGAAGGGCTATACCATATGATGATAATTTAAAAAATCATCATCATATGGTATTACTGTTATTATTATATAGAATTGTAGAGTTGGCCATCTAGTCCAACCCTGCAATGTAGGAATCACAGCTAAAGAATCCATGACAAATCAGCAAACTACAGTATTGTATATCCTATTCCGTGTTGGTTTCAGCCAATTTTACCAGCATGGGAGTCGACATGTTTGCTTGTATCTTTCATTTGTGGCATTTTCTATGGTCCTCTCTGGCCGGGGAGGGTGTGGTACAATTATTATTATTATTATTATTATTATTATTATTATTATTATTAGACAGCTACTGCAGGTTTGCAGGGCCAAGCTACTTCTTGCTAATCATGAGTGAAAGGAATAATAATGCCTAAGCTGGTTTGCTTTTCCTTAGTTCCATAGGTGGCTGACGGTGCAATCCTACACATTTCTACTCAAAAGTTCCACTGAATTCAGTGGTCTGGCTCCTAAGTAAGTGGGTACAGGACTGCAGTTGGAGGCTTTTCTATTTCCTGACCATTATGTAGCTATCAGGGCCAGTGGATTTTTGCTATGGTCCATGAATTGGAGAGATGAGGCCTGCCTCTGATGTTGGCAAAGGCAAGATATGTCCTTGATTTTCTGCAAGGAGTTTTGTTCTCCTTTGGCAAATGTTGACCCCAGTCGTATTTTTGGGTAAACTGATCCAATTTAAAAGTCTCTGTTCAAGAGATTTTTTGTCTTTCTATGTGGTTCAGATCTGAGGTAGAAGGATTTTAACTAACTGTCTAATCTGAATTTAAACCTTAACATCCTTTTTATGTTCTCTGTGCAGCAGAGTCATTGTAAATGACTTGTGCTAGGGCGGGAGCCTTTTAGAGTTGTCTCCTCACAACTTAGCATTAAATTCTGAAGAATACCTTGTGCATTCTCCTGATTTCAGTATGCGGACTCTAAGAAAACCTCTTTTTGTTCAAGAGTGCATGTTGGGTGATGGAAATCATGTGCTTGAGAAAGCTTCATCATCATTCTAAAGTGCTAGAACTCGGCTGATGTTCTCTGGGTGGCCTTTAGCGTATCTGTTTAATAGCTGTCAAACATCTAATACATCTGAAGCAGCATTTGTGGGAAAGTGCTACTAGAAGCCCAGTGCACTGGCATGGCAATCTCTGTGGGTTACCACAAATTGGGATGAATATAATTAATGCATTGTTTGAAAGTAGTGATGCTTATGATTAGGGGAAAGTGTTCTCAACGCTGCTGTTCATACCTTCCTCTCTTGGAAAAGCAGGCAAGGAGTGCCATTACAGTAAACTGGCACTGTGATTATGTGTTTGATTTCCATTTGGCATCTTCAAAGCCTTTATTTCTAAAATGTGTTCTGCTGCCTAGTCCAAAGGTTATATAGCTTGACAATAAAGCACAAGTGATCCATGCAAAAGGTTCAGTAGCAGTTATGTATCTCCAAGGAGGAGGGGAAAACTCCTGTTTTGACCTGCAATCGCTCTCCCAGGTGTGAGGTGTGGGCTACCCATGACCCTCTAGGTGTTTCTGGACTTCAGCTTCCATCATTCCTGACCACTAGCTATACTGGGTGGGATGATGGGACTTGGAGCCCAAGAACATCTCTACCCAAAGGCCACAGGTTCAGCTCCCCTGCTGTAAACATTACTGAGTTAGATGGGCCCAGAGTCTCAATTTAAGGCAGCTTCTTATTTCCTAGTGTTTCTGAAGAACCCCAGAATTATTTAAAAAGATAAAATATGCCAAAATGCAAAACGTAAAAAGGTAAAAATTAAACATGCGTGCACAGAATCATTACAGTTAAGCAGTAATCTAGTAAGACCAGTACATTTTATAAAAACATGTAAAAATCTGCTAAAACCAAGCACTACCACATCAGTTCAAATACCTACCTAACTTGAGGATTTTAAAAAACGCTTTCTAAAGGTCAAGAGGGGTTCAGCCTTATGAGGCTTGACAGATAGAAGGTTCTACTGAGGCTCACGCAGTTTTAAAAGGTTCGGTCAAATGTTAAGGTTTTGATTTGTTAGGACAGCAAAAACACTTCAGTCATAAAAACAAAATGTTTTTGTTTTGTTTGACTGCTGCTGTGCAGATTTTTGTTGTGAAATAATGAAGTCAACTTAACTAATGTTATTATTATTATTTTAAAGTTTTTATCTTTGGGTGTCATTCTGAAATTCCATTGCCAGCTTACACTAGCAAAACTAAAACTAAAAATAATTACCATATTTTAAACAAATTAATATAGATGGTGAAATTTTGTTTTATTTCTACTAAACAGAAGATCACACAGCACTCTCTGGTTCCCCAACCAAACTGTTTGCAGGGTTAGGGGTAAGCAGTCATTACAACTGCCCTTGCTGACAAGGATGCCTTAATGAGTAGTAGTGAGTTGACTCAGATGGCAGGGCACTTTATGCAGCAAATAGGTGGAGGTGCTCCTTAAGTCACCTCGAAACAATCTACCTTGACCTACAGTGAAGGAGGGATGGTCTGTACTAGTAAACAAAGAATGTATCAACTGATTCCCATTCTAAAGTTTAATGAGATGTCGGGGTACAAATCTGCTCTAATATTCTGCAGTTTTATTTTCCTCTTTTAAAACAAACAAACACAGCAACAAGAACAAGCTTTGTTCTGGTGCCATGAGTAAGAACCCAGTATTTCAGTTTGATAGAATGCTTCTCTGCAGTTAATAGGATTGTGGGGGGTCTCTTGAGCTTGACAACTTGATCTTATCACTTATTGTTACACATTAAACATGCTAAAGAAAATGTGTGCAGATGGTTTCCAGGAGACAAGATTGCTTGCTTCTTTGGGGAGTATATGTTCTTGTTGTTGAGGAATGAAAGAGAACTTATCTGGACCCTTGAAAGACTGTTCGTTGAAAGAGCTCTTTTGGGGGGATGGCGTATTAAATGCTGTTTTCTTTTTCACTCGCAGGGTAACCAGGAGCCGACAGCCACTCCTGACACGATGGTCCAGCCATTCACAACAATCCCATTCCCACCTCCCCCACAGAATGGGATCCCCACAGAGTATGGCGTACCCCACACTCAGGACTATGCAGGCCAGACCAGCGAGCACAATCTGACAATCTACGGGAGTACACAGGCGCACGGAGAACAGAACACGAACACAGCCACCACACAGAATGGATCTCTTACGGTATGCATAGCAAGGCTGAGCAGTGCAGCGTTACTTATTTCAGATGAGAATGCCTAATCTCTCGCATTTGTATTTTTCCCAAACTGCATAGATAGGACTCTTGTGGCAAAAACTAGACATTCAGTCTGGCCGGTGGGTTGGGGAGTACCTTTGCATTCCAAGCTTTATTTTTAATTTCTCCCTATTTCCCTGGCAAAAGCTGTGATGACGAAAGAAGAGAATTCCTCCCAGCATTGGAAAGAGAACTGAGAAGGGCAGGTGTTTGTTATTCATCTGAAATCAATCAATCAATCAATCAATCAATCCAGGCTGAATGAATTAAGAAGGTGACAGAAAAATCAAGCCAACTTGTTTTATTCTTAACTAGTTGACCTGTCCTCCAGTCCACTTTCATGTGGCTGATGGGCCCTTATAATGGGGTCTTTTCACACCCTGTGCCCCCTCTCTGTATGGATCACATTCTCTTGCAATCTCTCCCTTTGTGCAGTTTGCAGAGGTAGGATTGAATGCAGATGGGTCTGATTGGCATCAGTGTGAAAGGTGCCTTTATAACCAGTGTGGCTTGGACATGATGGGATCACGATACCCAAGGTTCTAGGTTAACTTACCTGCAAATGTGGGTGTCCAAACCCTTATTGCACCTAATCTGATGCAGCTCAGTTCCTCTCTGTCAGTACTGCTTGTTTCTATTAAGTAAGATAAAAGGAAGGAGGAGGTGAGGAAGATCCAATCTTCACTCAAAGGGACACAAGGAGACCTGTAAGCTCCTCTGTGTTTTGGTCTAACTTTAAATGGATCTTTTAAAAGAATGGACCACTGGATTTGGTGAGCAGACCTGCCGATTGTGGCTGCCTTTGGTTGTTAAGAATAGGACCATTTTAGGGGGGAATTTCTAGATTGGGGTGGGGGAAATGAATCGGAATAGTTTGTTCCTCTGAATGACATAATGTGGTGAAGATTTGAAGGCAGCACCATGATGGAATTGAGAAATGGTGTTGTAGACAAGACTCTCGGACTGCCACAAAGCCATTTACTTTGTTCCCTTTTTGACATAATTCTGTAGTCTCGAACTGGGCAATATGCCTGCGGATTATCTAAACGAAAAGCTTTATCCATCTGTTAAGCCACTTGTTAAGTCTTAACTTCCTAATAAAGAGCATTATGGTGGGAATCTTGGGTGCAAAGGATGGATTTAATCTTTTAATGCTTTCAGTTTTCTTGTAACATAGCTGGCTAATAGCACACACATAGCTCCCAAGTAAGTCCTACATGAGTGCAGTGGCCTTGCATGGAAGGATATGATTGAAAATACCAGTTTGAGGTGTATAGAGATGCTTAGCATTAGGTAGCATTTTATCTTTGGTGAGCAGGTGGCATCATGGATCAATACCTTAAAACATTGCTTAAAATAAAATAAAATTGCTTAAAACAGTTGACTTGAAAAAGAAGGCATTTTGGCTCATAAGGTACTAAACTAACTTATTTAAACCTAATGCTCTTGTTGGAAGCCAAATCCTGATGCACTTAAAGTAGGGTAAAGCATTATTGGTCGCTATAACAAGTCCTGCCTAATGGTGTAGAGTCATACTATCTGCTCCCAAGCTTGAAAGTACAACACAGTCTTAGATCTTTTGCATGGAAATGCTTGATGTCTGCAGTGTGACAATGGAAGATATGAATCCTGCAAATGAAATGGGATCTCCTGTATGCCAGTTCTGAGCTGCCTCTATGCGTTTATGTTGATTTCATCTTTGTCCAGACGTTTATTTAATTTAATACAATGAAGCAGGGAATGAATAATGGGAGCGTTGACCTTAGTCACCAGCTGCTGCCAAGCCTCCTGTTCCTCTTCCATATTAGGAGGCAATCTCAGTGTACTGCATGAAAGAGCACTGCGTCTCATCAGCTAATTCAACTGCTTAGAGAACTGGTGAAAGTGAGGATAGGAGCCTGCACATGTCAAGTGGTGAGCTGAGGTGATCAGAATGACAACCTTTAAAAAAGATGACAGTTGTATTTTGGTGAAGTAGTGAGAGTCAAGCTTGTTGGGAGTCCACAAAGACAAGAAAAATGCTTGTTGGAGCCATCACTGAGCAGGGTAAAATATTCCTCCACAATGGAACAAGCATCCCCAAGGAGGTGTAGAATCTCACCCCCGCCTACAGCATTGATAGTGCTGCTGTTTACAGCCTGTTTTGCACATTCTGTTGACCTATAAAACCTTAAACGGTTCAGGACTGCAATCATTAAAGGACTGCCACTCTCTATATGAACCTACCTGGACCCTGTTACCATCATCTGAGGCTTTTCTTAATGGACCTCCTACATGGGAACGGGGCTTTTCTATGGTGGCTCCCTGTTTGTGGAATGCTCTCCCCAGGGAGACTCACCTAGTGCCTTCAGCCTGATGAGATCTCACCTACAAATTTTGCAGTAGGGGAGGGAGACCTGACAGAAAGTGAAGGCTCTGAGGGAGGCTTGTCTGAAATATCTCCATAAATTGTTAGGCTTTATTGTTTTGGCTCTTACATCTCATGGTTGTAATCAGTGCAATGTGGTGTGTGTAAACTGCACATGTGCAGGAAAGCTATTCAGGGGTGGGGTGTAGGTTTCCAGTTTTACCCTTTGGGATGATGGCATTGTTTCCTACCCTTTAGCCTAAGGCCTTGTCATGCTGACTGTTTTCCCTATGGCTGTTTTAAGCCAACCCCAAATAGAGAAAGAGTATCACAAGAAAACTACACATTAGGAAAACAGAATTTGCGCATCTCATTAATTCAGCCTGACATTCGTGTTGGTCTCTCTAGTAATGTTTGGACCCTTGGAATGGAAATTGGCATAGTCCCTGTATATCCTGTGACTGCTATACCTGGCACTGGGGGAAATCCTTCTTCTGGAAACACCATAACTGTTCCTTAGCTGCCTGCCAAATCATATTTATCGGAAAAACAATGGAGTAGGTGAGATATATGATGGATCGCCAAGTCTGTAGCCTCGTAACTGGTTGAATTTCTGCTTGGTTTTTGAGCCATGAGCCCATCAATCCCACTGGAAGGATCTTTTATATGCAGATCTAGGTTTCAGGCACAAGTAGTAGAGCAGATCTCAAAAAGAATATTATTGCAGCTTCCCTTGCTTCATATTTTTTATCACATGATGTAGGGTTGTGGCTTTCAGGTTTAATGCCTCTTCAGCAATCTTTGCTTTGGAATTGCTCTGCCAGGGACAACTCAGCTTTAATTATTTTTAAGAATGTGGGACAATTTATCTCCATTGGTAGAATAAACCTTGGATAACCACATCCTGAACTCTTTTGTGGTGCTAAAATGTTTTTGTCTTGTATCAGATCTGTCACAAGTTCTCCATTTTTAAAATGTTCCTTCAGTAGTTAAATATGTGCCTGGAATCTAAAGTCCCTAGGAGCGAGTTTTTAATTTCCCAGAGATCTTTCCAGAGCAACACACTCTTGGCTCAAATTGTTTAACTCAAGATTCTGTGCCACGCAAATAGGCCTTAAAAACACAGGCCTTAAAAACACTTCTCAGCCAAGATTACAGAGAACAATGAGCGGGCCAGCAGTTTCTGGAATTACCCACTTATAACCTAAGCCATGAAGCTTCTTCAGTCCTAAAGCTGCCACTAAACAGGAGCAAGTCTTTCTCTAAATCAGGGTGATCCAACACATGGGAGCCCTTGCTAAGTTCCACGGATTTCCTGCCTCATTAGGAAAGCCGGTGTTTCAGGGGATGAGGTAGGCAGTCAGCTAGTGGGCTTTTGGCTGGGGCCAAGAGCAGAGGGTAATGTAGACGTGAAGCCTTTTCTCTCCTCCCCCAATCCATCAAAGTCCCCTGATTTGAGCTGTGGGGGGAGGTAAGGAAGTAGCTGGGAATCTGGTCAAGTGCCACCTGCTCCATATCTCCAGGCCAGGCTTTGCCTGGGCTGCTATACACAACCAACGCTTCCTTCCCAGCAGAGATTGGGGTGCACTTAGGGAAACGAGGGCTGGCTAGCTGGTCCACCTTTGGGCTTGTGTGCCTTGGAGTTGGAATGAGGAGGGCTGCTAGAGCAGGAGCGAAAGGGCAGTGAGCCTGGGATTAGCTTGGCTCTGGAGCAGGAGGGGGAGGTGTGCTCTGGAGCAGGCGGAGGAGGAACTGAGGAGGAGGAGGCAGGCAGGTTGCAAAACCGCCTCCAGTACCACTGGTTCCTCCTCTTTGGGGTCACCATCGTACCTCTGGCTGGGGTGGCACGAGGAGTGTGGAGCTCGTCTCCCTTGTCCCTCGCTACCTATTGGGCTCTCCTTGGCGCTTTAACCCTCTTGACCCAGATAATAGCAAAGTGAGGCCATAAAGTCTTGTATCTTCCTGGGATCCTTGACAAAAGACTTAGAGAGGAAGACCTCAACACATCCTCAGAGGCACTCTTTATCATCTGTTTGTTTGTTTAACCAGTTATGAGTCTTATTTCAGACAGCCTCATATCCCAATTCCCCTCATGAGGGGGGGAAATATGATGAAGTGGAAAGAGAAGCAAGGCCTGGTGAGATCATGTTAAATCCCTATCCCCTATCTCCTAACCCCACAGCCACTCTCCTGTATTGCTCAGACAACCTCTGGTGCGCTTCCGACTGAACAGTCTGAAAATGCACTCAGGTTTTATCCCTGGACTTCGCATTGCCCTTTCTGGTTTGCTCCTTATTTAGCACGTTTCCCCATTCAATATTCTCAATTAGAAACTCTTCCAGTGTGGGGCATTGCCTGGATTATTCTTAATACAGGTCATTGCTCCACTTTAAAAAACAGCCGGTTGTCCCCCCCCCCCCAACTCCCTCCGACCCCAGTTTATTCACTTTTGAGGTGAGGGGTGGGGAGTCAACTGCAGACTAACCCAAGATAACTCCACACCAGGGCTGTTTGGAGGATTTCTAGGGGAGGGTAGTCCAGCATCGTACACACTTCTTCACAGGCTATGTTTATTTAATGGCTTCACAAGAGGCTCCACTAGTCTGACTAGAAGCCTTCAAAAATATTAGTATTACTATTATTTGTATATTCCCAGCTTTTTTATTCTGTCAGGGACTCAATGTATTTAATTCTACATATTCAATTAAATATGTTAATTGTGTATATTAAATAATATTAACCATATTGCAAACACTTTAATTTGCAATGTGGAATTTAAATTCAGTGTGCAGCCTGAGGGTTCTGTGCCAAAATACTCTTGCAGCCAACTTACTATTTATTAAATTAGTATACTTTGTATAATAAAAACAACAACAACAACTTTTTATATGCCACACATCTGACTGTGTTGCTCCCGCCACTCTGGGCTGCTCCCAACAAAAAATAGTAAAAACCCAATCCAACATCAAACACTAAACACTTCCCTGAACAGGGCTGCCTTCAGATGTTTTTTAAAAATCACAAATCTCCTTGACATCTGATGGGAGGGCGTTCTGCAGGTCAGGCGTGACTACCAAAAAGGCCCTCTGCCTGATTTCCTGTAACTATCAGAAAGCCCTCAGAGCTGTATCCCAGTGTCTGGGTTGGACGATGAGGATGGAGGTGCTTCTTCAGGTATACAATGCCAAAGCCATTTAGGGCTTTAAAGGTCAGCACCAACACTCTGAATTGTGCTTGGAAACGTACTGGGAGCCAACATAGTTCTTTTGGGACTGGCATTATATGGTCTTGGTGGCCACTCCCAGTCATCAGTCTAGCTGCCGCATTCTGGATTAGTTGTAGTTTTCAAGTCACCTTCAACTGGAGCAGGTGCCACCCTGGTGAAACAATGTACAGGCAGGCAGGGTCTCAGCTGGTGTACCAAATGGAGCTGGTGAACAGCTACCCTGGACACAAAACTGACCTGTGTCTCCATTGACAGCTGTGAGTCCGGAATGACTCCCAGGCTATGCACCTGGTCTTTTAGGGACACAGTTACCCCATTCAGGACCAAGGAGTCCCCCATACCTGACCTCACCTCCTCTAAAGTATCTATGCCCAATCTTAATGCCTGAATTTTTTATCAGCAGTTGTAGTTTCTGTGTAGAGCTACATATTCAGTAGAGAGCAGGGTTTGGCAATTCAAGTCTCTGCTGAACATGTAGTTCTATCCTCAGTGCCATTGTTGGCAAAGCTTCTATTTCTGAATTAGCTGTTGCATTTAATCCCAGTGTTTAATATCTGGTAACTGTTTATTATTTCCATCACAAGGGTACATAGTTACCATAGTATACTCTTCTTATATGTGCCTGTTAAGTTAATCATTCAATCACTGGACGAAGCTCTAGTTTCCCATCCAAAAAACCCTTCAATATGTTTGCATTCCCAGCAACTCTGCATCACTAGCCTACTAGTTAAATGTCATCTTGTAGCCAAGACAGAAACATTCATTATCCTTCTTTGACAAGCATCTGGGGACAAACAAGCTCAGAACCTATGTGGTTACTATTTTTAATATAAACAAATAAAGGACCCCTGGTCCCCTCTAATGTGTACTCCTTGTAATTCTGAATTAGTTTGTATACCATAAGATATTTTGATGACTATTCATATATTGGAAAATCTGAAGCACCCCATGGTGTGCTTAGCAGGCTGCCTTGACAGGATATTTTTCTGCACCATCTGGTCTAGGTATATAACCATCCAGTGGCGTAGCGTGGGTTGTCAGCACCCGGGGCAAGGCAAGTAATTTGCGACCCCTAACCCATGGATTTGCGCCCCCTAACCCCCAGATGTTGCGCCCGGTGCGCCCGGCCCCCCCTGCACCCCCCACGCTACGCCACTGTAACCATCCATCACAGGTCTGTTTGTGAGAACCCCAAAAAATTGGAAAGGGGAAAGAAAGCACGAAATACAGAAGGATTTGTTAGTAGTGGGGTTTTTTTTGGGTGGGGGGGAGGGTCTTCCTTTGCCTTTCCCACATCTTCATAGTAATTCAGAACATTAGATCAGTTTCTTATGATGAACACCACAGTCAAGAAGTTCCCAGACATGTCTTCAAGGGAACTTGCTGTGCTGAATTTGACATCAGAATAATTGCAAAAGACAGCAGTAGAATGCTTCACTCCAGCCTCAACATTTTTAATCATATGTCTGTATGACATTAACAGAGACTTCTGAAATCTAGATTAATTCACATTAGTCAATGCTGGCTTATGCACAAATTCCCCCTCTCTTCTGTGGTCTGCTTTTAAGTATAGCATACTAAAATCTGTCAGTATGATTTAACTATGGTTTCTGAAAACCAGGATTGCCCCAAATTCTGGTTTGCAAATCCACCTTAAACCACGGTTTAACATCATGGTTTTAAAGCAGTCCTGGTTTTCACTAAGCCTTTTTTTATTTTAAAAAATCTGATTCAGAAATCATGGCTGCAGCAAATCATGGAGACCAGGAGATAATGCAAGCTAGTGGTATGTTCCTGATCTGCAGACCATGATGTAAAGATTAGGTGTTGTCTCTGTTAAGAGGTTGACTTGAGAGTAGAAATTCAGTAACTTGCAGTGGAAATCTTTCTACAGTATTCTCAACATTTCTCTGCTGTCAGCTGTCCATGGCTGAAACTTCTCAATTAAGCTGATGCATGTGTATCCCTGTAATTTGACAGTTATGATCCCATAAGTGCAAGAACTGGCAGTAGCTAAGGTATAGATGACAATGTTTGAAATAGATTCCTGGAGGTTTCTTAGGATTATGAATTGTATGGATGTCCAGAAAACATCTCATCTAGTTCTGTCATCTGTGTTTTAGTCATCTCTTTTCAGAATGAATCAGTTGCTCTTCCAGGAAGCTTTGTCTTCTTAAAGCAAAGAACAGTAACACAATAAAATTAAGTGAGGGAAATGTATACTCTGCCCTATCTTCAGATCGCCCATCTCATTCCTGAGCTTCAGGCTGCACAATATTTTAGTCCTAGATGTTCTGACTAATAAATAATGGTCATGCCAAATCATATGAGGGAATCATGATGTATAGGGGTATTATCCAAGGGGGAGTAGACTTGATACGCCAAATTTAATTGGTGATCTGCAATGACATTTCAAACTGGGCCTCCAGGCTACGGTGAACTTAACTTGCTTTGCCTCTCTTCATCTGATTTCTTCAGTTCTTTCCGGTTTCCATGCTATGTTGTGCCTGTGCTAAGAACTTTGTAATGTGTGAAGCAGCACTCATAACAACAGAACACACTGGAATTTGATTGGAGCAAGATACAGCTGTTGGCAAACGCCATCTGTTCTTCTTCAGTTAGATGTGATTAACTCCCAAACATTCTGACTCCTGCACCCATATTTTCTGTAGGCGGTTATTCAGAAAGTATCAAGGAGAGAAAAGTAGTAAATGTGTGACAATTTGTACAAGGTACAGGGGGTATTGATTGCTCCAAAAATGCAAACACTTTGTTTGCATTTCCGGTGCAATGATTTAATGCATTGTTGCTCCCCTCCTTATTCACATAACACAGCCTTTCCTATAGGCATTGCTTAATTAATTGAGAGGTTCTGGGACTCAAGCTTAAGTGGAAATCATTGTCTCTGACTTCAGAGCCCTTCCTCCAATGAGCAACAGCAAGTAGTGAGGCAAAAGCACTTTGCACATGCTCACAGCCGCTTTCCAAATTCTTGTTCATGGCCACAATCTAGTCGAACATTTGGAATCTGCAAAATAACTTTTGATTCATCTTTGCATGCTATGATAAGCAGTCACCTTTCCATTCAGTTTTCTTAATCTGGCCACTACATTAGCAGTATCTCAGCAAAGGCTCTCTGTAGTTTTTCTCCACAGTGAGTTTTAGGGACCTTCCTTCCTTCCTCTTTTTCTGTCTTTCTCTTTAAAAAAAATTAGGGAGCTCTCATTTATCTTGTGCAGTGTGTGTGAGGCTGTTGGACTGGGCTTTAGGGCCCACCAAGTGGCCAGAGGCAGGCACAATGTCTTGGGAAGCAGGTGACTCCCAGGATGCACGATGTCATCTCAGTCTGTCCTGCCTTCAAGAAAGCAAGCACACGTCTGTCTTTGATTCCTGTTCCTCCCGTTTTTTCATTTTTTTCTATGGTTTTTCCCATTCTTTATTGTTACTTTTAGCTATTCGTTTTTCTTTTCTTCATTTTTCTTTATATGCTCCTGTCACCATTTTGGTTTTTCCTTCCCCACTCTCTTGCTTACCATCTTGCTGCTCCTATCCTCTTGTTTGTTTGTGTGTGTGTGTAGATATAGATGTACAGTGTGCTTACAACTTATGCACATTTAACTTGTGTGCTTTCAGCTTTATATACTTGGCAAAAAAAAATATATAATCAAAAAGAGAGCAGAAAGGGGCAGATTTCCTGGAAAAAGGACTTTGACAATCCCATCTATCATTGACTCCGATGTGTTTTGTCTCTATGCAATTTTGGCTTTAGGCGCGATCCCTGGATGACCCTTGTGGTCCCTTCCAACTCTACAATTCTATGATTCTAGGTCTTCCTTGCATTCCAGAGGGCAGGACCCAAACCAATGGAGGCAAATGACAAGGGAGATTCTGACTAAACACCAGAAAGAAATTTCTAACAGACTATCTCAGGAGGTGGTGGAGTGTCCTTCAGTGAAGGTTTTTAAACAGAGGTTGGATCTATCAGGGATTCTTTAGCTGTGATTCCTGCATTGCAGGGGGTTGGACTAGATGACCATTGGATCCCTTCCAACACTGCAATTCCATGGCTTTCCTGAATGTGCTTTATTTTACATGGGGTCCCACCAGACACAATCAAATTAAAAGAGTACACTGACGGACTGCACTGTAAAAACCATAAATTTGGTGCTTGTCAGCAAGACAAAAACATTAATCCAAGACATGGATCCTTTAGGATGTTCATTATTTTTACGTAGGATTATGACTAAATCACCAGTGAATTGCATAACATAGCTGTTGACCAGGTGACCAATGATGTGGTGGTGAGAAACCTTGGGGGGGGGGGAGAATTTCAAGACTATCCATTTTACTGGATCCAGCTTGTGAGTGCATGTGTGTCCCTTGTCTCACTAGCTCACTCTCACTCCAGCCCCCCAGATCACCCCATTTCCCACCCTATCCTCTAGGCAAATCATTTAAAAAAAAAAATTGGTCCTGCAGTTCAGGTACAGATGTGAGCCTTGAAAAGTAGTCAAAAATGGAACTGGGGATGAGTCTTTTGACTTCCTGCTTCCATTCTGTTTTTCTGGGGGGAGAAAGATAACCACCTTCACTACCTCATGATGTTCTCTCATACTGTCTCATCTCATATCTGCCATCCAGCAGTTTGCCCAAAGTAGCCTGAATTCTGGGGGGGGGGGGAATCTAAATATTGCAAGCAGAATGCAGAATATTTAGCAAGTGGTTTCCCCCCAGATATATTCTGAAGAGATTAATTTTGTTGCAGAGTCTGACTAGCCATATGCAACCTTGAGAAAAGAAAAAGTTGTATCTTATAATGAGGCACTGACAGAGAGCTTGCCTGAAGGAGCCGAAACTTCTTAGTGGAAGATTAGTTGTTTTCTAAAGTATATACATTAATCAGCTACACTTGAGGTGGTTTCTCCTGCCAGGCCACTGTGTAAGCTGTCTTCAAAATAGATCAGAAGGCTGGGTCTATTATATTCATCATCTGTCTAGTGAACAATCACTTAAAGTGAAATTAAAAACTGAGAGGCAGAAGTCAATTTTTATAAAAAACTTAATTTGTGGTAATCGGTGTTTTATTATAGTTTTAATGACCTCATAAAGAGTAAGGTGTATTCTGGCAGCTCTAATGTGATATTTTAATCTCTGTGGAAGTCTGAAGTTAAATGTACCTTTCAGAAGTCTGTCATGCTCTGAGGAGTGAAATGTGCACTGGAAATCTGGAAAAGGGAGGCATCCCACGCTCCTCATATTTGAGACCTTGGCTTTCTTCAATATGCAACACAACATTAATTGGGGCACACATTTCAGCTTCTACGTAGTCTTATATTTCCATTGGTATGCAGTCTTTAGAAGTTATTCCAACAGAACTGGTTGGCTTCTTCTGTATAAATGTTATATCAAGATTAGGTCAGGCTGTTTAGAGCAGGGATTCTCAAATCCTTTTGTAATTAGCCTTCCTCAGTCAAAATCACAGTTTGTTGATTAAGACAGAACAGAGCCTTATTTGTTCATTTGTTTAATGAAGGAAAAAAATTATCCTACCTTTCGGCTTTTGAAATGTGCTTTAGACAGCTAACAATCCAAGCCAGGGCATTTAAAAGCAAGATGATGATGATAGTAAATTTTTTGTTTAATTACTAAAAAGAATTTGGGAATTTTTTGTTTAATTACTAAAAAGCAGATAAAATGAATAGTTAATAGACAAATTTAACTTGTTCCGGAATAGGTGTCTTAAAGTGATGCCAGAACGACATCAAGGAAGAAACCACACAAATATCTTGAGGCAGGGAGTGCCACAACCTGGTGCAGCCACAGAAGTGAATCCTTTGTCCTCGGTGCCTCTGATTAGGAGCACCGAAAAGAAATATGGCAGTATACACCCACAAGATGGTTATGGGGTTTAGGGATGCAAAATTTTCCCCAAGGAATTAAACATTGATTGCTCCATTTACTCCTCACGCTAACAAGACAAGGAGTGAGGAAGAGAGCATAAGAAGACCCAAATAGTCCTCATTCTGTTCCCACAGTGGCCAACCGGATGGATAGGAGAAGCCCACAAGCTGCTGAGGAGTGCAATAGCATTCTCCCACTCATGTTCCCCAGCACCGCTATTTAGAGGCATACTGTGTCTGGTACTCGAGGTAATATATAGCCATTATGGCTAGTAAGGTAAAGGTAAAGGACCCCTGGACGGTTAAGTCTAGCCAAAGGTGATTATGGGGTTGCTGCGCTCATCACACTTTCAGGCCAAGGGAGCCGGCGTTTGTCCACAGACAGCTTTCTGGGTCATGTGGCCAGCATAACTAAACCACTTCTGGTGCATCAGAACACCGTGACGAGTGCCAGAGCGCACGGAAACACAGTTTACCTTCCTGCCACAGTGGTGCCTATTTATCTACTTGCACTAGGGTGCTTTCGAACTGCTAGGTTGGCAGAAGTTGGGACAGAGCAATGGGAGCTCACCCCGTTGTGGGGATTCAAACCGCCAACCTCCCGATCAGCAAGCCCAAGAGGCTCAGTGGTTTACCATGGACAACCATATTTTTCAGGAATCTGTCTAGTTCCCTTTTTTGAAGTCAGTTTAGTTGGTGTCATCACTTCAAATTGTAATAGCAAATTCTGCAGTTTAACACTGCAGCGTGTGAAGAAGCACTCTTTCTCTCTCTTCTGTCTGTCCTGAATCTCACACATTTCGGCTTCATTGGATGATATTGGGTTCTAGGGTTATGAGAGAGAGAGAACAATAACGCACCTCCCTATCCACTTTCGTCACACACAATACATAATTTTATGCACTTCACCTTTTAAGCTTATGTAGTGAATAGGGTCCTGCTGCCAGGCCCAGTATAGGTATCCACTGGGAGAGGTTTGGGAGGAGCAGGGACATCCCCACCAACTATTCACGCCACCCATGGGAGCCCTGTTACACTGAGAACCACCAGTTCAGCCATGTTCCCAGTTTCCTCACTCTGTCTGCACCCTTTGTAACCAGGAGCGGGAATGATGGGCCGTATGTCTGTGGCCATCTGGAAGGCTGTGTCAACTTGCCAATTTCACCATCTGCTGTAAGCTGCTCAGAATTTGGAAATTTGCATTAGCCGTGCTCCAGAGTGCAAAAAAAAAACCACTTTAAAGAGAGAGACCCCTTGGACCATGGGGGGAGAAATGATATCCAAGGGTTGTTTAGGGAGACTATTTCCTAGTGGTTGTCTGCACAGATGATAGATGTGATGTCATGCATTCTGTCCTCCTCCTTGGACAGTTTTACCCTGGGGAGTAAAGGACTCTGACGAAGTCAAAAATAAAACTGCCAAACAGCCTAGTGTGATTTAATCACAAGCCAGCTGCATTGATTCTCCCCTCAGGGTGCGCCATGCATTTGTTTGGAGATAATTTTGTCAGTGTAGAGAGGAGGGAATTGGAAGCCACTGTAAATAGTATACTTGTGATGTGATCAGGTGTACCTTTGTCAGGAAACTCATGTGTGTATTTGATATTTGGGGCTGGTTGAAATTGATTCTTGGTTGAATGAAATTAGTTTATCCCAGCTGTTTGGTGTCTTGTTTTGCATTGTGTGACTGCAGATGCTCAGATGGAGTTTATGTTGCATTCATTGCCTGATTGAAGCAAAGCTGAAAGCTGCTCTTGCTTTGCTCAGCACGTTGCCTTGTGAATGTTTGCTGCTAATATGCTTTTGTTTGTCCTGAAAAGCTTATACACAAGTCCAAGGTCATATCTGGAAAAGAATGAGAGAGAAAGAGTAGCAGCTGACAAATAGAGCCTAGTGGTGCTGCTTTTAAGAGTGGCTGAGGGACCTATTTCACCTCTTTTGAGAATTCTATAGTCCTTATTATCTAGCTTCAGTTAAGTCACATGAAAGCATCATTTTAATATTTTGGAGAACATAATTTAAGTTGCTGGGTTCTGATAATGTACCCTTTCATACTCAATTCTTAAAAGTAGATGTTGGCACTGCAGTAGATGGTGATAAATGTTGGATTTTCGTACTTGTCGCATTTTATAGAATTGTAGAGTTGGAAGGCACCGAAGGGTGATCTAGTCCAACCCCCTACAATGCAGGAATCACAACAAAAGCATCCCTGACAGATGGCCATCCAGCCCTTCTTTCAAGGAATTCTGACTTAAATGTGCACTATCCACCCTTTCTTTCCTTTACAGCCTTAGGCTGTAAGATGCTGAAAAACCAGAGGCCATCCAGTGAGCTTCGTAGTTCAGCCAGGGACTTTGAAACCTGTTTTACTAAATCCACAAAGAACCAGCAGCTCTTCTTGAAGATAATTTTTTATGGTTTTAAACTTACTTTTTAAAAAAGTGCATAGCTAAGCATGCTAATTTCTTGGAATACATTGGTTGATATTCAACTAAATTTTACCCACAGTAGACCCATTGAAATTAATGAACATGGGAGGTCTGTTCTGAGTAAAACTTAGTTGAATACCACCCCACCCCCACATTAACATAATTGTCTATTAAAATAATTGGAAGCATATCAAAACCTGCAAAATAACCTTTCATGCTTCTAATGATGAAGGGGAGTTAGCCTGTGTTGTAAAGAAGAAGAATCAGGCATGAAGTATTAAGTCACCTGCAAACCAGCAAGTATTTCATTGTGCTTTCCTTAGCTGTAACTGCGGTAAAAACTGATTAGATTATTATTGATTTCGCTTTGCTCCTGCCAGAACACATCAGTCAGCGAACACGTTTTTTCAGACCTCACCAAAACTGGGTTCCCTAATGGTGCAGGTTAACCATGTCGTAATAAGGTTTACACAAAATCTCCTGCAGGAAGGATTCAAACAAAGATTAAATAAGGCTTTCTGTCTCTTTCAATGTTTAGAGCCTTTCACCATGTTTAGGTCCCAGTGTCATCTGTAATGCACAATAAGTTTAGAGACGGTACATGCAAAAGAGCATGGCACACAATGGATCTTTTGTTCTCAGTGGATTCTAAAGTAAGTAAAACACCTTAGAAGTAAACATAAGCCAAAAGCTGCACTTCAAGTGAGGTATTCTGATGGTTATCTGAGACGCTGCCCTACGAAACTGGATTGTTATGTTATTTACGAACATGAGCAAGACACTGTTCTTCATTGCAGCCTTATTGGTAACAGAGAAGGAGAAGCAGGATGGAGAACTAATTTACGTTATGAAATCCTGCTAATAACTGAAGGGTTGTCTGCACTTCAGGTTAACTTGCTGCTGTTCAGTGAAATGTCGGCTTTCATGACTTATAGCACTTGGCATAGAGCAACGTGGTCCTTTGCACCCTCATAATAATTGTATCCTACACCCAATTTTAACAGGATCTTACAGTCATGGGAAAACGATAGTGCACTCTCTTTGAATTTTGTGTTTTTACATATGAAGACATAGTAACAATCACCTGTTCCTTAGCAGGTCCTCAAATTAGGTAAATAGAATTTAAGATGAACAACAACACATAACATATTACACTGTCTCATGATTTATTTAACAGAAATAAAGCCAAATTGGAGAAATCATGTGTGAAAAACTAAGTACACCCTTCCTGCTTCCATAGGAATTAAGTAGCAGATAGGTGCTGCTAATCAAATGCCCTTGCTTAATTGATCATCAGCAAGTGTAAAGGTAAAGGTACCCCTGACCGTTAGGTCCAGTCGCGGATGAACAAGTATGGTTTGTTTGAAAGGTTTGCCAGGAGAAAGGGTCTTCTCTCTAAAAAGAACATGGCAGTGCGAGTTAGGTTTGCAAAGTTGCCTATCAGCAAACCACAAGACTTCTGTAACAATGTCCTTTAGACAGAGAAAACCAAAGTGAAGGTGTTTGGCCATAATGCACAGCACCACGTTTGGCAAAAACCAAACACAGAATATCAGCACAAGCACCTCATACCAGTTGTGAAGCATGGTGGTGGAAGGGTGATAATTTGGGCTTGTTTTGCAGCCACAGGACCTGGGAACCTTGCAGTCATTGAGTCGACCATGAACTTCTCTGTATACCAAAGTATTCTAGAGTCAAATGTGAGGCCATTGGCCCGACAGCTAAAGCTTGGCTGAAATTGGGTCATGCAATAGGACAAGGATCCCAAGCACACCAGCAAATCTACTGCAGAATGGCTGAAAACAAACAGAATCAAGGTGTTGCAATGGCCCAGTCAAAGTCCAGACCTCAACCCAATTGAAATGCTGTGTGGGACCTTAAGAGAGCTGTTCATAAACAGATGCCAGCAAACCTCAAAGAACTGAAGCAACGTTGTAAAGAACAATGGGCCAAAATACCTCCACAACGATGTGAGAGACTGATAAAGTCCTACATAAAACAATTACCGTATTTCAAGTTATTGCTGCTAAAGGTGGTTCTACAAGCTATTGAATCATAAGGTGTACTTAGTTTTTCACACATGGCTTTTCCATTTTGGCTTTATTTCTGTTAAATACATCATGAGATAGTGTAATATGTCATGCGTTGTTCATTATGAGGTTGGAATTCTAGCCCGTCTCAGAGGTATGTGCCTATCTGTTCAGGCACCGGCTGAATTCCTTAGACCTCCCTCCGGCAACTCCCGGCAGGAATAAACATACTCGAGGTCCGTTCCGGCGATTTTCCTCAGGCTGTGAGGAAAACACACCAACTGCTCCTCTCTCCCCTTTGGTGTCCCCAGGGAGGGGAAAGAAGCAGACAGAAAACTATTTACATCTTTTATTCCTGTCTTTTACTTCAGTACAGAGAAAACATGTCTGCACTCATCAGCAGTTAGAATAAACTCCACCTCCACCCATGTACATCCTGTACTGGTCATATGACAAACCCACTGAGCTAACATCCGGTGCTCAGTACAGAATGGACTGCCCCTTTGTTCCCATGGCAACAGTCACAAACTTCCTGTTTGGCTTTCCAGCCACAAGCAGCAGTCTTGGCTGCTATAGCCTTTGCTTGCTGCCGCATTGCTGCTTTAGAATAACAGTATTTACCTAATTTGAAGACCTGCTAAGAAACAAATGATTGTTATTATGTCTTCATATGTTAAACCACAAAATTCAAAGAGAGTGCACTTTCTTTTTCCCCATATAAATGTGGCTGCATATAAATCACCATGTAAGGTCCATTTAAGAAACAAAAATTTGGCATCTTATAAGAGTTACAGTCTCCTTTGGGGGAATCAGTATAAATGTCGAGAGGGCAACAAAAGTTTTGATTGGGAAGAGAGACAGTGGAAGTAGTTGTTGATGAGAATAATTTGCCCCCAGATGTTGGAAGCAGGGCACCTCACAAACCCACTTGCTAGGCTGTAAAGCTGTAGTTCCTGTATAAAAAGTCTTTTACTGTCCATTAAGGCAGCCCTGCTATCAAGAGAAGCACAGCCAGTGAAAAGGAGAAGTAGGATGTATTACTGCTAGCGGCCCTCACGGCTTCTTTACGTCTGGCAGCAGTTGCACACAGTCTCAGGAGCAGTGGGGTAGCAAACTGATGCAGTAATGCCAGCAGCAACCGCTCTATGGGGTTAAAAAATAATAATGGACCCACAGGTGGCATGCACAAAAAACTCCCATTTCCTAGAAGGTACACCAGGCCCTATATAGCCGTTAGTTGTGAGATGATGGTAAAATAAACTTGAACTATTTAAAGCTAGAATGGCATAGTGATCAAGAGAGTGTTACTCACTTAGGCAAGCCACACTTTCTCAGCTTGAATGCCACCACCTGCAGTTCGGGAATAATACTGACCTACCTAACAGGGTTGTTGGAAAAAACAATATGTAAAATGCTTTGACTATGTTAAAGTGCTGTATAAGTGCTGTGTACTGTTGATTCTGTTTGCTGTAATTATAAACTTGAAATGTTGACATGTTGAAAGCTAAATGCTAGTGGAAGCACGAAAAGAGGATTTTAAAGGTAAGAAAGCAGGACATGTCTAATATGGGTGCAACATTAGATCCATATATAAAAAAATGCCACAGGTTGAAAGTAGTGCCTCGAGAAAGGTTCGGTCTAAAAAAATTAAAAGGTATCTACTTCTGCAGTAAATGTATTGGCACAGTCATTTGCTCTGCTTTATCTGTATCTGTTTCAATCCACATCCAAATTACACTGATGCAACTGATCTCCCAATAACCTGCACTGTGGAGATTCTCTTACTGTTTTTGTTCTTCTCTCAACCATTGCATGAACAAAGGATTGCTTGTTAAACTTTGCTGTTATTATCAAACTTACTTTAAAGGTGCTCAGATACTAGGTCAAGGAAGGTGGTGTAAATACCTGAGACATGAACTGATAAACGGATGAATCTTGGCTGGATTTTTGTGATTTCTTCTCCACTTTTTATTTTTATTTTTTAATTAATTGCAGCAGACAGAAGGAGGGGCACAGACGGATGGCCAGCCGTCACAGACACAAAGCAACGAGAGTACCGAGAGCAAATCTACTCCAAAGCGGCTGCATGTCTCCAACATTCCCTTCCGTTTTCGGGATCCTGATCTCCGGCAGATGTTTGGGGTATGTTAATATGTCCTTTAAGGAACCATAGGCCTGTATCTCTTTCTCTCACCCCCCCCCGGAAGATTTAAAATGAGTAACAATTTAAAACATAATATATTCTCACGAGGCCCCACCCTGTTTGGGTGGGGGGGTGCCTCGGGACTGCAGTCCCCCCCCCTCAAAGTCACTGCAGTCTAACAGAGAAGAATTAAGTACACCTGTGCCTCAGGTGTGTTCAGTTGGCATAGTGCAGTTCCCTCAGGGGTCTGGATCCGGTTCTTTGAGATCAAACAAGGAGGATCCAGGTGGTGTGACTATGTAACTGGGAGTTAATGTTTTCCTTCTGAAGGACACATTCATTTCCTGAAAATGACGTTCCTCCTTAAGATCCAATTAAAAAGAGTATACCCTAGTTTCAATCTTTTGGCTTTGGGATTGTGGGCTTTCAGGCTGCTAGCATGTCTGTTTTACACTCCCAACCTGAACCTGATGGCTTTTGTCTTTAGCAAGCAAGAAGAAAATATTGTTCAGAATTGAATTTCTAAACATGTGGAAATACATGCCGTGTCAAAGGGGGTGGGTGGGGCGGAGAACAAATCTTTGAATGTCATACACTTGGATTTCTAAAATGCTGTTGGAAAATACTGAATTTCTAAAATACAGTAGATCAAGTTGCTCACCGAAGGTTGAGAGTGTAAGATAAGAGAGAATGATTAGCTCCGGGCCACCCACTGAGCTTCACAGCTTAGTCAAACTTTGAACCTGGGTTTCCCAGTCCTAGTTTGCCACTAAGCACTACACAAGAATGGTGCTCACTGTACAGTACAGTGGTACCTTGGGTTACAAACTTTATTTGTTCTGGAGGTCCGTTCTTAACCCAAAACCGTTCTTTTGCTAATGGGGCCTCCCGCTGCCACCATGCGATTTTAGTTCTCATCCTGGGGCAAAGATCTCAACCTGAGGTATTACTTCCGCGTTAGCAGAGTTTGTCACCCGAAGTGTTTGTAACCCTAAGCGTTTGTAACCCAAGGTACCGCTGTAGTGAGGAGTTACAACAGTAAAGTCCCAGAAAAGGGTGTCTCTGGAGAAAATTGCTGCTGCTGCTTCTGTCTACAAATTCCATATAACAGACAGATAAGATGACACACCCATGATGAAGCTGAACCATGTTGGGTCAGAGGAGTAATCAGTTTAGATTAGCATTCTGTTTACAGCATCTAGGGGGTCACTGTTGGTAGAGAAGTTCATGAGTTGGGCATAGTGCTCTGGTCTATCCTCAGTTCCTAGCAGTGTTCGAAGCTCCCATTGTTCTAAGTGCATTTTGTGACAGGGACTTTGATCAGCATAAGCAGCGCCTAAAATTTCAGATTAAAACTACAGAATGGAAGGAAAGGAGGACATTTTTCTGCCTCCCCACTTCTAGCTACTCTCTTAAGGCTGGAGAAAAGACCCTCATAAGAATATTAGGGGGGTGGGCAGGGGAAGGACTAGACCATGTGAAAAATGAACATAATATTTTAGCTGCAGATTCATTTTCAGCTTTATAAAAGAAGACGCCTAGCCCATAACTTGGGTTTAAGGTGCCATTTAGCTCCTAGCTTTCATATCTCAGTTTCTAACACTGGTTCCTACTTCTCAGGATCTGGAAGATAATAGTTTGCCTTCTCAGAACATATTTTGGGCTGGTAAGGCTGATAAGCCTAAACTTTTATATTTTTGTCTAGGTTTTTTGACCTACAGCAGAAATGAGTTATGCCTTATATTCATGATTGACATTTCAATATATTATTGTGAATATATGTCTTGGGGCTGCCTTGTGTGTTACCAATAGTCACTGTAAATTCATATGCCTAAAAGGCATGGGCAGAATATAGTCTTTATCTGACTTTAGGGCTAGCATTTCAAAGCATGACATATTCTTTAGGCTGTCCCAAGAGTTACAGTGGTACCTCGGGTTAAGTACTTAGTTTGTTCTGGAGGTCCGTTCTTAACCTGAAGCACCACTTTAGCTAATGGGGCCTCCTGCTGCTGCTGCGCCGCTGGAGCATGATTTCTGTTCTCATCCTGAAGCAAAGTTCTTAACCTGAGGTAATATTTCTGGGTTAGCGGAGTCTGTAACCTGAAGCATATGTAACCTGAAGCGTATGTAACCCGAGGTACCACTGTAGTGCATTCACAAGTGAAGGGCTGCTTTTGGAAGTGTTTACAGTTCTGATTTCTATGTATCCTTCATTCAAGTCTCCACTTTCTGCTTAGATGACCAAACACAACATTGCACTGCTAAATGTGTATTGAGCTTTACAGTCCTTTGTGGTGGAGGAGTATGACAATATAATTTTCTTGACTCTAATGAAACGATATCAGAATTAGGAGATTTCCCCAAGGAAGGCAGATAAACAAACCTCCCCTATACATATTATATGCAGCTCTCCCCACTCAGTTGCCAGATCCTTAGGCTCAGAACTATTAAATTTCTGTGAACAATTTCATGTGAAATATTGTAGGAGGCATAGAGGTCACACTTCTACCACCCCCACCCCACTCCCACTTTAAGGAAATACAACTAAAAGAATGTAGACAATCTTTTAAATTCCCCAGAATCCAGAAAGCAAAAATTATCTGCCACGTTTTCCAATTTTTTGATACCAGGGGACATAGGTTTGAGGTTGGGGTTTTTTAATGCAGTAATGTTGGGGAGACATTTCACTCTTGGCCTGACAAAGTTACTTATTCCCCCATCCATCACATTGGGTATGTGGCACCCTTACAGTTTGTCTTAATTGCCTCCCAGTTCCCTGTTCTCCTAATTGGTCAGGGCTCAAGGACAAGACCCTGCTTTTTTTTTTTTTAAGCAATAGTGATACCTCTGGGATTTCTTTGTGCCTATCGGTTGTAGCTTAAGGATGAGTCCCAGTGCATCCTTACTCCCTCTCAGCCTGAAAACAGTGATCGTATATTGGTAAAGAGAGGGAATGAAATTCATTAATTTAATATTCTCGGTCTATCCTAGCCATCACCTGAAATTCTTCTGATAAATATGTGCATGTTTCATGGAGCCCTAAGGTAGCACATTACCTTTAGCATTCACAGGTGGGAGGAAAGTCCTAAACCAACGCCCGAGCAATGCCAGATTACATTAGACTAGAAAAATGTTTTGCAATTCCCGTCTCCACCAAATTACTGGTTACCATTTACCGTCATTCTACTTAGGGTAAATGTTTTGTCTGGAAGGTTATTCCAGTGGCATAAAAGTAAAAGGGGAAGTGCACATGAACTGTGGTGCCTGTGGGTTTCATCTTTCCTTTTACTTAATTGGAAGCTTTGGTTTTCATGGCTCGGACTTCAGCCACAGGGATAGAGCCTGTTAAAACTGCTTTTTTTTACTTCTTAGGCACACATGCGTGAGCATGTGCCATTTTGAAGCTTGGGGTAGGCTCTACACTTGGAGCAGGGAAGCAATCAGAAATTCAGTTCTGATTTCCTGCTCGTACAGCATTTCCAAACAACATAAAATCAGTCTGGAACTATAAAATGGGACAGTGAAATATTAACCCTAGTTGTGGTGTTCTTATTACTACTGCTACTGCAGTAAGAGAGCTTTCCCTTGGGTGAATCATATTAAACGAGCCCTTTATCCTGTAGGGGACCTATGATTGCAGCTTCTGCAATATCCCACCTCCCAGCCTTTCCCAGTGTCAGGTTCGATTGTTTCAATGTCATCTATGAAAGACTTAAGGCCTTTGCCTCAAGTGAATTTTCCAAAAATACATGAACAGAGAGAAACTGTGTAGTTAGCAGGAAAATGGGCCATGAGAGAATATTATTACGTGGGAGGAGTGAAAAAGTCCCTGAAGGATCCAGCAACAGCCTGGAGGTCAGCTTTGCCCTGGAGCATAAAGCATCAACTTACGTTGTCATGCAATCTAAAAAAGACCATCAGGACTGACAATGATGGCTGATCTCAAAGTGCTCTGCAAATTTTCCACAGCTGCTTTCCAAAGTCACAGATGTTCCTGACTGTAGGCCAGAAGTCACAATTAGTTGTGGTAAAGGAGGATTTCTTTGCCACCGTGTGCACACAGTAGCCACAATTATGTGCTTCCACCTGTGTTCAGTCGAATTCACTATGGGACTTGCACACTACCTATACTCTAGTTATCATTGGGCTTGTTTCATTGAGCAAAGCTCCTCAGAAAAGCAAGGGGCCAGTTAGTCTCTACAATGCTGAAAAGCACACCTAGGAATTATATGGCCCTTTCTATCTTGCTATTGCATACTGAAACTAGGGCCTTGATGGGAGCACCAGCCATGTTGACTGGAAAATCCCCTAGAGCATTTAAGAATCCCTTAATTCCATAACTGTGGAGCCATTCTAGCTGGGCCCTCACCTTTGCAGGGAGTTCTCACAATCATCAGTACAGACTATTTGGTACTCTTCATTGTTGGTATCTTCCAGGAGCTGCTTTGTGGCTTGGGAGCCAGAGGTACAGTGTTACAGTGGTTCCCCTCATACCTGCAGGGATGCTACAAGGGAATGGCATAAGCAGACTTCTGCTCAGTCTTTGGCTCTTGAGCTGTGAGGTCCTGCAGGGTTCCCTCTTGTCTCCCGTTGAGGTTAACATCTGTATATGAAGCTGTTGAAAGTGGCCATCTAAGGATTTGGAGCACAGTGTCATCAGTATGCTCCATACTGTTTGAATCAAATGCTGGATCAAAGCCTGGATGCAGGATTGAGTTCAATGAGGGCTAATAGACTAAACCATTGTAAGATGGAGGCAGTGTTGGTGAGTGGTTCTTGTGTTCAGGAATTGTTGTTCTAGATAGAGTAAAATTGTTCTTGAAAGAGCAGGAGGTAACTGTCAAACAAGTAATCATCACCATCAACTTCATTGTTTATTGAACTTATTAGTCACTTTTTATGAAAAGTAAACTCAAATCAACAGTACAAACAAAACCAATAAAAAACTAAAACAAAATGAAAGCTAAAAACATTCACATACAAAAAGGCAGTCTTAACACATCCCACTCACTAAAGGCAGCCACAATATCTAAAACTTCAGGTTGAAAGCCTTACTGAAAAGAAATGCAAGCATCACATTAATGCTTGCTTTTTTATTCAAAACAATTACCCGGGAGCAATAATACCTGAGTTTTGATTTTTTTTAAGGCAAAGTAAATTATATTATTATTATTATTATTATTATTATTATTATTATTATTATTATGCAAACTATGACTATTTTATTTAGATTCTTGATCAAATTGCTTGCAAATTTATTATTCATCGCATGAAGCAACACTGTTCTACCCATTAAGTATCAGTCCTTGTTTTTGGAAAATTTAGGGTATTATTTCAGATAAGTTATGTTGCTTAGTATCTTTGCATATGCACATAGTCAAACAGAAACACTTGATTTCACATGTATTGTGGTACCTCGGGTTACATACGCTTCAGGTTACATATGCTTCAGGTTACAGACTTGCTAACCCAGAAATAGTACCTCGGGTTAAAAACTTTGCTTCAGGATGAGAACAGAAATCATGCTCGAGCAGTGCGGCAGTAGCAGCAGGCCCCATTAGCTAAAGTGGTGCTTCAGGTTAAGAACAGTTTCAGGTTAAGAACAGACCTCCGGAACAAATTAAGTACTTAACCCAAGGTACCACTGTATTCATCTGTCTGTTGGCATTTATAAATTCTGTAGCACAAAATGTGGGTTGCATGACCAAAGGTTTGGGAATATGCTCATCCCAGGTAGTGTAAAATTTGTATTTATTTGAAAGCTGATACGTTCAGTCAATATATGAACCAATTAGTACATATGCTTGTTCAAGAAATATATGAATTTAAAAATTGGTAAATTGATTCAATTCAGTCATTTAAATCTGACTTCTGCACTCTTATGTATTTAAATCATTGACTTAATTGCCCTGATTTAATGTAATCCACCCTAGGATGCACTTAAAATTCTGGTCCCAGGTGTTCAGAGCCCTAAGGCTTAATGATGTTTGTTGACAAGATATACAGACAAGATTTGTTTTTGAGAAAGCTGTGTGAAAATACAACCCAGTGTCTAATAAAACAAGCTAGGATCCTTTCTACGACTTACTTACCTTACCTTTGGAAATATACCATTTATTTGACTTGAAGCTAGCAAGAATTGTAAGCTGTTTTCACACACTTGAGACTACTTCAGTATTTACAGGCTGTGTGTCATCTCAGTTATTTGTAAAACTTCCAATCGTACCTTGTCTTCCTGTGTGGACTGGTCTATTATAGAGGAAACAGTATACTCTGCCTCAAATGAATGAGAGAATCAGAGAATTGTCGAGTTGGAAGGGACCACCAGGGTCATCTAAGGAGTGCACTTATTAATCTGAAGATTATAATGATTCAGATGTGGAGCTGAAAATAGTTGCATTCAAAATTTGCTCCATTGTAATTATTATTGAATTGCTGAAGTGATGAATGGGTAAATTTCTTTTGTTTTTGTTGTTGCCAAATTGCAGCTGAATGGTCTCCTTCGAAACATAGGTCCCAGCTCTAAGGACAACACATTAAACCCACTTTATGGGGCTAGCTGTTGGGGTCCTGCTTTAAGCTGGCAAGACAGCAACTAGCCTTTGCCAGATACAGTGGTGCCCCGCAAGACGAACGCCTCACAAGACGAAAAACCCGCTAGACGAAAGGGTTTTCCGTTTTGGAGGCGCTTCGCAAAACGAATTTCCCTATGGGCTTGCTTCGCAAGAAGAAAGCCCATAGGGAAATCTCCGGGGACCTCTTTTAAATGCTAGCGGTGGGGAGCAAAGCCTTTCCCCCCCCCTCCGGCCTTCAGAAGAGGTCCAGGAAGGCCAGCGGGGGCCGAAAGGCTTTGCTCCCCACCGCCAGCATTTTAAAAGCAGTCCGGGATAGCAGGGAAGCGCTTCCCGATATCCCGGATGGCTTTTGAAGGCAGGCGGGGGGGAGCAAAGACTTTCGCCCCCCGCCGGCCTTCAGAAGAGGTCGGGGGACAGACTGTCCCCGGACCTGGTCAGAAGGCGGTTTCCATAGGAACGCATTAATTGTTTTTTAATGCATTCCTATGGGAAACCGTGCTTCGCAAGACGAAAAACTCGCAAGACGAAAAGACTTGCGGAACGAATTAATTTCATCTTGCGAGGCACCACTGTAGTATTAAAGGCATAGGGACACCCCCCCCATGGGGGGATCAGGGGACTGAACTATCTAGCTACTACTTTCTTACTGTATGAGTTCAATGTCTAATTCAGCAGTGTCCAAACAGTGAATACTGCTGGCCTAGTTAGTTCAATGCCTCTAGGGAAAGTCATGTTGTTTACTGTAAAATTTAGAAGAGTTGACAACAAGCCGGTAATAGTTACATTCAGATGGACAGGGAGTTTGGGGGTGGAGAGAGATATAAAGCTTATAAGACAGGCAACGGTGACCTCTCTTTATTTAATTTTTGTGTGTGGCTATGACTCATACATTTTGAGTCAGTCAGTTCTGAAATCATTATGCTTAATGAAGCACCATATGCTCATATCCCCTTTGGATAAGAAACGAGGCCTACAATTACTCAGTGGGATTTACTTCTGAGTAGACATCTATAGAATTGCACTGTCAGGATGGAGCTATATCTGCAGTGTCCTTACATATGTTAAAGGGACAACCCTGTTTTTAATGCCTGTTGGGGGTTTAAGGGGGAGTATAGGAAGTGTGGCTTGTTTGAGTACAAGAAATAGCACATAGGGTTGAGTTTAATGGAGAAGCAATTTAAAAATGGCAGAGCCACACCAGCATCTGGAAGTAGTGCAAGAACTTATGAATGCCAAGGGGGCTACTACCATAGCATTCATTTGCCCTGTAGTAACCCATACTGTAATGCACTAAGAGAGAGTTTCTTAGTGCGTTACTGTGTGGGTTACTACAGGGCAAATGAAGCATCTGGCCTCCATTGGTTCAGCTTAATGTGATGATTAGAAAGTTCATCAACACTCCTTCAGCTGAGGGAACTTGTTAGTGGTGGAATTCAACTTAAGTTGAATTAAAAGTTCCCTTGTATATGGCTAGAGAAAGGCAAATAAGGAGGCTGGAAAGCTCAAAGGAAAGAGGTCCCATGAGGTAGGGAAGCTAAAAGGAAGAGGAAAAAAGGAGCAGGGTGACTGAAGAAATGGTGCAAAGCATGGAACGGAACAGAAATGAAAAACCTAAGGGAAAGGAACGGGGGAGAAGCCTGAGGAAAACATAAAGCTAATGGAATTGGGTTGGCTCTGAAAAACCCAAACAAAGCCTAAGGATATAGGCACATAGGAAACTGCCTTATAGGGAGTCATGCCATTGGGTATGCGCACTGCCTATTTCAGGGTTTCAGACCAGAGACATTCCCAGCCCTGTATGGAGATGCCAGGGATTAAACCAAAGCCTGCCAAGTAGGTGTTCTGCCACTGAGCTACATGTCAGTGTGTCAGATGGAAGGGAGTTGATAGACTAGCAGGACATAGCTGACTTCCCATGGTAAGCATAAGGATGCCAAGGGTGATTGTCTCTCTAGTTTTATGTTACATCATGCCTGCTATGGCAGCCAGTTTGTGACATGCTCACAGCGCTCTTTCAAAATCCAAAATGTGTCCTGGTCCATAAAGTTTGGTGAACCCTGTCATAAGGTCTCCAGGCAAACTGCAACATACCGTATTTTTCGCTCTATAAGACGCACCAGACCACAAGACGCACCCAATTTTTGGAGGAGGAAAACAAGAAAAAAATATTTTGAATCCCAGAAGCCAGAACAGCAAGAGGGATCACTGTGCAGCGAAAGCAGCGATCGCTCTTGCTGTTCTGGCTTCTGGGATAGCTGCGCAGCCTGCATTTGCTCCATAAGACGCAAACACATTTCCCCTTACTTTTTAGGAGGGAAAAAGTGAGTCTTATAGAGCAAAAAATACAGTACTTAATGTAAACATAACTACTTTATACTATCAATACATTCATTTAAAAAACACACACACAATTCATAAAAAAAATTCAAAACAATATTCTCTGTAATAGCCACAGGAAGCTTTGGCAGCATACTGACAGCAAAAAACCCACTATCATCTTAGTTTATCAGAAAGCCTGAGGGGAAAGGTAAGTTTTTAGGTATCACTGCAAAGATGTCAGTAAAGGTGCCAATCAGAATTCATTAGGAGAGCATTCCACAGACAAAGAACCACAACTAAAAAGGCCCTCTTTCTTGACAACATCCTCCAAGCCTCCTTCAGAGAAGAGCCCTGGAGACTTGTCCTTCTATACGCATTGTAGTTCTGTCTCTAACAGTGCTTTCCACCAGTTTTCCTAGAACTGATGCTAAGCTAGCCAGCCTAAAATTTCTGGAGTGGAGTAGCTGGAAAAGGAGGATGCAGGAAGAGAGACATAGGTCCTCTCACACTCTCACCACCCAACAGCAGCCACCTGTTCCTTCCCTCTCTTGCCCCAGAAGCAAAAGCTTTGAAACATTCCCACCCATGTGGTGTTGCATGCCTCCACTTGTTCTCTGCACATGTTAAAGCAGTACCACCCATGTGGAAGAAGCCAGTATCAGTTGACTCTGGGAACTGTAAGGTTTGCAGGAGTAACCCCCCGCCTCGCCCTGCCAAAAAATATATATCTGAGTAAAATATCCATAAAGCTGGGGGGGCAGATTCCAAAACAGCATAATGAGGACCGAGCATGCTCTGTGACCCTGGCTTGCTGACTAACTGCTGGGGCGGAAAAACAGAAAACCTGTGGGTGGCAGAATGCAATGGAGTATCATGGAGGGGGAGAGCTAGAGTGACTGGAATAAGAGCACTCCACACCACAGTGTTTTGTTGCCCGTTGCACTCTAGTCCACAAAAGCTTATGCCACAATAAATCCATTCATCTTTAATTTACCGGAACACTCGCTGGTTTTGCAGTGACAAACTGAACCTGGCTCTGCAATATCTTAACCTGGAATGTGAATTGAGATTGCTTTTATAGATCTCTGCTCTTGCAACTAACTCAGGGCATATTAAGTAGTCAGCAGCTTCAGCTAAAGTCCTACTCAAGCTTTTGCCTCAAAGTATGTGGGCTTAAAAGTGAGGAGGGGGGGGCAGAGTGAACCAGCAGCCCCCACCCACATCTTACCCACCTGTGCCCTGCTTCACACCTTTCCCGTGTTGAAAGGAGAGATCTAATTCTTCGTGTGTTCAAGTGAACAAGCCTGGAATCCTCCTCTCGATTGGGAACCCCGATAATGCAGTGTTACTGATCATGTGCATTTAGCTGAATGTGCTTAGAAACTCCTATAAGCTTTTCCTCACAGTGAAAGGCGATTTGGCTGGGGATGGATACAGCATTTATCCATCCATCCAATTAATTTATAGTCTGCCCTTCCTCACGAAAGACCCTAGGATGGTATGGTCATGCATCTCTGTCCTCTCCCCCCTCCCCTTCTTGCCAACATGCTTCTGGGTGGTTCCTGAATAGGGTTTAAATAAAAGCTGACAACCAGAAGAAATTCAACAATTGAGCATTCTTAACTGCATATTATGAAAGGAAAGTTTGCTAGCGAAATGAAGATTTTCTTAGAAAGGAGGATAAATGCAGTAGCTGACAAGGGGTAAATCTTCTCTTCTGTCTTTACAGCAATTTGGCAAAATCCTTGATGTAGAGATAATCTTTAATGAACGTGGCTCCAAGGTAAGTTTTGTTTCTATACCCAGTTTCTCTCTTTCTCTCCCCTCTCCCCTACCGCCCCTGCCCCAAGTTGACAAGATAGGACAGCTGCCTGCATAGAGAATAATGCAGAACAGGAACTGGTCGTCATGTAACCACCTAAAAATTGCCATTCCTTATAGTTGCAGATTTTGAGTGTAGCCAATATATTTCTTCCCAAATCCTTTCAAAATATTCCTTCAGAAAGATCAGGCACCCAAAATTTCTAGCAATAAAGGGTTTACTAAAGCTATCAGAGTCAGATTTTCCTTTGATTTCTCAAAGTTCCTGGTGTTTGGGACAGATGGCTTCTGTCCATTTAAAAATAATAATCTATGAATAAATTATATGGGATAAGAGCTTTCACAGGCTATCTTGTGTGAAAGAAAAATTTCCACCCGCTCTGCTAGCATAATGGACCCTTCAACATTGAAAAAATGTTGGCTTTTAGCAAATTACGGTATCTGTATAAGCTTCTAATTTTCTGGAACAGCTACTTGCGTAGCTATTCAAGATGCATCTGAATGATAGTTTTTCAGGCTTACTACTAATTGAACTATCTAGAGAACAAATTGCAAACATTATGGTCAAGTGCAGCAATTTTGAGTGATACTTGTCCTAACTGGTTCTCGTCATGAAACCATTGTCCCCTCACTGAAGAATTGATGTGATTCTCTCTCTGCCCAGTAGGTCCAGCACTGGAATAGCAGGGAGTGTTGCAGGTCAGGAGCAAGGTGCATTGGCAGAGCTCTGTGGGGGAAGCTTGCACAGTGCATGCCTATACTCTGCTTGACTTAATCAATGCTAAGTTTTCCACTTTTAATTAAAAATGAACATCTGTCCCATCCCCCCACCCCATCACATGACAGTTCAAAGGTGTACCGCCTAGTATTTTTTATATTAAAAAAAACCATGGCCCAGTATAGTAGAGCCCCACTTAGATTTTTATATTTGGGTTCAAATTTGCATGTTGAAATTCATTTCTATGTGTTATCTGAAAACCAGAAAAGGGATTATTTTTAAATATTAACCACTATAATATTCTGCGTACCTTCGGTAAATTCTGTAAACAGAATTTAAACCCTTCATGGCAAATGATCTTTGAGCTCAGTTTATGAAAGTTTAAGATAACATAAATGCAGCACAACATGTGTTGAACTTGTGGAGAGATGCAGAACTATAGTGGGCTGCATAGCCCTTTATTCCTTTACCTATTTCACGTGTTTGCCTGATCTCAGAACTGGAAGGGATGCAGTGCTTGGCTACTGCCCTTCATTAGCCATAGGCCACTTGATTATTGAGAAGAGTTAACAAGCTACAAAGAGAACCACAGGCATTTCATTTGTGTAATACAGCCTCATGCAAAATAAGCACCTTCCCATTGCAACTCTTAATAGAGCATGAGCGATCTGCTGTGGTTGCATCTCTAAATATATTTCTCTCCTCTCTGAAGTTAGCATAGGCCAAAATTGTTTATGAATTAGTGGTGCTTTAGTTATTATTGTCAGCCTTGGGGAAACTGACTCCCATATACAGTCTCTTTTAAATGCCTAAAGGATGCAAAAGCAGCAACCCTGTCAGAAAGAACAATGCACTTATCAAGGCCTTCATGTGACACTGTGCTTTAATTTTATAAACACATGTGATAATCATACTCATTTTGTATAAACTTACATGACAGTCTCTGTTCTTATGTTCAGAATCTTCTATAAATCACATAATTCCAGTTATGACTAACAGTGCAGCCAAGAAAGCCCAAGACTTCTGGTTTTCAGTTAAAACAAGAGCTGTTAGTTATGAATTAACTTCTGGGTATTTGCCCCTTTTTCTTTCATCCAGGCAATATTTAGCCCAACTAGTTTCTCCTATATTTGGTGCTAGAGCTTCTAACATCTGCCTGTCGAATTCACAACAGTCTTTTATCAGTTGGGTCCAAGCTGGGGCCTGTTCTCTCAAAGATGGTGAATAGCTTCAGTGAGACTCAGGAAGCTCTCAAAGAATGTTTGTTGGTTATATCACGGAATATTGAATTGGGACGTCTGGGATTTGCCCTTCTTTTTTAAAATACAAACAAACAAAAAACAGTAGCTTGGAAACCCCAGTGGTGGAACACAAATATTTCTAGGGCCCTTTCACTTGTCACCACTCCCCTTTCTTCTGCAAAAAGTATGCCAAAACTTGAATGCCTTTCTCCTACCCTGTGGTTTCTGTTCTAACCTAACGATATGGAACCTCTCTCCTCCTCTCTCTTGGGAATCGGAAAGCAGATGCTCCTGCTGCCTGCATTGTGCTGTGTTCTCAATATTATCCCTCCCTCCCCTGGGTTTCTAAAGGGTATATTTTTGAATATGTATTTGATAAATGAATGTTAAAAAGGTGAATATGTAAAATCCAAATCGCCCTAGGTGTGCCCCATCCAGTAGTTGGGAAGGTCCTCTATGGGCTGAGCATATCTTTATCCCTTCATAACTGTGGCAAAGGTCCTCTGCCAGAATTGTTCCAGTGTTGTGAAATTTTGGGAAGTTTCTGAAAAAATAAAAATGCATCTTACCCATTGGTCCATCCGAGATGAGATGATAGCTTTTCTTTCTCTTGTTAAGCTGACATGCTAAGAGAAGGTTTCATGCATGCGTTAAATCTTACTAAAAACTGGCTCTCACTGGAGAGAGCCTATAGTTATGCGCACTTTTACTGTATAAACATTGATTCTTCACAGGAGCACCAAACATTTGAATTATACAATATGCACAATTAAGGAGGAGATTATTGAAAGATCTCTAAGAAAGAAACCTTTTGAACAATTGAAATAAGAGTTTCCTTTGTTTTCAGCCAAATGTGCCTCATAGTTTTAGTAATTTTCATTGTGCTTGTTGCACTTCCCCTGGTAATGTGCCTACCAGAAATCATAGCCATTGTGTCTTAAATGCTGGTTTGTTCCAGTTTGCCAGTGAAAACACTTAATTTCTCCTCCCAAATGAATATTTTGGTTTCCATGAGAATAAGTTTGATTTCCCCCAGTTTACTCTAGGTTCTGAAAAATCCAAATTTCTTTAGATCTAGAACACTCAAACTTTGTGATAATGAACCTACTCAAGTCAATACAACAATTAAAGCATCCACCTATATTTAATTGGAAAGGAAAAGTGTGTTGATATTCTGTACCCTGGTCCAGTGAAGATGTAAGTTGGCAGGGTCAGGTAATTGAATCTCCCCCTGGTAATTATAAATGAACAATAATTATTTGTCTTTGGAGAATCCTTTCTAGTGCTACATGTTGTACAAAAAGTGCATGAGAGACTGGCAAGACACTGTTAGCACTACTTAAAATAGTAGCTTGAGAATCCTAGGTTCAACCTTTGTTTAGGATCTGTACACATGACAGAACCCTACGGTATGTATATTGGACCAAACCAAAAATATATAAGTGCAAGATATATGGCCCTGCTAGATTACTGTTCTGAATATTCAGATTGGTCCATGTGTATTTCATGACCAGAGAATGACTAGTAGGGATGCATTATGTGCTGATGGCTTAGCCTTGCTTAGTAAAGGCTGTGGCTTCATAAAAACTGCTGTGCCATGGTTGCTGTTTCCATGTTATTTGGTTTCTAACTATGCCTGAGAATTACATGGTTGCCTTCCTGCAGCTTGTTGCATGCATCAAATGACAGAACAGTTTACCTTAATTACTGATAATTTGGTGTAATCAGGCAGTATAGCATGTGGGGCATAGGCATGTTTACGCTCAAGTCATTTTATAAAAAAATTAAAGATACAACAGATATGTTGTATGTCTCTTTACTTATGGAAAGTATCTAGTACAGGGAAACAAGTGATCTTGCACTGTTCTGCTCAGGGGTTTTTAATTGGGTTGGCTCAATAACAGAACTTGTTTCGTTGTAAATTACTTTGGGTTGCCCTAGGCAAGATAAAATGACTGACAAATTCAATAAGCAACAGTGATAATCTTCCCTCATCATACATCTAAAGCTGCATTCTAGTTTAGTCAATATTACCCCTGAAATAGATATAATAAAAACAAAGAGTCTTGTAGCACCTTAAAGGCTATAAAATTATTGTGGCATAAGGGTTTCTCTCTGTCAAGGCAGGAGTCAAGAGCAGGTCAGCAGTAACTCACAAGGTGCCAGTGAAGTTAACTGTTTATTCCAAGAAACAAAACAATTCAGGCCTAGTGAGTACATTAACCCTTCTCCATAGATCTTGCCCCAATGAGGCAGTTGCAAGGACTGAAGGTCCCCACCTTCCCACACCTCTCTGTCTTCTTTTTCCCTGGGTCCTTCCCAAGCAGTCAGAGATTCTGACTTCTTGTCTGACTTTGCTCCACCCTCTTCATACCTCTTCTTCCTCTGACCAGTCATTGTTGTCCCACCACCAATCTCCTGGTTCTGAGCCTTCTTCCATTTGGGGTTCCCCAGTTGGTGCCTCCCACCACCACCACGCCTCTGCATCCAGCTGGTCCATGACAATCTCTCTCTGACCCCCCTCTCCCCGCCCCAGAAATAGCGGTGGTGAAATTGTAGACAGTGAAGTTAACAACTGCTTTCTTTGAACGAACTACTGTTGTTAACGTAATCATCTCAGCCAGAACTGTTCTGCACTTAATCTCCACCTGACCTCACTGTTTAACAGTTCCACCTTCCACAATTGGTATGTGTTACCTGTAAATCAGGATAAAGCTTTTTGCATCTGATGAAATGGACCGTAGTCCATGAAATCTTATAGCAGGGGTTTATTTATTCCCCCTTGTTTCATAAAATGTATATACTGCTTGACTCTAAAAATAAACACTCAAAGCGGCTTAGAAGAAAAGCTAAAACAATAGCATTATCAATAAGAAAAATGAACAACCATAGTTTAAAACTTTCAAAAAGTTAAAATAACAATGGATTAAAAAGAGATTGAAACGTCCATCAACCATGGTGCCCTTGAGGGCTTTCAGTGACGCCCTTGGGCAGGTTACCCAATCTCTGAACTTGTATTTAAAAAGAAGTGTCTAGTCCTCCTAGAAATAAAGTTTCTAAAGAAGTAAAAAAATAAATAAATGTGCAGGCACCTCCTAAGCGATTTCTGTGAGAAGAGAATGTGCGTGATGTGGCCATCTTGTACATTTTCCTGGTACTAAGGAATGATCCCTGTTGTTATTAGACAGCAACACCCTTGTGAGTGTGTGTGAGCTCCACAGTCAGGGCATAGCTGACTTCTTTTGTCAGGGGTGGGGAGTTTTCCTTATTTTGTGCTGTGGCATGCCCCCTTGGCAGCCATTTTTTGACTGGGGCCCTCAGTACTCCCCAAATTCAAAATGTGCCCACTCTTCCAAAAAGGTTGGTGGCTCCTGGCTTATAACATTAAAAATGTGTTAGTCTTTACGGTGCTACAAGACACTATGGATTTTGCTGCAACAGGTTATGCCCCTGGAAATAAATACGGTGAAGTTCTGCTTCCCTCACTTGCAGATTTCAATTGTGTTTTTATATTCTGCTAATGTTAGGTCTGCAGAAGCACTTTTCTTTGATTTTGTGGTATTCACATGTTGTCTTGCTTTAAGCTGAAGCAACTCTGTCAAGCCCCAGTGTGTTTCAGAATTATTTCGACCACTCTAATGAAATAGCTTTACAGCAGCACATAATTCAATCAGTGCAATGCAGTATTAGATGGGAGTTCCAGTCTTTAAACTGCAGATCTTGGAAAGTAGGATCCTTACTTTTAAATGGCGGCAGGGTTCCTTTTTCTTCCCCTCAGACACCTGGAACTTCATGCCAATCACTCATCTCAGATGGATTATCAAGGATGGCTAAAGATGCATATAAGTTTTGGAAGCAAGTAACCCTAATGCCTGGAATCTTTTTGACTATTTATCCAGGCTTCTGGCTGTTGACTGAGTCTTTAAAGTGTGTCTGTGTATATATAGATATATTTTAAAAATGAAATTATGGAAAATCCGTCCCAACACCATAAGATAAAGATGCTGCTTCTGAGGTGAATGTTCTAAACATAATAAAAAAGGGTTAACAATGCATGAGTTTCAAGGGGCTCTGTTTAGTTTTCTTTGGTTTTTGTTTATTTTTGTTTATTTTTGGTTTTATTATTATTTTTTCTTAATTTCTGTGTTCTGGCCACACCCAGGAGAATCGTCTGCTTTTGATTTCTCCCTTTACGGTTACATGGTAAATTTTCTTTCTCATTCTTCAGAGATGGAAACATTTTTAAAAACTCTGTATAATTATTATTTTTACACTGCTCATCCTGTTGCTTGTTATTTATTGCAGAATCTGAGGCCAGACTAAAAGGGTGATGGTTACTTGGGTGTCTTTTGGGTCCTTGAACAGCTCCTTAAAGAAAATGGGGTCTCCCTGGGCTGCAGGTGGTTTCAGGTTATAGGAGAGATTTCTTCATGAGCATTTAACAATCTACAGTTGCATTAGTTGGATAATTTTCAGCCAGTAATAATAAAAAGTAAAAAGCAAGTGTTGTTTTAAAAAAAACAGGAAAAAACCCATGCACAGACAACTGAACTTTAAAATTGGTAGCAAAGCCAATCAAAAATAGGTTTGTAGTAATACTTTGTAATATTATATAGCTTTGTGGATGCATAGTTGCTGCCCTCCTTCAACTTAACATTTTCTGTGATGTATATGGGCAATCTTCACCCAATAAAGGAATGCATATATTTTACTAATTGAGATGTCCTTCAAACATCACAAAATATCAGTTCTAAAGAAACTTATTCATGCTTATGGACAGATATTTTATGCTGTTTGGTGTTGTTTTGTTTTCTTTAAAGCACAAACTAATAACAAAACAATTGCAGTGAAAAAGGTTTGTAAATGTGACAGATGAGTATGTACATCTGCTTATAATACGTGATTCCTGCTCCTCCTCCAAGGACTCAGGAACCCATTCATTGGACTATCCTATTGGAGAAGATTATCTCATTGTGTAGATAATAGTGTTCTGTTGTGAACCACCTTGAGATCTTTGGGTATAGGATGGCATACTAACCAAACCAAACCAAACCAAACTAAACTAAACAACTAAACTAAACTAAACTAATTGTATTCATTAAGTTCCTGGTGTATGTGTGTTTGGCCAGATAGCTTATCTGGAACACAGAGATTAGATTTCCTCCCTCCAGCTAGCATATCCAATATAATCTCATCTTCTTAGCAAAAGCAAGTTCCCCAACAAGTAGCAATTCTTATTTTGAAGGAAATCAGTCTGTTTTCCTAGTAGGATGGAATGTGACTGGGGAAGTACTAGAGCAGAAGCAGGCTTTCTAAGAGCAGCCTCCAAGGGGCTGCATTTGGAGGGGTGGGGAACAGAATCGCCCATGAAGGTAGAGTTGCAATTGCCAGCCACAGAACAGCTTCAGAATTGACCACATGTCTGTCTGGGGCCGAGAGGGCAGGAGAATGGGGGGAAAGCTTCTGTCAGCACCCTCAGCCCTAACACCTTCAAAACATTGCATGAAAGTTTGGGGTTTGCATGTCTGGATAAGCCCTTTTGAGAAGAATTTGCTTAAATATCCAGTAATAATATTTTTGCTGGAGAATCCAGTGACCCAGTTTAATTCATCAACTTTTTTTAAAAAAAATCTTTATCCCTTCCTTCCCATGAATAAGCTTCCCATTGAACTCTACAAATACAGGGCAGGAAACCCAGCTGTGAAGCAAAAATAGAGAAATAAATCCTTCACACACTTGCTGCAGGGATGGCGAAAGGCTTGAGCCCTAACAAGTTTTCATTATAGCATCTTCAAGAGCACTTTAAAATGATGACCCACTTGCTACTTTAACTTAGTGAAAAATTAAAATGGCTCTCTAGCCACTGCATCTCATGTTTCATGTAAAGCCAAGGTAGATTTCCCCCTCAAACTATGTGTAAGTGTACTACTCCACCTACACAGTCTTGGGCAAGTCTACTCAGAAGTAAATCTAGTTGCATTAAGTGGGACTTACTTCCAGGTAAGTGTGTACAGGATTGCAGCCTTCATTACCTAGGTTCCTGTTTCAGTATCGGCAGTTTCCATTATAGTTGACATATACTTTGTCCTTCCTGTTTCTGGGGTGAAAGAACTCAAAAAGATTAACTACTACAGTGTTTGAAATGTGGCTGTAAAACTGCCACGATGATATTTTATCTAGCCATGGGCTAATCCAAATGTCTACATTCTTGTGAATGGAACAACTAATGCTCAGACCACACTGCTGAAGCTAAATGGAAGTAGACTTGAACAATTCCTGGAGAGGAGACCAGTGGGATCCTCACCTACTTCTGAGTTTTCTAAAGGAAAGTGAGCTATAAATAAATAAATCATTTCAGCTACTATTTAGATGTTATCATTTTCTACTAGCTTCTCATTTAATTAATTTAGTCTTCCTAGCTTGGTCCCTGTGAAAGTGTTGTTCAGCCCAATTAATGAGTATCACAAGTTTAGAAAATGGTCTGCTTTGTGACCGAAACATGGAAAGAAGTGGATTAGGTGAAAGAAAATGTCCAGTTGCTCTACCATTATAGGAGCATATACAGTGGTACCTTGGTTGTCGAACTTAATCCGTTTTGGGAGTCCCAAAACCGATCGAAAACCAAGGCTTCCAATTGGCTGCAGGGACTTCCTGCACTCAATTGGAAGCTACGTCAGACGTTCGACTTCCGAAAAATGTTCACAAACTGGATCACTTACTTTCGGATTTGCGGCGTTCAGGAGCCAAGCTGTTCAAGTACCAAGGTACCACTGTATAGTGTAAAGCCTTACAGTGTGTGTGTGTGTGTATATATATATATATATAGAGAGAGAGAGAGAGAGAGAGAGAGAGGGTAATATCATATAGGTATGCGGTAATCAATAAAAGACGAATCCAAAACTGCAGTTTCTCCAGAGCTGCTGCAAAGGGTGTGACTTTTTCGCACAGCATTAAACTGTTGGACCACACTCCCTTTTTGTGGTGGCTTGTTCAAAGCACCTGCATGTGTGTATCCTTGCCTTGCCACAAAGAGGCAACTACTGAGAATGTTGTAGAGTCATGCCTTTGTGAGGTTTCACGTGGCAAGAGGATTTCCAACTAGGATTTAATAAATTTTGTTCCGTCAAACTAGGAGCTAGTTTACTTTTCAAAATTTGTCTCGAGTAACTGTACTTTTTTTGGTCTGGCCTCAATTGCTTTATGTTTGTTATTATTTTAAATCTGATTACAACTTTTTTTTATTAAAAAAAATTAAATTTATTTCATGAAACATGCATGAACCAAAAATGTGACTCTAGGAGAGTATTGCTAAGTTGTGCTGATGTCAATTTCATACTGTGATATTTTTTTTCTCTATTTATCTAGATATCAGTATTTCAATATATAACGATGTGCATGTTTTCCCCCCTTCTCCCGCTGCATGCAGGGATTCGGGTTCGTAACTTTCGAGAATAGTGCTGATGCAGACAGGGCCAGGGAGAAATTACACGGCACCGTGGTAGAGGGCCGTAAAATCGAGGTGCATGTCTTCAGTAATTCAATTTCTTCTTTATATTTATTCTTTTGTTTCTTTTTTGTGTCTTGCCTCACTTATTTCACATTTGGATTCCTGTCTTGTGTGTGCGTGTGTGTGTGTTTGTGTCTCTGTGTTTTTCACTCCCCTGCCCCCCTGCACTGAGGTGTATAAAAATAACACACCCACCCAAATATATATCTATATATGTTTTGTTACTTTAGGTATTTTTCTTTTTCTCCTTTCTCTTAAGTTTGTTTCCAACCCACTCCAAATTTTTGACCTTCTGCTGTCTTGATTTTCCTTTGCTTCAGTTTATGAGGCTCCGACTTTTTATTGCCAATCCTGATCAAAACTAACGAAAAGAGCACTGTCCAATTTGTAACTTTTGTGTCTTAACAACAAAGAAGGGGGCCAGCCAGAATCTGCCCTTTTCCTCAGAGGCCAGTTCTCCTTCATATGAGTGTGACATTACATTAATTGCAGGAAGGGATTGACAACACAGGAAGAAACTTCCTTGGGCTGCTAGAATAATTTTTCTGGAGATGATTTCAGTAAGTAAATACACACTCAAAATTAGCTCTTACAATGTGCACAGAGTTTGATAAATGTGAATAGTTGTTATCCACGTGGGAAGTAACTGATTAATCAGTGGGGAGAAAAATATTTTCCCTCATATTGAAGGCTAACTGGCCCCTTTCTCTTTTCCCTCCCTTTTTAAGAGAAAAAAGTACGAAATATAGGGGGGGAAACTTAAAGCCGCCGTTTTGAGTAAGATGTCTGCATATTTTGCTTTTTTGTTTTGTTTTTTTGTTTTGTTTTTGTTGTTTTATTTCCCTTTTCAATGGTTTAGTGTTTAGGGCCCTTCACTTGACTCACTCTTTCCATGGTAACTATACACAATGCTGGCGATGGTACGAGTTGGCGGTAAGTGAAACAAAAGTGCTAGAGGAGAAGCTTATTTCTTTTCTTTTTTTAATGCAAAACAAAATTAAGAAAGAAAAAAATCCATCTGCCATTTCACATTAACACTACAAAATGTGATTTGACTTGTTGTCCCCCCCCCTTTCCTTTTCCCCTTCCCACCCCAACCCACCCACCCCTTTTTATTTTCAATGCTGTTGAGTAATGCCGCCTGGACTTTGGATGTACATACCGTTTTGTATAAGTCTGAGCTGTTTGATTACTGACTTCCTGGTGATTTCCCTTGCACATCTTACTCAGAGTTACTGAACTCCAGTTTGGCTGGTTTTTATTAATGCACCCATACCCTTCCCCTCTCTATTCTCTCCCTGCCCCCTTTTTCTTTTCTTGCTCTGCCTCTCTCCAAACCTGTGATTGTTTTTCATTTTTCCTTTCTCCCCTTGCCATTTTTTTCTTCTTCACTCAGTTAAATGCAGCTGTTGGTCTCTCTTTGCTGACTGGTGGTTTCTGATTGGTTTTGGCCATTTTTCCTTTAAGTGCTTGTATTGCACTCTGCTGTAGCAGCTGATTTCAGGCACTCGCTCCATCTTAATGATTGTCTGTGAGACCTCTCCTCTCTCCCCCCCTCCCTAGCCCCATTAATCGATTGTTGTTGTTGTTGTTTTTCTTTTTTTATGTGTGTTTTAACAGCATGCTCTCAGTCTCATCGTTGTTGTTTCCCATTCTTTTTAAATGTATGATGTTTATACTGTTTGGGGGCTGAAATTAGAGTAATGGGTTTCCAGGCTCCCTTCTTCCCTGCCCGAGCTCACTCTTCTGTTAAACGTCAGAGGGCATCTAAGACTCCATCTTGAAATCGGCCTTGTGGCTTTTCCTTCTGTTACGGCTTAGGATTTTGAAATGTCACTGATTCTAGCTCAGCCTTCACCCTCTTTGCAAGAGCTCTGAGGCTGTGTCTGACACGGGGCTGCAGTAATTTGGCTTTGCCCACCGCTCCCATGTTTTTCCAGCACCATTTCTGCTGTAACACACACTTGCTGCAGTGCTTAGAAGGCTTGGGGCTATAAAGAGCTCAGAAATGAGGGTGAGTGCACTACGAAATCAGGAGACACCTTACCAGTTTCTAAATGGTGTTTGTTTTTTTTGTCCTCCTCTCAAAAGTCAGCAATTGGAGATGGGTGCGCCAATATCTCAGGATATCCTGAAACTGGGATGTAGGCCAGGCAGCCTTGCTTTAGGAATCCAGAGTGGAGGGAATTAGTCCAAGGCACCTGGGATATCCAAGCTCTCCTTCCGCCTGAATAGATGTCTCCTCTGTAATATTAGTAGGCCACTGCAGTTCAGTGAAAGGCTACTAAAATATGAGACAGAAGGCTACTAAAATATGAGACAAAGTTGTTTTTGTTCATTACTTCATACCAGTCAAGCTGGACGTGGAGAAAATAGCAACAGGGGGAATTTTTGCCCTTTGGATCAGTGAGCATCAAACGCCCAGTTCAGTCAAAGGTAGCAGGGATGCCTGAGAAAATGTGCTCTTTTTGGCCTTTTCTTTAATGCCAGAATTAAAATGCCAGAATTAGATTGGTTTGCAATTTTAATATTTAATTTAATGGCAACCTGCAAAAGTAAAATTAAATGTGCTGAATTTTTAAACAAGTTTTTTAAAAAACAAAAACACACACAAGTTTTCACCATTTTCTCTAAAGTCCTGTGCTTCCTCCCCTCTTCCCCCCTTTCCTCCTTTTTCCTTTTAGGTTAATAATGCCACCGCCCGTGTGATGACTAATAAGAAGATGGTCACACCGTATGCAAACGGTAAGAGGAAATTCTGCTAATAATAAACAAGGTTTATGGGGGAAGAGCTAAGCTATTGGGACTGTTCTTCCTTCCCTGGATTTCAGCATGATAGAAAGCTTTGTTGGAAGAATAGCATCTTTGAAATCTTTTGCGACTGGTGTGTATAAACACTGAAGTAAGATGCTTGTTTTTCAAAGGGTAAGAGAGTACCCAACTGCTATTATTTAATGGTATTAGAATTAGTTATGAGCAAGGAAACTTAAAGTTAAATATAGATTAACAAGTCAAACTGTAGGGAATAATGAAAACTATGCCCTTGCCATTCCCTGGTAAACTAGTGAGAAATGATCAACATGAAAAGTTCCATCACTGGAAGACAGCGACTGCAGTCTGATATGCATGTCCAAATGATAATATGCATGTATCGGATTTATTAGCCACTTGTTTGCCCAGCGGCTTCCTTCACCAAACCTGCAAACTGCTTTTAGAATGGGGAGGTATTTAAAAAGTGGACCCAGTATTTAATAGTGGGAAAGTATGCGGACAAGGAAAGGGCCTAACAAATACACATGCAGATATGTAATTCAAAATAAAAATCTTTCTCTTCCCTTATCCCTCATGCAGACATATTCACAAAGACCTTGGGAGAAATCATAGAATGCTAGGTTAGAAGGGTCAAGTCCAGTTTTGTCTGTCCTAGCAAGGTTTACAAAACCCACAAAGAAGGAACTTGCCCGTTGACTGCCAGTCTCTTTGTGCGAATTAACCTTTCCTATAATGCTCTTATTTGACCATGTCTGTGTTACACAAAAGCTTATTGCCAAATACTGTACCTGAACAACATTTGATAATGGCAATGCACCTGTTTCAGCACTTGCCGTTTCACTATACTAATTCTCAAGAGACGGCATGAAATGAAAAATATGAACTTTGATCTTCCTGAAAATAATTGGTGTTGACCTAGTAGTCCATAGTACAACAGCCACTATAAAAGCACTTGTGGGTGGCTAAAACAAAACTGGAGGCAAAAAGGTCCAAATTCTAAGCCTGGCTGTCTCCTAAAAGTAGCTCTTGGTCTGGCTTAGTCACCATTAAGCTCAATCACCATTAAGTGAGAAATGCTAGTTACCAATTTGGGTTGAATAACAGCATGTTTTAAACAAGGTTCATTGAGAAGGGTGTATTTGCTAAATCTGTATGCTGTCTGGTTGGATAGGGATGGTGTTTGTGTTTTTCACAGAATTGTAAAAGCTGAGTTTTCATGCAGCTGTACATTGTCTATCCACATTTTAGTCATATTAGCTTTCTTGTTGTGACAGCACGGAGGCTTTGTTCCAAAGGTGTGCTATATATTATAATGCATTGCACTGGCATGTTAATTAGTTATGCTGAGATGATATAGCTGCATACCCCTGCCAGTAGCCTAATATAAATTCTCAAGAATGGCAGATCTTTGAAGTGTAAGTAACTTCATCAAGGAAGAAAAATGGAATCTTGTAAAAACTAGAGTGAAATAGGGGTTACTTAAGGAAATATGCCTTTGTGGTTCAGTTATACATTCTCAAATAGCATTGCAAGCACCCCCAAGTAAAAAAATAAAACAATGATTTTGTGCATGTGCACATATAACTATTTATAATCTGTATAAGAAAGCCAATTCCCCACATTCATCATACTTAACTTTCATTACACAAAGGGGAGGGGGAACCCAAAGCAAGACTCTGCAGATGAAAAGTTAGGGCCGGCTCACTTCTCAGTGGTTCTCATTTAAGTCCTATGAGACAAAGTAAATGGGCTGCAATCTGAAGTACCGTTTCTCCCATGTAAAGTAGTGGTGGCCATACAGTGTGCCACTTGGAGGCAAAGAAACCCTAACGGCAGGTCTTTACAGATAGGAACTACAGAGAAGCAGCCAGAACCTGCAAAGACCATTGGCTTGTGTGCTCCGTCCTTTCACTACACTGGTTAATGGGAGAAAGGACAGATGGCACTAGCATTCTGCACTTACATATTGAACTAGAAGCGATTGGGGTAGGAGCTCAGATGTGTTTACTGCAAATGCTCTTGTATCCATAGGAAGGCTGCCTCACACTTTGTGAACCATAGACAGAACTGTGTTCTACCTGCACTAAAAAGAAATTTGTCCCCCCTGCCCCTGCATCCAATATAATAATATTGCTATAAGGAACTACTTTGTACTGAGCTAGACTGGTAATGGCTCTCTGAGCTCAGCACAGGCTTTTTTCCTCCAGCTGTGTTACCTGCTAAGAATTTTTAATTGGCAATATCAAGGATGAGTCATGATGGTAGTTCATGTCCTCCAATACGGAGCCACAGCTCCTCCCCACAAGGATGTACAAGAATTCCCTCGCATTGAATTCAATCATTGGTCTATCCAGTACAGTATCGTTTACATTGAATAGTAGCAGTTCTTCAAGTCTTTGGCTGAGAGCTTTCTTGATGTTAAATATGGAACATTAGTGTGCTTTATTATACAGGTGTGGCCCCTCAATGGTAGCAGTATGGGACTGTGTGGGTTACTGATATACTCCCCTCCTGGCCTCTAGCATTACATCATATATCTACTAATCTAGTATTATAAAAACCATCCAGACTCCAAATTCAAATTTGTACTACTATGTGTACTTCACATGGTTTGCACAGCTCTGACCCGTAGGTTTTCATTCAGTTTATAGGAACATAGCGAGTTAGCAACCGATCTCTGCTACATTATTTTGTAGAATGCTGTTTGACTTTGCTTTTCGTTGGGTAAATATTTAAAAATGCCATTGCAGAGATCTTTTACAGGCCCACAAATTCATAAAAAAGTTGAAGAAAAGAAAATATATAATAATTAGAGTAATAGAATCGTAGAGTTTGAAGGCATCATGAGGGTCATCTAGTCGACCCCCCCGTGAGGCAGGAATCGTTTGTCCAACACGGGGCTGAAACACATGACCCTGCCTGAGCCATGAAGTGTACTTGGGCATTATGTTCTTGGTTGGTTTGTGTCAGCCCATTTTGACCTGATCTGTTCATGGTTTGTGTAGTGATCTCAATTTCGCTTGTCAGTGTAGCGTTGCTGGATTGGACTTACTTGTGCCTCTAGTGAACGAAGGCAGAAGGCACTCAGCTCCTAGGCAGGCCTTGCACACAAGAAAGCCCAGCACAGAGCCTGCCTGCCTGCTCGCCCGCCCGCCTGCCCGGCCTCCCACTTTTCTGTCCATTCCCAACAGCAAGGGCCAGTGGACTGGCTGGCTGGCCTCCCTCACCCACTTGCTTGCTTACTCTGAGGCTGCCTCAGCTCCTGACAACCATCAACCCCTGGCCAGCCCTAGAGGCACCATTTGCCTGGGGAGCTTGAAGCCAGGACTGCTGCAACAGCCGCACAAGCATTTGGGAGGCAGAGACGCAAGAGGGCATTGAGGGAGGGAGGGAAGGAAGGAAGAAAAGAAGGAAAGAGGGGCACCCCTGACTATCATTTAAGGCACCCCAGGGTGCCACAGCACACCGGTTGAAAACCACTGCCATAGGCCATGCTTCACGTGAGACCACTCCAGTGGTTCCTTTCACAGCAAGCACCTCTGCATTTCAATTCGTCCATGCCTAAGGGAGACCATGTACTGGCGGACAAGGGGTGTTACCCTCCGAAAAGGAATACCCTTCAGAAATCCCCTAAATACAACCAGTACATTGGATGCCAGCCTGCATTGCGAAGGGCAACTGGTCTACATATGGAGAACGAGTGTCTCTCACCAGCATTCATCTCCACAGTTCTGCATTCCAGACACCCGTCTGCAATCCACAGCTACCAGGCGACATGGAGGGCCTTTCTTAAATGGACCAGGTGCAAACAAGTTCCAGCAGAAGCCACCTCCAATCCCTGACTTATTAGCGTTCCTACAGGAAGGCCTTCAACAAGGGCTTAAACCTAATACGCTTAAATGACAAGTAGCAACCATCTCTTCTATTCTGACATGTCTAGATAGGCTCATTCTGGCCACTTACCCACTGGTAAAACACTTCCTTTGTGGAGCACTTCTCCAGTGTCCTCCAGTTGTTTATCGCTTTCCTTCCTATAATCTTCATAAGGCACTCTCAGCTCTCCATCACTGCGTCATTCCATCTGAAGTGATCCAACTTTTTTACTTCATGCCATCCAATTTTCTTAATATTTTGCACACTTGTTGAATGATCAAAACTAAGTTTAAATCTAAATTTTAATTTTTTACCTATGAAGGTTTGAAATTTCAAAAATTAGAGCTACAAAATTTCATATTGGATCTCAGTGTGATCACATAAAAAAAAATTGTACACACGTGTCTGCATTATTGGGTTTTATTTAGTATAAATGGGTCTTCTTGGAGTAAAATATGACTGAATAAACAAGACTTCCAACTACAATATCAATTGCTTCAGGCATTTCTTTAGAAAGTTATTAAAAGGTCTCTGTAAAGCTAGTCAGGCTTTTCTCTTAACAATGTGATAATTCTATCATGCAATAGCAAGCTAACGCTTTGAAAGAATTCTTGTTTGTACATTTCATTTCATGAAGTACAACAAAATACATATTTAAACTTAGTTCTGATCATTCAACAATTGTACAAAATATTAAGATTGGATGACATGAGCTAAAAAAGTTGGATCACTTGGTATGGAATGACCCCACCCACCTTTGAGCCACTGAAACAAGTCCACTAGAGGCACAAGCAAGCCCAGCCCAGTGATGCTACACTGGGAAAGCAAATCTACCCTTCAGGTAGGTACAGTGGTACTTCTTTTTGGTAGAGGAGCTCTGAGGCAATAGGGTCTCTAGTTTAGCACAAGGAATTATAGTGCAGAAGTTCAGAAACTTGTATGATTCTAACCAACACATGGCGGCAGCAATCATAAACTGACACCCCATAGCTTATATGCCTAGTTTTGGAGGTGGCCCTTTCCAGTTAAGTCAGTGTGTGGTGCATCTGCACCAAATCCTAGCTCCCACAGCTGCATTGTGAACCAGATCTATTAGGACAGGCATTTCTCTTATTCTTTCAAATGTTCATCATCACACTTAACACTGGGAGCTCACCACCAGGTGTTCAGAGATCTCAGGCCTTAATTTCACGAATCGTTTGTTTTGTTTTTTTTGTAAAACCGCTTGTAGTAGTCGCTTTAGCCTTCATCTTTTGCATTTGCTTCCTTACTCCAACCATTACCTTAAAAAGAATAAAGACTCATACTTGAACCGCAGGAAGTAATTGCACATAATTTTTACCAGAAGGAATCAGTTGATTTTATGCTTCTTCCATCTATGTCCAGAACGTGAGAATTTGGGAAAACCTAGCCTGCCTTTCTACACAGCAGCAATCTGCATGGAAACAGGGGGGGGGATATGCACCAGAAGCTACACTGCATATATTGAGCTGTTTGCTCTTCCCCTGGGGTAGATCTTGATGCTCATTCTGTCTTTATTCTTTCAGGTTGGAAGCTGAGCCCTGTGGTTGGAGCAGTGTATGGCCCTGAATTATATGCAGGTAGAAAACGTTGATGCGTCTCTTTCTGCTATTTAACTGCAGTGGTGTTTGTTTGTGTTCTCAAACTGCTGTTTCTTTATAACCTTTTTACATTTTTTATTCTTTTTAAAACTAAATTAGCATCCAGTTTTCAAGCAGATGTCTCGCTGGGCAATGACGCTGCAGTGCCCCTGTCAGGAAGGGGGGGTATTAACACTTACATTCCTTTAATCAGTAAGTAGCCCCTATTGGCCCCTGTATTGTTACTGTGCTTGAGTAAACAGTGATCTGTTAGCCCTCTTATTTTCAGTCTGTATAATATGTACTTGAAAGGATGGGCTTTGTTAGAAAGTGACAGCACTTCTCTGGGCAGTGGTCTTGACCCTTTCCATCTTGCAGCACGCCTGCAAGCCTGCTTGTGGCTGGGCTTGCCCCAAGTTACAAGAGTGCTGTAAATCATAAGGGAGGAAATGTACACCAAGGAACCAATTGCTTTAGAACTGAAGAAGTGAAACAGGCCGCACTCCAAAGTACATATTATTCAAGCTACTAAACTGCGAGTCCATCGCAGGCCCCCTTGTGGCATGCGCCTGGAAGCACCTTGGGTTGGATTTGTGCCTTGTGACTGACTGGCGCCTTCTGGGTATCATCTGTCATCGCCTTGTGTTCCCAGCTGCCTTCTGAGGTTTAGACATGTTTTGCCCTGAGCCAGTTTACTCCAGCATGAAGTGTAATAAAACAGGGCCCAATATATATGAAACCACTTAATGGTCACCTATGCCGGAAGGTGGGCTCTTGGTAAACTGGCACATCGCTATCAATTTTGGCTACATTACAGGAGATTCTTAGGTCCTCTCTGTACTTAAATTGAGTGTGGGAAGAATATACACGCACACACACTAAATCTTCTTGTCAGCCCACCAGTTTAAGAGGCTCATAATAACAGACTTTTAAAGCCCGCCCGCCTGCCTGCCCCCAGTATGTGGAAGAGTCACCTGCCTGTATAAGTGGCAACTCTCTGTGCTTCTCGGACTGTTTCTAACCAGACTGCATGGCATTATTAAAATGGGGTGGAGGAGGAGGAAAACAGTTTGCAGTTTGTGATGGATGAGGCATGACACAGCATTAATCCCTTGCATGGCAGGCCTCTCTGCAACCCTGCCTCCCCTTCAAGGCCATGATGTAGCAAGAGGTATGCAATGTCATTGGGGCTCAAAGCATGCTCCTTTGCAGGACAGGTGCGAAACATTTCTCCAGCTCTGGAGTTGCGTATCGTTCTAGTCAAAGATGGCTGTGGTTAACTGGGCGGACGTAGTGATCCTTCTCATATCTTTCCTTGTCTGTCTGTCTTCACAGTTCCCGGCTTCCCTTACCCAACTGCAGCCACCACAGCAGCCGCATTCAGGGGAGCTCATCTGAGGGGCCGAGGGCGGACAGTGTATGGCGCAGTGAGAGCAGTACCTCCAACAGCCATCCCAGCTTACCCAGGGTAAGGGTTGGAAATCAACACGCAGTTCTCCGCAGAACCTGGGAGTTCTGCTGAACCCCTAAAGAGGGGGGGAAATGAGACACGATGGATGGTGAGAGTCAGGATATGCCAACACCAGAGCACTCTGCACCCAATTGCCTCTGGAAAGGGAAGTCCAAAATCTTAACATATGTGACTGGGAAAAACTTTAATCGTCTTTTGGGGGTGCATCAGTGAAGGGCAGCTGTTTATCTTAACGTGTCAATTCCGCTATCATGTGGTAGCAGTTCGGCTGCATTGGTAAAGTAATATGCCTATAAGAGTTAAGGAAAGGGTGTAGAGTCTGGAGTGAGGCAGCTTCTGCACTCTAAAAGTCCAGTATTGTTGTTATCCAGGAGTGGCAAGCATTGCTTCTCAGTTTCATGGTATTCTTCCTGGAAACGGGACACAGAAGAGACATTCAGTTACCCACAATGGATTTGCTTTCTTGGTTGGAGACATTTTGAGAAGAGTTAAAATAGAGATCTATCAAATCTTATTTTTAAGATAGGATAAAGGAAGGGCTGAAAAGTGTATAAAGTCCAGTTTTTAAAAAGCAAAACGAAAAGCATTGATACAAAGTGTGTCTCAATGTGTAGCCTTACTTCCTTGGCCTTTGGTTATTTCCCATAGTGTGATAATGAATCTGTAGCAACCAGCGGCTCTATTGTTATTTAAAAAGTAAAGCAGCCCGCACCTTTGAAGTACAAGTTGTTGTTTTTTTTAGCCTTGACAGGATGCCAGAAGCTCAGACATTTTTGTTGTAAGATTTCACTTTGCACCCTGAGGAGGCTGCTTTGTCTGTAATGCTGTTCTCCAAGCATCTTTCACAGATTAAAATCCATCTCAGAGGAAACCTGAGCAGGAGAGAAGCCACCTAGACAGGGCAAGTTAGAGCCTGTTCCTCTCTTCCTCTGACTGGGAGCAGTTATATACCAAATCGCCTGCTGCAGAGGTGGGCAATTGCAGCTGAATAAAATGCATGTAACTTGGCCAGTGGCACGGAAGGGAAACACTGGGAATGGAAGTAGGAAAAATGGGGAGTCTGCCTTCTTTTGACCTTGGCTTTGGCACTGCCTGCTACTAGCATAGATTATAACTGAGGAAACATGGACCTCAGCAGAAAAAAGTTCTCCATTCCTGGTCTGCTGTCATAGTGATATATAGGAATGCTCTGGGTCATGGTAGTTCAGTTGGAACATCTTAATAACTAACAAGATTGGATTGCTGTGCCCAGAATTTAAAATGAGTTAAGGGAAGCAATATGCAGTTGCCAGATTTTCATTTCTTTTACAATAGAAGATGGTATAATTATAACTTGCTTACTGTTCCACTCTCATTAGTAGCAAATACCTATGTGGAGCATCCTTCTTGATCTGTACAGGAATAATTTCTAGAGCAGTCCTCTGATATTTCCCCCATGAATTAATCCTGTGATTCATGTGTAGTCGTTTGCTGTCCTTGTTGTTATCCCTGATAGTAACGGCTAGAATATTCCTAGAAAAGATGCTGTCCCTGATAGAACATGGGAGAACATCTTCAAAATCTCAATAAGATTTAAATTGAACATTTATATCCAGCGTAGTGTCAGAGTTCCAATCCAAAATGGGTCTCAGAATATAGATAGAACTGTATCTATTCAAGTGATGTTAAATTATACACTAGTTGGGGAAAGACACTAGTAAGCAAGCTGCTCCCTCAAACTGCCCATAACTGTACTAGTTAATTTTGTAAAATTGACCAATAACTCACCTTCTGTCGTGATTGTAATCGGGAAACTCCTGTACAGCAGATGACAAAGAAAGAGTTTTAGTTCCTTCTGGTAGAGAAAAGAGAATTTTTGATGGTACAATTTGTCTCAGTATACTAGGCCAGGGAGGGAGAGACAGCTTTGCTAGTGAACCAAATAAGTTTCTTTTTCTGAGGGCATAATCACTTGCTGCTAGATAGTACATAACTTTTATTCCCTCCCCCAAGTGTTTTAAAATGAACCTTTATAAGAGCTGAGTGTTTTTATCCATCTGGTAAACTGCTGAAATTTAGCAAACCACTAGATTCTCTGCAACTCATTCTTATACAAGGTGTCATTGAAATAATCATAAACATACTTTGCTAACAAGATGGATCTGATAAACTCAACCCAGCAATGAAAGGCCCCTGATTTTCTTCCTTGTAGTGGCCTTCTCACTGCCGAATTAGTGTTACTTTCTTTGTTAAGTTAGTGTCATCAAGCCTGTTCGTCCACATCAGCTGTGTTTTTGTAGATCAAAGTGCCACTTTGTCCATAGGAATGGATTATGACCATAATGAGACTGGATACCACCTGATTACTTAAACTTTCATCACTGTAGAAGCCTGGTGATCATAAGGCAGACTTACAGTCAAGCTATACTGGCCTTGTTGTTTGTAACTTCCTGTAGGTGGGTATGTTGTGATCAGAGTGGGAGAATCTTGGCATCATTTTGTACTCCAGTCGGCATATGGAAAAAATTACAAGTAACACTGCCTCCTTCCTCCTAGCCTGTGATAACATTAACTGGTAAGCCAGAGACATGCACCCAAGGATCTCATATATGGAGAACTAATGCTTTTTAATATGAGTAATTTAGCATACAGCTTATCCAAAGGAACAAAGCAGGAGAAAGCTGTGCAATGCTAAAGCATGCATTCATAACCAGGGCTGTGGCAAACCCTCTTTTCCTTCCTTGTCCTCCCCTGGTCCCCTGGCCTACCAAAGCAAAGTGCTTTATACTATGAAATATTGCAGTAAGTGTTGGGGCTTTCACGTCTCCGGTTTTTCGCTTCTGGAGGTGCTGGGAGAAACTAATTAGTGGCTGTTAGATGAGAACTTCTGTTCACCTAAACTCTCCAGATGCTTCTCTCTGCTCTGGAATGTGTCGTTACTATCAGGGATTCCCCTTATTTTTCAATTTTTGGGCCTTAGATCAGCCACCTAATTATCTCCGCTTTTGAAAGCAATGCATTGTGGGTATTTCTTTCTTGGTTACATGTAGCTGTGCCTGCCTGGATCAAGAGTATTTATTTGGATTTTTTTCTACGCCCTGAGGTGTTAAATCAGTACTTTTAAAGTACTTTGCATGCTTGTGTGATCAGCCAAATCTTTTCGCATGTCTAATGTACAGGGTATATAACAGGTGATGTATGGATATCAGAAAGTGATCGCACAAGGGTGCAAGATGCATAATTATACGCAACTTTTGGTGTGCTTCTGACCTAGGTGGACTCCAGCCCTTGATGAACTCCTCCTAAAGAACTTGTTGGTACTATCTGAAGCCCATTACATGAAGCCAGTTTGTCCATGTGTTTTAGAGGGTTAACTAAAACCCTGGTCCAGGTTACCAGCTAGAAGCAAGGTTTCTCAAGTCGTGTTTCTCATCTTCAGGGCACTGGGTCCTTTAAAAAGAAAAGAAAGACAACACACTATTTTGTATGACGATACAAGGATTGTTCTTTCCCCATCCCCCCCTTTGCATACTGTCTCCCCTTCTGCCCTGCCCGCCTGCATGCTGTGGAGGATGACATGGAGCTGTCTAGCGTGCGTGCGCACACACAATCTCTTGCTGATTTGCTCCTGCCCGAAAGCCCAGGTTATGGTTTCATACATCACCTGCCTGTGTAAAATGCATGTGCATGCTGCCGTCCTCAATAACCGGAATGTGTTTTCTGTTCTTTTTGTTTTGTTTTTTTGTTTTTGTTTTGTTTTTGTGTGGATTTTCTGCAGTGTGGTTTACCAGGACGGATTTTACGGTGCTGACCTCTATGTAAGTACACACACCGGAACCTTTTCATCCCCAACCCCCCTGATAAGCCAGCCTTTTTTTTTTTTGTTATTGTTGTTGTTGTTGATGTTTTTAGTTCGTTTTTCAAATATAATTTACTTTGATTTTCTTCTTCCTTGTGGATATATACATTTATATATTTAAGAATGCAAGCATGTTTCTCTGTCACTGCACTTGCCCCTGGGCGCCAGACCTGCTGTGCCTCTAGGTTTTCTAACCGTTGCCAGGGTCAATTTACAAGGTTGAGTGTCCTCTTCACACAGGTACGGTATTTGCTGCTAATCAACCTGAGAGATGATTACCAAATTAAAACTTCTTGTCTGTGCATCTCCGATTGGCGTAATTTCAACCCTAAAATAAAAAATGAATAGATAACAGTATTGATTTGGCCTCAGATCTTTCCTTTCCATCACTTCTTTACATTCCCCCTCTTGGGACCTTTCGAAGGTTTTATTGATGTAGGGAGCCTAGAGACCTCAAGGTTTACAAAGCCTACGCAGTGTAGAAATGTGAATGCTAAGCCTTCTTAGAAAATGTTTGCCCTTGACCAGTATCAGGGTAACTTAAAGGTAGCACATTGCTCCTTCATTCCCTGAATATAATGGTACATTCTGGCCCATAGTTAGTTCTCTGTAGTTCTCCTGAGCAAAAGTGTTAGGTAAGAGGTCGTCATCCTACTGTACCTCTTGAAACTTCTCATTACCTATGTGATGTCTTGCATTCCCATGTGATTCAAGAAGCCAGCCTGATCCACAGAATTTCTTGGACTCTGATTTACATGTGCATCTCAAAGATAACTGGCTCATAAGCAGAATAACTAGGGGCGTACTTTCTTTCTCTCTCACTCACTTTATAAGAGAGGTTAAAATAATCTCCCATATGCATCTGCTGACAATACAACTTAGCCCAGTATCACCCACTTTGTATTAATTTGAATAGTGGCAGCAGATGTACAGCTTTGATGTCACGGAGACCTTGTAGTTAGGACAGGAGAATGCCGTATTTTTCCTACTAAAGAAAATAGCCTCATTTTTAAAACCATGTCATTGTTTAAATGGATCCCTTGGTGATGGATGGGGCAGCCTTCAGTTGCTTCTGGTCAACTTCATAAGGTGACATTTGTCCTGTGTAGGCTAGCTGCAGCAAGTGTGATACACTCTGGCTAAACATAGAAAATCCTATTTTGATGGTGATATTTCAGCTCAATGCAGGCATCACTTACTTGTGGATCTTATGTACGCATTGCTTCCTACCTTGGCCAGATTCTGTTATATGTAATTTGTGTAGAAATTCAAAAGGATGACCCTGGGTTTCCGCTAGCACTCCTAAATTGCTGTCACATACAGAGGAGACAGCTGGATACTAGTCATGCAGTGAGGAGACAAGCAAATGAATAGCATCTTTTGCTTAGCATCATCCCTTGCACAGCCAGAGATGCGAATGACAAGAAAGGTGTCAGGTGTGGTAATTTCCCCACTCTTGTTGAAAGGTTTCCCCCCCCAACCTGACTTGTTTTTGGCAGGCAGCTATTTTAGTAGTATATAGAATCTGCACGCCTCTTTTTATTGCATAGTACCCTTGGCACTGAAATATCCCTGAGGCCTGAAATGGCATTGGTGGGTCATTTAGCTATAGACAATGTGGATTCCATACTTTTGTGGGGTTGAGGAAGAGATCAGAATTAGAGTAAATGAAGTCTCTCAAGGTAGATTAACCAAGCTTTTCCCATTGCTTTTCATTGCCAGCTGAACTGAAATGTATGGCTACATCTCAGTCATATCTTCTGAGCAATCTGCTTTCTGCTGTCTTAATTGGCATGAATCAAAACGAGTGCTGTTTACTTGTAACAACTTGCTAGCTATTCATTTCCCTGCCTCTGGGAAAATAGCTCTTGTAAGGGGAATGACGAGGGTATCAGTGTTGTGTAGCTGTTCTAGGAAGGTAGTGAAGGAAACCTACTGGACTGCAAAGTCACCTCCGTGAAGTTTAGATGGTGGCAACAAACTGAAGAAGGAAGAGAGGGAATGATAACAAAGGCAGAGAAGAGCAAATAGAGAAAACTGGCTTCTCATTCTGTTCCCAAATTTTACTGTCCTTTTTTCTGTTCTCCTCTCCCTTTTTTTCCTCTGAGGCAATCATCCTGCTTAGCTACTTTGTTTTCATGATAAAGGCTGTCCCACAAGGTTTATTGCTTTCTGGCATTAAAAATGCAGGTAACTAGCCCCAGGGTGCAGAAGATAGGTTTAAGAACTAACAGCTTCCATTAGCATTGGTTTACTTTGCTAGAGCAGCTGACTTAAAAGACCAACCGTATATATGAAAAGCGTGCTTGCATCCTCTGGAAAGAAAAGGCTGGTAAGCCCTTTGGGCTTTTTGTGTGATTGTTTCCTTCCACAGCTGTGTTTTTGAACTGCTCTTCCTGTGTTCTGTTATAGAATAGTCTTACAGGAACCAATCATTAGCGCTAAAATACCTCAGGTAGGAGTGCCAGTGTGACCTGCCAACCAATCAGATTGTGGATTGCAGTGAAAAAACAACAACCTTGAATTAATACTAACAGTTCCAACATCAAATTAGAGATGGGAACAGAGTCTTTTTTTTTAAGGCCAACATACATTTGTGAGCATGTGATCAAAACTCCAGTACATCTCAGTGCTGCACAAACCATACATTCATAACAAATAGGGCAACTTTCCTAAACCAAAGTAGAAGCAACGAGGCAAGTTCCTTGATTTGTCACCCATACACAACCAGTGCAGCAGAAGCACATTTTTATTCTCTTTTTTTCTGTTCTATAATCATGCTTCATACAGGGCATACCTGCTGATTGTTTTGCAAGAAAACCTGGGCATTGGTTAGATCCCATTCTATTATCTGTTACTTAGTTTGGAAGTAGACACTTGGAATTTGAGGGTTAGAAAGATAGGAAGAAGGAGGGAAGGAAGGAAGGAAGGAAGGAAGGAAGGAAGGAAGGAAGGAAGGAGAGAGAGAGAGAGAGAGAGAGAGAGAGAGAGAAGAAAGAAAGAAAGAAAGAAAGAAAGAAAGAAAGAAAGAAAGAAAGAAAGAAAGAAAGAAAGAAAGAAAGAAAGAAAGAAAGAAAGAAAGAAAGAAAGAAAGAAAGAAAGATCAAAACAATTGGCTGGAGTTATTTTCTGAGATTTGGCAACTGTCAACAGCATAAGTGGTGTCCTGATGGTGCCCTAGAGACAAGAAGCTGGTTCACATAATAGAATTCCAGTAAATATCCTTTGCTGCTTACTCTGAGTAATTGTCTCTAGTTCACTTAGTCTCACATTTATGCTGTGTTACAGAGTATTGTTGTCATCTTAAGATTTTGATGCTATGGCTCTGGTTTGTCAGGAAAGTTACCACCATTACCCAGCTGTAAATACATTTCTGAAACTCCCTAAAAACTTATAAATGGGATTAAGTGTCCCAGAGGAGGTGAAACGCTGTATCTGAACATGGCTTAAGCTAGTTTACACTCAGTGTTTTTCTTCACAAAAGCAGTCTCAGCTTCCCCAAGTTATGCCCTGACAGCTCATAGGCAATTCCTGTGGTCGCAATAGGTTGCCTCACCCACTGCTGCTACATTCATAGGAATTGCTGCTGTCGTATGCAGGTGGTGTGACCTCTAGTTCACACATTGTATTTTTTTTCCCACATGGGCACATAACTCTGGAATGGTCATGACTGTGCACATGGAAGAAAGAATGTATTATGTGCAGCTTTGACATTGCAAGGAATCTATGACTATTATTTGAAAACAAAAAAGAACTAGAAGATGGTGCTCAAGTATGCCAAAACCTTAAAGCACCAGTATTTGCAAAATTCTTATAGCATCATTGTCTTGAGGGTACAGTAAGACATGACAAGAGGAGAGAGGAGCAGAAATAATATTTTGGATCATGGTTGTAGTTTGCGTGTGTTTCTCTACAATGTCATGAATATCAGTGTGCGATCAACTCTGGAGCCATGTAGTTTATACTAGGCCTTAAGGGTTCACACTGCAAAAATAATCACAAGAAGTATGTGTGTGTAAAAGCATGGTCCTTGTGTTCATATCAGACAATTCTTCAACTTAAAAGCTTCTTTGCATATTGATAAAATAAACGATTGCATCATTCTCTGACTTTTCTATGAAAAGCATTTGTCCCATACACTTGTAAAGTGAAGAGGTGTAAAAAGTTAACATGGCAAAGTTATGACTGTACCCAAAAGCCCCTATAATAGTTTCAGTATTCACTGAAACTTTGGTTTGGCTGAACTAGTGTTTGTATTGCTTGAAACAGGTACTGAAACCACACTGTTTTGTGGGGGGTACTCAAAAATCCAGAGAGGTGTTTCGTTATGCCTTTGGTTGCTGAGATGTAGTTTATATTCCTGCATTTTCAGTTGCCCTCCAGAAAGCAGAATAATTGAGCTTGGTGTATTTCTGCCACATTGCTCAGGCTATCCCATGTGACTGAAAGATGAGAACCCTACAACCCAAGTTTGTAGGGCTCCTTATGTATACATGGGATGGGAAAGCATAATTAAAGACAGCTTTCCACTTTGCTAAAGCAGCACCTGTCCTTGCTGCTCTCATTTATACGACCTCATGCTGAAGCAGATAGCCATACAATGTGAAGAGCCTTTCCTTTACCGTACATTTGCTCATTAAGCAGCCACGACCACATTGCTTCCCTCCCCTGCTTTGCTTCCTCTTTACGATAGAGGCTTTGTTTATGGCAGAAAGGAATCTGGCATCGCATGCTCACAGTTAAACTCAATTGGTTTTGAAGGTGATGACAATGCGGTCAATGTCCTTTACCTAATTGAAATTTGGAGGATTTGGCACAAATCACCTAGAAATTGAGATTAAGTAATTTTAAGCATATGCTCATTACTGCCCAGCTGCAGAGAAATATAGAACAGCTGGTCATGATCTGTCCCTTTCACTGGTTGACAAGATCACTCAATATTGCTTTAAAGGCTGTCCTGTGATGATTAGGGTTATTTGTGAGTAGCTGCAGAGAAGTGTAAAATAATACTTGAGGGTAAGAGGTGGGAAGAACAGGATAATCCTATGTGATCTAGTCAGCAGGCTTCTTCTGGGAGAGCTGTGGACATGCCATAATTGTAGGAGGGTGGTGTTTTGCAGGGTCCCCTATGCATACTCTAAGGAATTTCAGATAACTTCAGAGTAGTGCAAAAATCCAGAAAGTCCTGCTGCGTGAAGAATCTTGCACCAGGATTTTACATGTCTGTTTCACAGACACACATCTAAAACATTCCTATGGTCTGGAGAAATAAGTTCATTACATTGAGAGCCAGTGTGGTGTAGTGGTTAGGAGCAGTAGTCTCGTAATCTGGGGAACCGGGTTCGCGTCTCCGCTCCTCCACATGCAGCTGCTGAGTGACCTTGGGCCAGTCACACTTTGAAGTCTCTCAGCCCCACTCACCTCACAGAGTGTTTGTTGTGGGGGAGGAAGGGAAAGGAGAATGTTAGCCGCTTTGAGACTCCTGAAGGGGAGTGAAAGGCGGGATATCAAATCCAAACTCTTCTTCTTCTTCTTCTTCTTTTCTTGTTGCATTATGACCTGCTAAATTTCAAGCAAGCACCATCAACAACACTTGTTACTTGTACATGCTCCTTCCTTTTCATTGAGGAGCATGTTAGAGATTCATTTAATCCCAGCTCTTGACTTCATTCAACACACCCATAGTAAGGATTTGCAGTCTTTTGCATCAACACTGATGCAGTCATTCACACGTACACACCTGCCATTTTGTATTAACAATTTCACCTCTGCATAAGTGCATGCTTACCAGAAAATACACATCAACCCTTTAAACTTCATTTTTCCAATGAATTATTTTTCCTTTCCCCTCCATTCATTGTGCAGTCAGCTGAAGAAATGTTAAGATCTCGCTCTAAATCTCTCAGTGGAGTCTCTGTTCCCTTCTCTGATATAACAGATGGGTTATTGCTTGTTATAATTATTAACATTTGTGGTGTGGGTCAGGGTTAGGGTGGGGATTTATTTATTTATTTATTTATTTTGGGGTGTCTATGGGACTTGTTTAAGGTATGCAATGTTAACTCCAGTGGTGACTGACTGTTTCCGTAATAGCAGGTCTTTGTGGCTGCACGCTCTAGTTATTGAGGCTGTGTACTTCACCAAGCTTGTGGTAGAGTCTAGGGCAAACTGCTGTCCCAAGAGAATGCTGGGATAGATAGAACTAGCCAATATCAGTCTGAACGTGGTGATTTTGCTGGTTGTTTTTAGTTCCAAATGTCAGCATGCTTAGTTTTCATTTTCTTTCTCAAATTCGATTAATTAATGTTACACCATTCCCTTTTCCCACCCTGATTCCGCTCTGTTTTATTCCTTTACAAGAAATGCGAGTTAAAGAGACTGAAATGGGGAAAACCTTTCCTTCTTTTCAAACTGCATCTTGTCCTCATGTTCACAATCCTGCCGAACACAACTGATTATCTGAAATGTCAGTAGAAAAATATCATGGGAAAGGAGCGCGCTGGGCACATTTTGAGGCAAGCTGCTCAGCCGTCACTGTTGCCAAAGACGGAAATGGCTAAATCTGAGCATGCCTGAATATCAGATGCATTGGTAGCTCTGCAGCCTGATTTTTGAAAAAGGAAAGAAAAGGGATGATTGCTGCGAATGTGTATCAAAGCTTACTTTGATCTGCTGTTCACTGTAAAATTCTCTTAGCTACCAGTGAGCAGCACAATGGGATTAACAAAGAATTAAAACAGAGCTACTGTGGGAGGCTTAGTGTCATGTCATTTCCTTATTTAGGGAGATGCAATAGAGCAATTCTCCACTCTGCTGTAGCAGGGGACTATTTTGGTGCCTATTTTTGGAATTATCTTAATGCACCATAGATAGGTAAAGCAACTTGCATGTGAATCAGGGAGAAGGACCCCCCTTCCCTCCAATAGAGCTTTGAAGATTACCGTATTTTTCGCTCTATAACACGCACCCGACCATAACACGCAAGTAGTTTTTAGAGGAGGAAAATCCGTAGGCATGCCACCTGTAGGCATTCCCTCCATAACACGCACAGACATTTCCCCTTACTTTCTAGGAGGAAAAAAGTGAGTGTTATGGTGCAAAAAATACGGTAGCCATTTCCAAAGGGTTTGTACACTGCAGAAGTGGAACAACTGAAAAATTTGCAATATTTACTATGAGTTTCTCCACCTGTAATAGCTAGATGGGGAGGAGATACTATTGTGTTCATACTGAATTTGCATTCATAATGAATCTGTTCCATACTTCTAACACATCTGCATTCTTTGGTTTTAGACTGCCTTCTTCCTTGCATCCCCCCTCTTCGAAATACAGTAACTCCAATAAAAGACAGAAGTAGAAAATGAAAATTACAATTGTCCCTGCACAGCTATGGATACTATGCAATAGATGGGACAAAACGTGCACCTGGCTTTTGCAGCCTTGCGGTTCACTTCATTAGGTAGTAGTTGCCATTTTGATCCCAGAGAACATAAAGTACAAGTGAGGTGAAATGGCATATTTTTATTGAATGAACCCTAGGTTGGTTGCAGGAATGTTAGTATTCTTTTTAGTTTTTCCGAAATCTTTTGAGTTACTGGAATTATTGGGTTATTGGCATAATGTAAACTTGAGAACCTGCACGATATCTTCTTTATTTACACAGAGGATGTTTAACTCAGTGACAGTAGTTTCAAGCTTCATGATTTGCTGTTATAATTTCTGTTACAGATAGGTAGCCGTGTTGGTCTGCCATAGTCAAAACAAAAAAAATTCCTTCCAGTAGCACCTTAAAGACCAACTAAGTTAGTTCTTGGTATGAGCTTTCGTGTGCATGCACACTTCTGTTCTGTATAAGCCATTTGAGTGAATGTTGAGATGGAACTTTTAGAAACGAAGAAGGTCTCTCCATTCCATGGGATATCATATTCAAGCTGATTTTACATCATTTGTCTTAATTATATCATTGGTCCAGTAAAATTGCAATAAGTAGATCAATTTTATCAATATGATAAAATAAAAAGATGCAATAAGAAGTTTCCTTCCCATGATTGCAATGGGGACCTAGAACAAGCTAGTGTTTTTAAAAGTTAAATTATATTCCAAGAACAATTAAAATAAAATAAAAGGGGACGCGGGTGGCGCTGTGGGTAAAACCTCAGTGCCTAGGACTTGCCGATCGCATGGTCAGCGGTTCGAATCCCCGTGACGGGGTGCGCTCCCGTCGTTCGGTCCCAGCGCCTGCCAACCTAGCAGTTTGAAAGCACCCCTGGGTGCAAGTAGATAAATAGGGACCGCTTACCAGCGGGAAGGGAAATGGCGTTTCCGTGTGCTGTGCTGGCTCGCCAGATGCAGCTTGTCACGCTGGCCACGTGACCCGGAAGTGTCTGCGGACAGCGCTGGCTCCCGGCCTCTAGAGTGAGATGAGCGCACAACCCTAGAGTCTGTCAAGACTGGCCCGTACGGGCAGGGGTACCTTTACCTTTACCTTTTTAAAAGGTCCAGCAACAAAGCACAAATGAGGAAAGCATGTTGTTTTTCGCTGATGAAGACTGTGTATTACAGATATGGTAGTTCATAAAGGATAAGTGGAGGGTCTTACAAGCTAAGACTCAGTCATAGTCTTTGTCCTAAGCAAGAAAGTGCTGCTGCAGAGACTTAAGTGGGAAGACTTTGGCATAGCAAGAAGAGGCTGGGGGGGGGGACACACACAGAGAGAGAGGTATTCTGAATAGACTGAAGAAATGGGGGAGAATGAGATGGCAGGAAGGAAGTCCATCGATATGAATGGCACTTTAGTTCTTTGGAGACACATAGGGTTTGATCTTAACAGTCTGCTTTTGAGATTTCATTTCAACATGCATTTTCATGTATAGAATTTGCCTCTCAAATGTTGACTTTACCTAGTACATGTGCCTGTAATGATGAATTTCAGGCCTCCATCCAATTTAAGCAAACCTACTTGGGGACAATTCTTTTCGTGTGTGTGTGTGTGTGTGTGGCCATGCAGCTTGCATTATACATTTGCTGCCCTTAGGGATGACTCTGTTGGTTGCTTGTCTCTTGGGTTATCTACCCTTTCAGTTCTGGCTAGCCCAGAAGATCAGGGCTATGAAACTGGTTCATGTTTTGAGGATCTGATGCCTCTTTTGAGGATCTGGGCTTGAAACTTTCCCTTTTCCTCAACTAACAACAATAAAGTAGGAGAATCTCTTGAGTTATTCTGCATTATTCTGGTTAAAATGATAACCATTTGTGACACTTGCTCCCTCCTAAGGAACTCTCTTTACCATGGTTATGTCATGGGGTGGGATGACAGCATCTCTCTTTTTATTTTTCTTGCTGATTCATTCTCCTGCAGAGACTACCATAGCAGAGTCTCTTCCATCCGAATCGTCTGACGGAGACATGTGTGATGCGGAATTTCCCCTCCGCCACTTGGGGAAAGGGGGAAATGACAAAATATGCAAGGGGGTTGGGCAGCCTCTCATGATTTAATGTGACATCGGAGTCGATGCAGTTTGAAACACCTCCTCTCTATGTGTTGTATGTATGACTCCACTTTGTTTGAGGGGACAGGTATCTATAAAGTCAGTTCTCTTCTTTCCTGCAGGGCGGATATGCAGCCTACAGATATGCACAGCCTGCTACCGCAACGGCAGCCACTGCTGCTGCAGCCGCTGCAGCGGCTTACAGCGATGGGTATGTAAGGAGGGGGTGGTTCCGGCGTATCTGGGGATCAAAGGGTATTGTTCCATCCCAGCCCTCCATTGCCCCATGCTTCCCAACACACCCTGGATGCAAACTTTAAAAGCACCACTTCCAACTGGGCAGCGTAGCTAGCAGCTGTTACGTGGCGAGTGCATTCTAAGCATATAGTTCCGCATCATCACTTCCTCCCTCTTCCAAAAGAGGCAGCCAGGCTTTGTGTCAGGAGCAAAGCAGCCAACTCTGCTTCTAGTCCTTTGACAAGGCACTGGCCTTTGTTGGGTGCCAGAGAGAACAGTGGTAAATCATGCAAGGGTGCATTAGTTTATATTGCTTGCGTTGTGGATGCCACACAAGTTGTACTAATGAAGAAGAACAATAAACAGGCCCAGCTTTAGCCCCACTGGTGACCAGCCTTGCTGCCCTCATCCTGTGTCCTGGACCAGATGTGGGATGGAATGGGAAACTCTGCAGGTACTGAGGGAGAGATCTCAGGGGTGGGTTCTCATGTGTTTTTGTGAATAGCTGTCTGTGACTAAATAAAGGACTTGTCACTAGATTGTGCCCAGATAGTCACTGGGCGGCATTGTGAAGTTGCAGCAACCCAGCTCTATCCTCCTTGAATCCTGATCTGCAGTAGAAATTATTAGACCTTTCAGTCCCCATCATGGATAGTGCTCAGTGCATGGTGCATGGTGCTTGGTTCTTTTCCTCAAAGACCAGCAGAAATGCAAACCTATTGTGTTATTGCTCTGTGTTGATTGCAAGAGGCCACTATAAAAACATGGTGGTGTGAATCAACCCTCCTATCTCATCACTTTCCTTATTAGCTACCAGACTCAAAATGTCAACCTATTAAATTATTACTCGGTTTGTCATTTGAAACAGGCCATTTACACATCTCCACCCCTGCCCCCTGCAAGTCCTGCATGAAGCAGCATGGGGGGGACGGGGACAGAGAAGAATGGCAGCCATTTTGGGGCTTCACTAGCCACTAGTTTTAAATGGATAGGGGAATATTCTTTTGCGTGCCTCCATTTCTCTGCTGGTGGCATGGCTGCAAGTTGTCAAGTGGTTAAAGATCCTTGGATCATAAGCACTATGTGCTACGACAGAGCAATTTTTCATAATTAAGAGTGGCTTACAAAGTAACAAAGCATTTGCATTGGAAGTCCAATTTGTGTAACTTTCACTCTTATTCTGTACCTTTTACTTCAAGCCCTGTTTGGCATTCCTGCAGCATGTGCCTGAATGCCACCTTTTTTGCATTAGTGTGTGCTCTGGATTTTGGGAACCCACTTAAGGTGGGTGTCTTAAGGTGCCTAGCATGGTGTCTGCCTCATTCCTTGCAAGACTCACACTTGCCTGCCTGCTTACCTACCTGAATCATCAGTTATAGCCATTTTATGGGTTGCAGGATTAAGGATTTCTTGAAATCTAAAATCATGACCCTCTCATGTTGAAACAAAAGGCAACTTGCTTGCTGTGGGCAAAAGCAGTCCAGAATGACTTTTTTTAAGGACCAAGTTTTAATTTAATTTTACTATTTGGGTGCTCATTATTTCTGAGTAATTAGAGTTAGCGGCCCCATGTATCAACTCAGGAATTCCTTCTTGGAATAAGTGGCCTCTTCGGATATGGAGAGCTGAGAAAAGGGACCATACAGCTTCCTTTTTCTCTGATGAAGCAGATGTCTTGTAAGTCTGTGAAGTGACTTTGCCCCCTTCCCCTTCTCTTTCTTCAGCTATGGCAGGGTGTACACAGCAGACCCTTACCACGCCCTTGCCCCTGCCGCTAGCTATGGAGTTGGCGCTGTGGTGAGTATGCCTTTTCTCTCACATTCACAGTTTTTTTTACTTTTTATTTTACCAAGAGACCTTGGCCTGCAATAGTGTCTCTAGATAATGTCATGGGTTGTAAGTGAAGCATCAGAAGTACCGTGTTTTAAACTGGACATTGGTTTATTGAGTTGTGTTTGCCAGAGGGCTGTAAATTATTCCTAATGGTTTGTTTGGAAGCTGAGTCTATAGCAGCTCCGAGCTTCCTTTATTTCTGCTTTCAAGCATTCCCAAGTTTTTCTACAAGTAGTCCGCCTGCTCATGATCTTAAATTCCTTGAGAGCAACTTTCGGTTTAGCTTTTAAGTCATGTAAACTCAGCTCTGTATGCTGGCTCCCAGAGATCCATGCTGTGACGCTCAGAGGAACTGGCTTAGGAACCAGAAGGGCACAGACCAGCAATAAAGAGGAACTAGGAGGGCAGGGTCTATTGTTGTCACAGATTGTCTGCTCTTGATCTAAGAAGTGTAAATGGGGCTTAATATTCATAGACACATGCTGGAGACTGCCACCTAACCACCATCTTTCCCCTGCCCCTGTCTGTTATCTTCTGCAGGCAAGTTTATACCGAGGTGGCTACAGCCGATTCGCCCCTTACTGAAGTGAGATGAGCCCCCTGCAAGTGGGACAGCCCCCCCAGTTCATGAGGCCTGGCTATTGCAATATTTACTAGTAGAGGAACTCTATAGCAAGAAGAGGAGGAAAACAAAAGAAAAAAAAATGAGAAATACTTTTTTATACCTCACTATGTTCTTTGAATATGTATTTTTCCTTTAAATTTCTGCCTTTAATTCTTTTGTTCCAAAGATTGTGCATTTTGGGGTTTTTTTTGGTTTTGTTTTTTTAAAAAAACTGTGGTAAACATAATGCATTTCCATGTGTGTATATGCGTAGCTTATCCTACCAATCATAAAAAGAAACGAATAGTGCTAAGGAGCACCATTAGGAACCAGTATCATGGAACTAAATCAGGAACATGCAGCCGTTTTATTTTACCTGGGTCTGGTGCCTGAGACCTGAGATACACAAGGAATAGCCCCCTCTGCCTGCAAAGGGCAGTGCTGATTGGCTGCAGCTGGAACCTGCATGCTGTTTGGAAACGCAAAATGTTCCCTTTTTATCATCGCCTGACAAACACGGGCTCAGGACAGTTCTAGAAGTGTCAAGATTTTAGAGTTTTCAAGACAAGACTCCTCAAAACTGCCCAAAGACTTCGTCTGTTCATGGTTTTAGGGGGACAAGACTTGAAATACATTTATGATCTTACTGCTTCTATACATAAGGCCCCCCTTTAGTGATTAACGTCCACTACCAAGGCTGTCCTTAGTTTCTTTCACTTGCTATGGTCTTCCTCTCTTCCTGTCCTTCCCCTCTTTTCTTTTCTGGAGGAGCAGCAGATGTGGGACAACTGCTAGAGACTGCAGAACTTGAAGCCATGGTGGAGAGTTACATCTTCAATAACAAGGAATCTGATGGCCATGTCGTGCACACCCTGATGTTATAGAAGAACGATGGGGGGGGGGAGCTTGCACCAGTGCCACTCTGAGCTTATCAGTCACCCAGTTTTCAAGATCCTTCTTCTTTTCACCCTAAGATACTTAGCTTTGCTGCAAGTATGCCACCAAAAAATTGCATGAAGAGAAGAATTGTGGCCTGGATTATGAACCTAGAAAAGCAGCAGAGGCAGTGGGAACGATATTTTGTGTTGCAAAACTATACTTAAAGTAATCCTTGTGTAGCTTCAGCATCTGGGGACAAGCAGAAATATATTTCAAAACATGATTTAGAAATGGAAGAAACTTCTGACTTACGTAACACAGAGCCTTTAGTGGGTCATCTTCTGCCTTTCTGGAGAGAAATCTGTGTCCATACTGCTCAGCTTGGATATGAAGTGCAGGTTGTGAGGTCTTCAAAAAGACTCTGAGCCCAGGGATCCCCCTCCTTTACATTTTTTTAAAATATCATGGAATGTCCTTTTTATTATCCTGTTAATTGCTATAGAAGCATGAGTGTGATGACAAGCAAGCCTCTGCTCCCAGATATCTGCCGCCAACATTTGGAAATTAAAAGGGGCAGATGAGGTCCTGCTTTGCCCTCTAAGCTTTCTTGATTCTCTCAGCACCTCTTGCAGACTCCCTGCAGTTTTGTCCTGAAAAAACCCTACATGTTAGAGAAGCACAATTCCCTTTGGCTCCTTGGCCTGCCTACATTGGTACTGGGTGACCTTTCGCCCCCGAAAGGGCAGCTAGGGGTGGACTTGTAGCTGAAGCCTTTTCAACTTCTGCCATCATCTGCTCACCACCAGTGATGCCAGCTTAGGAACGGAGACACCTTGTTGCCGCAATTGAGGTGGTTCGCTGACCCAGCCTACACATAACTTGCATCTTCTGCTCCCACTCCTGTAGTGCCCTCTTAGCGCTTGCCAGAGAGCACCAAGGATGTTGAACAGGGTTCCTGAAGCAAGAAGGACAGAGGAGATCTGAATTAAGCTAGAGACTACTCTTAACCCTATTGATTCTCCGGAACAAGGCGACACCAAACTGCCAGCCTATTGGCCACTTTTTGTTTTTGTTTTGTTTTTGTTGTCTTGCTTTTCAAGCCAAAGTTTGGTTTGTTGCTGTTTATGACAATTTCTGTTGGTTTTTGTATATAAATATTTTAGTTAGGTTGAAAATATGGAATAGGGGAGGGGGGTGTCAGGGCTAACATCAAATCAAGGAAAATTAAGAGGAAGGTCAAGTTTTACGACTTGCATAAATTTTCTAGTGTCATATTTTCCGGAAGTCTGTTTCCATCACAAAGTGGATGGGGGGGGGAGTCGGGGGGGGTTAGGATCGGGCTCCTGCTAGGGGAATGAGACACAGCAAATACCTCTGAACTGCATTACCAGCCACATATGAGGGGAGCCTTCTGTTAGCATTATGGAGAAAAGATGTAGTTTGCATATAGCTCTCTCGCATTTGAAATATCAGATGGTTTGGATGCAAATGGATTTTCCAGGCTATGTAATTCTTCCATTAAGGAAGCTGAGCACCACTGAGTGCTGGTCATGAAAGGCCAAGTGGACCTACTAACACATCCCATTATAAATAATTCCTGGTTTGAGCATCGGTCACCTTGGCCTTTATCTGAGCTGCTGTGCATGCCCTGAAATCTGATTTTGATCAAGGCACTTCCCTGTTAAACGAAAGAACAAGGCTTCCCCTCTTCTGTGCTCGTCAGTGATGTCACTTTGACAATACATTCCCATCTACAGGTATCTCCGAAGCCTCAGAATATCTTAACGAACCGGTCTTGTTATATTGCAGCTTTTTAGTAAGCTATTATACGGTTATCCTTCCTAGAGTGGCTGCAACACCTTTATAGATGTGGGTACAAAGTTAAATTTTGCAGGTCTTCCTAAGAGCAACCCTCAATACTAGAATACATGTGGAGGAACACTTCAGATTTCAAGGGTAGAAACCAAATTTAGCCGAAGTATCCTTTGCTGTGTCCCACTCCTAAAGAGGGAGTTGGAAGGGAATCTGGGAGATATAATGCTGCTTGTCCAGTGCTCCAGCATGCCAGCATCTGAGAGATCCTTAGCTCTTTTGGGGTTGGTGGGCAAGGAGACTAAAATAGGGTGTTGCCGGTTTGCACTGGTTTTAAAATAGGAAAGCGAAAACCCTAACGAACAAGGTGAAGAACCAGTGTAAAGGGTTTTTGTGTGTGTGTTTGTTTTTATTTGTCATGCTCTTGGGAATGTCAAACATGTTTGTAGTATACACCAGTGTGACTTGATTCTTTGTTGCATAAAACACTATTTTGATGATGATATTGTCTGAACAGCCCACCCTTCTCTGCCCCACTCCCTGCCTCCCTTTCCTATTTTGAAATTGCTTTTTATTCTGTAATGAAAAGAAATGAAACCTCCAGTTAATGAGGCAAGCTGATTTCTGGTTGTCGAGTAAAACTGGTCTTTTCCGTGTATTTTGCGGGTGTTCTTCTCCTTCACCCTCCCTTGGTCAGTTTAATCCCAAGACACACAGTGCATCGCTCCCGATTCTCCTCTGTGAAGCAAACTGCAGTAAGATGTCAGTTTTCAGAGCTGTCTGCCATAACTAACGGTGAGGAAAGAACACACTGGGAATAATGTAATCCTCTGCAATAACTTTGTCGAGTTGACATTTCCAGGCTGTGGCCAGGTACATATTAGGAGGACTTCCAGATAAATTGAATCTAAACAGTGCCAGTTGAGGAGGACTGGAAACTGAATAAAACAACAACTGCTCCTCAGCAGTTGCCATCTTTTCTGCCAAGGTCCCCCCCCCCCCCGCCCCAAAGCCGTCCACTGGAGTATTCATTTGGCTGATAGTCTTCATAATGCCACTTAGCTAATAGTGTCCCCCCCCCCTCATTTTGGTTTTTTAAGGAATGATTGGAAGCATCTTGCTTGGTTCTCTCTCTTTCAGTGGCGGAAGATTGGAGTCCAGTTCTTGCTGCTTTAATAAGCAACTTGTCAAGGAATCTAGTTATATATTCAAAATAGTCATGCATTGCAGTTTGGGCAGCTCACCCTGCCTACAGTCTAAAAGAGATAAAAGTAATCCTGGAGATATAATTTCGGGTTAGTTTTTTTAAAAAAATAATAATGTGTAAATAGCTGGGGCAAAACCCTGGCCCAGTGGCAAATGTCAGGCAGGACTGTAGGGCGGTACCAAGACAATTTAGAGTTTACTAACTGCCCAAGTTGATTTAATACTTGGGAGTTTTTCAGTGCAAGGCCTGAAATGCCCCAAACTGATTTGCCCATTCTTGCAGTGTCTCCTGCACCTCTCCCTTGCCAGATCACCTTGGGACATAGGATGCATTGTAGTTAGACGCTCTCCCCTCCTCTGGATCAATTCCCAGGGTGCCCAAGCTGCTTGTCCAGGGTCTCATTTCCCTGTTGACACTGGAGAAGTAGAAGTCTCTAACATCCCTACCCCTGCCCCCTGGTTAAGTATCATATTGTACAGTAGCTTTCAAACCATACAGTATTCATTGGGTTACTCTTATTATTATCAAGTAGCTGGAATTGTGAAGGTCGGAGTAGTTAGATCTTTAGCTTTTATTCCTTTTTTTGTATTACTATCCATGTGTATAAATTATTGATCATGTTGCTGGCTTTTATAAACTCTAAGCAAGGGAGGAGCCCTTCTTCACCCTTTGCAAATGGTAATGAAGCACTGTTTTTAAATAAAAGAGAGAAACACCACTCCTGGACTAAAGTGTTTTTATTCAATAGATTTCATATACGAGTCCCTGCTTCCTGTTTCCATTTACGACAGTGATGGGAATCCTGCGCCAATGGTCTAGAGGATGGGAGTTGTAATCCAGCAACATCTGGAGGGATTTTTCTGCTTTGATCTAAAGAGCAAATCCGATCCCATTAAGGAATGAATTGTGAAGCTCCAAGAAACCAGACCTGGACAAAATGGACAAGCATACAGTACATAGAGGTTTTGACAGAATGCCAGACTATACAATCAAAATAAATCAGAGATGTTTCTGTGATGATTCAGCTTGCTAATTTTTGATGCTCTGAAACATCTGGCATTTCCAGTTTGGAAGGAAAATAGAAAATATGAGAGGAAAGAGGTGCAGGGATAGAGGAAACATGTTTCTTAGCCGTTGAGATATTTAGTGGCTTGTTCCCTAGTATCACTGTAAACCATATCCTGGCCTTTCCTTGTTTCTGAACCTTTAGACAACAGCGCCATCAGCAGTTCAAGGTTGAAGCTTCAGTATCATTAAGGATACTCCCAGGATTTGAACGAAGCTCTAGTCTCCTTGGTAAAATCAAGGTGAAATGAGCTACTTTTGCTGTCCCTACCACCCAACATTGCATGCCTCCCTGTTCACTGAGCCTGGATGTCTGAAATGGGGAAGGCTGCTCACATGGGCTTCCATTCAGTTTGAAATTCTTGGGCAATCAAGGCCTCATGTGGACGCCTATGCACATAGAGCTCTATATGCATGGGCTTCCCGTCTTCAGACACCCGAGCTCAACATGAGGAAGTTGGGTGAGAGCAGCAGTGCAGCACCATTAAATCTGCACACACGACACATGAAAAGGCTTCTTGCCTGACTTTTGTTAAATGCTTTGCCAAGTTATCAGAACCTTGATAAACTAAATTCCTCATCTGGCACTGGTCATTGGCATCTCTTGAATCCTATTTCCTGTGTTTCTGGGCAGAATTAGACAACTGCCATTAACTTGACTCTTCAAGCTATCCTTTTATTATGGCATTACACCATTGGATCAGAGATGCTGAGTTGGTTTTCAGGGGCCTTTTCAAATCTCATTGCTGCAGTAGATTGACTGCATATGGTGGGGCAGTTGCAACCAAGTGAAGTAGTGAAGAGTCTAGGCTTCAAATGGTAAAGCATAGGGAAAGCACTGGATTCAGAAGGACCCAGGATCAGTTCCCAGCACCTGCTGTTCAATAGTCTCAGGTAGCAGAATGGAGAAAGGTCTGAGACCTTTGAAAGCCATTTGCATTACTGGACCAGAAAGACCAATGTTCTCCCTTTATGTGGCAATTACATACGATCATGTCTGACCCCACATCACAATTGAAATATGGGGTAACAGGAATCTGGAAATGCTTGTCTCATTGCATGCAAGGATGATACAAATAGCTGGTTATCCGCATTTGCTAAGACTGCCCTTTGTTGAGTTGATAAACAGCCTCTGTGTCTCAAAACAGTTAAGTGAATCCACCTCAGCACTTAGCAATGACTACACGGGGTATGGAGATCAGCAATTCCGAGGAGATTTATGTCCTGGAAAAGCTTGGGAGTCAATCCCCGTGCTGTCATGCATTTAACCTCTTGCAAACAATTGTTGAAGGTTAATGCGTTTACATTTTGCAAGGTGGTCTGAGATGAGCAGGTAGAAGGTACTTTCAGCTATAAAGTATTAGTCTCTAAAACATTAGCATTTTGCAGGGAGATAAGCCTAATAACTAGAAAGCAAGAGCAAATTACACTCCTGGAAACTGCTTTTAAAGCAGGATTATTTTTGCAATTACCGGAGATATTGCTAGCCCATCCTTTACAATGTGCACTGGGCTTGGTAGCAGTGCCACATGGTGGCTGAATAGATGTAAATAGAATATCCTCCTTTAGTTAATAGTTTGGGGTCAGTGACAAACTTGGGTTGGAAGAGTGGACTTGTTGGATCAGTCACTTTGAGAAAGAGCATAATACAGATGTAGCAACAACAAAAAAGAGAATTTTTTTCAAGAAACCTAAAGCACCATAATTTGAAACACAAGATTATGGATTAGATTGCATGATAGAGCCTTGATCCAGCAAGGGAGGCTCCTCCACACAAGCTCAGACTACATGGTACTGATTCAGATCTGAAATTCATGGTAGCCATCATGCATTTTTGAGCCATATGCCTTTTGATGGAGAGGTGCACTACCTTCTGGAGCTGCAAATCTTTATGTACATTGATTGCATGTGAGCAGAGCTGATGGCATAAGCCAGTTGAATGTCTGGCTGCTTTCACACTATTTGTCTTTTCTGTTGTTGAATTTGTGAATTCGATTGGTGTACATAACGCAAATTATGGTGCATTTTAATTTTCAAATAAGGTACTAGAAATGTGATGTAATTAAAAATTGTCTGCTGGGGTTATCATTTGAAAACCACGTGTGTTTGTGTTTCTAAGAACACAGAAATACAATTAGCATTTGATCCCATTGGCTGTTCCCAAATATTCCTTGGGAAATGTAGCTTCCATCTCTGCACTGGGATTTCTACAAGTCAGTTGTAGCCTACTCCATTGTGTACTGAATCATAGAATTGTAGAGTTGGAAGGGACCATGAGGGTCAGCACTTTGCCTCTTATTGCCAGTCCAACATTAACCATCAATTACAAAAATCCTTGCTCTTTTACTATAGTGCCTTGTTTTTATCTGTAAGCAGTCTTAAGTCTTGTCAGGGAAAATGGTGTGGTATAAATAACTACTACTACTACTTGTTGTTGTTTACTCGTTTAGTCGTGTCCGACTCTTCGTGACCCCATGGACCAGAGCACACTAGGCACATCTGTCTTCCACTGCCTCCAGCAGTTTAGTCAAACACATGCTGGTAGCTTTGAGAACACTGTCCAACCATCTTGTCCTCTGTCTTCCCCTTCTCCTTGTGCCCTCCATCTTTCCCAACATCAGGGTCTTTTCCAGTCTTCTCTTCTCATGAGGTGGCCAAAGTATTGGAGCCTCAGCTTCAGGATCTGTCCTTCCAGTGAGCACTCAGGGCTGATTTCCTTCAGAATGGAGGAATTTTGTTTGTTTTAAGGCATACTACTACTACTAATAATAATAATAATTTGGACTTTTTCTGTGCTATGTGGCTGTATAAACACAGTGAAGTGCAAACACCAAGAGAAATGCTTTATTCCTAAACCTAGTATTAAATATTTTTGTTTTCTCATAATTGATAGAGAAACCAGCTTTTCTTCCTCTGAAGTAGCACTGCCAGTTCTCAATATGTGCTATACCAGAAGGCAGAACTTTCATCTGGGAGGCTGTGATAGTTGGCTCTCTTGTTGCTATGAGCAAATCCATGATCAGAATTGTCTGGAGACTCTGCAGCCTGTATCTTCTCTCCTGTGTGAGCCAGGGCAAGCTGTCAGATTTCCTGGCCTTTAGCGCCCCTCCCCCCCCACTTCATTTTGCTTGCTTTAAGGCATGCTGAGTGCTACACTCTTAGATTAAACCAGATTTTTATTAATGGATGGAAATATAAATCACCCAAATCCACTTTGTCTAGAAACAACCAACTAAAATGCACTAATTTTTTATATATTTATATAGTACATCCTTACAGGCTCAAACTGTTTGAAATTACATAGTCTAGCTCTTATGACCAGACTAGTAGTAACTTTATATTGCAGCTGGAGGCGGTTTGAAGTTTTATCTATTTTAACAGATAACTATGCCACCTTTCAGTATTCAGGCAGCTAACAATATGAATTAAAACTGCATGTAACAACAAGCACCAAGTAAACTCGAGGTAAAAGGAGACTAACACATAGCAATTAGCAGCAACAAAAGAAGCAAGAGCAGCATGAAAATATTATCCCCTAAAGCAATAAGAGTCCTGCACCTTACAGTATAGTTGTTTTTTGCTGATGGACAGAACAATTCTAAATGATGCCAGGGAAGAGAGGAGTGACAGGGCTGGCTGAAGCTTTGCCAGCTCATGCCAGGCTTAGTGGAAGGTAGGATGGATGGATTCCCCCATTTTTGCTGTGCCAACTCCAGCACAGGACCATAAGTCTTTGGATCTCAAGTCCAAAACCTCTAGCATTCCACTGCATGGTGGGCCTTTCTGTTGGCTACTACCAGTCAGTGGCAGCTTCCTGTTTATGCATCTAGTGTCGTAAATCTGTGGCAGAGAGACATGGGAAGCAACAGGGCCCACTCTGCTGAGACACCACCTCCATTTGATGCCTCCACTCTCTCTCAACTGCGTGGTCATTAGAACCATCAGGTATAGCCCTGCTTCCAGTTCACCACCCATCTAATCTCTGATGATGGGGACTCTTGGAAGAAGGCTATTACTTAAGATCTTGATGGGCAAGTTCATGTGAGAACAGACAGATATAAAGATAGTGGATTACACCTATAGTCACCTTATACATTCACAGCTGAGGGAGGGTCAGTGGTTAGAATCCACGCAACAGGGTGAGCTCCCATTGCTTTGTCCCAGCTTCTCCCAACCTAGCAGTTTGAAAGCAGACCAGTGCGAGTAGATAAATAGGTACCGCTGCAGCAGGAAGGTAAACAGTGTTTCCATGCACTCTGGCACTCATTACTGTCCTCCGTGTGCCAGTAGCAGTTTAGTCATGCTAGCCACGTGCCCTGGAAAGCTGTGGACAAACGTTGGCTCCCTCGGTCTGAAAGTGAGATGAGTGCCGCACCCCATAGTTGCCTTTGACTGGACAGAACTGTCCAGGGGTCCCTTCCCTTTACCAAAGAAGAAGAAGTCACAGCTGAGCAGTCGGTTGAACCAAAGTCTCCCAGTTCATAGTGCACGCTTTTAAGATTTCACTTTACCAACTCCCATGCTTAAATTCTCTTGATTTCTCAGTTATGCGTCAACTCAATATAAATTAGTTGTGTCTTTGCTTTTTGAAAAAATAAAAGAAATGCAGCCAAATTATTTAGGAATAGCCATTTACAAACTTGGGGAAGGGATGCAGATCAGTGTTTTGCATGCAAAAGCTCCAAGGTTCAATCCTTGGCATCTCCAGGTAGCCCTGGAAAAGCATCTGCCTGAAACCCCAGAGAGCCATTGTCTTGTCAGTGTAGAGACAACACTGAGCACAATGGACCTGGTATGCAGCAGCTTTCTATGTTCCTCTCCCCTTCTTTTCATTTTCCTGCCCCAGCATCTGGCTTTGCTTCCCACACTTCTCCAGGGCCACCACCGCGTTTGACTCAGAGGCATGACATGGTATGCTGCCCATGTCTTAACAGCACAGTGGTATTAGGCAAATAGCGTATAGTGTGCCGTCTCCAAGTCTCCTGGTTTGTCTGCATCCACATGGAAGGAATTTGCTTTCCATAAATATCTCACAGAATTGATCAGCTGTGCGTGTGAAGCAGTTGACAGCTGTCCCTGAGGAACCCAGCATCTTTTGAGCAGAATGTCCCAGCAACACCCCCTGGTCTTACATTCCTCAGATGTATAAATGTGGGGATGCAGCAGCCTTCAGTGACCCATGGGTATTCCGAGTGGTTTTATAAAAAATGCTACAGCCAGCCTTCCTTGCCTATATTGGCTGTTCTCTCAACACCTTCATTGTTTTCGTTTCAGAAATTATATCAGATGTACTTGGTGACTCTGGAAACTTGGGAGTGTCTCTTGGGAGCTTAAAAGGAAATGAGTCCAGTTGAAGTAAGGAAGGAGCACTTAAGTTTCCTGCTAAGTTAAGCCCTTTGTCTCAGTGCCAGATCAACATATAAGCTAAACAAGCTATGGCTTAGGGCCCCACTCTCTTGGGTCCCCCCAAAAAAATTAAAGGGGAAAAACCCCGGATGTACATTTCCAATCGTATTTCAGTTCAACAATTACTTGGATAAAATACATATTTTGTTATGTGCAAATGGCTTTATATACCTATTAGCTCCATAAATTACTATATAGCATACATTCAATACAAAAAACAGTGACAATTTGTTGTTGACAAAGGACAGCTGGACATATAAAGGGCCCCATTACCTTCAGTAGCTTAGGGCTTCATCAAACCTAAATCTGGCCCTGCTTTCTCTTCTCCAAGACATGAAGCCTGGTTTTATGCAATTTATGCTGATAATAGTTTATGCCATCTGTGACTGATACTATGATCATCTGCAATTTGTGTTCTTTTGTTTACAGGGATAATAATATAATATAATATAATATAATATAATATAATATAATATAATATAATATAATATAATATTTACTGTACAGAAGTGCAGCTCCTCCTAAAACTAGGCACTAAGCTCAAGTTGCTGCCCCTGAACACTAGTAGTGGACTTGAAACAAATCTCCTCCTTCAAGGGATGCTACAGCCACGTTTCAAATGAATATGGACAGCTGAACAGACTACTTGGTGGGGAACTCCTGCAAGCACTGTTTGAACTATAGATGCAGAATGCTGGAATATAGAGCCAATTCTTGTTCGCACCAATGGACTGAGAGCAGATGGTGAGTGCTACCTGTGAGTGTCATGCTTTCCGCCTACAAAGAAGCGCTTTCTTGTGGGAATCATGCAATGCTGTGGTGCTAAAGACTCACAACTCCCACCAGCCTCGGGTAGTATGGGCAGTTGTTAGGGGTGATAGGAATTGTAGTCCACAAACATTTCGATTTTCTTCAGTGTTTCCTGTGTATAGTTCTGCTAGCCTAACCCTACTTACCCTGTTCTTCTTCACAACTCTTTGTAAACTGCTTTGAAGCCTATTTTGGCATTAAGCAGCCTAAAAATCTAAATAAATTAAAAAATCTCAGCAATACCAATGAACTTATCAAAATATGATTTTATTTTTTTCCAGTTTTGAACAAGTTTACAATGAACATGTTACAAGGACATGCTGGGAGTATCACTGTATTTTCTTACTGTTCCCAGTCTTGTAATTATTTGTTTCCAGTGTTTGATTAGCAAGTCTTCAGCATGACAGACTCCAAACAGTAGATCATTAATAAAATCACAGTAAAATACATTGTAGCGGACAGCCTAAAATAAATTATCGGCCCAGAACCCTCATCTATAACACCTTAAAGGCCTGGGGAAAAGGTTTTTCACCAAGAGTCCCATCTCTCCCCCCTCCCCCCGCCAAAAGGCTGGGATTTTATTTTATTTTTTTATTTTTTATTGAATGTTTTCACGTAACAAATTGTTCCAAAAAATCATCTTCATTACAGTATATTTCCCCCCATTTTCCCCTCCCCCTCCCTACGACTTCCTTCAGCTCCTCTCTCTGATTTTTTTAATGATTTTTTTAATGAACTGGACTCCTTGGCAGGTTTTGAATAAACATACACAAACATTGTTGCTAATATAATAGATAGATAACTTGAGGATTTTTATAACATGCAGAGAATAATTATTTTATTTTCAATATGTTTTATTTAAATTTGAAAGAAAATACAAAGATTAATATCAGGTATCTTTTTACCAAGCTTAAAAAACTAATCTAAATAAAAACACAGATCAGAAAGGAAAAAGGAAAAACAAGATGAAAAGAAAAAAGAAGAGAAAAAGAGCATCAAATTCTTCATCTGTATGTAGAAATGTATTCCAAGGTATCTACTCCAACATAACAGCCAGCAAATCTACTTTCTATAAACCAGTATTATCTTAAATCCTCAAACCCAGATATCATAAGTTCATTTTCTGTTTCATGCTAAAATCGTGTAAGAAGTTTCCAGTCTTTAGTAAATGTTGACAATGATTTTTCTCTGATTAAACACATAAATGACTTAGCTGCCATTTCAGCTAAGTCCAATAATTTTAACAACCATTCCTCCACTGTAGCTAATGATTATTCTTTCCATCTGTGTGCATTTAAAAGTCTCACTCTGTAATCATATACTGAAATGAAGTTTTATCATCTTTCTCTAACTGTATATCCATAAGTCCCAGCAGGAGGAGCTCTGGTTTCAGTTGAACATTAACCTTCAAAATTCTCTATATTTGTGTATGCATTTGTATCCATAAATTTTTGGTTTTTATACACATCCACCAGGCATGATAAAATGTCTTGGGAATTAATTTTAGAGATGGGGCAGGACGTTAGAATTGACCTTGTTTTAAGCTAGCTATAGTCTGATCTGCTTCTCCAAGCTCCCCAATGATCCCAGAAAAGGAAAGGTTGGAGGATGGATGGCGGCTAACAGATTGAGGTTAAATCCTGACATGACAGAAATACTGTTTAGAGGGGATGGGGCAGGCGTATGTGGGGGACTCCCTGATCCTGAATGGGGTAACTGTGCCCCTGAAGGACCTGGTGCGCAGCCTGGGAGTCATTTTGGACTTGCAGCTGTCCATGGAGGCGCAGGTCAATTCTGTGTCCAGGGCAGCTGTCTACCAGCTCCTTCTGGTACACAGGCTGAGACCCTATCTGCCCTCAGACTGTCTCGCCAGAGTGGTACATGCTCTAGTTATCTCCCGCTTGGACTACTGCAATGTGCTCTACATGGGGCTACTTTTGAAGGTGACCCAGAAACTACAACTAATCCAGAATGCAGCAGCTAGACTGGTGATTGGGAGTGGCTGCCAAAACCATATAACACCGGTCTTGAAAGACCTACATTGGCTCCCAGTACGTTTCCGAGCACAATTTAAAGCCCTAAATGGCCTCAGCCCAGTATACCTGAAGGAGTGCCTCCACCCCCCATCGTTCTGCCTGGACACTGAGGTCCAGCGCCGAGGGCCTTCTGGCGGTTCCCTCACTGCGAGAAGTGAAGCTACAGGGAACCAGGGAGAGGGCCTTCTCGGTAGTGGCGTCCCCCTTGTGGAATGCCCTTCCAGCAGATGTCAAAGCGATAAACAACTACCTGACATTCAGAAGACATCTTAAGGCAGCCCTGTTTAGGGAAGTTTTTAATGACTGACCTTTAATGTTTGTTTGTTTTTTGTTGGAAGCCACCAAGAGTGGCTGGGGAAACCCAGCCAGATGTGTGGGGTATAAATAATAAATCATTACTATTACTATCCAGAAGGAGGAATAACCATGTTTACTGCCTGGGCTGACGTTACCAACCAATGAGCTCACAATGTGGTTGGGGTCCCCGGTTCAGTCCCATTCTTCTTTCAGTTCCATGTAGAACTTTGTCAGGTTCTGCACCATCTCCTCCAACTTATTAGCCTTGGCTCTGAGCTCATCTGCCTTTTCTGTCTTGGCCCCGTTTGACAAGTCTATGGCACCCTTAGTAATGAAGTAAGCATCCACTGCAAGAAAAACCCCAGATGCCACGGCCCCTGCCACTCTAGCAGTCTTGCTCGCTGCGAGGGCGGTTCCTTTAAATGCCTCATCGACCTGATCAATCCCCTTGATTGCACTCCTGGCTACGGTCCCTACTGTACTTGCTTCCTTGGCCAAACCCTTCAAGGCAGGATTAGTGCTAGCCACTGCCAATGCCTCTACATTTGCTGCAATGTCTGTCGCTTTGTCAACCACTGTTGGAATGAACCGAGCAACAGCACAACCCGAAGTGATTGCCGTTTTGGCTACTTCCAGATTAACGTCATCTGGGGGCAGTTGAGAGTTGAAACCAATTTTCTCGAGGCTCAGCACCATTCTTAGGCTCTTCTCACATTCGTTTATCAGTTCTTGCGATTTTTTCTTCTCCATTGAATGAATAATGCTCTCGGACACACCAGCAGAAATGCCAGTTACTCCTGACGCTATCCCTAAACCCATGCCTGTGGCTGTCAGGATTAAACTTGCGCCTGCTGTTACAGGGGTCAAGGCCAGTCCCACGATGGTCAGGATACCAGAAACTGCACTTGCAGAGCTGGCAGTAACGCTGGCAATGGTGCAATCCTTATGGGTCTTGTCAATGTCGTCTGCCCTTTCCCGAAGGGATTGGATGCACACCTCAATCTCTTTTTTCTTGTCAGGGAATTCTTTGAGAAAATGAGCAATAGCTTCATCAAGAGCTTTCTCTGAAGGCATGTTTCCTGCATTTCTGCAAATATAAATACATATTAAAAATGGGGCTAAAAGATAGGTCCCCTCCCCCCAAAAAATTTCCTGCATCCCCTACAAATCTGTGCTTCCTGAGAAAGCAGACATAAAACATATGCATATAATTACAGAAACACGTAGAATTCAGTATTTAAATTGAACATCTCTTAGGGAAAATGGTCTTCGGATGCAATTCTAAAAAGTGGCGGGGGAGGAGAACAAAAGGCAGGGACCCAACACAACCAATGCTCTGCTGGGCTCTTGCTAGAAGGCAGAAGTGATGGTGGTGCTCTAGTGCTCATCTCCTGTTTTGTTTTGCATTTTTATTTCCCCCCAAAATTCACTTCCTGAGCTCCAGGATTTGCATTGCTTCCCTCCTGTTTGGAGGCTTATTTTGGGAGAGTGGGTAAGCTACGGGTCCTTTAGATCAGTATGTTCCTCCAACCGGTTCCTTGCACACACCCTGACATGAGAGCAGCTTAATGCTTTGGGGGTTTCTGAAATGCTGGAGAGGAGATCTATGAGGTTGGGTTTCCCATTCTGTCTGCAAAAGAGTGGGGTCTGATCCTATGGTCCCTTGGGATGTCCCACCTAGTATGGTCTGGAGGAACATGGAGGCACCTGGTGAACTGGGGAACCCCTTGGAAGATGGGGAAAGGGGCTGCCCTCTTTTTATTCTGCACAATATCCCTGGTCTTCAGGACTCAAAACAGGATCAGATAATAGTCTTTCTCCGTTTACTCAGCTGGGAAGTGTGAAGCCTCCCACTACTTCTTTTCTAGTTTATCACACACACACACACACACACACACACACACACACACACACTTTTCAAGTTTATACATTTCACTAATTTGACATTCATTTTGACATTTCAAAACTTGACTTCCATCCCCCTCTTTCTGCAGTTCCTTAAATTTATTCTTCTGCATATCCAAATTAACTTAATTTGCTCATTTATTCATCTTCTTTAGATATAGACTCTTATAATACTACTGGTTGTTACAATAATCCTGCCAATGTTTTTATCTGTTTATAATTTATCTGTAAATATTCAATAAACTATTTACATTCTTTTATTAAAAAAAATTGTTATCTTGATTTCTTATTCTTCTGGTAAGTTTCACCATTTTTGCATAGTCCATAATTTTTTGTATCCATTCTTTCTTTATTGGGACTTCTGCATCTTTCCATTTTGGGGCAAGTAACATTCTTGCTGCTGCAGTAGCATACATGAATAATTTTTGATACATTTTAGGTAGTTCTGTCCCTATAATTCCCAAAAGAAAAGCTTCTGGTTTTTTTTGTTTTTTTTTTACAAAAGTTACTTTAAGCATCCTTTTCATTTCATTATATATCATTTCCTTTCCCAGTAAGCTTTGACCTTACTACAAGACCACCACATACGATAAAAAGAACCTTCTTTCTCATTACATTTCCAACACTTACTTGATTTAGATTTATACATTTTTGAAACCTTACTCAGTGTTAGATACCATCGATATATCATTTTCATATAATTTTCTCTTAGACCATAGCATGCTATAAATTTTATACCCATATTCCACAATCGTTCCCATGCTTCCATATCTAAAGTCGTACCTTGGAAGTCTTTTGGAATCCGTTCGGCTTCCAAAACGTTCAGAAACCAAAGCGTAACTTCTGATTGGCTGCAGTAAGCTCCTGCAGCCAATCGGATGCCCCGTCGGCAGTGGCGTAGCGTGGTTTGTCAGCACCCAGGGCAAGGCAAGTAATTTGTGCCCCCTAACCTGTGGATTTGCGCCCCCTAACCCTAACCCCCAGGTGTTGCGCTCGGTGTGGCCGGCCCCCCTGCACCCCCCACGCTACACCACTGCCCGTCGGACGTTCGGCTTCCAAAAATAGTTCACAAACCATAACAATCGCTTCCGGGTTTGCGGCATTTGGGAGCCAAAGCGTTCGAGAACTAGGCTGTTTGAAAAGCAAGGCATGACTGTATATTATGACCAATATCTATTGCCCAATGTATCACTGAGGATTCTGGGAGATGCTTTGGGCTCCTTTTATATGCAATGAACAAAGGTAACAATTAGAATACCGGCAGCTTGAGAACTACCTTTGGAATTCTGACATTCTCCAGCAGCAATTTGGGCAGGTGCCACACAGATGCTAAATGGTAAATCCGCTCTTCTCAGCTTGAGTGTACTTTAGTCTGGAAAAGAAAACAACTAGATAGATGAAGGTGAACCAAGATAAGAAATCTCCCAATGAAACTAACTTCAGTAATATCATTATAATTCTTACAAACATCTGATCTTCATGCTCTAGCCATGTCTGTAAGCTCTTAGGACTGAGCTAGAAAATACTTTTGACCAAAATTTGCATTTTTTATAAATATTTTTGCACTACACTTCAGTAAGAGTTGCCGTGGTACATTTTCGGGGTGGGGGTGGGGGAATGCAAATACAATTAAAATGCAAATTTATTTATTTTTATTTAAACAATTTATATACTACTTACCTACAATGGTCTCTAGGTGGTATGCAAACACACAACACATAAAACTGTTAAAACCATAAATTCAGACTTCAATTAAAATGCCTGCTAGATTTTTTTTTTTTAAGTCATTGGAAGTTCAGTAGGGAGGGAGCTTGTCTGACTTTAACGGGAAGGAAGTTCCACAAAATTGGGCCCACAATAGGAAACATGCAGTTCCTTGTGCATACAAGCATCCAAGCCGCTGGGGATCACGAACTGTGGCTTCCTCCAAGATTTAAATAATCATAAAAACAAGGGGGGAAAGCAGAATATTTTAAAAAACATAAAAGGAAAGGAGAGGGACTAGCAGATTTAAAACTATGTCTGAAAAAATAGGAAAGCAAATGTTTTACCTGGTACCAAAATGACAATGGAATCTGTCCTAGGTGGAGAATGTGAACATACCATAATTGAGGTGCCCATCCTCTGTTCCCCACCCACTACACCACATGGGACACAGGCAGTCCTTCAAGTATCTTGGCCCCACAATGAGATATGTTTTAAAGGTCAAAACTTTTAAAATTGGGTAATTGAGCCTACAGACTGACTGGAAACATAATCATGTAACCCAGACTCCCCCAGCTTGCGGGGCTCTATACCCGTTTTGAACTATATCTCCCTTCAGTCTCAGTAGGTCCAAAATTCTCTCTGGGTTGGAGAAGGTTATGTAACCCATTTAACTAGCTAGTATTTCAGCCCAGTGATATTTCCCATGCAAAGGAGGGAATGACAGGGCTATCCTTTGTCCCTAATGCTCTTTGCTTTATCTGTCAAGCCATTTGCAAAAGCTGTTAAGAGGGAATCCTAGCATAAAGGATGCTGGAATCTCTTTCATTTTCACAGTACAGTGGTACCTCGTGTTATGTACCGTCCCCCTTATGAATCCTTCGGGTTACGTGCTCCGCTAACCTGGAGTAGATCCCCTTGTTGCAAACTTTGTCCCAGGATGTGAGCGGAAATCATGCTCCGGTGGCACAGCAGCAGCGGGAGGCACCATTAGCGAAAGCGCACCTCATGTTACGAGCAGTTTCCAGTTATGAACGGACCTCAGGAACAGATTAAGTTCACAACCAGAAGTACCACTGTATGACGTAACATCTGGGTTCAAAGGTAACTTGCACAAAATCAAGAATTAAGCCAACCAATTTTTCTTTTAGGATTCAGGAAACTATTAAGTATGCCAGTGCAAATGTTTAAACACAGTATGAAAGTACCTAGGAGGAATCCTCATTATTTCAAACAGGGCCGATCTCTTAGAAAACAATTGCATTAAGCTAATTAGATCTATTAAGGCAGAGTTTAAAGAGTGGGGGAAAATTAAAGCTATTGTGGCTCATGCAAATCCACACACTTAAAACGGTTGTGTTGCCAAAGCTCCTGTTTTACTTTCAATCTAAACCAGCGATAATCCCCAGGAAATTAATTAAGAATTGGCAGAAGATACTGAGTGAATTCATGGGGAGTAGTGTCAAAGGCCAGCATCTTAGGACAGGGATCTAAATGTCTCGAAACAAGTGTCATAGTAATTGTGCAGCTCAGCTACAATTTGTTCATTTCTTACTTGATCCATCATGTCAAACCGAATGTCAGGCTTTAGGGGGGAAATGGACCTAGAAAGCTATACTCCAGAAAACCTCCAAACTAGTGCCTGCACAAGTTTTGAACAACAAGTCCCATTAGTACCAGTTGCCATTGTTTGGGTAATTCAAAACATCTATAGCAGGTGTGCAGAACCTCTGCTCTGCAGGCCAAAGTTGGCCCAGCGTGAGTCCTAGTTTGACCTGTGAAGTCATTTCCCCCAAACCACACCCACCTGCTGCACACCTGACATCATATGTGATGTCATGTATGGGGCAGGTATGAGGATGAGTATATATCCATACATCATAAGATTGCAGGACAGTGCACAGAATAAAATACAGGATAAAAACAAGTAAATAAGTAAAACAAAACAGCAAAACAATACCCCAGCGGCGTAGCGTGGGTTATCAGCACCCGGGGCAAGGCAAGTAATTTGCGCCCCCTAACCCGGGGCAGGCAAGTAATTTGCGCCCCCTAACCCGGGGCAAGGCAAGTACAGTAATTTACTCTCCCAAGCAGCAGCAGCGAGGCTTCTCTTTCCCCCGCGCTCTCCCGGAGCTGCCTCTTTTCTTTCCTTTTTCCCCTTTCTCCAAGGCTTTTCGCTTTCTCTCCTTAATTGATTCCCCCTCCACACCTCAGCGTTTCCTGGCTGCTCCCCCCCTTCCCCTCTCTCTCCTCCTCGCTCTGCTTGCCTTGCCCTGCCCTGCCTGAGGGCGCCCTGAGGAGACTCTGCTCTCCTTTTTGACCAGGCGAGGTGGAAAAAAGGGGGGAAAGTCTCTTCCCGCCCCACGCCAGACTCCCTGCTCAGCTCGGCTCACTATCCAGGTGGCCAGTGGAGAGAGAGCCGCAATTACCATAAAGCTCCTCTCCCTTCGCTTCGCCAAGCTGTCAAAGCCCGGCAGCAGCGGCAACGGCAGCAGCAGGCGCAGCCAGACCCCCGCTAGCCAGCCCGCCCGCCCGCCCGCCCGCCCGGCTTCCTCTCCTTTTTTTGCCCGCGGCAGAAGGCTTCACTCTCCCCCTTCCGCGACCTCCTCGCCAAGCCGAGCGAGCGCGGGCTCCCTAACCCGTGGATTTTAGTAGGGGCAGAGAGCTGCTAGTGCGAGTGCACCCCCCGCCCATGTTGCGCCCAGTGCGGCCGGCACCCCTGGCACCCCCCACGCTACGCCACTGCAATACCCCCCCTTCCCACAGACACATTTAAAAGGCTGTAGAATATTAATCAGCCAAAGGCCTGGTTGAAGAGGAACGCTTTTGCCTGGCGCCTAAAAATATATAATGAAGGTGCCAGGTGAACCTCACTAGGGGAGAGCATTCCACAAACAGAGAGCCACTACAGCAGGCATAGGCAAACTCGGCCCTCCAGATGTTTTGGGACTACCATTCCCATCATCCCTGACCACTGGTCCTGTTAGCTAGGGATGATGGGGTTTTTAGTCCCAAAACATCTGGAGGGCCGAGTCTGCCTATGCCTGCACTACAGAGAAGGCCCGTTCTTGTGTTGCCATCTTCCAGACGTCACATGGAAAAGGCACACAAAGAGGGGCCTCAAATGATGAAGGCAGAGGCCAGGACGATTTATATCAGTGCCGACTTTTCTTATATTCCATTTCTCATACTCAGGGGAGGGTGTCCATGCTAATGTCGTGAAAACAGCAGCACTCATGCCCAGGAGGAACTTATCAGCAAAATGGCGGTGAAGTTTTTAGAAATATGCACACAACACAAAAAGGGGGGGGGGGAAACCTAAGCAAGAAATTCCATTAACAGCCCTATGACTAATGATTATGTCCAGTCGGCACAGAAAAATACTGTTATTTAAATGGGGGGATGTAAAATCACCAGGGAGGGGGAACGGAATGGAGTACTCTGGAGGGGAGCATGGCTGGCCTAACTGTACAGGAGCTCATACTTCATACTGTAGCATTTTGATGCAGGCCCCACCTGTAAGTTCCCAGCAGAGTAGATGGGTTAGTTTGTTGTAGCAACAGAGTCCTAGCACCATAAAGGCTAACAGTTTATTATAGACCATAAAACTTAATGTCATAATATGTTTTTCAAAGTGCCACAAGACCTTCTGTTATTTTTGACCTACTTGTAGCATCTTTACTGCTCAGTTTCAGCCATGTGGCATTTTGTAGCCACTCTGCCACATGCTCCCAGGCCCAGCACTGGTTTTGAGTTGGCAAGGGGACTTTCACCACTCATTTACACTGACATTGTTTTTCTTTTATATTCTTTATTGAAAAATAACTAAAATAACACGTCCGCCCCCTTTTTTTGTAATATACACAGTATCTTTTTTGTTGTTCTGTTTTGTTTCCTACAAAATGGGAATTGTAGTCCAGCAACATCTGGAGGGCATCAGGTGCCACATCTATGCTATAGGCATCTGGATGGAAGAAAAGAGGAGTTGGAACTGAATTATCCCTAGTGGGATAAACAGCTAAAGCCCTGAAGCAGGATGGAATAATCTGGGCTGGGGCTGGGTGTGGTAGAAGCAGGAAAATGCTGCAGGATATATTGTCTTTAATGGAGAATGAGGGACCAGGGCCAGACTGTTTCATGGCATGAGTAACAGGGTGGGCTTCCGTGGCGGCTATGCAGGCACAACTACATTCCCAGTCTCGGGCTTGTGGAATCAGAAGACACAGACGCTTCAGCATCTGACAGAGGAAAATTGAGGTAAAAGAGGCACTGAGGAAGGTAAACGAGGAAGCCACACTTTGTTCCCACCAAAGAAATGTGGAACTCCTTGTTTTCCCCCATGTATGCCGCTTCTGAGCATATTCAGCCATATACACATCCTCAATGCCATATATTTCTCATCTTCTGTTATTAACTCAGCATCTCACGCAAAATACTATCATATTCAGAATTACAAAATTGAAAGAGCATTGTTTTGGCCTAAAAAATTAATGTTAGGGAGAAAAGCTCCAGCTTTGGTTGATAACTCAGTACACATAAACAGAATGCACTCCCCCAATCTGTCCAAATAATGTGGAAATAGTTACTGCATTTATTAAGCAGGTGCAGTTTGATATTACATGTGTAGCAATGAACTTGATTGCCAACCCAAACTCTCCCACCAGCCTGTTCCACTTGCCTATAGCACAGATGTGGCACCTGATGCCCTCCAGATGTTGCTGGACTACAACTCCCATCGTCCATGACTGTTGGCCGTGCTGGATAGGGCTGGTGGGAGTTGTAGGCCAATGACACCTGGAGGGCAACAGATCTTCTCTCACATCCATCAAGAACCCACAGGCTGCAGCCTAGGTGTTCCTAATAAAACAATCCCAGTAGCTCTCAGGTGCCACACCTGCCGATAAGGAAGCTGGAAGTGGATCAACTCACCACCCTTTTCTCAGTTTTGCTGCTGGAAAATGAAAGCTATCTCAAATTCTCTCTAGTAACCTTCTCTCTCTCTCTCTCTCTGTGTGTGTGTGTGTGTGTCTCTTTCTCTTTCTCTTTCTGCCTCTCTCATACATACACCACCCCTCCCATCCTTGGTAGCTGCTGATAGGAACAAAGGAAAGATGAAAGCAAACACACCCAAAGGGCTGCTCTTATTGACTGTACAGTGGTACCTCAGGTTAAGTACTTAATTCGTTCAGGAGGTCCGTTCTTAACCTGAAGCACCACTTTAGCTAATGGGGCCTCCTGCTGCCACTGCACGATTTCTGTTCTCATTCTGAAGCAAAGTTCTTAACCTGAAGCACTATTTCTGGGTTAGTGGTGTCTGTAACCTGAAGCGTATGTAACCCGAGGTACCACTGTAATCCAATCATCCTCATCTGCTAAATTCGGGGTGCAGGGTGTGGATTCTCATGAAGCCAAATTGCACCACCAGCACACAAAAGTAAGGGACCAGCAGGTTTTGGGGAGTCACAAAGTTTGCAGGAGGACCAAAAGCGACAGACTAAGCATGCGAAACGAGCACAGAATCTCGATTTGATTGTTGGAGGGGAAACAACAAAGCTGTGCGTACGGGTGTGGAAATGGGGTTTCCAAGGCGAAGGCATAGCTGGCTGGCGCAATGAAAAAGAACAAACCATGGGCTCTGTCCGGCAGCGTTTCGTGGCAGGTTCCCCTCATCTCCCAACTCTCGGATTGTCATGCAATTCTCCTCCAAAACCTATTAAATATTAGACTCACCTTTCTGACTTCCGACTGCCTGTTTTCTACGACACGGAGGCTCAAAGATGTCTGAGGCAGAGCAGAGGGGAAACCGAAACTGAAACGTGGGCGGACTTCGGGCTTGTTGGGACACGTGAACACGCGAGAGGAACCCAATGGGCAATGGCAGGAGATGTTTGCCGTTTGGACGCAGGGAGGAGAGGGGGTTAAGTCCAGCAACAGAAGCTCCGTCGGCGGTGCGCTTGTATTTGTTTTGAAAGACGAGAGGGTCTTGGCCGGAGCGCGGGGCGAGCAAGAAACTAAGTTGAGAAGGGGAGGAGGCTGGTGGAGGAGTTTATGAAGGAAGAGCCCGGGGATGAGGGGGGGTGCGAAGAAGAGAGGCTGCCTGCTCGTGCGCAGTCGGAGGCGCGGGGAAAAGCCGTGCTGGGGCACAAATGGGCCAAGACCCCCCGGATTCCACAGGCGCGGCCCTCTTGCGGGGAAGTCGCTGGGGATCCTCGTGGCGAACTTGCGGGGATTGAAACCCCAATTTATTCCAACAGGAAAACCCGCCATTCCCCGCCCCCCGCGCATTTCCTGACAGCACTTCCAGCAATTGTCCAGTAGCACCTTAGAAACCAGCTAAGTTTGTTCTTGGTGTAAGCTTTCCTGTGCATGCACGAAAGCTTATACTGTACCAAGAACAAACTTAGTTGGCCTCTAAGGTGCTACTGGACAATTTTTTTTTAATCTTTGGACTGCGTCAGACCAACACTGCTACCTACCTGATTCAAGAACGCAGTTTAATGTTGCAAACTTACTGTTCAGTCTTTTTCAGACGGATAGTGGCAAAATGATTGTAATTGCTTGCTTGCTGTATTTTCCATGGAAAAATGCTCAGATCAGCTATCCCTGACCTTTTCCCCAACAACAACAATAATGTATTGTTTATACCCCACCCATTTGGCTGGGTTTCCCAAGCCACCCTGGGCAGCTTCCAACAAAATATTTAAAATACAATAAAACATCAAACATTAAAAACTTCCCTAAACAGGACTGCCTTTTCAAATGTCTCCTAAAAGTCAGATAGTTGTTTATTTCCTTGACATCTGATGGGAGGGCGTTCAACAGGGTGGATGCCACTATCAAGAAGGCCCTCTGCCAGGCTCCCTGTAACTTCACTTCTCGCAGTGAGGGAACTGCCAAAAGGCCCTTGGAGCTGGACCTCAGTGTCCGGGCTGAACAATAGGGGGAAGCGCAGACCAACTACCCTGTGCAGAGCTAGAATGTGGGATCCAAATAAACTGTCAATATAACCAATCACTTAAAAATGCTCTAAAACGTATCAGGAGGGAGAGACCTGGAAAGGGCTTTAACAGATATCTCCATTTTGTTATAACTTATCTGTAGGAGTAATGGACACTAATAAGTGACCTGGAGTGGGTGGTGATATTGAAACTCTCTGATTACTTGGCCGCATAGATAACTCTCGTGCTTGGTGGAACTTGAGCAGTTCCTGTCCAGCCCTATGAATTCTTGTTTCTCTTACTATTCTTATTTTTTCCAGTTGTTGGGAAATCACCCATTATACTGAGGGTTGCCAACACAGTTAAAGCATCAGAAGGAAGGGCAGATCAAACGCCTGGAAAAACAGTATTTACAGCCTGCCTAAATACTGTAAAAGAAAGGACCAACCAAACTTCACAAGGCAGGAAGGAAGTTCTGCCTCGTGAATTAGAAAAACAGAGAAAAACTTACTCTGCATCCCAGCCAAATTTGTCTCTGAGGCAAGCCAGATGGTGAATGCAGTGAGCAGGCAGGCTTACACGGAAGGAGGTGGTTCATCTAATATCCCAGTCCTATGTCATTCAGACTTAGTTGGTTATTAAACCAGCAATTTGCTTTGCACCTGGGAAGGAGCTCCAAATAAGGAGCTCCAAAACCCAGACACCAGGGACCTCTCCTCCTGCTGCATTTTTCACCCCTTGCAACTTCCAGACGTGCCCATTGGGACTGGTAGGGCAGAAGGCTGGGAGACTAACAGCAGGTGGCGCCAGAGTCAAGTAGTTTTCTGCACTAGGCTAGTTTCTACACATGGCCCTCTCTATCTGCCACCCAGGCAACCAAGAGGCATTGTCAGAATTCCAAGGACACATTGCAACCAGGTAAAAACACTTAAAGAAGCACATGAAGTAGGCTTGGTGTGTAGGTGTATGGGCTGGGGAGAGTCACATGGGTCAGATAAGAGGCCTGGTGGGCAGCATTGCTGGGCTTGAGTTTCTCCACATCTGCCTTAGACCATTTCCAGAAGTCGCATGATAAAGCCTGTGCCTCACCGTAAACTCCCTTGGCTGGCTTAATGTAATTTGTCTGAGTGACTTAGAAGATAGTTCATCTAGCTGTTTCCACTGGGTGCTGTGTAGGCCAATTTGTTAACTAACGGAAAAGATTTTATACCCTGTCTTTCTAGCAGCAACCACAATCCATAAAAGCGGTGTTACAGGATGATGTTACAGCAGTAAAACAATTACAGCTATAAAAAGCCAGGGAAGCCCTAACCCAGTAGCAATAAAAACTGCAGAAATCAAATCAAACAATGGAAACACCTAGAGTAGAAAAACAAACACAATACTTAACTAGCAGAACTAACTTCTAACCCCTCACAACTTGGGTAAATGGGGCAAACTTTTGCCTGGGACAGACAACAAAGATGGCCCCAGGCAAGTTTAATAACTGGGGTGTAAGTGCTTTCTCTGGAATTGCCTCCTGCCAAAATGACAGCGCAGGGAAGTTATAAAATAGCCTCCTTAATGCTGCAGTAGCCAGGTCTGGATATAACTGAAGACACGCCATTTCCTTAGTCTTGAAGTCTGTGCTAGTGTGTTTACTGGGAACTCGACTGCTTTCATATCAATTTATCCAGAGAGGTCCTGAGGTTAATCTGAGATGCAGATTACAAACCAGATTCCAGTCTTAAATGGAACATGGGGAAAGGCATCAATAAACAGCCAGTTTTCTTATTCTCCAATAATGAATGGGTTTCATTTATTTATGAAAAAGATGCTCCTATCAAATCACACCCAAACATACATGATTATTAAATAATAACTCTCAAACTCTTTCAAAACTCTTTCAAAATATGTAAACAACACTTGGAAAATAAATCTGAAGTTTAAAGCTGGAAAGACAAGCTGTTCCTTGAGACAGCCCCAGCCATGGGAAACTTGTTCAGTAGGAACACCTTCCTTACTCAATGCACTTCACACTTCTTCTTTTTAAGGGTATATTCTGCAATATGCCATTGATGCAATAATAATGCATTATTGGTTGGTATGTGTATGTATTGGTGGGTCCATCCATCCATCATTCCATTTTATTAGTTGTGATGCCTCCCCAGTGTTACTGCAATATTGCCATCAGGGGGTGGTGTGGAATCTTGTGTCACAATGTAGCAAAAGCAGAACAAACCCTGGAATATTTGTGGTATGATAAGTTGCAGGATTGCAGCAGTATGGGACATGCACCAATTGGAAATGAAGCAGTATGTTCGCCCCCAATTTTTGCAGGCACAAACAGTGGGATCATGTATAACTCTCCCAATACCATCATGAGCACAAATCATCATGAATGCACAATAAAAACAGCACCTGGAGAGGCTGTCAATGTTACCAGCCATGAGTTACTAATATAGATGGCCAGCTTACCGAGTGGTTAATGTGGGCAAGACTTACCGCCTCATAAGGCCCCCAAACTAGAATCGACAGCAGGGTAAACACACAATCACCCACAAAACATGCTTTCATTAATTCAGGCAACCTTGCAGATCTATGGTAGAAAATGTTGACACATGGGGAAATGGGCATCTGTATTGGGCCAGAGTTTCTTGAAGAAATGTGAAGTAGATAGCTGCAAATCAGAAACGATTCCACATATTTACCACGACCAAATACAGACTAATAGAGAATTGCGTAGTTTACGCACATGCCATCTGTTTCTTTGCTCACTCTGATTCGCACACAAGGCCTTTCATTTCCTCATAGAGCCTGTCAATATGACGAAGTTCTTCTTCCAGTTTGCTAGCTTTCTTTCTTATCTCTGCAGCTGTTTCTGCCTTGGCTCCCTCAGTCAAATGTTTAGCATCCTGAACAATGCCATAGGCATCAAAGAGGAGAAACACCCCAGCTGATGCAGCACTCAGCAGCCTGGCCCCTTTGCTCATGGCAAGGGTGGTTCCCGCAAAGACCTTTCTGGCATGCTTGGCCCCTCGGATTGTACCCCGGGATCTGCTACCAGCAGCAGTGACTCGCTTTGCTAAATCCTTCAAGCCAGGATTGGCTCGGACTTGCTTCAATGCCTTTACATTCATCCTGAATCCCTTCACAGCCTTATACAGGTCAGGAACTTGACCGGCAACATTGGAGACGAGTTGTTTCATGTTTTCCCCCACAGCCCCGCTATTTGGGGGCGATCCAAAGCAGAAACCAGGATGCATTGCCTTTCTTAGACTTTTCTCACATTCATTCACCAATTCTTGAGCTTTTTTCCTTTCCTGTGAATTATTCACGCTCTCATATAAGGTGGCAGAAAGGCCAGTCGCTGTTGCCACTGCCCCTAAACCGATCCCAGTGGCTGTCAAGATCAAGCTCCCACCTGCTGTGATGGGGGCCAAGGTGAGTCCCAAGATGGTCAAGAGGCCAGAGGAGGCACTGGTGGAGTTGGCAGCAATGCTGGCAATAGTACACTTCTTATGGGTCTGGTCAATGTCATCGGCCATTTCCCAAAGGCATCTGATACACTTTTCAATCTCTTCTCTCTGGGTAGGGAATTCATTCAGAAATCGGGCAAAATATTCACTGTCTCTTTCTTCCCAAGGCACATCTTCTTCCATTCTGTCAAAAATTAAAGTAACACATTTTAAACACACACCTTTTGATTTTTAGGAGGGCTGCTTTTGCACAAGTCTGTCTGAAGTCACTTCTGGACGGCCTGATAAGATTAGATGCTGCTGCCCATTTAATGAGCATTTGTTCGGATTTGTTTGTAGGGACAATACATTAGGCATCAAATCAAGGGTTATCCCACACTTTCCAGTGCCTTTTCCAATCACTTTCCACATCACAGAAGTCTGATATTGGGGGGAAGTGGGTTTGTTTTGCAAGAGCTCCAGATCAGGTGGACAACACCACACCTCATTGCATCATTTTTGTTTTTTGAATTGATTATAGAGCCAGGCAAGCCCTATCAAAATACACAGCTGAGTGTGGATGCCCCATGCTGCTTGCATGAGTAGGATGATGACCACTGTCAAATAAAAGGAATGTCAGAGTCGCAAATCTGAGGCCAATGAAAAATATCAAGCTCTGCTACTGCTTTGCCATAGAAAAGTAGTTACAGATAAATAGCTAAATAAATGTCATTTCTGATGTTCGCTTTCTATGAGTATCCAAGTATAAATTACACATGTGCTTCATCAAGTGAAGGGTAATTGCTTGTAGAATTAAGCTTTTCTCTCTTTTAAAGCCTCAGGAACAATTGATGGTTCTTTTTCCAGCTGCCGCTCTTTTGAAAAGAGAGATGTTCACTCCATAATAATTTATGAACATCCCCACACAGATTGGTGAGGCTTTGTTGATTTACTGAAGGCAAAACTGAAGTCTAGGGTCATAATTTCCCCCCCTCACCCACCAAGGCGTGTTTGCTGGAACTTTGCAAATGTGGTTGAGATTATACAAGAAAGGCAGTGTGTTTAACTTCTTTAGTAAGGTAAGCGTTCATTACTCTGGAGAACAGCTGCAATCATAAAAATGCATATTGCAAGCACCTGCTGTTTTTTGTTTTTGTTTTTCCACAAAAAGCCTGGTGTCTCCATAGCAAAGCTTTCCTTGCAAGAAGGATAGGAATGTAATGACCTCATGGAAACATGGAGAACTCTAAAAACTACTCGACCATTTCTTTTCTGGGAAATGCTCTTTCAGGGCAGTCCTACAAAAAAATGGGGTTTTCTCCCATATGTGGGAATATTATACAATATAGACTTTTATATATTTTCTAAAGCAATAGTCTGCCCTAAGTGGCACACAAACTTGTTTGGAAAACATGGATGCATCTGAGGAAACATTGGTGAGGGTAGGTGGTGTGTGTGTGTGTGTGTGTGGAGAGAGAGAGAGAGAGGAAGGAAGGAAGGAAGGAAGGAAGGAAGGAAGGAAGGAAGGAAGGAAGGAATCTGTGTTCTACTATGTGAATTTAGAAGTATTCTAGGTGGGCAAAGGTAAAGGGACCCCTGACCATGATGTCCACTCATGACCTACTCTGGGGTTGCGGCACTCATCTCGCTTTCTTGGCCGAGGGAGCCGGCGTACAGCTTCCGGGTCATGTGGCCAGCATGACTAAGCCGCTTCTGGCAAACCAGAGCAGCGCACGGAAACGCCCTTTACCTTCCTGCCAGAGCGGTACCTATTTATCTACTTGCACTTTGACGTGCTTTTGAACTGCTAGGTTGGCAGGAGCAGGGACCAAGCAACGGGAGCTCAACCCGTCGCGGGGATTCGAACTGCGACCTTCTGATCGGCAAGTCCTAGGCTCAGTGGTTTAACCCACAGCACCACCCGCGTCCCTATTCTAGGTGGGACCTGCAACAAAATATTTCAGTGTATCTTTCCTCTTAAAAGGAGGGCAGGGCATCCATTAAGCTCTTCCCTCCAAGCAGAGCAGTTCCAATTTCCCCATCTTTACTGGGTTTCCCCTGAACCACAGAACATTCTCGGTGTCTTCAATGGGGCTATTTGGTGGCTCTTTGCAGGGGAATCAAAATGTCCAATTTTCTCGTCTTCTCTCGTGTGTCTGCGTGACATTTTCCTTATGGGTAAATATTTATTGTTACTTACTCTACTGCCATGTGTTCTGCTTTTCTCACAAGGTGGCCAAGGTGACATGTACATGGCAGTAGGCTTCTGAATAGCAGTTGTTGGGAACTCCAGGGGGGAGAGTGTAGATGGTCCCTTGGCCTGATCCAGCAGGCCATCTTAGTCTCTTGTACACGGTGCATTCTCATTACAACCCTGTAAAGCAGGCATTAGCAAAATATGGTCCACGGGCCAGAAATTGTCCTCAGGATCCAGTCCAAAGATGGTCCATGGATCGGTGTGGGGATTCTGTTCTTTAATTTTTTTTCAGCACCACCATTTCCCTCCTGACACCTTTCCACCCTCCCTCTCACACACCGCGGCGCCTCCTCCCTCCTCCCAGCTTCTCCCCACCCTGCGTAGAGGAGAAAGGGGGCTGCGCAGGGCTGGCTGGCTGCCATTTTGAGCAGCACCTCTCTGGAGCCAGCCAGCCCTTTCATGCCGCTCATCCCTCCGCCACTGCCACTGCTGCCCTGGTGCTCTTGTGGGCAGTCCAGAGGCCCCCCCCCCGGCTGCATGGCAGCAATCTGGTCTCCGCTGCCGGCGGGAGGGCTCTGGATTTCACGAAGGCCTCTGGAGACCTTGCCGCAGTCTGGAGTTCACTCCACCGCTGGTGCGGTGGTGATCAGGCCTCCGCTGCTGGCAGGAGGGCCCCCATCCCACCCCCGAAGCGTGGAATTGGTGCTGGCAGCAGGAGACCCAGCAGGCCACAATGCAGCACCAAACCCAGGTGAGGACCGCCCATCCAAACAATGACGATCATCAGTGCAGGTAAGAAATTTTGTTAATTTAAATTTTTTATCATCTACAATACTGTCTGGGCTGCCTGGTGCTCTTTCATGGAATGTGCCCCTTTATAATGCATCTGTGGGTTATTTGTGGGGCCTGCCTGGTGTGCATAGTGTGCATAGGAATTTGTTCATTCCCCCCCCCCCAAAATATAGTCCAGCTCCCCACAAGTTCTCAGGGATGGTGGACCGGCTTCCTGCTGAAAAAGTTTGCCGACCCCTACTGTAAAGTATGGTGACCTGAGAGATTAAGCCTGGCTCGAGGTTGTTCAGGAGTTTTGTGGCTAAGCGAGCACCTAATTCTGGATCTCTCCAGTCCTTGTGCCACAATCTAACCACTACACCACACTAGCTTTCCAATATGTATTCTGGAAGAGATCGAATGCTGGCACATGTGGCTCATTTTGAATCATTCAGATGGGGTGGCCATGTTAACTGGACTCTAGCGCAAGACGATTTTGCTGCTGTGGCAGCACTAAGAGCTTTGGATGTCCCCAGTGTTGCTGTTAGGGCAGGACTTTGGGGCAGACCTCTAAAGCCCCACTCAACAGCTTAGGCTCCAGGGGGCTCTCACATGCAGGAGGGATGGCTTCCACATTTCATAGTAGCATCATAGAGTTGGAAGGAACTTTGAAAGGTAATCAAGTCCACTCTTCTTCCAATGCAGGTAGAAGCCACTGTTGTCTAAAGGTCCCCCCACATAAGATCAAAGTTTAAAATTACTTAATTGCAACAATTAATGTATATTTTATTTCCTCCCCCACACAGTCATTGTAGGCAGTACATTTGTAAAGATATCTTCACATAAGATGCTTAAAAATAGCAGTAATTGCTGTTGTTATGCCTCTTTTAGACACCAGTATTACCCTAGTCAACTGCCCCTTTCTACAAAGACTGCTAAGACAATCTGTCCCCTCTCCCAACTTGTTTTATTACTGGGAGAGATTGCGCAGGTGGATCACACTTATCAAAATATACAGCTAAGTTTGGATGTCCCAGGGCGCTTCCAAGAGTAAACAGAGTGCATTATGGGATATTAGCAGGGAGTTATATGCCTGGTAGAATAGTTATCATCAGCAAACTGCCGCTATCAGTTCAAAGGAATGTCAAAGTCACTTAGCTGACGACATTCGTGGAATACATGAAGAAATGCTTTGCTATGCTGCAGAATAGGCAGTCCCCCCCCCCCAAGCAGGCATTTTGATGCTTCCAGTCTTCCTGAAATAGTGTAAAATCAAAATAAGGATTGTTGTAACTTTTTTTAAAAAAAAATTAAAATGCCACGCTTCTTCTGAGTTATTCCACCTCCTTGCTCTGCACGTATTTGTGTAAGCACTTAGTTCTTAAGAGATTAATTGAGCTGAAATTAATCCTGTAATCCTCTCTAAAGTGGGGATAGGAAAGTGGTTCAAGACCCAAATGGGAGGAAGCCATCAGAAGGTAAAGAACATGAACCCCAAAGTAGCTTGCTAGGCCCTGGATACCACGAAGAATTAAACGCCACTCTCCAAAGCTCAGCTGGGCAGCTTTTTGTTGAGTTTCCTTTTGAGTTAATTTGGACCAAACTGAAAGAAGTGGCGAATTAACTGAATGAATGAAGTAGGCCAGGATTCCACAACAAAAGGAGTCACATGCACAAAAACATCCCATATAGACCAAAGCCCAATAATGACCAAGGCTGAGCATGCAACTTCAGATAAGACCCTCAATTTCATCTGGATTGAGCCTCTGAGCCAAACCTGCCAATCCGCCCTTCACTGAATTCTTCTAGGATGTACTGCCAATGTCTGCATGTTAGCAGTTTATCTAGCATCCTTGTCCTGCCCCTGCTGTAGTCATTTCCCCTTGCTGCTCACATTTCGAATTCATTGCACCATGGATGAGGAACGTGGGGCCCTCCAGTGGTTCAGCTCCAGCTCCCATCAACCAGCATGACCAACAGTTAAGGATGACAAGTGCTGTATTCTGATGGAGTCTGGAGGGCTCCAGGTTTCCCATCCCTGCCCTAGTCATGTACACGAATGTACCAGATCATATGGCAGTATAACAGTTGCCAAGAGACTCCAGCACAGGAGCAATATACACAACAACGAATAAGGAACTTGCATCTTTGTCAGACAGAGGACTGCCATCTGACAGCCATTCTGATGGATGACTGTGAAATAGGACACACAGCAAAGGGTGGAGATGTTTGCCTCCATTTCATGCTATTTTCTAAGTGTCTCCCTACCCAGAGTAGCTGCTGACGAGGTCTGTAAAGTAGACGTTTTTATTACTCTGATTGTTTGCTGCCTAATGACGTTAACAGTTTCTTTTCACTTTATGACTGGGAGTAGCCATGTGGTGTTATCTGCTTGTGTAGTTAAATCTGCTAAATGCTTTTTCAAGGAGAAACACCCCTGTTAAATGCTTTTGCAATCATGGACGATGATTAACACACCAAACAATGCTGAGAGTGGCAAGCATATGTGCTATTGATGGGTTACCTCTCAAGTTCGGCCACGTTCTCCTTGCAGTCTTCACCTTCATCAAGGAGACTTTGCAGCTCTTCATACTCTAGTCTGTCCGGCCAAATCTCTACACTTCCCATGGTGTGGTTGTCGCACTCAGCATCTTCTAAATGAGGACAAAAGAGAATAGCCAAAGCCCTCGTTATGCAGAGGGTCATCACAACCACATTGCAACTTACAAAGTCTAGGAGGAACTATACGATAAAAATAATTAAAAATAAATCACAGAACAAAAGGCTCTGCAAAAAAGCACACAAAAAAACCAGCAGAAAACATAGTGGCTGAAACCGTTCCAAGTCCACATGAAGCACAGCAAGTTTGGTGCAAAGACTAAAGCTCCCAATAGAATCTAACTGAAAGGTGTGGGAGAACAGCAAGGCCTTTTCCTGAGAGAGGGTAGGACTAGCCAGCTGCAATTAGAGATGGGGGATAACTTTGATTCAGTTTGCATTTAAAGGCAAACCTACCTAATTCACTCTTCCAGAAGCAATATGGGAATCAAAACACAGCCATCCTACAAAATTTGTTTTTCTCTGAATTTTGCGAAGCTGTTCTCCAGCCAAACAGTGCTTACAGACATGCATATATTGGGAGAAAGTCTGCATGGAAGTTAATGTATTAGTGAAAATCACACACACACACAAAATTATTTACATTGGGGGAAATTGCTTGTAATAATAATCATCCTTATATCTGTACCTTGCCCATCTGACTGGGTTGAACCAGGCACTCCCACAGATGTAAAAACATAATGTGTACATTAGTCACAACTGCATACAAAATATGTTTATTAGGAGAAATTCACAATAAAATGCTGGTGAAATTTCATGAATATATTTTTTTAAAAAGAAAAGAATCACATATTTCTGCTGAAATGAGGAGACTGGAAAATGGAGAAAATGAGGGAATCAAAACTGACAGGCCCCTTCATTCTGCAGCTGCACTTCTGATCAGAAGAACACCACACTGCAACATTTCATTGCAGTGCCCACTTGTACTACTAATAACTGACACTTCCTCATGCTCTCTGCACAAATGGCTTGTTTGCATGAGAGGAATGTTTGTGAAACCCTGCTGCCTTTGACATGAGTCAAACAGGATCAGTGTGACAGGGTGGGGCGACTCAATCTCTCTGGCCCCAGAAGGTTGTGAACATTCATACCCTCCCAGTCTAGGCAAAGAAAATAATCAGAACCCCAGCAGAAAGACAAACCTAGGAAGCTTCTATACACCATGTCAGTCTATTTGCCTGTCCAGCCGAGTATTACCTGCTCTGACTGACAGCAGAGAGAGCTCTTTGCCATCACTTGACCCTTTTAAGAAAATGACACGGATTGAATTTGAGCCCTTCTGAACGCAAAGTATCTGCTCTACCGCCCCTGAGCTAAAACTCCCCCCCCCCAAGAGACCTACCTTCATAAATCCGACATCCTTCAGAGGCCATTCTTATAGGAATCTTGTGGTGAAAACCTCTCGGCTTTGGTATATTTCAAGCCTGGGAAAGGAAAAAAAGAGCGCAGAAAATGACAACGAAGGCAGATCATGTCGAAATCTCAGCAATAGCAGAATTGTCATCGTTACAGTTCCAACCATTTTTAAATGTACCGTGGTACCTCGGGTTAAGAACTTAATTTGTTCTGGAGGTCCGTTCTTAACCTGAAACTGTTCTTAACCTGAAGCACCACTTTAGCTAACGGGGCCTCCCACTGCTGCTGTGCCACTGGAGCACGATTTCTGTTCTCATCCTGAAGCAAAGTTCTTAACCCGAGGTACTATTTCTGGGTTAGCGGAGTCCGTAACCTTAAGCGTCTGTAACCTGAAGCATCGGTAACCCGAGGTACCACTGTAATTGAATTACTGAATTCAGTTTCAGCCTGGTCTCTACATTCTTTGCACACATCTGAACCTAGAGATTCCTCACACTCAGGCTGTGTCTCTGAGGCGTAGGAATACAAGAGAAGTCCTGCTGGATCAGGCCAGGTGCCCATCTAGTCCAACATCCTGGTCTCACAGTGGCCAACAGGATGCTTGTGGTAAGGACCTGAGCACAAGAGCACTCTCTCGCCACCTTGTGGCTCCCAGCAGCTGCTATTCAGAGGTACACTGTCTCCAACAGTGGAGGGATAGCAGAAAAACGGGGTGGGGGTGGGGGAATAAATTTTAACTGTGATGGTTGTGCATAGGCACCCTAAGACGAATAAATCCTAAGGTTATGGAGGAACTAGATGAAAGGCTTAAGACTAGGGATGGAGCAGAAATTTGATCCAGTTTCCATAAAGCTATTCACATTTTCTGAAACAGTATGCAAGCCAAAGCACAGCTATCTGAAATTGGCCCTTATCCAAATGCTGCAATGCACTTCTCCAGCTGAGCAATGGACTTACTTCTGTGTAGACCCCTGTCCTCTGTAGCTTTTCTCCCCATGGAAAACCCTCCTGTCAAGGCAACACCAAATCTGACTGCTGGCTGTTAGGTTGGCAAGATCAACAGAACGGGACCCAGACAACCCTCTTGGGCTTACCTTTTTGATCTGCCTGGGTGACTTCTGCTAAACTGATGCGCAGAGCAGTCTAGCAGTAGGTGGAGGAGGTGTGTTCCTGGTTAATAAGTAGATGAGAATATTGACATTTGCAGTTTGCACAAACAGCAGACAACTGAGTGTCATCAGAGGCCTCTCAGGCATAGGAAGACACAGTAGGTTTGAAAAATACAACTAGGCTGCCAGTAACAGCCTCTTCAATACCTGTAGGGTCGAATCTGTCATTCTTTGAATCTTGAGTTTGGTTCTCCACATTTTCACACCAGCTTATTATTTATTTGTTTTTAAAATAGCCTTATGAAAGTTCAACAACATTGAGTGTGAATTTATCCTAGTACACACATTGTTGTATGTGATTTTCCCTAATATATGCACATTACACAAAACAATTTCCTTGGTATAATGGACATTTGTATGTTATCTTCAATAGTTATATGCATTGTTGTACACGTTACTTGGCTAGAGAACTGCATTGCAAAATTCGCCTGAGTGCAAATATTTGAAAGGGTTTTCAGTTCACATAGTATTTCCGAAAGTGCAAATCAGGTAAGTTTAAAATCAGGCAAGTTCACCTTGAAATGTGAATGGAATTAAATTTCTCCCCCATCCCTAAATAACAATCCTGCAGTAAAAGGGGGAGGTAGCTACCATATAGCCTGCACATATAGCAGTTCTTGTGACTACCAGCAAATAGAGGCAGTGTGGTGTAGTGGTTAGAGTGTCATTCGAGAACTATGGAGACCCGGATTAAAATCCCCTCTTCATCCATGAAGTTCACTGACGATCTTGGGACAGACACCCACCCTCTGCCCAATCCATCTCACGAGATGTTGTAGGATAATATGGAAAGGGCAGTCATGTATGCTCCAATGAGGGTGGTTTTTACTGGGATTGCAACCCAAGGGTGAGGAGGGTTAAGAACCTCCCCCTTCCAAGATGATAAAGACAGGCTCCCGGAGCAGCAATGAGGCTTGGAAAAATACACTTCAGTTAACACCAATGGGGACTCTCCTCGACAAAGCTAAATGCAACACCGGGAGGGGTGACGACACAATGTTATAAAGATCACACCTGGGGAGCAAAGGGTTCAGACTTCCTTGTGCATTTTATATCTGTGGGGGTCCTGCAACTATAGTTAAAGAGGCAAGGAAACAGACATAGTTGAATGCTGTGCATTTAGCGCAAGGGTAGCCAATGTGATTATTGAACCCCATTCCTATCAGCCCCAGCCAACATTGCCAATGAACTGGGCTTTGTGGGACTTGTAGTCCTGAAACAGGCAGAAGAGGGTTCCACGTTGGCTACCTCTGATTTAGCACAACATGCTAGGTTGCAGGATGGAAGGATTCCCACGGAGACAAACTTGCTCGTTTAAGCAACCTGCAGGGAGAAATAATCTCCTTATGAATGTTTCTGTTTAAACCTTGAACACAAAAACCACAGCAAGAGTCAAGAAGATAATCCCAAGATGACGTGTGCAAGGGAGGGCGATTGCGCATGTGTGCGTGGGAGAGCCCCATTCAAAAGAAAAAAGGAGAAAAAATGATGACATATACAGAATGAAAAGAATCCACTTCGGCCAAATTATCACTGGTGTGCTAATTTTTCTTACAGAGCAAATTGCCAGACTTGTAATTACAGTACAGTAAATGTGTATGTCATGACTCTGTGAGTAATTTCCATATGTGAGTGGGAACGATGAGAAATGCAATAAGCTGCTTATATAATACACCTCTTTGTTCCGAAACGTATTCTGGCTGATCAGACAAGTGCATAGGCTGTATGCAGCATGCATCCAGCCACACTGTTTTCCCCCAGATACTTGGGAGAGATCCTGCAGGCCTCTTAGTGAGTGAAATGTCTAGAAATGAAAGGGGGTCCAGTAGAAAGTGTTGTGAATGTATGGAGGCAAAAGCTGAAGTGGTTTCAGCTGTGCTTATCTGTAGCCCCACTCAAGCTAGAATATGGCACTGTAAAGGTCTGGGGCATGAATGGCCAAGCCAAGGGGAAATAAACATTGACTTTAGGATATGGTGGGGGTGGGGTACACACCTGTTTTACTGTCAAGGACTGCATTGCATTGGGGTACTGGTAGTAATCTATTGATAGACCTTGCAGCTTGGGTGAATTGGATTGGAACAATCACTTATGGTTTATGGAGTTCAAAGGCTTTATTCATGCAGGAACTATTTACAGGATGAGCGGAGAGAGAAAATAGCACGAATCTAGTCTGGAGAGAACAGCAAACAAAATGGCTCAACTTTTTAGAGGTGAAGTTAACTTAAGCATAGTTAACTTACATATATGTGCTGGCTAGATTTCTACACACCAAGGCTTCCGGTCCTGCCTGCCTTAATGGAGGCAGCGCCCACAACAGCGGGGGATCATCAGCAAACGAAAAACAAGGATGTCAGAGGGTAAATCATCCTTGCAAATTCCCCCCAGGGATGGGGGGAATGGGCTTCACTCACAGTTTGTCTCGGTACCTGGCTCTTGCTCCAGCATGGAATGGAATGTGGGAGGCAGGGAGGTGCTGAGTGCAAAAGCACTTCCTCTGGCAAAACTTCCTCCTACGCCACCATTTAGAAGCAGAGGTTCTTCATTTAATTGGATCTTTAATTGGCTTTAAAGTACCAGTGCATGATGGAAAAGGGTTGTAACAACATACTGCAGAATATACCAGCTACATGGATAAAAGGTTTGAATTGAGATAAGATTTTCTTTGGCACGAGAGTTGTTTGGGGAGAGGGAAGCCCACGGTTTGTTTATTCTAAGCTTCTTTTATATATTTACGATTCGGCAACTCCCTCCAGAATATAAGATATTTACAAGCGAGGAAGGGACATTAGAGTAATATTGATATTAACAAGCAAAAATGGAAACTGTGTGTGATCTGAAATGAAGAAAGGAGGGGGAGGGGAAGCTCAAGTATGACTATGTTGGAAAGACAGAGTAATTCCCCTCAGCTCCATTTAAAAACAACAGACAAGGAAAAAGAGACCAAGATTTTTGTGTGCTGTTGACGGAATATAATCTAATATAAGGTTTAATTGGGACATAAATCTCTTGCTGGAAGTAAAAGAATTAGGGGGCTGTGATAAGAATGCTGCAGAGATTCTGGGAGTTGGAAAGGAGTATTAAAATGTAAGTGCATTTGAAAACTGTGCACCTTTTCCTAGGCTGAGGGAAAAATGCGAAGATCTGTGACATGTTTTATTAGTGAAACAGAATGGTTTCTAGCAGACTATTGCCTGTTCTGAGACATTGAAGCAAGGGACGGAGAGATAAGACCTCTGCGAAACTTGGAGATTCAGTTCTGCCTCAAGCCATGATGGGAGAACACAACAACTGGGAAGTGAAAGAGACAACACTGTATATGGACAGAAGGAATCTCCATGGACATAACAGTTTTCACACGTAGGGCAGAATAAAGATAATAGTTTCAGTTCCTCACTTGAAGCTTTAGAAATATATATATTGTAACATCACGAATGGAAATCATTAGTTTTGTAGCTGTTGACTAAGGAATTATTATTATAACTGAAATGTAACTGACATTAATTAAGATTATGGAATGGAGTGATATAAGATCAGAAATGCACCTGAACCACCATGCGGGGAGCCACTTTAACTAAAATGTATTAATTGGAAGTTGATTGGCATTTTGATACTTGAATAATTTGGGAATGATAATTTGGCCATTATTGAGGGTATATTGGAAAACTAATTAAATATATATATATTAAAAAGATTACTACACAAACAGTGCCCTCGCTTGTTTAAACTAACACATGCATTAACTAGAAGTTCAGGAGAAGGAAATGTATTTGCTTTCCTCCAGCATCTATCAAGGGCTGAATGCTGGAAGTGGACAGGACCAAGGTCAGTGGGTGGCAGGTCTTAGAACCACAAGTGGGCATGGTCCCTCTTCTCCCCCCCTTCTTCCTGACACCCCTTCTCAGCCTCTCTGTCACACCTTTCCTCCCCCTCCCCCTTGCTAGGGGAGGGATATCTTTTACCAGAGGCATGAAATGATCAATTTCAGATGGCTATTCTACCCTCCTCATTCCATTCCGCCATACATTTTGCATCCCTTCCCAATTCCCCCACTTCCCTTCTCCCACCCCTCTAGGCTTCCATGTCCCCCTCGCGCTGTATAAAACAAGTCTGAAGGTTGCATAAAATCAGACCAGAAGCAGGTTGTCCAGTCCTGCCTTAGAAGAAGGCCAACTGATGCCACAATCATGAAACGTATATCTGAAGGAGCGTCTTCACCCCCATCATTCTGCCCGGACACTGAGGTCCAGCGCTGAGGGCCTTCTGGCGGTTCCCTCACTGCGAGAAGTGAGGTTACAGGGAACCAGGCAGAGGGCCTTCTCGGCAGTAGCACCCGCCCTGTGGAACGCCCTCCCATCAGATGTCAAAGAGAACAACAACTACCAGACTTTTAGAACACATCTGAAGGCAGCCCTGTTTAGGGAAGCTTTTAATGTTTGATGCATTACTGTATTTTAATATTTTGTTGGAAGCCACCCAGAGTGGCTGGGGAAACCCAGCCAGATGGGTAGGGTATAAATAATATATTATTATTATTATTATTATTATTATTATTATTATTATTATTATTATTATAACGTGGCTCTGTGCCCCCTCTGGCTGCAGGGGGAAGTCCTGGGTGTGTGTGTGTGGATTCTCTTCATCTCAGGCCAGCCGAGAAGCAGAGTGAGCTGCAAAAAGGAGGGACCGAGAAATCAGCCTTTGCTCTGGCAGCCCCGCTGTGTTTCCATGCTGGTTGCAATGTGAGGGGCATTTCTTCCTTTGCAGCCAGCAGGGGAGCTGCCAAGGGGAGGGCAGAGCAATCTGTGCCTCCTCCAGTAGCTTGCTGTGTTTTTAAGCTGGAGAGACCAAGCGGTGCTCAGGTTTGTGTGTGCGCGTGCTTCTCTCTCCCCTCCCCAACCAACGCAAGAGAAATGAAAGGGATATAAAAGAGGCACGAATGCTTCTTAGTAGCAGTTGCTGGGAACCACAGGAGGGGGAAGTGGGCTCTTGTGATTGGGTCCTGCTTGATGGCTTCACACAGGCATCTGGTTGGCTACTGTGAGACCAGGATGCTGGACCAGATGGGCCACTGGCCTGATCCAACAGGCTCTTCTCATGTTCTGACAAAGAACATGTGGAAGGATCAAAATGTCAGGAGCTTGTCCTACACTTGAGTAGGACCCTGGCAGAGACACACGTCCGACTGGCATGTTCCCTCCCTCCTGGTCAATCATTTGAGAGCTTCAAAAGCTTTCTTCTGCCCGAACATCATAGCGATCGACGCCAACAGACACCGGCACACTTAGGGATCCGCAGTGTCTTTGCAGTTCGCATGACAGACCTCAGCAACTCAGCATTTTGGCTAATCTACTTTATTTACATATACAGTGGTACCTCGGGTTAAGTATTTAACTCATTCCAGAGATCCGTTCTTAACCTGAAACTGTTCTTAACCTGAAGCACCACTTTAGCTAATGGGGCCTCCTGCTGCCGCCCTGCCACCGGAGCACGATTTCTGTTCTCATCCTGAGGCAAAGTTCTTAACCCAAGGTACTATTTCTGGGTTAGTGGAGTCTGTAATCTGAAGCGTCTGTAACCTGAAGCGTATGTAACCTGAGGTACCACTGTAAACACACACACACACACGGAGCACTGCAACATGGCTCTGTCTCTCTCTAGCATCAGACAGCAAAGAGAAAGAACAAAGGACAATAGTCCCACTTCACGGAACACAGTAACACAAACATCCTGTCTCTGTCACTTCCCACTTTGTGGAGTCAAAATATACACCGTCATGTGATAGACAAAAATCTCATGACTGCAATCACGGAGCAGGAATTCTAACACAAAAGACCTGGAGAGTTGGTCTGGGCTTGTGGGAGGAAGGAGGTGTGTGCAAAGGTACTGGATGGGGAGCATTTTAACCCTGAATGATTGGCATCAGATTGTGGGGTGGGAGGGAGAGAAAATGTCAATGGGTGGGGGGTAGAGAGGGAGGGGAGAGAGAGAGCGATGAGAGGGGTGGTGGTGGTAGAAATAGAAAGCGAGAAGGATTGTGGTTCCTCAACAGATTACCTAGATGCAGTATGGTTAGAAGAATTTATGCTGGCCATAATGGACTACTAAAAATAGCTACCATTTTCCTGCTATTCCTCCCAGGTAGAAATATTAGAGGGCTTTTCACACTTAAGCTTCTATTGCATACAAATCTGCCTCAAAGGTCTGTGCTACTCAGTCTCATTTGACATGTACACATTTGCTCAGGGATAATTAATGTTAACGCTAATAGCAATTCACATCTTGTTAATCAGATGTTAATTAGCCCACCTGCTACCTTCCCTCGCTGACTTTCCATCAATCTGGATAGTTACTCTGCACTTTAGATCGTCCTGGTTCATAGAGGTGGATATAGAACGACTGTATTGCTTCCAGTGTCTTATGCTAGCTCTGCAGCCTTTCCTCACACCACAGGGTGCAGCCATAAACATTCTTTTTGCATAGCTCACTGGCGTCATAAATTATTTTAGGCTGAATTTTGCATTGAACGAAAATGAGTCTGCACTTGCTGCAATTCTCCCTTACGGCCACCAGATGGCAGTAGATCATGTACAACAGATGCAAGACTGGGATTAGCAGCAATAAGACAATAGCCTGTGGATATTCAGCTTCAAGGCTGTTTTTAGGGTACCTCTAAAGTAGCAACAGGGAACGTGTGGCCCTCCAGACTCCAGTTCCCATTGCCCCTGACCATAGATCATGGGCTAGAGCAGGCATCCTCAACCTTGGCCCTCCAGATGTTTTGAGACAGTTCCCAGCATCCCTGACCACTGGTCCTGCTAGCTAGGAATCATGGGAGTTGTAGGCCATAAACATCTGGAGGGCGGAGGTTGAGGAAGCCTGAGCTAGAGTTGATGGTGGTTGGAGTCCAACAATTTATGGAGAGCATGTGTTTCTTATCCCCGATCTAATAATTTCTACTGCAATTTCACGGGTAATCTAGATCTAGATCAGTAGATCTAAAGTAGATCTAGATCAGGCCAAATCTGGAACAAAAATCCAAAGAAAACGTAACTTCCTTGCCACCATCCTGACCCTGATGTTTGGTTATCCCCCGCCCCACATGGGTCACCAAATGTTATCAAGGACCCTGTGTTGGGTCCAACATAATATGATTCTTCTGCATGTTGTTGGCCTCCAACTCAGCCCCAAGCAGTGTGGCCAATGATCAGGGTGTGTGTCTGTTTTATTGGAGCTTATGTCCCCCTCAGGGCTATTGCCCTCATGTCCTGCTTGTGGACTTCCCATGGGCACCTGGTTGGCCACCATAAATAGAACTAGAGACCCTTTGCTGTGATCAAGCAGAGCTCGTCTCACGTTCTTAGTATGATCATATCTCCTCTGCCATGCAGCCATCTGCCATTAATTTCTGAATGTACCCACAGGACCTGCCCTTCCCAGCCACCATAAGTTACTTCAGTACTCTTGTTAATATGCAGGTTTTCTCTAGGCATGTATTCAATGTAGCGCTACAAAGCTGTCCTATCCAGGATTTCCACCTGGCTAATGGGACATTTCTTCCCATGCGTCCTTTAAATACAAACTTTTTCAGATAACTAAGTTACATGGACAAACAAATAAGAGAATTACGGTTTTCAGTTTCTATATTCACATATGATATACGCAGCAGTTAAAATCCTTTCTGCAGTTCAGTTTTACATCCTGAATCTGATTTTCATAGCAAGAACAATCTAATAGATTCATTACATTTTCAATCATTGGATCAGGGATTCTTTAGCTGTGATTCCTGCGTTGCAGGGGTCAGCCCCTTCCAACTCTACAGTTCTACAATGTTTTGAGACTACAGTTCCCATCATCCCTGACCACTGGTCTTGTTAGCTAGGGATGATGGGAGTTGTAGTCCCAAAACAACTGAAGGGCCGAGTTTGCCTATGCCTGATTTAAATATATTTAATACTGGTGTCCCCACCCCTTTCTAAGGAAGAGGAAATGTTTTGCAGTTGCTCAGTCACTGCAGAACATGCTACTGAGGCTTGCTAATCATGACAGCGGCACCTGAGCAACTGGCCTCTGAGAAAACAAGAGGCCAACTGTGGTGTTGGTTCAGGAGCAGGAATGCAGATCTAGGCCAACAAGTACACAAGGTTGATCTTCCGTTGTCTTACACCTCTGACAGTTTTCCACATTCACACCATACATTTAAAATACTACGATACCACTTTAAACAGTCATGGCCTTCCCCCAAAGGATTCTGGGAGCTGTAGTTTGTTATGGGCGCTGAGAGTTTCCCCATGTCCTCTCACATAGCTACAGGCCCCAGAGCTCCCTGGAAAAAGGGACTGATTGTTAAACCGCTCCTGGTATTTGTAGCTCTGTGAGGGGAATCGGGGTCTCCTAACAATTCTCAGCAGCCTTAACAAATCACAGCTCCCAGAATTCTTTGGGGGAAGCCACGACTGTTTAAAATGGCATCATAGTGCTTTAAATGTATGATGTGAATGTGGCCAATGACGCACAGTTGGCAAAAATACACAGGATGGGCACTCTCGCTCTATCAGCCCTTGTTGAGAGAGCACTCAAGGACAAGTGGGTGCCTGTTGAAGAACATGGGCAATCTTGGCACTCTTGAAACTGTAGTTCTGAGGGCAGGGGACCAGTGATTGAAGTTTTTACTTTTAATTAAAAGTAGCTGCAAATCACTAGCTTTTCTCCGAGCAAAGGCTCTGACGTAGTGGGTATTTACCCATTTATTCATGCACAATTTTCCTCATCAAATGTTGCTATTAGCCCCTTCTGTGTGTGTTTGTGAGTGTGAAGTATCTGTATGCTCCACACGCCACAATAACACTAGTAGCAACTTAGGGTCTGATTTAGGTATGGGAAAAGGCACGGTGGGATGGGAGGGAACCATTTAAATGCACACTACCGAGTGCTGCTATGCAATCTGTTGTTTGGCCCTCAAATATGCGACTCAAAATTGTGGCATCTCCTGTGTTCTCAGGATGGAAACTGAGTTACAAATTCTTGGCAGTAAACCTTGGCGATGCCCTTTCTGTTGGGCATGGGATCTATGCCAGCCCAGTAGCAGACACAGCAATTATTTCATCTTCTGGCCTTGCCACAATAGCACCTGACTCAAAAGAGAGAGGGAGGGAGGGAGGGATTGACCAGAGTGACCTAGACCTGAGCTGTCAAATGACAGGTGCCAATCTGTAGGTCAGCTTCTTAAGCCCACAGATCTCTCTGCTTGCAATTCATTTGAGGAAGGACACACAGGCTGCTTGTATCTATTTAGCTGAACTGCTCACTTTCCATTGTTTCCTGAGCGGCGACATTATGGGGCTCAGTGATCAGGAATGGCAGAAGGTCGTAGACATCTGGGGGAAAGTGGAACCAGACCTCCCTGCTCATGGGCAAGAAGTTATCATCAGGTAAGCAGAAACCGGTGACCGAAATCTGAGAAGCAGCTTTCTTGCGAAGTTAGCATAGTGGCATTTTTAAGAATCAGCTTAGGAACGTGGCAGTTTCTGATAGTATGTGGGTGGAACAGAGAGAAAGACAACTCTGCAGATAAAACTGAATGCTTTAATTCCTATCAGCCTCGATTTTTTTTATCAGCTTTTAAAATAGATCTCGACTGCTATAAGATATAGGTTGCTTTTGTAATTGACATTACTGACTGAATCATTAACACATAATAAAAGAGGATTAGAGCCATAGTTGCATTATTACTTCCTGAATGTCAAACCAACTGAGGTTCTTGGAAAAGGGCACAGAAAATTGTCCAGATATATGGGATGCCTCCAGACAGTTACTCTTTTGCAGGAGGGATTCTAGTGCATATTGCATATTTATGTATGTTTGCAGTTAATGGACTGTGTGGCCCTAGCACAAACATATCCACTTTAAAAATGAAAGAAAACACATTTTTTTTGTGGTTAGGAAATGCATTGGAAAATGTGGGATGAATGAATAACAGAAAAAATTGAAAACACGCCACAGACACGTTAGTATAGAAAAATCAGAATGAATGTTCAATAAAAACTGGGGATAGTCTAACCATTGTGCAAGCTTTGTGCAAGCAAAACAGGAGGAAGCTATGGATCCAACAAAGTAGCTGTAAGTAATTTCCTGAGGATGAAGTTTCACTATTATTAGCAAAGATGCTTTAGATGATTGGAATACCTGTAATGAAATGGAGCTAAGAAGGGCGAGTGACAAAAACTTGGGGTTAAAGGAAAGATCCTGGTTCCATTGGCACTGGAGGCAATATTGACATAAAAGCTTAAGAAGAGCCCTGCTGGATTAGGCGAAAAGTCCATCTAGATGACATTCTGGCTTGAATGCAGAAGGTCCCAGGTTCAATCCCTGGCATCTCCAGGTAGCTGAGAGAACCTCATGTCTGAAACCTTGGAGAGCTGCTGCCAGTCAGGGTAGACGATATTGAATTAGATGGGCCAAGGACCTGATGCGATATGATGCAGCTTCCAATGTTCCTGTGTGCCTAATCTGAACACCAGAAGTACAAATCCTAAAATGCCGTTTAAAACCACAACAATAAAACAATTATAATCAGCAGAGGAATAAGACATTCTTACTGGGCTATGAGTGACCGCCAAAGAAGAAGAAGACCAAACGGACAAGGCAAACATGGCCTCTGAAAGCCTGGGCGAACAAGAGCATATTTGCTATAGGGCAAAATCCCAATTGTGTCAAGTTTTCTAGACAGAGGGTTCCCTAGCTGTGGTGCAACTAGGAAAAAGGCCCTGCTCTGGGTCCCTGTGTGATGGCCTACACCTACAGTCATCAGTGGGATTGTATGCATCCCCTGCCCATTTGTTCTCAGGGTTTGGCTTGTTGATATGGGGAGAAGCACTGCAAGAAATATGTAAGTTCCAGCTTGTTAAGGACCTTGAGTTGGGCCTGCCTGGTAACATATAGGTAGATCCTGCAAAACTGGTGTTGCATGCCATCGTGCAGAAGTGCCCATTAATATGGCTATGTGGCTGCATTCCTCACTAGCTTCAATTTTTAGGCTGTCTTCAAAGGCATATGAATAGTTGTTTAAACAGGGAGATGATTTCAGGGTTTTTTTAAAGGGCTTTGGAGCAGAAACTGGGCATTTCTCTTCCAACAAAGCTTGGAATGTGGCCTCATTAAATTGCAGAAGATTCCCAACAATGTTATTCGAATGACATTCTGAAGATTGAAACTCCCATTTTCCTATGAAGGGCTTACTTTCACACTGTCATAATTTCCCAGTTACTCTGATATCAGGGAACATAAATGACACAGGTAGCTATGGGTTCTCTTACAGGTGACATCTTTGATGGATAGCCAGTTTAATCACCGCCACCCATTTACCAGTACTCCACATTGACTGGGCTATTCAATTCAATGGTTTCAGGATGTTTCAGAAGCACCCGGAGACCCAGGAGCGCTTTGATAAGTTCAAAAACCTGAAGACGGTGGATGACATGAAGAGTTCAGAAGAGCTCAAGAAGCATGGAACGACTGTCCTCACAGCCTTGGGCAAAATCCTAAAGCAGAAAGGGAACCACGAGGCAGAACTTGCACCCCTGGCACAGACCCACGCCAACACACACAAAATCCCGGTCAAGTATCTTGAGGTAGGCAGCCGTGTATGTCTGTATGGGGGGTAGTGGAATAATGCTCTTGATTGACCAGGATAAAAGCAGGAGAGAGATGGGAGGTTCTTTTCTGCTCTCTCTGTATATACAAACATTGTGTTATAGGAAGTTGATTTCTACTGAGTGAGAATGTTGGTCCATGTGCTCTCCAGAGTTTCAGACAGGGAACTTTCCCATTCCTTTTGTACTTGGTTTTGTTTGGTAGATCTTGGGGTTCTCATAAAAAGCCAAAGTAGATCCAAAAAGCCCACCCAAATGTAGAAAATAACCTTCCCTGCTTTGATATTTCAGACGTACTTTCTTTGAAAGCTGCCAGCTTTACATTTCTCTTTCCCTCCCATTCTTTCCACACAGTTCATTTGCGAAATAATTGTTGGCGTCATTGCTGAAAAACATTCTGCAGACTTTGGGGCCGATTCGCAAGCGGCAATGAGGAAGGCCTTGGAGCTGTTCCGCAACGACATGGCCAGCAAATACAAGGAGCATGGCTTCCAGGGCTAATAGTGAGCATGGGAGGCAATGTTCCCTTTCAGCAAGGATGGGGAGCCCTGTGTGTGACCCTCCAGATGTGGCTGGACCACAACTCCCACCACTGGCGAGGGCCAAAGGGGGCAAAAGTCGAACAACATCTGGAGGGCCACAGGTTCTTCATCCCTGTCACGAAGAGAAATAAAGCAGCATGTTTTGGGTGTGTGATCAATCTAGCAGAAGAATATTCTCCTTTCATGGCAGAAAATTAGTTTGGCACCAGCTTGAAAAAAATATACTCACTATATAAGGCTCAAGTTACACACCATGACAGAAGACCCACATCTTTAAAAGAAACTCTCTCGTTCATAATATTACTATTGCTATTGCTATTATTATTATTATTATTATTATTATTATTATTATTATTATTATTGCCTGCCCTTCACCAGCAGGTCTCAGGGTGGGTTACAGCAGTTTCAAATTAAAAATTAAAAACAGTTAAAACAGGTTATAAGTGCAGGAATAGTGTAGGCCCAGAAAACACATGCATTCAGGGTTGCCTACTTGAATAAAATATTGTTTGGGGTAGATAAGCATCTCCCTGTATCAATCATGATCACAAGTTGTAGCACGCACGTAATTTGAATGACAATGACCATCAACTTTTTTTGGGGGGGGGAGCAATTCCTTCAAATATTTTATTGGGGGGGGGGGAGGGACCTTGGCACTTAGGAGTTAGCTCCTATGCACACATCTCAGATGTGAAAAGCCGAGGTGTACCTTCAGCATTCACCAAAAGCGCTATAGAGAAGAAGTCATGTAAAGTTGAAGGTTGGAAGTGAAGTTTATAAGACCAAATGGGCATGTAGGCATGAAATGCTGAATCATCTCATGCCACACACTCTTACTGCCCAGTGGTCTGTCCACCAGAGTCCTTTCCTCCTCCAGCTAGGCCCTGATGCCAAACTCTAATGATCCTTTTTTGCAAAAGGTATGGTCAGATAGATAGTGGGTGGGAAGTTCAGCACCCCCTGACTACTGGTTCTTTAAATCATACCGTTGCATAATATATCAATGGTGTCAGAAGGTCTGTCACTGTAATGTGTAGCTTGGGCTGTCAATTGAGGCTTCTTTTTTTAATCTTCAGCACGAATCATTGTAATTTTGGGCTTAGTAGAATAAAGATTATATACAACAGAGATAAGCGATGGTTGCCTTTGTTAAAAATCCGCTGAGATATTATCCTCCATCTAATGTCATAATAGAGAAAGGTTGCCTTGTGGTTAGTAATAGCTGTGAAAAAATGTTGGGCGAGGCTGTTCAGAAGGTGGGTAGAAGATAGGGTTGCCAGTTCCTGCTTAGAATCAGTACTACTTGCTGTTTTAATAACTTGAGATAGAAAGGCTAGCAGGATTTGCTCCTGGTAGAATTCATCCCTGGTCCACCCTCCCACTCACCTTCCTTGCCTGCTGTACCAAACAGGATCCCAGTTCCATCTGGCAACAGATGGGAGAGGGAAGGGAGTTGCGAAACAATGGATGACATCACTAGGTCAAAATCTGACAGCCCCTGTAGGGAGGAATTCCTGTTAGAACTGATTAACTGATTATTCTTAGACTGAGCAGGGGCTGGGGTCAATCTAGCCCAAACCTAGCCTTGTTCTAAGAAAGTTGCAAAATGGCTGGGGGGGAAATATGTGGGTGGGGTGGATCAGCATCTTGGTGCCCATCTGCATGTGCCTTCAGAGAGAACTCACATTTTCAAGCAGCAATTCTTTTTCTGCAACCATTTGATGCAGAAAATTGTGGATATATTCAGATATTAATCCACAGATTTGCCCGTTTCTGGTAAACCAGGAATGGGGTGTGTGATGTTCCTTGCAAGACTTACCTTGCATGGTCTTGATCCTGCAGGTCCTGCCCACATCCTTGCCATTCACATGTGTCCTAATGATGTCATCATATCATATGATGTCACAGTGCTCAGGGAAGGTTGCTATATTAGGGATGCTGGAGCACCAATTCTCTGGCATGCCTACACTACTGAATCCCCAAGAATGGCCATCAGGTAACTTGGGGCTATATGAGGCAAAGGTAAGTGTTCATATCTGCCTTAGGTGGATGAGAGGTTTGGAAAGCAAGCAACACTGAACACTGAGGAATAATAGTTAAAGCTGTCACTTAAGACATTTTAGCTGATTATCCATATGTATTTTACTCAATTGGTTAACAGATGAGTAAACTATATACCTGGATATGGATAAAAACAAGAGTTCTGAGGCTATAAACATACTTTATTTTTAGATAACGCATGTATGTACTGTAACAGTCCCCATCTTAGCAGAGGCATTTTCTCCTGCTTGCGAGACAACACACTATGCTTTTTCTAAGATGGCACCAGCTGGTTGTGTTATTTTGTAGTTTGTAATACTGTATTAAAAATAACTTAAGCATTTTATTTTTAAAAAATCTGGCCAAAGAATTGCAGGCACCCTTTAGCTGATCAAAAGGGTTTTAATTGATTGACCAAATCATCAAAAAATAAAATAAAAATGCAGCCCTGGGGGAGAGACTTTTCAGTGGAATCAGTACATTGGTTCTGAAAAGACAGAGAAGCTCCATTAATGCAATCTCATGCATGTCTACTCAGACTAAGTTCCATTTAATTAAGCTGCAACCCTATACCTACTTACCTAGGAATAAGTCCCATTGAAATCAACTGGGCTAACTTCTGAGTAGACATGTAGAAGAACACGGAGTCAATTTTCAAGGTCTTCCATGCTGACCCTGCTAATGAAATGTAAAAGTATCTCTTGTATGTAAAAGTATCTCTTCCCCTAATCCCTGCGAGTTGCTACACACTTGAGTATGTGATACACTGAATGGCAAGTGGTGTGTTTTTTAATTGAATAAACCCTATTTCCTCAATGTCTGTGTTTTGTTTCTTATTTAAAGAAAGCCCGGGTGCGGAGCTTGGAAATTTATATGTACAGATGGCAAGTTTAGAAAGAATTGTAATAATTTGAATAGAAACACTATGCATCTCACTATTGTGGGGAAGACTGTGACCAGTTGACTGCATACACCTACTCAGTCTGCTGCTCTTGATGGACAACTTCAAAGCCCCTCTTCTAACTTTGTAGACTTTTTAAAAAAAATCTATAACCCCAATTTGGACCAGGTGGTCCTTCAGAGAGAGGACTGATTCAATAGAGGACTGTCTTACGGCAAGATGGACATGTGATCACCATAAGAAAAGAGGTTGGGCAGGAGGAGAGAGAGAAACAGCAAACACAACAACAAGGGACTTGCCCACACTTCCTCTGGTCCTCCTGCTTTCCCTTGGGGAAAATTGCTCTTTAGAGCTCAATCGGAACAAACGGGAATTTGGGTTTTCCCTGGATTGTCGTTTGTTCTGATCTGTCACAAAAGAGTGGAAAGGAGTGAGCCAGGTGGGAAACTGCTTAGACCCGTGCTTTCTAGGCACAGCAAAGTGTCGACAAGCCCTAGACCTTCGTTACAGCGTTCTTGCAATAACCAACCAGAATGGAAAGAGTTCAAGGAGAGGAGGGGCCAAAAGTTGCTGGTCTCTGAGCAGAGGCAACAGACAGGCCTGGCAGCCCTGTCTGAGAAGTCAGGGGCTTGTCTAAGGTCCAGTTTGAGAATAGGATGCCGGACTAGATAGGCCTCTGGGTATAATCCTGCAGGGCTCTTATGCTCTTAACTAGGGCGGCCATATTTCAAAAAGTGAAAATCCAGAGCTTTTGTGAGCTGTTTTGGTCAAAATCTCTTTTTGAGCTATTTCTAAGGAAATCTGCCATAATTGAGACTTCCAACATGGATTACCAGACATCTGGATTTCCCCGGATATTTCATCGATTTCTGCCTGGAAACTGTTTCCGATTGCTGTGTTCAGGAAATTCCTGACGTATGGCAACCCTATCTTAACAGGCTTGGCAAAAAAGATTCCAGCTGCCTCTCCAAAGGTGGTGGTGGTGGTGAGAAAGGAAAATAAATATCAAACTACAGAATGCCTTCATTTCACTTGATCTGTTGTTCTGTGTAACTCAGAGGCTTGCATATTTCACCACTGACTTAACTCAGTTCAATAAAATTGTCATCTTACCTTTTTTTGCATTCCAACTATTCTCCCAGTCCCTGCTGACAGAAGGCGGGTTTTTGCTATGCTGTTTGTTGCTGAAGGAGCTGTGCCTTAAATAAAGATCTGCTGTTGTCCGCTCAACATTATGCCATTCCCTGAATGAAAAAACAACTGCTCCTTGTGGGTGCAGGGCAGGCCTTGGCTTGCAAGCGAGCTAAATTCTGCACCTACAACAGTTGCTCTTGTCAGTCTGAATGGGGCAGCCGCCATGTAAGAGTGACTATATTAAGAATATTATACATTGTGAGCAGCAGGGTTGCTCGCTGTAGTCCTTGTTGTATAATGTGGAGGTCAGCAGCTGTTTTTGCAATCCCCTGCTCCTCCTCCATACGCTCAGGGCTGGATTAACCATTAGGCCAAGCCTGACCACTGTGTTGGCAACCTCAAGGCTGGATTACTGTAATGTGCTGCATGCTGGGCTGCCCTTGGGCCTGGTTTGAAAACTCCAGCTGGTGCAGAATGCCGCAGCCAGATTGCTGATTGGGGCATCTGTCTGACAACATCTGACACCATTGTTAAAGCATCTGCACTGGCTGTCTATCAACTAGCAAGCCAAGTTCAAGGTCCTTGTATTAATTTACAAAGCCCTGAACAACTTGCATCCAGGATTGTCTGAACCCTTTTATTTGAGCTTGAGATCATCTGCTAGAGCACCACTGGTGATTCTCCGAATTTGTGAGGCTCATTTGACAACAACAAGGGAGCCTTCAGTGTCATCAGCCCAATTTTGTGGAATATTCTGCCAAGAGAAATTCAGAAGAGGAAAAGCTGAAAACTTTTCTATTCCGTCAAGCTTATTCACACAATTAAGAATACATAGTATTGTGGTTTTTACTGCCTTTTAACAATGCTTTCATTATCCTTTATGGCTTATTATATATTGTTACATTCTATGGTTGTAGCATGAGCATTTTGGCCTTAATTGTACCCCACCTTGATTGATCAAGGGTGGTTTAAAAATGGCTTCATAAATAACAAAGAAACAACTGTGTCCCTAAAAACGAAATTGTTTTGCTTGTTTCTCCTTCAAGACCCACCCAAATAAACTAGTTCTGAGGCACCACAGATGACCTCTAAGTGTGGCTCCAGTCCATTTCGAGATCAGCTTCACAGGCTGCGATAGCTCTAACATTGAGTCATGGCTGGGCAATTAGCCAGGTTTGAGATTACTACAAAGTCATAAAGGCAGCAGTGGAAACGATTGTGTTCTCTTCTGCACTTCAAGTTGGCTTTTGAAACTATAGACCTATGAAAAAGCAGGACTTAAAATGGTTCTGGCTCAGACGAGCAGCATTGTTGTGCACGGGCACACACGCACACACACACACACTGCAAGGACTATAGAGCTCGGCCATGAAACTCATGGATTGAAATGCATTGGCAAAGTTTTGTGTGATTCCCAGGGCTTGAAATGTCAAGTGGAAATAGAAACCACCTTCATACTCCCTAAACAAGGCTTGAAGGCCAGTTCTCACATTACTTGAGTTGAAGGCAACCCTCTCAGCACCGTGCCGATGAGTTAGCTAGTTTAAACGAGAAAAGCAAATGTTATTTTGTGAGAAGTAGATGAGCAGAAATGTAAACAGAGGTAAATAGGATGCTGTCTCTCAAAATAAATGCTTAGAAACAGAAGCCGGGGCCTCCTGGCAATGTGTCTGGATGCTTGCTTTGGTTCAGCGGACCATGTGTTGTCGCATTTGACCTTCACTCCAGCAGCCCTGATCCTGCCTTGCTCTTCATTGATCTCTGGGGACCACTAGGGCATGGGTAGGCAAACTAAGGCCCGGGGGCTGGATCCGGCCCAATCAGCTTCTAAATCCAGCTGCGGGCAGTCCGGGAATCAGCATGTTTTTACATGAGTAGAATGTGTGCTTTTATTTAAAATGCATCTCTGGGTTAGTTGTGGAGCAGAGGAATTTGTTCATTCCCCCCCAATATAGTCCACCCCCCACAAGGTCTGAGGGACAGTGGACTGTCCCCCTGCAGAAAAAGTTTGCTGACCCATGCACTAGGGCTTCTTTCTTACCCTTGGTACCTGTGATCTGCAAAGACTGGTCCTAAAGCAACACTCTGCCCTATGCTCCCTGCATCCACTTGCCTGAGAAATTCCAGGAGCAGAATGATCCAGCTATGGAGAAAGGGTGCAGAATCTCTCCCCCCCCCTATTTTAAAATTAAGGCCTGGGGTCATCCAGTGAAGCTGAATGGTGAGAGATTCAGGACAGACAAAAGGAAGTAATACTTTTTTTGCCACAGCACACGGATGACCTATGAAATTTGCTTCCACAAGATGTGGTGACAGCCACCAATTTAGATGGCTTTAAAGGGGGATTAGATGAAATTTATGAAGGCTAAGGCTATGAATGACAACTAGTTAAGATACCTCTGAAGGCCAGTTGCTGGGGCACAGCAGCAGGAGAGGGGAGTGGTGCTCATGTCCTGCCTGGGGCTTCCCGGAGGGGGCTGGTGGGCCACTCTGTGCAATGGGATACTGGACTAGATGGGCCTTTGATCTGATCCCGCTGGACTCTTCTTAACTTTCTTCTTACTGCAAACAGGTAATTGGCACAGGCTTCTTGTGTAGCAGATTTCCTCAGGAAATGGTTAAATCCATATTAAGTGGGAATAATATACAAACAGGCATTTTGATACTAAGGACTTGTAGATACTGGAACAAACAAGCAAACCTGCATGCATGCATGGAGAGCAGCCATCACAAATGAGCCCCCATCTGGAAGCAACCCAAGAAAAATTGAGCAACCCCCACCCCCTTGTTTTATCTCATTTTTTGTGTTGATTCCTATATCTCCTTTCTTTGGTCCCTCTCATTTCTAAGAGGCATTGATAGACCTATCAAGGAGGCAGCGAACTCCATAAATAACTTAGATGAAGAAGAAGAGTTTGGATTTGATATCCCGCTTTATCACTACCCGAAGGAGTCTCAAAGCGGCTAACATTCTCCTTTCCCTTCCTCCCCCACAACAAACACTCTGTGAGGTGAGTAGGGCTGAGAGACTTCAAAGAAATGTGACTGGCCCAAGGTCACCCAGCAGCTGCATGTGGAGGAGTGGAGACACGAACCCGGCTCCCCAGATTATGAGACTCTTAGCCACTACACCACACTGGCTCTTGTGCAATGAAGGACTTCATCCCCCCCACCCCCGACTCTAACAGACAGCCACTCGCTTTTCCTCAGTTCTGACTATCTTGCTTATGACAGAATGCTTTCTGCCATCACACACTCTGTACCCATTACCTGATTGTTAGAAACCTCCAGAGGTGCCAGCTTGTGAGGGCGATGGCTAGGGGCCAACGTCGCATGTGATGTAATACTCCTCCTCCTTTTCATGGTGCCACCACTGGCTATAGGCTGCTCCCACCCTCCTTCCCCTCTGCGGCAGGAGGAGGATGAGAAGGAGCCGGCTAGTGGAGCCACGTTATGCTCGGCTCTGCACTCCACTCTGTGCACTGCCTTCTCTGCCTCCCTAACATTGGGGTCTCCCAGCTCCCAAAAGATATTGAGAGGGCCTAAAGCTCTGTTCATCTACCTGCCATTGCCATGGAAAGGAACTGAGATTGAGTCCTCTGTGTTCCTATATGCAGAGCCGTCTTTCCCATATGGTGTAGTGGTTCGTTGCGCCCGGGTGCTGGCCTCTCAGGGGTGCCCCAGCGAGTGGGGGAGCTGCGCGGCTTTACCGGCGGCCTCCTCTTTCCCTGCACGCCTGTCAGCTGTGCTCCATCAACCATATGGCTGACGGGCGTGCAGCTTGCCTCCCAAGTCTCTGCGGGAGGAGAGTGATCCCCACAGAGGCTTAGGATGGAAGCTGCGCCCCGCCAACTATATGGCTGGTGGGCGCGCAGCTTTCCTCCCAAGCCTCTGTGGGGATTGCTCTCCCACAGTGGCATGGGGGAGAGTTGCGTCCCCCCCGCATGGCTGGCAGTGCGCAGCTTCGTGTCCCCCCCCCACTATCCATGGTAATTTGGGGGCGCTGAGCAGATATTTGCACCCTGGCGCCACATCTGCTAAAGATTGCATGGCCTGCTCATATGAGTGGAAAATTACTGGGCCTGAGTCCATGAAGTATCTCAGGCCCTGACTGTTGCCTACGTGAGAGCTGCCCCGTCTCTCCTCCTCTTTGGATATCTTGAGAATGGCTGATATGTTGGCGGAGTTCTGTTCGTTCTCATTTTCTGCCTGCATTGGATAAATAAGTATAAATAGACAGAAGTTGGGAGCTAGGCTGAAGAGGGAGAACTGTGTCAGTACATGTACTGCAATGCAAGAAAATGACAGCTTTAAATTGCTCGACTAGGAGGGCTAAGTTCAAATCCCTACCCGTCCACGAAGCTCAGTGGATGACCTTGGGCCAGTAGTAGGGCCACTTTGCCTAGCTTACCTCTACAGATGGCCATAACTTTCAATCCTACAGCAGTGTGGACCTTCCTAAGGAGCTTTGGCCCTCAGGTTTGGCATCAAAATGTGGGATGGGTCCTCTTGGGACCAAATCCAGCCTTGACAGTTTCGCAAACCATCTTGTGGTGCCAAGGCTGCCCTAAAGTGATTCTGTGCCTGCAGCAGAAAAGGCAACTTGTGGCATTTCTGTCCCATCTGCTTGGTATAGGACAGGATTCCCCAGAAAGTCTGCTTGCACAAGCCTTGATGAAATTAATTCAAGCTGTGCATGTTCATTTCAATGGGGCTTGCAGAGGAGAACTCCCTGATGGATTGGCCCAATGCCTCTGACCTTACTATTCCTATCCCTTCCTATTCTGCTACCCACAATGACACACCCCAAATTAATTGGCCACTGGACCAAACGTTGTGTTAGAGATGCCTCTGCCTCATTCTTAGCAACATACAGCAGGTATATGAGAGTGCAGAATGTTGGAGCACATGTTTTTCAGGGTATATATTTGGATACACAGCTCTGCCCCAGAGTTTTTAATCACAACAGCATTTGGAATAAGTGACATGTAATCTCTTAAAAAACATGTTTTTCAGCTATTCATCTCAGCAGTGTCTTGTGGAATTGAATGCTAATTGCATCGAGCATAACCCTTCCTCCCACCAGCGTTTTTTTTAAAAGCCTTTTGTAATTCTCAAGAACTAGATCCACTGGGAATAACAGCCCACTTATTATGGGCTTGCTGCAAACACCGTGGACCATTTCCTCTACGAGCCGCATTGTGCCTGATGGGGCTATGCAGGGGAGAAGGGTGAGTTCCATTAGAGAAGAAGAAATGGCCCTTACTCTCTTCCCTGGCTCTTCTATAATGCTAGAAAATGCCCTCCTCTAAGGACTAAGAGCATAAGCACAGCACCACTGACTCAGTCCAAAGACCTATCTATTCCAGGATCTGTTCTGCATGCCTCTGGAAAGCCCATAAGCAGGACAAATGTGCAGACAGCTTTGATCCTAAGCAACTGGATTCAGAGTCTCTGATAGTACAGAGCCACCATGAATAGTAGCCCTTGATAGTCTCATCCTCCATGAATTAGACCAATCCCCTTTCTCATCATATCTGTATATCAGGGATGGGGAGCCTGTGGCCTCCCAGATGGACTCCAACTCCCATTAGCCACAATTAGTGTGGCCAATGGTCAGGGATGATGGGAAATGTGGTCCAGCATCATCTGGAGGATCATAGGTCCCCCACCACTGTCATATTTTTTTGGGGATAATCTTCTTATTTCCACTGTGGCCTGCTTAGCACCATGCATGCCTCTAATCATTTGTGCCTGCACCCTGTGCAATAGTTTCCAAGGCAACTCTCCAGTTGTCTTGTTAAATATCCCAGTTTTTAGGGTCTAGCCCATCTTTCAGAACAACTAATGTTTAGAGTGAAGCTGTATGTATGACTACTCAAAAGAATGTTCCATTGAATTCCTGGCCATGCTTCCAGTAAAGTGGACCTAGGACTGCAAGCTTTCATTCATTCATTCATTCTTGCAAACCACTCTGGGAATATGATTGAAGGGAAGTATGAAAATACACATATCAAACACACAAAGTCCTCAGAACTAAATATATCACCAAATTAGAGAAGATCCCCCAAGTCCTTAGTATGCTGTTCATGCGAAACTTGGGTCTGACCATTTTATTAATAACTACACTAAAAACTAAAGTGAAATAAAGCTGATTTTTCTGCAGGAGAGAAAGCTCAGAGCCATGAACATATTTTTAATTAGACCAGATTTTATTTGATCATGCAATTAATTCCATGGGTCCATTTAAATATGCTTCAAAACCTCAATTAAACTGTCCTTTCAGGATCTCAGAGGAAAGAAATGAACAGGTTTTTAGAGTGAGAAGCTCAAAGCAAACATATTTGTTTATTAGGTGTATTTATAGTCTTCCTTCATCAAAGTAGGGTTCTTTAACACTTACTATATGGAGAAGCCATTTTAGAAATATTTTCTCATACATCCATTATCAAAGAGAACAGAGAACAACAGGGCAGGTTTTTGTTCTCAAGTTACAGATAAAATAGCTCAGTTGATTAGAGCATGGTGCTGATAATGCCAAGGTTGCAGGTTCGAGCCACATATGGGACAGCTGCATGTTCCTTCATTGCAGGGGGTTGGACTTCGCTAGATTATCCACAGGGTACCATCTCTATGATTCTAAGTATCTGAATGCCATTTCTGATGCTATTTGATTGATATATTATTATTTATTATATGAGATTTGGTCAGAATGGTCCCTCCTTCTACAAAATAATCAAGGCAGCTTACAAGCAGGAAAATATCAGCAAAAGAAATCAGCAACCAGTATGTGGGAACCCCTCCCAATCTTATTTGTTGGCTTACTGAGGCTGAAACCGAGAGCAGAAGAGCTGCTTAACCCTTCCCCTCCCTGCCATTTTGGGGGCTCTAAATTCCTGCCCCCAGCTGCTTTCTTGCCTGCCAGGCAAAAGGTATATGGCTGCCCTGAACATTTTCCCTCAAAGGAAGAAAAAGGCACTTGGGGAGAGCCTCATCTTGTGTGAACCAATGGCAAAAGGAGAAAGAGTTAAACTGCCTCTCTCCTTCCAAGTCTTGGTCTGAAATTGGCAAAGGGAGGGAGGGGGGGAGAGAGAGAGAGAGAGAGAGAGAGAACCCAGCCCAGGGAAATTGGCTTGTATGTCTCTTGCGTATGGTTTTGTTTGGCCTTAGCTCATAGTGGCTGTGCTTAACTAGATTAGGAGGTAAATTGCTCTTTGCAGTAGTAAAAGTAGAGACATATTAGTATAGTATTGGTTATGAGCAAAGAAAAAACCAAGAAAAGCCCCTGAGCTGTTGCTAGAAAGCTGGTGTTCATTTTGGCTGCCTTCGGCTGCCTTCCCCACATTTGAGGATCATTTTCTGGCTTTGCTGTGTTACAGCTGGTCAAAACAAAGAGCCTGAGAAAGTGTGATGTGGTTTATATTTTTTGCTTCACCCTTCTGGTTCTCCTTTATTTAGCCTTCTTTCCAAAAAAACCCAGCAGGCATTTGAGACAACAAGGGAAGTCGCTATCCTACAGTCGCAATCAATCACTCCTTCTTAGGCATCGTGTCTAAATCCAGGGAGCATGGCTGCCAGACCTAAGCTCTGAAAGCTGCAGTTCGTCTCCAGATGAGAGCTTGAAAAATAATAAGAACCACAGGAGAGTAGGTGGGAGCCTGTGTGTACATATGGACATGGGTCTTTCTCTGTGTGCGTTTGTAGACCCCCTCTGCTCCAAAAAACCCAGGTTGCTAGGGGGAGATTTGCATCCTTCCAAAAGCCTCTGTTAACTTCAGGTGGTTAAATGTAAACAGCAAACACCTTTAAAGGTGAGGGCAGTCACTGCAGGGAGCTCACTTCGTCTTGCCAGGCACTAAAATCTTTGCAGTTTTCTTGTTGTAGAGGTTGGTGATAGAAGCAGAAACACCTGCTCCTCTCTTGTTAAGGCTGCACCATGGACTCCTACTGCATTACTGGCCAGAGGCTGGGAGCATTATACAGTGGTACCTCGGGTTACAGACGCTTCAGGTTACAGACTCCACTAACCTATAAATAGTACTTCGGGTTAAGAACTTCACTTCAGGATGAGAACAGAAATCATGCGGCAGCGGCATGGCAGCATTGGGAGGCCCCATTAACTAAAGTGGTACCCCAGGTACCCCCAAGAAGAGTTTCAGGTTAAGAACAGACCTCCAGAATGAATTAAGTTCTTAACCCGAGGTACCACTATATTGCTAACTGCTAGGTGGCTCCAGAACAATTAAGAAGGCATAGCTAGAATGGCCACCTAGAATGCAGGCTGTCTGCACTCTTGACAGGAGCAGAACAGGTGGGAAATTCAACCAGGGAGAAGAGTTCCCCATTGCTGCATTTCCTTATTCAAGGGGAAACCAAACCTGTTGCATTTCTGCCTGCTGCCAGCACAGGAGCCCTGCAAGGCAGCAGAGGGAACTCACCTCACAGGGGGAAATTGCTTGTAAAAATGCATAGGTAAAGGGTAAAGCGACCCCTGACTGTTAAGTCCAGTTGCAAAGACTCTGGGGTTGCGGCGCTCATCTCGCTTTATTGGCCAAGGGAGCCGGCATACAGCTTCCGGGTCATGGGGCCAGCATGACTAAGCCACTTCTGGCGAACCAGAGCCGTGCACGGAAACGCCGTTTACTTTCCCGCCGGAGCAGGACCTATTTATCTACTTGCACTTTGAGGTGCTTTCGAACTGGTAGGTTGGCAGGAGCAGGGACCAAACAACGAGAGCTCACTCCGTCGCGGGGATTCGAACTGCTGAGCCCTAGGCTCTGTGGTTTAGACCACAGCGCCACCCATTAGGCAAAATTGCATACATAAATGCATATATTGGGAGTAATGGCTCCCAAAATGCATACAAATGTTCATGTGCACAATACACACACACACACACACAAACTGCAAATATATGCAGAAATGGGGCAAACTGAAGGTAAGTTTTGAAAAATGAGAAACCAAAACTGATAAGATTCACTCACCTCTAATTTAGAGTTCTGCATTAGATTAAGGGAGCAAACCTATAGCAAGATTGACCAGGATGAATGAGTTAGGATCCAGCAGATCTCTGGCTAATCTGGAAGGTTTCCAGTGCAGCTGGGGTACACTGGAGTTACTCCCTCATTCTTAGCTCAGCTGGAGACATGGCAGCATATCTTCCCCATTCCGTTTGAGCCCGCTGGGCAGCTCTGAAAACTGGGCATTCTGGGGCTTAGTAGGGGCAGGACCAGGGTGGGGGGCTTAGGCAGGATCCTAACCCCATTGAGCTTGGTCACATGACCTGGCAACCCAACATAAAATGGAAAAAAGGGTGACATAAGTCAAGCACTGTTTTAAAGGCTTGTTTTCCCTCTGCCAGGCTTTGGGCAGCTCAGCCAGCCAAAGCCCCACTTCTGCGCGATGTCTGGGTTTGGTGTAACTTTCCCTTGGTTTCCCGGACCCTGGATTGCTTTGCCCTGACGCCTTGTGTATAGGCTTGCTCCCTAAATAACTGAGCAGTTGCTGCTCTTCCATGACAGGGCTGGCCCTGGTTAGGTTACATAAATGCAAAGTATTATTATGGCTGGTTTTTGCAGATGACGTGGCTCTCCGTGTGGGCATAGCTGCTTTGTGTGTGATCTGAAACCTCCCCCTGCCCTGTCAAAACAAGGTACTGCATGATGCCCACACTCTTTTCTGAAAACAATAACCGTAACACCTGAATAGGATGAAGAATATCTGCTTAGCCTAAAGGAAAGAAAAAATAATTAGTCTCTAGAGACTTGGTGTGTGGAAAGTATTTGCATTGGTTCTGTTGAGTTGCTGGAGAACGTTTCTGTTATATAATGTCTCTTTTTCTATGGGTGGATGAATAGCGGTCAGAAAATAGACCTCACCCCTTTTACATTAACCCTGTCTTATTTCTGTTTAACTAGACAACCTTCAGCAACAACCCATCTGATCTTTCTGCCTTGCACAGCAGCAGCTACTGCAATTATTTGTTTAAAAATTAAGTTTTCATCAACTAAATTTTTGTCTGCTGCTGGTTGATAAGAGGCAGCAACCCCCGGAAAATGTTTAGGGAGCATGTGGGGTCCCTGAGGAGTTTGCCTGCCTCCTCACACTCAGCTGCCCTACAACTGGGGGTGGGGAGGCAGCGGACGGACTGTTTGGGGCAGCGCAGAGCCTGCGGGCACTCAGGCCACTGCATCACTCCCAGGAGAGATGTGTCATTCAGGCGCACTGCGGTGAGTGCTGCCCGGCATTTTGTCACACACCCCTGTGGTGACACCCAGGGCGGACCACCCCCACCGGACTCCCCTACCTCCGCCCCTGGCTAAGCTCAACAAGGGCAGTGCCGTCTCTACACAGTGAGCTCACACCTCAGATTATATAGATCTGTACACTTCGAAAAGAAGATTGCACTTTCTGTGGTTGCAGATTAGAAACTGAGGGAACTGACCACAAGATGGTATCATTGTGCTTCCTATCTAGGCTGGTCAGAGTAATATTTCAAAATGTAAAGAGTTGAGTATACAGTATTTATTTAACAGCCGGCTGTAAATGTTAAGAGCCAAGGTTCCAAAACAAAGGGTGTTCATTATGTTCTGAAGGGCTGTAATGGTCTGAAACATCGAGGGGCATTCCTTTAAAATATGCTAAAATTAAACAACTTCCTAGTACACACTACTTCGAACTAGGCCCGTTATCCGTATCCCAAACCCCATGCAACAAGTCTGAAAGCCATTCAGGGAGATTTCATGTTATATTTGTAGCCGTCAGGGAGCCTCAATGCTCTAGTGAGCCACAGTTCATATGCTTCTAATAATCTGCAGACTCAGGAACTCCAGGAACCAGAGTAGACCTAAGTTTCGATTCTCCATGCTCTATCTGTAACTGTGCTGCCACTGGCTAACTGTGGAAAAGGAGAGTGTAGCTAACAGGCTTATGTGATCTAAAACACACCCTGTAACATCCCACTGATCAAAATTAGGGTGCTCGTTTTTTCAGTCCCAAGCTCTTGTGGGAGCCAGGTGACTCCCAGGAGAGAGTGTAAGACCAAAAAATGAGCATCTTTTGGTCTGGCGCTCTGGCCTGAGCCACTTGACTTGCAGCACAGTTATGGACCAAAAAACAGGACATTCCAGGATCCTATCAGAATGTGGGATGGCTTCTGTAGTTCTGGGGTGTCCTGCTTAAACCGAGACAGTTGAGGAGTATGCAATGAAGCACTATTTACATATGTAGCACATAAACAGCTCCAGTTTGCATATGTTCTTATGAGATCTCATATAGCTGATCTGATTTGCCATTTCAAACAGATCCTCTTCTCCTTGCAAATGATGGTAGTTGCAACCTCTACTTTGTGTATGTTCTCCTTTCTTTGCTAAGTGTTTATAGAAAGTTTATAATGGATTCTCTCTCATTCAGTTCCTTGCTGTGTTGCTATATACTAAGTTCGAGATGGAGTAATTTACAGTCTTCATAATATTCCTGGCATAATCTCCTCTCTCTCTCTCTCTCTCTCTCTCTCTCTGTGTGTGTGTGTGTGTGCATACACACCCACACACCCAAGTTTAACATAATTTCTGCAACAATGGAAATATATTTAGCTGACAATATCCACGAGGGCAGCCAATTCCTGTGCTCTAAGTTTCCATCAAGAATTATCTTCCATATGATGCATCTTACATTTGGTAAGACTTTGCACTGAACTATGCAAAGCATTCATTTTGTTTTCTGCCTTGGACATGCCAAACAGAGATGCAGCCTATAACTCTGAACAAACAAACAAACCTCTGGTAGCAACCAGATCCGCGGTCAACATTCTTACCTCTCCAGCAGCGTCACATTCAAGTCTCTTATGACCTTGCTTTGTGAACTTGGCTTTTCACAGTCATCATCAATCATAGAGTTGGAATGAGTTGGACCACAAAGATGAAAGGACGAGCTTCAGCCCTTAAGCTGAACCCATCCTCTGTTAATAGATAATCAGATATGTAAGAAAGAAAAAAAAGAAAATGGAATTTCAGCAGGTGCAGATTTTTTTCCAGCTCTGCACACTACAGCATGACATGTGGCAGTGCCAGATTTTCCCACATCTGCTAACTATTGGAAACACAGGGTGTGAGCACACTGTTGCATCTGGTTTTCCTAGCAGCATGTCAGAAGATTTAGTTAAACCCAAGTTGGGGAACTTTCTTCAGGCTAAAGGCCATATTCCTATGTGGGCAGCCTTCTGAGGGCCACATGCCACTAGTGGGTGGAGCCAGAGGCAGACGTGGGTGGAGTCACAAATGCAAATGTCACGCTCGTACAGTAGGGTAGTTTCTACACCTGCACACCCCTCTCAGACCAGACAACCATGTTGGATTCTTAGATTTCAAGGACACGTTCCAAACGGGCAAAAACACTCAGAGAATATGAGGAAGGCGTGATGAGGGATGTGGCCTGGGGTCAGGAGGTGTGGTCAAGGAAACAACATGGCCTGGAGAAATTTCCAAAGGCCATATAGAGAGGTTTAGGGGATCACATTTTGACCTTTGCCTTGAGATACCCCTACACCTGAGTTAAACAATCTGGGGTGATGAAAATTACAAGTCGAGATAAAAATAATCTCCCGCTTTCAGACTCCAAATACACACAGCATAAAGCAAGTTAAATCCCAAAGCCCTCCAGGCCTCACCCCCCAATTTCAAACAGTTAATAGCCATACAACAAAGATCCAGTCCTCCCACGCTTGTTCCGTGCACTTAATAGAATTGAAATTATAATAAACCCAAAGCTGGTTAAACTGTTTATGAGGTGTTGACTGGCTTTCAGGCACTCACATGTAAACACCTTGTAAGGTAAAGGTAAAGGTACCCCTGCCCATGCGGGCCAGTCTTGCCAGACTCTAGGGTTGTGCGCTCATTTCACTCTATAGGCCGGGAGCCAGCGCTGTCCGCAGACACTTCCGGGTCACGTGGCCAGCATGACAAGCTGCATCTGGCGAGCCAGCGCAGCACACGGAACACCGTTTACCTTCCCGCTGGTAAGCGGTTCCTATTTATCTACTTGCACCCAGGGGTGCTTTCGAACTGCTAGGTTGGCAGGCGCTGGGACCGAACGACGGGAGCGCACCCCACAGCGGGGATTCGAACTGCTGACCACAGCGCCACCCGCGTCCCCAAAACACCTTGTATTGGACTGCAATTTCAGTTGGGATCATTCTTGTTCATTACTTCTACATCAGAAAAAGCAATGCAATTTACAGTCTGAATAATAATGCATGCAGCCAGCTCGCTAAAATCACCGCTAATTATCTAGTGCATTGTTGCCAGACCAGGCTCGTATTCTTGCTGAACAAGATCAGTTGAAGTTACAGATGGGGCTAGCTTAAGGTATTTTGTCACTCTGTGAGAGATACAACTTTGTTTGCCCTCCACCAGCCATCTTGTATGCTGAACAACATGATGTTGGATCATGGTTGGTGGGAAAGCTAGAGTTTCCCAGGATACTGTTTTCTTAGATCCATTTTTAATTTCTAAACTTACACGATCAGTGTCATGGCATTGCAGCATTACAACAGTCCAAAAGTCACGCCTCAGCCCAGCATTTGTTTTCAGTGTCAGGATTCCTGGACTCTGTTCCTAGAACATATTGTTATGAGACTGAGATTGGATTAAATGATGCACAGGGTCCCATCTCTGAGATTTTACAATTGAGATCTAGAGAAGAATGACTGCTAAAATGGTCCATCTAGTTTCCTTTATTAAGTAAATAGGCCTGGCCATGTCTGTTAAGGATCTTCTTTGTTATGTAAGGTAGCAGTAATTGCTATTGTTGGCATCTGTCTGCCTCCAGAGACAATAGAATGTGCCTCTGCCTTCAGTAGGGTGAAGTCAAATTGCTGCATTAGCAGCACCAAAGTGGCCTTCCGCAGGGTGCAGGCCTGGGCAGTGTGTATGGAGGTTCTGGACTGCCCAGATGACAATACCTCCTTCTTGGCCTCGCTGATGTGGTCCAAAGGAAAGCAGAGCAATACATTTGGCACCAGCTTGGCTCCAGGAGCTGCTGGAAGGAAGCGTACAGGGAGCCATCCAACCATCTCCCCTCCCCTCCCCTCCAACCAGGGACTCCCCTCTGGATTTTTGTAGAGTTTACTCCCTTGTCTTTTCTTCTCCTGAAGATGTCCCACAAGGAAGCAGTGGGTTAGGACCAGAGTTTTCCTTCTATATGGGCTACCTTCCCAGGTTGGTCTTGTCAGCTCAATCCACCAGAGCCTGTCTTCTCATGCAGGGGAAGTTACTAACTCACCAAGGCTCTGGGACCCATTGACTACCCTCACCTGGTTTAGCTGGTCAGTTGAAGCAGTTCCTGGGGTGTGGTCCCAACTTCTAGGAGCCACAGGTGAGAGCTGAGTTCAGGGTGGGGATCAAATGTGGACAAGCTACCCCAGAAGAAGCATGATATGTCCTCCACCAGACATACTATCCCTCCCCTAACACTTCATACACCCCAACAACTATAGCAATTGCTTTAGTGCCACAGAAACTGAGTAGCTGGCGATACTTCTGGAAGGTGAGAGCCAGTATGGCAAAAGAGGGCATGTCTTTCTTTCCCCTTGCCAGGGTGAAGATGTGTGAAAGAGAACAATAAATGGCAGGTTTACATGATCAATATAAAATTATATATAATATTATATGATAAATATAATAGCATTGTGGTAGCCACTATGTTGCAAGCAGTAAGCAATACTGCAAGGACTGAGTCAAGCTCCACCAGCAAAACCATGGGTCCTCACACACTCTACCATACCTGGTCCTAAGAAGAAGCTGTGCTTCCCTGGGCAGAAAGGGCTCTGCCGCCTCCTTTTACAGCCTTTCTTTCCAGCCAGTTGCCTCCTGTTGAGAGGGAAGGGCTGCTTTGCTGGCAGAGTCAATGCATCCCAGCAGTGAGTGGCAGGCTCGGACTTTTGCTGCCTAGGATGCCAAAGACCTTTTGGCTGTTGGTAGGAGGAGAGAATAGAGCTTTTTGCTCTGCAGCTTGAGACTGAGCGGCTGCACACCAGTGGGAAACAGCCTGCTGATGAGCAGTTGCAAAAAACTCTTTATTATTGTGCACAGGCTACCTCAGTGGCCTTTTCATTGTACATTTTCTCGACTGCTATTGTGCATCTATGGCACTGTGCAGACCTTGCAATAGTGGCAGCGTGCTGATTTCAGGCAATGAGATTAACGCTAATGCTGGGCTGAAGTATTCATCCCTGTGATTTTCATACATTTCAGGGGGGCAGTGGAGTAAAAACACTGCCAAATGCTGAATTGATTTGGATCTGAATGAATTTTAAGAGTTATATGTGTGTGTGTATGTATGTGTGCATTGCATACCTTTAAATGCAAAGTTGCTGAGGTTCTATCAGATTATGCACAAATCTTGCAGTGCAGTTTTAAAAAGATACACAAAGAGGTTTCTTTTACAGGAAATATATTTTCGAGAAAGTGCATTGGAAAGCATACAAAAACGTGCCTTTTAGGGGATGAATGCAGATAAAATCAGTACAATTTAAATGCAACAATTTAATGGTTCTTCAAAAAATGGAGTGGGTATCAATATGTTTTAAATGTGAAATTGTCAAGAAATGGAAAAAGTCTTCTCCACCCACCCACTCACTCCTAATTTAAATGTAAGACCCCCCCCCTGCAAAGTTCCTAAAATTGACCCTGAAAATCTTTGAATACCCCTTCATCACATTCATATAAGAGGAATGCATTGAAAACTACATTGGGGGGGGGGAACCTAATAGGAAGAGGAGCACTGGCCATTGCTGAGCAAGGCTGCTAAGCAACAGTGATACGTCTTCCATCGTGAAATATCTTCCTGCTGGGTGACTTGCCAGAGGACTTTGGTAAGAGGTTGTTGAAGGGAGTTAGGGAGTAGCAAAGCAAGTTATCCCCAGAGTTAGTTAGGGAGTTACTGCATTAGAGAATTATTCTGGTAGTTAATGAGGGCTCATCCACAGTTCTGCTGCCCCCAGGAAAACCTGCTGTTTACATCTGAATTGGAGCAAACACCAATTGGATTGTTTGCTCCAATTTAGCACTAAAGAGTGTGTTTTCTGGGAGACAGTAGTGGGGCAAAGGCAGAACCAGTAAAACATGTGCCTAGAAAGCACAGGAGAAGTAGAAAATCACCTGGAGCCTTGGTTTCTAGGCATGGGCAAGTGGAAGTGTGGATGAACAGTTACAGCATCAGCTAGGGAGTTATAGCATTAGTTAGATGGTTGTAGCATTGATTAGAGCAGGAGGGAACTAGATATAGAAAATCATTACATCTTTTAAAACATTAGTAAGGATTTCTTAGTGGTTTCAGAATTAGTGGTTTCATGAAGATTCAGAATTAAAGGAGACCATCTCACCCCATTCGTGGCTGGGTTATTTTCAAAATCTTATCCCCAGGACCCATTTAAATGTCCATGAAATGGTTTTTTTTCATTTTCTTTTATGGATGCATTCTGAACAATACCATCTACAAGTCTGGGATGATCTTTCAACAAGATGTTCCTCAGTATATCCAGCTCCTGACTGCCTTTTTCACAGATAATGACAGCAAATTCACGTCAAGCCTGGAGGTGTCTTTAAAGATTGGTTTCTTTAAAGAAAAGCAAGCCGGGGGACTCTGCAAAGATGGAAGAAAGGAAAATCAATTTCTAGCACTGATGACGACAGTGTATATAGTCCAACCCCTGGCTTGGAAGAAGGTGCTGAAAATCTGTGTTGCTTTTCGAGAGACCTGGTGCCCTTGGATTGGATTGAACTGGCTCTAATTTATCAGCAGAGGAAATGGTGTGTACAGATATGGAATTGTTGTGAGGCCAGTGAGAATTTGGCTAAACGAGTAAGAAGGAGGCACATCTCTGATTTAGGGAGGCTTAAACGGCCTCCCATTTGAAGCAAGTAAATAATAATTTATTGTTTGACTTATCCATTCATTCACAATTGAAGAGGATAAAGGAAAAAGAAAACCTAGCTATCTGAAGAATCAAGGAATCATGAAGCCTGGAGAAAAGGGACCACCAGCTGCTCCCCCACTTCTTTTGAAAGTCTGGCACTTATAGTCGTTGTGGTGCAGTGGTTAGAGCAGGGGTTGCCAATGTGGTGCCCATGGGTGGGTCACATATGCCTGCAGAGGCCTTATCTGAGGTCTGCTGGGCCCCTTCCCTCCCCTCCTCATGCTGAAATCTCCCTCCTATGCTTTTTTAAGGGTGGGGGAAGGTAACCACGTGCCACAGAAAGGGGGCAGTGAGCAGGACGTGTCAAGGGTTTGCAGGCTGCAGCAGAAGTCATAGAATCAGAACTGTAGGGTTGGAAGTCATCCAGTCCAACCACTTGCAATGAAGGAATCACACCTTGACAGATGGCTATCCAACCTCTGTTAAAAAACTTCCAATGAAGGAGAGTACAGCACCTTCTGAGGTAGCCAGATTCCACTGTAGAACAGCTCTTACCCAATCAGAAAGTAATTTCTAATGTTTACTTGCAGTCTCCTTTCTTGTAGTTTCAAGTGCCATGTTGGCAGCCTCAGACTTACTCATAAGAAGCACTCATGGCAGATACAACCCCAACAGAAATGCTTTCATATTGCCACAGAACATGATTTCTTTGACTGAAGGTTGTTCAAATTTTCTGTTGCACTTCCAGCATTTGGAAACTGTGAGCAGGATTAATGACACTGGGCTGGACTGTATTTAATACAGCGTTTAGAGCTTATTAGAGCAACGGACTGGAATAGGAGACATTACAGGGCCAACACAATACATTTTGTTGCCCAAGGCAGAACAGAATAGCAATGAATATGCTTTCTATTTTGGCATGTGGGGGACCAATTATTATTATTTTGGTACCTGGGGCATAAAATCCTACAAGCACTCATTCCTGGGAGTAAAAAGGACAGCAATAGTATATCAAACAACTAGCAATTCTGTTGCCCTTTCACGACACTCAAAATCAGCTGCCTGAGACAACTGACTCATGCTTCCTAACGGTAGGGCCGGCCTTGTTATCCTACAGGACAGGACAGAACAAAACCACTTTTATCTTAGGACTGGTTCACATATGCACAGGCCTCACTTGGTCTCTCCTTCCTTGACTCCTGGCTGCTAGTTCTGTGAGCTGCCTCTCCTGAAAAGCATTGTGTTTGGGATTATATGAATTACCAACCATCTGTTGGTGGCGTCTAATCTGTGAGGGCTCATTTCCAAGTGGAATATGTAGCACTTGATGCCCCTGCTTGAAGCAACCCCTAATTCCTCCCTCTATACCCCAGTCATTGTAAGACAGCACACCTGTTTTAACAAGTGCCCATTCAACCCGATTCGTCAATGTTGCTTGAGCTGTTTGGGCACGTGTGGGCACGAAACTTTTTAAGCTCTTGATTGTAGAGACAAATAATCAAACACAATGGCTGCCATATTTAATCCCACAACCCACATGGTTAGCCATTTTCTCCTCTTTTTCTGTGTAGATATTTCCCACCCTTTCCTCTCAGGTGGAAAATGTTTTCTGTGCCCCTGCTCTCTTTCTTTCCTACGAGGCGGTATTTCTCAGGTTGCAATGTGCAGCTTTGGTGTTTCTTTCCCCCCCTTTCTTATAATACTTATTGCCTCCACTTGCGGCTTGAGTGACACTAATCAGTGGTGTGGGAGGGAGAATATTAACAGCGCTGTGCCTGACAAATCTCACTCATGGCTGAGAAGGGACCTTGACAAATAATGAAGGATATGAGGTCTGTTTTTCCAGCATCCACAACAACAAAAAATGACTCACTCCATGTGGAGAGACGGCTACAGACAAACGATCTCAAAAAGAATGGCTCCAAGGCTGTGTACACACCATACATTTAAAGCACACACCCCACCCAGAATCCTGGGCATTGTAGTTTATGCCTCACAGAGCCACACAATTCCCAGCACCCTTTATGCAATCTATGCATTATCAACTGAATAACTGGCATGTGATCCTTTTTAAGAGAAACAGCTAGGACCCAGGCCAGCTCCTGGAGAGCTGACTCAAAGGTGTGGCCTGGCTGGAGAAGTTGCTCCCAGGCCTCATCAAGAATAAAGGGTAATTTACCCTTAAGTCAGCTTGTAGTGTCTGTATGAACATCTGAGAATGGGACACTTTACACTTTATAGAATTCTTTTTGGGGTTAAGGTGGGAGAAATGTGCTTTGGATGCATTTGAAATGTATGGTGTGTACACGGCTCAAAAGAGTGAATTGCTTCAGTGAGTTAAATGAATTAAATTAAATCAATTAAAATTATTAATTAATTAAATCAATTAAAATTATTAATTAATTAAATCAATTAAAATTATTAATTAATTAAATTACATTAATTAATTAAATTAAATTAAACCCTTAGTGAGTTAAATTAATTCACCCATGTGTAATCAACACACACACACAAAAACCTGGAAGCCCACTGTACAAAAAAAAGGAGATACTTGTAGGATCTCGAATTATGTCAATTGTGGATGGTACCAATGATCTGCTTCATGTTTTCTTTTTCAAAGACAATGCAGCAGACATACAAGTAAGGCACTTGAGGATCTTTGTTTGGGTCCTGATTTTCTTTTCCTGTAAGAAAGACAGATGACCATATAACTCACTCTATCTATCTATCTATCTATCTATCTATCTATCTGTCTATCTATCTATCTAATCTATCATCTATCTACCATCTCTATCTATCTCCTTTCCCAGCTTCCCTCCAAGGAGCTCAAGGTGGGATACACAGTTTCCCTTCCTTCTCTCCATTTTGCCCTCACAACAGCCCTCTGAGGTAGGTCATCCGATGAGCTTTCATGGTCTCCCAGGTCCACTTTAACCACTATGGCACAGTGGCTCTCAAGTGAAACCTCCACATAGGAATCACATTACAGTTATCGGTCTGATCCAGGGAAGGTTTTTCAATACTAAGAAACTTAAGCTTAAGTGGATCATATTCTTATGAACAGCTCCCATAGCCTTTGTCACTATGGTTTTGCCCACCAAAAGCCCACCTTGGATTTGGTGAAATGAGGTTCATGTTTCTTAATGGCCCAGGAAGGCCAGTTTAGGAACATAGGAAGGTGCCTTAAACCAAGTCAGACCCTTTGCTCCATTCACTTGTGCTTAGCATTTTTTACAGGGGTTTTGAAATATACTCGTATCTGCTTTATATACATTATTTACACAATGGGCCACACGTGATTGGCTAATTCCGGGATTCTCCTGTAGGCCAATCAGGTCACTTCCACCTGGAGCTGGATTGGGTGGGTCCTGAGGACCAATCATACTGCTGCATTGTTCTAGGACCAATCAGACAGCTGCATCTGAATCCTATTGTTCTAGGACCAATCAGACAGCTGCATTCTGAATCCTATTGTTCTAGGACCAATCAGACTGCTGCATTTTGGATCCTATTCAACTCAGTACATAACAGGTTTCAGACAAGAGTCTTCCCAAGCCTTACCAGGAGATGACAGGGCTTGAAACTGGCACCCTCTACATGCAGAACAGATGCTCTGTCACTGAGCCATGGCCTTTCCCCATGTCACTGTATGGGAGCTAATTGCCAGAAGATGGTTTATTGTGGCAGGGATCTCTTTGGAATGTTTTGATTGCAAAAGACTATTAGAACTTGAAAGGTTTTATATCCATTCTTCTCCCTTTCTGGGCTGATGGGAAGGAGGGAGCGAGGAGTTTGGAAGCATTTTAGGCTTCAGGGTGCCTCTCCCTGGTGCCTCTATCCAGATGTCCTTTTCATTGTGCATTCATGAGGATATGCGATCATGCTGGTATGGGGTGCTGAACCATGACCCCTTTTCCATGCCTTTTGCAAAAGTTTCAGGGCAGATACTGCAGTGCAGGTGGGTTCCCATGAGACAAGACACAGTGATAACAGCAATAAGCTTTTATTGAACTAACAGAAATAGACAACAGGGGCAAAGAAACAGTTTATATACATTTCTGAAGGCCTGGGCCACTCCCACTCCCAATGTGATTGGCTGTCTAAACTTCCAAGCTGTGAATCATAACTCAGAGTTTAAGGGCCAATGGCAGAGGTCCAAATCCTGAAATGTTCTTTGATTGGATATCATGTATTGAATCAGAACACAGGGGCTCAGAATCCTTCATCCAGACTCAAGCTCAGGCAAACACAGACCACTGACTACATAACAGATATACTGCTTTGATTCCAGTTGGTGCATGTGTCCCATAGCTCCCTTCTGAAATCCTGTAACTTTTCATACCACAAATGTCCTGGGCCCTTTTTGTCCTCCTTTTGTCGCACTATTTGTTGCACCTCCAGACAACAATAATTTGGTGACATCAAGGAAGCATCACAGAATTAATAAAGTAGAATGATTCATGGACTGTCCTGTATAAATCCATCACTCATGCACTATTATTTCATCAACAACATATTTAAGGATACAGTATACCTGTAAAAAGAATCCCATCAGTCTGTGGGGGCCTTGGATATTGAAGGTACAGTTGTGGATCTGCTGCATGGCAGGAGTGTGAATGTTGATTGGCTTCACTCATGTCCTGCCTGAATAACTGGAAATCAAATAGTACAAAAATGCTGTAAGTCTTCACTTGGGGCACTGTAGAGCATTTATTTAATAATGGGCTTTGCATTTCCGTGCTGTGGAAGTACAGTCTGAAATAAGAAGTAATGGGGTTTTCTTAATTTGAAAGGGGTAAGAATTAGTAAAATGTTCTCTATGGAAACTTTGTGTTTATGTCTGTCTGTCCAGCTCCACTTGCTTTTTCTGCTCCTTTATGCAGGAGATCTAAAACACCTGCTCTTAGCAACATGACTAGCAGGCACTGAAAAATCTCTTCTGTTAACATCACACACTTTGTGGGGGAGTGTATGAATCTTCTGAAGACAGGAGTGACAGCGAATGCTAAACACCAAGAAGATAAGTCACTTGCCAGAGAGGACACAGTGAAATAGCTTTTTTGATGGCTTTATATCCATTGTGACTTTAAAGAAGGAAGGAAGGAAGAAGAGATTTCACCAAAGGGAGCAGGGAAACAATCACTTCGTCAAATTTTATTTTCTGTTTGGCATGGGTGTTTTGTGTCTTTGCTTGTTTCTTCTTTGGGGGGGTGGGGCTGTCTGCTTTGTTTGTGTTTAATTGTTTTACACCATGAAGGTAATTTTGCATGCTTGGTGTGTGGGTGTGAGTTCTGAATTTTGCCTGTTTTTCTTCTTTGAAATGGGGATATTGTGGTGCCCAAAACAGTTTCTTAGATTTCCCAATGTGCCCAAGCACCCAAAGAGCTTGGGGAGCCCTGTAGACAATATGCTCCAGTGTTTTATAGAGAAAAATAGGAAGGCGTTTATCACATCCTTATTCTCAGCCCAAGACTTCTCCTTCCTACAGTTGTATATATTTCCTCTGCAATCATGTGTTTTCTGTTGTTTTAAAAGCTAATGATGTTTATTATTCATCCATGGCAAGGCAATACATTTACTAGGACCAGTAATGTGAGTTTTCTGTAAAATTCTGAATTGGAAAAGAAAATTCATGTGCCAATTATAGCATTTTTTCCCTAAACAAATTATACATAAAAAAGAAAACCTGTGCATGTTTTCCCAATGCAAATTAGGGTAAATTATGTAGGAAATAATCAGTTTTCACAGGGGAAAAAATCAGATGCCTTAGAGAACAATATTCATTCATTTATGGGGCTCGTGGAGGGTGGATTTGGGAGCTTATGGGTAGACATGGAAAGCTATATCAATTTCGGTTCTCTCAGTTTCTCATTTTTCCAATTTTCTATTCAGTTTTCCATATTTCTGCAGCAATTAGCAATATTTATTTATTTATTAAAAAAAACCACCCTCATGAAAATTCATCATTGTTTTTGTGCGAGCCTCTTCCTAAAAATTGCACCTTTTTATGCAGTTTTGACTAATTTGCAAATTCTTGCAAGCCATTTACACAAACAGAATATATGTTATTTTCACTAACGTATTCATTTTTATGAACACATTCCCCAAAGATATGCATTTTCACAAACACTGATTGGTTGAAAAATTGGTTGAAAATTCTGATGTGCGGATTTTGAAAGGAGGGCTGCATTTTGGTTCTAATGTTTCAGAAAGCACAAATTAGATAGATTGGCTTCTAAATGTGAACTGCATCAAATTTCTCCCCCATCCCTACACGTGAGTGAGGTGTACAGGCCAGCCCTATCTTAGTCCCCAATGATATTTGGAATATAGCTCTTATTAGACCTGCAAGATCTGCTTATTCAGAGGCAAATGTAGGACCAAACAAAGCACATTGCTCTCTCTCAAATCACTTCCACCTCTCTTAAAAATTAGACTCTATTAGTCACAACTCTATTCTGCCTTCAGGATATCTCCATCGCTTTAAATGCCTCTTCCCAATATTCAGTGTTTGTTTTTCCTTTTATTCCCTTTCAAAATAAAATTCTGTGTTTATTTGCTTGGACAGCCGCCACCAGAGCTGGAACAAACTGTACTTTTGCATATGTGACAGAATAGCTCTGGCACTCTGTATGTACAAGCTAATGAAAGAATGAGCTGCTTTGCACACCCCTCTTTAACAACAGCCATCTTATTCTGCTTTAATTGCCTTGTGTGTTTCTATTAAGTGTTTGAATTCCAAAGCTGGCTATGCACGGTACAAGGCAGATTAAAGCTTCTCAGTGCTGCAAACTGCACTTGAGCGCTGCAGTGTTTACAGTCCGTTCCCACCAGTGTTCTAAAATGAGACCTGGGATGTGTGAATAGTTTCAGCCTCGACTTGCAAGTACTTTCAAGCCTCCTTGTTTAACGAATGTTTAGGGAGCCTGCTAAAGCTTCACACTGTGTTTATAGAGCTCCTGTTTCCTTCAGAACTACAGGAGAGGAAGTTCAGCAGATCTGTTCCCCCGGAGCTTCTCTGCTGGACATATAGAACATTTGTTCTGTGTACAGTGGGTGGGGAACGCAAAGACTGCTGCACTGTATTCATCTATAATGTTGCCATTTCCTAGGAAAATAATACGCCTCTGAAATGTTGTGGTACTAGGACTTGTCAGCTACCTTGAGTTCCTCAAATAAACTGAAAAAAATCAATGTATCAGAAAGATGATAAATGACAGATGACAGACAGATGTAGATAAGAGGTGCAGGTCACATTTCTGCCATATTCAAACAGCAGTATTTTATCCAAACCCTTGATCCACTGTACTGGAGGATGCTTGGATTCAGCTGAAGTGTCCCTCTGCCTGGCTCTGCTGGGCTTTGCTGGTAAGGGGCCTCCATTGCCACAGATGTGCCGGCTGAAAGTGCAGACAAGTGGAAGTGGCAGTAGCCAGTGAAAAGCTGGGGTGTTTCTGGCTTGAGGAGGAGCTAGAGAAAAGGCCAGTTTTGGCTGGCCAAGGATCTGCTGAGTCCTTAGTAAGTCCAGCTACTGGTGAAAGGCCCGACCAAGCCCAGAGCTGATATGTACAGCAAAAAATCCTCCCTCTAGCTGGGGTGAGTAGCACAGCTGGGCTGTGGCTATGGCACTCCATTAGCCCTGCTGCTCCTGGCCAGGAGTTTGGACTACTCCCTTAGAACCCAGCATAGATCCTCCTCCTCTTCAATTCTGCTCTGGGGAGGGAGTGGTTTTATGGTTGTCCCATGGGCCAGTCAGCCAGTACTCTGCACAGCCAGTTTCTGCTCGAAGCAGGAAGAACTGATTGCTCTTAAACTCTAACAAAAAGGTATCTTTCTCTCAAATGATAAGGGCTTCACAGCAGGCTCACTGTGCGAGCTGTCTATAGCTTCATGAATCCTTCATTCCCCACACCTTTCCTACTTCTTCTCCCTCCTTCTCACCAAACATACATTGTTGTTTCTACATTTTCCCCTGCATCTATTTTTGTCCTCCACTGCTTCATCGTAGCCCCCTTGCAGTTTGTCTTTCTATTTTGAAAAAAAGTGGTGGGTTTTTAATCTCTTCAAACTGTCCACAGAGTCATTTCGTTCAGCCTGAGATGCATCAATTGTTTGAGACAAATCTGCATAAATCATTTATCGGAGGCTTTTGAATAATGAACAAAGGATACCTCTAAGCCTTGCTCTGTAAATAATTGATCCAAGAGGCTGGTTGCGTGTCAAAACCCCTCCCACCAGAAAGAAAGACACAGGACACGATGTTTAAGTTTAATGGGCATGAAATGGCCACAACTTTATTGATTAGAGAATTGAAGGTATTGGCCCTAGGCATTGGCTCCTATCCACTACCCGGCATGCTGTCCGGGAAGGGTTAACACAAACCGTGGGAGGCCCCTGTTGAAGTACGCCAACTAGGATCCCACGGGTGTCACCGCTTGGGGCGTGCCGGGGGCCCTTACCTAGCTAGGTTTCGGACAAGACAACGCCCCTCGGAGTCCTGTACCGGACTACCCAATTTCCTGGGGGAAGGTGATGGCGTTCCTTCCCCCCATCCATTTGCATAACAATAGAACCCCAGCCAATGCCTAACCGCCACTCGAGCAAAGCTCGCCGCCAATACCTTCAAACCTGTAACCAACTCCTATGCCCTGCTATGGAAACCCCTGAACCCAGGACCTAATCCCTGCGATGATATCACCCAACCATAAATCGTTCCCTGCATCAGACAGATGCACGCCATCCCTTCTGTAGAGGGCCTCGTTGCTGAACTGGATGCTCGGGTGTCTGATGACGAACCCGCCCAGAGCTGCCACTCTACGTTCCACCGCTCGTTCTAAAACCTTTCTCCCCTTGTTGACTCCTACTGGGCTCACGCAATCTCTCCATGTCCTCCTCTCAAGCAACGAGGACCAAATTATTGTGACATGTGGGTATGCAATTATCAGCTCGGTCAGATCGTCAAAAATGTGCCACCTCAGATCGATCGCCTTGCGATATGCGAGATCATTTTCTCCCAACTGAATCACTAGGGCGTCAGGCGGACCCTCAGCCGCAGCCCTGGCCATCACGACTGGTTTGAATTCACTCCAGCGCATCCCTCTACGCGCTATCCAAACCAGCTCCACCCTGGGATCACGCACACAAACAGCAACGCACCAGCGGAATTAACGACGAATGGCTATGCAGTCACCCCCAGGCACCCCCAAACAATTAAATTCAGCCAAAGCACCCAATTATGAAGAGAGCAGCGCAATAAAGGCAAATTAAGCAGCGCTCACTCCTAGAGGAGAAAGGAATAACGAAAGGTAAACTTCCCTGCCGGCAAGCCTCTTCCGAGATAGCTCCACGTGGTCCACCTCTCAGCTGTTCGGGAGTGAAGAGGGCGGACCCTGGGCGTGCCCGGCCTAAAATACCTTAAGCCACGCCTCCCCCCGGCCCGCCGATAGGCGGCCAGGGTTGCGAGCACGCCCAGGGATTCCCCCAACTCTCGCGGGGGCTAAGGTCAGCCCCCGCGCTTGGGGGGGAGGGGCTAGACCGCAACCCCCTCTCCTCCTCATAGTCAGAAATGGCTTTGCTGAAAAGGCTTGCTAAGCTTCGCTGGAGATGCTTTCAGGTGTCAGCTGGAGGTAGTCTTTCTGAGGGGTTTCATTTCTCAGGATGCCACTTTTTCCTGGTGGGTTTTGACCGCATACCAGCCGATTCAGGTTGTACAACTGATGGCACTCTTCTGCGAAAAACCCCCCATTTCCTCCCCAAATAGAACTTGTTGTGATAAGGAAGCAGCCCAGAAATTTCACCAAAAAGTGTCAGATAACGCTTGCTTGATGCCATGGCATATAACCTGCCTGCAAACAAATCAGAATTATTTCATTAAGTGACCAGAACCAATGACGGGCAGAACCAACTAACTTTAGCATTGCTATCAGCCAACCTCTTCCCAAAGGTAACTCAAAGACTAAAGGGGATAAAGCTGTCAGGCAGCGTCACCCCCTGGGCTGGTTGTAAGTAAGGGCTGGTTGTTGTGAGAAGGCAGGCAGGTGGGGTCTGGCTGAAGGCAGAGTGAGGTTGGCCTAATGGAGAAGTCTTCATGTGTGAGAAGCCCCCTTCTCCCATCGTTGGCATCATGACTCTCCCCCCTAGAGGACTCTACCACATAGAGAACTGTTTCTGTTTTTGGAAGTTGCCAACCCCTCGTGATGTCAGCAATCCTTACAGTAATCCTCAATCTCATCTCAGAAGTATTTGCAAGTCTACTAACTGGTAAAATAGCTTCCATTAAAGGATGACGAGAGGTTAAGACCGAGTCTCTTTTGACTCACCGTTTCTCATCTATTGTTTCTGTTCTGTTTAATGTGAGTTGAGCATGCTACACTAAAAAATAAACCACCAGAACAGTCCCTGCCTACAGATTTATACTTTGATAAACAATTTGATAAACCCAGTAATGTCAAAGCTGGGGACACCTGGGAGAAAGGCCATATAACTCATCACTATCAATCACTATCATTAAAAATAAAAATAAAAGAAGCCAGCTCATTTATGGGCACAAAGTTGATTCAACGTTATGTTTTAATCCAGGTCTGGGAAACCTGCAGCCCTCTGGGTGTTCGACTACAACTCCCATCATCCCTGACCATTGGCCATGCTAGCTGAGGCTGATGGAAGTTGGGTTTCACAACATCTGGGGGACCACTTTTGTTCTAATCTAATTTTAATAAAGACACTTTCCTTGGAGGAGAAAATTCCAGCTGGATCTGGGTTGGGTTTTTTTTTTGGGGGGGGGGAATCATTAACTTTGTGTACTCTCATCATTTTATATACGTGACTCCTCTCCTTCTTTGGCATTTTCAACCACCTCAGATATTTCTGTCATTTTACATTGTTTCCTTCACTCAGACACTGTGGAAGCAGCTCCTTCATATTTAGCTCCTCGTAAAGAAACAGTCCCTTTCATCCTATAATATTATTTCTGTTGTCTTTCTTGTGTTCCCAGCCTTCAAACTCAGATTAACATTACAGTAACATGATGTTCAGTACCCAAGGCAATGCTCCAATATTGCAGTTATGAGTTCTGAATGGGCTATTATTTGCAACTGATGTATACTCAGGGATTTGTGGCAAAAGTTCTTATTTTTATTGTAAGGTAGATGCCATGCTATGGTTTTCTAGGGTTCAAAAATAAATCAGCTAGTATCATCCTGCCTTTATGTATATCAGTTGGTGTGACTATGTGTCCAACTTTACAGAAGTATACTGCCTCTGACAGGGGCGGTACAATGAAGCCACGATGGTTACCTCTGTTGTTGGAGACAGTGTGCCTCTGAGTACCAGTGGTTGGGATACACAACTGGGGAGAGTCCTGTTGCACTCATGTCCTGCTTGCGACCAGTTACCTGGTTGGCCACTGGACTAGATGGGCCTTTGGTCTGATCCAGCTGGTTTCTGTTCTTATGTCCGCTGTTTCTGAAGGTGCCCTCTGTTTGAAGGGTTGCCCAGTCCAAGTCCATTTTAAAGATCAAAAGCACTAAGAAGAAAGACCAGGGTCCTTGAAATTGTCCATCAGTACTTAGCCCCTGTGCAGACGCACAGATCACATGGCCACTATGGGTGAGAGGTATCATATTTCTCTTTAAATTATAGCCATTAGTTCTAAACCTGCATTAATTTGAATGAGTGTATGTGTCAGAGGCTGGACTGAGGAAGAATGGTGGGGGCCGCCCCCCTTCTCCTGAACCTTCCCGAGAACAGGAGGACAGTGTAGATTTAGAACAGTGGTTTGCAGAAGGTCATAGTTCAGAGGCTGTAGAGGGGAGAAGCTGGAAAATATTGGGAGAGGAACAGCAGGAAGAAGAAACATCAGGGGAGAGACAGCTGACAGACTCAGTGTCCTTGGACAGCATTCCTGACCCTCCCTCTCCCACGACCAGGCAAGCATTGAGGGTGGTAGAACAGAAGGCTCAGAGGCAGAAAGCTCAGATTAGCCATTGCAAGGGTGATGTAGAATAGGAGAGATGGAGGGGGTTGGACTTTACTCGGAGCAACAACATTATTTTAGGGAGGCTGCATTCCTTTCTCTCTCTCTGTGAACTATGGAATAAATTACTTGGTAAGAACTACTCTTGTTTATCTGCTTATTGACTGCCACCGGGGGGAGGGATTGGATTCCCTGAAGCCTGATAGTATATATGTATGTCCTCTTTTGTCATCCGTTTTGGTGATTTCCTCTTTTTTGGCATTGCGCAAGTGACCGCTCCAAAATCAGCGGCAGGGTTGCCTCTGGAACGCTGCATGCAGTTTTGGTCGTCCCATTTTAAAGGGGATTTCATAGAGTTGGAAAAGGTGCAGAAGCAGGCAAACATTATAACCCATGGACTGGAACCAACAAGGCTTTCATTTGGCTAAAGTGTTTGGGGACTTTTTAGCTTAGCGGAAAAAATACAGCTAAGAAGAGACTTGATAGAAGAACATATGATTATGAGTGGAGAAAGAGGAGAGGGAGAATGTTTTCCTTCCTCTCTTATAGGACTAGCACTTGCCACTTAGTGGCATAATTCTCCACATTGTGTGTGCATGGTCCTGAAAGCACTGTTGATGTAAGCACACTCTGCACATGCACAGATATTCCAGGGCTGAGCGTTCGTGCTGGAAACATAACCCAAGGCTGTGCTCTGCTGAGATGAGGCTCAAATTAAAACCTTGCCCTTGGCATCACGCCATACCTCCAAGGGCTGGTCAGAACTGAGCGCTTGTGAAATTGCTTTGACCACTGGCTGCAAACGTATACAATAAATCAGAGAGCTTGTGATGAAGCACAAAAAGACATAATTTACAGCCCTTGGATACAGTCGAGGAAAAGGCAGGCTTACTTTCCTATAAGGCAGTGGGACAAGTGCAAGCTTAAGAGAGCTTAAATGCCTGATCCTTTCTATGCGAAAACGGCTAAGTGGGGAGATTTACTCTGAAAGAAGTCCCATTAAGTTCAGGAAGGCTTGCTTCCAGCTGTTTGGCAACAAGCAGTCCAGCAGGGAGATGGGGAACAAGGTTTAATCTACTTTCATGACAGCTGATAAGTGTGAGTGTTTATTTTTAAAGCATTATGAACCAGTATTATGGAGAGGAACTGTGTAAACAGCACCCAGTTCAGTGCCTAGTTCATCATCCAGCTAGGAATATTTACTTAATGTATTTTTATCTCACCTCTTCTCTCAAGACCTAGTGACAATGCACTTGGTTTTCTCCCCCCACCCCATTTTATCCTTATTATAACCCTATGAGGTAGGTTAGGCTAAGAGTTTATGAATAAGGTCACTCAGATACATAACCTGACAACGCATGTCCTCTAGCTGAATCAAGATGGACACTTTGGAATCAGGACTGCAAAGAAAATGGTGTCAAACACCCCCCCTTCAATTTCATATATTTCATAATACTGGAAGCCTCATTGAATTAACCAGGAACCAAATTTTAATCTACAATTAAAGTGTTAGTTGTTTGAAGCATACAAATTTAAAATTGCAGCCCTAATTGCAGCCCATTCACACACCACACAAAAGTAAGAATTGTTTTCAGTTGTTAATAATAGGAAGCACAAATGACTCATGCATTCTTCACCAATTGAAAACGTCCGAAGACACTCTAAGGGGCAATAGATAAAACAGCTTGCGCAAAGCAATCATTTTGCTTCTCACCTGGCATAAATAAGGCCACTGATCCAGTCATCACTGTCAACTAAGAGATGGTCTCTATGGAAACCAAGGGGAAATATCTATCACACCTATCAGCCACCCATTTAATGGTTGCTTCAAGGACCCTTCCCAGCTCCCGAGGTGGATCTTTCAAGACCCTTCAACCTTCTAACATGAAAAAATGTGTAATCATTGCTCATTTGTGTTGCAGGTAAATAAGACATTTCTCCGCAGGGAAGTGCTTGTTTTGGAGATGTCACAAATCCTCCAGCATTCCATCAGCACTATATTGTTCATGGGAAATTGTGATTTGTTCTGCCAGCTAGCAAGACTATTGCAGTTTGGCATGCTATGTGGAGCGCAATTGCATAAGGATGCTAGAGACGTCCATTTGATAATGTTGGTGATGAGTGTCATAACTTCCCTGCAGAATTATGTGGAGTACCCCTGGGTTCCACAACCATAGGACAGCTGCTACTCACTTTCCTTCCTTCTTTTCTGCCACAGGCATCCTTCCAGAAACGGCGTATAAAAGCCATACTATATGGCTTAAACAATTGTACTGGACTGGGAGAAGAAGAAGAAGAAGAGTTTGGATTTGATACCCCGCTTTATCACTACCCGAAGGAGTCTCAAAGCAGCTAACATTCTCCTTTCCCTTCCTCCCCCACAACAAACACTCTGTGAGGTGAGTGAGGCTGAGAGACTTCAAAGAAGTGTGACTGGCCCAAGGTCACCCAGCAGCTGCATGTGGAGGAGCGGAGATGCGAACCCAGTTCCCCAGATTACGAGTCTATCGCTCTTAACCACTACACCACAGAGGTCATTTACCTGTTCTGGGTGGGATTGCCCTCCCTCCAAAGGAGCAGGTACACAGTCTGAGGTTACTCTTTGGTTCATCTCTGTCACTAGCAGCTCAAGTGACCTCTGTAGTCAGAAGTGTTTTTTACCAGCTCAGATAATACACCAGTGGTAACCGTTCCTGAATCCCAACAACCTGACCACAGTGGTCCATTCCTTGGTAACCTCAAGGCACTTTGGGTGGGGCTGTCATTGTATCTGGCCTGCAAGCTACAACTAGTGCAGAATGTAGGAGCCGGACTGCTCGCAGTGCTTAATGTCACAGCTGACATGTTATTCCACTGCTGGGACCTCTACACTGGTTGCCAGTTTGCTCCTGGATCATGTTCAAAGTGCATGTTAATTCACAAAGCCCTAAGCAACTTGGGTCCAAACTACCTTAAGGGAAATCTGATCACTTACAATCCACCTTGACCATTGAGATCCTCTGATGGAGTATGTCCCTCAGGTTTGATTGGCCTTCACTAGGGACTGAGCCTCAGTTTGGCAGGCTCTGACCTCTGGAACTCCCTGCCTGTAGAGGTTTGGCAAGAAACATCCCTCCCTCCCTTCACATGTTTTTTGAAAACTATATTGTTTAGATGGACCTTTGCAATATGAATTTTCTCTTTTTAACCAATCAGTATTTATTGATGTTTAAAGTGTTTGTATGGTGTTTTTTTTGCTGATTTTATTATTATATTTGTATACCACCTCATAATGTTTTTAAATGAAAGTGTGGAATAGAAATACATAAAATAAATGCACCATCCATTCTTTTCATAGTGCTTTTTTTTTGGAGATTTTGCTCTCTGAATAAACTTCTGTTTCTTGTAGTGTGCTTCTAGCAGCGAGGAGAGTTGAGTGCATGTTGTTTCAGAACTCCCATAAGCCAATTTTCCACACTCTGCGATGCATGTGTGTAAAACGCTTAGCTGGTACCTTTTTAATATCTCCCCCACTAGAAACAGAGAAAGAAGAAATCTAGCAAAACATTGTCTCCCCACAAACCAATTTCCCAGTCGGTGCTTATGGTAGCAGGATTGTGATTCCTCCTTGGCAGGAAGACTTGTGGTGTGGCATCTTTCCAGACCACAGAGCACCTGCTGAATAATAAAAAAAGCCTCTCATTTTAGTCTACAACGGTTCTTCCACTTCTCCATCAGAATCTGATTTTCTGAGCCCACCAGGAGACCCATCTTGAGACATTGCCCACCTCTGCTCTAGTTTACCATATTATATTTTGGAGAACATGCACAACATCTGAGACACAGCTAATAAATAAATCAGGTTTATTGGAAAGGAATATAGATCTATATTAATGCAAGTTTTGAGACACCTGAAATAATAGAGAAGGTTGCCATGGCACTGGAAACCAAGCAGTACTGTATTTTAGATTTGCGAGGGAAGGAGGGTTCAGAATCATGGAATCACAGAACTGTAGAGTTTGTAGAGACCCCGAAAGTCACCTAGTTCGAACCCCTGCAATGCATCAGATGGGGGATATTTGTATGTCAGGGGCTACTACCCTTAAGCCTCTGTTACCAGTCAGACGGCAGAGGGAATATTCATTCAGCATCAGCAGAACTTGCAACGTTAAACAGTGTACACACAGCACTATTTACATATATACAGAATACGAGGTATAGTAAAACACAGGAGGTGTCAAATATTCAAGGGCTGGTACAACGTATCAATCCACGTTGTCTACAGTGTCAACACTACTAAGACTGAAGTTCCCCCATTCAATCACATACACTCGCGCACACACTACAATGCATACCCATGTCTGAGGTATTTTTTTCTTAAAATGTCTGTTTTTAGTGCACACAGTTGCGTCAGCACGCTGAATTAGCAAAGGTGAACTGGGAAGAAAGAAGAGAGCTGTGGGCAGAGGACCTCCACATGGGGACAAGAGAGAGAATTAAGAAGAGATGGGCCTGGCATCCCATTCTTAAACCTGTGGCAGCTCCCTGTTCATGGTGAATGGGTAGCCAACTTCTGCAGTACGTCCGAGGCATGCAAAACCCCACATTCTGCTCAGATATACATGTCCATTATGAGCAGAGAGCTGTCATGGGTCTAAGCAGGGAAATGAGCCACTGTTAAAAGGGTGTGTTTGTGTCATGTCATCATGCAGTGGTTCTGAGTGAAATTTCCCTCCTCTTTACAAAGATACTCCAGGTCTCAAGAACTACTTGGGTGCTAGATTTTAAAACAGGGCTTGAGTGACAGACAGGTCTCATTTGGACATGACTATTTTTCTCCGCAGGAATCTTGCTATGAACAGATGGTTTTGACAGAAGTAAAACCATGGGTTTTATGCTGTTTTTTCTTTTTTTAAAAAGAGAGAGAGATGTTTTACCATCTTAAAAGAAAACCCCATTTGCACACACTCAATCAGCAAATATGATTTAGAAGACAGTCACATCCTAAACTAAACTTCACACCTTATATATTTTTGTGATCCTGTGAACAAGATCCTGTTATGATAACATTTTCCAGACATTTGAACACTAGGAACACTGGGGCCAGTTGCAGGTCAGTCCTAATCATGCCAACTTGGAAGTAATAATCATTTTACTTCTCCAAATTTTATGCTGTAGTTCTTTAGCCAGATAAAATGAAAACGCATGTATTAGGGAACAGCACGAGCAAAATCACATACGTTTGTGAAAATAACTGACAAATACATGTTAAATTTGGGGAAGTGCCTGCAAAAATGTATATACTGGGCAGAAAAACGATAATTTAGGCAAAATACACAGTAAAATGAGGGTGAATTTCATGAGGCCTATTTAAAAAAAAAAGTTTGCAAACTGATGAGAAAATGTGGAGAACTGAACGTAAGATTGGAAAAATGAGAAGCAGAGATAAACTGAAATGGTCAGACTCATCCATTGCTGCCTGGGAGTCAGATTGAACTCAGTGGTGCTTACTTCTGAGTAGGCATGCATCAGCCTTGTTAGTGTAAAAAAAGCTGGTGTTGGCCACTGGATAGATCATACCCACGGTAGTTGAATACAGTGGAGTGTAGAACAGAAACATTATAAGATAATTGGAATGGGAGGCAGGTGGGATTTGTAAATAGGAAATAGTAAAGTGTCCCAAGTATATATATATATAGTTCTTTCAAAGAACAGAAAATTGAATGAAGCAAAATCACATGAAGCTGTCAGATGTGCTGGTTTTTTTTTTTACAGTACAACAATTTTAGTTACTGTACACATTATGTAACTGGAAAACAGTTGGCATTTCCAGATCATACTTGCTGATTAGCTCACATTTCAGTTAAAACAGACAATCTGCCATCTGGCTGTTGCTTGAGAAACAAAAACAAAGTTAAAGCTCTAATACAAAAGCGACATTTGCATTGACACTATGAAGAATTGCCACTGCCACAAAAAAGTGCATTTCTCCCCACAACTTCCAAATGTTCAAACATCCTTCTGACCTGACAAATCCAGAGATCCATGCCTGCCTTTTATATATACAGTTGTCTTGGAAGTCACCACAGAACCAAGACAGGACACTGAATCATGGGTCTTATTTCTGAAGAGACCTGGAGGAAAACAATGGCACACGTTCATCTTCTCACCAAAGACTGCCTGCTGCTTGATGAGAACTCAGCACTCCTACGTGCGGCAGGCCAGACCCATCCTGCACTAACTCCTGGTATAATGCTGAGCTCCAGCCTTCTTCACACGCCCCGTTTATCCAAATAAGAGAACACCAATAGAAAAGTAGTTTTTAAAAAGAAGAAGGAACAAGTCACAGGTGCTGGGCACGGCAGTCACCTGCCAAGCAGCTTCAAGTATTTACAATATTTTCCTTTAAGTCACTTCTTTATACAAATGGTGCGGTACTTTTGACGAAGTGGTTTCAAGCACTGCTCTCATGAGTGCTTGCTACTGTCATCACCTGTAGTTCCCAAGTCCATTAGGAACTTGCTCCCGTCAGCCATTTTCTTTAAGGCACTGCATGTAGTGTATAGACTCCATCTTAGCAGAGCTTTCTTCACTGGATAGTGCATTTCTCCCTTTCTCTCGTTTGCCCTTCTCTGAGGACTTTGGATTTGATGTATTTCAGGTCGCTGTTGACACTGGGTCGGCGAGCAAAGGGGGAGATCATGCCATAGGCATCTGTCTCTTTGACCCTGTGCATCCTGAAGGATTTTTGGTGGAAGGTGTCCCCATACTGGACAGAGATCTTCCTGTGAAGGGCGGGACTCATCTCGTGGGGCAGCTTGGCCATGCTGAAAAGAACGTAGAACATCTCATTGACGTTGGTGTTCTTCTTGGCCGAGACTTCAAAGTAAGCACAGTTCTCATCGCTAGAGACCAGCTTCTCCGCTTCCTCAGAGCGAACTTTGCGGTAGAGTTCACCATGATCGTTTTTGTTGCCACAGATCACCATGGGTAGGTCACCTGTTTCCTTGGTCTTGTTCTTCAGGCAGGATTTGACTTCAAGGATCTGCTGCTGGAGCCTCTTGACCTCATCAAAGGACTCTCTGCTATCCAAACTGAACACTAAGATGAAAACGTCTCCTGCAATATTTCAAGAGGGGGAAACAAATTAAGCCAATCCATTACAACCTCTCTTAGAAAAGATAATGGAAAAGTCGTACACAGCAAGGGATTTGTTTATCCCAACTATATTAAGAACATGAGAAGATCCTGTAGGATCACACCAGTAGTCCATCTAGCCCAACATACTGCTCCCACAGTGGCCAACCAGATCACTATGAGAAGCAGGACCTGGGTGCGAGAGCACTTTCCCTTCCTGATGTTTCAACCAACTGGTATTCAGAAGCATACTTCCTCACTCTGTGATATAACCAAACATATGGTATAACCAAAATATTTAGAGAACCTGTGTTTGGATAAAAGGAATGCTATTTACAGAGCTTTCATTGTAAAGAATGGAATGAATTAAGATGGCATGGATTTTTAGCAAAATAATGTTTTATAACAACATACTGACAGGTCTATCAAACTTTTGCATGTGTGCCAAAATCCTCCTCTTGTTCCCCCCCCTTTACTGGGATCGCATGGCTGTGGTGAGATCTTGCCAGAACCCAGAAGCCTCCATAGCCATATCTCCTTGCTTCTCTGGCAGTGGGGGTGGGGCAGCAGGGCACACCTGCAAAGATGCTCCTTGGATTCTGCTGCCTGAGGCGGCTGCCTCAGTTTGCCTCATGGATGGGCCGATCCTAGCATTATTTCATTATTTGAATACCTGGTTTTTCTTACAGTTTTGACCTGACCAGACTCATTTCTGTTCTCAGTGGAATATTAAGGTGGGCCCAGAGAGTTATTATATCTCACTCTGTGTTTTACATTTTCTACATACAGCCAGTGAGATATTATTATTATTATTATTATTATTATTATTATCATCATCATCATCATCATCATCATCATCATCACCCCTTTGAGCTACAGACTCCCAAGCCATATCACAGACTTCTCCAGAAACTTATTTCAGTTAAGAGCTCCTTGCCATGTTGCACAAAGGCTCTTCATTCAGGAAACCCAAACTGTTCTTGGGCACAGGGAGGTGGCGAATTCTGTGGATCCCAGCTGGCAACTCCTTGGAGATGGGAGTACAAAGATAACATGAGCCAAACCTTGCAAACAGGCATTGCAAGCACCCTGCCTCTCCTTCCCCAAACTGATGTGCATTGACTTGGGTCCACTAGGAGGAGCCCCTGGTAACCCCCTCCTCTCACACACAATCACACGTCTAACCTGTGAGTATGGAAAGTCTCCTCATGGCAGGGAACGGATGGTTCCCAGATGTGTCCAAGATGTCTAGCTGATACATATCACCCCGGATGTTGTAGACTTTGCGATGGAAATCCTCAATCGTGGGTGTGTACTGGTCCTCAAAGCGGCCATTGAGAAACCGCGAGACGATGGAGCTCTTGCCCACCCTGGAGGCTCCAAGGACAACCATGCGGTAGGAGTTTTTGGCTGGCACGTTCAAGGTGCAGTTCCCACTGGACATAGTCTTCATCATTGCTTAGATCTGCACAGATAAAAAAAAGAGATACGGTTATATCGTCAGCATGAAAAAATCAACAGCAGGAACACCAACCTGGTGCCTTTACCAGGAACTACAAATCCCATCCTTGCTGTCTATTGCCCATGCTGATGGGAGCTGTAGTCTGGGTTGGGAAAGACTGGGCTGCAGCAAACTAGGAAATGGCTACAGCAATATATACAAGCCAGCAGAATAACAGAAGAGTAGGTCGCCTACACCCGGGGAAGCTGTTTTGTTGTGTTAAAAAAGAATGGATTTTCTAAGCAGCAAAAAGGAAGCTCAACAGGGAAAGCATAGAATCATAGAGTTGGAAGGGACCACAGGGATCATCTAGTCTAACCCCCTGCAATGCAGGAATCCACATTTTGCCCAATGTGGGGCTTGAACCCACAACCCTGAGATTAAGAGTCTCATGCTCTACTGACTGAGCTATCCCATGCCCTATAAAAAGTGAGTGAGCGAACTGATTATTCCACAGCAATTGCCTGCGTGGAATCGGCCATTGTCTTATCTCTTGCAATTCATGAACAGAGGGTCCCAGATGAGAAAACAAATGAGAGAATGGTTACACAAACAGAGCGTAAGCATGCCAGTCATTGAAAACTACAGGGACTCTTGAGACTCCAAACACATCTTTCATTCACCAAACCTGTTGCATGACAAAAAGGAGAATTAAAGCATAGTACTCCATAAAGCAAGGGACGCAGGTGGCACTGTGGGTTAAACCACAGAGCCTAGGGCTTCCGGATCAGAAGGTTTGAATCCCTGTGACGGGGTGAGCTCCCGTTGCTCGGTCCCTGCTCCTGCCAACCTAGCAGTTTGAAAGCACACCAGTGCAAGTAGATAAATAGGTACCACTCTGGCGGGAAGGTAAACAGCGTTTCCGTGCACTGCTCTGGTTTGCAAGAAGTGGCTTAGTCATGCTGGCCACATGACCTGGAAGCTGTATGCCGGCTCCCTCGGGCAATAAAGCGAGATGAGCGCCGCAACCCCAGAGTCGTCCGCAACTGGACCTAATGTTCAGGGGTCCCTTTACCTTTACCCCATAAAGCAGGGGTGGGGAACCTGGGGATTTCAACACTCATCATCCCTGGCCACTGGCCATGCTGGTTGGGTCTGATAGCAGCTGAAGTCCAGCAACCACTAGAGGCTCACAGGTTTTCTACTACGGTAATAAAGAAATGTTACAAGGTATGTTTGCTTTGATTTCTAGGAACCTTATTCAAGAGGATTAGTTTTACTAGTCTGCTACAGCCAGTGGTGGCCGGTCCTCATTGGTACAGAAGGCCCAGAAGTCAAGAGTAGGAGGAGCCAGAGCGAGTGACAGGCAGAGCCAATTAATTCCTGCTTTGTCCCATCCTCCTCCCTGTTGAGTCCTACAAGGGCATCCCTGAGACTAAGCAGCAGCAGCAGCAGGAGGACAGGCAGTTCTGCCCCCCGGCACCAGTTGTAAATAGGAAGGCAGGTGAGCTGCAGGAGTTGGGTGAGGGCAGACTGAGGTTTTTGGGATAGTGCCCCAATCTCTCTAAGAAACCAGCCTCCCTGGTTACAGCAAGCATTGTCAGAGGGAGATAAAAAATACGGGAACACACGCACACATTGCATCTTATAGACTGAAAAATTTATTGTTGCTTAAGCTTATGTGGACTACAGCCAACTTTATCAGCTGCATGGATCTGGAAGATATAGATTTCTACATGATATAGAGGGAGGGGGGAACTGTAAACAATGCAGCAACAAGGCAAAACTCAGAGAAAGATGTTATGAAAGACAAAGCGGGTTTTCAATGTGCTATTTAGTTTATGTGCTCTTTATGCAATGTTACATTTCAAATGACATATAGCTATAGATATATCTGTTTAAGAACATCAGAGGAGCCCTCCTGGATCAGAACAAAGGCTCATCAACTTCTTATTTCACAGTGACCATCCATATGCCCATGGGAAGCTCCAAATCAGGGTCACCCTTGCTTATTTCCCAAGCCATCTTTTAAAACATCTCGACTAATTTTCTAACCTGTGGAAGTATCAAAAGTGAAATAGCAAAACCGTTGTCATGGCTGACAAAAAAAAGCCTTGGGGCATCTCTCTTGGAAAAAAAACAACATATGAACCAGCGCCCCTATGAGCATTGTTCTAGAACCCCAAATGAGGATGGAGCATTATTTTGTCATGTGAATTGAGAGTCACATCTGTTGCTCTGCTCACTTTTGCCTCTGGCTGCATCCGCCACCAACATGCAGCTCCAGGTGTGTTGCCCACAGGGCAATACAGCCTTCAAGCTGAGCAAGCTTCCCCAACCCTGCCCTAGTTCTTCTAAAGATGATCTTTCATCTTCCGCTAGGGCAGGAAGGGGGAAACTTGTGTTTTTTTAAAGATATTGTTGCTCCCCAGCTTCCCTCAGCTGCAGCCAGCAGAGCCACGAATGATGGGATTTGTAATCCAACAGCATCCAGATAATTTCTCACCCCTGCACTAGGGTTATAGTCCTATGCACACTTATAATGCAATCAGAAACATGTCTACTTGGAAGTAAATCCTATTGATTTCAATGGGGTTTACGTGTAGGTAAATGGGATTAGGATAGCAGCCTCTGTTGTAAAGCCCACTGAACTCAGTGGGGTTCACCTCTGAATAAAAGTGCTTTGGATCCCCCAGTAAATAACTTCATTGCGTTTCCCCACTATTCTTCATGTCAAGGTGCTTTATCCCTGTGTTTGGATGTCACGCAGATAGAGCTTCTGTCCCACATTTGAGCCGAGGATGTTGTATGACCTAGATAGTGAAGTCTAATGAAGTCTAATAAATCACAGGTCCACTTAAAAAGCATTATCTGCCATTGAATCAGCCCAGTTGTAACAATTAATTGATCAATGCTTTGTGCCCTGTTTAAAACACAACCCCCTCCATTTATTGTGTTGCAATGAAAACATCTATCATCTATCTATCTATCTATCTATCTATCTATCTATCTATCTATCTATCATCTATCTATCTATCATCTATCTATCTATCTATCATCTATCTATCTATCTATCTATCTATCTATCTATCTATCTATCATCTATCGATCTATCTATATCATCTCTCATCTATCTATTTATCTATTATCTACCTACCTACCTATCTATCATCTATCTATCTCTCTGTCCTCTGTCTGTCTAATGGTGCTTAATATCATAATCAGCTGTTTATAGTCCATCTTGACAGATTTGGACATCCCACTATTACACACACACATTAATACTTGTATGTTGTATTGGCAATAATATTTTTTTCTTTCCCATGCAGATTTAGTCTGTAGCTCTCTTTTACACCCCCCCCCCAAAAAAACAACCCCCCTTTTCAGCATTCCACTACAACCTCATCTTAAAGAGGTGGGAAGCAAAGCAAAGGCAGTTTGAATGTCTTGCCCAAGGTCAAGTAAGTGGCACTGGTACTTGGTACTCAAACTCCTTCTCCACCTTCACTCAACTGTCTAATTTATTACCTTAGTAGAGGTATTTACTTTACTATTTATTATTACATATATCCCCTCAATAGCTCAGTTGGTAGAGCATGAGACTCTTAATGTCAGGGTCATGAATTTAAGCCCCACACTGGGCAAAAGATTCCTGCATTGCAGGAGGTTGGACCCTCAAAGGTGGGGTACAAATAATAAAATGTATTGTTGTTGTTGTTGTTGTTGTTGTTGTTATTATTATTATTACAATTCTATGATTCTCTGTACATCTCACCTTTCCTTCAAGCAGTTCAAGGGGGAATATATTCAGTTTTCTCCTCTCCATAATATCCTCACAACAACCTTGTGAGGTGGGGGACTAGCCCAAGGCAAGCTTCATGTCTGAATGTGGCTTTGAACCCTAGTCTCCCAGGCCCCAGTCTGATGCTGCAACCACTACACCACATTGGCTCTCTTGGTACAGGCACAGCTCAAAAAGTGGAGGTTCAAAGCTACAGAAGTAAATGGAGACATTGGGTTGCATCCAGCTAATTTAAACTCTGAATAGACTCACGGAAATGAATGAACCTAAGTTATCCATAGCCATCTATCTATCATCTATCTATCTATCATCTATCTATCTATCATCTATCTATCTATCTATCTATCTATCTATCTATCTATCTATCTATCTATCTATCATCTATGTAGAAACTAGCATGGGATGCAACGGGTAGCTTTTCAGTAGAGCACCCAGATTGTAGTCTTATTCGTATTGCTTTATGACGCTTTTGTTGCAATCTGGTTCCATTTGCCCAGGTATTGATTCCGAAAGGGCTTCTAAACATTACATCTGTTAGCTTTTTAACTTAGTGCATGGAGGTCCACTTTGATTCTTGCAGCCACCGTTCTTCTAATTGCCTCTGAAATTCCAAAGCAAAGTGAAGCTGTTTTGTTTCATGCACCACACAGACTCTCTCTCTTCCCTTCTCCGTGTTGCTGCAGCTTTTCTGACTCACCAAAATCACCTTTATTGTCTCACAGAACACCCCTCAGGGTGTGTGTGTGTGTGTGTGTGTGTGTGTGTGTGCGTGTGCACACCCACCCAAATGGTACATTATAAAAAATGAACAAGGATGTCTTGCCCATTTACTAGTTATGAGATATAGATAGATGATAGATAGATGATAGATAGATAGATGATAGATAGATAGATGATAGATAGATAGATATAGATGATAGAGGCTTTTTAATATCAGGTTCATGCTATTTACCGTAAGTCCCTCACTAATTTAAGGGTATCATATTAACCCATCCTTACATCCACATGTTGAATGTTAGCACTTTCTCTCAAGAAACTACTCTAGCTAGTTTCCTAACAGCATATCACCATCATTTACTTGATAAAAAGACACAGAGCGGACAAATGTTGAAAGTAAGGTCACTCCACAAGCCAGCTGGTGGCTTGTCTTTGCCAACTTCCCCATCCCTTTTCTGGAGCCTCTCAGTTATGCATTTCTAATGTAAAAGCATCAGTGGGTCCTAAACTGGTATCTTTCCAAGTCACATCCCATCCCTATATTTGCTTGTGGAGCAAGCTGAGATTGAAATTCCATGTCTCATATGGCTCAGTTCTTAAAAGTGATTGAAAACACACTCATCCCCTTTCCCCCAATCCTGTATACGCAAGGTAGGCACCAGGGAGAACACATAAAGATGATCCAGGTATAGAGAAATGTCATGGGGATGGACAGACAACCTGCATCAGAAACCTGCTTTGGGGGGGCTATCTAACCAATTTCTTTTCTTTTCTGTCTTGGTGCTTGCCCCAGAGCATCTAAAACAGACAAAACTGCTATATAGCACCCGCAGGGTATATAATGGCAAGCTTCAGTTCTCTCACACTTTATTTACTGTGCTTTCATGCTTAAAAGACAGAGAAAAAAGAAGAGAAAAGATCACAAGAAACAATGCAGAATAGCTAGCTCTGCTCTCGGCTACAAAGTCCCACAACCCCCTTCCCTTTAAAAACCCATCTAGACACTGTTGCTTGGAGATATTATTCTACACATCTAGCTACAAAGCTCCTTCATTTACCTTTCTCTTTCTTTGGAAGGGAAATACTGGCTCCTCTTGCAGTCAGCAGCGTTAGCTCAGCGGACTGAAGCAGCAGCAGCAGCAGCAACTGCTGCTTGTAGTCCTTGAATCTGATGCTTTCTGCCCAAACCTCCAGTTCTGTCACTCCTGTATTCAAGAGAGGGAAGGACAACTTCAGCGCTTCAGCAGCTGTTCCCACACACAGAGAGTCTTTGCTGAATCAGAAGACACACATGGCTCAAAGTTTGTTCTTCAAAAACCAGCAGTTGCCTTTTTTCATCTGGGCTCTTGAGGAGAGATGTTTGTGTGTGTGTCCTCTCTTTTTCTCTTTCTTCCCACTGCTCTCAGTTTACTCCAAAACAGAGCTGGCAGTCTCCTCCTCAAGCTTGCACAGTTGTTTGTCTTGTAACTTGAAATTCAGATAACTCATTTGGAGAATGAGAGGGGGCTCTGGTGCGACATCTATCCTTTGGAACGGGTGAGTGCATCTCCCGGGCCTATATGTTCCTTCTTGCACAGCTTCAAGGCGGGAAAGAGAAATGGATAAAAGGCAAGAGAGATGATGATGATGATGATGGATTGATAAATCAATAAATAGAAAATTTCCTTTAAAATCAGCATTTGATGGTTTTTGGAAGAATAAGCGAGAGATTTTCTTTCTAAAAGCTAAGCGCTCTTTAATGTTTTTCACTACTCAAGTGACTTTATGTATGTGTGTATTCTCCCTCTTTCCCTCTCTATATCTCTCCCTGCCTCTCTCCTTCATTCAGCAGCTGGTAAATTTCTGGTAAGTTTCTTTTTGTAGATTTCACAGTTAACTGAATCACTGTTCCCCTGAAATCAATGGGAAAGTTGCCAAGGGCTGGGGGGAGGGGGCGGTGGACAGTTCCGTAGAAAGCACAGGAGGAAACTTTCATTGAAAACAAAGTCTTTACAGATTTGGGTTTGTTATTTTCTCCTTGTTTATTCCAAAAGATAGGAAGTCTGGGTTGGAGGAGTGTAGTAATGATTTTGCAATCCAAATGGAGACTCACACTCCCCAACCCTGCAGAGTCATTGAGCAAACCAGCACCTGAGCTAGCAACTGCTTTTTTTTTGATACCCTAAAAATGCATAAACCTTTCAAAACGGCATATATCTTTCTTCCAGTGTTTTTTGCTAGAAGGAAGCTGCTCAACCTAATAAGGACATTCTGCGTTGCTGTAGATATCTGTGATTGCTCTTTTGAGGCAGATAATCTCCTCCTGCAATGTTTAGCTGCTGTTAGGTATTCATCACATTGCTGGCTGATTAACTCTGACCCAAGAGCTGGATTAGATTGAGGGTGGCAAATGGTGTGGGACTTCGTTCCCAGTGTCGGCTTTCTTGTGACAAATCCACACAACTCATTATCATCAAAGGATGGACCTTGATCTTATGGTGCAAGAAGTGCCCATCTCCGAGATAACTGAATGTCTCTGGAAACCTTCAAAGGCATTTGCTCACTAATCCGACTTTGTTTGGCTCCCTCTTTAGCCATTTACCTTAGTACCATGGTTGGACATTCACCTTAAGTAAAGACAGATGTGTTATGTGTCCCATGTTATCATATCTGGGAAGGGGAGATATGGTATGTCTTGGACTGGTCTGGACTGGGGTGCTCTTACCTCGAAGAAAGAGGTCCACAGCTTGGGGGTGCTCTTGGGTCCAACACTGTCACTGGAGGTTCAGATGACCTTGGCATCTAGGAGTGCCAGCATTGTGCTATGGCCCTTTTTTGGACAGATATGATTTGTCTGCTGTACTCCACACTCTGGTAACTTCCAGACTGAAGTATCATATTGGCCCAAATATAAGCCACACTCCCCCCCCAATTCAGACCCTGAAAAGTTAAAGTGTGGCTTGCATTCAAGACCCCATGCTACCAGCAAAGCTGCGCAGCTCCCCCTCCCCAGAGAGCAGCCTGGGAGCGCGGGGCAACAGTGTGCAGCACACACACCGCTCCCAAGCCTCCCCCGAGCCGCCAGAAAGAAGGGGGAAGGGGGGAAGGCCGCCGGCAAAGCGGAGTGGCTCCCCCCCCCCCAGGAAGCAGCCCGGGTATTGTCTTTTTGTCTTTTGCCCCCTTCCATTTTAAAGGTGTGGCTTATTTGAGGGTGCAGCTTATATTCGGGCCAATACAGTATTACAGGGTGCTTTACTCACTTGGTCCAAAATGCAGTGACCAGGGGTCTGTTTAGATCTCACATAAGCCCTGTTTGTTTGTTATGTTTTTATATATATATATATAAATCAGGCATCACAAAGGGGGGAGGACAACAAATATTCCCTCCCTCATAAGTACAGAATCTTGAAATAGTTACACTGACTAATTAGGTCATTTCACTTACTGAACAAAAGTGTCATTCCACAGATTACCATGGTCTGTTGTAGCCATGTTTGTTTGATGTTGCATAAGAGATAAAATTACATCAGGTTGAATAAAAAGTGTCTTTTTGGTGAATGCTGAAGACACACCGCTTTACCCTGGCTTTTGATACGTGACATGTAAATTTTCAGGACCCACCTTATTTTTTGTGGCTGAAAGTTGTTTTGAACTGTTTTCAACATTTTGTTTTAATTGTTGTAACCCACTCGGGGACCTAAGGATGATGGGGGGGGGGGAACCAAACAAAATAAGAGCCCTGCTGGATCTGGCCAAAGATCTATCTAGGTTAGCATTTTGTTTTCATGGTGGACCAGCAACTGCCTATTGGGAACCCACATGCAGGATATAAACACACTAGCACTCTCACAGGGCACTTCCACACCAGTGATTCACTGTGCTTTTGCACTATCCCAGGCACTAGCTTTTTTTTGGGGGGGGGAGGGCATCCACACAATGTTGCATGCATCTCATTTCTCTCCCCCCTTGTTAATTCAAATTTCCCCTTACTGCATTTCCCCCTCCCAAATTAGTACTGTCAAAAGACTAGTATAGATGCAAAAAAAATAAAATGGTTTCTAGGCTTTCCATTCATGCACAAGGCCCGGGGCTATCAAAAGGCATGAGAGACAGCAGATTCCTGCCAGTTTCACACCCTTCATGAGTCATTTGGCAAGCTTGTGATGAAACATCAAAGGTCCTTGGAGCATCACAGTCCGGTAGATGCTGCTGGTGAAAATAAAGGCGAGGAGGCATGATGATGTAAACCTACCTGAATGGGCTACAATCCCTCTCTTTTTCTAACATTGGAGTCACACAGGTATGTGTGGAAGGAGACAGGACTAAATAAGAGAAGGGAGTGACAAAATCCCTTCCTGCGTTCTGGAAAGTGGCCAAGTTCAAAAGGCTGCTAAGAACTTCTCATAGAAAAATAGGCGTTTCTATTGCCGCACTTGCAGAAGTCCTTTCGTTTACTACTAGACAAAAAAAATATTGCTCAACGTGTAGACACTGGGAAAGTGAGACAAGTGGCAACAGAGGAAACACTCTTGATCTAGTTGCAAAATACAGTCCTAAAAAAGAGGCTGTTCCTCACAGTGCAAAGTATGCACGTCATTCCATTCAAGATGAATCGTTAAGCATTCTTACCACAGTGGTTCTGGAGTCAATTTCTCATGAAGTGGAGTTCTCAGCATTCAGACTAAGTGCTGCTGCTGTCCAGCGTCACAGAGATCTCTGATCTACTTCATCCTTGCTATCATTTTTTCCCAATGGCTGAGTGTGGGCGACTGCGTTAGGATGCAGGCACAGGGACAATGAGAAGATGTCATTGCTAAGTCCCTGAATAAGCTGTTATCTGGCTGTTCACCCACTGTCTGGGAAGCATGCTTAATTATCGCTGTGCCTGAAAGCTGTGCCAGCAAGACTGGATGATTGGGGGATGGCTAATGCCATCACTTTTCCAAATACCTAAGCAGGCCTCCTGATCTTTCTGGGCTACGCAGCCAAATATAATGCATGGAGTGGTGGTCACAGTTTTTGTGGTGGACACTGCAGCCATAGAAATTGATACTGACCATATCTGTAGCATGAGCCTTTGTGCATACAAGGAAGGTAGAAAAGTGTATACTGCAGCCACAGAAGTTACTAGCCTGAGTTTTGTTTTGTTTCTTACTATCCTTCCAAGAGGCTAGTCAGCTGCGCTAGTAGGAGATGTGGGTGGCACTGTGGTCTAAACCACCAAGTCTCTTGGGCTTGCCAATTGGAAGGTTGGCAGTTCAAATCCATGTGATGGGGTGAGCTCCTCTTGCTCTGTCCCAGCTCCTGCCAACCTAGCTGTTTGAAAGCACACCAGTGCAAGCAGATAAATAGGTACCGCTGCAGCAGGAAGGTAAACGTCATTTCGGTGTGCTCTGGCACTCGTCACAGTCCTCTGTATGTTTTTTTAAAAAATAATTTTTATTAACTGGCCAATCACATCAAATTAAATCACATCGCATAAATTCCAAATTACAAAGCCAAATTTTTAAATTTTGTTGGGGGAACCCATACTTCAAGATCCAAAGGGGGATTCAGATCATCTTCTTATTACTGCGTTAATGTCCAAATCAGTCCCAATCAGTCCAAACAAAGTTCATAATTCTATCCAGTCTTATCTTGGTGTTTCCACATCATATCTTGTTCATATAATTTCTCTTTTTCCTTTACGATCTCTTCTGTTAGTCTCCTTAAGCCAATAGCAAGTATAATAATCCTGTGTGGATTTCCCGTTCCTCCACTAAGTCCAAGATGGTTTCCATATATCTCCTTCGTAGATAACATCACTCTTTCCATCGTAAATTTTGGCATTTGTCGCTCTTAAGTCCCACCGAGGAGTTGATCCACGATATGTAAACAACTCTATTTCTCTCTTTCTCCTCCCAGACCCAAGAGCTCCAACAATGCCTCCCAAAATGGCGACGGCATTTTTAACTGCGTCATTCCAAAACTCTTAGCTTTCCAGCTTCATCTTGAAACATTGCTTTGGATCGAAAGTTTATCTCCACACAGCCTTAAATCCACAGCTTAAGTCCTTAATTTCTGACTCATTAGGGGAGGGGATTCTTGTTAAATCACATAAAAAAAGGGAAGGCAGGTTTTCCCCCCTCCCCCCTCAGTCATTTGTCGTACCGTATCTTGACGTATCTTCTCATATTTTATTCTTGTCTTGTTATCAGAGATCTCTTCTGTCAGCAGTCTTTACTCCCCTTTTTCCTTGAAGCATGTGCAATTAATCTCGTCCAAATTGTTTCTTTTAAAGATCCTTGCAACTAGCGGCGCGAATCAGGGACTGCGTCAAGGAGTGCCGAAAATCCCACAGGAGGGCTTTGTGCCTAGTGCCCCCACCCCCACAAATTCGGAGGTGGTATAGGGGGGTAAGGGGGGGGTAAGGAGGCTAATTACTCCCATCATAGCCTCCAAATTACCTCGTGTGGGTCGGAGAGATGTTATTGTCAGCCATCTTCCGATGCGCCACCTAGTGGCCCCCCGTCACAGTCCTCTGTATGACCCGGAAAGCTGTCTGTGGACAAACGCTGGACCCCTCAGCCTGAAAAGTGAGATGAGCGCCACACCACATAGTTGCCTTTGACTGGACTTAGCCGTTCAGGGGTCCTTTACCTTTTACCTTTACCTAGTAGGCTATGTTGCAATGCTGGCTATGGAGAAGGAGAGCACAAAAACAAAACAGGCTGGCAGAGCAGGATGGAGCAAAAAACTATTCTTTGTCTGGCAGCCCATTCACCTGTCTGCATGGGATTTAATGCATGGAATTCCTGCTCACCTATGGGCTACCCTGGTAACTTGATTGCTATGTTCTGCATCCATTGTCAGAGGTAAAGGTAAAGGTAAAGGAACCCCTGACCATTAGGTCCAGTCGTGGCCGACTCTGGGGTTGCGGCGCTCATCTTGCTTTATTGGCCGAGGGAGCCGGCGTACAGCTTCTGGGTCATGTGACCAGCAGGACTAAGCCGCTTCTGGTGAACCAGAGCAGCACACGGAAACGCCGTTTACCTTCCCACTGGAGCAGTACCTGTTTATCTACTTGCACTTTGACGTACTTTATGCTTCTAAATACCAGTTGCTGGAAACCACAGAAGCTGGGGGTTGCCTTCAGGTCCTGCTTGTGGGCTTTGCCTAGGCTTGGGGACTATGAGAGCAGAATACTGGACTAGATGGGCTACTGGCCTTATCCAGCAGGCACTTCTTATGTTCTTACCATGCAAGCTGCTAAATACAGGGTTGGTACACTATGGTTGCTGGTCCTGGGTCTGCAGAACAAACTTAACCTTGCAACCTTTGTTTCCCGCACCTTCTACTTATTCCGATTGCCCGTAGGGACCCACACATCATGGCGGCAGCAGGGAATAAAGGGATGAGTCTAATAAAAGAGAAACAGCTTGTGTCAACCACATCTAAGCAATGACGTGCAATTTGCTCGGCCTGTTATTGTTGGCTGATTCAGCTGCCAGACTTTCTCATCTCTCTCACACAAATACTTGTATCGCTAGACCAGTAAAAAAATTAATAGCAATAAAATAAAATAAATAAAATAAAATGCAGATGTCTCCCTCTGGAGAACTGTAGGTCAATGATCATGGAACTGAAACATAGGATTTAAAGAGTTTCACACACTCTTCTTTGGATGACAGGGATTGGGGAAGAGTTTGGGGGGGAAAGGAAAGAATTGAGTTAAGGGAGGCTGAAAGCTTTATAGAGCATTGTTTGAAAGCAACTTAACAAAAAGCTTGATAGAGGCAGATGGGGTTGGGGAGAAAGAAGAGAGAAAACAAAAAGCCTCAATATGAGCTGGGCACGCATGAAAAATGAATGAACCACCTTCCGTAACAATGCAGCTCTCTGCAGCGCTTGTGATGTTTTCTCTAGCAGGTAGTTCTATTTTGGTCCCCTTTCTGATGTGTCTTGTTATAGCCCATGCACTTCCAGCTGCTGACAGATCAGCTGGGACAATCTAAACACATTTGTGTGCTGGGGCTCCATCTGGCTTGTAAAATGGACTGAGCAGTGAGGCACGGGAATTGGAAATCATCTTCCATATGCTGTCTTATGATCTAATTAAAAACCATGGCGCCTTCTCCATTTGTCTCCCAAGAAAGAAGAAAAGAGATCTTTTAAAGCAGCAGCAGTAGCAACAACACTGTTCCTAAATTCTTCCACACAGTGTTCTTCACAGTCCATGAGAGTTTCAAAGCTGCCCCTCTGATCCGTGGTAAAATCGGTGCATCACTAGTTGAGCTGTGTATAAACTATCTTTTAATTCCCTCCCTTGATCTTCTCACTGCAACCACCATCTTAGCCTGGATTCAACTATGTTCTAAATGAGAGATGGGGAACTCTTTCCTCTATCAGGGGCCAAAATGAGATGGAGTAGGAGACAGATTTCATTCATCTTTTTCATACATTTTTATTTTAAAAATAGACCCCCAACCCCAGGTTTGCAGGCAAACAAGTGATCACGTGCTTAAAAAGCATGCACATACTGTAACTAGCCTGGTTCTCTGAAGTAAGCTCCGTTGTCCTAAGTCCTAACAAGTGTCTATAGTAATGCTGAAACCTGTATGCAGGACACTTAGAATTCTTTATAATTTCAGTGGCCGTGGGATTGAGTTTATTTTATTGCTATGAAAGGGCCAAGGGTGGTTTATGTGTCCCTCCCCATCAAGACTTTTCTCCCTTGGTCTTTAACTGCAGAATGAGAAGGGAAGCTGTATATGGGTTTAAAAAGAGGGTTGGCATAGCATTGCTCTATAGATAGCAGCCCTATTGGAACAGACGTTCTCATTCACCCATGCAAAAGGGAGATCATTCACATTCTCATTTTGCCAATGGAGATCTGGCTTCAGGCATTTAATGGAAAACTGTTTCTAATAGATGCATGGGTGAGTCAACATATCATGGTGAGATACGTGAGCTGTACCTGGAACTCACACAATCCTCCAGTTTATCATTTCGATGTGAGAGGCAGGATGGATGTCATGCCAGGAGCATGAAGAGCAGAGGAATAAAGGCCTCACCCATTTCTGTTCACTGAATTGAGTGTTTACAATACAGCTGGGAATTATAGTTCAAACATTTCATTAATAAATCTCCCAAATTTGCTTCTGTTCTGTGTGACAGTGTCACTGAAGCAAAGGTGAGGAAATGGCTTGTCCACTGGAGTGAACGAAAGCTGCAGACTGGGGGTAGGGATGCTTTTTCAGACTGAGGGCCATTTCCCCTTCTGGACAGGCTTCCGAGGCCACATGTCAGTGGTGGCTAGAGCAACGAATGTAAAAGTTAACTTTGTACAGTAAGCTAGTTTCTATATGTCCTTGCACAGTCCTCTTTAAGTTCTATCCAGGCAAGCAAGAACCATCATTAGAGTTTAAGGACACATTCCAGCCAGGCAAAAACAATTATGGGGGATTTGATGCAAGGACAATGAGAGGTGTGGCCTGGGAAAAGAGGTAGTGTCTGGAGAGGGTGTGTAGCTTGGGAGCCTGAGCCCTTATATACCAGCCGGATCACTGAGATCATCCAGAAAAATGTCCTCTGTGTTTCAGAAGCTCAGCTGGTTTCAACTACAAGCCGAGTATGCAGTGTCCCCATTCCCACGCTGTGGAATACTCTTCCAGCAGAGATTCCTTAATGGTGTGACAGAATTGAAATAAAGAAATAGAACTCTGCAGGTGTTCTTGGTGCTAACTTTCAGGTGTCTCCTGAATATCTTTGTATGCCAACAGGTCTATTCAGTTGCTTACATTTTCTCAAGATGAGCCAGTCATTTTGCATTTTTTAACGGTATCTTATATGTCATTGTAGCTGCATATATTGCTGTACACCATAAAATCCTTTTCCAGGGCAAAGAGCTTTCAGCACCTCCTGGTTATATCTTTTCCCCAGTGTTTCCCAACCGGTGTTCCGCGGCACACTAGTGTGCTGCGAGACGTTGCCTGGTGTGCCGTGGGAGGGAGGCGGGCGAGGCGGGCGGCGAGAGGCGGGGCGGCGGCAGCGAGGACACGCGGGGCGGCGAGCGAGCTCCCTCCCACATCCCATCGCCGCTCGAAAGCAGCATCGAATTTCCGCCAATTTAAAAAAAAAAGCCTTAGTGCCACCCTCTTCTAACCAATCGGGGCACTGCAGCGAGGAGGCTAAGATTACTCCTAGGAGCTGTAAGGGGAAACGCTGGTAGGCAGCTAGCCAATGGGCAAGGTGCTCTCCAAAGTGGGGTGATGCTGCCCAGCTAGAGAATTAGGAGGAGGAGGCTGGTGTTAGGAGGTAGCCAATGGCCACAGGAGGGGTGGGGGCAGGGTTGGCTGCTGCGCCGCAATTGGCAGCCCTGTAAACCACTTAGAAAATAGAGGCTGGGGTCGCTGCGCGAATGGCAGAGGAGCTGTCAGAAGAGGCTGTCTGCTGTCTGAAAGGGAGATAAGAGTGCCACCTCCCGCAGCCAATCGAGGCTTTGGTGGGCGGGGCGGCGGGGGTGAGCCGCCTTCGTGCTCTGAGGAGAAACAGGCAGGTGAGGGACGCGGGCTGGAGCTTGACGCAGGTGCAGGGAGGGAGACGCACCTGAGGCAGCGTCAGCCTTGGCCTCGCCTCGGCGCCTCAGAACTCTCACAGTCGGCGCCTCTGAACATGTGCAGAGTGCGTTTCGTTGACAGCCACGTAAGATACGGCAGCAGCAGGCAGCAGTTTTTCAGCGTGGGTCAACAACGTTGCTCAGAAGGAGGGTTGAGCCCAGCCACCTCTCTCTGAGGAAGCAGGCAGCATTAAGAAGCTGGAGTGTGTTTGTTTGTGTTGGTGTGGTGTGATGCAGCTCATATGTGGAGAGGAGGAGAGAGAGAGCCACACCTGTAGAAGTGAGAGTGCAGAATGGCCAGGTAGTTGTGTAAGGACGAGAGGGACTGGTGCATAGGTATAGTGAAGCAGGACAGATTGAGAAAGGATACAAAAGGAATGGGTGGACTCTACACTTTCCCCAAATCAAATGAGCAACCTCAGGACTGCTTTGAGGCTTTAAAATGTGGCAGAAGCTGATCAATGGCCTCCTCTGCCTCATTTGGTTTGGTCCTGAGAGCATTTCCCCCCACATTTGTGGGACCTTCATAGGTGAGAATCATTGACATTCACAGACTAAAGGCTAGTTTACAACACTGCACACAGCCACTGCGTTTTGTGTTAAAAGCTGATGTGTGCTGTGTTCAGTATAGGGGGCTAACATTCATGTGACCAGCTGCAGTTGCATGGCAGGAAGTTTCTAGAGTTTGACACCAGCTCATTCCCCCAAAGCTCGCTGCTATACACGTGAACAAGCCCTAAATTGGTGTGTTTAGCTTTTCAAGCATGATTGCTATAAAAACTAAATACAGAGAGAGACTGAGAGCTGTTGACGAAGAGCTACGTGTGTGTCTTTCTTCGATTCCAGCCAGAATATCAGCTTTGTGTTCAGCCAAACAGGCCCAGGTTGCGCACTGAATAAAGTATTTTATAATTTTTCATATTTCTGTTTACTTACTATTTCATAATAAAGTAATTATAAAATACTTTCTTTGTGTTTATTTGATTCCTATTAAAGAGAGTTACTTTATATATAGTCAATATAGGCACAGAGTTAATTTTTTAAACATTTTCTAGTGGTGGTGTGCCTCGAGATTTTTTTCATGAAACAAGTGTGCCTTTGCCCAAAAAAGGTTGGGAAACACTGTTTTCCCCACTGCCCTCTTTCCCCTGCCATCTCACTGCCTTTGGGAACCCTGTGGTCTTCTCTGCCTTCAGTTGTGCTCATCTGCCCTTGGCCAATGTTAAATCCCATTGATATCAGCCCGATAGTGAATTGCAAGGAGAGAGAATAACACGGGAGTAATGAAAGACTACTCAGTGTGTCAGGGTCATTAGCCATTGAGTTGATGCAGCCTTCCCAAACCTAGCACCCTCTAGATGTTTTCTGACTCCAATTCCCAACAGTCCCAGCCAGTGTCCAATGGTCAAGGATGATGGGAGTTGTAGTACAAAGCATCTGGAAGGCACCTGGCTGATAAAGGTTGGGTTAATCTCTTGAAACTCATAGCCGGAGGCAGTATGCTTCTGGTGCCAGTTGCTAGAAGCCACAGGAGGGGAGAATGCTCTTATATTCAGGTCCCAATTTCTGGTTTCCAACAGGCCTCTGGTTGGCCACTGTGGGAGCTGAATGCTAGACTAGATGGGCCATTGCCCTGAGCCAACAGGACTATTCTTATGTTCTTATGAAACTCTCCTCTGTTCTGTGACCCCAAAACACTGTAGGACTATAGTTCAATAATATGATTTATATGTCCTCAAATATATGTAACTAGAGTAACTAATTACGATATGTCATCTTCCCTTGTCCTATTTTTGTTCTGAAAACAAGGCGGCTCTGGGTTAAGGAGCATTTCATTACATTGTGACACTGTATTAAATAAATTGGATTTTCACATTTATGAAAAGAAATAATGTGATGGGATAAAAGAAGAGTAGGGCACTATCATTCTTCTTTCATCCAGACTATTCTTATTTTGCTTGTTCAAGTTACAGGACATGTCAGATGCTTAGTAAAATCCTAACAGCAAATAGACATAATTGCACTCTCCTTAGGAGAACTTGACAACTTTGCAATCATAATTTTACATCAAATATCTCTTAGAGGAAGGACCTGGACATTACAGTAGTTTGATAATTTTGAGTGCTGCTGAAAGGATGAAGAACTAAAGAGGGTCACTTGAAGTTATTTCAATATATGTCAGGAACAAGTGAAAACCTGAAGTTACAATGGGCTGGCTAATGTAGAGACAATAGCTGTAGATTTCTTTGTGGGATAACCAGCCTCATATAACCAACATGCTGAAGTCTTATTAATGCCCGAAGGGGTTAATGTCACAGAGTAAGCTGTCCTGCCAGGCTTAGCTATGTCACTTCCCTTCACCTTAGGAGGAAATAGGTAATCAAGCCTATTGTTCCACCCAGTCTACCTAAGAAACTCAGCGTTTGAAGAGGTTTGAGCTGGTTGCTTCAGCTCAACTGCATGGCTTCCATCAGCCACTCTTCCTATACCAATAATTTAGAAACTTTTACTACTTTGTAACTAAGCTAAGTTTTGTTGCCTGTGCAACTTTTCTGATGTATGTATGGAAAAGCACATGAACCAGACCTTTGCAGAGTTTGTAAGTAAACTATTTTTTAAACTTGCACAACGTATGGTCTTTTATTATGCTGGAGGAAGAGGGAAACTTCGGAACTCATTTGGAAGGACAGCCTAAAGGACTAACAGCCTACATCACCACACTTTACTTTGCTGCATATCTTGTGACTTTAAATCTCTGCTGCGGTTTTCTCACCAAAGAGTAGTTGCCCCAGACTTGTATCTTGGTATCCAGGAATTCTCCTTTCTATTTTTTTCCAGGAAGCAAGCTCTAAGAATATCTAGAACTGTTTTGTCATAATGATGACAACATTGTAGAAACTATTGTACAGCATGAGAGTTAGTCAGTTAATTCAACAGAAGTGACAATTATTTATTCTTATTCATATGGGATCTCCCACAAAATATTAGTGTGGAGTGCTCCTATGCAAGGTTCCAGCCAGTCACACCTTTTTCAAGATACTCCATTCCATCTCCCCACTCCCAGTTCCCCCTCAGCACACATGAAGTCAGCATTCCAAGCACACTGAATTGGCATCCTTATATAGCTGTTTAGCAAGGTGTGCCCTTCCTTCCACCTTGAGCTCCACCCCACCCCAAATACCTCTTAGGGGGTACTTTAGAAAACCTAAGGGTTTTCTTGAGTTTGCTAATATCTCCCTTTTTGTCTGGATGATGATGTTTTGGCTACATAATGATTCATACTTGTCAAATGAGCTAAGTATTATTATACTAGGGGCTGTACATATACCACAGACTCTGTTTTACATTTTTCTCAAATATTTTTGCCTGGTTGGAATGTGTCCTTGAATTCTAATAATGATTCTCCCTTGCCCTGGGTGGAGGGTGGAGGTTTGTGTGTGTGTGTGTGCGTGTGTGTGTGTAGAAATTAGCCTACTGTACAAAGGTAAAATTTACACTCAATGCTCTGCCCTCTGGTGTCTCTGGTCCTGGCCACCACTGCCATATGCCCCCTTAAAGGTTGTCCAGAAGCGACTGTGGTGCTTGGATTGGAAAGCAGACCTTTCAAAACAGCAAAGTGGGGTGGGGGAATAAACCTAGCCATCAAGTCCACCAAAATAGTGCACTAAAACACTTAACAGCGGTGTGACATAAGATGAAGAGAGTAACACTTTTGCAAAAGAGGAAGGAAAAGAGAATAGGTTGAAAATGTGAGGGCAGGACACTTTTACGCTTGCCCTTCAGATTCAAAATTCAAAATACACACCTCTGACTCTTTCAGGAGCATTGGGCTGGATCACAAATGCTCTTGACTTTTTGGGAAATGATGAAGACCCACTCCAGCAAATGCCCCTTCAAATAACTTCAAAGAAGTGTGCTTTATTGAATTTTCAGGTGCAATGAGAAAGCTTACATAACCAGCCTGAAAGGTACAGCTGTCCATCATCATCTTTCATGAAAAGCGTTTTCCCCCCTCCAATTTTTAAACCCAGGGAAAGAGTGAGAGTCACAGAGAGATGCATTCTGCATTGTGATTTGGTTGGCTGCTAAAAGCAGCACCCTGCAGCTCAAAGCTATGATTAAAGACCAATATCCAAAGTTACCTGTGTGTAGGTCACACCACTGTGAACAGTTAGGTGAAACAGAGCCTCGTTAAAGTGAAGAAGGAAAACAGTTAAAATGGAAAGACTTTGAACAAGGCCACCAGAAAAAACCCCTGTGCACAGTGAACTTCAATCCAAGTAGTCGCATCTCCTGATATTCTATTGCCAGGACTCTTTTATGTTGCTATGTGCTTTCATCTTGCATCGTTTCTTGCTTTCCTCTGCCTCAATTCTGTCCATTATTATTATTATAGCTTATGTCGCACTCTTCTTCACACAACACATAGTTATGGAATTTGCTCCCACAAGAAGTAGTGGTGGCCACCAATTTGGATGGCATTAAAAGAGGATTAGACAAGCCCATGAAGATGCATAAGGCTATCAATAGCTTCTGGCAATGATGACTGTGTACCACCTCCAGTGATGGAGGCAGTATGACTCTGAATGCCAGCTGTAGAGAATTACAAGAGGGGAGACTGTCTCTGGTTGGCCACTGTGAGAATAGGATGCTGGACTAGATGGGCCTTTGGCCTGATCCAGCGGAGCTCTGCTTAAGTTCATGTCTTGAGGTTTTTTTTTAAAAAAAATAAAGACATTTGGCATGTTATTGTTTAGTCATTTAGTCGTGTCCGACTCTTTGTGACCCCATGGATAAGAGCACGCCAGGCATTTCTGTCTTCCACTGCATCCCACAGTTTAGTCAAACTCATGCTGGTAGCTTGGAGAACACTGTCCAACCTTTTTGTCCTCTGTCGTCCCCTTCTCCTTGTGCCCTCCATCTTTCGCAACATCAGGGTCTTTTCCAGGGAGTCTTTTCTTCTCATGAGGTGGCCAAAGTATTGGAGCCTCAGCTTCAGGATCTGTCCTTCCAGTGAGCACCCAGGGCTGATTTCCTTCAGAATGGATAGGTTTGATCTTCTTGCAGTCCATGGGACTCTCAAGCGTCTCCTCCAGCACCATAATTCAAAAGCATCAATTCTTCGGCAATCAGCCTTCTTTATGGCCCAGCTCTCACTTCCATACATCACTACTGGGAAAACCATAGCTTTAACTATACGGACCTTTGTTGGCAAGGTGATGTCTCTGCTTAAGTTCATGTCTTGACGTTTTTTTAAAAAATAAAGACATTTGGCATTCTACTCAGTAAATCTGCATGACTCCTATTTCTCCCTACAGTACAAACCAAGTCAGAGGGAGTGTTACTTCAAACAAAGCCACTCAACATTTCAACTTGATTGATGCAACAGTAACCTGGAATATGAGCCCCAGCCTCCAAAACCTCTGCAAGTCAACCAACTCCATATTGGAGGGCAAATCTAGCTTCTGTTCAAATAAATAGTTGTGCCTTTCTGATGTGGCATATTATGCTAGGTAAGTAGGGCAAGCTCAGCCTATAAAAGCAGGAGTATTGCCTTGTTGAATCAGATGAAAATGTGACTCCAGCTCTTTGTCTCCAGGAGAGTACCGTAATGTAAGTAGGATTTAGGAAATGGTTTAGAAGTGGTTTAGAAGTGATTTGTAAATGGTTGCATGGGAAGAATCGGTTCTGAGTGAGACCAGCAGGGAAAGGAACTAAGAGGTCTCTGTCTAATTTCAGTTTTGTATATAGTTTTGTAGCAGCACACTGCTCAGCAAAGTTTGTTCCTTCTAATTCAGTCTCTGCAAATCTTGTAAATAACAGAAGTACAGCAGTACACCAGAAGAAGCTCAAAAGCAGGAGATGATGGAGACAGCCATTCTCCGATTATTTGCAAATGTTTGCCCCTGGTCCTATTCACTACTGGTGTGTGACCTTTGGAAGACTGGGCTGAAAAATGCTCCCAATACCTGCAGCAAGGTAAACATACCTGAAAGCATTTTTCTGTTCTCTGCTGTCGCTGTGTTGGTGTCCCTCACTCCTGTTCAGCAGTTCCTTCCTTTGCTCTCCTTCAGTCCTGCTCTAGATTGCACTCCTGGCAGTCCATGTCCTAAAGCTCTTTATTTACCAAATAACTCTACTTTGGAGCATCCATATTTATGGCATACCTCCTTCCCAGACACCTCAATAACCACCAGAATTTATTTCAGAATAACCAGAGATTATGGCAGTGGCTTTCAACCAGTGTGCCGTAGCACCCTAGAGTGCCATGAATGATGGTTGGGGTGCTGTGGGCAACACTGGTCTCTGCCCCTCTTTCCCTCCCTCCCTCCTTTGATGCCTTCTTGCGTCTCTGCCTCCCAAAGGCTTGCATGGCTGTTTGTTGCATCAGCCTAGCTACACACTACCCAGGCAAATGGCGCCTCTGGGGCTGGCCAAGGGGTGCTTCCCAGGCCCCTGTGGAGCACTGTGAGGAGGCACCTCTCTTTGGGGCAGGGTGGGCAGCTCAGAGACCAGGGGTGGCAGCAGTGGCTGCCTGGAGGACTCCCAAGGATAGGGGGGAGGAGAGGAGGCTGAGGGAACTCTCCACAAGGGAGGGTGTTCAAAATCCGATGAAGGGCTGCTGGGTCTGTAGGCAAGGGGTGACATAACCGGGCTCCTGAGCCCCACAGGGGTCCTGCAGAAAGAATGTAGTTGGTCAAGGAAGCTGTGGACTTAAAAAGGTTGAAAACCTATGAGTTATGTAATAGCTTCCTGCCCCCTGCTAGATGGAGGAGTTTAGCATGGGACAGGAGGCCAATAACTTTCATACTCCTTGTGAACAAGAAAGTAAACAGGCCAATTATATTGTCATCACTGTTGTAGCTGCATCTTCCCTTCTTGCACACACCATAAGTGTGGGAGAGTGGCAGGAAGCTTGAGAATGGAAGTTGTCATAGCAACCGTAGGCTCTATGGTCCCAGTTTCGAGTCTCTATAATTAAACCAGGAAGGTGCAATGGGGCACTTTCCTTATCACAGAAGTGCTGTTTGAGGAAGAGACAATTAAGACTTTTTCTAAAGGAAACATACGCAGCTACTCATTCCACTCGGCTTTAATGCCCATGGCCATAGGGAATAACTGTGAGTGTTCTTATTAGCCTGGCTATCTAACATATGCCACCCATTAGTTGCATTCAAATCCAGACCTGCCAGGTATCAGGGTTTCTTTTAAAATATCTACGTTCCTTCTCAAAATGTCAATAAGCTGAAACCTTCGCTAAGCAAGGAGGACAAAAGAGAGCACAATAATTCTGGCCAAACATGTAATTTGACAAAAAGGCACTTTAAACAAGAGACAGAGAGAGAGAGAACTTGGAGAGCATATTGCTAAAAGCATCAGGACAACAACAATGAATTCTTTAAATCCAACCAAAGCAGGAAGGAGGTTGGGCTATTAAGATAATGAAAGAGTGAAAGTATTGCCAACTCAATCTGTTGTCACCTTCTAGTTCTTCAGGGGCCAGAGCCCAGGAGCAGAACATCTGCTTTGCATGCAGAAGGTCCCAGGTTCAATCCACAACATCTCCAGATAGTGCTGGAAAAGACCCAGTTTGAAATACTGGAGAGCTGCTGCTAGCCAGTGTAGACAATCCTATGTAAAGCCACTGCAAGCCAGTGTAGACAATATTGAGATAGATTGAAAAATGCTCTGACTCAGTATAAATTAACTTCCTATGCTCCTATGCAGAGAGAACACTCCCTGAGGAATGATGGGGAAGTGGTTTAGATGTTGCTGTCTTCTGCAGTGAAGATCAATGCAAAGAAGTCACTCAAAGTTCTGTTTCATTTAGTTATCATTTCCTTTGGCATCTAATTGTCCAATCACCTCCTTGGCTGCTTATTGGTTTTCCAGAGGTGTCTGGTTAGTGAATGTGGAGAACAGGATGCTAGACTACATAGTCGTTTGGTATGATTCAGCCGGACTCTTTTTCTCATCTAAGTAGATCTCCTGATGCATTTTTTAATTTTAATATTATCTCTTCTTTAGTACGGCTACAGCCATCTGCCAAAAGTGCCACTACTGGTGCAACAAGGCTTCAATACATCTATTCCCTAATTAACAGAGTAGTGTTTAAACCATCCTTGCAACTGTTTTTAATGCTGTACTCAGAATGGGAAATGCAACAATCATAGCACTACAGCAAGGAAACCTTGACAGAGTGAGGGCCACATTCCCTCCTAGGCAACAATCCAGAGGCTGCATGCCAATGGTGGGCTGGGCCAGAGGTAAAATTGAACAGAGCAGGTTGTGTAGCTTTGTACAGTAGGCTGGTTTCTACACAGACTCACATACCTCTCTCTGTCCTCCATCCAGGCAAGCAAGGTGTTATCAGGGTTCAAGGACCAGGCATTCCAGCCAGGCAGAAACATTAACAGAGGGTGCAAAGCACAGTCAGTAATGGGTATGGGCTTGTAAGAGGGTGTGCGGTTGAGGATCGGTGTAGCCTGGGAAGTGGTTCAAGGGACAAATGGAGAGACCTGGAGGACCACATTTGGCCCTGAGCCTAATATTCTGCGCCCTTGCAAAATTGACTTGGTAGGAGCTCAACAGAACATTTAATACAAGGGTTTTCAAACAGTGCTTTCCATGGTCTTGAGATTACAACTGCTGGCATGAGACATGAGGGATGAACTTTTGCCTTCATGCCCCGTTTGAGGACTCCCTGAAAGCCTCTGTCTGGCCACTGCAGGAAACCAAAGGATAGGGTAGACAGACTGTTGGGTTCTTCTTAGTAGTATAAGACTGGGGGACGGGATGTAGTCTGGCAAATGAATTGTGTTAGACTGCATCCCTAGTGAACAAATCTGGCTTGCAGAGCAGTCAGGTTACTGTCAACTAGCATCTGTTCTTGAGCTACAGCTTATATCCTTTGCCTGGGGACAGCCTTCTGGTCACAGCACTGTATATGATAATTTGATTGCGTTGTACAAGCCACTACCTGCTGGCAAAAAAGTCACCATCCTATTTGTTCCAATGAAAAGTCATCATGAATCATGACAATCAACAACTGTGGATGCAACTAGGTTTGTTATGCGATGAATGAAAATTCTGATGGATATTATCATTCAGCAGCAGCACTTTTGCTGATGGCTAACAGCAGATGAAATCAGTCCTGGTTCTAAGAATACCAAGGCTGCTAGGTAGAGTATATCCATAATTTTAGATTTTTCTTATGCTTTGTGTGGTTCTCCCTTGGTTAATGGTTTTATATCTCATGTTACGTTCTGGAGTGAGCTGCCAGGAAAAGTGTGGCACTTCACCTCTTTATTAATGTTCCAAGGAAAAATGAAAGCCTCATTAATTCTGGCAGGAGCTGTCATTGTAATGGATTGTTTAATTAATGTCTCTGAGAAGTGATGAAATTATGACTGTTGCTGCTCCTGGAGAGTTTTACTGTTGTTTTGTGACTTTGCTGATTTTAAGTATATTTCCAATTAGGGAAATGGAAATAGATGGATTTGTCAGTTTTGGTTCACTCACATTCTCATTTTTTCCAGATACCGTATTGGCCCGAATATAAGCTGCACTTTTTTCCAAATTCCTATCGTGAAAAGTTTAAGTGCGGCTTAAATCCGAAACCTTACAAAAATGGGCTTTTACGATATTGCTCTCCCCAGCTCCTCGTGGTGAAGCGCTCAAGCGTTCAGGCAACAACAGGCGAATGGAAGAGAGGAAGAGGTGGAAAGGTGCTGAAAGCACACCAGGACCCACTAACATTATAAAGAAACTGCACTTAAGGGGTTAAGGAATAAAGCCAGCAGCACAGAGATAGTCACACTGTCGCAAGTAAAATGGCGCCAGCCACATGGCTCACCGTGGCAAAGAAGGCTAACAAAAAACAGCAGGGACACTGCGATGCTGCCTGGACGCCTCAGGGCCTCGCGGGGAGGCGCTCCAGCAACAACAAGCAATGGAGAAGAGGGGGTTAAACGATAACACCCCCGTGTAATAGGCAACGCAGAGCGTAGTGCACCAAAATTATGGGTAGGGACGAATGGGATGGGGATGTGTGTGGAAAGCCCAATGCTGGAGCCGCACACCCGAGCACTACCAAAGGCAGAGGGCAAAGCGAGGGGAGCGGAGGGAGCAGAGAGAACACACTTGGGGGAGTGCAGGGCTGGGCAGCCACTCGCAGAGGCCACCCCCCCAGAGAAAACTGCCCAGTGGCTCATTATGTGAGGAGCGGGAAAAGCAGAACTGTGTGAGTGCCTGCGGAATTTTAAGGGAGTGGTTTATATTCGGGTAGTGTCTTTCTCTCTCTCTCTCCCCTCCCCTTAATTTGAAAGGCGTGGCTTATTTGCGGATGCAGCTTATATTCAGGCCAATACAGTACAATTCTCCACATTTCTGCAGCGATATGCAACTTCTTTTTTTAAAAAAACCTCATGGAAATTCCTCATCATTTTAGTGTGAATTTCTCCAAATAAGCGCATTTTTGCATGCAGTTCTGACTAACGTACATATTTCTGCAATCGATTTCCTTTCGCATAATGTATTTTTGTTTTTTTTTTCACTAATGTAAACATTTTATGCACACTTTAGCCCAGTAATATGTTTTTGTATACCTTGCCAGGCTGGATGACAGCACCACAAAATTCAGAAAAGTGCGAATTTTAAAGGATGGCTGTTTTTCAGTTCACAAATTATTTCAGAATGTGTACATTATGTGGATTTACCTTTATATGCAAACTGAATCAAATTTCCTACCCCTTCCTACTGCCAATGTGTTCTTATTTTATATTTTCCTGTTGTGAACCACCTTGGGATCTTCAGGTAATGGGTGATATACAAATTTAATTAAAATAATAATAATAATAATAATAATAATAATAATAATAATAATAATAATAATAATAAAAAATTAGGTATGAATAAATGCACATAAGATTGTCAAGCCACGGGAGCACCAGTTTGACCTGGGGCTGTAATGGCCTTTATTGTACTAAAACCTAAAGTAACTTTGTTCCAGGCTTCTTGCAGTTATGGTTAGATAAGAAATGATGATGCAGAGCTCTTGGCAGTTTGGAACAAGGCCTTTCATGGGCGTAAATCCACACACTCAATTAGCCAGGACAGAGGTAAACAAAGTGTCTCAAAGTGTCTCGTAACAGCTAGCAAAAGGACACTCACAAACAGTCCTCAAAGAAGAGGAGGGAAAGTGCCTGATGAAATGGCTTTAACAGCCTAACCTCATGATGTCGGGATTAGGAAAAACAAGCATACCCCAAATGGCAGCTTTTTGATCTTCCACAGTCTTCCAAGGTACTTCCAGTATGTCTTTTTCCTTTCTATAATTAGGAGGAAAAAAAGAATTCAAAGCTCAGTCTGGTCCCTTCCAACTCTACAATTCTATGATTCTAATTTTATCTTCTCTCATTTTTATTTGGTACTGCCATAATGCTCGTTAAGGGCCCTTTGGCCCAAGAGGCCAGAGCACTGGAAGGAAAAAGATGAACCCATTCCTTCATTGTCCTAGGCACGTTTGTGTGGAGGAATAGAAGCATCAACAATTCATATTTCTTCTTTCACACTTCCAGTGTAGCAATCAAAATGGCAGCTTGCGGTTCTCTTCTGGGGAAGAGAGAAGCCATGCATTTCCCTGTTGGAGACACAGACTATCGATGGCAGAGGCTGGTCCATTAGGGTAAGCATGGTGTTGCACCAACAACCTCACTCTACCCTCAGCCAGCTCTCACCAGCCCGCCTTCTTGCTTACATCCAGTGCAATGGGCGGGACTTCCTGTCAGCTGCCTTCTCCTTAGTCTCAGCATTGCCCACGTACAACACAGTAGGAGGGTGATGGGACAAAACTAGGGTTAGGTGGCTCTGTCTGTCATTGGCACTGGCTCCACCTACTGTTGGCCCCTCTACCAGTTCCAGTGGGCATCAGTTGCCACTGGGTATAGAGCTCATGCATGAGTTCCCTCTTAGGATCTTAAACAAGGAAGTGGAAAAAAGAGGAAGCACTAATCACTGGAGCTTCCTCTCCTTCTTTGCTGCACACCAGTGAAAAATGATTTGAGTGCCTTGATTCAAAGTTCAGTCAATACCATTAAGCGCATTAGTGTAGATGCTTTTCAATTGTAAGTTAGTAATGGCTGGGTCTCTTATTTTACTTAACTGGGCTATAAAGCAGCCTTCTTCAACCTGGTACCCTCCATTTGCTTCAAGCAACAATTCTCATCAGCTGCAGTCAGCATAGCCAATGGCTGTTGGGAGTTGTAGTCTAAACCACCTGGACAGTATTGGGTTGGGGAAGGTTACTGCAAAGAGTTTATCTGCTTAAAAGAAAGGGCAACCTGTAGTGGGCACCAGGGCCGTCTTAAGCATATCCGGCGCCGTGGTGCAAAGATCCCTCTGGCACCCCCCCAGCAACTCTAAAACAAGGGAGGGGGTGGTGGAAAATGTCCTCTGCCTCTTCCACTGCCCCAATTCCTGGCGTGGTGGCAGCGATCAAGCAGGAAAACATGCTGGTGGACATGCTCCCTGGTGTCGGGGCACCCAAGAAGACAGCCCAGGAAGGCTGCACCGCCACCTTTCGCCATAAAGCAGGAGGAGGACAGGGATACCCGATGTCTTTAGAGGGCTGATGCTTGTCAGACTAGACAATACTAGTCTAGATAGGTCAATTCAGAAAGAGGCAGCTTAATATATGTACATATTAACCGTGATTGAAAAGGATGTCTTATGCAACGCTCTTGGGATATATAGAGAACAGCTAGAGAAATCATGGCCGTGTCCCAGTCCTGTACTGGAAATATCTGGCCTGCCACTGAGCAAAAGAGAGGCACAATGGAAGAGCCGATTGTCCTGTTCTTCTTCAAGATCAGGAGGAGCCAATGTGCTGCCTTCCAGATGTTGCTGTGACTACAACTCTCATTATCCCTTGACAATTGGCCATACTGGCTGGGGCTGATGGGAGTTGGAGTTCAGCAATATCTGGGAGGGTGCCATGTTGGGTACCTTCCCAGAAGTGCTGGGAGTTTTGCGGAGGGGTGTCTTCTTCTTCTTTTCTTTTGTATAAACACCTTCTTGAGTTGTGGCTGCACATCACAGGCTTCCTCCTCCTCCAGCTGAGGCTTAAAACATAGTTTTATCCCCTTTTTATGTCCACATAGCTAAAAACAGAAAGTGAAGCCCTCACTGTTGACAGCTGTTGAGGCTCAGTAATCGCTGACAGATGGGAAATGTCTTAGTTGCCATAGTGCTCTTGCCACTTAGTCTAGGCAAGATGAAAGAGCAAAGCTAATGCTTACTTTGTAGAGAGAAGATATAGGCAGAAGGAGAGAGATTGAAAAAGGGAGAAGGAAAAAGAATGAGAACGAGAACTTTGCAACTTTGCTAGCAGCTGGAGTAGAATAATAATAATAATAATAATAATAATAATAATAATAATAATAATAATAATAATAATTTTTATTTATATCCCACCCTCCCCAGCCAAAGCCGGGCTCAGGGCGGCTAACAACAATAAAATAATACAACATTCTAAAATCATTTCATTATAAAATTAATTCAAATCAAATTGATGGCAACCATTGGGCTAGAGTTCTGTGAAGATTGCCAGAGGAGGGAGTCAGGCTGTGCACTGGCTAAAGGCCTGGTGGAACAGCTCTGTCTTGCAGGCCCTGCGGAAAGATGTCAAGTCCCGCAGGGCCCTAGTCTCTTGTGACAAAGATTGGAGACACAGCCGAAAAACACCTGGCTCTGATTGAAGCCAGCCTAACCTCTCTGTGGCCTGGGACCTCCAAGATGTTTTTATTTGAAAACCTTAAGTTCCTCTGTGGGACATACCGGGAGAGGCGGTCCCGTAGGTACGAGGAGAGGTTAAGATGTTGCACACACTGGCCCAAGAGGACCACTGTGCCAGAGTGCATATATCATTGCTAAGTTCCATACACCTATGATAAGGAGGAGGAAATTCCCAGTCAGTCTCATAGCCTACAGCTTCTGAGCTACCATTGCATCCCACTTTAGAAATTAATTCCCAGCCATTGCACAAAGCACCACCATCCTTAATGTCTGGATTTGCCTTACACTGAATCGGACAGTTGATCTGTCTAGCCCTTATCTGCTCTGACTAGAAGCAGCTCTCCAGGGTCTTGGCAGAGAACATTCCCATCACTTGTTAAGAGCTATTGCTCAGTGGTAGAACATCTGTTTTGTATGCAGACGGTCCCAGGCTCAATCCCTGACATTTCCTGTATGAAATTTTCAGTCCGAAATCATGGAAAGTCAGTGCCAGTCAGCCTAGGCAATTAGAGAGCAGGAGAAATTTTATTTGTGTTGCATTTAAAGCCAGATTTATCAGATTCACACTTTCCGGGGGCGGGGCAGGATATGAGAAGCAAAACACAGCCAGCATTTGATACTCACAGCATTCCTCCAATCAGTGTTCACAAAAATGCATATGTTAGTGGAAAGTGTGTATAAAAATGAATATATTTGTGGGGGGAAAACTGCTTGCAAAAAATGTGTGCATTTGTCAAAATTGCATATGAAAAGGAGTGTAGTTGGAGAATTTTGCATAAAAATGCTCAATATTTTCCATGAGTATTTTTTAAAAAACAGGGGGCCACCAGGAGGCGCATTGGAAGATGGCCGACAATAACATCTCTCCGACCCACACAAGGTAATTAAGAGGCTGCTATGGGAAGTATGCAGTCTTCCTGACCCCCCAAGGAGATGGGAGGGACTGCCTTGGCATCGGTGTCCATAATGCACCCCCGGATTCGAAAGAAGGGGGTGCCAGTCACTTGGCACAGCCCTCGGTGAAGTCGGCGCTTCCTGACGCTGTCTCCAATCTGCATGTGCTGGTTCGCTTTAGCTCGAAAATATAATTGGAAATATATAATTTGAAAGAAGGTAAAGCACATACATCAAGCAAAGTTCGGGAGATAAGACGGCTGATTAATGGATCTCTGGGATCGGAGTGGCGGTGCGGGACAAATAAATCAAGTGATGAAACGCCATTAAGTGACTGGTATGTCTGGAGTGAAGAAGGTGGGTGGAGGAAAAAACTTTTCTTTTCTTTGCCTTATGTGAGTATTAATAACCCTCCACCCCAAAGGAAGAAGAATCACCGTATTTTATTTATCACAAGCAGGAATTAAAAACTGTGGCGGGGGGAATTAAAGATCAAAGAGAGGACTGGTAAATATCGGAGAAGGAAAAATTATATGACGGAGTTTTTAATGGCGTCTCGCAAGACAGGCTTGTCTAAGAAAGACGGGGGGAGGAGGACCAGGATTGTTGGAATGTGAATGATTGGAATGCGATCTTATCCTGGCAGAGCCCTCTTTGAGATATCTGACAAGCCTGGGAAAACTAAAGGGCAAACCGAAGATAAACTTTTGAAGGAGGAGGGGAATGGCGGCTGTCCCTATGAGATATGACTTGTGGAGTGTGTAAAAAAACTCCACACAGACGATGTTTGCTTCCAACCTGCTTGTGAAGATTATCAGAGATTGCAAAGAAAGGAATATATGACAACAAGAAGAAGATGAAGAAAGTAATAAAGAGACTATCTGGACAGAACTGGATAGAACTGTTCAATTAAAGCAGTAATAGAAGTGATGTTTGGATCCTCGTTTGGAGCTTGATGTATGGGTACCCCCCCAAAAAAAATTAAAAATTTGGCTGTATAATTTGGAATTAATGTGATTTGAAACAATGTGATTTGATTGGCCTGTTAATAAAAATTATGTTAAAAAAGAGTACTTTTTAAAAAACAAGAAAAAACAGATTTCCTCAGAAATGTGGAAAACTGAATTTAAGAATGAAAAATAATAATGAGAAACCGAGAGAACCAAAGTTGACAGATCCTTCCATTCCTATATACTGAGCAAATTGGACCAATGGTCTGACTTAGTATGTTCCTATTTGTTGAGGAAGACAGGGATTGAACTTTTGACCTTCTGCAGGTAAAACATGTGCTTTCCCACTGACTTTCCATGATTTCGGACGGAAAATTTCATACAGGAAATGTCAGGGATCGAGCCTGGGACCGTCTGCATACAAAACAGATGTTCTACCACTGAGCAATAGCTCTTAACAAGTGATGGGAAAGTTCTCTGCCAAGACCCTGGAGAGCTTCTTCTAGTCAGAGCAGACAAGTTATATACATCTTCCTGCTGTTTCACCACTAGAGGCCTATCCTTGTGTTAATTCTGCAATACAGTGATGACTTCTCTATTAACATGAGAGAAGACTAGGCTATGTGAATTCTTCTGTTACGTGGTTCTTTTTTAAAAAAATGGAACAGAGTTTTCAAATCTCCAAAACAAATGGTTTCATACATGAAAACTGATGTGGTACAGTCCCCACAAGATGACTGCAGCACCTTATATCCAGAGGTTTCAAAGCTCCCCCTGCAATGAATGGGTAGGCAATAAATATGTTCATTTTATTAAATAAAAATAACTAATAGCACAAATTTGTCTTTTCGTATTCAGATGTGAAAAGGATGCAAAGAAATCCAGGGTTTTTGAAAAGAGAGGTAAGTGGTATGAGAGACTTTCATACTCTTATTTTTGTTTTCTGTCTCCATGGAAACATCAAATATCTCTCTCTCTCTCTCTCTCTCTCTCTCTCTCTCTCTCTCTCTCTCTCTCTTTCTCTCTTTCTCTCTCTCTCTATTGGTGCAAATGGTATAGTTGTGACCCTTGCCACAGACATTTGAAACTGTGAGGTATTTTCTCCATGTTATTTTTGTGTCTGCAGCACCTCAAACCATTTGCTTTTGGGGGAAACAGGTAATGGTTATATGATTTCCTCTTGTTGAAGGATGGGATAGCTTTTTATATTTCTCTCTTATATTCAGAGCATTGTGAACAGCTTATCATGGGCATCAAGCAGTGAAGTAGGAGAAATAAAATTCACTTCACATTCACAGGTGAACGTACCCAATTTGCACTTTCTGAAACAATACATGAACCAAAACACAGCCATCCTTCAAAATTTGCACTTCTCTGAATATTGCAATGCAGTTCTCAAGGCATGCAATATGTGCAAAAACATATATACTAGGGTTAAACGTACATAAGATTCCACATCTCTTTGCATTTTTTTAAAAAAAGGAAAAAAAAGTCTTCATGAAAATTCTTCAGCATTGTAGTGCAGCCTTCACCTAATATTCACATTTTTGTATGCAATTCTGCCTTCTTTCCCCTCCCACCCTAGCATGTATCACCCAGAAGGTTGCACACAAAGCAATGTGGTCTTTGGGATAAGAAAGTTCCCAACTCACCCCTTCCATAAGCAAAACATCTCCTGATTACCAAGGGCACAGCACCAGTGGCAGTGATGCGGTAAAATATGAAATGAAATGCATTCAGGAGTATGGCCCTCATGAATACCATTTCCTTACCACTAGCAGGGAATGTTACAATTTATGTTTCTGAGTGTGTCTTCCAAATACCTTTTCCATTTCTTTCTGGCTGCAATTTAAAAGCTCCTCTTCCAGACACACCCTTTCTTTGGCAGTCAGGGCCATCTAACCACTGCCATATCTTCTTGGCACACCTCATTGTTTGTTCTCATACTTGGTGAGAGCAGTGTGTCTACTCTACAGTCCAGACATCAAAGGAAGGAAAACATCATTAAGGGAAATTGATTTCCTCCTGCACACGACTTCTCTGAGACGAGCAGCGAATATTTCAAAAATTGTTCTCAAGCAAAATGTGTTAATTGGCACCACTGTGAACAAACCCTCCCACCTGAAACCTTACTCCGTTTCCTAGGCAAGGAAAGGAAAATATGGATAATATTCTGAAGCTCTAAAACTGAGAGGCAAACTTTATGTTACACAGGAATCTCAACTAAAGCATCCAAGGCAGAAGACCACCCAATCTCTGCTTAAAACCCCCCATGAAGAAGACCCCACAACTTCCCAAGGGAGTCTGTTCCACAATCCTCTTGCAGAACTCTCTTTTTTCCCCCAGATTCAAGATGCAGATCTCTTAGTATCGTTAGTACAGTTGAGACATGGATTTTTTCCCTGCAAAGGTTAATTTGGGTCAGGAAATGTGGCAAAGAAACAGTTACACACCCCTTATCCCAGCACTGCTCCTCTAACCAAACTGGCTGGTTGCATTTCATTAAAAAATTAATGTGAGGAGACCCAATTGCTCATGTAATGTGTAGCTTGGCCCAATGGATTTGGATTTAAGTCAAATGCAACTTGGATATGCATTGATTTAATAGGCTTGTAGGTGTGGGTGGGCACCTACTGAGGATGGGGGAGAAGCTCAACTCTGCTTTCATTTAAATGCAAACCCACCTAATGCATAATTTCCCAAACAGAATGAGCACTGAAGCACATGCATCCTTCAAAATTTGAAATTCTCCTAAATTTGCAATGCAGTTCTCCAGTAAGTACAAAAATGCCCAAAGTGGGGGTAATGTGTGCTTATAGCTGGATATATTAGTGAAATTGGGGAAATTGCTCTGCAAAAATGTGTGTACCGGGCATAGATGCATACCAACTTGTGTATATTAGGAGAAACTTCGTCCCAAAATGCTGGTGAAGTTTCATGAGGAGTTTGAAAAATATTGCATTGCAAAATGTGGAGAACTCAACACAAGATTGGTAAAATGAGAAATGGGCAGAAACTGAAAGGGACCGATTGGTGCCTCCCTAGCGCCTACACACTCAGCACTCACAACAATTGCCCTTGCAGTGTGGATCCAGAGGGACCAGGCACTTGGGCAGAGAGGACAAGGAATGAAGGAAGAAAACATGGCTCCCCAAAAAACGGCCAGCAGGCACAAGGATGTTATCAGCAGCACAACGACAGAGCTATGGAAAAGTAGGGTAATGACATGCATTATGTTTGTAAGTTGGCATCGTATCAAAATGTTGTAAAGCCAAAGCTCCCTTTGCCAGCCTTACACTGGATTTTGGCCCAAGTGTATCTGGCGTGCATAGCTCCCTCCTAGACACCGCAGCTCATTAAAGATAATGAACAACCAGAGGGACTTCAGAGAGCATTGAGAGACCACACTGACAGGCTGAAGGGAATGATCAGGCAGCAATTCATGCATTGTACTGGAAATGTGTTTAATTTTTTGATTTAATTTACCATGTTTTTCTAACCCGGAGGGACCCCCCCATGGAGGTTGATATAAAATAATAAAAATGCAATTTTAAACCATCCAAGCCACGAACAGAATTCAATCGGAATTCAATCTGACCATTAAAAGCACCCAATTAAGCTACCGCCTAACAGCAGTCATCAGCTGTTGCCATGAATGTTATGGTAGGTCTGGCGGTAATGGCTGTAACACAACCTAAAACGTAACCCAATGCTTACTTGGAAATGAATCTCACCCAGCTTAGTGGGACTTATTCTTAAGTTAGTGTGTTCAAAACATACAAAGAGCTCTGATGGATTAGACCCAGAGTCCTTGGGGAGCAGGTGACTATCAATGGCTGCTAACCATGATGGCTGAGCATTCTCTATGGTTGGAGGCAGACATGCTTCTGATTACCAGCTCCTGGAAAGCTCAGGAGGAGAGATTGCTCTTATGCTTGGGTTCTGCTTGGGAATGATTATTTTATTTATTTATTTATTACTGTTTTTTCCTGCCTTTCCTCCTAAAGAAGCACAGGGCAGCAAACAAGGAAGCAGTACAGTACAGGCAATTTCCCATTTGTGCAGGATTAGGAGAATGTAGCCATCATAGGTATAATAATAATAATAATAATAATAATAATAATAATAATAATAATATTTATACCCTATCCATCTGGTTGGGTTGCCCCAGTCACTCTGGGTGGCTTCCAACACATATAGATACATAATAACTGAGAGCCTCATCCTCCACAAAGTCATCTAAACCTAAAACCTTCCAAGTTGGCGACCATCACTATCTCTTGTGGGAACGGAATTTATAGTTTAACCAGAAGCTATGAGAAGAAGGAACTTCCCTTTGTCCATCCTGGATCTTCCAACATCCAGTTTCATTGTTGCCTGGAGCTCTGAGCAAGTTCTGTTTCTTGTGTGTCTGTTATGTGTTGCTTTTCTCTTCAAATATAAAATACAGGGCATTGCTTGCAAAGCGGTGTATTGGGCAGAGGCTGGGTTGGCTAACATGTGCTTCTAAAAAAAAAGTAGGGGTAGGAAAAAAGAAAAGAAAAAAGGATTGTCATGTTAAATGTGTCCGTGATCCAATGAGCTAGGGAGAGAGGTATGATTTTCTCAAGGATATCAAAATCTATCTGCTAGGTAGAAATTGTAAGTGACAGGGAGAAAAAGAATGTGTGAGAAACTGCTCATTTGAATCCCCCACTTCTGTTCTCCTGCTATATACCTGGGTGTATTATTTTCTTGCAGCTTCCAAAAATAGAGTCTTCTCTCTGCTACCCTCGCTCCCTCTCTGCTTCCTTGAGGTTTTAGGATATTGCCTGAAGTAAATGTTCCAGGCAGCAAAACATGATGCATGGATCTGTCAGTGCCAGACTAACATTGCAAACCCTTCACCTGGTGTTAGAGAAGCAAACTGGTGCAGATTGAACACTCTGGCTTGCAGCTCCAGCTCCAAGGTTATGTTGGACCAATGGTTCCCAAACATTTTTGGGCCACTACACTCTTGGTTCCATAAACTCATCCTCAGTCCCTTCTACCCTACCCTGCAAAAAAAGTTATTCAGAATAGTAGTTTGCATGACCCACTAAGGAAGATGACAACACAATAAAATCCAAAACAGTAGCAATTAATTGCACATTTATTCAAAATCCAATTAAAACTAGTTAGTTTAATTAATTGACAGAAACTGATGAACTTGACCCAGTGATACCAGTTTTTCAAAGTATGATAGTTATTTATACGCCATGTGCCCCAACTTCCACCTCCTTGCCTCTTAGCATCCCCTCCAAGTAATCCCACTGCACCAGGAGGCAGTATGGCTCATTTGGTTCTTTGAGGGGGAGCTTTTTCCTCCCTAAATACACAATGTAGTCCCTGAGGCCGCAATCTCAGGTGGAAAATAGAAATAGTTGCAAGGCTGGGTAGTGGTGAGGAGCTTCTTAGTCCCTTCTCCTTACACTATTTTTTGTAGTTGTGGTTGAAAATCCTCTCTCTGTACTGGTTTTATACCACCCCATTCCCCACCTGAGGAATGATACAAGTACCTACATCTAGTTTTCCTGAGTGGGTTATAAAAAAAGTTGAGGTGGGGTGGGATTTTAGTGAGGAAATTTTGTGACAGGGAAGGATGGAGAAACACTTCCCCCTTGTGCTGGCCTTGCTCTTTAAATGGCAACTTAAGGAGTTGCAGTGTAGGAAAGGCGGAAAGTCCTCTCCTAAAGAAGCATGGAAATACACAAAATGGGAAGTCCCACCTGGGGGATAAAGCAAAAAAAGGCCTCTCAGAATTCTCTGTGAGTGATGAACTTGGGGGAAGCCATTTTGCTGAATATTCTCCATAGGAGGACTGAAATTCTCCAAAGGTTCAGAAGAAGCATAGAGAAAAGAGTAACAACCACAATCCTTTGCAGGAAATTTCAGCTGAAACACTACTGTTGAGTGAAACTCTATCATTAATTTATCTTGGTGATTGTATGAAACAGTGGCCTAAGTTGAGCATGAGACAGGCTTGTTGTTTCCTTCAACAATCAGAGATATTAAAACTGGATCCACATTTGTGTCTAAAAATTAATAAAAGACAGCCAAGCTGGGGAAGTATTTTTCTGAATATTCCCCAGAGGAGGAGTGAAATTATTCAACAGTGCAGGAGGGGAATTATTCAACAGTGGGGAAGAAGGGAAGCTTTTCTGAGAAATTTCAGACCACCCCTAGCTCCAACCCAATTCCTTCAGCGACTGTTGACTTCCAGAAGATGAAACAACAGTTTTGGGTGACCTGGCCCTTGTGCTTGTTCAGTGGCTGATTCATGGCCGCCCTTAAATGGCATATCTCTGTGTAGCAGTTCTGTGTCTGTTTTATGATCCAGGTTGTGCGTATTTGACACTTTTGCCGCAGCGTCATGGGGCAAGTCTGGAATTTGGTATCATGCCCTGAATCAGCCATCCGGGGAATCTCAGCTCTCATTTTGAAACTATTCAAAATAACAGAAATGTTAAATATAAGGAAAAATATTCACTTCTGACCTGGTAGAACAGGCTGACATGGGGCAACATTCAAGACACAGAACCAATTTCTTTGAAATGGTATAATTTATGGCCTTCAAAATTGCCTCCATCTGGCTGCACGCCTTGAGCACGTCTAAGCTTCCCATGAATGGATGATTTCCTCAGAGAACAAAAGGGGTCAAGAAGAAACTGAAAGACAGAAAAGAGAAAGATGGGGGAGAAGAAAAACACAGGCAATTCCTACTCCTTTCAAGAAGCTTTAAAAAAACCCTCAAGGGGAGAAATACAATCATTACAATTTTAAGTTTAATTCTAATGGCTTGGATCCAACAGTGTTGCCTCAGTTGATGGTAAGTCTTCCATCCATGGAATGGGAAAGCAAGTCATTTTCTGTGGCTCCCCCTCTCTCTGCAGCTGCCATGTCCCCTAAATCTACTCTGGAGGTTCTCCAACCCTGTGGAGCAGATTTAGGGGCTGCAGGTGGCAGCTGCGGGGGGTGGGACAGGGAGAAAATGTTGAAATTTAGGCACAATACACAGCACAAGCTAATGTCTGCAGGTCTGATCAATGCGTGGAGGGGTGACCACCTGGGAACGAAAAGTACACCACCTTGGGCCCCGTGGCGGAAGAAAGGCAGGCTCAAAAAAGTTAGAATATATTTCTTATTGTTTATTAGCTTCTATACTGCTTAATGACAACACATGTTTCCAAGCAGTTCTTTTTAAAAATAGATCAGCATTTCCTGCTACCGTCTATACATGCTTACTGCATGATGTGCTATCCTGTTGCATGATAGGATGGGTAGGAAACTGGCTACAGTTTAGCTCAGGGGTCAGCAATGTTTTTCAGCCGTGGGCTGGTCCACCGTCCCTCAGACAATGTGGTGGGCTGGACTATATTTTGCGGGGGAAATGAACGAATTCCTATGCCCCACAAATAACCCCGAGATGCATTTTAAATAAAAGCACACATTCTACTCATGTAAAAACACCAGGCAGGCGCCACAAATAACCCAGAGATGCATTTTAAATAAAAGGATACATTCTGCTCATGTAAAAACACGCTGATTCCCGGACCATCCGCAGCCATATTTAGAAGGCGATTGGGCTGCATCCGGCCCCCGGGCCTTAGGTTGTAGCTGGTGGCATACCTACCAAGTGCCCCGTTTTAAGCGGGATACCCCCACTCTCTTTGAAGACATCCCAGGCTCTGCTTCTTCCCTGTGTGCCCCATGCTACCTGAGGACAGGGGCCATGGAAGCAGTTCCTGGGGCGGCGGCAGCAGCAGCATTCCGTTCCTACAACTCATTTCATCCCCAGGAGAGGGTGGCTAAGGTAAGCCAGGTGGCAGGCAGCCTCAGTGGTGAATGAGCAACAGCAGCAAGTAAACAAGTGGGCAGGGCTGGTGGGCAAATGAGCAGGTGGGCAAGCAGCAGCAAGAGATTGGTGGGTGAGTGGGCAGCGGGCGGCAGTGGCAAGCAAGTGAGCGGGCAGGAGAATGGTGTCAGCGTGTGTCCCGCTTTGCCCTCCCGAAATGTTGGAGGCTATGTGTTGGTCTATCTAGCTCAGTACTGCCTACACTGATTGACAGCAGCTCTCCAGGGTTTCAGGCCAAAATGTTTATTGGTCCTGCCTGGAAATGCCAGATACTGGGTCTTTCTACATGCAAAACAAGAGCTCGGTCCTGGAGCTATCCGTAGGGAGGGCATTCTAAGCATAAGGTGCATCACAGGAGGAATGTAGAGTCATCTAAGAAGGGGTGTTACTTTGACAGAATGGTGTTATTAGTTTATATTTCCTATCTCTGGGTGCCTCTATAGGACTCAAGTCTGAATCATGCCATAAAAAGGGAACGATAACTGCTTCTTAGAAAGCAGAAAGCACAACAACATAAAAATATTAGGCAAAATCTTTATAAAAGGCTAGCAATATCATGGCTGAGAAGATGTGTCATACAGTATATTGTGACAGGAGGGAGGAGAAGGGGGGGGAGAAGGCAAAAATATAACAGGAGTTACTTCCAAACAATGCATTCAAAGCACTCTTATACTACTTTAAAAGTTGATGCTTCCCCAAAAGAAAACAGTCATACCTTGGGTTAAAGTAGCTTCAGGTTGAGCATTTTCAGGTTGCACTCCACGGTGACCCGGAAGTAACAGAACGAGTTACTTCCGGGTTTTGCCGCTCGTGCATGCACAGACACTCACAATGACGTCACACGCATGAGCAGACCCCGCAAATCGCGACCCGCGCATGTATATACACAGGTTGTGTTCTCTTCAGGATGCGAACGGGGCTCTGGAACGGATCCCGTTCGCATCCAGAGGTACCACTGTAATGGGAACTGTAGTTTATTAAGGGTGCTTGGAAATGAAGCTTCATGAGGGGATGTCAGCGCCCTTAACAAACTGCACTTCCCAGGATTCACTGAGGGAAGCTGTGACTGTAAAAGTGGCATAAGAGTGCTTTAAATGTATGGGATGGGACCTGAGCCCAATGCATCTAAACATTCGCCTCACTGTCATTGCTGAGATATTGGTTACGTAATAAATCACAAGGCCCAGTAAAGTTAAAACGAGAAGCTTGTGACAGTTAAAATGGCTGGCTAAGGACTACGGATGTACTGGCACAGATGAAACAGAGCTAGGCAGGGCAACATTTGTGGCAAATAATACACTCTGAACAGCCAGAATAAAAGAAAGGAAGTTGGGGTGTGGGTTTTTTTATTAAATAAAGTTATTAAAGCTGTGGAAGTCTAGCAGACGTTCTCCTCAAATGGAAGACAATACGTTTTATTGGTTGACCATCTGCTCCACTACCCCTCAGGAGTCTTGAATGCAAAGAACCATTTGTACAAACACTTGGCCCATTGTGGCCACACACTTTCTGCCACAGAGAAAACAGTAAACATGATATATGGATTTAATTAACAAGAAACTTTGTTTCACAAGCTTGGGCTAACAATTCTCTTTACAAGTATGGATTTTGCTCTAAGAAAACTTCTGTTCCCTCCATGCAAGTGTAACTTTTGAAGTTTCTTTGGAGATTGCAGTCAGGGACAGAGCATGGCAAGCCCCACTCTTCTCCAGTTTATCCCCAAATAATGTTTTTTAAACATTCATGTCAAATGAAGCCTCAGGAGAGGGTACTGATGGTGTCAGAGGCAGGCTTCATTGGGCACCTGCCAAATCCATAATCTTGCAAAGGGCCCACTGCCACCCTCAGAGCAGTGTTGAGGAACCTTTGCCCGACAGGCATAATTAGGCCCACTAGCCCTCCCCATTTGGCCCAGGAGGCTGTTTCGGCCAAGCCACACCCACCTGCCCTAGATCAGATGTCAGGTCAGCCCTTGCAAGCACCAACAACCAACTGGGCTTTCAAAGCACTGTACTGTACTTGGGGCTTCTCAAGCGCTGGCCATCATGAGAGTATCAGTATGGAGCTGTCAAGTCCTGCAGGCCCTCCTCTTTGCTAATGCTGCCTATTCACCTGTCCTCTGACAAAACTGAGGAGATGGAGCAACAACTCATTCTGGGATGTTGTGCTATTTGAACCCAGAGGGAGAGGGAAAGTGAACAGCTGCGTCTTGAAGAGGAGGGTGGCTCACTGAGAGCCCCTTGACCAAATGCTCCAATCATCATCATCATCATCATCATCATCATCATCATCATCTGGAACCTGCATTTGGGAATGGGTTGAGTGGCAGTTCTCACCCCATGCAAAAAGAAGTCTTATCTTGGGGCAGGAGAGATGTGAACTAAAATGGCAAGAGCTCACCACCCATAGCAGAAGACTACGTCAGGGGTGAGGAAACTTTCAATCAGAGAGCTGCATTCCCATCTGGGTGACCTTCTCAAGGCCACATGTCAGAGGTGGGAGGGGTCAGAGGCAAAAGTGGGTGGAGCAATGACTGTAAATTTTACCTTTGTACAGTAGGCTAGCTTTACATGCCCTCACAAACCCCTCTGCATCCAGAAAAGCTGGACATGCATTCAAAGTGGGCAAAAACATTTGGGGGCTTAGCAGGACCAGTGAGGGGTGTGGCCAGGGGAGAATTCTGAAGTGGTGCAGCCCAAGAAGACCTTTACCACCTGATTGTTGCCGCACATATGGATTAGCCTCCCAGACCATGTCCGGCCACCTGTGCATTAAGAAAGATGCATGTCTAACAAGCATCTTGGTTTGCTCTGTCTATAAATGTTTTCTGGCTGCATACCTGGGTGCTGATTTCCCCCCTCCTTCCTCTTTTCATTAAGCTAGCAGGGAAAAGTAACATGGGAAACGGCCTTTAGCAATAAGCTCTTACATTGCTCTATTTTGACCCCCACAACACCAAAAGGACCATGCACTTTAAAAATAAATAAAGTTCTCTCATCTCCTATCTAAGCCTGGATCCAGAGCCCCTGATCTTTCTCTGAAACTAAGAGTACAAAGCTGGTTCATTGTCGTATAAAAATAAATACAGGGGGTTGAGAGATTAAATGACTCTGTTCTGTTCAGTGTTGGAGTAATCCTTCAGCTTGGATAGGGAAGGGAGATCTTCCAGTTTCTGGAAAACATTACACAGTACATCTATTGTACAGCGACCCTGTGTATGTGTGTGTTCATTTACGCAGTCAGTTGTAGCTAAGAATAACCTTTTAACATCAAGTACAGATGTGTAGTTTGTGGTCCACTTAGTTATAGCTAAGAACAAACCCCATGCTCACATCAACAAGAGTAAATGAGAGACTGAAAAAACTTGGAAGAGCTCCTGGAGATACTGAAGGCCCATATTCACCTTGCAGATGACCACAGCACCTGGAGACAATCAGGTCATATATCCACAGCAGTGCCCAGAGGAAGAATGACCACTGGGAGGAGCAAAGAGAGAAGAAACACCATGGTACACCTGCTTTGGCACAAAGGGATGCCTTCATCTATCCCAGCTGCAACAAAACATGTCTCTCCCATATCGATCTCTATAGCCACAGCAGGCACTGTTACACTCCAACAGTTGCCAATGTCTGCCATAGCTGCTCTCTAGTATTTGCTGCCTGAGGTGGTTGCCTCACCCTGTCTAATGACTGGCCCTGAATTTGTCGTATGTTCCATAGACAGCTACTCATTTCCCACAATTTGGGAGCATGTCTGGTAGATAAGACAGAGTTATATAACACTTTGCCGTTATCTAATGCAAAATTGAGCTGCCAGTGATACTACAATCCAACTTAAGAAATGTGTGTGTGTGTCTGTGTGTGGGGAGAGGAAGGGGGTTCTGTGGCCATGAAAGCAATTCAGGGAGCTGTTTCTGCTATAATGGCTCACATTTCACTTCATCCTTTTTCAGTAAATCACAGATCAGTGTGATGTGGTGTCAGTCTGGTCTCCCAGGCCCTACAGTCATTTGGCTGAGTGGTTTCTTTGCTTTGGTCTTGCAGGTAGTGATCTCTATAGCTTCTCCTTTAAGCATCAATTTGATTGAATTGATTAAGGATTTCCTGGGTCCCAGTAACTACTTCCAGTCTTACTTTTAACTGATTGGGGATTGCTCGGAACTCAAAATACACCTTTAAGAAACAGAGGCAGTAATGGTGTGTGTGGTGTGGCAGAACTACTTTCCTGATAGTGCTGTTGGATAGAGTTGGGGTGTTGCAGTGGTGAGGTCAGGGCACTGGTGGGAGCATCAGACTGGTGAAGAAAGCTGTCCTGGCCAGGGCTGTCTTAAACATATGTGGTGCTGGGGTGCAAAAATCTGCCCGGCGCTCCCCCCCAAGTTGCCCAGTCCCAGGCATGCAGGAGGGTGGAGCCGGCCTGCTGCCTCAGCGTCTCGCTGGCACGGTCACCCCCGAATTCGCAGCACAGAGCCGCTCGCAGCAGAATAGCCCGCCACAGCGCTCCGACCGACAGGCGGGCTGTTCCCTGGACTCAACTCTCGGGCCCCAGACTCTTGGCCTGGCGCCCCAAAGAGCCCGGTGCCCAGATGCCTATGGGTAAGACAGCCCTCATCCTGGCGGTGCAACTGTAGAGCCACAATCTCGCAGCCACTCCAGCCCTGTCCAGTTAAGAAGCAGTTAAGCTGCATGGCTCCCCCCTGCCGTATGTGCTGCTATTGGGTGGAGGTCTCTTGCATTAATTCACAATAAAGCCTTTCTTTGTGTGCCTCGTCCTCGAGAGGTCCGGAGGATGGCAACATGAGAATGGGCCTTCTCTGCAGTGGCTCCCCATCTGTGGAATGCTCTCCCCAGGGAAGTTCCCCTGGAGCCTTCATTATGCACCTTTAGGCTCCAGGCAAAAACATTCCTTTTTAACCTTTGCTTGATTTTAATTGACATCCTATGCCCTTTTAAAATATGGGAGTTTTTGTTTATTATGCATTTTGTGGTTTTATATTTTGCTTTTATTGTGTGAACTGCCCTGAGACCTCCGGGTATAGGGCAGTATAATAATAATAATAATAATAATAATAATAATAGGCTGTTATTGTGGAGTGGGGGGAGCCCTCTCTTATATTAAATTGTATCAAAGTTCTAGATTCAGGTAGGTAGCCATGTTGGTCTGACGCAGTAGAACTATATATAAAAAAATAAAAAAATTGTCCAGTAGCACCTTAGAGACCAAGTAAGTTTTTTCTTGGTATGAGCTTGAAAGCTCATACCAAGAAAAAACTTAGTTGGCCTCTAAGGTGCTACTGGACAATTTTTTTTATTGTACCAAAGTGTTTGCCATCAGTATGCACAAGTTTCCAGCATTTATTTTTAAGTCAAGGAACATCTTGTCCACTATGCCTGTCTGTTATTGGACAGGCAGCCTGGGTGGGGGTTGCCTTAGTTTACAAAGGACTTATTGGGAGGAGCAGGATCACATGTGGTTGATATTTGGGCAGGATTTTTGAACAGAAGTCCCAGAGCAATTCAGCAGAAAGCGTAGAAGGTCTCTTCAAATGCAGCACAGAAAGCTTCAGTCTTCATATCCACATGCGGAATAAAAACAGGAAGTCATTGCTCCCTAGGTCATTTTCACATGGAATATTAATCTGAGCAGACGACAGAGCCTTTTTCCACGATTTGAAGAAAAAGCTACAAAACGTCCAAGAGAATGTCATGATTAGTCTTCTTATTTCCTGCTTAAATAAACAAATTTGAAAAAGGGTATTTATGCACCAAAGAGCTCTGGTGTTTTCTATCAACATATTTCAGTGTGGGGTTTTTTTTAAAATGAACAAGTGGTTCTAGTTTCTTTCAGTCCTCTCTTATATTCAATGGCAACAAAAGAGGTTTAAAGACTGTCTCAAGGCAAATTTTAAAAAATGTAGTATAAACTCCAACAATTGGGAAACACTTGCCTGAGAGCGCTCCAGTTGGAGAACAGCCTTTACCAAAGGTGTCATGGGCTTTGAAGACACTCGAACTCAGGACACAAGGGAGAAACATACTAAGAGGAAGGTACGTCTGGCAAACCCTTACCGTGATCCAGAATACGGACTCATGGTTAAAACCGTGTTTATGGAAGACAAACTTACTCGGCTACGAGTGATCACCAAAGAAGATCTTAAGTGGCTCTTTGTCATGGAGTGCGGAACCATCCTAAGACATTTTCTTGCGGGAGGGAGTGAAGGATGAAGCCCTGTCACAGAAATGGCCTGTTGTGTGGGGTGGGACTTGCTCCTCTAGCTTATTGGCAGGTGGGACCACAGTTGCTTACAAAGAGGGAGAGGGGGAGGTGGCAGGGAGGTCACAGCAGTGCAAATGGACAAAACTATTTTCTTAGGTCATCTTCTGAGGCTCTGCTGCATCATCTCCAATGGTCTTATGTACAATGTAACTCACTCTACGTGGGGCTGCCCTTGAGACTGACCCAGAAACTCCAGCGGGTGCAGAATGCCGTTGCCCTCCTTACAGGGTCCTCGCCGAGGGATCACATTCACCCGGTGCTATACCAGCTGTACTGGCTCCTGGTGGAGTACAGGATCAGGTTTAAGGTGCTGGTTTTAACCTTTAAAGCCCTATGCAGCCTAGGACCCTCTTACCTATGGGACCGCCTCTCCTGGTATGTCCCATGGAGGACCTTACGGTCTTCAATTAAAAACATTTTGGAGATCCTAGGCCACAGGGAGATTAGGCTGGCCTCAACCAGAGCCAGGGCTTTTTCGGTTGTGGCCCCGATCTGGTGGAACACTCTGTCACAAGAGACTAGGGCCTTGTGGGATTTGACATCTTTCCGCAGGGCCTGCAAGACAGAGCTGTTCCACCAGGCCTTTGGTCAAGGCACAGTCTGACCCCCTCCTTCGGTAATCCTCACAGAACTCTAGCCCAATGGTTGCCATTAATTTGATTTTGAATTGATTTTAGAATGCATTTCAATTGATTGATTGTGATTTTATGTGAACTGTGTTGCTTTTATTGTTGTTGGCCGCTCTGAGCTCAGCTTCGGCTAGGGAGGGCGGGATATAAATAAATTATTATTATTATTAATAATAATAATGGGTGCCTATACAAGGCAAGACCTTTATTTGGCACCAGGTCTCAGGCTGCAAAATATACTTCTGGTGGAGACATGTCTGCCCTACTCATTAATGACTTCTAGACAGTAGGGGTTGTATTCAACTAAGTCCTACTCAGAGTAGACCTATTGAAATGAATGACCCTAAGGCAGTCATGCTTATTATTTTCATTGGGTCTACTCTAAGTAGGACTAGCATTGAATGCCACCCTAGATTTGAATCTAGATATTATCATTGCCAAATCAAGGGGTTTTACTTCCTGAGGCAAAGAACAAGATGGCGTCTTCTCCCCATTGCATGTACAGAAGCTGACTGGACTGGAAGTAAAATTTGGGGATGGGACAGCATCTTCCACTGCACCTGAGACAACAGGCCATATTAGGGGGCCCAAGGCAGGCATTGTGGCAACAGAGAAGAACAGTTAATAGGCTCCGGAAGAAGTGTTTCTGCCTAACAGTAGAGCCGGCCCTGACTGTTATCTTTGTGGTAGTAGATGCCATTTTCTTCTCAGTCATATCCCCTCTGGAAACTAATTCTTTTACTCCTTCAGGGTAAATGTGGTGAAGGCAGGGTAAAAACAGCTGGAGGGTGTAGAAATTTCAGAGGAGGGGAGGAATATGCCTAAGACATTTTTCTTTTGTCAGGCTTTTGACATGCTGTTGATTGCTTTCTTCTATTTTTAGTTTTGAATGCTCTTTTAAGCTGTATTTATATCTTATTGCTGTTGAGGCACCTTGGGGGTTCTTTACAGGTGTCAAAATGTTTTGGAAATAAAGGAGGTAGGGAAAGAGCTGAGCATTCCCTTTCCTTCCCCAGTGCCGAAGGGATGCTTTGCAAAGCTGGTCAGAGCCGTTGGGGTTTTGTTTAGACTGTGGCTGCATTATCACGTGTAGGTGTGATGCACACAATATATTCTAAGGAGATTCTCAAGAGGTGCACCAAGTAGCATCAGATACCGTTGCCATGCATGATTGCTCAGTTTGTCTGATTACTTAAGCTTCTCTGTCTGGAAGTTTTTCATGTGCCTAAAGGGAAATTAAAAAGTCAGCTTCAAATAAGCAGGCATGACTTGTTTTTGTTTTCAAGTGCGTTCTAAGAGAGTTGAGCCAAGGTAGCTTAGCCTGAAAACTGAATCTGAGATTCAGAAATTCAGATGCTTCGTAGCTAATCGCTACAGGGAGTGCTGCAAGAAAAGGTTGAGCCCATTGTAAGGAGCTTATAATTCAGCAGAAGAAACAATTGCAGATGCAATGCCACAAGTTGTGCAGGAGCACAACCTCCACAGATAATCAGCAGGGCTTCTGGAGTCCCCAGTTGAGCCCAGGACTGTTCCAACCCACCAGGCAATATGAGTGGTTGTGGGGGTTTTTTAAGGGTTTTAGATACCAACGCTTTTTCATAATCTATACCAGGCTTCCTCAACCTCGGCCCTCCAGATGTTTTGAGACTACAATTCCCAGCATCCCTGACTACTGGTCCTGCCAGCTAGGGATCATGGGAGTTGTAAGCCAAAAACATCTGGAAGGCGGAGGTTGAGGAAGCCTGAGCTATACTCCCTACTTGCAACTTTTCAAAGTGTAGGTGGATCTACACAAGAAAAAAGCACTATACGTAAGTCAGAAATTATATCGTTATAACAAAAGGGGAGGGAACCGCTATGGAAAATGGCAAATAATTTCTTTTGCTCTCCAGCGCCATCTTCTATTTCAGGTTTATAATGCATTTAAAATGTAGTTTTTTGACTAATGTATCTGAGTCCTGTGTCAGCTCTCTGACTCTTTTTTCCATTATATGACCCTATCTAATAAAAATGAAAAACTGATACAACTCTGGCCAAGTAAATTCCTGCATTTTTCAACTATAATTGTAACATGTGCCCCTCAAGAAACATTGTGCATTCTTATAGTAATATTTTAGTCAAAATAACACATCACACTTAAGTGCCTCCTGATTCATGTTTCTTTCTTTCTGCTAAACATCTGAGTGTCCATGAACTGGTAATAACTGAGAGATTCCTTGCATTAGCTTTTTAAAAATATTGTAATTTACAGTGGAATTGTCATCTGCAATGCTTTCCTGCCCCCATTCCATTTTGCTAAAGGGGATACATTCAGGTTATCTTTTGCCAATAAAGCTGTCTCTGTTTGCACTCCATGTCTCTTATTTTTCTTGTTCATAAAAGTTAACAAGTGCCTAATTTGATAGGCTTCATAATAAAATCTGAGATGGAGGATTACTAAAAACGTTTTTGACACCTACCTACTGTAATGAAGTTGGAGTCCATTGATATTGGGAGAGCCACAGGTTCCCCCATCCCTAGCTAATGTTCTGATAATTGATTCACAGAATTCACAGTCAAAAGATGTGCAGTGACGAGCGCGCTAGGCGGATGCAGTGATGAGCAGTAGGTTTACTCTGCCTTGAGTTCCATAGCAGAAAATTGAGATATAAATGCAGTAACTAGAGTTTTCAGCTCCTTTCATCCATAGGGTTTCGAATGAGGCTTTAGGAATGGCTGGATGAGCATCATCAGCCTGGTGAGGTCCAGGGGCCAAGGTTCACTGAGAAGCACAAGGGAGAGAAGATTATTCAAGGTTCCTTATTAGCAGAGGGATAGAATGGAAGGAGGCATCCGCCTGAGAACTCAAAGCAAGAACCATCAGATTCCCCCTTCCCTCATCTGACAGCATCCATTCCATCCAGTGGCAATAGAAGAAGAAAAGGGGGAACAGGACCATTCCATCAGCTCAGCAGAGAAGCCAGCAACTTTTGACTCCTCTTTTCTGTTTTCCATTCCAGCTCTTTGTAAACTGTGTTACTTTTATTGTTGTCAGCCGTTCTGAGCCCAGCTTCGGCTGGGGAAGGTGGGATATAAATAATTTTATTTATTTATTTATTTATTTATTTATTATTATTATTATTATTATTATTATTATTATTATTATTACAGTGGTACCTCGGGTTACATACGCTTCAGATTACATATGCTTCAGGTTACAGACTCCGCTAACCCAGAAATATTACCTCAGGTTAAGAACTTTGTTTCAGAACTTCCTGCAGCATGGCGGCAGCAGGAGGCCCCATTAGCTAAAGTGGTGCTTCAGATTAAGAACAGTTTCAGGTTAAGAACGGACCTCCGGAACGAATTAAGTACTTAACCTGAGATACCACTGTATTATTATTACAAGAACTCTGCATTTAAAAAACTAGTGTTTGAGTTTGTAAAAAAAAAAAAAGCAACCCTTTTCATTTTGTGTCACATCTGTTAGACTGCAAAGCTGAGGGCAGGGCCTGTTTTATCACTATAAGCAACTGTAGCAGCCTTTAGGGCTGAATAAGAAGATAAATGTATTGTTGTGAGTTTTGGTAGTAGTGCAGTTAGGCTGTAGGATGCCTGAGCCACTGCTAATTCCTGGATCCAGGAAGGGATAAAATCTGATGGCGAATCCCATTGTTGAATTATAATGGCCCCTAAATATGGGTCATTAGTATAAGAAAGGAAGTTGCTCTGTGCCAGAGAACACATGGGTTCTCTCCCTCACCTGGTGCTAATTAGGAGGACAACAGCCAGGGAGGTTTGTTTGAGAGCTGAGCTAGAAGCAGGCAGAAAACTGAGAGCGAGAGCCATGCTTGATTTCTGCTTGAATCCGAGGCTGTGACTATGGGAGAAGGGTGTTAATGCTGTGAGACCATCCATCTTAGGCTCAGGTTGTATATATGGGTAAATAAACCATATATCATAAAGACCCCACAGTTTCTGTTGTGCTACATTCCGAGGAAACTGAACCCCAGGTAAGCGCCTGGAACCCCTGGGATCTTGCACTGCTCAGAGTTTGGGGTAGCATGCAACAGTATGCAAATACATGGCAGTAAGGAGATAGTTCAATGAGTCCCAGGATTCAATGAAGAGAGGGTTAAAAAAAACAACTTTCCAAATGTCCAAGGTTGATCCTACATGTATAGAGAAATGGTTCGCTGGCTGGAGTGGAGCCATTACTCTAGCTTTCCAGCAGATCAGTCTCTGTTGCTTACTGGTAGGAGATGCCCAACTCTACGATTCTGTGATCCTTTGAATTCCTATGTAACCATCACATATTTTCATTGGTGTGTTGACAGATGCTGTTCGCAACTGTTCTATTCATTCAGTTTCATTAATGATGCTTTCTAGGAATGAATGGTAGAGGGAGAGAGAGAAATGTAATTCGCTTGGAACCTTCGACACAAGCCCACGTCTCATTCTTCTCCTGCACCTGCTACCTGGGAAATGAATGGAAACAGCCCCCAATCATTTTTCCTTTGCACAAATCTCATTGTTGAATCAAGGTTTCCAACAGTAACATATCTATTCTATATTTTGCATTCATAATCTTCACAATATGACTTCCAATGGGGGGGGGGGGTAAGAATTCACATTAACTATTTCCTGTGGGAAAAACTCTAGTTTTATACTGTTCTCGTTAAACTTACGTAGTTCAAGTCTCCCTGTTTTTTGTCTCCCTATTCATGTAAAATTAAATGTAGAAAATTTGTCTTTCCTTTCTGGGCTGCATTCCAATTGTTGTTATACAAGTTCCATTAAAAAACATCATGGTGGGGTTGTCTTGTGTGGACACACATATGCACACTGCTATTATGGTGACAAATTTTCAAATGGAAATTCTAAGACAGCAATTGGAAGACAGCCCAGAAAAGAAAGGCAAAAATTTGTATGTTTTATAGGAACGGGGAAACAAGGCAACATGAATCATTGCTGAGGTCTCTCCCACTTTCCATTCCCATCTCCATTGGAGGTTGGGTGAGTGCCATGGGCTCCGCAATCATCACCCTTGCAGCCTTGTGACTTTTGAGCTCCAGACTTCCACCAAACTCTGAAGAGGCCGTCTTTGGAGCAACTTCTTGTATGCCAGTTATTCCAACCTAGCAGTAGTGGCTGGGGCTCATTGGGACTGGCAAGGCAGACATCAGGGAGACAGACAGTAGGCGGCGCCAGAGGCAATGACAGGGGGAGCCAGCACATTCTAGCCTGGCTTGCATCCTCCTCATTCTAAAATGACAACACAAACACTCTGCAGTTGGAAGGGATCCTGGGGATCATCTAGTCTATGGTTACCAGCTGTCCCCGTTTCCAGGGGACAGTCCCCGGATTCACAAATCTGTCCCCGGACAAAATCCGCCCCCCAAAATGTCCCCGGATTTCATTTAATGTCCCCGGATTTATATTTTAAGTGTTGTAGATTTATTAGTAGGGAAGGAATGTTGCGTAATTGGTTCAATGGCACAAGTCACATCATATGGGGGCTTCTGGTGAGGCAAAATGGCAGGCGCCATGGCAGCGAGCAGCTCCTGAAGCCAGCCAGAGCCAACTACGCTACCAGGCTGGCTCCAGGCTGCTGAGACTGCTGCTGCCGCTGCCACTGCCAAAGGGGAACCAGGGACACCCGGCGCGTCAACTGGGGGAACTGCTGACTCCCACACCCCCGCGACCCAAATCAAGCTGGGAGCAAAAGTGCCTGGCCGACTGCCCAGCGGCACTCAGGGGCCAGGAAAACCCCTGAGCTGATGCAGGGAGGAGGAGAGAAGAAGGAGAAGGAAGAGAGAGAGAAAGGAAGGAGAAAAAAAGAGGGGAGCCCCGACCTTGCAGCACCTCTGCCGCCGCTGAGAAGAAGAGGTAGGAGAGCACCGGGAGGGCAAGGACACGTGGTTGATCCCAGGCCCGACCTGAGCCTACTCCATGGCGGCTAGCGCTCCAAGAGAGCAGTCTGGGGCCCAGAAGAAGGCCGCGTGACAGAGGAGACCACAGAAGAAAAGATATTATTTTTAAAAAATAAATAAATAAATATTTTTTTTAAAAAAATAACTTTTTTCCTCTCTTTTCAAAAGAAGTAGAAGACGTGTCCCCGAATTTGTTTTAAAAAATCTGTTAACCTTAATCTAGTCCAAACCCCTGTGGTACAGGAATATGCAACTGTCCCATCCAGGGATCAAACCTGCAACCTTGGCGTTATCAGAGGAGGAAGAAGACAGCCAGTGCCACTCCATAGACTGGTTGCAAATAGAAGATGGGCAGGTGCGGAGCTGACTGAGGGCATACTGAGGTTGGTGGGGCAACCCTCCTTCTTTCCTTCCTTCCTCCCTCACCCCACTTCCCCACTGTGCTTTGCTTTGCATTTACATCGTCTGAAGAAGACCTTGGTGTACTCAAGAGCTTGCTCGCTGTTTGGTAACGTTTGGATTGGTATTCACAAAATTTGGGGATTTTTCAAAAATAAAATAAAATGGCAGTTTAACCCTTAGCCATGCCTGCTAATATACCCAGCCTCTTCTGGGTTATTCAGTGGGTTTCTCTCTGATAAACATTTATTAATTTGGCATTGGAGAATTGGCAAATCGCACCCAGGTAATGACATCATCACCCTTCTGCAACGTAAGAGTCATCCCTTTGTCCAAGTCTGTCCAGGCAGAGAGAGATATTATAAAGGCTGTAATCTTATACCCGCTTACCCATGAGTAAGCTGCATTGCACTCAATGGGATTTACTGCTTAGTAGACAAACATAGGCTTGTGCTATAAAGCAGGTTTTGTCTTTAATACGATATGCTGTTCCGACAGCCTGCAAAATCCCCATCTAAGCTATGATTTAACGCCATATTTATTTGCTAATTAACATGTCCTCTGGTGTGTGCTTTTTCTCTCTCTCTCTCAAAGGGTTGAAAGCTATCATTCTGTATAAGAGAGCGTGTCAAGTCATACCACATGCAGTGACAAATGTGCATTATACAAAGTGTGTCGTGGACAAAATTAGTTTACAGTCTTAGCTGGCAGCATTTCTCATCCCTGTGTTCTGAATCACTTTCTCCTTCATCAAGCCACAAATTAAAACTGTCCCAGCGTGTGCATATATTACATTTCTCCTACGGTTGAGATTAGTGACTGAGACACGGAATTAGCAATGTGCTGTACTCATTATGATATGGGCTGTATTCTATTAAATTTCTATTTCTTTGAACCAAGCAGAGCCATGAGTTGGTGGTTGTCATGTTTCAGTTGCCTGCAGCCAGCAAGGCTATTCCATGCAAAAAGCCAATTTGCGCCCCCTCCTTCCCTTGCAGCGAAACAAACTCTACAGTCAACAAATTAATATATTTGATTCTCAGATGCAACAGACCCATGCTCAGAACTTCTGCATATTACTGCCTTTTGCAGCAAACTTTCAGAAGCGTGTTCTGAACAAATATTTAAGTACACCTTATTTGCCATCACAGGTGCAGCATGATCCCTGCAGCGTAGTAAGTAGGGTTGCCATGTGTCCAGATTTTCCCAGACATATGCAGAATACTGCAGTTAGCAGCAGTGTCCAGGTGGAAATCAGGCAAATGTCCAGGAAAATCCAGATGTATGGCAGCCCTTGTTGGCAGTGCCACATTTGCCTTTCCCCATAAAAATAGCTCAAAAACGGCATATTTTCCGATTTTGCCCAAAAAGCTCAACAACTTTGCTGGATTTTCACTGTTTGAAATATGGCAATCCTAGTGGTAAGGGCCAGAAAACATAGAAATAAACACAAGAGATTGGCATTGGGTTGAAAGAGGCCACAACCTTTTACAGATTACAGATGTAAGTAGATTTTGGCGAAGGTATCAAGCAGCCCGCCTGCTGATTGATAAATATGGTGGGGTCGACCCAGAGCTCAGGAGTCACGCCTAACATGGACTGGATGTTATCAGCCCCATGTGGGCCACCATTGAGAAAGGTGCTGGGCCCATTGGCCCCCATGTGGCTCCCGAACAGAGAGACCCTTCCTGGACCTCTTTAACAGGGGTCAGCTAAGGATCCAAGCCAATGCCTTATCCACCCAAGTTGTGACTGTTGCTGGGAGGCAGATGAAAACCTGCAGAACAGCCAATTTGTCTGCAGGACAAAAATACGCACTGGCCCTGAATACATCCACTGAATAAACCATAACAATGGCCTCAAGTCAGCCTGCCTGCTCACCTTTGTACAGGCCTCTCCCAGTCTGGGTGGGTGGATGATCAATCCAGCAATGGCCTACAAATAGAGCTCACTCCACAATGTCACCCTCTTAAGTACTGGCAGGGGTGGGCCTGATCTACCCCTTCCCCTGTGATCAGATTGGCCATTGTGATGGGTCCCTTCCCTGTCAGTCACTGCAGTTGGAAATGGGAGGCTCCAGACTTCCCTGCTATGGCCGCTGCAGGGGTAACACTCCATTTTGCAAAGGCAAACCTCACACAAAGACATGCCACATCATGTCAAGGAGCGTTACGCTTGCTTTCCCTGACTTTTTGCCTTCTTGGGTAGAAGACAGGGTTTCCCCCTGACCTTTTGTATTTTCTCAAACTGTTTGCTTAGACATATCGCTTGGCTGGAGCATGGCGGGGAAAGCAGACGTTATCAAGTATCGGGGATGGGGAGGACATTTGAGGGAAGCACCTGCCGACATGTGTATTGGCTAATGCTGGAAATGTCCTTAGATGGAAATATGTTAAAGTTCAGAGTGGTTTCACTACTGCTTTCCAGCTGTTGATTTTTGCCAATAAAAGAGGCTCTGCCAAGCTAGCCGATAGCTTGCTTCCACACAGCTCACTTGCATTCAACCTCGTGTCATCTCTGTTACTTCTACAGGTGCAGGAGGGTGATGGGCTTATGATGAGGCTACGGTCATACCTCTCCCCCAGAGCCTCAGGTAAGTGGGAACTGTATTGCAACACAACAAATACAACCGAGCATGAATAAGAGAGCATGTAATAAATGTGAATGAAGCCATAGCTCAAAGGTTATGTAAGCAAACTAACATCAGGACTACAGCTCAGGACTACAGGGTCTCTCTATCAGCTTAGCTGGTAAAGCATGAAACTTTTAATCTCAGGGCCATGCGTTTGAGCCCCTTGTTGGGCAAAAGATTCCTGCATTGCAAGGGGTTGGACTGCATGACTCTTGCATCTAGAATTGTATGATTCCACATTGTATGTATGTATTGTATGTATGATTCTAGCTGGGCAGAGCCAGATTAAAGTCTTTGTCGGCCCTAGACAGGCAATCTCATAATCATTGGTCCCCAAGACAAAGCTAGTAAATACAGTGGTACCTCGGTTCTCGAAGGTAATCCGTTCCAGAAGACCGTCTAACTTCCAAAACATTCAAAAACCAAGGCACAAAGGGCTGGCTGCAAGTTCAATTGAGAAAATTGAAAAACACGCAGTGGAAGCTGTTCGACTTCCGAGGTGCATTTGAAAATGGAAGCATTTACCGTATTTTTCGCCCTATAGGGCGCACTGGCCCATAGGGCGCACCTCATTTTTTTGGGGGGGGGAAATAAAAAAAATTCCCCCCCAGCCCCCAGAACAGGCTGCTGCCCGCAAGGCTTGTGAGCCCGCGGGAACTCCCGCCGGGCTTGCAAGGCTTGCGGATAGCTTCCTGAAGCCTGGAGAGCGAGAGGGGTCGGTGCGCACCGATGCCTCTCGCTCTCCAGGCTTCGGCGAAAGCCTGCACTCGCCCCATAGGACGCACACACATTTCCCCTTCAATTTTGGAGGGGGAAAAGTGCGTCCTATAGGGCGAAAAATACGGTACTTCTGGGTTTTCAGCGTTCGGAAACCGAAATGTTCAGCTTCCGAGACACTCAAAAACCAAGGTATCACTGTACTGGTAATGGGATTTAAGGGGCATTCAAATATTTAATTGTTAGACACAGCTAGACATAGTACAGATGCATCCTGACTATTCACTGTAGCTGAAAGGTTTATTCGTCTTTTGAGATTTCATGAAATTTTACATCCCATTGAGCCACCAAGGGAAAGAAGTTGTGATACATCTCTGTGATGACACTGAGCACCTCAGAGTTGCCAGCTTGCAATTTCCATAATAGCTCTGTTCTAAGCTCTCTGCTTTGCTTTGCCTTCCACTCCATTGGCTAAATTGCCTTGAGCGGCTTTGGTTTTCAGCTGTAGCTAATGGAGGTATCAGGCTGCTCTAACTGGATGCTGCAAGTTTCAGACGGGGTCGAGGGGAGTCTTGAGCCTTGTGCTCCTTTGAGGCTAGAAATAGAAACTGGTATCTGTGCAAGTTTTACAACCTGTCCCTCATGTAACATCACAGCACAGTGAATGACTCGGTCAGGAGGCCAGGAGAAAGAAGAACCTGGAGATTTAAAAGAAGAACTAAAAACATCTGAGTAAACAGTACATAGAGGGAGGATATTCAAACCACATGTTGTTAAGAAGTAACCAGGTCAGAAAAGATATTGCAGTAATAATTTGCCATAAAGTGCATGGACCAGTTTCAAGCAGACTTATCCTCCCTAATGACCCCACAGATGGCGACCTCATTATACTTTTATATTTGACCTCTGAACATTCATTGCCTTTAAAAGCCTCTTTCATATTTTATTTTGACCCTGAATAATAGAACACTGCGGTCTTGAAAACAAATAATTTTTTTTTCAGAGTTATGTAATTTTGGATCAGTGGGAGCATGAAAGTTCAAACCTGTCTTGTAACACTGTAATGTTCATTTTGCTGGATGCAAATCCTAGGTGACATTCAGCACCAAATGATGATGAAATGGGATGCATATTTTAATAACTGTATTTAATTTAATCTTTTGGGTATTTTAACTTTCTTGTATGTCTTAAGGTAGGGTTGTAAATTTTTCTTGGTTTTGCTGTTTTATCTTTTGTAGACCATTTTGAGGTTGTTGGGGTTTGTTTTTTCAATCAAGTGGGATATAAATTGTATTTTTTCAAGTCATCTTGAAAGAACCAAGCTTTTGGGTAGTCATAGAGTTTTCTCAATGTCTCTTGCTGAACTGAAGGGACACAGTCCAATTCTATGCATAACTACTTTGTAGGGCACTCATAAGTAAGCGAACCAAGGATTGCAGTCATTGGATGCATCAAGGAATAGAAGATAAATTTGATGCAGTTCACATTTAAAGGTGAATCTAGCTATCAGACACTTTCCAAAGCAATCTGAGAACTGAAACGGATGTCTGTCAAGATTTGCATGTCTCTCAATTTTGCAGTACAGTTCTCCAGCCAAGTAATGTGTACAAAAATGCATATATTAGGATATATTGTTTGTAAAAATGCATACAGCTCTCAGGATGGGTTACAACAATTTTAAATTAAGAATTATAAACAATAAAATCATATTACAGTCATGGGACTAATGCACATTACAGGTGTCAAGGGCCTTGTAAATTTCTTGCAAAAATGTGTATATGAAACAAAATTGCTTAGCAGCCAGTATATGAGGAGATATTTGCACTAAAATGCTGGTGAATTTTCAAGAGGACTTTGAAATAAATAAATTCCAAACTGATGTGGAAATGCAGAGAGGTAAACTTAAGACTGGCAAAATGAGAAACAGAGAGGAACCAAAATTGAAAGATTTGCTGATCCCTAGATGGGTCCAAGTGAACATTCTTACTTCATATCCCTTTTGGCCCTCCTTGCCCCTGAACTGAGCTTCGTGCCACTGCTATTTATTCACACATGCTCCCACCACTTAGGAATTTTTCAAGTCGCTAGATAAAATAATGTTGAATTTGCACAATTGTACGTGTACCTCAAAATGTTAGATGCAGTGTCAAAAAGGATTAGTCTCAAAAGGGAGGGGAGAACTTGCAAGCAGGGTGTTTGAGAAAGCAGGGCTCTGGGACTGTGATGTAGCCAGGTGTAGACTCAGTCGTGAGAGGTTTAGTGGGTGGAACGACAGGAGACATGTAAGAAACGGGTGCATAGAAGCAATGGCAATGATACCATTGAGGCTCTTTTGAAAACAAAAGAAAATTCATGCCTCCAGCAAGATTGAAGAATGGAAGGATATTGACCAGGATGAGGGACACCATTAGTCTGGTTTACAGATCCATCATGAAGACGTTTGTATCTCTAATGAGGTACAAGCTTTTGCCTGAGAGAACCCAAAACTGGGACACTTAAAAAAAGAAAGAAAGAAATGGGTGACAAATCGTGGAATGTAGGCAAAGTGCTCCACTCTCTTGAGTGTTCATTAGTAGTAGTTTCTATGGCCAACTATAGCTCTGGATGAACTTCAACAAAAATGCAACACAGCACTATTAAAATAAAAGGGGGGAAATGAACCGGCTTTCTAGAACAGGGCGAAACAACTCCTTGTCAAAAGAGTGCTGCGTCGATGATGCCAGCTTTTGCAGGCAGGTGTCTGGCACCAAGGAAGAAGGAAATGACAAGCAGTTTGGGGAGCCATTTGCCAAATGAGAGTTGATGAGAATTTGAAGGGGGTGGAAAGGAGGAGAGTAGGCGGTCTGGCCCAAGGCCAGCAAACAGTTAACTGTCAGCAGCTGTAAGGATAGGACATGGCAGGACTACAGATTTTGTCACTGAGGGCATCTCTGCATAGCAGCTGCCTGCCCTTCAGATTGACCGGTTTGGCACTCAGGGGAAACGTCCCTGGAAAAGGCAGGGATCTTTACTTATTTAATATCATCTCCTTTGTACACAATATACGTTAGATACAACAAGATGAGCCATGCTGGATCAGGCCAGTGGCTCATCTAGTCCAGCATCCTGGCACCAACCAGAGGCCCAAACCCACAAGGTAATAAATAACCTTGTTCAACTGGTTTTATAACTTCATGTCATCCCATGTTGATGCCTGACAGGTGGGCAGGCCCACTAACCTCTTAAGAGTTGTCCTGTTGTATGAGGGGATAAAGTCTGGCTTCCCAGGCCCAAAACGTTTCCCAGCCCTGCAGTAGATTTTCTGGTGTGCTCCAGGTGGAATCTGGAAACATGTTAGTATGTATACAGCTAAGTGGGCTTCCAATATAAGGTGCTGCCTATATGTCCACTATGAATATTGTTCATCAAGCGAGCCAGACACTTTCTCATCTAGGCTCAGCTTGATGGTTTCCAAAATGCATAAACAGGGCTCTCCTTGCTTCTTCTGAGTGTGGCAGGTTGAAGCTCTGGGACTAGTGACGTCTGTGAAATCAAATCAAGCCCATTCAAACCATCAATGGTTTCTCCCGCATAACCCAAACTCAGTATTTTCAAGCTGCTTTCTTTTTGGATTCAACAAGGAAGTTGGTTGTTAAATCTCAGGTGAGTTTATTATACTGTCGTGAATAGAATCAAAGCTTCCTGTTTGCCGTTATTGCTCTAAACTGAAACCCCAGTGTACGTTCTTATTACTGTTCTTTTCCCTTCCTTAGTTAATGCTTTCCTCCCTCCTTTAATTTCTTTCTCTTCTTTTATAACGTCTCACTTATACCCTCAGTGAAGTTAGTCATCACATGAGTGAATGCTAGAGTCCTGAGTAGCAAATTAATAAAAAAATACAAAAGGAAAAGTATTGAAGAACATAAAAAGAGCCCCTGGTGGATCAGTCCAGCATCTCGTTCTCACAGTGGCCAACCAGATGCCCACAAGCATGACTTATGATTCCCAGCAGTGGCTGTTCAGAGGTGTAGAACCTAGTCATTGTGGCTAATAGCCACTGATAATGGTATTCAGTAGCATTCCTGCTGCTTCTGCGTAAACCTGCCCCCGGGACACGCACCAGCCCTGTCCTTGTCTGCTCTTCTCCCCCGTGCTGGAGCATGAAGTTCTGCCACTGTCTGAGAGGTTGGATCGCCCTGAGCTAGACATTTCTTTGCTTTCCCACAGTCTGCTGAAATGCAGTGTTTTCTATTCCAAACTCCCCTCCACTTCCGCCTCTGCTATATTTTGGAATACCAACGTTTTCTAAAATATTTAATAATTATTGCGAGAGTCATCCGTGAGCTCTATTTAGCAGAGCTAAAACTTTTTAAAGTGTGAGACTGCCAGTGCACAAAACCTCTAAAGGCAGCTAATTGCTAGTGCCCTCTGTTGTCATGCAGTCTGCCATCTGGCGTGCAGAGAACCCCAAGTTAACCTGCTTGACGAGATGGTGAAAACCAGGACTATAAATAAATGCCCAAGGGAAGGGCTATAACTGGCTATAACTGGAAACTAAGGTAAGCTGAACGGGGGGGGGGGGGAGTTACACCAATATTGCATAGACCTTGTGCATGCTGAGTTTCTAGTCTTTGATTGTAGGTTATGGGATGAGGGGGAACCCTAGCCAAGCTACAGCCATTAAGATAGAATAGAGAGCACCACTGGCAGTGCAAGAGAACATAGGTGTGAAGAGAGACTGTTTACTGTTACCTCACACCCTGTTGCTGGATTTGAACCGCCGGCCTTCTGATCGGCAAGTCCTAGGCTCTGTGGTTTAACCGCATGAAGGGAACGCAGTGGATGTAGCCTACCTTGATTTCAGCAAGGCATTTGACAAGGTGCCCCATGATATTCTTGTAAAGAAGCTGGTAAAATGTGGTCTTGACTATTCTACCACTCAGTGGATTTATAACGGGCTGACTGACCGAACCCAAAGGGTGCTCATCAATGGTTCCTCTTCATCCTGGAGAAGAGTGACTAGTGGGGTGCCACAGGGTTCTGTCTTGGGCCCGGTCTTATTCAACATCTTTATCAATGACTTGGATGATGGACTCAAGGGCATCCTGATCAAATTTGCAGATGACACCAAACTGGGAGGGGTGGCTAACACCCCAGAGGACAGGATCACACTTCAAAATGACCTTGACAGATTAGAGAACTGGGCCCAAACAAACAAGATGAATTTTAACAGGGAGAAATGTAAAGTATTACACTTGGGCAAAAAAACCCGAGAGGCACAAATACAAGATGTGTGACACCTGGCTTGTGAGCAGCACATGTGAAAAGGATCTAGGAGTCTTGGTTGACCACAAACTTGACATGAGCCAACAGTGTGACACGGCAGCTAAAAAAGCCAATGCAATTCTGGGCTGCATCAATAAGAGTATAGCATCTAGATCAAGGGAAGTAATAGTGCCACTGTATTCTGCTCTGGTCAGACCTCACCTAAAGTACTGTGTCCAGTTCTGGGCACCACAGTTCAAGAAGGACACTGACAAACTGGAACGTGTCCAGAGGAGGGCAACCAAAATGGTCAAAGGCCTGGAAACCATGCCTTATGAGGAACGGCTAAGGGAGCTGGGCATGTTTAGCCTGGAGAAGAGGAGGTTAAGGGGTGATATGATAGCCATGTTCAAATATATAAAAATATATAAAAGGATGTCACATAGAGGAGGGAGAAATGTTGTTTTCTGCTGCTCCAGAGAAGCGGACACAGAGCAATGGATCCAAACTACAAGAAAGAAGATTCCACCTAAACATTAGGAAGAACTTCCTGACAGTAAGAGCTGTTCGACAGTGGAATTTGCTGCCAAGGAGTGTGGTGGAGTCTCCTTCTTTGGAGGTCTTTAAGCAGAGGCTTGACAACCATATGTCAGGAGTGCTCTGATGGTGTTTCCTGCTTGGCAGGGGGTTGGACTCGATGGCCCATGTAGTCTCTTCCAACTCTATGATTCTATGATTCTATTCTATGATTCTAACCCACAGCACCACTCGCGTCCCAAGACAAGTTCTTACGAGGACCTAAAAAAGAATTTCACTGACTGATGTGGACTGTGGTCAGCTGGTCTTAAACCTGGGGAAATGACTATCTGAGAGAAACCACAAGTGACAGATCTATTCATCCCTCCATAACAAAGCAATGGTGTCGTCTATAATAAGCAGGCCAATAAAAATGGAGGGACCAGGCAATTTGTTTCTACATAATTAACCCTTATAAACCAATCCTATTATTCAGAACTACATCACACTAAGTTCCAAATCAAGATGCAGAGGGTTGTGGCCTTAATAAATTAACAGAATTATACTCCATAATAACTTGTCCACCAAGAGGGTGATTGTTCTTTTGCTAAAGATATACTTGACCTCTGTCTGTCTCACACAATTACCCAACAATGGCCTAAACTGCACTTGACAATATATCATGGTTTAACATGATGAGGATCAGCAGTAGCCAGCTCTAAACCCTTTTCTGCCCAATGGTTGCCTGCTAAAAATTACCCCTGTAAGAACCCTTTTTGCTTTCTTTCTGGGGAAAATATATTGATTCCCAGGCTCCCAATCTGTCAATTTCAATTATGGTCATCATGAAAATTCATCAGCATTTAAGTGCAATTTTCTCCTGATACACACATTTGCCCAATATAGGCATTTTTGCAAAGCAATTCCTCTCAATAGGATGCACTTTTGTATGCTTTGGAAAAAAACAAAACTAAAAATTGTGCTTTTGTGCACACTTTATTATATGCATTTTGGTACACATTATGTGGCTGGATAACCGCTTTGGAGAATTTGCAAAAGAGTTAATTATCAAAGGTGGCTATGCTTCAGTCCATGCACAGTTTCAGAAAGTGCAGATTGGGTAGGTTTGCCTTTAAATGCAAAATGAATAAAATGTATCCCCTCTCCTTATGTGTCTTCAGTCCATGGCTGCATTTTGAAAATGGCTGCATCAGGGACATGCAACTATCCAAAGGTGGTATTAGACAAGCCAGAGGTTTCTCAATCTCAACCCCACACATTCAGTATCAGGGTAATAACAGTGGGTTGCTTGTAAAACAGTTGAAAGGATTACTGAGACAATGATTTGAATGCCTAAAATTTGCTATATTAATGCAAGCAGACTGGCCACATGTCCTACTTTACAGGGGACAATGCTCTATTTGGAGACATATTTTGATGATCTGTCTAGTCCAAACCCAGGTTTAAATCTAAGGAACAGGAAAGAGGAAGAATAAAAGGCCTTGAATTTCCCCATCAGCAGTTTGGACTGCCAAAGGAGCAGGTACATTGGTCATTTGCTCAGTGTTCCCTATTATAGTGCATTGTATTCATACTTATTCCCCCCCCCCAAAAAAAAAAAAAATTTGGTGGGCTTCTGTCTTGAGAGTGTGCCTCTGGGGGTGAAGCATTAGCAGCACCAAAGTGACCTCCCGGGGCCAGCTTGGGCAGTGTGTATGGAGGACCTGGGCTGCCCAGACAACAAGATGCCCCTCTTGGCCTCATTGATGTGGGCCAAAGGAAAGCAGAGCAATGTGTTTGGCACCAACTTGGCTGCAGGAATTGCTGAAAGGAGGCATACAAGGTGCCATCTAACCATCTTAGGGTCTCCACTCTAGATTTGTGTAGGATTTACTCCTTAGCCTTTTCCTCTCCTGAGAAGAAGGCCTTCTCAGAGGGCAAAACCCCACAGCAGTTTGCTTATTTGATCCCTCGCAGCTGAGAGCCATGTGCAGACTAGTTCTTCAGAAGCATAGGAACGCAGGTGTAGAGGAAGCTGCCCATTTAACTTAGGACTTTCTGCCATGTTTTGCAGCAGCTCTTCAGGGCTTGGAGATACCAGGGACTGAACCTGGGAGTTTCTGCATGCAAGGCCTATGCTCTACCACTGAGCTACAGCCCTTCTTGCCTCTCCAGCACTCTGGACAGCTTGGCTTTCTAATGTTGCTGTTGCTCAGCACTGGAAGGGTTAATGGTTTGCTCTCATTAAGCTATATTCCCATTCTAGCGACACCAACCCCTTCTGCATCTTCAGCCCCACAGGAATTTTTAACCTTCCTGCCCTCTTTCTGGATGATGTCAGAGACAAAACTGTTACCATGGAGAGGAGCAGGATAGACTCTGCAGAGATGGACACAAACATAGCCTAAAACTCAAGCAAACTTGTGATTCATCAACCAAATTGTATGCCATCGTTAAAAGAGGTCACCCGCAATTCCACATAGAGGCTTGTGCTGTGGGAGAGAAGCAGCATTAAAACCTCTCACTAATATGCTCAGACACGTTTATGTACGAGAATGCAAACATTCGTTTCACTAATTAATATATGGAACAAAAAGGAAGTTAGTCATCACATGAGTGAATGCTAGAGTCCTGAGTAGCAGATACAAAAATACAGAAAGAAAAGTATTGAAGAACATAAAAAGAGCCCCTGGTGGATCAGTCCAGCATCTTGTTCTCACAATGGCCAACCAGATGCCTATGGGAACCCCACAAGCATGACTTGTGATTCCCAGCAGTGGTTCAGAGGTGTAGAACCTAGTCATTGTGGCTAATAGCCACTGATAATGGTATTCAGTAGCATTCCTGCTGCTTCTGTGTAAACCTGAAGATTCCTTTTAGGTGTTGTGACTAGTAGGGCTGGGCAATACATCAGTAGATTGTCCAAAACCAGTTTGAAGTCCATATTGTGATATTGGTTTCATAATTTTTGACCCTGCAATATATCACAAATCATGATGTGTCTGTGTTTGTGTGTGCGCCTGTGCCAGCGCCTGCCATGCAAAACTCTCAATGTGGAGGAAAACCATGAAGCCAGACAATGTCTCTACATAGCTCCACCCTTATTTCAGACATTATCATATATCAGTATATTGTGATACTTTGCTGATGATATATTGCAATGTAGAAAACCGGGTATCTCCCAACTCTGGTAACTTACCATATGCAGCTCTGAAATGTGACCGACAACGGGCACAACCTAAAGTTAAGAATGGTCATGTGTTAAGCACTAGATAGCTACTGGTGAAATATGGAGAAACCAGATGTTGATATTGATTGTGATTATGGTTTTTAAATTGTTATTAATTATAAATGCCCCAAATGCACCGTGCACTGTGCCCAGATCTAAAACACGACAGTCCCTGCCCACTGCCTTACAATCTAAAAAACACAACACAAGATGAAGAAGGGGTGGGGAGAGAAGAGGAAACAAGAAAGCTCAGGAACCCAGTCTTAAAGTTACATAACCATTCTTATAATGCTTAGAAATAGTTGAGGGAGAGGAGGAGCCGATGGAGGAGGCCCTGCAATCCCATCTCTCCTTCAGTTGCAGCCAGGTGGAATGACCCATAGGAGTCACCTAATGGAAGCTGGTTTCTCAGCTGAGCTGATGGGAAAGACCCCATCATTTAAAACAAAACAAAGCAAAGCAAAGCAAAGCAAAGCAAAGCAAAACATGTCAGGTGTCAGGCAGGCCTGAGTGGTGCCCAGATAGGAGCTCTGTGGAAGTGGCTCTGAGCTTTCCAAAGAAAGAACACTACCAAAGTACAAACAAGGTCTCTTCACCCCTCACCTTCTTCCAGCCTGTAAACCTGCAAAAACACATTTCTTGGAAAATATCAGGAAGAAGGGTACATATATAAAAGCATTTTTCACATCAGCCACAGCCATTTGTTTAGCTGCAGGAAGTTGAGGAAGGGAAGAACAGCAGTGTAAATATTTAACCAAAGGGAGTTGAAAATGACCATTCGAGGAACTAAGGTTGAGAAAGAAAACAAATTATATAACTCCTAAAGGAGGCCAAAAGACAGAAAACAGTGCCTTGCCTTGCCTTGAACATGGGACAATCCCATTAGAATATGCAGTGTTATGCGCTTGGAACCCCTGGAATTTTGCACTGCTCAGAGGTTGGGATGGGGTGCAACACCCGTATATGAGGAGAAATTCACACTAAAATGCAGCTGAATTTTCACAAGGGCTTCCCCCCATCACACACACTGATGTGGAAACAGGTAGATGTGAAGTTATGTGGGAGAGAACCCCAAATCAACTTATTTGATTATCCCTACTGACACTGCTGTCTCCCAAATCTCCTCAGCCCCATTTATGTTTACAGGACAATATTGTTTCTGCTGTTGTCACTGCTGCACCGTCAATGTGCACAGCACTTTAGAAGATGACAGGTCCCTGCCCGGAGGACCTTACAATCTAAAAACCAACACAGGAGAGAAAAGGAGGGGAAAGGAGGTTGGTAATGCTGTGCTGTGTCTTGGGGGGCTCACTTTTTCTTTGCCACTCGCACTGCTGCCCAGTTGGTCCTCCCACTTTTGAGCAATGCTCCCCAACAGCACAAGCCTAACCATGTCTGCTCAGAAGAAAGTCCTATTGAATTCTTTGGGGCTCACTCCCAGGTAAGTTGGGTTAGGACTGCAGCCTCCATCTCTTACGTATGAGCAGAAAGTCTTAGTTATGTAGCTGGGCCAAAGCGCAACCAATTCAACTGTGCTAGCGCAATAGCATTAGACACAGTCCTGACCTTCTCATCTGTACATTGAGAGAGGTTAGGACTGTCCTGTAAATGACTGGGCTTGAATTGCTTTCTTCCAATCAAGGCAAAGTGTTGCCTTTCTTCAGTGACTGGTGGAGCATTAGCCAAGATGGCTGGCCGCTGGGCAGGGCAGAATACGGAAGCTGGAGGTGAGCCGAGGCTTACTGAAATGATTTAGGCTTTTCAAAAGGAGTGTCACAGGACCACAATTGAATAGCTGGACACTACCTACATCCTGCCATTTCAAATCTCTTTTTAGTCTGAGTTTGCTGTGCTTTGGATGTTGTATTCAGCAATCTCCGAAATCAAATTCCTGATCTTCCTTCCTTTTCTGGAGCTGTGAACAAACCAGCTGCCCCCGCCCCTTTCTATAAACAATCACTCCTCCAACTTTCTCTGTCCTCCCACATGGATTCTATAAGTAATTCACTCGTATATTGTGTTTGTTAGGCATGTCAAATGACAAGTCTGTGGGCTAGATCAAAGCCTGTTTGATGGATCCTATCTGTCTATCCAGACTCCCTGATACATCGTGCCAGCTCAGTCGCTAACATATTGCTGTAAAGACAAAGCCTTTATGGTGACACACAAAGCACAAAAGCATAGCACAGCTTGGAAAACATCACTAATGACTTTCCAAATTATCACCATGGAGGTTTAATTCTGAAACTAAATGAAGACATTCACACACATATGAAACGAGGGCAAGCTGCTGCAGTTCAGGAGGGGGTGGGGTGGGACAATACCTAGAAACCCATCCTGCCTGCCTGTGATTCAGGACCACTCTTTCACAGAAACATGGAGCTATGAAGTCATTTTTCATATGGGATGGGATGCTGAAACAGAATTTGATTTACATGACCTCTTCTTCAAATCAACTCCTTCTGCAAATGTAAATGCAAAATTGGCCAGGATGAACACTACATCTTCTTCCTGAATTCTTTCCTGCATCAACAGCATTCATATATGGCTCCAAAAAATGTGAGGGAGGTTTCAGATAGGTTACTTCAGCCCAGTACATTTCCAAGCACAATTCAAAGTGTTGGTGCTGACCTTTTTAAGCCCTAAACGGCCTCGGCCCAGTATACCTGAAGAAGTGTCTCCACCCTCATTATTCAGCCTGGACATTGAGGTCCACTTCCGAGGGCCTTCTGGCAGTTCCCTTCCTGAGAGAAGTGAGGTTACAGGGAACCAGGCAGAGGGCCTTCTCAGTAGTGGCACCCGCCCTGTGGAATGCCCTCCCATCATATCTCAAAGAATTAAACAACTATCTGGCTTTTAGAAGACATCTGAAGGCAGCCCTTTTTAGGGAAGTTTTTAATGTTTGATGTTTTACTGTATTTTTAATATTCTGTTGGGAGCTGCCCAGAGTGGCTAGGGATGGATAAATACATAAATAATCTGCTACATTAGAATCGGATGCAGTAGAATTAATCACAAGTCCCACTGAGTTCAATGGAACTTACTCCCCGGGTAAATATGCTTGGGATACAAAAGGTTTTTCATAGAATTGTAGAGTTGGAAGGGACTGTGACTATCACCAAGCGCAACCCGCTGCAATGCAGGAGCCTTTTCTTTCTTTTTTGCCCAACATGGGGCTCAAACCCACAACCCCGAGATTAAGAGCCTCATGCTCTGCCAACTGAGCTATCCATCACTGATTGCGGCTAAACATTGTGTAACATTGTGGTCTACTTATACTGTCCTGTGAAGACCAAGCTAAGAACATTTATTTATTTATCTTAAAAAAATTATATTCAACTAATTCATAAAGAAAATATCAAAGTTGTTCACAACAACTGTTCATAAAACCGTACTTTTTTTTTTAAAAAAAGAAGAAGTTAAAATCAGAAATCAGACAATTGTTGTGAAAAGATATGTTCTCAATTGCCTGCATAAGCATGATGGAATAGGAAAGTTTGAAACAGAAGCTCCCTACTGAATCTCTATGGGCAGAATGTTCCACAATACAGTGGGCTGATGACACTGAAGTCATCTTATTGTCATCAGATGAGCCTCTCCAATGTCGCTCTAACAGATGACCTCAGCAATTGAGCTGAAATATAAGGGTAAAAAGAGTCTGGCTGGATCAGGCCAAAGGCCCCTCTTGTCCAGTATCCTGTTCTCACTATGGACAACCATTGGAAAGTCCACAAGCAGAAAACGAAGGCAGTAGCAGGCAACCCATTTGTGTTCCTCTGCAGCTGGCATTTAGAAGCATACAGTCCTGGACAGTGGAGGTGGAAGGCAGTCATGATGGCTAGTGGACTTTGATAGCCTTTATCCTCCACAAATTTGTCTAGCCCCCTTTAAAGCCTTCCAAGTTGGTGGCCGTCTGTTAGAGCACTGCACAAGCGGATGCTGAAATTTAAAATGTGCAGCAGTGCTTAATTGCAGCCTCTCAGCCCTTGGATCATAATAATTAAAAAATGACCTACTTGTGGATCATTTGCTAAAAAGGTCCCCATGGTAACCGCCTTGAATAAAGTGCAAGGGGAGACCAACATGGCTGACATTTTCCTCCTAATAATAAAACTGTCAAGGAGGAAAAAGAGAAACTTGAAACAGTTGCAAAGCAAAGAAATGAAGGTGAATTCATAGGGTTGTTGTGGCACCCATCTGTCCTGGGAGAGAATGGAGCGTGGCTCCAGGGGTGAAGTCAAACCACTGGGTTAGCAGCACTGAAGTGATCTCCCTGGAGCATAAGCCTGAGCAGTGTATATGGAAGCCCTGGGCTGTCTAGACAACAAGACCCTCATCTCAGCCTCACTGACGTGGTCCAAAGGAAAGCAGAGCCAGAAGTTTGGCACCAGCTTGGCTGCATGAGTGGCAGGAAGGAGGCCTACAAGGCATCATCCAAACCATCTTCCGGACTCCATACCGGATTTGTGTAGGGTTTACTCCTTAGCCCTTTCTTCTCCTGAAGATAACCCACAAGGCAGCAAAGGATCAGAGTTGTGCACTCACCCACAATGTCATTGAGCAGGTGTAGAAACACCTCAAATTGCTGGGACTACCTACATCTGTTTCATCTGAAAAAAATTAGAGACCTGGCAGGCTTAAATAGGGCAGGGGTTCCTAATCACAGACTCATCAGATGGCACCATTAATACTTGAAAAAGATAGTTCAGTCGGTAGAGCATGAGACGCTCAGGCTCTCAAGGTCACACACTCGAGCTCCATATTGGGCAAAAATATTCCAGCATTGCAGGGAGTTTGACTGGATGACTCTCGTGGCCCCTTCCACCTCAACAATTCCAGGATCTTCCCTTTGTTATTGTTGCAATATGTTAGCATTCGGTAACGCCATCCAAACTTACCAGCTATAATCCTCAGTTAGCACAACTAGGTTATACAGTTGCATTCAAATGGAAGCAGATACTGAGGCATGTCTTGTTTTCGGAGTATTATATGTCGGTGCCAGATGCTTGTGGAGAAATGTACCATTGCAAAGGTGATAGGGGCAGACTCGCCTACAGGCACTTTCACAGTTCTGTAATTAGCTGTACTTATCCTCCACCACCCCCTTCCAGTAGGATAAGTCCTTAAATATAAAACAACAACACAAGAACATAAGGAGAGCCTTCCTGGATTACACCAAAAGCCCACCAAATCCTACTTCCAACAGTGGGGGGCCATTTGCTTCTGGTGAGCCCACAAGCAGTGCACAATTTTAACAGCCACCCCTCACCTTTTCTCTCCCTCTGCTCCCCAAGCAGCAATCTGGTTCTTTCTCTCCAAGCTTCCTGTCTGTGAAAACTTCTTTGCCAGAGAGTGTGTCTGGACAGAAATTGATGCTGCCTTTTGAGGAAGCCATGTGCTTTCAATGCACTTTAAATATACGGTGTGGCAGATCATTTCACCCATACTTCCACTACTCAAACGAAGTATGTATTTGAGTTCAAATCCAGCACTTAACTTCTCTTGGAACTTTTAAAAAAGCTCTTAAAATTTGGCCTTTATTGGGGGTGGGGGTCTAAGCTGAAAGAGCTGCTTGATCCATTACTAATTTTTATGCTGAATTAATAATAATAATAATAATAATAATAATAATAATAATAATAATAATAATAATAATATGATGCCCATGTGACTGGATTACCCCAGCCACTCTGGGCGGCTCCCAACAAAATATTAAAAATACAATAAAACATCAAACATTAAAAACTTCCCCATACAATGCATTATATATATACCAAGGAGAAAAGGTGAAAATGATAAGCTAAGGATAGAGACACAGAAAGTACCGGTACTTGCTTTAGCCCAGGACTGGGGAACTTTTGGCTCTCCAAACTACAGCTTCCATCACCCTAGCAAGCATTGCCAATGGCCAGGGCTGATGGGAGTTGGTAGTTCAGCAGCCTCTGTAGGGCCCAAAGTTCCTTGCACTTGTTATAGCCCATAAAACTACATGGTCACAATCCTGCTCCAGCCTTCATTTTCCTCCTGCAGTTATGATGAGGGCAGCCATCCTAAATTCAAGTGGGTCTTAACCTTCATTTGCAACACATAAGCAATATATGCAAGACCATATATTTAAAGCACATTTTCATACTCCCCAAAGAATCCTTGGCACTGTAGTTTGCCCCATAGAGCTACAGTTCCCAGTGCCATTAGCAAACTATGGTTCCCAGGATTCTGTGCTTTTCAGTGTATGGTATGTATGCAGGCACACATGTACATCGGTTGAGTTCTGTACACTTGATGGCTGGCCAGAGCGGACTGTGAATTGGCTCCATTAAGAGGCATTGTATTTGAATAACAGAAAGCTTAGGACATAACTGAAGCAACCCGTTTTTCCTCACTGGCAGCACCTACCACTCTCAAGTGTAGTCAGCTGGTGTTATGCTTAAAGGGCTCCGGGCAAAAACAAAAGACTGTGTTGGATCCAGACAATGTTAGTTGCATGTCGTTCCCATTACAATGCAGTCTCCACTGAAATGGAATCAATGGGACCTAAGTCCTGGAGAATTACTTGGAACCAACCAAACTATGATCACACCCATTTTCACAACATGGGAGGATTCCACTCATTATCACAACCACTCCATTAACACAGAAGTCTTGACAAACAGGACTTAAACAATCTGCCAAAACAAGATGCTCTTTGAGAGAATGTGCCCATAACTGCAAACCACTTCTTAGAGAAACTTGAGGATAACAGAGAGGGTTAATTGATCTGACTGATTTTTTTAAGACTTGCATTGAAGGAAGAGGACTGAACATATTACAGGACAGGGATGGAGCTATGAGAGCAGCGATTAATGCTGCAAAGTGCAGGCTAGCAGGCCATCAGATACCATGGAGACAAATTCAAAAGAACAATAGGGGAAACCCACAGAGGGAAAGCAAAGAAACGCACAGAGTATGTCTGAAAGCAAAATAATATTTGCAAATTGGCATGTAATGATCCAGCACTGTAAATAGCTTCCCTCTTGTTTTGTCTGCTGATGAAACATAAAGACTGGTACATTTCAACAGCCAATAGGTGACCTTTAATGGAACCCAGGGCTGGCACTGGGTTTCGGCAGAATGAGGCAGTCATCTCAGTTGGCAGATGCTGGGAGAGGCAATTCTGGAGGACAGAGCTATGTGTTCCATGTGTCCTGGCTTGTGGTCTCTAAGCCAGTCTGCTGCCCTTGGGTACAGTGGAGGGTCAATGCTGAAATGAGATCCATCTGCCAGTCCAGTTGGTTTCTGTGTTTTGGATGGAGAAACAGCATCTTTTCCTTTGACTTAGGCAGCAAAATGACTCAGACCAGTCCTTGCAGGATTTTCTCACCTTGTAGTTAGATCTTTGCATGTGATCATGAAAGAGCATATATCTCTGTATCTCGCTTGCGCTCTCTGGTGAGAAAGGATAATAAAGTGTGTTGATGTGAATATTTCCAGAGAAACATTTCGAATATGAAGAACATTGCTGGAAAAAATTGGTTCTTCTCTATAGGTTCTTCTCTGTAGCATCCTGACAAGCAAGGGATCACCATTGAAATAAAAGGCCTTCCGTCTTCCTGACAAGGCTACAGAATGGACAAAACACCACTAAACTCCTCCTGAATTAGTGCGGAGGTATGGGAAGAATGTATACCTATTTACCTGAAGGAGAATCTCCATCCCCATTGTTCAGCCCAGACACTGAGGTCCAGTTCTGAGAGCCTTCTGGCAGTTCCCTCATTACGAAAAGCAAAGTTACAGGGAACCAGACAAGGGGTATTCTCAGTTGTCGTGCCCGCCATGTGGAACACCCTCCCATCAGATGTCAAAGAGATAAACAACTACAGAACTTTCTGGAGGCATCTGAGGGCAGCCCTGTATTGGGAAGTTTTTACTATCTGAAGTTTCATTGTATTTTTACATTCTGTTGGACGTTGCCCAGAGTAGCCGGAGAAACCCCGTCAGATGAGCAGGGTTCTTCTCCTTCTTTTTCAGCTGCCCTAGGCATTAGTGTTTCTCCAAAGATTATGGGTGGGATACTTTGGAGACCAACACCCTGTTATGTCCACACCTTCTAAACACATTCACTGAATGTGTCGAGAAGAAGTGTGGGACTGTTGGGCTCTACCTTGTCCATTCAGTAGAAGACATGAACAGAACCCATTTGTGAAGGGATACAACTGTACCTATGTGGACCATATACATGGGCTTCTTTGGCTCTGGAACACTAGCATCAAGAGTCTGGTCCAGTCGCTCAGTTGAAGATACAGGGTTGGCTGGCCTTCTCCTCCTCTGACTTCTAGCTCCAAGCAAGCCCATTGATGCATCAAGTTCATTGCTTGCATTTAAATCAGAGGGCACATATTCTAGGAGAGCTAACAGAACACACAACCTACCCACATGATCCTGCACACCAAGCAACTTTCTGCTCTGCAGCTCACGTCCGGGAGTTATCAGTGGGAACCCATGACAGGACCTTCTCATTAGTAGCCCCTTCCCTGCCTTCTTGTTGAAAAGTAGCATGTAAATAGTAACATAAATAAAACAAGCATGAACACCTCAGCTCATTGTACCTAGATTTCACTCAGCTTGAGCAAAGATGCTTGCCCCATTGCTTTGATCATGTGCAAAAATCAGATTTCAGCCTATGTTACAAAGCGGAGTTGACTTGTGGCATGCCAAGCCTCATCTAGTTTGCAGATATGCAGATTTGGGCAAATAAGAGACACTATGCTCAAAAGCAATGTGGACTGAGGCAGGTATGTGGAATCATAAAGAGTAGAACTTCTGTCTTAGCTTCCTAAATCTTGCCACAGTAGCACCTGTTATGATGCATCTGAAATAGCATGGGAGATGTTCTGTATGCTATGGATGGTACATTTAGAATGTCAGTGGTAAGATTGTGCTGACCCATCCGCAAAGCTAATCTACATTCAAAACTCAGCCCATTTTGCCAAAGCCACCACATGAAGCTATAACTATTGGAATCAGCACCAAACAGGGCTGGCAGGAGGGTTGCCATGTGTCCTACTTTATAGAGGGCAGCTGAAGGGCTGTCAGAAGCAGTCCTTTATTTGAAGTCATCTTCTGTTTCAGGTGTGGGGAACCTTTGGTTGAACTGTAGCTTCCATCATCATCAAAATATTGAGGATCTTTCACAAAAGTTAGGATTTTTGTGGTAGGAGAAAAAGCAATTTTTAGTACATTATTCCAGTACATTATCTGAATAATGATGATGTTGTGTGGAAGCATGCCAAAAAACCAACCTCACCCGCAGCAACTATACCACTATAAATAGCAAAGGTGGGGCAGCCCTGGGGACAGATTCACCTGCTAACTTTCCACAACATTAGTTCTAGAGAAAATGACTAATTGAGGGAGCAACCTTTCCCAGCAGGCAGTTTCACAGCGATGACAGAATGACACACATTGCCAAATTCATGGATCTGACTAGCTAGTAAATGCCCAGGTAGATGTGTTGTGTTTTAAGAACACCTCAAATCATAATAGAAACTCTCTTGTTTCATGCAAACAATAGTAAAGTATTGACCAATGAGAGCAGCGGCAGTTCTCTTTGGTCAAGAACAGAATAAAAAGGAAGCTGTCCTTATTCTCTGAGGAGCAAAGGGGTTAAGAAGTCAGTTATTCAGACTTTCCCCATGCAATGTGAACCAAATATACATGGTGTTTTTCTTACTAGTCATGGATCTAAACTAAAAAGGGTGTTGCACGTGTACATTCCCATACCATTCAACATTCTCCAGAAGAGAAAATGCGTGCAGAGTTTATAATAAGCAAGAGGAGCTGTTCATAGAGTTAGTGGGAACAAGTTGTTTACACAGGAACCAACCCAAAGTTTCGGGAACTTCAAAATATTAAGTTCCTTATTGCTGCCTCTATTTCTAAAGTTTGGGGTGAATGTAAAGGGAATGTACCCAAACAATGAGACATTTTCCTGCACATTTTCTATTTGCCATGCACAATTAACTATGAGATACAGGAATTAGCATTGTAAAACTTGATTTATGCTGTTAAAGTTGATATTAAAACAAGCAAGGCAGTGTTTTCCCATCTAGATACACTTGTGGAAGTAAATGCATTCATTATAATGGCCAGCATGCTGAACGATAGCCAGAAAGACCAGGCTTCAAATCCACACTCAGTCATGAAGTTCATTGGCTGACCCCTGGACAGCTGCCCTCTGTTCATCTAACTCAGTGACAAAAGCCCCCTATAGTTGCTCTTTCCACTCACCCTTCTCTAGCCTTGGCCCAGACAACAGTGATGGTGGTAAAGAAGAGTGGTAGATGCTACTACCTGCTTGCTCACTGGTTTTCTGCCTGGCAAGCAAGTACAGAGAAGCAATGGTTATGTAGAGGAGCAGAAACAGATGGTGATAATGGCAGCAAGGAGGTAGAATAACCGAGGGAGGCTCCACAGAGAGTGTCTTATCCAAAGGCCCTCCAAAACTACAGTGACTGAGATGCCTGTGGCTTCTTGACTTGCTCAGGCTCTTTGGCCCTTCTTGGTTTCCAATTTATCATCCTATCCTAAAAGTCAATTAGGAGAGTTGAGCCATTGCTTGGCGGGGAGCTAGCCCCTTGTTTCCAGGTTACTGTATATATAGCACTCTGTTTGCGCCTCAGTGCAGAACAGTAGGTTACTAGAGGGTGCAGCGTGTTGATGCGAATGTTGCTGTGGAAACCATGAGGTCTGAATTGCCCGGCTTCAGAAATTATATGCACAAGAGAACTCAAGAAAATTTATCTTTATGGTTTCCACAGCAACATGAACTTCACAACAAAGATGAGCAGGCTGAGAACCAGCACACTTGTCTTCCTGACTCTGCTCCAGTGGTGGATGGGGCCCATCAGGGCTTGTAGGACAGAATTCAGGGAGCCCAAACAGTAGATGGAGCCAGAGTCAATGGCCACATTTACACTGAACATACAGGTCACTTTAAACACTCATGGCTACCCCCCCCCCCAACGACTCCTAGGAGCTGGGCTTTCTTAAGGGTAATGAGAGTTGTCAGGATACTCCTATTCTTCTCAGCACCCTTAGCAAGCTACAGCTACCAAAATTCTTTGTTTAAAATGGGATCACACTGCTTTAAATTTAAGGTGTAAATGTGGCCAATGATAGGTGGAGCCAACTAATTCTGGGTTTGTCCTCATCTTCCTCCCTGCTGAGTTCTACAAGGGCAATACTGAGACAGAGGAGGAGGAAAAAGCTACCCTGGACTGCTTGTAATAAAGGTGGGTGGAGGCTGGCTGAATGTAGACTGAGGATATGGGGCACTGCCCCACTTGCCCTAATGGACCGGCCCCCACTGCTTTGCTCTGCTAATGATTTTAGGGGGAACCTTTGGCAGGTTACTTCCTCTCTGTGCCTCCATTTCCCTCTCTGACTTATATAGAAAATGAGTCATGGTGATGTTCCATCTTAGTCTTCACCCCAATATGGTTGTGTTTTTTTATGTGTAGAATTGTTTTGCCCTTTGAGACATATTCATCTGCATGAGATTCACCCCTGCCTGCAGTCGGCAAGTGGTACATTCCCATAATGGTTTTGCACATGGTGAAACCATTTGTGGAATGAACCATGTCATCTGCTGTTCATGTGAAGAAGGCTCAGGGTGGAACGACATGTTACGATTCCCTTTCGGGTTAGTTGGTCTTTACACACATTCAGTCTCTGAGGCAGCAGTTTGAACCAGAACACCATCACATGGATGGGGAGAGGGGCTTCTTAAACCTTTCCTCTCACACCAGTGTTCATCTGAAAATGGCCCCCTCAAACTGCTTTTCAGCTGCAAGCATGAATTCTCTCTCCTTCACCATATCTCTTCCCACACCATAAGGACATAAGTAGAACCTGGCCATCTATTCCTGCATTCTCTTATCACAGTGGCCAACCAGATTCCTCTGAGAAGCCCAAAAGTAGAACATGAACACAATAGCCATCTCCTGGGGCCTGCCCACTTGGTACTGACCTGTGACAGGGCCTTTTCACTGGTGGTTCCCTGGCTGTGGAATGCCCTCCTTGGTGAGGTGCACCTGTCTCCATCACTATTTACTTCCGGGTGGAATGCGAAAACATTCCTGTATACCCAGGCATTTGGTGGCTGAAGAATACATTCTTAGAGCTACTCAGATATGCTGGGGATTGAACCCTGAGATTCTCCATACTGGGGATTCTCTATGCAAAACAGATGCTCTGCTTTTGAGCAATAGCTCCTCTTATGGTGAAAACTCTGAGTTCAATCCTTCCATGGTGGTTTCCGGAAGAACGACATCAACACAATTTCTGTACTATGACTTGCATAGGAAATATATTAGGATCCAGAGGGCTAGAGCTAATGAGCATATTTTAGTTGTGTGTAATTTACCATCCCTGGCTGCAATGATTTAAAACAGAGGCATAGTTGAAAGGCAAAAAAATGTCTCTCATCAAATGTCAGCAAATGGACTTAGGAGTCATAAGACTGGTTGGGGAAAACAAAAATAATGAGTTTCTCTTCATTTGCACTATTTCCTCTGGTGTTACGGTGTTTTTGTCATCATATATTCAATCTTATTTTTATGAGCATAGGGACAATAAAAGCCTTGCAAATTTTTCTCATTTAAAACAGGCTTTATGCAATATGCCTTGCACTCTGATACAGATACTCAGTAGAAAATAATACACTTGTGGGGCTTCCTCCCCACATTTTTTTTTTAATTTGAGATATAGCCATACAATAAAATAACTTGCACTTCAAAACATTTTGCACATCTTATGTTACCTTACCCAATCCACCCTCATAAAACTAAGTGTTCTTTCCCCCTCTCTGAGCCCAAACCTTGGGATGCTCAATAGAATTAACTAAATTAACTAGTAAATAATCTGGTCTGGGTGTCATTGCAGCATGGTTTTTGGTTAGGGCCTGCCCTATTGTTAGGCAAAGTGAGGAGATTACGTCAGGCCGCACGTGCTGGTGGGGGCAGCAGAAGTAGCAGTCCCTTGCTGCTGCCTTCAGTTAGAGGACATGACTGTGTATGCATCATATCTGGCCTGCTTCCCTTGGGTGTGGTGTGGACATTATTTCATTGCCAGTATTTTCACTGCCAGACCAATCAGCTACTGTTCAAGGAATGGTAGGGTCATCATGTCATCCTCTGCCTTAGGCAGCAATATGTCTTGAGTGAGACCAGTTGACTGTGGGAAATTCCATTCACACCCACACCATACGTTTAGCTGCCTCAGGTGACAAATATTGAGGGGCAGTGAATAGAGAAAGCTCTGTGTGGGTGTGCGCACTATACAGCCTGTCCCACACCCATTAAAGGAGGCCTTGAGGCCCAATGGAGGATGTTAGAATACGATTTAGTAGTCTGCTGAGATTTTGTATGTGGAACAGGACTGGAAGGAAGTAACTACTTGCCCATGTTCAGACAGGAAAACCCCTTGGACTGGTCCGGCTCACAAAACTACACTTTCCAGTGCCCTTAAACTACACTTCCCAGAATTCTTGGAGAGAATCCATGTGCTTTAAATGCATGAGGTGGCTGTGACCATAGTTGGCAAACCAGCTAAATTGGGGGGAGCAGCCCATCAATCCTAGAAAAACTGCAGGTTCAAGGAGCGCCTCCCTCAAGGACAAAATTTGCCTTTTTGAGGGAGTGTGGCCTCATCCAGAACAGGTAGTAATCCAAACTTGAGTTACATGGTCCACTCGCCAACAGTTCTCCTGTTTCGCAGAATTAAATCTAAGCTTGCCCCACTCCATTTCCAATGCTCAAAAAAACATGCCAGTTGAGCTTAAACACTTTAAAAGTTTGGCTTTAATTCCCTTTTAGAGACATACTGTGTTAATGTACTAAATGCCATCTCTCCTAACTGCTGCTGATCTCACAACCCAAATGCGAGTCCCCTATTATTGGCAAACTGTAGGGTACAGTGAACAAATTGCTGGATTATTCCGATCGGCTTCCAAGATTCATTCTTTCACACATATAATACCAAAATCTCTTTGGATACAGCTCAACCGCATGTATTAGCTGATAGACAATAGCATTCGTTTCTAAGTCTTACACAAGCTTGCATAACCTACTGTACCATATAATCATTGTATTTTGCAATGCCAAAAGCTGTCAATCAGCCCGCCTGTAATTGTCACGTGTCCTTTGCTAACACATCACTGCACTTAGAACATAAGGAAATTCTGATGAAACTTACAGTCCCTCTCCCCAGCCCTGCGTTCTCTACACACCAAACAACCACGCACCTCTCTTTCACAGCACACACAAAAGAAGAAAATGCGGGTGAATGTGAGATGGAGCAGGGAGTGATTGGAGGATACTGAACAAAAGACTGAGTTTGTAGGGACCTCATAAAGTGCCTATAAGAACAACCTTATTTGGTAAGGCAAACTGTTAATCTGCCTCAGATTCTTGCCTCTGAGAGCAGTCGGTTTGGGATGGTTAACAGCTGGAAGGACAAAGAGCACATAGCCTCTCTCGCTGAAGTTTCTTGCTAGGGCCAAAACAGATGCAGCCTTAAATTGCATGAAACGGAATGCATTTCAGACGCCCAGTATACCTGAAGGAGCATCTCCTCCCCCATTGTTCAGCCCTGACACTGAGGTCCAGCGCCAAGGGCCTTCTGACGGTTCCCTCACTGCGAGAAGTGAAGTTACAGGGAACCAGGCAGAGGGCCTTCTTGGTAGTGGCACCCACCCTGTGGAACGCTTTCCCATCAGATGTCAAAGAGATAAACAACTATCTGACGTTTAGAAGGCATCTGAAGGCAGCCCTGTTTAGGGAAGTTTTTAGTGAATGATGTTTTAATGTATTTTTAATCTCTGTTGGAAGCTGCCCAGAGTGGCTGGGGAAACTCAGCCAGATGGGCAGGGTACAAATAATAAAAAATTATTATTATTATTATTATTATTATTATTATTATTATTATTATTATTACAGAATCTGTCCCTATCCCTCTCCCCCCTGCCGCCTTAACAATGATAGGTGTGGGGTGGTGAGGGAGGAGTTGAACAGGATCAGGACTGTGGCACATGGGGGTTTAATTCTCCCGCCTCACCCCTCCCATGTCACAATCCTGCTGAAAATCAGCGCAGAGGGTGAGATATGCGCTTACAAATAATTGCAGTATAGCAAAGGAACTCACTCTGATTTGGAGAGCAACTAGGCAAGGCAGCAGGTAATCCACAAAGAGCTCTCCCACAGTTTTCTTTTTAAAATGGAAATGCAGCTATGGCAGAAGCGAGTTGGGGGGAAACCCAGCAATGCTTAAAGCAAAACACCAGGTAATTGCCCCCTCCATAGCAAACAGAAGCGGACTCATTACAGGGCAATCCCTCAATAATCCCCAGCTGGGCTCAACGGGAAGCAATGCAGTGGGCTGAACCAGCAAGGGGGAGCCTTTTAATTAACATTGCAGGGGAGCTTTGCTAAACAGGACATATGTGTGGGTAACCATTAAAGAACAAATAAGCCAGGAGGGAAAAGCAGTGGCTGATCATATAATACTATATACTCAAAGCCTGGCAGAACCACCTCTTAAATTCTGCCTCTAGCTTATGGGGGCGGGGGGAAGCAATGTCTCAGCGATGCTAAGGTAAGGCTCTATCTAATGTGGAAACAAACGAGTGTTGCTGTTTCCTTCCCTCCAGCTGTTTATTTCTGAGCAGAACATTCATTCTCCTTTCTCCTTCCCCTCTTTGGACAGTATTGACGTCGCCAAGCCTGCCATAAAAAGCAGCGGGGAAAAAGAGAAGAAACACTCTGCACAGGGTACATTACGACTCATCGTATTTAACTCACGGTTAAAGTAGCAAGAGAGCAAAGCGACTGAGTGCTTTAGGCTTCCGCCCCCAATTTTGCCCCTCGGTGACTCCCCGGAGCCCATTCGCAAAGAAGAAAGGTGATGCTACATTCCGTGCAACCCACGTCAGCAAGCAGGTGGCACGTTGCACTCTCCAGCTTCCCCCCACGGAGCGTTCCTTGTGCTTAATGCTGCCACGTCCGGCCAGAGCCTGGGCACAAAGGAACAAAGGAACAGCACAAACTCGACACCCCCCCCTAGATGGGGGCCTGTACAGCCTCCAGCAACAAAAGGTGAGAAGTTTGCACAGAGTGTCTGAAGTCTTAGACAAGCTTCTTCCTATGACCATAGTATCTCTGTTATCAAGGCAAACTCCTAAAAAGATGCTCCGGAGGAGAATATGCGTTTTTTGGCATGCAGGCATGCTTTGGGCTTCACTGTGGGCTAGGCTGAAAAGCAGTGTTTTGCTACATGTGTGAAAATTGGTTGATCTAAAGCAGGGCATCATTTTGTCGTTGGGCCATGCTTCTGATACGCCATTGGGCTACAACACTGTCCCTCAATCTTGAGGGCCCAGATCTTGTTGGACTACAACAGTTTGAAACCAGGGACTTTCTAATTCAAAGCTCAGTATCTCAGTCACTGTACCAGCTCGCCAGAAGCAAGCTGGACTGAACAAGTGCAAGGCACAGGTTCCTTCCCCCGCAAGATTCACAGTGACTTGAAGATGGTTTCTTGCAGCCTGTGTGCTATGTCAATGCATCTCATAGGGAGGGGGAGAGAAATTTGATTCTGTTTCTATTCAAAGGTGACTCTATCAAACCTGCACTTTCCAAAGCAACATGAAAACCAAAACACAGCTGTCCTTCAACATTCACACTCTCTGAATTTTGCAATTTAGTCCCCCAGGCAAGTAATGTGTACAAAAAGTCTTATACTGGGTAAAGTGTTCATTAGAAAGCATACATGTCAATGAAAATAACATTTAAAAAACCCACATTAAATTTGGGGAAATTGCTTTGCAAAGAGGTGTATAATAGGGAAAACGGATGTGTGTGTATAAGGAGAAATTCACACTAAAATGCTGATAGATTTTCATGGGGACTTTTAAAAAAGCAATTGTTTCTAATTTTTATTATTATTTCTTATCCTGCACAAAGCACTCACTGTCCTGATTGTGCCCTGTAGTTAAAAGACCAAACTGGGGGACGGGGGGGGGGGGCTTTGAAAAGCAAGAGAAGGGTGCAAAACAACCAAGGGGTGATGAGCAGGCCAGACGGGAGACTTTTCTACACCTGAAGTTTGACAATAAGGGAAGGGAAAAGGAGAGAATGCAAGAGTGAAAGCGCTTCTGGGTCTCCATGGCAACCTCTGAACTGGCACAGAGTGCTCTCTTGTGCAGTTGAACTCCCGGGGCTGCATGGGGTGCTGTCACTCTCAAGCACATGCCACTGGTTGGATTGGGCTGTTCAAATTCATATCTGTGATTCATGCAGCCCACCCAGATGGAGTGTGATGCTTGCAATTCTGACCGATCGCTTCCTTATTCACAATGTTGGTGCAGCCGACTAAAGGCGCAACAAGAGCAGCGATACCAAGAAAGGGCCATCTAGCCTCTTGCAATGCAGGACAGTCACACACCAACCCTGTGTAGATTAACTTCCCACCAGTGGTTAACACAGCATCATAATGCATATCGCCTGCTGCTCAGTGAGGTCAAAGCCCCATCTGATCCACCACTGTTCTCACTGTAGCCAGCAGGGCCTGAGCGCAACAGTACTCTCCTCACTTGCATATCTTCTGGGCACAGGAACCACAGAGCCTCCATCTTCTGAGGGTTCAAACTCAGTTTACTGGCACTCCTCTGGTCCACCACTGCATTAAGGCCTCTCCTGATTCAGATGTTATGGAGAAATAGAGTTGTGCATGCCATCAGCATACAAAAATCACTGCTGCCAGCAGCTCTGATAAAATTAGACACGCGACTTGCATGCCAAAGGAGTGCAGCCGCTGAGCATTTGGATCTTAAAAGATCTGGATGCTGGAGAGACTAAGAGAGCAAAACTCGGCTGCTTCTATGGTGCCTAAACACTCCCTTCTCTAGCACCACCCCATTCTCAGCCCTGTGTCTCTGCTCCATTTGCTACCTTCTGGCATTTTATGCTCCCCCGTAAGCATGTCGGAAGTCATTAGAATTGTTGGAAGGCAAATGGCAGAAGCCGGACCTGAGCTTTGACTACACTTGACCCCTTGGTCCCTGCGCAGAATTGGGAGAGGGGATGCAGTTAAGTGCTCTTTAATTGTAGCGCTCGCACACACGCTCTGTGAATGTCAGCCCAATTAATGGGCTCTCTTTCCCCTCCACGGGACCAAAAAGAACCACCACAGCCTGCTGTTGGGAAATGTCAGCAAGGCTCAAGCATGTGTACTTGGGTGAAATGGCATGTGCACTGACTCCCAAGGCTGCCTGTTCCTGCAGAGAAAGAATGCCACCCCCTGCGACGTGATAGGCAAGACCACCCCACATTAATCAGCCCTATTATCAAATCAAATCTTCAGTTTGCAAGCTGCTGACTCTCATTAGGTGCACGTGCTCGTCAGTGTTTATTCCAATGTAATCCGGTACTGATATTTACCAAAGGAGGCTGCACTTTCTGTACCACCTCCTCACATCTGTCCCCATCACTGCATGGGTTTTCCTGCCACAAAAAGCTTCTGGCCCATTAAAAAGGGATAAGCATTTCTGAAATTGTGGCAGCCAGGAGCCTTGGGCTGTTACATCTCCCTGGCCATTGCCCCCCCCTCTCTCTCTCTCATTACTTCATAAAACAAAAGTTCTACCAAGATTAGAAAACATTAGAAACCCTTGCATTCTTTCAGCCTTGTGTTCTTTCCCTTAGGCAGCAATCCTACTACTCACTTCTGAGAGTAGATGCCATTGAACACAGTGGGTTTTGCTCACAATAATATTCAGCTGGCTGTGCCATGTTTCCTTTTAGCAAAAGCTAAACCTGGTTAGGGACTCGGGTGGCGCTGTGGGTTAAACCACAGAGCCTAGGGCTTGCCGATCAGAAGGTCAGCGGTTCGAATCCCCGCGATGGGGTGAGCTCCCGTTGCTCGATCCCTGCTCCTGCCAACCTAGCAGTTTGAAAGCACGTCAAAGTGCAAGTAGATAAATAGGTTTCTGGTTAAATAGGTTTCCTGATGCAAGTGCTGCAACTGAGCCTTTTATAATAGATTCCCTCAAATCTACCATTCCACCGCAAAGAAATACTGTTTGAAAGTTAGCAGCAGAACAAAACTATTAGGACAGTGGTTCTCCAAGGGTGTGGCAGGAGAGGATGGCAAGCGTGGCAGGAATATTCAAGGACAATCCATTTTATATTTACGGAATGATTCATGTTCTGCATTGTTTTATACTTCCTGGATGTCTCATGATCATATGATAAAGTAGTCACGTTCCATGTTATAAATCAAGGACTGCTAGGAGTTGCTTCTTTTTGTTTTCCAATGTGTTTCTTATCAATAAAAAAAAAAAACTGGTGTGGCAAATGCTTGTTCAGAAAGTGTGGCCCAGAAGAAAAGGTTTGAGAACCACTGCATTAGGACAATAGGAGACCAAGTGCTCTTAATGCGTGTCGCCAGCCTCCCTGCTGCCCAGGGGGTTTTTTTAGATTCTTGCCACAGGGGTTTCATTTGGGTGTGGAAACGCACAATGGCTTTTGAGAGGATGAATAGTCCCTAGCACATACTAAGGTCACAGAGCTTGCCAATTCTCTGCTGCGGGCGATGTTGTCAGTTCTGCTGCTAATTAGCAAACAGATCCACCAGACTAGCTAATGGAGAACAGGGTACGAAGCTAATGCAGGACTGCTTGACATTTTCTTCTAGAGAGCAGTGTGGAAATGGCCACAAAGCAAGGACTTAGCAGCAGGCTGCACTGCCATTAGCTTCTGGGAAATAATCACAAAGATTGGCCCTTAATTTGAGAGGAGTATGCAGACGTGGGAGAGAAATGCACTCCGAGACTCATTTATATTTTACACAGAGGGTCTTGAGGTATTGACAGTGGTACTAAACTGAAAGGAAAGCTCAGAGGTCCTTACACCCCTGTAATGGGCTCTGGAACTCACTGCCACTTGACCTAGGGCAGGCGTGGGCAGTGGCGGAGGAAGAGGAGTGCGGGGGGAGCGCACTGCCCCCAGCAGCGCGATCCCAGTGGGGTTCCATTGCGGCTGCCCCTCCTGCTCTGGGCACCACGCCCCCACAGGCAGCATGCCACGCCCCCATGACGCACACCACGCCCCACCTGCTCTCCGCCCCCCGGTGCCGGAACATGAAGCTTCGCCACTGGGCATGGGGAACCTTTGGCACTCCAGATGCCACTGAACCACAACTCTCATCAGCCCCCCGCAAGCTTAGCCAAGAGCCAGGGATCTATGGACGTTGTAGCTCAGCAGCATCTAGAGGGTCAAAGGTTCCTCTCTGGGCCTTGTCAGACTCCAGCCCAAGAGCCAAAATGGCATCACTCGTCCCTGACTAGCTGGCCATGGAAACTAAGGTTCCAGCAATCTCTAGGGACCCATAGCAGCTTTATGGGGAAGAGATCAATGCTTTCTAAACCAGGATGCACTAACTTAAAATGTAACAAACGGATGAGAAGGGGGAACCCAAAATCCTTTACCTCAGTGGGGCAAACCTATTAACTTGCCATAAACTGCAACCGTTGCATGATTTAGCAACGCCTTTCGTTGACAGCGCAACACAGGCCATAAGAAACTGTTTTTTGGAAAAAATGTTGGATCGTGCTGCAGCAAATTCATCCAGAAAAAGCAGCTAGCTATTGCTTGTCATGGAGAACCCCCACTTGTCACATTTGAATGGATCTGCCTATTATGAGTATGAGTCCACATGTTCAAGAATAGACATGAATCTGCATGCAGATCTCATGTAGTGCCCTTCCAGCTGAGGGCAGCAGAAGCGGATGGCTTAGTCACTCTCTAATCACAAGCCACTTTGTCTCTTCCTTTTAATTTTGGGAAACCAACTTTTAACACGTCTCAACCAAGGGCTCATTGAGTCCCGGCACTTTGTTCTCAAAGCGCTAGTGCCCTCTACTGACCATTATCTATGTAGCACTCAAGTGAACTTTTCAATCGCCGAAACTCCACGTTATTGTCATTTTTAGAAGGCACGGAGGCAGTTTGAGAAAATGACAGGTTTGTAGTATGGCCCTCCTGCCATTGTCTCCAAATCACTATGTTAGAGTCAAACTTCCCCAAGTCACGACAGCAATGTTACCAACACTGGAACATTAATAACCATTACTAAAATGCCTCAAACCACAGGTAAAAAGGTAAAGGACCCCTGGACTGTTAAATCCAGTCAAAGGTGACTATGGGGTTATGGCGCTCATCTCTCTTTCAGGCCAAGGGGGCCAGTGTTTGTCCACGGACAGCTCTCCAGGGCATGTGGCCAGCATGACTAAACCGCTTTTGGTGCAACTGAACACTGTGACAGAAACCAGAGCGCATGGTTTACCTTCCCGCCACAGCGGTACCTACTTACCTCCTTGCACTGCCGTGCTTTCAAACTGCTAGGTTGGCAAAAGCTGGGACAGAGCAACGGGATTCAAACCACAGACTTTCTGATCGGCAAGCCCAAGAGGCTCAGTGGTTTAGACCACAGCGCCACCCGTGTCCAGTTCAAACCACAATACACTACCCAAACGTTAAAAGCAGGCATTGCCCTTAAGATTTACTATGTGTTGTAGGCAACTGAATTAAACTCAGAGCAGACCCACTGAAATGAATCAAGGCCTATTTAGTCCAGCATCCTGTTTTCCACAGCAGCCAATGAGATGTAGATCATGGAATCTTAGAGCTGGAAGAGACCCCAAGGTTTCATTAGACCAACCCCCTGCAATGTAGGAATGTGAGAAGCCCAGAAACTGAACATGAGGGCAATAGCCCTTTCCTCCTGGTGTCTGTAGACAGCTGGTATTCAGAGGAATTTTGCCTCCACTAGGCAAAGGTAGCAAATGGCCACCATGACTTACCCTGCATGAAACGGTCTAACTCCCTTTCAAAGCTGGTGGCCACCCCCATATCCTGTGGGAACAGATCCCAAAGTTTATCTCTGTCAGGTGTTGGCTCTCCAAATGTTGCCACATGATAACTCCCACCATCCCTGTCACTCCACTGCCATTCTTGCCAGTGCTGATGGGAGTTGTGGTTCAACAACATCTGGAGGGCCAATGGTTCCCTGGACCTGCTATATCTGTTTCTACAAAAAAAGGGGGGGCGGGGGAGATTTATCCTAGCATCCCCTCTCTGCAACCCTCAGCACGCTTGCTTCCTTGCCTCTACCACTGAATGACACACACACAAATGACTTGAGTTACTAACTGGCAATTAATTAATTACCGATGTGTCACCGCTGTGCACACGAATCAGGTGGCATAAACATGTCTTGGAAGGAACACTCAAGGGAAGGATTTTTATTTTCTGCAAACGCTTCGCTCCCGGAGCTGTCTCAGCAACCTCAATGCAGGCCCACTTGAGATCACCATGCAATGTGGATCACTGCAGATTGTGGTATTAATTTCCTGGACTAAGCTTCCAGGCCTTGTGTGAATGGGATCTAGCAGAAACAAGCTGGGAAGGTGACCCTCTTGCGTGTATGCCGGGCAGCCCACCAAACACTCACACGCCCACAACAAACACGACTATATTTCATTTATTAAGTTTTAATGCAGCTAAAAAGCTTTTGATGTTCTAGCAAAACATCAAGGCGACACTTTAATGGGAAAGCTGGAACAAAATAACAACAGCAGCAGCCACTCTTCTTATCAGCCTCTGTGCCACGGAGAGTTTCCATCCGCAAGACATAGATGGGCCAGTCTCTGAAGGACCTTTGTGATGGGGACAGGAAGCAAACAGCCTGAGGGGACTCACAGAACTTTTGTGCCAAGTGTGGGGAGCCAATCCGCTCCTGAAGCTCACGGAAGGAAGTGGCGTTCTACTTGATGCGATAGAGGACCTTGCGCTGCATGCGATGCTGGATCTCGCCACGGCGCATCATGAGCTGCAGCACTTTGTAGATGGCATGCTCAGGGTATTTCTGGGAAGGAGGCAAGAGAGCAGGAAGAGAGTCCGTGAGGCCCACTGTTTATTTTATTTGCAAAATGCATATGCCGCTCAGTTGTTTTTTTAAAAAAAGACGCACCACCTTGAAAGTGTTTTACGAAAAGGAGGAAACAATGAAATTATAAATAAGTTTTAAAAAGAACTATTTAAAATCAATTGTAGGATTTTTAAACTTTTTATAAAACCACTTGTCAATATTCTATATGTTTGCATACGCTTGCCTATGGTGGGCACCAAAAAGCACACAGTGAAGGCACCTGTCTGGTGTCAACAGGCAGGGAATTCCAAAGTGTAAGGGCTGCCACACTAAAATATCAATTACAGTGGTACCTTGGTACTTGAATGGCTTGGCTCCCAAACAAATCGGCTCCTGAATGCTGCAAACCCGAAAGTAAGTGTTCCGGTTTGTGAATGTTTTTTGGAAGCCAAACATCTGATGCAGCTTCCTCTTGAGTGCAGGAAGCACCTATAGCCAATCAAAAGCTGCACCTTGGTTTTCGAACCGTTCTGGGAGTCGAACGGACTCCTGGAACGAATTAAGTTCGAGAACAAAGGTCCCACTGTACTTACAAATGTGGCGAGGGTGGAACCTGTGACAGCAGCAGTTCCATAGGTCAAAGTGTACAGGTGGACATATATGGAATGAGGAGATCTTGCAGGTAGACTGGACCCAAGCTGAAGAACAATCTCTGAACTGGGTTGGAGGTGGGGATGTTGGGTGAGTTAAAAAGCCAGCTTCTGGGTAAATTTATCATGCAGGGTGTCCAGATCAGTGTCTGCTCTAGCAGAGCTTTGCTTCTCAGATGCAACAAGAACACAGTTTGAAGGGTTTGAAGGGAAAAGTGAGGCAGAGAAGGTCAAATGCTTCTTCTTCTTTTCATTTCCACTCTGTGCTATTTATGTATTATGGGTCTATGGTCATTCCCAGTGTGGTCCATCCAGCTCAAGTAACTTGAAAGAGCAGAGAAGGGTCAGAGCTGGATGGGGCAGTGGCTGGTGTGCAGGGTTGCATCCTCAGTGATGAGAAGCAGGGCTCCAGCGATAGCTCTACAGCCCTCTTGCACACAGAAGCCACATACTCGTGTGGGGAAAGTCACGCCTTATTCCCCCTCTTCCTTCCTTCAAAAGAGCACAGAGTGCCTTCATGCGCTTCCTAGTTGGTCTCCTACGCAGGCAGCTTACAGGGCTACCCCTGCTTTACTTCAGCAGCAGAATTTCATCCCTTGTCTGTCCTTCAAAGCATTATCCCCAACAGCTTGCCGAAGATGGCATGCTCAGAGCCAAATCAAAATGGTGAGTGTGGCCAGCTGTTCAACCTCACCCCAGGGCTTGCTATGGGTGAACAGCTCATGAAAAAGCTGCCCTATGGGCCCCATGGGTGCCATAGCAGCTTTTCCTGAACCTTTCCTTACTGGGCAATGATACATGGCATTGTGAGCCTGCAAGTAGACATCATACAATCCGTTTAGGGAGTGTGGGAACTTTGGCTTCCCAAAGCAGAAATGTTGGCTTGCTCCCATGGAGATGAAGTGAACAGACCCCTCTTAACTTGCTTCAGAGATGACTTGCAGCGTCGGAAGCAAGGTGAGAACTTAAGAAAAGCTTTTGGAACAGGCTGATTTAATTCAACATCTTGTTCTCTTAGTGGCCAATCAGATTCCTCTGGGAATCTCACAAGCAGGGCACGAGTGTAACAGGAGCGAGTGAAGAGCCCTCAACTATGTTAAGTGTGTTAAATGTCTTGTGTTAACAAAAAAAGGGAGTCAATTCTAGGCTTGGTTATAGTAAACCTCAAGCAGGTGGGTAGGTCAGGTAGAAAATCCTTGAGTGTGAAGTGTTATTGTTTCAGAAAACAGGTACTTCAGATCTTTCAGCACCATGAAGAAATCATGAAAGCAGCTAGATGTGTTTGTTTTTAAAATAAATATCCCCCAGTCTGTTGTTCTTCAACAAATGTGGATAAGGAGATCAGGTATATGCAGTGGCGTAGCGTGGGTTGTCAACACCCGGGGCAAGGCAAGTAATTTGCGCCCCCTAACCCGTGGAGCCAGGCAGGGGCAGAGAGCTGCGAGTGCGAGCGCCCCCCCCGATGTTGCGCCCGGTGCGGCCGGCCCCCCATGCACCCCCCACGCTACGCCACTAGGTATGTGTACTTATTTCTATTTATAGATTATAAACATCCTCTCATAAAATACCAGGGCAGTTGTATAGCACTGTAAAACCATTAAGAGCAGTACAAAAGTTTCTCTTCAATGGAAGTAGTAGTCCAGAAGGGCTCTAGCTCAGGCCTGCACAACCTTTAACCTCAACAAAGCCAAATTTCTGAAGTGCACACCAGGGGTGGATAGCATCTCATGATACTGCAACCCTTGGCTTGTGTAAGCCTCTTAAAAAATTTTTTTTGCTGCCTTTGAAGGACCACAAACAGAGACGGATGATCAGTGTTTGGCAGGTCGCGTGTGGCTTGAAAGGTTGCAAATTCTGCCAGCCTCTCCCAAGCTTGCCATGAATTGCCTGACCCACTGAACTCACTTGCTTCACGAAATCCTGGATGATGCTGTGTTCAGAGACTTGGGAGCCAATGGCAAAGCGACGCTTGAGCTGCTTTTCAATGCGCGACAGCATCTCCTGGTCCTCCTGGGTAGTGAAACCCTCCACGCCTAGAGAAGAGATTTAAATGTAGTTCTCTTTAAAAGTAAAGGTACCCCTGACCCATTAAGTCCAGTCGCGGACGACTCTGGGGTTGCATGCTCATCTCGCTCTATAGGAGCCAGTGTGGTGTAGTGGCTAAGAGCGGTAGTCTCGTAATTTGGGGAACCGGGTTCGCGTCCCCGCTCCTCCACATGCAGCTGCTGGGTGACCTGGGGCAAGTCAAACTTCTCTGAAGTCTCTCAGCCCCACTCACCTCACAGAGTGTTTGTTGTGGGGGAGGAAGGGAAAGGAGAATGTTAACCGCTTTGAGACTCCTTCGGGTAGTGATAAAGTGGGATATAAAATCCAAACTCTTCTTCTGGGTCATGTGGCCAGCATGACTAAGCCGCTTCTGGCAAACCAGAGCAGTGCACGGAAATGTCGTTTACCTTCCCGCCAGAGCAGTACCTATTTATCTACTTGCACATGATGTGCTTTCGAACTGCTAGGTTGGCAGGAGCAGGGACCGAGCAACGGGAGCTCACCCCATTGCGGGATTCGAACTGCTGACCTTCTGATCGGCAAGCCCTAAGCTCTGTGGTTTAGACCACAGCGCCACCCGCATCCCTGCAGTTCTCTTTACAGAAACTTAAATGCAAAAATCTGTGGGCACCACTGTACCACCTATTTAACACAGTACAATGGGGTGGATGGGTTAGGGATATAGTGCATCTACATGCAAAACGTACCAGGTTCAATCCTCAGCATCTCCAAATAAGGCTGGGAATGTCCCCTGCCTGAAACCCTGCTGGCCTGTGGCCTCAGGAACGCCATGCAAAAGGGAAAGTGGCCTGGCCTAGACCCACCTTGTAAATCAATGGCACAGGCTATCTACTGCCTTTTCCACTGGAAAGAGCACATTCCGTATCTTTCCAACAAGACTATGTATACCCAAACACTTCCAGAGGACACGGGTGTTGTGCAAGTGTGCTGCTGTTTTGTTGTTTCACCTGAGAGGCTGCCCGACATGGCAGCATCGAGCGTAGACACCTGGAAGAGACGCAGGGCTTCTTCAACGTCTGCGTCCGTGGCAAAAGGCTGGAGCTTCATCTTGCTGAGGGACTCTGCAATCCGCACAATGGCCTCCAGCTGCCTGCATGGCAGAAATGAAACATCATATACAGTCGTACCTTGGGTCCCAAACACCTTGCGAATTGAACGTTTTGGCTCCCGAATGCCGCAAACCCGGAAGTGAGTGGTTCCGGTTTACGAACGTTTTTTGGAACCCAAACGTCCAATGTGACTTTTGCGGCTTCCAAACATTTTTGAAGTCAAACAGACTTCCGGAATGGATTCCATTTGACTTCCAAGGTACCACTGTATATATCTCGAAGGGGAAAGAAATGAAGGTTTATCGCAGCAAGGGAACTGGAAACGTACGGAGGCAAAACCTCAAATCAAATGCTGAGAATAGAAGAAACACTTGCTAGAAATTGCAATTGTTAGTAGCAGGTATAAATTTCCCTTAAGCTTAGACATGTTGCACTTCAACACAGAATGAACATCTATACAAAGTAGGAAAATAAAGCAGGTATATGGCAAGGAAGAAGGGACACAAACCTATGCTTTCCTTTGAGGTACAGATTTCTATGTGCAGGGGATTGATTTATTTATTTAATTGTAGAGGATCTGCACTGCAACTGGTCAAGAGACTATGGGAGCAGTTAACGCAGCAATGTATGGGAAGGCTACAGTTTTCCCATGTCTGTGCCAAGAACATTCAGTCATGAAACAATATGTTGTGAGCTGGGAATACTGCCTTTATCAGTAAGAGCATGGCTGAGAACCTTGAAATATTGGATCTTCCTCCATTATAGAGCCCTATCCCCTAATTCGCTACTTTACGATCTTTTAAGCGATAATGCAATTTACAATCTTTCTTTGATATGCAAGAGAAAACTAGATTCTATAGGGCTCAATCTAATTGATTTTGAAATCTCTGATCCCAAAGATACATGGGAAATTATTAGGAAGACCTTCACAGAAAAAAGTGTTCTCGCCATGCTTGAAGTTGCAAAGCATAGCACCTGCTCTCCTATCCACTTAAATCTCCCTTTGTGTAGAGATTTCCAAAAGGGATACATGACAACTCTGAAGAAACATGAATTATGTAGGCTGTTTATGTTGGCCAGATTTAACATGTTTCCCTCGGCGGTAGTGAGAGGAAGATATTTAGCTATCCCAGAATCAGAGCGTCTCTGTAAATGCAGTAAAAAGGAACTAGATACTCTAGAACATATATTCTTTTCCTGTGATTTTGGCAGTTATGCCAGAATACAATTGTATGAGGCCCTAAAATTCAATAAACAGACTTTCATCCAACCAACTGTTCAGGACATGCTGGCGGACAACGACGATCAAATTACTTTACTAGCGGCCGAATTTCTAAGAGCTGTCCATGAAGAAAGAATGGGCCATGATAAGGAGACTTAGTGGTTGTTAATGGCAGCTGATGATTTTTCGTTGTATTATTATTTTATATTATATTGTATTATGATATGTATGTGTGGTGTGCTATGCCTAATAAAGGATTTTGAATTGAATTGAAACTCTTTCTACCCTTGAGGTCTGGAGAGGTGCAACAGTGCCATCTCAGCAAAAACTAGGCCAGGCAGAGAACAAAGCCTCACATAGCCAAGTCTCCCTTCTCATCAGCACACAGTCCCATTTCATGGCCCAGGCCAAGCCCAGCCAGTCAGGCAAGATTCCTGAAGAGAAACTTCATCCAGCATCTGTGCCCCCACTCGATCCAAGCAGCCAGCAATAGGACACACATCCGTCATCCAACGCAACTTCTCTGAGAAAGATCTGACCATCTTGTCTCAACTGTGCATCTGTCTTGGCCTCACGCAAGGGAGCCTGCCAAGAACAAGAGGCCTCCTAGGCCATCCTCCTAGGCACCGTCCTTTACATTCCCCCCCATCCCTCACAGACACCTGCTGCCACCTCACCTGACCGTAATGGGAATGCTGGATCGGCGGTCGCTTTCCCTCTCGTGCTGGCGGGCTCCGCTGCGCATGAGGATGTAGCGGTTCTTCAGCTTCTCTGCGGCCTCTGCAGAAAGACGAGGGCCACACTTCCTGCAAAGGACATTACAGGGCTTAATAAATCAGAGGGAGCACTGAACTCACACAATTCTACCAGAGGCTTCCCTACCAACTGGCTCCGCCACAGATCTTCCCCTGTCTCACCCATCTGGAAGAGTCTCCATCCTATTTAAACCCCGAGCTAGAAACAGCTTTATACTTTTGAGAGCAGGTTTTTGGAGATCTAATCCAGCTTTCCCTACAGCATCCCCAACGACTCAGCACTGTCATTAAACTCAGAAGCACTACCCAAAACAGCTAATCAGAAGCTCAAATTGCAGAAACTGAAGTTTTAATGGCAAGTTATAAAGGTTATACTGGAGCAATATGCCTTCACATAGTTCTGGAAGACTTGGCCTTGTGGTTTGTGGGATATGGCCCTTGACAGTAGAATGCAGTGTGATGAGGAATGACAGTGAAAATGTTGGGAGGGTTAGGAATGGGGGACAGTGGTAAATATATGAACTATTTGAAAACCAATTGTAATGAACAGATTACGCTAGTAGGACTGCAAGAAGTTCTGTAAGGAGGACTATTTGAAATATTGCAAGAAAGACTATGAAGAGAATTATTAGTTAATGATAATTAAGAGTAATAGAGAAATTAAGAAATGCAGAATAAGCGATAACAAATGGAAAATCATCAGAGCTGGTTGACGGAGGTCTAAAATATTGTATAAGATAAGAAGTTATGTTTAATGATAGTTGAAAACGATATATTAAAAAACCAATAAAAATGTGTGTGTGTGTGTGTGTGTGAGAGAGAGAGAGAGAGAGAGAGAGAGAGAGAGAGAGAGAATGTGTGTGTGTGTGTGTATATATATATGGAATGGGGGACTGTGGTGGTATCAATATTTGTTCAATGGCACCCCTCCATTTGCTTTAGAGTAACAAAACAATTCACTCTGAACTTTAATAATAATAATTCATTATTTATACCCTGCCCATCTGGCTGAGTTTCCCCAGCCACTCTGGCTTAAGAGCTAAGGTGGACAAGGCTTTTTAGCATTGTGACATTCACAACTATTCAGGCTGCTTTCAGTTAAAGGGGACATGGAGAGCAAGAAAGGAGCACTAGCTATGTCTCAGCCCACCATACAGCTTGTTTAGAAGCGCTTGCCATCCTTCCCAGGTGACGGTGCTACAATTTCTCAATTGACTCACGCTCGGCAGTAGGCGATCAGCTTCTTCAGTTTGTTCAGCTCAATCTCCCCCTCCACAGCTTGGGTCTGGGTCAGAGCACTCACATGCAGAGACATCACGTGCTTGGCCAGTATCTGTGGATACAGCACCAGAGTAGGAGGGGTTGGAAGCACGAAGCACACCAAACAGGAGTCTTTTCAACATGCAGGAAACATATGGCCAGCAAAGAATTCATTTAAACAAGTGCAGGCTAGGCGCTAACAATGGCTCTGCCCTGCCTTAGTCCTCAGTTATAATCTATCCTTTAGGAAGCAGTCTCAGTTTACAGCGTGCTCTGCAGCCTTGCAAATAAAATCATCTTGTGCAGGCAGACTGCACAATATTCCCATGCCAGAGGCTGAGAGGTTGTGTGGCCTCATTGAGCAGCAAAGCATTCTGGGGCAGATATGAGACTTGGAGCACAAGATTTGTTCAGATTGGCCTTTGGATTTCAGCTTCCCAGCCTGGGGAAATGCTAAATCCTATCAAGGATGTTATGCTACCTAGGAGGGCAAGCCGATCAGAAAACATACACTGTTGGGGTCAAGGGCTTATTCCATCCTCCAGAAGTGCTCTCCCATGGCAAATTCATGAAAACCAGGGTCATGTCTGAAGATACAGTCCCTCCTCTGCTATCACAAGGTAGTTGGTCTCCCCAGTAGGCAGCCCTAGGGTGCCTTCCCTGTACACAGAGCTACTCAGCCCACCTACCATATCTCTTTCCTCATTGTGCTCATCCTTGACAATGAAGATCATGTCAAATCGGGAAAGGATGGTGGGCATGAAGTCTATGTTCTCCTCGCCTTTCGTTTCATCCCAGCGACCGAAGACGGAGTTGGCAGCTGCCAACACGGAGCAGCGCGAGTTGAGGGTGGTCGTGATACCGGCCTGTGTGAGCGAAACCGAGGCGAAAAGGGAAAAAGTCACGCCAGAAAGAATCCGAAGCATGACAGTAAATAATGCAAAATATGGGCACGTCAAGCCATGTGCAAGTGCTGAATGCAGACCAGGCCCACAGGGTGAAGGTTAATGCTCGAAGCCACATTGGAAACTCATCAGCTGTTTTTCCTTTTGCATGCCAGTGGGAAGAAATTAACCCCGCTTCACTGGGTCCTTACCATTTAAAAGCCCAATAAGAGATCCAAGTTTAAGCATAAGACTCACAGGCTGAAGATACTTAAAGCAAGCAGGTGGCACACCATGCCTAAAAGATTGGTGCTGCCTCGGCAACGGAGCTCACCTTGGCAATGGAGATGGTTTGCTGCTCCATCGCTTCATGGATAGCCACTCTGTCATCCTCACGCATCTATAGAAACGAAAAAAGGGGGGTGGGAAGGGTGGGAGGAGAGAGGAGAAACAGAATCCAAAAAAATTATAGTCAGGTTTCTCATAGGAATGGAAGAGAGCATCAAACAGTCTACACCAGGCATGGTCAAACCTGGCCCTCCAGCTGTTTTGGGACTAAAATTCCCATCATTCCTGACCACTGGTCCTGTTAGCTAGGGATGATGGGAGTTGTGGTCCCGAAACAGCTGGTGGGCCGAGTTTGGCCATGCCTGATCTCCACTATTTCCTGCTCTTTCAGGCATGGGCAACTGATGGAAGATGCTACCCCATCTCCCCCTCCCTGAGGGCTGCACTACAATATTTTTATTTATCCATTAACTAGTGGCTGGAGGCAAACTACTGACTTTTAAACTTCAGAATGTAAACCTTTCATGTAACAAATGAATCTAGACAGCATATGATCAACATTTTGAAAAACTTTTACCTCAGGATTGTAACCATTTGCCCATAGTCCTAATGGGTGTTGTTTTTTTTAGGGCCAGCTGGCTTCTTAGCAGCTGCTTATATTATGCATTACTTAATATATATTAATACACTGTCCTGACCTCATCTTTTTGTGGCATGCTGGTTGCTTTGGACTAAAATTCCCATCAGCTCCAGCCAACATGTTCAACAGCCAGAGATGATGGGAGATGTGATCCGCAGCATCTGGAAAGCTCTACGTTGGAGAAAGTTGGTGTACTAGGAGACCTGCTTCAACCATTGAACATACGGTAACGTAGAATTTTGCTGGCGCATCCGATTCGTACCTTGTCAAACTCATCAATGCAAACCACTCCCCCATCAGCCAGCACCATGGCTCCTCCCTCCATGAAGAAACTCCGTGAAGATGGGTCTCTGATCACAGAAGCTGTCAGGCCAGCTGCACTGCTGCCTTTCCCAGAGGTGTACACCTGAAAGAGGAACAGAGAGAGAGAGAGAGGGATGCATGTCATGTCAGATGTATACACTCTGCAGCCCAGTCAGTTTATGGAAAACCTGGTGTAACCCAATAATGTGGGAAATAGATACATCTCAAAGGGGGAGATCATCCTGAGGCAAGGCCCTATCATGGAGATGGGCCTTCTATGTACACCCCACTCCGAATCCTGGCAGGAACTGCAAGGAAAGCCCCCACCCCCAATGAAATTTCTGAATTGTCTATTATGGGGTCAGGAAGGTTCATCTGCAGATATTTGGGCTCTAGGCTGCACAAGGCTTTATAATCAAGCCCAGTAGCATCCAGGCAGCTGGTGTACAACTATTAAGATAGGTGGTCCATGATCCCATATAACTTCCCCAGTTAATAAACCTGGCAGCCAGATTCTGCACTTGCTATAGCTTCTGTTTTCAAGGGCAGCCTGCATAGAGTGTATTGCAACAATCCAAACGAGGTCTGTAGAGCAGAGATTACTGACAGCAGTAACCCACGCCCATCAAAGATCAGTTTGAATGCATTTTTGATATATCCATAGGTTAAATTCTTGTGAATTTAGTTGGGCAGTTCTGATGCATTGTATGGCTATTTCTTTTTGGTGCAATAAAGCAGTACAGATTTTTCTATTTTTAACCCCAAAGAGGCAATATGCAGGGCACTTACCCCAATGGGTGAACATCTTTCTACAAACTTCAGCAGCTGGGACTTGGCTGTGCCTGGGTCTCCCAACATGAGCAGATTAATATCTCCTCTGCGGGTCAACCCATCTGGAAGCCTGTAGAGTAAAGCCAGAGAGAGAGGAGAGAAGGTGAGCTCATTTCTTAGTAGCCCCATTTTGGCTCCACCTGTCAGCACTCACCACCCAAGTTTGCTATTAGGAACAGAGTTGACGTATTTCAAATCAGCCTGTCGAAAAGCAGCTGCCAAGAGCTTCAAGGCCATTGGGAAGGGGTAGCACCTTCTTCCATTCCACCTTACCAAGTTATTGGCAATAAATTAGCCACAGATGCTCGTGCTGTCCTTTATTTCATTTTAATAGACTTCTGGTACCTCGGGTTACATACACTTCAGGTTACAGACTCCGCTAACCCAGAAATATGACCTTGGGTTAAGAACTTTGCTTCAGGATGAGAACAGAAATCGTGCAGCAGCAGGAGGCCCCATTAGCTAAAGTGGTGCTTCAGGTTAAGAACAATTTCAGGTTAAGAACAGACCAGAACGAATTAAGTTCTTAACCTGAGGTACCACTGTAGTCACGACACACACTGGACACAAATGCAACTGTTAAATGGGCTGCTCTCCTTCAACATGGAAGGAGGGGGACATGAAAGGACACTTTCGTCTAACTGTATTCCCATTCTGTTCTTCCTTCATGCAAATTGCCAATACCTCTTCCGAGAGCCTCCAAAGAGCATGCAGGCAATAGCCTTCTTGATATCACTGCTTCCATAGATGGAGGGAGCAATACTCTTGGCAATCGTCTCGTAAATATTGGGCATGGAAGCGAGTCGTCGAAAGTCCTCTTCTTCCTGAGGAGTCACAGAACTACTGACACTACGTCCTAGAGGAGAGAATACAGAAACACTTAGGACACTCGATTTTAATTATTTTAAGCATTCACTGCAATGTCACAGTAGCCCCCATTTTTTATATTTTCCCCATCCCAAACATTACCATTTCTTTCTGTACACTTAGAAGAACTTCATCCCTATTTTACAAAGGAGAGGACACATCCCAAAAGAATACGGGTGGAGAAGGTTTATTTATTTAACAACATTTGTATACGGCTTAGTTGTAAATAAAACCTCTAAGTGGTTTACAAAGTACAGTGGTACCTCGGGTTACATACGCTTCAGGTTACAGACTCTGCTAACCCAGAAATAGTACCTCGGGTTAAGAACTTTGCTTCAGGATGAGAACAGAAGTTGCGCGGCACCAGGGGGAGGCCCCATTAGCTAAAGTGGTGCTTCAGGTTAAGAACAGTTTCAGGTTAAGAATGGACCTCCAGAACGAATTAAGTACTTAAACTGAGGTACCACTGTATCTAAAATACACATTAAAAACGTCAATGGAAGACAAAGACTAAAATGAAGTTGCTTTTTTTTAAAAAAAATCAAAACATAAATAAAACCCTCAGTTAAATGTATACATTGCAAGCAAAAAGTAGATTAAGATACATGGTAACTTCACGTTTGATTATGCTTGCCTAGTCAAAAAAAGATTTTAGCAGGACTTAATGTCAATCGGCAGGGAGTTCCAGAAGTGCAGGAGTTGCCACACTAAAAGGCAGATTCCTTACAAGTGCAGAATGATGATGTGGCACTTTTAAAAGTGCCAGTTCTACAGATGGATGTGTTTGATTACGCATATACATGTCTGCTTCTGTTTATTCTAGCAATAAAAAATTCAATACCCACAAAGCAAATTGATAGCACCTCTATGTACCACATTAAGAAATTAGCAGAGTGGGCCAGAGTTTGAGTAGTGAGACAGGAATTGCCTGGGGTTAACGTGAGGTTAAGTTGCCTCTCAGCCACAACACCAAAGGATTGCTCTTCAAAACAAAGCATTCCTGAGCAGGTGGTTCAAGTTCACAAGAATACAAAATACGCAGGACAATATTAAGAACCAGAAACAAAGTTTTCCAAAAGCAGCTTTACCCGAGCCTTCAGTGTCCACTTGGATTCCCACCACACGGATGTAAGAGCTTCGTATGCCCACGCCAACATTGTCCCGGCCCTTGTTCTTCGTGAGGCCAGACTTCTTGATGGAGTAGATGCCCATGATGGTCACTCTGTTCCCAGGGACAACCTTGTCACATAAATACCTGGAAAAACAAAAAGCAAGGAGGGAAAGAAAAGTGGAACTGTAAGATTCCTTTTGGTTTCCTCTTGAATGACAAAAAGCTTACCAAGTACGCATGCCTCAAATATTGCAGAGTTGGCCCAGGAGACAAAATTTTGTCATTTTATTTACTATCAGGTATTTTTATGTTGCTTTTCTATTGCACATCTTTAGAATGCTCACAGTGGTTAACAACAAGCCAAGAATGCTGTAATTGTTTTCAATACATGTACCTAAGCAAGATGGCATCTTGCTCCGGCATCATTCAGCCAGTGGGTGGTTGACCCCAGTGTACCAGCTGGGAATTGGACTAGAAAATAAGTCTTTGGGTTCCTTCCAAATTTGCTAAATAGCTTTATAGTGCAGTCTTATTTCATGCCTACTCAGAAGTAAGACCCAGCGAGTTCACTGGAACTTACTCCCAGATAAGTGTGCGTAGGACTGCAGTTTTAAATAAGTATCAACAGAGCCATTCCTGTGGCCCACCTACATTCTCAAGTCTTCAGGAACCACCATTATCTAACAACCCATACCCCAAAAGCACACAGAAGGTGTCAAAGCACTGGTACCTTCTTTTATCCAAGTTTGTAGAGCCAGAGGACACTGCAACCGACTCAAATGTTCAATGTAGCCATTCTTATGACAGGTTCAGCATAGGCAGCTGTCCTACATCAGCATCAGATCATTTAGTCCACCTAGATCAGCCACAGGCGAACTCCGGCACTCCAGATGTTTGGGACTACAATTCCCATCATCCCTGACCACTGGTCCTGTTAGCTAGAGATGATGGGAACTGAAGTCCCAAGCATCTGGAGGGTTGGAGTTTGCCTATGCCTGACCTAGATTACTGCCTACACCAGGAATTAGGAACCTGTGACCCCACTAGATACTGTTTATTTAAAATTTCTAGAAGTATTTATAGACCATCCGTCATATAAATACCGGGGTAATACACAGCAACATTTACAAAAAAAAAGCATCATATACCATAAAACAATGCAGTGTTATCATAAAAATGACTGGCTCAGCTTTCGATACAACCTCATCAGTCCCAGCCAGCATGGGAACCAGTTGGGGTTGATAGTCCAACATCTGGATGGCCAGAGCTTAGCCATCTCTGGTCTCCACTTATTGCCATCAGCTCTCCAGGCTTTCAGATAGGGCTCTTTCCCCATCACCTGTTATCTGAACTTTTTACCTGGAGGTGCCTAGGGGATTGAACCTGAGACCTCTTGATTTCAAAGTGTTTGTTCTACCACCAAGAAATAAACCCTTCTTCCTAACAACAAAGTTCCCTGTCTAAATCAGCTGATGGAAGTCGTCACCTGTCGCAGTAGAGCTGCATGTGCCTGGGCATCTCCCCATGGGGGACAGCATCTGGAGACTCCTGGAGCTTCAGGGTCTGGAAATCCACACATTTGCACTTGTCTGGAACAATGAAGTATGGGTCCAAAGGGCACTTTGTTAGGCCTGTCTGTTCCCTGAAAAGGGGAGGGGGAGGAATGGGTGCAGGGAAGATGGGAGAAGATTGTACATTAGAGTTTTTATTTATACTTTTCAAATTTATACATTTTACTAATTCTACAATCATTTTAATATTTCAAAGTTTGACTTCCTTTCCCCTCTTTCTGCCGTTCCTTAATTTTTTAAATATCTTCTGCATAGCCAAATTCATTTAATTTGCTCATTTGATTATCTACTTTAAATATAAACTGCTGATCCTGCCAATGTTTTTATCTGTTTGAAATTCATCTGTAAATATTCAATAATTATCTTGATTTCTTATTCTTTCAGAGAGCTTTGCCATTTCTGCATATTCATTAAGTTTTTGTATCCATTCTTCCTTTGCTGATTCCATTAGAAGGTGCTCAGTGGTGTGCTTTTATCATCTTTGTCTAAGTCATCTTCCAAGACACCTAGTCTGGCAAGTGATGAAAATCCCTGTTTTGCAGATTAATAGAACCAAGAGACACCAAACCTGCCCCAAGATTACCTACTGTGCCCAAGGAAGGTTGCTGAACCCAAAGACCTCAGCTTCATGTGGGGACCATATATTCACCTGACCCCCACTCACAAAAGTGTTAAGGGAAAGCCTTCAGAGGACATACTAAAGATATAGGGTTGTCTTACCTGTGCACTGCTGGGAGAAAAGTAAAAGTAAACCAAAGTCTGTAAGTCAGCTAAAGCAGGCATGGGGAACCTTTGCAGATATTGCTGAACCAGAACCCCCATCACCTCTGGCCATCAATTGTGCTTGTTGAGGGTTTATTGGAATTGCATTTCAGCAGCCTCTGGAGGGCCAAAGGTTCCCCACACCTGAGTAAAAAGGATTTGATTGACCCAACGCACTACTTGCTCTTCTGCGGTGGTACAATTAGGCTAGTTTTAGGCTCTGAGCTCAGCAGCCTGATATTACCAACTGATGTGGGTGGGTGCTGTGCATCTTTCCATCAGCTTCAAAATGTAAGGTAAGCCAGTCCTTCTTCATATGGAGGCCCTGGACATCTGCCCCAAAGTCGCCCACAGCCCCCAAATGAGCCAAGTGCTCTTGATTAAAAGCTGCTGATCACCATGCTGGTTCTGTTTAATTCTTAGGTCCTTTTCTGAGAACACGGGACAATTGCATTTCCCATGAAGGAGGTATCAAAAATCTTAGGAAGAGGGCAGGAAACCTTAAGCAAAACCTTCTTGAGAACAAGATCCATTTAAAATAATAATAAAATAATAATAATAATAATAATAATAATATGTCCAGTAGCACCAATTAAGTTTGTTCTGGGTATAAGCTTTCGTGTACACATGAAAGCTTACACCCAGAACAAACTTAAGTGGTCTCTAAGGTGCTACTGGACATTATTTTATTTATTTCGACTGCGTCAGACCAACATAGCTACTTATCTGAACCAAGATCCATTTAACTTAGTGTGATTAACGTCTGAGCAAACACACATAATACTCTGCCATAAAACAAATGACAGGGGCTGCAATCCAACCCTCCCCTGGGGCATGCATGTATTGAGTGAAGGCAACCCTTTGCTTGCATCTCCTGGCTAAGCCCAATGCCTAACAGTATCCCGACCAGCAAACCCCTAAAGTGGGGCACTCTGGAGCTGGGCCAGACTGAAATGCACTAGCTCCTGAGCTGCTCTCACAGCTGATCTGCCTGGTCATCCCCCCAACCTTTCATCTGCTGCGGGTGGCCTGGTTGTGCCTCTGCAGAGCCTTGGTAGTGCAAAGTTTAGATTGCTCTGTAAGACTGCAGAAACTCGTACTTGGTTTCTTGGCAGTAAGGTCCACTAAATTCCAGTGTCCTGAGAGCAAGCTCTAAATAATGCAATTTGGCTGGGCATGTACAGGGTTGCCCTGCAGGAGGATTTTGCACGTGAGATGGGGCAGACGAACAAGAGAAGAGATGGACTGGGAAAGGGACTTTCAGCCTTACGTGCTGCATTTCCGAGGAAGAGCATATCCTTCCAGGCCAGGACGCAAGGCAATGTTGGGGATGATGTTTCGGCATGTGCGACACTGGATGGTGATCCTGGTAGCTTTGGCTCTTACAGCAGTTGCAGCAATGATGATTCCTGGGATCTTCACCAGATGAGACATCTGCTCCGACTGCAAAGCAAGCAGGAGGGAAACACAGCTGTGAACGAGCTCCAAAGGAAACAGCTGCAAATTGCCCCCTGAATTGTTCAGAGCCAAATGCAATAAATCCACAAATCCCAATTTCTCTTCCCCTGTACCTAACAAAATCAGTTTTTAAAAACTCGAAGTGTTCCCGTTTCTAAATGCAGGTAGGTAAATGGGGAAATAAAACCAAGAATGCAAATCAAAACATTTAATGAATGTACACAACGTGCCTAACGTACTCAACTACAGGATATGGTTTTTAAAGGATTTTATTTTCAAAGCTGAGAATTGTGGAAGATTTTGACATAGGCATGAAAATTTCCAGGGGCAGCTTCCTGTGTGAACTTAAGGATTGTTGTCTCCCTGCCCACACAGAGAGAGGGAGCCATCAAACTTCCTGGGTCAAGCAAATGAGAGGTGGTTACTACCATTTCCTTGGTAGTACGGCTTATGGATGCAGAGGGGATCCACATTGGTTTTGGCTTTGCAAAACTAATGCTTGTCACCCACTTTTATTGACTGGCTATGAGGCATCGAGCAAGACCATGTGTTTTTTCCAAAGGGTTTCTCCACATTTAAATGCTCTACTGTAGCTTCTCCTCTTCAGTCTATCGTAGTGAATCCACCCAGCTCACCTTGAGACTGCGGATATTGGCTGGATTGGCATCCGACCTCAGCATGACTTGAATGTCTTGAAGAGTCTCCTCTCCCGTTGGACGAGGGCGAGTTATTTCATCAGCCACCTCCTTTGCCGCTTCCTCTAGCTGAGAAAAAGAACGGTGCTGCTCAGAACAACAGAAGCCAATGGCTATCACTCCCTTTGTTAGCAAGCTCAGGTGGCAAAGTGTCAAAAGAAATGAAGCTGCTAAGAAATATGAGGGAGGTATCAGCATGCTAAGCAGAAGAACATTGGGCAGGGGCAAAAAGCCCAAGACTACCAAAGAAGAACTGAGCATGCTAAGTGATGGTTGAATGAGCAAAAAGAAAGGGGGGGGGGAATGGAACACAGTAGGGCATAACTGGCCAGCAATATTTTGTTTCAGGTCCCCCTTGGGGAGAGCCAGCATGGTGTAGTGGTTAGACCAGGACCTGAGAGACCAGGGTTCAAATCCCTACCTGGCCATGAGACTCACTGGGTGACCTCAGGCCAGTACTCAACTCTCAGCCTAACCAACCTCACAGGGTTGTTGTGAGGATAATATGGAGAAGGGCAGGGGAGAATAAGGCATGCCACCTTGGTCTCTTTGGAGGAAAGGTGGGATATAATATGTAATAACTAATAATAAATCAATGCTGTCCATGTTCATCTGACTGCAACCCACTATTTCTGTCTCCCAGCTCTTCTCACCCTTGCCCCATACATACCAGTTGCAGGTGCTCAGCAGGCTGCTTGAACAGGTAGTCTGCCAGGTCCTCATCAAAGCTTGCCAAGTCCTCCATCTCCACCTCAATCCAGTACTCCCCCAGGTTGTAATGCCGCTTAAGCTCATCTCTTGAGATTGGGGGTGGGGGGGGGGAGAGAAAACAAGTTTAGTTTGGCAGGACTTAAAAGTGACCAGCTCACACTAATATTCTACTGTGTTCATGCTCCTTTGTTTTTGTTATTTAATCTTATTTCCCCCCCTGATTGGTAGCTGCCTTGAGAACTTTGCAAAGGGTAGTAGCCATGTTAGCCTCTTGCAGTGAAAACAATCCAAGAGTCTTGCAACAATTTGTCAGATGGCTTGTGCCACCCTAATTTTTGTTAGTCATTAAGGTGCCATAAGACCCGGAGAACTTTGCTACAGGACAGCCTATAAATACAGTAAACAGAGCCATACTAATCCAAACCAGTAATATATTCAAAGCACAATACATTAAAAGCACAACGCTACACTTATCTGCTCAGGAGTTAAGTCCTACTAAGTTCAAAGGGGGGTTTACTCCGAGATAAGTAGATACTGTGCAGCATTTTAGCCTTCAAGTTAAAGGGGTACAAAAAATGGAAGAAGGCACCTGTATTTGAAGGTGAAGCCAGTCCGGTCTGTTCCAACCCGATACTGTCTTAAAAACTCTTTGAAACGTTTCTGCAGCTGGGACTTTCGGATGTGCCCCTCATCAGCTACTGGGTCCCCACCAAAGCTGTCACTGTAGAAGATGCCAGGGTCATCAAAACCAGACATGACGATTGCCTGTACGGAAAAGGAAGGATCTGTAAAAGAACAAAAAGGAAAAGAGACCAGGTACTGGTTGGCATCTAAGACCTAATCCATGGGTAGGCAAATTAAGGCCCAGGGGCTGGATCTGGCCCAATCGCCTTCTAAATCCGGCCTGCGGACGGTCCGGGAATCAGCGTGTTTTTATATGAGTAGAATGTGTCCTTTTATTTAAAATGCATCTCTGGGTTATTTGTGGGGCATAGGAATTCGTTCATTATTATTTTTTCCAATATATGGTCCGGCCCTCCACAAGATCTGAGAGACAGTGGACCGGCTCCCGGTAAAAAAGTTTGCTGACCCCTGACTAATCCAAACCACAGCAGAGTGCCCAGAAAGATAAAAAGTGCATCTGAGCATGTAGAAAGTCAGTTGCACTTTTACTTTTTTGCGTGTTCTTTCAAAAAGTCATGCCACTGAACAAGAGGTCCCGGATATGGAGACATTACAGTTAGGGAGCGAGGGGCCACTTCCCCGGCCTTGCACCCGACATCCCAGTGGTAAAGCCTACTTACTTGCCCCCCACCCAAACAAGCAGTCGAGAGCCGCTTCTCCCTCCCCGCCCTGCCGGGCTGGCAAACCCCGAAGGCACCCACCTGCTTCTCCAGCCACAAACTCGATTCCCGGGAGAAACAAACTTCCGCCCCCTCGGCTCGAAGACAACGCCAGACGTTTTCGCGGCAAAAAGAAAAAGTAACCCGCCTATTGTCACGCACCGCTCGCTCCCATTGGGCCAAAGGGCCTACGAGCTTTGTGATTGGTTTCAGGCCCAACCAGCTTAACCCCGCCTTCTCTGATCGCGAGGAAGCGACGAAGCCGATTGGAGGAAGGAGAAATGAGACCACGCCCCTTCTCCTGCTTTTTTCTTTAATGAAATGACTAAGCCGCCGTTGGAGGAGAAGGTTTTGGCGCCAAAAGCCTTGAACGGAGCGGAAAAGACGCAGGAGGCGGAAAGGCTTAAGATGGCGGCTGCCAGTACGGCAACGCGGAGAGGCGTGGGCTGCTGTCCTGTTGTTGTACCCACAACCACGACCTCTTCGCATGCATAGAAGGTCCCCAGGCATCCCACGCTCACCCACAACATTGACGCAGCGGCTTCTTTTGATTGTAAAAAACTGCATGGGAAATCAGAAGTCTAGATAGGGTGCGCTTAACCCCTCCATAAAGGAAATTGCATTGTGCGGAGATGCACCCAGTGCCAGATTTATGTATAAGCTAAACAAACTATAGCTTAGGGACTCAGTCTCTTGGGGGCCCCCAAAAAAATTAAAGAAAAAATTATGTAGAGTTCTAAAATATAAAATTAATTTTAAAAAACAAAAACCTACATACAGCAACAGTGTTTGGTGTTGCGTAGGCTCCTATGATGTAAGTCATGGGCCCCGCCTGCTAGCCTGCTCCCTAAAATTTCACTGGTTTGCTCATTTCTATAAATAGGGTGCCTACATTCTGCATGGACTGGTTGCATAGCAGCATGTGCAAATAGCTTAGATACCTATTACGTCCATAAATTACCATATGAAGGCAGCCCTGTTTAGGGAAGCTTTTAATGCTTAATAGACTATTGTATTTTGATATTTTGTTGGAAGCCGCCGAGAGTGGCTGGGGAAACCCAGCCAGATGGGCGGGGTATAAATAATAAATGATGATGATGATGCATACAGTATATTTAACACAAAAAACAGCAACAATTTGTTACTGACAAAAGGACAGCTGGACATATAAAGGGCTCCATTACCTTCAGTAGCTTAGGGTCTCATCAAACCTAAATCCGGCCCTGGTTCCCACCACCGCCACCGCCACGACCCCATCATATACATAGAAGGTACCCAGGCACCCAATGCTCACCCACAACATTGACACAGCGGCTTCTTTTGATTGTAAAAAGAAGTCTGGCAAATCAGAAGTCTAAATAGGCAGCGCTTTCCCCTCCATAGAGGAAATTGTATTGTGTGGAGATTCACCTGCTGAATCTGCCACCTTCCTCATGTGTCCCATACTTTGAGCAGCCTGCCCCCTTGCAGACCACCCAAGCTGAGTGCCCATGAAGCTATGTGAGAGGCATCAAGAGTGTTCAAACCCCCAGTCAGCCATGGAACTCATGGAATCATAGTTGGAAGGCACCCCAGGGGTCATCTAGTCCAACCCCCTGCAATGCAGGAAACTCAAAACACAACCCTCCACCCCACCCCGCCAATTTGAAACCACACCAGATCCTGCTTAATAAATAACAATGCCGAATAAAAGGCTACCTAGTAAATAATACTGGTGTACCAGGCAGGACTGTGTCAAAACTGCAACAAAATATGTGATGTGTTTTTAACATCCAAATGCTACTGTGCAAATTGTGTTTGATACTGTACAGTCCTCATTCTTCCGTACGTGTAATGCTCAGGCCTCGTCTGAAGGTGGAGCTGGCTTTAAAGAAGAGTGCTTACAAATTTGTGTTCTCTGGAAAAGTACGGTACTTTAAGGACTAGACTTGAGAGGTGCAAAAACATTTGTAAAGAAATTATCTGTGCATGGTGAATTTACAGTGACTGCTGAAGTTACAGGGCTGATGGCCTGTTCTCCCTTTTGCAGTGAAATTGCTTTTTACCAGCATTCAAGACGCCATGCCACTGGCGAAATGCTATTCTCCTCTTCTCCAGCATGTTAACTGTGGTGCGGTTACTTAGCCCTGCTCAAGTCTGTACTGTTACTTAGTACAAAAGAGTTAATGGAAAGAATCAGATTGAGGCATTGTTGTCTCCTCATATGATCTTCTAGGAAAATAACAAAAGTTACTGTTCTCCATTCCGAAACCACTATTTTTTAATTAGACAAATCCATGTAAATACAGAATCTCAAGGGTATGACTCCCTAGGCTTTTTCTGCTGCTCAGTTTCATATAATAGGCATGCTATTATCAATGCAATCTTCAATTAGGTTTTGGGCAGGGGAAATAAAATTGGCATCTAAAGTTGAAATCCCAATATCTTTAGGAGTTAATTCAAGATGCGTACTTGAGTCAAGACCACTTGGGACAGATCAACACCTTTCAGCAACTGTAGCAGAGTGGGTTAAGAATTCAAGCCGTTTTTCTCCCATTTGTGCGATGGATGTTAAGCACTATTAATTGGTGTCCGTCATACACATAGCAGAGATACTAATTTGTGTGATGAAACTTAGATTAGAGTCAGTTGGTATGGTCATGTGAATGATCATTTAATAATGTTAGGATTGCAGCTATAGTTCAGTATGAAAGATTTCTGGATTATTTATTTGTTGGTTGTACAAATACTTGTAAACTAATTTCTGTTGTTTGAGCTCTGCAGACACCATCACTTGGCTATGTGTTTTGTCATTCTTCTTTGGTAACCTAGAAATTTGTTAACATTTTCCTTGGCCAAACTGTGGTAAAGTAACTGTTGCCAATACAGTCAAACATCGGTTGTCAAACGTAATCTGTTCCGGAAGCCTGTTCGGCTTCTGAAATGTTCAACAACTGAGACGCAGCTTCTGATTGGTTGCAGGAGTTTCCTGCACTCAAGCAGAAGCCGCGTCGCATGTTCAGCTTCCGAAAAACATTCAAAAACCGGAGCATTTACTTCCGGGTTTTTGGTGTTTGGGAGCCAAAACGTTCCAAAACGGAGGCATTCGGGAGCATTGACTGTATTGCAAATAACTAATTCTCCTTTACAGACATGAACTAGTATACACAATAGCATTAACATTACATTTATGATTAATAAACACATTTCTTGATTACAGGTGCTTGTGAAGCAACACATCACCCTGTTCCTAAAAACTGGATGTCAATCCTAGCTTTCCAGAGATTTTACAAAGAACTAATTTGCAAATAATACCAGTGGACTTACTACAAACTACAAGTTAACCACAAATTGTCCCACAGACTATCAAGCAAGCTTGTTTCTCCAAAATTTAGTTATGTTTCTAGATGCTCTTGCCTTGTAACTTTGTAGTTTAATGAGTGTCTATGGTGTGGGTGGCTAAACAAACTATGGTTAATTAAGGGTGATGGGTTTGCATATAATACTATCATTAAAACTAGCCAAGGTTCATAAATTAACAGCAAACTGTGGATTCAGATCATGATTTACTGACAGTAAACAAACCAGTGAAGCCACGGGGCACTTAATGATAAGCCATGATATAATAACCATGGCTTAGTGTCATGTGCAAACTTGACCAGTGCTGAGCACACTGTTCCTGCGTTTTTTTCCCCAAATAAGAAATTGTGGGTTATTATTTTGTTTGGTACTGTGTTAAATATTTTTGTGTTTTTATATTGTAAACTGCCCTGTGATCCTTGGGTGAAGGGCAGTATAGAAATAAAATAAATAAAATAAACAAAGATTCAACAGTTTTGCCTTTAGACACAAAGGTAAGTTAATTTTAAGGCTGAGCACTGATCAGCCCAATATCCTTTCAGCATCAGTTAATATAGTACACAGGAAAAGAAAAATGCTCTACTCACGATTTGATAAAACATTAAAATCAGAAGGATACAGTTCATTCTACTCATAGGGAGGTTTAATGATTGAGCACATAATTTATAAAAGGCAAGTTACAGATGCAAGAGAATATATTCCTCCCCCCAAAAAAATACAGGACCGAGGTACAAATGCATTTCAAAAACAAACATCATTACATAAAACAGAAACATTATTACATAAAATCATAGTTTGAGCAATGCATTTTTGTCTCAGGATAAGGAGAAGCAAGCAACACAACATTGGACCAGCTTCGTGCCCATCAGATATTTTGGACTGCAACTCCCATCATCCTCAGCCAGCATGTGGCAGCTAGGGCTGATGGGACTTGTAGTCCAAAATATCAGGGAAGGGGCATCAGGTTGCTGAAGTCTGCAGTAGACAGTACTATGACACAACACTAGGCAAAGTACCAGGAGCAACATTTATTCCTCGGTTGTCCCGGCTGGCAAGTTATCAGTCTTTATGGCTCCCTCTCGCATTTCAATATCTTTAGAAATGTTTGCCGCACCAGCATTTGATTTGACTTTCTAAAGTCTTAAGAGTCTTTTCATGTCATTTGTCAAGTTAGTGATGTGAGAACAGCTGAGCTCAGATCGCCCAAACTAGGCCATCTAAGGAGGCTTTCTTCCACAAGGGAAAGGTTTGTTAGTTCAGGATGAGGCAGGTGCTGGTGAAAGACATGGCTGAGGTTCCTTCTGCTCACATGGCATACAAGCCCACACCGACTGTTGTTGCCAAGAAGAAGATGGCGAGAGCCCAACGCAGGAGCGGCGTGCTGGGTAGCATCTGCTGATGCCTCATCTGCACACGGTCACTTTCCTTTGGACCTATATTAAGAGAATGGAAATTGGTCAGGTTGGGAGCTTCGTTTCTAGAACATTCAGCAATGCTTCAGCCACGCTGATGACATCACTGGGTGCGAGGCAGGTACACTGAGCAGAGCAGCCACCAGAGATTAATGATACAGGAAGATAATATTACAGAGCACTGGTGCAGTTGAGCCAGCTGGGTGGACACTCACCTTGCAAGCGGGTGGTTACAGAAAGCAAAAGTTTCCATAAAAGGGAGAGCCAGCATAGCGACTTTGCGTTTCAGAACTATAAGGCTTGCAGCCCTACATGTGCATCTACAGGCATAAATCTCATTCAACTAGGTGGAATCTTATTTCGTTTAAAGAACTGTGCTGTGCATTCTGCAGCACAGAAATCCTAGGGAGCTGGGTGGAAGGAGGGATTGTGAGAGAAGGAGAGACTTTTAAAATAACACTTTGGCCTCTTCAGCTAACCAGGTGTCCTGGGGCTCTTAGGAGGCTGCACCCCCTGCCTCTTAGGAAGTTCATCATGGCAAAGGGGACATCCATCTGACCCCATCTGGTAGCCTATGAAGCCACAGTTGCTTCAGAGCTTGTTTTCCTCTTCCTACCCCATTCCTTTTTCCTTTTATATCATGTATATTAAATTCTGAGGCTGTGAGCCTTTCTTATCTTTTGATATATATATATACACAACACTGAAGCACCTCATAAGAATTTATTAATGATAACTGCAGGGTCCACACACATTTTCTAATGGAACATGGCTATGATAGGAATCACTCCTCTTTCCATTACAGTGGTTCCTCGGGTTAAGAACTTAATTCGTTCTGGAGGTCTGTTCTTAACCTGAAACTGTTCTTAACCTGAAGCACCACTTTAGCTAATGGGGCCTCCCACTGCCGCTGCGCAATTTCTGTTCTCATCCTGAAGCAAAGTTCTTAACCCAAGGTACTATTTCTGGGTTAGCAGAGTGTGTAACCTGAAGCGTCTGTATCCTCAAGAGTCTGTAACCTGAGGTACCACTGTATTTAGAAGATCCAAGGGGAAACGGAGCTTAAAAGGAAAGGAGCTTGCCTTGGGAGCATAGTAGGCAGGGTCAGAAGCCAGGCTACTACTGCCTGTCATGGGCATCACAAATGGCTGCCCCTGATGGCGAGGCCCATGCCAGCACAAATATCTGTCTTGGGAAAGTGCTTAGCTTACCTGATACCCTGGAGGGCTGCTGCCAGGCAGTGTAATGGGAAGAACTAAGCTAAATGGATCAGTGTTCTGATAAGGCAGATTCCTAGGATGATTCCTGCAATCGATGTGGCTAGAAGATGAGGAATGGCTCAAATTAAGAAGTTATCTTACTGTGAGTTCTGTTGATTCCTCTTGTGTGGAGGTCTAGTTTTGGTTCCTCAAGGCGGAGGTTTTCTGTGGTTTGCCCTTGGCTTGTCAGTCTCTGCAACTCCTTGAACACCTGAGATAGATCACCGTTTTGTTACTGAAAAGCACTCTATCCCTTTTTAGGATTTTGCAAACCACCACCACCACCACAACAACCCATCTTAATAAAGTTTGAAGGTCCTCCAATCCTCCTCACTTGCTTTCATCTTTATATTGGAGCATGTGAACATCTACCTTTCCTTATAAACCTGCCGAGAAACACTGATCAAATTTTCCAGTGCGTATAATGTACAAAGTGTATGAATGCTGGTCCTTGCATACCTGTGTGTTCGTATCCCTATGTGAGTAAGTTGCAAATGAAGAAAGATGTAGGGACAGCACCAGTTGCATCAGGAAGCTGGGCTGTGTACACACCACACATTTCCCCTCTAGGATCCTGGGAACTGTAGTTTGTTAAGGGTGTAGTTTGTTAAGAATTGTAGCATTGTGAAGGGTAAACTGCAGTTCCTAGGATCCTCTGTGAAGGATGTTCTTTAAGTGGTTGGTGTGTGTGCAGCCAAACAAAAAGTGAGCTAGCTTTAGTTTAAGCCCTCCAGACTGAAGAAAGTTTTGATCTTAATGGGATTAGAACTTCTTAGTTCCTTCTGGAGAGGGAATGAAATAATAAACCAGGCCATCCAGCAACTGCGTATGTACTTAGTTCTTAAATGCTCGCTGACAAATGTTGATCCTGTTGTTGTTTAAAATTAATTTGAAGGTTGGAAGAGCCGGACTCAAGATAAATCACAACCTGCCAGCAATCTTAAAGACCATTCAGGACAGACTTAAATAGCTGCTGTGCGTTTTAGAATTTTCAAAAGTACTGTGCCCACCACTTTTTGTCCCAACAAACCTTTGTATAACCTGTGATCCTATGGATGTAAAAGTAACTTAGAGCAACCATGTCTACTCAATTATCCTTAATTTAGTGGGGCTTACTTCCAAGTAAGTGGAGTTAGGATTTCAGCCTTACAGTTCAATCCTATAAATGTCTATTTAGATGTAAGTGACACTGATTTTAATGGGGCTAACTCCCAGGGAAGTTGATGTAGCCTGCAAAGAATGTTCCGAATTAACATTTTAATACTGGAACAAGTATTAGGTATTTATGACACTGTTTCTGTTTGGATTTTTTCTAATAGACCAACACAGCTGCCTGCATTTTTTGTTCTCAGACCGGCTTCTACCATACCCCATTACCAATATCATAATCATCTCCTATTTTTTCTCTTTTTGTTCAACACTGAGGCTAAGGAAAAGCTGTACAAAAGTTAGTTTATTGCTTTGTAATTGATTCTACTTAAAAAAATGCCTTATTTAAATGACCCTGATTCACCTTACAAAAATAAATCTCTAATCAGAAGAAGCTCGGTCAGCTCTTAGAAATGTTCACCATCTCCTAAGAGTGTCAACAGAAATGTTATTGTGACTTTCAAGAGAGTTATGGGCCTCATGGCAAGACTGTGTAGCCAGCCGATTACTCACTTCTATATTCAGCAGGAAAGATCTCTTGGCCTCCTCAAGTATTCTCTCCTCAGTAGCTGAGTCCATGGGGAGACTGTTCATCCGCGCTCGATACAGCTGCTTGAACTTGCTGATGTTAGTGACTCCAGGGAAGTTGAAGAACGACAGCCCTTCTCCAGTGCTGGGCAGATGGAACATTTTCTGAGCGATCTTCTTCAGAATCTGACCCCCGGACAAATCTCCCAAGTATCGCGTGTAAGCATGGGCCACCAAAAGCTCAGGTTCGTACTGGCCCACGTGGTGTAGCCTGTCCACATATTTCTGAGTTGCCTCATGACACTGGATCTCCTTCCTCCATGTGGGGCCATAGAAATACTCCAAGTCTTCCTCCAAAGCTGCCCTGCGATTGAGCTCATTTGGGAAATAAACAGGGGCATAGACTGGGTTGTCCTTATTCCGCTCAGACTCTTTCTCCAGGGCAACATAGACGTAGTACAGAGAAGCCAGGTACAGCTGAAACAAAGGATGGAAGGGAGGGGAGAAGCTTAGCTGCAAAGTCTTCCTTTGGCCATACAGTGGGGTAGGAGAGCTGAAAATAATGCCAATATATTTTGCATCTGGCAACCAATGTGCCCCTTTGGTTTCAGATAGTACATGGGTAGAAGAGTCTAAAAAGCCCAGGACACAAATTTTCACGGCCCTCTAGCGGCTATGGTGGCTCATTTACCAGAAGTCATGTATTTGGCATTAACTCTGGAAGCGTATACTAGATTCTGACAAAATTAAGCCTCCTGATGTATATTGTGCTCTGATGTATATTGTGCTCCAGGAGGCTTAGTTTGGTCAGAATATACACTTCTATGTAGAGAACCTATTGTGTTCAACCCCTGGCACATCAGACTTGAATTAGATGGGATGGCAGTAGTTCCATGTGCTTAAACATGGAGTGCAGGGCTGGACATACCATGCAATGCTGGCTTTGCCCTAGCAGAAAACATTTCCATTTGCACAAGGTGGGGCACCCAGTTTCCATCGATCTCTCTTAACTTTGGGCCGCAGTGGGTAGGGGGAATGATAAAAACTAAGTTGTTGCTGCACTTGGATCCTGCCTGTAGGCTAAGGTTACCAGGTTTTTTTCAATGAATCCAGGGACACTTTTCAACTTCAATGGATTTTGTATAGGGACTGATTTGTAAATCCGGGGACTGTCCCTGGGAAACAGGAACATCTGGTAACCTTACGTAGGCGTCTCATAGGCATCCAGTTGATCACTGTGAGAACAGGAAGCCGGACTAGTTGAGACATTGGTCAGATCTATTTGGGCTCTTCTTATGAGTGCCCCACCTTGTGCAGGTGAATTTTCCATCAGCAAAAAGCCACCACTGGATACAACACAGCAAATCTGTCAAATCCACCAGCACCTTCCTTTATAGAAGCAATTGGACTTATTTCTACGTTGCTGCTTTACAAACTCTCTGGGAAAGTACTTTTTGTCCCTGTTGCAAATACAAAACGCACACACAACTAAATACATTTTAAACATTAACTAAGTTCCATGAAAGATTTGAGGTGCTTCCAGACTGTTGATATGTTGTGGGTTCAAACACATTCCAGTAAATTCAGATTGCACCATGACAGTCAATATGGAGCAAAGCCCACTCTCTCTCTTCCATCCTCCAAATCAGATAATTTTGCCATAAGGTTAAGTGGTGGGAAGAAATGCACCGGAAATTCTGGAGTAATATTTGCATGATGCAAGGTCATCTAACGACTCCACAAACAGATGTTCACTGAAGCCAATATATAACCACCCCACAAACTTTGTGCAAACAATTCAAGATGAATGCTTGATGAACAGGTTGCCTGGAAGTGACCCTGGCCTAGCTAAACACAGTAAGCAAGGCAGTGCAGCAACGAATTGCCCAACCATTAGAGGAAAGTACTTTGAGACCCACACTCAAAAGGGCTCTCACATGGAAGTTATGTTTCATAGCTGCATGATTCCCATTCATCTCAATAGTAACTGTGGCTAATAACACATCCCTTCTACAGCTTCTTTTGACCTCAGTTCAGCATCTGTGCAGGCAAGGAGAATGCAAAGGACATGCACTGTGGGTGAGAGAGATTCTAGCACTAGTTTAGCTGTCTGGACTGTACATCCCATTCTGGATCCCTGTACTCTATGTGATGGTTATGGCACAGTTGGGCAAAAGAGCAACACAGTGGGATGCAGCCGCCAGTATGAACTGGGATAGCTCAGTCAGTAGAGCATGAGACTCTTAATCTCCAGGTTGTAGGTTGGAGCCCCACGTTGGGCAAAAGATTCCTGCATTGCAGGGGGTTGGACTAGGTAACCCTCACGGTCCCTTTCAACTCTACAATTCTATGATTCTAAGGTCAAATAGAGATGGTGCATCTGAGCCTGTTCACAACTGCCTTATGAACACACCCTAAATTCCTTCACTCAAAAGTCAACCAGCAGTGCAGACTATTATTGCACTTCCTGGATGGCGACTGGGTGTGCATTTTGACCTATATAAGGCCCTTTAAGACCTGGATTTCCACACATCTGAGAAGCGGTTGCCTTCTAAGAGGCCCATTGTGAGCTTCCACAAAGTGACCAAGAGCAAAAATTTGACACCAAACACATGTCAAATGGTTTCTCTCTCCTTCTCTCTCTCTCTCTCTCTCTCTCTCTCTCTCTCTCTCTCTCTCTCTCCCCACATTTGTGTGATCGCCTTCCCTTGACATGGATTTATATGACTGATTATCTTTTGGAACTTGAGGGAGGGCCACAGCTTCGGGATAGAGGAATTGACTTGTGGACAGGAAGTCTCAGATTCAATCCCTGCCATCTGCAAATAGAGCTGAGAGAGACTTCCTGTCTGAAACCATAGAGAACGCCTGTCAATGTAGACAGTTCTGCGCTTGGTCTGGCCCAGTATAGGACACATCCCTATGTTCCTAAGCACCAAAATTGGTTTGGTTTTCATGGTTGAGATCAGTATCTTCTGCTTCAGTACGTGTGTGTGTGTGTGTGTGTGTGTATAACATTTCAGAGAGTAATGGCTTGTTGAACCAACTCTTTATGACCTGCCATCTTTATGCTCTCCCTGCCCACTACATTGGTCTGTTGTAAGAGAAACCAGCCGATCGACAAAGAACGGAAATCTCATGGCAATTATAACTGTGTTTTTGCTGGGTAATGTACAAGTCACCTCTCCAGAATTTCACCATGGCTGCTACTACCTCTCTCCCCCACCCCCTTGGCTTTGCTCAATCTGTGTTTGTGCTTCGTGCCACCTCATTCGGGACTTACGCCTAATAATTACCTCTAACTGGTTATACTAGAAGGTTCAGCTCATTAGCATTTGTTTAATAAGCTAGTTCCAGTAGCTCAGACGGGCACACTTGGAAGGCATATTTTGCTCAAGTTCCGAAATGAACCCAGAAAATTATGCCCTTGCCTGCGGCGTGAAACAGAATGAAAATACAGCAGTTCAACAATGCACGCCCAGGAAATAAAAAAAGTGCAGTTTCTGTGAGGTCAGAGAAGGGCTAGGAAATCTTTCTATCAAGAGCTACAATCCCTTGGGAGTGATCTGTCAGGGCTCACACTGTCGCAGTGGGGAAAGCTGTAGTGAGTGGGGGCTAGAGGAAAAAGTGGGATGGATGGACAGCCCATCTTCTCTCTTTTCGTCACCCCTTTTCTCTCTCAGTGTGCCCCCCTCTTCTGCTCTCTTTCTGCCCCTCCTCTCCTTCCTCCCCCCTCTTTTCCCCCACTTCCTTCCCCTGCCCCAGTGGACTGCTAGGGGAAGGTCAGATTGCTCTTGCCATGGCAGAGGTCTGAAGGGATCATTTGTTGATGGTTTCTGTTCCTCTTTCTCCTCTTCCTTCCATTGCTTTCTCTATACCAGTGTTTCTCAACCTTGGGTCCCCAGATGTTGTTGGACTACAACTCCCATCATCCCTGAGCTCTAGCCTTGCTAGCTAAGGATGATGGGAGTTGTAGTTCAACAAGTCACAGATTGACTGATTTCATAAAACGTATATCCCACTGGATTGTAAAACAAGACTCTTCGAGGTGTTTAAAGTCTTCCCCCCCCCCCGCCCCCCGCGCCCCCCCTCTTGAATAAAAACTCAGGCATAGTACCTTGAATTCATGAAGTGACATCTGTCCCTTCTGGAACCGCATCATGAAATCTGTGGTCTCTGCCTGCTCATGCACCTCTTTGGTGCTTTCTTTCAGGGCTTCTGACAGGTCCTGAGGCATTCTGGCGGGGGAGGGAAACAAATTCAGTGTTAACTTAAGCATCTTGAATACCAGCACTTTTGCACAGAAGTAAACTGGCAGTCTGTGGCAAAGCAGGATAAATTCACATCCTCAGCTCCTGACAAGAAAATGGACCCCTTTGTTCTTCTGCAAGGGGCTGCAAACACACCATATAATTAAAGTACATTTCCCCCCTCCAAGAATTCTGGGAACTGTAGTTTACCCACCACAGAACTACACTTCCCAGCATCTTTAACAAGCTACGGTTCCCAGGATTCTTGGGAAAGGAGATATTCTGAATGTGCTTTGAATGTTTGGTGTCTATGCAACTAGAAATATGCAATTCAGATACCACCCCCCCAAAAGTGGCATGCCTCTGAACAACAAAGTCTTTAACAAATAAGAAATGTATACTGATATAATAAGCTTTCATGAGTAGTCTAATTCTTCATACACATTAAACGTTAGCCTCAGTTGTCAGGTGTTACATGCATGCAGGTGTCAAGAGAAACCGTGATGCCATATAACACTAAAAGTACAAATGAAAAAGCACTCTACTCATGAGATTTCTTCTGCACTTCACCACAAGGTCCCAGTTTGAAAAATAAAATAAAGCCATTCCACAGCAAAATCAAAACATCTGACAATAGAGGTAGGTCCCACAAAATGACATACATTTCAAACACACTGCTCCACAGAGAATCCTGGGATCTATAGTTTGTTATTTGGGAACTGTAGTTCTGTACAGATTCCCATGATTCCTCGGGAAAAATAATGCGCGTAAGATGTACGGTGTATATGCAACCAGAGGCCAAGGTAAAGAGGAGCATCTTCAGCATGTGATGGAAGCCATACCAATGAAGGTCCCAGACGGCACACATCTGGGTGAGAAGGGTGTCCAACAGTGCTGGGTACTGCCACAGAGAATGCCCTCTCCTGGGCAACACACACACCACACTTCCGAGGATGCTGGACCTACCAAGAGCCTCCCTCCCTCCCTCCCTGCTAATCGTAACACCTAAGAGAGTCTGTGTAAACTCCTTCGAAGGATTGTCTCCAGCCCAGGATTGCCACTCACCTTGCAGCGCGCTGTGCCATTCTCCTCGCTTTGTTATTCTGCGGCCGCTCTCTTTCTTCTCTTCCTCTTCACTCTCGGCTCCTTGCTTCCTTTCTCTCCAGAGTTTGAGAAGCTACTGAGTTAGGCATCTGGTCTCCCCGCATCTTTCTTTATACTTTTGCTCCGAGGTCACGTGCTGAGCCCGGGGAACATCTGACCTCACCGTACAGTTCTCTTTCACCACGCACATGCACGCGCACATACTCCCCTCGATGAGGAAGCTGAACCCGTCCCTCTTCTTCCTCCTCTGGGAAAGGGAGGGAGGAGGGAGAGTCAGCTGACGCAGCTTAACAACTAAGCACAACAACAGGATGTCAAGTGAGAGACATCTCTCTCAAGAATCCTGGGCATTTTGCCCAGGCTGGTTTTAACTCCTTGTCTTCCATCTAAGTCAGGTTAACCTGGAATATTCTCAAGTATGGAATACTAGTACAATGACTCGTGAGTATCTGCCACTGCTTTCATGCAAACACTGGGGAGAAACAGCTTTTCGGTGCATTAAGTATTTTTTTTTTAATCAATATGATGATTCATTTATTAATTGTGTTCCCCACCCTTCAGAACTATAGCTCAGTAGCAGAGCATCTGCCTTGGAGCCTCAGGTTCAATTTATGGCATCTCTGGGTACAGCTGGGAATGTTGACCCCCCAAAAAACCCTGAAGAATCAGGAAATGCCATGCTCTCTGTTCCAGCACGCAATGAGATCCTCAGTTTTCCCTGATTAACCCCCTGATGTTTACTTTGGAACAAAAGTGACCATGAGTTCAGTGGGGATGATTCCTATCACACCAACCCCGCCAGGAAGACGGATGGGGAGATACAGTGGTACCTCGGGTTACATACACTTCAGGTTACATACGCTTCAGGTTACACACTCCGCTAACCCAGAAATAGTGCTTCAGGGTAAGAACTTTGCTTCAGGATAAGAACAGAAATTGGGGTCCAATGGCGCAGCGGCAGCAGGAGGCCCCATTAGCTAAAGTGGTGCTTCAGGTTAAGTACAGTTTCTGGTTAAGAACGGACCTCTGGAACGAATTAAGTACTTAACCCGAGGTACCACTGTACTTGTATCTCAGCTTTGCAAATAGAGAAACTGAAGGGTTTAATTTTTTTTTTAAAAAAATCATTTTTAAACAAAATACTAACAACCTAAAATGTTTGCTAATATAGAGGCCTGCTTTCTAAGACCAGTAACCCCAGAGTCTAAAATCTGCACTACTGCTGATGGGCCATTTTCAGAAAATAAAGTATAATTGAATCAGAAAGTGAAATGAATAGTATTGTCAACTGGCCGGGGCAGGGCAGAGAGGAAACGAGCCTGACTTAATCTTGTTCCTTTCACTACAATTTTATCTATAGAAATATAAGACATTAGCCATGATGTTTAGAAGAAGTACAACCTCTGCGTATCAGACGTTGGGGACAAACAATGGGTCATTGTCTTCATGTCCTGCTTGTAGGCTTTCCTGAAGTATCTGGATAACTCAGAGGTGGGAAACTTGTGTGGCTCTCTGGATGCTGTTAGACTCCAGCTCCCATCGCCTCTGACCACTGGCCATGCTGACTGAGATTGTTGGGAGTTGAGAATTGATAATAACATCTGAAGGGTCACAGGTTCCCCATCTCTGGAATAGGCAGAAGACCTTTGGTCTGTTCCACTAAGACTAAGGGTACTGTGCTCTTGAAAATAAGTAGGAGATGCTTTTGAAGTAAGATAAGAAAGGTGGCAACTCTTCGCAGAAATTAATGACGGGAACCATGGAACACTGAGCAACATCATAATATAAGGTGGTTCATTGACTGATTGGTCCAATGTAGATGCGGGGCCTCTCCAATATTGACATGTCGAAAATGGCTAGCTGAAGATGTGCATTTTCATTTGTTTTGGCTTAAGAGGAAGGCATTTTGAGCCAAGTGGCTGGAATTTCGGAAGAGGCAAATGTGTTGACACTGCAGCTGACTCAGTCAAGCTTCTTCACTGCTTCACTTTTCTTCGCTGGACACAAGCAGATCATTCCAGAACACCATTTTGAATGCGCTCAGGTCTGTTGCATGACTAGCTAGCTGTCAGATGCTGAGCCATTCATTCCCTGTGTCAATGTCAGATTGCAATGCCATTCTGACCAAAAAAATTGTATATGGAACGAAAGGAGGCGCCATCTTGTCCTTTGCCTGAGGCGCCAAAATGTGGCAAGCAGTTCCGCCGCTGTGTTCGTTTTGCGTATAAAGTAAAATAATTATAACAGCACGGGATGTCACAAGAGACTGATGCATTCTATGAGCTGATATAGCGAAGTACTATATATGTTGATGACTGTCTAATGGTTCCATGTGAGAATGACCATGAAGGACAATTACCACGAAGTTCTGGAGAGATTCCAGTTTAGGAGCAGGAGCAGGGATCAGAGCCTACAAATGACAGCCTTCCTCACAGTTCACTTGACTCACATACTATTCGCTTTCAGGCATCGGATTTACCTCACAGAGCACCATCGTGTTTTCACAGGTGTTTCACTGGCATCACTCATCTATTCATCACAGCTGTCCAAGGTGTTCAATGTGACAGCAGTTTCCCCACTTCAATATGTAGGGACAGAGAAAGAGCAGTATGGGGGAAATAGGGTATAAAACCTGTGCTGTCACAAAGACCCCGCATTTATCAGGATTTAAGAATAATTCCAGTGTGGTGTAGGCAACTGATAGAACAGAGTCTGGGAAGCTCAGGTCTGGGGGGTGGGGGGCAAATGAAGCTCTTGAAGCTTCTCTGTACAGTGGTACCTCGGGTTACATATGCTTCAGGTTACAGACTCCACTAACCCAGAAATAGTACCTTGGGTTAAGAACTTTGCTTCAGGATGAGAACAGAAATTGTGCTCCAGCGGCGCAGCGGCAGCAGGAGGCCCCATTAGCTAAAGTCGTGCTTCAGGTTAAGTACAATTTCAGGTTAAGAACGGACCTCCAGAACGAATTAAGTACTCAACCTGAGGTACCACTGTATGGGCGTAGCCAAGGGGGTGCAGGGGGCAGCTGCCCCCTAGATCAAATAAAACAATAGAAATACTTAACTAACTGACCAACCATGACGGTTCTGCCCCCTAACAAAGTCCTACCCCCCCAATCCTGGCTATGCCCATGCTTCTCTGCTGGTCCTCAGGACTCCCCTCACTGGCCCTTCTTTCCAGCCTCTTTGTGTGTTCATGCCCAGCTAGAATGTGTCTCTGAACTTTAATCATTCCTCCTGCTTGCCTGGATGGAAGCTTAGAGAGGAGTATGTGAGTCTGTGTAGAAACCAGCCTACTGCACAGACTTTAGGATCACCAGGAGTTGAGGAAATATGCCTCTTTCCACCTGCACCAACCAGCGGTTTTTGTGTGACAGAAAGATATACACCATAATGCAAAGCAGTGATGAGACAGTATGCTTAGTGAACAGCATGTATGCCTTTGGTGACTCCCAGTATCACCAACCGCACCCCCCATGATGCTCAACAGTACCCATTGCTTTGCTGAACTTTCTCCCCTCATCGAGTTGTTGAAGGCACAGCACCTTACCATAAATAAAAATAAAATAAATCCAGTTGGTAGAGCATGAGAGTCATGGCTTCGGGCCCCATGTTGGGCAAAAAATTCCTGCATTGCAGGGGTTAGACTAGATGCCTCTTGTTGTCCCTTCCAACTCTACAATTCTATTATTCTAAATCTGACAGATCTCTGAAAAAATGACCACAGTATTTCTGCACAATAATATTTCCCTAAATTATCATTATTGTTTTTCCTTTAGAAAGCTTCAGATTGCCTACATTAGGTTTTCATTTAAAGACTGCCCTGGCCCCCATTTCTTTAGCTTCGCCATTGTTACAAGGCTAGATGTTCCTGGACTGTACACTGGGACTTACATGCAACGACATTACCAGTTATAGCACATGACAGTAAATCTGAAAGTCAGCCTTAAGTTACCTCTGAGACTGGCTGTATCTTTTCCAGCTTCAGGGAACAATGCCAGAGGTTAGTCTCGGAGAGGGATGAATGTATTACTCAGCAAAAGCAATGCCTTCCTTATAAGGGAACATCGTGACACAGCAAAATGTGCTGCTAAAGCCTCAAAAGGAAATGCTGAATCAGAAAACAGAATGTCCAGCTGTGTGCAACAGGAAAAAACAACAGCTATTCTGAAAGCGGTAACAGATTTGTTCGTAGAGGCTGAAAGGCCTCCTTGTCAGTGCAAGGGAAATGCAAGAGGGAATGGACAAAGGTTAACAATTATTGAGTGAATTCAACAATTAAGAAAGCAGAACTAGTTTCACAAGTGTTTTGGTAGCACAATTATGTTTGCCCACAGCCAGGCAACTCACATGTTATACTCCTATGGGGCAGTCGTTTGTTTTTCTACAGACAGATCAAACTTTGAGCTTGATGTTATGGTTCACATGCCAGGAAAACAGTGAGGAATTCCAAGGACATTTTCCATTAGACATTTGTGTAGCAGATTGTGCTGAAAATGAAAGCTGGGATTCAAAGCAATCAGCTTTCTAGCCATCATGATAATTAACAAATCTGCCAGGACTGCTGAGAAGAGCAGAGGTTACAACATACCCCACTTTGCATGGCAAACTGTGTACTTACTCAGTGCTTGTCTATCTCCTCCAGTTCATGAGAAATCTACAAATGGTCTTTAATGTAATAAAAAGGTAAAGGTACCCCTGCCCGTCAGGGCCAGTTGTGACCGACTCTAGGGTTGCGCACTCATCTCGCTCAAGAGGCCGGGAGCTGGCGCTGTCCAAAGACACTTCCGGGTCACATGGCCAGCATGACGAAGCTGCATCTGGCGAGCCAGCACCAGCGCCGCACACGGAAACGCCGTTTACCTTCCCGCTAGAAAGTGGTCCCTATTTATCTACTTGCACTTAGGCGTGCTTTTGAAATGCTAGGTGGGCAGGAGCTGGGACCGAACGACGGGAGCTCACCCCGCCGCGGGGATTCAAACCGCCGACCTTTTGATCAGCAAGTCCTAGGCTCTGTGGTTTAACCCACAGCGCCACCCGCGTCCCTTTAATGTAATGCATTCAGTCAAACATTAAACAATGCATTCCATGAAATATAGACCATTTGATAGAGTATGTTTGCTACTGGTTGTGGCTTTCTCTATCATGGCTGAAGTCCCAAACTCATCTACTTGAAAGTAAATTACGGGAAAATTAATTGGATTTATGAATAAACACGGTTATATCAGGGTGTAAGAGGCTGTACCTGATCTCTTATTCTCACAGTGTAGAGAGGAGAGAGGAGCTGTGAAGTAATGATCATATATTTCAAATCAGGAAAGTTGTGGATTAGCACCTTCTTGCTCCAAGTCATCAAATCTTTGGGAAATGCTTGTATTAGTAATGGCCAATGGACCCCCAATTTGCACATTGGAAAGTTTCCCCTTCAGTCCCATACCACAGCAATAGTGCTTCCTGATGTGCTTCTCTCAATCTCCCTTTCCATCATAGTCCTGTACTTTGGCACTTGTTCTAGACCCCCATTCAGCAAAATGTGTGAGGACACAGAGTGTGTTAGCTTCATCCCAATGTCCTCCTGTTCATTGGACCCATCTCTCCACTCCTGATCTTCACACATTCAGAGATTCTTAATGTTTTCAGCTAAGTGCACTGGCGATCTCCCTTCAGACCATCAGGAGACTGGAGTTGGCAAGGCTGATGTGCAAGGGGGTGTTCAGGATCAGACAGGTGTTCATGGTGCCAATCACCTGAACACACCTATAATTTCAGTCATTATGGTCCATGTTCTAGTAGAACTGTAATTCCTGGGACCTTAGCAGAGCATCAAGCACATCCTTGCAATGCCTTCCCTTGGTTTGTTTCATTTGCACAAAACCAGCAGCGTTTTCCCCTCAGGAAACTGTCCAGATTAATCTAGCCAAGCCACTTTGCAGCCTGCTGTAACATACACATGTGAAAAACAGCCACAAGAACATCTCCTGTTAAGATAGGAGCCAGCATCTCCACTTGCAAAAGTGGTTTGATGCCTTGACAATGAATCTCCTGTTGGGAAGAAAAAGACCCAGGTGTGGCTCACTTGGTGGGTCAGAGTTGCATCAATAGTCTCCCAGCAGCAATGTTGCTGCGACTTAGTGAGTGGAAGCTGTGTGGATGTACTTGTGGGAGCAGCCAACAGGTTCTTCTAGTGCATCTTCTCAGTTTTGACCTTGCCACCACCTCAGTCCACCCCTCCTGGTTAAGTGCCAACAATACCACTGCTAGGAAGCGATTGTTGCTGTTCTGCACCATGGCATGAGCCACTCCTGGAGGGACCACATAGCTTAGTAGAGAGCTCATGTTTCTTTCCACACAGAAGGTTCCAGGTTCAGTCCCTGGCTTAGAAGGATCAGGCAGCAGGGGACATGGAAGACTTTTCCCCTTAGCTGCCAGAGAGCTGTTACCAGTCAGAACAGAATAGTATTGCAACAGACTGAGTTGGCAGCTGCCGGTCAGAATGAAATTGGCCAGATTGCTGGATCTGGCCTGAAACTACAATGCATACACACTATGCGTGCCCAAATGATTTTGATTAAATGAAAATAGATGGCGATCCCTTGGTTCACCTGTATAATATTTGTCAATCACTACATCATATAGGCTTCAGAGCATCTGAATCAGCTTAGATGGGAGGGCATGTGGTTCTGGAGTAGACTCACAGCAGATGTGAATACAGAGCCTAAGACTGGATTCAAGTCAATCAGTCATTGGCTTGGAACTGCCACAGATCACAAAGGCAGCTTGATAGGCGAGGCTCATTTTTGTGTAGGTGTGAGATCAGGAAAGTCATTGGAATGGGAAGGAGCATAGTGAGTTCTAAAGGGCTCCAAGGGAGGACAATAACCCTGCTCAGTTGGTCGAGCATGAGACTCTTAATCTCAGGGTTGTGGGTTAGAGCCCCAAGTTGGGCATTGCAGGGAGCTGGCCTAGATCGCCCTTGTGGTCCCTTCCAACTCTACAATTATATTATTCTACAAAATCAGGAAGCTGTTCCATTGCAAACTGGAGGTCAGGTCGTTGTGACTCCTTTAACTACTGCTTGTCCTGCCATACCAAGGAACACTATCCTTAAAGGTAAAGGGACCCCTGTCCATTAGGTCCAGTCGTGACCGACTCTGGGGTTGCGCGCTCATCTCGCTCTATAGGCCAAGGGAGCCAGTGTTTGTCCACAGCTTCTGGGTCATGTGGCCAGCATGACTAAGCCGCTTCTGGCAAACCAGAGCAGCGCACAGAAACACTGTTTACCTTCCCGCTGGAGCAGTACCTATTTATCTACTTGCACTTTGATGTGCTTTCAAACTGCTAGGTTGGCAGGAGCTGGGACCAAGCAACGGGAGCTCACCCTGTCGCGGGGATTCAAATTGCCGACCTTCTGATCGGCAAGTCTTAGGCTCTGTGGTTTAACCCACAGTGCCACCCGCGTCCCTACACTATCCTTAAGCAGGCTCAAAAACAAAAAGCATCTCTGATATGCCAGAAATGACCTTAATCCTAATGGCGGTATTAATGATGCATCTGGAGAGAAGAGAGCACACAATGAGTCCCAGGTAATTATTGCTTGTGTGATGCAGGTGCATATGAGACATCTCTGGAATGAGCTGATGTACACCTTGCTGATGTACACACACACATACACATACACACCAGTGACTCATCGTATTAACATATATGACAGAAGCTGGACTGATACACAATGCAGGAAACCGTCCTTCAGGGCTGTGCTCTGAAGATATAATAGGCATTGTTCTTGAAGACAGGGAATTTCTCTGGACATTTAGGCTCCAGCCGTATGGACTCTTACTCGGGACTTAAGCCCCACTGAACAGAACGTAACCAGGCAAAAGCCTTCGCTGTGAGCTGGAAAGTGGAAAAATGAACTGGGGCTAAGAGATCTGCTTTTTGTGCTTTTGAAATAGTAACATACACTTCTGGTTCTTACAGTACAACCCTAAGCATGTTTACTAAGAAGTAAGTCCTACTGAGTTCAGTAGGACTCAGTCCCAGGTAAATGTGTATAGTATGGCTTTCTTGTCTTCTCAGATTAACAACTTGCCTAAAGCAGAGGTAAGACACGCGAGAATAAAATATGGTTATTTTTTTGTGGAGGTTCATTTGTCTTTTCTTGTTTCTTGGTTTATATTTCATTTGTTCAAATTGCATTAGTTTTGAGTTCCATGAATTAGCATTTCATCTTAATATTTGCCTTGGAGTGTTTCTCCGCTAATTTCCCTTTTCAAAAGAAAATTGCTGCTCATGGACATCAGATACACACTTTAGTATACGTATTTTGCCAGAATAAAGTGCCAGTTTTGAGTGTGTTTAGGGTCATGCATTGTTTCAGAAAGGACAAATGAGGTAGATTCATGTTTAGATGTGAACTGAATTGAATTTCTAACCCAATCACTGGCTCTTTAATTCCATCTGTTGAGAACACAGAATGAGCTGTTGGTTTGCCTAGATGGCAATGGTGGCTGGATATAACGTTGCTGCAGATCTCTCACTCTTTCATGCCAGCTGAGCAAACATGTTCTTAAAAAAACAACCCTGTACTATTTGACTTGTCCTAAATTCAGGGACATATTAGACGTGACCTACTCAGAGTCACAAAAGTCATGACATTGTTTAGTAAATCTTTATAGCCGTCTTTCTTGACAAGTTCAGAATCCCTTAGAAAGCTTACAGTTCCTGCTCATGCTGCCTTGCATTAAGTGTGGAAGTCTGCCAGCTTATAAACCAATGCAACCCATCTCAGTTTTTTAAAAAAATAAATCTTTCAACAGAGAACACTACACAGTAAAAACTCTGTATAAGAAATAGGTGTAGTTTTAAGGAACAGAAAGAGTTAAAGGCACATCAATCAGATCGCTTGAAAAAATAGTTGTTTCTAGATCATTCTGAAGGTTTAAAAAAGAAGAAGGGATGTGAGCCAATGCATACAGCTGCAATCTCAGGAAAAGCAGCAGGAAACCATTTGATTCAATACAGGCTCACATGTTCTCACCACAGTGACTCAGCAAAAGTGGCCTCAAGACTGGAACAGCTTACTCAGCAAGTGCGGAGAGGCAAACAAAGCCTACCATGACACAGCAAGATGTAGAGACAGAGGCATGACTTGGAAGGTTCTTGAGAGGGTTAGTCAGCACAATTCAGACCATTAGCTCTTTCTCTGTGCATTGTGCTGTTGTTTTGTAGCTGGAACTCATAATGCAGAAAATATGGCTGAAGGGCTCCTCCAGATTGATGTGGGTTTTTTATGGGTCAGTAAAAAGGGAAGTCTTCCCAAATAGGAAGAGTTGGAACATGGGGATGAGTAGCAGAGCATCCATTTGTCCTAACTCCTTATTCCCCCGCCCCGACACTAATCCTGTACAATACATAAGGATCATGTTGTTACACCTCCCCTCTGGAGGAATCTTCTTTGGAAGTTGACTTGGAGCTCCTCAAGGCAGACAGCACAGAGGAGCAACCTGTGTCAAAGGGATTGTGAGGCACAGCAGGGGAATCGGGGACTTCAGGGGTCACAGCAGCTCAACTTCTTCCTCAGGACAAAGATAACCCCTTCACAGAATCAGCAGCAGAAGCTGAACAGCTGTCAAATCCTAAGGAGCACAGGCACTTAAAGGTGAAGTCTCAGCCAGACACTAGAAGACCGAGTGTGTGCCTGAGGAGCAACTCCTCCAGAGTAAATGTATATGTGAGTAAGCTTCACAGGTAAGATGAAATATGCAAGCCACACAGGTATCTTGTGTGTTCTGGGTGAAGCCTTGGAAGGTCAGGTTTCAAAGTCTTCTTCTTCCAGGCTCAGAGTGGTGGAACAACATCTCTGCACCTTGCCACCTTGATGGTCACTAGACCACCCCTTGTTTGGACCGTGGACTGTAAGAACGTAAGGTGGGCCCTGCAGGGTTAGGCCAATGGTCCGTCTAGTCCAGCATCCTGTTCTCACAGTGGCCTATCAGATGCCTATGGGAAGCCCCAAAGCAGAACCTGGGAGCAAAGCATTTTCCCTGTGATTCCCAGTGCTTGCCATTTAGTGGAGTTGGAACATAGCCATCCAAGCTAGTAGCCTCTGAGAGCTTTATCCTCCAGATTGCTTGTGGACCTCACTTCTTGTGCTAAAGAACTGCTTCTTGTCCTTCCTTCTTCTTTCACCCTCCCATTTAGACTCCAGACTATGGAATGGCTCTTATTCTTGGACTTTCTCTATTAACTCTTAGCTGCTCACCTTGAGGCTTGGTCAACTAATCTTGGGCCATCATGAAATAATGATCCAGTTCTATGTGGATCATACAAGAGAAGAGGGGGAAATGACCTCGCTGTGGGTTAAAAACGGTCATGTGAACTCAGCCCTAAGAGTTCCACTGGCAAAAATAAGAAGAGGAAATCATTTCCACTACAAGCAGCAGTTATGTGAAAACGCAAGGGAATATACTGATGGACATATCACAAAAATTGATACTATCAGCAGTTTCTATTGAGTTCCAGTTCCACTCAGATATGCTCAGCACTTCTAACAGTGGCAGACCATGGCATCTCAGATGTCAGTGGCACTCTGTGCGGCGCCAAAATCTGCCCCCTCCCCAATGCCTCTTGCCTTCCATTGAAGTAATAGTGACAAAGCCTGCTCTGGCGTCCCAGAAATTCCATGCCCAGTGCGATTGCATTGGCTGCACTCCCCAAGAGATGCCTCTGCTTCTGAAAAGCTAGGAGATAAATATCCAGTATTTAGGACTGGTGCAAAATGGGATAGTCTGGAGTGCCTAGAGTAGACTGTTCCACTTTAGACTGTAGGGAAGTCGTAAGACCTGAAGTCTGAAATGGTGTAGACCATTCAACTCTTTTCAGATTGTTACCACCTCATTCTCTTGCATATGTAGGTAACGGTAAAGGACCCTTGTATGTTTAAGTCCAGTCAAAGGCAACTATGGGGTGAGGCGCTCATCTTGCTTTTCAGGCCGAGGGAGCCAATGTTTGTCCATAGATAGCTTTCCGGGTCATGTGGCCAGCATGACTAAACCGCTACTAGCACACGGAGGACTGTGACAAGTGCCAGAGCACATGGAAACCTTCCCTCCACAGCGGTACCTATTTATCTACTTGCACTGGTACGCTTTTGAACTGCTAGGGTGGCAGAAGCTGGGACAGAGCAACAGGAGCTCACCCCGTTGTGGGGATTTGAACTGCCGACCTTTCAACTGGCAAACCCAAGAGGCTCAGTGGTTTAGACCACAGCATATGTAGAAGAGACTGAGATTGAATAAAATGCGTAACAGCTGGATGGAGGGAATAAATCAGAAAGAGCAGAAAACCAAAATGGAATAGGCTTGTCCCTGTCATTCGCATGTAAAATTTCTTAAGAGAAAAGGTCGTTTGAATTGGGGAAGTTCTGATTTCTCAACTAAAGCTGTTGTGTCTCTACTTGTCTGTTATATCTCTGAGAAGCGAGAAAATCAAAGGTTTTAGAAAAAAGGTCTTAGAAACCAGGATAATTTTTATTTTATATCAAATCAAAGTTCTGCGGAATGCTCTTCTTGGGAAGTTACGTCTGGCACCTTTGTGGTCAGTCTTTACATGCCAGGCTAAGACCTTTAGGCTTCCCCAGGTCTTCAATGTTGCCTCTTATGCTGGTTGCTACCTTTTAAGTTGGGTGTGTGTGCAGGACCCCTTCTCCCCCTCTACTCACTGCTTTCCCCATTAGTTACTCTGAGCCAGAGAGGAGAGGTGTGATTTTGTGCCCTCTGACACACCCCTGCCCTCACTCAGGCCCGTGACAGTTTTATGTATTTTGTACTGTTACTGTTTGTTGTACATGAGATAACCATGAGTTATATCCCATAGACAAACCATGGCTTCTCTCCAAAATTTGGTTTCTTCTCCAGCTGCTAGTCTTGGGTGGGTGTCTAGGGTGGGGTGTCTGGACAAAGCACAGCGAAGGAAGGATGCTGGGTTCACATGTATCATGAAGCCATAGTTAAAAGAAACTAAAGCTCGAAAGCCACCAATGAGCCATGGCTTTTTATCATGGTTTGTTGCCAGTAAACGAAGCACAGTTAAACCACTGGGCACATAACACTAAGTTATGATTTAATGAACCATGGTTTAGCATTGCGTGTGAACCGGACCATTGGATACAGCAGCAGCAGCAGCAGTTCTATCGACCCTGTAACAACACATCTCTGGTGCCAGAACAATGCAAGTATAGAATTGCTTTGCCCAATGTTTACAGAATCATAGAATTGTAGAGCTGGAAAGTAGCCCAACATTGGCACATCAAGATTTAGGGTGAAACTTAACCGCCTTTTCATATTATCCCAATTACTGTAATCATATATTTGTACCCAAAGTATTAAATGCAAAGCTCCTAAAGGATTGCCCCTTATGTGAATGCAGCCAGTGTTGCAAAACTGTAGTTACCCTCAAAATAATGAGCCAGCTTTGCTGTATTATAAAATTGCTTAATATTTTAAAATGACATTTGCAGTTTTACTTCTGCTTTCTGAAACTTGCGCTGTGACACGTCACTTGCGCTGTGACTCAGCAGTCAAATAGGGTACTGCTGCCTCTATTTTCTGGTAGAGCTCTTGTACCTTCACAAATTCTTTACAAGGCAGAAATAACACAGGAGCTGTTTTCCCCAGCTTGGAGAAGTAGTCTTAAATATTTTTAGAACATAAAAAACCTGTAACAGCTTGCCTGAAATGCAAAATAGGCACACGATCATATGCAAGGTAATCCATAAGACCAGGAAGACAAAGAACCGTAAAGTAAGCTCTGCTGACCTCTGCTGGCCTGTTTATTTTGGATGCAAACTCTTTTACATGGACAAAGAACAAGATTTCTGCATAGAGAAAAAGTGCGAAACTTTTAAGTCTGTCACAAGAAGTGGCAATCTTACCCGGATGTATTTCCCAGGACTTATGCAAGTGGATAGGTTGAGATTGGCCAATAGCTCCTAGCATATAGTGGCATGCCTAGATGTACACTCTATGTAACTTTATGTACATGTAACTTTATGTACACTCTGTACACTGATTTATTGGGTTTCCTGCTCTAAACAGAAGTACTTTTTTGTGTGAGAAAAGTATAAAAGGGTGAAGCTGCTGCCTGTGAACATTGGCTTTCCCTGAGCCCTGAGCCACTGGCGATGGTGCCTGGTTGAATGGCTTAGTAGAAGACAATTTCCTAGAGCCATTTTAAGAGGCACTGTGGCTTGGCCCTTCCATCCCCACTGCAGGGAACTAGTTCAGCAGTCATGAATGGAAAGCTCTGGCTGGACAGAGGAAGGACAGAAATCTTATGCTCTCCAGGCCTACAATTTTTTTGATCAGGAGTAATGGCTGATGAAAATCATGGAATACACAGAGATGGCAAAACTGATAGCGGCGATAAGAGCCACAGGTTTAGAATCTTTCAAGGAGGACTGGAAACCTTTTCTGGTCTATCTAAAATAAAACTTCTCATATGCAAACTCCACAGTGGGGTTTGAAGTCTAAGAAAGAAAAAAATATATAGCAGAACATATAAGAACTTTGTTTAAAAGGATGAAACTGGGTATGATGGAATTTTAAAAACACCATTGCATGTAACTGCAATTATAAACACCGAGGTTGAGTGAGCGGGAATTCATCAATGTTGTAGACTAGGATTATAACTGTTGAGTGACGAAGTATACCTCTGAAATGAAATGAAATATTAAAAGTGTGTGTGAGAGAGTAATTATTTTTAGTTTGGATGTGATGGCTCTAGTAGTAAACACAGATGGTGTCTGATACCAGCAAGAGCACCATTGTTCCTTTCCTTCCACTGCCTTCCCAGACAGGACTCTGTTGAGGATGCAGAGCCAGCATCTCTTGCTCAGAAGCCCAGAATCTTCTCCTGCTCCTCCTCTTCCCCACCTTGCAAGGTGGCATTTTATGCCAGGAGGCAAGGCCCACACTTTAGTGAAAGCACGCACATATCTAGTGAAGTCAAATATTGTCTTTAATAAGGAATATAAAAGGCAAGTCTCCCAGTTACATGGAATAATTCAGTATTTCACCCCAACAAGCTCCACCCATTAACACAGTGAACGCTGTTTCCTCGGTGTGTTTTCTGATAATGCACAAAAAGTGTCCAGCCTCTGCAGCAAAGAGGGATAGTTTGTGAGGAGGAGCTCTAAGGGAAGGTTATGGCAGGGATAGAGAGATCATGATCAATGGGAGCCGTATGAATTAATTTCAGATGAGAGGCTGCCTCCTGGATGTTCCTGTTTAGGAGGCAGGAAGAACCCAGTTTTAGAAGGATTTGGTACCACTGAGAAGACATATGCCTCCTTCCCTGTGGTGCTTCATGAGACAGGTACCTGGACTGGCTACAGTGAACTTGGCTGTTCTCAAAGCAGTCCTGACACAACAGGCAGTGTTGTAACAGAGGCCCGCTGGGGTTGTTACTGTACTCCCAACAGTGTTCTCTGGTCATTACAAAGGGTTTCCATCGTTCCTGCTCAGCCAGGGGAGGGCAAAGGATGGAAAAGACACAGACGAGCTGCTCTGTTTTACAACGCAGTGCAGCTGCCTGTAGGGCTGGTAAGAAACTACAGAGCCCACTACCGATTTCCAGCATGGCTTCTTAATAGTCTCTTCATCACGAAAGGAACAACAAAACTGTCTTGCCCACAAAGGAGGAAACCCAAGCCCGTCGACTCACCAGGCGGCGACCCATTTGGCAGCTCTGCAAACCCTTCCCGCTTGTTTCTCTCTTGCGCCCCCAAATGCAGCAATGATTAATCTAACCCCAAAGCAGCCTAGAAAAGGAGGCAGGAGGAGAGGAAAGGGGTGGTGGGGGAAAGGTGTCTCTTCCCCAACACACTCTCCTTTTGCTTCCCTCCTCTCCTACCCCAAGAAAGAGGAGTGCAGTGCAGCACACAGGTCCTCTTGAAACCACAGCACACCAGTCCACAGTAGGGTTCATAAAGCAAACATCGCCTCCTCTTCTTTGTCCTTCTTCCGCGGAGGGCCAGAGCTGCTGTTGGAGGAAGGAGCTCCAGTTGGGGGACTGGGAAGCGTAGGCAGCCGTTCTGCCACTTTTGCTCGCTCTTCCAGGAACTTGTCAAACTCTGACAAGGAAGAAAAAAGGGAGAATGAGGAATCAAATCAAGAGTTGGAAAAGCCCTGAGCATTGCTTCTTATGTAATCGTTTCCATGGACTGGACACATCTATAATTCCAGATATATTTGGAGATTGATAGTTCACATTCACTGTTCAGGGGTGCCAATTATAAACACAATGCCTTCATGCAGGACATTTCTACATGATTAAACATGGGAGCAACACATCCCAATAGACCTGTGCAAGGAGAGCCACATTTTGGGATTTTTAAAAAAATCCCAAAAGTTGAAAAGCCATTTGCACAGATTGCTCATTCCTAGAAAATGTTTTTTTTTATATATAAATGTATAGACATGGAATCAATCAGCAGAAAACATCCCATGCCTGCAAGAATTCATTGGAAATGTAACCCTCAAAGGCAGGGCACAGGGTCTGCTAGCAACTTGCCTTCGCTGGTGACACCCTTTGGATCCACCGTGTCGTTTCCCTGAGAAAAGAGAACACAAGGAAGTGTGGAAATTGTGGCAGATCAAATGAAAGTGTGCAGGGCTTAATTACATGGACAGAAAATCCCATTTTTATTGGGACAGGGACCTAGTGTGTGCTTACTCACCTTGGTTTCCATCACTCATACCAGTAGAAACAGACAGCATTTTAAGGCAGAAACAGGATGACCTGTGGATACCAAAAGTCTACTTCCCCAAACTACCATTTTAGTCAAACAACAGTCATTGCATTTCAGAAAGGATGAAATGCAGAGAAATTAGTTCTACACCAACATCGGAACAGACAAGACAGTGGAAAAAGCAGACCCTGTTTTAGCCAGTAAGTGAGGAGGCTGATTCACACAACTAACTTTCCTGTGGCAGGCAGCTTCAGCTATGTTTTGCCTGCATTTGGTTCATGGCAAACTAGTTATTTGAGAATTGAAAACTCAGGTCATGTTTAGGGTTTATGATGATGTAATCCTGGACTGGGGTGTGTGGAAATGAAATGACCCACGGCACAAAGTGTGGCAATGCAAACCACACCTTAGCTCAATATACTGCAAGCAGCGGGTGCTTATAGTAGTTTGCAAAGTAGTAAGAATGGGAAGGGGCATTAGAAGCAAAGGAAGCTGCATAATGACATGCCAGACCACTGATGCATGGAGCTCAGTGAAGTTGGCCGCAGAAGCAGGCAATGTAGTGCCTTCCAGATGTTATTGGACTCCAACTCCCATCAGCCCCAGCCAGCGTGGCCAATGATCAGAGATGATGTGAGTTTGAAGCAACATCTGGAGGGTATCACACTGGCTATTTCTGCAAAAGGGTTTCCTAACAGGCATCTTCCAGCACCACATGGAGATGCCAGGGATGTCAAACTGTGACCTTCTGATGTGCTTTACCCCTGAGCTAGGACCCCAACTCCAGAGACAGAACACCTAAAGGCTGATTCTAGGTAGCTCTGCCAAGCATCTATTAAAAAAGGTAAAGGGACCCCTGACCATTAGGTCCAGTCATGGCCGACTCTGGGGTTGCAGTGCTCATCTCGCTTTATTGGCCAAGGGAGCCAGTGCACAGCTTCTGGGTCATGTGGCCAGCATGACTAAGCCACTTCTGGCGAACCAGAGCAGCACGCGGAAACGCTGTTTACCTTCCTGCCAGAGCGGTACCTATTTATCTACTTGCAATTTGAGGTGCTTTCGAACTGCTGGCTGGCAGGAGCAGGGACCGAACAACGGGAGCTCACCCCGTCGCGGGGATTTGAACCGCCGACCTACTGATCGGCAAGTCCTAGGCTCTGTGGTTTAACCCACAGCGCCACCCACGTCCCTGAGAATCTATTACAGATATTTAAAAATAAAAAACTGCCTCATACCATGTCAGACCACTGGTCCATTTAACTCAGTAATGTAGATATTGACTGGTGCAGCTCTTTGGGGTTTTAGGCTCTACCACTCACCTAATAACTACATTCATAATCACTTACTAATAAGTAAGTGCTTTGGCTATGTTACTTACCACATCAGTAGAGAGCCACTGCTCAATATCTTCCATGATGGCAGCTTGGGGGACGGGAACCTGGCAGAGAAAGGGAAAACAACAAAGGAAGGAAGGAAGGAAGGAAGGAAGGAAGGAAGGAAGGAAGGAAGGAAGGAAGGAAGGAAGGAAGGAAGGAGCATGAATGAAACCCATTCTTGCAAAAATGCTCTCTTAACTGACAGCCGCTTATTTTACTCAGCACTGTTTTTAGGACCAGTATGTGATGGGAATCCATTTCTTAGCTAATTCCAACATCACTTGAGAATGGTTAGATGATTCTCAGGTTCACCTTTCAAATGGCCTAGGCCTACACCTGACCATGAATGACACTGATAAACAGCTATGTCACGGACTGGGTCTCATGGGTGATATCAATTAAGTAGTAGTTTCAGTAGTGACCCTCAAAGATGGCAAAGTTGTTCAGCCATAAGATCTATCGTGCATACATAGTATTATCCAATATTATGCCACCTTGTGCAACTCTGGGGAAAAGGGCAGGATATAAATAAAATAAAATCAATTGGGAAGCCCTAGCTGATTTTTAGTCTTTATTAACACAACATGAAAAAAGTTCTTATTTCGATTCTTAGCATGAAACATTGTGAAGGGGCAAGCATTTTTTAAATCCAGGATTAGATTTTGGTGAATTGTGACAAGCTGCCTCTCACAAGTTGCAATGTATTCCAGTGAACTTCAAATACCACAGAGCAAGCTCCCTGTAGCCATGGCATTTCAAAAATATCAATATTGCAGTCTTTTGCATTCCTGGTCAATTCAGGACACACCATCCTGTTTTTCAAGCTTTCCTCCATAAATCAAAGAGGACTGGAAACTTCTGATTTTATTGAATGAAAGCAGCGAATTTGCACATGCTGAACCACATTCTAGTGCCACAGGAAAGTGCCTCAGTGGATTTAACATTTTGCCACCACTTCCTGATGTTAATGCCACTCAATGCTCTCTCTACCGCCACTGAAACAGGTACATCATTATTAGTCAATTGGGATGTGGCATGTCAGATCTGCTAAGGATTCTTCATTCACTTTCTCTCACTCTTCCTGTTCTTAAAGGGTTCGTTTCACTTTAAAGTAAAATTCAGTTAAATGCAATGCTGTCTGGACCCCTGCCATTCATATTGTCACTTTAGAAAATTGCTGTGTTTACACCTCCAATTTGGAGCACATCTTGGGTCTGGTGGTAAGCCCAGAATTGGTGGACTGGCATGCAGGGTCCACCTGGCTTATCTGTGAACTCCTGGCTGTCTTCAATGGATGGCATGCATTGCAGGTTGCCTTCCTGCATGTCTGCATCTTGGGTACTTGAATGTGCCTGCCCATCTCCAGCATGCCACCTTCAAGTTGCTTAAAACAATTTTGTGGAAGATAATCAAAGAGCAGCTAATGGCCATGACCTTCATTTGCTCTGCTTGTGAACTGTCAGCAGCAGACGACTAGTTACGGCTAGAAACCAAATGCTGGATTATCACTTTATGGACCCTGGTGGGACCCAGGAAAGCATCTCATACAATCTTAACACCCATGGAAACATAAGGCCATGCTAAGACTATTGGATTTAGCTGAGAGGGTGAAGTTGACATGTGCAATTAAGAGAAAAATCATTGTCAATATTTATTAAAGATTGGAAACTCCTTTGAATGAAAAAGAATTGAAGTGGATTTGTATGAGGATTGAAGAAATTATTGGTTTATAGGAAGGAATTATTGGGTGTTATCCTGGAGTGGATGTCTTGAATATTTTTCTATATATAGCTGACAGACGAAGAATCAAGAGTTCTATTCTTTTCTTTTTTTTCTCTTCCTCCCCCGGCCTTTTTTCTTTCTTTTCTTTTCAATCTATTTTTGGATCGTGCTTTTATTTAGATTAGTTTCTTGGCTATTTGATATTAACCATTGTATACTTTTTTCAAACTTTAATAAAATCTATTGAAAAAAAGAAACAGAAGGCCATGCATAAATTCTTTGGTATTTTAGGTGAAGAGCTGAGCTATTGCTACTGAGCATATAACCTGCATATGCAGTCTAACAGAATTCTGTCTTCATCCTAAACAGAAAGGAAGAGCCTGCATGATACATTGGATTGTCTGGAATTATACTGTAATTCCAGGAAATGAGGAAGAGGTAGGTATGGCAAGGAGAAAGGCTTACTTTCTACAATGATTCCTTCCAAAATTGGACCCTGTGCTAACCCAAGTTATGGGAAGCTGCTTAAGTGAAAAAAAGTGATCTCAATAATGATGAATTTTCAAAAGTGAGGTTTTCCCTTTCACCGTGAAGAACTTCTTCTCCCCAGCCCTTGTCAGCAATTAGATGATCTCCCAAATTCACAGATCCTTAAATGCAACAAGGAATTTCTGCTTAAAAGAGAGAGAGAGAGAGAGCGCAAGAGCACAGAAGAGAACTAGTAATTCCCATAGGTTACCTTAAGGAGAAGTAAAAGCAAGTGGTTTCTTGCTATTAAGTGTAGGAAAGTTTGCTTCCAAATCAAAGAAAAAGTGTAAAAGCAAAATGTCAGACTCCATCTCACCCAAGAAAGAAAAGATCCCTTTAAAGCCATTTCTCAAAAGCCTGAGCTATTCTTGCCTAACCTTCTTTCCTCTGCCAGGGTAAAAGCTCTCCATCAGACTGGTTAGCATAACTGGAGACAGTGGCGTAGCGTGGGTTGTCAGCACCCGGGGCAAGGCAAGTAATTTGCGCCCCCTAACCCGTGGATTTGCGCCCCCTAACCCGTGGATTTGCGCCCCCTATCCCTAACCCCCAGATGTTGCGCCTGGTGCGGCAGGCCCCCCCTGCACCCCCACGCTACGCCACTGACTGGAGATGTGCTAAGGTTTGAGATGGAGTGGCACAATTTAAGAAAACGAAACCAATATCTCCTTTATCCCTAGAAGAGCTTTCCAGGACAGGGGGAAGACAGGATTACACAAGCCAGTTGGTACAGTGTGTGGGCACACCTTGGACAAAGCATCTCAATGGGTCTTCTAATCCTGTAGCCATTTCCCTCCACCGGTTCAACTGTATATATTGAATTTGGAACCACAGAAATCAAAATGACAGACAGCCCAATACTGATCAAGTTACTAGTGTAAGTTCCCCTTGAGCTGGCTCTTATTGGGCATTGTCGAGAGAATAAGCGAAAGTGGCAGAAACCTGAAAGGGTTGGTGCTGCATGGAGGATATGGAAAACGGTGTGTCATTCATGAGTTCCCTTCTGTGATGTGGCAGCCTAAGAGCTGGCCAGTAGTACTAACCCCTCATCCCATAGATGTTCTCACCTAGTGGGAGAAACATCTCTAGTCTCCAGTGCAGGAGGAAAAGACAGCAACGGATCATGGATATTTCTTGTAAAATTATGGTACAGATCCCTGGATTGTGAAGCTAGCTGAAAAAGGCTGGGTGGGGGGAGGTTATGCTAATGGATTCAGAGATCAGTTTTTATCCCACTAAGGCAGAAATGGAAAATCTTTAGCCTGCCAGGCCTAGGGTTGCCAGATTTCAAAAAGTAAAATTCCTGACACCCGCAAAGTTGTTGAGCTTTTTTTTAGGAAGACCCCAAAATTGCTAAGCACTGTTGTTGAGCTTTTTAGGGGAGACCTCCCCCCAAAAAAGTGATGTTAAGCTTTTGGACCTGTTTCTACTGCTTTTTCATATATCCAGGTTTTCCCTTACATTTTGACGCTTGGGCAAAATTTCCCCAACACCATTTTTACACCTGGAAGCCAGGACATGTCAGAGGAGTTTTCCTGACATATGGCAAACCTAGCCAGGCCTCTCTTTGCTTCTGGCACTCCAGTATATGTCCCTATCCCAACCTGCATTGAACTGGCTTCATGGCCAGACTGCCATGTTTCAATTCTGTGTGCTGATAAAGGAGCTCTTTTCTCAGTGCACAACAAGGAAGGCAAAGTAGAGGCATGTGTGTCAGACATAAAGCATGTGATGTACCTAAATATGTATGCTTTAGCCCCATTCATTCTGTGTGCTGGCCCTGCCCACTTTGGGCATGAAGTCACAAACTACTTTCCTCCAAGGGAATCCCCTGAGGGGAAAATATGCTGCACTGTTGCACTATGTTGATGAGAATATAAAGCTTAAAAATGGTTCCTTGTTTTCTTTCATTGTGTTAAGATTTCTGCAGTCCACGAAGCCTTGTGGACTGTGGATTTTATTACTGGGAGAGGTTGCTTGACTTCCAGCCCAGCCACATTACTTTCTCTGATGGCTGTCCCCACACACTGTTCAGCCAACACCACACCCTTGCATAGCAGCCTCTATTTTGCTCTTCCTTGGCAGCGACACATTCTCACCATTCCTTGGCGCATCATCCAGTTTGCGATTGGGGCTCCATCAGTGGAAGCACCTGGCTCCGGCTAGTTGAGAGAGAGTTTGCTTTCAAAGCAGCTGGAAAAGGTGGGAAATGTGGGGCAGGGTAGGGAGAAATGCAGGTGCCTTCCAGGATAAAGGGCTCATGAGCTCAGAAGGGAGAGCAGCTCCCCCATACAAATTAAAGAGAGATGGAAAATTTCCTACCTCCTTCCCATTTTTGTTGAACACAAACAGAGTGTGGGAGAACCCCCAAACTGAGCTCATGGCTTATGACCACAAAGATATAGTTGCATTGCCTCTGGGGACGGAAAGGTGTACAACCCCAAACCAGTTTCTTTCTCTATGGATGGGAAGGTCTGAGTTGAAGAAGGATGGCCTGCTAGCCTTCTAACCCAGACCTTGAAAGGAAGCAGGATTTTAAAGCCTGTGTGATCGTAGTTAGTCCAACGTCATATACTTAACAATGCACTGGCCCAGGGGCTAATCTGGCTGCATTCCTTGCCAGACTGCTCCACACCCTTCTCAAGTGGCTTAATAATATCTCTTGACAGAGAGACAAGAGAGAAAGGAAAGAAACCTCTAATTTTGTGTGGCTGGAATGTAGCCTACAGTATGATGGCACAAGTCATATCCTTTGGTCTGCCCACCTTTGCCTCTGTGGCCCCTGGAAGGTTTCTTAGGATGGAATGTGGCCCTTGGACTGGAAAAGCCCCCTCACACCCTGGGTGGATCCCCATGAAATTACACCCCCAAACCTCTTTTTACTGATTTTTGTGATTTTAAAATGCTTATTTATTTGCAGGCTTTTAAGGCTTTACATCTTGCATTTTGAAAGCTGCTACTAACTTGTTACAGCTCAGAACCATTTTCAGCAGGAACTGAAAATGACTGGAGTATTACTGAATTATAATTATTTTTACTTTTCCGTCTTACTGATCGAGAATTGTTTCAACAGGTTACTTGTTCTCCGTATGTACTGAATTCTTAAATAAACTGCTTGATATGCTGATGCTTGCTTGTTGTTGTTGTTTTGTGCTGTGCAATTAGGTACTTATGATTTAATAGTGTGCAGTTGCATGTTCTGCCACTACCGCTGTGGGGACAGGGGAGATGTGTGAGTCCATGTTTAGGTGTTAATGAGAAAGGAAAATACACGAAACTATGTAATTAACCTCCAAAGCTGCTCTGATGAACTGAGTGAGCAATGACCTAGGTCCTACTCCCACTAGCTCTAGTCAGCATGGTCCATAGTCAGGAATTTTGGGAGTTGTAGTCCCCCTAAAAACCCCATACAGAGGGCACCATGGTATACATGGACCTACAGCTGATGTCTTGGGAAGGCAGGGGCTCATCTTTTACACTGAGTGCTCATGGAATACTTTTATAGTTAGCAACTCACCGCTGCTGTGTTCTGTTGCCGGGCATCCAAGGCTCCAGCTAGTCCTTGCCTGGCCAGAGGGTCTTCATACTTCACCCTGGAAGAGAGACAGGGTGGTCAAAGACAGAAAAACCAAGCAGAGAAGCTACTGAAGGTTATGCACTAGGGAATCTTCTTTGAAACTAGATATAGAAAATGGATGTGCTTGGGGGTCATGCTTTCCCTACATACACAGGATTGTTTACATCCTTTGTCATAAGGAAGAATGACTGAAATTTGGTGAACAGCAATCCACACACTCTCTCATTGACAGCAGGGCCAAGCTGGGATATTTTTTTGGGAAATGTTAATATCAAAAGGCCACTTACTAACCATTCAGCAATTTTTCAGGCTGGATGCACATGTGCTAGCAAGAGCCCTAATGGGCTAGGATAGTCTAAGTGATCATTATATGAAGTACTGACTTATTTCTAAATGGACGCTCTTTGCCCTTCGTGACATAAGCTCATAGCCCAGTCGGATCAATCGCAGCACCATGATGCCATTGGGTCTAATATGTGATTAGGTGGCATCACTTGAGGATGGAACGAAACAGAGAAAGAAACAAAGAGCACCAGGGCAAGAGCAGGGGAGCGGTTGTGAATAGTCACAGACAGCCATGGAAAAGTTTATAGCATTATAAAAGGTTTTCAGGTTCCAGGTGGTGGAACCTGGACATTGTCTGTTCTAAAGTAGGTCTGAACCAGTGGAACATGGCTCAGTTGTACTTAGGAATCCCAACAAATGTGACGATTATCTATTTGGCTGCCATGAGTGCTCAAATGCATGAAAGAGTGAGCAATGCAATTTATAAACAAATAATAAACAAAACCCTGCGAGGCAGGTTAGTCTGAGAACCAGTGACTTGCCCAAAAGGATGCCCTGTGAGCATTATGGCTGAACAGTGGATTTTAGCATGGCTCATCTATATCTATACCCAAAGCTTTTGCTATTATACTACCTTAGCTCACACATGTATATATGCCTAGTTAGAGATCCCACTAAAACAGGGACAAGCCCTAAAGTTGCACCAATGTTCCATGAGTTTGGGGAGAGTTTATTGTAGGTTTTGCCAACATGGCCTAGCGCTGTGTCAGCCTTGGTGCTGGTGTCAAACCCAAGCTCAGCCATGTACCAAATGGATCTAGGCAAGCCCTTTCTCTCCATCCCAACCTGTAACATAAAGAGGGGCTGCCCTCAAGCGTTTGAAGGAAGGTAAAATGATATAAGGATATGTGTCTATCACACGCCTTAAGAAATAGGCTATAAATAGAAATTATCCCTTATATGCATACTAGGATACTCAGACCATACACAACCCCTTCATTGCTAATATACACCACACATCTAGAGTTGCGTGTAGAAGTGGAACAACAACAACAACTTAAAAAGAACATTCTGTGTCCAGACATTCCAAATTCTGCACCCTATAGTGTTCAAATGAAGTACATATGCATAACTTCTCTTATTTTGTACAACAGATGCTGTGATCTTTACAATCTTGCATGGTTTAGTCTGGTATTGCTAATTATGAGCAGAGTCAAGGAAATATGGAGGACACCGAAGCTTTAACCCAACCACCACTCCACCTCCTGAGATTTCTGCAAACACTGCCTCCATGCTTTCAAGCAGAGCTTTATAGACACAGGGACTAGAAAAGTGCCATTTATATATGAAAAGTGGAAAAAAGAGAAAGCTGGGATTCTCAGGAAACTAAATTCTGCACTCCTTGTCACATTCTGCACTTTTTCTATGCTATTGCAGAACTGTGACATGCACAGAAACCTGAATGCACTTCTGTTCTACCTAAGCACATGCTCTTAAAATACATTCAACATCCCTCCACATTTCTATTTTGTTTCGGGAGACACGGTGGGCAAACTTATATGGTGCAGATGGGCTTGGACAGACTTAACTGTTTCTGATTAATCAGTGCATGCACAGCTACAACAAGACCTCGGCAAATATCACGACTGCCCCATTTCCTGCAAGAAATACCTTCAGTTTCAAGACCACCCCGCCCACCCTTTGCCCTCACCCTCCAATCTATGCAGATTATTTCTTACACAGGAAGGCCAATGTTTCCTTGGACGATGACATCCCAGTGGTGAGCTCCCCCAAGCCATGTCTCTGTCCCTCCCATGGTCACCGGGAACCGTTCCCTGCTGGGGCCAAGGGGTTGGGCCACTTTTGCTCAAACTTTTCAAAAAAGAGCTCGTCCGTGAAGGGCCCGCTGTGCACAATGGCATCAAGGATGAAGTAGAGTGCCACCACCATGCCGCTGATGAGGCAGAAGGGCAAGAAGGGTTTGAGGTGCTGCCAGAAAGTCTGCACACAGATGTTCATGGGGCTCTGGGAAGATACACGAGCCAGCTGTGGTGGTTGCCCACAAAAAGGGTCTCAGTCTGGAAGCGAAGCCGCAGGAAGGGAAGGGAAAAAAGGCACAGGAGAGCATGAGGGGCTGTAGAAGAGACAGTCCTGAGATGGCTTGCTGGCAAGAAAGTTAAAAGTAGGAGGCAGATAGTCCAGTTGGAGAAAGAGGAATAAATAGAAGGAGCCTCTTTATCGGAATGATCACACCCGTCACAGGAGGATCAGGTTTTGCTGGAGAAGTTAACAGCACTCAGTTCCAGGGTTGGGAGGAGAGTGGCCGGAGTGTGCGCCAAGAGGTTGGGTTTCAGTATAAGATCAGCTGCTTCCAGCCTTCTCGCTCTCTGCCTTGTTTCTTCAAAAATCGACTCCACTCCGCACTCAGCAAACTGTTTGCTGAGAACAACATTCGGACAGCCTGGTACACAGGCTCACAGCATCCTTCTCCCTGTGTCTGGTGTGCTCGACTGGCTCTTTGGGAGGGCAATCTGTGAGTCAAGAATTATAAGCCCTTTCAGCGGCAGAAAGAGCTGCAGCAACGGCAATTAGAAGGATGCTGGCTCCCAGCCCGGTTTGCTAAGTGTTGGGGGTGGAGTGCATTTCGTGCTCAAGCGTAACCGCACATGCCCAAAACAAACATCTGTTTCTACAATCAGCAGGGGTCACTGAAAGGCTTCTTGCAGGTTTGCATTACTGAGCCTAGGACTTTTCCCTCAGACACATCTGTGGGTTTTGGAACTACAAGGCCGAATTTGCCGAATACAATGGAAAATACCAGATCTTCCACACCTAAGTCCTCTACAGAATAACCATGCTTAGCATTATATACTACTTCCTGAGCATGCAGAGTGCTCTGCATAATTCTAACCAGTAATCCTTCATGCAGCCAACCTGAAAGATAGGTTGCAATTATAATTAACCCCATATTGGAGATTTGGGGTGGAGGGGGAAAGGGTGGCCATGAGAATAGTGGCTGCCCTGAAGCCAAAATTCATGGCTGAGGTGAAATTGGCCTCAGGAACTTTCTCGTAGCGTTTAGCTGAAGTGCCAGACTCATCCTATTTGTGGGAAGTAAAGGAGATGGGGAATGTTTCAAGGTAAGATCCACTCATTAGTCACTGGCCATCAATTCCTCATCCCCTTGATGTTCCACCATGATGTCCTGTTGCACAGGGGAAGCGTTCTGGGGAAAACATTTGATGGCTCTTCTTCCCAGAAACCCCCACAGCTCAATGGTACATCATGGTATAGCATGTCAAGAGGCTTCTGGGGGAAAAGACTGTGGCTGTCAGAAGGACCACTGACTGCTTCAGCTGTTACTGCCATGCGGTGGCTGTGAAATAAGGCATAAGGATGTGAGCAGAAGGATGTGAACCCTTGAAATTGTCGCCAAGTTGCTCAAAAAGTTTTCATTGGAGAACTTTTGGCCTACTCTTACATTTCGGCTCTCAAGAAATCTAGATCATTGTGGCTGGGACAGCAGGAGCAAACAAGGTATGTGACTTAAGATACAGATAATGTATGGTGCAGGAGAAAACAAACCTCTTCCTTACAGTAATATTCATTCCCTGCTTTAAACTCCCCCTCCCCACATAGTTCAAGTCATTTTCGTATGTGTGAGATTTGTTTTCAAAACTAAGGAGGAAAGGGAAATTCCAAAAACTTGAAATTTTCACTCTAGGTTACCCCAGAGAATTTTTAAAAATGCATTTATTTACTTAGTACCACAATAGCTATTTCCCTCTGGGGACTGTACAACAAAATACTAAAGCAAAATATAAAAATTATATGAATTCTGTAATGGAAAGAAGCAATGCTAAGTAAAGTAGGTGTGCATCATGAGATGAGGTTTGTCTCCTTTTCCAGGCTACAAGCATGGGCAACCGTAAGAAGCAAAATACAAGTACTGGGTATGGATGGTGTTTACTCTCCTGGAGTATTATCTGCAGCACTGAAACACAGCTCTGCTCTCCTTTTGGCCCATGCTGTTAATAATAAATTATCTATTTCACTGCTGCTAAAATTCCTGGAAGCCATTAGAGAATGACAACATAACAGACAAGGGGGGGGGGGGAGAGTAGTGGAGAGAGTTTAAGTGCTAATAAAAACTCAAGTCTGCCTTCATTAGTTCTGGTGGGGATGGACAACAACAGCCGCAATAAACAAAACCAAAACAAATCAGTCTCCTAAAAGACCAGGGTTTTAAACAATACAGACAGTCTGCTCTTGAACTCCACCACCAAAGAACATTCAGACTGGAAAATCAAAGATGGGTGTGACATTGGAAGATTCACTCCTGCACTACAAGCAACCCTGCAAAAGGGAAATGGAAGCTGGCGAAAGAGCAGGAACAAACATGTAGGCTTTTTCCTATCCAGAAAAACTGGGCATAAGCAGGGCTGAGCCAACACAGTTTGGAAAACAAAATATCTAACAGCAATTCACTGGAAATAGAAACTATTTGTCCCCAAAGGGCTCTGTACTGACACTCAAGTCCCTAGCGGGCTTCAGCTACACCTGCTGAGTACAAGCTTGTTTGTTTGGTATCTCTTATTAAACATACTATTCATCCTACAAGCACCCTTGATTTCAGTTTCTCCTTTTCCTACTTGTGATACACTAGAATTTAGGACTTATCTATTTGCTTAATCACATGGAAAAAATATCAAAGGGCAGAGGGCCATAGTTTCTAGCAAAACAAGTCCTGCTTTTGAAAAAAATTAATAAAAATTCTGCATGGATATAAACCATATTTTGCACCGAAAGCCAAATTCCTCTGTTTCTATACATTATGCAAACCTGCATAACTTCTCTTGTTTTGAGTGTGAATGAATGAACATTCATTATTAAGCCTGAACAGCCAGCATACAACTCTTGTATACAACACCTAATTTGCCGCAGCAGGTGCTGTCACTTACTCTTTGCGCTGATCGGCCAAGTTGCTGCCTCGGGTCAGTGCAAACATGTCAAACTCTTCCTCCAGCTTGCCAGAATTGTTGAGGGACTGCAGTCCTGCACTGACGCTGCCGGAACCCAGATCTGAAAGGTGTAAAAAGTCAAGAGCAAGGTAACATCTAACACACGTTCAGATCAGCAAAGCATAATACTAAGATACCTGTCTGAAAATAGGATCACAGGAGGTTTCATTTCTTTTTGCCGGTAAGGATAATTTTATGAAGGGTTGCATGCACCACGCCTCCTCTGTAAACTACCTCTCCCCTCCCTCCAACCCACTCATCCTAAGTGCTGCTATCAGGATAAGTTATGAACATCTGCATACATTTGCTGGCTTGGCACGATTGATTCTGCTACCTTATATTAAATTAATTCTGAAGTTTTTAAAGCAAGGACTGAGAGAACATAAAGAAGAAAAGATACAGCAGCTAGAAGACAGGTGAGCTAGTGGCTCCCAGAATCATGGGGTTGGGGTAGTGGGCAGACAAGGAAACCACACAGCAGAAGGGACACAAGTAAGTTACTCACTCATTTCTGCAAGCTGAGATGAGAGCGTGGAGGCGGCTTCTGGTTTTTTTTCTACTGCATTAGGTCCCACATCAATCAAATTGCTTGCATTTTCTGCATTGTTTAGCTGCTTAAAAGAGACAGAAAATTTGCTTCACTATTTTGAAACTGTTCTCACAGCATTTCTAACCAATCATCATCATCATTTATTACTTATATCCCACCCATCTGGCCAGGCTTCCCTAGCGTGGTTCTGCTTTGGGAGGCCACAAGTTTTGAATAATTGAGGAAATCTAAAACACCATTCATCACCCAAAAAAGTCTGAGAAATTTGGAAATAATGGAATCAGCCCCACCAAGAATAAGACAAAATATCTGAATCCGCCACACTGAGGACTGTGCCCCTTGGTTCTAATGTGCTACTATCTTACCCTTCTAAGAAACATGAATAATAATAATAATAGTATTTTTTAATTTATACCCCAGCCACTCTGGGCGGCTTTCAACAGATCATTAAAAACCTTGTTAGCATGCATTAAAAGGAAGGAACACTCATTCACCTTAGCAGGCTGGCCAGATCGGAGCCGTTCGAACCTATGAGAAAGAGAGAGGTGAGCAGATGAGCTCAGGTGGAAGGTTTACACAAGCTGTTTTGCTTGCAAGGGGGTGTGGGCAGGGGAACGAGCAGGGGAGGGGCATGGGAATACCGTTCGTGGCGCAGGAAAATGTTGTTGAGGTTGTCATTGACAATGAGCAGCTCCTCTGTTAGCTGTTCATTGAGGATGCGGGGGATCAGCTCCAGCACGCGCTGCTGCATCGCTTTACATGTCCGGTTCAGCTCCTACCCATGGCAAGAGAATGTACATTGTGAAAACTGAACCAAACAGCCTAGGTTAACAAGTGGCAGCTAGTAACTAGCCCGGGCTAAAAATCCGTTCCTACTACTCGAGTCACTGCCGTGATGGGTTATTTTTGTTGGCATAGGCTAAGCCCACCTCAGCACTTGCTGACCCGAACCAAATTAAGTCCTAACTCACAGCAGCAGAGGCAAAGTTGTGTTGCAGCCGCTTCCTACCTGGAGCAGGTCAAGGTCGGAGGTTTCAGCTTGTCCTGGCACAAGCTCCGTGAGCATCTCAGACATCACTTTCACATTCCCATTCACCACTTCCAACTCGCTGCGGAGTTTCCCAATCTGAAAGCACAAATACACCCATTAAGTCCAGCTGGGCTTTCCACTCTTAGAGAAGGACGCAGGAAATTACCTTGTATTATCAGACTATTGATTGACCTAGCCCAGTATGATCTGATCTCTCCAAAGACAGGCTTTCCCCCATCCTGCTGCCTGTGATGTATATCTGTGTATACATATATGTGTGTGTTTGTGTTTGTGTGTGAGTGTATTAGGACCTGGCCATACCCTTGCTAAACAAATGAGACCTCTGACACTGCTCCTTCAGGCACATTTTCATTACTGTTGTAACTGTGGAACTTGCAACCATGGAAGAACCAGGGTTCCTTTTAATGAAATAGTCTCTTCTCCATATGAGGAATCGAATAACTTGTGGAACACTGGGGGGGGGGACCCCCAAGCTGGATGTATTGCAATAATATCACTACACTGTAGAGATGTAAAGGCCTAGAAAAAAACCCGGAAAATTGGAAAAGTGTGTGGAATATTCAAACTATATCAAACTGTTTTTTTTTTTCAATTTTCCTGAAAAAAACGGCTTTGGGGAAAAACAGGTGTCCCCCCCCCCCAGGCCTTCCCATCTCTACTACGCTGAAGTTGAACCTACCTGCTCTGGTGTCGGTGTGATGGGGGCGTCCGTGGCGGCCCCTGGAGAGACAGGGAGAGACACAGGATGCAGAATAGACTCTATTGCTTGAGGGGAGTCTGCTGCTGGTGAATTCACTCCGGTAGGGGAGCCTGAGGTATATACAGTCTAGAGAGGAATCCGTAAAATAAAAGAGAAAGTGGTTCAGTAACAGCTGAAAAAAGGCAAAGGATATTTCCCCCCCTCCCTACTCTATTAATTCACCCAGCAATGTTCTACGGTGTTTTCTGCTCTCTTTGGTGTTCCCCTGAGTAATTTGTTTATTAATTACATTTATATGCCACCTTTATCTTCCAAGGAGCTCAAGGGAGTGTACATGGTTCTCCTCCCCATTTCATTCATACAACAACCCTGTGAGGTGGGTTAGGCCAAGAGATGGTGACTGGCCCAGTGAGCTTCAGGGCTGAGTGGGGATTCAAACCCTGCTCTCCCAGGTCCTAGTCCAACACTCTAACCATTACGCCACACTGGCTCTCCAGTAATGAGCTGGACATGAAGCCCGCCAACCTCCTTACATTCTCTGGGCTGACCAGAGAATGGATTCCAAAACAGACTGCCCTCAATGAAATGCACCCCAGCCACAGGTCCCAATGAGCTGACAGAAACTAGGTTTTTGTCTCCATATGTGCAGTGAGGACTCTACTAAGCTTCAATGTACTGCTTGCTTTTTAAAACTGAAGAGACTGAATTAGGTCCTGTACTAATGGAGAAACAGCTGAAAATATACTAGGGTCAAACCTTTCAGGCCAGCTTTTCTTCACCATTGTAAAGTAGGAAACCACTTCAGACAAATACAAATGTTTCCAATAATCCAAATGTTGCTATATCTTATAAAATAGCGAAGAAACCTATCAGCATTCTATCTGAAAGCAACAGCAGTGCATACATTATTGCTGAAAATGCTGGGAACATTTGTAATTTTTACTCTTTATCTTGAACACAGAATCTGGACTCTCAGTTTATTCCCCCTTTGCAAATGCCTTTCCCTCTGGTTCTTCACTCTTCACATTAGACCAGCTTTGTGTTCAAGCCCTTCCCTCGTCGCCATAGACAAGAAGCAACAGCATGCAGGAGAGTGCTTGGGATTCCATGTAGGCTTGTGAACTGGATGGCGGAGAAGGGGGAGCAGTAGCTCATTGCATCTCTCCCCCAAACATAAAAACTAAGTGGGCTGCCAAAGGTGAAAGAGAATCTCATCTCCCTCCTCTGTCCCTAGAACAGAACTGCAGCAGGCTGGTGCAAGAGGAATGGAGCTCTCTGCCTCTCTTCTGCCAGTCCCTAGCAAACTAGTAAATATGCTTGCAGGCTAGCAACTTTTGTGGGGTTATTTGCAAGGCTGCATTATACTCTTCCAGGAGCTACGGGCTTAAAAAGACCCTCATGATGAAAGAAAACCTTACCCTTTGTGGTGTATGGATGGGTGAGAGCATATCCAGATCAGTCATGGGAAACTCCAAGCCTTTCCTCCTCAGGTCCTCATAAACAGCCACAACTCCTGTCAGGTCTGGTGTACTACGGAATGCATCTGCCCAGGACTGCAGAGACAGAAAACAGGTACCGCCTCACAGTCTCATAATCTGTCTTCCCTTTCTTAAATTCTCATGGGGGAGAAGAGCAGGGTGTGTTATTGCTAAGAATCTGTAAGAGCACAGAAAAATTGCATAATGTGGTATTGGGAGCAGGATTCAAGTTTCCTGAAAATCTCTCCTTTGTTTATTTATTTAGCTTCTAGGCCTTATGGCTTCAAATATAGGTATTAAAAAATGTGTCAACTATGTCAGCTGAAACCTCAGCAGTGGCTGAATAATATGTTTGGTAGCTGAAAGCAGGCTTCAGTGCCCTGTCTGCCTTCTTCTTCCTACCTTCCTTCCTCCGACACCGGGATACATTATGCAAAACAGCATATGCTGAAGAACAAATTATGCAAATGAGATATATTATGCAAATTGAATATATCTATATGTGTGTGTGTGTTGCAGAATTCAGCTTTTCTTGACTGAGGATTTGGATTGTAAAGAGTGTAACTATTTACTTTTTAAGAAACGGAATACACCCAGACCTGAAAAAAAACCTGGGTGTGTGCCTCAGCCCAGGTTCAGACTCAAAATAACTATGTATATTGTGGGGGTCACGTTTTAATTCGGTGTCACTGTTCGTGTGCAGCATGGTAGGCATCCCCTGAAGGGCAGAAACAGTGCTAGAGAGATTAATGCACAAAGCAGCACCTTGCCATACTTACATTTGAACTTCCTTCCTTTGCTCCCTTCTGTTTAATTTGCTGGGAGTTATTTGCCCGCGAAGGAAGGCAACTCATCTCATGCACTCACCTGTATGAGGGTCAGCACCTTGTCGTGTACAATGGCCGGAGGATTGTTTTTGGGAAGAATGGTTCGCACCAGCACACCTTCTACAAAATCCTGGCTAGCGACCAGCGTGTGGAAGCGGTGGCCACAGTTTTTGACACATGTTTCAAGGACCTGTAGAACCAAATAAGATGTCAGTGAAGGGGTTTTAGGTCCTCCTTCCCATGCAATCCCAACTGGAAATATCAATCCCAACTGGAAATTCCAGTTCCAAATGGCAGGCAGGCATAAGGATACGTTTTGGTACCCAGGGTATTTCCACTTGCTTTTGACTAAATCAAACACGCACAACATATTTTTGTAGTCTTTTGGTGCTTTCCCACTACTTAATCAAAGATTTAACATCCCCGCTCAAAGGTTATACCTTTTTTTGGATATACCTTCAGACTATCTCTGTCATTGATTTAGCTACTGAAGTAAACGGAATCAAATGATTATAATGGCATCCTGCCCTATAACTCCCCCTGCAATAGATGGCAAGAAGCAAATGCAGAAGACTCTTGTGCTTATTGAGAAAGGAGCATCATACTCACTGTCAAAGCCAGCATCACCTCATGGAAGTTCTTATTCCCTACAATCCTTTTCTTTATGGCTCGGAAAGCATCTTTGGGGCTAAGAACAGAAGAAACAAGATTACAAAAGAACTAGCATTGGAACAGAGACAAAATATGCAGCTGGAATTTGCCAGGCCATAAGGTTTCATCAGTTTTGTTCCTTAGCCGCTACTGTTAAGAACCCAAATCAACCAGCCAATTGAGTCTGCCAAGCTAGCCGTTCCCACAATGTCAGTATCTTACCCCCAAAGTGTATTTGCTTGAATCAGAGGCAGAAATGCAGATATCAACAGGAACAAGAATTGCAAAGAATGCAAAGAGCAAGCTACAGATAGGTACATAAATTTAATAAAGAATAAGTAACAAAAAGATGTGCAAGGAAAAGTGTTATTTATGAAACATGTCCAGGTAAAGTCCTATATTGTTGTCTCCTTTGGAATGAAATGAAAGAGTCATATATAGCATGCCAGTAAGGGACAGCTGTTGGGCAAAATCAGAGAAGAACATAAACAGCCCACCTACTGAAGAATATCCTGTTTCAAAGAGCACATTCATTCTGCAAGCTTGGGATCCATTCCACCAGTAGCTTTACAGGAGTAATAGTGAACATGCTATCTGTTGTCATGTTACGGAAGATGAAGAATTCAGAAGCAAGACATACAAACCAAACCACCGTTATTTATTTCGGCATGTCTTGCTTTCTTGACATTTCACAAGCTTTCTGGATGAAACCCAAAACTTTAGCAACACCTAACAAACTTTTCAACACAAGGCAAGAAGCTTATCTTTGCATTACTGTGTTGTGGGGTGAGAAGGTGGAACGAGATTCATTGCAGTATAGAGAAAGAGAAGCAGAAGACAAATGTAACCATGCTAGGAGGCAGTGGATTTTGAGAGCAGTTAATGATGGTTGGGGGCTATCCAGTGGTAATCAAAGCCCAACTGTTGTGCTGTTGCCTGGTAGCGATGCCAGAGGACTCACAAATGTGGGGAAAGGCTGGACCAGCAGATGACAGCTTGCTGAGGGTCCCCTCAAACCTGGAGTTAGCCATGAATAGGATTACTAGCCTTCTTGGTAGTGGCGCCCGCCCTGTGGGACAACCTCCCATCAGATGTCAAGGAAATAAACAACTATCTGACTTTTAGAAGACATCTGAAGGCAGCTCTGTTTAGGGAAGTTTTTAATGTTTGATGTTTTATTCTGTTTTTAATATTCTGTTGGGAACTGCCCAGAGTGGCTGAGAAAAAACAAATTATTATTATTATTATTCACATCACCAATGACACTTAGCATATTAAAAAGGCTTCACAATGTTTACCCCGCTAACAAAAATTACACCAATGAGCCTTGCATCTCCTGAAAACAAATAAATAATTAAATAAAGGCAAACAACTGCCCATGGATTAGACCACACCATCAGGTGCACATCTTTTACTCTTACAACAAATTCAGATAGGGAGCTCCTGAGTAGCCTCAGGTAGGTCCCAAGCCCAAAGCTAAGCTAGGATGCAAATCCATTTTTTTCCAATGTCCAAGTAAAAAACGGAACCCACTAGAACAGACCCAATGAGCCATGATGGTGTTGTATGAAAAACAAAATTGTGTGTCTCTCTCTGTGTGTGTGTGATGCAGTCATGCTGAGCTCATGATGGGACAAAGGCCTAGGGTTGGAATAGACACAGGGGCTGCAAGGAAGGCGCGAGGAGATACAGCTGACAGGACAACACAGCCTGAAGCCATACCACATTGCAATAACGAAAAGAACAAGAAGGCTTCCTTTATTTTCTGTGGGGGGAGATATCTGCAGCCACGTAAGCACTAAGCTGCATTCCAGAGAGGCACCACTCCTATTGCATGTTGTTCTTGCCCTTCCTGAGGTCGCCAGCGAGCCCACTGAGAGTTATTTATAGTGTTCAGCATGGATGGGTTTGGCATTCCTCAGATTTCTGGATGCCTCAAAGCTGGGTTGTTCAGGGTATATGTATGAGAGAAGAAGAAAGGATTGGATTGGAAACTTCACACTTCCTCTCTGCTATTACTGTACTATCTGTATACCTGAGAGAACCTCAGTTGGAACTGAATAATGTCAGAGCACTGAATGGGCCAGCTGAGATTTTTCCTGTCTCCGTAGTCACCAGCCTGGAGAGTATTAGACTCCCAGTGAGGGAAAAGAAGGCAGAGACAGAGAAAGAGAGAGAAACTGAGAAGGGAAAGGACGGCAATAAAGAAGGAACCCATCAAGCAGTAAGCTGTCCTTGTGAGAAAAGGAAAAGAACAAAAAAAAAAAGGAAATGCCAGTGAAAGAATGCAAGACAGAGTTTAATACTATGTGAAAAAATTACGGGAAAGGGCTAATGGCATATCTGGCAGCTGGTGGTACCAAAGGCGGCTTCAAGCAGAATGTTGCTCTGGCAGCATTCTCTTCTGAAGGTGTCAAGGGACTTGGGCTTTTAAGACTAATGACTTACATTGCCAACCCCTACTCAAGAGATTTTTTCCTGAACACTTTTTCCACTCATACACATTAGCGTAGTAGACTGACGCAAGTCTGTCAGTGAGCATGTGGATAAGGCCACTTGTCTTGTAAGCAGCACTGGCTTCCTTACCCTTCTTCTGTCTCATTAATGATATCACAGATCTCCATGTTGAGGGCCCAGTTTTCGTTCTGTAGGGAGCCATCAGTAGCTTTCTCTGGAGGAGGAAGAAAACAGACAACATCCCTAGATCTGCCTTTGAAGTATAGAATCATAGTTGGAAGGGGCCTTGAGGGTCATCTAGTCCAACCCCCTGCAATGGAGGAAACCTTTGCCCAATGTGGGGCTTGAACCCACAACACAGAGATTAAGAGTCTCTCTTTTTAAATTTTTATCTATCATTTTCAATTTCATAATTTAAACAATAACAATAATCCAAAAGTAAAACACACAATTTTTTTTTACTTCCCTTCCCCAATCCATAGTTCATTTTATTATTTCCTTTTCCACTACATATTCTATTTCCCCCCAATATCTTCTTTTTCACCGTTTTTTATCCCACTAATTCTTACTGCTGAATGTACTCTATCACTACTAACTTTTTAATATGTTTACAATAATTGCCAAAACAATCTATAAAACATTCATCTTTAAATACTTTTTCATCCTGATCTCTTATTCTGTTCGTTAATCTTGCCATTTCTCTATATTAATTTCGTCTGCCATTCTTCCTTTGTTGGTATCGTATCACCTTTCCACTTCTGAGCACATGTCATTTGTGCTGCTGTTGCATACATAACAAGAGATTTCTGGTCTTTAAATACACTTACATCTATTATACCAAAAAGAAAAGCTTCTGAGTTTTTAACAAATTATCTTTTAAAGCATTTTTTTCAGCTCATTGTAACGAGATTAAAAGTCTCAGGCTTTATGAATGGCAGCTGCAGCACAACTGAAAGTGGAAGAAAGGAAGAGACAAGATTCCAAATATACACCCCCTGCCCAATAATCTTTTCCCACAACAGACCTAGAAATAGCCTCCATATGGTCAGAAGCACTGTCAGTCTGTGAGGTCACCATCACATCAGTAGCCTGTGCTGGCCACCACGAGCCACTCAGCTGCCATGTACCTGGTGGCAAACCCAGGGTGGCAAACCCAGCAGCTGCTAAACCTTTGCATCACAACACTACAGGCAATGGGTCCCCATCCCTCATGTCGCCAGATCCTGGTACAGTAGCCTATAAACAACTGCCTCCTGAGCCACTGCTGTTCCCAGGTCTCCACCTAGCGACAGCTTCTGACTGTAACCAGCCAACACCTGAGCCCTATTCCAGCTTTCTCTTCATGCCGCTGGCTTCAGGCCACTCGCCCTCTGGCAGTGCAAGGATTCTCCTTGCAGTACAGCATCAAAGACACGGGAGGGAAGACAGTGACTTCCTTGTTCTTCTCTTGTGTTGCAAGGAGAATTGCAATGGGGCGCTGAAGTGAAGCAATAGACAGCTATCATGGCCAGAAGCTAGGAGCAGAATCTCCATGCTGCAAGGCCAGAGAGTAGGGCAAACAACACGGGGGAAACAAAGCAGCCTGTTTGTAAACTTCCAGAAATATCTACAGTGACTTTTGTCTTCTGGGTTTCTGGGAGTTTTCCTGTTGTTATTCTGTCTCTCACAGCTACAATAAGCCTACCATTAAAATTATGGACTGGTCATTACTTCGTCAGAGGGCAAACGGGCAAACTTAGCAGAGGATCAAATACTCCCCCCCTCACTGTAGATTCTTTCACATTCTTAGATTCCCAAAGAGGCCCCATAAATCAAGTCAAATCAGGAGTAAATACGTGTGAATGTATAAGGAGGAGGGAAAATCAAGTTTCTTATTTCCATATGGATCTTGTCCTATGGGAGCCTTCTCATGAGAGGATAGCGGTTCGCCTTAATCAGCAAATTCTGGGATACTCATTACAAGGCAAATTGTTACATAGTATTTTCATTATACAGTGGTACCTCGGGTTAAGTACTTCACTCGTTTCGGAGGTCCGTACTTAACCTGAAACTGTTCTTAACCTGAAGCACCACTTTAGCTAATGGAGCCTCCTGCTGCTGCCGCACCGCTGGAGCACGATTTCTGTTCTCATCCTGAAGCAAAGTTCTTAACCTGAAGCACTATTTCTGGGTTAGCGGAGTCTGTAACCTGAAGCGTATGTAACCTGAAGCGTATGTAACCCGAGGTACCACTGTATTTTTACTGGGGGGTGGGATGGGGAAGAGACACACCAAAATGTCATGGATTAACTCTGGTCGTAGAAAAATGGAGAAGCTGTTTAACTTCTTAGCAACCAAATGAGTGGGATGGGTAACAGAATGCAATGAGGGCAAACACAGTCTTCGTCTGATGGTGTCTCTTTCTGTCGGTGTTACTCACAGCAGAATGTTGAACAGCAAGTTGTTATTACCAGCGTCTCCACCCTGTAATCAGCTCAGCCTTAACCCCTTGTTGTAAGTGGGCCCAGTAAGTCTAGGCAGAAGCCTGGACAGTGTACAAAGAGAAAATGGATACCAGCCTAGCAGCAGAGGCACATGAAAGTCTGCAAAATAATAGGCTGAAGGAAAGACGGAAACAGAGAACGACTCTATCTATTGTTCACAGCAGCATGTACCAGTGGCCAGTGGAGTAGTGGGACAACTAAGCATTGCACTTAGAAGTACAGGTTAGGATGGCCATCAATTGTACATGGAAGTGCTCCTTTGCCTTTGACAGGTAAAAGGTAAGCAGAACTTTCAACACTTGACTGCACTGAAAGTATCAGAATTAGCTTCCCTAGGAGAATTTCTGAAGCTCTGATGAAGGGGATGGAGAAGCAGACCTATCACTGCTGTCAAAGATGCCAATGAGATAAGGAGGGCTGAAGTAATCTGCATGGAAACGGCTTGGCAACAATAGTCCTTGAAGGGTGGTACAGTCATACCTTGGTTTTCGAATGGCTTAGTTTTCAAACGTTTTGGCTCTCGAACACCGCAAACCCGGACCTAGTGACTGTTCCGGTTTGTGAACTATTTTTGGAAGCTGAACGTCCAATGGGGCTTCCATGGTTTCTGATTGGTTGTAGGAGCTTCCTGCAGCCAATCAGAAGCCGTGCTTTTGGTTTACAAACATTTTCGAAGTCGAACACACTTCCAGAATGGATTCCTTCCAAGGTACGACTGTAAATGATGGGTGAAATATATAGCTGCTAAAGTCATCAGATCTTGACAATACACTGAAATTCTCTGGATCAGAAGCTACATTTTTAAAACAAAACAAAACCCAAAACACACGTGAGATAATTTTAATTCTATTTTCAGAGTATACCATACTCAAATTTCATTAGGTTATTAAAGTGGGGGATACCACTTTTGAATACCTCTCTGTGTAAAAAGACTCACTGATTGAGCTGCTGAAAAGGGGGATACATTAATATTACTCTTCATTACATTTCCCTCTGCCTCAGTTCACTCTGCTAACCTCTACCCCAATGTGAAGAGATCTATTCAAGGTCCCAAAATATTTACTTTCCAGAAAGGAATGCAAACAAACTGCACATACTCCTCTAGCTGCTCAGGAAAGAGGCTTACTAATAAGAAGAAAAGTCCAAAGGAGCAGAATTCAGCCAAACAACTAGATGACTATTAATCCACCAATTTAGAATCCAGTTTTATTATGGCCAACAGCAACAGCTTTGGAAGTTGAAACAATTCCTTGTATTTTGACGCATGTAAAGTACACACAGAAATCAGAGCAGAGACCAACACCAGCCAGTACATGGTGAGACAGGAGTGAGATTAGCAAATAAATCCAACGACAATGTGAGCAACAATACATAAGGAAGGCTGGGCATATGCTGCATATCCTAAGTAAAAAATAAACACAGAAAATCCAAACTGCTTTCAGAACTATGGCTGCACATTTTCGCCATGCACACCGATTGTCAGACAGATAGATATATAGAGATACAGATGTATTGCAGTATTTCGTCTATTTTAATGAAAGTAAATGTCCACGTGTTAAATTCTACACAACTTTCCATGATGTGTTTGCTGGTCAGCACAGAACACACACAGGCAAAGTTTTACAGCGGGTGGATAGCATTCAGTTCAGTGGGGTTTACTGCTAGGTTTATTGCAGGCCAAGAGCTTAACCATATTCTCACTAGGGACCATAGACTCATATTTTAGACTCAGCCGCATACCTGCAACACTGATATAATACTAGCATAGCTTGTAGGATTGTTGGAAGCGTTGCTGTGGTAACAACTGGGAAGCATACTGAATCCAATTTTTCAAAGTGTCCTGTAATATTTATAATTATTATGATGATTATTCAGTTCTGAAAGGAAGTAAATGTGATAGAACAGACATCTGTCTCTGAAGATATAGGCCTAGGACCTGCACCTATGTACCTAGACCAGAAGTATATGAAGGCCAGAATACCTTTGCCACTGAAGGTGTTAGGACATGCAAACTGGGGACAGGGCTCAGCTGCCGGCTTGGGTATAGGAAGGCCTCCATGAGATCTTTGGGAGAAAGAGGCTGTTCTTCTCCAACCTAGGGAAAGGTAAAGGGACCCCTGACCATTAAGTCCAGTTGCGGATGACTCTGGGGTTGCGGCACTCATCTTGCTTTACTGGCCGAGGGAGCCGGCGTTTGCCCGCAGACAGCTTCTGGGTCATGTGGCCAGCATGACTAAGCCGCTTCTGGCGAACCAGAGCAGCACACAGAAACGCTGTTTACCTTCCAGCCGGAGTGGTACCTATTTGTCTACTTGCACTTGACGTGCTTTCAAACTGCTAGGTTGGCAGGAGCAGGAACTGAACAACGGGAACTCGCCCCACCATAGGCATACAAACCGCCAACCTTCTGATTGGCAAGCCCTAGGCTCTGTGGTTTAGGCCACAGTGCCACCCACTTCCCTCTTCTCCTACCTAGCATAAGACAAAGGTGGGCATCTTGTAGATGTAGACCTACCACCCCACAAACCCCTTTAAATTAATTTAAAATAGCATAAAATAGTTGACTGAAGTAAATTAACCCAACAAAATAAAAAGTATATTATTATATTAAATTATTTTCCAGTAATTGATTATAAAGGAAAACAAATTTAAATCGCTATCAAACACACTTCTCTTCCAGACCCAAACAGAACATGCTGTTATTACTACTAATTCAGCTTATCATGTTTTATGGAAACTGTCAGTGCCATTTCCAGCAATTAACAATCCCTCTGACAGACCACAGGCATTCAAGGGGAAGTGGTTGTGGGTGAGTGTGGGTGGGTCCAATTCTGACACCTGACAATCTGAACTAGTTTTTCTAAACTGCCTGATAGGGAGTCTCCTGAAATACCTATATGCAAAACCCTTCAACGTTCACCTCAAACTGTATCATCTCATTGCTCCCATCCTTCATCTGAGTGAATGTGGGATTATCAGATGAAAAAAGAAAGGAGGGAGCATTACCACATGGGACCTCTGGAATGACCTTAAAAACAGAGAATGAGCTACACACCCACTCAAACACTATCTACAAAAGAAGTGGGCCAAAGGGGTGCTGACAGTGCTACAAACCTCTTCTGTCACTCTAACTGAGCACCTTTTTAGACGGGCGCTTCATACAGCTGGAATTTTAATCAGTTCCAGCTTCTTATTTGTAATAAATCCATGGGATGGATTTTGAGTTAGTGATTTTTTTTTTTTAAGGAGGGGAGGAAATCCTGGATTTTACCGCTTTGATGAAGATTTACATAAACACAAAGGCTATTCATTGGTCACATGAAGGATCTGGATGCTGGGCTCTGCTTCAAGAGCTGTAATTAGAACCATCCACACCTTCTGAAAACTAACCCAGGGCAACATGGCTTCTGCAGAGAAGGGTGTATCAGACAGCAGACACAGGAGCACAAATCTCACTGACAACAAACATGCCAAATTGTAGGTTAGCAAATGGAGCACTCCAAGCGTCTCTGGCTTACTTCAAAGTCAGTTCAGGAGGGTGTCAGTTTGCCTCCAGGGTGTGGCGACTGGCAATTTTGTCACACAACATTTAAGTGTTATGTTTTACAGGCTGGTCAGGTTATTTCAGATTTCAGGGGGCTCTGGTATGCTCTATAACTGAAGCATTTACTAGCTGTTTTCAAAATAAAGGCCAGGAAGGATGTATCAGTGAAAATTCTCAGTGCAACTATCAGATTAAGAATTTATTCTAAAGACAGGGTAGAACATCAAGGGCAACATTATATTGTTAACGCACAGCACTGGCTGCAAATTTTGCAGTTGTAAAACATGGATTTTAAAATCGGACTTTAACCCTAGCTATTCTCTGTGATATGGTTCAGTGCTGATTACATTGTTGTAAACAATACATGTGCCTCCCTTGAAAGAGGGCAAAGTTTTTAAGTTGGTTTTCAAACTATACAATAGGGATTTTAGAAATATTACCTAGAAAGAAATATTGCAGTATTTCATTCAGTTTCAAATCACGTTTACTCAAATGATTCATCAGGCACTACTTCACAATGATCCTAATTGGATAGATTTAGTCTTCATTCAGTATCTTATACATTGTTATGAGGAGATATTTTCTGAAGAAGGACATTCTCAGTTCAGTACATTACAGCCAAATCAGTGTGTGCCATGGGAATGAAATAAGTAACTACGAAGAGAACTGTCATTTTATGCTAGCTCTTCCTCATGTTTCAACTTCTGAATCATCCTTCATTATTCAGTCACAAACCCATGACCAATAACCATTTGAAGGGATTAAGTCTACACTGGACAGAAAATTCCCGATTTTAACCACGTAATATCTATATCATCATCTTAACTTTTATTTTAAAAATAAAAAATACAGTAATCTCCACCTACTGGATCCTGACTCACCAGTGGGTCTGATAATCTCCAGAATTTTCCCATGCACTATGGAAGCTTTAAGTGAACATAGCATTGTCAGAAGATGGATATGAATGACAGAACAGAGCATTTAATTTCTGCCAGCCTTTAGTGCATCCTTAACTAATGAAACCTGGAGAAAATATACAGGATTAGGCATCCCACTCCACTTCCCCCACTTTCTGGTGTGGGGTGCAGTGGCAGCCAAAATTGTGGCACCCCAAAGCTCTGTGCACAGTGCAACCAAACTGATCACACTCCCCTAAATCTGCCTCTGTGGTGTTCCTGTTTGTGTAGAGTTTACAAGGAATCCTGAGGGATTTATCTACCCTCAGCTTTATAATCACTTGTAGAACACCTCCTACAGATACCACTGGATTGCCTCAGAAATAAAAATTTCCCTGCCTTCCAACTCAGAGCCAGTATCAGCGATAGTCATCTGCTAAACATCCTAGCAGGCCCGCCACCAGGATCCACCACGGGCTCTTTTTTTGTGGCTAGACAACCCAAAGTGTCAGGCAGCTGGGTCTCACTGCTGTTTAAATTTCCCACAATGCCCCAGTCAACACTGCCAGCTACCCAGTGCTGCTCCTGCCATCCCAGCACATGGACCCATAGATGAAGGGCCACAACCTGTGCCTATCCCATCCATGTACACAGTGTCGGATTTACGTATAAGCTAAACAAGCTATAGCTTAAGGCCTCATTCTCTTGCCCCCCCAAAAAAATATAAAGGAAAAAAACCTGGATGTACATTTCCAAAATATAAGATAAAAAACAAATAAAATAAAACCTACATACAGCAACAGTGTTTCGTGTTGTGTATTACTTTGGTAAAATACATATTTGGTTATGGGCAAATGGCTTTAGATACCTATTAGGTCCATAAATTACCATACAGCATATATTCAACAAAAAAGTGACAATTTGTTGTTGACAAAGGACAACTGGACATATAAAGGGCCCCATCACCTTCAGTAGCTTAGGACCTCATCAAATAGCTTCAGTAGCTTAGGACCTAAATCCGGCCCTGCATGTACACATTTAGTGGTTCCCTGGAAAGAATATCAAGCCTGTTTCTCTGGAAAGGCGCTTCTCTCTGTGTCTCTCCTCAGAACAACCGTATATGACTAGCAACTTTTAGGATTGGCTTTTGAGATCTCTAGGTCCAGCTTGCCTGGAGTGCTGCAAGGAGGTGCAAACAGAAGGCCTGAAAGCAGCACCTGTCTAAAGTGGCCTGCCAACAAATGCCGTTGCGACACTCGCAGCTTCCTCCACGCCTCTACACAGAGCCATTAGGTTGGCAGCCGAGGAGGACAGCGGGACTTTCCCCTCAGCCAGGTACTTTACAACCTCTCCATATTGTCCTCAGGCAGCCCCCTGCCCCCGCCCCTCCCCTCGCTTTGGGAAGGTGGCCGGGGTGAGCAGCGAAGAGGCTTTGGCTCCAGGGGGCGTGGCGCCCACTCGGAGCGGGGCGCGGCCCCTTTAAATGAGAAAACTTTTTATCTAGTGCGCGAGACTCCTCCCGTCTCCCCCCCCTCACCACAAGCCCCGATTGGCTTAGGAGGGCAGCCCCGAGAGCCCACCTACTAGCTCGCTCCCCATTGGCTAGCACTCATTGCCGATCAACATAATCCCGTCTTTCCATTGGCCCAGGTACCCTGAACCCCGCCTATTCACCGTAAAGGTAACCCACCCCCGCCTGAGGTAAGAACCTCGACGGGAGGGGGGGGAAGGGAAGGGAAATAGGCGCAAACGCCACAGAAGCGACTTTGCGGAGTTGGTAAAAGGAGGGCCGCGGCGAGGTTCGGCGTTCTTACCGATGCGCTGCCCCACGGGAGAGCTGAAAGGGTTGCCCAGGAGAAACTCCATCGCCGCGGCCGCACAGCTCAGCAGAGATCAGCTGACATGGCCCGCGAGAGCGCGTCACGTGACCTCCTCGGGACCGAGAGAGGCGTGTCCGCGGACCTCCCTCCCACCCCCGCCCTCGTGACGTCAGCGCCCCGGCGCGTTCCAAGCTGAACTTCAAAGGCGATGTTGTTGGGGAGCTTTACGGAAGGGATGACTCAGCGCGCCAAGGGGAAGAGCCCGATCCCAAACATGCTCGCCGGGAGAGCAAGCCCTAATGAGTGTGGGACTTGCTTCTTGGCGAGCATGCTTGGGAGTAGAGGTTTTCAGCGGAGAGGTCGATTGGTTTATGACGGTGGCGGGTGACGTCACAGAGGATCGTTAACTGGGACACAAGCACGCCCACACTCTCTCCACCCTTCCCCTGTGGTCTAATATGTTCCTTAGGCAGTTGCTGCTTTTGAAATAGAAACGTGGCCAGTGCAGGTCTTTTGCAATCGTACCTGCGGGTTTCATGGATCGTTGTGGCGCCTGCCAAACGAAAATGTTTTTCCTCCGTTACCATCCAGACTAAAGAAGCACAGGAGCAAAAACCTCAGCAGCTGCTGGAACTGTAGCAAACTAGCTTGGAGCTAGTCTTGGATTAAGAACAGGATACAGATATGATTGGGAAAGATGATGGGCTTCATAGCCTGGTGCTTAGTTGGAGAGGCAGGTTTGTCTGTTAACACAGCAATTAAAAGCACACATAGAAATTTTAAACTGCTTCCAGCATTCTCGGTCACTAGAACTTCCTTTGGGAGTGTGTTTAAATCCTGCCTAACCACAAAAAAACTCACAAACAAAAGAATCACGCACAGGAATGTTCGCTTGAAGAGTAAATGGACAGTATTTCAACTTGGGCAGCATAGCAGGCACAAAGTCATTCAGAATCACAGAATTTGTAGAGTTGGAAAGGACCCTGAGGATCATTTAGTCCAACCTCCTGCAATGCTGGAATATGCAGCTGTCGCATACAGGGATCAAACCTGCAACTTTGGCATTATTTTAAAATATTTATATGCCACCTTTCTGAGCAGCACTCTTCCAGAGTAGTTTCAATATTAAATTTCAAAAATAGTATCAATGAAAATGTGTAACATAAAACAAAATAGTAGTTCCAGAGAACCAGCAATTCACGAAGAACAGGTTAGGAAAAAAGGTCTCCTAGCCAGTGTTGCTTATGTAAAGACACCTTCTGACACAGTCTTAAACCTTCTGACAAAGTCTTAAGAATTACACAGAAACCCAATTGCAATCAATGAGTTAACACAGTGACCATTACTGGTAGATCATACTGCTTGCTTTCAATCTAAAGAAAACTGGTGGAATGAGTGAAAGTAGAAAGATAGTTATGGACTATACTGAGGCATGTAAAAATTACCAAATAGAGAACTTCTATAGTTGTGGAGTGTGGGGGTTATGAACAGGGATGTTGTGAAACTGATTTTTTTAAAAAATAAGTAATTTGCCAAGACCAAACATCTCATAGATGAAATATTGGTGGTCATGAGGCATATGAAATTAATCAAGATTCAAGTTCCGATTTTTAAAAAAGTTTATATACATTAGCAAAACATTTATACAATGCAATTTGGACTAGATGGCAGGAAATAACAAATGTAAAAAAGTATGAGGGGTATATCCAAAGCTCTCCAGTACCAAATGTCACACAACACAGATTATACAAATGTTTACAAATTTTAAATAAAAATACATCAGTACATTTATCTTTTAAAAAGTCAAGTTTGCCATAGTGCAGATGGCAGAACTGAAGCAGAGCCCCTTTGACTGTTTGACTCAAAGGAAGTTTCTGACAATTATCTAGGTTTAAAGTGATTGCGCCAGGATTCTCTTCACCACTCAAATGTTACTTGAGACACAAAAGGCTCTGTAAAAATCAAGACGTTAGCTCCCAGCACATGGGCTTGTTTACAGAATAGCACCTAATACAGCTAGCCTGTCCCCCTTGGGATTAACTCGGGAAAACTTGTAAAGAAAGTGAGAACTTTTTTATTAAAACGTTGCCAAGAAGTTTGGAAAAAGTGGGCAGAAATAGTTTTCATACATTGAGCCTGTGATCCTAAAGTGGGTGGAGTATGTGGAATGCAAAGGTGGTTCTATTGCCATTGTCAATTTCCTACTGGGCTTGAGCCAGCTGGGCGGAATGTGGGTAGGGGCTTTTAAACTGCCAAGACCACCCTAGGGGTCTGAAGACAGGGCATGGAATTTATTTATTTAATTTGCTAGTCCTGGAACCAAAATTATCCCACTGTCTGCTACTTTTACGTTTTCTAAATAACAAGTGGCAAGGGAACTTAGGGCACAATATAAAGTTTTCAATTTTTGTTTCCATCCACCATCCAAATCCCACCACTACTATTTCCTTCATTGTCAGCCTATGCTTGAAAACGGCAGATAAAATGCAATTTTGGCAGGGTATCCAGGTAAAAACACATAGTTCTCGTTTTCCATACATGGTTGGTGGAGGGAATTTTTGCTTTCATTATAGCTATATACAGAAATATACAATATAAATTAATCTACTACAGATGCAGTATATGAAAATGTAAATACACATGTTAAAAATGCCACACTTCATCCTAGGTGAGAGAGAAGTGCTTCCTCAAAGAGCAACAGGCACTCAAAGCGCTAAATCCTGTGGCTGGGATGAAGGACCTGCCCTCTCATTGTCTTCCTCTCAGCTAAAAGCCCTTAAATTTCAGCTTAATCACTGCCTCTACAACACACATTTCAGCACCATGAGAGGAGGACCACGTCAGTTCACTGCTGGTGATAAGCTATTATAAATCAGTATGTGAACTGTAAGGGAGCTGGAGGAGCCCCGGCCCTCAATCTTTTATGGTGTCACCTTAGGTACTAGTTTTTGAAGGGTACTGGGGGTGGGGGTAGAGAGATAGCAGAGAGGAAGAGAAATTAGCTAAAATCAGGAGAAGTTGAAGGTGGGGCTTGTAGATCCTCGTCTTTAGAATATCCCAGCACAGTTCTAAAATACCACAATCCATTGATTAGTTACAACCTGTGAAGAAATGATGCAGGCTTTCACTAGGATTTACTGCTTATCCATATTAAGAAGCCCTTGTTTCTCCTAAGAATTTGAGAATTCACTCACCACACCTGAATCTGTATTTAGCAACCTACTTACAAGTGGAAGATTTAATGAGGATTCCTGGTGCCAGCACAAGCCCTCAGCAAAACACTATCCCCTCAACTTTCTTTCCCAGCATTATTTTAACAACATGCAAGCCAACCAAACTTGCTTGACTTTTCCAAGTAAAACCAATTCATTAAAAAAACAAAAACCCAACCATATTAAGGCTAATCTATCAAAATATTTCCCAACTCTAATTGTAGAGACATCCAATCTGAGACAAAACTGATTCCCACAAATTACGGTTGAAACTTTTCGTAAAATCAAGCAAAATAGTTACAATTCTATTTGATATATTACAGATAGAAAAACTCAAAGCCCTATACATTGTCCTCTGGAAGAATACTAGGATAGTGTATCTGTACACACTTCAGTTACTTGGCAGCACGTCACTTCCCATTATCCTTTTCCTGTCAGAGTCCAGGCATGATGTATGCAATGTTGTCCAATGTGTTTGACTGGAAAGGTAGTCAGGGGGAGAGAGAGAGAAATGCATATTAAATTGAATCAGTATCTTATTAAAAAAAACCCAAGCATGCTTTTGACATTAATGCAGCAGAACAAATGACTTAGGAAAAACCACACACCTAAAGACATGACAAAGGTAGACAGAGTGCTTCCTTTTGAGATGCACAAAAGCCTGTGGATCTTTCAGAAGTACTGGGGAATATTTTCATTTGCCCTGGGCTTTGATAGCTGTCACTAAGCGAATAAAGAAATATTTCAGCACCAATGATTTTGTGGCACCCAATTCTATAAAAGCCAGGGCCACAACATTTGGCTGGTTTTGGTAGCTGGACCAAAATCTGTGGTCCTCAGGACTTTCAGCACATGAGCAATAAGCTCCATGATGCTTGCAGGGGTTTACGCCCAGGAAACTAGCCCTAAGATTGCAGTAAGGTCCTATCTAATTCACGTCTGAGTAGACAGTAAGACTGTGTGTTTTATCTTTGCTACTCATTGCCAAAACGGTCACCTCACCCCCCCCCCCGAGCCAAAGGCTTTATACTGATCACAGAGACTCAAAATGGCAAGACTCAGCCCTCTGTGGAACTGGAAAGGGGAACAGATATCTCTCTGTACTTCTGTTGTAACCCCCAAAACTCATTGCAAGTCTTAAGAGATGATCCCCACTGCTTCCTCAACTCCAAGCTGGAGAAGAAAGGACAATGGAACATTCACCATGGTTAGCAAAACTGGACTGCTGCTCAGAATTAAGTTTTACTAATTTTCTGCTCTTTAGTACTGAATGTATTAGCTTGCTGCATTGTGCTTTAATTTTTAACATGGAAGGTGCCTTGAGCATCCTAGAAAAGGCAGGATATGAATATTTAAAACAAATTCAAGACATGTTTTTATAAAATTGCAGTTCTTACATAACACAGCCGCCTGCTGGTAGAAAATATTAACAGCAGGTTGCAGAAGGAACAGCCTTTAATAAATGTTTCAGCTGCCTGGGACAAATGAAGCAACTCTCCACATCATTAGGTGTGCTCCACAGCCAATGTGCTGTGATGGTTAAAGGGTTAGTTTAGAATGGGGGGGGGGGGAAACTTGGGTTCAATTCTTATTAGGTGAACTTGAGCCTGCCACCACCTCTCAGGCTAACCTGTCCAAAAGGGTTGATTTGATATGTTGCCTTGTATTCATTGGAGAAAAGGTAGGATATGGATGCCATATTGTTTTCTATCCTCTATTGCACTATCCTTTATTTTTTTTACTTTACACAAGCTTTCTTTCAATAACAAAATCATTATTTATTTATATCCCACCTCCCCCCCCCCCATGAGCTCAAGGTGGCGTACATAGTTTTGCCCCTTCTCATTTAATCATCACAACAAGAATTATGTTAGGCTGAGAGACAGTAGCTAGACAGTGGCTAGACAGGGCTCAGGTCCTTTCCAACTCTACAGTTCTATGACTGGCCCAGGGTCCCCCAGTGAGGTGCAGAGCAGGGTTGGGATTTGAACCCTGGTCTCCTAAGTCCTAGAGGGATGCGGGTGGCGCTGTAGGTTAAACCACGGAGTCTAGGACTTGCCGATCAGAAGGTTGGCGGTTCAAATCCCCGCGACGGGGTGAGCTCCCGTTGCTCGGTCCCAGCTCCCGCCAAGCTAGCAGTTCGAAAGCACGTCAAAGTGCAAGTAGATAAATACTACCTCCGGCAGGAAGGTAAATGGCGTTTCCGTGCGCTGCTCTGGTTTGCCAGAAGCGGCTTAGTCATGCTGGTCACATGACCTGGAAGCTGTACGCCAGCTCCCTCGGCCAATAAAGCAAGATGAGCGCTGCAACCCCAGAGTCGGTCACGACTGGACCTAATGGTCAGGGGTCCCTTTACCTTTTACTCCTAAGTCCTAGTCCAGCAGTTTAACCACTACACCACACTAGTCCTCTAAATATTCTATGCATATATAATGAATACAAAATCTGGTATGGAGTGTATATTGCGTCATCTCACATACAAAAAAAGTGTGCTTTGAACACAGGAAAAGGTGGGACTGAAGTGCAACAAGGAAGACATGTGGACACCACCAACAAATTACATACAAACTGCATGTTCAACCCAGGCAATGGGTGCCAGTATTGCACCCTCCATATGTTGTAAAGAATACAACTATTGTTACTGACCATTGACCATGCTTGCTAGGGCTGATGGGAGTTGGAGTCCAACCACAGCTTGAAGGCACCACACTGGCTACTCCAGGACTAAAAATACATGATTGTGCAGAAGGGCAGATGGAAAAAAACCAACACAACTTGAATCCTGCTATGTTCAATCAGCATTTCCTTTCTAGAAATTCCTTAAGCTGTGAGAGAAGAGGGTACTAACACGGGAGTATCCTACATATAAAGCAAAGTGCTGAATGTGTGCTACAATTATGGCAAAAACCATGCCTTTCATGGGCAGAGGGAAGCGGTAAGAAATAGTATGAGACCTTGGCATTCCAAAACAACACAGAACTTACCAAAACGTGTTTGGGGCAGCCGTTTAGTTCAGGGAGCTGGGACGTCAGGCATGCCAAAGGGCCTAGAGCACAAATGATTGAATCTAGGAGCACTGATAAACTTCCTGATACAGCTACCATACCCTGGGAAGGAAAGAGATTTGTCATGATGTCAGTTTGTTATCTTTGTCTTAGGCCCAGCACGGATTCTCTCATTCTCATGGAGCTGGCAACCCTGATTTGCTTATTGAAGCGCTCTTCCCTTAGAAAAGATGAAGCTCAAATGCAGGAATGAACGATCAGAGATGGAAGTTATACTTTCTCATTTTTGAAGTTATTTCTGGCCACTTCTACTCAATACACCATGGCTGCAACCCTGCGCCCTATGTTTAAAGCACCAGGCAGAATGATAAATATGGGAACACAGCAGATGACAAAGCAGCTTTGCGCAAGATGCCAGTAAGGTGCTCCCACCCTGTACTTCCTTGCTGTGATGCTTAAATGTTTGATGTGCTGCTGCTGTCCTGCTGTACACTGTACCTGGAGCTTCCATATAGTCATCATGACTACAAGCCACAAATTAATGGCTATATGAGGGGTTGGAAAGCCTTTCCAGCTCAAGGGCTTCATTCTGTTCAGGGAAGCACATTCTAGTAAAGGGCAGAACAATTAATGTAAATCTTATCTCTGTACAAGAGGCTGTTTTTTTTGACACCCCCCTCAAGTGCCCATCCAGGCAAGCAAAAGTCCTTCTCGGAGTTCAAGGACTCATTCCAGCCAGACAAAAACAAGCAAGAAGTCTATCAAGCAGGGCTGGTGAGAGGCATCACTGGGGAAGAGGGTGTATGGCGGGGGAGAGTCCCAAGATTCACGGACAGTACTGGAGGGTTGCATTTGGCCCCTGGGCTTAAGGATCCACACCCCTGGGCTGTTAAACATCCATGTTCAGAGGCAATAGATCTCAGTTTGGGGTTTCCAAAACTTGGGTATCCAGCTGTTTGTTTGTTTTTTGGTCTACAACTCCCACCATCCCTAGCTAGCAGGACCAGTGATGATGAGAATTGTAGTCCAAAAACTGCTAGAGACCTAACTTTGGGGAAACCCAAACTCCATAAGAGGAGCCTGTTGAATCAGGCCATTCTGGTCTCTATTCAGGGTCCAACCACATACCCATGGGAAGCCCAGAAACAGAGCCTGACTGTAGCAGAAGTCAGTCATATAAACAAAGTTGGAAACAAAAAAATCACCTGAAAGCAAAAATAAATAAAGAATACAAATAAAGGGAAATGTACTCAGGAATTGTATACCCAGACACGAAATGTAGTTAAACTAGTAAATGAGGGTAAAATCAATTTGGGTGGATTGTTACTACATGCTACTTTACAATGCAAGAGCTTTTCACTCTTAATGGATTCATCATTTCAGGGCAAACTGTTTGGGTAGCTGCCAAAATCCCCATTTGGGCATTTTAATTTAATGTCATTAGCAGTAATGCAGGGCGTGTCATCTTGTTCTGCGCAGGCAGTCATCCCAGAATGATGCCATGAAATGGCTGCGGGTAGTTTGTATAATAGACTAATGTGATCATCAGTTTCCATCTAATCCCTCAAACGCAGCAATAGCCAAGCAAGAGCTGTGTCTTATATGTATTTTGGAAAACATTTATTCTGCTTTATATATATATAAATCTTAGTTCAACCAAACATCTTGACATAGAATTGGAAACCATGAATTTTTTTTTTTTAAATGATAGCAACTCAGGAATGAAGCTTGCTTAAACCTGCAAAAGTGGAGTCTTGATACAGTGGTACCTCTACTTATGAACACAATTCGTTTCGGGGTGCGGTTTGCACCCCGAAAAGTCTGTAAGTAGAGTGTCGCTACTACGCAATAGAGCACCTATGTACGAAGCGCACAGCACGCTTCTGCGCATGCACGAAGATCACTTCTGCGCGTGCAGTGAAGCCGGAAGTAAACACTTCCGGGTTTGCCGCATTGGTAACCTGAAAAGCCGCAACGTGAAGCAAACGTAACACGAGGTATGACTGTACACAAATAAGAGCCCTTGGAGCAAATAAAGTTCCAGCGAGTGGTGTACACACTTGTTCAATTTGGCACTGAATGCAGTATGCAGAATTCCAATTACAGTATTTTTTGCTCTATAGGACGCACTTTTTCCCCTCCAAAAATGAAGGGGAAATGTGTGTGCGTCCTATGGAGCGAATGCAGGCTTTCGCTGAAGCCTGGAGAGCGAGAGGGGTTGGTGCGCACTGACCCCTCTCGCTCTCCAGGCTTCAGGCAGCTATCCACAAGCCTTCTGAGCCCAGCGGGAGTTCCCGCCGGGCTCAGAAGGCTTGCGGAAAGCAGCGCGTTCTGGGGGCTGGGGTCGGGGGAAGCTCGGGCTTCCCCCGTCCCAGCCCTGCAGCTAAAAGCCCCAGGAGCAGCAATGAGCAATGAGGTTGCTCAGGCTTCCCTCGTCCCAGCCCCCTGGGCTGGGGGGGGGGGGAGAACATAATTTCCCCCCCTTTATTTCTCCCCCTAAAAACTAGGTGCGCCCTATGGTCCTGTGCACCCTATGGAGCAAAAAATACGGTAGTTATCTGAACTTTGTGAATAAAATAGCTCTGTTGTTTAAAAATGAAATGACTACATTCACGTGCGAAGGTTCCTGCACCTACCTCTGTCTCCTGTAGCCTGTGGCCAATAAGACTTAGAGATTCACCCAGCAATTGCAGATGTGCAGCTACATCTATAGGATCTGTTTCAGGAACTTTGACAGGTGATGCAGATAGCACTACAGTGCTAGATGGAGACTTCTTATGGGGTGAAAGTGCCCCCGTTAGAGAAGCTGAAAACAGAAAGTAAAACACTTATTTATGCATTTTCCATATTACGAAACTGCACAGTTTACATAGCCAAACTGTATGGCCATAGAAGTTCAGCCCACACTATTTCTTTAACTTACTTTATTTTTAATGCAGTTTTATTTATTTATGAATCATCTCTTACATTTGGCGCTAGCTGATTCACAAACATACCACAAAACAGCTAAAAAATAGTTTTCCAAACAGTACAAAAAGCAAAAGATAGGTGTTCATGTTTTACTGTTTTTAAACCTTTTCATCCAGAGAGAGAAGGTTGTTGAAATAAAAATGTGTTCAATTGTTTTGCAGCTACAGTAGCAACAGCCTTAAGGAAACTGAGAATCAGTCTGTCCTTAATTATTCAGGTTTCACATTGTTGGCCTAATTTGTACAGATCTATTGAGAATTTGCTCCAACAGCATTTTTTGAGCAGCTTTATATTCGGTACCATATACCACACGTGGAATAACTTTCCCCAGAAAGATCTTTTAAGTGCAGATCTTAGATTATCTCCTCAAAGCAAGCATAGCTTAATATGACCTTACTTATAGGTTTGGAAGTCCTGTGGATACCCAGGTATGATTTTGATTAAACTGCATTCCTTAATATTTAAAGACCTTAAAGTATTCCAAATTACAGTGGTACCTCTTTTAAGAACTTAATTCATTCTGGAGGGCTGTTCTTAACATGAAACCGTTCTTAACCTGAGGTACCACTTTAGTTAATGGGGCCTCCCGCTGCACGATTTCTGTTCTCATCCTAGGGCAAAGTTCTTAACCTGAGGTACTACTTCCGGGTTAGCAGAGTTTGTAACCTGAAGTGTTTGTAACCCGAGGTGTTGTAACCCGAGGTACCACTGTAGTATTACTGTCCGTGTATGTGGCCTAGGCCTTCTATCAAACAAAATAAGTTTTGTTTTAGCATAGTTCAAAGGTAGATGTTCTTTTCTTTCAAAATGAAAAGAATTCAAAATCTTAAAAGGGTCCCTCATACTAAGCATGGATGAAGATACAAAGGGCATGCCATCTGCATAAGGCAACATGGAGGGTCTGCCATCAAAAACTGTGTGGGATAAATACTGAGGTTCTTTGAAGATCCTGGATTACACACACACAGCCAAAATGGACTAACAGACACCCTCGCCTTACACTTGAACAGCCTCATTTTAAGAATGGCATGGAAGAAACAGTGGAATATAGAGGTTACCTTTCAGTTTTGGTGCACCCTCTGATGAGGTTGCTTTCCTCTTCACTGTTGTAGCCTCTGCTTTATTCTGCTTGTGTTGCAAATACTGCGCCTTCTGCTTCCAAACCTGAAAATAGGGAAAACAAAACTAGTGTTAAAAAAGGCAACATCAGCTGTCCAACCATACAGATGGAGCAATTGTAAAACAGGATGTCTGGCCAAGTGTGTGTGTGTGTGTGTGTGTGTGTGTGTGTGTGTGTGAGAGAGAGAGAGAGAGAGAGAGAGAGAGAGAGAGAGAGAATATCAATACCAAACATTTCCCATTCGCAAGCAGGGGTAGGTGATATGCAATACACAGATTTGGAAGGTAATAAATACAAGAACCATGGTGGCAGTATTCCAGGACCAAGTCAGTTTTCTGCCTACACGTGTCATTTTCTGTACAAATGTTTATCAGATATTTACCAGCTTATCTTTCTCCGGAAGCTGCTTCCAAACTTCTGCCAGCTTTTTGCTCAGATCACCAAAATCTAACAGGAAATCAGAGAAAGTAAGCCATTCAGAGAAAAGCAGAGATTTTCTATGTACATTCAGTTAACTACTTGAACCGTTATAGGACTCATTGTTTACAATACATACGATGCTAAAATATCTCATTATTGTCTCCATACATGGAAAAACAATCCATGGAACAGTTGCACAAACATCACAGCGAGGAATTTGAGCAAGAACATAAGAAGAGCCCTGCTGGAACATACCAGAGACCTAGCTAGTCGACCTCTTTCCCCCACAGGGGCCAACTATATGCCTATGGAAAGCCCACTAGGAGGACATAAGTACAGCACCACTCCCACTTTTGTTCCCCAATGAACAATATTTAGAGGTATACTGATTCTGGAGGTATCACACAGCCATCATGAAAAGTATCCTCATTCTCTATGAATTTGTCTAATCCCCTTTTTTAAAGCTCTCTTACATTAGTGGCTGGTCTAGTCCATCCCACACAATGTTGTAATGCATGTTACATGCTCAGGATTTGGGACAAAAAGTGGAAAGGAGCAGGAGCCAAGAAATTCAGAATTCTATGCTTGGGAGGATATGTGAAAGCAGAATGGAAGGTAATTTCTACCGCTATGCATATATGTGGCATTTAATCCTGTCATCTACCCAGAGAAAAAATATTGTACGCCTGCCTACCCTCCGAGTATTCACAATTTAAATGCTAACATGTTTGTTCCTAGCAAGGGTGCTAATCATTTTTGGTTTATGATATAAGCCACAATTGCCCGTTTCTAACAGGGATCTGGAGGTCTGATATGGTTGTGTTTCTTAAATTTGAAAAAAAACCCACACCCTTCAGTCCCTTTACATGGGGTTCTGCAGAGGAGACAAGTATGCTGATCTAGACTCCCCAAGCTCCAAAAGTCATGTGCACAGAGCCATCTTGAATCCAAGGACTTTTGAATGCCCTACTTGATAATCACACCTTGACCAAGCAGTGAAGAATGGCATTTGCATTACAACCCTTAGTGCCATTTTTATTTCTGCTGCCACTTTAATACCAAAGAGACGGCCCAGAATGACTGGTTATATGCTTTCTGAAAAAAGTGTATCGCCCAGATTCATAATGGGAACACAGAGCCTTCACTGGAGCAGACAGAGTTCTTTCAAACATTTAAACATTTCTTCTCCGCAGCTTGTGCTTTCGTTTTGCAGTGGCCCAATGGGCAGGATCCAACTTTATGCCAGTAAAGATGTCAGGCATTCCCCTACCTATCTCTCCCCTACCTCTCCTTTCCAAAAGGTCCCCCAATTCTCTGGAGCAGATTTTCGGGGTATACAGTTGGGCTGCAGGGGGAAAGAAAGTGAAGTGCAGTGTGTCCAAGCGGGATGCCACAACTGGATATCTCCCAAACCTTACCGGACACTTCTATTACCTATTCCTGGATGCTCAGCCACAATGTTCACACGATACTCTTTACAGAATACTTGGTAGGCAGACATGTTCTTCTTCTTTGGCTAATCAGGAAGAGGAAAAAGAAAGCAAGAAGTTTATGTTGGAATATGTTGTAAAATATTCAAGCTCCTTTAGAAATCCCCAAAGAAAACAATCTCCTGGTGCATTCTCTTAGACAAGTTAGAAGTGGGTTAATTTCAAGCTGACTTTTTGTATGATGTATGTTATCTAGCTTCTTATATTCATACTCAGTCCTTGAGGTCATTGATGGAGACCTCTCTGAGTGGTAGTGCCAAATGAGACCCAGAGGATGGATATGAAAGAGAATGTATTCTCTGTGGCAGCACTGCATCATCTTTCTCAGAAAGGCATGCCCGGTGCATACTTGGTAACCTTTTCAGTACCAGGCAAGTACTCTTTTATTTTCCCATGCTTTTTAATGGATTTTTAATCAGTAGATTGCTTAGCATCAAGGTTATTTATATCAAAAAGAAAAAAAGTCAATGTAAGTCCGATTTAAATCAAGTTTCCTACGGATACTTCTTCCTATTTCCTAAACAATGGTGGGAATCTGACTATTAAAGGTAAAGGTAAAGGTACCCCTGCCCGTACGGGCCAGTCTTGCCAGACTCTGGGGTTGTGCGCCCATCTCACTTAAGAGGCCAGGGGCCAGCGCTGTCCGGAGACACTTCCGGGTCACATGGCCAGTGTGACATCGCTGCTCTGGCGAGCCAGAGCTGCACACGGAAACGCCGTTTACCTTCCCGCTAGTAAGCGGTCCCTATTTATCTACTTGCACCCGGAGGTGCTTTCGAACTGCTAGGTTGACAGGCGCTGGGACCGAGCAGCGGGAGCGCACCCCGCTGCAGGGATTCGAACTGCCGACCTTTCGATCAGCAAGTCCTAGGCGCTGAGGCTTTAACCCACAGCGCCACCTGTGTCCCAATCTGACTATTAAAGCAGGTTAATTTACAACTAAGCAATACCATTTGTTGTTACTATTTTTAATGCAATTTTACAACTTATATATACATCATACAATATTCATAATTTATCTCTTATCTTCAGACTTCCTAGTCTATCTCTCTCCATGGCATTCTAGGTAGTCTTTTGTCGGCTGCATATTCTATTATTCCACCCATTCCTTTAGTTCAGTGTTTCCCAACCTTGTGCCTCCAGCTGTTTTTGAACTACAATTCCCATCATCCCTGACCACTGGTCTTGCTAGCTAGGGATGATGGGAGTTGTAGGCCAAAAACATCAGTTTAGTTAGTGTGTGTCTTCCTTTAATTAGTGTTATCTGCTGCTCATATGTTCATTCCTACTTGTAGGTTAAATTGACTATTATACCCTCTAAGATACTCTTCAAAGCACTTCCACGCATCTTATCTGTGACTCATCCTTATTTCTTAATTTCACAGTTACTAATTCTGTGTATTCTATCAATTTATTCTGCCAAATTTCTTTTGTATCTCTTTCTTTCAATTTTTTTGGATATACTACTCTAGCTGCGGCAGTCATAAACAACACCATTTAAACCACTCTTTCTTACAACTAGGCCTTGCATCGCTTTGTTGCACTGTTCCTTCTCTACTGACAGCTAGAATGTATTTAACCCCTTCCCATATAGACCATCTTGGCTATGAGTCCTGGAAGACTTGCTCCCTGCCTTGCAGGCCTTTCGCTACCTGGGCTGGGAGGACAGGGCTGTGACTGACTCCTGCTACAAAAGCTGAGGCTGCAGAAAAGAATCTTGGGCTGAGACATCGTTTAAGTGGTTTGGGGGGGTGTTGCTGTTAATTTTTTGTATCTTTATTTTGTATCTTATGAGTTATGTGGAAATGGTTCAATTTGGTTGGGTACTTTTTGATGTCTTATTGTTTATGACTACTTTTGCTAGTAATTGTTTCTATGTTGTAAACCTTGGTTTTATTTTGGAAAGGCAGCATACAAGTAAAATAACTGATTGACTGATATTGGGACTTTCTTACAATAAGCCCCATAACAGCATACAAACAAAGTTAAGTATGGGGATATACTGCACAGTGGGCATTTTTGTTTTCTCTTCTTTCCAGTATGGATCTTCTTTGCTTCACTCTTACCTTGATAGGTAGACGTCTGAAAGGTACCGGGCAGACTACAGCAATTTATTTTCATTAGGTTAAATTGATATGCCTATGTTTGGCAGGTAGAGTATACATATCCATATTTCAGAAAGGATCCAATTGGTTTTTCATTTACATAAAAGCCTTTTTTCAAACTCAGTGTGGGCTATATCTCACTACACCATGACTTTGTATTATTAATTTCCATGGGTATACTCTGCATAACTTAGATGGACAGCATCCTGTATCTGGCAGAGACATTGATAGAATTTAGACATTTACTGTAGGGCCAGTGTTCGAAACTCCCATTGTTCTAGTTGCATTTTGTGACAGGGAATTTCATTTTTTTGGGGCATTTTGAGGTTTTGATTTTAAAAGTTTCAATGCCTATTTGTATTTAACTTTTATTGATTTGTATCTGGTGTGCTGTGTTTTATATTGCAATTTTAAAGTTTCTTATTTTATTCTGTAATTGTTTTGCTATTCTCACTGTATTTTATCAATGTTTATATACATGACTCAAAGAGCTTCAGCTACTGGGCAGTACAGGGCTGCCATCAATGAATAAAATAGCTACTTCTGCCAGCTACTTTTACCTAAATATTTCTAAAGCAGAAACCAATTTGTTTCAATGTTAAACACATTCGGGGGGGGGGGGAGGGGAGAAGTGTACTCCTTTAGAGTGTTTCTGCTTATCTGCAGTTCAGAAAGACAACAATCAAGATAATTTATATATTTGGTTCCTATTTCTGAAGTTAACTAACAAAACTGCAAAGAACAGTCTAGAGCCCTCTATTTTGGGAACAACTGTCCTCAGCATTTCCAATCACCCACTTGTGCTGCCACTTTTTCCTTTTTACCTTTTCTTTGTCCATTTTTTCAACCTTCTCCTTTTCTTCTTTCTTCTTCTTCTTCTCACTCTGGCCATCTGTATGGAAAACAGGTGGCGGTGGAGGCGGTGGTGGTGGAGGGACAGGAACGGCAAACTGCGCACTGGTTGGAGAGACTGGGAGTGGAGCTGTTACTTCTGCTACTGCCAGTGAAGAGGAAAGCCCAGAAAGCCCAGAACTCTTCTTGGATTTGGAATGCTTCTTTTCCTTGTGTTTCTCCTTGTCCTTCTTCTTTTTGCTCTTCTTTGATTTCTTCTTCTTCTTTATCTCCCGGTACGAATCATCAATTACTAGCTCTCCAGCTTCCAGTTCACCTCCAGAGGACGAACCTGATTCCGCTTGTGGTTCCAGGCCTGAAAGCTCAAATTCACTGCTTTGGCCTTCAGGGAAGAGGGGTGTGTCTGGGCTAAAGCTCTCAGCAGCTGGAGAGGGATGTGGCTCCTTCTCCAGTGGTTTGTGCTTCTTTCGGGATGATTTCGAAAAGCCGTGCGAATCATGACTTGGGAGAAATGATCCCTGCTCATCCCGAGCTGACTTCTTAGAGGATTTCTTTGTGGCTGACGGATGTGGAAAGGGCTCCTCCGTTGTGCTTCCCCCCTTCTCCTTCGGTGAGAGGATGAGTTTCATCTTTAAGCCATCAGGTTCACGCAAGGTCAACATTTCAGTGTTCACATAGGGGGGCTTCACCTTTTTGGACTTGTGGAAAGTACTTTCATCCAAGGACAGGTCACTGCTACTGCCACTCAGTTTTTTCTTGTGGTGTTCCTTCTTGCCTTCTGAATGGCCAGAGGCAGAGAGTGAAGAATGAGATGACTTTTCAGATGTTTTCTTCGAGGACTTGGAGCTTGTGGCCAAAGGCGAGGTGATGGCCTTAAGCAGATCCATGGCAGTGTCAGCAGAGGGTGGGCTCGTCACTACTTTTTTCCTCTTCTTTGCAGACGATTCCAAAGGCAGGGATAACTCAAATGAAGAAAGTTCTGAAAGAGTTCAGAGAAGAAGGATCAATGGAAGTATACCCAACAACAAGTGCATCTTCACTTAATCACAGTCATAACTTCGCGGCCTCATGTCCGGGTGAAGGTAGTCGGTCTTGAACAGCTAAGAGCTATCCTACAGTAAATCAATTTTGGTTTATAAATTAGTGAGGCCAATTGGTGAGGCTGAAATATAAGGACACATTGGTTTTTAAGAGACTATTTTATTTCTGGTGTATTCAGTAATGGTTGGCAGCTCTTACCTGACCTGTGAGTGGTGTCAGTGCAATGTTCTGGGAGAGGGGGGGTGGCAGTGATAAACAAACACACTGACAGCTGATCTTGCCTCTTCTCCTATTGGTAAGCCAGTGACACCTGTGATGGGAGGCCAGGTATGAAAGTCGACTTACAAATAAGTTGGTGAGGCTTATTTGACAGCAATACAAAACCAAGCCTTGACCGAGCCCTGTGGAATACTCTGCCAATAGATTTATCAGCACCTTCCGTTTCAACCTGCTGAAAACCTTTCTATTCAACAAGGCTTATTCAAGCAATTCAGAATGCCTATTTCCATAACAGTTAGCTGATTTCTAACTTTTAAATTTTATTTGTTGTTTATTGTATGGTTTTATGTGTGACTGTTGTAAGCTACTCTGATGCTATTTATGAACAGTGGTACAGTGGTGCCTCGCAAGACGAAATTAATTCGTTCCGCAAGTCTCTTCAACTTGCGAGTTTTTCGTCTTGCGATGCACGGTTTTCCATAGGAATGCATTGAAAATCAATTAATGCGTTCCTATGGAAACCGCCTTCCCCCGACCACTTCTGGCGGGCGGCATTTTAAAATCGCCCGGGACAGCGGAGGACTTCTCCGCTGTCCGGGGCGATTTAAAAGCCCCTGGGAAGGCAGGCAGGGGGGACAAAGACTTTTGCCCCCCCCCCGCCTGCCTTCAGAAAAGGTCCAGGACAGGCGCGGACCTCTCCGCAAGCAGCGCGCTCCTTGCGGAGAGTTGCAAGCGCGCCCAGGCTTTCCCGCCCCGCCGCCCGGCTTCGGGACATGGTTCCGATGCCAGGCGGCGGGGGGAGGCTTTCTCGCCCCGTCGCCCGGCATCGGGATGATGCCCCGAAGCCGGGCGGCGGGGGGAGGCTTTCCCGCCCCGAAGCCGGGCGGCGGGACGATGCCCCGAAGCCGGGCGGCGGGGGGAGGCGTTCCTGCCCGGCCGCCCGGCATCGGGACGATGCCCCGAAGCCGGGCGGCGGGGGAGGCTTTCCCGCCCCGCCGCCCGGCTTCGGGCCATGGTTCCGATGCCAGGCGGCGGGGGGAGGCTTTCTCGCCCCGTCGCCCGGCATCGGGACGATGCCCTGAAGCTGGGCGGCGGGGGGAGGCTTTCCCGTCCCGCCGCCCGGCATTGGGACGATGCCCCGAAGCTGGGCGGCGGGGGGAGGCTTTCCCGCCCCGTCGCCCGGCATCAGGACGATGCCCCGAAGCCGGGCGGGGGGGGGGAGGCGTTCCTGCCCGGCCGCCCGGCATCGGGACGATGCCCCGAAGCCGGGCGGCGGGGGGAGGCGTTCCTGCCCGGCCGCCCGGCATCGGGACGATGCCCCGAAGCCGGGCGGCGGGGGGAGGCGTTCCTGCCCGGCCGCCCGGCATCGGGACGATGCCCCGAAGCCGGGCGGCGGGGGGAGGCTTTCCCGCCCCGCCGCCCGGCTTCGGGACATGGTTCCGATGCCAGGCGGTGGGGGGAGGCTTTCTCGCCCCGTCGCCCGGCATCGGGACATGGTTCCGATGCCAGGCGGTGGGGGGAGGCTTTCTCGCCCCGTCGCCCGGCATCGGGACGATGCCCCGAAGCCGGGCGGCGGGGGGAGGCTTTCCCGCCCCGCCGCCCGGCTTCGGGACATGGTTCCGATGCCAGGCGGCGGGGGGAGGCTTTCTCGCCCCGTCGCCCGGCATCGGGACGATGCCCCGATGCCGGGCGGCGGGGGGAGGCTTCAAAAGCCGTCCGGGGGCTTTTAAATCGCCCCGGACAGTCCCGGGGCGATTTAAAAGCCCCCGGTTAGGCAGGCAGGGGGGGGGCAAAGACTTTTGCCCCCCGCCCGCCTTGGGAAGAGGTCCAGGACCTCTTCCCAAGGCGGGCGGGGGGGCAAAAGTCTTTGCCCCCCCTGCCTTCAAAAGCCGTCCGGGATAGCGGGAAGCGCTTCCCTGCTATCCCGGACCGCTTTTAAAATGCTGGCGGTGGGAAGCAAAGCCTTTCGCCCCCGCCGGCCTTCCTGGACCTCTTCTGAAGTCCGGAGGGGGGAAAAAGGCTTTGCTCCCCACCGCCAGCATTTAAAAAAAGGTCCCCGAGATTTCCCTATGGGCTTTCGTCTTGCGATGCAAGCCCATAGGGAAAATCGTCTAGCGAAGCGTCGCAAAACCCGAAAAACCCTTTCGTCTTGCGGGTTTTTCGTCTTGCGAGGCATTCGTCTTGCGGGGCACCACTGTATATAAATATTTTTATAAGTAAATGAAAATAAATTAGCTGTCAAAGTGAATATGCAATATATACAGCTGCCTCCCTTTCACTGATTGGCCTCTCCCTTATCTATCTTTAGAATGGAAGCTTTGTGGAAAAAGACCTGGCCTCTCACTTTACCTCCAGGAAGCACAAAGCCTATTGGCAGAACCTTAGAAGTACAAATTGAACCTTAAAATCACTGCCCAACTTTTCTCCTTTGTCATATCCCTTCCTATGTTGCTTCCACTCTTACCTCTGTAATAGTACTCATTGGAGTGTTTCCTCTTCTTCTTATAAGTGTCTGTCCCCAGCAAGAAAATGTCACTTTCCTGCAAAAGAAGATAACAGCACTTTAGAAAGAAAAAGAACCAAGTAATGAAGGCATATACATATTAATTTCTAATACAGATGATCATAGGCGTCACATTAGCTAACAAATATGCTCTCTATGGCATGACATTTCTGTGCTTTGAAACAGAAGATGGTCTGAGTTGCCATGTGAATTTTAGAAATGATATTCTCAAGAGAAAGCAGAACTTCCCTGTTTAAGAGCGGAAAAGAACTTTTCCAAGCTGAAGATTTAGAAAAAAAAACAAAAGCAAAGCTCAAATAATCACCTCTAGACTAATAGGAGAGATTTCAGGTCAAAGGAAATGTTTTGAGGAAAAGCTGTCTGTGTTAACATCCCCAGGGAATTGAATGAGGTAGATCACACCTCATTATTTTTCAGGCTACCTGCAGAATCAGGCAAACAACAACATATCAGTTTGCATCCTGCAACAATATAATGATGACCTATGCATCCAAAAGAATAATTTCTATTCTGTAATGATCATTCAATCTCTAATTCAAACAGCAGTTTAAGATGAGTGGATGATAAAAAGTTACATTCATCTCATCCTAGTTTTTAGAAGAAGGGGATACCATTTTATTGAACTTTCTAAAATAGGGAAATAGTATGACTTCTACATCTGTTTCTATAACCCCAAGAATCTTGTTCTCTCATTTCTCTTAATGTGGCATTTACTACCAACAGAGCAGTTCAAATTGGGCTGGGAGAGGCAAAGTTAGACTGACAAGCTTTTCTCATTCTCTTCTCAGACTCTCTCACCTTCAGCCTCTTCTGTGAATTCTTCCTGACCTGAGCAGCTATCTCCTCCTCTTCTCGAAGCAGGTCCTTGTAGGAACGTTTCTTTTCTCGCTGGGTTCTGCCAGCTACTAGTCCCACACCATCAATTCGGTCACTCTCTAAGCAGTCTGAAGGAGGAAACACTGGCGTGGTCAGAAATAATCAAGGCACACTCTCACAACTGTCACTGTGGCCAAAGATAAAACACAATGCACAAGAGGAAGCAAGCAGTCACATACACACACATACACACAATCTACTCACTACTGTAAAGCACTGCCCCAAACCTTTAGGGAAATGCTTTAGGCTGCCGTATCAAAGGCTGAAGTTTTGTTCCTACTCTTGGCGCCCCCCCCCCCTTGGATAGCAAGAACTGAAAAGGCTTCTCAGCCAAATGAGGACCTAGGCATCTGTGTTGTGCTGTGTTGAAGGTCTGGATCCAGTCCTCAATCCAATTATAATTCTACGGAGCTGACAAGGGTTAGGAAGTGCTGCTTGTTGCCAAGCCTGATAAAAATTAATCAGGACTTTGGAGCTTGTGAGACTCGTGTTTCAATTCAGGTACACTTAACTTTCTGAGTACAAGGGAGGGATCTGGAATGCTGCAGAAACCCAATCCATGCAGGACACTGGCTTTCTTTCTTAGTCTCTCACTCCACGGACTGGGGGGGGGGTTGTACTTTCCTCGTAACACCTCTCAGACTATGAAACAATCCTACCTTCTTTTTTCTTGGAGTCATCATAAGCCATGGTGGTCCTGCAGGGGCCTGGGAATGTGTTGCCACGCCTGGGCTCCTTTCCCCGTTCCCGGCTACAGGACAAGGTCTAAGAAACAGAGAATGAGAATAACCCTCCCATAAAGTGGAATCATAATGCAGAAAGGGACTGAATGAAGATTTTTTTTTTTAAAAAAAAAGAATGAAATGGGAAGCAGGAGGGTGAAGTGGTGTGCCTTCTCAGCAGTTTATCTTTATCCTCCAGACATTCCAGGGCTTGGAGAAAGATCCCAGATTCAGCAGGCAGTTTGGTTTAGCTGATTTTCATGTTAAAAGGCAGGAGAGGAATGTTTTTCAAGGTGAGAACCAAGCCTCTGTTCCACTAGTTTTAAACAGATTAACACCATGTGATCCTTTTCAATGAAACACAAGGACAGTGACCAAATAACTATATTGGGCTTTTGTATTGTTACAATATGTTCAGGGTGAGTACTGTATTGAATCCTGCAGTTTTTAAAGAAAAGTGTGTAAGAGCCATGGAGGTGAGGGAATGAGAGTTTTATAATCTCCTATACTAGGATAAAGTGAATTGACTGGAGAGAAGAATTTAATTTTTCAGTCCTGTGTGATGTTCAGTGATATCAAACTTTAGAGGCTAGTGATGGTGCAGCAATAGTAGGCATTAGTCCTATTATTCCCACAGGTGTTGTTCAGAGTACCAAACTGGGGAAGGAAAAGGGAAGGAAAAGGAGGAGAAAGAGAGAAGACTGAAAGAAGCAGTCCTTTTTCCAGGGCCTCTGCAGCATTTCCAGTCTCTGTCACCTCAGATGCTCAGGATTTCCCCAACCTGCCCAGGAAGGATACTGATTCAGGAAGTGGGGCACTTGCTATTTCTGTTCTTGAATAATGCTTTATCCTCCTTAAAATGACAGACATGCAATATCTGTCAAAGCATAGTTGTGCAGTTTTTATTTTGAGTCTCACAATAATTTTAAAAGATTCAGCTCCTGAATAAACATGATTTCCCCTGTATAAACCATTTGAATTTTGAATGCATTTATACACAGCTGTCATAAAAATGCTGAATTAAAACATAGGTTCTTAAAAGGGGGGAGTTTTGACCTCCTTATAGTAATGTATTTTACAAGTAATACAAAAATACAAGATGTTAACCAATGTCAGCTGTTAGAGATATTAATGTAAACTAGTGGGTTAAGTTCCTGAAGAATATTTCAACCTGTGAATGGAATATTTCATCTGATAAAGAAGACTTTGAAGAAAAGTTATCTGCATATTAGAATTCCCTCATTAATTCTTTATGATGCATTCATAACAAATTCACTAACAGAATTGCTTTTGCATATACCAGTAAGCTAGAAAACAAGCCTCTACTTCTTCATGTACCGTAATGAAAGGTCAGGCCTCACACAGACAAGCATACAATAAGCTGTAACTCAGCAGAATTGGTCCCTGTACAAAACAGGGCTCCCTGGTTATAGGCAGAAAGGACTGGACGATTTACAGGATTGACAACTCAATTCTATAGACACTTATTTAGCAGTAGGTGGGCTTGAACAATGTAGGATTTACTTCTGAGTAAACACTTGGAGGACGCCGCCGCAAGCCCTGTAAAAATGGGTGTTCACAACCAGCGCTTGCAAGTTACCTCTCAAGTGATTTTAACAACCCCAGCAATTTAATTTTGTTACATCATGTAGCCATCTTTCATAGGAATACTTCTGAGGCTTCCAACTTGCCAGTAGTGGACAGGCTATCAAGCATTTAACTACAATGGTTATCAGCAACAGTTTTAAATGACATGGTGCCTGGAAGAGTGGTATACCACAAGCCGTACAGGAACAGTATCACCCATACCATGAAGTCCACACAGGCGTTGGTTATTTATGTGAAGAGAGGCACCCACCCATTACTCTACTGCAAGGGACTTATGAAGTTGCATGGTTTTATAAGATCAGAAAAGGGGAACTTATGTTTCCAGCATTAATCTCCTAACAGCTCTACTGTATTTGTTCCGTAGGTTAGCTCAGTTGGCAGAGCATGAGACTCTTAGTCTCGGGGACATGGGTTTGAGCCCCAGTTGGGCAAAAGATTCCTGCATTGGAGGGCTGTTGGACTCTTGGTCCCTTCCAACTCTACAATTCTACTAGCAAGGGTCTGAATATTAGGACCAGCAGATGCCTCTGATTTCCTGACACCCAAGCCCTTGTGGAGCACCACAGCCCCATGCAGCAAGTCCTGGGCCGGCTCTTTACCCTTGACCTGGAGCCCAACCATGCCCCGCTGCTTCCTTCTGGCCAGGTCAATGCCTGCATTTCTCCCCCATTCAGCACCAGCCTGGCACCATCCCATTCATTCATTCATTCTGGGCATCCAGTCGAAGCTCCACAAAGGCCACCAAGTTCGGAGCCCGGCAGCGGAGCACATTCCGGCTTGACACCACAAAAGGATGCCAGAGATCCAGGAGCATCAACACCCCTTTTATCTGGGGAAATCAAATCAAATAGTTTTAAGAAGTAGGGAGGATCGTTTCCATCGCTCCCGACAAAGGACAATGCCTCGATTATTATCGCCCCAGTGGCCGGAAAACAGCCGCGGGCGGAGCCTGCGGGCCGCTGCACGGAGCAGCATCCGAACCCAGAGCTGGCAAGAGCAGCGGCCAAGCCCGCGTCGCCGGCTGCTTCCTCACCTGCGGCTGCGGCTGCCCATTTCTGAACTGCACCTGGTCCAAGCGGCGTAGCGACGCCCTCTGTCGGCAAACCCCGCTCGCCCCCGGGCTGCCCAGGCACCACGCCCACTGCGCATGCGCACCCGCCCCTCGAGGAGGTGGGGGCAAGGACCCCGCGCGACCCCTTTCCCGCCTCCTCAGTTTGAACTAGCCCCGGCCGTTGGCCGCCCTGTGGCCCCTCGCCCTTCGCGCGCTCACCCCAGGCGGGCTTCAGAAGCCTCCGGAACGGGGAGGAGGGATTTGTCGACGCAGCAAGTGGCGGCGGGCAGATAACGGAGCGACCTGCCCCCTCCCGGCGGAAGGTTGCCTTCCCTCCCCCGCGGCGGAAGGGGGTGGGGGAGCGGCCAGCCTCAGATCGCCTCGCCGCTTCGAGCGGCCGCCATCTTGGTGTGGGAAAGGGACGCCCGCCAGTTTCAGCCGCTAAGGCGAAGCAGCCGAGCGCCGAGCTCCTCCGCTCTCGACGCCGTTAAGAGAGCAGAGGCTGGAACCTGGTGCCGAGTGCATCGATTTGCCAGGTGTTGGGGCTTCTGCGAGCGAAGTACAAAAGCCGGTGCTCAGGATGCTATCGAGCGGCGGTTCTAGGACCCTTTTGAGTTGCGATTTTTATTCTTCTTCAGAAAATAATAAAAGCAAATGTATATCAGAATCTGGGGAGCCTGCAGTTCAATCCTTAGGCATGCCTGCTCGGAATCAAGTCCCCGTATATGTACAGAAATGGGACTTTCCTCCCTAGGTTTTGTGCGGAATTTCGGTAACTACAGTTGAATCCAGTGGAATTTGCTTCCTAGTAAACCTCTGTAGCGTTTCCCGTTCTTAAATACGTGAATACAAAGAGGCACTTGCTAGTGATTTGTCTTTTTGTTTGATTAAAGGCTTCCTCGTGTACCTAGACGGCAGTTGGCGGTGTGGCATAGGTCTCACTACGATTCTCAAAGGAGGTTTAAGCAGTTACGTATAGGGGAAAACAGGGAAGTCAACCTTAGTCCAATTTGTGATCATCTCTTAATTGGATCAGGACGTGGAGCAGGTATGGGAAAATAAGAGGAAGGAATAATTTAACCTGAACTCTCAGGCATACTATGTTTCCCTCGGTGTCCAATAAGAGAATGTTAGCGCCCCCCTTTTTTCAATCAAGTGTTCACCCAGTGTTTACACTCTGTTGGGGTTCACCACTGTTGTTACTCAAAACTGAAAAATGTTTACAAAAAGATGAAATGTGTTAGCAAAAAAAAAAAAAAAAGAAGAAGAAGAAGAAGAGGGCACAAATTTGCACATCCTGATTTATATATATCTATGCACTTCTCATAACAAGTACTGTACTACAATTTATATTGAAATGCAATACATTTCACCATAGCGGAGAAGACTGTGACCTAGGAGCATGCTTAGCCTGCTGTCCAGCTTCTAACATTCAATGGGCAACTTCAGGACCCCACCCTCCTTTCTGATAGTTATTTATCTTTAATCTGAGTTGGACAAAATAGTCCTTTAAATAGAGGACTCATCAAATGGAGGGCTGGTCTGACAGTCATTCATTGCCTATTTCTTCTGAGCACAACCCTGAAGGACAGTTTTCATGGGGCAGTTTTTAGGGAAATGATGTCATGGGCCAAATTTGGCACCCTCGAAGGCCAAAATTGACCCATGGGCTGGAGGTTCTTTACCCTGCGATAATATAATTCACTATTGTTTACCTGTCAGTTTTCCCCTTAAAACCACTTCTGCCTTTGTTTATCATGTAAACAAATCCAGAACTGCTTCAAATTACAAGGGCTATGTAGACAAGCTCTCAATAAACGCAAGTGCAGGAAGCAAATCTAGCATTAGAGGCTGAAGGAAGTGTATTTTGTATTACATTTGAAAACCAGTATGATGATGACATAGAATAGAAAAGACAGACATATGATTAGTGAATAGGGACAGGGAATGTGTAGAAAGCTTTTCTCTCTGCTTCCAAGAATTAGGCATAAATGTACTTCCTTTGAAGGTTAGTTATTATAGCAAATGGTTTAGAGGCATGGTTAGGTTGCGTTCCAGATTGTATGTGGGTGTGAGAAAGCATATGTTTTCCTTTCAGTCTTAATCATAGAAATGTCTCATTTCTTTGAAGGAAATGAATTTTAGTCATTAGAATTCAAATCACTTTGCTACATGAAGTTACTGAAATGCTGTCTATACCACACAAAATGCTTACATGATGAGCTCACTTTTTGCTCCTCTAGTTTCACAGAAGTGTTTTGAAAATTCTATTATGTGTCTTCCAAGCCAAATTATGAAAATGAGTGACACAGGCTATGTCACTATTGCAGCAACATCACAGAGAGTGGCTTCCTACATTTAGCAACTCTGTGTTGCAATTTTGTTGCAAATACATAATGAAAGGTTATTTCCAAATAAAATGCACATAGACACATGCTGACATATGTGACTTCAGAAAGTCTTTGGACAACTAATACCGTTTTGTAACTAAGCCAAAGTACACATAATTGAAATAATCACATATCCTCCCCCCAACGCTTATCTCCACTTCCCTCCTCTTGCTTCTCAATGTCTGTTTTTCTCCTGGGGTGGGGATCTGACCTCTTCTTTATGAAGTGTCATGTATGTATGGATGCCACTAAATAGATTATATGGCAGGTATATCTACCTGCAAAAGGACAATTTTGAGCATTATAGTGTGCTCCCAGTTGATCCTCTGCAAGTAGGAGTTGAATTCAGCACCTTTTAAATTTGTCACCAAATATAAGCTCTGTCGGGACGCAGGTGGCGCTGTGGGTTAAAGCCTCAGCGCCTAGGACTTGCCAATCGAAAGGTCGGCGGTTCGAATCCCTGCGGCGGGGTGCGCTCCCGCTGCTCGGTCCCAGCGCCTGCCAACCTAGCAGTTCGAAAGCACCTCCGGGTGCAAGTAGATAAATAGGGACCGCTTACCAGCGGGAAGGTAAACGGCGTTTCCGTGTGCGGCTCTGGCTCGCCAGAGCAGCGATGTCACGCTGGCCACGTGACCCGGAAGTGTCTCCGGACAGCGCTGGCCCCTGGCCTCTTAAGTGAGATGGGCGCACAACCCCAGAGTCTGTCAAGACTGGCCCGTACGGGCAGGGGTACCTTTACCTTTACCTTTTATAAGCTCTGTCAGGTGTTTAGCTCCTGATCAGGGCTTCTAAATGCATCTGATCCCAGACACAAGTTGGACTTGATTAAGGAGCTGAATTTAAGTTTAGCACTGCATACAAGCCCTGCTGGAGTTAGCTGCATGTGGGAAATTGCACATTTCCCACATGCAGCTGGTTGAGGGCAGCTGATCCCTGCCACAAGCAATAGTTCGCCCTTTTGGTTTATGCACTGCTATTTTAAGTTCCAGTGTCAGTTAATGAAAGGTAAATCCTTTGGCCATCATAGATTTGAGAACCAGAACAGAGTCCAGTTTAAATTTCAATAACATTTGTTGATGATTACTGAGGGAAGTTCCATTGAATTCAGTCAAATTTACTTCTGAGTAAATATACATAGAATAAGGCTGCTAGCTAGCATGATACACTTGCATCCAAACTTGTACCTTCACTGTAAAACTGGTATATCAATTTCTATCTGTGTAAAGCCATATTTTATTATGTGCTGCAGCAAAACAGTTTTACACTCTTCCACAAGTATTAAATCAGCTTGAGAGGCTTTTGGATCTGCTCCTTCAATAACACTGCTCCTTCTCTCTTATTCCACCACAATAATAGTGCTTTTTTATTCTATGGACATGAACAAACAAATAAAGAAATCAGAAAGTCTCCCACACACTGCCTATTTTGGTCGTTAGTTTGCTTATTTATTTTCCATTCTGTAATTGTTTCTGGTTGAAGAAACCTGAAGAAAAGATTATGATGACTAATAGATTTGCACATTATCAATGCTCAAACACCCCCATAAACTGCTCTAGTAAAATTAGTAGGATGAGCAGCTGTTGTCATGCTTTTATTCCAGTGACAACGGTAAATGAATTTTGTTGAAGGCTTTGTTCACATAGAATTTGTCTATAATATTCAGAGAGGCAGGCAGCTAATTGAGCACAAGAACAGCAAATCTTAGGAAGAGAAGGAGGCAGAAAGAAGGAAAACAGATTTTCCCTTCCATTCTGGGTATGTACATCTCTACTTGAGATAAGGCAGCAGAACACCTGTTACCTTGTCCTATCATTATACAGCTATCATGATATTTTCTTAATTTGCATTCTTCATTCTTACCTGAAAAATTTAATTTTAAAGAAATCATTCACAAATGTTCCCTGGGCTCAGTAGCCAGTTTCTAGTAGCCAATGAAACTAAACTTTCTCACTTTCTATATATTTTATTTCCTTCATCTACATATTCCCTTCCCATAGACCATTTTAAAATAATGCTTACAGCCTAAGATCTGCGATACAAGAAGGAAAAGAAAAAAGCAAATTCATGTTCCAACTTTTTCATAATACATCATCATGGACTGGGCATCACGCGGGTGGGCTGGGGAAACCCAGCCAGATGGGTGGGGTATAAATAATAAATTATTATTATTATGGGCAGCCAAATGGCATCTGGGCCCAGCTGAGTCAGTGGAGAGGTCCTTGCATAAGGAGTTGCCTTATAACACATCACACCATTGGTCAATCTAGCTCAGTATTGTCTACACTGACTGGCAGTGGGTTTCCCTGGTTTCAGACAAGAATATTTCCCATACTCACTTGGAGATGCTGGGGATTGACTTTGGGCTTTTCTGCAGGCAAATCATGCACTCTGCTGCAGAGCTATAGTCTTTCTCCGTGTTTCACCTCTTGCTCTGATGCAGGAAGATTGAAGAACTGCTGACATTCTGTAGCAGCAAAGTAAGTGTCTGACAACAGAGGTGTTGTACAATCTCACCCCTCCAGTCTGTGACTGTTACTGCATTTGCTTACAAGGCACAGTTGTGTTGGCTGAGTGAGCTTCGGAACAGATTTAGGATAGGTTTAAAGCTTGCAACCCACCAAGCCAAATGCAGCCTAACTTTGCACTGTGGTCTGCTAATTGCTTGAAGGTGCCCAGTGTCTACATCAAAAATGGGATTTTCTAGGCCCAGCGAGAAGGTGTGTGCAGGAAGTGTATATGTGCACAGTACGCACATACCTATTTGAAGGACCTAGTATTATATGAGTGCTGTCTCTGAAATATAACAATCAAATTCTACCTTTGGAAATAGACAAAGTGGTAGTCTAATGCCCTGTGAAAACCAATGAATCCATTTTGCACTGGAAGTCGACTGGCACTGTCTAATTATGGCAATGTATATGCAGTGTTTCTAGTTATCTCTGTTCTTAATCAATGCCACATTCAGCTCCTTCTGGGCAACTTGGAATAGATTTAATCGTGCCTAGATTTTCTTATTTTACTCATGTCATAAAATGTATATATTGCTTGATTGTAAAAACTCAACATGGTTTACAAAGAGAAAAAAGTGAAAAGCAAATACTTAAATAATTCAAAAAATTAGTATCAGCAATAAACAAAAAATAGATGCACATGCCATCTATTGGGGGGCACAACGGAAAGGGCCTTTTTGCAGTGGCCCCACATTTCTGGAATACTTTACCAGCTGTGCTTTGGTAGACCGTATCACTTCAAGATTTTATGATAATCCTTGCTTATTGTGTGCTTTTTTCAACTGTGTTGCTTTTTTAAAATAGTTTAAAAAAATATTATTTGGGCTGGTTGGTTTATTTCCCCCGACTTCTAATTATTGTATTGTATTGCATTTGAACTTTACAGCATCCTGGGTCGTTTTTTAAACCTTAAAGGTTGCATACAAATATTTTAAAGGGGGAAAACAATAATGCTTATGCACATGGCCCGTTGGTGGTGCTGTTAACCAAGGTTTCCTCTCCTCTGTCTCTTACACTGCAATTCTGATTAGAATCACACACTTTTTCCCTGCCACAGTTGCCTAACGTATAATCACAGCAAGACACGAACACCCTTCCAAACACTGAAAGTCTGCATTAAACATGAAAGTGTGCATTAAACATGAACCAGCCCTACTGAGTAAAGATTCCTTTTTAAGCAAATATATGTTTCCCCACTATATTACTGTGATATTGGTCTTTCTTCCTCAATTTCCTCGTTTAACTAGATTTCAAATACTGGGAAATTAGAACAACAGCACTAAGGGGCACAGAATGTTGCTCTACCTATATGCCAGGAACTCAATTTTTCACTAGGCTATACTTAACATGATTATGTTATGAGAGGCCAGCTATACTGAGAGGTCAGTATATTTGGCCCATAGACCAGAAGTTTTCTACCATTGCTGTAGACTAACAGTACTACATTTGGAGCAAGATTTGGGAGCACTTGGCCAGAGCAGTCTGAGTGTGCTCCAGCAGGCCTCTCTTGTTAAAGAATAATAATAATTTTAATTACAGATAGGTAGCCGTGTTGGTCTGCCATAGTCAAAACAAAAAAAATTCCTTCCAGTAGCACCTTAAAGACCAACTAAGTCAGTTCTTGGTATGAGCTTTCGTGTGCATGCACACTTCTTCAGATACACACAGATAATTTTAATAATATTTATAAAATTTATATCCTGCCCACCTTTCCAGGTTTCCCCAAAATCTCTGGGAACTTACAACATAAATAAAAACACAACAAAGCATCAAACATTAAAAAACAAAATATCCTATACAAGCAGCAAACAAACCAATAAATCAATGGAAACCAATAATAATGACAACAATAAATAATAAACACTTTATAGTTATACCCAAATTAAGATAATCGCCAACCCCAACTAAATGTTTAACCAACATCAACATCAATAAACAGATGACTTTATGGGCCAAATTATAAAGCATATTATCATAAATGTGCAGCTACTGTTTGAAATGGAGCCCTGCAACTTGTTCATAACTTTTACTCAATAGTCCCAGCATCAGGATGATCTAGAAGATCTTATCTGATGCATTCTTCAGTTCCCCATCCCCACTATACATGATTGCTGTTGCTTGGAAGGGAAGGGAGCGAGGTGTCAGGTGTCAGGGAATCCGACCCCCCCACGGTAGGCTGCCAGGAATAGATAAGACAGGGAAAGTTCTTACCAATGTCTTTTATTCCATATTCACAGAGAGAGGCTTAGAAATGCAGCCTCTTGGAGCAATGGTGTTGCTCCAAGTAATTCACACACCCTTCTCTCCATTTCCTCAATCGTCAACAACACCACCCACCTGACTGTGGCCATTTAGGGTCATTTGTCTCCAAGCCCTTTGCTCTCCTACTTTCAATGCCCACTGGGTTATGGGAGAGGGGGCCAGGTCTGGAATGCTAATGTGTCAGCCAGCTGCTCCGGATCTGCCTCCTCCTCTCCCATTATTTTCCAACTTTGCCCTTCATCTGCCTTTGTGCTATGACCTCCTGCAAACCACTGTTGTAAATCTGTACGGTCTTCCTCTTCTCTGGAAGGTTCAGGCTGGGGAGGTGGTCTCCACCACTCCACCTCTGTCCTGTCTCTGACATGATGTGAAATGAGTTCTGTTAAAAGTTATAGAGGAAGGAGAGGAACTAGATGAGAAGACACCACATCTTTACTGTTCCTAAAGTTTTGCAGTGTTCAGTTCAAGTGCTATGTAGTTGGACTTTCTCCCCTTAATATAACTTTCTAAAAAACTTAGGCCTTTTCCAACTCACACACCTTTGTACCTGAAAACCTATTCACTCTGGTGGTTGAAATTGACAAGATTTGTACAAGTTCCCCCCTTCTAATAACTGGTTTTAGGCTTTCTAATCATTGAACATTACTAAGAAATTAGATTATTCAGCCATTATTGGTCTAAATGCACTGAGTACCATCAGATTTTGTTTTCCTTTAACTAAATAAAACTTTATTATTATAATAAATAAGCCTGCCTAATATGTCATATCATCTAGCCTTCAGGGCTGTATCCAAGTTCATCAAGAGGAATCAGACTAGATGAAAATTTTCTACCCTTGAGGCTTCTGAATGAAAAGAGGAACTAAAATGAGATACGAACATTAATGGAGACTCATCAGCATCAGAATAAACTCAAAAATAGACATGACATCTTGGATTTGCATAACGCTGTCAGCTGCTACTATAGAGACAGGGATCTATTACCTCTGTTTATGCTGCTGCTAACATAATTTATAGCAATTTATTCTATAAAAGTAGATTGTAACTGTGTTGGCTGGGAGGGGAAAAAGAAATCACCTTAGCTGTTCTGAAAATAAAAATGGTAATGTGTATAATAGATTTCTGATAAAGTAATTTGAATGGTGAGCTAATATCTAGGCTTGGCTAAATGCATTTTAGTGAACCTCATCACAATCCAGCAGCTAATCTAGATGCATTTATAGACAGAAAGATAATTCCATCTCCTGACCCATGCAACTTTTGTTGAATGGGACATGATATCATTCCACCCACAATAGCATATTCTCTAGAATTCCTGAGAGCAGCTCACATCTGAAGAAAGAGAAAGTGCTAGGATAGAGTCAAGTTTCGTTTCATTTCATGTATGCCAGCTATAAAACAAACTTCATTCTTATGCATTTATACAGTTGTTGAAGCATGATTCAAACTGCCTTAGAGGTTAGGTGCTACTGGGAGCTATCCAGGGTGCTGCCCACTATACTTGTTCATCTGTTGGTCTTTTACATTTGTTTTCTTTGGCCTTGCTTATCTGGGCCTGCCTTTTGCTTTGCTTGACCTTGCCTTGCTTTTGCTTTCTGGATCCTGAAATAGTGGTATATGACCTGGTGCCCCAAGACTACGGACTCAGCTATACAGCTGCAAATACTGTAAAATGTTTTAAGTGTGTTCTAAGTGCAATATACCATGTGGCATTAGATGGCGATGGTGAGCCTTAGGGATATTCAATGTATTTTAAAAAATGCTTTAAAAAACAACAAACCCATTAACAGAATGGGTTTTTTTTATATGTGTGTAGATTCCACTTGAGTCTACTACATGCTCCCACTTGGGCTGGAATCCTGTCCCAAGGACCACTTCTGGGGCAGAATGCTAACTAGTTTCCAAAAGCTCATTTACTGTGATGCAGTTAGACTCCTCAGAGATCTGGGATTGGCTGAACCTCTAGTTAACAAGTTAGTGGCTAACCTGAATTTGTTGCCGTGTAATGTGCGGAATGGCTCTTACGCCTTTCCTGTTTTTACAAATCATTTCAGCACAGCTGTGTGGTACCATGCTGCAAAGCATCCTCAGTCCCATTGAAGAGGGTTTGCCATTACTGATCTAAGCTGGAGACTTTTTAGCTTTGCAAAGTTAATACTTCTCTACCTCCCCCCCCCAAAGGTCATTGGGAAACCCAGTTTAAGGGTGGAACCAAAAATGTATTTATGGCAGTTGCCCAGAGTGATACATTTGAGGAAGAGGCATTGCACCATCAGACATGCCTTTTAATTGGAGCTCTTTCCCAACCATTGCTCTTGCGGGGGGAGGGGTGCACACACAAAATGCAATACGAAGGTCACAGCGCCAGTTCCTCCTTGGTTAGAGTGACTTGGAGAAAGCAGGAGGGGCAGCAAGAGAGAACGTGTGTGCATGGGGTGGTGTGTCTTTGTGCTTTGAAAATATTGGCAGGAGGGAGACAGATAAGAGACTTGGAGCTAACTCACAGGACATCGAGAATGTGAAATGAGTGATGGGCTCTGTTCTCACACCAGTCAGAAATAAATGCTACATATATAAGACAAGTAGGCTTATGGTCTGTGTGAGAGAGAGTGTGTATACCAATGCTCTCCTTAATCCTATTTAATTTATTACTTAGCCAGCAGAGTAAACAGTGGAGTTAAAAGTTCCTTTTTTCCTCCCCTGCCTTCTAAAACAACCAGCTGGATGATATGCGATACAGTCCATAAGATGGGGAGTGAAGTGTCCAGCCTGCCAAGATCAGGCTGGCAGCACCAGCCCTGAAACTGACTAGTTCCAAAGCAATTCTAGAGAAGCTGCTTGTTGGCTTCACAGTGGCAGCTAAGTCCTGCACAGGAGGGAAAGTCTGAAAATTGGATCTGTGCCTTGTGCGAGGGATGCCTCTCCTTGCAGGCTGAGCTCAAGTCACAATACAGCAGGGGCACAGAGTTGGAGAAGCTGGTTCCTCAGTAAAGTCATGGCCAAGAACAATTCCCAATTAAGCTGACATGGCACTGCCACCATGATTTGCAATCAAGCTGTGACACCATTGGGAATTGAGAGAGGAGAAGAATTTGAGTATTTAGGAAACCAGCAAAAGAGTAAACGTTAAGTTGGGCTTGTATGCAGGAGGAAGGGAAAGGTGTATGCTTGAGAAAGCTGGAAGTGAGAGAGAGATGAGTCAGAGTAAAGGACTCGGGGTGTGGGTAGGTGGGGGTCATATACCATCGGAACAAGGTGGATGTCAATTTGATTTTTTATATGTTTTAGTCCATGTATTTAGTCCACTTCCTATGAAACATCTCTAAGTGATTAGCAACAATATTCTTCTCAGAGGACAGTGGGTTAGAGCCAGCATCTGACATGTGCTTTAAGGTGCCATTAGGACAACAATATTCTAAGTGGCTTCATTATGGGTCATGTTGGCCATCCCTGCCCTTAAATATCAACCACCTAATCTGTTCCGTAAGAGATGCAGAGCTCTTACAATACACTTTCTCACTACGGACTTCGAATATTCTTAACCAATAAGAGACACGATTTCTGCCCTGTTGACACGACACAATGTGCTACCACAGTGCAAGTAAGAAAGACAATCTTGCTTGACTGTACGTGGAACATTCCTTTAAAAATACGGGCTGGCTACTTTCGAACAGCCTTAGCTTCACGGCTCCTATAGCTCACTGTTTTGTGCCTGACTTGCTCAGCTGAGCTGCTTTGCAAAAACGAACTAATATTGATACTTGTTTCTGAGCTGAAGGGATAATGCTTTAATCCTCTTAGGGTGGGATTCTGACTCCACTGAAATCAACAGCCAGATTCCCAATGGTTTTTGTGGGAGATTAGGTTTTTGAGGAGGGATTTGAATGGGGTAACTTGACAGAGAGAGGCTTTTCTAAGCAGTGGACACAACATGGACACAGGCATGAAGGAGGTCTGTAGGGCAATGAATCTCTTTAACCTCAAAGGCAAATTTTTTATGACCTGAAAATATTCATTTCCCTCATTATTTTTACTGCCTTCATAGTCCAAAATGTTATTAGCAAACATATAAAATTAGCCAACCCTCTTTAAAATCTAGCTCCAGTGTTGGGTTGGAGTGACCTCTTGGGGCAATGAATTCTATAGGTTAATGCTATGCTGCACCAAGAATTATTTCTTGTCTTATTGGTTCACAACCTGTTACCCTTTAAAGTCAGCAAGTGGCTGCTGCTTCTCGTAATGTTGGGGCGCGAGGTAAAGAGAGAGAATCAATCTATTTTGCAGCAAACCTTTGATCATCCTGAATGCCTCAGACTTGCCACCTTGTAACCATTCACCCTTGCAGGCTAAATGGCTCTCATCCTGCAGTCCTTCATCTTATGCAAATTCATCTACGTTGCTCTGTTGACCTTCACCAGACCTTCCCAATGACTTCTACATATCTTTCCTTCACTAAACACCCTCCTGAAAAGCAAACTATTCTGACCCACAACTTCTTGTGTTATTCAAAAGGTCAATTCCTATATCTACACTGATTCATGATGATGAATGTGACGCCCCCCCACATTCCTATTAATTGCCCCCTAATCTTCAAAGAGATGCAGATGCTCAGCTTCTTTAAATTCAATGCAGATGCACCAACTTCTGTTTTTTAAGTAAAGGGATTTCATTTTGTTTGTTTGTTTATAAAATCATTTGGCCCTAGCATCACACTGTGGTCTTGAAGTGTGCCCGCAAACTGGCTCACAATAAGAGAAGCACAATAATATTCAGTTACAGTACTATAAAACTGTGCTGAAGATAATCAACCAAAACACTATCTGCAAGAAGACAAGACATTCAAAGCCTGATTAAAAGCTAGGTAGTATAAGATCATCTTAGCTGATTGCCTAAGCTTAAAAGAGAAGGAGGCAGCTGAACCGGTTGAGGGTGTTCTAGCTCTGAATTTCCTCCTCTGAGCAGGAGATTGGACTACTTGGACCACCAGCAACACTCTAGGAACCTCTTTATGGTGGAAGTTCCACAGCTTGGGTGCTGCAACTAAAAAGGCCATACTCCAACCAACCGTATTTCATAGATGGTGGGTCATGGAGCAAGGCCTCTGATGATGACTGCTTTGAGCACATTGTAAGCAGACACCTGTTAAACTTTGGTTGCCTTTCAGGATCCCCTCTAACCCCAGAGTTCCCTCTCCTCCCTTCAGCTGGAAGGATCATCTCATTCAAGCTCTGATGATACATTCAAACACATCAAGGGATTTCTGATAGAATCTTCTCCTTAGCATAATTAACTTGTGGCCCTCCAGGTATTGTTGGAATCCAGTTCCCATCAGCTCAAAGATTAATTAATTTAAAGGAATGTTATTCCACTTTTCAGCCAAAAAGGCTTTCAACACAACTTTCAGGATCACTAAAAAAAAAAAAGTCCTGTCAGTCTTAACATCTAAAAAGACACAACCTAAGTGGAAAATGGATTGGGAGGGAGGAGGAAATGAGCAAACTCAGCTATGAGTTTTCATTACCAGTTCTTCTAATGACCAGCTAGGTGGAAAAGTTCATGGAGAGAATGTGCTAAAAACACAGTTAATTCCAGTGCTGTCTCCCTATCCAAAGATTTTCAGATGACAGCACCTCTAAAAGTGCAGCTTATGTTTTAGAACATGAAATAGGAATGCAAGCTTTTTAATCTCAACCAGTTCATATACGAGTTAACACTTATTTCCCTCCTCTCTCTCCATTGAGTGGTATTTGCATTCAAATTTCACCCCCCCAAAAAAACCCCAATCAAAATCTAACACAGAGTAAACACACAAACCAATTTCCTCCCATTTAAAACCTAATTGCAGGGGAACAGCTGAAAGAAGAGACTGACATAACTTTCTTCTTCAGGGAGAGAGGCGTTTTCTTGTATTCATTCATGAATGTCAGACAAGCAATTGGTAAGCTGTTCAATTGCAGAAATCTCCATTAAATGCAGATGTCAGTCTGAGAAAATATAAATGTTCTGAAGTTTTTTAAAAATGCAAGAGAACAGTTTCTGCCCCAAACGGTCAATGGCTCAGGGATTCATAAATTCAGCTGCACAGATGCCAGTGGTGATTTAAAAAATTGTGTCTGGCAAATAACACCCCTGAAAAGGCAGAAAATAGACTTCCATTTCTTCCATGTGTGCAAGACCTGGCAACTTTTAATATGATTTCCCCACCCAATTGTCTTCCTTGTCATCTTTTCTAACCCTGTGTCACTTTGCCATCCTTTATCATCTCTGCAACCATTTTGCTTATTCTTTTTTGCTCTACTTTTAGACTCAAACTGCCCTTTCCCTCTTTTCTCCTAGTTCCCAGTCAAAGCTATAGCCACTGTAGGCTCAGTCTTGGAGTTGGGTGTATATGTGTACAATCAGAAGATACAAACATGTTGGGGAAATGGTGGGTGCAGCTGCATTGTCATCCAAGGAAATGTAGCCAGACTCTCAACTGGGGAGCCAACATAATGCTCCATGGACACAGAGGGAACCAATGTGTCCATGGAATTGGGGGTGGGGTGGGGGGAGTGCATTCTGCAACACTGGATTCACCCAACATGGAGAACCAGGTAGAAACACCAGTTGCAGCCAGAGGAAAATCTGAGCTACACTCTGTTGTAGTGGCCCTCCACACGTGGTCATTGGATGGCTAGCTTGAATCCCCTTGTGACAAATGTGACAGACTCTCTCACTAAAGATGGGTAATGAAAATGACTGGGTGTGCAACAGGTTCAACTCTCCCTGTTAACAACGCTAGAGAGGTCTGTTTTCACTATTTGTGGTAGTGTTTTATTAAACCACAATCAGGTGTTTTACTTCTGTGAAGGATGCCCTGTGTCCACTTATTCCCCATTCAGAGGTTCATAATAATGAGAAGGCATTTCTTGCCAAGTGAATTTTTATTGTTTTCCTTACATATTCTTTTCCAACAAATTGTAATAGCACCATACATTCCCTTTGACTCTGCCGAGTCGCGACCCCCCTCCCTCCCCACAACTGGTATATTTATCCTCTTTCCATCACACACATCATTCTCGTATTAGTACTATTATACATTGGAGGTATTATGTCAATCCTGCTAGTGTCTTGACCTCTTTACAATTCTTCTTTAAATATTCAATAAATTTACTCCAGTTATTTCCCTCCTGGATCCTCCCTGACAGTTTGGCAAGTTCTGCATATTCTGTCAACATCGCTTGCCACTCCTGAATAGTTGGTATATCTTGTACTTTCCATCTTTGGGCCAGAAGGGTCCTCGCAGCAGCTATAGCATACATGAACAAATTTTGATCTTCTATTTTAATTTCTGTTCCTATTAAGCCTAATAGACACGCTTCCGGTCTTTTGGGGAAAGTATATCTAAATATTTTTTTGAGTTCATTATAAATTGATTCCCAATTTTTTTTTACCTTATCGCAGGTCCACCACATGGTGGTGGATATGTAATGAGAAGGCATTTCTGGAACAAAACTAGATTAATAATAATTTATAATAATAATTGTATTTTTGTACCCTGCCCACTCTGGACAGCTTCCAGCATAATATACAGAAACAACAGAACACCACACATTAAAGGCATTCTGATACAGAGCTGCCTTCAGATGTTTACTGAAGGTCGTATAATGATTTTTCGCTTTGACATCTGACGGGAGGGCATTCCCCGGGGTGGACTCAACTGCTGAGAAGGCCCTCTGCCTGGTTCCCTTCTCGTAGTGAGGGAACTGCCAGAGAGCCCTTGGAGCTGGACCTCAGTGTCCGGGCTGAACGATGGGAGCTTTATTTACACTCAAAGAGGGTTTTTAGCTTGATGACTACTCATGCAAGGCACAATTCTTCGTTTCAGACAAACACTATTTTCAGAGAACTTTTAAACCTTAATCAGCACTATTATTTAAAGTTTATTTCTGGATGGCTTATTTCCACCTAGAATGGGTGCCCCCAGACTGCCACTATTTTGCGGAAGAAAAGAAGAAGAAGAAGAAAAACCCTGACTTTTGCAGTTAGGAAAGTGATGAGATAATGAACCCAAAATTGTAAATAATATTATAAAATTAATAATAAAATTTACACTGTTGTAGAACATCCCTGAAAACAAATCAGGATGAATACTTAATAAAGACTGGACTAAAGGTGCTTTCAGATGGCCACTATTTTCAGGTGCAGAGGACGAGATGGTTGGACAGTGTTCTCGAAGCTACCAGCATTAGTTTGACCAAACTGCAGGAGGCAGTGGAAGACAGGAGTGCCTGGCGTGCTCTGGTCCATGGGGTCACAAAAAGTCGGACACGACTAAATGACTAAACAATAACAAATTTTCAGGTGAGATTCAACCACAGCCCGACAAATTCAGACAGCACAATTAAAGCTGATTTAGGGCTCTGGCAAAAAAAACAAAACAAAAACAAAACAAAAAAAAACCCCACTCCCCCAATATCAGACTTTTTGCAATAAGGAAAACTATGGGAAAATGCACTGGAAAATGTGAGATACCTCTGGCTTTGAAAGGTCATCTAAACTTCCCACAAACAAATGGGTATGACTGCTCATTAAACAGGCAATGCCGTCTAATCTCTCTGCAAACAAACCAGGTTGAATGCTCATGAAGCAAGTCATCTGGAAGCAAACATAGCCTCACCTTTGTGTCAGCTTTGTGCAAGGAGATCAGGATGAATGCTCAATAAAACAGGTTGTCTGGAAGGGGCTAGAGGAGGAGGAGGAGGAAGCTGAATGTGTCAAAGGAGAGCTCAAACCCAGGCAGGGTTTGCCAAGGCAATGCACCACCACCATCTGGGCTAGAAAGCACACAGGAGCATATTACATCTCTTCTGATAGCTGGGATGGGAATGAAGTGGTAATGAGCAAGATGCATATGCATGCAGGTGCAGGTAATGACATACAGGCAGGAAGGCAGTGCATATGCCACTCGAGAAACAAGTCACTGTATGCAACCCAGTGGGCATGGGGAGGCAGCCAACTCCACCTTGCCTGAACCCAAGGGTTCTGTGGATGTTTTTGTCATGGCAATGGTTTATCTGGAGTTCTGCTGCTCCTGTAACCCCTGAGCTGAGGGGTATTTGGTACACGGTTGCCCCGATTAGATAGCAAGACTCTTGGGGTGAAATTATTATTTTGCAGCATCTTTGATTTCCGTGGTAGTTCGCAGTGCACTCTTGGTTTTCCTTGTCACTTACGCAGGGCACCCCCCCCCCCGCTATTCCAAATGAAACAAAATAGTCCGCAAGGAAAATAGTTTATTCTGTGGAAAATCACAGTCTGCCAGCAGTGCACACATTATAGAGATTACAGCATTAAAAATTTAATTTGAGAAATTCTAAAGCACTTCATATTAAAAACTCCCTGAGATATACTTAAGAGAAAATGCTTGTAGAACTCATAAGCTAAGCAATGCTTTAGTTATGAAACGTTAAACTATGCTTTAATTTATCAAGATCAAGTTTGTGTCACGAATATTACATTTCCATTAATGCAGGATGTAATTTTCTGTTCTTTTACTTTTGTCTTTTTTGGCAGCACCCTGCTGTAATTTTTTTTTCTTGAGTGGGGGGGGGGGGAGGTTAAGGGAAAATATATACATGCTTCAATTACATTAATGTACCATTGTATGTTTTTTGGAGAATCAGTGATTCCCTGGGTCCCTTCCAAACCTGTGATCCTGTATCTGTGAGGATACAAGGGAACCTGGTGAACCAGTCAAACTAGTTCCTTTCTTAAGGTAATGGCCCAAGCCAGTCAGTTGTATTCATCATTCACATCTTAAACAGTGGGCTTTGTTGTGATGGAGACAAATGGGTGGGCCTTTTCCCACCTCACCTGCCTGGATGCCACATCATCCCAGGATGAAGAAGAGGCCAAAACGGGGAGGGCTGTATATGTGAAAGTTGTATGAGTCTGGCTCATGCTGGAAGCTGGACACACGGAGAAAAGTGTGCTCTGTGCTGAACCCCAACTGTCTGGGGTCTGCCGTGGAAACCTAACAGGGATTCAAAATCTGCTGGTGTGTTAAAAACTGTGAGCCCTTCCATCGTATGCCCAGGTTGTATTTATGTGTAAAGAAAACCATATGTCCTAAAGACACCACAGCCTCTGCTGACCTTCATTCCAAGGAAACTGAACACTTGGCAATGGCGGGAAGCCTTGCTTGCAGATTGGGGTGACACTCAAAAGTATTAATGCTCAACTCAGTGAAGACTGATTCATAATGAAGTTCTGCCTCAGTCTGCCCCCATCTGCCTGCCTTCTATTTACAACTGGTCCAGTGGGCAGAACTGCCTGTCAGCTTTCTTCTCCTGCTTAGTCTCAGAGTTGACCTTGTAGAATTCCACAGAAAGGAGGATGGGGACAAAGCAAGAATGAGTTGGTTCTGCCTGTCATTGGCTCTTGGCTCCTCCTACTGTTGGCCTCTGCCTTCCTCCCTACTAGTCCCAATGGGTACCAGCCACCAATGCAACTTGCCTATGAGCAGGTTACAGGTATGCATGTGGTGTGTGTGTGTGTGTTTGTTGTAAGCAGTGGGATCAAAGAGAAATGTTGATGGGTTACACGGACATCCCAACCCTTGTGAGCTTATCAACATAAACATTTCAAGCCATGGATGATAGAGCTAGACCTCTTGATGAACTAAAGTTCCTTTGTTCGATGATAGCCACTTTCAAGGTCAGTTACAGAGTGTCCTGGGAGGCTGAAATGTTTCTTTTAAAAAATGTGTTTTTTCCCCCTGATGCCAGTTAAAAGTCCATTTATTCATTTGCATAGAGACTGGCCTTTCTGTTCTATGTAGAACACAAAAAGGCAGTGCTGGCAGATAATGGTGTGTAACACATTGCAAGATGAACACTGCTAATTATATAATTATCAGTTCTGCATATTAATTCCCTCTGAGCTTACTATTCACAAGTCCACCCAGGAAAACCCATGTGTATGTGTTTGTGTGCATCTACTTGTAACAAAGGATAACACTTTCTGCAACTGATGAAATGCAATGTGTAGTTGTGCCATAATTTGTGAAAGATGCCCAAGACTCTTTGCTGTATGAAAAATATCTCTCACTCCTGCCTTGAGCCAGTCCTTGAGAATTCTAAGAACTGCCCCCTTGCACAATTTCCCCAGTTCTCTTGATCTCCAAAGACCACTAGCTCTTTCCAAGTCCGTAGAGAGCCTGTGTGACTAAGGACCAGCTCCAGCCATCTTTGTGATGCTTCCCTCCCTAAGGTAGCTAGTAGCTGGATCAATTAACCAAATGTGAACATAACAGGAGAAAATCAACCTGCCTACACCTTCCACAAACAGGATTCTGCTTGCGCAGGCCACCACAATCATTTGGGTGAGGGTAACAAGGGAAAAACGAATATAAAGTGGGCTGAACAATCAATAAATCTGGCATATTCCTTCTCACTTGTCAGTCAGGAGGGAATGAAGCTGTATTTAAAGCTATCTGATTGCTGTGCCTAGAGCCAGATGCTATGGCTGCTTTTGTTTGGTGGCAGGTTTCAATGCCCCAAACCTCCTAAGTGGGTTTGTGTGTTCTCTGCAATTTCCCCCTGAGGAAATCAAAGACAATGCCAATTATTCAGATGAGAATATATTTAGGGCTGGCAATGTTCCTGTCATGGCTCGCCAATGAAGCACCCAGGGATGCACAGCAGCCTTGGAGGCCTTCCCAGGTGCCCACAGGGCCCTATCCTCCTCTCCCCCTGAAATTGGGCTTGAAAGAAGCCTAATTTAGCTAAGACAAGGCATCTTCCATACCCTCCAACATTTTTCCAATGAAAATAGGTACATCCCATTCCATAATTATAGTTTTACTATTTATACCCCACACATCTTACTGGGTTGGCCCAGCCACCCTGGGCAGCTTCCAACATATATAAAAACATAATAAAACATTAAACATTTTTTTAAAAAAACACTTCCCTATACAGGATTGCCTTCAGACATCTCAGGGGTAAGATAACTCCATACCCTCCAACATTTCTCTAATAAAAATAGGGACATCCTAAGGAAAAGTGGGACATTCTGGGATTAAATCAGAAACTGGGACGGCTTCTCTAAATCAGGGACGTTCCTGGAAAATAAGGACACTTGGAGGGCCTGGTCTTCAAGCTTAGTTACAACAGGGGAGGGACAATTTCTGGGTGAAGTTATAGCTGTGGAGGGAAGTAGTAAGCCTTCCCTCCCCAATGGTGACCCCAAAACATGTCCCACCCTCTTGCAATTAACATTCTTGCAGCAGTGTTCCCTCCCAAGCCTCATTGTGACAAAGGGAGGGGGTGAACATCCTAGGTGTCCAGAGTCCCAGTCAGTAGAACAAGCGGGAAGGATCCCAAATGCAGTAGGGCTGAACCACCCCATTTGGAAGGAACACGGTACCTTCTAAAGAACAAGACCCACAAGACCATTAAGAGTAGAGCAAAAATTACCTAACAGTACTGTTGAATTAGCTCAGATGCTGTCTGGTATGAGCTTAATTTATAGAGAAGGAGAAAACAGCAACTTCTGGAACTGCTGATCTGGTACGTTCCTTGAGTGCTAAAACACATGTGCCATTATTAGGGTTTTGGGGAAAAGATGTCTGAGAACAGCGTGATCATTTCTATTATTTTAAAAATAGCTTTTAGATTATGCCCTTTATTGAGTTGGTGGCACACCAGCCTGATGGCCATTGCATTTGAATTTCCCGTTACATCCATTTTGTGCCATCAAGGCAAACTCATATTTGCTGATTAATGCTATAAGCCGAGAGATTTGCTCTTCCCTTTTGTTTCGTTATTTTTCTAAATTGAATTTAGCACTGGCAAACGGCTGCACAATAATGGATTTAGAGTTGGAAATATTTTTCTTAATCTCTAGCACACAATGTCTGTGTGTTTACAAGATATGCTAATTTCTTTACCACTTCTCTCCCCACCCCCCAAATACCTTTCCATAATATGAGTCACAAGAACATCCCTCTGAGTTAACTGCAAGTTAACTCAGAGAGATGCACATTGAATTACATAACTGGAATGAACCCCCTGGTTATTTAGCCTAAACCATTGAATTGAGGCACTGGGATGTAACATTTTAACAGCACTGCCTCTAACACCCAAACACAAGAATATCTTTCCCTGCCCTGGGTAGTAGTGTAGTGGTAGATTTTGAAGTGCAAGGCATCCAAAAAGAGTCCCAAAAAAATGCAGTCCGCAGATTATATGCATAATCTTACATGTATCTATATACAGTTCAATGGTACCTCAGGTTAAGAACTTAATTCATTCTGGAGGTCCGTTCTTAACCTGAAACTGTTCCTGAGGTACCACTTTAGCTAATGGGGCCTTCCGCTGCTGCTGCACCACCGCCGTGCAATTTCTGTTCTCATCCTGAAGTAAAGTTCTTAACCCGAGGTACTATTTTTGGGTTAGTGGAGTCTGTAACCTGAAGCGTCTGTAATCTGAAGCGTCTGTAACCCGAGGTACCACTGTAGCTGTTATGTATTGAAGTTATCACCCTGGCCACCAGGGGTATCATGTATATAGTTTTCACTCAGGTCCACATCAGTTAATTTAGGCGGGAAACCCTGGGTTGTTGTTGTTACAGTGTTGACAGCCGGCTGCCTATAAAAGCAGGCCGGCTGAGCTGTTTGCTGTTCAGTTCAGTTCCAGCTTACTATAAAGAACCACTTGGATAAATCTCTGTGTCACCTGCTTTGTCAACCCACTACTTAATAGTACCCCCCCTCTCTCTACACACACACACACACACACACACACACACACACACACACACACACACAGGGCTGTAGCCAATGAACTCATCCTGTTAGTGCAAGGACTTTCTCTTGCACAATGGAACTTTTCCTTAACTCTCCCAACATGCCCTCATCCACTGCAGAGGGTTAGCCCCCCCCCAACAGATAAGTGTGTGTGTTTGCCTAGGGGGCAGGGCAGGGAGAGGAAGCGGAAGTTCCATTGCACAAGCACATTGTGATAATGGGATGGCTCTGCTGGCTATAACCCATTACAACCCTTCTGTTCCTCTGAGCAATGGTACCTAGCACAATACCAAGTTTATTAGGATCAGCCAACAGTCATTGGATACTATGCTGGCAAAGAGTTGTTAGCAGTTAGCCTGTTGGATTTGGGCTGGGACACCTGGGACTGATGGGAGCTGTAGTTCTTATAATGCAGTAGCTCTCATTTTTATATATAATGCTTGGTTATACCTGAGTCCCATGTGCTCCATAACTGGACATGTTTCTGCTGCTGCGACTGATGCTGACTCTGTTGAAAAGTCTGATCACCCATCAAGCTATGCGCAAGGTGCACTGCATTCAGAGCATCTGATACCTGTAAACTTACAGAGCACCTGTGCCTATACTCATGGTAGTGTTTGCTGATCCAAACAGCAGACTGGAGTGAAAACAGAAGCAACAATTTAAGAGTCAACAATTTAAGAGTGGAGGTGGTATGATAGCTCCTCTTCTGCTTTGTAAACAAACATGTGAGGTGGTGGAATGATTCTGCAGTGTCTCAGCCCAAATAGGGAAAAGTTAGCAGTGAAGGCAACCTAACTGGCTAGTCCCTGCAGCATCACCAACATACCTCCATTCTCCCCAAACCCTGGAGAAGATTTGCATCTATTTTAAAACATATTTCTGAGGGATGAATATAAATGTAGAAGTGATGTTCATAAAGGTGGCAGACAGCCCCAACAGCTGCATGAATCATAGAATCATAGAGTTGGAAGAGAGCACAAGGGCTATCGAGTCCAACCCCCTGCCAAGCAGAAAACACCATCAGAGCACTCCTGACATATGGTTGTCAGGCCTCTGCTTGAAGACCTCCAAAGAAGGAGACTCCACCACACTCCTTGGCAGCAAATTCCACTGTCGAACAGCTCTTACTGTCAGGAAGTTCTTCCTAATGTTTAGGTGGAATCTTCTTTCTTGTAGTTTGGAACCATTGCTCCGTGTCCGCTTCTCTGGAGCAGCAGAAAACAACCTTTCTCCCTCCTCTATGTGACATCCTTTTATATATTTGAACATGGCTATCATATCACCCCTTAACCTCCTCTTCTCCAGGCTAAACATGCCCAGCTCCCTTAGCCGTTCCTCATAAGGCATCGTTTCCAGGCCTTTGACCATTTTGGTTGCCCTCCTCTGGACACGTTCCAGTTTGTCAGTGTCCTTCTTGAAGTGTGGTGCCCAGAACTGGACACAGTACTCCAGGTGAGGTCTGACCAGAGCAGAATACAGTGGCACTATTACTTCCCTTGATCTAGATGCTATACTCCTATTGATGTAGCCCAGAACTGCATTGGCTTTTTTAACTGCCGCGTCACACTGTTGGCTCATGTCAAGTTTGTGGTCAACCAAGACTCCTAGATCCTTTTCACATGTACTGCTCTCAAGCCAGGTGTCACCCATCTTGTATTTCTGCCTCTCATTTTTTTTGCCCAAGTGCAATACTTTACATTTCTCCCTGTTTAAATTCATCTTGTTTGTTTTGGCCCAGTTCTCTAATCTGTCAAGGTCGTTTTGAAGTGTGATCCTGTCCTCTGGGGTGTTAGCCACCCCTCCCAGTTTGGTGTCATCTTCAATGACACCAAATGATACCCAAATGGGGAGGGGCAAGACTGAAGGCCAGTGTGCATTCTATAACTAAAGTTGCAAAACTAGTTTGTGGCTAAGTATTCATTGAGGGGCACTGGCTAGCGTAATCCATTGCCAGAATCCTATCCAATTTTGTATTTCTTTATAGTTACTATTTTCAGCATTTGTGCTACAAAACTGCACCAGGCCATCGGAAATGAAGAAATCAGTTGTGTGGGTACACTCTCAGCTATTTTCTGCTCCTGCTTCTATAAACAGGAAAGAGCAAGCAAAAGAACACAGGAATTTGTCTTGTAGTGATTCAGACTACTAGTCCAATCACTACACTGACTGGCAGCAGTCTCCCCCAGTTTTCTGACAGTATATTCCCAGCCCAAGCTGGATAATTCCAGGGATTGAATCTGGGACCTTTTGCACGCAAAATGTGTGCTCTTATCACTGAGCTACAGAAAAGTATATTGCACCTAGGGCATATGATGATGTTCAGGGAGTAAGATTCCTAGGGGCAGGGAGGAAGAAATTGCAAGGCAGAGTTTACAAAAAGAAATGCTAGTGATTTCATGTCCCTCCTCATACATTAGTGACATTTTGTTATCACAAGTATTATTTCAAAGGTTCTGGAGTATAATCAACAGTCGCCATTCCCACAAATGAGCAGAATAAAATGTGTCTAGCACAAGTGAGAATCCATTTATTGCCTCCGAGTTGCATGAAACTGAAATTACCGCTTAAATAGCCTCTCAGTTCAAGCGAGGGTAAATCGATGCTGACCGCGGAGAACAAACAGTCCAGATTTTCCCAAAGCTGCAGACCATCATAATTAATCTATTCTTGTCGAATGAATATGGAGGTGTTATCTCCTTTTCCCCTGCTTGCATCTCTTTGATCGTGTACGGTAGGCATTATACTGTACTTGGGAGGTTTGTCAAGTTTTTATTATTTGGGTAATTTCATATTAAAAAGGGAAGGTGAAGAACCTTGATGGCAATTTGGCTGCAGGGCTAGAATGAATTCTTGCAAGCAAATCACTGTGGAGTCATTACTCCTGCCTGCTAAATATCTGGATCAGCTGATACGCAAATCATACTTCCAGTCATGCCTGTACAAGATTACACTGAAAAGATTCTGAATCACTCGCTGGCATTTGTGGCATAACATCTGCAGCAACTCTGTGTATCCTCATTTGGCATGCACATCCACCGTGGTTGAAGCCCAAGTAGGGAACCAATGTGGGCCATTTTTGAAGTACTCTGACCTCCAAAAAGAGTAAGCTGAAACAGTCTAAAGCAGGGGTCAGCAAACCTTTTCAGCAGGGGGCCAGTCCACTGTCCCTCAGACCTTGTGGGGGGCCGGACTATATTTTGAAGGGGGAACAATGAACGAATAATAAGAAATGAATTCCTATGCCCCACAAATAACCCAGAGAAATAAAAGCACACATTCTACTCATGTAAAAACCTGCTGATTGCTGATTGCTGGACCATCCGCAGGCCGGATTGAGAAGGCGATTGGGCCTTGTGTCTTGTGTTCTTGTGTCTTCCAATACTTTGCTATAAGTACCCTTGCTGTTGTAGTAGCATACATAAAGAAAGTCCTGTCTCTCTTTGACACCAATTGGCCGACCATGCCCAGGAGAAAAGCCTCTGGTTTCTTATGAAAGGTACATTTAAGTACCTTCTTCATTTCTTAGTTTGCCTACCCATGGTCTAAAGCAAAGTAGCCCACTATCTGAAGCAGTGAAGAGGGTTCTAGACCCTGGGGCCTTCTCATATGAGAAGCAAAGGTAGCAGAACTCTCCATAAGATATCCACACTGCCAATAAGCCTGTGAAACCATCAGATCTGGACATCCTGCCTCAGTACATAAGGTTCCTCACACCCGTGGCCTGGGTTCTTGGGCACTCTCTGATATCTCCTCCAGAGCTACAGGAGCATTTATCGCCGAAGTGTAACCACCAAAGTGGCTGGCTAACTGCAAATTAAGCTTCTCTGGGGCACGGGGCAGTGAATAGGAACCGCTGCCCAGATCAGTGCCTGACACAGTCCCAGTCTGAGCTGCTCTATTGCTTGAGGCAGCAGCTTTCATCCTGGCTTCAGGTTCCAGCCTTCCCAACCTGAGGAATATGGCTTAGCTTCAGCAAGGTGGTAGCCTCATATCCCTCCAGATTGTATCCCAATGCTTTCCCTCTCAGTGCTTTTCATTCCCCCTAAAAAATGTTTAGGGGTACTCTTATTTTGACTCAAGAAAATCACCATTTTACTGTTCAAATCATGAAAAATAAATACACTAAACTGACAAAAGTACAACGATTTGCAAAATGTTTAGGGGTATGCGTACCGCTACGTCCCCCCAGAAAAAAAAAGCACTGGTCCCTCCCATTTGAGAACTGCCACAATTGCAAGAAGCTATTGAACAGCCTTCAGTGTTTGAACTCCTCAGATGCTAGTTTGTAACATTATTCCTATTCATTGTCCATTTGCATCCCTTCTCCTCTTTCTTCTAGATTTGCCACTGGTTCCTATGTATGCCTTATTGTGGTTGAGCCAGTACATGCATAATTGAAACCAGCACATATTTCCCCCTTGCCATTTCCCCTTCCTCTGTGGTTGATTTTGGATTGTGAACTGCTTGGGGGCACAGAGGTGTCATGCCTGCTTGCTTGTTGCTTATTTATTTATTTATAATATTTATTTTCAATATTTTTAGTGTTCCCTCCTCCTGTGTATATAGATGGCTCTATATAAACAAGAGATGCCATTATAAATGATTTATACATGGTGATACATAACAATAATGAAATAATACAACCAAAGTCAAGCCCCTTTAGACCCCATTGATTTTGATGGGAGAGTTAAGCATGTTGTCGTTGTTTGGATAATCCTGTGCTGTATACATCTTCCATGGTTTATACAGACTTATCCATCCATCTGATCTTTCTAAAGAGTTGTGGACTAATATTCCTTTCCTGCTGCAATATTTCTAGGGCTGTCACCCTATTAAAGAAACCATCAGTGGATCATCTACAGGAGTTTCTGCTGATCTAAGTGATCCATCAAGTTGGAATATGCATAAAACCAATAATCCACAAGCAAATAATGCTTTCTTTCTTTATAGATGATGTATGCATGTTGTAGTGAGCATCACGACAGAAAAAGGCACTGCCTCATGTCAGTGTGAGAATGCTTGCCACCTGCAGCTTTTTTATAAGCTTAAGATTAATAATAATAATAATAATAATATATCCTGAATTTATCAAAACAGCCATTTAGTTTTGAAATAAATTAATCTAACCAATTAGTCAATTAAGGCTGCAGTTCTATGCACTGACTAGGGAATAAAAGTCATTGAACTTGAAGGGGCCTTATTCCTTAGTAAACAAGTATATGATTGTGCTGTATCAGTTACAGCCCTAAATATTTCCATAGGCAAGTTTCAGTTTAATTAATATATGCAGCACAGCAATGGCTAAACTCCTGCTTTTGCTGCTTTGCCCCAAGGAAGTTTGAATGGGTAGCAACTTCTTTTGGGGGAAGAGGGAATAGCCCCTTGCTACATTTTTAAAAATAATAATTATGATGAGTACTAGACACCTACCTGTCCCCATATATGCATCTTGAATACAGAAAACAAAATCAATTTTCAGGCTGGTGGATGATCCTAATTAAATAAAATGAATAATTTATTCAAATAAAATGAGACGTGCTGAGACTCTCCAGGGAAGCTATAAAAATGATAATGCCTTCTGTTAGGAAAGAAATGTGCCAATGCTTGCCTTACACTCAGGCCTTTTTATTTCCATGGGCAACTTAAGACCCTTTAGATGATGGCGCATCAGTATTGTGTGTTTTGGACTGTGCCAATTTTTGATGTATAATTATGGGTGCTTTTTGCACGAGACACATAATCAAGAACACCTTTTTTTTCTTTTCTTTTTTACACTTGTTTTCTTTCCCCCACAAACAGGAAACTTCCACCTCCCCCATGCCCAACTTTTGAGATTCTGTTTGCAGCCAGGAAGTCAGCGATGCCAAGAGGATAATTTTTCCGTGACATGTGCTGAGCGATTCTTGCATAAAATTGCTAAGCACTTGACAAAGTCATAATCGCTAGTTAATGATCCATTATGCAATTGCCATAATTAGCATTCTTATTGATATTACCTTACTGGAATAATTGGACTAGTATAACCTTTATTTGCAGAAAGGGAAAATGGTCCATCAGTGCTGTCAAAAGACTAGCATCATTTGGACATTGTCTCTTTTGAATGGCTTGTGCAAACAGCTTAGATAATAACATGACGGCAACTTGGAATTTATTGCTAAGCACATATACAAAAAGAAACAAGACAATGCATAAAACATTCTAAGTAGATTTCATTTTAACATTCCCAAGCCAATTTCTGGTCTTGTGACTGTGATTTGTTTTAAAAGTTTTTAATACTGAATGTTAAATTGTTGGAACCTGCCCCAGGACTTGCTGGTGAAGGGCAGGTGAAAATTATTATGATGATACTTAAGGCCCAAAAAGTCCATTATTACCAGGAGCTCTGAATTTCGGTTAAGAAATTTCCATGACTTGGAAAAGAATAAATTCTGCAACCTGAACTCATGCAAACCTGGTAAATTATTATCATTTCAATCAGGAATATTTTTTCATTGTAGTTTTTGACTTTCTTATCTGCAGGGGACAGAGAGGGAAGCAATGGTGTGGAGGAGGGAGAAAGCAGCCGTCAGAGGAAGGCATGGAAAGTTGCACCAAATGACAAAGCCCTGCTTCTTACATGCTACAAATGCTCCCATACTGGGGCTTCTCTGTGAAACCATCTTGCCAATGTGTGCAGCCTGTACCTGCCTTTGGTGTCAGGTGAGTTCCGTGTTAGTGGCTGAAAGCAGACCGGCTTCTTCACTTGCTAAAAAGCTGTGATGTGAAGTGCTGCAAACTGAGCTCACGGGCTTCTACCTTTCAGCAAGTGCTCAACACACACGACCCATTCTCACTTTTTGTAGCGGTGGACATCAATGACCTGTCCACCACTGTTCTCATAAGGCATGTGTGCTGCCACGAAAGAGAATGCAAGGTCGCGGCCCCATCTGCACCATACACTTGAAGCAATATCATACCACTTTAAGCAGCCATGAGCTATGACTTCCCCCAAGGAATCCTGGGAACTGTAGTTTCTAAAGGGTGCTGAGAGTTGTTAGGAGAAAAAAAAACAAACCCATTCTCCTCACAAAGCTACAATTCCCAGAGTTTCCTGGGAAGAGGGATTGATAAATCACTCCAAATTGTAGCTCAGTGAGGGGCTGCTGGGAGTTGTAGTCCAAATCCTGGGCACCAGGTTGGGAAAGCCTGACATACAGAGAAGTAATTCTGTATCTACGGTGCATAATATATAGGCAAGCCCCAAGTGATATCCATCTCTTGTCTTCTCATGGGGCTGAATTTCCCTGAGAAGAGTAAATCAGCAAGCAGACAGACCGTGCTCCTTGCCCAGCCAATCCACTGCTTTGCTGTATGATATATGCTCCCCTGGCTCTCCTTATATTAGGATAATGAGCCAGCACTGACATTTCTGTCTCTGCTGTCAGGCCAGCAGAAGGCCTAGATTGGTCCTATTCCAATATTATCAGGCAATTAACCTTGACATAAGTCTTTTCTTTCCAGAAGCCTGTTAGTGCTCTTGGAAATTCAAATTTTTTCTTGATAAGGGGGATTCAGAGAAGGGGTGAAAATTTATCACCTACTGCGAAGGATGTTAGTCTCTTAAATAAGGAGAGTGCAGGTATTGTTAAGCCACTCTTATCCTCACCAACGCAGGGGTGTGGGGAACTGCTAAATGGAGGACGTTTTTGCCCTTTTGTTACAGAATCTATTTAGATTAATATCTACAAAGGGAAGATCACAGTTATTTGTGTCCTGGTAACTTCCTGGTAACTACTGCAATGTGTTGTATGTGGGGCTGCCCTTGAAGATGGCCCAGAAATGTCTGTTTGCACAGAAGGCAGTTGCTGTGATATTGGCCAGTGGCTGGGAACATATCTCCAGATGTTCAGAAAGAACTCCACTGGAGAGCCAGTGTGGTGTAGTGGTTAAGAGTTGTGGACTCGTAATCTGGTGAACCGGGTTCTCGTCCCCGCTCCTCCACATGCAGCTGCTGGGTGACCTTGGGCTAGTCACACTTCTTTGAAGTCTCTCAGCCCCACTCACCTCACAGAGTGTTTGTTGTGGGGGAGGAAGGGAAAGGAGAATGTTAGAAGAAAAAAGAAAGAACTCCACTGACTTCCTGTTCACGACTGAGCTCCACTCAAGGTTCTCTCTTACCCATAAAGCCCTTCATGACTTGGTCTACTGCTCCCATATCAACATGTCCATGCTTTAAGGCAAGCTTTCCCAACCTGGTGCCCTCCAGGTCCTAGCTACAGCATACATTTAAAACACATGGCTTCCTCCAAAGAATTCTGGCAACTGCAGTTTCTTTAGGATGCTGGAAATTGTAGCTGTGCGACAGGAAAACTAGAAATTGCAGTTAACTTGAAATCCAGCATGTAGGAACTTTACATGGACTAGGACTTGACATTGGTCAGGGCTTAAAAAGCACCAAAGGCTTCCAGTCCATTTTGGAGCACAATTCAAAGTATGGATGCTTATATTTAAAGCCCTACATAACCTGGGACCTAGGAAAATGTGGGAACACCAATCTGCCTTTTCAGAGGCTACATTTCTGGGAGAGCACCCGGACCTTCCAAGTGTCCCTATTTTCCAGGGACAGTCTGGGACTTACAGAAGCCGCCCCAGTTTCTAATTTGATCCTGGAATGTCCTGCTTTTCCTTAGGATGTCTCTATTTTCATTGGCAAAATGTTGGAGGGTATGATAGGATGCCCCTATTTTCATTGAAGAAATGCTGGAGGGTATTGGAGTTATGTGACCCCCAAGCTGATAAGTAATTATACAACCTTTAGAGGACATCTGAAGGCAACCATGTATAGGGAAGTTTTTAATGTTTAATTTGTTTATTTTTTTTATATGTTGGAAGCCTTCCAGAATAGCTGGGGCAACTCAGCGAAATGGGTGGAGTTTAACAACAACAACAACAACAACAACAACAACTGAATAGGGCATCTCTATTTTCATTGGAGAAATGTTGGAGGGCATGCGTTTCCTCTGAGCACACCCGCAACAATCCTTTGCATCTGTGAATCAGAGGGCAGATCAGCAGTGACAGGCAAACTGTCTCATCTGCTGTGACAAGCTTCGATCTAAAGGAAACCTATAACTTCCTGGAACACAGCTTGAAAAGCACCACTACAGAACAGAAAGACCATGGGGTAGGCAATAGCATCATGATTTGTGTTTGCATTTGTCTGTACAAATTCCACTTTAATCAGGGTCACCAACTCTCCAATTGATGGAAGAAGACTTCATTTGGGCACTCACTCAGTTGCACAAGCCTAATTGATAATCCAGCGTGATATAATAATACTGCTGCTGATGTCCCACTGGAATGCTACCATGGTGCTGGATCCAATAAATCACTGCAATCTTTAAAAGGAGCGTTAAATGAGCACTGCATTATAAACCACAAAGTACATTAATCACCCTGCTACAAACCGTAAATATGACAAGTACATCCATCAACCCAGCACCTTTCTTTCAGGTCCACGTACAAGCACGTTAGCAAGTTAATGGCTTTAGAAAGCCCGCCTTTCTTTAATATACACCCTTGGCATACAGAGTCTTTTATTAATCATGGTTATGGGAATTAAGGTCTTGGCTCAGCTTTTCACAAGTACTACTCAGGCACTAAAGTAATTTGTGGGCTCCTTTTTCTGAATCAAGGCCATCTATGAGAAACCTCTGCCCATCTAAGGGTGATTTGGCTTATCGATTTGGCTCAAGTGCTCAGAATTGGGATAAGTTTGTTCCCTTGTCAGCCGCATTAGCCTGAGTCAATAGTCTGGTGTCAGAGCTGCTTCCTAGCCTGTTAGACGCAAATCCGAACTAATGTAGGAAAAACACTTAAAATTGTTCTGCACGGCTGCTGTCCCATGGTCGGCCACAACAGTGGGCCACCCCCATTCCAAAGCACATGGTATTTAAGAAAGTCTGTGGCTGGACTTGTATGTTTGTCTCATGTCCGGAACAAAAATCAATCCAGCAAATACAATCAGCATTCACTGTTTCATTCCTGTCAGTTCACCAACAATAAGGAATTTATTATGCCCCTCCCGCAACTTACACTGTTTCCTCTGTGCTGAGAAGAACAGGGTGGAATAAGGTAATGGCAAGGCAATTCACGTAATTAATTACATAAATTAGGTAAGTTATGTCATTTCAGCACAGGGGACAGTGAGACAAAGAAAGGTGTTTTTGGCAGATGCTGAACTGCAGCAGGACGGAAGCAGCGCTGCATGCGATGGATACAGAGTGGAGCAGGAAATGGTGCATTTTTACAACCCTGGCCTCCACTCCCAGCTTGCATTCCTGGCAAAATATTATGGCAAGTCAGCAGTGAAAAAGAGGGAGATCCCAGGATGCTAAAAATACTACAGAGTAGCTCCTTAACTGCTCATCCACAACAGGAGGCAGCCCTGCATTTCCCTGTCTTTGCCTGCATCCCACTATCTCCCTGAACTATGCTGTCAGGGACTAGCTGGAAAATGAGGAGTGGTGGGAAGCCCCAGAAGAGGAAAGCTCAGAGCCAGGGGAGGAGTGCTGGTGGAGAGCTGAAGAGGATGAAGCGGGGTGGGGAAAGAATGGTTGGATGCTGAAGAAGCAACAGGCTTGAGCGAGAAAGAGGAAGAAGAGGCAGAAAGCACTGCAGATGTAGGACAGGTGGCTGAGGGGTGGAGGGGGCTGAGTTAAGCACCAGATTCACAGGACCCTGCCAGTCCTACTGTATTCAGCTCTCCTCCTCCCTCGTCTCCAAGAGCAAGAAGGGCTTTGCATGTAGCAGAGCAAATAGCATAGAGAACACAGGGAATCCTTCCCAGGAGTTAAAGACTGCAGAAAAAACAGCTGGTTGGGAAGGAGACATTAGGGGGAAGTGGGAGGCACAGATTAATTCTGGCAACTGCTTTACTGAGGCCAGTCTTGCCCGTAGGTTTCTCTGTTTGTAGTCTGTTTCCTCGAATAAAGAATCAACTTTATTGCCTGTCTCTGAGTCTCTGTGCTGACCTGCAGCTGAACCAGCCCTGACAGATGCCAACTTTGCTCCTTCCACCCTCTTCCATAGGAAAAGCAACTAGTTTTTTTCTCCCTGGTTTGCAGTGAAGAGAAGGAGGCAGCTGGAAAATGCTGTTACTAGACTAGAGGTGGGAAGCGCAGGGAACATATATTTTTCTCTCTGTTCAGAGCCACATTGTCTTGGGGGATAATGTGTGTTGGGAGTCACATGTGGGCAGGGCTGGTGTGGGACCAACACTAGTAATGGGGGGGGGGCAGACAGGGACAGTGCTCAAAAGTGGGCATGCCACATCCTTTCCACTCTCTTCACACACTCTCTCGGATTGCTTTCAGAGGGCTTTCCCCCCCTCCTTCCATCCATTTTGGTTTGCCCTCTTGCCACTCTCCTTCTCTGGGCTGCCCTTGCCTACCTGAAATCAAGCTACAGGTTTTGCACCCCCTGCCTGGACTCATTAGTCTCATCACAGGCAGATGCTCTGGCACAGTGGGAAGATATCAGGGAGGGTGATCTTACAGCCCCAGCTAACTCCAATTTCTATGAAAAATACCCCGCATTAAGCAGAAGTGAAACCTCAAAATGAAATGTCAAAGGGAAAGTACAGCTCTTGATCTCACACTTCGTAGCTCAGGCCAGCATTTAGAGAACACCTGCTGAAAATGGGGAATAATTAGAGAAAATTCATGTCGATAATTACAGAACCCAGCAGCTCGCGCGTGCTGTAACAGAGTCCAGAGAAAAAAACAACACACACAACCACAACTACTGTCCTGAGAAGTGAACCAATTCTTGCATATCTTAATTGGCCTTTGTGCACTGGAGGAAGAGAGAGTTGTATGTGGGGGTTACTTTGCTTATCCTGAAATTATCTGACCAGAAATAGTTGTCTCTGAGTGCCTGACCTGCCAACATTATATGCATTCCAGAGGGCAACATTCTAAACTATAACAGACATTGCTGAACACAACCTGACAAAATGTAATAACCCTTAAGCAGCTTTGCAGGGCAAAGCCAGCCATCCTTCCGGGATGAGGCAACCCGGTTAATGAATTGTAATGTTTGGTGGCAGATGGGAGCAGAGCAGGTTGGAGTCTTGTTAGCCCACCTCCGATCTGTCTTCCTGAAATATCTTGGCACACTTTTCACACCAACAAGGTTTCTCATATTCAGGATGGAATCTGACTTTTCTCTCTTTTAGTCCTCTAAAAAAACAACACATTTTCCTTTCAGTGTACTTGAACATATTACGGTACAGCATGGAGCCTGGAACTAACCCCAAAATATTCCTATGTGAAAAGCTATTTCTTGGCTTTCTATCATATCCTGGTCCAGAGAAGGGAAGAGCAGGGAGGAAGGGTGGGTCAAATAGGGACAGGGAAGGGGAAGGGGAAGGGGAAGGGGAAGGAGAAGGGGAAGGGAAGGGAAGGGGGCTGTCTAAGAGAGAGAGAAGGAGGTGTCAGAGAGAGAAAGAGAATAAGGAGTGGCAGAAAGAGACAGCAAGACAAAGAAAAGGTTACCACACCTATTTTTGGCTCTGGACACACCTCCTGCCAGTATGAAATTCCTGACAGATTGCCTCCAAGGAAATGTGTCCCTCAACAGTAAAAGTTTGCCTACAGTTGCTCTGGTGTAACAACCTGGCATAAAGCAAGGAACAAAACTCAGCTGAAGGCTATGTGGATAAAAAAGCCCAGAAGAGATATTATTTGTAAGTGACTCCCAAGGATGTGCTTCTTTAAGACAGGCTGAAGTCTGGGACTAGTATTGGGCCAGGAAGAAAGACCTAGGAGCAGGCAGTGGCAAACTTGGGGCTTTCAAATTTCAGCAGCGTCCTGTGAGACACCAACATTCGGTGCCCCCCGCCTCTTTTTTTTTTATAATATTTTTATTGGTTTTTACACATATTAAAGACAATACCAAACAAACACAAACATCAAAGACAAACAACAAAGATTTGACTTCCCCATGCCTTCCCTTCGCCACATCCTTATTTTGCCATTTTTTCGAGCAACTCCTCAATCAATATTTAGTCAAGTCCCTTTTAAATTTTCTTAGAGTTTAAGATTTACAGCTGTAATTCTTTGTTTCTTACCCCTTAACATCTTATCGGTCCACAATTTTACAATAATTTTTTAGATATGTTTTAAATTTCCCCCAGTCCTCTTCCACTGTCTCTTTCCTCTGGTCACGGATTCTGCCGGTCATCTCTGCCAGTCCCATATATTCCGTCACCTTCGACTGCCATTCTTCCAGAGTAGGTAGTTCTTGCATCTTCCAATACTTTGCCAACAGGATTCTTGCTGCTGTGGTTGCATACATAAAAAATGTCTTATCCTTCTTTGGTACCAATTGGCCGACCATGCCCAAGAGAAAAGCCTCCGGTTTCTTTACAAATGTCCACTTGAGGACTTTCTTAATTTCATTATAGATCATTTCCCAGTAGGCTTTAATCTTTGCGGTGCCCCCCGCCTCTTACCTTCCATTCTACATTGTTGTTGCAGTGCCCCCTGTGGCTCCCTCTTGGCTGAGCGCCCAGTTTAGGCAAATCAGTCACACACATCCAAATCTGCCTCTGGAAGGGGCAATATCTGGCCACCAGGCCTGAGGCTCCCACCCCTGATGTATGCCATATTGAGGTCCATGTTGTGATCCTCCTTGGTGGAAGGTAGCCTAATATACCTCACAGGGTTGTTATGACTGGGAGGATTAAGTTGGGGTGTGTGAGAAATCTGGGTCTTCCACCCTCAGCTCCTTGGAGGAAGGACAGGCTAAAAATATAATAATAATTGAAGGGGGAAAAATCACTCTAGGGATCAAATGGGCAAAATGAACTTTTCTCAATATAGCTTCACTTTAAACACCCAATAGCACCAAATGAGACGTGTGCAGGGGAGCCTGATTCCTACTGTGAAGTCAGTGCATGGGGAGAGGAGGCTTATCTCTTCACCCCCCCTTCCCAACTCATGATCAGAATGGAGAGTTTGCGACTACAAAAAAATGTCTGCTCTGGGACCAATAGAGACACCACCTCTCAGGCTGCTAGCTATGCCAGGGAGCTAATCATCTTGGTGCTAATCATGATGGGGGAACTGAAGAGATATACCTCCCATCTGCTGCCTTCACAGTAAGAGTTGGGTTCCTCATGCTTGTAATTATTTACATAGAAACCCAAGGTGTGTTCTTGCCACTGCGTACTAAGCAAGTGCCCAGATCGGCAACCGGGAGCTACTACTGCCTGTGGGGAAGGACTTCTCTGCCGCTGCCCTGAGTATGAGCAACAGCAAGGAAGATAGCATCCTCAATTTATCAAGCACCCTAATAAGACGTCATGTCAAAAAGAAATGGAGAAAATTGCATTTGGCCTTTGTGGAGCGAGACGGCAGAGAGGCCACCAGGCTATGTAACAACCTGCCATCGGACCCAGAATTGAAATGGATGACAAATGGGCTCGGGAGATCAAACCCCAAAATGAGTGCATGTGACCCCCCCATCCTGGATAGGCTTTGCACACCCCTGACAGAGACCTAAGGGGATGTCCTTTTCTGAGACTTTTGCTTGTCAGGGCAACAGAAGGATGATTGAATTAAATTAAACTGAATTGCTTCTGTCAGTCTCTTGTCACTGACACTTCCTGCTATTCAGTCAAGGGCTCTCCTCGGGTTCCCAGAAGCTTCTTTTGACCAACTAAACTAGGTGACAAGGTTCACAAGTTGGAATGTCACTCCCAGGAGATGGCATCAGCACTGCAGATTGTCTGGTTGGCCTCTTATGGAGTCAAATCCACAATCGGGCCTGCAGTTATGACAGGAATGCACGACATGGTCTCACACTTCTGTATATTGTTCTACTTAGTGAAGCCCCAGCCATGAAATAGACAGATGGGGCTCATTGCTCTACAGTGTATTCCATCTATACCTTGCTCCCTTAAGCCCTTTTCTTTTTTTTTTATATAATTTTTTATTAAGATTTTTTCATACAAATACATATTTAACAAACAAAATAAATTTTATAACATCTTTTCATTCTACTTTGGACTCCCTCATGCCTCCTGCTTCCACTTGCATCATTAAGAAAAGAATTTTTCCAAGCAAATTATCGTTTTGTTTAAAATCTTAAATCCAATAATTTAGGTTAAACTCTAATATAAAATATAATTTGATGGTAGACAGTTGTTTCTACTCTGGCATCTTTGTTAGCATTCAGACAAATTACAGTACTTTTGTAGATAAATCTTGAATTTCTTCCAGTCTTCTTCAACCCTCTCCTCTCCCAGGTCGCGGATTCTGCCAGTCATCTCGGCTAGTTGCATATAGTCCATCAGCTGCATCTGCCATTCTTCCGGTGTGGGTAGATCTTGAGTTTTCCAATTCTTAGCAATGAGTATCCTTGCCGCCGTTGTAGCATACATAAAAAATGTTCTGTCCTTCTTTAACACATTCTGGCCGACAATGCCCAGAAGGAAGGCCTCTGGTTTCTTAGTAAAGGTATACTTAAACACCTTTTTTAGCTCATTATAAATCATTTCCCAGAAGGCCTTCACTCTAGGACAGGTCCACCAGAGGTGAAAGAATGTTCCTTCATTTTCCTTACATTTCCAACATTTATTATCAGACGAATGGTATATTTTAGCCAATTTCACTGGGGTCATGTACCATCTATATATCATTTTCATTACATTTTCCTTCAGAGCATTACATGCAGTGAAGTTCAACCCAGTGGTCCACAACCTTTCCCAGTCCTCAAACATTATGTTATGCCCAATATCCTGAGCCCACTTTATCATAGCTGATTTAACCATTTCGTCTTGTGTGTTCCATTTCAGCAGCAAGTTATACATTTTTGAATGTACCTTGGTCTTAGGTTCTAACAATTCTGTTTCCAATTTCGATTTCTCCACCTGGAATCCTAGCTTTCCTTAAGCCCTTTTCTGAACCAACCTTAAATGCTGAATTTTTTTCATGAGGACTTTGCTTTTTTGTTTTAAATCAGAATCTGAAGCAGGAATGTGGTAAACTGAATTGAAGATTGGGAAAATGAGACAGCAAGAGAAACTGAATTGGACAGATTTGTCTCTCCCTAGAAACATGTCCCTCAAAAATGACAGCACACATTCCATATTCTCATGTGATTTACATCAAGAAATACAATCCAAATATAAAATCACACACAAATTAAACATCTTAAAAAGAAATTAAAAGTTATTGTACAATAAAACCCCAACCTCCCCACGACACCAGCACAATCACAACAAACTACCAAGCAGCAGGAAAACAGAAATGACGGGGAGAAAAGCAAAGTATTGGCCTGGGGCTAAAAGGAGGATAATGTCAACACCAGGTAAACCTCTTTAGGGAGAGTTTCCACGGCTGAGAAGGACCACTGGTGTAAAGGCCCTGTCTCATCAAGGCCCACCCTCCACACATCTACAGGAGATTGACAGGCTGACAGGGAGAGAAGCGAAATCAGACTCTTTGGATGACTCACCATTGTAAGGTTTCTGCCGTAAAACTGCTGGATCACTCATATAAATAGCTGTGCTATCTGTCTCCCATATGGCTGATAGGAAGGGTCATGCCCTCTGTTACTTAGGCTGACAAGCCTACCACCAGTTTGCAAACACAGTTCCAGATTTCTCTCTCTCTCTCTCCCCCCCCCCACTGCAGCTGATCTTAACGCAGTAGTAAGGCGGCAAGGAGGGTCAAGTTTATAAATGACTATGGAAAGTTGGTTTCCATGGCTGCCAGCAATTACTGTGCAGCCTTAGATGAGTGGCGATTACAGCCCAGAGCTGGGTTGATTTTTTTTTTAATGCACATCAGTGAGGCAAAATAACACATGACAGATTTAATTCAGTGCTGCAGAAAGGTGGAGACAGCTCACTTTCGGAACTGAAGACTTCTCTATCAGAAATGTTCAGACAGATGCCTTTGGTCAGATGCTCTCGTCTCCACTGCAATGCTGAACGTCTTATGTTTAGACTCTTGAACTCTATTTGGGCCTTCTAACCCTTGTACAAGGAAAATAATGTGAGTGCAAAGAACCACTCTCCACGGCCACCCATTGACCTCCATGTGTTGGAGGGCAAAGGTCTGCAGTGAAGAGGGAATAGTTTTCCCAGATGATGTAGACCCTCAACTGCACAGAGCAGGCAAAGCAACTGGTAAGCAGAACCAACTTCACCTGGTTTTGGTCCCCATCCTCCTCTCTGTTGAGTTCTGCAAGGGTAACTCTGAAACTAAGGAGGAAGCTGACAAAGTACCATTCTTTGGATTGGTTGTAAGTAGGAAGACGGGCAGGTGGGGGCTGGCTGAGGCTGGTGGGGGCACTGCCTTCTTTGTCCTAATGAACCAACCTGCTGTGGCTAGAATTGCTGAATGGGCTCATGCCATTCTTAGAAAGGTGTGTACAAACGGGAATGCAATAAATTCGTGGAGAATGGAGCAGAATCACCTCTGCTGGCCATGGCCATAATTTCCATGTGTTTATTGTGGGTCATATTCAATGCTAGTCATACTTAGAGTAGGCAAGACTAACTTTTACTCTAAGTAGAACTTAGTTGGATGCAACCCTATGTCGTGTCAGTAGACCCAATCTGTGTACAAAATACACATATCCAGCAGAAATGTTGGTTACAGGTTATGTAGACAGACTGGGGCCAGCAGGTGCATCCACATCAGTAGTGGTCTTATGCTCTGATGTTCTTAGTACCAGCCCAGGGCTCCTTGCTGATCAGCTAGGTAAGCCTAGCCAAAGATGATGTGTGAGTTCTGCTTCCTCTTCCATTCCTGGTTTAGGAATATAGGATGCCTGCCTTATATTCACTCAGACTATTGGTCCATCTAGCTCAGTATTGCTGGCAGTAGCTCTCCAGGATTTCAGGCTGGGTTCTCTCCCAGTCCTACCTGGAGTTGAGGGAGGTTAAACCTGAGACCTTGTGCATGACCCTTCCCAAGGTGGGCCTGCCTCTCCCTATGATGAGCCTATTCTATGTAGATGCAGGGACGGCACAGCACACACATCTTCCTAGTGAGGGTGGGGGTGGTAGGAGATGCACGGACTCAGCTTTGACTACTTGAGACACCCTTGTGCTTGTTCAATTCTCTCTTGCATTGGACACCAAAGCTACCACGGCTGTGAAGAATGAAAGGAGGCATGCAAGTGGAAGATCAGCCCTTCTCACTCCAAAAGGGGCAAATGCGCTCTCTCTCTCTCTCTCTCTCTCTCTCTCTCTCTCTCTCTCTCTCTCTCTCTCTCTCCCTCTCTCTCTCTCTGTGTGTGTGTTTAAACTGTGGGCTAAATGATAGCCCCTTTCATGGTCCTGGGTGCCAGCTTGCAGGTCATGTGGTCAGGGAGCAATGCTCCCACCAGAACATTTCCGCGTGCTGCCTGCCATTAATATAGTTGTCAGATGCTTTATTTATAACATTATAAACCCATATTGCAGGGCCATTCATTACTATTAGCAATCAATTAATAACAGATTACCATCTGTGCTGGTGCAACTTGGTATTGCTATTTAAACCACAATAAAGGTTACCCAATTAAGCAATGTATAGTGATTAATACTCCTAGCTGTGGGACTTTACTAGGGCATTTCAAACTACCTTCACACCATCTGTGCCTCACTGAAATGAAGGAGAGAGAGAGAGAGAGAGAGAGAGAGAGAGAGAGAGAGAGGCAGTTCTGCTGTTGTAGGAAGAAAAGCATTATGAAGACTGAGAGCTGAAATATGCCGAATAATAGCAGAACTTTACAAGCACCAAGGTGGCAGTTCTACATGGGATTTACCCTAGATTTAGCTTCAGGCACCCTACCATGAATGCTGAAAGAATGTCTTTGCAGTGGCATGGTGAAATCTGGAGGCTATGCCTGGCAGATGCACACAACTGGCACGCTACAGATTGACGCGGGCGAGAGCCAAGAGGCTAGTTTTATCCCACGGCCACAATGTGATGCAATGGCCATGAGAATAGTTATGTCACTGGGCGGTATCAGTGTCTTCACATACTGTATCCATCCAGAGCCTTCACAAGCAAGTAGGCTGAAACTTAAAATATAAATAAATGCATCCTCATAAGCAAAGCAGGGAACTCAAAAACCAGTCCATGATCACAGATATTACTGAAATATGAACTTAAAGGATGGATATTAGAGTATCTAAGATTGCAGACCCTGGGGAGGTCACTTCGGTGCTGCATATGCAGCAGTTTGACTTCACCCCCAGAGGCACACTCCATTGCCTCTGAAGAAAGATGGATGCCAACAAAGCTTACCTTTGGATATGATGCTCCATCACGGCAATTTTTATCACACAAGTGCAAAGGGATGGATGAATCTGTCAATTTCAGTTTCTCATTTTTCCAATTTTAAGTTTCCAACTTTCCAGTTTCCACATCATTTTGCAAATTTCTATTTTTAAATAGTCCTCACGAAGATTCACAAGCCTTTTCGCTTGAATTTCTCCCAATACACCCATTGTTGTATCCAATTTTGCCAGATACACACATTCTTGCAAATTTCCCTAATATTGATATTTTCCCTAATACAAAGCATTTTGTGTGATATTCACACTAATACATGCATTTTTATGCACACTTTGCTTTAGTACATACCTCTTTCTACTCATTACTCATCTGGAGAACTTCATTGCAAAATTCAGAGAAGTGCAATTTCCAAAGGACTGCTGTGTTTTAGTTTGCATACTGCTTTGGAAAGTGCAGATTAGATTGCACAGAATTGCACTAAGGGAAGGGGCATCAGTAACTGGAGGTAGGTCTGGGCTCATTTTATTAAGGTAAACCCCTCTGTGTCTGCAGCACTGGAGATACTTCTACACGCTGATGCCTTTGAGTCTCAGTGGAGGGGATTGCCTTCCTCTGGGAAGTGGGCTCCATGTAACTGCTTAAATGGCAATATAGAATGGAGGGTAATTTCAGGGCACACACAAAATGTCAGCACTCACACTGCTTGTTTTAATGCAGGCATTTCAAAAAGGCAAAAGAAAAGATCAAGGCATTGATTTCCTTTCTTCAGGAGGAACTCGAAAGGACAGAAAGGCAGTTGCTTGCAATTTATGATGCTTCCTCTCTAGTGGCAAAATGGATGATACAAAGAGAAGCATCATGGTTATTGCATAAGCATCAGTGCATCTCCACTAGTGAAATCTGTACTGGGACTAATGGCATAATGGACCTTAGGGAAGGATGGTGATGTTGCTGGACTCCAACTTCCATCTCCGTTTATTTTTAACCATGCTGGCAGGGCCATTGGAAGTTGGAGTCCAGCAACTTCTGCAGGGCCAGAGGTTCCCCATCCCCCCTCCAATTCTTCAGCACAGGTAATCTCTGCTTGCTTAATCCCAAAGCAGATGGCTAGAAAGAAAAATTAGATTGCAATCCTGGGCATACTCATCTGGGAATAAACATAACTGAGTGCAGTGGGATTTGAATAAACACAATAGGATTGTTCTGCATATCTCTCACGGTATTAGGATATGGAGTTAATAATCTCCAGGATCTATTTTAGCTTTCAGGTAGCTAAAATTTAGAGTTCTATTCCATATAAAGAAAGTGGGGAGAGACAAAAAGCAAAACAATCTTGCCAGTGGCATGATCTGTAAACCTGGAGCATGGCAGAACCATTTGACTCAAAAGTTTTATTTGTTTCTCAGATTACCTATGTGGAAATGGTCAAGTACATACCTGAGGAATGGTACAGGGCAAATCTAATAGGAAGGGGATGTTGAAACAAGTTCATTTCACCATTAGCTGCAGCCACTTCATCATTTCTAGAAGAACTAATGGAGTTTAGCTCAATTAATAAAAATGCATTCCTTTGCATTTAAAGCAGAGCAAAATGCCAAGACATCCCATATATCTTCATTTTAATGGCACTTTATTGTGGGACTACAAAGGATGTCAAGGGAGCCCATTTTGAAATCTGACTCCAGCAGTGGAGGAAAGTGGTTCTTGTGGTACTGTGGCTGAAGTAGCCCTAATCCCTACTTAGTCACCCTCAAAGTGTTTATTTCCCCATTACTACTGGGTTGGAGTACCTTAGAGTACCCTCCAGACCTCTCTCTATGGCTCTTTGAGTCCTCCTGAGGCATGCGGGGAGGCAGCTGCTCCCCTAAATCAAGTAAACCAATAAGAATAATTAACTGAGGTTCTGCCCTCACTAACATGAAGCCCGCCCCGCCCCACCCCCCGACATAAATCCTGCTGGATGAAGGCTAGAAAAGTGTGTAGAAATGATCCAACTGTAGGAAACCAATACATTAATTGTTTATCTCCTCACTTTTTGCCTCTTCCTCTTCCCACCACCAGCAGGCAGCATGTGGCCCCTCACAAAGTTGTCCAGAAGGGAATGCAGCCCTTGGGATGATAAAAGGTTTATTCAGCCTTCTTTCACTAATACGTGTGAGATACTTACCCTCCAACATGTCCTAGCAGAAAACTGGGACACTCGTTTTCTGGGGCTTTGCTCTTTCGCAAGTCATATGACCCGCAAGAGAGCACCGCACCCCAAAATGTATGTTTTGGGGTACTGTGCTCTCATGCAAGAGCACACCAAAAATGGGATGTCCTGATTTAATTGGGACAATAGAGGAGTGTGGAGATATAGACTCTAGACACATGACTGGATCAAAGCACAGCTAGATTGTTCTTTTTCTCAATACTGATTGAAGCTGTTTGGAGGGGGGAGGGGAACACATCATGAAAAACATTGGGATAGATATCCCCAAACAGCATTGTATACAAGTAAATGGGAGTATGTATACAGACTCTATCTCTGAGGAAATAAACCCTGCATTAATCTTAGCTTTCTGATATTCAAAGGGTGCACTAGACAGGAGAATTTCTCTGCGTAGCTTAGCGTAGCCTGTGTGTATATTCTGAGATGCCAGGGCAATTACTTCCTCCCATCAGCTGGCATTCTTGTTCTGAGAGCTGGTTCCAGTGAATCAAGGACACTGTGACATGCACAGGGAGCACTGCTCTACAATTGCCAATTGCGTTAAAGATTTAAAGTGCCGTATAAGTGCTCAGTTTTATCAACATCATCACCTCCACTGTTTCCCACCCTGCGTCGTCTCTGTTTATTGATGTTTGCATGCTTCCCTCTGCCAAAATGTGCTGTTTCTTTACACCATGGATTAGGGAGACTCAAGGAACATGAATTATTCTTGCTGTTCAGATAGTTCCTGTTTGGTATTCTGGTGACTGTAAAGAAAATGGATTTGTCATGTAGCTAATATAAACAGTGAGAGGGGGGATTTTTTACTTTGAAAAAATTATGAGAACTACCTTGATGCTGTCTCTTTAATTATAAAATGTCAGTGCTGCAACGCTGTCTAGGAGGGAGAAGGGATGGCTCATTTCAAGCGTGCAACGCCATAGCTCAAAAAGGAATGCTCTTGATCAGTGCGCATTGCGGGATGCCAGCAGCTCATTAGGCAATTGCATGTTCCCGCAGACCCAGAGGTACTTTGATTTCCATAATCATATTGTTTTCATCTTTTAATTATTGATAACGTTCTTAGATGAACATAGACTTTCAAATATATATTAAGCCATGTGGCCTTTTCCCAGGAACGCAAACAAACTTTGGAGGGACCAGAGCTTTTTTTCCTGGTGGAATTCATCAGAACTGCGTTCTGGCACCTCTCAGGTGGGTGCCATTGCCATTATAAGAGAACAAGGGAGGCATCCCTGGTGAGTTCTGGACCTCTTTTTCTAGAAAAATAGCATTGGGAGGAACCCAGTGCAGATGAGATACAGTGTCTGTAGACTGATCTTGCCCTTTCTCAAGGAAAAGAAGTATTGGTTGTGGCTAAGTAGCGGCATCATGACTTGGAGTAAGCCTGCACAACTGTGATCCGCCAAACCAAAATATTGATGGACTGTGCTCCAAGAAATGGTGCTGGACTACAACTCCCATCAGCTCTGATGCTTGGCCATGCTGACTGGAGCTGATGGGAGCTGTGAACAAGGCTGCTCTGGAAGCTGCAGCTGGTGCAGAATGTGGCGGCTAGGCTGCTAACTAGAGCCAATTACTGTCGCCCTTGTAGCACCCTCATTGAATGATCTACATTGGCTGCCAATGTGCTACAGGGGCAAGTTTAACATTCTGATGTTAGTATACAAAGCCCTTAGCAATTCCAGAACCAAATACTTGTGAGATTGCTCCCTAGTTGGGAAGAATTGTCTGGTAGAACAATGATCCCCCATCCCTGCTCTACACCACTTTCCATGTTAGGTGGTGACTAAATGCAAAACCAATAGCCCACCAGGGCTTGATCTTGGCAGGACTGATATGCTTTTAACAATTGCGTGTCAGGAAGGGATGTGCATGTTGGGATGTGTCCAGGGAGATGGAGGCATTTGGCAGGCCCCCAGCTGGCTATAGCCACCGGCCGGTAGCTGGGCGAACTCTGGTTCTCAGAACAGCATCAATCAGTGACTTGAGCCTGAGAAGCCTTCAGAGAGTGAGCACGCTCTAATCACAATGGAAGTGGCGGACAGAGACATGTGTAAGCATATTTACAGCAGCAGGACAAAAGAAAAACATGTCTGCTTCCCTTCGTGTCCAAGCAAACAGCAGTATAGCCAAAAGCAATATACAGCGGAAGTTCCCAGCAGACTGTGCTGGAAGTAAACAGACATGTGGCATACAACAATCCACACATCTGTTCTAAAGGTGGAATGGAGCTATATACTAACAGTGCGTTCTCTCAACATCAGCCTGCACTAACAGAAGAACACTCTTCACCAGCTGAATTGCTGACTGCCGTGCAGCCCTTAGGCACAAGAGCCTGGCCTGATTCTGAAGGAATAGACTTTCCGAGCAGAGTGTGTGCCATCCTCTCAGCCTCGAGCCACATTTAATTAACGAAGCACTGGGGAAACAACAGTTTCTCAACATCTATGTGCTAATGTGTAGCCTTTTGCATTTTGTTTGTTGATTGCATTGTTTAAAGAGCGACAACAAATGAGCTCTAAATTAATTCCAGCAATCATAAGAGGAGCCTGCTGGATTAGACCAATAGCTCCTCTAGCCTAGTATTCTGTTCTCACAGTGGCCAACCAGATGCTCATGGGAAACCCACAAGCAAGACATGAAGACAAGAGCATTCTCCCCCTAACCCCTACAAAAAAAGTCCTTAGTTGTGCTGCCCCTAAGGAGTCCAAAAATTCAGGCAGCTGTGTTGATACATTATATACCCTCAAATTCCAGCAGGTTTTTGACTAAATATTGCTACATAATGACAATAGTTCAACAGGGCTCCTTCACTATATCCCCAAGGAAATGAGTTCCATGTCACTAAATACTATCTCAAACATAATTTAATACTGTTTGCTTTCCCAGTCCCCACAACAGCATTCTGTTTCACCTGCAAGCATCATGCGGCCTCCACAGACTGCACCCTGGACAGGAAGGGTGCATCGCTTAAGAAAACAGCCTCCAAAGCTAATCTGATTATTCCTTAAAAAAATGTGCAAAGGAAAAGCAATAATCCTTTATGGCAATTAAGTGCTTTAGATCAGGCAGGGCCTAAGTGGTTCAATCTTTGGACAAGGCTGCCTGAAGACCAGTGTCAGAAAGTGACCACTAGGTGTTGCTATTGTCTGAAGGTGGGCAGTATGGACAAAGCATGAATTATGCAAACCATTCTCTCATCCTGTTGCATTTTCAGTAAAAACGAAACAAAGCAAAACTGTCTAATAATTTAAATTAACCTTTTTTAATCAAAAAAATCTCAATCAAGATGATTGCACAATGGTCAAGTTTGCACATAATGCAAAGCCAAACCATGACATAGCTTGAAAGAGCAAACATGCAAGCGTTGGAAAAGGACCATAACCAGTGGTAGACCATCTGCTTTGCATACAGAATGCCCCGGGTCCAGTCCCCAATAGCAACTCCAGGTGGAACTGGGAATGTATCCAATCTGAAACCCTAGAGAGCCACTGCCTCTTTGTGTAGACTAGGCAGTGCCAGTCCTCTCATGAGGCAAGGGGAGGCAACTGCCTCAGGTGGCAGGATCCACAGGGGTAGCAGATCTTGATGAAGATCTTTACTCCTCCCTTGTTCCTGATGTAGATCTTCACTGACCCTTTCTTCTGTGACAGGGAGCTGGACGGCATTTGGTGGTTCGCCTCAGGTGCCAAAATGTCTTGGGCAGGCCCTGAGACCAGGGCTGGCCCACCCATTAGCCTCGATGAGGCAGTTACCTCAGGTGGCAGGCTGGGGACAGCTGGGAGGGGACAGAAGATCAGGGCTCCTGAGGAATGTGGCTCCTCCTCCTGGTCCTCCTTTTTTCTCCCCTGATACCTTCAGAGCACCAGGGCTTCCCCAGGTGTCCAGCAGCCACATCGGGTGGTAGTGGGGAGACAGTGCCATTTTCAGTTTTACCTCAAGCGGCAGAACATCTTGAACCAGCCCTGGTGCAGCTAATACTGAACTAGATGGACCAAGTGTCTAATTCAGTATAAGTCAGCTCCCCATGTTCCTTTATGAAGCAAATTTCAGCTGTTTTGCTCCTCCTTTGTGCTAGTTGGAGAGAACAAATGTTTCCTCTCCTAGGCCTGGGTGTTTCTGTGCTTTGGTGAATTACCTTTCCTCCCTATGTCTGTCTCCAGGGTCAATAAGATGTACCTTCCTGCTGAGGTTCCCCTTTGAGGATTGTTTGGTCTTTGGTGTAATTGTGGCAATAAACTCATAACATGGAAAGATAATGTAATTGGGACAATAAGGCGTAGAGATATACCTAGCTGTAATGAAAGCTAGTTGCCATGAATGCAAGAGGGGTGTGGTGGGAAGGCTTGTTCATATATTTGTGCTCCTGGCAACAAAAAGGCCTTAGTGTTTGCAAAAGCCACATTAGTTCTGCATGAGGAGATGGGCTCCTTCTCACCAACAACCGACCTATGGCCTCAGAGTCCTGCAATGCCAGGACTGAGATCAGGATGAAACAGGGCCAAATGCTGTCAAATCGTCCCAATTCCCTTATACTATGGAAATGAGGTTCTGGTACTGATCTGTTTTCTGGTAGAACACCAATACATCTGCAAGTTCTAAAGCGATCTTCTACCACCACCTGGTTTAATTTCCCACAGTGCCTCAGAGTGACACTAAGCAGTGCTATGTTTCTAGGAAAAAAAGGTGCCAGAACTCTCCATGAACTCCTCCCTTGTTCTCCTGAGAGCTGCTGGAACTGAGTTTGGGTGAATTCTGGCTGGAAAAAGGCCCTGGCGCTATGTCGGCATCATTCTGAGAAGAGAGCATGCATGATGTTGTGGTTAAAATGTTGGAATAGGACCTGGGAACTTCAAACCTGCACTCAGCCAGGAAGCTGACTTGGGTCAGTCACTGTCTCTTCAGCTGGGAGTTGAATTCAGCAGGATTTACTTCTGCATACATATGTGCTGTTAACTGCCCAGTCCTAGCATTTGTCCTAGCATTTGAATACTCTCTCTTTCTTTTCAGGCTGAGTTTTCAGCAAAAGCAGCCTTGTGCATTCCAGCCTACTAATCGACAAGGAAGGGATTTAGCACCGATGCAATCTCATCAAAGTAAATAGCTTCCATCTCTGAAAGTGCACAGCCAAAAATGTCTCCTTTAATCACTGGCTTGTGCGCTTTTATTTTCTTCTTCTTCTTCCAAAAATCAAGCTAAATCACAACACGTGTAAAAACCTGATTGCTCTTAAGTTGTACATGCAATCCTGTGCCAGGTTGTCTAAAGAAGGGCATTGGTTGTAAACTAATATGTCTTCATATTAATTTTGGTTCTGCACTGGCTAGTCTGTGCTTTTAGGGAATCATAAGAATATTGGAATTTGCCGTATACTGGGTCAGCTCTGCAAAATATCACTGGAAATCTGTTCCCCTGGCACTTCAGAATACAAAGTGTATTCTATTTACCGGTACTTCTCACATTTATCTACCACCTTTTCTCCAAGGTGTCAGGTATTCTCCCATTCTAGCCTTATAGCATCCCTGTGAGAGAAGCTATGCCGAGAAAGAGTGCAGACCCTCCAAGTGCCCCTATTTTCTAGGGACAGTTCCAGATTTACAGAAACCTACCCGGTTTCTCATTTGATTCTGGAATGTCCTGCTTTTCCTTAGTACATCCCTATTTTCATCTGAGAAATGTTGGAGGGTATGCAATAGGAAGTCCCTATTTTCATTGGAGAAATGTTGGAGAGCATGAAGTGACTAGCCCATCTTGGTCACATTCACAGAGTGGTGATCTCTCTCCACAGGAAACTCTGGGATTTGTAGCTTTGTGAGATGAGTTGGGGTCTCCTAACAACTCTCAGCACCCTTAACAAACTACAGCTCTTTGGGGGAAGCCCAAAGAGTGTTTTAAATGTATGGTGTGGCTGTGGACTTAGTGAACTTGGCTGCAGAGGGATTAAAACCCAGTTTCCCCCAGCTCCGGGATGCGGGTGGCACTGTGGGTTAAACCGCAGAGCCTAGGACTTGCCGATCAGAAGGTTGGAGGTTCAAATCCCCGCGACGGGGTTAGCTCCTGTTGCTCGGTCCCTGCTCCTGCCAACCTAGCAGTTCGAAAGCATGTCAAAGTGCAAGTAGATAAATAGGTACTGCTCCGGCGGGAAGGTAAACGGCGTTTCCGTGCGCTGCTCTGATTCGCCAGAAGCGGCTTAGTCATGCTGGCCACATGACCCAGAAGCTGTACGCCGGCTTCCTTGGCCAGTAAAGCGAGATGAGTGCCGCAATCCCAGAGTCGGTCATGACTGGATGTAATGGTCAGGGGTCCCCCCAGCCCTAGTCTGACACTTTAATCATTCTGTGAGTGCCTGCAGAGTCATCCCTGGGCAAGGTTCCAAGCCCCAAGCACAAGGGCGGATTTCAGGTCCTCCTGCCCTCAGCTCCTGCATAGTTTTGCAGATATTTGCCATGAATAATTCATGGCCGGCAGCAGCAAAGTGAATTAAGTTCAGTATACAAATAGAGTTCAGACGTTTGTGCTGTTGAATTCATCCTAGAAACCAAAGGGTTGCTTCTGAATGGGAGAGGTGGTAGAGATTTCAAGATGTCTATCAGAGTTATATGTGCTCAAAGCAGGGGGCAGATAAGAACATCTGCCTGGGAAAGGAATATTAATGGCTCAAAACCAGAAAGTTACATTTCTCCCTTCTTGGACAGAATGGCTTAATAAAGTTGGAGATTTGGCTATATTGGCCAAAATAACGTGTCTAAGAGAGAGAACTGCAAATGAATCTAGAAGTAAATTATGGAAAAAAACCCTGCTTGCTCCTTATACAATATTGTAAAGAAAATGACTACCTCCTGTGAAAGCAAATTCAAGCAGGTTTTTGAGTTTTCCTAGATGAAATGTTCTAATTTTATGTTGTCATATTTTCCTGCAGAATATTATGATCTTAACATTTCCTGGCTCTCTAGCACTATCTTCGTTACTAGTAATTTACAGCTAGCATTTGTTGACATTTTTCTGGAGCAGTTTTGTTGATTATTGTTAATAATTGTGAAATCCTGAGAATGCATAGAATCAGGCCCAGTGATAAGACACAGAATACCCCCAGCCCTGGGCAGCTGCAAGGACCCCACACTGCCATTAAAATTTCCCACAATGGCCTAGAGTCGTGCTAGACACCCTGTGCTGAGAACAAAGATCAAATGCATGCCACCAACAATCTGAAAGCAAAAATATTTGGATACATGGTCAATCTTTGTCTGTGCCATTGACTATTTCTAGCAGAACCAGAAATGCAATGTAACTGACACCAGGTCATTATTGTGATGTCTTCTTGTTTCTTATTTGGACATTTGCAGACCTCCGGCATCTACCATGATCCAGATGGGCAGGATGGCAAACATATGAAGGGCAATGGCCTTCGATGCAGTAACAAAAGCCAAAACACTCCTTTTTCATCAGCAGCATTAAGCTTGGACTCAGAAGCTTATGTAGAATTTGGCCGGCACAGAATATGTAACCATATTATACAAGCATTCCAGATGCAGTTGTGGACATGTGGCAGATGCTGATCAGTCCTTCCCGGAAGCAATGACAAGTGGGGAATAGGGAAAGAGGGAGGGAATGATTTGCATCGACTTGTTCCAAGAATTAGACTAGCCACCTAGAAAATCATTTCTGTTTTCTCCCGTCATTTTACCCTGCAACACACCTAATTGAAAAATCTTAGGTTTGACATTTTGAAATAGCTTTTGCATTATTTCACCTGATTATTTTTAAATCCGTTCAAATCTTATATTTGTATTTGGCCTGCCCGAGGCAGCACTCAGGTGTAGTGGCTGCAAACTAATATGATATCACTGCTTCAAAGAGAGGTGTTGTCAGCTCACTTCAGTATATGTAAGACAAGAAACAAAAAGACTGACTATTTGTTGCAATCTTTGTCTCAGTTTCTTGTGGAAGAACAATCCTTTGACTTCTGAACAGTCCAGATCTTTATGTTGAAATCTGTTCTTTAGCAGGAGAATCATCATATACCGTATTTTTCGCACCATAGGACGCACCGGACAATAGGACGCACCTTGTTTTAGAGGGGGGAGAACAAGGAAAAAAATTCTTCTGCTCTCTGCCCAGCGCCCCTTCAGCGAAGCGGCAGGAAGCGCTGCGCAGAGAGTGGGAGAATTTCCCCCCTTTTGTTTTCCCGCTCTAAAACAAGGTGCCATTTAAGGTGCATTCAGGTGGCTACCTTGGAAGCCTGGAGAGCGAGAGGGGTCGGTGCGCACCGACCCTTCTCATTCTCCAGGCTTCAGGTTCCTTTCGACTTGCTCTTTGGGGCTGGCGGGGGAAGCCCACCACCAGCCCCAAAGAGCAGGTCAGGGAGCAGCGGCCATAGGCGCGCATCACCTCTCCAGCCGGGAGAGGGTCACGGGGGGCTGCTTTAGCCCCGTGCGTGCTCTCCCGGCTGGAGAGGTGAAGCGCGCGTATGGCAGGAGCCTCCATAGGCGCGCGTCACCACTCCGGCTGGGAGAGCGCGCGCGGGGCTAAAGCAGCCCCCCGCGACCGTCTCTCGGCTGGAGACGCGGGGCTGGGGCGGGGGAAGCCCGAGCTTCCCCCTCCCCCAGAACGGGACCCAGAGCCATGCCGAAGCTGCGCGCAGCTTTGGCATCGCTCTGGGAGCTTGCGGGGCTGGGGGAGGAGGAAGCCCTCCGCCAGCCTCCAAACCATGTCGGGAGACAGCGGGAGGGCGCGCTGCGCCTCTCCCGCTGTCTCCCGAGTTTGCAGGGCTGGCGACGGGGAGGAGCAGGCTCCCCCCCCCGCCAGCCTTCTAGCCAAGTCGGGGGACAGCGGGAAGGGCGCGCTACGCCTCTCCCGCTGTCTCCCGAGTTTGCGGGGCTGGCGATGGGGAGGAGCAGGCTTCTCCCCCCGCCAGCCTTCTAGCCAAGTCGGGAGACAGCGGGAACGGCGCGCTGCGCCTCTCCCGCTGTCTCCCGAGTTTGCGGAGCTGGCGACGGGGAGGAGCAGGCTTCTCCCCCCGCCAGCCTTCTAACCAAGTCGGGGGACAGCGGGATGGCGGCGTTCCGCCTCCCCGCTGTCCCCCGAGCTTGTGGGGCTAGCGGTGGGGCTCTCCTGAAGCCTGGAGAGCGAGAGGGGTCGGTGCGCACCGACCCCTCTCGCTCTCCAGCTTCAGCGAAAGCCTGCATTCGCACCATAGGACGCACACACATTTTCCCTTCATTTTTGGAGGGGAAAAAGTGCGTCCTATGGTGCGAAAAATACGGTAAATAATTTCCCCAACGGTCCAGTAGCCAACACCAGGGCTGGGGAGAAATTTAGTTCAGTTCACATTTTAACACAAGATTAGATAATTTGCACCTCTCCAAAACAATATATGAACAAAAACAGAGCTACAGTATACTTTGCAATTCACAGCTCTATGAATTTTGCAATGCAGTTCTCCAGTAACCCCCAACCCCCCCATAATGTGTATATTAACGGGAAGTATGCATAAAAATATTAGTGAACACAACAAAATTGCATTATATTAGGCAAAATTGCTTTGTTAAAAAAATGTGCATTAGGCAAAATTGCATACCAAAATATTAGAAGAAATGTGCACTAAACTGCTGATGAATTTTCATGAGGACTTCTAAAAAAAAATAAAAATAAAACTGATGTGAACTGGGCTTGAGATTGGAAAAAAATAAAGAAGAAAATGCAATGGACTGATTAGTTTATCCCTAGAGAACAAGTGTAAGTGCTCTCATTTTGCACTATAAAAATCTGCATAATGTTAAGTGTTAACCGCTTTTTTTTTATTCTTTTCCCAAGGAGCTTGGGGTGATGTCTTTCACTTGCATGATTCACCTACCCTATGCACATGACAAAAAATAGATAAGCACATTTTGTTCTGATAATGTCTATTACGCACATGGCAACAGAGTTCTTCTCATTTGGTGATCACTCGTAGCCGAGTAAGATTGTGTTCCATGAACACGGCTTTAACAGTGAGTCCGTAAGTGATTGTGGAGGCCAATTCTGGATTCACACGTCCTTCCACAGTGGGGACATAGGTTTCTGGGCAGGAGTTGATCAAGGTGAGGGTTTGCCAAATGTGCCTTCCTCTTAGCATGTTTCTCCCTTGTGTCCTGAGTTCGAGTGTCTTCAAAGTCCATGACACCTTTGGTAAAGGCTGTTCTCCAATTGGAGCACTTGCAGGCCAGTGTTTCCCCATTGTCTGTGTTCATACTACTTTTTTTTTTAGATTTGCCATGAGAGAGTCTTTAAACCTCTCTTGTTGACCACCAGCATGACGCTTTCCATTTTTAAGTTCAGAATAGAGTAGTTGCTTTGGAAGATGATAAGCAGGCATCTGAACAACATGACCAAGCCAATGAAGTTGATGTTGAAGAATCATTGCTTCAACACTGCTGATCTTTTCTTCTTCCAGCATTAGTTCATCTGTCTTCTCAGGTGATATGTAAAATTTTCCGAAGACACTGTTGATGGAATCTTTCGAGGAGTTGGAGATGGTGTTTATAAGTGGTCCATGTTGCACAAGAATACAGTAAGGATGGTAGTACAATAGCTTTGTAAACAAGCATTTTGGTTTCCCTGCAAATGTCCCGGTTCTCAAACACTCTGCACTTCAATCAGCAAAAGCTGCACTTGTGGAACTCAGGCGATGCTGATTTTGACATCAATGTCAGTCCTTGTGGAAAGATAGCTGCCCAGCTAGGAGAAGTGATTGACATTTCCCAGCGTTACACCATTAATCTGGATTTGTGGTGCTGCAGAGGCATTGTTTTGTGCTTGTTGGTGCAGCACTTTGGTTTTTTGGGTATTGAATGATAGGGCAAGCTTTTCGTAAGCTTCTGTGATGCTATTTAGGATGGTTTGGAGGTCATCCGCTGAGGGTGCACACACTATGTTGTCATCAGCATATTGAAACTCTATGATGGAAGTTATGGTAAACTTACTCTTTGCTTTCAGCCTATTCAAGTTAAAGAGCTTTCCATCCGTTTGATATAGATTTCTACCCTGGTGGGGTATTTTCCTTTGACAATGTGTAGGATAATGGCAATGAAAATAATAAATAGAGTTGGGGCTATAACACAACCCTGTTTAACACCTGATCCCACTGTGAATGGTTCACTTTGAGAACCATTGTTATCTGTGATTGTTGCTGTCATATTATCATGTAATACATAACCTAAAACCATCCCAATTTGAGTTGGACAACCCAGAATTACAGAAGCTATCTCAGCTTCCAACTGGATCGTGGAATGTCCAATTTTTGGTCTGGCGCTCTGGTGTGAATCAGCTGGCTCGCGCCAGAGTGCCAAACTAAAAAAGATGCTCTTTTTTTTTTGGTCTCGCGTGTGAGAACTTGGGACTAAAAAACCAGTGTCCTGATTTTGATCAGCAGAATGTTGGAGGAGTTTATGGTAATATCCCCCACACCTTTGTGTTATTAATCAAGATAATAAAAAAGGAATGCCATCGCATTTTCACAAAAAGCCCGCAGAACATTCCCTGCCAAAATGTCAGCTCCTTCCATTTCCTTCCAGTTCTGCAAGAGATGAAATAGTAGACACAGTTAACCATAAGCTGAAGAAAATGGAAGGAGATGGCATTTTGACAGGGAAAGTTCTGCAGGCAGGCCCTGGAACATTGGAACTTAAACTTCTTTCTCTCTCGATTCCCTCTCCAGAAAATGAAATTTTTAGCACACTAGTCATAGATTAGAGCTTGAAACTGCAAAAAGTGTGGTGATCAAACCCCCATAAATTGCTGCATATTTGGTGGCTGATTTTTCAGGGGTGGGATCTGGGGAGGGGAAATGGTTAGAGCAGTGGTAGGGATCACTTTTCAGTCTGAGGGCCATATTCCCTTCTTGGGCAACCTTCCAGGGGCCACATACTAGTGACAGGGAGGTGGGTGCAGCAGAAAAAGTGGGCGGAGCAATAAATGATAATTTTACCTTTGCACAGTAGTCTAGTTTCAGGTTCCCCATCCCTGAGTTAAAATTTAAAAAAATCTGTGGCCCTGATCTACCCCAATGCATGTGCCTCTTGCCTCTTTCTTCCAGGTGTGAGTGCAATAAGACTTCCTTTGCAGTTCCTTTTCATTAGAAGGAATAAACATTTGGCATCCCATTAATCTTCCTCTCCTTCCTCCTTCTCCATCCAGGAAGTGCCAAGTCATTTTCAAGACACATTAAATTGCCAGAAGAACTCCCAGACAAAGCCACTCAGCCTGCTGCTCGTTTGGATAAAGTTAATTACAGCGAAGATTAGAATCTACGGGGCTTGATTAGTGTTGTGGAGACTTAGAGAATCACACCATCCTCTGAGAGATGCACACCGCCTTCCTCCTTCCTCCCACCTCCTTTTTTTTTTTGGTCTCTTCTTATTTTCTTCTTGTTGTTGTGCTCTTAATTGTTTTGTTTTCTCATATCTTGCATATTTGGCAAGACGTCCAGGATTAGTGAGCTGCATTGCCCCAAGACAGAATATGCTGCTTTCTCGATTCAGCTGGAACGGTTTCAATTTGGAGAAGAAGTGCAAAGCTACATCACTTCCCTCTGTTTGTTTTGAGATATATGTTCGCTTTAATCTCAAATCCATGGCTAGGCAATACCTTTAGGACCCACTAAAAATGTTGCAAAGAAACAAGCAAGGTTTTGAGCTCCTCAGAACTCTTCACCAGACAGAGTGTCAAGCAAAACAGGGGGAGAGGAGATGTGAGTGTGGAGCGGTTGTCCCACCAAGACTAAAACGCCTGCAAGTGCAAACAATATAGAAAGTGGGATTACATCTAACTGCCCCAATACCATCATGAGTACAAAGCATCACAAATAAAAAGGACACCTGGAGGGACGCAAAATAGCTGCTGGGGTTTGCAGTAGGAGCAGTGTCAGAATTAAATTTAAAAAGAAGCCAAAAGAGTTGGGGACGATGACAGCTAAGCCCGAGCCCTTGCTTTTTAGGTTTTCTCCAAATGTAACAAGTACCTCCCTGAAAATACTAAGAACCAGTAGTGCATCCTATCTTTTCTGCCTGCAAATAGAGTGGAGGGTGGCATTTTCAGCTCAGCTGTAGCATGTGCAGTTACCTTTTCCTTTCCTTTTTTAAATTTTTTAAATTTTTTAATTTATATAACATAATTGTAACAAAATATAAGCAACATATTGCAAATACGTACATACATATATATTTCAAATAAGCACATATATATGAAAAAAGAGTCTCATGCTCCAGATGTTGTTGAACTACAACTTTCATTATCCTGGACAGTCGGCTATGTTGGCTGAGGCTGATGGGAGCTGGAGCCCAACAAGTATCTGGAAGGCTGCAGGTTCCCCATACTTGCTCTGGCAGTAAAATCTGCAGTGAAGTCCTGTGCCTTTATACTGTCTATACTGCTGATGCAGTGGAGCAGGCACTCCGATGGGAAGCAAACAGGAGTGAGCGACTTATTGCCAAGGTTCTGCCATAGTAAACTATCAGTGCTTGAGAGCACATGTATGAAAGAGCCCTGAAATGCACCTGTGGTGATGTGGAGGCAGTCAGGGGCGTGGACGGGAGAAGGGAAAGTTTTATGGAGTAAGAAAAGAAAAGAGAGTGTGGTAACAGACCTGGTGGTAGATGCAAATTAAACACTTTTCACTCTCCTGAAAGGAGGTGTAAAATATTTATGCATAAGAGTACATGGGAGTTTTGTGTATGTGCCGGGGCTGTTTATATGCAGAGTAAAAGATTTTTAATGGATGTAAAGTGCATTTAGAAAAACCATAGGTGTGAAGGTTTCCCAGTATTTAAAGTACTACAAATTGGTGTTTATTTGGTGCAGCCGCTCTCAGAGTGTGAGATACGTTTTCCTAGAAAGGCATGGCTAGCTGCCAGAAGACTGCCAAGCTCCTTTATAACCCCTCCAACCAGAGCTTAAAAAAACACAAAACCCCCACTCCCATGTCTTAAATTAGCCTGTTAGTCCTCTGCTGAACGTCTTGGAAGCCCTTCTTCCAAGTACGAGATGAGTAGTAGATGTACTTGACAGGCACATTGCATGTGTTCAGAGGTACTCTTGCCTTTATATTAACCTTACCAACAAAGGATCCAGCATCCACCAGCTTCTGCAGGAGAAAATAAAAGGAATGTAACCAGTTATTTTATTTATCTATGAGGGGTTTCTTTTCAAGTGACAACTTGGCCTTCTCCCTGCAGTCTCTGTGCATCAATGATCAAATAGTGACTTACTGAATGTTTAGGAGAGCCAGTGTGGTGTAGTGGTTAAGAGCAATAGACTCGTAATCTGGGGAACCGGGTTCGCGTCTCCGCTCCTCCACATGCAGCTGCTGGGTGACCTTGGGCCAGTCACACTTCTTTGAAGTCTCTCAGCCCCACTCACCTCACAGAGTGTTTGTTGTGGGGGAGGAAGGGAAGGAGAATGTTAGCCGCTTTGAGACTCCTTTGGGTAGTGATAAAGCGGGATATGAAATCCAAACTCTTCTTCTTCTTCTTAGGAGAGAGGTGGGCAATTCCCCTCAGGCCTGGTTCATCGGTGGTGGTAGTTGCAGTTCAACAAAATCTAGAGGGGCAAATGTCCCCCAACTCTGGCTTATGATATCTGTCAGGGTACTGCCATTGAAAGGGGGGAGGGGGCAGAAGAGTACAGGGAGCCTTCAACGTTGCAGTAGCCCTTCGTCGGGAATGGAGAGAGTGAAGCCTCCGAAGAAGCAGAGAAGAAGAGTTTGGATTTGATATCCCGCCTTTCGCTCCCTTTAAGGAGTCTCAAAGCGGCTAACATTCTCCTTTCCCTTCCTCCCCCAAAACAAACACTCTGTGAGGTGAGTGGGGCTGAGAGACTTCAAAGAAGTGTGACTGGCCCAAGGTCACCCAGCAGCTGCATGTGGAGGAGCGGAGACGCGAACCTGGTTCCCCAGGTTACGAGACTACCACTCTTAATCACCACACTGGCTCTCCAGGTGGAAAGGAGGGGCGAAGCGAGGCAAAGGCTCACAGACGTTACTGTGAGCCTTAGCACCTCTCTCGGCCAGGCTGGTCGGGAAATAAACATGCCACTTCTGTCACCCAGTTTTCGCACGGGGGTTAAACATAAGGAAAGGAGAGGGAGATTTGGGGTGTCTATGTTCTTATGCTGGGGGTGGGGAACAGGAAGAAGCTACTTCCAGAATCTGCAAGTGACTGAGATAGACATGAACTTTGGATTTCTGAACTGTACATAGCTGCACTAAATAAAACCTGGAAAAGACAGGTCGGAGTCCTGGCTGTTTACTTGCAAGCATCCACTTACAGACCTGACAATATCCTATATGTTTTCTTATTAAATATAAAATAATATGAATCATCCCCAAAATCTGTTGAAAAACACAGGTGCGAATTTGGATATAAAGTAGTGAACACCAGGTCTTTAATATTAAATAATAGCTGGCTAATGAGCATACTGCATCAGAAGATATTGAAGGATTTTTTTCTCCCTTTGGTTTAGTTTTTCTTTTCTGGATGTGCCAACAGCATTTCAAATTGAAAATAACAAATCCAGTACATTTCTTCTCCTCCCAAACCTCCCTACCTCCCTGACACATTTCTTTGTCACAGATACCATTTCACCTCTCCAAAGCATTCAGCTTTAGACATATCTTTGACACTTTCCTTCCATTGCCCTCCTTACTTCCCTATGACAAACAAGTTCTTCCACCTCTGTCGCTCCACAACCTGCCCTTTCCTCTTGTCACCTGTTCCTGAAACTTTCATCTCTGCTCTGGAATTGAGTCTATCCTATTATTGCTGCTGTCGCTTCAGTCGCTGAAGCTACAAATGTGGAACTGAATAACTTTCTCCCCAATTGCTATGATCATATCTGCTGTCTTCTCCCTCATAAGCTTCAAGCTCGTCTTTACAATCATCAAGCCATCTTTCAAGCCCTGACTGTGGGTGAAATCACAGAGACATTTCCCCAGCTCGCGTGTTGCCCTTTCACTACGGCTGGTCTGAAATTCTGCCTAAAATGAATTTTAGATAAAAAGACCAGGTTCATTAGAAAGTTGTGTGTCAATGTTTCAATAGCTTTACTTTTATAAGATCCAACACACTCCCACCCAGGAAGTAGGATCTACCTCATGACTTCAAGCAGGGCTTTTTGTCAGCCGGAACTCAGTTTTGGCACCTCTCAGATGGGTGCCATTGCCATTATAAGAGAACAAAGGAGGCATTCATGGTGAGTCGCAGCACCTTTTTTTCTAGAAAAATAACACTGACTTCAAGCATAAAGTTAAAGGTAAAGGTACCCCTAACAGTTAGGTCCAGTCGCGGATGACTCTGGGGTTGCGCACTCCTCTCGCTCTATAGGCCGAGGAAACCAGCATTTGTCCGCAGACAGCTTTTGGGTCATGTGGCCAGCATGACTAAGCTGCTACTGGTGAACCAGAGCAGTGCACGGAAACACCATTTACCTTCCTGCCGGAGTGGTACCTATTTATCTACTTGCACTTTGACGTGCTTTCGAACTGCTAGGTTGGCAGGAGCAGGGACCGAGCAACAGGAGTTCACCCTGTCACAGGGATTCGAATCGCCGACCTTCTGATTGGCAAGCCCTAGGCTCAGTGGTTTAGACCACAGTGCCACCCATGTCCCTGACTTCAAGCATAGGAATTATTAAACCTTTAAACAGCCTAAAGACTACAAAACCTATGATGCAGTGATACTGTGAGCTAAATATACATGCATTGGAACTAACATTCAGTGAATTAAGTATGTGTGTGGTGAAGAAATGCATCTTTTGTTTGCACAGAAACTACTGCCAGTCAGTTCTGTCAGATAATCCCAATGCGGTGTCCTCCATATGCTGTGGGAATCCAACTCCTATCAGCCCCAGTAAGCATCAGGAATGATGGGAGCAACAGTCCAACACCTGGAGGGCACTGCACTAGCTACTCCTCTCTAATGCTTGGATAGAAAGAGGGAGAATAATTTCCTGTCTTTTCCTGTTCCCCTTTCTGGGCTCTGCATAGTGCTGAGTTCTGCATAATGCTACCCCTAAATAAATGTTAAGTAGTACCAGCAGTATTTAAAAATCTTTTAGCATCATCCCACTATTACTCAGCAGAACCAATTGCCTGGTTTAAGGTTATATTACATTGAACTTTCCCTTGCATGGATTATCCGCTTGCAAGTACTTTATCTCTGCTTTTCCCACAGTCACATTTGAACTCTAGCCTCAATACGGAGACTACAAGCCTTTAAAGAGCAAATCCAAATGTGTGTGCTATGAGGAGAGGTGATAGGAAAGCGAAAAGGGGAAGATGCAAAATGTGAAATCAATTTTGAGTCGCCTAAAGCCACACTTCTTCTTTGATGGCTATGAAGACATCAGGGGATATAGCAGCATATATATTGACATATTCTTCAATCCACAAATGAAGATGGAAGGGACTTCTTGAAATTCCTATGGTAGGAGCTTTCACAGGGAAGACAAGTGTCCAAAATGAAACAAAGGACCCTGTAAGGAGATTTAATTAAAGCAGGAACATTAAGGGAACTTTACATAATCAATCAATCAATCAACCAACCAACTGAACAAACAAACAAACAGAGAGAATTTGTGCTTAAATTGTATAGTATTTCAATGACAGGTTTCTACCCAGATGGTAGAAATGCAAAACTTTTAGAATTTCTACTGACCTTGGGAACGTTCCTCAAGACAAGCACCAAGGATACATGTCTGCTGATCTACTCTGTCAGAGAAAGCACATTGTATACTTCTGGGAGAAGGGTGCTACTATCAAAATGTTGGTGCTGTGTGGGAATCCCTTGCAGATGACTGTGGTGCCTGGAGACTCTGACATTGGAGACAGGAAGTCAGTGTCAGGAGCCCAGGCTGCCAAGTCGTAATTAGCTTGAAGATTTATTGCAATACAAACAATCGGCCTCAGACGTCTAATCAAGCGTCTATGCCTTACGAGTCAGTTGACCCTTCTGAGGAGTGCTTCCTGGTTCTGCAGAATATCCTGAACCTATGACCCTTACGTTCCTGGGTTTGTTTCCTGTCTAATACCTTTCTCGTACGTCTACTCTTTGGGCTCAGGGGATTAATTGCCTCCTCTTCCGGTGAGGAAATGCTACTCCTCCTACTTTCCGAAGCTGCCTGTGCTTCTTGAGCGAACTGATTTCTCTTCCTCCCACTCTCTGCTAACACCTCACTGTGGTGTAGTGCTTAAGAGAGGTAGACTCGTAATCTGGTGAACCGGGTTCATGTCTCCGCTCCTCCACATGCAGCTGCTGGGTGACCTTGGGCTAGTCACACTTCTCTGAAGTCTCTCAGCCCCACTCACCTCACAGAGTGTTTGTTGTGGGGGAGGAAGGGAAAGGAGAATGTTAGCTGCTTTGAGACTCCTTTGTGTAGTGATTAAGTGGGATATCAAATCCAAGCTCTTCTTTTTCTTCTCATCTACATCCCATTCCATGTCAGGGGGAGGGGGACTGCTCCAAGCTGTCTGACTGCTTCCTAACTCAAGCTGTGTTTCTCTACTTGGGGCAGATGTGTTCATGACAGTCAGGCTGTGCATCCATAGCCATGACCAGAGGAGGAACGACCACTGGGAGGAGCACAGAGAGAAGAAACACCATGGTGCATCTGAATCAGCACAACTGGATGCCTTCCTCTGCCCCAGCTGCAAGAAAACATGTCTCTCCTGTATCTCTACAGTCACAGCAGACATTGTAACCTTCCAACAGTTTGACTTCAGCTCCAAAGGCTCACTCCTCCATTGTCTCTTGAGACAGATGGATGCCAACAAAGGCCATTCCTGCTATAGGATAGTAAGAGTCATAGATGCCTTAAGGCCATCAAGATCTAAGCAGGAATTCTAACAACGTTTACAGATTTACACCATTTCCTTCCCAAACAAGCTTTTTTTTTCTTTTCGGTATCAAGATCTTCATGTGGGCTCTAACAAGGGGGCAGAGGTTTGTAATAAGTGGGCTCATTGAGTTAATGAGGAGCTCGTGACTACAGTGCACCTCAAACTGAGAAATAAATCATTTAATATCTTTTTCAATCAAGTCATGTAATATATAGTGTGTGTGATGCTTCTTATTTGGGGAGAAAAAACCCTGTAGACTATGCAGAAGCTACATGCAGTCCTCACACCTCAGCTCTCTCATGGCCTCTTAGTCTACTTCGGGCTAATACGCTGCTTTATTACAGGGTAAACTGAGTTGTACAGCAATAGGAATACCATGCCTCTCACCATTGTGGGGAAGACTGTTAGAAGGGACCTGTGTGTCTGCTTTCCAGATGCCAACTTCCAGGTGACGTTGATGAGCAACTTCGGGGACCCTGCTCTCCTTTCTTAGGGTTTCATCTTTCAACTGGACTCATGCTGGACATTCCTTCATATACAGAGCACCTTCAAATAGAGCAGGACATATGGCCACCATTTTCCTCACTATGAAGTCATGGTGTGCCACCCCCCTGGAGTGGTCAGTGGAGAGGGGTGCCTTTACAGTTCCAGCCTCGCCACCGCCTTGTCCCTCTCGGTAAGTGGCAGGGATGCCTTTGTTAGGAGGCAATGTCCTTCCCTGCCAGCCAGTTTCTGCCATCTCCCTTCGTAGTGAAAATGGAAACAGGAGTTGAAAGATAAAATGGTCTCCCTGGGAAGCTCTACACAGAGCCAAAAACACACTTAGAAGAGTTCCATTGATTATCTGGTTCTTATCAGGTATTTCTTTTGGCATACATCACTGTACCATCTGAGAGCCTTAGACCATGCCATCTAATCACGAAAGCAAGTGTCTTTCCCAGTTCTCTGTGTTCCTTGACTGCTTGTTTGAAAGAGGAGGGATCACAGCATTAAGCGTCATTGCAAAGAGCAAGAATTTGCCTGCTTCATTAAAGGACAATGATCAAAATTCTGTGGGAGGGGGATGTGAGTATCTCAACCCTGTATCCTTTTGTCTATTGTCTTCCTTTTGTCTGTGTTGAAATGCTGGGACACTGTTAAGCACAGCAGGCCCCACAAATGCTGTTGGATACTCCCAGCTGGGTTTCTGATCACAGGAGGGACTCTCACTGCAAGGAGTAGAATCATAGAATCATAGAATTGGAAGAGACCACAAGGGCCATCGAGTCCAACCCCCTGCCAAGCAGGAAACACCATCAGAGCAGTCCTGACATATGGTTGTCAAGCCTCTGCTTAAAGACCTCCAAAGAAGGAGACTCCACCACACTCCTTGGCAGCAAATTCCACTGTCGAACAGCTCTTACTGTCAGGAAGTTCTTCCTAATGTTTAGGTGGAATCTTCTTTCTTGTAGTTTGGAACCATTGCTCCGTATCCGCTTCTCTGGAGCAGCAGAAAACAACCTTTCTCCCTCCTCTATGTGACATCCTTTTATATATTTGAACATGGCTATCATATCACCCCTTAACCTCCTCTTCTCCAGGCTAAACATGCCCAGCTCCCTTAGCCGTTCCTCATGAGGCATCGTTTCCAGGCCTTTGACCATTTTGGTTGCCCTCCTCTGGACACGTTCCAGTTTGTCAGTGTCCTTCTTGAACTGTGGTGCCCAGAACTTGACACAGTACTCCAGGTGAGGTCTGACCAGAGCAGAATACAGTGGCACTATTACTTCCCTTGATCTAGATGCTATACTCCTATTGATGTAGCCCAGAATTGCATTGGCTTTTTTAGCTGCCGCGTCACACTGTTGGCTCATGTCAAGTTTGTGGTCAACCAAGACTCCTAGCTCCTTTTCACATGTACTGCTCTCAAGCCAGGTGTCACCCATCTTGTATTTGTGCCTCTCATTTTTTTTTGCCCAAGTGCAATACTTTACATTTCTCCCTGTTAAAATTCATCTTGTTTGTTTTGGCCCAGTTCTGTAATCTGTCAAGGTCGTTTTGAAGTGTGATCCTGTCCTCTGGGGTGTTAGCCACCCCTCCCAGTTTGGTGTCATCTGCAAATTTGATCAGGATGCCCTTGAGTCCATCATCCAAGTCGTTGATAAAGATTTTGAATAAGACCGGGCCCAAGACAGAACCCTGTGGCACCCCACTAATCACTCTTCTCCAGAGTGCTGGCTCTCACATTGTCCACCTGTTCTGTTTCTCCTGGAAGGCAGTAAATTGAAATAACAAGAGTATCCTTATACTGCACAACCCGAAACTGAGCAAAGCAGAAGCAGTGGGTGTTCCGGAATATGCTTAGCTATATTCTCACATTTCAAACATAGCTTCTCACATTCAGTGTTGTCTGCATAAAAGAAAATGTGAAAACGTACATGTAGGTAGCTGAATTCGGCACTCCACAAACACCGCACAGATCCTGCAGTCTAGATTATGCAAATTGTGCACATTTGCATGCTGCTTACTTATTTTGCCTAATTTATGCTGTTTCTGTTAATTGCATGGGAGAGACAGAGTTGTGGATGGTATTTTCAAGCTTGCTGCTGCTGTCCTCAGAGGTAGAAACTAGGGTTTTAGAAAGGAGAGCTGGATTTTTCAGCGTGATTCATTCTGAACCAGATCCTGCACCTGTAGTTTAGGACATGTTGATAATTATATCCTAGGTAACATCCATGCAACTGTGCTTTCAAGTAAGTTGGCAGAATTCACTACTATTTCACAGAATTCTAGACTGAATGATAAAAAGTCCATAAACAGGTGCATATTTTGCAAACTTGCATCCCTCTGACTTGCAGACAAAATAGCGTCTTCTACTGGTATATACCGTATTTTTTGCTCTCTAAGACTCACTTTTTCCCTCCTAAAAAGTAAGGGGAAATGTGTGTGCGTCTTATGGAGCGAATGCAGGCTGCACAGCTATCCCAGGAGCCAGAACAGCAAGAGGGATTGCTGCTTTCACTGTGCAGCGATCCCTCTTGCTGTTCTGGCTTCTGAGATTCAGAATATTTTTTTTCTTGATTTCCTCCTCCAAAAACTAGATGCGTCTTGTGGTCTGGTGCGTCTTATAGAGCGAATAAATGATCACAGAAAACTGGGTGGGAATCCTTGTCCTGAAACCACATATTCATTGTGTTCTTGGGTGATGTGGTATCTCCAGTGCCACACAATGTCATACACATGCACACACACATGTCTTATTACAGCAAATTTGGCATGACAGTTACACATCTCACTCTGTGCTTAGTTGCAATGAGGAGACTCAAAGAGTAGGATTTTGCAGCATGGGAAGCTCATGATAGGAAGCTCATGATAGGAAGCCCATGACAGCTGCCCATACTCCTAGGAAGGGTTGTCATTCAAAAAGGCAGACGCTTCATTGGACCAGCAACCAACCTCTAGTCATGAACACCTCACAGCAAATGAAAGCCATGCTGTTATCTCCACTGGCCTCATGGCTTTTGGGGTGGATGGGCAGATGGGAGGGCAAAGTAGTGTGGGATGAAACTCTTGGTACATGCTGATTGTGGGGCTCAGATGTGCTGAAACAATGCATTTGACACCCCCCCCCCAGATCCATGCCATGTGGATGTGTACTGATGACACAAGCCATCAGGAACCAGAAATCTTCTCCTATTGGAATGAAGGTCTGCAGTGGAGTGCCCCCTTTCCAGTGGATTGCCTACCACTGGTTGAAAAGTCTTCTGTTAGGGCACATGTCAAGTCCTTAAGAGCTGGTTGGATTATGATCCTGCATTGTCCTGTTCATCCTGCTTATCTTAATAACTCATCCAAAGCACTTCCACCTCCTTGTTTTTGGGAGATTGCTCCACCATCTAATCCATCTTGCCGTCAAAAGCCAGTCAACCCTCCCGGATATCCAGCCTAAATTTTTCCCTTCTGCTCAGTTTAATCTCATTAGTCTTCATTTCTGTGACTTGGTCCAGCCCCCACTATTTGCGTCTTCACCCCCACCTTTATCTTTACCCTTCAAGCCCTTTCGGAAGGTGATCTGCTAATCTCCAGGTAGTTGCTGTTCAGCCGACCTAAGCATACTCTTAATTTCCCCTCTCATCAATCAAGACTTCCTGTCCTCTTCATCATTTTTACAGCTCTTCTCTGGACTCTCTCCTGCTCATCAACTTCTCTCCAAGTAGCAAGGGGCCTTGCATGAAACACAGGCTTGAGTTCTGGTCTCGTTGCTGACATCAAGATGAGCTATCACCTTCCTGCTCGAGTAGGTGAGATGCTTCAAAAGTCAATAGCAAAACAAACTCTTATTAAAAATAAAAACCCTGTGTAGATTCTGTTCTTGTCCTCGCTTGCTAGAGCAGTGAAAAACCATTTAACTTAGTGATCCAGAACAGTTTGATTTCAAAGTGTCAAAGAGATGCCTGTTGTCCTCCCACTACAAAACACCCTCATTCTATAGTGCAGAAACAGGGAACACCCCCAGTCTAAGGGCCTATTCCCTCGTGGGCAACTTTCTACTTGGAGTGCACTGTCAAGACCACATCAGCCACAAACAACATCTCACAGATAAGAACCAGCCATACTTTTGTTTTGGCGTGGAGATCTGTCAGGTTGAACAGACCCTCATCACTCTTTGAATGGAAGTACATACTTGTCTCCAGTCGAGCTGAATGCATAGAAGATCACCAGGGAAAGACATTTGGAGCAAGAACACAACCCTGTTTCATACCTACTTCCATATATCCACAGTGTCAAGAATACTTTGTGTATTCTCTTATCAATAATAAGACAGTCCCTGCCCTTAAGCTTACAATCTACAAGACACGACACAAAAGGAAAATGAATTGGGAGGCAGAAGGGGGAAAAACATTGATTTCAGGCATCTTGATTGCATCTTAGATACAAAATTCTTCTAAGAACTCAGTCTGCTGTCTAGGTGTTAACTGTTGATGGGCAACTTCAAAACCCTTGTCCCCCTTCCTATGGCTATTCTTCTTTTTAAACTGGACTTGGACCAAGCAGTCCTTCAAATAGGACTGCATAGTAGGATAACTGGGTAGATCCAACTTTCCTTGCTCTTCAGCTGTTGTGGCCCAGCTGCCTGCCTATCCTTCTCTATCATCTCTACTGTAGAAACTAGGTTTGGGCTCCATATGGTTGGGCAATGGTACAGCTCAGCAGCGCCAAGCTTAGTTCCTCTTCACCCCACCATGCGTGAAATATCAGTGTGTCAATTAGCACACAAATCTTTCAATACGGTAGGCAGCACTAGGCTTCCATTACCACGAAGTCGGTGTGGAATGCTTCCAGCACCCACCAACAGTCTGTCGAGGGAAATTTGGCTGACAGTTGTCAGTAGCGGCTCATCTTCCTTGTGTAGCTACGACTTGGACTAAAGTCCACCGCACATTACCCTTATCCGCATCGCCTTGTGTAGTTCTAGTTAATTTGCTCTCCTTTGCCACCATCCAAAGCCACTTCCAGCAATAATTGCAGCATGGTTTCCTTTCCTGCATCGACTTTCTCTGCTTCCAAATTGCTTCTCAGATGAATTTCACTTCATTATTTTCTCACTGTCCCCTTTTGAGCGCTACATCTCTATCTTTACCGGTGTTTGCAATGCCTATTGCTTCCCTGCCATCTGTGGAAACAATTCATTTGAAGCTTGTTGTTTTAAGGGTTTCCCAGGTGTAGCTATGGCACAATGCTGTTTAGAAATGCTTGGCTTTGTAAAAGAGATATCATCTGCTGAGGGTTTGCAGCCTGTACATTGAAGTCTGGCATAGCTGAGACATCTGTAAAGCACTGCCTTTTGCTGGGGTGGGGGAAGCTCAGGCCTGAGGGGCAAATGCGGCCTCTGTCCACTTTGAAACTCTTCCAAGGCTGCACTTCATCCAATGTCACACACCCCTTACTTATCCTGATCCATCCCATCCTTGAACCCCATTCTTGGCTGCAGCATGTCTATGCATAATAATATGCTTGCCTGCCTGAACTGTAGAAACCCCTGAACTGAGCTTGGGTTGTTGGAAGCCTACCACACAGAGGGAAGAGTCATGTCCACCTGCTTCTCTATCCGCTGTTACATGGCCCCTGGAAGGTTTGCCATGAAGAAATGTGGCCCCCGGGCTGAAAAAAGGTTCCCCACCTTGGCACTGGATACAGCAGTGTGACTGGAGGCATGTCAGGGTTCATCTAGGTGAGGCATCTGCTAATTGCCATCCCAGTAAGGAGGCAAGAGTTTGGTGGGTTGTGAGGAAAAAGCCTGTGTTCATCTCACTGGCTAGGAAAACAGGTTTTGCATATGCAAGAGAGTGCTGCCATCAGGGTGGGTTGGGGGGCAGAATGAGCAAAATCAGCAGAATGGTTGAGGGCAGGCCTGATTTACCCCATTCTGAAGTGAAATTATTTGCATTAGCATCTAAAGAAAATGGCTCTCAGAAGACTATTAAGTCTTAAAATTACCTAACTGTACCACTAGTATATAATCCCATTTACAATCCCTGGCATCTCTTAATAAAATACCTCAGGCAGCTGTGTTGGATAAGACCCTGAGGCCCTGGCAAGTTGCAGCCACCCTGAGTATATAACTGATCAGTTCTGACTTGGGGTAAGGACCCCTGCATTTCCTGAAAACAGAATCTTAACAAGGAACAGAGGAAGCTGTGGCGATCACACGGACGTTTCACCGTCTATTGATCCCTATGCCACCACTTTATTTCTCACTGTCACCACCCAGGTCCTACCTGGTACAATACTGAGTCCAGTCAGGGTTGAATTGGAACATAAACGTCTGTTTATTTATTGCAATTTAACATGTGTGTGGTTTCATAAACGGTATCGGTCCATTACAATCGTGGGTTGCCTATCCAGACCTATAACTTCTGCTCCTTGCTCTCACTCACTAAACCTCCTCTCAGATATTTACTTGTCTTCCTAGTTCCTAACTGTTCCTGACTCAGTGTATTTCGCTACACTAACCCAACCTACCCACAGACTCTATCCCAATTCACTCCCACTCCAACCAACCTCCCAATGAACTCCCCCCCTTCGCCCCTCCAGAGCTGGTTTTATAGTCCCTCTGACTCCACCCCCTGGGTTCTGATTGGGTAACCTATTTAACTATTTCACCTCCAGCACTCTCATATATTAACGTCACATAAGCCTCCTTTCAACATGCCCTAGTCAGGGATGGAGGAGAATTTAATTTGCTTTATTGCTTAAAAAGTAAATGAATCCAACCTACACCTTTTAGACTAACGCACAGATTGGAACACAATTCTTTTATTATTATTATTATTATTATTATTATTATTATTATTATTATTATTATTTTCAGATTTTTCACTTCTCTGAATTTTGCAATATAGTTCTCTCCTAAAACGAACAGAAACCAAAATGAGTAAAATGTATATTTTAATATAAAACACACCCCTGAAATGTGCACACAGGAAAAATACATGTTTGAATGCTATTTTGTGATAAAAATATGCATGTTAGTGCATACTGCATATGGGAATGGGGATGGAATTGACTTATGAATCACCTGCAAAGTTGGCATGGATCAGACAGAGAGCAAAGTAACTAATTATTTCCCGGCCTCTATCATCTTTGGGATCTTGATTTTAACACTTGGGGATCAATGAGCTCTTTCCTCTTTAAGACCCAGGCTTAGCTTCTGTGGCTGGAAGCATCAAAAAAAAGTTTGTGGGCCTGTTTCCTGGCTGCCAGAAATTGTGCAGACATTTTGGCATCTCTGAACATGTGGCTTCCTAATCCAAAGAGCTTTGCATATGGAGAGATCTCTTGGAAATATTCCCTATTGCTTGTGCTTGCGAATGACTTTTTTTTTTTAAAAAAAGAAGCTCAAAGAACAGGTGGGGGAGAGGGTCAGTTTGGTTCCATTTAAATTCTTTCCTCATACAATTTTTTTTTTTTATATAAATATTTTATTAGGTTTTTAATAAACAAATTTCCACTTTCAAATACATACTTCCATAGATCCAATGGACTCCCCCCATCTCCCGAGCACTGCATTCCCTGTGTAACCAAAACCTCAGCAATTTGTTAACTTATTTTATACGTAACAATATATCTTCCATTTTATCGTGTTATCTGATGTAAACATTTCAGTACAATTGCATTAATTTTTAATTTCCACACAATAAAAATATTTCATTACCTCACTTCTGTCTTATAGTGTCTTATTTATCAATTCAGAAATTTGCCGATACTGAAGCTATACCTTCCTAGAAAGGAGCATTTTTTAACATTCATACAACTTATAATGCTTTTTCAAATAGTCCTTAAAATTTTCCCAAACTTCCTCCGTTTCTTCTTCTCCCGAGTCTCGAATTCTGCCAGTCATTTCAGCCAACTCCATATAGTCCATCAGCTGCGTCTGCCATTCTTCCAATGTGGGTAGATTTTGTGTCTTCCAGTGCTTTGCCAACAAAATCCTCGCTGCTGTAGTAGCGTACATAAAGAAAGTTCTATCTTTCTTGACCATCCTCTGGTCTACCATGCCCAGAAGGAAGGCCTCCGGTTTCTTAGGTAAGGTGAATCTCAGCACCTTTTTTAGTTCATTATGTATCATTTCCCAGAAGGCCTTCACTTTCGGGCAGGTCCACCAGAGGTGTAGAAATGTCCCTTCCTCTTCCTTACATTTCCAACATTTATTATCGGACAGGTGATATATCTTTGCAAGCTTGACTGGGGTCATGTACCACCGGTATATCATTTTCATAATGTTTTCCTTCAAGGCAGTACATGCCGTGAATTTCATTCCGGTGTTCCATAACCTTTCCCAGTCTTCAAACATAATGTTATGCCCCAAGTCCTGTGCCCACTTTATCATAGAGGATTTGACAATCTCATCCTGTGTGTTCCATTTAAGCAGCAAGTTATACATTCTCGAAATTAGCTTAGATTTTGGCTCAAGCAACTCTGTTTCTAGTTTCGATTTTTCCTCCTGAAAACCCACTTTTTTGTCTGCTTTAAAAACTTCCTGGATTTGAGCATAATGCAACCAATCTCGCACCTTGTTTTTTAACTTTTCCATACTCTGTAACCTCCATTTATCTCCAATTTTTTCAATTATTTCCCAATATTTAGGCCAGTGGGCCTCCATATTGAGTCTTTTACGTGCTTTGGCCTCCATCGGTGAGAGCCACCTCGGAGTTTTACTCTCCAATAAGTCTTTATATTTTGACCAGACCATGAAAATTGCCCTTCTGACAATATGGTTTTTGAACAATTTATGAACTTTAACCTTGTCATACCACAAATATGCATGCCACCCAAAAGCATTATCAAATCCCTCCAGGTCAAGGACATCGGTGTTCTCCAATAAAATCCAATCCTTCAACCAGCAGAGGGCTGCAGCTTCATAATATAACCTCAAGTCCGGCAGGGCAAACCCCCCTCTTTCTTTCGCATCTGTTAGTATTTTAAACTTTATTCGGGGCTTTTTGCCCTGCCAGACAAATTTAGATAAATCCCTCTGCCATTTTCCAAAACATTCCACCTTATCCACGATCTGGAGGGCCTGAAACAAAAATAGCATTTTCGGCAATACATTCATCTTTATAGCAGCTATTCTGCCCAGCAAGGAAAGTTTTAATCTTGACCATGTTTCCAGATCTCTTTTGATCTCTGACCAACATTTCTCATAGTTGTCCTTAAATAAATTCAAATTTTTGGAGGTCAAATGCACCCCTAGGTACTTTACTTTTTTAACCACATTTAGTTCTGTTTCTTTTCTGAACTCCTCTATTTCAGTAGTTGTCAAGTTTTTTGCTAAGACTTTAGTTTTTTGTTTATTCAGCTTGAATCCCGCCACCCGACCAAAGTCAGAAATTAATTCTAACGCTCTTTTAGTACTAGAGGCTGGCTCCTGTAATGTTAATACCAAATCATCTGCAAAAGCTTTCAGTTTGTATTGTTTCTCTCCGACCACAATTCCCTGTGTCAACCGGTCATTTCTAATCATGTTCAATAGCACCTCCAGGACTGAAATGAACAACAGAGGAGATAGAGGGCACCCCTGTCGTGTCCCTTTTTCAATTTTGAACTCCTCTGTCACCACGTTGTTTACTATCAATTTAGCTTTTTGTTCTGAATAAATTGCTTCTATTCCATTTTCAAACCCCCGCCCTACTCCCATCCTTTCCAAATTTTTCTTCATAAACATCCAAGAAATGTTGTCAAAGGCTTTCTCCGCATCAATAAAGATCAACACCGCTCTTGTATTTGAGTTAATCTGTAAAAACTCCAAAATGTCAATGATGTTTCTTGTGTTGTCAAATAAATGCCTACCAGGGAGAAAGCCTGCTTGGTCCTTATGAATCACTTCATTTAAGACTTTCTTAAACCTACTTGCCAAAATGTCTGCAAAAATTTTGTAATCCACATTTAGGAGTGAGATAGGACGGTAGTTTTTAAGTTGAGTTTTTTCAGATTCTAGTTTTGGGATCAACGTGATGAAAGCTTCTTTCCACGTTTCCGGTGCCTTCCTCCCCTCCATAATCTGGTTGCAAACTTCCAGCAATGGTTGTATCAATGAGTCCTTCAGTACCTTATAATATTTGGAAGTAAGCCCATCAGGTCCCGGAGATTTGCCCAGTTGAAGGTTCTGAATGGCGCATTCAATTTCTTGGGTTGTAATATTACAGTTCAGGATTGCTCTCATTTCCTGGGGTATTTTTTGTAATCCATTAGTTATAACAAATTGGTCCACCTCTGAGCTTTTTTGTGGCCTTTGAGAATAAAGTTCTTTGAAATATCTCTGGAAGGACTTTCTAATTTCGTCGGGTTTCTGAACCATTCTCCCTTCAATCTCTAGATTTGTAACTGTGTTAAGTTTTTGTCTCTTTTTCAACTGCCAAGCCAACAATTTTCCACATTTGTTAGCAGATTCAAAGGATCTTTGTTTCATTTGTTTAATTTTCCATTCCACCTCTTGATTTATCAGTTTCGAATATTGTGCCTGGAAAAACTTCACTTCTCTCAATACTTCCTTTGATTTAGGCCTGGATCTCAGTTTTCTCTCTCCTTCTCTTATTTTCTCCAAGATCTTCTCCTTCTTTTCATTCCAGAGTCTTTTTTTAATCGTGTTCTGTTGTATTAGAAACCCTCTTATAACTGCTTTGCTTGCGTCCCAGATTATTCTTTTTTCCACATTTGTCTTTAAGTTTATTTCAAAATAGTCCTTTAAAACTTTTTGGGCCTTCTTAACAATCTCCTGATCTCTTAACAAAGCGTCATTCATTCTCCATCTGAACGATCCGGTTGTATTTAGTCTCAATTCCATTCTCAAGGCGTTGTGGTCGGAGCAGGTTTTTGGGCAGATTTCCACTTTTCTGGTCTTAGGTGCCAGCCCTCTAGTTATCCATATTTGGTCGATTCGCGTCCATGTCATATGGGCCTCAGAAAAGAAAGTTCCTTCTTTCCCTAGAGGGTTCTTGATCCTCCATATGTCAATCAAATCCAAATTGTCAGTCATTTCAAAAAAGGTTTTTGGTAGTCTGCCATCTTTCGTTATATTAGCACTTTGTGACTTATCCATATTCACTGAGGCGACACCGTTCATATCTCCCAACATGATAATGTTGTTATAGTCCAAATAGTCCAGCATAATCTCGTGCAGCTTCTTAAAAAATTCCGATTTTCCATCATTTGGGGCGTAGATTCCTAGAATTAAAAACTTTTCTCCTTGTGTCTGGATTTCAATTGCCAAAATTCTGCCCTGTTCATCTTTAAATACAAATTTTGGGGACAAGTTCTCCTTTGCATAAATCACCACTCCTCTTTTCTTAACTTTATCCGATGAAATAAATTCTTGGCCTAACCTTTTATTGATTAACACTTTTCTGTGGAGTCTTGTCACATGTGTTTCTTGCAGGCAAATAATGTCCAATTGTTCTTTTTTCAAAATATGAAATACTTTTCTGCGTTTTTCTGGAGAATTCCTGCCATTTATATTCCAACTAAGAAGCTGTAGAGACATCCCGGCCTACTTCTTGGGTATCACAGTTGGGTATCTAATTTGTCGTCCTTTTCCAGAAGCTGTGGTGCCGGGCCGCCTCCAGATGGTATGGATCCTGGTGGTAATCCCGGTGGTGGAGGCCAGGAATCTGCGGCTCTCTTTTGGAGGTCCTCCTCGTTGTCGTGTAGGAACTTCTGGTGGTCTTCTGGTGTTTTAATTCTTACCTTCTTTCCTCTATAGGTGAATGACAGACCTTGAGGAAATTCCCACCTATAAGGGATTGCGTTGTATCTTAACAATTTGGCCAAGTCTGTGTATGTGGCTCTAAGGTCCAACAAATATTTAGGAATGTCTCTATAAATTTCTGCCCTTTTGCCTTCGACTTCCAGGGATTTTTTAAAATGTTGGCCTAATATCTTGTCTCTTTCCTCTCTTGTTCTCAAACAAACCAAACAGTCTCTGGACTTATCTTTCTTAACCGATCTTCCCAGTCTGAAGGCCGTCACAATCTTGAAATCTTTATCTTCTTCAACCCCCCAAAATTTAGAAAACAACTCCGTCAAGAATTTCTCTAGGTTGCCCTGTTCCAACTCTGGGACAGCCCTCAGCCTAAGATTACATTCCTTACTTTTCAGTTCCACCATTGACAGGTAGGCTTGCTGTTCTCCTACCTGTCTTTTCAGAGGTCTTACTTCCCCTTTGATCTCTTCCACCTTCTTGCACGCTTGCTCAGCTTTTTGATTGGCTTCCGCAGCTAGTTTGTAGTTCTCCGCCGTAGCTCCTTGCAGTTTCTCAATAGCCTGAGTGTGCTGCGAAACCTGATCTGTTAACTTGCTGATAGTAGATGTAGCTCTATCAATTTTAGATGACTGATCGTCCACCTTCTTATTCAAAAGTGCCAGTTGTTCCAAAATTTGTTTCAAGACTGGATCAGTTCCTCCAGCTGCCATTTCTTCTGTAGCAGGCGTTTCAACTTCTTCCTCCTGCGCCGTCAGCACAGTTGGCACCGAGGATCTACGATGATGAATCAAGGTTGTTTGGACAAGCTGCCCAGCTCTCTTATCTTTTTTCTTTTCTTTAACTTCCTCAGCTAAAGCTTCCTTAGCTTTAGCTGCTCTTGTTTTCGCTGGGCCACTCATTCCCCAGCTGCTGTTCAAGGTCAAATAGTCTTTCAATCCATGAGAAAGGCAAGTCCAGAGTATAAACAATTAAACCACAAAAAATCCCATTAGGATACAGTTCCCAGACCTCTATGCCTCCGCAAATCCACTAGGGGGGGTTTTCATAGGAAAGAAAGTTTTCATAGGAAAGAAAGTTTCTTTTCCACCATCAAAGCTCCTATTTCAACTGAAGTCCCCAAGTTCAGAAAGGAGGCTTTCAGACAGTTCTGTTTCAAATTAGTGCCACAAGGTAACGGAGAGGTTTCAATGACAGTATTAAAGCGATAGTGTATCCATCAATGCAACAGTTTATGTTAAGAAAAAAGTTTCAGCAGCCTGACAGTACTCCTTTGCAACACTGGCAGTCCAATAACTCGGTTATCCCCTTCAATTCCACATCTCTTCACAATAGGAGGAGGATTCTCTAACACAATGAACCAAAAAATTTACTTCTTCACTCTTTTCAATTTCTAGAAACACACAGTCTATTAATGCCCCTTCTTACTTCTTTCAAAGTCTCTTTTTAGCGCTTCAGCCCGCATCGGGTTCTTTGCTTTGCTCTGATTAGCAGGACCGGAAGGCGGACTTCCTGTTACTCGCCTCCCGTTTTCAGCCGAAATAGACAAATTTAAATTAATCCTTAATCAGTTCTTTGGTACCCCTTACTCACGGGTAGATTGCAGCCAATTTCGATGTTTTTCAAGAAGAAAGGTCGGCGCTCATCAGCAACAGCAGCGCGGCTTCACTTCCGCGAAAAGAGCGATGAACTCACAGCGCCGCTCCCCCGTTCACGATCCGGAGCCTCTTACGAGGTCCCTTCCTCGCTTCTGGGGGGGCTTCTGGCACCCGCCGAGTCCCACGGCCACAGGCTCGCTCTGCCTGCGGTTTATCTGAATGGGTCTCCGCTTCGCCGTAGCGGACGACCCTTTTTCGCGGAGCCCCTCTTCACTGAGTAAAGAGGACCGCCATTGCCGTTTTGCGCCGCCTCCGGAAGTCCCATACAATTTTAAAGCTATTTATTCTCCAGCCCCAAAATGTGATGTTCTTTCCTACGAGGCTACCTAAGCTGCAAATCTCAGCTGCCAGCTGCACTTCTTCTAATGTAAATATAAACAACATTACAGCAACTCCTGGTCCCAAGGTCTCTTGGCAAACTGTACAAATAAAGCATTGTCTGAATATAGTTTGGCTTCAGTCTATGGTAGGTGCAGGGAGGAAAAGAAGGAAAGGGTAACAATGCAGGGAAGGCAATTTCTACTTTCTGCGTCTCCAGGTGACAGTCATATTAAGAAAGCAAAATGCAAAACTGGAGCATTCAGGCAGAGTGCTCCTGTTCAGGATATTCCATTCCGTTCCATTCCCCTTCACACCAGGCTTTCCATTCCCTGCCCGGCATTCCACAGCCACTGAGCATGCTCAGTAGGCTGTTTGGGAGGGGGTTCTTACCTAAAGCTTCTTTGTACTTCTGTAAATCTTTGGATTCCTTGAAGTCTGCCAATACCACATGCTTTGCATGAATAGCGGGCTGTGATTCCCAGAGAGCTGAGGGTGAGAGAAAGGGGAAGTCTCACTGCATGAGTGGAAGTTTTAATATAGTGATGGGTGAGCCCTTCCCATCTCACTGCAGATTTGCTTGAGTAGTAGCCATGCCATGTTCACACCTACATTGTATTGTACTGCTTCCAACATCCAGAAATGACTATTGTGTGAAATAAGATATGAGGGCTGAATGGACTGACTGATCTGCTTCAGGAGGGCTACAGTCTGACTAGTTACAGTACAGATCCGCAGCAACAGTCATTTCTGAATTTACTGCAGATAAACTCCCCCCCCCCCAAAAAAAAATGTTTGGGGGTGTTAATGTCATTCCAACAAATCCTCCCTGACCGTAAACAGATTGTGTGGAAGTTAATTCACCTGATACAGAATGAAACCTTCTTCCACACAATCTTATTTAGGACTAGAATTTAAAAGGGGGAAGGCAGAGCAGCCTGTACTCTGGCTGGAGGCAAACATTTCAGAAGTACAACTGACTCCTACTAACGGGGCCATTGGGAAAGATGATTGCCTGCAGTTTCATTAGTTGTATGCGTAAAGCAGGGCTGTCTTTAGCATATGTAGTGCTGGGGTTTAAAAAAACTACCCAGTGCCTCCAATTTTTTTTGGGGGGGGGGAGGCCAAAGTTGTTCAGCATTTTTAGGGGGTCATCTCAGAGTTGTTGGGATTTTTTTGGGTGGCACACAACTCTCTCCCATGCCACTGTGGGTGGAGAGCAATCCCCGCAGAGGCTTGGGAGGCTAGCTGCATGCCTTGTGTGAGTGGTATGCGTGCGCTGGGTGGGCCTCTCAATGGCCTGTCAATCTCAGGCATGCAGGAGGGCGGAGCTGGCCGGCTGCGTCTGCACCCACAGCAGAAAAGCCCGCAGCGCTCAGACAGGCTCTGCTCCACGACAGCCAGCGGCTGTCAGCTGACCTGGCTCTTCAATCCCCGGATTCCAAATCTCAGCCCCAGACTCTCGGCCCCACACCCCTAACACCTATGGGTAAGCCGGCCCTGGCGTAAAGCTTGCATATTGTATTGCAAAAGCCAAGAAAGACTGCTGGAGCCAGACACCTACAACTCTCACCACCCCCCATGATTGGCCTTGCCAGCTGAGGCTGATGGGAGTTGGAGTCCGATGACATCTGGAGGGCCAGTTTCCCCACAGCTGTGCTAGAAGGTGTTGTGCAAGCTTTCTCTTCCCTCACACTCAAACCCTCCAGGCTTAGATTCTTCCAATGCAATTCAGTTCTTCCTCCTGTTCTTGGGTGCCAGTTGGCTAATACCCTTCTTGATCTTTGCCATGCGACACTCACAGCTATTAAAATCCTAGCACTCCACAAATGTAGAGAATGGTTGAGACTTATATGACGCTTCAAGAACCCATCCTTCCAAGCAATTGAAAGCCAATTCCCTACTGTAAATGTAGTCACACACAGGTATGTTTAATGCACCGATGTCAGAGACCTATTGCTTTTCCAGGTAAGTTGTGGCAAGAACTTACAAAAAAAGGTTGCATGCTATCAGCCCTAAATTTAGCTGTTTAATTTCTTTTAATCTTAATCTTCTATTTCCCTAGGTAAATACTCAATTTCCTCTTTAAATACATCCCTCATCCACATTCATCTTTGCTTACCCTATCCAATATTCACCATTGCTTTCTCAGCTTCTGTATAGTTAGCCTTTTCACCTTCATCTGTAAATCAGCTTAAACTTATCAGTTTATATTATTACACATGGTTCTCCTCCTTTGACCCTTAATTTGTCAAGAAAGGAACATGGTGTTACAGGTGGGGTTGCAAAAACCACATAAAGATAAATTACAATTTCTCAGCAACATGATATACATGGCAATTCTCTGAAAACTGCTCGGTGCTGTACTGCAAATAAATGGTTTGGCATTAACTGCATTGCAATTCCCCTTATTTTACTTTCTTTCAGCCAATCATCTTCTCTTTCCCAAGCTTAAGGTGCTCTGTCTCAGTTCACTCTGCCTGCCTCCCCACCACATATATCGAAGGTTAGAACTGTATGCACACAGAAGCCCCTTTCATGTTTCTGCTGATGGTCACAGGATCTCAACTCCCCCTCCCCCTCTATGTGCTCAGTATATGTGCTGTGGGGAGAATGAGTGAAAAGGGGATCTTGTAGGCAAGAATTAAACAGTTAGGATCAAAAAAGTTTAAATTCAGTGGGTGATACGTTTCATGTGGCGGGTGCTGCAAGGACTTCCATGGTTAGATGTGCAAATCTAATGGCAGCTGGTGCCCTCTTTGTTGCACATGCTCTTTTTGGACAATGCATTACCAGTAACCCTTAAGGGCAGGCCATGCATGACACATAGGACACTGCCCTCCCAACTCCTCATGGCTGTTTCCACACCCCCATCACTTTCTGCCATATCCTTTGACATTTTCATCCCCCAAATCAGGCTGTCAGGAGGGGCCTTCCTTCTGATCCAGTGCTCTGGTACTCATCAGCAGGGTTGTGCCAGAGTGCTGGACTTTCAATGCAACCCTGTGATGAGCACCAGAGCATCAGATTGGAAGGTGTTCTGGTGCTCAACAGCAGGGTCATGGCAGAGCTTTGTTGCGACCCTGCTGCAGTTGCAGGGTATGCTTTCTGCCTAAGGTGACTGCCTCATTTGTCTAACAGTTGGGCTGGCCCTCCACAAGAATGCAAAATAAAGACTCCCCCCCCCAATAATTGCCAATAATTGGCAACAGCTCTGTAAGGAACCAGGGTAATTTTAGGTCTCACTGTTGATCCTGTCATAAGTTAACGATCCACGGTCTCCATTTTGTATTATTTCCCAGCCATTTAAGTGGCTGTTTAGGGACCTCTTTTTCTTTCTTTTTTTTCTTAGCAAGGCAGCTGACAAATGTGCCTTGCACAACATATGTAAATGGCAACAATTTTTCTACTCTTTCTCCCCCCGCCCCCTCCCTCTGAGTGCAAAAGGGCCATAAAACAATTAGAGCTTAAAATTGGACTCCTAGCAGAGAGGGAGAAAGGGAGTTTATGCCTTGTTAAGTGTAATCAGCTCAGTGATAAGGGGGGCTATTTCAGCTGTGTCTGATATAATTACATCATAAACTCCACATTATAACCAGAGCAGGCAGAGGTGAAAAGGTAAAGAGAGAGTAAGTAATCGGTTGCCCTTCAAGAGATGTGGCAAAGATAAGTTACCAAAGAAAGTTTTGTTAACTGGGGGGAAAAGGAAAGAAACTCCACACACACATCACCTTTCCAAAAGCGTAATACCATTGGAGGTTACATTTGTGTAAAGTGTGGATCGATATTGGGTTATTAAAAGGCTAGATTGGCATTTTGCTGTTAAACTGAGTATGCCAGAGTAAAGAACAGTGCAAATGGGAACGTAATTATAAGTGGGACCTCTGAAAAATGGTTGCAGTGTATTCTCATCACCGAACAGGAGTTTGGGGCACTTGCCATCCAATATACTCCATTCTATCCCTCCCTTTTCTTTTCCAGCTGACAGTCCTGTGACCACTGATCAGGCTCAATCCTCTCTGAGCTGGCTGTTGGTTTATTTCGCTTCCTTGGATTGTTCCCTTTCCCTGTCAGTCTCAGGATCCTTCAGTTAAGTCGATTTCTTCAACTTGCAGTCTCATTTTGGTTTCAGTCCTGTTGGCACACACCACTAGGGTTTGATATTAAACAGAGGGATTTGAGGGTTCCTCTGTGAAAAGTGAGAGCTTATCTGCCAGGCTTCTTTAAAACTTGCACTTTTATTTATATCTCTTTATATGTGGCAGGTGTTTCCTTATCATATGGCCGGTGCTCTATGGCCATGTTACCAGATGCATAGAAATATACATATCAATAGCCTACATAAAACAAGTATCATGATATAGGTGGAATATAAGCTTCATTAACATGAGACCCCAAAATTCCAGATCCTCCCAAGGTTTAGTGCTAGTTTGGTGCTGTGAACCCCACATTTCATGCCTGCCCCCAAAACTGAGTAATTGACACAGCAATTCACCGTCACAAGTTAATACCGAGAAAACATCCAGCCTTGTCCAACTGACTCCAAACAAGTGCCAAGGTTTGGTGCTAGCTTTGTGCCATTTTGTACTGCAAACCCCCGTTTTGTGCCGCCTCACAAACTGGGTAATTGATGGGCAAATCTAGTGGCTAGTGACTGCTGTTCTGATTGCTGGGTGATTTAAGAAGGTGTGTAGCTGGTGTTGGTCAGCCTGTCCATCTGTCCTCTGTAGCTAGCTAGGTACCCCTGCAATGGGGTATACTGAGCTCCACTCTTCAGTGAAAAAAGACATGCATTTCAGCATCCTGACTGCCTTCTGTCTCTCTTCCCTTGGACTAGGACAGTAGCCCTCAAATTGCTTTTTCTGTTGCCTTTGAAAACTGCTTTGGGAGTCCCAGTGGACATGCTTAATAATATTAGTACATTGTTCTACAAATCAAATCACATACATGGCTCACCTTTAATAACTGCACCTGTCTGTTTTAACACACATTTTTTGTTACTTACCTGAATGTCATGGTGATAACAAGAAAGAGAGAGAGAGAGAGAGAGAGAGAGATTGCAAAACATTCTTTCCAGGAAATAATTAAAGTACAACTTTGAAATGTATTGGCATATGGAGAAAACTAAACTAAACTAAACTAAACTAAACTAAACTAAACTAAACTAAACTAAACTAAACTAAACTAAACTAAACTAAACTAAAAACTAAACTAAACTAAACTAAACTAAAATCCCTCTCTCTGTTTCACTGCAGGACTTGCAGGAGATAGGAATTTTAACAACATTGCCTGGTAGTTACATACATTCCAGCTTTCCTCTAAAACAACCTGTAAAATGGCCGGAAGATGACTGCCAGGAGTGCACTACCTCTAAGCACCATCTGTGTATCTGTTGAAGGCTGAAATTTTTACACGGTGTTTCTATTTTCCTGCTGGATGCCTGCTATAGTAGGTCGTGGGTGAAAAAGCAGTCTTATAGAAAAGGCCATTAGAGTTGTTGTCTTATGCAGAGGCATAAGACAACAGCTCTAATGGCCTTTTCTATAAGACTGCTCCATCTGTACTGCTATGCATTTATGGATCAAGCAGACTAGGGGAGAGGAATCTGATAGTTGTTGGGGGAGAAAAGCATCCCCCAAAAAACAGAGTTTAAATAATAATAATAATAATTATTCCTCCTCTAGTGTGAGAAAGGACCAACAACAGCATCGAAAGAGGCATGATGGCACACATTCAGAATCAATATGCGTGCTCCCAAACACTTGGCAGAAGACCTGTGTCTGGGCACTTCAGATAACTTCCCAGCAAGCATGAAGCGCTATCACAATTGGAGCAATGTGGTGCAGGTGATGAGGAGAGTAAGCAGCCAAACACACATTAGAGGACGATCACCAAACACGCCTTGCAGCAGCTAAAAATTAGAAGGCCATTTGTGCGGTGGAGACATAGTTTTAAGCTCCCATCACAGACCACAAGCTGTGAGTAAATGAGCGTTTGTTGCTCCACCCACCACTGAAAGGTTTGCCTAGAAGGGAAAATGGCCCTTGGGCAGGAAAAAAAAAATGTTCTCTGCCCCTGATATATCTGATATGTTACTTTATATTGTGTTTCCTTCCCTTCTAGACAGTGGCGTAGCGTGGGTTGTCAGCACCCGGGGCAAGGCAAGTAATTTGCACCCCCTAACCTGTGGATTTGCGCCCCCTAACCCTAACCCCCAGATGTTGCGCCCGGTGCGGCCGGCCCCCCCTGCACCCCCATACTACGCCACTGCTTCTAGAAGCTTTTCGCATGTTAACAGGGAAGCCCTCCTATGTGATTTCCTATATCTAATCTCTCTGGCCCCTAGCTGAGTCTAAATTTAAGCAGCATTTAATCGCAGGGCATCCCATTCCATCAAGGCAAACAGGAGAAATGGTTACACACATACGCATTGCTCCAGACTAGAGAAATGCACGGACCTCCTGCCAAGATAAGGAGTGTCTGCTACCTTTGGAAAGAATTCTGTGCAGCTTTCAATTCAGTAGGGAAGTCTCTGATATTGTCAGCGAAGTACTGATTGACAGCTGGTGTCACAGTCTGCAGGGAGCCAGAAGTTGGTGCTTCCTTAAGTAGCAGAGCTGGGTTGACAATTTTTCACCCGAATGTCGAGACAGAAATTTCCATATGGCATGTTGTTTGTACTTTCCCCAGGTTTGGGAGGATCCAAGCACACTAAATATTTTTGGGAAATGATAGGCAGTATGATTCCTGTGTTTTGTAATGTGGTCGTATCATGTATCATTTTGGCATGAATTGCTCTTTTTGAAACAGAAATTCCTTACTCACCTTAATTCTACCTGCATGAAATATCACATTTGCCTCACAGTCAGCCCTGCAAAATTTCAGTTCTGTGAAAATTAAATGGAGGAAGTAATGACGGTGCAAAATGAGGGCAGAATGGCTATTCCAATCAAATAATGGGGATTAATTAATTAACAGCGCTTTAATGACAATGACATTTCCCCCATGGCAGACTAACTGAGACATCAGCTTCCTAAAGACCTTAAGACTGGTGTATGCCAGCAGTCAAGCAGAGGAGAAATTATGTTGTTAATAGTCTGAAAAGATATTTTACTGGAATGATAATGACACTTATTTTTAAACATGACACGTATCAATTTGTATCTTTCCTGATACATTGCAGCCATCTGAACAAAGTCTATGGTAATTTTAATCATCTCATGTGTGCCATGGAAAATCATCGTTATCTAACGTTTTATAATCCAAATGTCCTGAGATTTTGGATGTGCAATGTTTTCCCCAGTGAGTGTACATAGGGATAAACAGTAAACATACAGTTGGGGTGTGGGGAGAAGGGGACATGGGGTTATAAGTCCCTCTAAGCTCTAGAAATTAATAAATGGTTGGATTTTTTTTTTATTTTGGGTACTGAAGGGAAGACTGCAGGCCAGTGGAAAAATACAGGCTAAGCTTCCTTTCCAAGCTAGTGGCTCACCTGGGATAGAGGCGTTAACATGATAAAAGGGGGTGATGGTTCATTTGAGAGTAATATTGGGCTTGGGCAGACAGAGGATGCCAAGGTGATAATGATGTGTTTGTGAGGTGACAGGAAAAGAGTGCTTTTAGCAAGGCATGCTGGGAAGAAGGGAGAAAAAAGAGAGAGCTCCATCTTGGCCAGGTTGGGGGAAATGCATTGGACTCCAGTGCTCTAGAGCAGGGGTCAGCAAACTTTTTCAGCAGGGGGCCGGTCCACTGCCCCTCAGACCTTGTGGGGGGGCCAGACTATATTTTGAAAAAAAAAATATTAACGAATTCCCATGCCCTACAAATATTCCAGAGATGCATTTAAAATAAAAGGACACATTCTACTCATACAAAAACACGCTGATTCCTGGACAGTCAGAAGGCCAGATTGAGAAGGCTATTGGGTCGGATCTGGCCCCCGGGTCTTAGTTCGCCTACCCATGCTCTAGATCAGTGTTTTTCAACCACTGTTTCGCGGCACACTAGTGTGCCGCGAGATGTTGCCTTGGGAAAAATTGAAAAATTTGAGAGATTTAAAAATAAAGTATTTTATAATTTTTCATATTTCTGTTTACTTACTATTTCATAATAAAGTAATTATAAAATACTTTCTTTGTGTTTATTTGATTCCTATTCAAGAGAATTACTTTATATATAGTCAATATAGGCACAGAGTTAATTTTTTTAACATTTTCTAATGGTGGTGTGCCTCGTGATTTTTTTCATGAAACAAGTGTCCCTTTGCCCAAAAAAGGTTGAAAAACACTGCTCTAGAGCACCAAGCCCCTCTTGAGATGACCATGCTGTAAGATCTGGACTCCCTCCATAGAAATATGACTAAATCATATTTCTTAAAGCTACGACAGCCTCTGCCATGTCTTGATTCTCACTGGAACACAAACCCTGGGTGAGTGCCTGGGACCCTCTGGAATCTTGCTACAGCTGAGCAGAGAGTGGGGGCGGCACCCAAACTTTGTAACAATATGCAAGTTGCTCAGTTGCATTGCCTTCTTCCTCCTTCTCTCCTTGCTACCCAATTGAGAACCTCTGGGTGGACACAGTTTTACCTGAGGGGATCAGTCTGTGTGACCAAATCTCAGGTCAGACCTCCATCGACCCAGTGCAGTTCAGGATCCAGGATTCATCCAGAGCTGGCGCACAGCTCTCAAATGTACCGATTCGACACTTGGCAAAGCTGTTACTATAAACAACCAAATGGACCTGTGCGGTTGCTATGCACACCAAAGACACAAAAGGGTTGAAAAACAAAGCATCAACACAAAAAGGACAGTCGTTTAGTTTGTGCTGAGAACACTGCTGTGGTTGTTACGAGGTGCTGAAAAAATAGCGCAACTTGCCTTGCTGTTACAAGGTATGAAAGAACAAGAACCCTGAAGACACCACTAATGTTCTTTGTTTGCTTGTCTGAGAGTTAATATGGACAATATCCAAGATCGGGTCTCTGAACCTCACTGTAAAAGTCCCCCGCCATGATTTCCCTCCAGCCACTAATACCTGCAATTTATTTTTATAGTTATTATTTCAATTTCTAGCTCAGCCTACAGTGATTCACAGTCCCAGGGTAGGTTAGGACATTAAAGGTAAGCAACAATCCAATCAAACCAAGCAGATACAAATATAAAAGATATGAAGCATCAAATAAACATGTAAAATAATCAAGAGTCAATAGTGAAGCAGGCAGGCAATCCAAAGGTTTACAGCCTGGAGTTCATCGCATCAGTCTCCTCCTGGGAGAGCCTGAGCAAAGAGGTGTCCCTTGAACTGGCGCCGAAGAGTAGAGGAAATGGCATCGCTTGCCTTTGAAAAGTGTGACTGGCAGCACAACGACCATATAAATGCCTTTTAAGTCCATAAGCACAGCAGTGAATGCTACCAGTGACCCCCTTTATCACCCAGGGCCAAACTTCCAAGTTTTGATAATGCACTTTGTAACAATTGTACTTCAGCTGGCCGTTTTTATTTGGAAGGGGGAGAATATGCTCCTGATCCTCTGCTAGTTTTCTGCTGAAGACCCCCTTCCTCCGCTGGCTGCTCTTTGCTCCTGAGGAGGCTGTTTGCAGTCACTGGGTCTCCAGGGGCAAACATTTTTTCGGGTGGGAGAGCTGTTCTGAACAGGGTCCTCAGCCTGGATCAGGAGCTTGCTCCTGGTTTTTGAAGTAGCTTTTTCTTCACAGTTAAAAAAGTAGCCAGTTTCTAGGAATGCTTTATTTTATTTTATTTTATTTTACAAAATCACGTATGTTGTGATACATATCAGGAAGTCAGTAAAGGAAGATTTTCGATTAAATCAGTGGAACCTTAACTTTGCAGCATTTTAACAGTATGCATGATACATGGATAATAGAATCTTAGAACTGTAGAGTTGGAAGGGATACCGGGGGTCATCTAGTCCAGCCCCCACAATGCAGGAATCCTGCCCACAGCCGTCCCTGGGTGGGCTTGAACCACCCACCTTCTGGTTAACAGCCAGAACCTTAGCCATTGAATTTGACTGCTATTATTTTAAAGCCATCCAAGTTGGTGCCCACGACTGCCTCCTGTGGAAGTGAGTTCCACAGTTTAACTCTTTGCTGCATGAAGAAGTGCTTTCTTTTATCTGTCCTAAATCTTCCATCCTCCACCTTCATTGGATGCCCATAAGTTCTGGTGTTTCAAGAGAGAGAGAGAAACCTTTCTCCATCCACTTTCCCCATGTCATGCTTAATTTTATAATTAGGGGCCACAGGCTGCCCATTTAAATTAGAAAAGAAGCTTTTTTTCCCAGCTGGATCTATCACTGAATGAAATCAGGATTTCATTCTGGTTGGGTGAATTTCTGGTAGTTGCAGAATTTTGATACTGATATAAGGGCACACACACACCCTGTCCTGTTGCTTGAGGTTTTGTATCATTAGTTACCATTATTTGTCCAAGAAGTCTGAATGCTCTGATGTTCTTGATTGACATATAAGGCTGACTGCTTTCCATCCATCATACATTGTAGCAGTTCCACCCACATATTCACAGTGTGTCTCGAAACCTCTAACTGGGAACAGTTTGCATTTCCTTTATCTAAACTACCAATCATCCTGTGTTTAAGTGCATGCGATACTTTATTTTTAAATAACAAGTGTTGGGCACACATTTTTATCCTCAAGTAATAAAATGTAATGGAGGAATTTACAGTTGGGGTTATAAAGCAATAACCATTGTAAAACCATTTAGCAGGGTTCAGATGAAGGTGAAAGGAGAAGTTCACAAGTTCAGCATCAGACTTCATTTTCCTAAAGTTCACCCCTTATGAGTTGCAGGTTCCATATTGCTTTGAAATAATGCTGGCCACCCTGGTCCTCTTAGATAATTATGTCTTATTCTTAATTTGCTAGGTTCTTCTTCTTCTCTTGATTGCAGGTCAACATATTCAGGAAGTCTGACACTTTCAAAATCTGATGCAAAACATGTGTGTAATATTCTTGCTCAATCCATAATCACCTGCTGCTTTCATGCAAAACTTGCTTTGCTAGGCCACCTTTGCTACTAGTGAGAACTAACGGCAGGATGGAGAAAGCTGTTGTCATCTTATACCTAAAATCCACTCAGTAGCTTTCTTTAGGAGGACTTTTTTTCTCCCTTTCATAATACAGTGGTACCTCAGGTTACATACGCTTCAGGTTACATTCGCTTCAGGTTACAGACTCCACTAACCCAGAAATAGTACCTCGGGTTAAGAACTTTGCTTCAGGATGAGAACAGAAATCATGCTCCGGCGGCGTGGCGGCAGCAGAAGGCTCCATTAGCTAAAGTGGTGCTTCAGGTTAAGAACAGATTCAGGTTAAGAACGGACTTCCGGAACGAATTAAGTACTTTACCCGAGATACCAGTGTACTAGAATTTGGAACAACCCAATGAAGCTGAATGTTGGAAGGACAAACAAAAGGAAGGAGGAATTCCCACTCACATCCCTGCTAGGCTGCCAAGACCAAGCCAGACCTCTTCTGACCTCACACCCTTCCATTACATCCCTATCCTGAGCTCAAGATGCTCAAGGTGTCAGTGCTTCTATACCCCACTCCTAATGTCCCACCATTGATTCCTCAAGCAACCTTAGCAGTCCTAGCAGCTATAATACCGTTCTTGTGATCCTTTACTTCCTCTGTTGTTGGGAAACCAAAAAGAAGTAATTAACAACGTTTTATCCTGAACTTTCAGTTTGTGTGTATCTGTGTAGCTCGGATTGCAGTACATTTGACCTGAAAGCCAAATTGTCACAAGTGATGCTGAAAACCCATTTAAATTAAGGTATATCAATTGTAGGAAACATGATTTGTTAGGGGTATGTGTGTGTTGAAATTGAAAGGGAGCTGATTTTAAATTGGGTGGTGGGTTGTTGTTGTTGCTGTTTTTACCTAGTTTAGCTTTAAACTTCAGGCATATGTCAGGCAAGCGACAGCAACAAATGTACTTTAAAACATCATGGTGAAAGTAGTCTTAGGATGTATATTAGTTATTCCTTTGTCCCAGGGAATTCTGGGAATTGTAGTGCTATTTGGGGGTGAAGCTAGGATCTCAAACAAGAGAAATCTCAGCACTCCTACAAAACTGCAGATCCCAGGCTGCTTTTTAGGAAGCCATTACAGTTACACTGGCATAAAACCAGACTCAGTCTGCAGTGTAGATTAATGCAGTCCCAGTTTATCCACCTCTCTGTTTTCCCGTGAAACCCAATCTTTAGTGCTGAATTGGAACCAACAGCTGTCAGGTTTTCTGTGGTTTCCCATTTGTTCCAATTTAGCACTAAAGAGCAGGCTTTCTGGGGGAAGTGGTGGGACAAAGGCAAAATCACTCAGACCTATGCCTAGAAAGCACTGGTCAAGCGGAAAACCACTCTGACTTTTGCTTTATAGGCATGGGACAAGGCCTCTGTCTCTAAAGTAGACTCCAGTTTGCCACTTTCTTATTTTCTAGACAGTACATTTGGTATGTACCTATAACCTTAAGTGCAGGGTTTGTTTTACACAAATTGGAAGTGTGGACTCCCTGATCCTGATCAGAAGCCATATATTATTATGGTTCCAATATGGATTGACAGCCCACCCTCCACCCTTGTCTGCAATTAATGTTGGGGGGGGGAATCGTTCACATTCATCTCAGTGTGAGCATGGTTTTCAATTTACATTCAGAAAAACAAGTCTGTGGTTATAAGTGCAGATATGTAGTAATAAATACAGTCTGGTTTGGCCAGGAGAGTCACAGTGAGTCCCGATTCTTGTTTTGCTATTCAAACTGAACTTTTGCCCCAGGGTTGTATTATTAATCATGAGATTATGCATTTATGAAGAAAGATAATAATTCAACTGAGTAAAGGGCAAAGTTCCACCCCCTCGCCAGTAATGAAGAAATGATAAAGGTGTGAAGAATATCCTAGAGTGGTACGACACCCTAATTGCCGAGCTTCCTGGGGTTGTAGGTGCTTACCCAGGGTTTTGTTTCTTTTTGGAAATGAGGCACACTGGAGACTGTGGTGTTTTTATGATATATGGTTTATTTGCACACTCACACCTACCCAGACCCCGAGCCTGCAATGGCGGGGCTTGCAGTATTAACACCCCAAAGGTTTTTCCCATAGACTTTGATTAAACAGAAATCAGTCATGTTCTCTCTTTGCCTTTTCAGCCCGCTGTTTTTTCTCTTCTAGGTCACACCACTGCAAACTCAGCCCTCAGACTCAGACTTTATCGTTCTAACTATCTGAGAGCTGGAGGAGGGGGTCCATCCATTTGTCATCTGGCCCAGAGCCCCTTTTCCTTTCTTCTCCCAATGGTCCATCAACCAGACACTTACCTCATCAGGAAGCTAGCCTGGCTTGAGTAGTTATTAACACTTACTAGGGATATAGGGCACCCACAAACTCACAACACTATAGCACACCTAGGAATTATGCTCCTAGGCCAGAGGTTTTCAACCTTTTTGAGTCCACGGCTCCCTTGACCAACTACATGTTTTCTGCGGCAATCCTGTGGGGCTCAGGGCACCCCTTGCCTGCAGAGCTGGCAACCCCTTACCCTTTTTCGAACACCCTCCCTTGTGGGGGGTTCCCTAAGCCTCCTCTCTTCTCCCCTCTCCTTGGGAGTCCTCTGGGCATCCACTGTTGCCCCCCCCCCAGTCTCTGAGCTGTCCCCTGCTGCAAAGAGAGGTGCTTCCTCACTGCTCCACAGGGGCTGGGAAGGACCCCTTGGGCAGCCCCTGAGGCACCATTTGCCTGCAGAGCTTGTTAACCAGGCCTACTGCAACAAACAGCTGTGCAAGCCTTGGGGAGGCAGAGATGTGAGAGGGCATCAGAGGAGGGAGGGAAGGAACGAGGGACAGAGGCCTTTGTTGCCCATGGCAGCCCTGACTACCATTCAAGTCACCCTAGGGTGCCACAGCACACTGGATGAAAACCGCTGTCTTGGGCAAAAGCCATTAGATAGAGTTCCTAATAAGACTCAGATAAAAATTGTATTCCACAACCAATTTAGATATTGTATGTGAGTCACAGGAATTTTATAGATTTATAATAATAATAATAATAATAATAATAATAATAATAATAATAATAATAATAATAATAATAATTTATTATTTATACCCTGTCCATCTGGCTGAGTTTCCCCAGCCACTCTGGGCGGCTTCTAATCATGTGTTAAAAACAATACAGCATTAAATATTAAAAACTTCCCTAAACAGGGCTGCCTTCAGATGTCTTTTAAAGAGAAGATAGCTGCTTATTTTCTTCACATCTGAAGGGAGGGCATTCCACTACCGAGAAGGCCCTCTGTCTGGTTCCCTGTAACCTCACTTCTCGCAATGAGGGAACCGCCAGAAGGCCCTCGGTGCTGGATCTCAGTGTCCGGGCTGAACGATGGGGGTGGAGACACACCTTCAGGTATACAGGACCGAGGCTGAGATTTCCTAGTAAGACTTAGGAAATGCTGTTCCTAGGAATTTTGTGGTCTGGGTTTGGCCAGACATCAGAAATCTGTGCCCCCCAGATGTTCCTGGACTCCAGCTCTCATAATCCCTGATGACTAGCTGAGGCTGACGGGAGTTCAAGTCCAGCAACATCTGGAGGTTGACTGCTTCCCCACTGCTGGATGAGGGGATTTTCACAAAAAAGGACAATAACAATTATTCAGATTTCTAAATGCCATTCAAGATTGCAGGAGAACAAAGTCTTAGCTGTAGAATTCACAAACCTACGTGTAGCAGCTAAAAACGGTTGCCTTTTGATGGATAATCATCACAAGCGATTAATAGAAGAAGTGATTCATCCATTTTATGGTTGATGGAATGCTTTGATGTATTGGTCATGCAAAACAATAAAAAGCTTGTATTCCCTTTTCTGTTCTATAGAATACCTGATGCTTACGCTTTGCCTCTAGCAATGCACTCCTATAAGTGGATACTTAGAAATAAAGTAAATTCTACTATGTTCAACGAGACTGACTCCTTAATAAACCCACATAGCTCCCTGGACAGGAGGCTGATAGGCAGCACATACAGCCTTCTTGGTACAGGGTTTCAGGTCCCACCCAGGGACTGAGGGATCCCAAAGGAAGGAGTCAGAATATGCAACATGCGCCTCTACAGACACTTACCAAATAGCTATAGCCTCCAGGAACCTTGGGATGGTGGATGAGTTGTATGACTGGTCATAATTCTGGTCCAGATCCTTGGTCCTAATTCAACACTCAGGCCCAGGGATTTGGCCACACCCACTTTTGGCACACACCCCACAGCATGCAGCCATCATAGCTTGCTCATGAGGAATGTGGCCCTCAGATTGGAAAAATTCCCCCATTCCTGTTCTGAGCATTGCACTACCCGGTCTACTGATATATGGGCCATCATCTTCTGCATGAGTCTACCCTCAGACATTGAGTCTCATCTGAAAGAGACTCAGTTGTGGTGGCCTGGCACCATCTTCAACTTCTTTTTGGTGCCATATTTTCATTTTTAAAGGCTTTTTAGTCTCCCTTTATTCTGTTTTATGCTGGAATTTTATTTTGCTCTGCTTGTGATGTGTGCAAGAGTCTTAATTTCATGCACCCTTGTCTTTTCTCCATCCAGACAAGCAAGAGACATTATCAGAGTTCAAGAACACATTCCAGCTGTATAGAAATGTGTGTGTGTGTGTGTGTGTAAAGCAGGGCCAGTGAGAGGCATGGACTGTGAAGAGCTCTAGGGGCCAAATATAGATGCCTGGGGGCACATTTGGAACTGAGACCTGAGGTTCTACATCACTGGTCCACACTAATCTCAGAATGCCCCTGAAAGACCACATTTTTAAGTGGTGACTGGTTTTTATAGACTTGTTATGTCCCTTTAGCTTTTAGGTGCAACAGGGCAGCCTACTAACACAAACACATGAATAATAAATAGTATTTCCTGAAACTACATTGGTTTGCAACTTTTAATTAAACTGCAGCAAGACAAAAAAACAACATGCAAAAAGAAAATAAATTTGTCCTTCTTCAAAGCAGAAGATGTCAGGGACAGCAGCATTTGAGAAAATGCTTTGAAATGACTGCTAGAACCGATAAGAAGAGGCTTCATTGCCAGTAATGCTGATGGCTATATCAATGCCGCATATCTATGATGCTGCAATAATCCCAGAGAGTCACTCATCTCTCCTAATGAAGCAAAAATATATAAAAACCCCTCCTATCTGGAAAACACTACGACATCCTTATTAATGCTCTATTAGGCTTGCTTTGAAAGAATATTATATTCCATTGAGACTATAAATGCTAATGGATTTTTAAAAATAATTGCGTCTTAGAAACTAATGAAAATGCATCTTTTGGAAAAGAGGTCTGGTAAATCCTATTAGTATCTGTCAGGATTATATTAAGAATACCCATAGACACCTTAAACAGGATGCAAAATGCAAGGTGGTTACAGTATCAGTTCGTGAGTATAAGGATGGCTATTTCCATGATAGGGTGGATATTGCCTAGTAAGGAGAGTTCATTCAGCCGTCTTCTTGTGTCCTCCTGAGTATTTGAACCTTCCAATCGAGAATCTTTCTACAAGGCAGTTATACCAGGCTCACTGGTAAATGAACCACTCATCTGCCATTATCACCCGCGTTTGAACCATTTCTAACAAATGTTTGTGTGTGTGGAATATACAGGGAAGTTCTCCGGCATGGGCTTCGTTTCTCTAGATGGAATTTAAATAAGAGCAAAAGCATGCTGTTGTACTCGTATGACACTTGCACTGGAGATGTTCCCTGCTGATCATGCCCATGGTTTGTGTACATCCTCAGAAGAGATGCCCAGCATGCTTTAAATTGGAATACAGAAAGCAGCCTTATTACCATTCAGTCTGACATACTTGCATTCAAACACCCTCTGCATATCACCCAGCTGATATACAGTGGTATCTCGTCTTAAGAACTTAATTCGTTTTGGAGGTCTGTTCTTAACCTGAAACTGTTCTTAACCTGAGGTACCACTTTAGCTAATGGCGCCTCCTGCTGCCGCTGCACAATTTCTGTTCTCATCCTGAGGTAAAGTTCTTAACCCCAGGTACTATTTCTGGGTTAGCGGAGTCTATAACCTGAAGCGTCTGTAACCTGAAGTGTCTGCAACCCGAGGTGCCACTGTATATCACCAGCAGAAGGGAAGGAGGGGCTGGAGTATGCCTGTATAACAAATAAAGCCCATGACCAAACAAAGATAGGCAAGTCACAATGCTTTCTTTAATTAGTCTCAGAAATAGCTCAGTAAAGCTACACCCAGATGACTCAAGGAAGCAAATAGTGCTATACCCTGCTTCACTGGAGGTAGCAAAACAAGGGATGGATGCCCATGTCAGGTTCAGGGATATTGTAGTTGCATCCTGCACTGTAGATACTACATTGAGAAAGGGGTTGGGGGGCGGGGTGGGGGGGGCAGGTGGGCTGGTGTCCCCTGTACCTGGGTGGAGCCTAGAAGATCAGCTAGGAGGTGACTCTTTGAGAGGCGCCCATTCTCTTTCCTTCCAAATAAATAGTGGACATTTAAGGATTATGCTTTTACCAAAGCTTAGCACCTAAAAGGGTCTAACCTTTGTTCAGAAGGGGTCCCAGTGCCAGATTTACATATAAGCTAAACAAGCTATAGCTTAGGGCCCCACTCTCATGGGGGCCCCAAAAAAATTAAAGGCAAAAAACCCACTGGAAGTACATTTCCAAAATATAAGATAAAAAAACAAATAAAATAAAACCTACATACAGCAACAGTGTTTTGTGTTGTGTAGGCTCCTATTTGTTATGTACCATATAGCATATATTCAATACACAAAAACTGTGACAATTTGTTGTTGACAAAGGACAGCTGGACATATAAAGGGCCCCATTACCTTCAGTAGCTTAGGGCCTCATCAAACCTAAGTCCGGTCCTGAGAGGTCCTCACTGTCACACTTGCTTCTCTGCAATTACATTTCTGGAAACAACATTTGAGGAAATGTAACCATCACACCCCACCCCTGGTGGGAACTAGTTGGAAATGATTTTTTTTCTGATTGGCTAAGCAGAGAAGAGAGAGGCAGAAGGATCTACAAAGCCTCTCAGTCAGTGGTAAGGTATGAGTGTGATTGATAGAAGTAAAAATTGGCTATGCCTTTGGGGTTTTTTTTGGGGGGGGGGTTCAGAATCTTGGTAGGACTACAGCTCACTTTGCCCCAAAGTCTAGCCTGCAATGAAGTAGAACTAGGTGATATCCAAGGCCCCTTCTAACTCAATATTTCTATAACTCTGTTGGTGAATGGAAGTACCATGAGCAACTAGATAGCTCAGTTAGTTAGAACATGGTCTGATAACACCAACGTCAAAGGTTTGATCCCCATATGGGACAGCTGCATATTCTTCAGGAGGTTGGAATAAATGTTCCACAGGGTCCCTTCCAGTTCTACAATTCTATGCTTCTATGAGCCCCTCTCAAGCCAACCCAAGGAGGAAAATAGTTTTCCAATTGCAAATATGGTGAGCAACTAGACCTGGACATGTTCTCCCTACTGAGCCTCTCTATGTGGTCTTTGCTCTTACACACAAGACCTTCACACTGCACCCCATTTCCAAATGCAGCTATGGGATCATCCAGACTTCCTTTTGTGCCAGGTTTCTGGGCACAGGTCTGTGCTTTAAAGCGCCATGTCTGAGCTCACCCCATCTCTTTTTTTGCCCTGTGAAAACCCGCTCTTTCCTGCCAAATTGCAAGCTGTGGAAAAACCAAATTGTCATTTGTTCCAATCCAATTCAGTGTTAGAGAGCAGGTTTTCATGGGAAAGAACAGGGGCAGAAAAAGAAAAGTGCCATAGACCTGTGCACAAAAAGCACAGAGCAAAAGGTAAGTGTGGATGAGCCCCATCTTTCAATGCCCCTCAGGCAAAAATCGCAAGGGGGAAATTCCTTCAGGACTGCGTATGCCACAGCCAAAGTAAGAAGTAAAGAAAAACCCACAACATGCAAAATCCTTCCAAACCCTCTGAACAATATGCCTGGTGATAGGCAGAGGTTCAGCAGAGGATGTAAAGGCTGTATTCCACATGGATCCAGCATTGCCAAGAGCTAATTCTCTGCTTTATGCAGTGATAGCAGGGGCACATCGGGGATAAAAGGAGCTGCCAAGAGTGCTTTGATCCTTTCTAAATTTGCTTCAAAGACATTTGCAGCTTTCAGAGCCCAGCGATGTTACATCCTGGAAGTTTCTACAGAAGGTATATGAGGTGCAGCTGCTGAAACTGTTGTCCTTTCATGGGTGACCTTCAGAAATAGTGAAGGGGAGATTGTCCAGGAGCACTAAACTACCCAAGAGATGAAGAAAAGGCACAATTTGCTGAAGGCTAAAATCTAATTGCATGGCTGGTGACTAGCCTTCTCTTCACCAAGAGCATGTCCCGAGGCTCTCGACTGAACTAAGAAATCTCCTTAAAGAGAGATTCCAAAGAATACAAAGATAAAAAGCTAGGATAAGTTTCTTATACATAACCATTTTCTGGCCAGAGTCATACATTTGTGGTAGTAGCAACTTCTAATAGGAGGAATAACATGTCCAAGCACCAAAGAAACCATACATAGTAATAGCTATTATCTGTGCACCTATCCGTATGTGGCCATAGTGGTATCACCCACTCAGAAGAAGGCGATATCAGCAGCCTTGCAGGAAACTGCCATGTTATTCCAGTTCTTGAAGAAGTGATACCTACTGATGCCGCTTTCATTCAAATGAATTCTAAAGTGGCTTACAAACAATTAATGATAATAACATGGTAGAACGTAACAGAACATCACAAATACAGCATAAATCATATAGAATAATCAGCAGTGAAACAATCACAATGTATAAAACACTATTAACAAAGCAACAACTAAAAATTAAGCTAAACATCACAATTAAAACAAGAGTCAAATCATATGATTAACAAATCAATACAGCATTTATAATCTATAAAACAATATAGTTCCCAACTTAGTCATTTCTTATCCAAACCAGATTTACACAAGATCCCAATATCCTACTAGTTCCATTTATAGTTTATGACATATGTACTCCAAATGGAACTCGTGGTACAGTATTGATAAGAGTAGTAATTTAACTACCTGAGAATCATAAACTCTTCAGTTGAGTTTGAATCCAATTACTGCTAAACAACTTTATTGTCCCATTGAAATTGAAGCAAGGTCATGCAGTGGTCACAGCCCCAGGTGTTTGATAAGGTGTGTACTGAGAATTCAACACCTTGTTCCTGAACTCTTGTGCTCACATTCTGATAATGCTCTCGTGGCATTGCACTGCACTGATTAAGCACGTATGTGACAGCAGAGTATGTCTTAGATTCAAAGTAAAAGACGCCATCCTTGCCTACATAAAAAGGTAAAGGCACCCCTGCCCGTACGGGCCAGTCTTGACAGACTCTGGGGTTGTGCGCCCATCTCACTTAAGAGGCCAGGGGCCAGCGCTGTCCGGAGACACTTCCGGGTCACGTGGCCAGTGTGACATCGCTGCTCTGGCGAGCCAAAGCCGCACACGGAAACGCCGTTTACCTTCCCGCTGGTAAGCGGTCCCTATTTATCTACTTGCACCCGGAGGTGCTTTCGAACTGCTAGGTTGGCAGGCGCTGGGACCGAGCAGCGGGAGCGCACCCCGCCGCAGGGATTCGAACCGCCGACCTTTCGATCGGCAAGTCCTAGGCGCTGAGGCTTTAACCCACAGCGCCACCTGCGTCCTTGCCTACATAGATGTTTGCAATTCCATAGGTCAGACATTGTGTAATAGATACAAATTGTTTTGGATGAAATGTTCTCTTGTCTGCACGTATGGAGATGGTGAAGTGCAAGTTTCAATGTGCCTGCTGTTAGCGACCCCTTATAAAACATAGGCTACTCTCAAAGAACGGCTGACATACAGAAAGGTTGACTGAACTCAGACTGTCCAATCCAAAGAATGGGACAATGCCATTCCATCATAGAACAATATTGGTTGCAACATCCTATTTCAATGGCTGAGGACAGTTGTGTGTTCGCTCCTTGATCCTGGTCACTTACACAGGACAGAGAACAGGAGATTCAGGGCCTCTATTCTCTCAAGCCTTTTATTGTCCTCTGCTTACTACCAGCAGAGCACCAGGGAAGGCTCGAGAATCGTGGTTGGCTGGAGTCATCATGTGCCAGTCCACATGCATCAGATATTAGGTTCCAGAGAGCCATATCCAGATAGCAGGAACAAAGCCAGTTCTGTAGGCTCATCCAGCGAGAGCAGCCAGATTTCATAACAAAGCAAACCTGCTAAGTGACCAAGCCCCAGACCCTTAGCTGAAGGTAACACACACACACACACACACACACACACACACACACACACACACAAATGAAACACTGGCTAAGGTGCTGCTGGGGAAAGGCATGACACTTGTGATCTGCAGATACAATGCCAGTGGAATTGGTCTCACATATATTCACAAGGAACAGAACCAGGAATTTGAAGATGCATTGCAGACTAGTTATATGTACATCTAATTGGAAAATGGTATGTGTTTGTTCCTGACAGTACATGTCTGGGGGGATACACATCTTTTTTTGTGAATGAATATCTCAGCACTGGAAGAAACACACTTCTAACCATACTCAAATTACAAATGATGTGAAGGTACTCACAACTTTCAGCTTGTGCTGGATGACCTGTTTCTGAACTCTTAAAAAGTAAAAAAAACCAGCTTTTACAATAACACAGGCAGTGCTGCAACCCTGAAACTTCCTTGTAAGTACCTTTAAATAAAAATATTGGTGTTTCCATGTGAATTTTGAAGGATTTGCCCTTAAAAATTGACACAGAAGCATGATGGGATGGACTTAGTCTTGTGGGAAATCTGCAAAAGGGACCTAAGCTCAAGAGTACTCCCCTCTGTGATTTTTAGCCCCTGTTACTCAGAAGCATTACTGCCTCCAACCATGAGGACAGAGCATAGCCACAGTAGCAGATTTTGGACTCTCAAATTTCAGTGGACCCTGTGTGATGCTAAATTCGGCACCCCCACCTCTCACACTCCATTCTACAACATTGTTTTGGTGCCCCCTGCAATGTGTGGTGCCCAGTGCAACCATATTGGTTATGTCACCCTAAAACTGCCTCTGATAGCCATCATGGCTAGTAGCTATTGCTAGCCTTATTCTCCATGAATTTGCCCTATCTTCTTTTATAGCCATCCAAGTTGGTGGCCATCACTGCCTCTTGTGGTTGCTGTGGGATAACCAGCCAACATGCTGAAGTGTGATTAGCACATGGCATGGTTAATACCATAGAGTAAGCTGTCTTGCCAGGTTTAGCTATGTCCACTTCCCCTCACATTTGGAGGAACTAGGTAATCAAGCCTTTGTTCCCCTCAGTCAACCTGAGAAGCTCAGTGTATGAGGAGGCTAAGCTGGTTGCTCCAGCTTAGCTGCATGGCTCTCACAAGCCATGCTTGAGATCTGATGCCAATAATTTAGGAACTTTCACCACTTTGGAACTAAACTAAATTTTACTGCTTGTGCAACCTTTCTGTGCCAATGTATGGAAAAGCACCTGAACCAGACATCTGAAGAGTTTATATGTAGACTAGTTTTTAACCTACCAAATGTGTGTGTTTCCCCCCCTATGCTGAGGGAAGATGGAACCTTTGGAAATCACTTGAACAAAACCACACATATATTAAAATTCTCCTAGCCTGTATTTCCATGCTTTACCTTATATTGTGTGATTTAAATCTCTGTTGGGGTTCTCTCACCAAAGAGTGCCATGGATCTTGGCATCAAGAAATTCACTTTCCTATAACTCCTTTTTCCAGAACCAATAGTAGCAAGATCCATGCCTTAACTATGTGCTGCTTGAAGAAATACTCTGAAATTGTGGTTGAGTTCTAAACTCTCCTGCCCCACGTCACAAATATTCACCTCTTTCCTCTCCGCTGTTTTCTCACATCTCCTTTTTTCCTCCCACCTTGCTTTTGGAACTAAAGGAGGGAGCCATAATTGCTAGAATTATCCAAACTCTCTTTTGTGGTGAGGGGCAACTCTTTCCATCACATCTTGGAACAGCGCCCAGTCAGAGAATGGGCAATGACTGAAAGCATGAGGTGGACAAATTAGATCTTCTTCCCTCCCCTACCCACTTTGTGTACAACTTTGGAACGAAGGATGTTTTGTACAGTCAATGCGTATCTTTACATCCTGCTATTACTGAAGCTGGGGCTTTTAGAACACACCATGCTTTTTCGAGATCTGCATTTAACCACTACAATCAAGCATTTGCCAGCATTATTGTGGATGCTTTACATCTCTATGTGCCTTGATGTAGCTTGTTGATATTTTTTGGTATTGTGGTCCTAACTGTGCTGTCATAGTAATTTATTAGAAGTGGAGCTGTGTTTTGAATGTCTCCCCCTCTTCTTGCATTTATGGCATTTGTGAAAACTGCTGTGGTTTTAGGGCATTTGTAAAATGCTGTGACTTTATGGCTTTGCAGGGAAAGGGCTGTGATTTAAAGGAAAAACAGGCTCAGCAGAATTCATTGGACAGTACTTGCCAGTTATGACATTCACAAAATCATCTGGACATATTGGAAAAGTCTCTCTGGAGGGAATGGAAATTACAGTGAGTCATACCAGGGACACAGACCATCAGGACTGTCTGGGCAAACCTCATTGAGATGAACTCTGGTACTCTTTGACAGCTCCCATTCATTTCAATTGGGGTTTGCCTGGGATCACTTCTTGGCTGATGGTGCTCCAGATCAGTTCATAGGATGGTTGCCTCCACTAGGGAAGATGAGGGAGAAACTTGATTTTGTTGGTATTTTAATGAGAACCTACCTAATTTGTACATATCAAACAAATACATGGCCCAAAATGCTCTTATGCTGAAGGTGCAGAGCTCTCAATAGTTCCTCTGAAGCCTGTCATGGGTCAGGAGTAAGCTTTGCCTGCTGAACAGCAGCCTGAAAGGGAAGAAGGCGGAGTGACTCCACCGGCAGCCGATCAGCCTGCAACAACACAGAGGAGAAGGCACTGATGAGAACCAGCTGGCTTCAGCCTTCTTAAGCAGAGCTTCTAGCCTCACTCTGATGCTGGAAACAACTCTAGTAGTTCCTGGTCCTACCTCCTTGCTGCTTTCTGCTCCTCTTGACCCATGATCATTGGATTCCCTGACCCCTGGACTGTCTGACCATGTGGATTGCTGTTCGCCCAACCCTAGGACTGGACCTGACTTTGGATGCTGACTCTGCCTCCAGGTATGTACTCCTCAGAGACTCTTCTAGTTGGCTAGTCTCCCACTGCACTGAGCTCTGCACATTGTTGCTAAGCAATGAGACTAGGACAAAGCCTTGTCCTAATCTGCTGCACAACTGACACATCAGGTGTAGGGGATATGGGTGTGGCTATACCAAAATGGTCTGGTGGGCCAGATGTGGAGGCCTGATGGGCTTAGTCTGGCTCATGGGCTGGAGGCTCCCCAACCCTGCTTTAGAGGGTTTGGGAACCCTCCTGATGTTTTGGATTACCACTCCCATCATACCTGACCATAGGCCACAGGTACCCTTTATCTGTTTTAGCTGCTACAGGTAAAATCCATTGGGACATTATTGTGCACTAGCCCCATGGAAATAGATAGGAATGGTTCAATAGCGTTTATAATGCTTGTGGGCCAATCTTGGGTGACTGGACACATTTCTTCTGCTGTGCTTCCAAGGTTTCCAGTGTTTCAAAGAAGCAGTTCATGCAAGGCCTACCACTGCTCTTCGATCTTTTTAATCAAATTGCAGGAACTTTCTCAGAAGATGGCTTCTTGCTTAGTGAGACCTGGACGGTGCCATCTCTGAACTAGAGCTTACATCCTTAGTATTTCTCCTTTTTTCCCACCCTCTGTTTCTGTCACGTGACTGCCTCCACACCCCAATGATGTCACCTCCTGTGGTAATTGGTGCCCACTGAGGCAGGGAGGCCAACAATAGGGGGAGCTAGAGTCCATATAGGTGGAACCACTTATTTTAGTTTCTCCCCCATCTGCCTCCCTGTTGAGTCCTACAAAAGCAACACACTGAGGCTAAGTTGGAAGAAGCTGACAGGCAGCGCCACTGTTTGGACTGGTTGTGGGTTAGAAGACATAATGGAGTTGGTGGGACATTCCCACCCCCTACTGGAAACCATAGGAGGTGAGACTGCTCTTGTGCTTGCATCCTGCTTGTGGTTCCCCCAGAGAAATCTGGTTGGCCACTGTGAGAACAGGATGTTGAACAAGATGGACCATTGGCCTGATCCAGTAGACCTTTGTTCTTAAGTTCTCATGAGTTATTTGCCTTCTTGGACCATCCTCCACTTTGCCACCAAGACACATTTGCATTCGCCTTCCTCCTCTCCTGCATTTGCCATTTGATTTGGAGTATGTCTGTGTTGACTGTCCCTCCTCACCACACACACAGGGAGTAAATGTAACAAAATAAAATCCCTAAACATTTATTCAAGGTGAGTCTTGAGGCTTAACTTCAGCCAAGGAAGCTACAAAGTTCTAGTCTTTCCTCAGGCAAAACACTTTGTCTTCTGTTCTGGGTCAAGCGAGCACATAGCACGTGTTGTACCTTACCTGGATTAGTCTCAGCTGGACTTGCTTCTACAGGATTAACTCTGCAAAAGTGAAGTGCAGAAGTCTGCCTTCTGGCAAGGTGATCTTCCTTTAACTCTGCTACAGGGACTCGACAAACTTTGAATGTCTAGGACCCAATACCGATGCTGGCATATTTCTTTTCCTGATCTTGTAAAGATGTCATGTTGACGGAAACATCACTGTTAAAATTGATTTGAGTTGTACCCATTAGTGCCACTGGTACATAAAAGCATAAGACGAGCCCTGCTGGATCAAACCAGTGGTCTATCTAGTTCAGCATCCTGTTCTCTCAGTGGCCAACCAGATGCCTGTGGGAAGCCTAGGAGAAGGACTTGAGCGCAACAACACTCCCCTCTCCTGCGATTCCTAGCAACTGATATTAAGGGGCCTCTGCTAATAAGAGAACAGCCTGGTTCTTGGTATGTCAAGGTGCCTCAGGGTCACTGATGGGGGGTCACTGAAGGGGAACTGTGTTGCAAAATTGGTGAAGTGTAGATTTCATCAAAGGATGGCTGTGTTTAGATTCTCCCCCATGCCTGCAGCTGGAACAACTGGCAATTGCAGTAGGATCTTCTTTCTGGTAATAAATGGGAGGCTTTGTACAACACCCCCTTCATAATGAACTCGGTGCATCTTTCCTAGCTGGAGGGGAAGGGACTTAAGCAATGTCAGTTGAAGATATTCATTAGTCAACTGGTCCTTCTCTGGCTAATGAAAGGGGCCAATATGTCCCCCCTGGCAGACAATGGGGCAGTCTTCCAGTGGTCCTTTAACCTGGGTTGACCTTCAGTGTTGGTTCCTGGGATGTCTGACAATGACATCATTCTCATTTAGCTATCAAGTGATGGCTATTTTACTCTCTAGAGCAGTCTTTCTCAACCTTGGGTCCCTAGATATTATTGTACTGCAACTCCTATCATCTCTGTCCCTCAACCATTCTGGCTGGGGGTGATGTGGTATGGAGTCCAACAACCTTTGGAGGTCCAGAGCTTCCTGAATTAAACTAAACAAAGTTTGTAAACTTCCCCCTCCCTAATCTGTTGGCTTTAATACTTGCTGCTAAACCGTTAATTCACTGTTAATTGATTTTAATCTGTGCTCACTGTTGTGTGTAAACCACTTTGAATACTCTTAGTGGAAAAATCTAGAATAAAACCATTTGGGAAACAAAAATACTTATGTATTTCATTACTTAATATCAACCCTTCTGGCTGCTACTTGGGCTCCTGATTCTTCCTTCTGGGCATTACAATGGTGTTGTGCAACATCAAATTCCACATGGTGAATTCGGTGCATCCTCCCTAACTAGAGAAGATGACCCTCATGGTCCCTTCTAACCCTACAATTCTATGATTCTGTTTGAGCCATGCTGCAACAGAAGACTCTTATCTAATCTGCAAAACTGTTGTTGTTTTTTAAAAAATAAATAAAGCAAAATAAAAACAGGATGCCCAAAACTAATTCAGCTAAATGTGAAATTTGATCTGGGAAATTCTCCCTCTGGAGCAATTAGCCTGAAGAAGGAGGGGGAAGAGCTCAGCCTGTGATGATGACAAAATTCAATCAGAGTTGAACTGCCATTGATTGCTTTGATCTGGTTTGTGTTTATCTTTTAATTAAGCTGCTCTAATCCGTTTTTTATTTTTTATGTGCCTTTACCATTTCTCTCCCTGCCCATTCTCCAGTGGCAGTTGTTCTGCTGGCATGACAGAAATGGGCGTGTTGGAACAATGGGGACCACACTGGTTAGGTATTATGATAAAGGGAGAGCTGCAATAAAAACATTGCAGTGTACCCCCAGCCTCCATGGGGAGCGTCTGCGTATGGCCATGGTCAGGTCTTGTGGGGGTTGGGGGCTAAGGGGAATTTTGTGGGAAATTTGCAGTCAAAACATAATCAGCAAGCACAGTGCTTGTTAATGTATGAAGGGTCTAAGACCATAGAGCTGTATTTGCTGAGAGGCAGATTCAGACCATAGAAATGCAATTTGGTAGAGTAGGGTCAGTCAGGTTATGTCTCCTCTTCTCCAGAGAGGGAGGAAGTAAAGCTTTTTCTTCCTGTTCTTCCCCTCCCTCTTTCTCTCTTCTTTGAACCATGCAGCTGAACAGATGTGTGAGACTGGCGCTCCAAGCCCAGACTCCATGTTTGAAGATACTATTCTGTGTTTTGTGCTCAGTAAGCCAGCATGAGTTTGACCAAACTGCGGGAGGCAGTGGAAGACAGGAGTGCCTGGCATGCTCTGGTCCATGGGGTCACAAAGAGTTGGACATGACTAAATGACTAAACAACAACAACAACAACAACCTTTTACCTGAAAGGAACTTTGATGTAGCATTGATTGATGCAGTGAATGAGACCTTGCATTGTGTAAGTAAAGGAATTCAAACTTACTTTATGGTGTAGTCTAGTCACAGAGAGACGATACGGTGAGGAGCAAAAAAGACTTGTTTGATCCCTGTAAAAGGCAACCAGAAAACCCCACACTGCTGTAAGGCTGTGTTAATATGCTGTAAGGTTGTGTTAAGATGCAGGTAGCAAAGTACTGTTGTCCCATGCCTCAGAGGACTAGGCCAGCTGGGGGGGGGGCTTCCAGGGACTAGCTACTTTGTTTGCATGAAAACTTTATTCCAACAAGACTTCCACTTCAGGCCTCAGACAAGCTTTGCATGTGGCTGTCTCCACCATTCCCTAAGACTTGTGGGAATTAGACTTAGCAAAAGGACCATTGTCTAAACTGGATGAGGATGATTTGAGTTGTGGTCCAATAGCATCTGGGAACTCATAGTTGAAGATCATGTGACCAGCCTGTTTGCTGATCAATAGGATGTGGATATAGTTCTCCATTTGAAAGGAGATTAGGAAACACAGATTTTTATTTTATTTTTTAAATCTGGCAGATGGGCCACAGTTGTCCTGTTAATACAAACAGCAAGAGACATTTGGGTGAGAGGTCAGCAAAGCTGTTGTTGGACCAGAGTGGACAATCAACAGCCAACAAGGAAGCAATTGTTGAAAGTCCCAAACAATGTTTTCTGCGCCAGACATAAATAAAGGAACACTCAAAAGATGGAAAAAAATGTTTCCTGGAGCGAAAGAGACAGATAAGGGGGCAGGTGTAGGGTTGTTAAATTGCCTTTTCTTATTGTACTGGGAGCCATTAAAAATAGCCAGGCCATTTCAGCTACTGAAAGTTTTTAAGACCTTTGAAGAATGATAAAGCTTTAGGCTTAGGAGGCTGCGAGTAGCAGTGCCTACATTTAATGATTGAATAAACTTGACACTGATGACATGGCAGAGGCACTGGAAACAATGATGAGAAATGAGATGATAGAAGGCTTGGCAAAACAGAGATGAGGCACAGTCACCGAAGATCCCAAGCAGAAGAGCCCCGTCTAATCAACAGGCTTTGATTCTTTTAATAGATCACTGGGGTAGCTGGAAAGACCGCAACACAAACCCACTTAAATTAGCATTCCTGAGGACCGTGCCCAGGGCTTCTAGCCAGCATTTCATTGCCATTGTTGCTATTCCATGGGGGCAGGGAACATTTTCTCCTTGAAATTTTTATGAAAACAAGAACCAGAGCGATAAATTCTTTGCAACTTTTCAGAGGTGGGAATGTTATTAGAGCTGATAAAAAATCTATTTGAGTTTCCCTTTAAAGTGTTTAATCTGAAATCCCCTGAAGATTCAACACTGGACTCATATTTGATCATTTAAATGAAAAGAGCCTGCAGGTTGCTCCACTATTTCCCCCTCTCACGAAAAAAAAGTGTGTGTGTGTGCGCGTGCGTGCGCACACACACACAACTATTGAAGAGATGGACTGAAATATGTGGAAAGTCTCTTCCTGCACTTTACATCTGGGGAGGCATCAAGAGGCCTCTCAGTCTTTGGAGACTATCCTGCATGCTGGGGGGACACAATTCTGAACCACCTCAAATTCTGCAACCAAAATCCTCACATTTTGCATTCAGAATACATGACTGAAATCTGGACAGTCTGCATAGATTTCTTTAACCACACTCATTTCATTTATCCCTGTTGCAGAATCTGAGTGCTTTTAAGAGACTGGAAGCTCTTTGTGTGTGGGTCAGACATTATTATGTTGCTAGACCTAGTCCCAAATCCAAGTTCTCATGAATATTTTGCTACAAAAATCAGAAAGAGTATTTTGTAAAATGTGCTTCATGTAATATGAGATAATAAAGTACAGCAATTTTAATCAAAATCTGAGAGGTAGTTAATCTGAGTAGTTAGTTAATATTATTTTTTAAATTACGGTGATCCATTGCTGAACAACCCTATTGAAGAAGATAACAGTAGTTACCCAATCCTCATTTCTGGTTGTAAAGGGGCGCCCATATAAGTTCAAACGTATTCCTATTTCTGTAAATTACATCGAGTGCTTCTCATGCTATTAGCCTGTGGTATTTGTGCCACCTGGGGAACCTCACTTTTGTGTACCTGGCCTGATTGACATGGGGCAGCTTTCTATTTTCCTGTAAAAGCACACAGGAATTCTGGGAGAATTCAAAATCGCTCTGCCTCCAACATGGCTCCTTCTGGTTTTGTTCTTTGGTGGTTCACTGATCCTCAGCACTGGAGAAACCCCAACAACACAAAAAGCCATTTCCTTGTATAAAGATTTTAATCATTTAAAGACACTCCTTAATGTAACAGGGCAAGACATCCAGTATTTCATCCAATATAATTCTGTCTCCCCCTCCATCTATTAATCTCTCTCCCCCTCCATCTATTAATCTATAAGCTATTATTTCAGGTTCAAAATACAATAAAGCAAACACCCTCATCCGTCACTTCACAGAAATAAGGTTATTCAAAAGCTACCTTGGTGTTTTTATCCCTTTTCTTGAATGTACATTTTACCCCACCAAGCACAACTAACGCAAAGTGTGCAAGGCAAGGCAAGGAATCCAACAGCCTTATCCTTTTGATCAGCCTTTCTCAACCTTGGGTCCCCAGATGTTGTTGAACTACAACTCCCATCATCCCTAGCTAGCAAGGCCAGAGCTCAGGGATGATTGGAGTTATAGTCCAACAACATCTGGGGACCCAAGTTTGAGAAACACTGCTTTAGACTGTCCAGTTTGATCAACAGAATAATAGCGCTTTTCCCAAAGAGGGAAGGTGATTCCACTCCTTCAGCACTGACCAATAAAATCTCATCATCCCAGGCCACTTTTGCAACAGTGTTATCCATCAGTTTTAGGGCTGTGTAAAGCCTCAACTCTCCAACAGACATTGCAATGCATTTTCCATTTGGTATATTAACCCCACACCTAGAAAGTGATATTTTTTTCAAGCAGAGTCCTTCAATGGAGGAAGTGTTGGCTTTCTTCTATAATTGCTTCTCATTTAGGTCAAGCAGCATTCATTCTTCAAGGTCAACGAGAAGCATTTTAGCTTTGTATTAAGCTGAATTCTCCTCCAGCAATTATCGGTATTACATTTGCATCTCTCCATTCTTCTGTGGAGCTCCAGGTGACGCATATGGTTTCTCCCTCTTTCATCCTCACCGGTGTGAAGTAGGTGAGGCTGAGAGATGGGGAAGGGTTGCAACTCAGCAGTGGACCATTTTTCTTGCATGCAGAACAAGAGTGCCAACTTGAATAAAAGATTGGACGGGCCCAGGTAAGCCCCACCTAATTGATCACAAGATGTGGCACACACACACCATTTGAATGCTAAAGCCCATCAACTTTGGGGACCCTGGTCCCCTCGAATATTTTATGGGAGGGGCGAAGGGGCCTCAACCCCTAGGAGTTGGTTCCTATGATGCAGAAGGTCCCATGTTCAGTTTCTGGCATCTCCCGGCAGGTCTGAGGGGGACTTCTCTTTGAAACCCTAGAGAGCCACTGCCTGTCAGTGTAATAGTAAGCTAGGTGGACTTTGAGTCTGTAAAAAGCAACTACCTATGTTCTTCTAGCAATCAATTCAAGACCACTTAGCCACTTTTGTGGCCACTTGGGGATCTGAATCCAGCAGGTTTCCCTGGTGTAAGTCCACCGCAACAGGCTAGTTCAATGATGATGCTACAAAGCACAGTAGCTCTTCCTTCTTCATCCTCTTCTATGTGAAATTGCCACCAATATGCCTCCATGCTGGTTTCAAGGACAGAGGTGGGAGGCTGTACTGAGGGAGGTAGTCAAAGAGTAGATAAGGCTTTGAGAACATCATTGGATCTGTGCGCAGCAGGGCACAGGGCATCATGTCTGGTAACCAAGAAGAGGAGGAATGCTCTTGGATTGATGAGTACTGCCATGCATGGGGGCCTATGTCACAACGGCTGCATGGCACTCGGCAGAGATCCTGTCATAAGACAGATAGAAAGAGAATCTTAGGCGCACTAATGCAGGCTTTTAGCCGGGTGCAATTTATGAGCAACACACGACTTGCCTTATCAATTCCCTTCAGTGTTTAGCAATAAAAAAGCAACAAAGTTTCAGAGAGTACCTCTAAATGGAGTCCTTAAAATATAGTGACAGGCAATCAGTAAGGGAGAAAAGAAATCATTTTGTTCCAGTGATTGCGAGGGTTTGTGTGGGCGGAGGAAGGGACAGAAATATTGTTTGCCAACCAAATAACTCTTTCAGGCTGCAGCCCTGTACAGGAGCTCAGTGGGACTTACTTCTGAGTAGACAATAATAGAATTGTGCTGTTCTAGCCTTTGCAGAACATGTAAATCCAGGGTTTAGAACGTGTTGGGATTAGAATAGAAAGAGCAGTTGTGTAGAGATGAAGTTTTGAAGTAATCAAAACCATGGTTTGCAAACACAGCTCAGACTATTGTTTCAGTTTCTGGTTTCTATTAGCCATGGTCTGCAGACATTAAACTCTGAGCTCCATAGAGATGGGGTTGGAGGGTGGAGAAAGGAATGTATTTTTTTGAGGTTTGTAGGCCAGAATGGATAACAAGGTCTGAGTTTATGGTATTTTAGTGCTGCTTGCTAAAACATGTGCTAGATTCTTGGATGCCTCTCTGTGCAAGGCTATTACTGTTAAGCCTATTTGTGCTTTTACAAAAACACCCACAAAGGCTATGCAAAACTATGACAAGTAGTGCCTAACCCAAAATTGTTAATCAGAAGCATTTCAGGGTGTTTATTACCTGCTTCTTCAAGGTTCAGTATTTGTTCTTAATTAGTACAATTTATATGTACAAAAAGTCTCACTTTAACAAGGCTGGTCCTCCCTTTACAGATGGTCATTTATACTCACTACTGTCTCTGCCTTTGGAGCTGGGATAAAATCAACCTCAGTTAGATGCTGAAGACCACAAAAATTGCCAAATCTTTCATGCTTCCTCCACTTTGCCCGCTGATTCTGAAACCAGATCTATGTGTGGGGGAAGAGAAAAAATGAAATCAACCAAAAATATATTAGAAGAAATAAATGTGCCCACAACTGAGAATTGTTTATGGTAAAATATAGGAACGAAATGGATTTTAATTTGAACACCTGTAGTCACCATGGTGGCTCTCCCCATTGAAAGTGATATCTGTTAAAAAACTTAACATGAAAAGGGAATGGGCAACCTATAAAGAGCTGTTAACTGAAGTTGAAAATCAACTGAAACAGAAAAAAAATTGATGATAAAAGTGCATATTAATGGACTGGTTACAATATCACTAACTAAGTGATATATTTAGGAATGACAAGGGGATGGATTTCAAGGTTCAAAAAAGATCTACTGGAAAACAATGATAAATTATTATCAAAAATGTAGAAACTACTGTTAGAATGGGATACTAAGGATGAATAAGTCAAATTAGTAATGATACACTGGGCAAAAGATATTGGGTATAATATACAACTTAAACCATGGGAAAAGTTGTGGAAGGAGGAGTTAAAATTCACGGGTTGTTGTACGCTGAAATAAAACTATATGAAAATGATGTACCGTTGGTATTTGACTCCTATAAGACTAGCAAAATTGTATAAAAAACACTTCCAACTTATGCTGGAAGTGTAAGGGAAAAGAAGGCACATGTGGTGGACATGCAAAATAGCAAAAGAATTCTGGGAAATGATATATATTGAATTGAAAAAAAAATGTTTAAGACAACCTTTGTCAAAAAACCAGAAGCTTTCTTATTGGGAATAATAGGAGATGAAATACCAAAGGACTTGAAAAGACTGTTTATGTATGCGATGACAGCCACAAGAATGCTTTTCGCCCAGAAATGGAAGGAAGAGAAAGTCCCAACCAAGAAGAATGGATAAGCAAGATGATGGACTATGCTGAAATGACAAAAATGACTATGAAGATCGGACACCAAGATGATTGTTATAACACTTACAATGTAATAAGACCAAAGTTAAAAATGGATACAAAAACGGATCTGAAAAATATGATTAGATGCAATAGACAGAACAGATAAATATTGGAAATGGGGGTGGGGGGAAGTCCAGGGATTCAAGTAATCTCAGATGCACAAAAATTGAAAATCATTTAAATGTATAAGAACATTGTTAAAAAACAAAATATTTTAAAAGGAAAGAAATTAATTTGAACACCTGTGGAATTACAAATGGTGAAGACTGCTGGAAGGACTCGTGAGGAACCCAAATTTAGGTGGATTTGTAGCTGGTTGATTGACTAGCTGAGATTTCTGCATTGTAGGTGGTTGGGGTAGATGATCTTCGAGGTCCCTTCCAACTCTACAATTTATTTATTCTATGATTCTGTGACATCTTATGAAAATTCAACCCTGCAGATTCACTGAGACCAAGATGCAAATAACATTTTTGAGGTTTCATTCTTTTGATTGGCAATGAGCTGAGAATAAGTGTAGACTTCTTGACAATGAATATATGCACATGATATTCACATCTGAAGGCTCTCTATCCCCCCCCCCCACAAACTATGAAACCCTTGTGTAGGGGGGGGGGAGCCTTGCCTGTGAAATGGCTCTTAGATATGATCATTTAAACAAGATGGAGAGATGTGTCTTCTCATCTAATCTAAGAATTTAAATTCAAAAACAAGTTTCGCTCTTGCTTTGTTGGGGGCTGCGTTGAAGAACTGCCTTGGGAAAATTGGGTTTGGAGTAAGCAATGAACTGTTTGCTGATTTTTACGTGCCATTCTGATAGTGAGCCAAGGTGGGTTTGTTTATCTCTACCTGAAAGTGGGACATGCTGGGGCTACTCTTTACCTTTTATCAAGCACATGGCTTTGCAACTGAATACAAGCTCAAATATAATGAATTCAGCTACAAATGCAGGGCACTGGAGATTGTTTACTGGGAAATCATTTTTAAAAGTTATTTCTCAATAAAACTCACATGGTGATGAGAACAGGGCTTTGCCACTAAAAAGAAGAATCCCGACACAAATGTTTATGGTGCGCAGGTTATAGTCATTAAAATATAACAATCTAGCGTTTCTCAAAGTGAGCAGTCCCACGCACTGGAGGGTGCTAGGATTATCTGGGGGGCACTAAGAGGCAAGGGGGGGGATGCTGCTGGAGGTGTCAATTGATTTTCAAACTTTGAAAAGCTGGTATCACTGGCTCATCCATTTTGTTGAATTACTTAAATAGTTTTGATTGGATTTTGAATAAATACGCAATGAATAGTTACTGTTGTGAATTTTATGGTGTTATTACCTTCCTTAGTCGGTCATGCAAACCACTTTTCTGAATAATGCTTTTTATAGGGGGCACTGGGAGTGAATTGATAGAACCAAGGGGGTGGTGGGAACCACTGATTTAGAGGATCTGAGAACCAACCTAATTAAAACAGATTGCCCGTTCCAATATATCCAGGCACGTGGATTGTAATGAATGGGAGGATTCCATCCTACCCATTTCCTGAGCATATTTACAGCCACACACTTTAGCTTGCTTCAGGCAGCAAAATGTATTGGACCGACCCTGCATCAGAGGGACAAATAATTTACCTGGATCCTGGCTTCTGGAAGATTGATCTTTGCTGCTAGCTGGTTGCGGATGTTAACATCTGGGTAGTGTGTCATGTGGAAGATCCTCTCTAGCTCTTGAAGCTGCTCTGCTGTGAATGTTGTCCTGATCCTTCGTTTCCCTTTCTTTTCGTCTGTACAAACAGAGGAATAGGTATTTTAGGGGATTATCTTTATAAGACAGGGAAGTGTTTGAAGTTGATCTAGGGGGCAGCGACGGAGGAAGCCACTCGGGTGCCTGGGGTGGCACAAGTCACCCATAGAGGCAGGGCACACCGCGGGGCCTTCAGAGTTTGCCTGCCTCCTCCCATTCAGTCGCCCTACAGCTGAGGGGGAGGCAGCTGGTGGACCATTTGGGCAGTGCAGAGCCTGTGCGCACCCAAGCCGCCGCATCTCTTGCTAGGAGAGATGGATGGCTCAGGTATTTTGTCAACCTCGTCAGTGGTGACACCCAGGGTGGCCCGCACCCACTGCACCCCCCTTCCTCCGCTCCTGCTAGGGGGGCACCCTTCTCTGGAAAAGCAACAAACCACTAAATTCTGATTAAGGGGGGGGAAGTGTATGGTTGGTTTCCTTTCTGAGAGGAGAGGGATTTATCCAATTATAGCCCCCCATCATACAGTTGTCCAGCACAAAAGACCCAGGATGTATCTTCCTATAATTTGGCAAACCTTACACCTCCTTGAGGGGCTACTGTGCATACAAATTTTAACCCCTTCTGTCAAAAGGATATTGAATTTCCAGTAGTGGAGGGGTGGGGAACAAAGAAGACCTGAGTCTTCTTAAGCTTAGAGATGTTTATTACACACTTGAAAAGCTGCTCCCAAGCAAAACCAGGCTGATTTACACATTGTCACGGCCACCCAGGACGGGTCCCAGCTCACAAGAGACCTCACTCCGTTGCAGTTTATTTACAGGAAAAGTTTATTGAAGATTTCTGCTTCTCGTACAGTTCAGCATCGTGGCCGTACGTCTGTCACGTTAGACCGCTGAAGTCCCCTCTGACTCCTCCCCTCTTCCACACCAACTTAATAGCCTGGCTCTAGACCACCTCTTCCTCTCCTTTCTTTTCCGCAGGGTCTTCCTGCCCCCCTGGGTTCCCTCTCTCCGTGACTCGCCTGAGGCTGAATCCTCTGCCGCCTCTTCCCCCCTCCTTCTGGCTTTAGGGCCGGGCTCCTCCCCTGAGCTCTCTCCACTTCCGCGCGCCTCTACGTTTGAACTTGGCGCGCGTACGTTGCTGCTGACCTTTCTTTCGACCGCTACACCACCCCTTGTTCTGCTCTCCACCCTTTCCGGCTGAACACCTTGCTCCAACCCCCTTTCTCTGTTCTCTCCTAATCCTGCTCCCTCCGAGAGGCTGACGACTCCACCCCCTTTACTCCGTTCCGGCTGAGACGCCTCTTGCTGCGTCTGTCTTCCACTGGGCTCCTCTCCGCTTCTCCCTTCTCCTCCCTTTTGCTTGATTAAGGTAACCCCCTTTTGAGAATCCTCTGACTCGCTGCTCAGACTCGTGGATTCCCTCAGAATTCCGTCATCTTCTTCCTCATCCTTCTGCCCCTCCTCCCACTCGCTCTCCGTCTCCTCTGTCATCTCCTCCTCTCTCCCAGAAACCCTGACATCCATCCCCCCCTCGAAGCCCCCCCTTCCCCCCTCCCGCTCGCCGGGTGCAGGTTGAGGAAAACGTGGTTCTTCCGGGGTCGGTTCAGGATACAAGTTGTCCACTTCAACGTTCTCCTCTGTCATCTCCGTATATGTGTGTTCGAATTCGGGTTCCCCACCCACAGACCTCACAGTCTCTTCCTCCATCACTGCTTCTCCTGGCGCTGCCTGCCAAGGACCTACCATCCATCTCTGACTCCATGCCTCCCTTGGCTGATCCACCCACCAACAAGGGCCTGTCTCCTCCCCCCCCAGTCTCGGATCCCTGGTCGGGCTTGTTTCGGGCGTATGGCCCTCGGGTGAGGAGAAACCCTCGAACGTGCTGTCTGACAAAGTGGGCGTGAAAAGCCAATCATCAAAATACTCCTCGGGCATGGGCTTGTGCGGAAAAAGCGCATGGAACTCCTCCTTCAACAGGGGTTCGTCCAACGCGTAACCCGGCACCCAGCTATTGGCAGAGGCCGGAGTGCCTTCCCTGGCTAGAAAATATTCAACTCCCTCCTCCCCCCATCTCGAGTCCAGTATCTCTGTGACCTCGTTAAGAGGTTCTGGTCTTGGCGATTCCCCCCCCTCAGGCGCCCTCCTACGTGGCTCTGGGAGTGCTCCTGACTCTTGAAACCTGTGTGGGGTTTTGTAGGGAGTGAGCACCGACCTATGAAAGACCGGGTGCACCCTGGAACCCTCCGGAAGGGCTAGACGAAAAGCCACCGGATTGATCTTAGCCTCAACTTGATATGGCCCTAGCTGCCTGTGTCCTAACTTCTTCTTGGCCAATGACCTGGCCGGCATCGCGTGGGCTGCTAACCACACCCAGTCCCCAATCTGGATGTCCTCTCCCGCCCTCCTGTGCTTATCGGCCTGCACCTTATACGCCTGTTTTGCCAGCTCCAAATGTCTCCGCAGCTCCTCGTGCACCTCTTGCAACTCCGCTGCAAACTGGTCGGCATCTTGAGGCCCCCCCCCTCCTGGTGCCGCAAATCTCGGGAAGGTTCTGGGATGACGGCCATTGTTCGCGAAGAAAGGCGTCACCCCGGTGGATGCGTGTTTCGTGTTGTTGTAGGCGAATTCAGCCATCGGCAGATAGTCCACCCACGCCGCAGGTCTCTGGTTGGCGTAGCACCGCAGGTACTGCTGCATGATCGCGTTGACCCTCTCCGCTTGACCGTTGGTTTGTGGATGTCTCGCCGATGTCAGGTTGATTTTGACGTGCAAGATGCCCAGAAGCTTTCGCCAGAAAGTGGAAACAAACTGGCGCCCCCTGTCGGACAAGACGGACTGCGGAAGTCCATGCACTCTGAAGACGTGATCGATGAAGAGCTTTGCGGTCTGTTCTGCCGTCGCCACCTTGGCACAAGGGATGAAATGCGCCATCTTGGTGAACAAGTCCACCACCACTAACACCGCCGTCTTACCTCTGGAGCTGGGCAGGTCCGTAACAAAGTCCAACGCTACCCTCTCCCACGGTTGCTGCGGTGTCTCCAGCGGTTCTAGCAATCCCGCCTGCTTCTGGTGCACTGGTTTGGACCTCTGGCAGATATCACACCTGGCGACGTAGTCCGCCACCTCTCCTCTCATCTGGGGCCACCAAAAGTCTCTAGCCACCAACTCCATCGTCTTCTCTTTGCCGAAATGGCCTGCACTAGGGGCGTCATGCAATTGTTGCAGAACCTTGGCTCGAAGATCGTCGGTGGGCACGTAAAGGGCACCCTTACGAGTCAAAAGTCCATCTTGCAATTGGAACTCATCGTTGTCTCGCGACCCTCCGCGTAGCTCCTCCATCTTGGACTGTGCAAACTGATCCCTTTGCAACGCGCGTCGCACCGCGTCCAGGTCGACTGCGATGGTAGCGCACGTCCACGCCTGCGGTGCGAAAATGTGCTTTGCTGCGATTGGAGCTGCTTCCTCCAAGTATTGCGGCTTTCGGGACAGCGCGTCTGCAATAACATTGGAGTCTCCTGGGATGTATTCTATTTTGAAGTCGAAATCCGCAAAGAACTCCGCCCAGCGCATGTGTCGCTGGGTCTGTAACTTAGCCGTCCGCCAATACTCTAAGTTCTTGTGATCCGTGCGGACTTGCACCGTGTGCTTGGCTCCTATTAAGAAGTGTCGCCACGCTTTGAAAGCTGCATGAATGGCCAACAACTCCCTGTCCCATATGGTATAATTGCGCTCCGTCTTGCTGAGCTTCCGGGAGTAGAACGCACCCGGTCTCCAGTTGCCTTGTGAATCCTCTTGCAAAAGAACGGCCCCAACCGCTCTGTCTGACGCATCGGTCTCTACCCGCATGGGTCTGCCGGGATTCACGTGGAGCAGCTGCTCTTCGGAGGCGAAAAGACCTTTAAGCGTCCGGAAGGACCGCTCCGCTTGTTCGGTCCAGACGAACTTCTTCTTCTTGGAACTGAGGGTGTCAGTGATAGCCGCCGTCGCGTTCGCAAAACCTTTAATAAACTTGCGGTAAAAATTGGCAAAGCCGATGAACCTCTGGACCTCTTTCCGATTTCGAGGGCTTTTCCAGTCCAACAGCGCTTGAACCTTAGCCCTGTCCATGGCCAGTCCCTCGTCGGACAACTTGTAGCCAAGGAAATCAACCTCTCTGACATCAAACTGGCATTTTTCCAACTTGGCGTACAGCCTGTGGTCCTTCAGCCTCTGCAGGACCTCCCTCACGTCCTTATCGTGATCCTCCGGCGATTCCGAGAAAATCAGGATATCGTCGAGAAAGCAGACACACTTCTTGTAGAGGAGACCTGCTAGCACGTGGTGCATAAATGCTTGAAAAACGTGGCTGCCATTTTGGAGACCGAAAGGCATGACTCTGTATTCGTATGTGCCCAGAGGGGTGAACATGGCGGTCTTCCACTCATCTCCTTTCCGGATGCGGATGAGATTGTAAGCTCCACGTAGGTCCAGCTTGGTGAAAATCTTGCCCCTCCTGACGGTCGCTAAAAGGTCGTCAATCTTGGGCATGGGGAAAGCTTTGGGCTTAGTCAAGCTGTTTATGAACCTGTAATCCACTATAAGCCTTTTTTGGGGCGTGTTTTTCTTCTTCACAAAGAACACAGGGCTGCCACCCGCTGCTTTAGATTCCTGGATGAAACCTCGCTTGAGGTTATGGTCTATGAACTCCCGAAGCTCTTGCATCTCGTCTTCCGACATGGAGTACAGCTTGGCAGCAGGCAGTTGCGCCCCTGGCACTAAATCAATCGCGCAGTCGTAAGGTCTGTGAGGCGGCAACTTGTCAGCTTCCTTCTCACAGAAAACCTCCAAGAAGTCCTGGTACTTGTGAGGCACTGTTTGCACCATACCCAGATGCAACTGCTGCTCGGCTTCTCCTCCCTGATCGGTCTGAAAGCAATGCTGAGCACAATACGATGAACAAAAGGTGATCTGCCGCTGGTACCACGCAACCGCGGGACTGTGCCTCTCCAGCCAACTCATGCCTAACACGATGGGTGTGTCCGATAAGTGGGTGACATTGAAACTAATAAGTTCTCGATGGTTGCCAATCTGCATCATCATGGGAGGGGTTTGCTGCACCACTTGCCCCCCCAGCAACTTCCTGCCGTCTACCGTGACCACGTTTAGAGGCGTCGTTGCAGGCAGGAGCGCCATGTTGTGCTGCTTAACGAACTGCAGTCCCACGAAGTCGGCGTTGCTTCCCGAATCGATCGTTATTGGAACCTCGAGGAGTCTCCCATCAGGCAACTGGAGTGTTGCTGTGAGCAGAACTGCCGGTCTGGGAGGCAAAGGGTCCACGCTCTGCAGTGATGCTGGGGGCTTGTCTACAGATCCGCCTGGCTGAGCCCCAGTAGCTCTGCTTCCAGCCAGGCACTGTCGTTTCCCTGAAGCTGCTCCCCTGGTTGCACCTCTGCTGTTACAGTTGCCAGTGCTGCAGTGTGCTTCTGGAGCCTCTGGGGGCACTCTTTCGCCATATGGTGCGCACTGTCACAGATGTAACACTTCCTGGTTCCTCTAGGAGGCTTCGCTTTGGCTGCACCAGGGACAGGGCTCTGGGATGGCTTCTGAGCCCTAGCACCACCAATCTCCATTGGCTCCTCGCTGTCCTTCCCCATTGGCGAGGGGTGCGCACGGCTGAAATCCCTGTGCACAAAAGGGAGAGTCCTCGCTTGCGCACGCGCTTGGGGCCCGTCCTCCTCGTGCCACGGACGTCCCTCATGTCGAATTCCAATAGCTAAAGCCCGTTGCACCACGTCTTCTAGGGTCTGGGGTCTGTCCCCCCTAGCGATCTCATCCTTGATGGGGGGGCTCAATCCCTCCCAAAAAAGATCTCTGACCGGCTTACTGTCCTTTGGCCAATCTAAGGCGGTGAGCAATGCAAAAAATTTAGAGTGGTATTGGCGCACAGTCGCTTTCCCCTGCCTCAGCCCGTGCATTTGACGGCGCGCAATGTCCACATCCACAGAGGATTGAAAACAAGAATCCATCGCTTTGATGAACGCAGTTGAATTGCGACGGGCCGGTCCATCTTCGCGCCACAGATTGCGTAGCCAAGCCCTGGCCTCCCCATGCAGGTGCGAAACAATGAACCCCACTTTCTCCTCCTCATCTTTAAAATCGTGACGGAGTAAATGCAGTGCATATACGACGTCCGCTCTGAAATTGGGATAGTCTTGCAAGTTGCCATTAAAATGCGGAACCAGGGCACCCCCCCTCCGTCCAAGCGCAATGCCCTCCGCTCTGGAACCTGGGGCCCCCGCCCTGTCCGCGTGTTCCCACCTTGCCTGCAAATCCTGGCACGTCTTCTCCAAGTCGTCATTCTTCTTCTGCGAAGCAATGACTGCCGATGTGAGAGCGGTAACCTGATCCCGCAGTGCAACCAGCTGCTCCTCAGCGCTCATGGCTGCTCCCGTTCGTGAGCTTCGCAAAAAAAATTTTTTGCTTTATGAGAGGGGACTTACTGTCACGGCCACCCAGGACGGGTCCCAGCTCACAAGAGACCTCACTCCGTTGCAGTTTATTTACAGGAAAAGTTTATTGAAGATTTCTGCTTCTCGTACAGTTCAGCATCGTGGCCGTACGTCTGTCACGTTAGACCGCTGAAGTCCCCTCTGACTCCTCCCCTCTTCCACACCAACTTAATAGCCTGGCTCTAGACCACCTCTTCCTCTCCTTTCTTTTCCGCAGGGTCTTCCTGCCCCCCAGGGTTCCCTCTCTCCGTGACTCGCCTGAGGCTGAATCCTCTGCCGCCTCTTCCCCCCTCCTTCTGGCTTTAGGGCCGGGCTCCTCCCCTGAGCTCTCTCCACTTCCGCGCGCCTCTACGTTTGAACTTGGCGCGCGTACGTTGCTGCTGACCTTTCTTTCGACCGCTACACCACCCCTTGTTCTGCTCTCCACCCTTTCCGGCTGAACACCTTGCTCCAACCCCCTTTCTCTGTTCTCTCCTAATCCTGCTCCCTCCGAGAGGCTGACGACTCCACCCCCTTTACTCCGTTCCGGCTGAGACGCCTCTTGCTGCGTCTGTCTTCCACTGGGCTCCTCTCCGCTTCTCCCTTCTCCTCCCTTTTGCTTGATTAAGGTAACCCCCTTTTGAGAATCCTCTGACTCGCTGCTCAGACTCGTGGATTCCCTCAGAATTCCGTCATCTTCTTCCTCATCCTTCTGCCCCTCCTCCCACTCGCTCTCCGTCTCCTCTGTCATCTCCTCCTCTCTCCCAGAAACCCTGACACACATGATCAAATCAAGCCACGTCTTGTGGCTATTACACAATTCTACCAAGCACATCTCATTGCTTTTTTTTTGAAAGATTAAACACATACGCATCTCAAGTAATTCATGTGTCACAACAAATCACAACAGGCTACTGAGGATGGCTAGGCTGAGATATAAAGCCTTGTTTGCAAGTGCTATATGTGAAGGCTTGATTGGGACCAAGTCTACAGCTCCTGTCCATATTGCCCTTTCCACCAACTCTGCCCCTAACAAGGGGGCACTGAGTATAGATGCCTGCAAAGTGGCATCTAATAATGAGCAGTTGCCCACATGTAGGTGGTCAGTCACAGTCTCAACCACATATTAGGCACACTTTTATCACCTATTATGTTTAGCCTCAGTCATCTTATTACTAAACAACACAATCTTATAGCTGTAGCATTACAGCCAGTAGCACATGGTTGGTGGGGGTAACGCTGAAGGGAATATATTCTGAGACGACAATCTTGCAAGCTCAGTTTTCAGTGTGGCTGCAAGTTAGGTAGAAATATAAGCATCCATTGTAACGAATACTGTCATCACAGGCTCATTTCAGAAGGAAGGGTCAGATTGATTGATTGATTGAATGAAGCTTATGTACCAGAAAGTTCCGTCTCAAACCCTTGGACCTTTAAGTAGCGTATCAAAATACAACTCATTAGATGCATCTCTTGAAGTTGCCTCAAGGAGCAAGTGCCAGTCACACTAAGTCTTGTGGACACTATGAGGGCAGTGATCAGAGATAAGCTAACATTTCCTTGGATGTGCATTAAATACAGGAGTCCTGTAAGCTCCAATCTTGTTGAAACAAGTTGTTTCAAAAGAAAGTTCTGTTCAGTTTTTAACAAAAATCTATATGGGCTAGAAACTATAGGGGTCAAGAATGTTTTGCCACTTGAGGCAAAGCAGAAAATGGCACTCTTGCCTGCTCCTCTGCCCCCACTGCTGCTGCCTGAGGTGACTGGAGGCAGCCCAGGAAGGCCAGGACATGCTGGAGGTGGTGGGAGACAAGTGAAGGAGGCGGTGACTGGTATGCTGCTGCCCCCCAGATCTGCCACCCCTCCCAGCTGTCCCCAACCTGAGGTATTCATTCTGATTTGCCTGTATGGTGTTTATAGGTTTCTCCATCAATCAGTCATTTATGCCACATTTTAAAAAATGTGTTAACCCACCACTTTCCTAATCACAAAAGTATTTTTTTATAAAGTAGATCTGATTCACCAGAGTGCTTTGATCTACTTCAGTTGCACAAACCTACATTTCCAGCATGAAGCTGAAGATTTCCCACAGAATACTGGCAGTGGCCATTGTCTGGAGAACAGATTGGCCCTTGAGAGTACATATGTTCACCACCTTGGGTGTCCTACTGCAGATGACCCTAACAGCGGTTCTCAACTTGTGGGTCCCCAGATGTTGTTGGACTACAACTCCCATCTTCCATAGTTAGCGAGGTCAGAGCTCAGGGATGGTGGGAGTTGTAGTCCAACATCATCTGGGGACCCACAGGTTGAGAACTGCTGCTCTAAAAGAACACTGTTGTTGATATTAAGGTAATCTAGGTCTTGCTGCTTCCTGCACTTGGTGTGACAAGCTGTTTACTGATGCGTTGCATATGGACAACAACACACACAGTTTTTGAGTGCCAGTCCTGTTGAGAGCATTTTTTTTCAAAGCTGGAACTCACCAAATTAAAAGAATAAAATAACCTGAGGTCAGCTGTGGACCAACAGAGTCTGAGTAGACTGGCTTTGATTTCAGCTCCAAATGAAATTGCTGCTGATATAGTTACAGTCAGCTAATCAAGAACTCGCCAGTAGGAAAGTGAGATGGTGCATTTTTGATTAAACTTAATAATTCTGTTTATGTTTCAGAGAGAGAGAGAGAGAGAGAGAGAGAGAGAGAGAGAGAGAGAGAGAGATAGATTTGGGTGTGGGAAGAGGAAGGGGAAGAAAGAAGTGGCACGTCTGTGTTAGCATTCACCCCCACAAGGTGAAATTTTCTCTGACTGCAGCTCCGAATATTTGTAAGTGCCTTTGGGATTTCAACTTCGGAGATCCCACAGCAAACAACAGCGCTCAAAATTACAGTCTAATAAAGAATGTGGGAGGAAGATATAAGGCTAGAGAATGTTGAGCGTAACGCCAGATTTACAAATTTGGCTCCAGAATCCCTGGGGAAATAAGACACCATTTCTTTTTTGAAATGTTTCCATATGCAAAAGCTTGGGATGTTCAAATGCATTTTTTAAAAGCTGCAGGGAAGTCATTCAGAATAAAAGCTTAAGTGGTTTAGGAGTGCAGTTCCTTTTTCTGAATGTAGATCCTGAAACCTCTAGCAAAAGTCCCCATGCTTTCATGGAACAAAGAGCAACCTTAGCATGCTGTAGTATTTCAAATAGGCTCATCAGTTCCACACAGATCTTTGGCTGCAGACAGACTGGTATGAAACAAAGTGGTCCCTAAGGTATTTCAGGGTATTTCAGGCCTAGAGACCTCCAGGTCTCTTGGGTCTCTCTCCAGGTCACAATCCTCACTGGTCCTGCTCCATGTCCCTCTCAATTGCTGTTGCTCATTTGCAATGTGTCCTTGAACTGTAATGATGCTTCTTGCTTGCCTAGATAGATGCATGTGTGCAAACCTCTGACTTTTGCATGGCTAGAATATAGTCTACTGTATAGAGGGAAAAGTAACACCCATTTATCTGCTGTCTTTTATCACTGGTCTTCTCTACCACAGGAAGTCTACCATGGCCCTTAGCTTAGAAAAAGGTCCCCCACTTCTGCCCTGCTATGAGTTATCATATATCTATATGGTGTTGCTGATGGTGAGGCCAGTTTTGGTGCTGTCTGCGATGGTGAAGATGACATCAGCTTTGCTTCTTCAAAAAGATGATCCTAATCATGGCCACTGGTGTCTGAATGGTGTGGCAAGGCTTTTTAAAGTGTTGGCCCTTCCGTGAAAGTACAGGTCAGCCAGTTCATTAAAAATATAAAAAAATGATGTAACCATGCTGTGCTTCAGTGAAGCAAACCAAATTTGCTTGTATACATAAGGAGATATGTCTGCTCTGGGGCTTCTCCTCCAAGCTAAAGAGCTTGCTTTCCAATTTAAGAAAGCATGTGGAGAGACGACGAGGCGGGAGTATGGTGCTGTGGCTAATTTTTTTTATTAAAGGAGCTTCTCACCCCTTATTAAAAGGGACTAGTGTAGTCAGGGAGAATGGTTCTAATTGGGTACATACAAATTGCTCAGGGTACAGCCTTCTGCTACTGAAGCATAGCATTTAGCATCCTGCTGCTATCTGTTGAGGCATTGCAAAAATAGAGCAGCAGGATGCTGGGACATTTAAAGGCTCCATTTCATTTCTTTCAGCTCAAAACTTTCAGACAAAAAGCTGCCTTTACCCAGACACCAATCATAGATTGCTTAATTATTGGAGAGGAGGGCTGGAACAGAGAGTAAGCAGAAGGCCCCAGGCACTAAGAGCAGAGAATCATTCAACAAAAACAAATGAAAACAAAAAAACATGAGAAGTGGGAATGGATATTGAGAAGGGTTGGGAGCTCTCTGTCTCTTTCTCCCTCCCTTCCCCAACTCCTCCCTTCCTCATGCAAAGCTATGAAATGCTCACCATGTTTTGTGAAAGTTCCTGTTCAGTGTGCTGAAACCAAATGCAGTGTGGAAGAAGATACCTTTGGAGGCCAAACACACACTGAATTCATTGCCAGCAAGGGTGTGCTGGCAACTGGTATGGTTGGAATGGATTTGCTTCTGGCAAATGTACAGCAACTCTCATCCTGGAAAGGATGGGGGCATTTGTAGAGAGGCTTCTGAGCTTCCCAGTATTTAATAGTTTTGCGTCCTGCCTCCTGCTCCAGACATGACCCCAGAGGTCAGAGGAAGAGAAGGACTTTTATTAAAGCAAAGTATGATATAGTTGCAACAGCAGCAAGAAAAGCTAATTCTGTCCCAGAGCACCTACAAACAGGACGGAGGAGTTAACCAAGCTAGGAACACAACCAGAATTCCAAAGTCCAAGGTTAGGCTAAGAAGTTCAAAACTATATGAGAGCAGTGAAGTTGTCCCAACCAGTTCTCACGGCAACCCAGCAAGCTTTATGGCGACACAAGGGAAAGGAATAGCAAGTTCCTCGCAACTTCCCCTCTCCTTTGGAGCAGTGTTGTGCACTGGGCCAAGTGGGAGAGGCCAATTGAATGGACAGGGATGAAAGTGACAAAGACTAATCCTAGTTGGGGATTTCCGCCCTGAACAAGGGAATCTTGCTCAAGGACTGCACCAAACTTGGGAGCTGTCCCTGGCTCTCCTGAGGATGCAAATATAGCCTTAGAATTCAGGGTTCAGGTCCATTTCACACATCAGATTGCAAAAAATGCATTTCTTTAAAAAATGCAGATTGTTGAGGAAATTGGACAAGCACTACTGAATACATGTGGCATGGGATGGAAATAGACTAATTCAACCTTCCCTAGTTGTTAGGGAGCAAGATTGGGGAAACGATATTGCTCTCATGCCCTGTTGGGAGCTTTGGGCTGTTGTAAGAAACAGAGGGTTGGACTAGGTGAGTCTTTAGTCTGATCCAGCAAGCCCCTTCTTGCATTTAACTAACAGCCTTGTGCCTTGTGCTTGGAAATTCCAAGAAACCAAACAATCAGTGCAGTGCCGAAATTTGTGGTTATTATCAGTACAGTTATGAGAAGTTCATTCCACCATATTGATTCAAGATGGCACCCAACTATATCCAAACATAGAAGAAAACCTGTTCCTTGATCTCAGCAAATGGTATGCAAAATTTGGTTAAAACCAGTGCAGTTTTGAAAAGTCAAGTCTGCTGTCTTGATCAAAATGGTAGCCAACATAAACCTGCTCTTTGATCTCAGATGAAAGCCTGCCCCTTGATCTCAGAAACCATCACACAAAATTTGGTTATCCATAGTGAACAGAAATAGCCCATACAGAGCTTGCCCAGGGCAGAAGTCTTGTGAAACTAAAGTTATAAACTAAAAGATAAAGCTGCTGGTCCCTGACAGGGGGGCCCTGGACAGTTTAGCCCCATGAGGCCTGGGGCTCAGTGTGCCCAGCGGCCCCACACCCTCTGCACAGACCTTTCCAAAATCTACAGCAGATGATACTTGTGTTTTTGAAATAGAATTATAGAATGAAGTTGGATTTATTATAGGTTTCTCTGTCAGACCATTTACAAGCTACCTGTTGCTATCTGTTGTTACTTGTACCTACAAAGCTCTACACATCAATCAGAGGCTCTTGCCTCTTTCAGATCTCTGTCTCAATCAGGTTTCCTGCTCCCTTTCCATTCCTGCAGTGTAATTTTGTCATTACTTCAGTATACCTGGCCTCTGCTCCTTACTGATATAAGATAAAACTCTTGTTAAAACAACAGATAAAAGGCATACCCTCAATTCTTAGCCAAGGAATAATAAAAAAAACACACACCAAGAAATCAAATCCTTGGCCTGCAATGACAAGTTCTTAGATCAGTTTGGGAAAAGACCAATAAAACCACAAAAGATGTTAGAGAGGAAATGGTCAACAATGTTATTAATTTGTAAAATAGTCCCATAACCCAGTATCTATTAGCAGAAGCCCTACAGCTGTGATCATAAGTTTACCGAACAGCCTTATAAAATGTGACCTGCATATGTGAAATCCCAGGAAATGCACACTGCTTGGGTTATAGAGGCTGATCTGAGGGGAATTGGCAAGTCAGAGAAAATGTAAGAAGAGTCCTGCTGCATCAGGCCAAGGCTGCATCTAGACAATTGTCCTGTTTTCACAGTGGACAACCAGAGCCTTATGGAAAGCCTACAAACAGGACTTGAGTACAGTCTAACTCAGTGGTAAGGTATTGGATAGGAGTCCGAGAGCCAAGCTAATCATTACAGTGTTACTTTTTAAAATTTATTTAATGTGCACTTAAAAAAATACAGCCACAGGTTCAGATTGCAGTTAGGTCTAGGGTGGCAAGGGCTGGGGAGGAATGTTGAATAGCAGCCATGTTGGGCAGTTAGGTTTGGGAAGGCAGGAGTTCAGGAGATAAAACTGAACTCTTTCCCTCCTTGCTGTGGTCCCAATGAAAATAACCCACCTCCTGCAAATCTCTCATTTTATCCAAATATAATACATTTCACCATAGTGGGGAAAACACCAGGTGACCAATGTGTGCCTGCTCAGTCTGCTGACCAGGTGTTGTTTACTGCGGATGGGTAACTTCAAAGTTCCTTTTTATGATTTCTTTAAATCAGACTTGAACTGGACAGCCCCTCAACAGAGGACACCTTCAAAAATAGAGGACTGTCCTCTGAAAAGTAGGTTGCATGACCACTCTGCAGCTCAGTGGTACAGCATATGTTTTACATGGAAAAAGCTCCAGGTTCAATCCCTGGTATCTCCAGGCAGGACAGACTCATGTCTCCGTTTCCTGATGACAATACTGAGCTAGACAGAGCAAGGGTCTAACTTGGTACAAGACAGCTCCATATGCCAGTTTCCAGCTTCTGATCAGATTGGAACCAGTGCTAACAATTTGTGTCTGGCTAGTGATAGATATTTTTACCACTGCCCTGCCTTGAGATAGTTTTCCTCAGGATGGAAATTCTGTAGATTCTGAACTACCCAGTAACGCTGCCACATTCACAAACTGAGGAAATAAGCCTAGAACCCCTACTTCCATGTGATGATAGGCCTGATGGACTTGAACAGGAGGCCTGCTAGACAAAAGGAAGAAGCGGTGACCCTAAATTGGCCTTCTCCAACCTGGTGACCTCCAGATGTTTTCAGCTACAACTCCCATCATCCCCAGTCAGCACTGTCCTAAGAAATCAGGGCTAAAAATGTACTCCGAAAAGCTCTTGCAATGGGTCCTAGTTTTCCATCTGACCCTTCTGACTGACAATACTAAGATCCCAGTCTCTTCAGCTCCTTTCTAGTCCCATATTTGCATAAGCTTTTAAAACACGAGTAGGAAAATGTTAACTTTCTCTGCACCCTTTAGAATATTCTCTTTGAGGAAAAAGGAAAGTGGAGCAGGTGAAACGCAGAATGTTGGGCTGGGGGAGGTCTTTGGAGCCAGGATGACATTTTACTTTGGTAAATGTAGCATTTGACTTCCAGAAATTGTGACATTTTAGCCTGGCGCAGGCTGAGAGAAATGTTACTAATCGGGAGAGAAATGGCTTTGAGGTTTGTTTCAAATTGCCTTGGCTTCAGCCTTTGCAGCAAGATGTAAGATAGGATGGTTGAATTCACTTCTGGAAGCCTTAGTTCAAAGTAATGACTGAAAAGTCAGACTGAAAGCCAGATGCAAATTTGGGAGCCTAGGAAAAAAAATGATACAATAGATCTTTTGTTACTGCAGTACTATTTGAAGAAGATTTCTGCTTCATGCAACTCTGCTGAAACTGCTCTCAGGCCATTAGCTGCAAAGGTGATGGTGGAAAGGAAATACACCAGTTAGCTCTGCTATGGAAGCGATGACTCCACATGTGGGAGAAGGCCCAGGCTTGACTGAATGAGATTTCCCCCTAATGCATTTTTGGACAGTTATTATTATATTTATTAAATCTGTATACTGCCCTAAACCCGCAGGTCTCAGGGCGGTCTACAGGGGGAATTCAATTCAGTCAGCATTTGAAGCCAAATCTATCAATTTCATACTTTCTGAAACAATTTGGGAAGCGAAATATAGCCATCATTTGAAATTCATGCTTATCCGAATTCTGCAATGTAGTTTTCCAACCTATTGGTCAACCAATGTTTACAAAAATGCTTATATTAGGAAAAAGTGCATAAAATATGAACACAGCACTGAAAAGAATGTACAAAGTGAATTACATGAGAAAAAGTCACACTAAAATTCCGATAATGTTCATGAGGATTTTATAATAAAAAACACACCAGAAATCGCTGCAGAAATGTGGAAAGCTGAAGTTAATATTAGACAAATGAGAAATTTAGAGAATGGAACTTGATAGCTCATTCCATCCCTACTTGGAAGTGTAGGAAATCCCTGATCTGCCTTAAGGCACCTTGTTAACTGCGCAGTGGCGTAGCGTGGGTTGTCAGCACCCGGGGCAAGGCAAGTAATTTGTGCCCACTAACCCGTGGATTTGCACCCCTAACTCCCAGATGTTGTGCCCGGTGCGGCCGGCCCCCCCTGCACCCCCCCATGCTACACCACTGTAACTGTGTGATCTGACTTGGAAGCACACTAACTTTCCCTGAATCAATCTGATTCACTTCATAATTTGGGCTGCATGGAATCAGCGAACACCCTTAATAAATGGTGGGAAATCGCAATTGTTGGTGGGTCTCCACCACAGTGGTGGACCTTGGGGTCTCGAATTTCAATGGCGCCCTATTCAAAGCCAAAATTTGGTGCCCCCTGCCTCTCTCTCTTCATTATAAATCATAGTTGTGGTGTCTCCTGAGGCATCTCCGAGGCTCTGCACTCCGTGGATCCGAACTGGTTGCATGCCCCTAAATCTGTTTCTGTCTGCTACATGCATAAACTGCGTAAAACAGATATTTCCTTTTGTTATAGGATATCATGTACGTGTTTTGTGCATGCCCTTTTTCTCAACACGGAAGTAAGTTTTTTTGCAGCAAAATCATCTCGTTTGGAAAAAACAGTTCTAGATTAATTTTGCCATAGATCATAGAAGGATTTGATGTTTAATGTTTTATTGTTTTTATATATGTTGGAAGCCACCCAGAAGTAAACATTCACAACACTAGAAATCACCTCAGGTCTTCCAGTCTTAGTTGCTAATTACAGTGTTTTCACACTGCACAGCCCTTCCTAAAGAATTAGCAGTTGCTTGTCTTCGTGTATGTTAGCACAGGGCCTTTTCACTTCCAAGCATCTCATCTTTTTGAAATCTCAGGCTGACAGTTTTGCAATTTTCATATGGAACAAAGTGGCTTGAAATTTCAAATTTCAATTCATTTCATAGGGTCGGGATGTGATGTCAGGACACCCCTCCCCCGCTCCATTCTTTCCCGTTTCATCTGCACTTGCACATATATTGTAGGGTTGCCAGATCAAATATTTAACAAAAAGACCAAAATTTTGGCTTCGTTGTACGAAGTTTGTCAAAGTTCTCAAGTACAAGGGATGTCATCAATGCATTTTCATGTTGGGAAAAGCTGCACCTGTTGAACCTCTGCCAAGCGCACTTCTGTTAAAGGTGCAACATCGCAGCAGCCCTAGCCAGGCCAACCTATTGCAGTGTTTTGCCGACTGGAGAACACATTTGAATTCCACCCCTCCATCATCTTGCCCAAAGGGTTATACGCTGGTATCATAAATAAAGTAATTTTGAATGCGAAGATATTAAGCATGATGATATTAAGTCATGAAATAAATTGTGGCTGGTGGCTGTCTTAAGCAATCAAACTTTGGAGTCATGCAAGGGCATAAGAGGATCAAGGGCATAAGAGGATCAAGGCTCATATAAGTTTCATAAACTAGAAGCAGCGGTACTTACTTACCCTTAGCCGTTTCTGAAATTGGCTCTGTTCTGAGGATTTGAGCATCCTCAGCATGGTTATTGCAGATCGTCGTTGTGCGTAAGCAGACCTCCCTGGATTTTCTTTTTAAGATCTCTTCAATAGAAAAATGTAGGATGGGCCTCTCCCCGTTATCACGTTCCTTTGAGTCACTCATCTTTTTTTCCATTATGAAGGTGGAAACGCAGAGTCAAATTTATATATGATGATATGGAGAATATACTGTGTATACCACACTCTTGCTGTTGTTCATTTTATGCAAGGAAAAGGCAAATAAATGTTGATTTCTCTCTCCTTGCTGACACCTACTCAGACTAATTCAAAAAATGGGAGGAGGAATGAAGCCCACTTTCTCTTTTGGATCCCTGAAGTCTGCTACAATATTTAGGAAAAAAATTGAGTCAGAAGTAACAGCATGACAACCAAATAGAAGCAGTGTGTGCAGCCCCACCCCTATCAAAACAACACCCCCACATTTAAATTTCTAAGCCTCTTCATACATCCACTCTCATTGTAATCCCAAGAGGAGGAGTGTTCTTCTTAACAGTTCCAAGATCTTGCTAGAAAGACCCACTAAAGAGAAGCTTAATGTAAGAAAGAATTTAGAAATGATTACTTTCCTTTTTATTCTTTCCAAAGAGATCAACAAACAAGAACCAGCACGTTCTTCTTCGACCAATAGGCGGTATGGTGCTTGAAAAAGCAATTGGAGTAAATATAATTTTCTTCAAGGTTATTTGGGAAGTCTTTGAAAGTCTTGAGCATAAATAAACAAGCTTCTCGGGACCTTCATACTACTTATCCTTTCTGAAATGATTTGGGAATTTTATCTTCTGTCAAGTTTTACAACTGGCAAAAAGTCCCAAAACTGCTGCTTTGCAAAAAGCTCTTGCCAAAATGGCAGTAATGAAAAATAAATATATAAAAAGATTCCTAGAATGCCTGAGCAAATGGAAGAATCATTTCCCCTGCTGTTAATACTTCGACAGATCTTGCTTGAAAAACATCCCAAAGGTTAGAGAATCCTCTCCGTGTAAGCTCCATGAGGAAGAACTTCAGAGGCTCATCTTCCACTCCCACTCCTTTGGATTTCTCTTGTTGTTTTTAACACATTTAAATGAAGTTTTGTACCCCACCTATGAAAGTCAACTCCCTTTTTGGTTGGCTCTTCCCTTTGGTTCCTTTCATTATCTTTATCCCACAATTGTACTGACAGACCATTCTTACTTGTCCAATTACCTGATATCCCATCATATGATTCTTTGTATAGCTTAGGCTGAAATTACTGTGTAACCAAGGTGGCAATAAAACTCACCTGACAAGATGAAAGACTTCTGGCTTTTCCCAAGGGCTGGTAAAGTTAGCTTCCCAGGGACAGTAATTATGGTGGAACACCAGCATGTCAGGCAGAATAAAATGTGTATATTCAATTAATCTAACATCACCATCCCATGCTTTGGGTGGATTTTATTCATAGAGAAGTATGCACAGGTTTTTACCCTGACAATGCAGTCCTGTGCATGTCTATTTATAAGTAAACTGCATTCATTCCAACGAGGCTTAGTCCTGACCTGAATAAGTGGGCATAAGATTTCAGCCTGAATGTACTAATCAAAGTTCTATTCTACAAAGCAAGATAGGCTATTGACTATCTTTCAGACTGATAACTAAAGTAGCACCAATCCTTTATCAGTTCTTTGCAGATAACTTCATTTGGAATTTTATGTTTTAACTAATCTTATAAGCCTCCTCACATAATAGCATAATCTTATGCATGTTTACCCAGAAATAAGTACCTCTGAATTCAATGAGGGCTCCTTACAAGTAAGCGTCTATAGTATTGCAGCCTGGGAGCACAATGAATCACCATCATCATCATCCAAGAAGAAGCAATTTAGGTCAAAAGGCAGGATTTAAATAGTGATAATAAAGCCAGGCAGACCCAAGAATTTGCAGAAGTCCCATTTCGTTGAGATCCTGTTTTATTGCGTATTGCAGTTAATCTGATTCTGTTTATATGGAACAACTCTGCTGTCAAGGTATTTTACAGACCCCTTTGAATGAATGCAGCCATTGTCCCTCACACTGGGTTAACCTACAGGTGAGGGTCACCTGGCACCTTCATTACATATCTGTAGGTGCCAGGCGAAAACATTTTTCTATAACCAGGCCTTTGATTGATTAAACATTCTATGGCTTTCTAAATGTGTTTGGGGAGGGGTTATTGGCTTGGTTTCTTCACAGGATTACTTCACAGAAGCCGGTAATCCTGCCAGCAATCATCTCTCTGTTTAATTAAGGCACTGCTAATTCTCCCCTTCCCTTCTCAGCAGCTCTATTCTCATTAAGAAGAGGCTGCCATGTAGGTGGATGGGGAACAGCAATACCTGCTCCCTGCCATCCAAGAACATATAATCTAACCTTACTTTCCTTTGCAGAAGCTTCTTGCCCTCTCCATTTTTATGATCCATGACCTGTTGTAAAGGCCAAGAATAAGGACTCTTGCAGCCTAAGCCCCGTTGTTGATGCTCTATCAGTGTCTTGTTTGATGTGTATCTCGCTGCCTTTATCTCATTCCCTTGGGAGACAAGGTATCTCATCGCTCTTTAAAAAAAATAAATGGCATTTTAAAAATTGTAAATCAGAATGCAAGCAGAACAAAAAGATAAAGAGGAAAAACTAAGAGGAAAAAACTAGATCCCTCCCTCCTTCACAAGAAAAAAAGAAGCCATCACAATTTTACATATTTAGGTACATATTGTTATAAGAATTTTAAGGTCTCTCTCTCTCACACACACACACAAACACACACACAAATAAATGTTCATAAATGTACCAATGTCTGGAGCAGCACAGACCTTCCTGAAACCATTTTGACTCCCTGAAACCATTTTGACTCCCAAACTGACCAAATCATAGAATCATAGAGTTGGAAGAGACCACAAGGGCCATTGAGTCTAACCCCCTGCCAAGCAGGAAACACCATCAGAGCACTCCTGACATATGGTTGTCAAGCCTCTGCTTAAAGACCTCCAAAGAAGGAGACTCCACCACACTCCTTGGCAGCAAATTCCACTGTTGAACAGCTCTTACTGTCAGGAAGTTCTTCCTAATGTTTAGGTGGAATCTTCTTTCTTGTAGTTTGGATCCATTGCTCCGTGTCCGCTTCTCTGGAGCAGCAGAAAACAACCTTTCTCCCTCCTCTATGTGACATCCTTTTATATATTTGAACATGGCTATCATATCACCCCTTAACCTCCTCTTCTCCAGGCTAAACATGCCCAGCTCCCTTAGCTGTTCCTCATAAGGCATCGTTTCCAGGCCTTTGACCATTTTGGTTGCCCTCCTCTGGACACGTTCCAGTTTGTCAGTGTCCTTCTTGAACTGTGATGCCCAGAACTGGACACAGTACTCCAGGTGAGGTCTGACCAGAGCAGAATACAGTGGCACTATTACTTCCCTTGATCTAGATGCTATACTCCTATTGATGCAGCCCAGAATTGCATTGGCTTTTTTAGCTGCCGCGTCACACTGTTGGCTCATGTCAAGTTTGTGGTCAACCAAGACTCCTAGATCCTTTTCACATGTACTGCTCTCAAGCCAGGTGTCACCCACCTTGTATTTGTGCCTCTCATTTTTTTTGCCCAAGTGCAATACTTTACATTTCTCCCTGTTAAAATTCATCAAATGTTTTCTCTGCAAGGAGGGTGAGGGAACTTTCCCATTGTCTCAGGGAGTGGGTAATAGTAATCACCATTTCAAAGGAGTGGGCAGACTACCAGGAAAGGCAATCAGATAAGGCATTATCAGAAAACCTGCCAGACAGGAAAAACAACACCACTCAAATTTCTGTGATGTAGGTATGATTTTTGTGGGGGGTGGTCTTGGGTTACACCCCTTCTGTGATGTATGCATGATGTATGGAGGGGTGGTCTTGCGCTCCAGGGCAGGGAATTTAAAATGTCTATATAAGGGCAGGCAGACGTTTGTTCAGAGTCCTCCTTCTTTCCTGCGTGTGAGGGAAGCACCCTGTTGCAACAGATCAATAAAGATCAGGCTTACTAGCTGCTTTGCTTCTCAATATTCTCTGGTTGGCCTCTGTTATTTTCTCCTACCAATAGGGAACCCACTTAAGGCCTCTATATGGGCTCTTGGATACCCCATAAGGGAAAAAGGGCAGATTTTGTTTACAACAGAAAACATACAGACAATTCAGCAAGTCCCTAGAGAAGTGAAAATAAATAGTCTTAGAGTTCAACACAGCAGTACTGCTTAAAACATAGCCCATTTGTCATTTCCTTCTGTTTAGGTGCAGATAGATATTAAAGAAGAGTAAAATAAGTTAGTATGGCTAAAGGTGAGTATATGCTGACAGTGGTGAGCAACTATGCTCTACTGTGTTAACTATAGAAAGCTGAAAACAGCTAGCATTGCAGTCTTAATATCAACACATGACTCCATTTGTCTGAAACAAGTAGAGCCGGAAGCAACAAGGGCCTTGGTTATCACTGAAATGTTCATCTAAAGACAAATGTGAAACATCTAAGGAAGGAGACATCTAAGGAGAAACATCTACGGAATTAAATATTTTATTTTTTGTAGGGGTGACAAACCTGCGGCCCTTCTGATGTTGGAATCCAACAGTCATGATCCTTGACCATTGATGATGGTTCCTAGTATGGGGCTGTCCTCTACAGAGTAACGCACAAAGCCACTCTGTTTGTTACCCTGTAAAACAGCAAATGTTTGTGCAACCTTTCCTCGGGAAACATAAAGGAAGCACATAAAGAGGGATCTAGGCATATTAGTCAGCCAGTATGTGAACAATCCATGATTATTTAAGGACAAAGAATTAGCGTCTTCCTCAGCAAACACTTCCCCAATATACATGCTCCTCTCCTCTGGCATTGAAAAGGAGACTGTGCTTAAGAATACTTCATAGCTCGATAAAACAGCTGGGAATCTGGCTTCAGGAAAACAAGTCTGCCAACTCTGGCAGTCAGTCTATAGATGCCCATGTTCTTTATTGTGAAGCATGCTTGCTGTATGTTTAGACAAACTGAGTGGAGACCCTTTTTTTAAGCACTTCATTGCAGACCCACTTGAAGCGACCCCTCTGGGTAGCAATGGCTAGTCTATGAAGGTGTACAAACTGGACAAGACAATGTTCTGGCCACAACTATATTGCTGTATGGGAAAATCTGAACCGGAAGACCAATTGTATATCAAGGAGGTAGTGATTCTGACATGGTTACCCTTCCTCCCTCTGTTCCTTCCCCCTCCCTGGCAGCTATTAAGTTTTTGAAGGTGTGAGAACCTTCTCTGATGTCCTAATCAGTTGGGAGGAGGTGAAGCCCCCCTCAGTTGTCTTAATCAGTCTGGGAGGTTAGTGCTGGGAACCTTCTTTAGTGTTGCAAATAGTTGTTGGAGGGTGGAGCATTAAAAAGAGGTGGCTATCTATAAAATCAAATGGTTTGAGCAGAGTGATTTAGAAGCTCATGCATGAACTGATTGGCTGCAGGGCCATGCAAATTAAGGCTACCTGGGGGACTCACTTCGCCACTTCTTGAGGGTTTCCAAGTAGCAGATAGTTCATACCTGGTATGTATATATTGCTTGATGTTTAGGAATAAAAACTTCTTCTCACTCACTTGTGGTTTGTATTGGTTCTGAATTCCAAACAGAAGACCCACCTTTGGCAAGACAATTGCTTCCAGATGGAGGTCGGTTTAGGCTTAGGCACTGGATGTATCTCCCTTTTCAGCCTTCAGGTGGTGGCTGACACATGACAAGGTCGAGCCTTGGAATATGGGTCCTCCACAAGATGTGGATCTACTGGGGTGGCCCTCCCAAGTCTCTGGGGGGAAGCCCTATGGCCCATCTGCCGCACATGATAGAATCTCCCAATGCCCTTTTGGTAATAAAGTCACCTTGCCTGGTTGCTTTATGTTCAATAAGATGTTATGAGTTCCAGTTCTCCAACTTCCACGTCATGTGTAGTTTGACCCCGAGACACATCATATTTTCACAATGATAGTTTTGTGTCCTGTTGGACTTTAGGTTGTACCTGGGCCAGGTTTTTTTTTTAACTTTCTCAAGTTTAATGGCTGCCGACAATCTACTCGACAGCTCATTCAGCCTTCCCTTGGGATTTATTACCCCCATTGTCTCTGTAAAATGTCCCAACGAGCCTGTAAATTAGAAATATTAATAGAATGGCACTGTGGGTTTAAACCAATAACATTTATTGTGCTTTTTATGGCATAATTATTATCAATTGACATTTAAGGCAGTCTTGTAATCCATCAAGGTGAAATGGCCTCAAAAAGCTATTACTTCATGATAAAATAATAACAATAATAATTATTGTGTGGTAGGGAGAGAGAGGAAAATGTTAAATGGTTTGAATCTAGATAATTGATTATACACTTTTGGTGATGGCTTCCAACCACTGCAGTTGTTGATCGGTAAGAAACTAATTTACGCTGGGATGGTGAGAATTTCCCTTTCCATGCTCATTGTTCAGCAGAAGGATAATTAAATTAAATTGGGGCTCTTTCTCAATCCTTGTCATTTCACGTACATTCTGTTTCCAAAGGTCTTCTTTTTGGCATCCCTGACCCATGGCCAGCTTTGCAGGGCCACCTGGACAGTTTTGCTGTTTTCCCATGCATGTGTGTATAAAGCTAGGGGCACTATGCAAGAATTATTACATGCATAGACTACATTAGAAGATTCTCACCTGCAGCTCCACTTTGTCCTGGGATCAAGCAGAATGACGGGTGTGCTTCATTTTTCTTACAGAGGGATAAGGGAATAGAGATCAGCTTGGGCTTTTCCTGAGTACCTCTTTGTCAGGGACTGGACAGCGGAGGAGGAAAGGTGGAGATCACCTCTCCCTCCTCCTGAACTTTCCAGAGAAGAGGAAGACAGTAGAGATTTGCAACAGTGGTTTGTGGGAGGGCGTAGCTCAGAGGTAGAGGAGGAGAGAAGCTGGGAAATAATGGGAGAGGAGCAGGAAGAAGAAGAAGCACCAGGGGAGAGACAGCTGACAGACTCAGTGTCTTTAGAAACATGCCAGACCCCCCTCTCGTAGAACCCAGTGGGCATTGAAAGTAGGAGAGCAGAGAGCTCAGAGGCAGAAGGCACAGATCAGCCACTGTAGGAATGACGTATAATGGGAGAGACGGAAGGTGTGGGGTTTCACTCGGAGCAATGCCATTACTACAAGAGGCACCTTTTCCAAGCCTCTCTCTGTGAATGCATTGAATAAAAGACTTGGTAAGAACTCTCCTTGTTTATCTAATACTTGGCTGCCTACCATGGGAGGGATTGGATTCTCTGAAGTCTGACACTCCTCCTAATTCCAAGCTCCCTCTGGCAGAGCTTATTTCTGCTTCCTGGGGCTCAGTCTCACAGGTCTTCTGGCTATGGCTTGCTGTTGGACTTCTCAACGTCTCACTCAGGAAGGATTCCTTCCTTAAGACCTGACCTCACACCACTCCTAGCTAACGGAGGAATATCATTTTTGTAGTCAGTGCCCAAGGGAACCTGTGGAAGATTGGCGGGGAAAGTTGCAGACACTTTTTGCTGTCCCAAGCACTCTGCAGACAGTATATTGACACAACCAAAACCACTGAACTTAGACTGGCATCCCCTTCAGCTCAGCTTAGAGTCCTGGGCCAATGCCCAGCTCACCCCAAAGCTGGCCCTGTTCATGTGCATCAAACTCCCAGGACAAATAAGAATGAACTTTAGCAATTTGTCCTGCTCATGAATGTCTCTCTGTGTGTCTTTCTGTGCATTTCACTTCCAAATGCAGACAATGCGCCATCATTTCAGTCTGCGCAGTTCAGTGTTATGTCAGCCTGGCAAGCTGCCAGTGAAAGAAAGCAATACATTGACGTCCAGCAAAACAGGTGCAGGAATTTCATTTCTCAAAGCATGAATCAAATAAAAGCAGCATGTTGCAAAGAAAGAGCCATGGAGAGGGCAGAAGAAACTCCTTTCACATGCAGGCTTCTTCCTCATATGCCTCCCTATTGTGAGGAACGTGCTACATTCATTTGTTTTTGATTGAAGCTGCCCTTCCTCCCTGCTGAGCTTCACTCTCCCCAGACTCTTCTTGTAGGTGCTCATGGAGGAACATGGTGAATAATGCAAGATTTCTGGACGCTCAGTGCTTGGAGTGGTTTCTTTCTAATGGTTCCAGTTGGATTGCCCGCTTAATCCACTCCAGAGGGAGGATGGCTTTAATGTGCCCTCCTGCTTGAGGCAAGTCATGAATTCTGTTCTTGTTGTATTGCTTTGCTCATGTTTATCCCAAGGGGACCTATTAAGTGGCTTCCTTGCCTTTGCTCCCCAGAGACAACCAGAATGCTGAAACAGGAAAGGGCACAGATAGCCAAGGATCATTGCTACTCAGGAAATCTTAGGGATGCCTAATGGAAACACGGAGACCCTATTCTAGATACCTCTGGAGATGTGTACTGTAAAGGAAAGAGAATGAAGGCTCTGCAGTGCACCCTGTTGTCTGCTTCCCAGTTGCTATATATAAAACAGTAAGAGTTGCTTCTTATTGAATAAGACCAGGGTCATCAACTCTAATACTTAGGTTTAGGTTCATTCCATTTATCCATTGCTTCCTACTAAAAAGGTCCCCAAATGCCTTAGAAGCATAGTAAAAATAAATAAATACAATAATCAAATTATGAAAACATGTTAAGAACATGTTTAACAAAATAATAATGATAAATCAGAAATATTGTTGGTGGTGCCCAAATACCTAGGAGAACAAAAGAGGCCTTTGCTTGGTGCCAAAACAGTGACAAGGTTGGGACCAGGTGGGCCTCCTTGGAGAGTGCATTCAACAACAGAGAAGGCCCTAACAGGCTACAGTTTCCCAGACTCCAGGGCAGAGGCTTTTCTTATACTGGTTGCCTTCATAGACTTTGGTTGGTGGAGAGGGAAGCTGAAGTGGTGGCTTTAGAGAAGCCTAGAAATCGTCTTAGTTCATGGAAAGGACAAAACAAGAAGCTAACAATCAGGGCTGTTTGGTCCTTCCTTCTAGCCTACAGTAGAGTTGTGTGGCAATGGATCTATTGCCCTTGGTCTAATATCATGCAGACGATAAGGGCAGAAAAACTGTGTGTGTGAAAAATGGAGAAAGAAAAGGGAAAGATAGAGAGAAAAGGCTCTTTTATCACCCACCTTTGCTCTGGCCCCACCAACTCCAGGTTTCCCAGAAATAATAGAGCTATGTGCAAGTGGTCATTTTGAACCTGAATATGGGAAGAAAAACTAAAGGAGGGTGGGAGGGATTATTCCACCAAATTCTCCTGTCTTTCAGATGTAGGGCTCTCCATTTGCAGCGGCAGTAGCCTAGCTGCTTTCTTTGGACCTAAACAATTTTTCTTCTTGTTGTTATGTCAGCATCTATGTTGGCAGCCTGTCCACCATTTTGTACCCACACTTCAGAACTCCCTAGTTTCTTTTAGCTTATTGTTGATTTTTTTTTAAGGTTCAAAATAGAGAAAATTCTTCAAAGTGCTCTTTTTTTAATGTGGAGATTGTTAGTAAAGAAGAAGAAGAAGAAGAAGAAGAAGATCTCAGAAATTTTCTCAGAAAAACATGCCTTATGATGAAATTTCTTCTCAGTTCTTAAGAAAGAATATGCTTCTTAAGAAAGAACATGCCCATGTCAAATCACCCAGCGATATGTTAGGAATAATGGCTCCCAGACAGTGAGAACAGTATATTGAAATATGGTAGGAGTCTTGCTTGAATGCCCCCCCCTCCATTCCAGGCTACCTAGATTAGCTGGATCCTCACTGAATAGGACTGCAGCTTAAGACAACTTGATTAGGTTTACAGCAGCTGTATGCAAGTCCTTTTCGCAACTGCGCATACGGCTTAGAATTTGGGTAATTGCCTTTCTCGACAGCTAAGTAAATTCCAAGCAGGGGCGCCCCTCTCTCTGCCCAGTTTGTTTAAGAGATGTAGTGATTGAAATTAGTTCTCACTGTACACAGCAGCCACCTCGGTTGGATGAGTCTCCCATCGCAGCTCTGGAGCTACTTAAGCTAAAACAATAATTTCTCCCGCAGCCTGACATAGCAAAACAAAATGGGGCTAAAAGCAACAAGGCTTTGTTTATGTCCCCAGCTGTGCTTCTCTCAAGGATGCCTTGTGCATTTTTGCACAGACTATTACTGACAAAGCCTTCTCCAGCTACCCGTAAGAAAGGGATCTGGCGGCGCTTTGTCATGCCACGAGTGCAACATGCTGGAATTGACAATCCTCTGCACACTGCAAGAGTCTCCAGTTGCAAAAACTCAACTTTTCCAGTGCTGTGGCTGGCCTGAACTGGAGGTGAGGTGGGAGGGAGGCAAGCTGGCCACACAGATATCAGACCCTTTCCAGGGACATCCCTGATTTAGAGAAGTCATCCTGGTTTCTGATTTGATCCCGGAATGTCCCACTTTTCCTTAGGATGTCCCTATTTTCATTGGATAAATGTTGGAGGGTATGGAGTTATCTGACCCCCAAGCTGTCTGAAGGCAATCCTGTATAGGGAAGTTTTTTGTTTTTAAAAAATGTTTAATGTTTTATTATGTTATTACATATGTTGGAAGCTGCCCAGAGTGGCTGAGGCAATCCAGTAAGATGTGTGAGGTATAAATAGTAAAATTATCATTATGGAATGGGACGCCCCTATTTTCATTGGAAAAATGTTGGAGTGTATGAGATATACTATTTAAGAAAAGAAAGGGTTCTTTTTTTTTTAGTTAGTTAACCGCCATAAAGGAGCACTATAAAAAATACTGGCTTCTGACTGCTTCACTGGGAGAGCTCAGAAGCAAAGCTCATTCCATTGGCTCTGCTGCGACAGGCCAGATTCTTCAGGTTTTCTTTCCCCTCAGCAGTCATCTATTCTCCCAGAATGCTTCAGTGGGAGAGACAGGAAGCAGGGCTCATTGCATTGTATGTGAGAGTTTTAAAAAATATTCCCAAAATGAATATATAACTGGTAGCCAATAAAACGTACAATAATGGCTACATGATCTTATGTGGCATACAACATTTTAGTACAAACACAGTGTGAAATCTCATATAAAACTGTTCTGAGCTTTAGCTGTGCTGGCTAAATATGTCTTACAGCTCCTGGTTATGCCACAAATATATTATTGCTCGAAGCCTTGAAATCTAAAAGACAAACAATGGCTACAAAGGCTGTGCTCTGAGTGGCTTGCCAAGAGATGTGTGGGAGAAACCAGGCAGCAGCAACAAGGCATCCCCCATAATGTCTAGTTAGACCTTGGACTATTTTTTTAAAAGACTTTTTGTTATTAGGACCACTAAGCTGCAAACATGTCGCTCTTGTCAAGTGTCATCTGCTCCTCCTGCTTATTCGGTAATAATAATAATAAAAACACTCTCTCCTCCTCTTCTCTTTCCCTTGTTACACTCATATGCTTTGGGAGAAAAAACATGAAAAACAAACCTCTTGCACAGCAGATGGCAAATTGGGGTGCTGGCTGGCAGAAGTAGGGAGCAGGGAGTGACCCCACTTCAGAGGAAAGCATGTCTCTCAGGGCCACACTACCCATGACATTATATGTGTATTTGCTTCTTTGTTTTAAAATATAATTTGGACCACCATGGTCAGAGAAATAATGGGATCAGACCAGGGGCAGAGTGGGAGTTTAACCCTTTCCCCTTCCGTTGCAGCCCTGAGGAAAATCCTCCAGTGTAGATTGCCGTTGGGAAGAAATTCCTTTTTGGTATCAGTGTGGGATTGCCTCCTCCCACCCCACTGTGAATACCAGTTTCGGAAGTGGGAGTTTCCACAGGATCCCAGCAGGGGAGAAAGGGATTAAATCCCACTCTCCATGCACACTGTGGTCCCATGAATTATCACTCCCCTCCTACTTTAAACAAAAGGACAGATCCTGCATATTAGATACAAAGACGCACGTGTGATATCATGTGCAGTTTGGCCATAGGAAGTGTACGATTAGAAGCATAACTGCCCTTTTCGTTTATGAGGTTCATTATCTGTGAGCCATCACTCACTTCACCACCCCTCCCCACTCTGCCCACTTTCCACTTAGCGGCTCATTTACCACTCAATCTGTGATTAATTAAAACAGAATTTAAATAAATATGCTGATGCTAATTCATTTAATCCACCCCCCTCTGATTTGGCCTGGATGAGAGAGGATGGCCAGGCTGATCTGCTGTTCCTAAAGTCATAGGAGCCACCAGATGGAGCTGCGCTCACAGTCTCCAGGCACCAAGCAAAAGTGCTGTCAATTAAAGCATCAGGAACACACAAAATGAAATCAAGGCAAATCCAGTATCTATCTATCTATCATCTATCTATCTATCTATCTATCTATCTATCTATCTATCTATCTATCATCTATCTATCTATCATCTATCTATCTATCATCTATCATCTATCTATGGGATGGGGAATATTTTTCAGTCCTCGTGGACAACCTTCTAGGAGATCTATGTTCCAGTGGTGGGCAAGGCTAAACGTTGTAACCAGTAGGTTATATTCCAGCCATGCAAATGTCAGATGTTTCTATGCAAACACAAACACACAAAGTCCTACACTTCCTCTCCATCTCGGCAATGAATTAATGAATTGATTTATTATGGTCACTGACCAAAGATCCATCTAGGCAAGAAAGAGACATTAGCAGTTACATAAGAAGAGCCCTGCAGGATCAGGCCAGGGGCCCACCTAGTCCAGCATCTTCTTCTCATAGTGGGCAACCAGGTGCCTATGGGAATCCCACAAACAGGACCTGTGCATAATGCAACTCTCTCATCCTATGGTTTCCAGCAACTGGCATACAGCCTCCAACAGTGAAGGAAGAACATATGCGTCATGGTTGCTCGCCATTAGCCAATTAATTCCTCCCCCACAAAAAAAGAGAGTCTGGGCTGAATAGTTTGGCTCAGCACTATCCTCACCTTGGTCTGAATGTTCATTAAACCTCTATCTTCGAAAGCAGACTAGGATAGGTTCCAGTCTTACTCTGCAACGTTCCCAGTTCAAGTCCCAGCTCCAGCCCCAGAGTGTCTCCTACTTGCATGGAAGGAACTGCCATTGATCTAGGTGGAATTTACTTTTAAGTACACATGTAAAACACAGCAATGTAAGCGACTGATCTGATCGTCACCAACAAGTCCCCAAAGGCATATTGCCTCTGACAGTGGAGGTAGGACATAGGCATTGTGGATAGAAGGCATTGGTACTTTAAGGTAAAGGTAAAGGGACCGCTGACCATTAGGTCCAGTCGTGGCTGACTCTGGGGTTGCGGCGCTCATCTCACTTTATTGGCCGAGGGAGCCAGTGTACAGCTTCTGGGTCATGTGGCCAGCATGACTAAGCCACTTCTGGTGAACCAGAGCAGCACACGGAAACGCCATTTACATTCCCGCCGGTGCTGCACCTATTTATCTACTTGCATTTTGATGTGCTTTCGAACTGCAAGGTTGGCAGGAGTAGGGACCGAGCAACGGGCGCTCACCCCGTCGTGGGATTCAAACTGCCCACCTTCTGATCGGCAAGTCCTAGGCTCTGTGGTTTAACCCACAGCGCCACCCATGTATCCTCCAGGAATTTGTCTAATCTTTTAAAGCCACCCAAGTTGGAGGCCACCACTTTCTCTTGTGGGAACAAATGCCATTGTTTAACTGTGATATTCTGAGCATCAGGGCAGAGCATCAGGGGCAGGCACAGTCTGAGACCAGTTTCTGGTTGCACAGATTTGCATGCCATTGGAATTTCACTTTGCAGATGTGTCATGTTTGGGATCAAGATTCAAGAAGGTATTTTCATGTTGGTGTTCTCTGCCCAAATAACTGGTAATATTGAGCCTATTGATGCTTCTCTGATCATTTGATCAGGGCTATATTTGCAGCTCTTGATCTAGAGATGAGACCCAAACATTGCAGCTCAGAAGTTGATGCTGTCCAGAATTGTATGCATAGTACCAACTGATGTGCATGGCTTCTGAATATTCATTGCCCTAGTTGGATCACAGCAGATTTCTTTTAGATCCCCTCCACTCCATGGACATTTCTGCACTACAAATGTGCCTCAGTCTTATATTGCTTTAGCAGTGATGGCTTCATCAATGGATACAGTGGTACCTCGGGTTACAGATGCTTCAGGTTACAGACTCCGCTAACCCAGAAATAGTACCTTGGGTTAAGAACTTTGCTTCAGGATGAGAGCAGAAGTCGCACGGCAGTGGTGTGGCAGCAGTGGGAGGCCCCATTAGCTAAAGTGGTACCTCAGGTTAAGAACAGTTTCAGGTTAAGAACGGACCTCCAGAATGAATTACATTCTTAACCTGAGGTACCACTGTACTGGAAAGTCTCTCTTAAAGATTCCCTATTCCATCTCACAAAGTCACTGATGCTAGGGGTTCTGGAAGAGGCCGATTATTAAATGCGCTCCAGACTGTTGTGTAAATATGCCCCACAAGTCTGTGATTTCCATGAGTGCAATGTGCATTAAACAGACATTATTTTGCAGCAAGTCACTGGTGCAGAAAAACCCATAATTTGACAGGGCTGTCAAGTGTGTTGAGGACTACTGTACCTTAATGTTGTATTAACTAACATTATTCAGTCACTTCGGCCAAAGTGACTCTTGAAATACATGGTTAGAGTAAGTGTTTAGCATTCAGTCCAAGTTCTGGCAGGGTGTAAATGGCCAGGAATATATAGATTTGCTTGCTTCACGAAACTCTTTTCCTCTGCTATGAGTTGGCTGCCTGCATGTAATTAAGGAAGATGGCAAGATGTGACACAGTTATTTGCTCCACAGTCACTCACCATCACTTTGCCCCTCTCTCTTTCTTTTTGGCAAGCTGAATTAATGTAAAAATGTTATAATTTTGAAGGTAATCATGCCATTACTTATCTCACCATAACGCAGATGAATTCTGTGTTGTTGATAAGCAGTGTCCAGTGCACAGCGGAATGATGAGAAGTATGAGCCAACATGCTCTATATTACTTTATTTACAGTTCAAAGCTGGTAAGTTACAGAAAAACATCTTCCCTCTGCCAGAGCAGAGAAAGCGTCATCTCTCCTCTAAGGCACGGAGAGAATCACAAACTGAAACTGCAAAGAGCAGGGAAAAACAGGAAACCAGTATACGTCACATCCAGTCTCCCGTTCCCGTGGGAAAACCTCCAACAGTACAGACTGTGTGGAATGTAAACACCTGTCTTGTGCCAAGCACTTCTGCTGCTCAGTGAGGGAAGCAGAAACCAACATCCTCCCCCTTTCTGTGAACATCACTGGGCAGCGTGTTCGTACAATATCAGTACAAACCCAACTTCTGCACATAGGTACAGTGTTGATCCCTTGATACAATCTTGGACAATACATCAGCAGGAATTTCATTACCTGGCATATAGGACACCGTTACGAGTCCCTTCTGAATACGTTCCCTAGCATGTTGCACCTTCAATTGCAAGTGCTTCGTGCTTTGCTTACAACCTTCAGAATTCAGCAAAGCCAAACATGCTTTGTTGTCCTGGTAAACCTGGATTGGACATTTGACAGGAATTTTCATGTCTTTGCACAATTGTAACAACCATTCACAATCTTTAAGTGAATAAGACAGTGCATTCAGTTCAGCTTCACAAGTACTTAAGCTAACTGTTGTTTGCTTCTTGCACGACCAATCAAATAGACCCTGATTGTACTTCTTCTCATAGGGGGTACAACTCCAGATGTACTTTTCCTGTCTGTAGTGTCACTTCCAAAACTTGCATCTGCAAATATCTCAAGACCACCAGACTTCTGATTGTTAAATCTCAGTCTGTAATGCATAGTGCCTTTCAAATACCGCGCTATGCGTTTCAGAGCTTTCCAATCCTTAATAGTAGGATTGTTGACTTGTCTGCTTAGCAAATTACAGCTAACAGCAATGTCTGGTCTTGAACATCTGGCAACGAAGTTTAGCTTGCCTAGCACACTTCTGTACAGTGTAGTGTCAGAAAATGCTTCTTCAGTGTCATCTACCTGATAACCTGTTATCATCGGTGTGTCCACAGGGTTAGCATCCATCAGGTTTAGTTTGCTTATCACATCAGCAATTTTCCGTGACTGGTGTACTAGAATGTTACCATCTTGATCTCTCTCTATTTCAAGAGATAGGTAGTTGTTTACCTCTCCAAGATCTTTCATGTCAAAGTGCTCTTTCAGTTGAGCTAGGGCGTTATTGTACATTGTGACATCTTTCCAAAAGAATAAAAGATCATCAACATAAAACAAACAATACAGTTTCTTTTGCCCCTCCTCTTTGACAAATACACATGGATCAGATTTCCCTTGCTTAAAACCTAGAGAAAACAATACTTCAGTGAGTTTTGTGTGCCAACACCGTGCACTTTGTTTGAGACCATAAAGGGACTTTTTCAGAGCACAAACAAATCCCTGTTTTACCTGTACGCCATCAGGTGGAAGCATATAAAGTGATTCATTTAGAGATCCGTACAGAAAAGCTGTATTCACATCATGGTGATTAATGTGTAGATTTTCCTCTGCAGCTAGCTTGAGCATAAGCCTAATGCTCTCATACCTCACTGTGGGTGAGTAGGTCTCGTGATAGTCTTCACCTGGTACCTGTGCAAATCCTCTGGCTACCAATCTGGCTTTGTGTCTGACTATCTTGCCATTTTGATCAGTCTTCGCTTTGAAGACCCATTTGCTTCCAAGCAATTTCATTCCTGGAACTACTGGAACAAGTTCCCATGTTTTGTTCCTTTCCAAGGAATCAAGCTCAGCCTTCATGGCATTTAACCATGGCTCAGCTTCCTTTGAATCCAAATCCTGGATTTCTTGGAAACTTGAAGGTTCAAAAACCTTCTTGGAGCTTTTAACAGCTGTTACTGCTATCTTAGCAAACTCATCAGCAAATCTCTTTGGAGGTCTGCCTTTTGTGGCTCTCTGTGACCTGCGAATTAGCCTTAAGTCTTCAACACTCTCCTCTTCCTTCTTGGGAGAAAAGTGACCTATTGTGAACAATGGTTCCTCCAATTCCTGATCAGAGCTTTCAGAGGGTCGCATAGAGGCTTTCGCACTCTTGAAATCCTCTGAATCATCTGATTCAGTTTCAGACTCAGAATCAGAACCTTCATCAGTGGGTGTGGGTTGTTGCGGTTGCTTTTGACTATCCTCAGTTTCATCATTGTCATCAGGATAACATTGGAAAATTCCCACATTCTCCCCCCACTTGGCATTGTACTCAACACTTCTTGTGAGCTTAATTTCCTTAGAGTCAGTCATCATTATTCTGTAAGACCCTTTCTGATAACCTAGAAAGATACCATGCAAACCACGCTTGTCTAACTTTGAGTGTTGTGGTGAGTGAACCCACATGTCCGAACCAAAAATTTTCATGTGTTTGATGTATGGCTTCTTGCCAAACATCTTCTCATAGGGGGTACAACCAATCGCTGAAGATAACCTGCGATTATAACTGTAAGTGAAACATGAGAGAGCTTCGGCCCAATAACTCTCTGGAAGATTTGCATCATGCAGCAAGGTTTTTAACCCTTGAAGCAATGTTTGATTTGCTCGTTCTGCAAGTCCATTCTGCCATGGCGAGCGAGGACTAGATAAATCATGTTGAATTCCTTTCTCAGCCAGAAAAGTTTCAAACTGCTGAGAAGTGAACTCTCCCCCCCCGGTCGGTGAAAAGAATCTTAATCTTCTTACCATGCACATTTCCCAACCAAGCACAGAATTCCTTGAACCTAGGAAAAGCCTCTGATTTCTGCTTGAGATTGTACACAAAAATATACCTGGAAAATGCATCAATAAGAACCATGAAGTACCTATTCCCACCCAAAGAGGGCGCTAGTGGTCCAACCAAATCAGCATGAATAATTTGGTATGGTTCTGTAGCTTGCCTACTAGACACCTTACCTTTCGCAGCCATTTTCACCTTGTTTGCTGCGCATGCCTTGCACTTCATGTGGTACCTGCAGGGTTTAATAGTCATACCTTCAACCAAGGCAGGCATTTTAGATACTGCCTCAAAATGCAAATGTCCAAATTTCCTGTGAAAAGCATGAATACAATCTGCATGCAAACTTTTGTTAGAACCTGCAATGCAACAAGTGTCATCCTGCACAACATCATCATAATACAAAAGAAACAAACGATCAACAAATTCAGCATACAATTGATAATCATTTTTCTTGGTGATGATGCATCTATTGTTCTTAAAGGAAACGTCTATTTTCCGCTCCATCAGCTGTCCAACGCTAAGCAGATTATGTTTCGCGTCCGGCACATAAAGCACGTCCTGTATCGACAAGTCCAAACTGTGAAGAACAACAGTTCCGTAGCCTTTACTGGGAATCGTGTGGCCATCTGCCTGGTGAATCGCACCTTCCTGCGGTGTAAAAGACACGAACAGTCGCTTATCGTTGCACATGTGATGCGTTGCAGCTGAATCAACAACGAAGAAAGATCTAGACGTCTTCTGGACCTCTGCAACCTCTGCAATCTTTGCAACCTTTGGAGCGAAGCGTGAGACCATTGCCTTGTGCTGCGTTGTCCTGGACACCGGACCTTTGCCTTTGCTCTGGCCTTTTCCACGCGATGAGCTTCCGCTGCGCTGCTCTGTCTTGGCCCTGGGATATTTGCAATCCCTCTTCATATGGCCTAGACGTCCACATGAGTAGCATTTCACTGCCTTCAAAGCTTTGGCGCCATCTGGTGGTTCCACTGCACTATGGGATGATGACTGTGAAGTCTCCCCATTGTTGATGCAGCTAGCACCGCGGCGATCCGCTTCATTCAATATCACGGCAGTAACATAGTTCACTGTCAGCTGAGCAGTTGGCTGTATAGCAATCTGAGTCGCAACAGACTCCCAACCTGAACCCAAAGATTGTAGTATCATGAAGGAATACACAGCCTCTGGAAAGTTGAGTCCTCTCTGTTGCAGCTCATGTCTCAGATTCTGCATCTCCATCAGATGTATACGCACATCTCCACCTTCAGCAAGAGCCATATTATGCAGCTTGTTGAAGTAAAACATAGTGGACCCAGCTTCTGTCCTTAAGTGAGCCTCTTTCAAAGCATCCCAAATTTCTTTGGCTGAGGTCTTATCACGCAATAGACAGAGCTCTTCTGGGGATACTATCAATGTAAGAGTTCCCCTTGCCTTGGAATCCTTAGCTTTCCATTCATCTGTAACTGGAGCTGGGGGGTTGTCTGTAATCACCTCAAACAGACCCTCTTTCCGCAGAATTGCCTCTGCATACAAAACCCAGTCCGCATAATTTTTCTTATTGAGCTTAGGAATCCCACAAGCATCAGCTAGCTTTGCAGTCGCCATTTCTGCTTGTCTGCTGCTGCTTTAAATCAAGCTGCTTTAATCCAAAGGCAATTTCAAAACAGCCTCTGCCTTTGAGCCTGCGCCTTTCTGTATGCTGCGTTGCTTATCTGCAGCTGTTTCAAACTGCATTCCAAAAGCAAGCTCAAAAGTGATAGTCCCCAAGTGCTTTCTCAATGTTGCCCTTTAATTTTTGCTGCGTCACATTTGCAGCTGCTTTGAAACAACAGCACTTTACTTTCGTTTTCCCCCAGCATAGCGTCCCTTTGAGCCATTTGCCTGTGCCGCGGCAAAACCGGCTATAAAAGTTCAAAGTCCAGCCATAAAGCCATTAATTAGAAGCTGGCAGGCTGCCCGGAGCAGTAGCACATACCTTCATCAATCATTTTGACGCGCAGAGCAGATACCTTGCGATCCGTGCCTCTGCCGCTGTTCCGATCCTCTTTGCTCCTTTATTCCTTTGCCAGGAGCCCGACTTCTGAAGACCAATCTCAAAACACTGCATTTTTCTGGGCCCGAAACCAAATGTTGTTGATAAGCAGTGTCCAGTGCACAGCGGAATGATGAGAAGTATGAGCCAACATGCTCTATATTACTTTATTTACAGTTCAAAGCTGGTAAGTTACAGAAAAACATCTTCCCTCTGCCAGAGCAGAGAAAGCGTCATCTCTCCTCTAAGGCACGGAGAGAATCACAAACTGAAACTGCAAAGAGCAGGGAAAAACAGGAAACCAGTATACGTCACATCCAGTCTCCCGTTCCCGTGGGAAAACCTCCAACAGTACAGACTGTGTGGAATGTAAACACCTGTCTTGTGCCAAGCACTTCTGCTGCTCAGTGAGGGAAGCAGAAACCAACATTCTGTGCTTGTGTCATTTCTAATCTGGAAATCTTTCCTTCTTTCTTTACAAATTTAATGAATAAATAAATAAATAAGAATACCTTTCTTTCTTTCTTTCTTTCTTTCTTTCTTTCTTTCTTTCTTTCTTTCTTTCTTTCTTTCTTTCTTTCTTTCTTTCTCCCTCACCCATTCATAGGACTTCAATAACATCTGCTTAGCCAATTGCGGGCTCTACACCTTCATGCATATATGTTGAGGCAGAAACTGTTGCCGCCACCAGACCTTGCTTCTTTATTGCACTCACTTGAAAAATCTACATAGGGTTTGGAGCCCCCAATTGACTTGACTGAAAGACCTCAACTTCAGGCTCCCCCACTCCTCAAACTCTTCCCATTCTAGCTGGTTGTTACAAGAGCTGTGCAGCTAATAACTAGTGTATGTGATTGCTTCCTCCCCTCCTTTCCCAACCCCTTTCTTCTTGTGTGGTGCATTTTAGATTGTGAGTCTGAGGGTAGGTACTGTCTAATTACTGATATGTGTATGCCACTCTGAGAGTCTTTTTTCAGCTGATGAATGGGTGAAAATGCTGTAAGATTTTTTAAAAAAATAAAAATGGCCCTTAGAGGAAGCTACAATGAAAACATAAAATCCAATAACATCAACAGAACAAGGCAATTGTGAGGAGTGAAATCCAGAGCAAAACAGAACAATGACCAAAAGCTTAAAAGGTTACTTTTTTTAAAAAAAAAGGTAAAACCTTAGATTTTTAAAATATATGTTTTTAGCTTGCACCAAAAAACAAACAAACAAAGGAATAAAGATAGCCTTGGTTGAACCACTCTGAAAAGAAAATACCACAATAAGCTATTTCTGGTGACTTCGGCTAGTGAGGGGGGTTAATTCAGCTGGGAACAGGGTTTCAGAGTTAGATCTCAGTAGCCAGATAGGCTCATATAGCCTGTCCCGACCTTCTTTATTAACAAACATGATTCCAACAACAGTTTCCCCCTTTGAACAATGGAATATCATGTATCCCGTGCTCAGATGTGAACACTACCTGGTGCTGATTTCCAGTAGATGTTGTAGGTCTTTAAGTCTGCATCTGCTTTAACCATAATATCAGGTTAGGAAACTTGCTGCCAGCAGTATACATCTTTCATAGCTGGCTGATTTAATCTTTGATGTATTGTCATCAGTTTAGCATATCTCTGGTTGTTGTGAATAAGAAGCATTGGTGACTCAGACGCCTAAGACCATCACATGTTTTTGAATAGGCAGTATGACGTGACTTCAGTTAAAAAGCTGAAAAGAAATGTGTTGGATTAATAGAGCTGTGTAACCTGATGATCTTGGTGGAATAATACTGAGAAGACAAAAGTGTATTTCCACCCATACCCCAGTTTGCTAATGTTTTGTCCACCTGTTCAAAGGAAATTAATACAATTACCTGCTGGTATCAGTACATCTCAACCAAAGAATATAATTTTTATCTCAGCATCTTAAGGAACCACCTGCTATTTCAGTCAAAAGGGAGGTAAGCCCTTGACTTGGCCCTAGTCATGCTTATTTTGACAATTATGCAGATGCCGGTTTTCTTTACATTTAATCCGCATTCTGGGGAGTCCTTCCTGTTGCAGTTGCTACAGTTTTCAGCGCTAGAAACAAAAGGAAGGGCCTAATCCCATAATCATTCTGGCTCTGAGTAGTACTTAAGGCATGCTAAAAATATATATCCTGGAGATGCAGTAGTCATAAACATTTTTTATATGCATGCAGCAGCTTCCAAGATGGGATAGCTCAGTTGGTACAGCATGAGACTCTTAATCTCAAGGCCATGGGTTCAAGCCCCATGTTGGGAAAAGATGCCTGCATTGAAGGTGTTTGGACTAGATGACCCTCGTGGTCCCTTCCAATTCTATGAGTATCCTCTATAGATTATATTTGACAGCACTGATGAGTGTACAGATTTCCCACTAGAACTGAGAATCCTAACCCTTTGGGCCCTGGGGGCACATTGGAAAGAAATTATTGTGGTCACAACAATATCAACTAAAATATTTCAACGCATAATCTCCTTCACATTACATACAATCTCTAGATGTACCATATTGTGGTCACAGAAAAATACCCATTTCGCAGAAGAGAAAAACTGGCAGTGTTGACCCAAACAAATAACACAGAGGGAAAACAAGCAGCCAACATTGCATGAAAACAGACAACCCCTTCCAGCCAATGACCAAAAGAAATTGACAGGTTTGTTGTTGGTTTTTTAAAAGAGAGAACCAGGGGGCTTTGGTGGCTACCAAGGGTGTGTGTGTCCGAGGTTACTGTGGTGTCCTCCAATGCCATGTTGGGCATTTAGCACTAGAAAAAGGCAAGAGAGGTGAGAAGGGGAATTCTATACAGTGGTACCTCGGGTTAAGTACTTAATTTGTTCCGGAGGTCCGTTCTTAACCTGAAACTGTTCTTAACCTGAAGCACCATTTTAGCTAATGGGGCCTCCCACTGCCGTAGCACGATTTCTGTTCTCATCCTGAAGCAAACTTCTTAACCCAAGGTACTATTTCTGGGTTAGCGGAGTCTGTAACCTGAAACGTCTGTAACCTGAAGCATATGTAACCCAAGGTACCACTGTATCTCAATCACTCAGTGTAAGAAAGGTCTGTAAAAGAGCTCAGTAATATATGATGGGTGTGAGTCACCTCTTCATTCAAGAGCATTTTTGCAAAATTAAACAGCACTGGTTGTTCTGTTTTTTGAATCACCAGAATGACTATCACAGGTATTATGGGCAGAAAGACTAGCAATGTGTAGACTACCAAGGCTGGGTTCAGAGGGAACATGAAAAGCAGCCACCTCTGGGGACATTTCAGCATGAAGCATTTTTCAGGGCTGCATGCTCTAGGTGCATCTTAATCTTCCACAAGTTAGATGGTGATCTTGGTTAGACCACATTGGTTCATTGTCACTACAGAATTTATAGTGGTACAGCATTCTCCCTTAGTAACTCTTTTCTCAGTGGCTAAAGTGAGAGCATAGCAATTCCATAGTGAGAACTCTGCAGTTCCAATCTCAAAGCGTGTTCCTTCCATCTTTCTACCATAGTGTTTGCTGTCCAAGGTACTGAAATATATAGGGCTATTTTACTTGTGACAAGGTGATGAAATATGTAGGGCTATTTTACTTTTGACATGTCATCGCAATACTCTCTTGCAATGAGCTATCTTCATAGCACCCCCTTCACACAACCGATGAGGGAGCGTGAAGTGCTTTGTTTGGTGTTGATGGGGAATCAGTAACAGCAACTCCATATTGCATCGCAGAACTTATTGGTGGGTCGCTAACAAATGATCACACTCTCAGAAGAGATGAAGCCTTACTCACAACACTGTTTCTCCTCTTGGCCTAGCACAGGTCCAAGCAGGGATGGGATTGCAGGCAGGGCCAGGAGAGAGACAGGAAACCCCTGACATGATGTGCGGACACATATCATGTTGACAGAGAAAGGTTAAGCCAAGTGCGGGTATATAAACCCACTCTGCCCAGTCCCCACCTTCTTTGGTGTTTGCCAGCACTCACCCCACCTTCTACTGTAAGATTAACAGGTAGCCTTGCATGATGCCTGGTAGGAATTTTGACTCATACTGAGATTGACTTGGTAGTGCAGTGTTTATTTTTGTCTAAGGGAAAGGGCCATAGCCCAGTGACAGACCACATGATCCATATGTAAAAGATCCCAGGTTTAGTCCCTGACATCTCCAGGTAAGGAGAGTAGGTGTCCATCAATGTCAACAGTAATGATCAATTGTCTTGTTATCATGAAGGTTCCCCCTTTCCTGCTCCACTGTGTTGGCAAGGGAAGAAGCACTTCAGATGGGTGCTGAAGAAGAAATGGGTTAATTGGCTTTTTGGCCACTTTGGCAGGTATGTGTTGAAGATATATTCTTTTTTGTGCACACTTTTTGTGCATATATGTGCTTTTGTACACATTTTTTGGGTTGGAGAACTGCATAGCAAAATTTGGAGAAGTGTATATTTTGAAGGATGGCTGCCCTTCACTTCAGGCATTGGTTTGGGTAGTGTGAATTAGATTGGTGAACTGACTGAATTTCTCCCGCATCCCAGGCGTGAAATGAAAGCAGCCACCTACTGGATCTCAGTATGCTGGTTCAAGAAACCTCCTTCTACAGGCTGAGCAGGTCTACTGCAGGAAGGTGCTAATGATGGAATAAATAGATCCTAGACCAACTCACACTTTGGTCTGAATGTAACCTCTTGACAATGTTAGCCCTTTCCTCCCCCTTAGCGTGAAGCCACCGGGCCACTGCTGCAAATCTTATTTTAAATTAAAACTGTATATTGTTATCTATAATTATAATGCTACAAGCCACTCTAATCATTTACAATGCAGCTACAGCAAATGATTTAATTGTATGGGACCTCTCTGCCCCTCACAGCGAGAGCATAGCTTGCACTGAAGCTAATAAGAGTTATGTGCACATAACTGTGTGAGAAATGAATAGACCCCTTTGATTACAATAAGGTTATAAGCAGCAGGAGTCCATTATGATTAGCAGTAAAATGAAGAATTCCCCATAAATCATAAATGTTACCTTATAATTTCCATTCTCTCTTATCTCCTTCCCCTGTGTGCATCTGTGGATTTATATTTTGTCTCCAAGTGAGCACTTTGCATTGTGCCAGAAGTCAGTCTCAAAACTGTGTGCTGATTTTTTTTTTAACTGCAGAAAGATCATTTTTTGAGAGTGAAAACAATTTGCACTCTTGCAGGAGTTTAGCCTCTCCTGTCCCATGAGAGCTGTGCACCCTTCCTTATAATGTTTTGTTTTGCACTATTAATGTCAGAGACCTACAGAAGCAGCTCCCTCTTGTAAATAAGCCATTTATGGAATCCCTCCATGTGTCTGAATGTGTGCTGGAAATGTTGCCTGTCTTACACATGCTGGTTTATATGCTATTTGTAGTGATGCTTATTTTTGTGTCATGGCTGAGTGACATGTCTCTTCCTTGACTGGCTGTGGGTTGGGCAGGGCATCAGGGTTTTTGTGAGGATAAAGGGAGGGGAAGAACACTGCATGCCCACTTGAGCTCCCTGGGGAAAAGGTAGGATTGTTGGCATCCATCTGTCTCAAAAAACAATGGAGTACACCTCCGGGAGTGAAGTCAAACCACTGGAGAATCACAGCGCCTGCTGTGGCTGCAGAGATGTTAAGTCATAACTGCTGCCTCCCATGTTGTTTTTGCTGCATTAGCAGCACTGAAGTGATCTCTCTAGGGCGCAAGCCTGGGCCATGTGAATGGAGGTCCTGGGCTGCCCAAACAAACCCCCCTCTTGGCCTCACATATGTAGTCCAAAGAAAAGCAGAGCAACATGTATGGCACCAGCTTGGCTGTAGGAGTTACTAGAAGGAGGTGTACAAGGCACCACCCAACTGTCTTAGGGACTCCACACCAGATTTGTGTAAGGTTGACTCTTTAGCCTTTTCTTCCCCCAAAGATGTCCCACAAGGCAGCGGGAACAGATATTTCCTTGGGATTTACTCCCAAAACTTTTCTCTTGGATGAGTATAGCCGTATTTCAAATGTAATTAGCAAATGGCATCTTTCCTCTCAAATCCAGCCATAGCAGTTCCCAGTTGTTTGCACATTGCAGGCAATCTGAATTGCCCCCGAGATAGTAAAAGGTGTTTTTCCTGCAATGGTAAGATTTTGCTGTTGCTGAAGAAACAAAGCTGAAAGCAAATAAACCAGTCGCTGCCTTGCCTTGGTGCCTCAGCTGTGTATATTTATCCCAAGAAAAGAGCTGATGTTTTCTCTCCTGAATTAATATGCAAATTAGCTTAATCAACACATCCCATGAGCAGGTTTGGAATTATGTATTGTCCTGAATGTTTATTTGGTGCTATTCTTAGCCTTGCTGCTCATGTGTGTGGGGTTTTTCTTTTCTTTTTCCAGAGTTTTCTACTCACATGAAGATAAAATTCACATGGAGATCTGTACCACTTATCTACCTTGAGAATGCTGAGGTTTTTATCCATCAGTGTCAAAATGAATCACTGTTCACTTCCTTATTTAAACGTTGACGCAACTGCTGTCGTGCAGCATGGCAGGTGAGAGTCAACCTGTTATCACGCTGGCACTGGAAAACCATCAGAAGCTTCAGCAAATATCAATTTCTCTGGGGTGCAATGCATTCAGATCTATTTGAGGCTGTGGTAGGGCTGCACTGAAATATGCTCTTTAATTTCTCAAGAGTCCCTCCCTCCTCTGTAACAAGAAGCACCCATATTTCTGCCATAGTCTCAGGGCAGCTGAATTTTTTGGGGGAATGGTAGGGGGAGAGGGGACAGTATAATTTTTCAGCACAGCACTAAACTGTGGTGCAATGTGGATTGATCTGGATACAACTTTGCATTATTAGCAAAACATCTGGAAGTTTATAAGTGCTTAGTATATACGTGTGTAATGTGTTTGACGATTGCATGTTTACTCAGAGGTAAGTCCCACTGTGTTCATTGGGGTTTACTTCCAGGCCTGTGTGTATAGAATTGCAGTCTAAATATCTATGAACTGCAGTGCTCCATGATCCTGGAAGGAACTGGTATTTATGACATTATTCATTTAATTGCATTGAGCTTTGCATTTTGAAAATATCTCACACTCTGCAGGCACTGACATGTATTTTCCTCCATTTCCTTAACCCCCCCCCCACTTCTTTATTTTGATGTTTAAGTTAGTACCTCATAAATAGTCTCTTTGTGTACTATGATCTTGCCACTGAAGTCAAAGTTAAACATGGTTATAAATCTTTGCACTTTTGGAGGACTTAGCACACCTGCTGCCATATATCAAATGCTTTGCAGTAGGCATGGCTTAGCTTAGGTGATTCCTCCAGAACTAGAAAGGCATCTAACTGAGAGGTACAATTTTCCAGGTAACTTGAAGAAATGTGTTAGGGAACATTTGAGATGAACTCCAGCACTGCACTGACATTGCTGCTGCCTGCCTGCTGTTTCCAGCCTTGGTAATTTGTGTGTGTGTGTGTGTGTGTGCTTGAAGGAAGAAACAAAACTCAAATCTTTTCCTCCAGTCCCAAATCATTTTATACCTGATACTTACTGTTCACAGTTTTGGAGGCCATTCTATGTGTTAAAGACTGGATTCAGCGAGATCTGAATTAGTATTTGGATCCTGCAGATCCAGTGTGGTGTAGTGGTTAAGAGCGATAGACTGAAAAATCTGGGGAACTGGGTTCGCGTCTCCGCTCCTCCGCATGCAGCTGCTGGGTGACCCTGGGCTAGTCACACTTCTCTGAAGTCTCTCAGCCCCACTCACCTCATAGTGTTTGCTGTGGGGGAGGAAAGGAAAGGAGAATGTAGCCACTTTGAGACTCCTTCGGGTAGTAATAAAGCGGGATATCAAATACAAACACTCTCTCTCTCTCTCTCTCTCTCTCCTCAGACAACAGGGCAGAAGAGATCATATATGGGCTCTTCTCCACAAGCACAAATCCAAAGAAAAGTGCAGAGTGGATGCTATGCAGTTGCTGCTTGATTCCTATTTACAGTTGGACAGCCATCTGTTAAGGATACTGTTGTGGTATTCCTGCGTTGCAAATCCTGCACCAAAGAGAGAGTTGGACTATAGGATGTATCTCTTTTTTTTTTTATGTAACAAAATTCATGCACCAGTTGACTGCCATAAAACCACAAAGTGGTTTACAAAACAAACATTGCAATTATCATTAGAATATAGTTAAAACAGGTATTTTTAGAACACTCAAGACTAATTAAAATCAACAATATGCTAAAACAGATTAAAATGCACATAATTTCTACATGTCTTGCCTAAACAATAAGGTTTTAAGCAGATGCTGGAAAGAGTTCACTCAGGGCGCTTGACTAATGTCAATAGGCAGGGAGTTCCAAAGTCCAAGTGCTGCCACACTAAAAAGATTGATTTCTTACAACTCCTGTGAGTCTATGGTTCTGTGTTATCTTCAGCCCTCCTTTTTGATGGAACAGAATAATCCCAACAGGGCTATTGCATGCTTCTACCACACATGACATGTTAGGTATGTGTGTTTGAAGTGAGGTGCACAAGTCCTCCAGCATGGAAACTGAAGCAACAGCCTGGTAAGTGTATGACCGGTTGACCATTTTTAGTATGCAGATTACTGAGCTGGGTGCACTACTAATTTAATCTGGCAAAGCAGTTATTTTTGCTGCATTTATGCCATTCTCCTGCTTCTCGTATACACACACACCAATAGACTATCAGTTTGCTAGCGGTATACATCGATTAGGATTAGCAAATGCCCCCAGGGCAGTCTTGGCCAAGATGAACTCCATATGTGAGTTGTCTTCATGCCTTAAATAACTTCAAGGGTCAATTGGTTCAATTTTGCCCCGGACATCTAGTAAGCTATGGCTATACTGATGCAGGGTTAAGCAGCATGATACCCTCCAGATATTGTTGAACCACAACTTCCATAAGCCTTAGCCAACATAACCAAATGTTGGGATGACAGCAGCTGTAGTCTAACAACAACTGGGGGATACCATGTTGACTACCTCTCCACTCCTGATCTGCTAGTCTAACCATAATCTTGCTAGAGTGCTTGCATGCGTCCCATTGTCAAATTCTCTTCTTTTGCTAGTGTCACTCTCCCCACTGCTCTGTGCACCCCAGAGACAGTCTGATAGCTATATCACGACAGAACACAACTTTCTTAACGGACTCTCTATTGTGTTGATTTTTTTAAATAAAAAAATTGACTTGCTTTTGGCCTCCTGACCTTGTGTCCATCTATTGATGCCTAAAAGGGAAAAGCTCCCCCATGAACCACCTTTTTTCCTGAAGTCCTTGCAATATTTTTATTTTTTATTTTTAGTCCTCCTAGCATATTTGAAGTGTGGCTTCTCATCAGGGGTATTTTACAGACTTCCCTTTTAAGTAACTTCCCTTTTAAGTACCGGTGTCTAGGCTATCATTCTCAAGTTTTACAGAGAGCTGACAGCAAAAGACCTTTGATAGTCATGAAGTTTCTTTTGATTGGCAGATTGCTGCTTTTTCTGCCTTATGTATCCCACCATCACCTCCACACATGAACTAATCTAGCAATGCCTTGCTGTCTTTATATCAAGCAACATAAGCTGTGATCCACCAAATGCAACTTATGACTCACCAAACTGAACATAGCCCACCCAGAAATATTTTACGGCCAACCAGATGCTTGACAACCCCTTTATTTTTTGCTATGGTATGCAGGAGGATTTTCAAGCACCTGGCACTGGCCTGGCTAGTGGGTTGCAAGGCATGTAGGTACTACTTTGCCAACATATCCCCAATAATTTACCTGACCATCAACTGATGTAAAGAGATGGAAGTATGCATGTTGTAGAGGGCTGGAACAGCAAATCCAAGGTCATTCAGATCACTGCCATGAACTCAAGAGAAGACTGATAATCATGAAGTTTTGTAGCCATAGCAAACAACAACCATGAGACCACATGAACCGGAGGACCTTAAGCTAAGAACGGAGTTGTTATGGGTGGTCTCTTCCACACTTATATGAAACAAACACAATGAAATCAAATCTCCACTGATCAGTAGCGGACACCATGGTGCGGGCAATGCCACTCACCTGATCTCTGGCTGGTTGTGCCACTTCTGCTTTCTAAGAGGTAGAGGTGGTGGCAAGGTTGGCAAGGTCAAATCCACTGGCAGGGGTGAATGATTGGTTATATCAGTGCATTTGCACCGCACCACCGACACTGCTGCTTGGCTCCTCCCCTTCTACCTCCAGGTAAGCAGCTGTGAAACAACTGACCACAGGGGATGCAACTTACCACTACTGCCCCTAATGTGACCATTATTCGTATGCAGCTAGGATGGAGGAATCAAACAATAAACTGGTATCACTATAGGAGACACTACTGTGCCAGCAAGTGCATTTGAGGTCAAACCCATATTGCCACCAAGTTACCTTGTGCCAGGAAAATTCAGACTTTTAATGTATTTAGGAATCAATCCTAACCCTCCCTCACCCCAACAAGGGGGCACCAGCACATCCACAGCTCCATCATACATGGTGGGGGACAGGGTGGATGAGGCAGGCAGATTTCTGTGCAAGCCTAGAGCTGACACACTGATCAGACCTAAATTGGGCCTGCCATGTGATGGCAGCAGGGCCATTTCATGATTCATCAGATCCTGGGTCAGCACAGTCCAGCCCCCTCCTTGTCCCTGGAAAACCCTGCTGTGTGGCTTTCCATTGGCTGTTACTAGTGGGACTCTTGCCAATGGAGTTTCTACCCCACCTGCACATCACTCCACAGGCAGCAGCTGGCAGGACACCAATGAAGGTCAGCAGGTTTGGGTGGAGAGATACCACTGCCCGATTCCAGTCAAAAGAGGGCTTTGGAATGCTCTTCCAGTGGCAGCGGGAGGTTCAAACCCAGCTTTATGCCCTCCTTTCCCTCTGATGAGGCTCCGTGGACTGCTGCACACCTCCAACCTTATTTGTGAAGCCTCAGAATGGCTTCTGCAGATGAGCAATGTTCTGCCATCATCTTCCTGGCCAGTTATAAATAAAGGAAAACAGCAGCTTGGGGGCTTAGCAGTGAGTTGTTGCTAAGCAATAGCAAAGGGTTAGCTCTGTTTCCACTAATGCTACGAGACCTGAGAATACCGGAAAGGGAGATAAGAAGGTGGAATGCTACAGGAGCAGCATTGGGTTGTAAAGTAGATGAATAATTCAAATTCCTTTGGACACACATTACATCTCATAAGCCAACAGCGAATTAAATCTGCCATTGTAGCACCCAATTATCTAACTTTCTTAGGTCCTTCTGGAATTCCTCCCAAACTCCCGTAGCCTAGGCTAACCTAAATAATTGTGCATTGTCTGCTCATTTCTCGCAAGTGCTTAGGTGTGTTTGTGTGATCTAGACTGGATGTCATTGTGGACTGCATAATGAACATTTCCATTCCAATAGCCAAGGAGAATGAAACCAAACATTAGACAACGGAAGCAAAAGCAATACCATAAATGCTAGAGCACCTCTGCATAAATCATTGCTACGCCCTTACCAGGAATACAGTTTTCAGGTCCAGGCAACCTGGTGTGCTTTCCTTCTCTCTGCCAAAAGTAAAGAGAACTCAGAAATGGAATGTCAGAAACAGGCAATGAAAATGATTAGGGGCATGGAAGGAGTCCTGGAAGAGGTGAGACTGAAAAGATTAGGGCTGTTTAGATTAGTGAGGAGACATAAGAGGGGCATAAAAATAATGAATAGCACTGAAAAGCTAGATCAGGTACGCCCTCTCATATAGCAGAAGAAAACAAAGGGACATCTAATGAAATAAGCTACACATTTAAAGCTGGGAAAAGAGGCAGCTTTTTGACATAACACTTTGGAGGGTGTTATTTGAGAGAGGAAGAATTCATTGGTGCTGGGAATCAGGCATTTAGCAGGGAAGTGGAAGCATATTGCAGCTTGATTCTGGAATCCAACATTCTGCTGTCAGAATACCTAGAATTAGTTTCAGTAGTTAGGTTGTATAAGACCACAACGGATGTTCTGGCACATTCATCACTGTTGTGCTAGTGACACTCCTTGACTCCAGCATAGTGCATAAGGGCAACAATGCTGCCAATGGCGGGGGGGGGGGGCGGGGTAATTGAGAACCAGTGTGGTGTAGTGGTTAGAGCATCAGACTAGGACCTGAGAGACCAGGGTTCAAATCCCCACTCAGACACCACCTTATATACCCACTCAGACATCATAAAGGCAATAAAAAATAAAAATCTCCTTGTGCAGGATCCCATGGGCCTTCTCAAACTACTGGCACAATCCTATGCTCAGCCCCAAATTAAAAGTACCAGTGGCAGAATTTGCTTAGCAGAAAGACAGAAGACAGTTAGTTCAAGACCCGCCCCCCCCCAAGAAAGCAGGTTATGTGTGCTGTGCATTCTTCCATTGCATGGACTGTACCACCTGGACTGAGCTTTGAGAAATGCTGTTTGTCTGGGGGGGGGGGGGCGGTGAGAGACAGAGAGTGGGGATCAGCATAGCTGTCATGTAGCTTGTGTTATCATGAGCCAGGATATTAACCCTTGGTTGCTGTTGTTTTAAAAGAGCTCTAAAGATACTGAAGCCAGAGATGAGTAAGCCCCAGGAGACAGTGTCCAAAGCAGTGATTTCCTGGAGGTGGAGCCCCAGCAGACAGTGAGGCCTTGACTCTAGAGAATGTCAGCATCGCCCTTGAGCCAGTGTACCAACTGGACTCATGCACTACAGCCCCAACTGGGCTAGGCGAGCTGGGTAGCACTGCCGGAGACCTCCTTTCCCACAGGAACTGGTCACAGTGCTGTGGACTCACAGCTTGGAGCTGAGAGCACCGGATTCACTGTCTCAATAATGCAGTCGTTGCGCAGCAGCGTTTTGCAGAGTCTTGCAGAGTATAAACCACTCGGAGAGCAACTCTGTAAAGTATCTTCTTTTATTCTATAACTACAGCTATAATACAAACTATATACAGAGCTAAATATTCTGAGCATACATCAATGCTACTCTGAGTGCCTGCAGCTGCTCTTAGCAGCAATCTTATCTCTAAATACTATCTCTTGCACTCACTCTCCGACACACTGACTGACTCTCTCTCTCACACACACAGAGACTCACTCACTTGACTAATTAAGTAGAGAGCAGTACATTGCTCCTCCTCTCTGTAGAGTCAGCAGAGACCTCAGGAGATGATCAGGAGATTCTTGGGTATGGGAGGGGTGAAATCTCCTCAGAGAAGGCAGTTCTATCTTCCTGCAAAAATTCATATGACTTCTCCCCTGAACTACCTGCAGCTCCAGAAAGCCTTCCTCCACCTCATCATGTGTGGGGGCTATATTTCAATCCTGCTAGAGTACACAACTGCATACAAGAACACCCTGCTTTGAAACTACCAAGAAGGCTTTTTCCAAGGTGGTGGAACTTCACCCACATCTCTCCGCAGGGCTACAGAAAGCAATGGTTAGGAACGTATGACCCTCCAGGTGCTGTTAGAGCACAACTCCCACCATCTCTTTCCATTGGTCATGCTGGCTAGGGCTGATGGAAGTTGGAGTCCAACAACATCCAGAGGGACACAGGTTTCCATACCTGATAATAAAGCTCCAGTCAGCTCTTAAACTAGTGCTAGAGCAACACTTCCAATGACTCATGTATTCAGCCTAATCTTGATTCTTGTTTTTTTTTTCCAGAGAACTCTCCATGGTCCTGACCTCAGCTGTCTTATCTGTGTCACACTTTGCCTGAATAATATTCCGTGGATATCCCCTAGGAGCAGGAGATGTGACTACAATCTCATACATTGCTTTGGTGAATCCAAGACAAACCCTGCCCCCAGTGTAGACATGACATGGATATCTGAGGCGCTTGATACATAAATCCTTAGGTGCTTGTTGCAAATGATTCTGTTGATGTCCATACTTGTGTAAAATTGGTCTGTTCTGGTATGCCCACTCTATTACCTATGCATTCCTTATATATTTCTAAAATGCATGAAAATCTTGGAGCAAAAATTTAAGAGTAGAAAACAAAAAAAGTGTGTGTATGTGTGTGTGTGTGTGTAACAGCCCTAATGAGGTTCTTATCTAACCCCTTCTATTGCAGGCCCGCTTGACACACAGAAGACAGATTTATGGTTATGTGATCACACTTTTCATAAAATTGGATGTTTAACTGTGCAATCCTAATATTGCATAAAACTCATTTAGTGGCAATAAATAAGGAGACATTAAAAGTCCAAGCTAGCATCTTCACAGTAAACATTGACAGCTGTATTGATGTGTTCAAACAGCCATTGCTTGAGCTCCTTATTCACACAGTGATATATGATGTGGGACATTTTCACTCTCTCTGTAAGGATGCTGTAACGGGGAACAGCTGCTATCACATCATCAGCCTGCCTGCCTGTAGTAACTGGGATCAGGCCTCAGCCATTACGGTGTGAAGGAGCGATCTTCACAGATAGAAAGTGAAAGAATGCCCTTTCATTTTTGCAGCTCCATCCATAGGTCAAGAAAGTGGGGTGACATTCTTCATGGACATTCTTAGTGGACATACAAATGTTTTATGTTTTTCAGAGGCAGGACAACTTTCCAGTAAAGCAGAGATGACAGCGTCATTTTAGGAGCAACTGTAATTAGTGTCATGGCCCAGGAAGCTTACAGCAAGTTCATGCTCCCTCCTAAGAGCCACCAGTTCCTCATTCAGGGCTCTCCCAGCTGGATGAGGTCTGGAAGATTCCAGTTGTATTGATTTGTATATCTTCTGGAATTATTCTCAATCAATTAGCTTCATCGGTTTAGCATTATGTAAGTGTGTTTGTACCGGTTTTAAAGAAGACACTCTCCTTCATTCCCTTTTCATTCCCAAAAATTTCTTGATGGTAGTACAGCAGAAAAGTCGAAGGTGTAAGTTACTGTAGGAAAGAATATAGTACGGATAATGGGAATAATGATACAATTCATCTAAACAAGGAATTATAACCCAAAACTGTTTGTTTTATGTTAAGTATTTTTACCCTGCTCTTCAGCTGAAAAAAAGATTCCTAGAGCAGCTTACAAGAATCAATAACAAGCATTCCCTGCCCTCAGGCTTACACAATGCAAAAGGAAAAGGGGTTTGAAGACAGGAGAGGGATTCATCTCATGTGATTTCTTCTAAGCAACTTTCTACAGTGCAGCTTTCTGTGCTTGTGTTTCTCTAGTTGGACACACTGGTTTAGCTGGTAGACAATTGTCCAATCTCACCACAAAGATCTACATTATGTAGGCTCTTGATATCTTTAAATTCTATGAAGGCAACTGTGCATAAAGCAACTGCAACAAATCAAGAAAAATGGGAAGACACTAACATTTCTTGGGATTGAGGTTAATGAAGACACCATAAAAATTAGAGAAGCAACCATCCTATGGCAACATGGGGGCCAATATGTTTCAGCAAATGGTTGGGTTGCTCACCCATGAAGTAAAATTGGGACATTAAAGACATTTCTACCTGTTCATGCTCAAACCACTGTACCACAAAACGTCTCTCCAGTTTCCTAGGATTGAGAAAATTCCCAATGGAGAATGTCGCTATCCTTTCAAAGATACCACACACACACACACACACACAGAGAGAGAGACACTGTTTCATACAATTCTGCACTCACACGAGGCTGCTCAGAAACAAACTAGACAATAACTGCATATGTGTGGTCTTAAGTGCAGAGATTTAATACATTAATTATCTGCATAGGGACCCTGATCCAGGCAGAGAACCTAGCATAGGGGATTTGGGACTTTACTATTTGCCCCCCCCCCCATATGTCCCCAGTTTATATTGAGGGACTGCACTGGCAAGCTGCATAGGGGAAAAGCTTTCATTTACTTCAGTGGGTCAATTCCCCATGCAAATCTCAGGTATGAGGCATCTAATCTGATTTAGGACCATAGCAGGGGACAAAAAGTTAAAGCCCTACCCCTTATAGACATGTATGCATAAAGGTTCTAATCAAGACTGGAGGGCCCATGCTGGCAATAAGGTTACCCACCCCCACCCCCCAATACAAAACTAACATATTTTCTAGTTAGGTTCTGGGCATCCTTGTATGTGTGAAGCACTGGATCGTGCAATCCAATGAATGAGATTGCAAGATATGATAGCCATGGATCTTCTCCAAAGGTGAAATTAGTGCTCTACAGAACTGATGCCATATATATGTTGTGCATGATATTTGATGATGCTCAACCTCTGCAGCCCAGTTGTGTAGAAACAAAATGTTGCATTCCACTGTTTGCAACAACCATGAAATTAGTCAGTACAATCCTTGTATTGATGCTCCTGCCATGAAAAGAATAGATGTGAGCTCTGAGTGATCCTTCCTTGGGGGAACAGAATGTACTGCAAAGCTTGGCTCTTAAGAGGGCATAGCTGCATAGCATAGAGATTATGATGTAAATGATTATTTATGAGTTACATAAAGGTATTGCTCTCCATTGTACTGACTTCTGAGGAAGCTGTTATGCAAGAAGCTCGTTTGGACAAATCAAGATAGATGGCATTTTACTGCGTGTCCTGTCCTTTGTGGTTGATGGTCACAATGCGTGGGGACAGCCATTCCTCCTGCTTATTCAGGAGCAGCATGGCAGCTCTGCTAAAGAAAACAGATTCTTGTACATAATAACTTGTCCCCGACTCATGTAGCTTCTAATGGAGGCAGAGGTAAAGGGTGAAGTGTACAGATGGAGTGGTAACATGATGGGGTGGCTCTGAGCTAATGAGGCACTCTCTTCATAATTTGCAAACGACACTTTATTCTCCAGCTCTCGGTATTTAACTCGGAAGTCATCAATGTCCATGCATCATTGGAGGCCCGCTCTCATTTTGCAGCAGGGAAATCAAATTATTGTTGTTATTAGTCATTAGGTATTATTATGTAGTTATTAGGCATGATTATAGTGTTCTAGGAGCATAAACAATAATAGAGTCCAGACCATCTCGGAGTGGACCTACTGAAATATATGCACCAAAGTCAGTAATGGCTCTTCATTTCAATGCATCTACTCTGAGCAGGGCTAGCATTGGTGACAACCCTTGATTTTTGACAGCCAGCAACCCCTTATGACATGTTTTCCCCCCTTAAGTTAGTGGTATATAATGTCTAATGATAATAATAATAATCACTGCCATCATCACCATCTCCATTGTCAAAATTTCACTGGATTTTGCCAGCATGTGGATTGGCCCTGAATGATCCGCCTACAGATGTTTCAAAATGATCCCCTCGCTGAAGGAAAACACTGGAACACAATTTGGAGTTTTGCAGGGATGGGAGAAAATCATTTGGTGGAATGCTCCACAGATGGGAACAGCTTTGCCGAAGAGAGCTTTTTCTCCGCCAGCAGTTCACTGTTCAGAAAATGCTGAAGTGAGATTGCGGGTAATAAATAACCATTCTCTCCTAAGCTGGAATGGCTGCATATGGGGTGTTTAGGAATCTGTGGTGGAAAACATACCATGCATTGCAAATGAAGGATAAAAGGGATGGGTTGCAACTAAGATTAATTTTCTCACAGAGAAGCCTGTTTTGCTAATTGCTTTTTGGATGGGAGGAGGGGAGAAGAAGAATTTTTAGATACCTTCATCTGTTTCCTCCTTCAAAACCCCACCCCTCCTTTCAAAGATGAAATGTTTGTCATTTCTGCCTTTTCCACAGTTGGGATGTTCATTTCCTTAGAGGATTCTGGGTTTGCTTATAAGCTTTACCGCTGCAATTGCTTACATATTTCTCCCCGAGGTAACAGAACTGATTTATTTGCAATCAGTGACAGACATCATGAGATAAGCTCCACCACAGCGTTTCAAATGAGAATCAAGACTTCAGCAAACTATCCTTGTTGGTGCATGACCAAGGGAAAAGTTCATTTATTTCTGGGAATGTTTGCCCAGACTCTTGGGGAAGGCAAGAATAGCTTTTTATTGTTTTTGTAATTACACACGCACACCTAAATCCAAAACATAAATATGGCTTTTATACAAAATCTGGCCACACAAAAGCCAGCCCAAAGGAAAAACAAAGCTGGGCACTAAATTACACTAAATTGCTTTAGTAATCATATTCTTAAGTACCAAAGAAGCACCGGAACCCAACACATCTAACTAACAGCAAAATCCTGAATGCTGGCTTACAGCTTATAGGTGTTGTTACAGATAGGTAGCCGTGTTGGTCTGCCATAGTCAAAACAAAAAAATTCCTTCCAGTAGCACCTTAAAGACCAACTAAGTTAGTTCTTGGTATGAGCTTTCATGTGCATGCACACTTCTTTAGATACCTTCTTCAGCTTATAGGTGTATCACCGTAGTCATAATACAGGATTTTTTTTTTTATTTTTTGCGGGGGGATACTGAATTCAATAAACACAGAATCAATAGGGGCATGTCCACAGGGCAGTTTATTGTGGACTTGGTCCTGCTCATGCTTTTTCACAGCATTGACACAATGTCATCCTCATTCAAATGCAATCCCTCCCCTCCCCGCAATTTAATCAGAATCTACCATTTACATGCCCTCCACTTGTATTGGTTTTTCAGCAGACAGAAATGGTCGATCTGGTTTAAATGGGAAAATACAAGACAATATTCTGATGAGGAAGATGCCGTGTGGATGCTGTTAAAAACAAAACACAACCTTACATGCAAGTCCACAATAAGCTGCTGTGTGGAAGTGCCCTAGGGAGAGCAATGTTTAATTTCCTTCCTTCCTGTTTTTACTGTCATGGTCTCCCAAGGAACTCAAGTCTCATCTGCTCTATACATTTAAAGGAGTATCATACCACATAAGCAGTCATGCCTCCCTCCAAAGAATCCTGGGAACCATAGGGGCCAACTCCTAGGGGCTAAGGTCCCTTTGGGGCCCCCAATAAAATATTTGAGGGGGCTGCCCCCCAAAGATGATGGGCATTGTCATTCACCATATTTTGTGATTGATTATGCAAGGCGGGGTTTCCTTGGGTCTCCCAATATTTCATTCATGTTGGTACCCCTGCTGAGAACTGTAACTTGTTAGGGGTACTCAGAGGTGTTAGGTGATCCCTATTCCTCTCACACAGCCACAGTTCCCATAGTTCCCTGCCATAGGTGCCATATTGGGGGCTGGGAGCCTGCAGGCCTTGCCCCCCACAAAATTTACACTGTGGCTACCCAGCTGCCATGTATCATTTCATGTATTCTGTTTTGTTTTCAAGAGTTCCGCAAGTAAAAGTTTGAATAGCATTTTTATGGGCCTGGACAATGATTTCTTCCAAAAGGACTCAGTTCTTATGCTTCCAGTTGCTTCAAACTACACAATATTAATAAAAAAGGTGCACCCAGGGTGTACCCAAAAAATTATTACTCAGCCCCAAATGGCAACTGGCAAAGCCCACTCTTCTCGGAGAGCGAGATGCTGCAACAGAAATGAAGGAGACGGGGGGGGGGGGAGCAGCCTTTTACAGGCAACCCTCTGCCCTGAAGGCCGTTGGCCAAAACAGGCTCCTCTCCTTTGATGGAAGCAATATGAGGCCTTCTCCTTCACTGAGATAGAGCAAACACAGTTCTAACTCAGGGCTGGAAGTTATATCTCATGCAATTCCTTCCAACTTCACAGACTGACAGCCCTCCCTTCCAGGTTCTCAAATGCTTCCCACTAATTCTTATTATCTCCTGCGGGCATACCAATGCAGTTGTCTGGAACAACTGCAGAAAGCTGTCAGAGAAAAACCTGTAACAAGGGAAAGAAGAAAATGAGGCAGGCAAAAGAAGACAAGGAAAAGGAGAAGGTCCTTGGCTCAGAGCTTCCTCTGAAAGGGATTTCCTATTGTTTTTAAAAGCACCTTTTAACTCAGCTGCATGGCTCCTTTCTCAGGTCTGTGGATGCCAGCTGGGAAGAAACAGGTGCAAAGCTGGTTCCCTTTATGAAGTGGCTTCTTGCCTAATAGCCTCTGAACTCCGGCCACCAAATGCATTGCAATTACAATCCCAACCTTGTCCCAGCAATGCCAGAGCAATCTGCAAGCCAGGCAATGCATCCAAGTTTTGTTTAAAACCTGGATCCCTAAGCAGCATATGCCAGAATCTCCATGCCCTCCTTGGCCAGACACTCCCATCCTTTTTCGACTGGGGAGGATCCAGACCCTTGCAATGAAGTGGTTCAGGAGGTTATTAAAATGGAGAGCAAAAAACCTCCTTGATAACTAAAGCATCAAAATAAATAAATAAATAAATCACTTAGACAACAAAGTGTGCATGGGTGTGTATGGCTGAATGAGTTTTTCTCCACCCTATCAAACACCCTTCAAGGCTCTTGCTGTAGGCTGGAAGTATCAGTGAAGAAGTGCCTTTGTGTTCCTCCACCTTTCCCCATTTTTAAAAATGAGGGTAATAAATGAGATTGGTTTATGCCAGCCAGCATTTTCTCCTGGGGTTGTGTATGTGTGTCAGTCACCCAGGAAAGCACTAGATCCCTTAGATCAAATACTTTCAATGATCTCCCACACACACCTATAAATCACCCACAACAAGCTGTTTATGGGGTCATAGTGACCCCCCCTCTGGTTAGTCTCAATGTGACTTTGGATATGGTTGTTACTGAGCAATGACTGTCTTATTGTCATTGCAGGACATTTTGGAAAGTTACGGTAGGGAAACTGGGAAAAATGGCTTTCCTCCTGGTCTGGCTCCAGTGTCAAAAATAACTTCACTCTCCATTTACTCCAAGCCATACATAAGCTTCAGAAACAGATGTGTCAGGTCTGAAACAATGCCTATCTGCAGTCAAAAAATGTTAGAAAAACATCTGCCAGGTTGAATGAGGGCTTAATTACATAGTGCGTTGCTTGCTGGAGGGAAAGTTTCTCAAAATTCCAAAATAAATGGCTCCATACTCAGGAAAAACAAAAACAAAAAACCCTCACACACTCCACAAAAATATTGTTATGGATTTGTGGTGGGGAGGAGAAATCCTTCTACTCCCTGGATTAAGCAAGTGTTAAAATATAAGTCAGACTAGCTTCCTGATGAGGGGATTGTCTGGGTGATGGGCCATTAAGGGGAGCTGTTTTAAATTATGATACTTTTATTGAAATGATGTTTTATAATTTTATACTTTTACAGAAGCTGCTTTGGGAGAGCTTCTGCCCTGAGTGATGACTGAAAAAATGTGTAAAATAAATAAAATAAATGAATATGTGCATTGCTGGTAAAGCTGACCACACACATTTCCCTCTGCCATGCAATGTTCATCTATGCTCCGTTGAGCTGCCTGAATATGTATTTTAATGCAATTGTGGATCTGCATTCCCATTAGGGAAACTTGTTCCTACACAGGACTGCTTGCCCAGGGATCTTCATATGTGAGGAGAAGATAACTTTAAATAGGACTCAAATACTAAGCTTTATACAGGCTATAGTACTTTTTAAATTGCTGTTTTGTCACTCCATAGATCAGGAGTGGGGAACCTGTGGTCCTCTGGATGTTGCTGGATTCCAAACAGCTCCATCCAATATAGCCCAAGCTCAGGGATGTTGTGTACCAGTGATTGGTTGGGACAAATGGGATACTGCCCAATTAAGCTCAACCAGTTCCCACTTTCTAGTCCTTGCTTACAACCAGTCCAGGGGGCAGCATGGGCTGTTGGCCTTCTCCTTAATATCAGTGTTGGCTTCATAGAACTCAAGAAGGAGGAGGATGGAAACATAGCCAAAATTTCCACCTGTCATTGGCACTGGCTCCACCTACTGGTGGCCTCCCAGTCTTCTTCCATCCCACCAGTCCCAGTGGAAACCAATCTCCACTGAAGGGAGCTGTACCCTAACAGAGTCTGGAGGGTCTGGAGATAATCAGCTCTGTCCCTACATCTTGCAACATTATTATTCTTTTAACTAGGAATTTTCATTTCCCCGTGTTGCCAAAATGACTCATTTCCAATCCTCTTCTATCTTTCTAAATCCTTTTGTTTGGGCTTTTCTTTCTTTCTTTTCTCCCTTTGCTCCATTTCTACTAGCATTTGAAAACTCTCCCAGTTTAGTAACCTCTGCAGATTTCATTAACCTGCTGTTTATTTTCTTTTCCAGATCAATTAGTGAAGACAATAAATTAAATGAAACCTAACACCAATTGCTCTGGCACCCCAAGTAGCTACCTCCTCCAAAAACTCGGCACACCGCCATTTATCATTACCACTCATTAATGGGCTCGTGGTCCGTTTACAATCCATGTGGCAGCACTTCTAACCAGAGGCAATTTAAGTCAATTTTTCAAGGAAGGTTTTGCGAGACATGGTATCGAGTGCTTTACGACGCCCCCAATTCTGTTGCGTTCCCTTGTCTCCTCTAATATTAATCATTCTATTTTTAAGATATCAAGTCTCCCTGGAATGATTTAGCCGGCATTGTTTGTAGGGGTAGCTTCTGCATTCAGGTAAAAAAAGAGTAAAGGGCGGAAAAAGCACACTGGATGAGTTTTTATGCTGAAAATAAGATGCAGGAAAAGAGCTATGCAAACAATAAGCATTACATTTACTATAACCACATCCTTTTCTGGCTGGGTGTTCTCAGATATGTACAACACCTGGGAGACCAGGGTTCAAATTCCCACTCAGCCATGAACCTCACTAGGTGAGTTTGGACCAGTCACGGCCTAAAATACCTCAATGGGTTGTGGGAGGGATTAAATGAGGAGGGGGGGATATATGTAAGTCTTGGGCTTTTTTCTTGTACAGCCAGTGACCAATTTGCATGAGGGTTTCGTTGCCAGCCCTGTGTGTGTCAGCAGATAAGCACATCCTGCCCTCATTCCACCCAACTTCCATTCCACCTTTTTAGTGATGTGTTTAGAGACATTTTTGGTTACTTTTGGGTTCGGCGTGCTCCCATCAACACAGCTGAGCTGGCTGGGTCTGGTGGGAGTTTTAGTCCAAAACATCTGGAAGGCAATGGGTTGGGGAAGACTGGTTGACAGCCTTTTTTCAAAAAAAGAGAGAGAGAAAAGTTGAAAATTCAGAGGGAGTCCTAGAACCACTTTTAGTGTTGTACTTAGGTAAAGGGACGTGGGTGGCACTGTGAGTTAAACCACAGAGCCTAGGACTTGCCGATCAAAAGGTTGGCGGTTCGAATCCCCGCGATGGAGAGAGCTCCCATTGTTCAGTCCCAGCTCCTGCCAACCTAGCAGTTTGAAAGCATGTCAAAGTGCAAGTAGATAAATAGGTACCGCTCCAGCAGGAAGGTAAACAGCGTTTCCATGCGCTGCTCTGGTTCGCCAGAAACAGCTTAGTCATGCTGGCCACATGACCTGGAAGCTGTACGCCAGCTCCCTCAACCAATAAAGCCAGATAAGCACCGCAACCCCAGAGTCGGCCACGACTGGACCAAACGGTCAGAGGTCCCTTTACCTTAGGCACATGAAAGTCATTCATAAGTCATTCAGACAGCATCAGCCTTGTCACAATGCCACGGCATGTGAAATTGAGTCAGTTTATGTTCCCATCTGCAGTCCCCATCCCCACCTGCTTTGGCTTCTTCGGTATTCTAGGAATCACTCAGATTCAGGTAGTAGTTATCTTTTCCGTTCCTCGGTCAGAGCTCACATCACATCAGAGAGCATAGGAAGAGAGTGACGTTCACTCTGAGAAGCTGGCTGAAGAGTAGACTGGGGGAGCAACCATAAAGAGACAGGAAGGACACCAAAGGTACATGGAGGCAGAGGTGGGGAAACCTTTTATGTAACCTTCAGGGGCCACATGCCACTGTGGACAAAGCTAGAGGCCAAAGTGGGCAGAGCAAGGAATGTGAACTTTATCTTCATACAGTAATATTGTTTCTACCCCCCTCTCACTATCCTCTATCCAGGCAAAAAAGAGGCATTATTATTATTAAAATTAAATGTATATACCACACTTCTTTCCTAAGGAGCCTAGGGTGGTACACAACAAGTAATAAAACCATAAAAACATCTATCTATCATCTATCTATCATCTATCTATCATCTATCTATCTATCTATCATCTATCTATCTATCTATCATCTATCTATCTATCTATATCTATCATCTATCATCTATCTATCTATCTATCTATCATCTATCTATCTATCATCTATCTATCATCTATCATCTATCTATCTAATCTTAAAAATGATTCCACTACAGATGAAGACTGGGAAAGTTCTGGACTTAAATAGCTTGTTAAAAGATAAAGGTCTTCTAAAGCGATAAAAATACTATAAAGATGATGTCTGTTAATTCTAGGAGAGGGAGTTCTAAAGAGTCGGTGCTACCATACCTACTAAAGTACTCACCTACACACTAAAGGCCAGATCCCTACATTGTGTGGAATTGACCTCCTGATAAGATCAAATTTGTAGGAAGCCCTTATCTGCAGAGCACAGTGATTGCTTGGGTATGTAAGGGATGGGATGTTGTTTCAGGTGTAATCATATTATCATAGGCAAAGAAGAAGAAGAAGAAGAAGAAGAAGAAGAAGAAGAAGAAGAAGAAGAAGAAGAAGAAGAAGAAGAGGCGGCGGCGGCGGCTTGGATTTGATATCCTGCTTTATCACTACCCGAAAGAGTCTCAAAGTGGCTAACATTCTCCTTTTCCCTTCCTCGCCCACAACAAACACTCTGTGAGGTGAGTGGGGCTGAGAGACTTCAGAGAAGTGTGACTAGCCCAAGGTTACCCAGCAGCTGCATGTGGAGGAGCGGAGACGCGAACCCGATGCACCAGATTATAAGTGCTCTTAACCACTACACCACACTGGCTCTCAAAGGCCCATCTGCACCATCATTCTATTCTCTGGGAAGCATCTGATTTCAGCAGCACTCTCCCCATGTCAACGATATTTTATTGAAATATAAAAAGTCAATGAAACGTATTGAATTGAGATTACTTTTTTGCAGCTGTGGTGTATCTCACAAATAAACAACATAAGGAACCCCAGACAAGCCTATAGAGTGGAACTCACAGTTCTGAGGCAGAGAGCAGAAGTAAAAGAGAAATGTGGAAGACTTTAGCGAAGATAAAAATTAACTTCAGGGAATGCACCAGGTGAAGTCATCCAGCCTGAAGAAGTGTTCTGGAGGATTCAAAAGCTTGCTCACAACTTTGGCTGGCCTTGTTAACAATATTGGCTTATGATGGTTCTCATATAAATGTGAAATATATATGAAATGTGGCAGCTGCCAACTCGGATGGCTTTAAAAGAGAGCTGGACAAATTTATGGAGGGTAAGGCTCTCAATGGATACTATATTCGCATTCCACTGTCAGATACAGGATGCCTCTGAATACCAATTTGCTGGCAGCCACAAGTAGGGAGAGCACTGTGGTACTCAGGTTCTGCCTCTGGGCTTCCCAGAGGCATCTAGTTGGCCACTGTGAGAACAGGATACTGGACTAGATGAACGTTTCGCCTGATGCATCAGGACTCTTATTATATTCTTACATTTTTATCATCATCATTGTCAGATTGCAGAAAGGGGCTGAAGCTGAAGGACAGCGGATTGTTTACCACCGCCTGGTGAATTCACAGCTAAGAGAAGATTAAATGGGTGACTTCCCAGGTCACACTGTCATGCTACACACCGGCTCACCCATATTTCAAGGGATGTATAAAAATATCTGGGAGTCTTAGGGGCAGCAATTAGGTACAGGGTCTATGTAAACAAAAGCTGCTTTCTGGATAGTTGAGAAAGGGAAAGGCCTGTTACCGCTATTCCTACAAGACACCACTTTTAATGAGATTATTATGGAGAGGACACTAGAGCCAAGATAGCAAAGGCTAGGGCCGAAAGGAACTGTGTGCTTAATGTACTGTAATTATAACTGCAAATTGAACTTCAGCCCAAGGCTTTACAGCAAAGCCTATAAAAACTAAAATCAATTTTAATCTTTAAGGGCACTTTGCTACATTCTTCTCTGCCAAGGCTAGGTCAGACCAGGTAGGAGCTGCAAAATATGATCTTCATCTCCTTTTGCTATAAATATCATTTCCTGTATCAAAAATCAGATCTCTACCAACCACATTACATTTCCCCTGCGGAAAATTATCTATAAGCTAGCACATTTCTTTCTAGGGTGGGATGTCTGTTTGACTCCTGTTTTGGAGATTGAGACCTAGGCATGCGCAAAACATGTGTGTTTGTTCCATTTTTAAGTCTAAGGCATGGGCATATTTTAATGATGACCCATCCAGCTTGCACTGCCACCACCATTCCTACAATTTCCATTGTTTGGGAATGTGATTCCCAAGATCAAGGAGTATACAACTGGACACTATTTTGAATCAAAATGGCGGGCCAACTTTCAAAATTGCACCAATCTTTTGGTTTTAAAGAATTACTGAGCAATGCTGGGTTCAAGGCTGCTAGTTACTTATAAAAACCTTCTAAGTAGGATAGATGGCTGAGGTGTCTCTCCCCAGTTCTCAAAGACACTGGTCCTAGGTCTGCAGGACCCACCACCCGACACAAACAAGAACAAATAAGACAGAATTTGTATTTGTAGGACAGAAAAGTTAACTGCTAGAGGGCTCTGGCAAATGTTCATTGCTATTCGCTCACTATTATTAGATGATGTAGCAAGCATGATATTTTTCATATAAATAAAAATCGTGCCTTTTCTTTTTGCTTAAAATAGATATAGAGCGGAGCAAATAATTAAATATATCCATCAAATTGTTCAATGCATTTCTTCACAATATATTTGAATAAATAATTCAGCTTCTTAATTATTCATCTGGCACTAATTAATATTTTTAATCATTCAGGCACCACTCCCACAACTTTGCACATTTTGGAATATAATATGGTGAGCAGTTACATGGAATTCTAAGGCCCTACTCACAGCAGTAAACTTAAGCACACAGGTTTATGTTCTTTTCTGTGCTACCAAGATAATGCCCTTCCCGATGTCCCATCATGATTTCCAACATTCTCCAACCAACAATAACAACATAGCAAGAGTACAAGTCTGAATATATCCCAGCTTTAAGCATATTTATGTGGGAGTAAGTTAAAATAAAATTAATGAGATAAAATAAAATTGATGAGATTTACATAAATGCATAAGAACATGTGAAGAACTAGGGTGGATCAGACCAAAGGTTCATTTGCCCTGTCATTCTAGCAGTTGTTAGCCAGATTACCCCCCACCCGAAAGTGCTTCTGCCTTCTGGAAGAAGGTATAGGATTATAAAGGCCAGGACTAGCCGCCTGCATTTTCTACGCAAATGCAATTCTGGTTCTAAACGCAGCATAAGGGGTATCTATAGAATAGTGTATTTTATAGTATAGTGTATTTTATAGTATAGTATAGTATAGTATAGTATAGTATAGTGTATTTTAAAATGGGGTTTCAGAGTTTTTAGGGGTTTTTGAATGTTTTATGTAGTTTTTCAATTTCATTGTTCTGTATGGGACAATGCCAATAAAGATATCGTATATATCGTATCGTATTGTATAGTTTGGCAGGGACAGCCGATTAATTAGACAAAGTGACTCCCTTACCTTGGGAGGCAAATCCTAAAAAATTGCTGTCTTGTGATAAATGAGTTGTTTTTTTTAAGCCAGCACAGAAAAGGCCTGTTCTCATGTTGCCACCCTCCAGACTTCTCACATAGAAAGCACAGAAAGGAAAGTCTTAGATGATCATTGTCAAGTTTGGGTCAGTTTGGGTCAGTTCATAGGGGGAGAGGCAATTCTTGGTAAGAGTGGTTGGCTGATGCCAAGGAGGGGAAGCTATCAGCAGGGTCCAAAGGCTTCACAGGCCACCCTCAGTGGCATAGCAAGGTCAGGTGGTACCCGGGGCAGAAAATTTCTTGTCACCCCCCCCCCCACACACACATTGAACTCTAGCTGGACTCCCAAGAAACTGTGATCTACTCACAGTAAAAAAAGACTGGCTGTGATCTATCCATTGTCATTGCCAGGAGGAAGGCTTGATCAAAGTGGTTGAGCTTTTTTTGGGTTGCTCACCTGCCTCCTCCAGCAGCCCGAGATTGCACATGGCTGTCAAAACAAAGCAGCGAAAATACCCCCCTTCCCCTGACGGCTCACAGTAGGAGAGAGTCAAGGGTGGGCGGCGAGCAGAATGTCACCCCCCTTGGAGATGACACCTGGGGAGGTCCACCCCCACCTTGCTCCGCCCCTGGCCACATCCAGCCTGTGTGCTGGGAGTTCCACACCCTGGTGCAATCATGCAAGTTTTGGACCATTTTGTTCAAAAAAGCATGGTCTCGAAAATAATTTGTGGATTGTGCAGATTCTTGGTCTCTCCCCGCCTTCTCTTGCAACACATCACTTTTTGCTACATTAATCCTATTTTATGAAAGCCAACAGGATGGCTGAAGCACCTTTATAGATGGAAATGTCTAATTTTACACCTTGAATGCTTTTGGGGATGGGGAAGTAGGGAGTCAAAGATTAAGATGCGTGTCCCTTCCTGCCTTCAGCATTTCTTGCCTCTCCTTCCTCTTGTAAAGTGAAATGCAGAACTTGTAAAATGATCTCTGAAGCAACTGAAGGGGAGAAATGTTATGGTCCAGAACAGCTATTAAATATTCCTTTGGCATGCATGGTGGATATCGAAACACCCCCCCTAAAAACATGGTTCAGATCTTCATCAGTTGGTGATAGCTTTAATATAAAGTGGTACACTGATGTCAATTTAGTGAAGACTTGACTGGAACTTAAGATGAGCATCAAAGAAGTGCAAGATACAGTGGGGGGGGGGGAATTCTAATACTGTACTAGTAGGAGAGGCCTAGATGCCACCCTTCCCTTCTATTCAGTACCCCAAAGCCTCTTCCAAACATGAAGGCAATCCATGAGCACTGAACTATAACTCTTGGCAGGCTGTCTCCTTGTTGATAAAACTTGAAAAAGCAATTTATTCTTAAGAATTTAAAGTAGAGATGTAGGAGAAACCTCTTGACAACTTTCTGTCCTCTTAAAAAAAAAAAAAGGCAAGCAAAGAATTAAAGGCTATTCGCCCCTTTCCTAAAAATACACCCATGTTGTTACCTTTCTTGCAAAGTCTTCCAGCAGCTCTACAGCCCGCTGGCCTCTCAGAGAGCATCAACAGCACTTCAGAACTTGCTACAAAGTCTTGAGCTCAGGCTTCACCAAGAGAGTAATCATCCAGACCTTAAAATGTTTGCAAATGATCTTATACTATTGCCAAATGTGGCCTAGCCAGTGCCTTTGGGCCAACAACAAAGTTTCTGTTGGTAAAAAGCTACTTTTAAAAGAATGGCAGGAAGGAAAGTTTCTAGAATAAGTTTTGTTGCTGTTTTTTTATTATTATTATGCATACATGAACATTTTTGCTCAGAGGGCTGCTCAGTGCCCCTGCTGTAGCAAGGAAGGGTTTTAAACATTCATGATTCAGGAGGAGGAATTTGTTTTCAAATTGCAGCCATGCCAAACAAAACAAGCTCTGAAGTCTTGCACTTTGAGCAGCCTGCTAGAAGTCAGAAACGGCCTCTGCTTTCCGAGTGAACGGTGGTGTCTGCAACCAAGCCTACAAAGGAAACCTGATAACCCACAAACACATAATTAGTAGCGTTTCAGCTACCTTTCTTATAGCACCCTGATGGAACTGCTGCTCAGCTTCAAACTTCCTATGCAGGAAGAATATCCAATCATGTGCTTGGATGCATCCGATAAAATGGGAAACACAAAAAAATACAGCCTGACTGCTGTAGTGCCTAAGCAGCACTCCCGTCATTGTAAAAGCTTATGATCACAGTGGTGTATATACCAGAGTTGGCTCAAGACATTTTGGTGCCTGAGACGACATATAAGGTGGTGCCCTCCCTCTTAAAGAGGCTGCCTGACTGAAAGCTGAATCTTCATTTTTGGTGACATGGCAGCATCCTAAGAACAGAGGTCTAGCTTAGGAAGTGCAGGACACACACAACTCTGTCTTCTCCAACACTTAACTGCCACTGTCCACCACCTAGTAGTGGCCGCCGAGACCATGTAACACCAGTCCTGAAGACCTACATTGGCTCCCAGTATGTTTCTGAGCACAATTCAAAGTGTTGGTGCTGACCTTTAAAGCCTTAAATGGCCTCGGCCCAGTATACCTGAAGGAGCATATCCATCCTCATCATTCAGCCTGGACACTGAGGTCCAGCTCCAAGGGCCTTCTGATAGTTCCCTCCTTGTGAGAACTGAGGTTACAGGGAACCAGGCACAGGGCCGCCTTGGTAGTGACACCCACCCTGTGGAACACCCTCCCATCAGATGTCAAGGAAATAAACAATTATCTGACTTTTAGAAGACATATGAAGGCAACCCTGTATCGAGAAATTTTTAATGTCTAATGTTTTACAATTTTTTATGTGCTGTAAGCCGCCCAGCCAGATGGGTGGAGTATAAACAATAAAATTATTATTATTATAGCTGCATCACTCTGCCAAATGATAGGGCTGACCCAGGTGAATATGGCTGACATCTTGGGCTTCTTTTTTATAAGACATGAGAAAAGAGAGAGAGAGAAAGAGAATTCCCTCCTCTCTCATCAGAATATCTATTCTCTGACAGTCATCTCAGGGTCAAGAGTAAAAATCTAAGAATATTAGGAAAAGAAATGGTATGAGATATTCAGACCAATATGAAGCCTGATATCATCATGCTACCATACAACTGGGCAATGGCAGGGCTTTCACAAATAATCCTCAAAGGTACTGTATCTAAGGATGAAAGGAACCCTTCCAATGGGGTCTGCCTGATTGTAACCACTTCTCAAACTCCCCGTTCAGCTGAGATAAGCTGGATAAGAGGAGTCAATCAATATGGATGGAAAAGGTGTCATATATTTCAGATTCATCTGAGGTAGTAGAGCAGCTGCATGACACATGCACGGAATACAAAATGGCCACAATTATAAACAAGCTGGTGCCTGCCACATTGAATGTTGAAAACAGCACTTTGGGTTCTACTGGTTTCACTGGTTGATATAAATGCTCAGTGGAATTTGAGACTGTGAAGATTTGAGACCCATGCAGCTTGCAGGGACCAAACAGGTATGCTGGAAATACAGAGAGTGGAAAGTTGAAAGGGGAAGTACATCTTATTATGGTTCAGGCAGCAGTGGGTGGCATGGTGGGGCAGAGCTGTTTACCTGACCTCCTGCAAGGTGGGTGGCTGCTGATTACTGGAAGGCAGAGTGGTGAGGTGACAAACACAACACCACCACCAGGAGCAGCAGCAGCAGCAGCAGCACTGTATTGGCTCTGCTATGTTTGCATTGCTCTGACCTCATATCTCACCTCTCCTGGTAATCAACAGTGACTCACCACAGTCAAAAGTTCAGCTGCCAAAAATTCAGGTAAGCACGTCTAACTCCATCACCCTTTCCATAGTGTTCTAGAGATTTTCTGTCTCTGGTAGCCTATATCTTTACATGTGGCTATAAAGCAAGGATGTTTACTTGCTTCCTGGCTGCTGTTATTTCAGCAGAAGCAGTTTTCATTATCTTGCAGAGAAAGTCATTGTCTAAAGACACAAGTAATATGTTTGTTGGTTAGGCAGCATGTTTATCACACTCTGAACTTGTTTGCAATTGAGATTGTGTTTCCTTGTTCACAAGGCTATCTATCCTGAATGGATGGAAATATGGTTTTGTGACATCTCTGACAAAGCTTTGTTCCTCCAGTGCCTCTTATCAGCCCGGATGAATTTTGCAGGATCTTATTTGCTGCATTGATATTCACAGGCACAGTTCAGTGCACACAGTTACCTATGACACTTTTTGGTGGAAGGATGCAGAAGACACTTCATCCATACTCAGGAATAACAGATTTATACTTCCAGTGCTAACAATTTAGCCTAAAAATTGTGTTTCCATGATAATTAGTTTCTGGATCTTTTGCTGTTGGACCACAATGTTTAAACATTTTATTGGACCAAATCATCTGCATTTTTGTAAATGCATACATGTGGATGAAACCATTGCACACAATAGTGTTCTCTTTATGTACCAAATGTATTCAAGTCATATGAGTGGCACATACATGGGCAAGAATGATTTTTGATACATAACTACAAAAACCATGATGCAGTGTGTGTATGCAGAAATAGCATATGGGAAATAGAATGCCGAGGCCCTTAAGTAAAGTGAACAATTCAGAATATTATAATGAAGGCAATATTAAGGGAGCTGCAGATTTTCACATAAAGCCACTCTCTAGGGGTTTGAAACAGAAGTTGGAAGGTGGAATTCTGTCTGAAGCCTTCACAGATATGATGTTATCAGGTAAAGTTACCAGACGTCCCTGTTTCCCGGGGAGAGTCCCTGGATTTACAAATCAGTCACCTGACAAAATCCATCTATTTAGTAGGAAGTTGAAAAGTGTCTCCAGATTCATTGAAAAAAATCTGGTAACCTTTATTATAAGGAATGAACATAACTATGTGAAATTAGCCATGAATGTGCACCACCATGCTGAGGCTCACAAATGAGTTTCATTTGGCCACAGGTCCTCCCAAATAAGCATGTAGTTAGTGGGAAACATGGAACAGGTTAACATACTGACCCAGAGAAGAAATGTCTTTGCTTTATTACTTCAGCACCACCTTCCTGCTTTTAAGTCACATGTAAAAGCTGATTGACTGGGAAATAACTCAGGCTGCTTAGCAGATAGGCAGGCAAAGGGTTAGTTTTGAAAATTGGGAGTTATTAGGTCAAGAGAGCGCCAAGACAGAACTCCTGGAAAATCAGGGCCTTTAAAAATTCTTCTAGCTTTATGAGTATCTGTCTGACTAGGTCATATTAAAGCTCTGATCCGCACAAAAATTAATTCCCAGTTGGATTTTCATCTCCGCTCGTGTCTTCAGGTCAAGGAGTCTGGCTGGGGAAGATATTATTAAGCATTCCACTTCAGTCTGTAATTAGGAACAGTTCTTTAAAAATGTCTACAAGACTGTCTTGAATACACTCATTCAGAAATATCCTCCGAGTGTCCCCTAGACTGAGCACTCTCACCTTTTATTTCTCAACTCTGCTTTTGCATTGTACTCATTGCTGTTCTTGATTAATTTGAAATAAGAGAAGCAACTGGGAATGTTGCTTACGTTACATACCAGATTCACAGGAGCAAAGGGCACCATTAACAGATGACACACGAATCCAAAATATGCCTTAAATGTTGCCAGAATTACATGGTCAAATTATTCATGACTAATTAGATTATGGATTTGTGAGTTTACACTCGACGTTTGTTTTGTTTTACAAAATAATTTCCAGGAAAGCATTTGTTGCTCATTTGTATTCCAAGAAGAGCAAACCTATCTTTTCCCAGCTAATTGTTTACAGTAACTATTCACTAACAGCCACCCTGAAAGTGGTGTGTTTGTACATCAGTGCTTTGAGTTGGGTGTCCTATTGACTAGTCAATTGCATTGCAACACAGTACAGTGATACCTTGGTTCTCAAATGCCTTGGTACTCAAACAACTTGTAACCGAAACACTGCAAACCCGGAAGTAAGTGTTTCAGTTTGTGAACCTTTTTCGGAAGCCGAATGTGCTCTGTTTTGAGTGTTACGCTTCCGTACTGACTGCCACACTTTCATTTTGAATGTTACGCTGAGGTCTGTCTGTTTTTACTATTTATTTTGCATTTTTGTTTTTGTGGCTCTTTTAGTTTTGTTTTAGTGACTGTGTGGAACCCAGTTCAGCTACTGATTGATTGATTGATTGATTGATTGATTGTGTGACTGCAGTACATTGTTTATTGCTTTCATTCTATGGATCAATTAGATAGTAAAATTCATTAGATAGTAAAATTCATGTTAAATTGCTGTTTTAGGGGTTGTTTTTAAAAGTCTGAAACAGATTAATCCATTTTGCATTACTTTCTATGGGAAAGTGCGCTTTGGTTTTGGAATGCTTTGGTTTTGGAATGGACTTATGGAACAGATTAAGTTTGAGAACCAAGGTACCACTGTATATGGTTATGTCATCTGTAGGGTCATTGAAAGAAAAATAGGAAACTGTCTTATACTGAGTCAAGCCACTGGTTCATCTAGATCTGAATTATTTACAGTGATCAGCAGTAGCTCTCCAGGAGTTCAGGAAGGAGTGTGGGGATGTTGGGGGTGGTACCTGGAACTTTTGCATGCATTAGAACTTTTGCATGTATTGGATGTTCATTGCACATACTTGTCTCACTTTTGTTTTCAACACTCACAGCAAATTGGCTACTTTATGTCACCAGTTTGTGCAAACAGAGAGCTTGCTCTGGAGCATGATGTATTAGAAATGAAGAATAGGAATGGGACACAGAATTTGCCTTGTTTTTGTATCTGTGCACTTAAAAAGTTGATCTAATTTTGAGTTGTTCTGCGTACTCTCTGCTTAGATCTGTAATTTAATGCCTGCACCACTCTGTATAAAAACTCTATGTTCCCCCATTCATTCAGAATGAATACAATATTTTCCTCTCTGGGCCAAAGTGAATAGAATTTACCAGCACAGGAACCCCTTCCAAATGGATTAAACCAGCCAAATTGCAGACAAATAGGTCCAGGGACTTTTAGCGAGAGAAATAAAAAGGATTCAATTTCTTCCATAGTTTGTTATGGAAGGGAGAGAGCGAGCAGGTGTTTGCCTCTTTCTTAACTAAAAGGTGGATGAGTTGTGCGTACATTTTTTTTAATGCTTTGCAACTTCACATCAGATTTTCTTTCTGGTAGTTGTTTGTGTCTTCCAAAAGGGATTACACTGATTTCCTAATAAGTCTTTACATGTCTCTCAGAAGCCTTACAACAGCTGTCTAGAATGCTGCCCATGGAGTAGTGAAGAGCTTTGGGATTTTGTTGCTGCTGTTAAAGTAGAGCTATATTGGCTTTAAAAACAAACAACCCATAACCTTAAATAAAGCTTTTAACTTTTAAAAACATCCTCTCTGGCTGCACTTCAACAACAACGACAAAAAACCCGCACAAAATATCAGAACCCTCCATCTCCACAATCCAGATTATTTCAGTGATCTGCAGTCAACATTTTGGACAGGCTCATTTCCTGCCAAGTATATAGACATGGAGAATCATAGGGATATTATAAAGCAAAACATACATCTGACTTCAGGAGAGGAATGACATCACACTTTGACTTGAAGGGGAAGGGGAGAGCCCCATATCATACTGATTTGCCTTATCATTTAGTCCCCACACAAAACTGAAGCACACCCATATTACAAAATGTTTGTGTGATCTCTACTCTGCATTTTGTTGTATGTGCATAGGCTCCGTTCAGATATAATGATGACCAAATAGAAGTTGGGGACAGAACCACCAAGTGTAATCCTGTTCCCCTTTCTCTCACATCCATTCCACAACAGGAATAGCCACCAGGATATTCTCCAGACATAGGACTACAACTCCCATCAACCCTCAGCATTGGTTGTGCTTCCTAGGGTTGATGGGGATATACTCTAATCTGAAGATCATCAAATTGGCTACCTTGTTCCACAGGGATACACAATCTGAATAGAACTTTCAGAATTTTTTTTGCTTGTTTATTAAATAGATTTCTATTCTTTCTCGGATCTCCCTGGATACTACTACTACCACCACCACCACTACTAATCTATTTATTTATACTCCACCTTTTACTCTGATGGTGCTCAAGGCAGCTTACAGATAAAAACAAGAATTGCTAAAACATAGGGGGGAAATAAGAATTAAGAAACAATTAAATTTTAATAGAATTAAAACTATATACATATATAAAGTCTGTTTAAAACATACAAATAATTACAATAAAAACAGCACAGCACCAGCCCTTTGATTAAAAGCAGACAATTCCCCAAAGTCTGCTTGGAACAAGGAGGGTCTTCATCTGCCAGCAGAAGGACAACAAGGAGGGAGCCAACTTCTCCAGGGAGGGAGTTCCAGAGTCTGGGAGCAGCCACCGAGAAGGACAATTCCCACATCCCCATTCAATATGCCTGTGAGGGTGGTGGCACTGAGAGAAGGGCCTCCCCTAAAGACTTCAAAACCTGGGCATGTTCGTATGAGGGAATATGGTATTTCAGATAGGCAGTTGGCTGGCTTTGGTCCAAGCTAACTGGCAGTTGGAACAAAGCAGTCTTTCTGGCAGGGAGTGGGAAAGCAAACTTCCTGCAGCTGCCTCCTTCTTTTCCCCATGGATGCAGCCAAGTTGGTCTCTTCCTTACCATAATGCTCTCCCTAGGAGATCCATGCTGCAATCTCTGAAAGGCCCTTGGTGCCCTGGGTGGTGGCAAAGGCCAGAGGGTGCTTCTCTTCAGACTACTGTGCACAACTGAATATTCTTCCAGGAAGGTGTGGGAGCAGGATATATCTCAACTTTTGACATGGCATATTTTGAATAGAACAGACTTGGCAGGATATTCATTCTTTCAGGTGACAGCAACTGTAAGTCACTGGCATGCTCAGTCAAATCCCTTTTGTTGGGAAGGTTTTATACATGTGTTTATTGTGAAAAAGATGCCACTCTACTGATCTATTATTAGATCTTCAGCATATCAGTGTTAGCTCTTTCTAAGTAAAGGAACAATCACATACTGATCATATGATGAAGCAATTACATAACTCTACTGCCATGCTCTGAAGATTTACTAAGAGGCAGTAGTACATTGTTCATTATTAATTTGACTTATTATTTGCTCACTACAAAAGTGTCTCCAAGCAACTTGCCAAAACTTGAGATCCAAAGACATAGCATGAAAACAACAAGAATGCATTACAATAAAATAATTGCAGTAACCCATAAACAGACCCAGAAAAACAACAAAACTTCAGCAGCAGAAAACAATTATCGGTAGACCATTTAATATATTCTATCAAATGCCTGGCAGAATAGATAGGTTGTTACCTGGGGCTGGAAGAATGCCAATGGTGATGCAAAGAAGACCTAACTGGGAAAAGCATTTCACGAGTAGATAGTCATGGCTGAAAATATCCTCTCCCTTGTTCATCTGGAGTAGGGTCTCACATGAAGACTGAAGGCCCCAGGTAGATTTATATGTCAAGATCTCTAATGAGTGCTAAAAATGTAACCTGGAACCAGGCACATGAAGTGAGAACATAAACTTTTAACATGATAGGGCTGAGTGTAATTAGGACTTACCAATGTGACGGGTTGGGAAGGGAATGCCCATCACAACGTAAGAACAAAAGAAGAGCTTCCTGATCAGGGCAATGGCCCATCTAGTCTAGCATCCTGTTCTCAGAGTGGCCAACCTGATGCCTGTGGGAAACCCACAAACAGGACTTGAGCACAAGAGCACTCTCTGTTCCTGGGCTTCCAGCAAATTGGTATTCATAAGCACTGCTGCCCTTGACAAGAAGGTTCCATAGTGGGCAATGAGTTTCAAAGGATGCAGAAGGTCCTCTGTTACAAAAGTTCATCTTCCATGAGTTGGGACTGAGACCTGGGTGGTGGAGCTAGTATGTTCCCACCCACCAATTGTCTACCTAACTTGATTAATCAACACTGAAACATAACACCTCAATAGACATGGGAAAATAAGGTTTCTGTTTGGTGTTAGAAAGCTACAACAAGCCATTTCCATATTTTCAGTGGCTCCAGGGTTCAACTCTATCCCCACAAGCAGAATACTGTGAGACTTGAGGCTGAGGCCTCTCTTGAGCATGGCAATAACAAAGGAAATGGGGGTCTGGGCTCATACTTTCTTTCTACCTCCTCTGGTATATGCAGCTAATATTGCATGCGTGTTAAAACAATATGATTATGAACAGCCGCCCTCTAATGTAGTTTTCGTTGCTGCCTACCAGCATGGATCACAACCTGACAACGTGAATTCCCAGACCTGATATCCTCGACACATTTGCCAGTTTATATGCCTGATATTTTCTTTCCAATAATAACTTCCCTTTAGGCATGGTTATTAAGGCTGCCATCTCTGTGAAATAGCTTGTGTTCACTGAGGCAAGCGCTTAATGGGAAGTGATACAGTATATAGCATGGTTTAATCCAATACATTGAAGGAGCTGAAATGATAGACTTTTTTAAAAAAGTCATTTAATCCACCTAATTACTTAGCACGCAGAAAGTGGGAGAAAAATTCAGCGCTTGAGGGGAATGTCAGGATATTTGATTCCCAATATCTTCACAGGGTCAATAGGCATGGAGTGTTGAAAACAGCACAGCGATCGCTAAAACATAAACATTTCCATGCCAGGTTAGAACAATGAACCACCCAGCATTCTGTCTCCCAATCCAGACCCATAAGGCATTACCAAGCAAGATGATTTCTTCACCTCGTTAATTTTCCCTGTGTGGTGGTCACCTGGACAAGGTTTCTATAAAAGTAACAGCTCTGCCTTTGGCTGTCATGGCAAGAGGCCAGCAATACACTACAGTATCTTTATCCATTTATCCTATCACCATCCATTTTAGAGCCATAGCTGTTTCAATGATTGAGCCACAGATAAATCCTTAACGGTGAATCATTGTATAAATCTTTGATGATTAAGTGGCATATAACTCCTGACGAGTTTGACATTTAAGCCATCCAGAAATCCTGTTAAATGAATAAATAGTTGCAAATGGTTGTTGCTACATGGCTATGTATTAGCCCCAGTGTCAGAGGCAATATGCCTCTGAATGCCGGTGGCAAAGAATCATAAGCGTTGCTGTGTTCGTGTCCTTTCATAGAGTCTCCTCCTTTACCAACTGATAGGCATCTAGTTGACCACTGAGAGAACAGGATACTGGATTGGAGATAGGCCTTTGATCCAATCTAGCAGGACCGTTGTGAGGAACAAGAGAAAGCCTCCCAAGAGAAGCCCTGGTCCCATCACTTGTCCCATCACTTTCCAATCTTTGGGATGGACTGAATTGTGGCTTTGCTTGTCCTTCTTGCTTGACATTGTGCTATCCTTTTGGCTTCTTTGATGAGTCTATGTAAGTTTGCTTCACTACTTGTTGCTATCCTTGTATTTTTGTTTACCATTTTTTGTTCCGCTTGGTTTAATGATTTTAATAGTATTGATTATCTTGTTAATTTATTATTATCCACTTGTGTTTCTTTTGAAGACAAGGCGGGGATAATTAAAAAATAACAGCTGGGACCTTCAACATAATGTTGCAATGCAAGATACTCCAATATATTCCTCCTCCCTTCAAGGTATCCATCCACCTGAAAGCAGTCAGTCAACATACTGTACCTACTAACCATGCTCAGTCATCATTAGGCAAGAATGTCCCTCTAATCTGAGAGTCGAATGTACTATTCATCCTACAAAGTCTTCTAAATTTTAAGCTTCATGTTAATCCTGCATGTATAACAGAACTGCAATATTCATTACAAAAAGAAACAAAATGGAGGGTGGTCATATCCAGGCCAACTGGTGTGATTTTAAAAGGGGGGGAGGGTAAATATGGGTCTATTTCAGCATTTTTGCATTCTGCAATTGCCCTAAAATATGCTGCTACAGTTAGAAGTTCCGCTTACTTGGGAGTTATTTTGTGGTTTCGTCTCTCTCAGCATTTATAAAAACAGATCTTCCTTTCCTTCACCTTCCTCTGCCATTATTAAGTGAGGTCAGAATGCTTCTGAAACCCTGCAAGTCTAATTATCCACAAAAGTAATTAACATTTCTAATAGAAACTGCCACTGTTGGTTTTCATTGGGGGGCTGCCGGAAAGCAATAAGGTAAAGAGTGAGGTAATTAAAAACTCGTTATTGCAAGGTCCCCTTTACGCCCTCCGTTTAACAGCGCCTTTGCTTCATAAATGGCTAGACTGAGATTCACTCAAGAAGACGCTCATCCTCTCTGGAGGGGTTGGTATTAGTTTTCTTCTCCACTACTCTCGTTGCAGGAAGGACTTTCTTGCGAGGAATGAGGAAAGGGACAGCAGTACACAAAGAAATTATATTCACCTCCCAAGTCCAAGGAAAATTAGCTTCGTCCCTGAACTCATCTTGGAATCTGACACGTGACCAGACTGGAGCAAAATGCATCATTATGTTCCAGAGAGAGGCTCCATCTGCACTCTACATTTGAAGTAGCATATACCACTTTAAACAGGCATGACCTCCTCCAAAGAATAATGGGAAGTGTAGTTTGTTGTACCATCCCCCAGGTTCCCCCAAGAGGAATTGATTGTTGAACCACTTTGAAAGTTGTAGTTGTGTGAGGGGAATAGGTGTCTCCTAACAACTCTCAGCAGTCTTAAGAAACTAAAGTTCAGAGGATTTTTAGGGGGGAAGCCATGACTGTTTAAAGTGGTATGATACAACATTAAATGTATAGTTCATATAGGGCCAGAATTACCACAGGACCATGCTCCTTCCCATTAATCGAGAGGTGAGGAACCATTTACATTTTCTCACAGGTGGCTTTTCCATGGGCTACATTCTCTAGTGGGCAGCTTTCTGTGTGTCAGAGCTGTGTGATGGTGGTGGGCAGGAGGCAAAGCAGAAGAAGAAGAAGAAGAAGAAGAAGAAGAAGAAGAAGAAGAAGAAGAAGAAGAAGAGTAGTTTGGATTTGATATCCCACCTTTCACTCCCTTTAAGGAGTCTCAAAGCAGCTAACATTCTCCTTTCCCCTCCTCCCCCACAACAAACACTCTGTGAGGTGAGTGGGGCTGAGAGACTTCAAAGAAGTGTGACTGGCCCAAGGTCACCCAGCAGCTGCATGTGGAGGAGCGGAGACGCGAACCCAGTTCCCCAGATTACCAGACTACCGCTCTTAACCACTACACCACACTGATGAGACTATGTATGCTAGACTATGTTTCAGTCAAGAAACACACACACACTTATGCATTTAGGCAACAACAGCTATTATCACCATTCCAGGACACATAACTCGAGAGAGCTCAAAGAAGGGTGAATGAAGGGCATGGCTTGGAGAGAGCGCCTCATTTTGCACTAGGAATAAGTGGGCAATAATAAGGGCCAGCCCAAGGAAATTAAGGCTGGGAAACAAAAGTTAAAAGGTCAATGGGCCCTAATCTATGACAGTGCTATTTTTCTAGAAAAAGAGGTGCCAGAACTCACCATGAACGTCTCCTTTGTTCTCTTATACAGTAGTGGCAATGTCTCCCACTTGAGAGGTGCCAGAACTAAGTTCTGGCAAGTTTCATCTGAAAAAAGCCCTCTCTATAGACATCTGTTTGGACTGCCAAGTGAACAAGGGAAACATGAGTAATTCAGGCTAAATTCAGCACAGCTTGGAAATGGCACACCTGATATGCCATTTGTTATAATTCTCAATGTGCCTTAGATATATTTGTTTTATAAATCCCTCCATTATGTTTTTGTCTGCTTCCCATCCCGTTGTTTCATGCTGATCTGACCATAAAGGTTGCATGTGTATGAACTTTACTTTAATTAAAGTTGTCCTTTCCTACTCCATCCTGTTCTGCCACAAGAGGATTTTACATACAGAGACAGAGTTTGGGGATGCTGGTGGATTTGTCTGGTCAATCTGGCTTAAGCAGAATATTTCTCCCAGACTACACTAAATATCAGATTCACAGTAAAGCTAATAGCACTGGCCTGCCTGAGTGAGCATAATCAAGCATTACTGACCTGTTTTGACAACATGTTCAGTACTGACACCCCTTAAATAAAGAGAGCAGACTTATTGGCTGATTGATTACGTTAACGTAAACCCCCCAAATTTTAATTATGTACATAAGTTAAAATTGTACCTAGATAAAATAAAATATATGATAGGAGTCACTGAGAAATATTTCATGTAAACCACATAGGTATTATCAATATTTTCTTAAGTGGTCTATAAATTATTTTAATTTTTTTTACAAAATTGTTAGGCCATGACACAATTGAGCATTTAAGGCAATATTGGGTGGGCAATGGTGCCTTCCCCACCTCCATCATATATATATTTCCAGTGAAGGCAGGGAGAGAAAATTATGTGACATCTGAGGGGGAGATAAACACATCTCCCTGTGGGGAGGGGGGGATCTTACAGAGCCAGCCCTATCATTAGGCAGAGTGAAGCAAGCTGACTCTTTTTCTGGAGTCTCCAACCATTCCCCTTTGTTGGAAGACAGAGTTGTGTGCTCCACAAAGCCTATCCTGCACCCCCTGAATTATCCTGCTACTTTCAGGTGTGTTGGAGGATGCTATCCTGTTTTCAGTATTGAAAGGCAGTTTATTTGCCTTCTGTAAGTGGAATGGGGAAGGGCACTTTTTATCTTTTACCTCAGGTAATAAAATGTCCAGGGCTGGCTCTGCATTCTTAGTAAACCTATGTTGAGGTGACCCAAGGACATTCTAACTATTTCTTTCATATTCTTTTAACTTTGTTAAAGAGCTTCATTAATGATTAAACATGAAATTTTGGATCCCAAAATTTGTGCTTGTTTTATGCCATTTTGTGCCATGTACTCTATGTTTTGTATGGTCCCCCAAACTGAATAACAGACACAGCAAATCAGGGTTTCAAGTTAACACCCCATAATCCAATATTGTCTGATCCCCTTCAAACTGATGCCAAAGTTTTGTGCTGCAAAACTTGCGTTTGAAGGGTTTGAAACTATTGAAAAAGTTTGGCACTTGTTAGGAGTGAATTGGACAGTGTTGGGTTGGGGTGGGGAGGGGGATACCCATGGCTCCCCTTTTGTGTATAGATTACTCGGTTTGCAGGGTGGTACAAAATGTGGGGTTTGCAATACAAAACAGCACAAATGAGCACAAAACTTTGGCATCAGTTTGGACGGGATACAGAATTTCAGGGTTACACATTAATGAAGTTTTGTTAAAGGTAACGTCTTCTCACAGGTTAGGAGGCACAGATCCTGCACTTTTAAAACAGGAGTGGAAGAATGTCATTGCAAATGATGCCATTTGATCATGTGGAGTTCTACAGAAAAAAGATGGGTCTCTTCTAAGGGATGGTTTCCTTCTTCCTTAGAAAATGGTTACCACATTCTTCCCGGGCCATTGCCCTGATTTAAATGACCACCAAATATGAGTGGTTGAATCCGTCAATTTCAGTTTCTTCTTTTTCCAGTCTTTAATGTGGTTTGTCCCTTTTCCACGTATGCTTACAATCCGCCACCCTCCAATATTTTTTTTACAATCCTGGGTTTTTCACTTCCATGTTGTAGCTCTGAGAAACCATGTTTAAACTTTAAAAACTTGATTTACATAGTAATCGGATGCTACATTAAGTAACACAAACATTTTGCAGCTACTATAGCTCCATTGCAGATAAACTGTACAGTTTGTACCATCTGTAGAGTTATAATGCAGATGGGTGTGCAAAATACAAGCTCTGTTTTCATAAGCATACATCACCTTCAAGGCAACATTTTGCCGTCATAATTCCAATAAACCATTGTTGTTGGCATCAGTCTGTCTAGAGACAATGGTGTGCACCTCCAGGGGGGAAGCCAAACCTCTGCATTAACAGCACTGAAGTGATCTCCCCGGGGCACAAGCCTGGGCAGCGTGTATGGAGTATTCTGAAATATTCCCTAATACAGAGCCGTAAACTGACCCAGTTAAGACACCATATTTAGGAGGGTGTGCCAGACAACACAGTGATAACCAGTGGTGTCAGGCTAGAACCTTTCAAGTACGATTCTGTTATTTGTTCTATAACCTGAAAACAAGCTGCTCATAAGACTCCCACAGAAATAAAGGAACTACTTAGGTTCTCATATTCAGACACAGTAAGAGATATCAAGGTGTCATTATGAACATAATCTTTTCTTCAGTGTTTTTGTTTCTAGAAGCTGCTTTCCCCTGAAGGTTTACATGGTACTGTGAGGTCTACCATCTGCTTCAGACCCCACATATGAAGGAAGTCCCCCCCCCATTACCAAACTTCTCCTGGTTTTAATGCCAATAAAAGGTAATCTCAAAATGCCAGGCAGATTTCTTGTGAACCATGGTCTTAGTTCATATTTTAATTTACTATTAAAAAGTAATTACATTCCTCATAATGCCTTTTCAATGACTTTACTATGCTAATTCCTAATACTGTGTACACCTTCCGATATGGTAGTAGCATAGAAAAAGTAATATCTGTCATTTTAATGTATTTTATTTTATTATTAAAGATTTCTTGGTTTACAAAAGTATGTGCAATGTCTCTTTTCAAGTTACATTTTCTACAGATCAGTTTCATTTGTTGAGACATTAGTGTTACATTAGGAAGAAAAGGGGGGAAGAGGTGGAATGGGGAATGGTGAGTGGGGGTGGGGTTGGGTGGCAATGTTTCTATTTTACTTAATATATGTGGGGTTTTGTCTCAGCATCGTTTGTGCAGGTTCTCTTTGCTATTTGCTTGTGTTCCTTTGGTGGTGAGAGAGGTTGGGGTTGGCCTAGGGTGTGGTTGTTTGTTTGTGATTGGCTGTGGTGAACTTTGTTTTCATGTGTGAGTGGGGTGGGTGGGTGTTTTGGATCAGGTTAGCCATATTGATTCATATGCTGTTGGTGGATTGTTGTTGTTTTGTTGGGCTGTGTATGTGATAAAGGGGAGCCATACCAGGGTGAAGGCATCTTCTTCTATTTGTCCCCATGTTTCTGGCTGCTGAGAGTAGGTGGGTTATGAGTTCTTTGTGATGTGAGTGGAGAGAACTCTTTCCTTCATTTTGTTGGAACAATGAGCATCTACAGTATTTACCGAATCCCAGCTCTGCCCTACAAATCAGTCACACTGGAGTGTCCCGACTCTCCAGTTTCTATTAGCACCTCTGAGTAGTTAACCATCCTCTGAGTAGTTAATGGTGGTGGGCATGTTTGCACTGTATATTTGGAGCAGCTGTGGGAAACCTCTGGTCCTCCAGACCCTACAGCTGTCATCAGCCCCAGAAAGCATGAACAATGGCCAGGGAAGATGGAAGTTGTAGTTCAGCAACTTCTGGAGGGTCAAGGATTCCCTACGCTTAATTTCAGGACGCCTCTGATTTACACTTCATGTGGGCAACACCACAGTGTAGCCAGGGCAGTTTTAATTGCCACACGGAGTGCAAATTGGCTCTGCCACCTTTTCCTCCTGCTTTCCTTTATCCAACTCATTGCATGAGCAGAAGGGAAGAGTCTGGCACCTGAATCATAGCAGTGTGGAACTTCAGGGTATGGTTTTAGCACACAGGGATCTTCCCCACACCCTCCAATCCATTGCTGATACAAGCAGAGGAAAGTTCAAGTGACACCCAAAAAAGATGCAGCAATTAGGTCATATGTTGGCTTTTGCAAGCTAACTAAGTTTCCACCTTTCGCAATTTGGTATGCCGTTTCCATGGTTTCATGCTTGGTTGAAGATGGAATATATTAAGCCACCCAAAATACACTGGGCTGTATAGCAGTTTCCCTCCAGACTTAGCATGTGATCAACTGAATATCCATGTGCAATGAAAGATGAATGGGGCAAATGAATAAAAGTTATTAAGAGAAACCCTGGTGAGATTTTTTTGGAGGGTGTGTGTGCATAGGGAAAGTGTCATTGTTTTTAAAAGAAACTGTAGAATGACAAGGGGCTCTGTTTCATTTTACAATGAACAAGCTGCCTTGCCTCATATAACTGATGTCTACTGAAAATTCAAGCTTTTCAAGGCAGATGTCTTTACGCTAGTCAAGCATCTGTGTGCAATAACAAGCCATATTTCACATGCACATCACAGGTAGCTGTCATATTATTGACTCTGGAATTAGGAAGGAGTTTGTTCCTTTAGTGACTGGGCGTGGGTGTTAACTACAGTGTGGAGGGAGTGTGGATGCTTGTACTATTGCATTTATACCTGCTTGTGATCTTCCTATAAGCATCTGGTTGGCCACTGTGAAAACAGAATGCTGGACCACATGGGCCAGGGGTCAGCAAGTTTTGGGGGTCCATAGGTACATTTGCAAACCGGATAAACTGTTTTGGGCTCCACACATAAATTCACCCAAGCATGCACCACAACCTAGTTTATTGGGTTATTTTGGAAGGGAAGGAACAGGGGAGAGGGACTCTGGGGCTACCAACAAAAGCTTCATTGGGTGTATAGGCAGCTGCTATGTTGGCAACCCCTGGATAGCTTTTGGTTTGATCCAGCAGGGCTATTCTTATGTTTGTGTGTATATGTAAGATTTGGTCCCCGCCCCCCACTTTGGGCCTTGGTTCACTTAGCCTTGAAGTTCACTAGATGAACTTGGAACAATCACTGTTGTTTTTTTTTAGCCTAGGCTACTTTACAAGATCCTTGTTAGGATAAAAGGTGGGGGGCATGTAGGACGTCTTGAACTTCCTGGAATAAACTTAATAGTCTAGAATAGTGTAATAGATGATGTTATCGTTGAAACAAAATGGGCTTAAAACAAACAAAGCAGCCTGGTTATGAATCTGTATGCTTAGTGGCCACAGAAGGCTAACTGATAGGTGTGTGTGTGTGTGTGTGTGTGTGTGTGTGTGTGTGAAACCAGAAGGAAAGGGAATAAAATGGAATATCTTGAATAAGAACACTGCAACTGTTTGTTGAAGGTCCCATATGCAGTTGCTATTATTTAATTATACAGTCATACCTTGGAAGTCGAACGGAATCTGTTCTGGAAGTCCGTTCATCTTCCAAAACATTCAGAAATCAATTAGAACCCCCAGAAGTCCTGTCAGACATTTGGCTTCCAAAAATAGTTCGCAAACCAGAATAGTCACTTCCGGGTTTGCGACATCCGGGAGCCAAAACGTTTGGGAACTGAGCTGTTCAAAAACCAAGTTACAATTGTACCCCACATTGGATTCAGAAGGCTTTGAAGTGGTTAATAACAAATTAGCACCACCACCACAATCAAGAACACAGTATGAACAAAATTTAGGATATCAACAGTGAGTGAATGCAATCAAACAAACTGGCACAAAATCACATAAGCAGTCAGAAAAGGTAGCAAAACTTAAGGAAAAGGGACAAGTGAGACTCATCAACATCAGCAAGTAGGATAATCAAAACTATGGTTGCCATATTTCAAAAAGTGAAAATCTGGACACAAAAGTCCGGATGTATGACAGCCCTAATCAAAACCATCATCCAGCTGACCCCCAAGAGTGCTGAGAAAATGATGGGGAGAACCCCTTGGAATGAGTGCTGCAGGGTGGGAACTTTTGTGTATGCTTAACTGCTAATGGGAAAGTAGAAGAAAGACAGGCCTCTCGTGGATTTTGGCTGCAGCTTTTCTGGGTCAGGTGCAGCACTGATGGATTTCAGCAGGGCCTCATCAAATTCCTCCTTCAGAGGCAGAGAGGGAAGTGGGGAAGGTAGTAATGAGAGCAGAAGGGCTGGGATGAAGCAGCTGTACTAGAATGATCCTCAAGGCTCCATTAGGTAAGGAACAGCTGAGAAGCAAATCAGAAAGAAGGTGTGAGCTCTCGCTAATGCCCGTTTGTTTCAAGCCATGATTTATCACTGTGGTCTCCACTCACATATGTGACGTGAACATCAGCAGATTCCATACCACCACCGCTTATTCAATCTGCCTCTTCAGATTCAACAGACGTCAAATCCAATATCTCGAGGAGGCTGCTCTGTTTGCACAGCCTGACAATGAAATCTATATCTTTATTCACAACATTTAGTGAATTCATAAACCAGGTCGATATCAGGCTAATGGTTATTTCATCTCTCTGGATCGATTCAGAGCTGGTCCCTGGAATGCAGATTGATGTTTGCATGGGGAAACGCTAAGACCCCTGTCACCTTGGATAGCCGAGAGCTGAAAGGACAGCGAATTAATGGTGCAGGCAGCAAGACTGACCTCCAAGCAAATGGTACAAGAAAAAAAAAATCCATGTGAAATGTCAGATCAAAATTGTGGCTGTGGAAAAAAAAGAGAAGGAGGGTGGGAAGCTCAACTTAACATGCTTGCTTAGTTGTTAACCAAATCTTGTGCTTTTAAGTGTGCACTTTGAAGAAAATCACACAACACTTAGAGAGACCAGGCTACACTCTGGTGCATTCTTACTAAGGAGCAAAGTCAATCTGAAATTGGTATGACTAGTTTGGGAGTAAACATGCATTGCACTGTGGACCACAAAATGGTGATGAAAAACAGGGCAAACCTAAACATTCTGTGTCTGGAAAGGCTATGATAATATAATATCATTCTAATAACATTAGAAAGGTCAGTGTAGATCCAGCCCTAGTCAATTGTGAGCTGCATAAATGGCATCTCATCTAGTTTAGCCCTCACTCTTATCTACAGGTATGCTAGAAAACCAGGTCTTTGTAGTTAAGCTATTCACACCTTGCTTGTATCTCACTGTTCCTTTGGGGAACACAAGCCAGGATGTGCCTTGGCAAGAGGGAGAGTGAAGACAGAAGGGACGGTGTTTTTGTTCAGGTAGTTATGCATAGGGGGTGTTATGGTAAGCAGTGTGGGGTGGGATATGGTTGGAATGGGGCTGTAGCGTAGTCCAGATGGCTGTGGACCATACCTCTCCCTAATCTTTCATCCATCTTGCAGGAACTTGGTGGCCAGGTTAATAAGCCATGCTCTTTATTCTTACGATGTTTCCAAAGTGTCCTGATATTGTTTCATCTGGTATTGTAGGTTTCTGGTATGTTAGTTTCATTGTTTGTTATTCAGAGATGGATGGAAAGAGGGGTGTAGGGCTAAAGGCACAGAAATATACCGGTATGTATTGGATGTGTTATCTTTTTGTCAACCACTTCGGGATTGTTCTTGCATTAAGTGGTATATAAATATATGAAACCAACATGGTGGGGAACATCCCATTTTATGCTCACACCTGTAAGGTATGGTAGTTTGAAACAGTTACCTGCTCAAGTTTCCTCAGTTTCCTTCATGGCTGAGGGGGAATTTGAACCAAGCTGTCTCTATCTGCTCCATCCCACTGGCTTTAGGTCCTTGCCCTCTTACAGAGCCATCTCTTTATACCTTCCCCACTTCTTGTAGTATCGGGTGTTTCAGCGTAGTGATGGAGAAAAACCCCTAATACACTTTCTAGATGTGCACAGTGCACACTCATAAATAAGGGCCCTGGGCTGTTTCCCCCCACACTTCCATTCCTGAGAATTACAATCATTTCTTCCCTTCAATGAGTTTTTAATCACTCAACATTTTCAGCTGAACAGCCCACTCTACACCTTGAATTCATAGGTGTGGAACAAAGAAAAGCGTAGGCTAACAAGGAAATAAGAGTTTTGATGGAATTTTAATAAAGACATTCACTGGCAAAAGCAGACCCTTTTGTGCTTTTATTAACATAGACTTCTAGTCGTTATGTCTCTTGCCCCACCATGGTTAAGGGTGTGTGTTCAGTGTAGGAGAGGTTGATCTAGTACAAAAAGAGGAAGTGAGCACGAAGAGCAAACAGTCTCTCAAGCACTGTGGATTTTTGAGGGGTTATTTACCGAGAACTTTTGCAGCTGGGTGCAATGATACCAGTGGGTGCTATGCCAGTGACTATTGAATTAACGCGTACATCACGTTCTCTATCCAGTCACTTTCTTTCCCTTACAGTCTGCTCTTGAATTATTCTGCCATGAATCTATGCTGTCTAATTTATACAGCAGGCTGCATAAATTGCTGCTTAAACACGGAGCAATCTTGGGGAAAGAAACTAATCCCAGGGTACATCAAGCCATGCCAGATTTCAACAAGATTTTTTCTCATAATGTGCTGTGTTGATGGGACAGAAAAATATTACTAGAATTAAAATTGCAGTGATAGATCTGTTTGGAGTCAGAAGATGAGTAGACTTTATGATGTTGTAAGTTTACACAAAGAATGTAGAACTTGACAATTTAACAATATTAATGATTTGAAATAGCAATAGAAAGAACTATTTTTTAAGGGAATGCAATACAGAGTTGAGCTTTGCAGACTCATTTTTCGAGCAGTGAGAGTAAATCAGAAAACTTCAGAATAAGTCAGGCAGAACACAATAAAAACAGGAAAGGCATGAAAGGTAAATCTTGTCTTTATACTGAATAACTTTAGTGATTATTAACAGATATTTTCATAACTATTAGAAATTCAGAATAACATCAGAAACACTCCTAAAATAACTTTGCTGAATGTTGCAAGAAGATGAGAAAGCACTGACATTTTGCACATTTTTAAGTCAGAAAACTATAATTTATCATTCTAAAGGAGCTATGTGCCCCTATGCTAATTCCTCACAACTCTCCTTTTTCCATCTCCTTATGTTCATCTGTCCTGGCTTGTTAAACCATTGTTTCCCATGATGTTTGAACAGGAAAGACCTTGAAGTTTAATCACTGCTACCCCTAACCCTAACCCCAGTTTATGAAAACAGAGGGTGATTAAACCACAGTTTACTGGTGAGCAAATGTGGTTTAAGAAACCAGGATAGAAGCACTGAAGTTAGCTCTTTCGGGAGGAGGGAGCACATGAACATCCTGCTCATTTATGGCCTGAAAAAATATGACCTTTAGGACTTACATATTGATGTCTGAACCAAGCCAGTGTGTTGTATATATTTCAAAAGATAAGACCACAATCTGGGCCTGCATTCTGAATACTTGCATGGTCTTGAATGAGGAATGTAACTTCAGCATTTGCTCCTCTCTTCTGTTTCCCTTTCTTTCTTTCTGATAAATAATGCAATGTCCTCCCATCTCCTCAGAGATATGCTTATCCTCATAGAGATACCAGTGATTTAATTCATGTCTGTAGCGATTCCTGTGATCGCCAGATGAAAGGTGCTTTATCAAGGCAGAGTATTATTCTAATTAAATACAAAATGGCTGAATCAGATGATTTAAAGAGTAAATACTCAGCAGGGGAAATGATAAAAAAAAGAGTCAGTCTCAGCCAACTCTCTCATTTCTCAGCAGGAGGTGAGAAGAAAGGAGCAAGATGAGAAGGTAGAAACAAGTCTTGTTCGACAGATGATCTACTTGTTTCAAAAGCTTCCCTACAAGTCAATTCATTTATTTTGCCTGATTGTTTGGGGCTTAAAATAAAGATTGCCCTTGCTCAGATGGCACTTGTATTTTCAGAAAGAGATATGAAGAGTGGTCTCCTAGGCCCCATTGAAAACTAGTGTAATCCAAACAGCATATCAATTAAATTATATAGCTGGGGGCTGCCCCCTCACTTGATTCACTCACCAACTCCCCTACCAATCCCCCACATTAACCACCTAGATTTTCCTCTTTCCACCCTATGTAACTGCTAAGTTCGCGTTTCACTTCCCAGCCCCATTTCTTATCTGTTCCATTATTCAGCCCTGCTTCAGCCCCATTTTTATGCCTCCCTTCCCCTCCCTTTGTGCACCCACCTTGAACACAAACCACCCCCATGGTAACCTCCCAAGCGAAGCTTCTGACAGTGGAGGTAGAACATACCTATCATGGGTAGTAGCCGTTGTACTTTTATGCTCTATTTCTTTTATATTATGGACTTCCGGAGGCGGCGCGAAGGGTAATGGCTGCCCTTTCCTAACCGGGAAGGGAGCTCCGGCCGAAAACGGGTCGTCCGCTACGGCGAAGCGGAGACCCACATCGGAAAACTGCAGGCGGCAGAAGCCTGCAGCCTTGGGACCCGGCGGGCGCCAGAAGCTGCCCCCGAAACGTTGAAGGAACCCCGTAAGGGGCTCCGGATCGCGGAGGAGGCAGCGGCGCTGAGGGTCGTTCCGCAATCGGCGGAGAGAAGCCGCGAAGCCGTTGCCGGTGAGCGCCGACCTTTCTTCCTGGATCTGGCACTTAAAACACAACAACCTGTGAGTAACAGAGACTTTTAATCAATTGGAGACCAATTTGAGACCAAAGCTATTGAATTTGGCGGAAAGCGGAGGACGAAAAGGAAAAGGAAGTCCGTCTTCCGCTGCCATTGAACTTGAACGCAAAGAGCTGGAGGAGTGGAGGCTGTAAATAACTTTTTTACTGTTTGGATCTGAGCATCTATTGAACTGTATTTAAAGTCAGAAAAGGAGCTTAAGCATTGGATTTATGTGTTAGCATGGACTTTGAAACTTTCTTCTGCTGAAGTTACAATTTTAAGAAGGAAACCAGGGCTGGAACTGCCTGGCAACAGTAGCAATCAGCCTGCAGACCCAAGTATTTTGATACATAAATTGGGAAAATTTGAGAGGTTTGGACTTGGTTACTTTATAACATCAACTGAAGTACCAGTAAGCACTGTTCTGAGACATTGTGGTTTTATAACACCAACTCTGCTAAAGATTTAACATTTGAAGGTTTTTGGGACTTTAACTCGTATTTTGTGGTATCTCCTTCTGAAAGACATTTTAGGCTCCCCCTAGGGGTTTTTGGACTTAACAACAGGGATATTGTTTTACTTTCTATTTCTCGGCCTGCTGGCGAAGTGCTGCACCTGGGCCATCTTTTTCTCATGGGAACAACTCAGCCTGACCTTGACTATTAGATAAGTTTGGAATGAGTGGCGCAAAGAAAAAAGAGACTAAGGAAAAAGAGCAAAAAGAACAAAGACCAAGAACGAGACAAACAACTCTGGCCTCAACTTTACAGCAACGTAGATCGTCTGTGCCTCTTTCACAGGAAGAAGCTGCCTCCTTGCCACAGGCAGGGGGTGGAGAGACAGAGGATTTACAACTGGAGGATATGGCCTCAGGATCAGCTTCTTCCATTTTAGAAAAAATCTATGAAAAATTGGAATCTCTGGACAAGAGAGTGGAATCTTTGGACAAAAAGGCTGATGAGCAAACTGCGAAAATAGATCAGAACACAGAATGTCTAAATAGAATAACTGGACAAGTGGCACAGAACACTCAATCGATCGCAAAATTGGAGGAGGCTTCAGGGGAAAATAGGAAATTGGCTGAAGACACCAACCAAAGATTAGGACAGTTGGAAAAAGAGGTAAGACCACTCAACAAACAAGTAGGTGAACACCAGACCTACCTCTCGATGATTGAATTGAAAAATAGGGAGACCAATTTAAGGATAAGATCTGTACCCGAGGTGGAAGAAGATAAACTGGCTGAGTTCCTGACTAAAATATTTTCTGTGCAGTGGAAACTTGAAGAAAAAGACTTTAAGATTACATCAGCCTTCAGGCTGGGAAGATTGACAAGAAAAGACAAGCCCAGAGATTGTTTGATTACAGTGAGATCAAAGGAGGAAAGGGACAGAATCTTGGGCCTACACTACAAAACTCCATTGGACATTTTGGACAAAAGAATTGAATTTTATAAGGATATCCCTAGACAGCTGTTGGATTTGAGATCAGAATACGCGGAACTAGCAAAATTATTGAGGAGCAACTCAATTATCTTTAGGTGGGAATTTCCCCAAGGATTATCGTTTACTTTCAGAGGGAGGAAGATCAAAATCAGAACATTGGAAGACAGAGACAAATTCCTGAACCAGTACGGAGAAGACCTTCATAAAGGACTTGGATCATTGCCGGAGCCTGGAGCACCAAGGGAACCGGCACCCCCGGAGGACAAAGTACCACCCCCTGAAAAATAACCAGATATCTACAGGATGTCTCTGCAACTTCTGAGCTGGAACATAAATGGCTGCAACATTCCCGAGAAAAGGAAGAGAATCTTTCATATATTAAAAAAGGAACAATTGGACATTATTTGCTTGCAAGAAACACATGTGACTAGGCTCCATAGAAAAGTTTTGGTAAATAAAAGACTTGGCCAGGAATTTATATCTTCAGACAAAGTAAAGAAGAGAGGGGTGGTGATATATGCAAAGGAGAGCCTTTCACCTAAATTATTATTTAAAGATGAACACGGCAGAATTTTGGCAGTTGAAATACAATATCAAGGAGAAAAAATTATGTTATTAGGAATTTATGCACCAAATGAAGGGAAATCGGAATTCTACAAGAAGTTGCATGAGAGCATGCTGGAGTATCTGGACTTTGATAACATCATTTTGATGGGAGATATGAACGGGATTGTATCAACTAACATGGATAAGTCGCAAGGTCAAAAGGTTACCAAAGATGGCAGACTACCTAAGACCTTTTTCGAAATGACAGACAATATGGACTGGATTGACATTTGGAGAACGAGAAACCCCTTGGGAAAGGAAGGAACATTCTTCTCTGAAGCCCACCTGACTTGGACAAGAATCGACCAAATATGGATTACTAGAGGTCTGGCACCTAAGGTTAGGAAAGTGGAAATCTGCCCAAAGACCTGCTCCGACCATAACGCTTTGAAAATGGATTTGACACTGCTCCCAACCGGCTCCTTTCGATGGAAGATGAATGACAACTTATTTAGAGATCAGGAGATTATCAAAAAGGCCCAAAAAGTTTTGAAGGACTATTTCGAAATAAATTTGAATACAACGGTGGAAAAAAGAACAATTTGGGACGCAAGTAAAGCTGTGATGAGAGGGTTCTTAATACAACAGAATGCCATTAAGAAAAAGAAACAAAATGAAAAGAAAGATAAAATTTTGGAGAAAATAAGAGAATTAGAGAAGAAGTTAAGAGCAAATCCGAAGTCGCAGCCGATTCTGAGAGAAATTAAGCTTTATCAGGCACAATATTCCAAATTGATAAACCAGGAAATAGAATGGAAGATTAAGCTAATGAAACAAAAAACATTTGAATCGGCAAATAAATGTGGGAAACTGCTGGCTTGGCAGTTGAAGAAGAGACAAAAGTTGAATATAGTAACAAATTTAGAAATTGAAGGAAGAAATATTCAGAACCCTGTGGAAATTAGAAAATCCTTCCAGAAATATTTCAAGAAATTGTACACTCAAGGGCCGCAAAATGAAGTTGAGATTGAACAATTTTTGAAAAAACATAGTCTTAAAAAATTTACACAAGAAAATAGACTACTCCTGAATAGTCAAATAACACGACAAGAAATTGAACAAGCCATTCAGAACATGAAGCTGGGCAAATCTCCAGGACCAGATGGCCTGACCTCCAAGTATTATAAGACAATGAGTGACTATTTGATTCAACCTTTGATGGAGGTCAGCAATGAAATTTTGGAGGGAAAGAAGGCGCCGGAATCGTGGAAGGAAGCTTTTATCACGTTGATACCAAAATCAGAAACTGAAAAGACACAACTGAAGAACTACCACCCCATCTCCCTTTTAAATGTGGATTACAAAATATTTGCTGATGTTTTGGCAAGCAGACTTAAAAGAGCTTTGAATGAGGTGATTCATAAGGATCAGGCAGGCTTTCTCCCAGGAAGACATATGTTTGCAAATACAAGGAACATTATAGACATTTTGGAACTTTTGCAAACAAATATAAACACTAAAGCAGTTTTGATTTTCATAGATGCGGAGAAGGCCTTTGACAACATTTCTTGGAAATTTATGAAGGGAAATTTAAAAGAAATGGGAGCGGGGCGGGGTTTTCAAAATGGGATTGACGCAATATACTCAGAGCAAAAAGCCAAATTGATAGTTAACAATGTGGTAACGGAAGAATTTAAAATTGAAAAAGGAACACGACAAGGCTGCCCGATTTCCCCTCTGTTATTTATTTCAGTCCTGGAGGTGCTCCTGAACTTGATTAGAGGTGACCGGCTGGTGCAGGGGATTGAGGTCGGAGCGAAACAATATAAACTTAAAGCTTTTGCAGATGACCTAGTTTTGACATTGCAGGAGCCAGAATCTAGTACGAAAAGAGTTTTACAACTGATACATGATTTTGGACAGGTCGCAGGATTTAAGCTAAATAAACAAAAAACGAAGGTGTTAGGGAAAAATATGACAGATGCAGAGTCAGAACGGTTTCAGAGAGAAACAGAATTATCATTGGTGAAAAAGGTAAAGTACCTAGGGGTTAATATAACAGCTAAGAATCTGAGTCTATTTAAGGATAATTATGAAAAATGCTGGTCTGAAATTAAGAGAGACTTGGAAAGTTGGGCAAAATTGAAACTTTCTTTGTTAGGCCGAATTGCTGCCATTAAGATGAATGTGTTGCCAAAGATGTTGTTTTTGTTTCAAACATTGCAAATTGTGGACAAAACGGAGTGCTTTCGGAGGTGGCAGAGAGATATTTCTAAATTTGTCTGGCAGGGCAAAAAGCCCCGAATTAAGTTTAAGATACTAACAGACGCAAAGGAAAGAGGGGGCTTTGTCCTGCCAGACTTAAGGCTGTATTATGAAGCCGCAGCCTTCTGCTGGCTGAAAGATTGGCTACTTCTTGAAGACACTGACGTGCTAGATTTGGAAGGTTTTAACAATGCTTTTGGGTGGCACGCATATTTGTGGTATGACAAAGTTAAGATAAACAAGGCCTTTAAGAACCATATTGTCAGAAAAGCAGTGTTTAATGTCTGGACAAAATACAAAGACTTATTAGAAAATAAAACTCCGAGGTGGCTTTCACCCTTGGAAGCTAAGGCTTGGAAAAGACCCAATATGGAAGCCTACTGACCGAAATATTGGGAATTGTTAGAAAAAGATGGGGACAACTGGAAATTGCAGAGTATGGAGAAAATGAAGGATAAAGTGCGAGACTGGTTACATTACGCTCAGATTAAGGAAATTTTTAAAAGTGATAAAAAGCTAGGATTCCAGGTGGAGAAATCGAAGTTGGAGACAGAGCTGTTAGAACCTAAGACTAAGGTACTTTCAAGAATGTATAATTTGCTGCTGAAATGGAATACGCAAGACGAAATGGTTAAGTTGGCTATGATAAAATGGGCACAGGACATTGGGCATAACATTATGTTTGAGGACTGGGAAAGGTTGTGGACCACTGGGTTGAATTTCACTGCATGTAATGCTTTGAAAGAAAATGTAATGAAAATGATATACAGATGGTACATGACCCCAGTTAAACTTGCCAAAATATACCATTCGTCTGATAACAAATGTTGGAAATGTAAAGAAAATGAAGGAACATTCTTTCACCTCTGGTGGACTTGCCCTAAAGTGAAGGCCTTCTGGGAAATGATATATAACGAGTTGAAAAAGGTGTTTAAGTATACCTTTACCAAGAAACCAGAGGCCTTTCTTCTGGGCATTGTAGACCAGAAGGTGCTAAAGAAAGATAGAACATTTTTTATGTATGCAACAACAGCAGCAAGGATACTACTTGCTAAGAATTGGAAAACTCAAGATCTACCCACACTGGAAGAATGGCAGATGCAACTGATGGACTATATGCAATTGGCGGAGATGACTGGCAGAATCCGAGACCTGGGAGAAGAAAGGATTGAAGAAGATTGGAAGAAATTCAAGACCTACCTGCAGAAATATTGTGATTTAGTGGAATGTTAAGAAGGATGCTTGGTTATAAATAATTGGCCATCATTAAAATAGATTAAGAATTGATATTTAAGCAAGTGGTCATAGATTTGGAAATAAGATGATAATTTGCTTGACAAAAATTATTAAAGATGCAAATGGGAGCGGGAGACGTGAGGAAGCTCAAGAATATTATGAAACTTTGTTAAAACAAAGCAATAATGTTCATTATTATTGTATTTTCTTATTAAAAAACCTTAATAAATATTTATAAAAAAAAAATATTACTTTTATATTAATATGCTGTTCATTGCTTTGATGGCCTTCCAGCCACACAACTGAACAATGTATGTGGTTACATGCAAAGCTCATACCCTCCAACATTTTCCATTGAAATTAGGGACATCCTATTTAACAACAACAACAACATTCTGCACATCTGACTGGGTTATCCCAGACACTTTGGGTGGCTTCCAAAATATATAAAAACATCATAAAACAATAAACAATAAAAACTTCCCTATGCAGAGCTGCTTTCAGATGTCTTCTAAAGGTTTTATAGTTACTTATCTCCTTTATTCAAGGGTGGCATAACTCCATACCCTCCTACATTTCTCTGATGAAAAGTGGGACACTTTGGGATCAAATCAGAAACAGGAAGGGCTTCTGTAAATCCGGGACTGTCCCTGGAAAATAAGGACACTTGGAGAGTCTGAAACCTCTGTGATACCACTTTATGCAGCCATGGTCCCCCCCCCCATAATTTTGGGAGCTGTAGTTTGTTAAAGGGTGCTGAGATTTCTTAGGAGACCCCTATTCCTTTCTTAGAGCTGTAATTCCCAGAGTAGCTTGGGAACAGGGATTAATAGTTAACCACTCTGGGAATTGTTGCTCTGCGAGGTAAGTTTGGCTTGTAAGTATAAACAGGAAAAGGAAGAATCTGGTCTAAGGTTGACTGGCTGGTGATTAGGATCATGGGCATGAAGATGATTTGAAGCCATGCTGGTTAAAGCTATCAGTGCAGAGAATCACCCTCAATTTGTATTATATTACAGAGAATCATCCTCAATTTGTAGACATGTCTATTTGAAAGACTGCTCTGTTTGAAGGGTTGTCTGGTCCAAGTCTCATTTAAATATAAAGAAACTTAAGAAGGGAGAGCAGGAAAGACCTTGAAGTTGCCCATCAACCTAATCAGCAGACTGACAGCAGACAGACATGTCACCTGCCCACAGTCTTTCCCACTATTGAAAGTATAGTTATTATTTTCTAAATTTGCTCTTATGGATATAAATTAGCATGCATAAACTTAATGCAAATCTGTATCCTCTTTTGTCTGCCTTTTTGTGATGCAGGATGGAGCAGAATGGGGGTACAGGGAGGTGACAATGATTATTACATGAGGCCTGCCCAGAGTTTTGGCATGGATGGAGAGGGTAGCTCTCCATGGCAAGACATTTGCTGGACTCATGTTGACAACAACAACAACACCCAGGAGGGAAAAACAGAGACCAGAAAGAATGTGAAAAGGAGAAACTTCTCGAAAGTGGCTTTCTCCTTTTTTGCATTTTTTTTCTGGGCCTCTGTTGGGCTGCTGATTGGCTAAGGTGATTTCCTCTACCCACTGAATCATTCCCAATGCTCTTAATTATAGGTTTCATCTTAGGCTTCAACCCTTCCCTAGGACTTTGGAAGCAAGGGTTTGGCTTCCTTTCCTGTAAACATGCCCCCAATTAATGCAAAACCTCAAAGCATCTCCATCTTCATTCTGAGCTTGGTCCTTTCAGCCTCCACCAACAGATCCTCCACAACCTTTTGGGCATCCTGCTGCTTTGCTGGCAGCAATTAGCATTTGATTGCCTGTTTCGCATCCACTCTTAATTAAACATTTTATGCAGTAAAACAGAAGAAAAGGGGGAACTAGGAGTGCAGGACTAACTTTAAAGCAACTTTTGCTTGCCTCTGCTGCAATCTGAAGGGCCTTCCAAAGCAGCATGGAAAAAGACAGAAAACTGCATAGACAATACGGAACAAGATGGACCAATGGTTTGAATAGATACAGTGGTACCTCTGGTTACGTACTTAATTCGTTCGGGAGGTCCATTCTTAACCTGAAACTGTTCTTAACCTGAAGCACCACTTTAGCTAATGGGGCCTCCTGCTGCCGCCGTGCCACCTGAGCACAATTTCTGTTCTCATTCTGAAGCAAAGTTCTTAACCCGAGGGAATATTTCTGGGTTAGCGGAGTCTGTAACCTAAAGCATATGTAACCTGAAGCGTATGTAACCCGAGGTACCACTGTATAAGGTATCTTCCTAAATTCTGACCTGCTTATTTCAGTTTTGGTTTTCTCCCTGGATGCCCTCTGGAGTGGACAACTTGAAGTTAGAATTACAGTCTGATTTCTAACATGCTCATACTCTGGAGCTTGAGATTTCAGAATTGCAGCCTAACAGTCTCATGCTCTTGAGCTGAGCAAGAACTCAGTTCCTCTCCCTTGCAACATCTGACCATGTGTTGGAGCAGGGTGGGGAACCCCAGGCCTCGGGGCTAAATATGGACCTCCAATCCTCACTGTCTGCCCCCCAGGCCACATCCACTCCCCAGCCACATCCTCTGTTCATAGGCCATACCCCTTTACTGGCCTTGCATTACCCTCAGACAAGTATCTGTGTGTGGTTGGAATGTGACCTTGAACATTGTTAATGCCTCTTGCTTGCTTGGATAGAAGGTAAAGAGGCGTGTGAGAATTTCTATAGAAACCAGAAAGGCAAAAGGTACATCAATTGCTCAGCCCACTTTAGCCACTTCTCCTGTCCACCACTGGCAGGTGCCTCCTGGAAGGTTGCCCAGAAGAGAATGCAGTCCTCAGCCTGAAAAAGGTGTTAGAAGATCAAAATGTGGAGTCAGACTATGGGACCATCAAGCGCAATACTATCTACAATGACTGACAGTAGCTATGCAGGAGTCTTTCCCAGCTATGTGGAGATGCCCTGGGATCAAACCTGGCACCATCTGCATGAGAAGCACATGAAGCTATGGGCTTCTTTGCTGTGTTGAATTCCATAGAACAGTTGTCATACCTCCTCCGTGACCTCCGAAAGCTCACAATTCTACTCCAAGCTAACTCTTCATTCCATCTATGAACAGCTCTCTCCACTATGCCTGCAGCCAACTCAATTTGCTACACTCTCAGGAGCATTATTCATTCTTTTATTCGGTTGCAATTTTCTCTCCAGTTAACTAATACCAAGCAACCCTCCCATTCAGTGGCATTTATATCTTCAAACAGTTATACAGAGACAGTCATGCTACTCCTTTAGTTAAGTCGTATAGGTCTGGTTCTTTTCATCTTCACAAATCTGCACCTCCATTCTGCGTGGGGTTTGGGTTGGGTTTTTTTATTATTCCGGAAGCTATTGTTCTTTTCTATACTACTCTCTTCAATTGTTCTTTCATCGTGTCTCTTTGTCGTTCATGTTTCAAAGACCCTTTCAATTTCTCTTTCTCCTTTGCAGTCTTTCTTTCTACCTCTCTTATTTCTAAGGCATCACTTGTCGCAGGTTGAAATGAAACCTGATATCCAGCGAAACCCAGTGGGGCTACCTTTCCCACATTTCCCCCCTTGCTCTCATTTAATTATTTCTTCTTCCTGCTCATTGGGGTGTTTCTTCGTATTAAGGAATCAAGATAAGAAATTCTACATATGATACCGTCAAAGGATGACTGATTCATTGATCTGTCTCATAGAAGTGTTCCAACAATCATAAATCTCTTGCCACAGTCTCACTTTCTTTTTTTCAGCTGTTGTTCATGTTCTTCAAGATCTTCTCACATTTTTGCAAGGGAATCAAATGACTGGTCAAGAGCATGTCTGAAGGCAGATCGCAGCCCTGCGTGTTCATGATGCTCATTCTGAAGGACAGCAGAGGAGAAACCCAACACTGGATTTGGTTCAGGTTGGACTTCGAAGATAGTTTGGAAACGACAGTTAGTGTAGACCATGGCTATGTGAGATTTGACCAGCTCCGACCCATCTGAAGCTGGTACAAGCTTGTCTTATCTTGAGCCAAAGCAGAGTGTAGTCACGCAGACGAAAGGATAAGCAGGTGATGTGCTACATGCTGAAGTTTATTTACACTCTATGCTGAGAGCATACAAACATACAGCTTGCCTCTGTGAGAGCAGAGAAGCAACTCCTCTCGACACAAAGAAACCGAGAGAATACTGAAAAACAGGAAACCAGTGTACGTCACATCCAGTCTCCCATTCCTGTGGGAACCCAGCAGTAACTCTGACTGTGGAATGTAAACATTGTCTTGTGACAGCAGTTGCTGCTCAGTGAGGGAAATAGAAACCAACAGGCTACTGGTTCAAATTGGAGTGAAGGGTTTGACCCTTAAAGCCTTACATAAATCAGGACTCCTAAAGGACCATCTGAGACCATTATCTGAAAACCGCATCTGCATATCACCTCAAAGGGAGGTCTGGAAGCTGGTGATGAGAGAACAGACCTTCTCAGTAGTAGCCCCCCACCCCCAGTTTATAGAGCATTCTCCCCAGGGCAGCCCACTTGGTGTCAACTGTGTCATTGTTTCAGAGCCAGGAAAATGCAATCTTGGGCATTGGGGAAGTACCAGTGTGATGTGTTTGCATTGTTAAATCTGTCTTGAATATGTTAATGTGATTTACTCATTGGTTGTAAATTATTTCAAAACAGTCACTCTGAAGAAGGAAAAGGCGCATCCTGGACTAGATGGGTCTTTGGTCTGAACCAACATTGTTCTATTTGTGTATCATTAAAAGAGGTGTGTTCATTGCCAGAGGAAGGAGCGGAACGCCTCTTCTATGAAGGCACCCAATATTTATGATTTCTATAAGTACTTGTATTAAATTTTTTGACACGAAATTTGCTGTCTGAAAAACTGGGGGCAATTCTTTCATTTCCCAAAAGGTTTTCAGTTGCTTAAATTAACTAGTACACCAATGAAACACTGCAGCCTTTATATTTAATATTTACCATTCTTTAATAACTTGAACTTCTGCACCTCACAGATCGTGTGCAAGAAGGGGGAAAGAGATCCACAGGCTTCATTTCCCACTTGGGTAGCTGGAGTTGCCAACTTTTCAACCAGTTACTCTTACGGGTGCGTTTAGCAGAAGCTAGGTGTGTGCAGGCAGAGGAGATAATATTTATTTCCTTGTAGCAAAAAGTTTCACCTACAGATTTCTGCACTCTGTTAAATGCAAAGAGCAGGCTATTCTCTCCAGCCCGGCAAGTCATTTGCAAATCCTAAGAGCACTTTTCTCCCTACTGTCTTCACAACATAAGAAGTGTCTTTTGGTTTTCAATCACATATTACATTCTTTAACTCATTGGAAGAAACAGAGAGAGTAAAAAATAAAATGAGTTAAGGGGGAGATGCAATTTTGAAAATGATTTCTACAAGAAACCAGGGAAGGGGAGGAGGGAGGTCAATATAAGTATGTATGAAAATGTAATTGATTATTATTATTATTAAATTGAAAAAAATGGAAATAAAATTAATTAAAAAACAAAAAACATAGTTTAACTAATTACTCTTTTTGTACTGTATTTTAGGGACCTTCCTGCATCTAGCATGGGATTTCTTCTTCCATGCACTGCACCAAAGTGTATCTAATTTGATTATTTCCTGCTCCTATTTCTAAGCTTCTTAAAACCCCTTTTATTACTTCTTTTCCTTCCTTCCTGGTGTTCATCATGTTTCCCAATTTAATAACAGCTGCAAATTTCATTAACATGAGCTCCTTCCAGAGGCCTAATGGAGACATTAATAAAAAGGAGCTAGCTGTCACATTCTTTCTTGTGATGACTGCGTGGTTATAGTCACCCCTTGCACCAGCACTTTGACATTTATTACTACTCGTTGATTTGGACCCTTCTTCCCTACTCCCTTTTGTTTTTAGTCCATATAGTTCATCATTTCACCCAAAGGAATTGTGCAACATTAAAAACAGTGGCACACTAGAGTCCAATTCAACCATTTGTCTTTTGGGTTGAATCAATGCATGAATGCAATACTGTAGCTCTGCTTTGCCATCACGATGTGTTACCCTAGAAAATAAAGGTTCTAATTTAAATTGGACAGGGGTGGAGAACCTCAGGTCCAGGGGCCAAATGTTGCTTTCCAAACCTCACCATGCCCCTCACTGGCCTTGATTTGCCCCACCTCTCAGTGTTTTTTCCTTGTTGAAATGTGTCCTTCAAATCTAATTTGGGGAGAAATTAAAATGAGGATAATTTCAGCTGACACAACATTTTCCAACAGATTGCCTGTATTGACCCCCAAGCACTTTCTACGCTGCCTCTCTACATGATGAGGAGGCATGGACTGCCTTACTCAGAGGACAACTTTCAGACCTTCTCCTGTGCCCACTAAGCCTGAAGATGACAAGTCTATAGTTACATATCCACCCTCTTTACTTTATAGAAGCCAGTGGTTGCAGAAATAGCCAGCTCCTTCAAGAAGGTAGGGCAAGGTGCAGCATGGGACCCTTCAGCCTTCCTAAGACTTCAGCTCTCTGTTGTGACAAGATCTCTCAATTGTCTGTAATAGGGAGAATTACAGCCAGCAGGGCCAACTTGGAGCTATCCATGGTTCTAATTTATGTGACCTCTGCTTAAAGAACCTGTCTAGAAGAAGCTTTGCCTAAGTACCGTAAGTTTTCCTGCTAGCTCTACTGGAATAGAACATAAGAAGAGCCAGCGGGATCAGGCTAGTGATCCATTCAGTCCAGCATTTTGTTCTCAGATGCCTAGGGGAGGCCAGCAAGCAGGACTTGACCGTAACAAAACTCTCATCACCAGCGATGCCCAGCGACTGCCTCCACCAGTGAAGGGAAAACACAGCCATCATGATTTGTAGCCTCATCTTCCAAGAATGTGTCTAATTTTCTTTTAAAGCCATCCAAGGTGGTAGCCATCATTACCTCCTGTGTGAGCAAATTGCACAGTTTAACTACACACTGTGTGAAGAAGTACTTTCTTTTGTCTGTCCTCAGTTTGCCAACAGAATAACCCCCCATTTCATATTCTGTTGAAACCTAATGTGGAATACTTAACAGGAACCGACATCTTATTCATATTCATTAGAAAGTACAATTGCCAAATGCAAAAGTAGTTCCTGACCCCCCAAGTTTATCTTCTGAGACTCCACCTGAGACATATTGTAAGTCTGACAGTGATGTTGCTTCTAAGATCATCACTCACTCCAGTCAAGTTATTCAGAAGCCTTCAAGATTTAGAGATGAGTGATTGAATACTTGAACTACCATGTTTCATCAGTCCTGATTTATTTCTTTAAACACAAAGGAGATGTGTGAATAGTGTTGTTATATAGTTTGCACTATATAGTTGTACGTGGAGTTAGTTGTATGTGGGTGAAGTCATAAGTTTCCTGTTACTGCTCAGTTCTTCAATAAAGGTCTTGTCTGGATTCCAGACTGATGAGTCTTCTCAGCCTTCTGTGACATTTTTCAGCTCCTGAAAAACTCACTGCCTTAAAATCAGAGGCTTAGACCATGAGCCCCTAGAAGACGGAGCTATTAACATTTAGGGAACATTGCTCTGGGCCTCTTGGGATAAAGGGATATAAATCAAACAGATAAATTGAACTCACACATCTAAATACACCTTAGAATGAATATTTGTCTATGGATGTTGTTTATCTGCACTGGCATTGTTTTGAAATAAACAGCCCACCTACATTCCATCTCTGATGCTTAGATCTGAATATTTCACCAGTGCATAGCACCACCAATTTGGTTTCAGGCCCAATTCAGTGATCTTGATCAGGCCCTGATCTGAGGATCACAGGCCAATTTACAATATAAAAACACAAAAATACACCGCATAGTAACAAACAAAAACAATAAACCCCAGTTTAGAAGGGCATAGATTGTTTAATTAACTAAAGGCATGGAAAAAGAGAGGTGTTTTTCCCTGGTGCCTAAAGCTATGTAATGAAGGTGCTAGGTGAGTCTCCCTGGGGAAAGCACTTTACAAATAGTGAAGCATCACATTAAAGACATTTTCTCATGTTGCCACCCTCCAGACCTCTCGTGGAGGAGTCACATGAAGAAGGGCCTCTGCTGATGATTGCAGGGTCTGGGTTAGTTCATATGTGGAGAGGCAGTCCATGAGGTATTGTGATCCCAAGCCATTTAAGGCTTTATAGGTCAAAAGAGCACATTGAATTGGACCCAGAAACTAATTGGCGGCCAGTACAGTCGGGCCGCGGGTGGCGCTGTGGGTAAAAGCCTCAGGGCCTAGGGCTTGCCGATCGAAAGGTCGGCGGTTCGAATCCCTGCGGCGGGGTGCGCTCCCGTTGCTCGGTCCCAGCGCCTGCCAACCTAGCAGTTCGAAAGCACCCCCGGGTGCAAGTAGATAAATAGGGACCGCTTTCTAGCGGGAAGGTAAACGGCGTTTCCGTGTGCAACTCTGGCTCGCCAGAGCAGCGATGTCACGCTGGCCACGTGACCCGGAAGTGTCTTCGGACAGCGCTGGCCCCTGGCCTCTTGAGTGAGATGGGCGCACAACCCCAGAGTCTGGCAAGACTGGCCCGTACGGGCAGGGGTACCTTTACCTTTACCTTACAGTCGGGCCAGGATTGGTGTTACATACTTCAACAGTCTTGCCTGGGTGAACAACCTGGCCACTGAATCCTGCACCAGCTGAAGCGTCTGAAGACTCTTCAGAGGCAGCCTCATGTACAACATGTAGCAGTAATCTAACCTAGAGGTGACCACAGTGTGGATGGTAGAAGTTAGGCTATTCCCGTGCAGATAGGGGTGCATTTGGGCCACCTACCAAAGCTAATGGATGGCACTCTGCACCACAAAGGCCACCCAAGCATCAAGTAATGACAATGGATCCAGAAGTATCCCCAAGCTGCACACCTGCTCCTTCAGTGGGAGAGCAACACCATCAAGATCAAACAACCTCCTATCCACCTGGTCTTTCCAAAGCATGGAGGCAACTTCGATCACCTGCTCATACACATAAAACAGCTTTTAAAGCCATAGCTGCAGTGGCTGGTTGAAAAGTCATCCTGTGCAATATCATATATAGAGTCCTAAGTTTTCCAGTCTTTTAGATTTCTACAAGGCTGTTTGGATCGTTGAAGCTGCATTGTAATAACACCTGAGAAGCATGGCCCCCATAGGCAACTGTCTGTATAACAGAGATACCATTGAGTTCATTTGCACCAACTCTCTTGGGTCTTGTTTTGTTTGACACAAAGGGTTTTCATGTTGATTCCTCCACACTACACAAAACATCATATTTTATTTAAGGGCAACCTAAATCGAGCTCCCTTTTCTCCCAAATGCGCATTCCTGTGGAAAAGAAATTGGTCACGAGGTTAGGAAACTTGAAATGTAAGAAAGGGTTTTGAGTACTACAGGAGAAAAAGTGCTTATAATAGTGAAACACTGAGCAGCACGTTGAAACTTTGCCGCAGAAAGATGAGGCTGTTTTTCATGAGATGCCTTTTGAAATATTATAAAACTCCATGTTTGCTGATAGCTAAAATGACACTTTCCAAAGTATTATGATCAGGCTTTTACAGCAATCTCATCAATCACTTGAGTAGCTATAGTAACAGACAGATTCCCATGCTCCTCGTGCTCAAAATCTGAGTCCAATATTTAGAACAGTTCAGTCCTCATTTAATAAGACAACCTTAAAGAGAGAAAGAGCACTCACCAGCCTGGAATATTCTTCAGGGTGTCGCAACACATTATCTTAGCAAACATGTATTCCCAAACCTATGTTTGCTGAAGCAAATGTAGAGGTTAGGGATATTTTTTGAGGGGTGGGGAGCAGTGGGCCAGGGGAGGGGGAGCAATGTTTAAGTGCTGTAGTTCAGTGGTTGAGCACCAGATTTCCCTGCAAAAGGCTCCCGGTTCGGTCTCTGGTGTCCTCAGGTAAGGCTGGGAAAGATTTCTGTCTAAAACCCTGGAGAACTGCTGTCAATCAGGGTTAACAACATTGAAATAGATGCGCAGCAATGGTTTGACTTGGTACAAGGCAGCTTCTCTTGCTCCTAACCCTTCCTACTGTGAATGTTTGGCAATCTCCCTTGCCAATGCCTCCCCGCTCTCCAGTGTTGCTTCTAATCTTAGATTCTGTCTGGGAGACAATACTTTAAAAATGGGCAGTTTGGCTTTTCAGGGCCAATTCAGCAATAATTAAAATGGTGAAGGACCCTCCCTATGTTTGTTACAAACCAAATGTGGGTCTGGGAACTCAGGCTTGAATCCTAAGAGAAGTCGATTTATGCATGTTTACAGAAAGGAAGTTTCCATTATTCACCTTTTCTCTGTGTTTTCTGGAAAACCTTTTCAGGGGGGTTTCTTGAACAATGTGCCCCTCAAAATAAAATGGCAGGGAGGTTGGACCCTAAGATTTGCCTTGTTCTATTTGTGCTTTTTTGTATGTAAATCCAGATCTGTTTCTGAGTTGGTCTGCACTTGGTCCATTTTTATCTGTTATTTGGGCCTTGAGCTACTCTATATAAAATAAAGTTTTGTGTTCTGTATTAGGTTTTGTGGGAAATCTCAAAACGGCTATAACATTTTTCCCTTTTGGCAGAAGCAGGTGGAATTTGTAGGCACAGGAGTACCTACAGAGTGGATTAAGTCTGCCAAACTGGCGGTTCAGGGGCTTTTCTGTGGGAAGTATAAGGGATTCATGTTCCTTTGTACTCCATATTATAGCAACTTGTGAGGTCAAATATTAGTTTCCTATTTCTAAGGGGTGGAAGCATGGAGGTTTGTCTCTTAAAATAGTTAAAAGGTGGTTGAGTGGTCAGTATTCTTGCTTGTACATTTATTTTTTAACTTTGCAGCATCATACCAGCCTTTTCCGGTGCTTGTTGTGTTGGGTGGGGACATCTTTCAACTAGCTTTACAAAGTGAGGGTGTTCTTAATGCTTCCTGTAAAGTCCCAAGGAACTTCTGATATGGAAATCTGATATCCAAATGATTTGACGCAACCAAGAAGACATCAAGACATTAGGAACTAAGACAGACAATGTAGACATGTACATTGATCTTTTAATTTCTAAGTTTGCATTGTAGTAGCTGCAGTGTGTTGTAAATAGATGGTCTGAGTAAATTGATATCCATGTTAAGTTGCATGTCTCCAATCCACTATCCCTTTTCTCCCTCTCTGTTGGAGCTCTATTGAAACGTTTATGTATATTTCCTCAGCTTGTCTGTTTGAAGTATGGGTCACTTTCCCTGTCAGACTTTATTTATTGAAGAAAACTGATGCTTTCCCTCCAACTAGATAGAGTGAAAAATGTGCAGACACTTCAAGCACTGGGATGTCAGTTACTAGGAAACAGCGTCTCTAGGGAATGGGCTAGGAACACTAGCAGCCTAGGACTACAAAGATATCTCACGGGGAAGATATTGTAAAGAACTGGAATTAGAATAATAAGGTATATATTGATCTAAAATAATTGCTAGTGTCAGAGGACTACTTTAATGAGTCTGGCAGGCTTGGGACATTTCCCCCTCCCCTCTTGTTTTAGTTATGTCCTTTATAAATCCATTAGAATTATGTGAACTTTGCTCATTTACTTTGGGAGGGTAAGTGGAGAGGTTCATCGGAAAAACAGATCGGAGGGAGGAAAAGCACTCTCTGCACATCAATAACCTAAACATATACATAGGATTGCATCCAAAACTCTGCACATGTAGTTCCACTGGTGCAATCAGACTTCTCTTTCCTCGGCTACCCCTGCACACACTCCAATATTTCCTGGAAATGATATGAAGGGTGCAACAGGGAGAAGGGAGGGACAGAAGAGGAAGCTTCATTGCACAAACACAGATCTCTTGGATAAATGTCTTCTTTTTTTTTTAACATTGCTTTCTGAAAGTTTTTTTATTAAAGCTTTGAAAGAACAAAGAAAAAATATACAAAAGTTTGCATCAAATACCAAGCATTTCTTAAACATAAAAACTAAGAAAGAAAATAAAGAGGGGAAATGAAAGAGAGGGAAAAGAAAAAAACTCCCAATTCTGCCTATCAGCTTTGTAGACTTATGCAAAACCCAACTCTTCTACTTTCTATAAACCAGCCTTTTTTTTTTCTTCCAGTCCTTAAACCCAGCTATCACAAGTTCATTTTCCCTTTTTTGCAAAAAGTCCATAAGGGGTTTCTAATAATTAATAAATGTCAACAATGATTTTTCTCTAATTAAACACGCCAATCTCAGCCAAATCCATTAATTTCAATAACCATTCTTCCATAGTAGGTAATAGTAAGTCCTTCCATCTTTGTGCACATAACAATCTCACCGCTGTGATCATATAATGAAATAATCTTCCATAATCTTTTTCTAGTTGTACATCCATTAGTCCCAGCAGGAAGCGTTCTGGCTTCAGTTGAATATTAAACTTCAAAATCTTGCAAATCAATGTGTGTATGCATATATATATATATATATATATATATGCTTTCGTAGATTTTCACGGGTACAGGAATGCAGGTTTTGGTGTCCTCGGGTGTCTTCCCGTGTAAAAGTTGGGGTGTCTAGGCGACGTTTCGACGAAAGCACCAGCCTGAAGATGACGAGTGAGACCTCGTCGAAACGTCGCCTAGACACCCCAACTTTTACACGGGAAGACACCCGAGGACACCAAAACCTGCATATATATATATATATATATATGCAGGTTTTGGTGTCCTCGGGTGTCTTCCCGTGTAAAAGTTGGGGTGTCTAGGCGACGTTTCGACGAGGTCTCACTCGTCATCTTCAGGCTGGTGCTTTCGGCTTCTTGTTACTGGAACAGAGCAGGATCTCAGTGTTTGAGTTCCTATAAATACTGTTGAGGGGGTGTGGTGTATAGCCTCCAATGTTCTGGGCAGAGAGGAAGTTCCCAGGCTAGTGTGCCTTTTCTTCTTTTGTTCCTTAATTACTTGAGGGATATCTTGAGTGATTTCTTGAGTGATATCCTGAGTACCACTTAGGTGGGTCATTAGGTGTGGATTAGTTGCTAAAGTCTTTGTGTCTTGACCTCTTGAACTTTGTGAAGAGTTTTTCTGAGAAGATGGCTGTACTGCACTTAGTTGTGCTCTGGCTTGGCTTCGTGTATAGGGGCGAGCTGTGGTTTTGTGGCCTGTGTCAGCCAGATCTGTGTAGGGATTGCAGGGGGGTGCAGCATCCGGAGGTGCCACCATGGTTTGGCTACTGGATGGTGTCTGTAATTTATCTGTGGAGAGGGTCTGGGTTTGGGTCTGGTGTGGTTGATTGGTGATAGCGTTCTGTGTGCCTCTGGATCTGGTGTCAGTTTTTGTGGGGAGGGCTAATTTCCAGATGTCTGGCAAGCGGGATGTGTCGTCACGCTTGTTCATGTTGTGAGGGTGTTTCTCTATCTCGATGGCTTCCATGATTATTCTCTTGTGGTGATGTTCCATGTTAAAGAGCAATTTGGAATCTGCAAAATTAATTTCGTGTCCTGTTTCTTTCATGTGTTGGAAAAGAGAGGAAGTTTTTTCTTCTTTTTTGACGGCATTCTTGTGTTCTGCGATACGTGCATTTATTCGTCTGTTTGTTTGTCCAATGTACGTGGCTGGGCAGACTTTGCAGGGTATTTCATAGACCCCTTGGTTTTCCAACTGGATTTTATCCTTGGGGTTTCTGAGGATATTGGCTATTTTTTGGTTGGTGCAAAAGGCTGTTTTGATATTGTGTTTATGGAGGATTTTGCTAATTTTATCTGTAGTGCCCTTGATATAAGGAAGGAGGGCCATGCCATTGTTTTCTTCTGTGTCTTGGTTTTTGGGGGGTGTTTCTTTTTGGAAGTAATTAAGGAACAAAAGAAGAAAAGGCACACTAGCCTGGGAACTTCCTCTCTGCCCAGAACATTGGAGGCTATACACCACACCCCCTCAACAGTATTTATAGGAACTCAAACACTGAGATCCTGCTCTGTTCCAGTAACAAGAAGCCGAAAGCACCAGCCTGAAGATGACGAGTGAGACCTCGTCGAAACGTCGCCTAGACACCCCAACTTTTACACGGGAAGACACCCGAGGACACCAAAACCTGCATTCCTGTACCCGTGAAAATCTACGAAAGCATATATATATATATATATATATATTAGCTTATTTACACATCCACCAAGCATGTTTAAATATCCCTTCATTTTTTTGACACTTTTTCTTTGGATGAACACCTTTATTAGTTTTATGGTTTTATTGAATTTCTAACATATTTCATATTTTTATCACTATAAATTGCTTTGGGACACCTCCGGATATGTGAACTGATATGAAGACAAAATATGCATGAATTATGCATATTTACTCAGCAGAATGTCCCACTCCTATGTGTATGTGCTGCTGAGTTCATTGGGACCTACTCTCCTTTATGTGTAAATAGGTCTGGAATTTTGGATGCTCTTCAGCAGTTTCTTGAGGGTAGAAAGTGACTTGCATGTGTCATCTCCAACCATCACAGAAAGAAATTTGGGTCCTACAGGTTTTTCCCAGCAGTGGAGGAGCAGTTTGGAATGGCGCATGCGTTTGAGAAGAAAAAAGACTGCAGTAGCAGGAATGAAGGATTTTTATTTAGGGCCACCACTATGAAGATGTGAGATCAATTCAGTTTCAGATATCTATCTGCAGTCAGCAGACAACTCCTTTGTGTAAATCAGATCTAGGTTTGTGAGGGGTCTTGCCAACCACTTAAACAATTAACCAGAAGATACCAAAACCAGGTTATAAAATAGAGTTTGTTGTAAGAATATTCCCTGATACAGAAAAGAAGACTTAAGGTTAAAAACCATAGAGATCCATAGAGAAAAACAATACACAATAGAGATCAGTACTTGTGTATGCCAAAACAGCAGCAGGAGACCATGACTTTACTCCAGATTAAATAGTTTTGAAATTCCAACTTTGCCTGGTGAAATGACTTACAAATTGCCTTCACCAAATCTACTAAGGTGCCATTTGTGAAGTCAAATTCCTAGCTCTCCTATTGGTCAAACTCAGATATTGGGATGATTCGACTTTCCCAGGTGGTACAAAACTGTTGGCAGACCAACGCCTCATTACAAAGATGTCTGCAAACATGACATGAAGGTTGGCAACATTAACCCCACGATATGGGAATCCTTGCTGACAACCACAGTGCCTGGAGACAGACAGTTGTGTTATGTATCCACAGCAGTGACCAGAGGAGGAATGACCACTGGGAGGAGTATAGAGAGAAGAAACTCCCCATGGTGTAGCTGTGGCAGCAAAACTGGATGCCTTCATCTGCCAGCTGCAACAAAACATGTCTCTCCCATATCATTCTCTACAGCGATAGCATGCACTGTAACTCTCCAATGGTTTGACTTTATCCCGAAGGTGCACTCTTCCATTGTCTCCTGACATAGACAGATGCCAGCAGAGCTGGCTAATCATTCATCCATTTGCTGTCAGACCACCCAAAATAAATTATCTGTGTCCTTTCTCAGACCACAACTCTCAGCAATGTCCCTTTGTAGCTTGGCAGTTTCAGTTCCCAATTTTCACTGGATATTTGTGGTCTCGTCCTGCTGTCCAGGCTCATGTCTCAAAATTATTGACTTGGTAGATTTCCATGACCTATTACCTGTGTCTAGTTCATTTTCCCATTTTCTAATTTAGTGAAGCTCAATCTCTAAGTTTGTACTTCCTAAGCAGCTTATGAAATTCAGCAATGAGCAGTTTAACTCAATATAAGTTGCAAAGCTTAATATTTGAATTACAATTCACCTGAACCACTTTCAATACTCATAGTGAGTAGGGGGGTCTCAGTCTCACAGTAAGCAGACCATTCTGCTTCAACTTACAACTTCCAAAGCTGCTACTGGCTTTTGAAAAAAGAAGAAGATATGTAATATCTTTCTTCCGCCTTCAGATCATTTGTTAATCCTGGCCTCAAAAGGAGCTGAAAACTGCAGAATTATTAGAGTCAACACTAAATTAGGTTTAATGAAAAACATTTTCATTATAAGTGCACTTTTTTTAAAGCTAGCATATGTTATTGTTGGTTTTTTTCTTACCCTGTGGATTATTGTGTGTCACTGAGAGTGCAGTGTAGGAACGGATGTGGAGATGCATAGACTTAATGAATTAAAAGCAGGATAAAAAATGTTCCTTTCTTCTTTTTTACTATTAGTAGATATCAGCTTTATTCAGGTTTCAGGGGAACATATCAGGAACAGACAGGTCATTTTGCATCATAAATCTATGAAGCAGGAGTCATCAACTCTTCCGTGACCTAGCAAGACCATCCTTGTGATAGCTGCAATGAATCACGGAGGAAATGGCTCCCTTTAGCATTATCCCTTTTCACGACCCAGTGAATTGCCTTCTGCACGTCCCAAGAGTTCAGACAGGCTAGATAACATGTCTATGCCTACCTGTCATTTCAGATTTCTCCTGGGATACTCCACCAGCCAGGGTTGTACTGATGAGAAGGCAATGCCCCAACTACCAAACTGAGGAGCTGCCTGATCTCTGAGTATTTTATTAGTGTGTCAGGTAAGGCTGTCCCCAGGGAGATATGGGGCCTGGGTCAAATTACACAGTATATCCCCACACCTGTTGCCTTCATCTCCCTGCTGTGGCCCCTTCTCCTCTTCATGGTGATTGTGGTGCTTCCTTAACTTATTCTTTTTCTTACTGTTTCTTTTACAGCCTATAGAGAAATGCTGTGTATCTTTCTTTCTCTGTCTGTCTGTCTGTCTGTCTAAACCATGGGTAGGCAAACTAAGGCCTGGGGGTTGGATCCGGCCCAATCGCCTTCTAAATCCAGCCCACGGACGGTCCAGGAATCAGCGTGTTTTTCCATGAGTAGAATGTGCCCTTTTATTTAAAATGCACCTCTGGGTTATTTGTGGGGCTTGGCTGGTGTTTTTACATGAGTAGAATGTGTGCTTTTATTTAAAATGCATCTCTGGGTTATTTGTGGGGCATAGGAATTCATTCATATTCCCCCCCCCAAAAAAAAATATAGTCCGGCCCCCGACAAGGTCTGAGGGACAGTGGACTGGCCCCCTGCTGAAAAAGTTTGCTGACCCTACTAATCCCTATGCAGAGGTACCATTTCTGGAGTTCCCTGGGAAGAGGGATTGACTACTAAACCACCAAGAGAATTATAGCTCTGTGGGGGGAATAGGGATCTCCTAACAGCCCTCAGCACCCCTAATAACCTACACATCATAGGATTCTTGGGGGAAGATATGGATGTTTAAAGTTCTATGATACTGCTTTAAATCTGTAGTATAGATAGGGCCTTAGTCTCTTTCTCTGTCTCTCTAAAACACAAGCATCCTCCCCACACAATTCCACCCTTCTCCCTTCTTAGCTGTGGGGCAGAAGGAGTTGCCTTACCCAAATGGCTCTCTGATTCCAGAACTGTTCTCAGTGGTACATCACAACCATTAGCTCCTGTTGAGGAAACATCATCCACCCATTCTTAACCATTAACCTATAAATTCTCAAACAAAAAGAGATGATTGTCTTTGTGGGGACAGTAGTCTATACCTTTCTAATTTTTAAAGAAACAATCACTTTGAAAAGAAACCCCAAGCAATAATGATTTGTTCCCACTCAGTTTTTGTTACGGATTTTTATAAGTCTCTTTTTCAGAGGTTTTCAAGAGAAATATCTGACACTACTTCAATAGGCAATTGATTTGATTTTTGAACTATAGTTTTAACCAAATGGCATGCTAGCTTAATCTTGATTAACCCATTGTCATATGACCTAATTAAAATGCCCCCTTGTCTTTTGTCTGGCCTCATGTAATGAGATTGAAATAAAAACACAGCTTCAATTTTAGCTTTGTTAATAACTTAATTCTAACAAAGAATTTATTAAGGGCTCTATGAAAGCCATGACTGCCTACTCTCTATTCCCTAAACTTGTCTTGCTTAAATATATCCCCCCCTCAATATGTCAAAGACAATGTTTTTCTGTCCTTATGCTATTCTGCTAAATATGTAATAATAGAAACAAGTAGAATTTGTAACTAAATCATGCAGTACTAGGGGCTGCTGCCCCAACTCGTGCCCCTTGGCAACCCCAGCTACCCACCAAATTCTTTGCCCAATCCCTTCCCACACAACCCCTCCTCCCTTTACACTTCACCCACCCTCATGCATATCCCCTCACAAGGGACTCAAACAACTCAGTTCACTATTCCCCACCTCTTTGCTTTTCTATTTTTCATTTCTAATTGACACTCAATATCCTGTGCCCCCTCCCTTGGCCACTGAGCATGCTCAGCTGAATATGAGAATATGGGGTTCAGTTGAATATGGGGTTCACCTGTCAGCAACAAAAGCTAAAATGTGAACCTGTTCCTTCAGCAAATATTTTCTTGAAGCACAAACTTCCACACATTAGAGCCACATTGGATTAGGAGTAGCAGGACCAAATGAGTCAACTATCCAATCCATTGACCTTTGATCAAATGACCTTAACCAAATACCTGTCCAACATCTTCTTGAAAGTATCACAGAAAAATGCTCCACTGCCTCCCTAGTTTTTTTCACCACTATATTACCACTATATAACTTGCTCCATAATCACTGAAAAATAAACACATATACACTAAAAAAATGCACTTTTGGGTGATGACCTAAATAATCATACATGGTTTGGGACCTGGTATCTGAAGTAGCATTTTGTCCACTGTGAAGCTCCCTAGTTTGGACTTTCATCATACACCTTATTCAGGTGCCCTGACCTTCTGAGATGAAGAAGATGGCTATTGGGACCAGGGCTTGTTCTGTTATGGTGTCTCACTTATGGTCCTCACTTTATCTATAAGCCCAGTGCCTGGTAAAAATGCTTTAAGAACCAGGTTAAAATGCTTTTAGAAAAATCACCCATATATTTAGTCGTGCATCACAAGATTTATAACTTCTGGATGTTGCCATTCTTGTCATTGTTATGTTTTTATGGTTTTACATGAGTTTATGACTGTGCTTTACTGGGTTTGAAGAAGCGTTTTTGTTTTATTTTATGGTTACCATTTTAAGCTATGCAAGCTGCCTTGAGGGCAAAAGGTAGCATTGTGAGGTAAAAATATTTGAATTAAATAATGCAGCACTTCTGGAGCATTCAAAACAATTCAAATCTATATTATCTTATTTCTTTCAACAATCTTTTCTTTTCTTATGCCTATATAGCAGGTTTGCCTAAGGAAGGGGCATTTCATAAGCCTTTGATACTAGAAACACAGGTCCCGCCTCCCACTCATCCTTGGATTTAAATTGGATGCATGCTTTACTCTCAGGAAGATAAACAATAATTTAAAACCCTTTACTGAAAAGGGAAAAACTTCCATACAGTTTTCATGGGGCAAATAAAGAACAATATGCAAAAACAAAAACAAACAAACTCCCATAACAATTGAAGTACATAATGATAAAATAACATTATGGGACTTAATTTAACCATACCAGAAGTACATCTGAACAGAATGACATACGTCTCTTGGGAAACAGTTAACCAATGGATTGTTATTTACAAGTGAGATGAATGAATCGCTGTCATCTGGAAAAGAGTCTGAATAATCTAATTCATTATAGCCATTAATTTTCTTTGTTAGCTTGTTCAGTGAAGCCAAAGAACATATTTTACTAAACCATTGTCTGGTGGCTGGAGAATCCCAACTCTTTCACTGGATATACTATTTTTAAGATTCTTATTGTTTTGTTGTTATTGATTTCTTATCTGCCTTTCACCATTAGGTCCCAGGATATGTTACAGCAATAAAAAATACACTGTTAAAATCAGTTTTAAATGTAATCTACAGTCAAGAGAACAGGGCGGTGTTCTCTCTCTCTCTCTCTCTCTCTCTCTCTCTCTCTCTCTCTCTCTCTCGTCCCAGACCAGAGTAAAGAAGTGTGTCTTTAGCATACAATGGAAGCCACTGTATTTTTCGTTCTATAGGACGCATCAGACCATAAGATGCACCTAGTTTTTGGAGGAGGAAAACAAGAAAAAAATATTCTGAATCTTATAAGCCAGAACAACAAGAGGGATTGCTGCACAGCGAAAGCAACGATCCCTCTTGCTGTTCTGGCTTCTGGGATAGCTGCGCAGCCTGCATTCGCTCCATAAGACGCACACACATTTCCCCTTACTTTTTAGGAGGGAAAAAGTGAGTCTTATAGAGCAAAAAATACGGTATGTAATGAAGGTGCCTGACACACCTTTATGAGATGGAAATTCCACAGATTAGGGGCAGCCTTTCTAGGACCTAACATCTATCTATTGAATTTATAGCATTTTTATCTTATATCAACTCTACATAAGATACCTTGTAACCAGGATGTGAAACAGTTCTGCCACTAAGTTTCTAGAATACCTTTGGCAAGCCCTTTTGCCTCCTGCTGCCTTTGCCCCATCTCCTATTATCAGTTTGTCTAGTCTCTCTCACTTGAAGACAGACAGAAGTTTCAGTTGTGTGACAGAAGGGTACAGCATCTAACAAAATTGGTTGGTGCCTCTAAGCTACTGCACGAAAAGCATAATTGATGCCTCTGGAGCTACTCTACAGAATACATAATTGTTGGATTCCCCCTCCCCTTCCATCTGCTAGAAAACTGAGCTGGGTCAGTATGTTTTCTAGTCTCCAATCAAAACCCAATGCTTCATTTGACAGTTTTTCATGTTTTATCAAATGTTCAATATCACGCAGCTCAAACAATACTGAATCAACTGCTAGAAATTTGTGTCATTATCTCAAAGTCTGAACTGGTAGTGCTAAGGTTCAATCCAATTCCACAATGGGGCAGGTCATTTTCCATAACTCCATGCACCACCTAAACAGGGGAGGAAGGCAAAGAATCGAGTGGGCTGATTTATATCTGGTTTTTCAGAGCCTTTTCCTGTCAGATATCTTTTAGAAAACTTTGCAAAATGGATGCTACTAAGAGATGATAAATTTAGATGTTTGTTTGAATGTAGCCAAGAAGAAAAGCTCATTTGGATGAGAAGATACATCAGTCATGTTCAGCAGCCTTCTTGGAGATCAAGGCTTCATCCTGTTCCCACCACCCACATCATTAACAATGGGGGAAATCTCAATAAGACTGTAGACAGACCCAGGACCAGGGCTGGGCAGCAACGTAAGATGGGCCAGGAGTCATAAGCTGTGACCCAAGGCAATGATCAGGACAAACAAACAAGCCAGTTTCATTACTCATCCCTTTTATCATTATGGAAGGGCCTTAGGAACTTTGGCTGGTGACTTACTCAGCAAGATGCAGGCTATCATTGTGAGAGCTGGAATCACAGAATCATAGTATCATGGTGGGGGAGGGGGGAGACCTAGAGATGAAAGCGATGGATGCGGGGGCATAAGTTGGTCCTATGGGCCAACCAGCTCCACCCACTAGAGGGTCAAATTGCTGTCATGCCAAGGAAGAAAATCTTAGCAACCAAAGGGGAAGAAGAATTATGATATTGAAAGGTAGCCATATACTTTATTTTTGCTATGCATTAATATGATCTGGCTTGGTAGCTTTACGTCTACTATTTCCTGGACAACCAATAAAACCCATAGACTTCACCTCTAAGCATGTTTATCACCTCCACATCTGAAAGATCAGCTGCCCTTGGCAGATCCCCAGAGGATGACTGAGTTCTGATCTACTCATTCATCTGGGGAGGTGCATCTTATTTATTTATTTATTTATTTATTTATTAAAATTAAAGGCGACTGTAAAATTATATAAAAATTATATAAAAATTATATATAAAAATTAAAGGCGACTGATTGTAAAAAACAAAATAAAGAAACCTTGGAGTGGTTTACATGGAGTGGTGTATATTGTTTAGTTAGACACATGGCTCATATCAGTGACTTGAAAGAATGGGGGGTGGGAAAGAGCCATGGAAAAATGGTAGCTTACTGATAGGATATACTGTGACACCAACTGTTTAAATGGGAAGGCAGATGGGGGACAGTATTTCACTGTAAATATCTCAAAACTCTCAATAAGAATATCTCACCACCACAACAGGAGCATCCCCGTACAGGGGGATTTTTCTTTGTCTAGAATTGGCTGAGAAAACCAATTCTACCCAATGTGGGGTGGGGACTAATGAGGCCAGAGGGAAAAGGCCACCTAAGGCATCTTGCTGCCTGAAGCAATAGACAAGATGGTATCCCCTCCCATTCCGTGTACAGAAGCTGCCTGGACTGGCTGTTGAATCTCACTTTAACACTGGCAACAAGGCAGAATGCTCCACTGCACCTGCAGGCAGCAAACTAGCTCGGGGAGCAAATGGTACTTAAACCTGCAGCTTGCCTGGAGGAGTGAGCCAAAGTGCATGAGCTGAAGGGAGATTCAGTTTGGAGATTCTCAGCTATGAGTGGGAAATTGTTGAGCAAGTCATTAATCTAAGGGCACAATTCTGCCCCCAACATCTGGCTGCTACCTGCCCCCACCCAAGGCAGGCAACTCATTCTACCTTATGAGCCAGCCCTAAATATGTAGATTCAGGTGTCCCTTCAACACGCTAACCATCATCACATGAGAGAGTTGTATAAACTGTGAGATATACAAGGGAATAAACTTGAGATAGTTTTTAAAAAGTGGAACACAGGCTGCTCCTTAACTGTTCTTTAATTTACTCTTTTTTCCACTCAGGGGCATAAAAGGCCAGCTTTTGTTGTTCGTACCACTTTCTCAACAACTTCTTCTACATATTTTCTAGACCTGTTGAGCAATAAGCCCATTTACTGCCTGCTAATTTTGTGTTGGGATGAATTAATTTTGAAATGAAATTAATTAAAGCAGATGAAGATTTTGTTTATCCATTATTCAGAAGCTCATTGGAACAAGAGGGAGTACATTAGCTTTATTTAGGGTATTACTTTTCTTTAATGATCTTCCTTTTCCTAGTATTTAATGTGACTTTTAAGCAAGAGTTCATTTTTGTATTGTTGGCTCCCCCCCTTTCTCTTTTCCCTTCTGCTCTGTGCAAATAATGTAATTAGCAGCTTTCACTGCTCCAAAAAAGAGCTGCAAACTAGAAACCCAAGCAGTGATTGCATCAAAGACACAAATCTACAGGGTGTGTGCGCGTGTGTATTTATTTATTAAAATGCATGCCAATCTGCAAGAATGTTTCTTGAACCTTTCTTTTATCCTGAATTATTGCCAATGACAGGAGGAGGAAGGAATAAACAGGATACTCCCCAGTCAGGCACAGAATACATTGCAGTGATTTAAATGGTTCTCATAGATAACTGTAATTTGGGTGACCAAATCTTATATAGAGCAAAGGTAGGAAGCCCTTTTTCCCCCAGCCTGAGAGCTACATTTCTTTCAGGGGCCACTTGCCAGCTGTCCTTGGGGCCAGAGGCAAAAGTCAGCAAAGCAATGGATAAAAATTTCCTATTTGTACGGTAGGTGAGTTTCAACATATACTCACATACCTCTCACTATCTTCCATCCAAAGAAACAGGAGGCATTATAAGAGTTAAGGACAGAAAAAAACAACAAAACTCAATAAGCTGGATCCGTAAGGAGTGTGGCTGGGCAGAGGGCCCAGGTGGAGAGATTTGAAGGGTCACATTTTGCCCCCAGAACTAAGGATCCCCAATCCTGCTATAGAGTTCCAGCCACACAGTGATTGGCATTGTTTAAGCTATGGGGTAGCGCTCTGGGTTAAACCACAGAGCCTAGGACTTGCCAATCAGAAGGTCGGTGGTTCGAATCCCTGCAACGGGGTGAGCTACCATTGCTCGGTCCCAGCTCCTGCCAACCTAGCAGTTCGAAAGCATGTCAAAGTGCAAGTAGATAAATAGGTACCGCTGCAGCGGGAAGTAAATGGCGTTTCCGTAGGCTGCTCTGGTTCTCCAGAAGTGGCTTAGTCATGCTGGCCACATGACCCGGAAGCTGTGAGCGGACAAACGCCGGCTCTCTCGGCCAATAAAGTGAGATGAGCACCGCAACCCCAGAGTTGGTCCCTGCTCCTGCCAACCTAGCAGTTCAAAAGCATGTCAAAGTACAAGTGGATAAATAGGTACCGCTCTGATGGGAAGGTAAACAGCGTTTCTGTGCGCTGCTCTGGTTCGCCAGAAGCGGCTTAGTCATGCTGGCCACATGACCTGGAAGCTATCTGAGGACAAACACCGGCTCTCTTGGCCAATAAAGCGAGATGAGCGCCGCAACCCCAGAGTCGGCCACGACTGGACCTAAGGGTCAAGGGTCCCTTTACCTTTAAGCTAAAACCAGACCCAGTCTTGACAATGGGGGGTTGTCATTTGGCACAATGCTGCATTAGCCACATCTAATAGCTAAAGATGTGGGGGCTGCCTAGCAAGCAAGCCAAGCGGATCGTAAGGTTATAGCAGGATTGGGGCCCAAAAACCAAATGTGAATGTTAGCTGAGAGCATAGCTAGAGCCAGGATACAATTAGGGACATGACTGTTCAGTAGAACTTGGATTACTTATTGGCTCAAGTCAATAGGCAGGTGGTATCACATTGCTCAGTCACATTCATTGTGTCTGGCATTCATTGCTGTCTTACAATTGATCGTCAAGAATTTACATTTAGTTCTTTTGAAAATCCCAAAGCCCACCATTGGCCAATATTCTTTATTAGGACCAATCAAACTGTCACAAAATAAGTGCCGTAAATTTAATACCGGTGGTCCACAACCGTTCCCAGTCCTCAAACATAATGTTATGACCAATATCTTGTGCCCACTTGATCATAGCTGATTTACCTATTTCATCCTGTGTATTCCATTCCAACAGCAAGTTATGCATTTTTGACAAATTCTTAGTTTTGGGTTCTAACAGTTCTGTTTCCAATTTTGATTTTTCCACCCGGAAACCAATTTTCCTGTCTAACTTATAAATCTCCATTATTTGATAATAATGAAGCCAGTCTCACACTTTATCTTTCAATTTCTCATAACTCTGCAATTTCAATTTATCCCCTTCTTGTTCCAAAATCTCCCAGAATTTCGGCCATTTAGATTCCATATTGAGTTTTTTTACAGCCTTTGCCTCCATTGGGGACAACCACCTTGGAGTTTTGTTTTCCAGCAAATCTTTATACTTGACCCAGACATTGTACAATGCTTTCCTGACAATATGGTTTTTAAAAGCTTTTGAGCTTTAACCTTGTCGTACCACAAATATGCATGCCACCCAAAAGTATTATTAAAACCTTCTAGGTCCAAAATGTCTGTATTCTCCAGAAGTAGCCAGTCTTTCAGCCAGCAGAAAGCTGCTGCTTCATAGTGCAGGGCTCAGTGCACACAAGATCCCAAGGCTCAATGTTGCATGGCTCCATGATCTTTCCAGAAAGCCCTGCCAAGATGGGATATTGTGTGCAGAGAGTACCAATACACTGGGAGTGAGTATGAGATTTTTCTAAAGTCTTAAGAAGCAGGAGCAAAGCAAAAAAGGGAGGAAAAAAGAATGTATCTTTTACAGGGAGTGAAGATCGCCATGAAAAAACCTAGCAGGGTTCAACACAGCTCCAGCAAACATCCTGGCTGCTACCTAGATCTGCCCCATGCCTTAAGTGAAATACACAGGTTGCTGGCTAGGCAAAGGGCAGAAATAGAGAGAAACAGAAGAAATAAAGTATATTTCAAGAGCCCCCCTCAAAGACGTACGGTATTTCAAAAATAAAATTTAAAGGAATTTGGAGTCTAACATTAGAATATGAATTCTGTAATAGTGCTGCATTTTATACATACACATACATGAAAGATTAGATAGATGATGATGAAGACGACGACGATGATAGATAGATGCTAGATAGATAGATGCTAGATAGATAGATAGATGATAGATAGATTAGATAGATAGATGATAGATGATAGATAGATTAGATAGATAGATGATAGATGATAGATGATAGATAGATAGATATAGCATCAATGTTTAGACACTAAAGAAATAGACTGGTTGTGCTTAAAAGTGCCCCTGAAGAAAAATTTAGTTCAAAAATGTTATGGGCTCAATAAAACATACTTTTGTGGGCCTGGAGATCTATTCTTTTCTTTGGCTGGCTTATTGCCAGCCTAGGAAAATCAGAGTTTGCTCATCCCCATTTCTCAGAAATGCATCTTAAACTGTATAGCTCCTTGAGAAGGTTCTGGTGAAAGGTATGGCTCCACCCAACACCCACTGTGTTCCTCACGTGCTAACCTGGAATTTTATCAGGAGTGTTTCTTAGTTCATCAGGGTGGGCTATTCCTTGATGAATCAAGCCCTTAACAGAAATCCCTTCTGAGAGAAACTGCAATTAATGTTGAATGAAACGCCATTGTTAGCTCAAGTTGCTGCAACAAGCTAATAAAGGACTGGAAAGAATAGAGGGCAAGTCCATTGCTTCTTTCAATAATATTAATGCTGGAAGAACAGATGCACCTGGTATTCATGGGTGGCAAAATTGGAACTGCTGTGTTGCTGAAGGCAGGCATCAGCAGTGGGTTCTGGCAAAGCACTGGGGTCCTGACAGCTGCTCAAGGGTGCCAGGTGTTTGTGCTGGCTCTCTCCTAAGAGCCAGGAATTGCACAGGAAAACACATGAAACCACTAACTGCTTCCAAGTCATACTAAACATGCAGTTATCTAACAATTTCTGAAGATTTCTAACCCTTGTGGATGCCTTGCATAGGACAAGTATAACCATAAGAACACTGCGATCTGCCTTCTACTGAGTCAGAACATCATCATCATCATCATCATCATCATCATCATCATCAATACCCTGCCCATCTGGCTGGGTTTCCCCAGCCACTCAACAGAATATTTAAAACATGATAAAACATCAAAAACTTCCCTAAACTGGGCTGTCTTCAGTTGTCTTCTAAAAGTCAGATAGTTGTTTATTTCTTTGACTTTTGATGGGAGGGCCTTCCACAGGGCGGGCGCCACTACCAAGAAGGTCCTCTGCTAGGCTCCCTGTAACTTCGCTTCTTGCAGCGAGGGAACCGCCAGAAGGCCCTTGGAGCTGGACCTCAGTGTCCAGGCTAAACAATGGGGTGGAGAGACTGGGCCAAGGTCTGTCTAGCTCACCATTGTCTACACTGACTGGCAGCAACTATCCATGGTCACAGGCGGGGACCTCCCTAGCCCTACATGTCTATAGGTGCACTTTCCAAGGTGTGAGAGGGTGAAAATGAAAGTGTAACATACAAGTCCTTAATTTCTCTCTTGCTTTTGGTCCCTAAGTTACAGAGTGTTTTATTGAAATAGGATTTGCTCCCCATTAAGATTGGTTAGGATTGCCGTGGTAGAGATGTGACGCTGCATTGATAAATGGTTATTTATACGTGAATCACCTATCAATGGACAAGATAAGACCACCACCATCTCAACTCCTGCTAGATTGGCAGTGCATGTCATTTAAGAAGTGATCGATCTTGTTTCTTTAAAGGATAGAAGGCAGCAGGATTAGGTCATTTAACAAGAGCAGATCTTGCTTATTGCTGACTGAAACGGGGGGTGGGGGAGAAATCTTGATAGAGCCCACATTTATTATCTCTTCATTAACAATAGATTCAAAGCAAAACAAAACTGAATTGTCAGCCAGGAGGTTGGACACCCCACATGGCTCTGCAATAGGGATTCCAACATTTCTGTGCCTTTCACAGCTATGTGGCAGGGTCAAATTCTGTTGGTACAGCCTGATTTCCCTGTCTTGGAGCTCCAGTGACAGCTAGCCGAGTGGCTGAATGATATAAGGTCTTCCAAAGTTTTGCTGTTATAGACAGGGATTCATTGCAGACCATTTTTAATATATGCTGGGGGCGATTATAGCTCCCAGAGCAATCCAGCATGCTGAGTAGACATAGCTGCTACCTGGGCTTCTCATAAATCTTTCGGCGCACTAAATTTCATCCTTATGCAAACAGCCTCAAGCTGTCTTCAGAGATGAGAAGGCCAGTGTCAAGCAGAAGGCCACTGTCCAATACAACAGACACAGCAGCAGCAGCAGCTATGAGTGGGTGGATATCAAAGAGCCCTGAATGTCAGGAGGGGAGAAAGCTTGTTGGTAGCAGATGCTGCCCACTCTTGAAAAAAAGGAAATACTGGCTGTCTTCAGAGGCTCGTCTGGCAACAATGGACATTGTCTCTACCCCCACCCCCAGTCCTCCAAAAGCAGTCAATCAAATCAGTCAGTTGTCAGTTACACTCAGAGGCTCCTTCTCACTCAAGTCTTAAGGGCTTTCTAAGCAATACTTTCTTACTGCAGTACAATGTTTCCTCAGTTTGCTCCAGCCACCTAAGATCAATAAAGAAAGAGAAAAGATCCAGCACATTGGAAACTTGGGAGTGGGGAATCAGACCCTGGGGAGGATCACTGGGGATTTCAATGCTCTCTCTCTCTCTCTCTCTCTCTTTCTCTCTCTCTCTCTCTCTCTGTGTGTGTGTGTGTTTGGCTTCTATATCCACCACATCTTTATTCCAGATGTTCCTTACAGCCTTCTTGAAAGTCTACTGCTCCCCACTGCCACATATTAGTAGCCTGAACCCAAGGCTCCTGGAGTCCATATAGCTCACCAGGCTAGTTTCTCAGGTCCATGCCACTCACTGGACTGGTTTTCTGCTGGGGTACCTAGTTTGGGCCCCACATCCTTGCCTTCCAATATGTGGCTGGCCACATTATTCCTCTCCATTATGAAAATGCATCAGTTCCTCTAAATGTGTCATGCTGACACTAACATCTAGCCCTCCCAAACCTAGACGCCTCTCTTTCTTTGAGCTGGCTCTGTCTCGTGCCCTTAATTCCTCTTCCTTTTGTCTCAGTTTGGTTTGGGAGAGGGAGCCATTTAAAGAATGCAGGACCCCATGCAGTACATCTGTGGCAGAGATGTAAGTGTAGAGAGATGTATGTACATCCAGGGTCCCTTTTATATGGTTCCTTTGGATACAGATCAGAGACTCCACACCTGCATGAGTCAGGGGGCCCATAAAACACTTGCCAGCAGCAGTCAGCAGCGGTCTTCATCTAAGTTTATTTTATCACCCTCACTCTTTCTCATGTACTTCTTGTGGAGTGGCAGTGGGGCTTCCTTGACATACCAGAAGAAATAACTCCAGGAAAGGTGATAAATTGCCATCACTGTAAGTACTTTGGGAGACAACCCTGGCTGAAAAGCAGAATGTAAGTATAATAAAAAAATAAAGGAATTAAATGTGGGAAGACAGATATAGATTTGGCATGTGCCCGAAATTTCTGGTACATGCATGGAATACCACAGACTGGGTGGAAATGTTGAGGAAAATCTGGCAGTATCATTTTTTTCTGATTTTCCTTAAAAGTGGCTTTAAAAAAAATGTAATTTTTGCAAAATTAAAAAAAGCTCAACAACTTTTGTGTCTGGATTTTCACTTTTTGAAATATGGCTACCCTAAGCAAAAGATGTGACAAGCAATTATGCCAAGGACAAGTTAACCTGACAAGAGAACAAGATTCCCCCCTCCCCATTGGAGCAAATTTCTGCTTTCTGCTTTGCAAGAGTTGGCAAAAGATGAATAAAAGGTTAACTAGCTCCATGCAGAGTCTTCAATTGCCAGATCAGAAGAACTGCTGGAAATATGAGATCCACCAGGCTACTTTGTGCCCTGGGATAAGCAACAGCTAGAGTGAATTTTAAAAGCCAGAGGAAGGAAATAGGGACTGTAAAGAAGATGACTTTAGAATAGAGCTTTCCCTAGCCAGATACAGACAAGACGACATTGGATGCTAAATTCCTCTTGTTAGTTATACATATATAGGGTGGTATTCCAAAAAATAGTTGTGCTAGTGCCACAGAATTACCCCCTCTTTCTCCCCCCCCCATTCATCCCACACCATCCTCAGATCTGCTCCAGAAGGGTAGGGGTGCTCAGGGGAAGGAGAGAAGGATAATGTTCCATTGCACAAGGAGGAAGCATTGCACTAATGGAATGATCTGCTTAAAGCTACATCAGATACAACCCATACCATTTTTAAAGGTTGCTGGAGGAATCTGCTCTTTGCAAAGTCAGGTGGGAATTAACCTAATCTGTACCTCCCGAACTAATGTGTGGACTGGGGTGTTGTCATCCTTCAAAATTTGAACTTATCTGAATTTTGCAGTGTTTTCTTTCCATTCCAAAAATCATTAAAATGCATTTTAAATTGCACATGTAAAGACGGAACTCATTTAGAATGCAACTTTTTAGGGAATATACATTTAGAAATAACGTGCTTTGTGAGAGCATGCATTCAAAAGCATGTGTTTATTTATTTATTGGCATCACACTTCAAGACATTATTGAGTCTGTGCATAGAAAGCTATGAAAGACACAGTTATCTGAAATCAGGTCCATTGAAACTAGTGGGCATTAAACCCATTGCTATGGATGTGCATTGCATATATCAATTGCAACTTATCTGAACTAGGTATTTTATCAAAGAAATGAACACACAATAATCCAAGAAAACAAAATGAAATGAGAAAGCCTGCTTTCCTAATGCCCTAATTGTCCGTGTTGTGTATGAACCACCCTTTGAGGCAGCAAAACAATAGGCTGTAGACTCATCACAAATCCAATGTGGACCTATTATGTCCTTATTTTTCTAAATGATTTCAAGGACAAGCAAAGATTTCCGAACAGAGAGATTTGGCTGCTTGAGAATTCCCCTGTAACCAAATTTCACTGTTCAAAACCTTTGCCTGTCCTTCAAACCATTTAGAAAAATAAGAACATAATATTGCCACACTGGATTTGCAATGAATCCACAACCTATTTATTTCAGTTTTCTAGAAGGTGGTATGCAGATAAGCCAGGCCAAGAGAATGCTTTCCCTGGAGATGACGAAATGTCTTAACAAACAATCCTTAATTCAACTCAAAGGCAGCAAAAACTCTGAGAAAAAGTAACACTTGTTTTTCCTTTGCTTCCTTCCAAATGACCTTAGCTTCAAGAAACATTAAGGAATTTATAACTGAAGAAAGATACTATTACTATAATTAATATTCTAATAATGGCAGTGCCCTAAGTGTTATTTAGAGAGAAAAATTCACATAGCAGCCCTGGGCTGCTTCCTCCAACATGAAGGATATGACATGCTCCTTGTTAATTGTTTTCTGTGCTGATATTATGCATATCACACCCACTTTGCCTGGAATCCCAGGACCTAGGGGCATTGGGGGATGGGTGTGGAGAGTGAAGTGAAAACATTGAGAAGTGAAAATATGAGTGGAAAAGGAGGGGGAAAGCGAGGTTTTGTGAGGACACACACCAAAGATGACCTTTCCACCAGGATTAAGATCATGAGACAAAGACAAATGGACAATGGGCTAGTTGTCTACTAGAATTTTTCTAGCCTGTGCCAACTTTATACAAATATCAATATATGATAGTTATGCCAAGGTCCTTATCCTGCTACAAATACAAAGTAACCCAAGAAAGATAAATTAAGATTTAACAAGTTGCTTCAAATTTCTTTTTCAGTGGGGCAGAATGGTTCCCCTCCTCCATCTTTTCTCCTAAATGAAAAAGGAGATTTTTAAAAAGGCAGAGAAGACAAAGCATATGCCAATACGGCTGGTGAAGATTACTGGAGGAATATATTTTACGAGCAGATATTTACTTTCATTTAATTAAGCTGCTTTAATAAAGTAAACAGCATGAAAACACTTCTCACACAAAAGATATTAAGGTATGCAGGACTCATTTGGCAGCCTGCAAGAGAAGGTGCCACACAGCAGGACGTTTGTGGTTGTGCCTGCACATAGCAATTTGTATGGGTAGCCCACGCAATGAGTTTTATATGGTGCATAGATCTTGTCAGGTCTCAGAGCACTCCCCTTGGTGCAACCCAGCTTTCTTAGATGTCGCTATTGCCCTCATTACCACTGTACATCCAAACTCATTCATAACCCTCTCATGCACACAGTACCTCTTGATGTTAGAAATACGCTGCTTACATTTCCCAATTCCAGTCGCAGGTCAAAGTCATCAGGACACAAAGGCTGAATGAATGGAGCAAGTTGCTCATCCATAACCAGAGTGGGGTGGGGTGAAGCTGAGCCATAGCTCCCAAACTGACCCATGTTAGCTGTGATTCCTGTTAGCTAGGGATGATGGAAGTTGTAGTCCCAAAACAGCTGGAGGGCCGAGTTTTGGGATGCCTGGTCTAGATGATCATTTGGGTCACTTCCAGTTCTGTAATTGCGTGTCGAGGTCCCCAAGCCACCCCCCAAATAACTCACAACGCACACTTAATTTTTGTTTAAGGTTTTTGGCATAATTTTGGCCACAACTTTATTTAAATACAAAACCGTGAGTGGTTGTTTAGGCATTGGTTAAGACTATCTGTCCCCCCGCCTGGGAACAGAACTGACTTCCGGGCACCACTGAAAGACAGTGCGGGGGGAAGCAAGTCGGGGAGAAATGGAGCTGAGTCACAGACCTACAATTCTCATCCGCATGCTCCCTGAAGGCTTGTCGGCCCTAGTCCCATTCCAGGGATTGGACAAAAAGATGGCAAGCCCCGGGATTCCTTTAACGGAATTCCCTTTCTGCAGCAACCATGGAGGGGCAGGCCCAGCCTATCCTAACCCCTCCTCCACCAATTTATAACCAATGCCTAACCACAACCTTACAAGTTGTGACGATTTGCTACGCAGTAGGCAAAAACCAAATGGCCCAGCCAATCAGCCAGATGGACAAAATTCCTACCAAGCCCCTGCCCCAACGGCAGACGACCCCATGACAGGCATAGCAAGGTCAATGCAACAACCCCTTACTCAAGGGCAGGTGGGCGGGTGATCCGTTGCACACAGCAAAGAGAAAACTCCAGACTGCGTGCAGAGTATTTAAACATTTTACCCCTCCCACCAAAATTGCGACATAACTTTTACCCCAGCAACCCAGTGAACCAATCACTGCCCCAGGCCATCTTTAGAGACCCTGCCTGGTAACAGAGGGGTGGCTCAGCAGACCCCACCGCAACACGTGCTCTCCATGAAGGAGAACATGCTTTCTAAGATTATGATTCATTGCAGAGCAGCAAGCAGCAGGAGCAACTCATCTGAGTCAAATGATGTTAGAGTATCAGCAACAATGCTTTTATAAACCCACAGCCATTTCTGACTTGTCTAAAAATTTATTGAGGGGAAGAGTTAGCAGCCAGCAGCAGTTGTATTTGCAGCCTCTAGGAGCTTGTGACTAGGACTTGTGAACAGAGGCCTCTGCAAGGAAGTTTTGTGCGGGAAGCCAGGAGTATTGCCTCCCAGTGTACGTAGGACCAAGAGGGAGAGGGGAGGACCAAGAGAGGGTAGGTACGTAGGACCAAGAGGGAGAGGGAGAGGGACCAAGAGGACAGTGAGGGAGATGCAGCAGTGACTGGCAACACCTGTGCCATGTTTGTCTTCCTGCCTGAGAATGTGCAGACCTACACCTGCAGCAAGTGCAAGCTGGTTGCCTTGCTGGAAGAGAAGGTGCAGCAACTTGAGGCCCACTTTTCTACACTTAGAATTATCAGGCAAGATGAGGAATTTCTTGATAGAGTGGACTATCCCAAAACAGCGGCATTCATGAGGATGGGGGTGCCTCTAGGGAGGAGGAAGATTGCCCGTTGCAGAAGATGAACCCCTGGAGGAACATGACACACAGAAGCAAGACTGTCAGGAGCCATGCTGTGCCACTGGAGACGCAACTTTGATTCCATGCCCGTACCTCGGACACCGGTTCTGGGCCAGAGGAGCAAGGACAGCAGAACACACCAAAGTGACTGTGGAAGATACAATGTACAGAATGATTCCTGCCACTCCTCAGAGGAGGAAGAGATGTGTGGCGGTGGTAGGTGGCAACCTACGGAGGAGGACAAAGGCAGCAGTGTGTGGCGGTAACAGGTTGCCCCAACTCCCAGGAAGCATGCTGTCTTCCAAAGCAAAGATTCACAATGTCACAAAGAAGCTGCCAAGTCTTATCAAGTCCATTGACCACAGCCCCTTCCTTCTGATTCATGTGAGTACACACGATACTGCCAGACGCAGCCTACAGCATATAGCAAGCGACTGTGAGACTCTGGGCAGTAAGCCTTGTGGCACAGGAAAGGGCCTTTTCATCACAAGCAGCACTGATTATATTTAAGCTGAAATCACCAATACCCTCTTTCACCTTGATGTTTATGGGATGGATACTAATTTAGCAACTTGGCATGGAAGGTTGTGCATTCCGAAAGACGGTGAATATGTAGATGCCTTATGGCTGTTTCCTCTCTTCCACTTACAGCTTCAGGACTTTCAGCCTAACCTCTGCAAACCATAATTTCTCCTTTCTCATTTCTGGGCTTGCCTGCATTTTATTATTTGTGCTTTCTCAGGAGTGGAACATGGATTCAAAGGAAAGAAGGCACATGTCTCTTGATTCTCTCCTGAGTATTTTAACCCCCCCTTTCTTGCTTTGCTTTATTTTATTTTTAGTGTCTCATTCATTTATATTCTGAATTTCATGTGGAAATCCCAGGCTTACTAGTTAGCAGTACGATCCTGTAGGTATGCGCTCAGAATAAGCCTCATTGAGTTGAATGGGACTTACTCCCGGATAAGTGAGTATAGAATTGCAGCCTCAAAGTCATACATTTCATCTTTATGGAATTCCACTTTTACAGAATTTGGGAAGAAACCCATATTCCCATAGCCTAATAGTGAATCATACCCACCCCCTCGCCGCCGCTGCCACCACCACCACCCAATTTCTGTGTATGTTTATTCAGAAGGAAGTACATGAAAAATATACTAATTTTTGTGGTGGGGATGATTAGGAAAGGGGCTGAAAATAAAACTGCCAGAACCACAAGACTCTTTTACAAATCTATGATGAGGTTACCTTTGGAAGAGTATTCTAGTTGTTCTTGCTGTGAAAAATGAAAACCAGTGTGGGCAGATATCCATAGTGATGGGTGAATCTGTCCATTTCAGTTTTTCTCGCATTTCCAGTGTTAAGTTCAGTTCTCTACATTTCCACTTGAACTGATTATTATCATCATTTCTTCTATCTACCCTTCTTGTGCTTCATCATAAAGACTGCCTGGGCTGATTTCGCTTAGTTAAAAAAAAATGCAGAGGAGGGAAAAACACAGAATTAATGATCATAGGAGAGCCAAAGCCATTGGATGCAGAACACCAATTTGCAGTGCTACCCTGCAATAGCATTATGAAGGCATCAGATTTGCAAAGAGCTTTGCTTAAACACAGGTGGCTTCTTTGGAAAGCAGCATAAAATTAGTCAACTAAAAATTCTTCCATGAGTTGTTCAAGAGGGCTTTTTGAACAGTTGCTCTGTGTTCTCATTAAGCCTACAAAATACTTGTTTTTATGTACAAAGAGACTTGGGACTTTATTTGATTTACCCTCGCTATCCAGTAACTGCCTTTGCAAGGCCGCACGACAATAGTGGCACACAGTGATGCTCAGCAATCTAGTAATGGATAATTAGTTTGCTAAGGGCTCACTCAAACATGCTTCAAATTAAAAGCAAAGACACAACCTCCTCTTCCTATTTCCCCATTACAAGTGTTCTCTCTGGTGTGCGTTTCTTCTTTTGTGTCTGTCTTAATTAAATCATGCCAGACCTAATTTGAGCATACAGATTTTAAGAATGGTCTTAATTTGAGGATACAGATCTTTTCAAATGGGAGGAAAGAGACAGAGAAAAAAACAACAACCAATCTACTAATTTTAGACACAGAACCAGAACTTGTCAGTTCCTATCAGTAAAAAAGAGAGGGGCACAAAGCAAATGGGAACAAAATTCATGGACAAATTACACTCTGCAGCTGGCACCATTTTCTCCTATCCGAGTTTGTTAGGGCATGACTGGATGACTGAAAGTTGCCCCATGGGAAAGAAAGTCCCAACCAGCTCATCAGATCCAGTTTTCCTCCCCTGCCTTTTTCTGCAATTGATTGAGTGAACATCACCCCTAGTGATATATGATCACAGCCCTCACAAACACCCAAGCATTCATAGATGGTGTCCACACTATATCCTTCCTGACCTAGGAACCACCACAATTCAGAGAGATGCTAACAAAAGCTTTATTGAAAGCATGGAAGTGGATACACAGCCCAAACAAGTCACAGCAGCACAGAGCAGCAACAGGTAGACTGAGTACCACTCAAACATGGGCCAGGTGTTGTGACAAATGTAAGCATGGTGCCTTCTTCTCAGTGGTCATAGTAGAGCTGGCACACAGACATGCCCATGGCCAGTTGGCTGGCCAGCTGGAAACTTGGACTGCAGACACTTCAGGCAGTGGCTGGCCTGGCCACCAGGTCATGGAAACAGAGAGGCACCGCTGACCCAACTGTGACCACCATCACCAGGACATGCCCTGGTAGTGATTGATGTGGATCAGTGAGACCATGAAGCCACCAGTGACAGCTCCATAAGGGGTTCCCATTGTTCAGAGCTGCATTCCATCTTCATTCCATGCACACAAGTAATCATTAGGTTGTTATATATATATTTAAAAAACACCTACAGGCCAGGTCTCTTGTTTTTCTATAACAAAGAAAAACAGTATATAAGGTATATACATTTTCTGGAAGTTGTTCATGCCACAACGTCACAAATGATGACCATCACTCTACAAAGTTATTTTCAGCTGAGCAACCTTCTCAGCACTGAAAACAATATGTTAATTTGCCATCAACTAACTAATAATATGATAGTTTGTTATCATCTTGCAATTTGCCAAGTCCCAGAGTCTACAGAACCTTTTTTGCTAATGGTGCCAAGGTGAGAAGAGCTTTTATGTGTTCCAACAGAGCACTATAGTAATTTCTGTGGCTCTCAGAAAGTTCATCACCAATTCCAAGTTTGCAGCCTCCACAATGCCCTTCAGGTAACCCAAAGGAACCTTTAATGGATGTGCTGGTATCATTGATGTGATTTTGTCAAGTGACAAGTGTTTTGTCAAGTGTTAAGTTCTGGCTGAAGTGACAATTTTGAGACAATCTCAGCATTAACTGTGCAATCCAATTCCCTTTGTGCCATGCTGAGAGAGGCTGGATTCAGCAAAAGGATATGACTGCTGGTTGTCATGAGCCCCACAGCACTGCCAGAAACAAAGAACAGGCTCTGACACAGGAGGAGGAAGTAGGGGTGGGGTGAATGGTGGGAACCTGAGTTGAAGGAGGGGAAATTTTATCCTTTCTGCTCCAATGCCAGCCACTTTGCAAGGGGGAGCTGAGATGCAGCTCTTCCCTTCAATCTTCCTGTGGAGTAGATGAGTCAAAGGGGGAGGTAGAACAGAGGTGATGGTGACTGAACAGGAGGGTGCAGGTTGTTGCCTAGAACCAGACACCCACCCCACTTGCAATCTCGGCTTTCCCGCTATGTGACAGAGTCTCACATGTGGCTGCACCACACCTCACTTTTAAAAGCTGAGAGGGATGAGTGGGGAAACTTGTTGGGACATCTTTGTTGCTTCTGTCCAGTTTGGAACTCCTTGTCCTGTTTATGAGCTCCTTAAATGTGACTCTTGAGTCATGTGCCTGCTGATGAAGTAATATCATTACTTGCCTGATTAAATGTCATGAACAAGGTGGAGAAAAAGGATCCTGGCAAGCGACGTAGCCATGTCTAGGACAAGCCAGGGATGGGAAAGAAGAGGTTTGGCTTGGGGAAAGTACACACAGGATGACAGAGGATGGTGATAGGATGGGGAGTCAGTGTGCAGGGCCCAGAAGGGCAGGCCCATCGTCAGAGCCAGAGAGGTCCCATTCTCCACAAACAAGGCAGGCTATGAGGCATAGGGAGCAGCGGGAAGTATACAGTAGTACCTTGGGTTACATACGCTTCAGGTTACAGACGCTTCAGGTTACAGACTCCGCTAACCCAGAAATAGTACCTCGGGTTAAGAATTTTGCTTCAGGATGAGAACAGAAATTGTGGTAGCAAGAGGCCCCATTAGCTAAAGTGGTGCTTCAGGTTAAGAACAGTTTCAGGTTAAGAACGGACCTCCAGAAAGAATTCAGTTATTAACCCGAGGTACCACTGTACTTTGGAAGGTTGCAGCAGGCAAGGACTCACAGCCCAGCTCACCAGCTGGCCAGGTGGGGCTTATTAGTTCTTGGAGGTGTGTGATTCCTCATCTGGGTGAGGCTCAGGACAGGTGAGGGTCACATGCCTTTTCAAACCCAGGTGCTACAACCAAACCTCAGAGAGAAAAGAGGAACAGAGCTGTGAGGCTATGTCTGTTCAGCTGTCTATGTTGATGGACCTTGGGTTGGATATTCTAGGACTTCTATGGGTCTGTGCTTTGGGTTTGACTCTGGACTGTGTTTCCTGATGGTTAGACTTTGGACTTGACATATTGTATATGCCAGTGGGACTTGTTGCCAGGTAGGCTGGGGGTTCAAGACACTAACAATCTCTTCCTTACTTATAAGTAAGACCCTCTGTCTGAATGTTGTAGGTGGGAGATAGATTTTCTCAGCCAGCTCTTCCTTCTGCTCACCAAAAGTGCAGGTGGCTAAAAGTGCTGCTGGTGGAAAGCCCAGAATGGGCCACTCTAGGGCAGGGAGGGATGGAACTAGTCTGGGAACCATGGGATTCCTAGCTACTCCATCATCATCAGGCTCAATCTGGGTTTGATTGCTGTACCAGCTCCTGGCCCCCACTAGTGCTGGATTTAGGGTGGTAAGGTGGTTCCCCGCCCCACACAGGGCACTGAGTCATGGGGACACAGTATAATTATAATTTGTGCTTCTATTAGTGCTAGCTAGAGGAAGAAGATAGAAATCTTCCACAGTGGCCATTAATGGTGTTCTTGGGCCAAGTGCTGAGGTTAGCTCTTCCTTTATATTGTTATGAGCAATGAGCTCTACTCTGTTCCCTATTCCTTTGCTGTCATGAGGGGATATTGCTGTAAGGCAGCCTGGCTGAAACAGGCCCTGTGTTTTAGCTGTCTCAAAGTTATTTATCCTTGTATTTTTAATTTTGCATGGTGCCCAGGGCTGTGGATGCACTCTGCTAAATTGAAAGATATAAAATGCCTTTAATAGGACTTCCCTTCCTTTGTTTGCAAAGTGCCCTATGTCCCTTCACCTCTCCTCATCACCTCTCAAATGGGAAAGTAATGTAAGTAGTTTTAGATATGCCTAACTTGAAGCTGTACCGAAATCTGGCTCCCTGGTAATTGACCGGCCTTTCAGTTCCTCTCTGCACACTCCAGCTTGGCCCCTGTTTTCCTTGAGTCTCTGCCAAGCCTATTAAATGTGTCAGAACAGCCAGGGAAATGGAAGAATTATTATTTCCATTTGGCTCCTGCAAACGCTTAGTCTAATTTTCACTAGGCTTTGAAATATAGCAATTGCTTTTCTTTTTCTTTCTTTTTTCCCTTTCCCCTTTTTCTCCCCATGTAATTTTTGTCCTTTCCTCTCACTCTGTTTTCTCTCTCTAAGGTAATGCAAAAGGCTAAACAAACAAGCCCAAATGTAGTAAAGGCAACCCTTGCTTCCCCTTATTAAAAAAAAGAGAGGGGGGGACCTCATTTGTTCCAGAGAGGAATTTCATTATCTGGATAGTTTTGTGGTAAGAGGGAGGCTGATAATGAGGTTATATCTAATCAGAGCATATGGAATACTTTACAATTAAGCTAAATTTTTCACTGTTCCTGAACTAAAATATGGAGAGAGAGGAACGGTAGATGTTGAGGGGCAGCTGTGAGAACAGGCTGTTCCTGTGTCATAACAAATGCTGAGGGTGACAAGATTGGTCTGTAACAAACAGAACTGCTGACCGAAGGATGTTATCACAAGTGACGCTAAGCACATACCCTGTTGTCTTGAATCCACAGCTTCTGGATGTTGTTTACATAAGCACCATTCTTGTATCATGTCATGGAGAGGGGAGGAACCATGGATCAGTGGCAGAGGACGTGTTTTGCATGCAGAACATCTCAGGTTTTATTCTGACTTCTCCTGTTAAAAAGGAGGTGGTGGCACAGAGATGGAGAATGTGTGTTCTTATAGATGATGTTGGACTACAGCTCCTATGTTTCCTGAGCATTGACCATGCTGACTGGGAACTGGAGTCCAACAATGTGGGGGTATGTGTGTCTCCTTCCCCAGAAAAATACCAATATACAAATGTGTCCTTTTGATTTCTCTTAGCTTCTCATTTTTCTAACTTTATTGACACATTTGTCTACCCCTAATTCTATATCATGTCAATACATTATAGGGCAGAGGTAGCCGGCTACTTCTGCTATAGAGGCTATCCAGTCACAAATGTAAGAGGAATCCTGTTGGAGCAGGCTAAGCTGAATGCTTAGATCAAACGTATCCATTCTTAAGGAAATCAGCCCTGAGTGCTCACTGGAAGGACAGATCGTGAAGCTGAGGCTCCAGTACTTTGGCCACCTCATGAGAAGAGAAGACTCCCTGGAAAAGACCCTGATGTTGGGAAAGATGGAGGGCACAAGGAGAAGGGGACGACAGAGGACGAGATGGTTGGACAGTGTTCTCAAAGCTACAAACATGAGTCTGACCAAACTGTGGGAGGCAGTGGAAGACAGGAGCGCCTGGCGTGCTCTGGTCCAGACTAAATGACTAAACAACAACAAAAGCTCTATGCAACTCATGGCCAAACAGATGCTTCTATGAAGCACCCAAACAAAGAATGATAACCCTCCCCTGTTTTTGCTCACCAGGATCTGCTCTCAATGCCAAAACAGGACCTCTGAAAACAGTGGTTCTGTTTGCCACCATGACTAAGCAATTGGTAGACCTATTCTCTATGAATTTGTCTTACACCCCCACCCCACCCATTTGAACGTCAGAAGAACCTTGCTGGATCAGACTAAATAAATAGTCATCCAGCATCCTCATCTCACAGAGGCCAATCGGTTGTGTACAGTAAGCCTGCAAGCAGGATTCAAGTGCAACGGTGCTCTCTTCATTTTGCTTCCCAGTAACTGGTATTCAGAGGCATACTGCCTGCCATTACATCTTGTAGCAGCAGATTCCAAAAGTTAATTGTGCAATTTGCCTGCTTCTTTGCCTGTTCTGAATCTACTGCTGAGTAATCATAGATTCTTCTGTGATTAAAATGTGAAAATGGAGCAGTCCCTGAGAAGAATATAGAAGCTGGCAATTTCTAGTCCCAAATGAGAGATAGGAGATCATGGAGAGGGTCCCTGTGGTCATTGTTGGTCTCCAAATCCTATCAGTCAGAATAAGGATAGATGTTGTATCCAACAACATCTGGAGGGACACAGATCCCCTATCTTTATGATAGACATTCACCCGTGTCTTTGTTCAGCTGTGTGTGTATGCAGAGGGAGGAGGGGTGAGACTAAAGAACACCTTTGCTTTCTAGGTATGAAAGTGCAAAGTGTTGAGGGTTTTTGCTATCACCTGTCAGGAAAGGGGTGGAACAAAGCTCTTCCCTTCTCTTCCAAATAGCCTCACAAGTGGGTTTTTGTTGTTGTCAGCTCTTGACAGCTTTTAACAGGAGAGAGGGGAGAGATGCTTCCCCCTACTTTCTGCTTTTGCTGAGAAAGTGATGATCTTTGAAGAAAAAAAATGATACCAAATACAACAAGAGTCGGGAGGGGTGGGGGACCAACCGCAAAAACATCTGCCGAAATGGCTCGGAAAGTTCCATTTCAAGTCAGTTTTGTGTAAAGCTTAAAGCAGCACGCCAGAAGCTCTGGCAGCTTATTACTCTCCTTTCAAGCTCTTTCCTCATCTCCAGCTGTTCAGAGTGCTGTGGGAAACTATGGAAGGGGAGCTAATTTCACAGTATAAAAGGCAGCCCCCACCCAGATCCAGGCAGCCCTGTCAATGGACACCAGTGGACTCTAGATTGTATCAGCCTTAGCCTCAAACATTGTGCTCCTCCACCTCTTCACCCCTCATATCCCGCCCTCACTTAAAAATAAATAAATGAATGAATTCTTTCCTAAACATTTTCCATTCTCCTCAGCTTTGAAAGTGGGATAAAGAGTCTCCAGCACAGATGCCCATCACTGAGGGAGCGACAGATCCTGCCAAGCCAAGTGACACATCTTATAGACACCAACAGTGAAGATCTAACCCCAGGGGCAGTCACACTGTAGGAGCAAGGCTGTACCTGTGGAGCTTTTAGCTGTCAGCTCCTCCCTCCCAGGATTTACTCAAGAGCTCTTCCACACTCTTAGAAATTTTATTCTGTTCTCGGAAGGAACGGAAATATTTTTGAAAAAAAAGCCACTTTTGTTTTATGAGAGAACAGCAGAATTATAAAGCCTGCACTTAACAAGCTTAGCAGCTTTCTGAATGATAAAAAAATGTAGTTTTCTGCTTGGTGAACTGAGGAATTAACAAGGCCCATTGGATAGAGTAAGTTCTGGGAGCCACTGTGATGAGCAGCACATCAGCTGTCAATTCTGTCAAATGTTAAATACCACAGGTGTGTATGATCAGATCTCAAATAATAAGGCAGATTGCAGTAATTTAGGAGTAGCCTTAGTTGGACTGACAAGGCGTGTCATGGAGTGCTCAACCATGCACGTAGCTTTGTTGCCTCAGTTTCTCCATAAAGCTGAATGCACAGTAGCACTTTCATCATTCCCTTTTCCTTTCTGAAAAATAAAACCCGGCTGACTGTGGAAATGCCAGTGCTGGAGACGGGAGACAGTGTAGAGGAGAGGGGAGGGATATAGAGGAAGAGAATCTGTTGTTTTGATGGGCAGGCCTGGCTTTTAACCACTGTGGGTTATCTTTCCAGGGCACTACAATCACAGTGATCTGGGAGAGAGGCACTGAAGTCAACACATGAGTTGCCCTCCTCCTCCTTCAAGTCATGACTGTGAAAGAACCTTCTTCAAAGAGGTACTTCCCAGAAAGGGGGTAATGGTGAGAAAAATGGTGACTATTCCAGTTTGGTTTTTTTAATATAAAGAAGATAAAATCAATCATGAGAGCCCCTGGACCTAAATGACCCAGGCCTCAAATATTTGAAAGACAGCCTTCTCTACTATAGCCCCTCCTGGGTGTTAAGATCAGCAGAGGAGGCCCTCTTGGTTTTCCAGCACCCTCAGAAGTTGTGAGAGGTGGACCAGGAAAGGTATTATTCACGGCAGCCCTTGGTGGAACTACCTCCCACCGAGGTGCTTCTGGCACCTTCATTATACAGCTTTTGGCAAATGCTGAAGATGTACCTCTTCAGTTGAGATGCACATTTTTAGTGCCCACCTTATTTACATGCTTTTAAGTTGTTTAATAAAAAGTTAAAGGACCCCTGACAGTTAAGTTCAGTTGCGAACGACTCTGGGGTTGCAGTGCTCATCTCATTTTACTGGCCAAGGGAGCCGACATTTGTCTGCAGACAGTTTTTCTGGGTCATGTGGCCAGCATGACTAAGCAGCTTCTGGCGAAACCAGAGCAGTGCATGGAAATGCCATTTACCTTCCCGCCAGACTGGTACCTATTTATCTACTTGCACTTTGACATGCTTTTGAACTGCTAGGTGGGCAGGAGCTGGGACCAAGCAACAGGAGCTCACCCCGTCGTGGGGATTTGAACCACCAACCTTCCGATCGGCAAGCCCTAGGCTCAGTGGTTTAGACCACAGCGCCACCCACGTCCTAAATTGTTTAATATTGAGTTTTAATTGTTGTAACCTGCCCTGGGACCTTAGGATAAAGGATAGGTAGAATAATAATAATAATAATAATAATAATAATAATAATAATAATAATACTTTGGCAGGTTTCTTATGCAGGGGAACCAGCATCATGTGCCCAGTTTTCAAACTGATTGCCTCCCGCCCAAAATTAGGGGAGGGAATATGATCTTTATTTTCCCACTCTCAAATGGCAAGGTCTATCCTTTCAGGAGAGCCACTGCACCTTTCTCACTGAAATTTGGCAGCTTCATTCCCTCAAAAGGGGTGACTATGGCCACAATTTGCATACAATTATGGCAGAAAATAAAAGAAGTTTAAAGTCTTTTTATTTCAAGAATACACTCTAAAGTTTCCCTGTGGGAAACCCCTGGATGGATCTGTGTGAGATTTGGAAGGCTTAATCCACCCTGGATATCTGCAGATTCCATCCACTCCTGTGAAAAGGGCAGAAATACAGTCATTTTTAGATTCCGCATTATAGTTGAGTTGGGCAAAACAGAGCTTCTGATTTAATGGTTGAGATTTGGACCCAAATAATGAATTAAATTGGAATGACGCAGAGTGGATCCAAACAGATCAAGCTGCTCCAGATATAGTTAGAAGGCGAAAGGTGTGGTTACTGCACATCTCTATTAAATACTACATGCCAGCAATCAAATATTACAAAGTGTTGGTTGAATATCAAACACTGCTGATATTCACAACTGGGGGAATACCAGAGAATTTTCAAGAACAAATTCACTGTCCTGCATAATATTTATATACAGATTTTGCACCACACACATACACATACACACGGCAATGAATCATTGTCTGTATAACGTAGCATAGTCTGTACATATGTAGATATTTCCATTGATAAAGTACTCTGTAGCAACTTTGAAATACAAGTGCATAATTATTAGCAATAGTTATGATTTATCAGTAGTATTTGAGTTGCCCATTAGGGATATTCAGTATTCCCCACCCCTATTTAGTTATACCATTCATTTTCATTATTAAAAGCTTCATTATTAATTCATGTGATTTTCGTTCATTTTCATAACTGATTAGGAGCCAATTCATTCTTTTTTATCATTCCCATTTGTTTTTCTTCTCCATTGATTTCTATGGGTGACTTACAGCTTCTGCTTTTCATCCCACCAGAAATAAAGGCCTGTATCTAAGTCACACACAAAGCAAACCAAAATTAATGAACTTAAGTTAGGCAAGATCAACAATTTCAATAGGTTTACTCTATTTGTTTTTATAATGAAAGCAAATTTTGTTTTAAAAAATCTGTTTTAAAAACAGATCTGTTTAAAGCAAATCTGTTTAAAAAACAGGTGCATCCCTCTACATGACAGTGCATTACATTTTTAGCTGGACGCTTGAACAGCTTAGGTGTACACCTTATAGAGGGTGAATGCAACAAATATGTAATTAGTCAGAGGACGGTGGTTGGCTTCAGAACCCTCTTGAGGATACACCTGGTTGCAAACTCAGGTTTGCCTTTGTGTGGATGTGTGAGATGGCCCTAACAGAACAGACAGTGAGGGGTGAAGCACTTGTATTTACTTACCAGTATTTACTTGCCATCTTGAAATGTCCAGTACAGTGGTACCTCGGGTTACAGAGGCTTCAGGTTACAGACTCCGCTAACCCAGAAATAGTAACTTGGGTTAAGAACTTTGCTTCAGGATGAGAACAGAAATCGTGCGGCAGCAGCACGGCGGCAGCGGGAGGCCCCATTAGCTAAAGTGGTACCTCAGGCTAAGAACAGTTTTAGGTTAAGAACGGACCTCCAGAACGAATTAAGTACTTAACCCAAGGTACAACTGTATATAAATTGTAAATTTCAAGATGGTGGATCCTATTTGATAACAGTCATGGGCATTAGGTTACCTCTCACTCAGACCATGGAACTTTGACTTTTGTGTTCTGCCATCTCATTTTTGCATGCATACTCATTTATTAATTGGCATGTGCAATTAATATGTTCCAAACTATTACGGGGTATAAAAGGCCTGTTTGAACTCCCATATGTTTTGCTTTTCTACGCCTGTTCACAACCCAGTCATCTGCCTCTGCTCCTCCATGCCATTTAGTCTCAGTGCAGAGAAGTTTCCAGCAATGTGCTGCAAAACTACAGATCAGCAAGAGAAGAGACCAGAACTGTCCAAAACTGTAATGCGAAGCTCCAACATGGAGAGAGAGGGATACATCTTCACATTGCCTCTGAGACATAGGTGAGAACAACACAAACAATGTAACAGGCTGTATGTAACTATATAAATTCTTTTTCAAATGAGATTCAACATGTCATATAAAAATATATGGTTCTATAGACCAACTTATCATATAAACAAAACATATTATGAGAAATTAAAGTCCAGCAGATAGACCAGGAAATACAATCTATTCAGTTCTTATATTAGCTACTCTAATATTGGAATTCTTATATCAATCTTGTAGTGTTCCACATGAAGATGCTTTTAAGAATTCTAGTGTTCCTTGTATGCAGGTATCAGACGAAGAACTTGGAAGAATGGCACATGCAGAAAATAAGACAAGGATTCCTGGATAATACCTTGTTTCGCCCAACCGGGCTTCATCAGGCGTGCATACTCGTATTCTTGTATATCAAAGACATGTGTCAGAGCTGCCTCCAGGTCCCAGCTCACAGAGGACCAACGCTAGCCGGTGGTAATGTACAAAAGTCTTTATTGAAGTTCAGTTTCCATTTCCAAGCCGCAGCGTGCAGCTCTACGTCTTAGAACCTAGACCGGCGAAGCTCCGTCTGAGTCTCCGCCCCCTGTACACCAGTTTAAGACTCTAGCCTTACTCCACCTCTTCCGTTGCTCTTTCCTCCTCTGGGTCCTTCTGCCCCCCGGGGTCTCCTCCTTTCTGGACTCTTCTGACGCTGACCCCCCTGACTCTTGTCCCTCCTTTCGGCGGGCTTTAGGACCTGGTTCCCTATCCGGGCTATCTGCTGTGCCGCTCGCCTGTACATTTGAACTTGGTGCGCGTGCCCAGCCGCCAACCTTCCTCTTGACCGTTTCCGCGCTTTCCGATGGAGGCATGGTCCATCCTGACTCATCTCCTCTCGCTGGTGGTGAACACCCTGGTCCCGATACCTGGGACTCCTCCCCCCCACTGCGCTCTGGTGGGGAAGCTGGTCCTGATTTCCAACTGCTGCTCTCTGAGCTCCCGCTGGCCCCTTCCTTCTGGGGTGTCCCCCTTGGCACCCCCCCTTGCCCTGGCCATGGGCGCCCCCTTCTGCGAATCTTCCGATTCGCTGGAGAGACTCAGGGAATTCCTCGGATCACTGTCATCGCCTACGCTCCCCTCGGATTCCTCCCCCTCGCTCTCCATTGCCTCCCTCTCCTGTGCCTCTGCTCCTGAGCCCCTGACAACATGGAACATGGAACATAATGGATTCAAAGACATAGTGACACACTTCCTTCCACCACACAGCTGGCACATTCCACCCAACTTCTCTTCTACCCAACTTCCCAAAGCACTGACAAATGGGAGAGTCAAATGTCACAATCTGTGAGCAAGGCTGTGAAGCCCTGTAAACATAGATTGCTCCTTTTTCAGATTCATGTGTGATTCAGGACCAAACATCATCTGATGTCTATCACACAGTTTGCCTTGAATGAAAACCCTTTCCTTTCACAGTGTGCCAATCCAGACTGCAATCCTAGCATGGGGATTAGGGGGTTAGCCTCCCCACCCCCCCGTTGTGGTCCTGGTCCAGATGGGAATCCCCATGTCTGCAATTTTTATGGGGGGACATGCTCCTCTTGGAGTGAAAGGGACCTTTCCCTCCACAATTCAGATCCCTATCACACTACCCTCATTCATTGCCACAGCCTCAATCAAACCAGACCAGCAACACTGGCAGCTAGAGAAAGAATAAGCTTGCACTCAAGGACAAACTGTATGATAAATGTCATGTGCAGTATGGTATAGTGATCAGCAAACTTTCCGCATAAAGCAGAGATTCAATTGTCCTCAATGTACAAGCAAGATTTTTTTTTCTTTCAACATTCAAATATCTGCTGTTATGGAGAGAATTGATGCAGAGGGAATGTTGCTCCCATGTTCTCTCATTTATTACAAGCACAAATCTTGGATGCAGCTGCTTAATTTTTCTCTAGGCAGGAAGATGTCTAAATCTTCATTGCAATTTGGCTCACATGCAGCAGGGCCTCCCTTGCTTCCTCCTCTAATTGATCAGAAATCAAATCTTAGTACAGCCAGGAGACTAGTTTAAAAGCATTTAGGGTTTCTCCCCCCCCCCACCTTCCTTGTGAAGGGATGGGGAGAAGCAGCTAAGAGGTAGGTTGCCAGGCTATATTTGTTTATCATTTGTCTCCAGGAAACTCATAATATGCTGTTTGTATTCAGAAGGTTCCACTGGCAAATGTTAGCTGCATGAGGGAGCTGTGTATCCTCAATGCATATATGTGACATATCTGGCAATAGCGGACAATTGAAGGTGAGTTTAAGGAATTCTAAGAACAAATGTTCTGCTCTGCTAAAACAAAACCTGCAAGTTGAAAGTTGCCTAGCCCTGGCAAGAACAATCCCACAGCGGTATCTGAAAGAAGGAGGTCAAAAATGGGTTTGGAGTAGATAGCTGGAACAGGGAACTCACAGGCATGGAGCTTGTATCCACTGGGCGTTCATAGGTCAGAAAGCAAGAGTAGTCACAGACTGGTTCTTCAGGACCCTGGACAGGTCCAATGGGGAGGGGAGATGACTTGCTTTGACAAGGGTTTGTAGCTGACTCATTTCTTACATAGGGCTGGGAATATCCCCTGCATGAAACCCTGGAGACTACCTGCCAATCATAGTGGACATTGCTGTGCTAGATGGGCCAGTGGTCTAACTCAGTATAAAGAAGATTCCTATGTCTCTGTTTCACTCTCAGAGTCAGGAGCACTTATGGAGAGAAAAAATCATTTGAGAGCTGTAGGAGTTGTCACTATGGATGGACAGATCAATCTATTTCAGGTCTGTGTTAGTTTCACATGTGTTCATTTTGTCTGTTCCATCCCCTTTATGCATCAAAAACTTTGCATGGATTTTTGTACAGTTTCATCCTAAAATGCATATTCTTAACACATTTCACATTGATATTAAAGCACACCTTATTCTTTGCACTATTAGTGATATCCACTTTAGGGCTGTTGATTTCAGTGGGTCTACTCTTGAGTATGACCAGCATTGGCTATCACCATTTAACATAGGCTGTGTCCACACTATTAATTTTAAGCAAATTTAAAGCACCTCCCCTGCAAAGACGCATGGGAATTGTAGTTTGTTAAAGATAATGCAAATTGTAGTTTTGAATGTGTGGAGGTGGAGCAGGTAAACTAAAGTTACTGGGAATATATATATATATATATATATATATATGCTTTCGTAGATTTTCACGGGTACAGGAATGCAGGTTTTGGTGTCCTCGGGTGTCTTCCCGTGTAAAAGTTGGGGTGTCTAGGCGACGTTTCGACGAGGTCTTACTCGTCATCTTCAGGCTGGTGCTTTCGGCTTCTTGTTACTGGAACAGAGCAGGATCTCAGTGTTTGAGTTCCTATAAATACTGTTGAGGGGGTGTGGTGTATAGCCTCCAATGTTCTGGGCAGAGAGGAAGTTCCCAGGCTAGTGTGCCTTTTCTTCTTTTGTTCCTTAATTACTTGAGGGATATCTTGAGTGATTTCTTGAGTGATATCCTGAGTACCACTTAGGTGGGTCATTAGGTGTGGATTAGTTGCTAAAGTCTTTGTGTCTTGACCTCTTGAACTTTGTGAAGAGTTTTTCTGAGAAGATGGCTGTACTGCACTTAGTTGTGCTCTGGCTTGGCTTCGTGTATAGGGGCGAGCTGTGGTTTTGTGGCCTGTGTCAGCCAGATCTGTGTAGGGATTGCAGGGGGGTGCAGCATCCGGAGTTTTTGTGGGGAGGGTGCAGCCCTCCCCACAAAAACTGACACCAGATCCAGAGGCACACAGAACGCTATCACCAATCAACCACACCAGACCCAAACCCAGACCCTCTCCACAGATAAATTACAGACACCATCCAGTAGCCAAACCATGGTGGCACCTCCGGATGCTGCACCCCCCTGCAATCCCTACACAGATCTGGCTGACACAGGCCACAAAACCACAGCTCGCCCCTATACACGAAGCCAAGCCAGAGCACAACTAAGTGCAGTACAGCCATCTTCTCAGAAAAACTCTTCACAAAGTTCAAGAGGTCAAGACACAAAGACTTTAGCAACTAATCCACACCTAATGACCCACCTAAGTGGTACTCAGGATATCACTCAAGAAATCACTCAAGATATCCCTCAAGTAATTAAGGAACAAAAGAAGAAAAGGCACACTAGCCTGGGAACTTCCTCTCTGCCCAGAACATTGGAGGCTATACACCACACCCCCTCAACAGTATTTATAGGAACTCAAACACTGAGATCCTGCTCTGTTCCAGTAACAAGAAGCCGAAAGCACCAGCCTGAAGATGACGAGTAAGACCTCGTCGAAACGTCGCCTAGACACCCCAACTTTTACACGGGAAGACACCCGAGGACACCAAAACCTGCATATATATATATATATATATATATATATATATATATATATATATATATATATTTATTCAAATGTGCATTAAATGTACTGTGCTTTTGCATGCACATTTTGGTATACTTTTAAAGCCAAGAACTAGACTACAAAATTCAGAGGCATATGAAAGCTAAGGGGTAGCTGTGTCTGTGAAGTGTGACTTTCACAGCTCCTCTTAGAAAGGTGGACTGAGCTAATATTCAAGCATCTCTAGTTGTCAGCACACCTTCAGTCTGACTGACTGGAAGACCTCTAGCCACATGCTCAGTGAACTATACAGACAAAAATTCACCTTGAACATCCCCTTTTACAAATGTATGGAGAGCTCCTTTTTACTTAAACAGAAAGGCCTCCATTGGTGTCCTCTTTTCTTTTGTATGTAGAACAGGGAAGGTGTTTGCTTCCAGCAGCCACGGCTGCTTGAGTGATACTCTCTGAAAGTAGAGACTGAGATTGTGGCGCAAATTTGGCTCTTTGGAAATAACTGGAAATTCATGCTACTGAAGGCGATTGCATCAGCGGTTCATCTGGGGAGCAGTAATTGAAATTGCAAATGTTTTGCAAATGTTTCCAATAGATAAAGAAACACCTGTTTCACCACTTTGCAGTACACACTCAAGTCCAAACAGCTCAATACATAGCACAAAAGTACGACAACTATCACGCTTTCCAGGCAGACAGCATGGTGAAAGCTACGTTCATCCCCCCCAACCCAACACAGTAATCTACTGATTTTCCCCAAGATATAATAAAAGTAACAAGTGTGGAACCATCTGGTGCTAGCATTAAGAATACATGTGCTGCACATTAAGCAAAACAGAGTTTGAACTTCACATTCCCTGAGCATCTTTCCTGGCAAAATAACTTCATAAAAAAATATTATTATGCTGATTAACTTGTACAATAGTTCCATACATGACCTCTCAATACTTATGACTATGCAGATAATGATCAATAATTTCAGGTCTGGAAGGGGGCAGATGCTGTGATATGCTACTTGCCTTCCTATTTTGACTTGGACTTTCCATTCATCTTTGCACCACCCTCAACTTCTGCATTAATGTTCATTCTCTCTCATTCTAGCTCATTTCTCTTTCTTTCTCTCTCCCCTTCCCTCCAACTATCAAGAACTCAAAGGCATCCCTATCAACAGCTCAATCACTCATAGAGCGATCCAAACTCCCTTTCTGCCCAGTTAAGTGGGGAGGGGAGTTGGATTGGGTGTGTAAGTCCCTCTGCCTCATTCTGGCTGCCAGCATCACTCCGTTAGTGCTGAGCTCCCCCTGCCATCTGCCCAATGTGTGAGCAGGTGGAAATGCCATTGGTGGAATCTATTCTGGCAGCAACCATGCAAAGCCCCTCGCTCATGTGCTGGTCTCTCACTAGAGATTGCAGCCTTTGCAAGCCAATTAGTAGATCTTGACGTTACTTGACAAACGGGGTGCATATTCACCAGTGCCATCTTGCTCTTGCAATGCAGTTTTCCCTTTTACATTGAGTTGGATTCAGACTTAGGGATGGCCAGAGTAGACCCAATAAAACTAATAGGACTTAACTGGACTACCTTCAGTGGGCCTGCCATGTTCTCTGGCCTCATCTGGTTCAGAGGAAGACTTGGAAAAGAAGGAAGCATCACCATGGGAGCCATTGTCTCCCACTCCAAGACTTTCCAGGCCACAGCCCATGGCCCCAAGGGCTCTGCTGCAATACAATCCTCACTGTCCTCCTGCAGAATCAAACAACTGCCCTTGAAGAAACACAAAAAAGGGGTTCACAACAGGTCTGGACCAGCCAACTTCAGAAGGCCTAAAACAGCTCTTCTTGCGAATGACAGCCACCATCTGCCACAGTGATCTGTCTGTGTTCCTGGCAGACTGTGCCTTGCCCTGCCTTGCCCTGCCCTTACTAGCCTAATCTATTGCAGTGGTTTCCAAACTTTTGGGGACCAACGTCCCCTTGTTTCCATGAACTCATCCCTAGTGCCTCCTACCCTATAAAAAGCATTATTCAGAATAGAGGTTTTTCACAACCTACTAAGAAAGGCACACACAATAAAATTCAAAACAGTTACAATTAATTGCACATTTATTCAAAATCCAATAAAACTATTTAGTTTAATTAAGTCGACAAGACTGATGAAGTCGATTCAGTGATGTCCAGTTTTCAAACTCTGATAGTCACCTCCCCACACACATCTTTTGCTTCTTAGTGCCCCCTAGGTAACCCCACTGCCCCAAGGGGCTGGTACTACCTACTTTATGAACCATTGGCCTATTGTTGCCCTAATTAAATAAATATGAATGCTTTTTTTGGATATGATCCTGCAGGTGCTCCAACCCAGTCAGTGGCGTAGCGTGGGTTGTCAGCACCCGGGGGAAGGCAAGTAATTTGCGCCCCCTAACCCGTGGATTTGCGCCCCCTAACCCTAACCCCCAGATGTTGCGCCCGGTGCGGCCGCCCCCCCTGCACCCCCCACGCTACGCCACTGAACCCAGTCTTCTCTGAGAGCCTTGACGTGAACTAGGACATGGCTCCCCTTGGTATAACTAAGTATGGTTACAACAATTTAGACTTTTCTTTTCTCCCTTCCCCCCTTTAAGCTTTCCTCAACTGAAACAAAAAATGCTTACAACCAAAGGTAGGGAGGTGAGGAAAAAAAAAGAGATTTCCTACAAAAAGAAGTTAAGACTTCAGGTGGTTTAACTATCCGGATGAAACCTGTTTGTGCGTAGAAAAAGCTATTTAAAGGGCAGTAAAGAAATGAATTTAGACCCTGGAATGAGTTGGATAAATCTTTGCAATGGGATCTTCTGTAACAGCACTATTAAAGGACAGCTCTTGGACACAGCTTTAGGAATGCATTTGAAACACATTCCACCTCCTGAAAAATCACAACCAGCAATTGAATTTCCCTCACCATTCTTCATAATGCCCCACTTTTAAGCAAAATATCTTGACCCAACGGAATGCTGTTTCTTGCATTTTGCTGAGAAAGCAAAATAATCTTTTTCAGCCTGTGCAGAATGTTATCGGCTGAAAATGCATTTCATTTGCCTCTAATTCTGCCATCACTGGAACGCAACATGGATATTTTAATGGCTTGTATATCGCCATGAGTTCCATTTCTGCTGCAGTTGGAAAGAGGTCTTCTATGTATTATAAACAAATGGATCACTAGAGTTTAATCCTGAGCCTTTTAGGACTCAGTGATGGAAACTGATGTCTGAGAAATATATTGTGTCTTTGAGGTACACAGTTTGTCTTTCTGTGACTGTTTCATGACCACAACCCACCTACCAGGGCTCTGGACCTGAATACCACTGTTCATGGTTATTCCAAAGCCCTTCCCTGAATTTTTCCCTTTCATAACCCCTCCCCCAAAACCCCACCACTTTATTTGTGAGGGTATAAGGGAAATCATGCAGGCAGCATTCTAGAGCAAACAAACCTGTCACAAACAGGAGACTAAGTCTATTAATCCAATGGGTCCCAGTGGGTAAGGTTTGCTCTGGGTGTGACACCTAAATAAATAAATAATAATAATAATTTATTTATACCCCGCCCATCTGGCTGGGTTTCTCCAGCCACTCTGGGCGGCTTTCAACAGAATATTAAAATACAATAGTCTATTAAACATTAAAAGCTTCCTTAAACAACATCTTTGCTCAGGTGGTTACTACCAGAGGCCCCCAAAAGCCTGTGTGTGCCCTGACTCTCCTGACTCTGCCTGAGATGCAGAACATTATCCATTACTTATTTCCAATAATTATAGACTGCTTTTCACCGGTGATTCTCACAAATCTCATCTACCTCACAGGGTTGTTGTGAGGATTAAAAGAAGAGAGGGAAAACCATACACACCACCTTGAACACCTTGCAGGAAAAGGTGGGATATAAATGCTATTATTATTATTAGGCTGGTACACTTGAAGCTATGGACTTTGGGGGAGGTTGTGGCCTGCAGAAAGCAGGCAGGTAACACTGCCAGCACTCTGAGGAGGGTTGGGTCTCCCACAGTTTCCTCTCTGCAGTTAGATTTCTACAGATCTTTTCTGTATTGTTTCATAAAGTCATGGTCCTAGTTTATCCTAGTTTGTTCTTTTTGAATATTCTTTCAACTGTAGCCCACCAATGCAGCCTTGCAAGCTGCTTTTAACCCCCTGCCAAGTTTCAAAACTGGTTTGCCTTACAGCTGAGAGTTTGATTATACATGCGGCGCTAGCTGCGCAGATCCATGCATTATGATTCCGGTTGCTTGAAAAAAGGAAAATCCATTATCTTCAATTAAAATATAACAGCACACACAGTATGCTGTATGGCAGTGTGCGATTTCTCCATAACATGGAATGCAATTTTAAAACAGAGCCCACCTCACAACATTTCTCCCCCCGCTCCCTGCCCAGATCAGGAGGCACGTTATTCTGCAAAGAGAAATAACATTTGCCAAGTGTTTCATCTATTGTGAGTTATCACCATTTTATTAATTCTGTTTGTCATTTTCTTCTTCCCCATTCGGCCAAGATCACACATTTATTTCATTTATTTCAATGGTGTTGTCAAGCAGGAGCAATGCATTTTCATTGCTATTGAAAGGCAATGCAATTGAGAGGCAAATCCTATTTCTAAGTAGCATTACAGAGATGAGGACCTAGGAATCAATTTTTGTTTGCTTGTTTGTGTGAGCGTGCATGCATTTGTGCCATCAGCTCCTTGCAGGGGAACACAGCAAGTTAAACCAGGGTGGGGATACCTGAACAACAAGTTGCTTGCCCGAAGATGGCCAGCATAAACAGATCATGCTTAGTGATACGGCCTCGGCCCAGTATACCTGAAGGAGTGTCTCCTCCCCCATTGTTCAGCCCAGACACTGAGGTCTAGCTCTGAGGGCCTTCTGGCGGTTCCCTCACTGTGAGAAGTGAGGTTACAGGGAACCAGGCAGAGGGCCTTCTTGGTAGTGGCACTCTCCCATCAAATGTCAAGGAAATAAACAACTATCTGACTTTTAGAAGACATCTGAAGGCAGCCCCTCTTTAGGGAAGTTTTTAATGTTAGATGTTTTATCATGTTTTTAATATGTTGGGAGCTGCCCAGAGTGGCTGGGGAGGCCCAGCCAGATGAGTGGGGTATAAGTAATAAATAATAATAATAATAATAATAATAATAATAATAATAATAATAATACTGCAAGTGGGCTGAAGGCCACTCCCCATCAGGTGCATTTCAGCTCCTACTCTCTTACCATCGCAGAAGCTTATTTTTCCTGTCCCCATAAGAAACATTGGTTCCTATGGACTGGGAAAAGGAAACTTCATTGGAAAGATTGGAGACTGGGAGAGAGCTAAATGTGACCCCTGTTGATGACCTGTGAGGGTTGCCTTCAGTCCCTACTGCCCAATTTTGACTTCGCATGGGCTTCCCCCACCCCACCCCCTTAAGAACTAATGGTTCAGTCCCTGGCATCTCCAGGTAGGACTGGAAACCACTGTCAGTCAGTATGGGCAATACCAAGCCGGATGGATTAATGGTCTGACTTGGTAGAAGGCAGGAACTCTAAACATAGGAAACTAACTACAAGAGCACCTATGTGCAGATGGTTGTATTCACATAAGGACCCATTTTCAGATCTTTGGCTTAACATGCAGCAGAAATCTCATTTCCTCCTCCATGCAGAAATTGATTTTTTTTTTATTCACTGCTTTTGTAGGCCACTCATATAACAGATCACTGGGTGGTTTACAAGCCATTAAAAACACAAGATGCAATGTGAAATGGAAATGATTAGGAAACATTAAAACCAGTTGTAAATAAATAGATAAAAACAAAGACTGTTTTGTGAATCCACGAAAGGGTAGATAAAAGAAAGCAAAAACCAGAGCTTTGGGTTTAAGCGAATTCACAATCTGGGATTTAGCTGAAATAAATGGGAGCAAGAGGAGTTTGATGAAGTCACTGGCAGCAGTTCATGCTTATGTTACTTCTCTGTCACTTCTGTGTTTTATGTTTCTTGGTAGATCTTCCTGAATCATTCATTACAGAAGAATGCTAAGGTTGTTGACACTCTGAAAATGTTTCCGAATCTGTATGGCTTGTAAAACATCCCTGTTGAGCTCAGAAAGAGAGCATCTACTTGGTGTGCAGAAGGAGCCAATTCAATCCCTGGCATTTCCAAGTAGGGCTAGGAATGTCCTCTGTGTGAAACATGGTGCCGCTAATTGGTGTAGAGTCTCCTGGGTTTCCCAAACTTGGATTTCCAGCTGTTTTTGGACTACAATTCCCATAATCCCTGACCACTGGTCCTGCTAGCTAGGATGAGGGGGAGTTGTAGTCCAAAAACAGCTGGATACCCAAGTTCCGGAAACCCTGGAATGTGGGGCTATATGGACCAATGGTCTGGCTCAGTATAAAGCTGCTTCCTATGTCCCCAAGTCTCACGGCACCATGGGGACAAATGGTGTGGTGGAGTCTGAGCTGCATTCCACAAAATGGCTGCCTGCAGGCAGCAGCAAAGGCAGATTTCCAAGTGGCCTTGAAAGGGCAGCCATTCTGTGCATTCTGGGAGAAGAATTGCATTTAGTAACTAGGAAAATAATTTCAACATACAGGCCATTTCTAAACAAAATAAGAAAAAATCCTTCCAGTAGCACTTAGAGACCATCTAAGTTTGTTATTGGTATGAGCTTTTGTGTGCATGCACACTTCTTCAGATACTTCTACAGATACTTCTTCAGATACGCTTCTTCAGTATCTGAAGAAGTGTGCATGCACACAAAAGCTCATACCAATAACAAACTTAAGTTGGTCTCTAAGTGCTACTGGAAGGGATTTTTTTATTTTGTTTCTACTACGGCAGACCAACACAGCTACCTGCCTGTATCTAGGCCATTTTTAGAACTTCTTCCCAGGATTGGATTAGCTGCAAAGGATTTTTGTTTCCCTCGGTTTAAAATCCTCGCCTGTCAAAAGCAAATGTATTGTTTTCCCTCCATGAAGGGATTGTTGCAAATGTGGTGCTAGAGGGAGCTGGCGCCTAAGAAAACGAGTCAGCACTTTAAACATGGAAATTTATCTTGTCAAGAGAAGGTAAACCTGTTCCTCTTTTCTCTAGGGCTACACAGGTCACGTTGCCTAGTTTTGATTTCAAAAACTCTGGGCAAAAGTCAGAGAGATTTCCCCTTTGGGAGAATGAAGAGTTGTTGTTTAAGAATAAGCAGGAACTAAGGACACAGCAGTTTCGACCATTTATCAAGTACTTTGCCAGATTAAAACACATATGGGTAATAGATCCAAGAATGTAGCTATGTTAAGATACAGATTTTATTTTGCTTTTCAATGAGACCTTTGGCAATTTGTGAAAACAAATTCAGACACTAGTTGTTTGCTATAGTGTTCTTCTAATCACCAGCTGGAGTGGGGAAAGTTTGAAGAAAGGAAGAGCCAAGAACTGCTGGTCTCTCAGCTGAGCTGATGGTGGGGCTCTGCAATCTCATCTCTCTCTCTCCTATAGCCTGACGCAAAGACTGCTGCTAGATGACAGTTGACAGCTGAGATAGGAATGAGATTTCCCCCCTTCCCTCTTGATTGCCATGCAGTCGCTGCCGGCAGCTTCACCTAATGAACCACCTCAGCAGCCGCCACGGAAGATTCATCACTTCGATATTAATTGTGCTCTTCAAATGAGCTAGATGTATGTTGTCTTCTTCCCTTGTTTTGGCCTGAAGCCTCCTTACCCATTCCATTGATTAAATAAAGACAATAGCTGTGCTGGGGTTCTCTCTTTCTAACTGTCTTCTGCTGTGGGCGCCATTTGGCTGTAAGATGATTACTTTCTTCCCATTGTGGCCTTCAAGGCCTGGCCTCCCTCTTCTGCCTTTTCCCTGAACTTCCTTTCCCTCGTGCAAATGCAGTGACACTGCTTGTTTACTTTAATCAATGAGAGCCACTTCGGGAGACAATGATTGTATGGAAAGCAGGATAAAAATTGTTCTATATTTTTATGGTGCTGAATAAAGAGAGCCAGTGAGATATATTGGTCAGAGAAGGGGGTGGAGATTGTCCTCTGATCACTGGAGCTTCTAAGCACAGATCAGGGCTCACAATCAGCTGATTGTGGATGCCCTGCACAGCCAAAGCCCTTCCTGACAGTCAGCTGATATTGACTGTGTTATGTATTGAAGTTCTCACCCTGGCCAACAGGGGTATTGTGCATATAGTTTTCACTCAGGTCCACATAAGTTAATTTAGGCGGGAAACCCTGGGTTGTTGTTGTTGTTACAATGTTGAAAGCCGGCTGCCTATAAAAGCAGGCTGGCTGAGCTGTTTGCTGTTCATTTCAGTTCAGTTCCAGCTTACTTATAAAGAACTACTTGGAGAAATCTCTGTGTCGTCTCCTATGTCCACCCACTACTTAATAGACTGGACAAGAGAGTTACCCTTCAGGACTGGAGGAAGAAGCTTGTATTCAAAGTGCTTCCTTTGGTACTTTGAACACAAACAGCTTTCTGTGGAAACTGAGGGGGGTGGAATCCTCCATTTCCCCCTCTTTATTTCCACAGAAAGACATTTGAATTCACAGCACAGGAAGAAGCACTTTGAATACAGACCACCCATGCTTGGCTGCAGTGAGGTTTGTTTGCATTTGTGATTGACGGGGGGGAGGGCTTTCACTTCCAAGGAAATAAATGTAAATGTAATAAATGTAATAAATGAATAGAAAGAGAACCTACCCAGTTGACGCTGACACAAAACTCCACATGTACGCTATACTAAAGAATATAAGCCTCACCACCCCACCCATCCTCTCCCCCCTCTTCTTCCCCAACCTTATACTGTACTCAACACTAAGGTCTCATAACAAATAGTTACGAACTTAATTCGGTCTGGAGGTCCATTCTTAACCTGAAATGTTCTTAACTTTTGCTAATGGGGCCTCCTGCTGCCGCTGCGCCGCCGGCACACAATTTCCATTCTCATCCTGGGGCAAAGCTCTCAACTCGAGGTAACTCTTCCAGGTTAGCGGAGTTTGCAACCTGAAGCGTTTGTAACCTGAGGCATTTGTAACTCGAGGTACCACTGTACTGATTTGTAAGAAAGACTATACAACCTGAAGAAACAGACACAAGGCATGTATTTTTCTAAACCAAGAAAATATTTAATAATAATAATAATAAATGCAGACCACCTTCTCTGCAAATGGGAAAAATATTCCATTTTAAAATAAAGATCCCCCGCCTTTTTCCTTGACAGGTTTCAATCATCCACCATCGCTATGTTGGGCAGCAAGTGGTCCTGTCCACCACATCCAGTCCACCAAAGTTGTTCTGCAGGGGTTGGGGGAGATAAAGGTTAGAGTGCTGGACTGTGACCTGGGAGACCAAATTCAAACCCCAATTCAGCCATGAAGTTCACTGAATGACCACGAGCCACTTAACCATGGGTCTCTTATGCTAATCTTGAATTCCTTGGAGGAAAAATGGGGTATAAATGAAAAGAATAAACAACCTACCTCACAGGGTTGTTGTGAGGATAAAGGAGGAAAGGGGAGAACCATGCTCTAACCAACAGAGCTATCCAGACTGCATGCCACCTCGAAGGGAGGGTGGAATATATATGTGATAATCAATAAATGATTAAAAAACCAAATCTGATAGTTAAATGTGGGGCATTTCCTTTTGCAGGAAGGAACTCCTCTGGGATGCCGATCTCCGTTTCTCTGCAGAATCATTTAGAGCATAAATGAAAGATTAAAAACAAAGATGTTTTTGAATGCGGTCTGTCCAAAAGAATGTACAAATAAAGGAAAAACAGCGCCACTGCGCCACTGATGTGATGTTAATGGACAGTTAATAATTAATGCTTCAGCACACAATTTCCAGCCCCTCCTTGCAGATTGTATTCAGCACTCCTGCACTCTCAAAGAAAATAAAGGCAGTCTGCCTGATCCTTTGCAGAGTTAGGCACACTTAAGCCCATTGATTTCAGTGGGCTTAGGCATGCCTGATTATCGACAGAGTTAGCAAAGGTTGAAGGGAGCAATTCTTAGAGTAATGGTAAGCTGTTTTTGTTTTTTAATGTGCCGTTTTTACAAACTGGATACTGGTCATAAAAGCACGGTCCAGTCTTCATTACTGATAGAAGGATATAGCTGAGGATTTCTGCACAACAAACTCAAGGTAGTTTAATGATCTTTCCCTCTCCATGGGGAACCTGGGCTTTTATTTAAAGAGGGATGCTAGATTCTCCTAGTGACAGTGCCAAACTAGCATGTCCCGAGATTGTTTAGGGGAGAGGTACAGTTATTCAAGCGGTATATTATTTTTATTATTTTATAGTAGTATATTAGAAAAGCAGTATAAATGTGTAGCATAGATATTCTCCCATTCCAGGCTGAAGTCAGACAGCAGAGAGTCTTGCCCTTATGGCACAAGATTCAGGCTCAAGACACACTTTCAGACAGTGCTGTTCCAGCACAGGTGGCAGACTTTCTGTTAGGGGTTGACAGACTGTGGCCCTCCAGATGTCGGGCATTCTCAATTTATTGGCTATGCTACAGCATCTGGATGATGACAACATCTGGAGGGTCACAGGCCAGCCTCATTTGCTTTATATATCCTGGGTTAAGCCCCACATATTTGGAGTGAGGCTGTGTGTTAGTTAAAGGGTCTGTATCCAATAATGGAGTTCTGCTGTCTCCACTGAGGTTGGAAGATCTGTGACCTGGGGGAGTGGAGGAGGAGGTCCTTTTGGGCTGCCCCACCACCTGTAAGTTCAGGTGAAGAAAAAGAATCCAAGCTGGTGGAGGAGAGCCAAGTTCTTTCTTCCAGAACCAGGGACAAAGGCTTCACCATCTGCTGTGGCTGCTCCTCTGCAGAAGCTTCTTACTGGGATTACTGCTTCAGGGATGCAATCACCCCAAATCTTCAGAGCTCTCCTAGGATCAAGTTGGGGCAGGATTATGAGCTGTGTGAAATATACTCAAGGATTTCCATAGATTTCCAGCAACATTCCGGTGCTGCTGTGTGTTTTCATATTGAACCAGAGATGGGGAACCTCTAGGTGTTAAAGAGAGCCTGGATTGGGCCATTGGACCATCTGGTCCACAATCCTGTTCTCATGTGGCCAGCCAGAGGGTGTACAAGAGCACTCTCCCCTCCTGTGGTTTCCAGCAAATGAAATTCAGAAGCATTACTGCCTCTGATCATGGAGGCAGAACATAGCCATGGTGGCTAGTAGCCATGGATAGCCTTCAGCTCCCACTAGTCCCAGGCAGCGTAAACAAGGGTCAGAGATGATGGGTTCAGCAACATATTGGGGGCCATGTGATCTTTACCACTTCATTAAAACATTCCCAGGTCTGGATTCAGATGCAAGGACAATAGGAAAAAACATAGGAAGCATCATTATATTGAGTCACATCTTTGGTCCATCGAGCTCAGTATTGTCCACATTGACTTTCAGTGGCTCCCCAGGGTTTCAGGCAGGAAGTCTTTCTTGGAGATGCTGGGGAATGAACCTAGGACCTTTTTGCATGCAAAACAGATACTCTACCTCTGAACTACAACCCTTACCTTTCCAAGGGGTCTTCCTTGCAAGGGATTGCAAAGGTCTGACTATAAGACAATTGCTTGTGGCATCTTTGTGGGTATGAAACAAGCCATGCGTTGTTTCCCCAAGACTCTACTCAGCTTAAAACAGCAGTTTTGAGACATATGAATTGGCCCATTTAATCTTAATTGGCTACTCGGTTGATGCTCTTTTAGAACATTTATCTATGTGCTCCCCCTTCCTCAGATGCTTCAGAGTTATTCTGATAGATAGGACTGCATATGGCACATGGAATAAATATTAAAAAATAAAATTAGGGTGACAAGCTGCTGCAGAGGACAGGGCTGTTGTACCTCATTGTAGAATTACAAGAGTTACACACATACGCACCCAGAACTGGCCCAGCTGTTAGGCAGGGTGAACCCACTGCCTCAGGTGGCAGAAGCCCCCAGCTGGTATTCCCATGGTTGTCCCACCTGCCCTGCGACCTCCGCCAGCTGTGGAGAAGGACCACTGCCATTGGCACCAGTTTGGGGCAAGATCACGGCCATTTTTGGTGTGATCTCACCCCAAATCAGTGTGATCTTGCCACCTGGCAGGGCACACGGAGGCAGCAGTGTAGTAGAAGCAGCAGGTATGGTGGTGGCAGTGGCAGGACAGGGCGACACTTCCTGTTTCACCTTAGAGCCTTATCTTCCATTAATTTATCTTCTCCCCTTTTGCGGTAGGTAGACTGGATAGCTGTGCCTCTATTTTCTGCATCCAGAGGTTTTAAGACAGGGAGGGAAGAAGAAGAAAAAGAAGAGTTTGATTTAATATCCCGCTTTATCACTACCCTAAGGAGTCTCAAAGCGGCTAACAATCTCATTTCCCTTCCTCCCCCACAACAAAGTGAGGTGAGTGAGGCTGAGAGACTTCAGAGAAGTGTGACTAGCCCAAGGTCACCCAGCAGCTGCATGTGGAGGAGCCGAGACGCGAACCCGGTTCCCCAGATTACAAGACTACCGCTCTTAACCACTACACCACACTGGCTCACCAGTGGAAGGTGCCACCTTTGGAGAAGAGGCAGATTGGGGAGGTGGCTGCCCCCTTATATAGGGCCCTAAAGCCTGCCCTCCCCCACCTCTCACAACTTTTAAATGTGCCAATAGCCACACTGCTGGCTGGTGTGCTGTCTCTCATGTCTCAAATGCACCCTGCCAGCCGATACTGCTATGGAACAGTGGCAGAACGGCCACCTTTTTCTCTGCTTTTTAACATAGTGTTCAATTGTTTAAATTGATTTAAACTGCTCTTGGGGTGTTTCGTGTGTGTGTGTGTGTGTGTGTGTGTGTGTAGCTGTGATCTTCTATCAGCAGCCCTGAATGTGTTGACTGATAGGGTACAAATCTCTCCTCCTCGGTCAGGAAAAAGCTTGTCTGGGCCTCTTTGCTTCTGCCAGTCAACCCCCCCCCCCAGCCTTATCACTCACAGGCATTCCACCATGCGCTTCTGTGCTTCTCAACACAGCATGCTGAATTTTAAGGACAGCAGAAAATAAGCTTAATTTAATTCTTAAGTCAATAACACAAGGGCTGCTGGCCCGCGTCTATTATTCATTTTTCATATTTAATTTACTAAACACATATGCTTCTTGCTGAATGGGGCCTCATATGAAGAGCATAAAATAATCATCTTGTCTGTTACACTGGAGTGTTGGGGAAGGTCTAGGGGTCTGTTCACAGAACATTCATGGAAACTTTCTACAATGTACACAAGTCTTGGGAGTACGAAGTATGTAAGGATGAACTTAAATCAGGTTCTGGGACTCTGGTGCCCTCCAGAACCTTCTGGGTAAACAGAATTGTAGAATTGGAAGGGACACAAAATGTCATCTAGAAAAGCCCTACATTGCAGGAACACTCCCTGAAACTCTCTTAGAGTTTGGATCACTGGCCATGCTGGGCGGAGCTGATGGGAGCTGGAATCCAGTAACACCTGGAGGGCTACACGTCCCCTACATCAAGGGCTCATCCACACTTCTGTTTGTGCTGTAAATTTGAGGCACAGGTCATAGGAGGATCTAGGGGAGCATGAGCAGTTCGGTCCCCATGGGCGCAGAGCTTCTGAGGTGCCGCAGCAGGAGCCACAGCAATGGCGTCCAATGGAAGGTGAGAAGTCACCGGATTTTGGCGTTGAAAAGGCACCACTGAAATTTGAGACGACAGCATCTGCAACTGCTCAGTCCCATGCTTCGTAGCTGTGGGTCTCTCTCTTTCTCTTTCTCTCTCTGCCACACTCCACCAGCTACCTCAAAGGGAGAAATCTCACCACCTTCCTTTTTCTCAATCACTGCAGCTCCATGCTGAGTAAAGGTTCAACCATTAGAACACATCTGAAGTGTTCTATTTAGGGAAGTTTTTAATGTTTGATGTTTTATCTCTTCTTCTTCTTCTTCTTCTTCTTCTTCTTCTTCTTCTTCTTCGACCCACCCAGAGTGACTGGCTTGCTCCACTTCTCCAAATCTAGATCAAGAGGATACCATAGATGTGATTCACAAAAGAGTTTAAACTGATGGATATGTGTTTACACTGTTGGCTATTTGCAGTATGGTAGTGCTGCAGAGAGCTTGCTGGGGAGACCATGCATTAAAAAGGGACTCAAAAATAACTTAAACAAGGTTTTAATAACAAAAACAAAAACTCCTTTTACACTAAATACATTAACAAACAAACATGACCCAACCACCAACCCATCCCCCAGGGTAATGGGAGAGCTAGGTGCTGCTCCTTATATACTACACCCAATTGCCAACACAGCTTAATCAATACAACTCAGCAGCACCTGCTATGTTTCACAGCTGTAAAGCTGGGTCTCATTATCTTGCTCTGGCCCTTGCTCTGGCCCCTTAAAGACATACACATCGGTTGGAACAATGATGAACCTTTACATTTAAAGAAACCATTCCCAGCTTGGCTCCAGCATTTCAAACTTAATTTCCAGAAGCCGTCCTTCCCAGGGCTTTTTTCCAGCCCTAAACTCAGTTCCAGCACCTCTCAGTCGGGCACTATCACAATCTGGCACCCCTTTTTCTGGAAAAATAGCGCTGGCCCTTCCTAAGCACCAAGAAAGATCTGTGTGCATCTCTCCCTGCTGGATCTGTGTGCATCTCCCTCCTGTGGGCACTTGCTGAAATGCAGGTGGATGCTATTCCATGAATGCAGGTGGATGCTATTCCATGAATGCAGGTGGATGCTATTCCATGTTCAGGACCTTGACTGATTCTGTCCATCTTGATTGGCCATTGGATTGTCTAACAGAGGAAGGAAAAGAAAAGGCTTCCTCGGCCATCTGAGCTGTGCTCAGATGTGTTCCTTTGTCCTTGGTTGTTCTTCAGACCTGCCTGCTGTTTTGGTTCTTGGCCTTGCCTCCTGGTTTGTCCTTTACTACTGACTTGTTCTCCAATCCTGAATACTGGCTTTTCCAGTGGCTCCTGGCTCACCTCAGACTGCTGCCTATGGCCCAGCCCTGATAGAAGAAGCCCTGAATTCTTCTAAGAGAGGACCACCCTCCATAAAGTAGGACACACGACCACCCTATCAGAGCAGGATCTCTGAAGAGGATCTGAAGTTTGAATACGGAGGGAGGAGACATTATCCCAATTCATGTACGGGATTTTAAAATTAAAACCAACATTGCAGCCCCAAATAATGGTCCATTTCAAGCCACGGTTTCTCCTCGCACCCTCCATTAGCTCAGTTACTTCGTGATTGCAATGAGAAAAAGGAACCCCCGCCTTTTGTTGTGGGAAATCTCTATGGTAGATAAGTGCATAATAATCCACATTTATTATTTCCCCACTGTGTTACTCAGTCAAGAAGAACAAATTTAGATTGCATTTGTGTCAAACGTAATATTTAATGTAGTCTGATCATGTTATTTATTCAAATTTATACCCTCCACCCAATCACACAGTGTCACAAAGGTATAACATCTTTCTGAGAGATAAACAATGCCTTAAACATAATGAAAATGAATCTACATTTTTTAAAAAAAATTTTTTAAAATTCCCATGTTTATTTTCATCCACTAAATGCTTTTTATAAAATGAAAGAAGAAAAATAAAGAGGATGCTTCTTTTAATGTACAGCTTCTTTTAGTACATGAGTGCTTTGGCCCTTAGTACTTCATCCATGGAGTGTGGGATTGTGATGCTGCATTCATCAGATTGAGACTGGCTTATACTGAATGATTCATCTAACCCAGGGATGAGGACCCTCTGGTCCTCTAGATGTTACTGGATTCCAGCTCCATCAGCCACAGACAGCATGGGCAAGGGTCAGGGATGATGGGCTTCAGGACTCCAGTAGAAATATTCCATCAAATAGTTGTATAGGGTGCATATGCATTGCAGTTAACATCATGTGAAACCAGTAACAGCAGAAAGTCCAAAGAGAGCTTAGAACACGGTATGGCAATTTAACCAAAAGCCTGGTTGAATAATTCTGTGTGTAACTGATGATTTTTATTTTATTTTATTATTTTATTTTATTTTATGCCCATTGAATCTGAAGGAGGCAGCGTTCAATAGTCAGGGTGCCTATATAAAAACAACTCCCTCTCATATGTTGCCACATAACGAATGCTTGACCAATGTGGCATGGAGAAAAAGGCCCATCAGCAGTTAGTTGGTCAGGTACACATGTAATCACCTGTTCACAGTCTTCTGCACTATTATGGTGAGATGCATAATAGTCATAATTTCTAAATTTACATCTATACATAAATGCACATATGCAAATATTTATGAAAATCTGATCCCTTCTTTTGTGTGATGCATTTCCCCCCTTTTGTGACAATGCATAAATGGTCACCCTACTTTCATCCCATTGGGAGAAGTGACAACCCTGACCTTGTGCAGCCAATAGCATGTTGCACTTATAGCACACCTTTCCTCTAAGGCACTCATAGTTCTGCTTCTCCCCGTTTTATCCTCACAACAATCCTGTGAGGGAGATTCGGCTGGGAGTGAGTCACCCAGAGAACTTATTGGCTGAGTGAGGATTTGAACTCTGGTCTCCCAGGTCCTATTCCAGCACTCTAGCCACTACACCACACTGGCTGTCTAGGCCATGTTGAGCATCTCTAGGGCCAGGACAGCAATCCGTTTGTGAAATGTTCTGGAAATGGACACAAAGGTTTTGCAGGAGAGCAAAATCCCAGAAAGAAAAAGTAATCTGCACACTCTTTTTGGTGCCATAGAACCCAGTTGCATCCTTGTGCCTTGCTAATTAATGTGCTGGATCTGCAAGCCACCCACCAAATCTCTTCAAAGCAAGCCAGATCCATTAATCAGCGGAGCCCTGCATGAGTCTTCTGTAATGCCACTCCATGTGCCAAGCAGAATGAATCACGAAAACACAAATTAGTGGCAAGGAATCTTTCCTGCTTTTCATTTCAAACCTCCTTCATATCAATGCATTTAATGGAAGTCATGGTGTTTCCAACAAACACAGTCACCTTTATGGGTGATTCTCTCTCTCTCTCTCTCTCTCTCTCTCTCTCTCTCTCTCTCTCTCTCTCTCTCTCTCTCTCATTCTCTCTCTCTCTCTCTTTTCCTTGCTGCGCTTCTCCTTACATCCCTCCTCTTTCTGGACAAGCTCCAAGGTCTGGGCTTTGTTTTCCTTCCTGAAAATCTAATCACAAGGCATTTACCATGCATCCTGCCATTGTCTCGCTTGTTTTGTTTGTTTGTTGAAATGACAATTCGACAATTCAAAGGATACCATCTCTGGGTTCAAGCAGGCTTGCAGTGTACGCTGATGCAGGTTAGACCATGGCACCGTGGGTATTTTTCCTTTTACATAAATGTTTATGTTAAAAAACAATCAAAACAATTACAAATTAATATTGTTTTTTAAAAAAACAACAACAACCATTGAGAACACAAATAAAGCAATTAAAACTCAGCTGGAAACTGAGAGGCCTGGACTTTCAAACTTAGTTATTCAAAAGACCTGGGTCTTTTGGCACTACAAAGAATGTGCCAAGTGAATTTCTGCTGCTACCCAAATAGTCCTTTCTCATTCATTTTCGAGGGGACTTAGAGAATAGGGTGGGTGCTTAACGTATTGCCAAAAAAAGAGCAACTGTTGTTGTTCTTTAGTCGATTAATCGTGTCTGACTCTTTGTGACCTCATGGACCACAGCACGCCAGGCACTCCTGTCTTCCACTGCCTCCCGCAGTTTGGTCAAACTCATGCTGGTAGCTTCAAGAACACTATCCAACCATCTCGTCCTCTGTCGTACCCTTCTCCTTGTGCCCTCCATCTTTCCCAACATCAGGGTCTTTTCCAGGGAGTCTTCTCTTCTCATGAAGTGGCCAAAGTATTGGAGCCTCAGCTTCAGGATCTGTCCTTCCAGTGAGCACTCAGGACTGATTTCCTTAAGAATGGATTGGTTTGATCTTCTTGCAGTTCATGGGACTCTCAAGAGTCTCCTCCAGCACCAGAATTCAAAAGCATCAATTCTTCGGCGATCAGCCTTCATTATGGTCCACCTCTCATTTCCATACATCACTACTGGGAAAACCATAGCTTTAACTATATGGACCTTTGTCGGCAAGGTGATGTCTCTGCTTTTTAAGATTCTGTCTAGCTGCGTCATCACTTTTCTCCCAAGAAGCAGGCGTCTTTTAATTTCATGACTGCTTTCACCATCTGCAGCAATCATGGGCCCAAAGAAAGTAAAATCTCTCACTGCCTCCATTTCTTCCCCTTCTATTTGCCAGGAGGTGATGGCCCAAGTGGCCATGATCTTAGTTTTTTTGATGTTGAGCTTCAAACCATATTTTGCGCTCTCCTCTTTCACCCTCATTAAGAGGTTCTTTAACTCCTTCTCACTTTCTGCCATCAAAGTTGTGTCATCTGCATATCTGAGGTCCCACCTTTAGCATGATGAATTCTGCATATAAGTTAAATAAGCAGGGAGACAATTTACAGCCTTGTCATACTCCTTTACCAATTTTGAACCAATCAGTCTTCCATATCCAGTTCTAACTGTAGCTTCTTGTCCCACATAGAGATTTCTCAGGAGACAGATTAGGTGATCAGGCACTCCTATTTCTTTAAGAACTTGTTTCTGTCCCCAGACGCAGGCACAGACCTGACAAAGTTTGCATATGCTAGTTTTTTATGTCCAGATGCAAATCTAGACATGAATACTATGCTTGTTTGAGTAGCAAGACAAAACATATCACAAAAATAGCAGAAGCCATGCCAAACATTTGGCTTCCAAGAAGAAGAAGAAGAAGAAGAAGAAGAAGAAGAAGAAGAAGAAGAAGAAGAAGAAGAAGAAGAAGAAGAAGAAGAAGGTCCAAAAACCAGAACACTCACTTCTGGTTTGCGATTGTTCAGGAGCCGGATTATTCAACTCCCAAGGTGTTTGGGAGCTGAGGTACAACTGTATAGGCCCTTTTCGCTCCCATCCAAAAATGTCACAATTACCCACGGTCTGTGCCACTTCCACCACAGCCTTGGACAATTAAAAATTAAAGCAGGGATGGGGGACCTCTAACTTTCCAAAAATCACTAGACTGCAACTCACATCATCGCTGCTCATTTGTCGTGCAGACTGGGGCTCACGGGAGTTGAAGTCCATCTACATCTAGAGGGCCACATGCCCTCCACCTTCAGTGTTATACTTTTATTGGGATAAATATATGTTCATCTGTATGTTTGCAACAGGCAGGCAGCCAGCAAAGCTCCAGATAACGACTCTTCTGCCCAAGTAAAATGTACTTCTGCACCAGGAGAGGTGAAGAGCAGGCAACATACAAATGAATAAGAAAATGAGCTAACAGATTCAACATGCAAGCAATGGAAACGGGCAGCTTCTTCCTATACATATGCACCAGCTGCCAAGTTATCACTCCGTATTTAAAAAATGGGGAGTTGTTGCTCTCTGCCACACATAAAATATGGGTACCCTTTTTACTGCGACACCATTCCTGGTTCTTGGGTATAAAATTGTACATAAAGGGATAATACTGTATCCATCTTTGCTGCATATTTGGTGTACACGTCCTTTTATTCATGTTCTTCCACAATGCCCCGATGAAGTGGTTTGAATTCCCTCTCACAACACTGTCACAGCATAAGGGCTGGAGGGAACACCAAGACTTGGGTAGCGTTGGCATCAAGATTGTCCAGGCTGCGTCAGGGCTGGAGACCTAGAGCTGGTGCAGAATGGTGAGTGTTGAATGTTTGACCAAGAAACTGAGCCGTGAACTAGGAAGGCCCTCCTTAGACAGACAGGATGGTGTAGTGGCTAAAGTGTTGGTGAGAGAAGTTCAGCTGTGAATCCCTGCTCAGTTATTATCATCACTAGATGACCTTGGGTCAGTTTTGCTCTTATCCTAATATAACCTCACAAGGCTGTTGCAGTGGTAAAATGGAGGAAGGGGGAAGGATCATTTACACTTCCCTCAGGACTCAGTTCACTGAGATTTCTGAAGTTGTTTTCCTAAATCCCCATAATTCCTCATCACTAGGCAGCAGGCCTCTCATGTCCCCAGGTAGATTTAGGGGAGCACAGCTGGTTTGGTTGCAGTAGGCATGGAGCTTCGGGAATACTGCTGGGGACACCGCAACTATGATTGCGTTGAATGAAGTCTGAGAGGTGGAGAGGCACTGAATTTTGGTGTCACACAGGGTGCCGCTAAAATCTGAGACCCCAAGATCCACCACTGTTTTACCCCCTGTATATCCACTTATGTCAACAGAACAAATCCTATGCTAGAGCAATAAGCTTTAGTAATGAAAATGAAGTTGGAAGAAAGGAGGTTCTGACTAAACTTTCTGACAGTAAGAGCTGTTTGACAGTGGAACGGTCTCCCTCGGGAGGTTGTGGAATCTCCTTCCTTGGAGGTTTTTAAGCACCACCCTAATTGACTATATGAATGTATAGAATCAATAATCACTGATCTGCAATATCTGTTGGTGGTGTTCTCCCCCTTCCCATTTGTAGGGTTGGCATATTTAAAATAAAAATAAAAACCACGGTTTTTTAATTGACTTGCCTAAGATCCAGGACAAAACGCCACCTTTCAGAAATTCCCATGGACATCAATTCCTCCTTTGAAATCCCAGTAATGTCCGGGAAAATCTGGATGTGTGGAAGCCCTAGCCAGGATTTTTCCTGTTTGTGAAATTGAACACCAAGGCCCCGCAAGGCTTTTAAAGCAATATCCCATTTCTTTTCATTCTGTTCCAATAAGGCATAATGTATTTCTCCCCACCTTCCTCCACTCTGTTTCTGTTTGGAACAATACATTGGCACAGTCTTCACAAGACTGTGCTCAGGTTTGATTAGCAATCTTTCCGTGAAACATGATCTGAGTTTACAAGGTATCAACAAAACTTAAAGAACCATTTGGATTGCCTCTTGAACATTTGACGTTCAGCATCTCTGGGGCTGTGCAGTAAGCAATATCCAGAAATCGAAGCAGCCAAGCTCTCTTTGAATGCAGATGTGACATGCATAGCTAGTGCCCAGCAATTTCTGCTGTTTTTCAGTGCTTTTGCTTGTTCCAAATCTCCTTGCTGATTCTTCTCCTTCAACTTTTGCTTTATGTTTGACATGCAGAACCTCAAGGGCAACCCTCCTCTGCAAACCCAGACACTGCAATCATCTTCTGAGGCCCTTCTTTGTGTTCCTTCTCCATGGAAGCTTTGGAGGGTGGCAACACAATAGTGGGCCTTTTCAGTGGTGGCCCTTTGCTTGTGGAATGTTCTCTCCAGAGAGGCAGGCCTGGTGCCATCTTTGTCTTTTGGTAGACTTTTCTCTTTACTCAGGCTCTGGGCCCTTGAAGGGTGACGTGGTGCCTTTCTTGGTGTGGTGAGATCTGTAAGTGCTGCCTTTTATCTGTTTAGCTGTGGTGGGTTTTTAAGGGTTTTTTATACTTAATTTCTCTGAATTGTTTTTAAGATAAGTTGCTTTGGGTCACTGTGAGAAAAGCAACTTAAAAACTGTTAGAATTAGATATTCCTAGTGATGGATGGTCTTCCTCCAGCTCCTTGTATGTTAGCTCAGGTTTTCTTAGCATTCTTTGAGAACTACTTTGAAAAACACGTTGTTGTTGTTGTTGTTGTCCCACTCATTGATAATCTTCCAAAGCAACTACTTTATTCTGAACTTAAAAATGGAAAGCATAATGTTGGTGGTCAACAAAAGAGGTCTAAAGACTGTCTTAAGGCAAATCTTTAAAATGTAGTATAAACACTGATAACTGGGAAACACTGGCCTGCGAGCGCTGCAGTTGGAGAACAGCCTTTACCAAAGGTGTCATGGGCTTTGAAGACACTCGAACTCAGGACGCAAGGGAGAAACGTGCTATGAGGAAGGCACACTTGGCAAATCCACACCGCGATCAACTCCCGCCCGGAAACCAATGTCCCCACTGTGGAAGGATGTGTGGATCCAGAATTGGCCTCCACAGTCACTTATGGACTCGTTGTTAAAACCGTGTTTATGGAAGACAATCTTACTCGGCTACGAGTGATTGCCAAATAAGAAGAAGAAGTTGTTGTTGTTTAAGTTTGGGGACTCAGCTATACAGCTGCAAATATAACATTTTACATGGGTTTTAAGTGAATTATACAAATGTGACACTAGATGGCAATGGCGAGCTTATGGCAAATATAATATATTTTTCAAAAGGCTTTTTTAAAAAGCACAGTGTTTTTTATATGCGTCTAGATTCCACCTGGGTTATATTGTATGTTGTTATTGAGTGCTAGCACATCTAGGGTACTGCCTACCATTTTGCCCTTTCCTTTTCCCCTTCCCATCCATAAAGTGGGGGACCACTGTTAAGGAGACCCAGTTGTTAGACAACAGTGGTCTTATAAGTTTCGTTACCGAAGCCTGGATGAATGTCCTTGGAAACATACTGTATATTGTTACTAGCATGTGTGGGGATTCTGGTTTCTAGAATCTGTTCCCTGTTCAATCATTGCTCAGGACCTTGCTTTTGCAAGGTTAAGTGTCCCTGGGAAAGGGAAGGGGATTGGCTGGCAGAGAGCATGCTGTGGGCCAGTCTCAAACGTCAGTGGAGTTTCAGCATGAATGAGGAACTGCCTGATATTTCCCCCAAGTCTAATTGCTAAGTGGGGAGAGAGGTAGAAGAAAGGAAAGGGGAGGAAAAGAGGGAGGGAGGAACAGGGAAGAGAAACAGCAGAAAGAGAGGCAGAATAGGGAGGGGAAAGAGAGAATTTAAATTACTGTGTGCAAATGGAGTGTGTGAATGGGGTAGGGGTATAGTTTGATGTGAATGGTGCGTGTGCATGAATCCCTGTGGATGTGGTGTGCGTATGGTTCCATGTGAATGCGGTGTATGTATGGATTCATATGAACGAGCTCTGTATGAACGTGGTGAGAGTTGTGGCTTTGACCCTGCCCATTGTTGGATGCAGACCTTGACCTCAAAAAGAACCCCCACCTACAAGTGACAGACACCTGAATTCACCTTTATGATGAGCCAGCTCCTGAAATTTGTCTCCATTGCACCTTGTGCTCCAGCCAGCTGCATTCTCAGGACTCATTCTCTGGCTCATTGGCAATATGTTGATTTACTCTTCTGAACCGTTGGCCTGAAGTCCTTGCCAGAGGCGGAGCTAGCTGTTCTGGCACCTGGAGTGGTGCACATGTGAGCGTCCCAGGTGGGTGGTGTTATGTACTGAAGTTCTCACCCTGGGCCAGCAGGGGGATACTGTAGATAGTTTTCACTCAGGTCCACATATGAAAATAAGGGATCGAAAGTGACGCTCAGTGATTGGATAGTTACAGAAAGTTGTTACAGTTACATTGTACTGGAGCTCTATATAAGCAGGCTGGCTGCACCCTTCAGTTCAGTTCTGTTCTGGCCTGTGAATAAACAAGAGCTGTTTGAAGAATCGCAGTGTCGTCTGATATGTTCACCCACAACTTAACAGGTGGTGTGGCGCGGTGATGTCACCCCCCTCAGGGATGATACCCGGGGCTTGCCGCATCCACTGCACCCCCGTTCTTGCTACTTTGAGTTTAACTTAAGCTGTTGATGAGCACAACATAGATTCAATTTGAGGATGAAAGTTGCAGAGCTACGTTGGCACATTCAGGTTTTCCTACCTAATAAGAACAAATGTTTTTGTTTATTAAGTGGACAAGCAAGATGCATGATGTCCTTACCCAGTCATTTCCCTGCTTTAAAATGCTTAGCGTTGGCAAATGACAACTTTTTAACAAATGTAACTTCCTCTAATTGCAACTATTTTTCTTCAGAGAGAGTTGGTGTAGGCGCTTTCAGAAAAAAATTACATGCTGTAGTCTGAAGGAAGAGGAACAGAGTTGAGGTGAGTATGAGAAGGAGTGGGATAGAAATCTTTGAAAATGCCGTTACAGCAAGGGTATTAAAACATGGACTTGTAAAGACCATTTATGGTGTTGTTTAAAGGACAGAGTCCATATTCTTTAATGCAAAATGGGAAATAATGTCTAAGAGTGCCACATAATGTTCATAAGGCACTTGCAAGGAATCAACCCATCTGTGTGACAGCACCTTCACTTGGAACTCCTTGCCCATGATATTTCTAAGGCCCCCTGGATTTAACTGGAACAGGTTACTGCACTGCAGAATGTTTCTTTAAAAAAAACAGGGCATGAAGAAATTGTTCCAGCAAAATACCTGACAAAGTAAGAACAGTGTTGCTGGACCAGACCACACATTCTTTTTCCAATAGCAGGCAGCTGGATGCCTTTGGAAGCTCCCAGGCAGGTATCACAGCAAATGCCTGCTTCCTGTTGTTCTTTCCTAGCATCTGGTTGTCAGAGCTGCGCTGGCTCTGATCATTTTGTGGCAAACTGTGCTCTGGAGAGGCACCAGATGGGAGCGGGAATTGCGGGGAGGATGAAATGTTAAGGCAGGAAGGAGGGGGAGCTTGCAGGAGGGCAGGATGTCATGGAAGGAGAATGTGTTTGTCACAGAAGTTGGTGGGACTGGGGTCAGGGTGGAAGACGATCATTGCCATTTATTCAACTTATATCCTGCCCATAACTCTTGCAGGAGCCCAGAGTGGCAAACACACCAATACTAAAAATGTTTTGAAAACTCATTCTAAAAACATTTGAGAGCGTTCTCTCAACCAGTAATTTCAGGAACTGTAGTCCTACCCAGAATAGACCCATTGAAATTAATGGGCATAACTAAGCACAGGAGCCAACTCCTAGGGGCTGGGGTCCCTTTGTCCTCCCAATAAAATATTTGAAGGAGACAGCCCCCCTCCACCGCAAGTTGATGGTTATTGCCATTCAAATGATGGGTTCGCACTGCGTCTTGTGATCAGTTATGTGGGGCGAGGCTTATCTGGACTCCCCCAATATGTTATTCAAGTTGGCACCCCTGTGACTAAGGTTCATTGATTTCAATGGATCTATTCTCTACAGCTCTTGACCATCTAGTATCTTTAAGCTGTGGATAGGGTCCTTCAATTAGGAGATGAGACTTGTTGTTTTGAAGGTTTCTGGGTAAAGAAGAAGAAATTAAGACCATAACTTTGAGCAGTGGAACTGGCACTGTTACTGGTGCCACAGAATACCTGTTCCACATTTGTAAAAGCTTGATCTTATAGAGAGGAGGCACTTATTGATATGAGGAAGCCACATTCACTATACTTTTTTCAGTGCCTGCAAAAAATGTTTTTGCTTAAATAAGTCTACCCAGAGGTTTAGAAAGTTGATGCAAGTTTTAATCTGTTTCAGTCTGTTCTGAATTTATCAAAAGACTTAAATGAATGACGTTAAATTTCTTATTGATAATTTTATATTTTGCTGGATGCCAAAAGTGGCTGGGGCAACCCAGTCAGATGGGCGGCATATAATTAATAATAATAATAATAATAATAATAATAATAATGACATAGTGTTGGACTAGGACCTGGGAGACTAGGGTTCAAATCCCCATACAGCCATTGAAATCACTCGGTGAATTTGGATCAATCTCTGCCGCTCAGCCTAACCTACCTCACTGGCTTGTTGTGGGGGATTAAATTAGAAGCGTGGGGGTGGAGACCATGTATGTCACGTTGAGCTCCTTAGAAGGAAAAGTGGAATAAGAATGTACGCAAGAAATAAATAAGTAAAATAAGCAATCATGGCTAATAGCAGCTTAGTTTTTCACTAACGTGTGCATTTATATGCATAATTTGCCCCAATATATGTATTTTTTGACACATTACTTGTCCGGAGAGCTGCCCAGCAGAATTTGGAGAAGGACAAATTTTTCAGGCTGGCTGTGTTTCGCTTCCTGTATAATTTAAGGAGGGGCGAATTAACTAGGTTCATCTTTAAGTGCAAACTGAACTGAATTTCTCCTCCGCCTCTACCTTAGTATGTATTCCTAAGAAGATAAGAACTACTTCATAGCCATCACCACCATGTGCGGAGAATATATGGTAACTGTACAGAGGATTTTTAGACTTTTGGTCTGTGCTGGACTGAGGTCTCCCTTCAGTTATTATCTAGTTAAAGCTACCCCGGCTTCCAGTGATGAGGTCACTGGGATTTCTTGAAGATAAATTCTGATAACTTGCATACACTGATTGCAGGTCTGCGCCTACGAGCAAAGATGTGAGAGGGGTTGGAGGTGAGGTGCATGTGCTTAACAGCAAAGTTCCAAGCAGGGCATGAGGACATGGAGGCGAGAAAGGGAGAGAGAAGGAGGCAATCCTCCTGCATCAGTAGCCCTCTCATCTTTGGCAAGGGAAGCCTTGAAACAGCCGCGTACTCCTGCGAAACCTTCCGCTAGACTTACAGCTCCAGTTATCAGCCAAGCGCTGCTGCCTATGGATGAAAAATCCATGAGAGGCAAAGGGAGGAAAAGTTAATGTAATATTAAAACTAGAAATATCCATTCTGTCAAATGGAAATGCCCTGCTGTTTGATCCCATTTACTGGAGTAAGGCTTTATATCAAGGCATCTTGGGTTTTTAAATTACACGTCAGATGTAATTTTGCAGTGTGAACATGAAGTGCCAGGCTGTCCTTTAAGGGGAAGGAAGTAACGACTCGGAGCCATGTGCTCAACTTGACAAATAGCGAGCCTCTGCGTGGAATGGGTCCCAGCTTGGCAGGTGGTCGCCCAGTTGGCAACGTTGGAGTGGACAGTCTCCATAAAGGTTCATTTTCAGGATACGGTGAGTGCAGCCTGTCACTGTGCCTGTACAAGCGTTTGTGTGAAAGGATGGGCACTTGTTGATTTACAGAACTCAAATTATTGTGTCTACCAGGAGTGGAGAACCTCAGGCCCAAGCAGCGACTGCAATGCCCCAGCCCTCCCTGTTTGGGCCCATGGAATTTCCCTAGGTCACTGGCCCTGCTCCAGTTTTTAAGGTAGTGCTGGCAATCTGTTCTTTTACCCCTGCTTCTCCTCTTGGAGCTGTTCTTCTGTAGGTGCAAGCAGGATGAAGGAGCATGACTTGTAGCATTAGCTTCACAAAAAGAGGAGGGTTTGGAGAGAATTGTGGCAGAACCCATGGGCATCTCCATGGAGAGCTGCAAGAATAGAGGCAACAGTGGTGCCACTCTCAAATTTAAAGGAAAAACCTTCTAGAAACTCAACAACGACAACAACAACAATTTATTTATACCCCGCCCATCTGGCTGGGTTTCCCCAGCCACTCTAGGCGGCTTCCAGCAAAAGATTAAAATACAATAATTCATCAAAATTAAAAGCTTCCCTAAACAGGGCTGCCTTCAGATGTCTTCTAAAAGTCAGATAGTTGTTTATTTCTTTGACATCTGGTGAGAGGACGTTCCACAGGGTGGGCACCACTACCGAGAAGGCCCTCTGCCTGGTTCCCTGTAACTTCACTTCTCACAGTGAGGGAACCGCCAGAAGGCCCTCAGAGCTGGACCTCAGTGTCCGGGCAGAACGATGGGGGTGGAGACACTCCTTCAGGTATACTGGGCTGCGGCCATTTAGGGCTTTAAAGGTCAGCACCAACACTTTTATTTGTGCTCGGAAATGTACTGGGAGCCATTGCAGGTCTTTCAGGACTGGTGTTATATGGTCCTGGCGGCCACTCCCAGTCACCAGTCTAGCTGCTGTGTTCTGGATTAGTTGTAGTTTCTGGGTCACCTTCAAGGGTAGCCCCACATAGAGTGCATTGCAGTAGTCCAAGTGGGAGATAACCAGAGCATGCACCACTCTGGCGAGACAGTCTGCGGGCAGGTAGGTTCTCAGCCTATGTACCAGATGGAGTAGGTAGACAGCTGCCGTGGACACAGAATTGACCTGCGCCTCCATGGACAGCTGTGAGTTCAAAATGGCTACTTTTTCTTTGCAGAATGATTCCCTAACAGTATGTGCATATGACCTTTGGGTATAGCTGTCAACTTTTCCCTTTTCTTGTGAGGAATCCTATTTGGAATAAAGGAATTTCCCTTAAAAAAGGGAAAACGTTGACACCTTTGCCTTTGGGCATGACAGGAGCAGTAAATGAAATGCAAACTAGAGATAGATCCAGTCACTCTGTAGATCAGCCTTCCCTAACCTGGTGCCCTCCAGGCACTGTTGGACCGCAACTGTGATCACCCCGAATCAGTACGGTCAATTGTCAGAGATGATGAAATCTGTAATCCAGGACATTTGGAGAGCACCATCTTGAGAAGGATCTCATAGATGAACCATTACCTATGGAGACCACTCCTATGAATGTTTTCTCAGAGGTCCCACCAAGTTGAATTCTTCTTACTACCTGCCTACAAACTGAGATATCTACAGAGCCCATTATCAGAATGCCTCTGCCTTTTGAGTTTTAATAGGTGGTTCTCAGGCACAGAGACATCTCTGTGGTGACACCCCAACTTCTTAATGCCCTTTCCCCCAAATAAAATTGCCTGGCAGCAAACATAAGATTTATTTTAGAAGCCTGATTTTTTAAAAAAACAAAAACACAATTTACTCATGCACTTGGCAGTTGTGATCAATGGCTGGTTTATATTAACACTGCAGGGTTTCTTTGTGCGTATTTTTCTTATTTTTTAAAAAATTGTTTCATTCTTAGTTTTGTAATTCTTTTGCATTTGCTGCCTTGAGAGGAGGGATAAAAAAAGCTTTTTAAATTAAGTGTGCATCGGATCGCACACTTGGTTTAATTGAATCCAAGCTTTGTGAAAAGACACTCTTTGACATAATAACTGCTGTTCCCTTTTTAAAAAAGAGGATGCAGCAGAAAAGATAAAAGAAGGATTGATGTTTTGTTCGCAGCCCCAGGAGGTTTTGAGCTGGGGGTGGGAAAACAAAGGTTTCGGGAAAAGTCTATACTTCATCACCATTGGGACATTGCAGTTCCTTCCCCCAAAGTTTTCCTGTTCTGCTGTAAATGTCTAATTGCTACATAGAACCCCTCATTAAAAAAAATTAATGGAAGTCAACACTAGGCCAAACATTTCAGCTTGCCAAGTGGAACAATCTCACCCCATGTTTCTTAAATTGGAGTGATTGCTTCAACCCGTTCCTTAACAAGGAAGAGGGTTATGCAGAGAACCCCTGTGTCAACAGCAGAGATGGCCAAATCCTGCTTGTCTTGATGTGGAATGCTGTGAGTTCTGATGATTTATAGAGAACTTGTTGATAAAGTTCTGCCATTTCCCGAAAACTCCTCAATGCTCTGCAATATCCAGCCTGAGGAAGCTAGGTTTCTTTTGGGGTGGGGCTTTGAAAAGGTAAAGGGAGTAACAGTCAGAGTAGGTGCAAAGCACATTTTGAGTGAAGCTGTATTTGAAGAGGACTTGGCTCATATTGAGGTGTACTAATTGAGAGTCCACATTTTTAGTCCACCCTCCTCCTTGAGTTCCTACTCCTTGGTGTTTGCAAAAGAGTGGCCAAACATCCCTCAGCAGGGGTGCCAACTTGAATAAAATATTGGGGGGGGGGGGTTGAGGTAAGCCTCACCCCACATAATTGATCACATGACACAGCACACACCAACCATTTGAATGACAATGCCTATCAACTTGGGGGGGGGACTTAGCTCCCTCAAATATTTTATTGGGGGAGGGGGCAAAGGGACCTCATTCCCTAGGAGTTGATTCCTATGGCCCTCAGGTTACAATGTTGCTTCCAAAAACAGGTGTCTTTTTCAATTAATTGGCAGCAGAAATATTCACTCCCACAGAAGACCCCATTCTGTTCCCACTCCCCCCTGGTTTTACATTTTCTTCACTTAAAAGCCAGTTGTTGTTCTGTGCCACCTGGACTTGATAATTAGTCATAGGGCTCTTTATGGAATTTCTCCCTTCAACGCCCCCCCCCCCCGGTACTTCTACAAACCTTATGATTCTCTTCCTCACACCCTCTGAGTCTGCTGGTAATTTCCTACTGTGTGTGAGCGTTGCTGTTTTCGTGACATACGCAAGGGCACCGTCTCCTGAATATGAGAAATGGAATATAAGACAAATTGGCGCTTATAACAAATTGCTGCTGCATATCACTGGTGCATGTGTTACCTGAGACTATGGCTCTAGCTTGGGTCTTCAAACACAACATTTATTCATTTATTTATTAAAAACCTGAACATTTACCAGTACAAGTGGTCTGCATGCTAGTCCATGGAACATGGTGCTTGTACTTGCAAAGGAGATTTGAGGGGGCCAATTTAAGTAGATTGACCTTTGCCACAACCTGAGATGGGGGAGTGGATTTTTTGAAGGGGAATACAAACCAGCCTCAGCCTAACTTCTAACTTTGTATGTATGCTTTGTATTTGATTTTCTTCAGTAATTCATTATTCTGAATTGTCTCATTTGATGTTTTAATGTGTTGTAATAACCACTTGGAGATTGTTTGTTAAAAATAAATATAAAGCAGTATAGAAATTAAATGAATGTCAATAATGCTTACTTGTTGAAAGACAGGGCCAGTCCAAGACATATTGGCATCTGAGGTGAGTTGCAAAAGAGTGCCCCCACCACCAGGGAAGAAGGTCTACATCAGGAACAAGGGGGAAATAAAGATTTATATCAGGAACAAGAATGGGAAGAGACCAGCAGCACCTCATATTTGTCAAGAAGCCACTGTAGAAAAGGCATAGTGGAAAGGCTGCCGAGGAGATGGCAGGCTCAGGAGCGCAATACCGCAAGGACCGTCTCTTTCCATATGAACCTACACAGGCCCTGAGATCACCTTCTGAGGCCCTCCTTCGTGTGCCTCCTCCTCAAGAGGTCTGGAGTGTGGCAACATGAGAATGGGCCTTCTCTGCAGTGGCTTCCCATCTGTGGAATGCTCTCCCCAGGGAAGCTTGCCTAGTGCCTTCATTATACCCCTTTAGGCACCAAGCAAGAACATTCCTTTTTAACCAGGCCTTGGGTTGATCTGCTTGACATCCTGTACCCTTTTAAAATGTGGCTCTTTTTTTGGGGGGGGGGTGTTAGTGGGTTCTTGTTTTTATTCTGATTATATATGTTGTGATTTGTCTGTGACATCCTGGTATAGGGTGGTATATAAACTAAATAAATAATAATAAATAAATAATGGCAGATCTGGCCTCCAAGGAGCATGTCATGACTGTCACTGCCACCATGGCAACAGCAGCAGGAGATGCATGCCTTCAAGGCTGGATCTACTGCTGGATCCTGTGGGTTCTGCTTCCTGAGGTGGCCACCTCACCTTGCCTCATGGAGGGGGGGGGGCAGCCCTGCTTAAAGAATTTATAAAATATCCACCTTTCACAAATATTGTGGTGGTACACAAAATAGGAAATGAAAGCAAGATGCAGACTACAAAGGAAAGGCAATTAGAACCAATATGTAAAACCAAGTGGCGTGATGTCCAACAGGAAACGTAGCTGAATAAAACAAATCATCCAAAAATAACAGATTGAACAGCACTGCCCTGATTTCCACCTGTAGTGTATTCCAGTGGGTGGGTGCTGCCCAGTGGTGGACAGTGCAATCACCTGGCCTCTGAAGTATTGAGTTGTTCCTACTTACCAGGAGAACTCAGTGGGCAAGGCAATGAAGAGATCTATGCAGTGCAAAAACATCTGCTAATATGGTGCTCTCATAATCCACTACATGTGCCGCCACTGTAAAAGTTCTGTCCCAGGTACTTGTTAAATGAACTTCCAGAATGTGCATACCCTATAAAAGGGCCTCACCTAATCATCTAAGAGCTTGAGAAGGATGATGTGGTGAATTTCAGGCTTAGGAATGGTTTAGAAGCAAATTTAGGTTTTATATAAGGCCAATTACAATTTTGAAATTTTGCAAAAATGTAGAGGGGGTACTGGGCATTGACCTGACAGGTGAGAGGGCTGAGGCTGAAGCCATTAAGATCCAAAGTAAAAATCACAGGTGGGTTGACTTCATCTCTAAGAATCATGTGGGGATTTGAAAACTAGCAGAATTCATTTCTAAGCCTCCTGTTTCTGAAATGCTTCTCCATTCCTAGCCCACAGCAGCACAGGTACTTTATGCTCTTGAGAAAACAAAACCGGTGGTTTACATTGCCCAAGACTGTGTGACTTCCAGACTTGGCTGGAAAGTGAGGATTTGTCACAGTCCCCAGTGCATTAATTGTCAGACCACTGAGAAGGCAAATTAACAAGGATGCTTTCTTATGTATAGTTTGAGGGGAGGGAGTCAAATTCATTTTGGATTGCCATTTGAGTCATAGTGTTGAAGGCTCACTAACTTGGCCATAACACTACCTCCTTATGTTATATGAAGAGCCCTGCTATACATAAGTCATAATTTGCTCCGTAGAATAACAGAATTGTAGAGTTGGAATGAGTCATCTTCTTCAACCCCTGCAATGCCTCCAAAATGGCTATTGTCTTGAGCATTACTTACATCAGAGAAAGGAAACTTGTGGCTCTCTAGATGCTGTTGAACTACAGTTCCCATTGTCCCCGATCACTGTCCATGTTGAAAGTTGGGGTCTATCAACACCCAAAGGGCAACAAGTTCCCCACCTCTGACTTTGCAAAAAGTAGTCAGTGGTCCTAAGGAATCAATACTGCATTAAAAAAAAAAGAACCATGCCTGCTCTAAGGGAGCTTATTTTGACGCTCCTCTTGCCAGATGTGGAAATGAAAGGAAGGACACAATCTAATTTGCCAGCCTCACATGGAGGAAGAATATTCTCTTAGTGCCGCAACACTGTTGCTTCCTTCTGTGCACGCCTGGCTGCAGACTTTAATTAACTTCCCTGGCTGAGCAGAGCGGCTGCTAATGAAGCAGCGAATTCTGAGAGCAGGGGGCATGTGCTATCCATTTAGTGCATTCGTGTGATTCCAAAACCCCATAAGTCACCAGATTTCCCCATGAGTTAGTCCTCTTTGATTATTATTAAGATTTAAAGCATAATTACTTCCGTCCTCACCTAGGTCTGTCTCCTCTGAGATCAAATGTACTTCTCGTTCCTCACCCTCCCTTCATATCGCCTTCTAATGTATTTATGCAAAGAGACAAAAGTTGCAGTTCAGAACTTAACCAGAATCAAATTTAATGTGGAAAGTGACAGGGGGTGGTGGAACAAAGTAAATGGCATCTTAGCTCTGATTCCTAAATTAGTTTTTGCTTTCCTTCTCCCCCTCCTCATATGAATCCTGATTATAAGTACAAGGAAGTAGCACTTTGCCACATTGCAAATTGCTATTATCATTATCATTATCGTTGTTGTTGTTGTTGTTGCTGTTGTTGTTGTTGTTACCCTTCCTTCACCTGCAAGTTACAACAATTTGAAATTCAGAATTTAAAACATTTAAAATGTGTTACTTTCACAAGATTAAAGCAGGCCCTGAAATCACCCATCTCAGGTGTCAAATGCCAGAGTAAAGAACTGCATTGTTGTCATTCACTGAAGCTATACAGTGAAAAAGCCAGAGAGCATCTCTGTGGGAAGGGAATTGCACAACAAAAGTATGGTGTCCAGAGCCACCTGGAATGCTGTACCCAGTTCTGGGAACCACATTTTAAGATGGATATTGACACGCTGAATCATCTGCAGAGGAAAGTGAAGAAGAGGAAGAGGAAGAGGAAGAGGAAGAGGAAGAGGAAGAGGAAGAGGAAGAGGAAGAGGAAGAGGAGGAGGAGGAGGAGGAGGAAGAAGAAGAAGAAGAAGAAGAAGAAGAAGAAGAAGAAGAAGAAGAAGAAGAAGAAGAAGAAGAAGAAGACGACGACCCTGCCCATCTGATCTGACTGTGTTGCCAAGTCACTCTGGGTGGCTTCCAACAAAAATTCAGGAAAAACAACAACAGTATCCAATGTTAAAAGCTTCTCAAAACAGATCCCTTCAGATGTATAATATATAATTCTTTAACTCTTTGACATCTGCCAGAAGGCTTTCTGCAGGGAGGGTGCAGTTACCAAAAAGGCTTTCTGCCTGGTTCCCTGTAGTTTCACTTCTCGCAGTGAGGGAACTGCCAGAAGGCCCTTGGAGCTGGACCTCAGTCTTTGGGCTGAATAATTGGCGTGGAGATGCTCCTTCAGGTATATAAAAAATGGGTCTGGACACTAAGCCTTATGAGGAATGGATGAGGGAGCTGGATATGATCATTCTGGAGAAGAGAAGGCTGAGAGGTGATATGATAGCCATCTTCAACTATTGAAAGAGCTGCCATGTGGAAGGTGGAGCAAGCTTGTTTTCTCCTGCTGCAGAGAGCAGGACCTGAGCCAATGGATTCAAGTTACAGGAAAGAAGATTCTGACTAAGCACCAGAAAGAGCTTTCTGACAATAAGAGCTGTTCAACAGTGGAATGGACTTCCTTGAAAGATGATGGACTCTCCTTCATGGTGGATTTTTAAACTGATGTTGGATAGCTATGTGTCAGGGATTCTTTAGCTGTGAGTCCTGCATTGCAGTAGGTTGGGCTGGATGATCCTTGGGGTTCCTTCCAACTCTACAAGTCTATGATTTCTATGATTTATTTCTCCTCCTTCTTTCAAGAAGCAATAAAACAAAGCACAGAGATGGGATTTGGGTGCAGGAATGCATCCATCTTTTTCAAATGTTCTCTCTGAAGCAAAAGCTTCCCGTTGCTTCATGGAAAGATGGGCTGGTAACTTTTGCTCTTCTTTGAGGATAAGCAGTGCTTTTCGGGAGCCTGCTAAAAACATTTTTTTTTCTTTAGATAAGTCTACCCTGATATCTATCTTATCTGCTTTTAATTTATCACTGATTTAATTTTTTGAACATTTAAATTGCTTTTACTAATAATTGAGTTGTTTTATTCTGTTTGTAAGCTGCTTTGAGTTGTTGTTGTTGTTTTTACAATCAAGCGGTAAATAAACGTTATTAAATAAATAACATATAACTCATACCTTGAAGAAGCAAGCATCAGTGATGACAACACCTCTTTGAGTTTGCGTTCCATGCCCCTATACTATAAAAGGACTGCATGGAGTCTGGGCAGCACAAATGTCTGCAGCTATTTTGCTCCTCTGTGGTTACAGAAAGCAGAGGTGGCTTGGCATATAGGCCCCATAGAACCCTTCCCTCCAGTGTCCCATATTGCCCTCATCTCAATACCTTGCCGTCTGTCCTGTAGGACAATGAAGACATGGATCCTTATGCCTTCCAGTGCAGAGTTCTCCTTTAACCCAAGACAGACAGCTGTTGCAACACCACAGAAACTGTAACTAATGTATGTTTCACCACCGACCCTTCCCCCCTTGCTCTCCTCTCCAGATTGTTTGTTGTCTCCAGCTTTTCCCTCTAGGCAGCTGCCTGCATGACAAACAACTGAAAGGACAAGACATGTGTTTAGAAAAGAACAAAGGCTCCCAGAACACCCCAAAGGATCATTGCTTCCCAGGGTGACATCGCTTCGAAGAGTCACGATGAAGCCTCTGAACCCCTGAGCTGATGCACACTCTGAAGCTTCCTGAGTCGAGGAAGCCCTATCTCAATCCCAAGGCTTTCCTAAACCTGGCTTGATTTGACATGCTCAGCCATGGGGCTCTTCTCTGTGAGGAGACAGTGCAAAGGAATGAGGCTGTCACTTACCGGAACATCTGCTGCATGCAGTGCAGGAAATGGCATTCTGTGGAAGTGGGTCTTTCTGTGGAAGTGGGTCTTTCTATGCATTTCAAAGAGCTGCAGGCATGAATTCACATTCAACTGCGAGCATTTTCAGGCTCTGATTCTGCAGAACATGTGTGTACAGAAGATACCCCGCTGGCAGACAACAAAAGGTCCAGGTGCTAAGATGGCACTCATCAACCAATGTTAGAATGCTTTACTGCTTGTGGGTTTCCTAAAGTCATTTGAGAGCCATTGTGGTGTAGTGGTTAAGAGCGGTGGACTCATAATCTGGTGAACCGGGTTCATGTCTCCGCTCCTCCAGAAGCAGCTGCTGGGTGACCTTGGGCTAGTCACACTTCTCTGAAGGCTCTCAGCCCCACTCACCTCACAGAGTGTTTGTTGTGGGGGAGGAAGGGAAAGGAGAATGTTAGCCGCTTTGAGACTCCTTAGGGTAGTGATAAAGAGGGATATCAAATCCAAACTACTACTACTACTACTACTACTACTACTCTTCTTCTTCTTCTTCTTCTTCTTCTTCTTCTTCTTCTTCTTCTTCTTCTTCTTCTTCTTCTTCTTCTTCTTGTGAGAGCTCTAGTACTGGATTAGATCCTTTCCTGCTGAGGAGTCTGTATCATTGCTCTGCCTTAATAAAGACTACTTCTTTACAAGTAAGAGCATCCGTTATTGTTTTGTGGGGTGGGAGTCAGGACGCTCAGCTAATAATAATAATAATAATAATAATAATAATAATAATAATTTATTATTTATACCCCGCCCATCTGGCTGAGTTTCCCCAGCCACTCTGGGCGGCTCCCAATCAGTGTTAAAAACAGTACAGCATTACATATTAAAAACTTCCCTGAACAGGGCTGCCTTAAGATGTTTTCTGAATGTCAGGTAATTCTTTATCTCTTTGACATCTGATGGGAGGGCGTTCCACAGGGCGGGCGCCACTACCGAGAAGGCCCTCTGTCTGGTTCCCTGTAGCCTCACTTCTCGCAATGAGGGAACCGCCAGAAGGCCCTCGGCGCTGGATCTCAGTGTCCGGGCTGAACGATGGGGGTGGAGACGCTCCTTCAGGTATACAGGACCGAGGCCATTTAGGGCTTTAAAGGTCAGCACCAACACTTTGAATCGTGCTCGGAAACGTACTGGGAGCCAGTGCAGATCTCTCAGAACCGGTGTTATGTGGTCCCGGCGGCCACTCCCAGTTGGTGCATCCATGCAAGCACCTCCATCGCAGCATTTCTCCCCTTTTCCAAGCACACATGAACTTTATATGATGGGGTGGCAAGCAAACAGCAATCCCAAAATCAATAACAAATTCAAATGTTTCCCTATTTCAAGGTCTTCACTAGATAGAAAGTTCTCTTTGAGAGCCAGTGTGGTGTAGTGGTTAAGAGCGGTAGACTCGTAATCTGGTGAACTGGGTTCTCGTCTCTACTCCTCCACATGCAGCTGCTGGGTGACCTTGGGTTAGTCACACTTCTCTGAAGGCTCTCAGCCCCACTCACCTCACAGAGTGTTTGTTGTGGGGGAGGAAGGGAAAGGAGAATGTTAGCCGCTTTGAGACTCCTTAGGGTATTGATAAAGTGGGATATCAAATCCAAACTCTTCTTCATCTGGTTGGCTGCTGTGAGAGTAAAAGTAAAAGGTAAAGGACCCCTGGATGGTGACTATGGGGTTGTGACGCTCTTCTCGCTTTCAGGCTGAGGGAGCTGGCGTTTGTCCACAGACAGCTTTCTGGGTCATGTGGCCAGCATGACTAAACTGCTTCTGGCACAACGGAACACCGTGATGGAAACCAGAGCACACAGAAACATCATTTACCTTGCTGCCACAGTGGTACCTATTTATCTACTTGTACTGGCGTGCTTTCAAACTGCTAGGTCTGGACTAGATGGTCAATTAGCTTGATCCAGCAGGCTCTTCTTTTGTCTGGGGAGATCCAGATTCAAATTCCCACTCAACCATGAAGCTAACTGAGTGCTAACCTACCTTACTGGATAACATGTGGAAAGGACCATGTATGTCATCAGGGAGGAAAGATGAGATGTAATTGCAACAAACAAACAAACAAACAAACAAACAAACAAACAAACGGGACCAATTAGTGAAGAAAGAAAGAGCCACTCAAAGGAGGCCTGAGTTGTGCAGATTTTGGCAGGGGTAGTTGAGAGGAGACATTTTGGAACCATAGAACCTATCCAAAAGCCAGATTTACTTTTAGCTTCAAAGTCAGTTTGAATACAACGCAACAAAATTCTATTCAGAAATTGTGTTTATGTGGTGGGGGTGGGAGCATATGTCCAAATATTACCTCATGTCAACCTCTTCCTACATTTATATAAACAAAGGATTTGAGGAAACCCAAAATCTGAACTTGTACATTCTTCAGTTACAGAGAACAGCAAAAGAAAGACTAGTTTGATATGCCTTTTCCAAATGTTTCATTATATTTTTGTGATACACTTTAAAATGTACTAATATTTTATATTAAAAATAGAGGGTGCATCAGTTATTAAATTGAGACGTACTCTTATTAAAATTTGTACAGTAATATTACAATAATCCTCTCTCTCCATAATGCATTAGATTTTAAAAGCGAATAAATTAAACTAAGAAAATAGCCTTTTGAATAGTTTGGTCTTACTAAAATTGCCTTAATTTAGTTAAATGTTGGATATTGTACTATTCTTTCACAACAATATGAATAATTTTTTCCCCTCAGTCACACAAGGGTGACTCGTGCATGGAAATGTATATCTGTATGCAATGGTTTTTTTTCTGGGGGGGGGGGAGACGCAGGGGTACTTCTTCACATAGCACATACCGTATTTTTTGCTCTATAAGACTCACTTTTTCCCTTCTAAAAAGTAAGGGGAAATGTGTGTGCGTCTTATGGAGTGAATGCAGGCTGTGCCGCTATCCCAGAAGCCAGAACAGCAAAAGGGATTGCTGCTTTCGCTGCACAGCGATCCCTCTTGCTGTTCTGGCTTCTGAGATTCAGAATAATTTTCTTGTTTTCCTCCTCCAAAAACTAGGTGCACCTTGTGGTCTGGTGCGTCTTATAGAGCAAAAAATACGGTAATTGTTTTAGGCCAGGGGATGCCAAAATGGTGCCTGCAGCAGCTATTGCACCTGCCAGCACCTCCTGCAATGCCCATGAAAAGCCTCTGTAAATATCCCCTCAAACACCTAAAATGCACAGGAAACTGTTGTTCTTCCTGCTCAGTTCCTGTCTGCACTAGCTCAGTCTCTTCTGCATTGAGCACTCCCCCTTTAAACTTGACTTCATTTCATTGGATGCCAGGACTGGACATCTGCCCGCCCTCTCTTTCATTACAAACAGAGGAGAAGTGCAAAGAGCTTCTAAGGGAGCACCTCAGTTTCACAGCAGCCTGGATGTAACCAATGCACATATCGCTGCGGCAAGATCTGCTTTCACTAGATAAGACCACATTTGGCAAACCGAGCAAAGCTGGTGAGAAAAGCATGATGATATTTGTGGCTCCAATGAAAGCATAGAGGTTAGAAGCATATACCTTACTGGGGCCTTACAGTGGCTTTGTATGTATTATATATGAGAAAGTCACCTAGGAATGGAAGATAGAAATAGAGTGAATGAATAATACACCACCCAATAAGATAGGCATGGTATATGCCGTCTAACTTTTGGCCGTATTAATCACCTCTTTGTAAAGAAGGGGAGATATTTTACTTATTTATGCATATATCTATTTATGAAGATCCCACCTGCCAAGGTGGCGTCCAATTAAAAAGAGGAAAATAAAAAGAACGAGGTGACCATGTAACATTTAAATCATTAAAATGGCATCATAAAAGCAGCGTTAAACAGCAGGATGAGTTTGAAAATACATCATCACAACAAATGTTAAAAGAGATTGAAGTACTGGTGAGATTTTAAAAAGTCTTTGGTACACTCCTAAAACTCAAATGGAGATTTGTTTAACCAGTGTGGTGTAGTGGTTAAGAGTGGTAGTCTTGTAATCTGAGGAACCGGGTTCGAGTCTCCGCTCCTCCACATGCAGCTGCTGGGTGACCTTGGGCCAGTCACACTTCTCTGAAGTCTCTCAGCCCCACTCACCTCACAGAGTGTTTGTTGTGGGGGAGGAAGGGAAAGGAGAATGTTAGCCGCTTTGAGACTCCTGAAGGGGAGTGAAAGGCGGGATATCAAATCCAAACTCCTCTTCTTCTTCTTCTTCTTCTTCTTCTTCTTCTTCTTCTTCTTCTTCTTCTTCTGGAAGGGGTTCCACAATCAGGATACCACTACCGTACTGTCCCTCCCCTGGAAGGCTCACATAATAAAATCAACTTAACTTTACCCCAGTAAAGACAAATTATCCAGGATACTCAACATCTGAACCCAAATGTTATCAGAAAAACTGGTGGGCTGAGCTCATGGCTTTGTAGCAATCCGAATTCTTTGTTGTAGAAAAGAAGAAATAGCATTTCTTTAAAAACAGAAAACTTTGTTAAGAACACAAGAACATAAGAAGAGGCCCTCTGGATCAGGCCAATGACCCATCTGGTTCAGCATGCAGGGTAGCTGTGGAACAGTTGCCTGTGGGACACCAGCGAGCAGGATTCAAACACAAGGCCATTCTAACCTCCTGCGATTCCCAGCAACCAGCATTCTAAAGCCATTGTTGACCTTCTAATATGTCTTTCTTGTCCACTTGCAGCTAGTAAGGAAGATGTGTGCCTGAATGTTCCTGCTCCGGATCGCGCCACAGTTCTTCCTTCTCTTTAACTTATTTATTTCCATTTTTAAAATCACTTCCCATTAAGTATCTCGAAGCGATTTCACGATAAAAAAAACATAAGTAATGAAACAATGACATCGTTTCACATATTAAAAACAATTACGGTGATTCAGAAAGCAATTAAAAGCAGCTTCACATGCAAAATCTATTTAAAATCCAGTGCAGATACAGAATAGGATAAAGATCCCCATTTGATGAAAAAGGAAACTTAAATAGGAATCTGAAGGGTGTCCTTGCCGGCAGGATGCAATGATCAATTTAAACGGGGAGACAGTTGTTTAGGTGTCCTGGTCCCCAGCGATACAAAGCTTTGTACCAGCACCTTGGCATCTAATTGGAAGCCACTGCAATCCTCTCTGCAGTGGTATATCATGGTGATGATGGTCTACTCTATGGAGCAGTCAAGTGGGGTGGGGTGGTGGGAACACCATTTTGCCACCCAGCTGTGTCCCTGGCCTCCCTGGTCTCTAGGAGCAGAGAGGGACTAGAAGCAAAGTGCTGTGCAATGCCTCCCCTCCTGGGAGGGAGGACACATTCCACCCCCCAGGTGGGAGGGAGATCTCCTCATCCCCCTGCCCACCATGCCTGACAATCTGGCAGGGCTTCTTCCAGAGAAGACCTTATGGAGTTTGCCCGCCATATTGTGGGGATAGCAGTAGGCAGGGGTGGACCTGGGCATCATGAAACCTGTGTGAAACCAAAATTTGTCCCCTCCAGCCCTCACGCTGGAAAGGAAGCACTTGGCTTTGGGAAGGAGGCATGATGCTCTGGCAGGGTCCTAGAGTCCTCCCACCTTCTTTCTAAAGCTGAGGGAAGCACTAACTAGGCTTTCGGAAGGACAAGAGAGGCCTCTCGGACCCTGTCAGAGCCTCATGCTTCCTTCCCAAAGCCCAGAGCCTTGCTTCCCAAGTTTTAAGGTGGCACCCCCTTGAGTCAGTGCCCAGGGCATGCACACCACTTGCACAGCCCTAAATTTGTGGGGTGTTTGGCCTCAGGTGCTGAAACACCTAAGGCTTCCCAGGTCCAGTGACTGATATCTATTCCTTGCTATCTGAATTTCACCTGCTGTTGGGCAAAGAAATATTCCTAGCATACTTACATTGGCAATATCTGCGTGTATGAAGACTGATTGGCGGTGAGATCTGAAAAGGGCACAGTGAATAGTTTACACTAAATGCATCCTAGAGAAATGTCAGGGTGAACTGCCATTGCTCATACCTTATCACTGTGCTCTTAAGGATGAGGGGCTTGTGTGTGGTTCAGGTTGTGATCTGTTTATGAAGCTGCCTATTACAGTGGTACCTCGGGTTAAGTACTTAATTCGTTCCGGAGGTCCGTTCTTAACCTGAAACTGTTCTTAACCTGAAGCACCACTTTAGCTAATGGGGCCTCCTGCTGCTGCCATGCTGCTGGAGCCCGATTTCTGTTCTTATCCTGAAGTAACGTTCTTAACCTGAAGCACTATTTCTGGGTTAGCGGAGTCTGTAACCTGAAGCGTATGTAACCTGAAGCGTATGTAACCTACATGGATTGCAGAGTCAGAAATACATACGGTTTTGTACCTAAATACAAATACCTCTTGGGAGAAGAGGTAAGGCTTGCTGTTTGGTTTGCTGTTTTTTTTTTCTTTTTAAATCACAGTGAAAATCTGTATGTGAGCAAGTTGAATTGGCTCCAAAAATTATTTTCTGATAAATACAGTTTGGATTGAGATATCCTTTTCATTAATACTGGTTAACATTTGCATTTCCCCTTAAATGTCATATTCGGAGATGTCACGATATGATCTATTCAGTGTGCAATAGAACAACTGGAGAGCTGGTTATACCTAGATGTGTTAAATGATGTTACTGTTAGGAGTGAAGATCAGTCACTGACTTGCCCGTTGGTGATAGAGGAGGAGGAGGTGTATTTTTATTCCTCCCAGGAACTCAAGGGATGTGACTATAAATGTGGCTGGAATTCAATTGACGAACATCCTTTATAAAATCAAACGACAAAAGTGGAGATTTCACATTCATGTCAGCTACAGGAACAAGCACAGAGAATTACATATGCCTCCCTGCTTATGCAGTCAATACTTTCACAAATCTTGAGCTTTTACTGTCTGGATCTAGTGACCATCAGTCAATTGCAGCAACATCTCTGTCAGTAGACTGAAAATAAAGAGGGAAGAACACAAGGTATGGTGTGTAACCACATCCACTTTATTAGTTACAACTTGAGAACTTGCAGACTGTTTAGGGGAAAGAAGATCCTGTGCAGTAAAGGTTCCAATAATATATCAGGATCCCAAGTCTGTTTTAAATGGGCAAGCCTACACTGCAGGGAGGAAAGGTGGCCTGAATTCCTCTTTCCTGCTCTTCAGATGAGGAGGAAGCCACACCCTATTGTAGCCTGAGGGTGCTAACTATTTGTGTCATGCTATTCCCTTTCCCACACTCACCTGCCAAAACTCATCAATCTAATTACGATCGTACCTTGGAAGTCAAACGGAATCCATTCCGAAAGTCCATTCAACTTCCAAAACATTCGGAAACCAAAGCGCAGCTTCTGATTGGCTACAGGAAGTTATCGTAGCCTTGTTATGACTTTTGGTAGTGGTGCACGTGGGGCAGTGGTGTGTGGTAGGCTGTCTTGGCATCCTTTTAATTCCCAGCGAGTGTTAAAATCTAAGGAATGATTCAAATTCCTGGAAGCCAGGCTAGCTTCCTTGTGAGGTAATGGCCTAGGTACGAGTTGTTAATATAAAAAAGGAAGTGGCACTGTGCCAGATGACAAATGCATGGGGACCCCCTCCCTCAACTGTCTGGTGATTAGAAAGATAAAGGCCAGGGTGGAGAGTTTTAGTGATGTGAGCTAGAATGTAAAAGCAAGGCTGCAGGCTAGGCATCTGGGGGACAAAGCCATGCCTGATTTCTGATGAAATCTAAGGCTGTGGCTATGGGAGAAGCAGCACCCTCATGGGGTGTTAATGCTGTGAACTCCTCCATCATAGGCTCAGGTTATATATATCTGTAAATAAACCATATATCGTAAAGGCACCACAGTCTCCTCTGTCCCTCATTCCGAAAGAAACATGAAGCCTGGGTAAGCACCTGGAACCCCTCAAACCTCACACCACTCAGAGAATGGAGTAGTGTGCAACAGTATAGAGTAGATGAAAAAAATCTCTCCTCCTAGTTAATTGCAGAAGAGAACAAAGAGAAAATCCTACTTGGCCCCAACTATGGTGACCAGCTTAATCCTGCACTGCATACTAGACAGGTGCATTGGGGCCCACGTTTGACAAAGGAAGTGAGTGGAAGATCTTAAATATCCCCCACCTGGAGTTGGATTACATAGTAGAAAGACTAAACACATACTTAATGCACCAGCAAAACAAGGGCACCAGAAAAAAGAGAGATAATTTTTCTTTTGTATGAATTTGGCATTTGGTATTTCAAAACAAACAAACATTGAAGTAGTTATCATGGGACAGATCAGACTTCCTCACACACTCTTTCCCCATTTTTCTGTTCTTTTTATTACTTAGTTATTTTGAATTACATAGAGGGGCACCATAATCTTCCCTGTGCTTGGGGCCTCTAATGGTCTTAATCCAGCCCTGACCCCACCTGCTCCTGCCTAGCACTGGCATGCACTTATGGTGCATGAGAAGTGGCTTCTTGCCAGACTTCCAGCTGCCACCATAAATGCACTCCCTCTTGGATCCCTTTCAAGCTGGACAGAGGAACTGCTTTTGTGCTCCCATAAAATAATTGGTCAGCCTCCTGTTATAGAGTCAGCAGGTGCCAGGGAATTACAACAACAACGTGGCAAAAGAAACTACTGATCTCACCTCTGACATTGTGTGCTGAATTTCTGAGTTCTACAGTTGCACCACAAAATTCTTCAAGGATCTATAGTAAGATCAATTCTTTTCTTATGCTTCTGCATCGTGATGTTAGGAAGACCAGAAGCTGCCTTATATATCAGGTCAGTCTATCTAGCTTGGCATTGTCCATCCCGATTAGCAGTGGCTCTCCAGTTTCAAACAAGTCTTTCTAAGCCCTCCTTGAAAATGCTCGGGATTGAACCCAGGCTATGTGTAAAGCATGTTCTCTGTCATTCAGCTTTGCACTTCCTCTCAAGTTGCTAAAGGCTGTAATTACCTGCAGGTCTGGCATCAGCAGTGGGAAGAGCCCAGGGCATCAGAAAAGCCCATTGCTGGTCTGACCTGCCTGTGACACCACTTCCTGCCCTCCGTGCTGGGACCCTGGGTGGGTGATGCTTAGTGGTGATTGGGATGGAAGCACTTCCTTTGAATAAGGCTGCAAGTCAGCTTTATTTCCCCAGATGCATCTATAGATCTATGAAATATGTCGATTACATAAGAAGGGCCTTCTGGATCTGGCCAATGGCCCTTCTAGTCCATCATCTTGTTGGCCAATGGCCCTTCTAGTCCATCATCACTGTGGCCAACCAGATGCCTGTAGGAAACTCAGAGGCAGCACAAAAGCACTCTCTCTAGCAACTACAATTCAGAAGCATTATTGCCTCTGACTGTGGAGGCAGAACATAGCCATCATGTCTTGTAACCACCAATAGCTTTCTTCTCCATTAATTGATTGAATCGTGCTTTGGTGGCTGTCACTGCCTCCTGTGGAAATGAATTCCATGGTTTTTTATGGATCAGATGTGGGGAACCTTTGGCCCTCCAGATGTTGCTGAACTATAACTCCCACCATCCCTGGCCAATATCTGGAGGGCCAAAGTTTCCCTACACCTGGTGTCTATGGCACAGCAGTGTTTCTAAGTTTCTGTTTTCCAGCAGCACTGCAGCACATTACAGAAGTTGGGGCATTTTCAAGAACAGACTTCAACACGGTGCCAGAAATTGCTGATGGGGTTGAGGGAGAAAGAAGTTCTGGTGCCCATATATAAATCCTCACGTACCGTTAAAATAAAAGCTCTTCTTGGATTGCAGCTCAGTACGATTTATTAGGCCGTGCAGAATTTCCTGAAGAAAAGTGGCAAAATGATAGGCAAATAAGAATTTTGGGATACTTTTTAGAGCCCAATCGTGACTTTGACAAAGGAATATATGTATGACCCTGTCTGCTTGGCTCACTTAAATCTCCTTAGAGATGTTCAGGCACTGAAAAATTCTGAGAGTATCAAACTAAATGTTAGCACTAGGGGGAAATTACCATAAAACTCTCAAAACCCTTATGCAGTTATGAAAATAAATCTTTGCGTACTTATTCATAATGGCAGTTTCAGCACCATGCCAGCATCCATCTGTGAATGCAGGGCTGGGTGGAAAGTTGTTGGTTTGTTTTTTTTTAAATCATGCTTTATGCAAACATTGCACCAAAAGGGGTGTACATGTTGAATGACAAAAATGAGAAGTGGGAAGGGAAGATACACCTTTGGGAAGGTGTAGCGATGTCATTTCATCTTTTTATTTATTTTTATTCTGGCACCACTTGATTGTAGTAAAATCTCCAAGCATTTTATGGGAAATATTAAAATGCATCAGTAAAAAAACAAACAAAAAAACAGCGGAAAACATGTACAGAAAATTAAAATTAACAGCAAAATAAATTGAAACAGGTCCTCATCTACATGGCCAGAAAGACTTGCCCGAGCAAAAATGTTGTAAGCAGGCACAAAAAGAGTGCAGTGAATGTGCCTGCCTGATGTCAATAGGAAGAGAGTTCCATCTATTTCTTACCACCCCTCTCCTGTTTTCTCAATATTTTTTGTCCCTTGGTATGTTTCCTGTTGTTTTATTTCACTTTCCTGTGGATGATGAATGGCAGAGGCCAGAACTCTGCCATGCCACCAAAGCCACCTGGAAAACTGGTGGATTTAAAACAGCAAAAGTTTGTTTAAAAAGAAAAAAGAAGAAAATATTAAAATAGCCAAAATGAAGAGACAAGAAGAGCAAAACGAACAGGGTAAGAAACCCTGCCTGCACCAGCCCCATACCCTAAGATCAAAAACCACTGTCAAACCATGAGCGGAAGCTGTTTTTCGCTGCTGCTATTGCATTTGCACTGTGCCAGTCTCCCTGCCACCCTTTTCCATCCCAGTAAGCAGTAGCAAGCCACCTGATGAGAAGATAGAGGGCAAGCTGCTTCTGGCCATATAGCATGGCCTGAAGGTATGTGAGGCCACTGCTGTGCTGAAGCTAAGCAGGTCTGGCTCTGGACAGCATTTTGGATGGGTGACAGCCCAGATATCACATGCCCACTGCTTTGTGTTCCATGGTGGAAGGAAGATGGGCTATGAACGTAATAAAACAAATACACACAAAAGTATCTGCTCCTAAGCACCATTTTCAAATGGTGTGACACATGGTGGGGGAGGGGGCATTTCTTCCCACCCTTATGGAAAACAGTGGGCTAAACAGAACCTTGCTCAGATTCAGCAGACTCCCCCCTATCAGGGGTGGACTTTGGTCTTTCAGATTTCAGCGACGCCCTATGCAAGGCCAATATTTGGTGCCCCCACCTCTGTCAGGGAATGGTCTGAAGATGAGGACTGGGGAATGCATTCTATGGCAGACCAGCTTCTCTCTGATGGAGAGCTGGAGTGGGAAGAGTTGTCCACAGCATGTTCAGAAGCAGAGAGAGAGAGACAGAAGCTGAATAGCTTAGGCAGGAGTTGCCCAGTTTCTAGATAATGGCAAGGAAACCAGAAGGGAGGGGGCAGCTAGTCAAGACGTCAGTAGACTGTTTGTGGGACCCCCTCCCCACAGACTCAGAGGTCCAATGTCAGAGAGCAAAGGAGTCAGCGGGAGGGAGAAACTTCCCACTGGCACCTAAAATGCTGTGGAAGTTGGAGGGAGGATTTAGAGTAGCCAACCACCCTCCTTGCAGAGAGCTGTGTATTTATGCTTGCAACATGATGCAGTAATAAAAGGACCATAAATATATCAACTGCTCGTTAATTCTTATCTGTGAAGTTACCGAAGGGAGAGGAGGACTCTCCATGCCTGACAACCTCTCACCTTTCATTCTGCTCAATTCACAACATCAGAGTTGTGACACCCCATAGCGCCCCCTAGGCTTGGCACCTAGTCACATGGCCCTAAATCTGCCCCCATGTCCAAACACCCCCACCAACCCACTTGGATAGATAAATAACTTAAGACATTTTGAAAGCATGCATAGAATGAAAAGTTTTATTTGGGGTCTTCAAACAAAACATATCTTGGAGGGAGATTAAATGTGTGAACAATACATATCCTTTGGGCTGAGAAATCATGTGTAGAAGAGGGCTGTCCTGACATTATGGTGCAGATATGGAAGAAACCCATGTCTGCAGGTGAACAGCTAGGAAATTATGTTTGTTTATGGAAATGTTTTTCAAAACAAACTCTTTTTAATATCAGTTTGACATTTCAGAATTTGATTAAGATGATATATATAATACACCTATGGCCAAGATCTCGAATACACCTATGGCCAAGATTAAGCATTGACTGGACTGATACCCTGGACTTTGGACTTAGAAGCGGATAACTAATAACTCTAATCTGTGGATTAGCCCAAGTGGGGGCAAGAAAAAGGGTCACCGATTGGGGAGACTGACTACTGGTTATAAGCACAATAGGGCCAAAAACAGACTTATAAGTACAACAGACTATAGAATTTAAGGGGCATTGGGGATTGTATTAGGGGGGACTAATTTGACTCTTTGGCAGAAAGGGGGATAAATAAATTGGGCGAAATGTCGCATACACAGAAAAAAAGTGGTGAAGGGGGGACGCCGGGGGAAAGAAAGGGATCCAAACAAGAATCAGATTTTAAAGCGGAAATACTGAAAATGTTTAGTGAAATTAGGCAGACTGAAAAGAACTTAGAAACAAAAATAGAACAATTAGATACAAAGATTGGCAAAATGGATAAGAAAATAGACGAGACGGTAAATGAATTGAAAGGACAAATCAAAGAAATATCCAAGAGAACCCATGTGTTAGAGGAGGGAATGAAAAAGACAAAATTGGAAATGAGAGAATTGAAACGGGAAGAGGATAAAATTAGGGTGGGCCTCATGGAATCCAATAAATCACAAGAAGAAATGTGGGATGCCATCTCCATGAATGAACTTCGACAACGGGAAGTTAATTTAAGGATGAGAGGGATACCTGAGATCCACAATGAGAATATTAAACAAAGATTAACAAGAGAACTGGCACAATGGTTGGAACTCCAAGAGGTGGAAGTGGAAAATTCGATCCAGAACGCCTTCAGGATGAAGGTAAGAACGACCAAAGCGAAGAAATATCCCGGGGATTGCTTGATAACATTTAAGGATAGAGATATGAGAAACCTGGTTCTACAAAAAAATAGGGAAAAAAGACTGTCCATAGATGGTTTTTACATAATTATTTTTAAAGACATCCCAATTAAATTGTTGAAACGAAGAGACCCCTACAAACCACTGGTACAAATTCTTAAAAAGAACAACATAGAATTCAGATGGGAGTTCCCGGAGGGGATCTCCTTTACCTACAAGAACAAAAGGCACCGACTATGCAGCCCAGCGGAGATAGGCAAGTTCCAAAGAAAGTATAAAGAATTAACGGTAGAAGAAGAAGATGAAATGAAAGGAGCAACCGGAGGTACTGCCGCAAAGATGAAGAATGGAGAGCAACGGGACGAGGAGGGGGAGGAGGAAGTGGAGGAAGAAGAAGAGGAAGAAGAGGAGGAAAGATTATAAACTTAGGAAAACTTATTATTTAAATTAATTAATTTGGAAAAAATATGGCATTAAACATATGGAATTGGAATGTGAATGGACTGAACGAAAAAAAGAAACGGAATAAGGTGGAACATCTTTTAAAGAAGAAGAATTTAGACATAATATGTTTACAGGAGACACATATAGCAAAAAAACACAGAAAGATTTTGATCAATAAGAGACTCGGAAACGAATTTATATCATCAGATAGGGAGAAGAAGAGGGGAGTGATACTGTATGTAAGGAGTAAAATCGAAGCACAACAAATTTTTAAAGACGAAGAAGGAAGACTTATTGCAGTCCAAATTAATTGGCAAGGTGAGAAAATAATGATTGTCGGGATTTACGCACCTAACGGAAATAAAACTGATTTTTATAAGAATTTGGAAGAAAAACTGTTGGAATATGCAGACCAGAAGATAATTGTAATGGGAGATATGAACGGAGTGGTGTCAGGAGAGATGGACAGATTGAGAAACAATGGTTCAAAGGAAGGAAAATTACCCAAAACTTTCTTTGAAATGGTCAAAAATTGTAATCTAATAGATATCTGGAGGTTGCGGCACCCACTGGAGAAACAGTTCACTTTCTATTCGGAACCAAATCAGTCAATGTCCAGAATCGACCAAATTTGGATATCAAATGAATTAACGCCAAGAATCCTAGAGGTAGAAATACAACCGAGAGTTATCTCAGATCATAGCCCCATCAAATTAGAAATTAAAGGATTTGAAGAAAGAACCTATAGATGGAGACTAAATGATTACTTATTGGACGATCGAAAGGTAGTGCAAGATGCACAGAAGAAATTGAAAGAATATTTTGAAGACAACTGTAATAAAGGAACGAGGATGAACATAGTGTGGGACGCAAGCAAGGCAGTGATGAGAGGCTTCTTTATACAGCAGAATTCGATTAAAAAGAAAAATCGGGAGAAGGAAAAGAAAGAAATTTTAAAACAAATTATGGAAAATGAACAAAAATTAATCAAGAACCCAAACAGTGAAAAAATCAAGCAAAGCATCAAGGCTTTACAAACCCAGTTTGCAATGATGATTAACAAGGAGGTGGAATGGAACATTAAAAAACTGAGACAAAAAAACTTCGAATTCGCAAACAAATCAGGAAAATGGCTTGCCTGGCAGATCAAGAAAAGGAAGGAACAAAACACAATAAACAAAATTGAAGTGGGAGGAACAGAGATAACTAACCCCAAAGATATCAGGAAAGGATTCTTGGAATATTATAGACAACTATATAAAAAGAAAGATAAGAACAATATGAGGAAAATAGAAAGATATTTAAAAGAGAAAGAGGTGCAAAAGATCCCGACAGAAGCACAAGAAAGGCTGAACACCCCGATTGACACAGAGGAAATAAGAACGATGATAAAAAAACTGAAAAATGGAAAGGCCCCAGGACCAGACGGCTTTAGTGCAAGATATTACAAAGAATTGGGAATATCCCTGTTGATACCACTGAAAGAAGTAATGAACAACATATTGAAGGAAAGAGAAATCCCAGAGACATGGAAGGAGGCACTTATAACTTTTATCCCAAAAGAAGATGTGGACTTATCCCAAGTAAAGAATTATAGACCAATTTCATTACTCAACACGGATTACAAAATTTTTACGGGAATTATAGCAGAAAGATTAAAAAAGGTTCTACAAGAAATTATCCATGATGATCAAGCGGGTTTCCTTCCAAATAGACAGATGAGAGATAATGTGAGAAATGTAATAAATATCCTAGAATATCTATCTGCAAGGAATGAGAAACAAGCAATGTTGATGTTCGTGGATGCTGAAAAAGCATTTGATAATGTGGCATGGGATTTCATGTTGAAAAACATCGAGCAGAGAGAAATGGGAAATGACTTTTTTAACGGAATAAAAGCAATATACACGGAGCAAAAAGCGAAGCTGCTAGTGAACAACATGATAACAGAGGAGATAAAGATCTCTAAAGGTACTAGACAGGGATGCCCGTTGTCACCATTATTGTTTGTGCTGGTCCTGGAGGTACTATTGGACTCAATAAGGAAAAAGGAAAGTATAAAGGGGGTGACAATAGGCCGAAACCAATACAAAATTAAAGCCTTTGCTGACGACATAGTTTTGATGGCGGAAGACCCGTTGGAGACTGCAGCGGAGATATTGGAAGAAATTGAAAAATTTGGGGAGGTGGCAGGTTTTATAATAAACAGGAAAAAAACCAAAATTATAGCTAAAAATATGGAAAAAATAACAATGGAGGCATTGCAGCAACAAACAGGTATCGAAATTGTTAAAAAAGTTAAATACTTGGGAATATGGCTATCCCAAAAAAACATCGATCTGTTCCAAAACAATTATACCCCGGTGTGGAACGGAATTAAGAAGGACCTGGAAGTGTGGAATAGGCTAAAGTTATCGCTCTGGGGGAGAATCTCTATGATCAAGATGTCAGTGCTGCCAAAGATGCTGTTTTTATTCCAGATGTTACCAATACTAAAAGGAGTGGCGATTTTTAAGGAATGGCAAAGGACGATCTCCAGATACATATGGCAGGGCAAAAAGCCGAGAATCAAGTATAAATTACTGACAGATGCAAAGGAAAGGGGAGGCTTTGCCCTGCCGGATCTGAAGCTATACTACGAAGCATCGTGCCTTTGCTGGTTAAAAGAATGGATTAAACTTAAAAATACAAAACTCTTGGATTTGGAAGGATTTGACAACAGATTTGGATGGCACGCATACCTCTGGAAAGAAAAGAAGAAGGGATACAAAACTTTTGAAAATCACATCTTCCGGAAATCGCTATGGGAAGTTTGGGACAGATATAAAAATATACTGGAAGGGGGGGTGCCACATTGGCTATCACCACTAGAGGTTATGGGGGTCAAAAAAGTTAATATGAGAAGTGATTGGATTACCTATGGAGACTTAGTAGAGAAAGAAGGAGGAAAGTGGAGATTAAAACCATATGAACAAGTCAAAGAGCATGTTTTTGATTGGCTGCACTACCATCAAATAAATGAAATGTTCAAAAAGGATGTGAAAGAAAAGGGGTATAAAGAAAAAGATTCGAGATACCAAACAGAGATAGTGAACAGCGACTCCAAAACAATTTCCAAAATGTACAAAATCTTGCTGGAATGGCACACAATAGATGAGGAAGTGAAAGTAGTAATGATTCAGTGGGCTAAAGATTTAGGATACAATATAGACTTCGACGACTGGCAGAAAATATGGAATGAGAATTTGAAATTTACGGCATGTACCACACTAAAAGAAAATGTAATGAAGATGGTTTACAGGTGGTACATGACACCAGCAAAATTGGCAAAAATGTATAAAACCTGTAACAAATGCTGGAGGTGTAAGGAGAAGGAGGGTACGTTCATACATATGTGGTGGGACTGTAAAAAAGTAAGGAGGTTCTGGGAAGCTATATACAACGAACTAAAGAAAATACTAAAATACAGTTTTGCTAAAAAACCAGAAACCTTCCTTCTAGGCATAACAAGAACGGATATAAGTAGGAGAGATCTTAAACTGTTTCAATATGCTACTGTTGCAGCAAGGACACTGCTAGCACAAAGGTGGAAACAAGAAATGGTTCCGACTTTAGAGGAATGGAGGTCAAAACTAATAGATTACGCAGAGTTAGACAAATTAACGGGGAAAATTAGATACAAAAAGGACCAGAATTTTATTGAGGACTGGGGGAAATTTACAGAGTATTTGGAAAGTATATGTGAGGATAGTACAACGCTAGCGTGTTTTAAAGAGGCTTTGTGAAAGTAGAAGGAGTATTGTCAAAAGGCAAGCAAAGATAGAAACATAATACTTAATGGCAATATAAAATTAAGGAATGTGAAGAGAGGATTGGAAATACGAAAGATTGTCAGAAAGGTTGGGGGAGGTCCAAGTAAGGCCAAATATGTGATATATAAATGGATTTGTTTATCGCTTTTCATGGAAAACTTTAATAAAAATTTATATATATATAAAAAAAGATCTCGATTAATGGCACACACAGGGTTTTAGATTCAATTAAGTTCTAAGAGAAATGTGGCAGCATGTTCCTTTAAATAACAGCATGAAACTGTTAGCAGTCACCCCTGATAATACACCAGGAAGACCTCTACCTGAAAAGAGAAGCAGTGCATGTGTTTTCATCACATTATCTTCAAGCATACTGATGAAGACGCAATCCAGCTCACTGCTTTTTACTCTAAAAACAGACAAGAAGTACAACTGACCAGCAATGCAAACCAGGCTGGAACTATGTTGCCCAGACAAATATGTCTGTTGTGCAGTGTTCACTGGTATGTGCATTTCCCCATGTAGCATCAGGGCCTCTATCCGTAAAGTTCTCTGATAACATACCAGTGTGGCGTAGTGGTTAGAGTGTCTGACTAAGACCTGAGAGACCAGGGTTCAAATCCCCACTCAGCCATGATACTCACTAGGTGACCTTGAACCAGCCACTGCCTCTCAGCCTAACCTACCTCACAGGGGAACCAGTGAACCATGTATGCCACCTTGAGTTCATTGGAGAAAAAGTTGGGAAATAATTGCAATAAGTAAACAAACAAACAAACAAACAAAAAATAAATAAAGCAAGGAATTGAGTATCAAATAACTCTGCATTCTGATGAAAATGAGGGAAAGCCCAGCAGGTCGGTTGCCAGTGTTGTAGCATGGTTTGCCAGTGCCCGGGGCATGCATGCCATGTTGGAGCAGGGCACAGAGGGTGAACGGAGTCCATCTGACACCACTGGAGCCAAGTGTGGCACTTGCTTGCCAGCACAGTGGGGAGTCTGGCCAGCTGACAAAGTCCTTGGTGGGCAAATCCACTGCTCACCTGTGGAAAGGAGTGCAGAGCCATGCTGCGCTGCGCTCACCCCTTGCCCAGCTCCCTCCGTCCACACCCACACACCTTTTGCGAAGCGTGCCAAATGAGTGGCAGTGAGCACTGGCCAGGCAGCCATTCAGTGAGGGGGCTGCGGATATGACAGTGAGGCCAGGCCCAGAGACCACCAGAGGCCAGGCCCAGGGAAGGATGGGGAGCCGAAAACAGGGTTCCTAGAAACAGACACTTTTGGGGAGCATTTGGTTCACCCCCCTCATAATTGTAGGGATGATCACTGGGTCCGGAGGGAGGACACTCCCCACCCGCAGGCAGCCTCAGTCTGCCTGCACGCATGACCTTGGGGTGTGGGGCACACTCCCCCTCACAGACAAGCCACAGTTGTTTGAACATAATGCCCTCTGTCTAACCTTTTGTGATCTCAGTAGTCTGTGGTGTCCTGTCTGTAACCTTTGTCTCTGAGACCTTTTGTCTCCTTCGTCATACACTGTGCAAGGGGGAAATGATGCAGTGGAAACAGGTGCCCAAATAACTTTGTACCACCCCACAGCCCAGAATGTATCTACCTGGGTTTGCATATTTGTGTCAATAAAAGGAGGCTCCACAGAGCTGGCTGGCAGCTTGCATGCAGCTCACCTGTGCACAGCTCACCTGCATTATCAACTCCTGCCTCATGTTCACCTGGGGCCATAGCCCCCCATGCTACACCCCTGTCAGTTGCTACTGCTTACAGGGAGGGAGGAGCACACTGACATAGCCAATTGGGTACTTTTGCTAGTGTGGTTGCACCGCACCAACCTTCCCCCTGTCTCGGACCTCTCCCTCCTGCTGAGCAATAATGACCCACCTGCTGGAAAGCTGGCAGAGGCTAGATCTGTCTGGGATACTGCAATTGCATCCTGTTTAGACCAATTGGCATCCAAGGGCCCTTCCAACTCTTTCATTCTAAGCTTCTCAAATGCCAGCGTAAATGCCCCTTTAAAACAGTATTTGTGGTAGCATGAGGGCTGCTGCGTTTAACTGGCTGCCCATGTGCAAAGAGACCCACTGCACGGAACTTCACGCAGCTACCCTCGGCCCAATGACTGCCAGGCAAATTGGCCTGTAATTGGCCCTGCTGTAGCCTCCCAATACGTACTGTAGTTGTAAGAGAAAGAATAAAGAAAGAGCAGCATCTTGCATTTAGCTGCTCTTACCCACCCCTGCCGCTTCATGCTTTAATAGATGCCTAATGCCTTTTTTATGTTCAGCAAGACTTCATTAGTTTATAAATTAGCATCCTGAAGTGGATGTTTGCCACCAGTGGCTGACTTTCAATTGCCAGCAATACAGGCGTAGTGATCCTTTAAAAAATATTTCATTTATCTTTGTTTTTCGCTATTTGGGAGGGGGAGATTAAGTGCTTATGAAATAAACACACAATGATTCACTCTGCTGCTTAACGTTTAAATCCACCCAGGATCATTTCATTCTCTGGGGTTCTGTATTCTTCCACCCGTTTCCAACACAAAGACTCCCCCCTATACACACGCCTGCCTCTCTGCTGCTGGAGGGCAAATGCTGTGCCTCTTCATCCATGTCAGTAAGGCATAGTTAGGAAATCAATTGGACTTGAGAGACTGATCTGGTAATAATACTGTATACCTTGTGCACTGTGAAACTCAACAGGGAGCATCTAAAGTCAGAGGGATTACTGTGTGCCGCAGGTACATTGCAAGACGCTCGTCTGGAGGATCAGTGTCTTTGGCCACCTGAACTGGGAAATGAGGCCACAGGAGCACAGTGCCCCAGAGAAAGTTAGATCCATTTTTATTGCTGAGAATAATAAGTAAGGTGGTTCATCATCTGTGCCTCTGTACCTGATTCCTCAGCTTGCAGCCTGTAGTTCTGTAAATGCGGCATCTGGCCGTGGATTCAAACACTTTAGGATCTCAATAGTGAACAGAAAAGTTTCTTGACCCCAGAGTTTTGGAAACATGTAGTGAATCCCAAACCCATTCCTGTAATCAACTGATTCCCTAGAAACTCTTTTCCCCATCCTTAGACATTCTGGCCCCACTGGTTACTGTGAACAACCAGCATTCTCATCTGAAAACAGCTTCCATATACCCCTATTGTTTTGTTTCCCCCCCAATTTTTTATTATTAAAATAATTCAACATTAATACATACATATTACAAATATACAAACAAACATACATTTCATACAATCTTTAAAAATATTCATACATACCTACACTCAATCCCACAGATACTTTATTTTCCCACCATCATCCCTCACCCCTCACCCCACCCTTGTGTTAGACTTCCAATCTACTCAATTGCAATTTCTTTCCACTTCTATTACTTTCTTTCACACACTTTTAAACCAACTTTTCTACTTCTTTTTCTGTTACACATTGTTATCCATCTTCTTTAGTATTTCAGTATTTATAATGGAACTTGTTTTTTCTAATAGGAGTTCTGATTTTTCAATATGATTTTGCAAGTATCCTTTAAACACCTTCCAGTCCTTGTCTATCTTCTCTTTTGAGATCCTTCCAATTTTTCCCATTGTTTTGGATATATTGTAATACTCCAATAATTTGGCAAGCTACTCTGTTTTTGTCGGTATTATACCACTTTTCCAATTTTTCGCAATCAATAGCCTTGCAGATACAGTTGCGTATAAATATAATGTCTTGTCTTCTTCCTTTAGACTTCCTGATACTATTCTCAATAGAAAACCCTCTGGTGTTTTCCTAAATGAATATCTGAACTTTTTTTCCCATTTCATTATATATTGTTTCCCAAAATTGTTTGATGTTTAAACAATTCCACCATATATGCATCATAGTACCTTTTTCAGTGTTGCATCGCCAGCAGACATGCTGGCGATCCATATGCCCCTATTGTTAAGGGCTAGTTTTGAGCAGTGACCAGGAAACAAAGAGTCAGAAGAGGACGGGCCAAGCCAGAGAACTTGGAAGTAGGTTGTGTCACTCTGATTTGAATATACATGTTAATGCAACCCTTGGGGAACCCTCAGTAGCAAAGCATTCAATGCTTCGCCTGCATTGCAAAAGGTCAAATTCCCAAAGGAGAGCTGTGTTTCAATTTATCGATTGGATTGGGAAGTGGAAATTTGGTAGCTTCCCATTAAAATGTGAACTGGATGAACATCTCTGCTATATTATGCATAGAAAGGGCGGCATCATATTTCAAGCTGCCTTGAGGCTGCTGAATCTGTAGCTAAGGCAGGGCTGAATCTCATCCAATTCTCTGCTGCTTTCAAATAATGAAGATGCAAGATGTTAACATGATATAAATCAAAACAGTTGTCATAAATATGAGAGGGCATATCGGGGGACGGGGGTTGGGTGAGAGATCTTCGAGGCTTATTTGTGTAACTTGAAATGCATCTGTCAAAGCTTTCCTCTGGGACAACTCATGATGAATCAAAGCCTGGAGTGAGTGCAGAAGTTCACACAGCAGAAATGGATTTCCACAAGACAGAGAGGGAGGAAGAAAGAGCAAGGGGAAGATGGTTCTTTGGTATGGGGTTTAGGAATGTGTGGTGGCCCTGAACAACCTTCCGAGAGAAATGGGTGGTGGACTCCCATAGTATGATCTTTTTTTTAAAAAAAATATTTTTATTGGTTTTTACACATAATAAGAACAAACAAAACAAACATAAACATTAAAAACAAACAACAAAAATTGACTTCCCCATGCCTTCCCTTCTCCACATCCTTGTTTTACCATTTTTTCGAGCAACTCATCGATCAGTCTTTAGTCAGGTCCCTTTTGAGTTTTCTTAAAGTTTAAGATTTACAGCTGTAATTCTTTGTTTCCTACCCCTTAACATCTTATCAGTCCACAATTTTACAGTAGTTTTTTAGATATGTTTTAAATTTCCCCCAGTCCTCTTCCACTGTCTCTTTCCTCTGGTCACGGATTCTGCCGGTCATCTCTGCCAGTCCCATATATTCCATCACCTTCGATTGCCATTCTTCCAGAGTAGGTAATTCTTGCATCTTCCAATACTTTGCCAACAGGATTCTTGCTGCTGTGGTTGCATACATAAAAAATGTCTTATCCTTCTTTGATACCAATTGGCCGACCATGCCCAAGAGAAAAGCCTCCGGTTTCTTTACAAATGTCCACTTAAGGACTTTCTTAATTTCATTGTAGATCATTTCCCAGTAGGCTTTAATCTTTGGGCAAGTCCACCAAAGATGATAAAAAGTACCTTCAGCCTCATTACATTTCCAACATTTGTTATTGGGCAGATGGTAGATCTTTGCAAGTTTGACTGGGGTCATGTACCACCTATAGATCATTTTCATTATATTCTCTTTCAGGGCATTACATGCCGTAAATTTAACACCGGTGGTCCATAACTGTTCCCAGTCGTCAAACATAATGTCATGACCAATATCCTGTGCCCATTTAATCATAGCTGATTTCACTGTTTCATCCTGTGTATTCCATTTCAGCAGCAAATTATACATTTTAGATAGATTTTTAGTATTGGATTCTAACAATTCTGTTTCTAACTTTGACCTCTCCTTCTGAAAACCAAGTTTCCTGTCCTGCTTAAACATCTCATTTATCTGACGGTAGTGTAACCAATCTCGAACTTTCGCTTCCATTGGTGACAACCACCTAGGGGTTTTACTTTCCAATAAATCCTTATATCTATTCCAAACATTGTACAATGCTTTCCTGACAATATGGTTTTTAAAACTTTTATAAACCTTTACCTTGTCATACCACAGATATGCATGCCAACCAAAACTATTGTCATATCCTTCCAGATCAAGAATGTCTGTGTCTTCAAGAAGTAGCCATTGCTTCAACCAGCAAAAGGCTGCTGATTCATAATAAAGTCTTAAGTCTGGCAGGGCGAAGCCCGACTCCCATAGTATGATCAGCCACTCATCAGAGATTGGATTTCCGGATATCTGTCAAGGTGCAGCATATGTTTGCCAGAGACCAGGCTGAGGAGTGCTGCTCTGATGAGGAATGGTGGGAGCGTCCTCCTTCCCCTGCTCCTGACCAGGATCCTGAAGCTGCCCAGGAGCAGTGGAGTAGTATAGATTTGGAACAGTGGTTTGCAGACGGGCATAGTTCTGAAGACAAAAGTTGGGATGAACTGGGGGGGGGGGACAGCAAAGTGAAGAAGTACTGGGGAGAAAGAGAGCTAACAGACTCTCTCTCGCTGGAAAGTGTCTAGCCTGTCAGTCCAAGGTCACGTAGAGCAGATAAGGTGGCTACACAAAAAACACAGTGGTTTTGAGATCTGGTTGCAAGGGGCAGAAGTGACTGGGTGGAAACCTTAATTGGGAACACCGTCGTTCCAAGAATGGCTGCTTTGTTCTTTTGCTGTAATCATTAAAGACTCTTTAGATGGTAAGCAACTCTTTTCACTTTGTCCTGCTCATCTACAGCCCGGGGGGGGGGGGAGGGAGCTGAGTACTGAAAGCCTGACATTGGGTGACATTAAAAAACCATTTTTAAAATGGCTTGAGGAAAGGTTCAAGGAACTGAGTGAATTTAGCCAAGAGAAGAGACAATTAAGAGGTGATAGGATAGGATAGTCAGCTTCAAATGGCTGAGGGACTGTCCCATATGACTTACCCATGTATTGAAAGAACACCGAAAGCAAGCCATGAAGCCGCATGGAATAGCCCCACCATAAACCAGACCCCTGCCTCTGCCACAGCTGCTCACGAGGGGGGGGGATTCTTCCACACTAAGTCTGGAGAAATCTGACAGCTTTAATTCTCTCAGTTTCTTGTTTTTCCAATCTTAAAATCAGTTCTCCACCTAGTCTCCTTCCAATCACTCCAGGTTGCACCATGAAAAACTGACAAGCATTAGAATTCTTAACTGACTGGTAACCTAACTGTATCACTGAGAGCTGGGGGGGGGGAGAGAATATGGCCCCTCTTGTTATTATGCTTTATATAGTTTCAATGTTTAGCTTCGTAAAAATATATAAAATCTAATTTTGAAAAAATCAGTTCTCCACATTTCTGCAGCAATTTGTGATTTTTAAAATAAAAAAAAAAATGAAAATACTTCAGCCTTTTAGTCTGAATTTCTCTTAATAAGCACATTTTATATGTACACATTTATTTGTACACGTTTTATAGTGTACAGATTTTTCCAAGCAGTTCTCTGTAATATGATGTAGATTTGTAAGTTTCCCCCCACTAAATATGTTCACTGTTTTCATCTACTTCAGTCTTATTGCTATTTTTTAAATAGCATATCGAATTGAATGTTGAATGCATATTGATTGATTTTATTTTATTTTACATTGCAAGCCATCTTGGTATATTTTATGAAAATGAGAATCATAAATATTCAAATAAATAAATGATCTATGCATTTTATGCACATCCCACCCCCAACTCCCCTTACATTCATTTTTTGCCAGGAGGCACATCTAAGGCCTTCACTATCTGTTTCTAGGCACTATGTAAAGGCATTTTTATTCACCCAGGGCCTTTGGAGAGTAATTCTCTGCATATTTTTAGTGGGAATTGAGGCAGAGTTGAATTTGCTCTTCTATGCATACCACTGTATTTTAGGTTGCCTTTATTCTTGCCTTTATATCTGTTTTTCTTTCTCTAAGTCTTTTTGTGTTCATTTTTTTTGGGGGGAGCAACTATTAATATAAATAATGTTAATAATGTTTGTTTGGAGAACTGTGCTGCAAAATTTGGGGAAGTGAAATTTTCTTTAAGAGAGCTGTGTTTCAATTCACATATGGGTCAGAGAAATGTGATTTAGGTAGTTTCTTAAGTAAAACACAAGCAAAATTGAATTTCTCCTCCCACCCTGTTCCTCATGATGAGCAGGCTGGGGAAGTGTGTTACACACATAGCTATGTTTGCACATGTGGAGGGACTCTGGCCAGTTGTTCTAGCCTGAGCAGGTAAGGATGAAAGTTCTCTACCAAAGCTGCTGTCATTGACCAAACTTTTGAAGGTGACTGAGAGAGTCTTAGAAGGGTCGACTTTTGATGGTGTTTCCAAATTTGCTTCAGGAGATGCCTCACAGGGTTGTGTTTGTGTCGCTTTGTACACTCCATACCCTTAGGGGGTGTTCCAGGCAGAGAGGAGGAGATGAAGTGACTTCTGCTTCGTAAAACACAGCAGCCCTCCCTCCCGGCCAAATCTTATTGCTGTTCTGAAAAGAAAAAGGAATAAATGTTTTCTTCTGGGTTTTGTTCTTTAAGCACCAGCATGCAAATCTAGCACAACTGTGACCATCTGCCAGACATGAGGAGTCTCACACTGTACTTATTGGGGGAACAGCTCATGTTCTCCATACTTCCTCTTCAGTTATTCTGGTTGCTGAGCAGCAAAGGGGGTAGCAATGGACCTCCTCTTCCTCTCTTGATAGTGTTGTGTGGGATATACCTGTTAATGATAAATTAACATGTGCTATTAAGGTAAGATGGGGACTATGCAGGAGAAATGATTTTGGAGAGATATTTGTAGAATTTGTACTGTTAAAACGGAAAGGGGTGAAACCATCGCAAGAGGTGTTGAAATTTTGGGAGGTTACAATGGAATGGTCTCGGGGTTGGGTGCATATTTTTATTCTTATTTATTTATGATTATTACATTGTCAAAATAAAAAAAGAAAATTATAAAAATAGAAAAGATAATGATGGGGGAAATAGACAGAGCTATGTGCGATCAGCATGGTAGCACTGAGCTCCATGATGAATTTTAGTAAGTTGGGGGGGGGGGGTTATCCAAACATTCTCATTTAATTGAACTTAACTCTCACAAGACCGTTTTACTGGTTCAACTAGTAAAACACTACCTGGCTGGCAGCCTGTCTGTCTATTCTGGAGCAAGCTATCAATACAAATACCCCCCCCCAATAGTGCCTATGCTAGTAATGTTACTTAATATCATAGTATCTTGTGCATATAACACATTAAGTTATGATAAAACGATGGAATAACTCTTACGGCCGAACTCTTAAAATGACCGGCTTTAACAACAATTTGCCTTAGGAGTTGCCATTTCATTGTTGTTTTTCAAAGTTCTGTCCCGTCAAATGAGTTTTGAAGTGTTTCTTCATTGTGGTTTGCAGGCAAACAATGATTGTTCAGCGCTGCTGTTAAGATTATTTACTGACACTCCAAAGGAATCTTCAAAACCAAGTTTAAAAAGAAAGTTTAAAAAGAGAAAACTAAAGGAGAAAGTAGAATAACTGTCAGTGATACAAACTCAAATTAATCAAAAGCTGCACAGAATGGTTTCCTGCTCAGTTTTTAAGTGGAAAGTCCTGCTTCCGGTTGGATGGGGAGAGGGAGTTTTTTTGTTTTCGGTTTTTTTAAGCCTATAAGAGAATGCTCACTTTTTCTGCTCCTCTTTACTGCTTTTGTTTCTATGTCCTTTTTCTTGGTTAGGATTTCCTTTTCCTTCCTAAATTGATCCCAACCAGTCAAGGATCGCATAGTGAATGGGATGTTAGGACTGTTAAATATGTGCATAAGCCTAAGATAAAGCACAAATCCAAGCCAAGGCAGCTCACATCAGAGCCCACGTTCCGAATTGAAAGCGACTTGGCTTGTTCTGGCTGTCTTAATTCTTGGAGATTAAGTTTCACTTTCATGAAATCATCTCTTCAATCTTTATAATTAAGCCTCATTTAAATATTATGGTCACCTTCATGAACTAATTAAAATGAATTATGGCTGGGTAGGCATTTTAATCCTCAACCTTTATTTGGGAACTTTCAAAATAACCTTTTTTGAGGGGTGGGAGTGAGTGGAATGTCCTTTCGAGAGACATAAAATCTACAGTGGAACTCTTAGCTTTTCTTCACAAAGGAGTCCCATTTCTGTCATTAAAGTTTCCATGTAATAATTGACTATAAAACTGCAGCTTATGTATTTATCTCCACCCTCTGCCAAAATTACTGTCTTGTTGTGCTATGATTCTTTTGGAAAGTTTTACTTTTACTTTACTTTTCTTAACACACATGAGAAGAGCCCTGCTGGATTAGGCTGCAGTTACATCAAGTCTAATACCCTGTTTTCAAAGTTGTTTATAGGAAGATGGCAAACAGGACCTGAGTGCAATAGTGTTGTCACCCCTCATGTCACTCCTTTAGGGAATCAGCTTCCTCACCCGCCCCACCCCCCTTTGGCAGTAGATAAGCAAAACAAAGAGAAAGGAGTCTTCTTACCAGTTACAGTCATACCTTGGGTTACAGACACTCTAGGTTGCATTTTGGGGGGGGTTACGGATCGCCGAGACCCGTAAGTACTGGAATGGGTTACTTCCGGGTTTTGGCAGTCGTGTGTGCACAGAAGAGCTAAACCATGCTTTGCGCATGCACAGAAGTGCCGAATCACAACCTGCATGTGCGCAGACGTGCCGCTGCAGGTTGCGAATGCTGCGGGTTGCGAACGTGCATCCCGCACAGATCACGTTCGCAACCCAAGCATCCACTTTAATGATCACAGCGAGACAAAAAAAAATCCATTCTTAGGAATGAAGGTGCTCCCAGTTAAGAGCTCCATCCACTTCCTCCCTAGTCAACCATGTCACTACCGCGTCTTGTGACCTGATCACGCAACCACTGTGCTTTCTGTGCCTTATCTTCTCTTGTTGACCTTGGGCTGAGCAGATGAACGCTTTGCAGCAACAGTGAGTCCATTAACTTTCTCTCTCCCAGTGTTTCTCCCCCTAGCTGTTCCCCCTCCAGTACTTCCCAGCTTTTGCCTTCTGAATTATGTCCCTCTGTAAACCACTGTTCCAAATCTATACTGTCCTCCTGTTCCTGGGAAGATTCAGGTTCCTGATCAGGAGCAGGGGGAGGCTCCCACCATTCCTCCTCAGTGTAGCCCTCCTCAGTACTGTCCCTGACACCTCATTATAGCCATCAACTGGTATTCAGAGGCATGCTGCCTTTGACAGTGGAGGTAGAACATAACCATAATAGTTAGCTATCAGTAATGAAACCACAGGGATGTTGCAGTTATTAATATTGTTTAGCTTGAAGCAACAGGATGCATAAAAATGGACTCCTTTTGGAATCCTCCCCCAGACCCATAACAATAACAATAACAATAATTTATTATTTATACCTCACCCATCTGGCTGGGTTTCCCCAGCCACTCTGGGCGGCTTCCATCAAAAGATTAAAAATACATTAAAACATCAGTCATTAAAAACTTCCCTAAACATAAGTATTTGATTCAAAGATTTACTAACCAGAACTTCTTCAAAACAGGTACAAGCAATCGATGATGCACCCAGATAATTTCAAAAGGCCCAACATCTTAGAAATATTTTTCCAAACAAACCTAGAATCAAAGGTCTCTCTTTCTTTGCAGCCTCCATCAGCCTGCATTCCAGCCTAAAGCTATGCACCTCCTTGAGAGCCATTATCACATTCTTTATTGTCTCTGTGGCATCCAGATAATGACAAATCGGCAACTCCCTTCAAGATTGAGATTAACAATGGAATACCCCATGTGCACTAAGGTTAAACACTCACATGAGACTAGTAGAGAACTACAGTTAATTATCAACTCTGCTAGACCACAGAGAGAGCCATTTCTTGCTAATGTCTAGAAGGCTGTTTGGTCAGAATCAAGTATACACTTCCAGAGTTAATGTTAAATACATTGTTTCTGGTAAACGAGTCACCATAGCTACTAGGGGGCCGTGAAAATTTGTGTCCTGGCCGTGAAAATTTGTGTCAGATAGTAAATGGATAGATTTGTCTATCCATTTACTATCTGAAACCAAAGGGATGCATTGTTTGCCAGATTATAATTTTTTTTAGCTCTCCTACCCCACTATTAGGGAGGGCAAAGATGGTAAGTCTCTTCTCCAGTTTCCTGGAAGTACCAGGTGCTGCTGCTGCAGGTCTTATTGCAGGATAGGGGGGAATTTGATTAAGTTTACATTTAAAAGTAAAGCTGCTTAATTTGCACTTTCTGAAACAATATAAAAACCAAAATACAACAATTTTTCAAAATTCACATTTCTCAAAATTTAATTATTAAAGTTATTATTGCAGAAATGTGGAGAACTCAATTTAAGACTGGGAGAATGAGAAAACTGAATTTGACAGATCTATCCCTATTTGCAATGTTACTGCTTATATAAAGTTGTCTTGCTGTTCTGCGCACTTACATTTCTTATTATTGTTATTGTTCATTGAACTTAAGATTCAGGGCAGGAAAGTTTATCAGTGATGCTACATCAAAGCACACTAAAGGCGAAATGTCAAGTATAATACACAAAGATATATATACTAGGCTAAAATATGCAGATATTGGTGGGGGAAACATACAAAATGCATTATATTAGGGTCAATTGCTTTGCAAAAATATGTATATTAGACAAAATTGCATACATCAGGAGAACTTCACTGATGAATTTGCATGACTACTTTTAAAATTAATGAGGAAATGTATGTACTTAAGACCAGAAAAACTTAAGACCAGAAAAAAGAGAAACAGAAATGGGCAGAAAAAAGAGAAACAGAAATGGGCAGATTCACACATCCCTAAGCAGCACTGCCTTTGAGAATGCACAGAGTGTATTCTGTTGACTGCTAAGCATTCTGCACATGTTCTGTTTTCTTCCATCCACAGCTAAGCCAGCAACTCAGAGGCTGTATGAGCCAACAGACAGACGTCCCTTATTTGGAGACTTGCACATCTTACAAAAGGAGAGTTGTTGTGGCTGTGACTCTTAATGGCAGAAATAGGTGAAAAACATTATGCAATTTTGCTGGAAACCAATATCTGTACGTGATTTACCTGCTATTGAATCAAACAGAGGTGGCAAGGTTTGCCCAGGCGTCTCAGATAACAACTGAGAGATTCACAAATCCCATTGTCAGTTTGACTGCTATAATAAGGGAGGGGGGGAGAGAATAACAGAGGGTAGCTTTGCCCCTCGAGACCCAGTTAGAGGTCTCTGTGGAGGCACAAATGCAATTCCCCATGTTTGGAGAGGCAAACCCTCCATGGTGGCTGGAGGGGAAATCCATCTATGTTGTCAATGCTGCTAATGTTCTCCTCCGGGAAAAATCTGGGGGCTCTTGGGGAGTTGGGGGAGAGGTGCTTGCAGCCGCTCTTAGGCTGTCACCCTAGCCTTGTTTCATTTTCTGGCTTTCTTAACTTGAAATTCGCCTCTAAATTACATTAAGAACAGCATGAACCATTGCTTCCCTCATTTTGCCTCCCAGCTAAAAGCTTTCTTCTCTCTGTACTGAGCCTGTTAAATGCGATAGAGTGAAAGCTTCATAAATCATAAACAAGACGAGGGCCGAAAAGAAAAGCCACCGTGAGTGGGGAAAGAGAGGGGCCCAGCAATCAGACTGAGGGTCAGCATTCAGTGCAGGGTGCTTATTTTTAAACCAAATGAGCAGGAGGCAAAGGGGACAACTTGGTTTTCTGCTTAAGCAGGGCAAGGGAGGAGGGGATCACTGAATTAACAAGGCTGAGAGAAAATCGCTCTAAAGAAGCAAGGGTGGATGTGCTGTGCTACCCTTGCCACTCTGGGAAAGGACTGCTGCTCAGTGGTAGAGAATCTGTTTTGCATGCACAAAGTCCCACTCCCAGGTTGAATTCCCAGCATCTCCAGATAGAAGCGGGGGAAATCCCTGCCTGAAACCCTGTAGAGCCATGGCCAGTCAGTGTAGACCAGTGTTTCTCAAACTTGGGTCTCCAGCTGTTGTTGGACTACAACTCCCATCATCCCTAGCTGGCAGGTCCAGTGGCCAGAGATGATGGGAGTTCAACAACAGCTGGAGACCCAAGAAATACTGGTGTAAACAATACTGAGCTAGATAGGTCTGATTCAGTACAAGGCAGGTGGGAAAGGGGGAATGTCCACATACTCCCCCTTACATATCATTACAATCTTGGCGGTTTTCAGGTTAGCTGAAGTCCTCCTTTTTGAATGTTTGGTACCGTAATTTGCTTTAGGAAGGCATCATCCAAGTCTTCAGTCTGGTTTGGAGGTCTCTAGCATAAACCCACAATGAAGTCACTGTTGTCTCCCTCTCCTACAATTTCCCCCCAGATACTTTCAATCTGCCTTCCATGCACCAAGCCATGGATCCTTTCACAAGTATACAAATTCTTTTCATATAATGCAACTCCTTCTCTATTCCTTTTGAATAGGTTATACCCCTCTGTTTCTATATTCCAGTTATGAGTCTCATCCCTCCAGGTTTTGATAATGCCTGTTAGGTCTTATTTGCCATCCTATATTTGTCTTGTTTGTCTTGTTTGTCTTGTTTATTTCCCATACTCAGTGTATTAGTATAGAGACAACCAAAGCCATGAATAATTCCCTCCACCTGCTTCCTTCTTCTAGTTTTCTGCCCTTTAGCATGTTTCTGTAGCACCACCTCCATTTCCTGTACATCAATGAAGCTATTATCCCTATAACCAGGTGTTCCCCTATCATAGATAATATTGTCCTCCTCCGTCATTTAATTAAAAACTCTCCTGATAAGTTTATGAGACTCTTAGCAAACACATTCTTGCCAACTGCTGTGAGGTGCAACCCATCTCTCGCCAGAAGTCCTTCCTCAATGAAGCAGAGACCACGTTCCAATAGCCAAACCTTTTCTGACAACATCACCTGCTCAGCCAATGGTTTACTTCCAGTGTTTTCCTCTCTCTCTTTAGGCCACAACCTTCAATAGAAGATGTGATGGAAAAAAACACCTGTGCCCCAAGCCTTTCAACTTACAACCCAGAGTCTCATAGTCCTTTGATATAGGCTGTGTTTGGCAGTATTGTTTGTACCCACATGAATCAGAAGGAAGGGGCTGTGGTCAGTGGGCTTTATAAGACTTGGCAACTTCTTTCTCACATCCTGAATCTTTGCACCTGGAAAACAGCACAGGGCATCCTGTTACCTCTGCACACTGGTGCCTCTGTCTCCTTCAGTAGGGAGTCACCTACCCCCCCATCTCTTCCTCCTCCTCTGAGGAGTGGCAGGAGCTGTTCTGTACGTGGTATCTTCCACAGCCACCTCAGTGTGTTCTGAAGTCTGCAGCTGCTGTCCTTGCCGTCCTTGTCCTTGCTGTCCATAGAACCGGTGTCCAAGATGAGGGCATGGAATCATTTTTCCATCTCCAATGACGCTGCATGGCTCCTGACAGTTCTGCTTCTGTGTGTCCTGTTCCTCCAGGGGTTAATCTCCTGCAATGAGCAGTCTTCCTCCTCCCTAGCATCCCTCCCTGCCCCATGCCGCTGTTCCAGGCAGGCCTCAAGTTGCTGTACTTTCTCTTCCGGCAAGGCAACCACCTTGTACTTTCTGCAGGTGTAGTTTTGCACATTATCAGGCAGGAAGACAAACATGGAACAGGGGTTGCGGGTCACTGCAGCAGCTCCCTCACCATCCATGTCTCTTGGCCCTATGTACACTCCGAGACAGCACTCCTGGCTTCCCCATCCAAATGCCCTCACAAACGCTCCTGTTTACAAGTCTTGGTCAACTTGCTTCCTCTCAACCATAACCCCTCCCTCTCAGATCATATGCCCTAATAGAACACAGGGTCACACCCAGAAAGAGAGAGACACAAACTCACAATTAAACCTCCAAACAGCTCAGACAAGCAACCTGCCTTAATCCAAGAGCCACAAGCTCACTCTATTGCATCAGCCCCTTGCAGACTCCCCTGTTTATAAGTCCTGGTCATGCGCTCCTCATCAGAAGCTCCCAGAGATGCCAACCAGCTAAGCAGAATGGCTTCTGGCTGCTGACTCCTCCCCCAACTCACTCCCTTGTTCAGCCTTGCTTCCTCTGAGCTTCAGAGCATTCCCAAAGTCTCTTACCTCTCTGCCCAGAAGGCTTTTTAGGTGAGTTTACCCATGTCATCTGCATTCTTTTGATTCTAGAGGACCCAGCTGTCAAAACTGGATAAGAAACATAAACTTCATTAAAAACTGGAGTGTGCATTCGAATGAGCGTTCCTTGGGATTTGATTTTTTTAAAAAAGCAGCTTAATTCACATGCAGCTTTAATCTCTATTTCTGCAAATATTTCAGCCGCTTCCTAACGAAGAATGAGCTGAATGCCTCCTATGCCCTCAGATGAACAAGGTCATACATTTGGAGTATCCCCTCCTTTATTATTTCAAAACCCATCCAATTTCATTTAATATTAACAGAAGCATCTGCTTCCATCCTCAGTCTTCGTGAAGAAATCCCTCCAGTTCTGCTGATTATTTGCCCCGGCTCCAATCTCCGAAGGCATTTGCCTTGTCTCTTCCGCTCTGCCACAAAGGCAGCCAAAGGTGCTGGAAGGAAACAGGAGCAGATGAAAAAAGGAATGGTCTGCATTCATTGATTGACTCTGGGTTTGCCAACAGTGAAGAGTTACCCAACTGTGAATAATGACCACAGCAGAGGAGACAAGATAAGCACAATAAATAAGATTGAAGCAGACACACAGCATATAAAAACGTCATCTGCACAATGCTGCCTGCTAAATTCATTCATTAAACACTGATGAAAATGCTGTTTAAATAGGGAGAAAACCAATGCAGAGTTTAATAACCTGCACACACAAAGACAGCCCACCCCTTCTCCCACAGGCCTCTGTGGGCTTTCACACAAACACCCACGATGATCATGCCATGTGAATTTTGGCCAAGGGTTAATCACTGACAGGTATATTATGCCCTTCAACATTTAACAGGCAAAAATAGGCAAACACAGCAGCGAGGGTAGGAATGGAGCGGTGTGCGGAGGCAGTGCATGTGTGGAAGGATGGGACAGGTGAACCTGACAACAGGCTCGATTATCTGGAGCTGTTTGAGTCAGGTTCAGAACAGGAAGGTGAGGCCTCATATTGGACCAAGACAGAGAAGATGCAGATTTCCAGCCATGCTTCTGTTACATGCTTAAAATTGTGTTAGGCTCCCTGCTTCATAAAAAGCTACTGTTAGTATACTGTCTAAAGCAGGGATGGGGAACTTCAAGTGCAGAGGCCAAATGTGACACACACACTCCACCCAGCCTTTATACCTTTCCTAGTAAACAGCATCTTAAAAAGTAGAGACATCACCTTGCCAACAAAGGTCCATACAGTAAAAGGTATGGTTTTCTCAGTAGTGATGTATGGAAGTGAAAGCTAGACTATAAAGAAGGCTGATCGCCGAAGAATTGATGCATTTGAATTATGATGCTGGAGGAGACTCTTGAGAGTCCCATGGACTGCAAGAAGATCAAACCTATCCATTCTGAAGGAAATCAGCCCTGAGTGCTCACTGGAAGGACAGATCATGAAGCTGAGGCTCTAATACTTTGGCCACCTCATGAGATGAGAAGACTCCCTGGAAAAGACCCTGATGTTGGGAAAGATGGAGGGCACAAGGAGAAGGTGACGTCAGAGGACGAGATGGTTGGACAGTGTTCTCGAAGCTACCAGCATGAGTTTGACTAAACTGTGGGAGGCAGTGGAAGACAGGAGTGCCTGGCGTGCCCTGGTCTATGGGGTCACAAAGAGTTGGACACGACTAAAGGACTAAACAACAACAACAACATTGTACTCTTCCCAGGCCACACTCCTTCTTGAGCCACATTCATCAGCAGCCCTGATCTGCACCCTCCTTGAGTGTTTTTTGCCTGGCTGGAAGGTCTCCTTGATCTCTGATCATGCCACTTGCTTGCAGAAGGATTGCAGCCTTTAAAACATATTCATGCAGTGGCATAGTGTGGGGGTGCAGGGGGGCCAGCTGCACCGGGCGCAACATCTGGGGGGCGCGCGCTCGTACTCGCAGCTCTTTGCCCCTACCTGGCTCACTCACTCTAGGGGGCACAAATTACTTGCCTTGCCCCGGGCGCTGACAACCCAAGCTACGCCACTGTATTCATGTCCAGATATTACTTCTTGCAAGTGAATGATTGGCACTGTTACTGATTCTGCACATTATCCAAACTCTGGAACTCTTTACGATCTTATTACCCCTTTCTCATCATCTCACAATATGGCTACCATCCTTCAGTTAACAGTAATTTTACCAGGATATTGCATCTTGATCACTGTCTGCTGTCTGTGGCTCCAATCCATCGCACAGTTTTCAGTTCTGAAACCCACGTAAATCAATAGGGTTTACAGGCATATACTTTCGTGCTGAATTCTGACTTATGTATATTCAGTCTCTTTTTACAAGCTTCTGGCTATTATTGATCTTTAATATTTACTTTTTGAGGATGTTAGTGACAACATATCCCCAAAGCAAGGGTTCAGCGTCAATACCCTTTGCTGCTGAACTTAAATAATAACCCTGTTTGGCCAAAGTAATGGATATTAATGCCTATTATTATCTGAATAGGGTGGCCTTTTGAGATCTTAATTATATGATAGCTAAAAACAAACAAATGGGGAAATGCTGATGTATAAATGCATGGTGAAATTATATGGAAAATATTCACCAGTTCCCCCTTTGTAAAGAAAACATAAAGAATGATACAGCGCTCATTTTCATGGTGTGCTGCTTCAAGGCAATGGACTCATCAGCACAATAAGAAGATCATGTCTACTCTGGCAATGCTATTACAGAACTTAATCATGTCAGCCAGGACATCAATAGTCCATTCATCTGCTCATCTTCCGATGTAATATATTCCATCAAATGCCAGCAATGCCCTTTTGTATTCTTCATAGGACAAAGAGGCCAAGATAATAAATGGACACAATTCTGACACCAGAAATTGCAATATTCGAAAAACTTGGGGGGGGGGGTATTGCAACCTCCCAGGACATTTTATTTAATTATCTTGAAATGCCCATCCTTGAACAAAGAAACTTCAAAGGCAGACTGCATCTTGAAACTGTTGTATTACAATTAATCAAGAGGTCAAGTTAAGAAGATAAGATCAGCCTGCTGGATCAAGCCAATGGACCACCTAGTCCGGCGTCCTGTTCTCATAGTGGCCAACCAGATGCCTATGGGAAATCGTCAAGCAAGACCCAAGCACAAGAGCACTCTCACTTCCAGTAGCTGGTATTCAGATGCATTGCTACCACTGACAGTGGAGGTAGACCGTAGCCATTATGGGTGGCAGCCACTGATGTTGGTATATCATCTGTGGCTCAAATGGGAATAAAGGCTGTGTGTGGCTTTCACAAACAACTGTTTTATGAATGAATACAAAACAATAATTCAATCAAAATTGGGATATGTTCAAGAGATATTTACAAAAATGTAACAGTGATATAACACCTAAGGCAGCATTTGAATGACCCTCATGTGAAATAAATATTAAGAAATAAGGAAAAATGGTACGACATGTTATAAGAAAGTATTAGAAAATATATTAAGAGGAAGGTAATAATTATAAGTACATTCAATATTACAAACATTAATTACATTGGGAAATGACGGGAAGTCTACTTTATTTTATTTTACTTTATTTTGCTCTGTCTTATTTCGTTTTATCTTAGTTTAGTTAGAAAATATGTGGAAAGAGTAATTTAATATTTAACTGTAAATTTATGTAAGGTTATTTTTTTTCTTTGTATGTGTGGATTTAAGATATTGTATGATATCTATGAACTTCAATAAAGGCTTAAAAAACAAGAACAAAAACCAACTGTTTTATGAATGGCCTCAGTAAATGATAACCATCTGAACTTCGGCTTTTCATTCCATTCTGACCTCAATTCATGCATAAATAGCTGTAACTCAGAGGATAACATTTAATGCACCCGAGAATTAAGCCCATGAAAGTTTATGCCATAATAAATTTGGCATGAGCATAATAAAAATAAGTACATTTTTTAAGGTGACACAAGCAACACTTTTGCTTGCTTTTACCTTTTATCATAAGAAGGGGATACCACATGGCCGATGACGTCTCTTGTGCACTCAGCTGTATAAGGGGGTATTGACGGAGTCTCTTTTCCCATCAATCCATTCTTCACCCCACTTAACAGATGCACTGGATTCAGATCTGCCTTTTTAAAAACTGTTCCCCTGCTCCAACTCTGCTCCATCAGTTGTCAGGTGGGCACAGCAATACATAACCCACGAAGGTTGATTAACTGAAAGCAAATCTTAAAAGAACTCCCAGGAAGGTGGGAAACAAACAAATGGGAAGTTGTTGTTGTTGTTTAGTCCTTTAGTTGTGTCCGACTCCTCATGACCCCATGGACCAGAGCACGCCAGGCACTCCTGTCTTCCACTGCCTCCCGCAGTTTGGTCAGACTCATGCTGGTAGCTTCGAGAACACTGTCCAACCATCTCGTCCTCTGACGTCCCCTTCTCCTTGTGCCCTCCATCTTTCCCAACATCAGGGTCTTTTCCAGGGAGTCTTCTCTTCTCATGAGGTGGCCAAAGTATTGGAGCCTCAGCTTCACGATCTGTCCTTCCAGTGAGCACTCAGGGCTGATTTCCTTCAGAATGGATGCGTTTGATCTTCTTGCAGTCCATGGGACTCTCAAGAGTCTCCTCCAGCACCATAATTCAAAAGCATCAATTCTTTGGCAATCAGCCTTCTTTATGGTCCAGCTCTCACTTCCATACATCACTACTGGGAAAACCATGGCTTTCACTATACGGACCTTTGTTGGCAAGGTGATGTCTCTTGGCAAGGTGAATGGGAAGTACTCCCCACAAACAGTTTTTGTGACTTTTCCTTCATTTTTTTAAATCTGTGTTTTACAATTTCTTTGGGATTTTTGTAGAAGCAGGGACTCTTTATACATTTTGTAACTCCAGGAAATCAAACAGAAAGACAAAGAAATACTCACCTTAACAAACATGTGGTGAGAACTTTACAGTGAGACCATGATGGGTTTTGATGTTTCCCTTCCAGGTCACCCAGTGACTCTTATTTAACCATCTATTCTCCAGGTTGAACATGCCATACATATTTTAACCATTCCTGAGAGTTTCCTTCCAGACCCCTCCCCGGAAGAAGGAGGGCCTGCCTGAGACTGAAAATGCAGGTGTTGGTAGGGGAGTTTTGACTTGAAGGGAAGGGGAATGGCACAGGCAGAGCAGAACTTTTTCTGCTGGGACTGACTATCACTTTCATGGGACGGAGATGTGGAGCGCTGGAGCCAAAATCCTGGAGGAGGAGGTAAAGGTATGTAGCCACAGGAGTTGACAGGAGCTGCAAGAAGGAAGAGAAATGTTAGATGGGGGGAGAGAGAGAAGTTGGGAGGGGAGGTTCAGGCTTGGGCACACTGAATTCAAGGGCTCTGGAGAAAGTCTCCCTCAAAGGGAAAAGCCTGCAGGACTATTATTCCCTGGAGAGGTTGGCTGGGGAAGGTGGAGAGGCTGCCTTCAGTAGCCTGAGGGAGAGCCTGGCAGGTGGTTAAGCTGGGAAGAGCTGGTTTGGAAGAATGTTTGGCTCTCCCGAAGGCAAGGAGCAGCTGCTGTGTTTGCTGCTGTTGCAAAAAGCCTTACACAGCACAACAGGAGGCAAAGCGGCAAGAGCGAAAGCGGGGTGGGATATGGATGTGCTGGGAAAGGAGGTGCCTAGAAACATGGAAGCAACAGCAGGCCCTGACCCATCAATAAGCCACACGCAACTGATTGTAAGGGTTTCATAGAAGGTTGGCTGTGACACCTGGAACTTGGGGGTCAACAAACAGTCAAGAAAGCTATACTCCAGCACAGTACATTTCAGCACAAATCACTTGTAATTCAATCAGGAAATCAGTTTAATCAGGACATCTCTTTCAGCAAATTAAATGTAAGTCTGGCACCATTCAGTGGCAATAAAGGCCACTTAGCAGGACTGGTAATAACACAAAATTGGGATGGCTTCAAGTCATGTACCATTGTTTAAGCCTCTGCATGTGTGTTGCAAATTGTGGTTGCCTCATCTGGCTGCATAAAGACAGACGGCAATAGGAGGACTGAAATCCACCACTGATGCCTGCTCCTAGCAGTTACTGTACTTCACTCACGTCATGCCAACTATAAAAATTGAATACCTAACAGCTGGCCTGGCCAGCAGCCTTTGGCTGCCAGCACGTTCTGTTCCTGTCCTGGTGTGATGTCACCTCTCAACTGAGGATCCTGATGCACTGAATGAGATAGCAGCTTCTTGCACAACAGAGGTGGGGAAACTCAGACCCGAAGCCTAACTGTGACCCTCTAGGGACATCTATGAGGCCCTCAGTATTTTCGCCAAGGACAGAACCTTCCCAGACCAAATTTCTCATGAACTTTGCATTACAGCCTCCAAATGCATAGAGAGCAAAGAAACCGGGGGGGGGGGGGGCTATCCAAAATATATGGTAGGTCACTTCAGGTTGGGGGTAGATGGAACAGTCTACAGTGGTACCTCGGGTTAAGTACTTAATTCGTTCTAGAGGTCTGTACTTAACCTGAAACTGTTCTTAACCTGAAGCACCACTTTAGCTAATGGTGCTGCTGCTGCCATGCTGCTGGAGCACGATTTCTGTTCTCATCCTGAAGCAAAGCTCTTAACCTGAAGCACTTTTTCTGGGTTAGCGGAGTCTGTAACCTGAAGCGTATGTAACATGAAGCGTATGTAACCCGAGGTGCCACTGTATTTCTATTCCATGTCAGCTTCATATGAGTTCAGTCAAATCAGTTCCATCCCATTTTCTCCCCTCTCTCTCATGTGTAAACAAAAATCCCCCCATTTTTGTATACATTTTTTAAAAATTTTTTAAATAGAATCAAAATGCCACTGCAAAACTTATAGAAATGCATTTTGATCTGCACATTAAGTTGCTTTGCTTTAGCAGGCAAACCAAATAAAATTATCCTTCATATCTAGTTCAAGCTGACTTCTTCTTTTGCTTTGCTTCCACCTTTATTGCTTTTAGTGCTTCAGAGTCACCCTGACGTTTGCTGCAAACTAAAAGGGTGGGGGGATAGCGTGGGGCTGGGGAGCTGGAAGAGAGAGAGTATGTGCTAACACACTGTTAACAAAGACTTAAAAACAAACAAACAAACAAACAAACAAACAAACAAACACCAAGCCATGATATTCAAATGAGAGATTCACACAGAAATGCTAATTTTGTGCACACTTCTTGTCTTTTTAGTGCACCAACAGGCTCTGAAGGATTACATCCATATCAATAAATGTCAATTTCCTGGTATATAGAAACTGATACGGAAAAGCAGCCTCAATGAAATACCATAAATAATAAAAGCATACAAATGAACTGATTTTTATACTGGTGCCGAAACCAGGGTGATTTTGAGAAACAGGAGTGATTTCTTTGCTCAGTAATATTTACATTAGCAAATGATTCTGATCCATAACAACAAATGCTTTTATGAATATGGAACCATGGCATGGATGGGAGGATACTCCAGCGCCGGTTGCTGCTGCCACAAAGCTGGGCAGGTGAGTACTGAATTCCGTTGACTGCTGCTTTGAGATGGGGCTTCCACCTGTAAGTAATCAGCCACGCCCCCTCCTTCTAATAAGTCAGATTGCATAAGCCTTAGCCTGGCTGACTTTTTCTTGTCTCCTCACCAGCTGACCAAGCATACAGACACCCTCCCCTTGGGCAAAGGGTTAAATCTGTCTGAAAATATCTCAAAGACCATCTCCTTCCCTAAAGACCCTCTCAGGTATTAGGTTCTACAGAGGTGGTGTTTGTAGTAGTTCCAGCACTCTCAGAGGATCAAGAGGTGGTGACCCAGGAGAGGACATTATCTGTGGCAGTCCCAAAGTTGTGGTGTTCCTTCCCTACAGAGGGAAGTTGAAGATGCATCTCTTTGCGTGGACAGGCGGAGTCCCCAGGTCCCAAGCGCCCCCCCCCCCGTCATGTGGAATAACGACTCAAGGCAACGTGCTATGGGATTAAATTGGCCACAACTTTATTAAATTTCAAATGTGGGTAGACCTTGGTTCAGGCATTGGGCGTTCTCCCTCCCCAGTCCCCAGCCGGGGACCTAGGGAGCATCAGGGTTATCCAGTGTTTGTGGGGGGGATGGGCCGGCTCTGGAGAACATATGTTCAAGCAGAGATAGCTGCCCCCGTTACGCCGCCGCCGCAGGGGAGAGCAATGATGACCTTTCGGCGTACGGTCAAAGCCTCCCTTCAGAAACCCCTTTAACGGGGAACCCTGGTATCGCCGCTGCAAGAGGAAGATGGACAAAAGGATTCCGCCCAAGGCCTGATACTGCCAAAGTTGTGACGTTTTGCTACAGGAAAGGCGAAACCTGCCAATGCAGGGAAATTCCTTTCCGGCCTTTGACAGCCACCTTAACGTAGCAGCGCCCGCATACCTGTAAGAAAAGTTAACCTGCAAAATAAGGCATTAACTGAGGGTGGGTAGGGTGGGAGAAGCTCTGGAGCCAAGTGAGGATTCCCAGGTAAGATCCTCCCTCTATTGTGTGGGCAGGTAATCCCTCCCCTATCTGGCCTGGTCTCCTTGGCAACGCTTCCCCCAGGTGGGATTGGACAACTGACTGAGGTAGGCGGAGATCTCCAGGTATCCCACCTGAGGGAAGGCAAAGCCAAGCCTATGCTGATGGAGCCGCTCCAGATCTAGGGGCTGCGCGCGTCCACGCAAAGGTCGCCCCCCGTTTTATGCGGGGAGCGGTCATTACCCTGGCCTTTGACACTTAAGATATGTATATTTAAGTCCACTCTTAAAACTGTTTATAATGCAGTATTTTATGTTGCTGGAACCCTTCCTTGACCCTTCTGGTGAAGGGCAGTTAATAAATCTAATAGGTGGATTTCACTAGCACGCTCTTCCAGTCATTCCAGCTTGTCAGACAGAACAATCTCCCCTCTCCTCCCTGCCCCTGTTTCCAGGGTTCTCCCTGTTAGGATTTTTATCTCACCAGCAGAGAGCAGCACCATGGTTGTTGACATCATGTGAGTGTCTGAGAGCATGAGACAGGAAGTCTCAGCTCAGTCTCAGTACTGTAAGAAGTTACTTTTACTTCTGAGTGAAGTGTTCTCTTCTGTACTGCTGCTCAGAGAGAGCAGACACGCTGATGGATGCTCTGTGTATTGACAATGTAAATAAAGTAGTGTGTAGCTACTGATTGTCTCTTTCTTCTGCAATGGGATAACAGAAGACAAGTGTGCTCCTCTCAGGAGAGAGCTGTTGCTTATTACTGGTCTCTCTGGACAGAGGAAGATTTACAGCCAGAGGGTGACCCCAGAGAGACGCCTCGGTGTCTTGGGAAGGTGGCGGCCTTCCCGGGCGTTTTTTAAACACTCCCAAGCCTAAACCTATTTTGTCATGTATGGGATATGTGTGGGGGAGGAGATGGGGGAAAGCCCCATTGTACAATTGGATGTCCTTGCACAGGGCTTCCACTGATGGGCTGATTGGGTGATGATAATGATGCTGGTGGTGGCAGTGGTGGTGGTGATTTAGGAGAAACACCAAAATGAAGTCTATAATGAATGTGGGCAGGTAAAGGAAGCCAATGAAAAGAAAAACTATTGGTGTTGCCCAGTAGTGGTTGGTACAGTGGAACAGAGCTGTGGAGCCACCTTCCCAACACCAGTGTCACTACAGTCTACCTGAATGGGGATCAAGCAGGGAGATGAAGTCAGGGCCACAGAAACACACAAGTGGAACCAATTCAGTACTCCTGATGGTATGGCTGCACAGCCCCAATCTTGCTGCCACCCTTTCCTTCCCTGCCCTGATCCCATCCAGGTAAGCTTTAGCAATGCTAATAGTGGGAAGGTGTCTCTGCAGCTGTGCCCCCACATCATCTGCTTCTGGAGATACATGACTAGAAAACAGAGACAGGAGGCTGGGTAACTGAAATAATTGTGTAAAAAGAACAAAGAGCAAGAGAATGGTTGACCTTGTCAATGCCTGCAGAAAGATGAAAGAGAACAAAAGAAAGTTGGTTAGGCGCAAAAATAAATTATTAGGTGTTTTAGCAAGAGTCATTTCAGTGGTTTAAAATTTATGAAAAACATGTCTGAGGGGGATTCAGTAATTGAATTAACGGTACGCATTTCAAGACAACGTGGGGGGAAAACAATACCCTGAAATCAGGCCAATAAATATCACAGCAAAAAGGATCCAGTGAAATTATTTCTCAACTAAAGGGGAACTGATCACTTTTAAAATTACATACAGCAAATTGTCACTTCTTAATGTTGTCGAGTGCATATAATGTGATTTGACTTCCTTCTGCTATGTGCTGAAGAGCTGCCTGGTAGCCTAGATCTAAAAGCAAAAGAGAAAGCTAATTGGAAGAGAGGATGCTCAGCAGTAGAACATAGTTTTATTTCGGCCCACCTAATCAACAAATATTGATTTGGAGAAAGAGAATCTTTTAAAGCCATTATTGATTTAAAGACAGACTTTGATACAAAAATTTGAACTGTCTGGATCAATATTGTGGTTGCTATTCCAAACCCTTAATGGGAATGAATAAGATAATGTGTTTGAATGCTCTGTCATCATCATCATCAATAACAAAAACTATTATGGTTGTTAAAAATAACAACAAACAAATAAATATTAGCCATGGGAAATCACATTTGAAACCTAGAGGTGTCTCAAAATTAGCTTACGACCCAGGAGACAGCTGTACAAAGGAAAAATGCTACTGTGTACACCTAAGCTCATGGGCTCAGCAAAAGCAGACATTTGGGAATTCAACTCAAAGCATTGCACTTTTCTACCAATTACTTTTTCCTTTCCTTTTCTTGCAATCAACAGTCATCCAGACATGACAGCTTGGTTAAATTTTATCATAGGAGAACTTTAGTTTCTGGCAAAATCTTCTTTAGCATCTGCTCTTCAAAGAGAAGCTGGAATACAAGGTCATGACATCAACAGCTGTCTTAAGAAATAGCATTGCACAGTTCCCAGCTCCTTCCAGTCAAGCAATTCCTTCACATCCTTCAGAGTCACTTAACTGGCAAGCTGTCCTTGGTGGGCTCTGCACCACTGCCATCATCTGTGGCTATGGCCTCTCCTTCTTGCCTCTGTATTTTCCTGCCAAGAAATCTGGCAGAAAAGCTACAAAGGAGATGGCAACAACTTGTCCTCCTCTGAGCTAGTGAGCAGCAGTGGCAATGAACTGGCAGATGAACAAATCGATAGCTTTCAGTGTGGAGGACCAGCAGTCACTGCTTGCTTGCTCACTCACCTGCTGCCTCCTCCTCCTGAGCAACTCTGGGAATTGGACTGAGCACATCCAGTCCTCATCCCCTGCCAGAATGAGAAGTCATGTGACTAAGTGCTCTCTGTGTGAGTGGTATAACAGTGAAGAGCTATAGAGCTATGGTGGATCGGATATCGGTGGCAGTACAGGGGCATCAGCACTTGCCCAAGAATGCCAGCCCTTGCCTCCAGTCCGGCGAACATACAATCCATCTATGTTAATTTGGATATTAGTGCTTACCTTACCAATTCCTTTCCAAAGCAGCAGTGTTATTTGGGTTCTCCAGTCAGAGTTTGAATTTTGTAGTAGTAACCCAGTGAGATGGGGAGTAAATTACTATCGGTGATAAAAACCACAGATTGTAATTGAGATGAATCAAGATGAATTCAAGGCCTATTAAGAATGCTTTTATTTTGTAAGCTGGACCCAGATGGTGAAAAGCGGGTTATAATGATTTTGAATAAAAACATTAATAGTAAACTAGCATTTATAATCTTCATATAGAAGATTATATCATTCACTTGTTTCCCCTTAGTCCCATCACATGATGGTTGGAGAGAACAGGGACCTGCTTATCGATCCCATCCCCTCTGTTCCTCAAGGCTTAGCCTCACCACCTTCTACATGTTGGGGCTGGACCTCTGCAGTGGGGAGCCATCTCTACTTATATAGGCTTCCTACACAATTCAGAACCCTACATCGTGTAGGGATTCTGCATAAATAGAACACTGCAGTGGTTCAGCCCCAAGACATGGAGGAGGTGGGACAGGGCAGCCAAGAACATGATGGAAGAGCTTATCTGTTTCTCTTTTTCCCACTGTTACATTAAGATCTCCATATTTCTATAGAAATTTATCTGCATTCTAGTGTGAATTTCTCCTAATAAACACAGTTTTGAATGCACATATTTTTGCCAGCATTTTCCCTGATATAATGCATTTTGGTATATTATTCAGCTGGCACATGCATTTTATACACAGTTCCTCCTAATATATGCATTTCTGTACGCATTGTTTGGTTGGAGAACTGAATTGCAAGATGTAGCAGATAAGTGCAGATGCAGAAGGATGGCTGTGTTTCAGTTCACATGTTGTTTGGGGAAGTGTGGATTTGATAGATATAGCTTTAAATGGGTGCTGAATTGAATTTCGTCCCCATCCCTAGCTGTGACCCTAGAAAACATAAGAACTCTTATACCGAGTAACTCAGTACTGTTGACTGCTTGAATAAACACACATTTAAAGGGTGGCATTTTGGTTGCATATGGCTTCAGGAAGTGCAAACTGAGTAATTTCTCATGAAAATGCAAACAGAATTGAATTTATTCCCCATCCCTATGGAGGAGGTGGGGGCAATAAGCAAGTCTGTGCTCTGTTACCCCTCACACAATGGGGGGCATATGAGCAAAATTATTGAACAAAGGCTGCTTGCTGGGTCAAAGCACAAACCAAATACCACAGAAATAATGTGAGAAATAGAAAGCACGGCTTGAAGAATGTTTAACAGCAGATTCCCATATGCTTTAATGACCTTAGCATTTTGGAAATAAAAATCCCCCCCCTCCATAGAAGCAACTGGTTTGCTGGTGAAATACCACTAGATTTTCCTGAGTACAAAAAAATCCATCTGTACAAGAGTATGAGATAATCATATCATCAGTGTATAATAATATCTAAGACATAACTCTTGGAGGGTGTTATCGATCCTCTTTCAGACCATCCATCACTCCATTAAAATCAAAGTTGAAAGCTGAAAACCAAAGGAGCCAAGAGGCAACCTTGTCTTACATCTCTTCCTGACAACTCCTTATAGTTCTTTTCATACTTAATACGTGCATATATATATATATATATATATATATATATATATATATATATATTGCACTATATATATATATATATATATATATATATATATATATATATGTAGTACGTGCATATATATATATATTGTTACATGATGTGTCCTAAACCCAGAAAGAATTTAAGAATTTTAGTATTCAGTGCACTAAAAGAAAAGTGGCATGATCTGAGGATTCCTCTCGACTGTCACTATTTTGAGGGAAGGATCCAAGTGCATACGATGCCTTTATGTTAGCACTGTTAAAGTGGATCGAAGCCCAAGCACAATAAATACACTTCCTTTTTTAAAAATGATTTTTCTTGTGGTTAGGAAAGCGAGACAGGGAAATTCCCTGAAAAGTGTGGGGTGAACAAATGACTAATGGAAAGATGTGCGAACACCCCACAAGCAAATCAGGATGAATGCTCATTATCCCAATAGTTACTGGAGTTTGAGAATCACAGGCTGTGGCCCAAGCGATACGTTCTTGTTGAAATGCATCTGCTGTTGTCCTGTGACCAAATCTCAAATGATGGAACTCATACCAGAACGTAAAGTGATATAATGCAAGTTTTATGTGATTTCCCAGTCAAACAATGCCAAAGTGGCATAAGTTCTGGCTGTAAGGGTGGGGGTCCAGAGTGGATGCAGAGCTATGTCAGGTCAAGAATGATTGAAACCCACTGTATCTATCTTGAGCTCAGCAGCAACTATAGAGGGGTGAGGTGGATGTGGCTGCATTGCTAACCTGCCTTGCCAACACTGCCTGCCAGTTACTGGGAGAGGGAAAGAGGCAAAGCAGTTGGGAGTTTGACATGCACTGGGCTCCCTGCTGCCTTGTCCCTCTCGCTCTCAGGAACTGACAGTGATGTGCAGCATTGGGAAACCAGCTGAGCTACACAGCCCTGCCTTTCCCACTGCACCAGCTACTACTGCTTGAGATGTGATAATTGAGCAGTTCTAGAGGCCATTGTAGGGACGCAGGTGGCGCTGTGGGTTAAACCATAGAGCCTAGGACTTGCCGATCAGAAGGTCAGCAGTTCGAATCCTCATAATGGGGTGAGCTCCTGTTGCTTGGTCTCTCCTACCAACCTAGCAGTTCGAAAGCACACGATGCAAGTAGATAAATAGGTACTGCTCTGGCAGGAAGGTAAACAGTGTTTCTGTGTACTGCTCTGGTTTACCAGAAGCGGCTTAGTCATCCTGCCACATGACCCGGAAGCTGTATGCCGGCTCCCTTGGCCAGCAAAGCAAGATGAGCGCCGCAGCCCCAGAGTCGTCCGCAACTGGACCCAACGGTCAGGGGTCCCTTTACCTTTAGATGCCATTGTAGACAGGGGTTGTTGTTTTCTAACTGTTGAAACAGACCCAATAGCACCTAGCCTTGGCCTCAGTTTTTCCATTTGTATTTTGAGGATATATATGCTGTTCTATGAGATGGTGCTCTTGTAAAGATTACTCAGCTAACACTTGGATCATTCTAAAGTGTTTTATGTGAAATATTATTTAGATCAGGGGCCTATGGCCCTCCAGTAATGCTTCTAAATAGGCATTGAGGGAGTTGCCACAGGAGGGAAGAATGCTCTTCTGCCTGGGGTTGTGTTTGCTGGTTTCCCACAGTGGTCAGCCAATGTGAGAACAGGATGCTGGACTAGATGGTCCATGGCCTGATCCAGTAGGCTCTCCTTTTGTCAGGGATGATGGGAATTTGAATCCAACAACATCTGGAGGGCCACAAGTTCCCCATTCTTGGTTAAGACCTTCAATGGGGTCTGCTGAAGGTAAGGGGGCAGGGCAGATAAGCTCTGGCATTTGGTATGAAATCAAAGCACTCCAACAGCATGCACACATAACAATATGGGGCTGTATTTATTAAGTAGTAATACACTACTGAATAGAGTGTGATCTTTGTGGTGCTCAACTGCTGTCCCAAAATGATATTAAATTTCAGCATTATTATGCTGGGAAGTGCTCACTGAAGCCATTTCTGTTGATTCAGAATGGTGTTTACTGAAATATGTATGGCAGTTTACCATTCCTTATAGAAGATAATATTGTATGTACAAGAGCAAATTGAATAGATGTAGTGCAGTAATTGACATCAGGCAGACAAAGATGGTGTGTTTGTATATTCAGGAGCGATAAGGTTTCTCTCAGGATTACCTCTCAGCATATTCACCAAGTTTAATTTTGTACTGTTACTTATAACTTCTTATAACTTATTACTCATTGAGGGGGCGGTTGAAGGGAGGGTAGGAGAGGACCCTGCTGTTAATATTTTCTTGGAGAAATATGCACAAACACTTCCCACAGCCCTACACTGGGGAACTTTACAAAGCAGTTTCATTTCCCTTCATTACTTCTCCTCCAGGTAACATCTCCATCAGTGTAAGGTCAAGCTGGGCTGATTATTTTAGGCAAACAATTTGCTGACTATGCAAATAATCTTCTCTACCTAACTTCCCTAGTGTATTGATTGTGTGTTACAATTAGAGGCCAAACATCTAACCCACTTATCAGATACTGTTGTTGGGTTTTTCTAATAAATTTTTTTTTGCTTTGCTAAAAATGCTATTGGGTATTGGGAAGTGTGAGGGTAAAGTGGATATAAGCTCCTATTTATGATTTCCTGGAGGGAGTCTCTGCTCTTTTGTGACATGGTAAAGAATAAAATGCATGGCTGTAGATGTATGTCAATTGTCATGGAACCATCTTTTTGTCTTAGCTTTATGGAACCTGCTTGTTAAGAGCATCAAAGTCCATGAGCAGCTGTAACCACTCACTGTTTCTTCTTCTTTTTTTTACAACACTTTTGAAATTGAAGAGAACTGACACAAGGGTCTGTTGCTCAAAGATGTGCATAAATCTTTGGCCCACCCTAAACTAGATCTTTGGATTCTAGAATGAATAAGCTATAAATTCACTCAGAATCATGACATTGTTCTGCCAAACATATATTTTACTTTATAGGCAATTGGCAATCTTTTATATATGACAGTTCAGTGAAATGGTATCATACACCTGAGATGGTTCAAAGTTAGAGAGGACGAAATGGGGTGAACACCTTGTGGTGGTGATCACATATTGACTGGGTGTAGATGCCTCTTCCAGCTTCATAAACCATGGTTTATGAAGTCAATAACGAGCACCAGACTCACACTCTCCTCTCTCATCTATCTATGAAGCTTCAGTGCTTCATATCTGACTCTGAACTCATGTCAGAGTTTGTTGTTCCATCCAAACTGTGGAACTCTGGTTTGATTTTGGTTAATTAACCAGGGTATTAAGTCATGGATCCTGACTAAGGGAGCAGTACAAACCCAAGATCCACTGCGATGAGGATCCAGTGGGTCTCTGGCTAAGCTGGCCAATTCCCAACATAGCCGGGCTATACCAGTATACGCCCCACATTTTGGCTCAGTCAGAAATATGCTGGCAAACTCCTTCATTTTAGCTCAGCCACGGCTAAGCTGGGTCTCACCTTACATGAGCAAAAGTGTGGGCATTCCAAGGAGTGACATGGCTGGGGCTGGGCAGGAGAGACTTATGTTGGTCCTAACTCTGTTCATCTTTGTCACAGGAGACAGCAACCCCAGCAGAACGCATGACAGTCAATCTATCTTAAAGGTTTCTTTTCCTTCTGCCAGTCTTAGGCCAGCTCAGCCAGCACTGGCCCTGCTCCTGAACAGAGTTTGGAATCAGTGTAATTACTCTAGCTTAATTTAAACTGGAGTAAATTCCACCTGTGCGGGACGCGGGTGGCGCTGTGGGTTAAAGCCTCAGCGCCTAGGGCTTGCCAATTGAAAGGTCGGTGGTTCGAATCCTCGCGGCGGGGTGCGCTCCCGTTGCTCGGTCCCAGCGCCTGCCAACCTAGCAGTTCGAAAGCACCCCTGGGTGCAAGTAGATAAATAGGGACCGCTTACTGGCGGGAAGGTAAACGGCGTTTCCGTGTGCTGCGCTGGCTCACCAGATGCAGCTTTGTCACGCTGGCCACGTGACTCGGAAGTGTCTCCGGACAGCGCTGGCCCCTGGCCTCTTAAGTGAGATGGGTGCACAACCCCAGAGTCTGTCAAGACTTGCCCGTACGGGCAGGGGTACCTTTACCTTTAAATTCCACCTGCTTCCTATACTTGGGATTGCTCTGTCATTATCCTAGTAAGTTAACCAACACTAAATGACTCAGTTCTGACATAATAGGGATTTATGGTTTAATGCAAGCCAGGAATGAAGTGTGAGGGGAGGAGAGGATGAGGGCCAAGGCTTTATGGGTCATGCGGCTTGTACAGATAATCTCAACTGAGCCAATAGATGTTCCCTTCTTAGCTTCCACACAGTTTCCAGGGTGCTGTCCATGGTTCTGATATTGTGTGCCTCTGTGAAGACATGATCACTATGTGCTCATGAGTACAGCCCAATACAGAGAATAATAGAATCATAGATTTGTAAGGTTGAAAGGGACTCAGGGTCATCTAGCCCAACCTCCTGCAATGCAATAATATGTAGATGGCCTGTATGTGGATTAAACCCACAACCTTGGCATTATCAGTACCACGCTTTAACCAACTGAGCTGTCTTTCACTAATTAGTGAACCCATTTATATTTGGACTACATTGATATTTGGATTCCATGCTCTTTTTCCTTCAGTAGGTTCTCTGCAAGATAAGGATGGTATCCAACTGCTGTTCTTCCACTGTTGAAAAGCATCCATCAGTAGAGTGGAGAGGAAGTCAAGCAATTCCTCCACCCCTCTGCAACTTCTTCAAATGTGTCCTAGAGGGTTGAGGGATTCAGGGAGAACAAAGGAATGGGGTGATCACAAAAGTTGCCTCTCTCTCCCTTCCACTGATGAATGCCTCTTGACAGTGGATGGACACTAGCTGGATGGAGACCACCTCATGCTGTTTAATAACAATGGGAGAAAGGAATATTTATTATTATATTTTTGAAATAGCTTTCCTTTCCCATGCTTCCCTTATTAAACACCTTCCTGCATTTAATTTCATTTCAAACGATTCGGGATCAGCTGGGCAATAGGTGTTTTTCTTGTCCTGAGACAAAGATTGCCTCATGTTTAGTATTTACTATTGTTTTTAATACCACAGGCTAGCCAACCAGTAGGTGCCCCAAAGAAAGAGGGCATCATTGGGAAGGGATGGGAGCGTGTGCGGATGCCATTTATACCAGGTTTACAGAACACCTGGCACATATGGGGGGAAATAATGGCAGAAGATCGAACCTATCCATTCTTAAGGAAATCAGCCCTGAGTGCTCACTGGAAGGACAGATCCTGAAGCTGAGGCTCCAATACTTTGGCCACCTCATGAGAAGAGAAGACTCCCTGGAAAAGACCCTGATATTGGGAAAGATTGAGGGTACAAGGAGAAGGGGACGACAGAGGACGAGATGGTTGGACAGTGTTCTCGAAGCTACTAACATGGGTTTGACCAAACTGCGGAAGGCAGTGGAAGACAGGAGTGCCTGGCGTGCTCTGGTCCGTGGGGTCACGAAGAGTCGGACAAGACTAAACAACAACAACAACAATGGCAGAAATAATAAAACAAAGAGGAAAGGCTGATGTGAGTGATAGCAATTAAGGTGTGTGTTTGTGTGTGTGTGTGTGTGTAAGAAAATGAGGGAGAGCCGTGATACAAACCAATGGCAAGATAATTTCATCACCTGCAGAATGCTGAAAATGACAGAGTGGAATTGGAATAAATTTCCCCAAAGCAGAGAACAGTGAAGGAACTTACACAGAAGACAATGGCAGAATCATTAGATAGAAACAAAAAGAGTCAAGGCCCCCGGTCCTGATGAAATCTCAGTAGAGCCACAAAGAGCCATTTAGGTCAGGGAGAGTTGATTTTTTATTGACTTTGATGAATGGCAATACTTGAGAAGAAAATATGCTGGTTGTATAGCACAATAACTATATCACCCAACCACAGTGGCTCCCATATATAAAAGTAAGAGCTATACAAGGATGTGACAAGTGCAGAGGGATAAAACCAATGCCTCATGGAGACATTATGGGAAAGAAGGATTGGTTGCAAACTAAAGCAAGATGTGTAAGGAAGATCATATTTTATTTTAGGACTAGAAAAAGCCAGTGGAGACACCTTCCCTTGGAAACAGCATGTGGTGCAGAAGGAACTTTGGCATGGGTGGCAATGCATTAAAATATGCATAGGCATGAGGCAGCTGCAATGAAATCAATAAAACCAAACATTAAAATGCTGTAGCTCAGTTTGCATGCAGAAGGTCTGAAGGTGATATGGAAGTCCATAGACCATACCAGGATAGAGGAACGTACACCCTAGCTGGTGGTATAAGGCAATTTCCTATGTTTCCCTATGTTTTTCCTAAGCCCATGGCTTGTCCTCAAATCTCTCAGCAGGCCACACCCTTCTGCAGCTCTGCTCTGTGGCCTCCTTGAGTACTTCTGCCTGGCAGGAATGTGCCCATGAACTGTGATAATGTCTCTTGTTTAATGGGCCCAGTACCAGTATCCACAGTAATGCCACCCCCCAAAATCTTATACTTTCCAGTTTCAGTTACCTATCCCTGTTCTATGTTAACTGGGAGTCAGCTGGGCCAGCAGACACAAGTTCTGGTGTCAGGAAACATCATAGCTTACACAATATTACAGGCCACAAGTTTCAGCTATACATTAAAGGTATTTTTCTTACTGTGTGAACAAAACAAGCCAGCCTGTTTTTCTGAAAAAGAATACAAGGGAGAAAGAGGTCACAGTCCTATAATATCCCATTTCTAGTGAGCAGTGCAGTACACAATTGCTTACATAATGCAGCACTGGGGAAATGTGGTTCATTGATGGGGGGTGGAGAGATGAGAAGGGGAGGTAGAAACACCTGGCATTTACATGGGTGTAATATAGCAAAGGTCAATTATATATGTTGCCCCACCCACATTACCTTCTGTACACACCCACTACTGGCATATGACCCCCAGACATGCGCCCGTGGGGAAGTGTGGCCCACTTACCTGGAAGTAGGTCTCAATTGAACTTAAATCTGAGTAAACATACACAGGATTTTGCTGCATGTTCAAATACTGGGAGATTCATCTGGTGCAGACATTAGCATCATTAGCATCTCTTTGGCACCAGGCAATGACCGCTCCCCGCTTAAAACGGGGGGCGCCCTTTGCGTGGACGCGCGCAGCCCCTAGATCTGGAGCGGCTCCATCAGCATAGGCTTGGCTTTGCCTTCCCTCAGGTGGGATACCTGGAGATCTCCGCCTACCTCAGTCAGTTGTCCAATCCCACCTGGGGGAAGCGTTGCCAAGGAGACCAGGCCAGATAGGGGAGGGATTACCTGCCCACACAATAGAGGGAGGATCTTACCTGGGAATCCTCACTTGGCTCCAGAGCTTCTCCCACCCTACCCACCCTGTCTTATTTTGCAGGTTAGCTTTTTTTCACAGGTTTTGCAGGTTAGCTTTTTTTCACAGGTATGCGGGCGCTGCTACGTTAAGGTCGCTGTTAAAGGGCCAGAAAGGAATTTCCCTGCATTGGCAGGTTTCGCCTTTCCCATAGGAAAACGTCACAACTTTGGCACTATCAGGCCTTGGGCGGAATCCTTTAGTCCATCTTCCTCTTTGTGGCGGCGATATCAGGGTTCCCCGTTAAAGGGGTTTCTGAAGGGAGGCTTTGACCGTACGCCGAAAGGTCATCATTGCTCTCCCCTGCGGCGGCGGCGTAACGGGGGCGGCTATCTCTGCTTGAATATATGTTCTCCAGAGCCAGCCCATCCCCCCCCACACACACTGGATAACCCTGATGCTCCCTAGGTCCCCGGCTGGGGACTGGGGAGGGAGAACGCCCAATGCCTGAGCCAAGGTCTACCCACATTTGAAATTTAATAAAGTTGTGGCCAATTTAATCCCATAGCACGTTGTCTTGAGTCATTATTCCACATGACGGGGGGGGGGGGGACCGCTCGGGATCTGGGGACCCCGCCTGTGCACGCAATGGCTTCCTCTGCTCCAAACACAACTCTTTCAGTCTACTGCTTTGTGATTTATTTTTTTGTCGGTTAACTTATGGTGATCCTGGTATGTGTGTGTTACTGCTTGGGGAATGACCACTTTTAGTGCATTCATAAGCTTTTATTTCTTTGTAATTTTGACCTTTGTTTTTTCCTGCTGTGGAACACCTTGATTTAGTTTAAAGTGGTGGTGGTGGGGGGAATCATTTACTATTTAGTATATTTTCTGCTCACTTACCTGAATATACTTCTGAGTTAATATGCATCAGATCAGACTGCATGGGATCAGGCTATATGTCATTCTCCCTTGTCTGTTTTCCAGTTTGTCATTCCTCTGTGCTACAGATAAATGAGCTAACAGAGAGATCAGATTATACCACAGCCAAAGCTAAAATTTAAATCTTTAACATGCCAGACCAAAGGCTGACTCATTCTATCAGCCTGTTAATAGTGTTTCAGGTTTCCAGCAGGATCCTGCTTAACCAACAGGGAAATGTAAAGCCTCACTTTACAATGAGAAAAGAAGAACTGGTGTGTGTTAGAACTGCTATGCTAGCAGTATCTACCATCCCTGAATCTAATTACTCAAATATTTCAGTATTTCTTCCCCTGATGTTTCAAAGCATATTACTACAGGAATGAGGAACTTGTGGCCCTCCAATCAATAGCTCCCGTTATTCCTCTCTGTTGGTTCTGCTATTTGGGGCTGGTGAGAATTATAGTCCAGCAAGAAAGTGGAAAGTCTTATTTTACTTCATTCTGGCAGGTGGTATTATTAGGTTTGAGCTAATGAGAACAATCCTTTCATTTGCTGTTGCAAAGAATTGCTCTGCCCTGAGTTCCACTGCTCCTGGATTGTGATTTAACTAGGAGAGCTTCTCAAATAAATTATGGGACTGAACTAAGTTCTGCTTCATTTCCCTCTTTTATGTTACTGGTGTTTCCTTGTAGGAAAACCAGTATCAATATCAGTTGTGACATATGAGGAGGGGTGGAGGGACACCACCAATTTCAAGATCCCACCACCTCACCACAGTCTTGCCCTGCCACAGTGAGCACAGCACTGCAACTCTCAGGAAGATGCTACTGCCATAGTCGCCCCACCCAACTACTCACCATTACTACTTAATATGAGCATATGAATAAATGCACCAAGAAAATGAAGTGATGGAGGAGTCTTAAAATGCTGCTTCCATTTGAAAAACAAGGCCAAATACGTTGGAAACTCAAAAGCTACAGAGTAATTCGGGTGAGCACCTCCAATTATGATCAACTTCTGCAGATCCAGTATTGGGAAATAGTAGATCAGCAAGTGTAGAGGTGCTGGACTAGGACCTGGGAGACCAGGGTTCAAATCCACACTCAGTCATCAAGCTCAGTGGGTGACCTTGGGCCAGTCACAGTTCCTCAGCCTAACGTAACTCACAAGGTTGTTATGAGGATTAAAATGAGGAGGAAGAGAACTCCTTGGAGGAAAGCTGTGATAAAAATGTAATGAATAGCATAATGATAACAATAATGGACATAAACCTGGATGGCTCAAGGCTATCAATAACTTACCAGCTATGATGACTGGGTTCTGTCTCCACTGTCAGAGGCAGAATACCTCTGTATCCTTGATACTGGGAATCACAGCTGGGGAGATGCTGTTGCACAGAGATCCTGTATGTGGGCTTCCCATAGGCATCCAGTTGGCCATTGTGAGAACTGGATGCAGGACTAAATGGTACAGAGTGTTCTTATTCAAAGTGACATGTCAACATTTTTGAATTAAAATTTCCAGGCTCATTTCTGATGTTCTGATGTTCTTATCTGATGTTCTTAAACTCTTTCTGATGTGCCAGAGTTTGGGGCATCCTGTCTGCAAGAGCCATTCAAACCACAGCTAGAAAACTTTGGATAGTTAGTTCCCTGCTTTTTGTGGTGAGCAACTCAAGACTCTGGAGCAAGCATTTCCAGGGCTATTACATTCTCCAGGGTGACTTGGGCAGCCTGTCATTTGCCTTCCTGGAAGTGGTAAGGTGTAGCAAAAATTTAGATGAAGAACTTGAGACCCAAAGATACTGAAAATGTCAGGAGGGCAACCTGAATAGCAGAGCTACAATTAAGAATCTGAACATAATCTGCATTTCCTGGAAGATCAGCACACAGAGTACTGAACAATAGCTATGAATGCCACATTGGGGAAAATCACTTTTTGTAGTGAGATAACCACCCCTAATCCTGATTTAAAACAAGAGATAGTGTCAGATTTGTTAATGAACTCTAATTCTGTTGCATCTCACTCTCATTGCGCCCCATTTTTGCAAATCTGAAATGCTCAGAGAGAGCTCCAGGAAGATCGAAGTTGTTTGTTCCCCATTGATTTCTGTGTGATTTGTTTTGTCTCTCTTCCTAAGTCATATTCAGAGTAGACTCAGTAAAATCAATGGACTTACTCAGTAAAATCAACGGACTTACTGACTTTAGTCCAATAATTTCAATGGGTTTACTCTGAGTATAACTTAATTGGAGGCAAACAACATGAAACAGCATGTTGCAGGTGTGAGTTATGTAATGCTTACCAAGTCCCCAGTGAATATGATACAAACATCTGATGCAGAAGGAGATGGGCAGCCTTATTTTGGACCATTAATTACATGCAACAAAGTGCAGCTAGAGACAGATCTTGGCCATTGTTTATAACAACACAGTGGGATACGAGTGAATGGAGGTTTTCCCACTTTTCCATGTTAACATTATAGAAGAACTTGAGGTTGTGGCACAGTTATGCTCTCCCCTGGATTGTCATTTTAGGATTTCCCAGCCCTTCATCATGTAGAACTGAAGACGTCACATCCTTCCTGTCAAGCTCCCAAATACGCAACCAACAAGGTGGGTCTGATAGCAACAATGAAAGAGACCCAATGGTAATGCCCAACACCAGTCTATCCCAGCTTCCAAAAGGTGTCAGACATGCCCACCTCCCAAATGAGGTCTGATTAGCTGGTGACTGCCAGCTGTCATTTAAGCCCAAGGAGGGTCCTGAGCCCTTAAAATGGGCAGCAGCTTTAGTCCCTCTGTTAGGCATAGAGTACTGGACTAGATGGACCTTTAAAAGCATAAGAAGAGCCTGCTCAGGCCAATGGCTCATGTAGTCCAGCATCCGCTTCTCACAGTGACCAACCAGATGCTTATGGGAAGCCTGAAAGTAGAACGTGAGCAGGAAAGCACTCTCCCCACTTGTGATTTTCAAAAACTAGCATTAAGAGGCATATTGCCTCTGACAGTGGAGGTAGAACATAGCCTTAGTGGCTAGTAGCCATTGATAATACAGTACCTGGTCAAAACCAGTAATGCACTTCTTAGCTAAAGGAAATGTGTGGAGGATGTTGTGCAGCCAATGTTATGAGTTTCCTCCTTCAGAACTACCATTGCAATGAGTAGATGGAGGAACAGAACGAACCTTCATCATGGCATTTCATTTGCATCCCAGTGATCACATAGCTCAGAAACAGCTGAACTACTGTAGTCCTCCCCCGCCCCCGCCCCCAGTGTTCTGAAACGCATTTCAGTCCTTCTTCGCTCTAACCCACATTCTCTGATTTAAGCAGGCAGGCCTGGTCTCAAGTTCCCTCTGGCTGCTGCTCCCGGCTTTGAAAATCCTCCTTCCCTGAGTCTCCCTGACAAGAAGAAAAGAGGAGCGGAAGGCGTTTTGCAGTAAACAGCAAGAGTTTTACGCTGTTAATCAGCATTTGCAAATGAAGATTAACACAACTGCAAACAAGCCCGAATGTGATAACTCCAAAAGCCTGCCCCGTATCTTAATGAAATCTACAAGATATATTTATATGAATAATAATGAATCTCCCGGCTCTTGATATATACTGTAATTTGTGCATGCAGATTACTCGTGACACACACAATTGTTTTGCCTCTACAAGTTCCCCCAACTTTAAAGAGCTTACTGACAGCTTCCCTGCACTGTGGAGACATGTGCCTGACAGAACTGCCTCAACTTTATTCAGCTACAGCAGGAGGGCTTGCTAGCTTTTCTTTTAAAAATACATCCCATTTAATTTCTACCTCCCTAAGGACATCAGATGATGCCTCTGGAAAGCCTCTCAGCTTGTGTGCAGTGCTTTGCAAAGGGAAACTTCTGCTAGAGGGATGATGGTGCCCAACTTCCTCGTCTTGGAGTGCTGGAATGGATTTGGAAGGGAATCAGAGTTGGAGAAGGTGATGGAGTGCATCACACCTAAGTCTTCCTGCTCATTCTATTTTTGCTGGGCAGTGTACAAAGATGTGTCACAAAATGTATGGTCCGTGAGCTATGGTGCCAATGCAATACAATGCCCTGCTTTGCCTGGGACTTTCTGAGTGATATTATGCTGCATTGCATGTTATTAACAGCGGGTGATTTCATAAGGTACTCAGTCATCACAATCCAAAGTGTGTTTCCTTAAAAGTAAATCCAAGAGTTCAAATGAATATCTGTCTGTGTGTCCACCCACCTACCTACCCACCTTCCTTCCTTCCTTCCTTCCTTCCTTCCTTCCTTCCTTCCTTCCTTCCTTCCTTCCTTCCTTCCTTCCTTCCTTCCTTCCTTCCTTCCTTCCTATTTATATATGACTTTTAAGGAGGAACTAACCATTCACCTTTGACCAACCTCCTAGAGGGCCTCATGCCAGTGGATCTGATTAAAAATTGATGTAGCCACCTCACATTTTCATGCTTACACTTACCACAGATGCTAAAACTAGAGGACATACAATGCCACACACACACCCTGGCTCAGTTCATCTACAATTATCAACTGAGAAAGAGAGTAATTGACCCCTTCCATCCATCAAATGATCAATCTGGTGACTAGAGATTGGGAAATTTGCTTCTCCCATCAGGCCACTGGGCTGGGCTGAGATGTCTGGCCTTCCTAGAACTTTATTTATTTTAACAATTACTTTTCTGTTTGTTGCTGCTGCTGCCAAACTTGGTGGGATCTAAAAGGCAATAAATTTCACTTAGGAGCCAGATCACACCCCAGGGAAGGGAATTAGCTATCTCTAGTCAATACTGGCTGGCACCAGGTCTCCAAGGTTTCAGACACATGCCTTTCAAAATCCAACCTATATACAACATTTGACCTGTGCTGATAACTAATAACACTGCTATACAGAAGTTGCGTGAGTGTGTGCTCTAGCTAGCTTCCTGAAAAGTGGACTTCTGTTGCTTATCAGGAGGGAGAGGGGAGGGGGCAAGATGATGGGGGGGGTCTCACCCTGCCAATCTTCTTTCTCCTCGGCAGCTCACTTGCTAGAAAGATAGCATAACAGGTCTGTCCCACCAAGTGACCTACTTCTGCTGCTGTTGTTAATGAAGTATTAAGAAATATCCACAGCAAAGTTCTCATTTCTCATAATTTGTAGCGTGTGTTTGTTTATTTGTTTGTTTGTTTGCAGAGTCATCTTGAAGAGTGGCCCTGTAAATCTTTTTGAGAATGTTTTCCTCCCACAGCAATCTGTTTAAGTGTTCACCCCTGAAATTTGAAAATTGCACCTGTGGAAACAAGAAGACTTGGGAACAAAGTGGACTTTAATTGGTTGCTACTAGAAGCAACTGCTTCTGTCCAGCTAACGCTTGCTCCAAATAAAATCACCAACAGCTGAGTAAACCTTGCTATAGCTTCCTGCCTTCAGAGATCAATTGGGAGGCCTTATGAAAGCAATCATAGTGTGCCCCCCAAAATCAAGCTTCACAGTGTAATTGGGTGGACTGACAGCCAAGCTGGCAGAGGAGACCTTTGGAAAACAATGGAGAGTCTCTCCTTTTGTACTATTTTTCCTTCCATTGCTCTACTTCCCTTCATGCCTGACAGAAGCTGCCTCTGGGTGTTTGAGACAGATTCCATCTGCTGCTCAAGAATTCCAACTACGGATCTTCAGGCGAGGAATATGGCAGAGCCCCACATGCTGTAAGCTGCACGTATGGAAAGATGATGTTAAGTAATGTCCTCAAATGCCTGGAACACAGTTACTAGGGAGATTGGGGTACCAGCCAGCTTGAAACTCTGCTTCTAAGTGTTCACTTGGCTATACTATGGGCAGATGGCTTGGTTTAGTGTCATTCTGTGTGCCATTAAGAGGGGGAATGCCAGCACTGGGGAGCCATCATTTCCTCCCATAATGCCCCTCCAAATGATCCATGTGCTGATGTAACATCATTTGGGGTAGTGTAATGTGAAAGAGTGACCACCACTTTCTAAGAGCATGATCCTTCCTTGGGCATGTTCATCTCCCCACAGAATTCCACCACAAACCTGATTTCAAGTCATCTGAAAGGTGGATGTTATAGTTTTGTTTATGAAGCTAACAATGTTCTTAAACTTGTTCATCTGCTCTTCAAATCTGTGCATAATATGAAGCGATTATACATATTACAATTACTTGGTAAAATGGTATGTTAAAATTACATGCCTGCATAGACTTGTTGAAACAAACAGACGGACAGACTTTTTTTTAAGCAAGTCCTGAATACAAAACAAAAAGTCACACTATGCTTTCTACCCATTTAATAATTATTTATAACTCTATAGTGAGGGTCAAAAGAAAGTTTCAGCACACACCTGAAGGATTCAGCACATATAACTTTTTCTAGTGGGGGTAAAAATAAGGATCAAATGAGGAGAGGAACCTTTTCTGGCTACTTCTACAGGAATCTTTTGGGCTATATCCAATTAAATGCTATTCTGAGCAAACCTATTGAAATGAATAATTCTAAGATAGTCATGTACATTTATCTCAGTGGGTCTACTCTGAGTATGACTAGTCATGGATACAACCCATTGTTGTCCACCAACACTGGAGATTCTATAGTCTCCAATTTCTGGGATAAGGCAAGTCTTCCCAAACCATGATCCACAGACCATCAGTGGTCGACAAGCTTCATTCAGATACTCTTTCACACGTCTGTGGATCTGTGCTTGATGGTGGGATTCTGCGAAATTCAATAAAATGCAATATATAATAAAGAAGAGACCCCCCCCCCAAAGCACCTAGCACATTCGGATCACTGCAGTAGGCAGAAAAATCCTTAAGTGGTCAACCCTCAGCAATCTTCAAGTGGTCCATGCAGAAAGAAGTTTGGGAACCACCAGAATGAGGCAAGCTGGGTTTCATGAGCTAGAATGCAACTCCAGTGCCTGCTAATAGCTGTCGACACTGTTGTGTCTTCAGGCCCCGCAAATAGAGGTCATTGGGAGGCAGAGGCAAGCACAAAAGAGAGGGAGCCTGCTTCCCTTCAGATGTTTTAGCATCTTGCATGCTTTCCTGCCTCTTTCCACTGACATGGCAGACGTTGCCTAATTTGCTCTGACAATGAACTTTGGATGCTGTCAGCTGGTGACATCTTTCAAGGTATCAAGCATCGCATGTGCTTATTGTAACCAGTCAGCTCACTCTCCACTCCACATGGGTTAAGAGAATGGAGCAGAATTCGATCGTCTTCCAGAAAAAATAGTATACGTGTGTTTCCCTTGCTGCTTCGATGATGAGATTTCAAGGAGGAATATGGTTTCATAAAATCACAAATCATTTAGCTGTGCTCTGAGATGCCTTCCACACACACCTGCGGGTTATTACTGGTGTCGGTCTGGCTATCTAGAAATCTGACTGTCACAGAACATAACCTGAACTGCTTATGACTGGAGCAGCCTCCAGTAGCTATAAATAGATGTTATTAGTGCCTAGCGATTCTGTCCACTTTTATACATCTCTCTCTGGTTACTTCTACCTCCCTTGCTGTTTTCCCTTCATCAAACACTTGACGGGCCATTGTTTACTTTGGTCTGTTGCTTCAAAACTCAGCATATCATTTCAGATGGGCAGCCTGTTTCTGGAGCAGCTCTTGCAGCTGTGGAGGAGGGGGGCTCTTCAAGTACCTCTAGTCAGACAGTGGTATTTCCATTCCAACAAGGGATGTCTCCCTTGCTGCCCTAACTGCTTGTAACTGTTGGTTTCTATTTCCCTCAGTGTGCAGCAAAATGCTTGTCACAAGACAATTGTTTACATTCCACAGTCAGAGTTACTGTTGGGTTCCCACGGGAATGGGAGACTGGATGTGACGTACACTGGTTTCCTGTTTTTCATTGTTTCTCTTGGCTTTCTTTGTGTCGAGAGGGAATTGCTTCTCTGCTCTCACAGAGGCAGGATGGATGTTTGTATTCTCTCAGCATAGAGTGTAAATAAACTTTAGCATGTAGCACAATACCTGCTTATCCTTTCGTTCTGCGGACTGGATGTTATCTGCTCTGCTGGGCTCAAAGCAAGATGAGCTGTAGTGTCAGCTCCAGATGGGCCGGAGCTGGCCATGCAAACTAACAGTAACTGCCTCCCAGAACCTCTGCTTACTTCATTCATAGATAAATCTACCTGTTCTTAGAAGCCCTTAGCATGGCCCCTATGTTTCCAGGAGCAGCTGACATGGTGGGTAGTGCTGTGGAGCCACCTTCTCAACACAGCCATCTGTGCTATTTACCAGAACATTGTGGGGACAGAGTAGGGCAGCAGCAAGGTGAGGAATGTTTGGTGCATTGGTGGGAGTGCCAAATTTGCTCCACTGATGTACCTGCCCAGGCCCAATCTGAGCACTGCCATTCTCGATCTCCACACCATCCTGCTAAGTGGCAGCAATGCCGGCTTCACAGCAGATTATGGACATGATAAAATCACGGAATGAAAGAGTTGTAAGTACCCCAAAGATAATCTAGCCCAGTGTTTCCTAAACTTGGGCCTCCAATTGTTTTTGGACTACAACTCTCATCATTCCTAGCCAGCAAGACCAGTGGTCAGGGATGATGGGAATTGTAGTTCAAAAACAGCTGGACTGTTTGGGAAATGCTGATCTTGCCCAACAATGCAATAAATCTACTGCTACATTACCCCTTGATAGCAGCCATCCAACCTGCTTAAACACCTCTAACAACTCCTTGCAGGGTTTTACCATCCTTAAAAAGAAACTGAATCTAAAGCAGGTTCTACTCACCAGGCTATTCTGCACCAATTCGCCGCTGTTTCCCCTTGCTTAATATCAATTGACATCAAACAGAATGAAGCATGAATGTCAGTTGATAATTACCAATTAGCAGCTTCAAAAATCACTTGCTGTCAGGTAGTTCATAGGGTACTGGATGGTGTGTGGTGTTGTTCTTTTCATTCAATAATTTGAAGCTGTCTATATGCAAACCAGTGCTGCTCTCTTTAAAGCATGTTACAGGCAAAGATCAATGTCATATCATACAAATGGAAGAAAACACAAAGCCATTACATGTGTTTGGGTTAATTAAACAACTGCATGCAAAAGTTTAGTTTTACTGCGATATTTCTTCTTCTTGAGCACATAAGCATTGAAATCTGTGAGCTGGGAGACATGCTAGATGTTCCACAGCAGATACATGTAACAACTTCCTCACATTATTTTTTAATATGAAAAGCTGCCGCAGTTGGCTGTACATCTGAGCAGAAGCAGGGTGAGACAATGGACTGCTTAATCCTTTTACCTCCAGTGGTTTTCTGATCGAAATCACAAGCACCCCCTAAACTGTTTTTTCACCCAGGGGTGGAAGAAAACTCTCTATCTTTACCTCTGTAAGTAGAACAGCACCTTGAAGAGAAGAACACTCAAAAGGGAGAGGACTGAGCAGCCTTCATATTCCTCCATTGAAGGCTCCTGCAAATGCCCTGCTATGTTTCTGCTATGCTGTGTAACATCTAATTTGTCTTGTGGTGTTTACTTTTATATAAACAAACAACCTCAAATTGGTGGGTGGATGTTGAAGCGATGCTTGTGAAATGATTGTATTTACCTCTCATTCAGGGTGCTGAAGTGTCCTAATTTACACAAGAGTCCTTTCTTTTAAGGGCTGTCACGCCTCCCATTTGAAGCCATGCTTTATTTCAGGCTCATCCAACAGGTAGATCATGATCTACCGGTAGATCACTTGATGTCTGTGGTAGATCACTGGCTTCCCCCAAACAAGCTCAACAACTTTGGCTCCCCTAAAAAACGTTCAACAGTGTTGGCCTGCACCCCCAAAAAGGGGGTAGATCACTGCCAGTTTTTAACTCAATTGAGGTAGATCACAGTGTCTTGGGAGTTGGCCACCCCTGCTCTATTTGAAGGGCTGTCTGGCCCAAGTCTGATTTAAAGATCAAGGAAGATAAAAAAACCCTAAGAAGGGAGCACAAGGTCCTTGAAGTTGCCTATCAATGGACAACAGATGGAGCAGGCATATAGGCTACTTGGACACATTCTTCTCCACTATGATGAAAATCACTGCATTTCAAATAATAGTAGTGATTTCTAAACATCAATCTCTATGTGTACATTTGATGTAAATCTATGTCCTCTTTCGTGCTCCTTTTTGTTTATGCCATTCCTCTCTTTTTTGTGATGTGTAAGTAACCCCTCTACTCCTATTCCTCTTTTCTTTATACTGTAAACCACTTTGTGATCTTCGGATGAAGGGTGTGATATAAAATTAACAAATCAATAACACTTTCTTCTTCCTTTCCTCCCCAGTCTTTGCTGTCTCTCCCTCTGCTGACCTTTAGACTGCAAGCTCCTTGAGGCAGAGGTCTGTCTTCTTTGATTATGAATACTTGCAATGCATAAGCACTGTGTGGGAATGCTAGCTTGCAACCTTAGAGAATCAGGTTACGATTTGCTTCTCATCTTCACCCTCCTCTACCAAGTAGGACTGACTGCAGACAGGAGAGGCCATGGCTGTGTTATCTCCTGATTTAGAAGCAGATTTAAATGTCAGCAGATTTAAAGGTAAGGGAGTGTGTGGATTCCTCCCACCTGCAGCTTGGCAGCCCTAAGCATATATATCAGTGGTGTTACACATGAGAAGAACAATAATGTATGAAAGAACACTGAAAGTAGGAAAAGAGAAATGAAGTTTACACAATAGGTTTTTTTTGAAAACAACAACAACAACAAGCAGTTCTTGTCCATCTTGTGTGTATCTTTAAATGGGCAAATGTAATGAGTCAACCAAGTGATGATAGATATTATTGGTTGCATCTAACTAAATTATACTCAGAAGAGATCCACTGAAATTAATGAAGCTAATGAACCTGCCTGAGGTTCATCTGGCTGGCCACTGTGAGAACACAATGCTGGCCTAGATAGGTCACTTGCCTGATCAGCAGGCTCTTCTTATGTTCTTAAGCTAGTTGTGTTCGATAGCTTTAATGTGAGTAGAACCAGCATTGGATACAACCCAACCCAATATCCTTGACTTTAGAGATACTTTTCACCAATAGTGGATGGTGGGATGGAGGTGCTTATCTCAACTCCCAGCAGATGGGTCATTGCTGCTTAGTAGGAGCAGCCAGGCTGTCTAGAGAGTGGGGAAGTGCGTGTGCAGAAGCATCAGATCAGCTCCACTGGAGCCTTTGAAGTGCATCAGTGCCTCCTCCTTGCCCTCTTGGTAAGCAGCATCGACTCACATGCCAGGAGGACAGGTAGACACCTCCATCTCACCACGCTTCTCATCTGTGCAAGAGATTGCATATGGACTAGAGCCGAGTCAACATTTCTCACAAGACGTTTTTTCCTGGGAAAATAGTCAAGATTCTTCTTTTTCTCCCCTTACCCAGAAAAAAATGAAATATGACCACTTTACTAAATTTTCTTTACATATCCTCTACCATTTCCAATACTGTAGCTGTCTCTCTGACTCAACCCAAAGCCCTGGAATGATCCTAGATCCAGGGAAATTGTGAAAGATGCAAAATAGTTGGTGGCCTGCTAACATGGCTACTCCTACTGCCCTTTGTAGTAACAATTAAGAAAGACAAAAAATAGGGGGAAAGGAAGAAGCTGCATTAATGGCACTGCTAATTGTGAGTCCTACCCTTGAGAAATGGTTGGAGAATTACTCTCTTCCTGCCAGTGGAAATTTGGTGAAATGCTCCCCCACCTCTTTAACTTACAAATAGTGTGAAGAATTTTGAAAGGCCATTTGTGCGCCACTCTAGCGTGGACAAAATAAAATAAAATAAATGTATTGTTTTGATCAGGCTCACTGAAGTAATTCAAGCCATCTTAAGCCTGTCCCATAAAACTCTTCTCAGCTTCACTCAAACTGACAAAAGAAGCCTATAATGGACTATCAGTTTCCATAACTGCAACGGAAAGATTGTAATGGCTCAGTCCTTAGGCTCAAGGTGCCATCAAATAAATAATTTAGGGGAGGGGTACTGAGTGCTGCACTCAGTGCAACATCATAGATCATTTGTTCTTCCATTTCCAGATTCTGAGGGACTCTGAGGCATTGGGATGCAGGCCACTCAGTCACTTGACAAAAGCTCCAGCTTCTTCAATTACAGTCATTTTAATGTTGGCATATTGAACAATTGTTTGCTAGTATGGCAATAAAATATAATTTATGTTAGGACATAATGTTGGGACATAATCTGGAGATCAATGTTGCTTATAGCCTCATCCCTTATGCATGGCTACTAAAAGTAAGCCCCACTTACTTGCATTATGGTTGCATTGTGTCCAGGAAAAGTGTGCATTGGATGAGCCTTCCTCTAGGTGGTAGTTCTGGGAAATTAATTCTTCTTCCACATTGGTGAATGCAGTGGTGGAATGCATGTGTCTCTCCATAGGCAACTCTCTCCCAGGCTCTGAAACCAGAGGTCCTAGCTTTTCCTTCCTTTTCCTCTCATGGCCACCAGCTACTAGGGATGAATGAATCTGTCAATCTCAGTTTCCCTCAGTCTCCTTTTTCACATTGTTAAGTTTAGTCCACTCCATCACTTTGTGATATATATGTATATATTTAAGTTCTGCATGAAGATTGTGTGCATTTACCCTAACACAGGAGTACCTTGGTTCTCAAACTTAATTCGTTCCAGAAGTCTGTTCCAAAACCAAAACATTCCAAAACCGAGGTGCACTTTCCCGTAGAAAGTAATGCAAAATGGATTAATCTGTTCCTGGCTGTTGAAAAGCTGCCCCTAAAATGCTTCTTCCCACTGCCCCAATCAGCACAATCAGATCTCTCTAAAAACGGAAGCACAACACTAAAAACGGAAGTTCAGGACTCAGGACATGTTCGACTTCCAAAAAAATTTCAAGAAATGGAACGCTCACTTCCAGGTTTGTGACGTTCGGGTTCTAAGTAGTTCGTGAACTAGGCTGTTCAAGAACAAGGTACCACTGTACATACATATATATATACAAACCTAGTGCATAAAAAGATATGCATTTTTGCAAGCAATTTCCTTCAAGAAGGTGCATTTTTTTGTTCACTAATATATGCATATTTGGCACACCTTCCCCAAAGGCACATTTTTTTAACATGCATTTTTAAGTCAGAGTACTGCTTTGTTAAAAATCAGAGAAGTGCTGGCTTCAAAGGAAAACTGCGTATTGGTTCAAATACTGACCAGCTCAAATTAGGTAGGACTGCCAAACATCCGGACGTTATCAGGATTTCAAAGGTGGAATTGACACCTGGGGGGAATTTTTGATATGCGGTGCTTTGTCCTGGTTCTTAGGCAAGTCAATCGAAAAAATCACATTATTTTTTGCATGGGGGGGGGAGAAGCTCAACATTTTTGGTGTTTGTCAACAACTTTTGGGATGTCCTGGTTTTTACTTTTTGAAAAATGGCAACCCTAAATTAGGTAGGGTCAAATACAAACTGAACTGCTTTCTCCACAACCCTACTAACTCTCCAGTTGCCTTAAAGTACTCCCATTTGCATTTGCATGTGCATGTAAAATAAAAAAATAAAAAATCCACAGCATGTCAGCCGTTGTGTTGATAGCCATAGTGACATAATGGAACCGAGTGACCAGAAAATCAACAAAGCCACACTTGAACTGCTGTGATTTCTGTAGTCTCCAGTAAAGGTTTGGGAACCAAATTCATACCGGAACTTGTTTCCAGAGAAGGCTGTATGGAAGTATGGAGGTGTTCCAAATGCACTCATCCACTGGTAGTATTGATTGATTGATTGATTGATTGATTGATTAGTAGGAGCAAAGTTCTGTGGCTGGTTTTTGAAGAATAAACAGGGCACAGCCAGAACAGGTTGCCATACATGCCACAAAAGAATGAAACAGGGAAAGGAAAATAAGTGTGTTAAGACAGCAGTCATATACATGCTTACCTGGGAGTAGGTCTCGTATTTGCAGGCAGCCTCTGTAGGGATCACTTGTGTGGGGCATGGCTGTCACGCACACTGGAAGCAGGAAGGGGCACTGTTAGCCTTGCAATGTATTAACTCAGCAATCCCTACAGGATCCTGGCTGTATCTCATTCTTTTCGGTTAGAAAATGCTTTGCTAAATAAGTAAAACCAATATGGCAGTGCTGTGTAGCTGGAGTGTTGACCTTGGACACCTCAGTTCAAAAATCCCTGCTCAGCACCTTGAGTATATCACTGTTTCCCTCAATGTAATAACAGAATAAAATGGGATGCACCCCATCCTGATCTCCACTGAGGAAAGACTCATTGAATATATTATCTTACTCTCTTGATTACTTGTTTCTCCAGGTATGAACAAAGCACAACAGCAATAGCAACAGGAATATAACAACAAACAAGCAAACAGCAATTTTTAAAACCGGGCATATATGACATATGGAATAATATTCCTACTACAAAAGTACTACCTCTTTAAATGCATATTGCAAATACAGGCAAAAGCTTTGCCTATGAAATGTTTGCTTGACAGGAGCATGTAAGAGCAAAGGAGTCCTGTCAGCTGGGGGAAACCACTGGTGACCCTTCAAAAATCCATTAAAAAATTCTGTGCCAACCTGTCATTTAAGTCTATGCAACTCCAGTGCAACTGTGGTGACAGTAATCAGGTATGCTGAATCTCAACAGGTGACAAATTATGTTTCTCTCTCTAGCACAGCAGCTAATAACTACCAAAAATAAAAACAGCAACACACCAGAAGTCCTACCCACTAAGTAGAGTAAAATAAATAAATAAGACCCCTTGAAAAAGCCACACTTGAAATTTCTAGGGCAAACTATTCTTGAGCTATGGTATGTCCATAATAATAATAAAATTAAAATTGCAAATAAGGTATCTTTTGAATATGCCTTAGATTTCAAATTGCACATTCCAGAGACTCTTCTGATAGTCTTCAAACCTGGCCAAAAATAAATAGCTGAAATGGATGGAGCAGTACAGAATACTGAATGAGAAGGAAATGTTAGACTGCCCCCACTTTATCTATCTCTACTGATGAATATCATTGAAGTGCCTTCATGTTAATTAATGTGATAATTGGAACTTTTTTTAAAAAAAAAGATTTCAAATAAAAGAAACCTGCTTCAAACCTTAATTATGCAACTGCCTCCTAATCAACATCCCTACCAAAGCTCAATTGTTCACACAAAGCCATTAGTAATCTAAAGCTCTCATTTATCATAGATAATGTGCTAAATGATCTTCCTTAATTGCATTTGAAATGTATCACTATTCAGTGGAAACTATTCTGAATGGAATTGCACATTAAAAGGAATCCAGTGTATGCCTTGGTGAACGAGAATGTCTGTACACGTCTAGGGTGTTGTTAAGCAAATGTCGAAGCAATGATTCTTCAACATCAACATCAACTTCCTTGGACTGGTCATGTTGTGTGGATGCCTGATTATCATCTTCCAAAGCAACTACTCTATTCCGAACATAAAAATGGAAAGTGTAATGCTTGTGATCAACAAAAGAGGTTTAAAGACTATCTCAAGGCAAATCTAAAAAAATGCAGTATAAATACCGAAAACTGGGAAACACTGGCCTCCAAGCGCTCCAGTTGGAGAACAGCCTTTACCAAAGGTGTCATGGACTTTGAAGACACTCGAACTCAGAACACAAGGGAGAAACGTGCTAAGAGGAAGGCACACTTGGCAAACCCTCACCATGATCAACTCCCACCCGGAAATCTATGTCACCACTGTGGAAGGACGTGTGGCTCCAGAATTGGCCTCCACCGTCACTTACGGACTCACTGTTAAAACCGTGTTGACTGAAGACAATCTTACTCAGCTACGAGTGATCACCAAAGAAGAAAGAAGTTAAGCAAATGTCCAGGATGGAGACATGTGGCCAACCATACATGCATCAATGTAGGTGATACTTAGCAAGATGGACCAAAGGTCTGGCTTGGCATAAGATAGCTTCCTATGTCTTCTTTTTCAGCTAGTGTCTCCCACCCACCTGCCACCTGATTATCCCTGGCTGTGATGGCTATTCCTCCCTATTCATCAGCCTCCGCCAGCCATCTACTCCTATTCTCCCCTGATTTTGTTTGACAGCTGATTCTCAACATACCACCAGTTGAACTATGGAATTTGCTCCCATAAGAGGCAGTAATGGCCACCAACTTGGATGGCTTTAAAAGCTGATGGGACAAATTCATGGACGATGAGGCTATCAATGGCTACTAGTCATGGTGGTGATGCTCTGCCTCCATTGCTGGAGTCAGCAATGCTTCTGAATACTAGTTGCTGCAAACCACATGGGGGACACAGTGCTCTTGTGCACAGTGCTAGTGGATCCCTATAGGCATCTGGCTAGCCAGACGTTTACTCCAGCGCAGCTCTCCTTAGCTGCACACTCCTGATGTAAACCAATGCAACAACTTGTATCCTTCCTTTTCAGAGCTGGAAAAAAATGCTGTTTCTTTTCCAACCCCATAATCAAAGGGAGAGTCCTGAGAAGAGAAACAGGGAGACTGATGCATACATTAAGTAGCAGGCCTGTGTATTCCCCTGCCATCACTGAAGGCTGCTAGTGGCCTGGATATGTACTGCTTCCCCTGCTGTCTCTAATTATACTCCAAAATGTGTACCCAGCAGCATGCAGCTTCATCAAAACTGCTGGACAGAAAAATATCTCCAGCACCCAGTTAAAAACAGCTTATCGATTTCAGTGGCAAAGGGAAGAATGTGCTCAGCTTCACTCCCCCCATTGAGAACAAGGCTATATTTGGGTTGGATTCTGCCTTTACTCTTGTTCTTGAGCTGTTATTTATATTGGTGTGCAACATAAAATTAATTAAGACAATGTTTAAGAGGAACTGTCACCACTCTCTCACTCACTCTCTGTTTTATTTTACACTGTGTTCATTGTTTACTGTTAATTATTACTTTTGTTTAATAATCCTTAGGAATACACACACCCCAGTCATTTAGTCAAAGGTGTTTTTAATTAATTTTCTGTTACTCTCAGCTTTCACATAAGCCTGCACAAACTCATTCATAAATCTGTCTTCTTTGCATGAAGTGTTTATTTAATTAAGGAAGATGTTCCATTATAAATAAGTTAAATATTCTGAACTTAAAAAAAAATATGTTCGTTTTAAATTAGCATGTTGCTGAAGCTAACAATTCATAGACACAAAGTACACAAGCACAAGAAGATCAGTGCATAGGCCAGTTTTGTTCCACATCCTTGTCTTCACAGTGGCCAAACAGACGCCTATTTTCCAACAAATAGGGAAGGAGGACAAGAGCCATCTCCCAGTCTTGTTCCCCAGTGACTGGCATTCAGGGACCTGCTGCTTCTGTGCTGATGAAGACGGCCTTCAGGCTGCTTCCTCGGTGGAAAAAGCAGAAGATCCAGCCCTATTGGAAGATATAGCCCTGCCACCATCGTTTGACACATAATATGTGTCCCATGAAGTACTTTTACCTTCCCAGTCTCACAGAAGTCAAAGACCACTCAACAAGGTGAGGACATTTAATCACCCAGACATTCCTCTAGAGAGCTTGAACCTTTCAGTCTCACTATTCTGTTAGTTGTTGTTGTTTAGTCATTTACTCATGTCTGACTCTTCGTGACCCCATGGACCAGAGCACACCAGGCACTCCTGTCTTCCATTGCCTCCCACAGTTTGGTCAAACTCATGTTGGTAGCTTCGAGAACACTATCCAACCATCTCAACCTCTGCCGTCCCCTTCTCCTTGTGCCCTCCATCTTTCCCAACACCAGGGTCTTTTCCAGGGAGTCTTCTCTTCTCATGAGGTGGCCAAAGTATTGGAGCCTCAGCTTCAGGATCTGTCCTTCCAGTGAGCACTCAGGGCTGATTTCCTTCAGAATGGATAGGTTTGATCTTCTTTCAGTCCATGGGACTCTCAAGAGTCCCCTCCAGCACCATAATTCAAAAGCATCAATTCTTTGGCAATCAGCCTTCTTTATGGTCCAGCTCTCACTTCCATACATCACTACTGGGAAAACCATAGCTTTAACTATACGGGCCTTTGTTGGCAAGGTGATGTCTCTGTTTTTTTAAGATGCTGTCTAGGTTTGTCATTGCTTTTCTCCCAAGAAGCAGGCATATTTTAATTTTGTGACTGCTGCCACCATCTGCAGTGATCGTGGAGCCCAAGAAAGTAAAATATCTCACTGCCTCCATTTCTTCCCCTTCTATTTGCCAGGAGGTGATGGGACCAGTGGCCATGATCTTCATTTTTTTTTTTTTATGTTGAGCTTCAGACCGTATTTTGCGCTCTCCTCTTTCACACTCATTAAAAAGGTTCTTTAATTCCTCCTCACTTTCTGCCATCAAGTTTGTGTCATCTGCATATCTGAGGTTGTTGATATTTCTTCCAGCAATCTTAATTCCGGCTTGGGATTCATCCAGACCAGCCTTTCGCATGATGAATTCTGCATATAAGTTAAATAAGCAGGGAGACAATATACAGACTTGTCGTACTCCTTTCCCAATTTTGAACCAATCAGTTGTTCCATATCCAGTTCTAACTGTAGCTTCTATGAAAGCTTTCACTATTCTATGAAAGGCTTATTTTGCCTCTAGCCGCTGTCGATTACAACATTTCCCTGTAGCTGCTGTAAAAAGATAATGCTTCGACCTGCAGGTCCCTTGGAGCTGTCCATGGTCCTGTTCTTGTTAGTTAGCTAACACTTTTATGCTTTTTCAACCATCCTCCATCAATTAATGAGAACCCTGTTGCACCTCGACCCTGCAAGCACCATCTGAGGCCCTTCTTTGTGTGCCTCCTTCACAAGAGGTCCAGAGGGTAACAACATGAGAACAGGCCTTTTCTGTATTAGCTCCCCAGTTGTGGAATGCTCTCCCCAGGGAGGCTTGCCTGTCACCTTTATTACATATATTTATGCACCAGGCAAAAGTGCTTCTCTTCAACCAGGCATTTGGCCAATTGACATTTCATGGCTTTTTAAAATGTGTTTGTGGGAGAGGTGTTATTGGTTTATTTTTGTTTTATTATGAATTTGTGTTCCCATTTTGTATTTTTCTGCTGCTGACTGGATGAAGAGTTGTAAACAAATTTAATAAATTTGAAGAGCTATATGCAAATCCAACAAATAAATAAATAATAATGATCTGAAAATATCAAAGGGAGTAGAAAAATTCAGTGAAGTTCCTCTTAGGTGGGCTACAGGGTTTTTGTCATGCTTACTTTACAAGGGGTATTTTTCAGCGTCCTTTCTTTCAAGCATCTCACCAATGGTATGCAAACTGTGGCCTTCCTGAGTTCCTACCCTTCCATTACAACCTAGGGAAGACATCATTAGGCTTTTCAGATCAGGAAATGGGGAAGCTGCAGAATGATGAAGAAAGGTTTACCCTCAGCTTCAGCCCTCAGTAATGATAAAGTAAGTGCCCTGAGAATGAGGCAGAAAGATGGAATCCTCTTTCCCAGGGGAAGAAAAAAAAATTGGAGGAAAGAGTTCATCACAGCACTTTTTTTCTGAGCTGTAGGAGGGAGGAAGAAAAAAAAAAGGAAAACTCTGATACTATTGCCATTGCAATGGACTAGAAAGGGTGAAGGGAAAGGAAGAAGTATCATGAGTTCAAATTACGCAAATGAATACACCATCCATGTATGCAGTTTGATGATTGATCAGGACACACCTCTTTCCCCATGCCTTTGGTTGAGTGCATGTTTTCTCTCCTCCTGCACCTCTGTCAATTGCTATGCCTCACCGCTGCTTTGTTATTGTGATCTTGGTTGTTTTTGTGGTTTTATTTTATGATTGCAATGCTCATTGTGCTTACTTTACTACTTATTTTTGTAACCCGCCCCAGGGACTTGGTGAAGAATGGGATGAAATTCCAAATAATCTGAATGAGAATAACAACAACAACAACAACAACAACAACAACAATTTATTTTTTATACCCCACCCATCTGGCTGGGTTTCCCCAGCCACTCTGGGTGGCTTCCAACAGAACACTAAAATATAACAACCTATTAAACATTAAAAGCATCCCTAAACAGGGCTGCCTTCAGATGTCTTCTAAAAGTTTGGTAGTTATTTTTCTCTTTGACATCTGGTGGGAGGGCGTTCCACAGGGCAGGTGCCACTACCGAGAAGGCCCTCTGCCTGGTTCCCTGTAACTTGGCTTCTCGCAGCGAGGGAACCACCAGAAGGCCCTCGGCGCTGGACCTCAGTGTCCAGGCAGAACAATGGAGGTGGATGAATGAATGAATGCAGGAAGGAAGGAAGGAAGGAATAAATAAATAAATGGTACTGGTCTTTCAATGCAGCTGCTAGGAGAGCCCCTTTGCGCCCATCTCATTCCGTCTCCTGCAGCCTGATGGAATGGCTGCTGAAGAGGACAGCTGAGGCAGAATAATTCTGTCATCAAACCAGCTGGCCTCTGAGATGGTGGAGAATGACAAAGAAAGATACAAGTGCTACAAAACAACCAAAACAAAGTGCTTGCTGTTCCAAGGTCTTCTTTTGAAACCTCGGGTTTCTTCTACAGAAAGCGTAAGATTGGATTTGAGCATTAGTTAGACTCTGTTGAAGCATACATCTGTCTTAATGCTTTCGGGGAGGGGAAAAATTGAATGCTCAAATTGCCCTCATTATAGTGAATCACAATGGTGATTAATAACTTTGCTTAATTGCAACCTATTTTCTTTAAATATAGCATGCGCGTGAGCTTTTCAAAGAAACTTAGTTGCTAGAAGTGGGAGATGTGCAGGAACAGAGATGAGTCATACTTGATCCGTAGACAAGCAGATAGCGTGAGAGAGTTTCCAATCAGAAAACTCTGGAAGCTTTGGTGGGTATTTGCCCTTCATCCCCTGAACATTAGTGGGGGGGACGGGGGGAGGGAGTTGAGTGGGAGAACTTCAGTGAGATTTTTCACAGCTTTTACCTTCACAACCAAGTTATAATTTTATGAGGTGGTTGAGTTGTGTAATCTTCCCTTTATTTTTATTTTACAGCAGGTAAGGGTCCTTAGGACTGATATTTGAATGTGGCACCCCAGGTCCCTCTATTTGGCCCTAAGAATTCTCCTAGGACAGACACTCATCCCCAGACATGTCTCCACTATGTTACTTCATATACTTTTCAGCGGCTTCAGATTTCAAACTGTAACTCTGATAATGTTTCTTGCTTCCCTTAATGGAGCACAGAAGGGTGTGTGAGCATGTACAGAAACCAGCTGACTGTACAAAGGTAAACTGTACATTAATTGCTTCTCCACCTTTTGCTTCCAGCCATCAGAAGCTTGCCCAGAGGGGAATATAGTCCTTAGACTGAAAAGGATTTGTTCCTACAGCAGGAGTAGTGATCTGCCAGTCTTTGAACCAGTTCCATCCCTCCAAGCCTTTTGAAATGGCACACCAGTTGCCCCCTTGGTTTTTCCAGCTGCAGGAGATATCACTTCATGGAGAAGGCATGGTTTTCCTCAGCTTGGCCCTGCTGCACCTTCTGAATTTTCCAGCCAGGCCCTCTCCCTCTTGTCTGTCAGCATTTTTTCTGTGAATTCATCCCTTCTGCATTCATGGTGCTCCCTCACACATGTTTTCAGGGCCTGAGCACCAGCTAATACATCCAGGAACTATGATTCAAGGCAGCTCAATAAACATTGCAGTACTTCCTGTTTCCAGAGTGTTCTAACCCGCTCTGATGTTTTCAATCAAAAGAAGAGGAAGGGGTAACAGGGCTGGTTAAAGCTTCACCACTCAGACCCACAATGGGGAGTGAAATTGCTCCTCCTGTGCTTTTCAGAAAGATCACCAAGCTCTGGCAAAGAAAGCAAGCAAGAAAATTGAAGTCCACACACACACACACACACACAGTGGCAGAAAAGTGCACCCCATTTTTGCTGGTTGGTGAAAAGTTTCATAAAATGGGTGGTAGGGATTCAGTACAGCATAATTCACCCCCACCAAGCTACAGTGTTATGATCTAGCTTCTTATTAGCATTAAAATACCAAGCAAATCCTCCTATTTTTTCCCAGCCAAATAAAATGTTCAAAAATGCAATGTACTGTGGTAAAATGTGCATTAAATTGCAGGTATTAGTGGAAATGACATGGAAAGATAGCTTTGCAAAAGTGTATATATTACGCAAAATGACATGCAAATGTGTATATTAGGAGTAATTTACCCTAAAATACTGCTGGCTTTTCAAGAGGACTTCTTTATATAAAATCCAAACTGATGTGGAAATATGGAGAATGGAACTGTAGATTGGAAAAATAAGAAACTAAGAGAAACCCAACAGGCAGATTCACCCAGATTGTGAAGTCCAAGAGGTGGGTATTTATACAAGGCAGGGAATTTCCAACAGCAGAATTCATATAGTCAAGGCATAAGCTGCCCACGAAACACTGTCTTCTTAATTGCCAAAGCTAACAGTGGTTGAAGGCAATCAAGGAGTATTAGAGGTTGTCTTTTCCCATCTCATCTCATTTAATGTGACTCGACACCACGTCATAGCCTTGCAACAGAATATCGCTGGGAAACTCTGAGGGAGAAGGTGGAAAAGGACACAGTATCTCTCCTTCCTTTTTCCTGCTTGGTACAGATGTGTTGGGTGTGGGGCATTGCATCCACCTCTGAATAGGACAACACTTTTGAGCCCCAAAAACAACCAGGCAGAAACAAAGACTGGGTTAAAGTAGAGTCATAACTGTGATCTGCAGCAAACTTCATAGCTGATCTGGTAGAACTGATGAAGTAAACTGTAGCAGTTCATAAAAGCTTGTGTCATAATAACTCTGCTAGTCTTTAAGGCGCCACAAGAGTATTGGTTACTTTACATAAATATTCAGCATTGAAAGGCACACACAGGATGGGATCCAAACTTAATCATACTTAGAGTAGACACATTGAAATCAACTGGACTTGAATTAGTCAAGGCTAAGATTTAACTCTGGGCGGTAATGGCTTCGTTTATCTTGGTGCATAATACAATGCAGCTGAAATGGATTAAGAAATGTTTTGAAATCCTTCCAGTGTCTATCAAGATTTGCAAGGTATTAGAACTAGCCTGCTCTTATCATTCCCCGAAATAACCCCAAACGGCACTTGCTGTCCAGTCTTTGAAACACGGAGTATGTGGGAAATAGGTGCTCACTCTATTTGCTTTTTTTAAAAAAATCTATAGCCAGTCTGATTATCTCAAACTATACACTTATGTTCTATCCAAAAGTTTCATACAATCCAGTTGATGGGAGTCTTCACAAGAAAGATGACACAAAGTTCAGCATGTCTTATTCACCCTCAGGTGGAAAGCTGAGTTTTTCTCTTTGTTGTAAAAATGTCAGATTTTCAACCAGAGAGAGATATATATAAGAAAATATGCTATTTGTCAAGCTCCAAATATCAGACATTTCCATTCTGTTAAGGCATTCATTGGTCAAAATTGTTTATTACATTCACGGAGATGAAGGGAAAATTGTTAGCTGTGCAAATGGGTTAGCAAAATAAAGGCACATTGCAGTTTGTGTGTGTGTGTGTGTGTGTGTGTATGAGAGAGAGAGAGAGAGAGAGAGAGAGAGAGAGAGAGAGAGAGAGAGAGAGAGAGAGAGAGAGATCTAGTATGCCTGATTTGCCAAAGCAAAAATTACAGCATATGTCTGCCAGAGTGAGGTTAGACAAAACTTCCCACTTAAAAACAAACAAACAGAAACATTTTAACATGGCAATGGGAAGCTTGTGATTCTGCAGGTGCTATTAGGAACTCCAAATCCCATTAGCTTGGAGCAATACGACCAGTGATCAGAGTTTATGGGAACTGGAATCCATCAACATCTGAGGGGCACAGGGTCCTTATCTGTGTTTTAACATAAGTTTTCAACAGTGGTTTGTTTTGCAGAATACATTTAGTTAAAAACAGCTACTTCAATGTACCTTCCAACATTTCACAAACGAAAATAAGTACGTGTTTGTAACACACCTAATATCATGGTATGATCCATGACATACACCTTGCCGCTGATACCCAGAGTTGTTTTTTAAAACAACAACAACAACAATGGGGATAATGAAAGGGTTTTTTTTTCATCCTAGGGGCCACATTCCCTTCTGGGCAATCTGCCTAGGGCCAAATGCCAGGTGTGGGCAGCACCAGTGGCAAAAGTGGGCAGAGCAATGGATGCAAAACTTACCTTAGTAAGGTAGGCTCTTTTCTACACACACAGACTCACACACCCTTTTCTATCTCCATCCATAGATGCAGCAGGCATTTATAGGCACATTCAAGGACAAATTTCGGCCAGGCAAAAGCCTGTGGGGTTAGTGACAATGCATGGGGTGGAACTGGGGCAGTTGCCGCAGGATCAGAATTGTTAGAGGCACAAAATTTCAACACCCAGTGCTGCCTCAATACAGCTGCATTCTTCTTTCACTGGGCTTCATTGAAAATGGCTTCTCCATGTGAACCAGGAATTGATCTCTGCAGATCTCCTGGTTTGGCAGATGCCTTTAGGTGGTTGAATGTGCATGCATACTCTGTTTCCCTCCCACTGCAGCCCCCACCCCGTGGGGCCCTGGACACTGGCAACCCACTCTATGCCACTGCATGGGATATGAAGCAGGGCCAGTGAGGGGGGTTGCCTGGGGGCAATTAAGAGGGCCAGATGAATAGTTGCTGGGGCACATTTGGCCCACAGGCCTGAGGTTCTTGAACCCTGATTTAAAATGAAATCCTGGCCTATAAATTCATATGTCCATCTATACATTCTGCAGCATTGCCAGCAGAGATACAGGCTGCACTTTCCCTATTTAGGTGTGTGTGAGTATTACATGGGGAAAGCTTCTGACAGGGAAGCATTTACAACCTTTGGTTTGAGCAGGAGGAGATACAAACCCTTACATGTATTCTGTCAGCCGCCAGCCAGTTTACTGTACTCTTGCTCCTTGGAGATTAAAGATCCAGATCTGCAGGGACATCTCTTTCCCTATCAGCCAAAGAAATTGGGACATTTTCTGAACCTCTACAACCTTTGCAACTGGATTTTCATCTGCCCAAAGGCAATTTTGGACAGATCTGGCTCCATTAGTATCCCAGGAAACCTACACTTCTCTTCTGAGTAGCCTGTGTGCTTCTCAAATGCCAGAAGGTGTCTCTAAAAAGGACTGTGATCCCCCTTCGGAATCAGCCATTGCCATGTTATATTGTACTGTTTACCACCTGAGTGAAGGGATGAAGGACTGCATACAACACAGACTGAATATATATCCACAGTCAGAGCAAAGAAAATAAGGAGTACTGAAGTATTCTGAGAAAATTATGTTTGCTTCAGTCCAGTATTTCCAGGGCGCTAGGTGGAACTCTGGTAAACACTGTAAGCTCTACACAAGCAGGGGCTTCCATGTTTATGCCTTTTTCAAGAAATACTCTGTGAATGAACACATCACAGACATATAATTGACTGCAGTCTACTTCATGGGGGCCATGAAGTCTCATCTTCAGCTATCAGGGTGCATTTCCCTCACAGAGTTACAATTCTCAGAGTGGCTTAACAGCTGGTCCCTCTTCCCAGGGAACTCTGGGACTGTAGCTCTGCAAGGGGAACAGGGCTCTCTTACTCTCTTACTTATTTTATTTATAAAAATATTGATATAGCCCAGCATCCTGTTCTCACAGTGGCAACCAGATGCCTATGGGAAACTTATAAGCACACGAGCACTTTTCTCTTCTGCAGTTTCCAGCAACTGGCATTCAGAAACATTCCTTGGCTCCAACCATGGAGGCAGAGCAGTTCCTGAAAGTCCTGAGATGCCAGCCAGCAAAATTTAGTATGTCTGTTTGCCCCCTTTGCAGGTGGGTGGCTTTGCAAGCAGGCCCCAGGCCTTCCTAGTAAACTGGCCTATCACTGGCTGGATCATGTTCCCGCCATCAAATGGGCCAATGGCGGCGGGAGGTAGCGGGCATTCGATCCACCCTCCCTCAGATTAGGGTTTTCATGGATGGTACGACCTTGCTATAGACAGTGTCGGTCACCTAATTTTCAGGGGCAGGGCATGAAATTTTCCCACTTGGCTAATTGACACTGCCATTTGGGCTTTTGCCTACCTCATAGCAATCGTCACACCTGTGTAAGGTGGATAGGCATTGGGTAAGCCTAGACTTGGTTGGAGGGGAGGTTATAGTCTCCACCTGCCCCTCCATGGGTAAGGGTATCCTGTTGAAAGGATCCAGAGGAGTGGCTCCTTTCCAATGCCTAGATGGGGGCTAGGGCCATACCACTCCTCACAATGGGGACCATTTGGGAGACACCCCAATTTTATGTAGGTCATAGGGCACCCCCCACCAGCTTCACCCTTAGAAACACTCCCAGCGGATGGGCAGGACTGACATATGCAGTTGCTTACCACAATGCCTATGGCCAAACTTCACTTCTCTAACTAATAAAGTTGTGGCCTTATTTGATCCCAAACTAATATCCCGTGTAGTGTCTAGTTATTTACACTTTAGGGAACAGGGTGGTCACGGGGCCTCGATGCACAATAGAAAAAAGAGCCTGTAATTCTGATACCTACACTCAGTCTGCTTTCTTCTCTTTGCTGCTTTTGGTCCATGGCTTGCAGTGAAAGCAACACGTGGACATAAATAATGATTGTAATGGCAATGTTTCTCATTCAAAAATGTCCCTCCTGTGTTAACAGAACAGAAGGAACAGCAGCAGACATCTGTCACTTATGCTGACAGCTACGCTCATTATTACTGTATACCTCCTGCCTGGGCCTGACCAGCAATTATTCCCTGCTGGGGAAAACAGAGAAAGAATGAATGTCTAATGTTCATGGGGTTTTTTTGTTTTTGTTTTCTTTCAATCTTCTTCTGGCTTATTTTGTCTTCCAGCCAGCAACAACTTCCAGCAACCATGGGGTTCTGTGCAGTAGATACCTGTCTCCAAGGTGTGAGGGCACTGTCATTAAAGTACATGCCAGTGGGCCCCCTTCAACATCACAACTCCCTTCTCCTAAGGCAGGCTTACAAGCAAGGGCAGTCATGGTTTTACCTAAATGACTGGCTGCAAGTCACCTACCATAGGAATTCCCCCCAATGCCCCAACAACATAGCTGCACTCTGGAGCATTATAGGCACTTTTGAATGGTAGCTTCACAGTTGTCCACAGCTACCATTTGGTAAGATGAGACCCAGGCCATGGGCAATGGTGTGCCCAGTGAAAGCATCTGCAATGGTGGGCCCTGTCACAGTTCTAGAACTATGGCAACTGCCCTAGGATGCCAGATCACCAAATATTCAGTTCACCAAAAATAAATTGCTAGAGCCATGGTAACTGCTACAGGGTGTGCAGGCTCCATCCCTCCCTTTGAAGTAGCTGGGAAGATAGCCCTTTTGCCCTTGTGCACCTGATGCACAACACAATTCTTTGTATCAGGGATGTGGGTGGAGCTATGGTCTAAACCTCTGAGCCTCTTGGGCTTTTTGACCAGAAGTACGACAGTTCAAATCCCCGTGATGGGATGGGGTGATCTCCTGTTGCGCAGTCGCAGCTCCTGCAAACCTAGCAGTTCCAAAGCACTCCAACGCAAGTAGATAAATAGGTACTGTTGCAGCAGGAAGGTAAGCAGCATTTCCGTGCACTCTGGTTTCCGTCACGGTGTTCTGTTGTGCCAGAAGTGGTTTAGTCATGCTGGCCACGTAACCTGGAAAGCTGTCTGTGGACAAATGCTGGCTCCCCCAGCCTGAAAGCGAGATGAGCACCGCAACCCCGTGGTCGCCTTTGAATGGACTTAACTGTCCAGGAGGTCCTTTACCTTTAACTTTACATTTACAATGTACCTGTACAGACAACCAAGCTACTCTAGGGTAAGATATCTTAATCCAGGGTAGTTTTATTACCTATGTGAGCAATCGGTCAGCCAATTTTTTTAGTGTCTTTTTGGTCTCACAAAGGGCGCCATATTACCCAATTCCATCACTGACGTGATTGATTTTGGAAAACATCCAATCCACCAGGATTTTCCATCCATATGACTTTCTAAATCTTACACCCCCAGCCTAAAATTAATTTGAGATGTCCCAGTTCAATTGGTGGATTCATAGTGTGGTGGGGTCCATCCACTCTGAAAGGAACAGGATGTGCTGGCCACACACATCCATGCTGGATTAATTAAATGATGCAATTATTGTACCAAAGTAGCAACACGGTCTATCAATCTATTTAAAAATCTTTCTTAAACCACATAGTTGTTGTTGTTGTTGTTTTAAACATCTAAGTAGTGTACAAATGATACAAATCAACATGAACACATGAAAACAATATCACAAAAACAGAAATCCAGTGATACATTATTCATTCTTGTGGATCAGGGGAAAATACACAAAAAATATGTATTTACAAGACATCTAAAGCAAATAATGGATTATGCTTCAGGTATAGCAGAGGGAAAACCATCCCAAAATTTAGCAGGTAACAGCAGAAATTGCCCATTTGGGGATCACCATCCTATGATTTTCTGTAAGGTGTGGTGCCATGAATAAAAGTTCAAGAGAAGATCTAAGTCAACGCATGGACAGACAGTCCTTGAGGTAACGTGGTACACATTGTTCAGTGCTTTATGTTAGTAACAAGGTCTTGAACAGCCCTCCATTCCCCTTCATGTCCCTGAATTTGGACTAGCAACGTTTCTCGTAGGTCTTCCCCACCCATCCCTACTGCTAATCTTGGAATCTCTACCTAGTTATATAAAAAATGCAGGTTACATTTCTGCTCGCTTAAACTGTGTTTCCTTTGCTGTGGAGCAAATACCCACTGCTTCCATTCTGACTCATAATAGCAGTTGCTGATGGTTAACTACTGCTGTTAACTTAATATTCTTGCAGATTCAAACTGAGCCTTTGAATGGAATCTGATAACCCTGTCCTGCTGTGAGTCTGCTGAGGCTCCAGTTTATGTGACGTCTGGGAAGTGGCAAGCTACAATGCACGTGAAAATTAAAGCTCCACTGACACCTTCCTGCTGGGAACATTTGCTAACCCCCCTTAGGACCACTGAACTTCTGATCTGTTCCTTTCTGATCCCATAATAGCCATCTGTTAATAGTTCAAACCATTTCACTGGGAACAAGAGGGTGGTCCTGGGGCTTTCAGAGCAGGTGACAGCAGCATAAGTATGTGCCTCATGCTCTCTGGGGCCCAATAACACCAGAATGCTTTGCAAAACTATTTCTGCAGTGGGACATGGCATAATTATAATGAAAAACACTTCATAGAGCCATCTGGACTTTGCTTTCTAAGCTAATCCATCCTGAACACTTTTTCTGAAGCCGGGAAGGTGGGGATTCCCTAGATTAAATTGAGATAGAACACTTGCCAGAAGTTTAAAAATACCTGGTGCTTTGCCATGGCAATAGAGCTTAACCAGAAAAGGAAATGCTGTGGGCTCAGGAGGAAGGCACCTCATCCTGATGAGGGTCGGGAGATGGAGAGAAAGGCCAACTGCATCTTAGTGGTTAGAGGAGCCTCCCAACATGATGTCCCCAATCTGGCTGGCTTCTTTGTGCCATGGCCATGATATGGACAGCTCAGTTGGTTGGAGCATGATACAATACAATACGATACGATACAATACGATACGATATCTTTATTGTCATTGTCCCATGCAGAATAATGCCAGTAATGATCCTGATAATGCCAAGGTTGCAGGTTCGATCCCAGTATGGGACAGCTCTATATTCCTACATTGCAAGGGATTGGACTAGACCAGTGGTTCTCAGCCTTGGGTCCCCACATGTTTTTGGCCTACAACTCCCATGATCCCCAGCTCACAGGACCAGTGGTCAGGGATGATGGGAGTTGTAGGCCAAAAACATCTGGGGAACCAAGGTTGAGAAAGGCTGGACTAGACTATCCTCAGGGTCCCTTCCAACTCTATGATTCTGTGGTCTGGTTTGCTCCTGACTCCTGCCTGAATTTCAGCTCTGACCAGTAACCATTGTCAGGGACCGAGCAGAGGAGGAATGGTGGAGACTGCCTCCCCAGCCTGACCCTTCCAGAGAAGAAGAAGACAGTTCAGAATTACAACAGGGGTTTGAGGGAGGTCACAGCTCAGAGGCAAATGAGGGGGAAAGCTGGGAAATAATGGGAAAGGAGAAGGAAGCACTGGGAGGGCAACAGCTGACAGATACAGTATCTTTGGAAAGCATTCCAGACCTCCCCTCTCCCAGAACCCGGTGAGCCTTGAAAGTAGGAGAGCAAAGGGCTCAGAAGCGAGGAGCCTTTGGAGCCAAGCGTAGAGGAGATGATGAAAAATGAGGAAGTGGGAGAAAAAGGGGGTGGACAGTCACTCAGGACAACGCCATTGTTCCAAGAAGATGCATTCTAAGCCTCTCTCTGTAAATATTGAATAAAAAGCAGCTGGTAAGAACTTTTCTTTGTCTTATCTGTTCCCGGCAACCTGCTATGGGAGTTGTTTCCTCTGACCCCTGACAGCCATTGGCACACTGGTAGGATGCACTTATCTGACTCCCAGCAGACGAGTCACTGCTGCTTATGAGATGGGGATGTGAGAGGAGACAGAAAAGCCAGCATGGTCCAAATGCACTGGCCAACTCAATGCAGCTTTTCTGCATTTGCACCAGACAACCTCCTTGCTGCCTCCCCACTCGCTCCCCAGCAGCAGCCATTAAAATCATTCCAGCCATTTAAACTTTGCTGCCATTCCATTAAGAGAGCATTAGCTGAGCTGAGCAGCACTCAAGTAGATTGAAGTGCATGCTGTAGTTGTTACCGTGTCAATAGATAAAGCTAGTTCTTTCTGAAACTCTGCATGGGTGCTTAGCAAGAGCAGACTTATGTTATACTCGGCCTGGCCAGGCCAGAGACAGTGCATAGTATCCATACCCTCCAATGTGTGTGTGTGTGTGTGTGTGTGTGTGTGTGCGTGTGTGTGTGGATATGGATATGGATATGGCTACATACATACTTTTCTTTGCATATCTAAACATGAGTTTCAGTGCTTGCAGTAAACAGTGCAGACCTTCTTATTAACCTGGATTTATTGGCAGCAATAACATTCAAAGCAGCTGATTACAATGCCCATTTCCTGGAACTGCCCATTCCACAGGAGAGTGGTTAACCTTTTGCTCACAGCAAAAAAGAAAAAGAAGTAAAAACAGAAACAGAATGGAATTCACATTTTGAATGAAATTCAAAATTAGTATCCTTTACATCGCTTCCCTTGATTACATTGTTCCCCTTCTTCAAAGTGTTTGTTGATTCCACAAAATCAGAAGTAGGCATTGTACAGGGAAAACGATGCTTTTGATAGGATGCATTGTACAGATTACAATCAAATCTATTTGTTTACATACAAGCTGGTGACTAGCAGGGCTGTGCACCATACCTAAAGTTGTGTCTCATTCATTCCTTATGGGTTTTGAGAGGAGAAAAGGAAATCAGAGGACACTGCAGTTCTTAGGATTCAATAGGCCCATAGGGAATACACACTATAGCAGTTGTTAAGCCTGGCATATGCACATCAAACAGCCCAAATTTGGAAGTAATATTTAGTGTGTGTGGCGGGGCGTAAGGTTAGTATTCCAAATGCAGCTGGTGGAGGCAATGATTTATCAGTCTCAGTGAGGTTGTTATTCCTTACTTAGGAGTATAGGATGTTGCATCCTGCCATGTTGGACTATTTGTTCATCTAGCCTAGCATTGACAGTGGCTCTCCAGGGACTTGGGCAGAGGTCTTTCATCACATCTGCTACCTGATCATTTTTCTTTTCTTTTCTTTTGTAACTTTTTAATTTAGTTTTGCATAATAATCATATACAGCAAACATAACAATTCCAAAGAAAAAACAAAAGGTTCTCTCGAACTTTCAGACCACCCTCCCTCCCTCCCTGGGTTCCATTTCTGAATTTTATTCCTGCATCTCTTACCGTAATCTATCCATAGTATCCAACGTTCATGTTACTCTACAAGTGTTATTGTATTTCTGCTAATGTTTTCAACTGTTTACAGTGGTCTCTAAGATATGTTATAAAACTATTCCAGTCCTTAATTAACAAAAAATAAAATAAAAAATGGTCTTCCTGATTTCTGATCTTTCCCGTCATTTCAGCATAGATCGTCAGCTTGGTCTGCCATTCTTCTCTGATTGGGACTTTGTCTTCTTTCCATCTGCCTGATCATTTTTCATCAGAGATGCCAGGAATTGGAACATGGGATCTACTTCATGAAACGTATGTGCTCTTCCACTGACCTGTTTAGCATCATTTGTGGATGCCAGGACTGAGAAGTCTTCAGGCTTTCAGGGTCCATTTTTGTTATTTAATAGAACCCCAAGTTACACCAGTTGGAACTTGGCTCAAAAGAATGAAATTATTCCTAGCATAAGAGGGTAAAAATAGTACCAGAACTGAACTGAGCTCACAGTTCTTTCACATCCCTGGATACAGTGTTCATTTGCTGAGGCATATTTCTGAACATGCCTTATGCAACCTGAACACCTGGCCAAGTAGTCTTTTGTTGGTGTTTTCACTGCTTGGGTTAGTTTTCACGATTATTTCCTCCTATTCCAGATTAAGACTCATCTTCTCCCTATATATGTTTTTTGGGAGAAAGTGAGGAGGTAAATTGAATGCTACAATTTCCAGGAAGGGGTCCAATAAGGTGCATGTGTGCATCAACATGCATACACCAACATTATGGACTGGAAGAAAATTCTCAGGAGATTTCCTTCCCAATATGTTTTTAGGAGAGCTCATGAATACCAAGCCAATTCTTGTTTAAGCCAGGGAAGTTTGCCCATCAGTATATTTGAGGAAAGAAAAAGGGATAGTGTGTAGCACCATCTGAAGTGTGAGGCAGGTGCTAAATTGATGAATGTTGTCCAAGAATGGAACACTCTTTTTAGAACTATAGAGGTAGCCGTATCCCTAGAGTTCTCACAATGTTTTTTAAGCCATTTTTTAAAAAATAAACGATTATAGCATTTACTAAGCAATTTTCAAAAATTCTTTTTAATCTCCCCCCATTTTTAATTTGCAATTGTAAGCAAAAAGAAAAGAAAAACAAACACAAGCAATAATGAGAACAAAATAGCAACAAAAAAATCTATTGCCAGTTGACATTGACAATAAGAATATTGCACCAATTATGATTTAAACATATACATTAATATAAGCATTCCAATTAGGTGTTTAAATGCAATTGGTGATTATAAGCCATGCATTCAAATGTAGAAAGGGTGCTGAGATCTTCAAACAACTGAATGATGGATTTACCGGTATGTCCTTCCAGCTTTGCTGTGTAAGTCTCTTAGCCACCACAAAGGTTTGCAGAACCCACTTTTGTTGTCCTTTTCTTTGTCCTCCATACCACAGGAATATAATTTAAGAGTGCGTAAACATCCACAAATATAAAGGATTTCTCCCAAGACCAAGTTGATACAAGAAATAATTTCTGACCAAAAAGAAAACACAACAGGACATCCCCCTTACCGAGCAAATTTAATAATGCTTTGAGATTGGGTATACAACCAAAATTGCCCTTGTTCATGGATGGATGAATCTGTCAATTTCAGTTTCTATGCATCAATTTCAGTTTCTCCCCCTTTTCATCTTTTTCCAGTCTTAAGTTCAGTTTGCCCCATTTCCACATCAGTATACTTTTGTGCATATAGCTCCTAAAATACACATTTTGCCTAATGTGCATTTTTTTTTGTTACCAGTCTTCCCATATGCAATGTATTTTTTTTTGTATGCCATTTCCCCAAATATATTCATTTTTATACATATTAACAAAACTTTGAAGTATAGCTGCATTTTGGTCCTTGTATTGGTCCATGAAGTGTGGATTTGGCACTTTTACATAAAAATGAGAACTCATTTCCCACAGTATCCCAAGTTGCAACCATCCTGTCCTTTCTGAAGAGCAGGCTGCCCCCTGAAATCAGGAATGTCTGAAAGCATTATATTTCAGAATCACTTGGAAACTCTTCCTTCCTTCCAGTTTTCACTACTTATCAGAGCTAACACCCCCTGGGCTGTAAGGAGAATCTCATCCATACATTTCTAAACCCTGGTTGCTTTCTTCTCTATATGGCCAAGAAAATACATTGAAATTAACAGAAGTATTGCCCGATGGCTTGGCGATGTGCTGATAAATAATATCAGGCAGTTTCATCAGATGCACTTGCAACCCTACAAGGAAAGGTGGGGAAGGGCCAAGAACACCAATGAAGCAGAACAAGATTATAGATCAATTTCCAGAGTACGGGAGAAATCTTTCCTTCTTTGGACAGATTGCTTGCCGAGGATCATTAACCATTTAGGACATACCTTCTTTCTCTCCCCCCCCCCACCTGCACCGCACTGTAATTACTATCCAACTAAGCAGTATGAAAATGAAACTCCATTATGACAAAGTAGTATCCCATTTGCTTTCAGAAACTAAACCTTCAAGGCTGACTAGAACAAAGAGGTGCTTTGTTGAAGTTTAATGCACTTGGTTTGAAGAGAATAGAAGGGTTGGGGAAACAGCAAGGGAAAAAGAAGTTTCTGTTGTACTTGCTTTTCTGAATTATTCCAGGATGGAACTTCCTCTATGTTTACTAGCAGTGGCATGCGGTGAGTGGAAGCTTCTGCCCTGGCTGGGGAGGGAGACACGATGCTCACATGCATGACGTCAGCCCTCCCTATCACCCTCTCAAGCTGGCACCTCTAGACCTAACTGTTCCCTTACAGAAAATTTCATTGCATGCCACTGTTTACTAGGCTTTGCATGTTTGTGGAGTTTGCATGCTCCAGAGTGCTTCTCCATGGATGTTGCCCAGATACTGCCAGACTAGGCTCAAGGTCCAACAGTCAAGGAAGCCGTTCCTGCACTTACTGTAGAGGCACTTACTGTAGAGGGAAGCAAGGGGCAGATGGGGATCATCAACCTGGGAAGGTAGCCCATCTAGGAGAAGGAAAATTCTGATGCAACACAGAATGGAGGTTAGAAGAAGGTTCTCAAATGCTTTGTTCTGACTGGGTATGCACTTGAGACATCCACTTAGGATGGAAGTGCAGTGGTGGATGTCTTGACATACATTGCAATGAACTTTCTGTTCTGTCATTCTGTTGCCACCCATTGAATCCTCTACAATATCATTTTCCGCCCCCTTACACTTTTGCTGCGCTTTCCAATGTTTGTGACAGGCTGCAGAATAAAATTGACAGGATGCTTGATTTTCCAGAGTGTTAGGACAAAAGGCTCTTGTAAAATCAGTCTTTAGGTCTGTTGTATACAACAGAGAACATAGTGTTGTCTGACGAGCAGCACAGCTCTAGGAGGCTAGCACAGCTCTATAGGAGAGGGGAATATTACTTGAGGAAGGAAGAGTGATGGCAAAGAGTTGGACTAGATTCTTTAAGACCCTTGTCCCTCATCAGACTCCAGCTCCTCCAGCTCCTCCCACCCCTATTCTTAAGCTGACAAGCATCTCCAAGACATTTCCATGGGGCTCATGACAAGTCTAGGTCTAGAGCAGAATTCCAAACTTAGTTTCTTAAAAATGCCACTGAAGTAACTGGGCTCTTATTCTGAAGCCCTTTCCAGCACAGCTAAGGCATTTAGGAAAGCAAATCTTCCAGTATCACATGTACTACCAGGCCTGTGGATGTCACCACATATCTTCTTGGGTACTTTTCCCCACTACTCCTTTTCAAACAGCCATTAATTCTTCCAATCTGCATTCATGGATTAAATCCCCAGCCACATAATAAAATTGAATCTTAGCTATTTTTGGCACTATATTGCACTGGATTTATGTCAAGGTAGCTAGAGCAGACACTTTGTCAAAATGTTCTCTCAACTCCCAGAGGCATAGAAATACTATTTCTTGAATCTTCCAGACCTGGAATAACAAAGAAAAATCCTCCAAAATGTCCTTTAGCATCTGATGGTGTCACCACATGGTTGGGCTGGGAGCACTGGATTCAACCTTTTCTTGACCATTGGCTCACAACCTCAGTTTTCAGAAACAGGAACCAGCTTGTCAGATTGATGTCATGATGGATGAGATCATGTCTTTGCATATCTGAAAGACTGTCATACAGACTTGTTCTCTGCTACTTCAGAGAGAAGTAGTAGAATTAATGTGAAGAAGCAGATTTCAGAAAACAATACGAGATGCTTTCTAATGGCATGGTTTCTTCAATAGTGGAACAGAATGTCTTTTGGGTGTGGAGTTGGCTCTCCTTTGCTGATATTTATGCAGAAGCTCAGGCTGGACATCCATTTGTCAGTATATCATAGATGCATTCAGCACTGCAGATCATGCATTGAGCAGGCAATTGGACTTAGATGGTCCCCAAATTGTACAAGCATGATTGCATAATCCTCTTCATACTTCCTTGAGAGTATCCATAATTTAACTTGATATCACTGACTTTGCCATCAAAGAGCTATGGAAATTATTCTTAACGCTCTCCTTTATTCAGTGTTGCTAGATTTCCCAACAGGAAATGATGACACAACTGCCATATTGAATCCTGTAGGCAATGTAATAAAAACTTCCATATAAAGGTTAACTTTTCATGTTGGCTGTCTGACAGCAGCAGATCCACATACCCACATTCTCTTCATCTGTATTAATTTTACAAGCAATGCAATTAAGGAAGTGGTACTATCTCTTCGGAGGGAAGAAGAAAAACCCAGCATACTGTAATGCTGTAAAAGACAGGGACTATGACAGGCAATCATTTACACCCTGAAACATGAGCATTATTATACTTTGTCTGGTGGTTTAGTGGAACTGTTGACCCACTTCCTTGTGTCTTTATTTGATCCTCCATAATGTCTAAATGGCTCATTTTTCTCCATGATTTCCCCTGGCAGCTAATACCCCAGCAGAAATCTCTGCTACTAGTTTCATATAACTTCCCCCCATTACCACATTGAGATGCTGTTAGTCAGACCTTCTCTAGAGTACAGTGTCCAGTCTGAGGTCCTACACTTTACAATGATATCAACAAATTGGAATGGGTTCAGAGGGGGGAAAGTGGTAGGGCAAACAAGTCCTAGAGGGAGGAGGTTGAAATAAAAGGCTATGTATCACCTGGAAAAGAGAGAGAGAGAGAGAGAGAGAGAGAGAGAGAGAGAGAGAGAGAGAGAGAGAGAGAGAGAGAGAGAAGGGAGACATGATAGCACTCTTCAAATACTTGAAGGACTGTCTCACACAGAGAGAAAATGGCTTGCTCTCTGAAGCCCCAGAAGACAGGGCAAATTAAGTTACAGAGGGGTACATTTTGGCTGAATATCAGGAAGCATTCCTTGTTGGTCACAGCAGTTTGATAGAGGAAGCCATGTTCTAGAGAGGAGTGGGCAGGCTTGCTCTTGCTGGAGAGCCATTGGTTGGGGATGCTGTCCCTCTGAACCTCTGCAACAAGCATGGAGCCGGCCAAACTGGCCTATCAGCCAGCTTCCCATGCTATGATTTAGGGATTCTAATCTGCTTGTTTTTCTGTACTCCAGAGAATGAAATAGGCAGAGAGAAGAAACAGAAGTTGAAAGGTACAAGGCACACCCTCATTCGAAAACAAATTCTCAGAAAGCATATCAGAAAAAGCACATTTTCTGAGAGATTTTGGCTCAGCTGAGGAGCAAGAACTAAGAAAACAGTCACCCAAAATTCTGCCCCCTATTCGGGGAAAGCAACATTGCCCTAGATATTTTCCATTTGGAGAAGAATTCCCCACCAGTTGCTTTTATCAAACATGCTCTTATCTGCATTTTCCCAGTTAATATCTTTTTTGAGCAATTTTGTCAAATTGCCATCACATCATTCTCATTTGATCTCTTTTATGATCCACAAATATCAAAGAGCAAACAATACAAACTCTAAAAGATCAGAGGAGTTTTAAACAGAAGGCAATCAACTAGATGAAATTGTCACCTGGTAATATTTTGGAATATATCTGAAGGGAGATTACAGTTGTGTTTGTTTTCTATAAAACACGATGTTTTCTCTCAGGGAAACAACATTTGTTCCCTTTCCTCCTTTTGATATTTGCATTTAATTAAATTTCATAACTTGAAATATTGATTTGATTTCAGTATTTTGCAGCATTATTTGTCCTTCAGTAATATTGACTGCTTCCTGTTTGCTGTGATGCATTCACACATATATGACAGTATTTGATGATGGTGGTGAACAATGATTAATTAATCACATTGTAAACAGCATCTCAAGACAATTTACATATAAAATAATTAAAAATAGTTAAAAACAGAAAAGCAACAAGTACATTTAAAACAAGCCTAAAACCCTAACAGCCAAACACTCATAGTAAAGACCCATTTATCCAGCTGGGACAGAGTATTGGAACAAAAATGTCTTCAGTTGTTTCCAGAAAGTGCAGATGGTGGCCAGCTGTCATATATTGACAGGAATGCAAATGCTGGAAACAAGGGCAGCCCTGCTAAAAGCCCTGCTCTGAATTACTCTCTTGCAGACCACAGTGATCTGTTGGGCATATAAGGACTAAGATGGTCTTTCAAGTAACCTGGTCCTGATAAATGTTATAATCTTTAATATATGACTATGTTTTCTTGGGTCACCTGGAAGTATTATACTGTCCATTAGGAGAATGGATCAAATAGGAAGAAAAGCCTTTCCATTCCATCTAAAGCTGTTCTCATGCCTGACACAAAAGTGCTTTTTGCAGTTAGGCGGCCAGTCATGCAAAATGTAGATACTACATGGGGAAGAATAAACAATCAGTTTTAAAATGCCCCCCTTCCATCATGTGTCCTTCCTTAACCCCACTCACCTCACAGAGTGTCTGTTGTGGGAGAGGAAGGGAAAGGAGAATGTTAGCCGCTTTGAGACTCTTCAGGTAGTGAGAAAGCGGGATATCAAATCCAAGCTCCTCCTCCTCCTCTTCTTCTTCACCTCATTCACTCATGTCACACATGAACACCTCAGAGAGGCTCCAAGGCATTTTTTGTGTTGTGTGATAATGGTCTAAATACCTTTTCCTTTAGGAGTCACCCTGTGGGTTGCTAGCTGTAACTGAAACAAAATTCTCAAAATTCTCCTCTATGGTTTGTTGTTTTTTTTAATGTCAAATATTGACTGACAGATTCTGGAGTATTCAGCTCTTCTCCAAAGATTCACCGAATATTTGATATATGTAGTTGATGATATTTGATTTCAGTATTTGACATTATTAATATTTGCCATGTAATAGTATTTAGTATTTGACCACTACTTGATGGCTGTTATGCAACAGTAGTTCATATTTGACAGAATTTGATAATGCTACAATATTTAATATTTGACCAAACCCTCTAGAAATGAATCTGTGTAGGCTCCATACCTGCAGTTCATACCCCAGAGGGAATGCTGTACTGTGTGAACTTCTTCGTAGGCCTTGAGAAATAGTGATATAGGCAGATTTAATATTTCATATAGCCATAGAATTGTAGAGTTGGAAGGGACCCTACTGGGTCATCTAGTCTAACTCCTCTGCAATGCAGGAATCTCAACTAAAGCATCCATAACAAATGACCATCCAACCTCCATCCAAATGACCATCCAACCTCCATCCAAATGACCATAAAAACCTCTAATGAAGAAGAGTTGAATCACTCTGAGATGTTGAGTTTTGAATAGCTTATCAGCTTCTGTATTCTTTGTGTGAGTGGGGGCCATGCCTGCTCCCTGTCAGGGACCGTGCTGAGGAGGGCTGCACCAAGAAGGAATGGCGGGAGCCTTCCCCCCCCCACCTGCTCCTGATTAGAATCCTGAATCTTCCCAGGAGCAGGAGGAGAGTATAGATTTGGAACAGTGGTTTGCAGAGGGACATAGTTCAAAAGGCAGAAGCTGGGAAGTACTGGAGGGGGAACAGCTAGGAGGAAAAGCACTGGGAAAGAGAGAGTTAAGAGACTCACTTTCTCTGGAAAGTGTTAATCCACTCAGCCCAAGGTCAAGAAGAGCAGATAAGGTGGCATCACAGAAAGCACAGTGGTTACCAACTTAGGTTACAAGATGCAGTAGTGACGTGGGTGACTAGGGAGGAAGTGGGTGGAACTCTTAATTGGGAGCACCTTCATTCCTAGGAATGGATTCTTTGTTCTCTCGCTGTGATCATTAAAGTCTCTAACTGGTAAGAAGACTCCTTTATCTTTCTTCTGTGTATCTATAGCCAAGGGAGGAGGAAGTCGATTCCCTGAAGTCTGACACTTCCTAACACTGGTATGGGATAGAATTGCCTCAGCTTTACTTGCCAATTGGAGCTCAATGCAATGTATCATAGAACTCAATGTGGGACATTGAGAATGAGCCTGCCCTAGTTTCCATAGCCAATCCTTGGGCTCTATATCTTCCTCAAGCCAGAGTGTGACAACAGGGCACAACCTGCTAGTCCCTACCCACTGCACAGAACAGCTGCCCAGCAAGCTAAACTGTTTTCGTCTTTGGATTTATTCATTGAAGCAGCCCTCTTGAAAAGAGTTAGTCAATGGAAGACATCTGGATTCACTATGAAAGGATGGTGAGCTAAAACATGGGGCACAGCCATATCTGAACGATTGGCATATCAGCTTGATGCACTTAGAGGGACAGCTAAATGGGAGGGAGAACTTTGAGTGCATCTGGAGACCCATTCTGTTTTATGTAAATAGAGATGGAGTTCTGTTCTATCCAACAATGACACAGATCACTTTGTGGAGAGGACACCTGCATATTCCACCCTCCCCCTTCACCCTAAGCATAAAAGGTAAAGGTAAAGGGACCCCTGACCATTAGGTCCAGTCGTGACCGACTCTGGGGTTGCGGCACTCATCTCACTTTACTGGCTGAGGGAGCCGGTGTACAGCTTCCGGGTCATGTGGCCAGCATGACTAAGCCACTTCTGGTGAACCAGAGCAGCGCACGGAAATGCCATTTACCTTCCTGCCGGAGCGGTACCTATTTATCTACTTGCACTTTGATGTGCTTTCGAACTGCAAGTTGGCAGGAGCAGAGACCGAGCAACGGGAGCTCAACCCGTCACGGACATACCCAAGTGAAAAGAAGCATCCACGTACCAGTCTGGTTTTTGCAATGATTTTCTGTATTATAAAGGAAATATATGTCAATTCTTTGTGCTTCATTGATTCTTGTGTCATCATGTTTTTCTTGCTTTGTTCAAAGTCTGATAAAAGAAGTTTTTTAAAAGGTTTGTTGCAAGCCCATTGACATGTGAAGCTATATAGAAAAGTCTTTGCTCAACCAAAGCCTGTTGGGCATTAATAAGCATTTCCCTTTTTTCTTATGCGAGTTGCCAGTTATTCACATCATAGTTATGATTGTGTTGGATGCAGTTCTCTCTTTCCCCCTCCCCCCGTTTGCTAGGCTCATGCATCGTAAACTAAGCTCATGCAAGCCCCACAGCTCATTGTTAATATGTATTGTACCAGAAAATAAATAGACATTATTGACAGAGAATAAACCTGTCTCATGTATTCAGGGACTATGGGAAGGAGAACACAGAACCTTTCTGATTTACAGGATGTTGACTGTATCTAAAATTTAATCAAGAAAACGTTTGTATTGAGGCAGAAAATGGCCTGTCAAGTGCTGTTTGATGACTTCTTAATTAAAAAACAATTATAAATCTTGGCATGAAAGGCGGGGCTAGCTCATTAAGAAACCTGGAGAAGATTAAATAGCCATAAAAAGCAGTCTTGAAGAAAGTTAAGATACCCTCACAAGACATTAAAATTCAATTGAAAAGCGTATCTGATAAATACAGCATAAATGCTAGATGTTCAGAGCCAACTTTATTATCAAAACTCTAAACTTTATCTGATCTGGAATAAGCTTAGCAGTGATTTGCCTTAACCTTTCCCCAGTCTCCTCAGCTCAACTGGGAGCAATTTTTTTCCATAATCACCCCAAATTATTATTTCTGGGGATATTTTTTTTTAAGAAAAAAGAAATCGAACCCTCAGTAAGGCCTAGTTGAGTATATATTTTGTAATAAATACTTTGTCCATACAAGAAATTCCAGTCATTCCTGAGGTTGCACACTTACAAAAACATAACGACCTCAGTGGAGGGAATATTAGTCATGCCTAAGACCCATTGACATATGTAAATCAGGTGTACAACTGATCTAAATGGAACATAAGCCCCAATAACTTAAGCATGACTACAGCTGGGCTCAGGAATGCGTGGCCCATGTGAGTTTCACATGTATTCCTAAGTCTGTTCATAAGTCTCATTTCCACATCAACTGCAATAAAAAGAAAAAAAAGAATTCACAGAATTCATGCCATTTTTGGTATTTTTTCTGTAAAATGCACATACTATAATTGCATGTGTTGAACCCTAAGACACACATTTTTGTACGCACATCATTCTAAAATAGTCATTTCCTACTAAAAATTCTAAATTCTAAATTCTATTTTTTTAAAGAAATTTTAGAATTCTAAAAACATTTAGAAATGTTTTTATATGCATTTCAGTATTATTTCTGGGCAGAATACTTTATTGCAAAATTCAGACCTCTGAGAAAGCATGGTATTCCAATCTGGGTATTAGTCCCGAAAGTGCAAATCAATCAGCACATTTGAAAAAAGCAGACAAGGCAAAATCTTTGGGCATTCCTCCCCAGACTTGGGTCAAGGTGAACTTGAATATCACAGATACCAACAACAGCTCTTCCTGAGACTACAACTTCTTCCTAGCTACCACAATCACAAACATTGCTCCCAGCTATATCCATGATCATTGCACACATGCGTCATCAAGCATAAATGGGATGAACAATTGCATTGTGCCAATTTTCACATGCAGAGAACAACTGTGAAAGTGTTCTTGTTGAACTTTCTAATGCTTTTTGAATAGAGAAGGTATACATCAAGATCATACATAAAAAATAACTGTTAACAGTCATTTCCACAGCTGTCCATAGCCGGATTGTTCTATGCATGTTGGCCACACAGAAGAAAGATGAAGAACAAATATTCAATGCTGTGGCAGGAAGGTTGACCACAGCAGCAAAAACAAACAAACAATTGGATGTAAGGAACATGAAAGGAACAGGACAAAGACCAAGTTTAAACATCTTTTGAGTAACAGGTAAAGGTGTTTTGAATAATTGGGGCTCAATCAAGCTGCTTTTCAATCCCATTGATGAAATGGAAGGGATTAAATAGCTGAAAAAGCTTAACTTTTGGTGAATTCCATTCTTTGTATATTTTGTTTCTTTGTTTTTGTGAAGCCCTGTGAGGAGCTGTCCATTTCTCAAATGGTTGCTGACTCCTACGGCAAAGGAGAAGCAAGGATTGCCTTGGGGAAGTGCCCTCTTGAGTCTGATGAGTTGGGCAAAACCACATCCTCTGAACATAACATAGCTTTGGAGCAAGTGACAGTGGCTGCCCAGGCAATCCTTCTCAGTCTCTGGTTGAACCAGAGTGGGGATTGAGGTCAGAAAACATGACAGGGAGCCCATACAACACAGCACCCTGGGCAGGAAGCCTGCAGAGAGCACACACAAAGATGGGTGTAAGACTCAACCAGGAATACCATTTTGTTAAGCACCCAATGGAAGGGGCCAGGACATGCAACAAGCATGTCCCCAGCTCAAGAAAAGAAGAGCTATTCATTTTTTAAAAAATTGTATAACATCTTGAATTTTGTTTCCAGGCATGGTGGTGGTGTTTGTTCAGTCATTCATTCAAAGTGTTTATGACTGATTTATTGATTCTTTTGCCCCGAGGCCCCCAAAACATTATACAAAAAGACATAGCATAATCATGGATAATGTGGCAGTAAAATCACAAAATCCTAACGTATAAACAAACAGAAGCATAGTCAGCAATAATGAAGGCCACAAAAGAAGCAGCAGCAGCAAAGCCTTCAAAAGCCTAAATGACTTAACTCAAAGAAATCTGTTGGTCTTGGTTTGTTCAGAGCTTACAGGACCTGATGTGCATTTATTATTATTATTATTATTATTATTATTATTATTATTATTACTACTACTACTACTACTACTACTACTGCTGCTGCTGCTACTGCTGCTGCTGCTGCTGCTATTTTCAAAGCAATTACACCCCAGACTGGGCAACATTTTAAGATAAACTCTATCTACAAAGGCATGTTATCTTGGATAAGTCTGCCAAAATAAATAGGTGTTGAGAGAAGATGTAAAACAAGATTGCAAGGGGAATGATGTGTGGTGATCATTCCAGGTAAGCAGAAATGGCTAAAATTAGCAAGAAGACTGGAAGCCTTATCTGTGTGCAACATACCAATCTAAGAGCATTTGGAAAGTTGAAACATTGATCCAAACCCCATCTGCTTTTGTCATTTCTTTTTCTGCTGTTTTCTGAAACAAGATGAAATGTAACAGAAGAGACATCCTGTAACAGAGCCTGGATTTCTCCGGCTTCTATCAGAGCTGCAAGTGTGGATCAAAAAGACTTATCTCAGGTTATCACTTTCCTTTGATTGCAAGTGTTGGTGGACCTGAGTCTTGACTGCCACTTATTTCTATGGTTACCCGCAGAGACTTGATCTTTAAGGAAGGCTTCGTTATATAGGATGACACTTCTGAATCTTTTTTTATTTCTGACCCTCTCCAATTTTGCTGAGCTCCTTTGCTTCCTGTTCAGATCCACAGAAGGTGAAGAGGTGGACAAGAAAGCCAAAATCAGCACCCCAGCACAGAGTCAAGGGAGGCACCAGTGAACTATCATGATCTCAAGATCAGTGGCCCATATCTCCTATTTATCCGATTCACTGTGACGGGATTCGTTCATCCACCCATTTGTTCCACTGTGCCAGTAATATAATATGAATGTAGCATCTTAGTAAAGAATAAAGACAAAGCAATGTTCATGGAATGGCATGATTTCTGAGCTGCAAAAAACTCCTTTTCAGGCTAAATGTTAAAAGGAAATTAAATGGTGTGGTAGGAGGATGTCTGAGAGAGAGAGAGGGCACCGTGTTAAGCCTTGCTTGCAAACTGTTTCAGTCTTAAAGATGGGGGAAGCCCTTGCAGTCTAATTAGGTTAGACAACCGTGACCCGTGCAAAAGATCAAAGGCGTGCTGGGACAGAGAGGCAATTGGAGAACCGCTTTTTAGAAATACAGTTCATCAGTATAATTAGTCAGACTTGTCTCTAACGCTAACTGGAATGGATTCACAATTCTTTTGTAAGAGAACAGGAGTAAGTTATAAAAAAAACACAGGTAGCCCTTATACTAGCAGAACTGAAGATTAAGGCATCTTTTCCTGGGAGAAGGCACATTTGCAATGGATCCTCTGAGATTCCACTACGGGGGCACCAACTGCAGGGGGCTGAGTCCTTTTGGGGTCCTATGTTTTTGGGGTTGCCCCCCATGAATGCCCCCCCATATTTGAAAAATGCAGAGGCTCCTTCTCCTCCTCCTCCTGCCACAGAGGGGAAGGAGGGTTGAAGCAGCCTCCCATTGATGTTAGCACGAAGAGGAGGCAGAGGAGGAGTCATCGGCCACTGAAGTCACATGGCCGCCATGTTTGGCTCTCCTCCTGGCTCCTTCCAATGTCCTGACATCACATGTACAACGTCAGGACATTAGGATGTTGGGATGTCGCATGTGAGACACTGGTCTCCACCTCCAATCGTTCTCATAAGCTGGCACCTCTCTTCCGCTACATCCAGGGTGAGAATCAGGGGCCCTCCAGGAATTCTGGACTACATCATCCTTGACCATTGGTTATGTGGACTAGGACTGATGGGAGCTGGAGTCCAGCAACATAAGGATGGTCACAGGTTCCACTCCCCTGTTTTTGAAATGCATGTGACTTCAGGCCTGGTCATGGCACTGGAACTGCCTTGCTTGCTCTGATTGACATTGGAATGGTGAACAAAAAACTTTATAAGGACATTATAAAGGACGTGTGATTTGGGCCCAGGCTACCTGAAAGTTCATATTTTAATATGCAAATGTGCCTGGGTGCTAACCTTCTCTCGGTCCCATCAACATCAGCAAGGGATACTCCCATATTATGACATTCCCTTCCAAGAAGACTGGCTCCCTGTTTGATATCCTTCCTCTGGCAGGCTAAGGCCTTCTTGTTCAGACAGGCCTTTGAAAATTAAGGTGGGGTGATGCTGATCACTGGACTGCTGGTATTTAATTGCTGGTTTAAAATGTGTTTGGATGTATTTCATACTGCAGAAATGTCCCAGAAAGAACAGTGGCCATTTGGGGTGCTGTGATCTTGCATGATTTTGTGCTGCTATCCCTGCTGAAAGCCAAGATTGTGCCTTGCCCAAAAAAGCACTTTTGGGGGGACAGGGCAGAATTGTGAAACAAAATTGCATGACATCACAGCTCCCCAAATGGCCACTGTGCTGTCATGAGAAAAAAACAGGAAGATGGCACCCTGGAAGATGATGTTCTGGATTTTGCTGTCCAGGTGTTGGAGGGTATGGTATTTAATTATTGCTTTTAAGCTAGCTTGATTTTATTACCTTGTACTGTATAATTTTGTTTTTAAACATTGTAAGCTGCCTTGAATCCCACTTTGGGAGAAAGGTGAGATATAACTATATTAAAGAAGCAAGTAATTATTTTTACCCATCTCTGTCAAATCTAAAAGTATAAAATATGGCATGATGTGCTGTTGTTTACAAAAGGTTTTTTCTGTGTTTGTTAAATAACAACAATAATAAATTCCCTCCTGTATTTGAAATAATTTCTCTTTTATCCCTGAATCTTATGCACATTTAGTTGGGAGTAAGCCTGACTAAATTCACTAGTACTACATCCAGGATAATTCACGAATGGTGTTATTTGGTGGGCTGCTTTCACTCATATGACACTGTCTTGGCCTTGAATTTTGCCTTTGGCGCTCTGCTCTCTAGCACACCATTAAGAGATATCAGGCTGGTGGATCCTAGGTAAAAGGCCTTTTTGGTGGTGGCCTCTTAGCTATGAAATCTCCTCAGCTTGGAGGGGTGAAAGCCCTTTCATTGGTTTCTTTTAAGTGGGCATCAAAAACTTGTTTATTCCACTCTACTCCATAATGAGATTTTTTTACTGGCTTGAGCTGTTTCAGTTGCTATATCTTAGTTTTTAACGCTTTGGATGTTGTTCATTTGTTCTTCAATTGTTGTAAAGCTCTCACAAAAAGATAGCTTAATTAGCTCTCACAAAAAGATAGTTTAATTATTTTTAACTTTGGATGTACACAGAAGGGGCCTTTGGACCTTCTACTCCATAGCACATCCCACCCCCCCCTTATGTTGGCCCATATTGACATCTGTTTGATATACTGAGATGTTGATTTTTATTTATTTATTTATTTTGCTAGTGTGTTGCCCGAATTTCCAGCGGCTGTTATGGGGATTGGATTATTTTTAATGTTATAATGTATTTCTATTAGTATAAATTAATAGCACAACTGGATGGCTTCATCTCCCTCAGCTGCAACAAAATATGTCTGTCCCATATCTGTCTCTACAGCCACAGCAGGCACTGTAACTCTCCAATGGTTTGACTTCACTCCCAAAGGTGCACTCCTCCATTGTCTCCTGAGACAGATGGATGCCACCAATAACAACAACAATAACAAATCATATTTTAAAATGTGTTTTAACTCACTTGAAGACCTTAAGATAACAAGCAAGTCTAAATAGTATGAGTAGTAATTAGCAGCACTTTTTTCTAGAAAAATAGGTACAGGTACTCACCTTAAAGTTCTTACGGTAAGTGTCACACTTTTTAACAACAACAAAATGAGGTGCTGGTACTATGTACCCTTGAGTACCCCCTCGGGGGAAAGCACTAATAAGTAGTATCTGTTGATGTTTTAATGAGGCATTTATGAATACCTTTGTTGACCTTACTCTCATATGTTGGATACTGCCTTGATATGTTTCTTAGAAGTATGGCATATAAATATGAAAGCAAGCAAGCAAGTAAGTAAATAGCAACAACTCCCCTGAAGACCTTCAAAAGCAGACGGGGATATAAGAACTAAAGATGTTCCTAAGGTATCCTGGACAAAGTTGTTGGATGTTAGCAGGCCTGTCATTGGAAGAAGGAAGCTGGTGGTCCATATTTTACATATTTGATTAAACACATGATCAGCTATTTGTTTTGCTTTTATACTAAGGTGACCATTTACACATCACAGGAAGGAAGGAAGGAAGGAAGGAAGGAAGGAAGGAAGGAAGGAAGGAAGGAAGGAAGGAATCACCAAAAGAGAGGAGAGAAGAGGCAACTTCAAGATGCCTGCTCTCCCTTCTTATGGTTCTTAAATAAGACAACCCTTCAAACAGAGGACTCCTTCAAACAGAGGGGTGTCCTCTGTAAATCAGGGCACATGGCCACCCTATTTGCTACACACCGCCTCAGACATAACTCCAAGCAACTCAGTTTCAGTATAACTAGCAGGGTAAAAGACAATCTGCCTGTAGTCTTTGGGCAGCATCATCAAAGTCCAGATGAAAAACTTCCTGAAGCAGTGAATCATATCTACACCAGGATGCTTGAGTTAGTCTGTTTCCCAGTGAGCTTGCTTCACACCTGATGTCTGAAAGAAAGATTCATGGGCCCACTGAGAACCGGAAAGCAGGGAGGGAGAGAAAGAAAATGCTTTCTGGGCCTGTACAACTCTTTCGAAAATAATAGCTTTGTTCAAGCCAGATGGAGTGGATTTCATGTGCCATTAAATGCCAATCCTCCCTTCTGTCAGAGAGCAAAGCTTCCCAATAATTTTTGCCCATCTAAACTCCTGATGTGCCACTACATCATAAGTCATTGGCAATTCCATTAGAAAGCAAGAGGAATGGAAGATTGGACCCCATCTGCTCCATTCTTTACTCCTCCTTTATGAACCTGTTGACAAATTGCCTTTCTGCAAGTTCCCCCTCCCTAATTTCTGTGGCAGAAATATGGATGTGCCTGTGCTGTATATTAAGTTTGCAGCCATCTTCTTGATTGTAAAGATAGCCCTCTCAATCATAAAACATAGCAAAGGGCAAAGGTTGTGTCTTCCCGGCTAAGCTATCATTTGCTCCTGCAGTTCCTATTTATTCGCTGTTTTGACTTTGAATTTCCCCTGAGCTTTCTTGACAGGAATAACTGTATCAATATCCATGGCAACAGTGCTAATTGTGTTCCTAAGATTCTTGCTTTCCAACCTGTAAGAACATAAGGAGAGCCCTGCTGGATCAGATCTCGTCTAGCACCTTGTTCTCACAGTGGCCAACCACATGCCTCTGTCCATAAACAGGACAAAAGCACAACAGCCACTTCTGATTCCCATTTTCTACTAATTAGAGGTATTCAGATGTTACCCTGCCAGTGAGATGCCACTAACGGGCACTGAAGGCCTCATCCACCAGCTTCTCTGGCTCCCTCAGCTTGTAATAGCTACCACAAGATGTGGTGATGACCACCAACATGAATGGCTTTTAAAGGGAGTTAGAGAAATTCATGGCACATAAGGACAATGCATAACTACTGCTCATGGTGATAATATACTTTCTCCAGTTTCAGAAGCAGTATGTCTCTGAATATCAGTTGCTGGTGATCGCAAGTGGGAGAAGGTTATTGTGTGTATGTCCTGCTCATGTACTTCCCATGAAGAACGCTAGTGGACTAGGGTCCTGCACATGAGCTTTCCAGGGACATCTAGTTGGCCACTCCCTGGACTAGACTGACCTTTGATTTGTTCCTTTGTTTGCCATGTTCTGAGCAAAAAAAATTACCTTGCAGGAGAAAATACATAAAATTAGTGCCTGTTCCCCATAGATACACACTGTGTTAAGAATTTTCCTTCCGAACAATATTTTATGGTGGCATGACATGACATTAGGCAAAGAATAGCTAGCATAGTCTGCAATTCAGGTTGCTGTCTGACTCCAGGGAAGATTATTAATATACCACTAAAGTCCAATAACCTAGTCATATCAACATGGAACTATGTCTTCATATATATATATATATATATAGAGAGAGAGAGAGAGAGAGAGAGAGAGAGAGAGAGAGAGAGAGAGAGAGAGAGAGAGAGAAGGACAGAGACCAATCATTCTCATTAGTGAACAAGGACAGAACATGATGTAATGAGCTTGGAGGGATACTGTCAACTCTAATTTCTAAAGCTAATTAAATAAATTCCGTTTTCTATTCTGATAGATCACCTTTTGAATTTCATGACCTGATTTCAAAACAATTATTTATCTTCTTTTTTTAATGACAATGTCTTTCCAAGCTTCTCTTTATATTCTTATGTGGATCTTTCATCCAGAGATTGGAAAAGCAGCACAGAATAGTGCAGATCTGTGACAATTAGGGGAAAATAAAACATGCTGTTTACAAGCATAAAAATAAGATCATAAGAAGAGCCCAGTTGGATCAGGCAAAAATGCCATCTGATCCAGATCACGTTCTCACAGTGTCCAACCAGATGCCTATAGGAAGTCTGAAAGCAGTACCAGTGCCAGGCTAGCCCAAAGAAAGATGCCAATTTCAATTTTCAGAAACAGATTTCTTGCAGAAAAAATGAAAAGCGCAAAACTTGAAACTGCTAAATTTATTTTAAATCACAAGAATAAGTATTACAGCAATAAAATTATCTTTTTCAAATATGAAAGAAAATGTTTCAGCACAGAAATCGTTTTGAATAATCTTGTGAATTGTGATGCTAATATTTAAGTCTCTTAAAAGTTTCAATTTCAGGCACATCAAATCTCACTGTATGCCTTTTCCTTTGCAAATTTTGTCACTAATTCCTTCAGATCAAGTGCTGATGTTCAATTGATATAGTTGCTGAGCCAACTAGTCTCTTTTGCACCATTGTTGGGTGATTGTATGTTTTTATAACCTTGAGCTTTGAGAAACTGCTTTCACCACTTGTCACTGGCACCTGAAGTATGAAAAGGATCTTTAGAGCAAGAGAAACATTAGAGCAAGAGAAACAACTTCAACCCTAAAAAAAAAAAGCTCAACAATTTCAATCCTAAAAAAAGCACAACAGCTATGGTTGGCCCTCACGGCCCTTCACTTCATCAAATCTGGCCCTCCTTGAAAAAAGTTTGGGCACCATTGTTCTATGGGAAAGCATGCCTTGGTTTTGGAACGCTTTGGTTTTGGAATGGACTTTCGGAACGGATTAACTTCAAGAACCAAGGTACCACAGCACAGATCTCCAGCATCAATATCTTTGTTTCCATTGTGCATCAATGATTTTTCAAAATTCTTGCAGCCAAATAGGGAATTAGATTGCTGTAGCTGTTGAAATCTCTGTTCAACAGACTGTATGGCCATATCTAAAACAGCATTGTAGAAACCTACTTTGAATTTCTGCTTTGGATCTTTCCATGCCTGCTGTTTGCTTCTCCTTTTCCTAACTTGTTCTGCCTGAAAGTTCGGTAGTATTTCTAGCTCCTTTGCAATCTTAGTAGCATCTATCAAAACTTGTTGAAAACCCTTATCACACCTGGAGCCCACAAGGTAATTCTGGGTCACTTGCAATTGGCTTGTAGCTGAATTTAAATCAGCTTCCTTATTTTGTAGTATCTTGCTTGTAAGATTGACTTCAAAAAGGAAGTTGTACCATGTAACAAAGGATACCACAGACCTGAACTTTAAAATTGCATCAGCAAGGGCCTGAGCTTCAATTCAGGAAGTATTTCCAGGTAAACCTTTTAAGCTTGTGCCATCAAAGATCTCTATTAAAGCATCATATATACTGCCAAGATGATATCTCAGTGGTTTCACAGCATTGATCCAACTCTCTCACCTTGTTTTGCTCAATGACTTAACAGCTTTCCCTAAGTCTGGTACATGGCTAGTTAGAATTTGCCAATGCTGAGTCGGTGCAAAAAAAATAACATAAAGATATAGATCTGTTGAACGAAACTGAAGAAACTAGTTGCTTCCAGACAACATTTAGCAGCACCATTGGCTACCACGTTTAAAGCATATGCATTGCAGGGGGCGGGGGGAGACACATGAGTTTATGTCCAGAACCCTCTATTGTATGCCATTTCCTTTTCCTTTACTGTTACTCCCATTATCAAAACCTTGACCATGCAGATTCTCAGCTGGTAATCCCAGTTGCTCAAGCTCCCAAGAAATGTTCTCTCTGACCTCAGGCTCAGAACATCTCATTATCTGATGGTTTGATTACATCAACATAACACAGTAAAATGGTTGTTTGTTCAGTATGACTTATATCAGACATGCAGTGCAGAATAATTAACTAGTATTTGGCTGAGTTTGCATGTGTTAAAATTTTCTGCTTTATAGCAGCTACCAGAAGCTGTATAAGCTCATTTTGGATATATTTTTCTAGGTAGTTAATCCTTGTTTATTGATCTTTAACTCTGTGCTAACATTCATTCATGATAGGATCAAAAAGGGGCCAGATATTATACACACTTAAAAAAAAATCTATTCCTAGCAGTGTACAATGTTTCAGTTGTACCACATAATGCCAGGTTTAGCATGACAAGAACTCTGAACAAAGCAATCAAGTGTTCCAAGATTTATTGCCAATATTGTTCTTTTTGCCTAATTTTCTGCTGGTTAATATCAATTGTTTTTCATTGAGATAAGTGCAATTCAAGTTTTTTTTCCAGGTCTGATGGTTCTCTAAATGGTCAGTATTCATCTCATGTGAAGACAGAATTGCTCCAATGTTCTTCCAGTCTTTTGAACCTGTTTCTTGTAGGGTTGATGCATTTTTTTACTTATTTGTTGAACATTGTAGAGCAAATTGTAGGATCTACTGCTGACAATTCCCCTGGGCCTTCCCAGTTTTGTGGAAATTAAAATGGCTACCATATAGTGCTGCTTAGACCACTGGTGCTATCTGCCAGTTAAGGCTAGCCCACCAACAGAGGGCAGTGGCCCACCTCCCCTGTTTGGACATATGCCATTTTCTTTTTTCATTTAAGATGGGAACAATCAGAACGTCTGTGAATCTTGATCTCTTTATGGTCTTGCTTAAAACCTTGCTTCTCTCCTAGTATAAGCACATTTGGACAGTAGTTCTGTAAGCCAAATGAGACATATCATCAGAGATGTCAGAAAGGATGTTCACCAGACAAATTCATTAAAAAGTGGAGTTTATTCATAAATCACTGGAATGTGAAATATCAAGATAACATTCGGCCATATGTATTACTTTCATCACTGATATAATTCTGAGTTGCATTGTTGCTGATGTCCATATAAATTAATATTACATTTTGATTTAAAGATAGGATGGCTTATATATTATGGTGATATATGATTTATATATTTGGATTGTCATAATTTAACAGGGGGAAACCACCCTGCTTCTTTCATAAGGCAAAAGTACATCCCATTTGCAATATATTCATGCAATTCATGCAGTGGGACAGTGCGACCCTGAATATCTGACTTCCTCCCCATACAGCTCGTGGCAAACACTGAAGATGCCTTAGTCTCTTGATATACAGTGGTATCTTGGGTTACAAACACTTCGGGTTACAGACTCCGCCAACCCGGAAGTAGTACCTCGGGTTAAGAACTTTACCTCAGGATGAGAACAGAAATCACACTCTGGTGGTGCAGCGGCCGTGGGAGACCCCATTAGCTAAAGTGGTACCTCAGGTTAAGAACGGTTTCAGGTTAAGAATGGACCTCTGGAATGAATTAAGTTTGTAACCAGAGGTACCACTGTATACACTTTTAGGACCCAGTCTTTGCCAACCTCTATACAGTGGTACCTCGGGTTACATACACTTCAGGTTACAGATGCCTCAGGTTACAGACTCCGCTATCCCAGAAATAGTACCTCGGGTTAAGAACTTTCCTTCAGGATGAGAACAGTACAGTGGTGGAGCGGCGGCAGCAGGAGGCCCCATTAGCTAAAGTGGTGCTTCAGGTTATGAACAATTTCAGGTTAAAAATGGACCTCCAGAACGAATTAAGTACTTAACCCGAGGTACCACTGTACACTGTAGAGTACAACTCCTAACTTTTCCAGCCAGTTGGACTACAACAGGAATTGCCCAAAACATCTACAGGGCATCAGGTTGGTGAAGAATGACACTACAAAAGCTGATGCCAAAATAAATGTCTTCGCTTTTAAAGTTCCACAGTGCCGTTGTTTTTGCTGCTTAACACAGCTTGGTTATTGAACCACCTTAACTAATAAGGATAATTTCCTCTGCCCAATGTTTTCTGCCCACCCACCCTTATTGTCTGGCTACCCTGGTTATTCACATGCCTTCATATTTTGCAATCTCTTGCAGAGATGCCTTTTCAAAGTCACCTCACTCTGTTTTTCTGATTTTGTAAACAAATTCATCAGAGTATTGAAGAGGCACATGTTGACTGTCTGCACATCTGGTGTGTGAATGAAAGGAAAGGAAAATATTAAAACTGTCTTCAAATAAAGAAACAACAACAGCAGCAGCCTAGTTATTGCAGGAGGATAAAAGCCCACATGAGCTGTAAACAATGGTGCACCCAAGGTTCACAAAACATCCTGGAAACCTTCCAACAATTTTTCAACAGGCAAAAACAGGGGCATGTCTAATTCATAACATTGCTTTTCTTACAATAACTGAGCAATGGTATCCATGTTTATTCAGAAGTAAGTTCCAGAGGTTTCCCCTATAGTACAAATGTAGAGCAGGAGGTTGGGGAATCTGCTTCAGCCCTGGGACCCACTTTCCCTCAGCTGCAACTTTCCAGGGACTTGGTGCCAGAAGTGGGTGGTGCCACAGACAGAGGTGGGGGAAGAAACAGATGTGATTCTTCGCTTTGTAGTGTAGGCAGTAGGCTGCATTCCAAACACGCAGAATTCATTGGTTTCCACACATACACACAAGCAAGAGGCATCATCACAGTTCAATGAGGATGCCAGGCAGAATTACTGAGGAGAGCTGCCAGGTGCAGGGAGCGAGATCTGGGGGGCACATTCAGCCCAGTCTAAGGCTGCAGTTCTATTCATGCTCCTAAAAACTAAGCCCCATTGAACTTAATGGGACTGACCTCTGAGTAAACTTGCATAGCACTTTTGGGGAAAGATGATTGCCTGAGTTACTGCTTTACCCTGTGTGTGTGTGTACTCACTCTGTTCTTATGGTTGTAAATTGTTTTAACTGGTTTTAATATTGAATTCTTATATAATATGTATATTATATGTAACGTCCCCTGGGACCTAATGGTGCAGGGCTGGTAAGAAATCAAAAGGAGGAGGAGGAGGAGGAGATGGTGTGGGCATGTCATGTGAAGTCTTATTTTTGATCAGAGATTATTGTTCATATTAGCTTCATTTGGATAGGGACGCGGGTGGCACTGTGGGTAAAAGCCTCAGCACCTAGGACTTGCCGATCGAAAGGTCGGCGGTTCTAATCCCCGCGGCTCCCGTTGCTCGGTCCCAGCGCCTGCCAACCTAGCAGTTCGAAAGCACCCCCGGGTGCAAGTAGATAAATAGGGACCGCTTACTAGCGGGAAGGTAAACAGCGTTCCGTGTGCTGCGCTGGCTCGCCAGATGCAGCTTGTCATGCTGGCCATGTGACCCGGAAGTGTCTGCGGACAGCGCTGGCTCCCGGCCTCTAGAGTGAGATGAGCGCACAACCCTAGAGTCTGTCAAGACTGGCCCGTCTGGGCAGGGGTACCTTTACCTTTACCTTTAGCTTCATTTGCGGGGGGGGGGGGGAATCATTGATATTTGGAATTACACTATTGTGATGTGGGAACTAACAGACGAATATTGAAAGTGGAGCCTGTGAGCCCTTACAATAGCAAAGAGACTTATAATTAAAGGCTGGAAGGATGAGCACCCACCACTCCATGTTCTGAAGATCTTACTGTCCTTTCTATACCTGAATAATCATCAGTCTTATTTGGATATCTGTTTGGGCATATGGACTAAGTAAAAGTAAAGGTACCCCCTGACCGTTAGGTCCAGTCACAGATGACTCTGGGGTTGCACGCTCATCTCGCTCTATAGGCCGAGGGAGCCAGCGTTTGTCCGCAGACAGTTTTTCTGGGTCATGTGGCCAGCATGACTAAGCTGCTTCTGGCGAACCAGAGCAGTGCACGGAAGCTCCGTTTGGACTACTTACGTTTAAATATGTATTGATAGGCTATTCTTACTGTTAATGTGGGCAGATATCGTTTCTTTCTTATGTATTTCTATTATATTTGTTAATTAAAATTGAAACACCACCATCATCATACTACTAGTGGATGTTCTTCATTCAGAATGTTGGCTATTTGTTTAAGCCCTGGATTGGAATGGAAATGTTCTCAGGATCAACCCCAAAATGGTACCTAGGCTGTCAGAGGAGGCAGTATGCTTTTGAATGCCAGTAGCTGGGAACTGCAGCTGGGAATAGTGCTATTACACTCAAATCCTGTTTGCAGGTTTCCCATGAACATTTGGTTGGCTACTGTGAGAACAGGATGCTGAACTGAATGAACCTTTGGCCTCATCCAGCAGGGCTCTTCTTATGTTCTTATAAATGTCCTATTCTAGCAATTCTGCCACCTCTGCCACTCTCTTCTCCTAAGGGCCCAGCAGTTGACCAGCAATGAATCCAGCAGTAATTGTGACTGCACCTGGAGCCCTTGCAGAGCATCTTCGCCTGCCAAGGAGTCTGTGACTCCCTCCACCTGCCTCCCTCTAGCACTCCAGGGTCAATTATTGTTCCTCTGGGCAGGGAGAGCTCATGACAAACTCTCAGCATCAAGAGAGTTTGAGAGTTTGCTTCAAGGATGCTTGCAATTACCTAAGCTTTTGTGAGTGCCACAGTTTGAGAGTTTGCAACATGTTTGAAAACACCTCAAAGAAAGTTTGATCTCACAATGGATCTGGCAGAATAGCTAAAGCTTGAAGGCATCCAACATGCTTCCAGAGGGGTCGCCGCGTTAGTCTGTTGCAACAAAAATGACTTCACAGATGTGGCACCATAAAGACTTCACAGATTTATTGCACATCTGATGAAGTGGGCTCCAGTCCACAGAAGCTTCTGCCACAGTAAATCTTAAGAGTCGAAAGACACTCTTTGTTATTTTTACATTCAGCGGCTTTTGCAATCTTGATAGGCAGCTATGGTGGGAAAGGAGGGGAGCAACGCACAGCCACTTCATCCTCATTCACACACATTATTGCACATGTGCATTCCAGAAAGATGCACCCACTACCCTACACAGATATTTATTTGATGAAAGAGGGAGTCTGAAAGAGAGGCAAGCAAATATGGCTGCTGCCTTATCCTTTCTTGAAGGCTGCAATAAGAAGAAGACATAGTTTTAATAAACATATAAAACTCACTGTCATAAGATGTAATGACAGGACTTTATGGCTTTAAATGCAAATTCATTGTGGATTGGTCTAGCAATGGCTATTAAACAGCATTGGGGACAAGATTGCACCCTGTGGTACACCATAGCACAAGGAGAATGGGTTCAAAACACAGTTTCCTATTATATTATTATTATTATTATTATTATTATTATTATTATTATTATTATTATTATATTATTATTATTATTATTACTACTACTACTACTACTACTACTACTACTACTACCAGCCACTCTAGGTGTGTTAGATGAATTTAAAATTCAGTATTAAAACAGTTAAATCTAATTAGCAGGAACAGGGTGGGTCTTGAAAATGCACGTCTCAGGTGTCAATGGCCAGGATAAAGAGGTGTACCTGCAGCATTTGCTGAAATACATATAGTGAAGGTGCCAGATGCACGTCTGTGGAGAGGGAATTCCACAACTCAAGGGTGCCACTAGAATGCCGTCTGCCGGACCCCCCCCCCCAATTTCCAATGGTGGTGGAACTAACAAGCATGACAGTGTTGAATCCATGAGTGTCCCTGATCTATGAAGCTTCTCCTTCCAGCAAAGTGCAACCATACAGGACAGGCCAGCTCCTGGACTCAAGAACTTGGAACACACAACACTGCTATCATTTCTGCCAAGGCTGTTCTCTGGACACGCCCCTTTGGAAAGAGTGGGACCCCTGTAAAATATTGCCCCCACTGTCCGTCCCACAGCTGGTCCAGGAGTGTCAATCACCTCAAAAGCCACTAAAAATTTTAAAAAGCAGAAGCGGAGTCACACTCCCACTGTCCTGCTTTTGATACAGGTTGTCCAAAGCTGATTCAGTTCCAAAATCTATAAAAACATAGGAAGCTACCTTATACCAAATTGGTCCATTGAGCTTGGTGTTCTCCACTCTGACTGGCAGTGACTCTCCAAGGTATCAGGCAGGGGACATTCCCAGGCCTACGTGGAGATGCCAGAGATGTTCTGGTTAGAGGAGAAGGATTCAGAGGTCAAGCTCGCAGTAAAACAGATTGAGAGAGGAAAGAAAAACATTCCTTCATTCTTGAAGAACGGTGCTTCTGTAATTTTTCTCCGCTGCCACCTGACAAGTATGCCTTTTATCAGGAAGAATCCTTTAACCATGGATATCTTCAATGAATTAGATGCTATAGATCTTTTTCCATTTATAATTTCTCTGAGAGCACTAACAAATAGCCACACCTGTAGACATTAATCACACTTGGGGTGCAATCTTAAATTAGCAAAGAAGGTAATGGATTGTCCATGCTCAGTAGGCAGTTTTCTAATGTTTATAACACAGTAATTTCCAAACCAAATTTCTTCAAACAAGGCAGTTTATCATGCAGGACTGAGAGGCACTCCAAGGATGAAGTTTTGAAGTAAAGTTGTTCTGAGTTAGGCGGACCCTAAAGCGGTCAAAGGAAAGAGCCTCTTGCCAATTTTAATGAGGCAGCTTTTAGAGACCAAACAATCCAATTCCATATTTGGATTGAGAACCTTACGAGAACTGAATACCGAAATAGTTATAATTTGGGGTGGCAGAATATAAATTCATACAATTTAAAACAGAAATATCATTTCAGTCTTAAGGGAGTGCTACCCTTGTTGGCATCTGTCTGTCTTGGGAGACAGTGGAGGAGTGCACCTTTAGGAGTGAAGTTAAACTGATATGGGAGAGACATGTTGTGTTGCAGCTAGGGCTGATGAAGATGTCTGGTTGTCATTCCTCCTTGGGTCCCTGCTACCAATGTGTGACCTGTCTGTCTCCAGGCACTGCAGTCATCTGCCAAGGATTTCCACATGGTGGGGTTGATGTTGCCAGCCTTCATGTCATGTTTGCAGATACCTTTGTAATACCTAGTTGGTTTGCCAATGGGCCTGGTGACTGAAGTCAGCTCCCCATATCACCTGAAACATTCTGTATGCAAAGCAGATGCTTTGAGCTATAGCCAGAATGACCCTGGGTGAACATCAGACTCCTGCACTTCCCACTTCTCCTTCAGCATGGAGGCTTCTGCTTCCCTAAGAACACAAGGAGAACCCTTCTGGATGAGACCAAAGGTTCATCTAGGCCAGACAGATGTTTGTTGGGAAGCCCACAAGCATGACATGACTACAATAGCACTTTCCTGCTGATGTTCTCCAACAGCTGGTATTGAGAGGAATAATAAAAGGTACAGTAGTACCTCGGGTTAAACGCTTCAGGCTACAGATGCTTCAGGTTATAGACTCCACTAACCCAGAAATAGTACCTCGAGTTAAGAACTTTGCTTCAGGATAAGAACAGAAATTGTGCACCAGCAGCGCAGCAGCAGCAGGAGGCCCCATTAGCTAAAGTGGTACCTCAGGTTAAGAAGAGTTTCAGCTTAAGAACGGACCTCAAGAATGAATTAAGTTCTTAACCTGAGGTACCACTGTAGAGGAAGCTTGGGGTGGGGTAAAAAAGGAGCTTTGTAATGCTTAAACAGACGAGCATGGAAGAGTCCTTTGCTCAATAAACTGTAGGAGATTCTCTCCTCTCCCCTCCTTTCAGAAGGAAATTTTGGTCCTGGTCTAACAACAAAAGTAAAGATATTTCCCCTTCCTTGTTCTGCCAATCCATTCACAATCACCTCATCTATGAGGAAATCAGACCTCAACAGACCCAGTGAATAAAATTGAAAATTAGAAATGTAACCATAAGGAAATAACTCCTTCTCATAAAAGGCAAGAGAGGGCTCAATAAATTAGAAGGATAAACACAAGACAGTCTTTCTAATCTCCTGTACAAGTCTCATATAATCCCTGTTAAGAACTACGAGGAGCTCTTGGATGACAACATCCAGAGTCTCAGACGTGGAGAGATGATGGGAGGGAAAGAGGGGAAACAAAGATGAAAGGTAGGTGCAGGGAAATGAGAGAAAGAGTGAGTCCTGAGGGCAGAAGAGGTTGGTCCATTAAGGCAAAGGGGGCACTGCCCCAGCAGCATCAATCTGCCCTCAGTCAGCCCTCACTTATCTGCTTTCTTTCTTACAACCAGTCCAAAGGTGGCACTGCCTGTCAGCTTTCTCCTCTTTAGCCTCATGTTTCACTGGTAAAACTCAGCAGGGAGGATGGGGACAAAATTAGAATTAGTTTTCCCATCTCTCTCTCATTGGCTCTGGCTGCACCTACTATTGACTTCCTTCCTTACATCCTACCAGTCCCAATGGACATCAACAGCCAACCACTGCCTTACAGAGAGTCATCTTTTGCTCCTCCTCCAATTAAGCAGCTCTGGTCCTAGGCCAAATTTTGCCTTCCTGTTCAGTGAATGTGATATTCGACAGCCCAAAACTGGCCTCCGTCTGTCCTCTCCTAAATGAAATGCAGAGCTGCTGTCTCTGTTGCTTTGTTCAGAATGCCCTTAGCTCTTTGAATCAACCCGGATAATGACAGACAGAATGGCTGTCCAAATCCCCAAAAAGCTCTTGGCTTCCTGCCACTAGGAAATCAGACAAGCAGACGGGTCAGAGGCCACACAGCTCCTCAGCCACTGTTGTCAGCCTGTTCTCCTCCTTTCCTGCTGGTGTCTGACTATACTGCTGAGTAAAGAATGGCTGAGGCAGACGGAAGAGGCTTGTGGGCTTCAGCTGCCAGATTCCCTAGTGGTGGCAATGGCATTTTGTGTTACTTGGGGCCAGCCCTATCATTAGGCAAATGAAGAAGTTGCCTCAAGAGGCACATGCTGGCAGGGATGGGGAGCAGAGGTGAAGTGTTGGTGGACAGAGCTGTGTGTGCTAAAGCCATAGATTGTTTATCCACTCTTGTTTGTAACCTTAAAAACACATTGGTGGATCCAGGTGTGTGCGCGCGTGTAAGTAAATAATAAAAAGCCAGTCTTCCTGAACCTGTTGTCTTCCAGATGCTTTCTACTACAGCTCCTATAAACCCCAGTTAACTCAGCCATGCTTTCTGGGATGGGCAGGAGTTGTAGTACAAAGCTCATGGAGGGCACCAGGTTGGGGAATGCTGTGCAAGACTGCAATCAGCCTGGGGTCAGCTTTCTTGTGATGAAGAAGGAGTCCAGCAGTCTCTATTTACAAAAGTTAAGTGTGGAAAGTGGGCAAGCATCCAGATGGTGCAAGTCTTTAAAGAAACACAAAAGCAAACAGCATACTCTTGAAGACTCCAAAGCATGTTCCTTTTTGCTGCACACTTTGTTGGCAATGGCTGCCTCTTAATTCCTGTTGCCCCACCTGAGCAGATGGTGCAGCTAATAGACACCAGCCATCAAGTTTCATTAAAGCTATTAGTTACATAAAATTCTAGATCTTGTTATCACTTCCTTCCAACTGTACAATCACATTTCTACTACATTACTTTTGTATCATTATCATCAGCATCACCAGTATAATTCCTTTTGTTCCAAAGGTGGCTGAGGAAAGGACTCCCTTTGATTTTGGGCCTTGGAAGATGGGAGATGAAGGGGAGATGGGAGATTAGTACCACATTTCAGGGCTTGGAAGACAGGGGATAAGTGATTGCCTACAGCAATACAAGGGTCACATCAGAGGCAGCGCTCTCTCCAACCGGCCAATCAGTGCTTTGCTTTAGTAGTCCTTGTACTCTCTGAAAATGAATGCTGTGCATGGCTTGCTCACCAGAATAGCTAAGCATATTTCCAAGGATACCTGCCTCTTTCTTATGTGCAAATACATTGATCTGACAAGCTGGAGAAACCTATGATTCAGCCACCTGCAATGGATTAGACAGGGCAGGAAAGCTTCACCTTGGATTTATTAGCTCAATGGTCTAAGAAAATGAGATTTTAGAAGACATCTAATGAAGGGAAAGTCAACTCAGAGGGTGCTTTCAGGTGCCACATATACCCTATGATGTTGTCAGTCAAATGAAAACAAAACTGGATATCCATACAGAATTAGCTCTGGCTTGAAACAATTCTTTACTGTAGTGCTCAACTTCTCTGGAAACATTTGTGATTGTTTCATCATATATGTTCAGGATTTCACAAAAGCAAGAGGGGCTTACACAGGATCAAATGACAAAAGCAAGGTGCTTAAGAGTCTAGGATTTGTATTTAGAAACTTTTCTTAGAGCTGTGTGCAAATGATCTCTCAGAAATCTCTACCCAAGAGAAATTGGAAGAACTATTTCATCAAATATCTCAAGGGGAAGGATAAATTCTTGGGGCTCACCATTAGCAGTGGAAATGGCACAACTTTTCTCCCTGCCCCTTATGTGCCATTTTCCCCCTCCTCCATTTCAATTCCTTTTCCTTTTGTGTTATTTTGTGCCATGCACCCTCACACCCTCCCCAAAGCTGCTCCAGAGGTCTGGAGGGAAACCCACAACAAATTCAAAAGCTGTGCCAGAAGAGAGAAGTTCCACTGCACAAGCATAAATCCTTGACTAGCAGATCTATTTAGCTGGGTACTGCCTGATATATTGTGCTTTGGATGCTGGGCAAATGCAATATTCCTGCAACAGAAATGTTTCATTGAGAGGAGACCTCTGACTCACAAGCCAACAAACTAAACAAAAGACATTCCAGTACTTTTGCTGCTCTAGGAACTGATCTTCTCAAAAAGCCCTTTAATAAACTGTGGTGTGTTAATCCCATTTGTAAAACAATTGGCACTCACAGGGTCTATTCGGTTTCAGCTACTTTCTCTTAGCCTGCCAGATGGTGCACAATGGGCTCTCTGCCACCTCCCCCACCATGTGTGCAAATGGGGGTGTGGCTAAAGTGTTCCATAACTCTGGATATTCTCACCTGCAGCTTGAGCCAAATGCTGTGAGCAGCTGGCTGTAAATTAGAGCAGCCTTTCAGTCTGCTCCAATTTATGCTAAAATTTTGATTGAGACTGCAGCTGACCCCAGAATGGAATGATCAGGAATAATTAGGCCAGTGATACACACCTCTTGGGCCCTGTGCCAGGGTCAGCTCAGCTGAACTGCAAACTAGGTGAGGCGGTAGAATATTATAGATGCATGCATTTCCCACAGTTTGTAAGGCATTGGAAGTTTCATAGTGTGGCATCTGAATATAGACTGCATTTTTAATCAAGACTTATATTGGCTTATATCTTGATCAGGTTCCTAAATTAAATGGGCTTAGATTTTCAAATGTTTCATGCCAGGCAGAGGAACCTTGGCAATGTTTTCCTCCTGAACAAGGCCCCCCCCCCTGATTTATAGCAGGAAAAACAATTCTCAAAGTCGTTAAAAAAAAGAGGAAATTACAGACTGAGAGCAAGGACACTGATCCTGCATGTTACAGAACATAAAAAAGGCTGAGAAAACACAATTAGGAATGGGCAAATAGTAAAATGATACCATGGGCCTTTCATTAGAGCAGTGAAAAAGGCAACTGGCTGGAAGAATGAGAGCATTTTTGGGAAATCTTTAAAAGCTGTTTTTTACTGAGTTCCTTCCTTTTTATTTTACAAAGGTTTTATTTTTTTAAAAGGCTACCTATGATAATGTATGAAATATATTAGCTTAAATATATTGGCTTAAATGTAATTATGCAAAGGATTTAAGAAATGCTAGATTCATAGAGTCATATTGCAATAGGAGACCAGAGGGGCAAATGAGCCTAGCCCCCCTTGCCAGACAGGAGACGCCATCGAACACTTCTGATATATAGTTGTCAGGCATTTGTTTAAAAGACCCTCAAATGAAGGAGATCTTTCAATGATGATTAACTCAAGATCCTTGAAGATAAAAATGTAAGATTAACCATTTGTTTTAGAAGGCAATAGGGCAAGGAGGGCAAGAGGTGAGCTGGTAATTAAGATTCCATGTAAGATATATTATTACTTATTTGTCATTTATATATAGCTCTTTGTCTCCCTTATAAGGACAGGAGGATATGGGTGTATCTTTTTGTGATTAGTTATAGCAATCAGCCAATAGGAAATCCAACCAGGCTGATTGAACAGAGGCAGCCCAAGGAGGAGCAAAGGGGGCTGGATTAAGGGAATATAAGTGCTGGCCAGAATGGCAGGAGGCCAGGCCAGAGCTTGGTAACCATATACCACTGTGCCTCTCATTTATTTGTCTGACAAATAAATTATTATTTTAATTTCTCTGTTGCTGCGTTGAATATTTCATTCCAGCTAAGCGTTAACCACAAGCAGGGTGCTACATTTTATGGTGCCTGCGACTCGGATAAGTGGTCTGCTGGAACGCAGCCCCTTCGCCCTATTGGACAGGGTACAAGAGAGAGGATCTCTAAACTGCTTCCCAGCGCGCACTGGTAAATTTTTCCAGGGGGAACGCAGAAGTCTCGTCTGTCTGATACCCTGCTCACTGGCGGCGACGGACCGGGGGAAACAGGCAACCAGCTAAGGGTAAGTGCACTAAGGGGTTTTGGCCCTCCAATTAATTGGGAGGAAGAGAAGTCCTGATCAAACTTCTGCGTCTCAGTAAAGGGGAACTGAGTACGCTAGGTGGCTGGGTACATCAGATGGTGATCTGGTGTAGGGAAAAGGGAAGATTGGGAGGTAGAGTGTGGTTGAAGTATCTAGCGCATTGCATGTGTGAGAAAGTACAATGTGTAGCTGACCTAAGTGTGGAGTGAGTACTACTTCGTTTCCCAGTAAGGCGTGTGTGTGAGTGACTGAGTGGATACTTCACAGGGCCATACAATGGGAGTTGGGGGTTCAAAGGGGGAAAATACACCTCTTGAATGTATGTTAAATAATTTTAAGAAAGCCTTCTCAGGGGCATATGGAGTCAAAATGACGCCAGAGCGCTTGAGAACGTTATGTGAATTAGGGTAGCCAAAAGAAAATACTGGATGGCCATCTCAGGGAACTTTTGATATAAATTTAGTAAGCAAACTTTGGTCTAACATCACCAAAGAAACTGGAGGGTGCCCAGAACAATTTTCATATATAGATTCCTGGCTGAGCACATTAAATAAAAAAATCCTCCATGGATAAGGGAATGCAAAGTCCAACGATGCAAATTATTGGCTGTAAAAGCCGAAGCTAGGAAAGGAATCTTGCCAAATAAACTCAAACCCATTTTTGAGGGACCAGAGGTAGAGGTGCTTCCACCTCCACCCTATGCTCCACATCGAAGGGAGCCTAATTCAAACCCTCCACCAGTTGTAACCCCAAGGCAAGAAAGTGGAACGAATAATGGGGGTGGAGTCACAGAGCTTGATTCCTTGATAGATTATGATAAATATCTTCAGGAGGCATTGGAGTCCTATAATAAAGCCCAAGCAGAAGTGGTTATTCCACCTGTGAGTCCCAGTAGAACTCCATCTACAGTCTCTTTTAGTGGAACAACTGATTGCCTACCCCAAACCCCTGTACATCCAAGTCCTAGAGAATTATTACAGAAGTTACAGGGAGACCTTAATCGGTCAGCAAGCAATACAGCCAGGCGTATAAAGCTGCTAAAAGAACGCCTTGGGACAAATACCATCCCCTATGATTTGAGGCCCCTAGAGCAAAGTGAAGAAAAAGGTCACGTAGTAGCCCCTCTTAGAAGAGTATTTGATGCACTTGAGGAGCCTGTGCTGGTTAATGGGCAACCTGGACCACGGCCACCTCGAACTTCGACCCTGCAATGTATTCCATTCACAACTACAGATCTGATGAATTGGAAAACACCCCATCTTTCGCAGAAAAACCTCAGGCTATGATGGACTTGGTGACCTCAATAGTAATAGTCCTATTTGGACAGATTGTCGCCAGCTCCTGAATACTCTTTTCACCACTGAGGAAAGGAGAGACATAATTGAAAAGGCACAGATATATTTGCGTGAGCAGGCCAGAGTGGGAAATATTTATAATATTGACCATCATCTCCAGGACAACTTTCCCTTGGAAGATCCTAATTGGGATCCAAACAATGCAATTCACCTGGCCAGGCTTACTACCTACCGCCAGACGCTTGTGCAAGGCATCTGCAGGGCATGCCAGAAGCCCACTAATATGTCTAAAGCAGGGGTGTCAAACTCAAATTCATCGGGGGCCGCATCAACAGTTTGGTCACCCTCAAAGGGCCGGTTGTATCTGTAGGACTATGTGTCCACTCTTTATTTGTATGGTGCATGTATGGGGACATATTTATACTACTGCTGGCATTATATCACTCCGTTTCTCCTCTCTTCTACAATGGGAATAACCATGGCCTACCTCCTAGGATTGTTGTGAGATCACATTAAGTGTGTGCAGTCGGGTACTGCTGCTGCAAGGCTGAAAACAAGAAACCAGCTCCCTAAAATACAAGCTGGCAATAGCCCATTATGTGGGTCAGAGGCGGCTCTGGTGCAAGTTCAGCTTTTCTGCGGAGCTCAGAGAGGCATTTGCCACCCTAACCCACCACGCTCCGTTGGCCCCAGTGTCTGTTGCGTGTGCCCCCCGGGGGGGGGATGATTGCCACGAGGCTTCCGGCAGGTGCTTCACCCAGGAGGGAGAGGGCCCAGCCTGCCTCCATCTCTTACGGCCCTGCACCCCAGGGACCAGGCCGGGCTGTGCCAAGCCTGCAAAGGAAAAGCACAGGCTGCTTTAATATCCCCATGTGCTTGCTGACCCATAACACTGTTTCGTGTTCGGTGCGCACCCACAAAAAGACTTAAGTTGTCACCTTTTGAGCTCCTGTATGGGAGGCCGCCCTCCTTTGTTCAGGATATTCCAACTGACCTCAAACAAATAGGAGACCATGTGACACAGGGACAAGTGCAATCTCTCCCGTGTTTTTGTCTCTCTCCCGTGTTTGTTTGTTTTTTTATCTTAACAGGTGGGCCCTCAAGCACACGCCGTGCAGCATTGCCAAGCCGATTCATCAGCTCCAGGCTGGCATAGCATATGGGTGAAAGAGTGGAAACGTGATCCACTTGCACCTAAGTGGCGTGGACCTTACACCGTCCTGCTCTCTATTCTAACAGCGGTGAAGGTAGCTGAGGTGACCCCCTGGATTCATCACTCTCGTTTGAAGAAGTCCGGAGGCAGTTGGACGTGCAAAGGTGACCCCTCTAATCCTTTAAAACTGACTCTCTCCAAAAACCCCTGTATCTAGCCCTACCGGGAACGGGTTAGGTCACGGGCAACATTAGACGACCGGCCTGCTGCAGCCACAACCTGGAAGCTGGCTGACCTGCGCACGCCTGAAGCTTGAGGAGCGTCTAAATCAGCAATTGTGAACGGGAAGATTCTCTTATACAATTGATTGACTGCCCCCTTGTGGAACAATTATCAGAGATATTACACATTGGGGATCCTTGGGATATATGTTTTGGTCTTGGTGGTTCCCCATTTCTGTCACTGGGGGAATTATATTGGGACTAATAATTATTTGCTATCACAATAAGGTAATCTTTTGTGGAAGGAATGCATATGCTAGACATCAACATGATTTTATTATTAATCCTGATCCCTTGGGAAGGGGAAGGGTCCATGAATCTGACCAAATTTGCTAAATATGGATTCCGCCATGACCACAATATGTGGGTAGGCTTAGCTGAGATGGTAGCCAATGTTGCAAATAGGACTAATTGCCTTGTTTGCTCTCTTGGGCCAGATGATTCAGAGGGAGGTATGCCCTTATTACCAATACCATTAAGTGCCATTGGTATGGTAAGCGAAATGCCACACCAAACAGAAGTACAGAATTTCCCCGGATGGAACTCAACTAAACCATTACGAGTTATACCTGTACAAGGGGAATTCTGTGTACATAAATCATCAGATGCAGCTGATTCTACCATGATAGGCTCTTCTCATTGTCACTATACTTGGGATTATATTAAGAATAGTCATACCTGGGCACACGGTACTACCTATCGAACTCGGAATACCTTGCCCTGTGCACCTCCTTTTATTCATGCATGGAAAGTGGTGTGGAACATAACTGTGACAGAAAAAGGCAATCTAACATACTGCACTGTGAACTCTCTACCTCTTTTGATATTTTCGCCTTCTGTACTCCACGTACCAAAAACCTCAGACCCGATGGTTGTGGTGGATATGTGGAGAATGGGCATACAAGAAACTCCCTTCCAAATGGAGTGGGACTTGTTTCTTGGGATGGGTATTACCACCAATGTGGATTATGCCCACTAGTTCAGCTAAGCGAACACGAAGGAATGCTGATATTTCTCGTATAGCAGGAGGAAGTACCCAAAGTTGGAGCGGTACTGATGATTGGCCGCCAGAGCGCATTATAGCCTATTATGATCCTGCCTCCTGGAATCCTGGTGAGCTCATACAAGGGGCACGGGATCCTATTTATAATCTAAACAGAATAATTCGATTGCAAGCAGTAGTGGAACTTGTAACCAATGCAACGGCCCAGAGTTTGAGACTTATTGCACAACAGTTGGATGAAAGTAGAGCCGCCATTTTGCAGCTGAAAATGGGAATGGATTATGTACTTGCCAGGCAGGGAGGCCTATGTGGAGTCTTGAACTTGACAGGGAATGCCTGTTGCTTTAACATTTCTGATAATGGTGAGGCAATCCGTGTGTTGGCTACAAAGATGGAGAATATAGCACATGTCCAAGTACAAACATGGGAAGGATGGGATATGGGATGGCTCACCAATTGGTTACCTAATGTTGCGGGACTCAAAGGGATATTATTGTCTTGCTTGTTTTTCTTGACGGTAGTAATAATGGTTTTATGTATGGTGCCATGTATCATCTCACGTTTTAGAAGTACAATTAGCAAGATGATTTCGAATGAAACTCTACCTCATATCATGGCCCTATACAGAGCTTTACCTCAGGAATATGATGAAGATCAAGCTATCAAGGACGCTTGGTAAGCAAGGTCCTTGAGCTTGAAAGGGGGGAATGTGGCATCTGAATATAGACTGCATTTTTAATCAAGACTTATATTGGCTTATATCTTGATCAGGTTCCTAAATTAAATGGGCTTAGATTTTCAAATGTTTCATGCCAGGCAGAGGAACCTTGGCAATGTTTTCCTCCTGAACAAGGCCCCCCCCCCTGATTTATAGCAGGAAAAACAATTCTCAAAGTCGTTAAAAAAAAGAGGAAATTACAGACTGAGAGCAAGGACACTGATCCTGCATGTTACAGAACATAAAAAAGGCTGAGAAAACACAATTAGGAATGGGCAAATAGTAAAATGATACCATGGGCCTTTCATTAGAGCAGTGAAAAAGGCAACTGGCTGGAAGAATGAGAGCATTTTTGGGAAATCTTTAAAAGCTGTTTTTTACTGAGTTCCTTCCTTTTTATTTTACAAAGGTTTTATTTTTTTAAAAGGCTACCTATGATAATGTATGAAATATATTAGCTTAAATATATTGGCTTAAATGTAATTATGCAAAGGATTTAAGAAATGCTAGATTCATAGAGTCATATTGCAATAGGAGACCAGAGGGGCAAATGAGCCTAGCCCCCCTTGCCAGACAGGAGACGCCATCGAACACTTCTGATATATAGTTGTCAGGCATTTGTTTAAAAGACCCTCAAATGAAGGAGATCTTTCAATGATGATTAACTCAAGATCCTTGAAGATAAAAATGTAAGATTAACCATTTGTTTTAGAAGGCAATAGGGCAAGGAGGGCAAGAGGTGAGCTGGTAATTAAGATTCCATGTAAGATATATTATTACTTATTTGTCATTTATATATAGCTCTTTGTCTCCCTTATAAGGACAGGAGGATATGGGTGTATCTTTTTGTGATTAGTTATAGCAATCAGCCAATAGGAAATCCAACCAGGCTGATTGAACAGAGGCAGCCCAAGGAGGAGCAAAGGGGGCTGGATTAAGGGAATATAAGTGCTGGCCAGAATGGCAGGAGGCCAGGCCAGAGCTTGGTAACCATATACCACTGTGCCTCTCATTTATTTGTCTGACAAATAAATTATTATTTTAATTTCTCTGTTGCTGCGTTGAATATTTCATTCCAGCTAAGCGTTAACCACAAGCAGGGTGCTACAATAGGAAACATACGAGAGATTTTTAAAAATTCAGGTCTCCAGAACCATGCTAGAGTATTATTCTGGAAGTTGTGAAATAAGAGTGACTCTGAGCATGCACAAAGAGCCTTTGCCTCACCAATAATCTATCACACCAAGCTGAAGGCTTTGGTTATAACCTGTCAAGCCCTGAATAACTTTTGAGACCAGGGTGGTTTCAGACATACCTCTATCTCTAATGCCCTGTTTCAGCATAGTGCTCAGTAGCAGGTTATGCCTCAATCTCAGCAGCAATGAGGGGAAGGGCCTTGTCAGTGGTGTCCCCCTTTCAATGGAATTGCCTCCTGTTGGCACTCCAACAAGCATCAATGCTGATGACATCCTGGCCCTTGTTTAAGAAATACCTGTGTACATAAACCTTTACCGGTATTTAATGTCATGAATGAATTAATAGTGTCCTTTGAATTATCCATTGCATTTTATAGTCCTGTGGTTCTAATATGCTTTATAGAAATATTTTGTACATAAATAAAATTAAAGTAAAGATATTCCCTGCCATCTCCTTGCAACGGGAAAAAGAGTGCAGGGATTCAAGGATGGAAGTTATGTCTGCCTTAGGGAAGCTTAACATCACCACTTCTCAAGAACTGAATTATTGGTGGGAACGGATGTATTCATACACCAGGCACTGTCTTTTACTCCTCTTCTATCTCCCATCAATTAACTTTGAGTGGTGCTGTGTTGAATAACTGTATTAAATAGTACTCATTTATTTCATTCTCGTCCCACCCCTACACACAGAGAGAGAGACTTTGCTATTTAAACTAGTTCTGTAATCAGGGGAGACCAGTCCACGAAGGCAAAGAGGACACTGCCCCACCAACTTCAGTCTGTCCTCAGCCAGTCTCCACCTGCTTACCTTCGCCTCACCTGACTCCATGGAGTGGCACTGCCTGTCATCTTCCTTGCTCATGGTCTCAATACTGCTCTTACAGATCTCAGCTGGGAGGAAGATGGGGAGAAATCTAGAATTAGTTGTCTCTATTGGCTCTAGCACCCCCTATACTGCTCTAGCATCTCCCTGCCTTCCACCCTACTAGTTCCAATGGACAGCAGCCACCACTGTCTATAATCATAGACTACATACAACTAACCTCTGTAAGATTATCCCCAAGCCCTGCCTGACTTCATGGTCAACATTTGAGAGGCATATTTTAGGACCCACTCATTTCTTGCAATGGCAATTTTTAAAAAAATAAATAAATAAATGCTGGGATCTGAGGTTAAAGGACAGGTGAGAAATCATCTTCATCATCACTCATCCCCACTTTTTAACCAGGTTCGTAATGGCAAACCCACCTGTACCTCATGTGGCCAGATTTTAATTTTAATGATATGGGACAGCATCTAATGAAAGGTGTTTCCTTCAGCAGGATTGTAGCAGCCAAACTGTAAGGGCAATCACAAGTTGTGCAACTCTACAGAGGAAGCACAAGTTGCCTCCTTCTTGAAGTTTTAACAATCTCAATGTTACCTTTTGATGAGCGATGAAATTTCTCTCTTAGGAACATAACTCTGCCTTGTCTTTTCGGCTGATTTTTGCAACAGTTAATCCAGTCCTTTTAAGACTACTACACACAAACAGTATTTAGAGGAATCCTGAGATTCCTTTGTATTTAGAGGAATCCTGAGAGCTGGTGAATATCATTAACCAAAGAGATAGAAGTATAGTGAGCAACCTTTGCCCATGCGGATTGTACGATGCAAAAGGCAATGGCCAGAGAGACTAAGCATGTGCTGGAAAGAAACAGACAGCTCCGACAGTAATGGGCTGTAATTGAGTTCTCAGCCTTGCTTTAACTGCCTTGGTGCTATTGCCTGTGAAAATTGCTCTGTTTTATGCTCTTTGTTAGGTTCTGTCAAGCCCCATTTAAAATAATGAGGCCCCTTCACTCACTTTCCCTCCGCAGAGTTCGGCAAGAGTCAAGAGAACTTTCAACGGGAAGAGCAAAAACTGTCATGTGTGGAGAACATGGGGGTTTGCGGTAAATTAGCGAGGTCTAGGATCTTTACAGCTGCTGCGAGCCGGCAGTGACCTTGAGGAAGGACAAATGAGAAAACACATTATGTCGTTCTCTCAGCCAATCAGCTCCTGCTCCCTAGAGGTACCGGATACCCAATAAAGCTGCCATTTTCGAGCAGCTGATCCATCTCCTTCATCAAGTGCATTAATCCAGAACACACAGCACAGTGGCAGAGCAGATAGATGGCTAGCTGATTAAGGTCTCCTGTAAAAACCTGTTTGAAATAGCGCTGGGGTTTGGCCCACATCCTGAGACGTCTCTCTAGGCAGCTTCGTTCACCGGATGGAGGATTTTAAAGAAGTGTTTTTATTCAGGCACAGAGCACTCTTGTCAATAGCTGGATGCAAAGCAGTGATTTTTTTTTTTACAAAATGCTGTTGGGACTCATTCCATAAAAGAAGTGACAGAAAGAAAGAATGAAAGAAAGAAGGAAGGAAGGAAGGAAGGAAGGAAGGAAGGAAGGAAGGAAGGAAGGAAGGAAGGAAGGAACCCTCTTCTTATTGAAAGCATAAATGTGTAGAGATCAATAATGGCTGCTCAGGTGCCATCATAACTTAGTCAGCCTTGGGTACAATGCACATAGTAAAGAGCTCTGTTGATTCAGACCAAAAGGTCCATCTATTCCAGCATCCTATTCTCTCAGTGGCCATCCAGATGCCTATTAGAAGTCCTCAAGCAGGCCCTATGGAGTTTGACTTGAGGAATGGAAGGGATTCCCCAGAATGGCTCTGCTGGTGTGCAGTGATGCTTCTGTTGGGAGGCTATTGGCTCCCAGTATGTTTCCGATCACAATTCAAAGTGTTGGTGCTGACCTTTAAAGCCCTAAATGGCCTCGGCCCAATATACCTGAAGGAGCTTCTCCACCCCCACTGAGGTCCAGTGCCGAAGGCCTTCTGGCAGTTCCCTCACTATGAGAAGCAAAGCTACAGGGAACCAGGCAGAGGGCCTTCTCAGTAGCGGCACCCGCCCTGTGGAACGCCCTCCCATCAGATGTCAAAGAGATAAACAACTACCTGACATTTAGAAGACATCTGGAGGTAGCCCTGTTTAGGGAAGTTTTTAATGTGTGACATTTTAATGTATTTTTAATCTTTGTTGGAAGCCACCCAGAGTGGCTGGGAAAACCCGGCCAGATGGGCAGGGTACAAATAATTTATTATAATATTATTATTGCTGCAGCTCTGTCCCACCAGGCAAGCCATACCTGTTCCAAGTGGTGGGTCTGAGAGACAGCCCTGCAAATATATGGTGTCTATGTGATAATCCATTGTATCTACAAATGCACAGGCTCAGAAGGCACAAAGGGGAGTGCAGAAGTAAACACCCCAGAACAGCAAGACACAGAATAATATAAAAAGCCAAGCAACCCAATCCACCATGTGCTGCCAGCAGACAGCAGGAGTGAATACAGCACACGTCTCCAAGCTGATGATGTGTCTATAGAGCATCTCTCGGAAAACAGTTGAAGGCCTATACCACCTTGTTATAAATCTTACTATGTATCGGCTAGCTTTACTTTCTCACTAAAGGCTGTGAATACTTGAACACTAAGTAGCTAATTTCATACACACACAGCCATTTATTGTGAATCATATAGCACATTGCTTCATAAACTACTTTGAGATGCTTGGGTTGTGAAACTAGCTTGTAGAAAATGAGCCCTATCTAATGAGTATTTTAGTAGTCCTGCATGCTAGAAATGTGATAGTATTAAAAAGAAATGCAATATTTCCATTGCCTTTTTATTGTGCTTGGGGAATGTTCAGAAGCAAGTCTTTCTTTCACTAATATTTAGAATCATAGAACTGTAGAGTTGGAAGGGACCATGAGGGTCACCTAGATCAACCCCGTGTGATGCAGAAACCTTTGTCTAATGTGGGGCTCAAAATCACAACCTTGAGATTACCGGTAAGTCTCATGCTCTACTAACTGGAATCATTATCAAACAGAATTCTTAAACATCAAAAGTACGGTATGCTGTTCAGCAGTTGTTGTTACCTGTAGCATGTTACCCTCTCAAAAAGGTAAATTAAGACGCCTCCCTCTGACTTAGAGTCCCTCTCTCAGTCTTCTAATAAAATCCATAAATTGTGTTAAGAAACCTATGGTCCTTATTGGATGCTGTTGGACTCCAATAGGACCTGTATTTAGGGTTGGGGGAGAAATTTGATACAGTTTTGGATTAAAAATGACTTTATCAAATTCACTCCTTCCAAAGCAATAGGAGGACCAAAACACAGCCATCCTTCAAAATTTGCTTTCTGTTGAATTTTGTGATGCAATTCCCCAACCAATGTTTTCAAAAATGCGTATTTTAGGGGAAAGTGTGCAAAAAATTAACAACATACAAAATTGTTTTCTATTAGGTGACATTGCTTGCCCAGATGTGTACATGAGTCAAAGATCCATACCAAGGCTACAAAAAATCCTGAGTGTGTTAAGGGTACTGAGAGCTGTTAGGAGATCCCTGCTCCTCACATTGTGCTACGATTCCTGGTGTGGTTTAACAACCAATTACTCTTTCCAGGGAAATCTGGGAATTGCAGCTCTGTGAGGGGGAATAGAGGTCTCCTAACAACTGTCAGCATCCTAAACAAACTGCAGCTCCCAGGAAGGAATATTTAGGTGAAGCCATGTCTCTTAAAGTGGTATCATAGCTTTTCCTCACAGGGAAAGAGCTTTGGCTGCTTTATAATTTTGGTTCTTCTCATTCTGCCTTTGAAATCTTAAGGGGCAGGAATGTTGTGCCAATAGCAACCTAATGCAGAGAGCATTATATTCATGGGGGGGGGGATTCTAAAATGACCAAAGTCAGAAAGAGAACCATCTTCAACACAGTCTTTATTTCTCTTTTAGTACATCAGAGATGCAGGAAGCATGTCATTGTCCTCAGTATTCTGGATACTGGCCTCCAAAACCATCTTCCCTCACATAATCAACCATTTACCACATTCAGCAATTCCCTTGGGCTGCATGGAAGGAAATGTAGTTTATTATTTAGTCATAACTGGCAAGCAGACAGGAAATGTTTGATATTCTAGATCTGATCCCATGCAGAGTTGCAGAAAAAAGGCTCAGGGGCTGAGTTCACAAGAAAGATTTACTATAACTCATCGTTAACAATACCCACAGCTGCTGCTTCCCCACAAATTTCCCTCACTTTTTTGTGTTAAAAAAGAGCTCCATTAAATCTAATATCCCTCTCTCCCAGGGAAGATGTCCTTCCTTTTTTGTCTCTGATATATCCTCCCTTTTTGCTCTTTAGAATCATCAAAGTTGCATGTTTGTTCTATCATCTATTTATATCTGTCTTTCTCTATCTATCTATCTATCTATCATCTATCTATATCTATCTATCATCTATCTATCTATCATCTGTCTGTCTATCTATCTATCTATCTATCTATCTATCTATCTATCTATCTATCATCTATCTATAGTATATATATATTCCTTATTTTTACCTTTGTGGCTTCCCTGTACCAAAGCTTGGTTTCTTTTGTTATTCATTACTTTTATATTGTGTTGTAAATATACTTTACGTATTCCCCACTTTCCATCTTTCCATAATACATCCTTAACTTCACGAACTTGCCCCAATGCATATCAATAATTTAATTTTGGAACAATGTTTTGCCACGTATTTTTCCACACATTCCCATTCTTTCCTTAGTTTCTGATTTGATTGGAATCTAGATTATATTCTTTGCTCTTTCCTCATCCTTCTCAATCAAGAACACTGGCTCTGAGATTCTGTTTATCGCATACACCCGTCTGTGAAACTGACACTCACAACTCTCCCATAATAACACAGCAGCAGCAGCAGCAGCAGCAGCAGCAGCAACAACAACAACAACAACAACAACAACAACAACAACAACAACAACAACAACAACAACAACAATGTAAATGGGAAGTTGCTGATGGGAGTCCTGCAGCTACTGCTGGATTCAAGTACATTAGAGCATTTACCACAGGATGACGGATGATTTTTACATTCCATATTTTGCTGAGTAGCCTACTGAGTTACATTAAGGCAGAGTTTTGTGTTGAAATGTATATATCCCCCCCCCCCATATAGCTGTGCACAAAGGCAATACACTCTTTGCATCTTAAAGCTGTCATTCCCTTATGGTTTGCTGCTATAAGGCTCGTGGAAGTAATGAACTATGGGAAATCTTTGCAGAGAGCTCTGGTTGTGTCTCTTAGATGGAAATCCTATCCATGCTTACTTGAGCGTAAGTCCCATTGCGAGTAAGAGCATTGTGCAAAAAGAGACAAAGAGCTGGTGATCAGAAAAACTTGTTCATCCCAAGATCGACTTCTCTGTCAGCGTTTTGTGTCTTTAATTTAACTGTGCTCTCCAACCCCTTCCAAATACTACAGACCAGTTCCTGTAACATTTTGACAAGTGAACAACTAAGTTAAACAGTGCATAAGAACATTCTGGCACTTCCTATGACTCACTCTAGGAAGTTTATAGTTATAGTTATAATCCTTGAATTACTCTTGTTTTTGTGCCTTGGGCCTATCTCACACCCTGTGTCCCTTTTTCTGCAACCAATGCAAAACAGCTGGTCTGAAGTCCCTCTCATATGAGCATAGTATAATCATATTGGTATATTAGAATGGTTGTAAAGATTGGAGTTTTCTCTTCCCACAGACAGTGGGGCCTTGCTTTTACTTCTGAGTGCAATAGTTGCGGTTATGAACCTCTCGACAATTGGCAGAGTATGCAGGCGAGTATCAGACCTACTTTCTTGTAATTTGGCAATCCTTTGACCTTCTCCCTCAAAGCCATGGAGAGCACACACTCTCAACATCCTCAAGGCCAAGTTTTTCATCCATGAAAACAGATTTATTTATTGCTTTCTTGGAGGAGTGTTACATCCACATGCAAACACAAATGGAGCAGTGCTTAACAAGCCATCTTGGTGAAATCAAGAGAAACCCAGTGCTTGAGAGGTAACATTTTGACAGCACATGTTTGATGAGGCAGCATCAATAGATAGCTAACTTTCAAGATGATCCCATGGCCTTGCACTGGTGTGTCACTGAGCTAGGATTTACATTGATGCAAATCGGGTCCTCCCTTAAAGAGGGCACGTATTGCAGTGAGACCTGGACAACTGACACCCTGTGTTGTGGGTGGGTACATTGGTCAGCCACAACACCTGATTGCTAGGTCCCTCAAAGCTAGGGGGAATCTGGCCAATGGGATGCAGTCTAAACTGTTCGAGGGGCCAATTTATGCCCATGCACGTGACCCAGAAATTCCTTTTTCGGTGTGTGCATTTGGAACACCTGCCCACCTCTCCCTACTTTTAGGGCTTGTTGCGCTTGACCTTGCTATGCCATTGTGTGTCGTCTGTCGTTGGAACAGGGGCATGGCAAGAATTTTTCCCACTTGGCTGATTGGCTGTTGCCATTTGGGTTTCGCCTGCTGCGTAGCAAATCATCACAACTTGTAAGGTTGTGGATAGGCTCTGGTTCAGATGATAGGGATGGGAGAACACTCTTGCCATCCCTATGTGAAGGGTATTCCGTTAAAGGAATCCAGGGACTCGGTGGTTTGGTCAACCCCTGAGAGGGGGTTGTGCCTGTGTCTGACTCTAGGGGTAACGTTTGGGGGCGGAGTTAACCCGTTCCCGGCTTTCTGCTTATCCAGGTGTTCACCCTTGGCTGACCTTTGCTGGAACCCTGGGTCAGCGCTACCTGCATGGCAGGGAGCTAGTTGAACCAGAGCCTATGCAACCAGTCACTTTCTGTAATCAATAAAGTTGTGGCCTAAATTCTGCCGAAAACCAAATTTTGAGTCAAGTGTGAATTTATTAAGGGGGGAGGTTTCTGGGTCTGAACAGGCAAAAGGGCCATTAGATTGCCCTGTTTATTACTGTATAGTAATACTATATAGTTTTACTATACTATAGTAAAACTTCTATGGAGAAGCCATCACTGATACAGGGTGTGAACAAAGAGAGAGAAAATGTTTTGTGCTCATTCAGTTTTTACTTCCCCCTCCCGTGTGTGTGTGTGTGTGTGTGTAGCATTTCTGACAAGAAACTTCTGGAGTTGGAAAATCTACCTTAAAAAGAAAAGAAAAAAAAATGCTGACCCAAGTGCATCCCTTCAGTGCTCTCTCTCTCCCTCCTCCTCAGGACCCTCCCCAGCCTAAATCCCTTCTCAGTCACACACTCTTTCCCAGTGCCAGATTTACGTATAAGCTAAACAAACTATAGCTTAGGGCCCCACTCTCTTGGGGCCCCCCAATTTTTTACAATTGGATTTCACTATTATTATACCTCTTCTTAATTGTATTTCAGTTCACAAATTACTTTGATAAAATACATATTTTGTTATGTGCAAATACGGTATAGCATTTATTCAACACAACATACCAGCGACAATTTGTTGTTGACAAAGGACAGCTGGACATATAAAGGTCCGCATTACCTTCAGTAGCTTAGGGCCTCATCAAACCTAAATTTGGCCCTGCTCTTTCCCCAGGCCACACCTCTCTCACTGCAGCCTCCCTTGAGTATTTTTGCCTGGCTGGAATGTGTCCTTGAACTCTGACGATGCCTCTTGCTTTCCTGAATGGAGGACAGAGGACTGTGTGAGTGTGTGTGTTGAAATTTACCACCCATACAAAGGTAAAAATTACATTCATCACTCCACATCCATTTGCCTCTGGGTCACTGGCATATGGCCCCCAGAAGGCTGTCCAAAAAGGAAGGTGGCCTTCGGTCTGGAAAAAATGTTCATCACCCCGGTATAACCCATTGGGATTGTGTATTGTAGTGAATGGGTCTGCTGTGCAGTCCTTTTTAAGAAATAAAAAATTAGAATTATTCAAAGAATACCAGTCATGCAGAGGGCAGAAGCAAATTATTTAATAAAGAGGTTCCCAAAGGAGCATCGCCACCTCTTCCCAGCATATTATACAAATGTGCAAACAAGCTGTCAGAGCTCAGCAGTTCTAGTTACCCGGCAGCTGGTGCAAGACATGTCTTACAGTACGTTAGTCATTTGGCAGAGAGTCACCAACACGACTGGGAACTCTCTGGCTTGACGTCCAAGGAGCTATTGCAGTGCCAGAGCCATCTTATACCTGAAAATGTATTTATTGTCTCTTGAATATTTCATTGAGTTAGACTTCATAGACTGGAACTTTTAATGCAGATTTTATTTTATTTTTTAAAAAACATAAATTATGCACTCAAATCATTGCAGCTTTACTTCCATCACGTTTCACTGATTCTGGGAGCTCTGGGAGGGATCAGTACCCATCGAAGGTGCTGCAGCAATTAGAAAGAGCAAGTTGTGTCTTGCAAGAACAGAAGCACAGGCTTTTAAAAATCTTCAAGGACTCATGATCCAAAATAAAATTTTAGCTTTCTTTGCATATATTTAATTGCCACCCCTGAATTCTTAGCACATCTTGTTCTTACCTAGCAGTCAATTGCAAGGATGTTGCTATCATTCCCACATTGCTCTCACTTATCAAATATGCATGCATAGATAGCTCTTTGCTTGCGACCGCTGCACAGACCCAGATGCCAGCTCCTTAAGGAAACAGTTCTTTTGGCTTCCTTCAAGTCATGGACTCACCTGGAAGCCTTCAATGCTTTCTCTAAAGACAGACAAATGTAACAGTTCAGTGGAAAGAGCCTTCTTGGCAATGGCACCCTCCCTGTGGAATGCCCTCCCATCAGATATCAGGGAGATAAAGAATTACACAACTTTTAGAAAACATCTGAAGGTAACCCTGTTCAGGGAAGCTTTTAATGTCTAACATTTTATTATTATTTTTATATTTTGCTGGAAGCTGACCAGACTGACTGGGGAAACCCAGCCTGATGCGTGGGATATAAACAATAAAATTATTGTTGTTAATCATCATCATCATCATCATCATCATCAGACCATTTCCCAGCTTAGCTGCAAGCCATACTAGGAACTTAAGCATTCTGGTCTTAAAATGGGAGTCCAAAAACCTAAAATGACATCTCTCCCCCCCCCCAAATCGCAACACACAGTTATCAAGCTGACAAAAACCCACAAGTTCCCTGACTTCCAGTCCACAAAATGAGGTATGTATAATGGAACTAAATGTATTGTGTGTCTGCCCCTCTTTACCCCATCAATATTTCTTCCCTCTTCCAAATTTGTCTTTTTATCAGGTTCATAAGCCTCTCAGGTCAAGTTTCTGCTCTCTTGAACATTGATAAACACTACATAAATTGATGATGCTCACTGGATGACTTTGAATCAGTCACTATTGGGAGGGGAAAATGGGAAGGAGACACCTTGAGTTCCTTGTCTTGCTATATACTAAAAATGTAATGATGTTGTCATGTTGCAGCATGATGACAGAACAGCAGGCAGGCAGGGAGGGAGGGAGGTGGGCGAGCTAGTGAGTGGCTAGCCTAGACAAAAGTCACCGAGGAACAGTCAGCACAGAGCATGAATGACTGTGGTCAGACCATCTATGCCCAGAAACGGTCACTATGGCTTCCTTTCCTTCATGGTACAGTACCCTTGTGTTACTTTCTCTTAGGGAGAAAAGGTAGCACAATTATATTACTACTGGCCTCTTCTTAACACACACTTGGTCCTCTCAACAGTCAATTATTTCCCAGTTCTACCTTAACTTTGATCACAGAAGAAACCAATCTATACAAAGCTCATTAGCTCTGTGGACAAACTGGACCTTTGCAGCCATTTGGCAGGGGGTGGGGAAATACATCAAATTAGTACTTGTCTTAGAAAAAAGAATTGTGATTAAATGAACTTTTTTGAGCATGGATGCTGACTAAGGCATCAAAATTCTTCCTTTTCTGGCATGTCCTCCAGGATTGTTGCAAACACTGACATATGAGACCAAAACAAGAGAGATATACTGTCCTTGAGGGGCAGGTGCAGAAGAGGGAGAATAAATATGAATCCTTTCAATTTACCCGACAGTGCAATCCTATACATGTCTACTCAGAAGTAAACTCCATGATTTTCAATGGAGTGTTCATAGAGGCTACTCCTGTGTAAATATTTGTTCTTGCTCTTGCATTATGCAGTTATTTAATAATGATATACTTCTGGCATCCAAGGCATCTCTTTACTGTACAGGCGCCTTTTTTTTGAAAAAGAAATAAAATTAAACAATCTTGAGGCCACCTTCCATTTCCATTGTTTGTTTTTTTCTAACATAGTTCTATTTAAGATTTCTTGGTTTACAAAAGTATGTGCAATGTCTTTTTTCCAAGTTACATTTACTACAGATCAGTTTCAGTTGTTGAGACATTAGTGTTACATTAGGAAGAAAAGGGGGAAAGAGGTGGAATGGGGAATGGGGAGTGGGGTTGGGGTTGGGTGGCGATGTTTCTATTCTACTTAATGCATATGCGGGGTTTTGTGTCAGCGTCGCTTGTGCGGGTTCTATTTCCTTGTGTTCCTTTGGTGGTAAGTGAGATAGAAATGTCCTTCCAGCACCAACTGTTCCTCTGCCTCAAATTTTGCTTCTAGTAGAGAGTCAGCTCAGTGTAAATGGGGGCATCTGGTTCTACTTCATCTGCTTCATTTTGAACAAAGGAGGGAAGCCTTAACTAAGCTATAGAATATATTTACGATAGACATAAGCCTGAGCCCATCCAGGTTAATTCCCTTGTATCCCAAAGGAGTATTCAAAGCCAAAGCATCTGGATATGAAAAGGGCACAGCAGCCCTAAAACCTCCTGTTCCCTGCAGCCCTCATTTTAAAAATGCTTTTTAATTGTTAGTTACTTCCAGTTTGCATCTGACTAGATTGGAAATGATGTACAACTGCAGCACCTGGCTGAATTTCAAAGATAAAACGGCACAGGTTTGCAACAGGATAAAATAAAATAAAATAAAATCAGCATATGCAATTGGATCCATGCATCCTCCAAAATAAAATCATCATATACTTTGAAAGACTGCAAGCGACATGGATATAGGAGAAAGGCAAGGCAAACAATGGAGTCTGAAGGTAATGGTGAAGCAATGTGGGCACAGGAATCACTTAGTTTTTATTTTTATTTTATAACAAACTGGACAGCGTGCATGTGACAAGAGATGGATGAAATGGCATTGTGCCTTTCAGAATAACATATATGTAACAGTGGTTATAAGTCCTCCAACCAACAAGATAGTTTGAAGTGACAGAAATCAGATTCATGTTTTCTTTTACTGAATATGACTAAGACAATGGTTTGGTCCATCCTTTTCTTTTTCTTATTTCAAGAGAGCTTCAAGGTTTATCCTAAAGATCACCGGAATTGCTTTAGATGGGTGTGTGGAGGGGTGCAAGTTAAGGGAAGGTTTACACTGTACATGATTGCGGCAGGCGGGAATAAATTATTGACCCCTTTTAAAATGCATTAGCTCATTTAAAAGCTGATAGATGGGAGCTTTTATTAGCTTTGCAGGGTATTTCACATTTGTATCAATTTAGTGGAAACCAAGAGGAGGTTAAGGATGTTTAGATGGATGGTAGTGATAGCATTCTACTTACAAGGTCAGTAATCCTAGAATGATAATCCCTGAACCAATTTAAACTCTGATTTGTTTACACATTAGGGAAATAGGGGTTACAGATAAACCTAGCTGTCAGTTTGGGTTCTCTGATTTTTTTCCCAATCCTCAGTTCAAAACATTTCCCACACCGGTTTGCCATTTTATCTTAAATGTCCTCGTGAAAATTCATTAGCATTTTACTATGCATTCTGTCCAAGTTTTGTATGCATTTATGCCCAATACACACATTTTGGAAAGCAACCTTCCTCAATATAATGCATTTTTTGTGTGTTGTGTATTTGTATGCACATTCCCCATATACGTGCATTTTGTACGCTGCATTGGAAAATGGGATTGCAAAATACAAATAAGCGCGAATTCAAAGATAGCTGAGTTTCAGTTCGCATAATATTCCGGGAGATGCAAAAACAGGAAGATTTGCTGAACCCCCCCCCCCATATTCACCATCTACTTGGGGTGGTGAGTTCAGTAGGATTAATTTTGAGTACACACAAGGAAGAAATCGTGCTGCAAACAAGTGTTTGCCACATGGTGGCAGCTGCTTGTGTATTCATTACAAAGCTCATCCCTGACAAATTTCTGTGGCATTACTGAATACCTGTTGGCTTCCTCTTGCCATTACTCAGAGTAAGAGGAAGAAACCACATATTCCCTCTGAACATCATTTAAGGCGAATATCACTGGAAATGTTTGCCGACAGCAGCTTTCCTTAACCTGGTACCCTTCAGATGTTGTAGGACTGCAATTTCCATCAATTCCCAGACAGCACAGCCAATGGTTAGGGATGGTGGGAGCCCCATTTAGGAAGGCTTGTCTAGAGTGTCTGGCTAATAATAATAATAATAATAATAATAATAATAATAATAATAATTTATTATTTATACCACGCCCATCTGGCTGGGTTTCCCCAGCCACTCTGGGCGGCTTCCAACAAAAGATTAAAATATAATAATCTATTAAACATTAAAAGCTTCCCTAAACAGGGCTGCCTTCAGATGTCTTCTAAAAGTCTGGTAGTTGTTTTTCTCTTTGACATCTGATGGGAGGGCGTTCCACAGGGTGGGTGCCACTACTGAGAAGGCCCTCTGCCTGGTTCCCTGTAACTTGGCTTCTTGCAGTGAGGGAACTGCCAGAAGGCCTTCAGCACTGGACCTCAGTGTCTAGGCAGAACGATGGGGGTGGAGATGCTCCTTCAGGACCAAGGCCCTTTAGGGCTTTAAAGATCAGTACCAACACTTTGAATTATGGAAACATTTTGACAGACATATGATACCACCCTGCCTTTTTAGTTGTGGCAGGGGTGGGGAATGTTTGGCCCTCTAGACATTGTTGGACTCCAACTCCATACCTGTCAACAGTGGTGATTTGACCAGCTTCTGATTGGAAGTTCCATTTTCAGTGACAAGCTCTTGAGCGATTAACAGCACAACCCAAACCCTATCCACTTAGAAGTATATCTATTGGATTAAATGGTGGGTATTCCCCACCCGGTAAACGGAGTTAAGATTGCAGCCCAATCCATCAAGCCCAGTGTGAGAAGCAAGAAGGAAATGATGCTAGATGGTAGGATTAGTAGAATGTTAAGGATAGTGTTTTTTTGTTTTTTTAAAAAAGCTTATGTGTGCTGGAAAATTCATGGTGGGAATACTGTTGTCATCAACTTTCCCCAGCGACAAGATTACAGTGCACTCCCTATTGAGTATCCCTCATGTTCATGGGAATGATATGTGGATTGCAGTTTGCGCTTTCAAACTCTTCTTTGCATCAACCAGGAACAACAGTTGTTGACAGTTGTCACCATTCCATGAGATGCAATAATTGTCAAGGCTGCAATTCTGCATTAGCAGCACTCTCCTCTGAAGATCTAGTTTCTGGCATCATTACTCAGTCATGCCTTATTACTTACTGCAGTGAGACCATTTATAAACTATTCAGCTTGAACAAATCTGTTAGAATCAGGTCCCAACTGAACCAAGCAGAAGTAAGACCATATATGTTTTGAGCATTGTAGCAGCGTGACAGCTTGCTAAAGGAGAGGAAAACCAACAGGACCAGCATTTTGTTCACTTAGTTTAACAAGAGTAACACATTCTCATCACTTGGACAGAGAGCAGCAAATAGCCTTTCATATATATATTTTATAGCTATAAGAACCAACATTTCTAATGTGTACACAATCACTTCTGCCAAGTGCATCGATGCTGCTTAGATGTGGATATAGCCTTAAATCTAACTTCAATCCATTGATTTCCGAGGGCTTACTCTGAATTAGGGTTCGGGAGAAGTTCTATTCACTTCTTATTTAAATGTGAACTTACCTGGTTTGCACTTTCTGAAAAAAGACACAATCCGAAACACAACTATCCTTCAAAATTCATGCATCTCTGAATTTTGCAATTCAGTTCACCAGCCAAATAATTAGTACTTATGTGAGGGTAAAGTAGGCATATAAATTAGTGAAAACACATTATATTAGATAACATTGCTTTGTAAAAATGTGTACGTGAAGCAAAATTGCACACAAAAATGTGCACCTTCAAAGAAATTGGCACTCAAATGTTCATATATTATCACGAGGACTTAAAAAAATGCAAACTGATGTAGGGAACTGAACCATTGCTATTCTGAATATGTTTATTTCATTTAAATTAGAAGGTACAGTCGTACCTTGGAAGTTGAACGGAATCTGTTCTGGAAGTCCGTTCGACTTCCAAAATGTTTGGAAACCAAACTGCGGCTTCTGATTGACTGCAGGAAGCTCCTGTAGCCTATCGGAAGCCCCATCTGACGTTCGGCTTCCAAAAATAGCTCACAAACCAGAACAGTCACTTTGCGGTGTTCGGGAGCCAAAACATTTGATAGCTAAGCTGTTTGAAAACCATGGTACGACTCTACTGGTCTGGTTACTTGCTCACAAATAATTCAACTAGCAATCAGCCTGGATGGGCTGCAGGTGGGTGGGTACAGGAAGGATAGAGGAGAGTTTGCAAGTCTCCAACACCTCTCAATGGACTCATAGGAAGAAAGGAGACAGAAGAGAAGACTGAAGAAGGGAGAAGCTTCTTCTTGAGGGTGTCGGGCCTAAAAAGAACTAAGAACAAAGCAAGAGCTTTGATAGATCAAGCCAAAGGCCCATCAACTCCAGCATCCTGGTGACCTGTGAAAAGCCTGAAAGTAGGACAGGAGTGAAACTCGCTCTCCCCACTTGTCATCCTCAGCACCTGTTATTAAGAGGCATACTGCCTCTGACTGTGGAGGGAGAACATAGCAAGTAGGGCTAGTAGCCTCCATGCTTAAGAGAAGACTGAGAGAAGATGTGATAGTCAAATACCTAAAGGGCTGTCACATGGAAGGTGGAACAAATTTGTTTTCTCCTGCTCCAGAGGGTAGGACCTTAACCAATGGCTGTAAGTTACAAGAAAGGAGGTTTTGAATAAACACCAGGAAGAAGTTTCTGACAGTAAGAGATGTTTGACAGTGGGATGGACTCCCTCGGGAGGTGGTGAACTTCACTGGAGGTTTTAAAGCAGAGGTTGGATGACCATCTCTCATAGATGCTTAAGTTAAGATCCCTGCATTGCAGAGGGTTGGACTAAATGACCCTCAGGGTCCCTTCCAACTCTACAATTGCCAAGGCTCTATCAAGGCTTCAGGGAATTACGATCCCTCCCCTGGTGGCAGTCAAAAGGCAGATAACCAAAAGAATTCTTACCACGTAATTTATTCAATATTCACAAAGAGATTCAAAGGAACACTGTCTCTATAATAACGGCGTTGCTCCGAGTAAAGTCCCACCCCTTTTCAGTCCCTCCTAATCTACATCACCCCTGCGCCGGCTGGTCAGTGCTTTCTGCCTCTCAATTTCTGTTCTGCTACTCTCACAGCCCATCTGGTTTTGGGAGAGGAAGGATCACAAATGCTTTCAAGAGACACTGAGTCTGTTAAGTGTCTCTCCCCCAATGCTTCTCCTTCTTTCTGCTCCCCGAATATATCCCAGCTTTTTCCCTCATCAGCCTCTGAACTATGGCTTCCACAAACCACTGTTCTAAATGTACACTGTCCTCCTCTTCCTGGGATGGTGCAGAGAGAGAGGGTGGCAGCTCCCACCATTCCTCCTCAGTCCAGCCCCTGTCAACAATTCTATGAATAGGTGTGATCCTCTTTAGAAGAAGGTGAGTCCTAAAATATATATCTCAGCTGTCTAAGGCCAAGATAAAGAGTATCATCTTCAGCACACAGCAAAAGCTATACAATGAAATTGTCTGATACACCTTTGTGGGGAGGGAATTCCAGAGCTTCGAGGCTATCACAGATATAATAATAATAATAATAATAATAATAATAATAATAATAATAATAATAATAATAATTTATTATTTATACCCCACCCATCTGGCTTAGTTTCCCCAGCCACTCTGGGCAGCTCCCAATCAAATGTTAAAAACAGTACAGCATTAAATATTAAAAACTTCCCTGAACAGGGCTGCCTTCAGATGTCTTTTAAAGATAGGATAGCTGCTTATTTCCTTCACATCTGAAGGGAGAGTGTTCCACAGGGGTGGGTGCCACTACCAAGAAGGTCTGGTTCCCTGTAACCTCACTTCTCACAATGAGGGAACCACCAGAAGGCCCTTGGCGCTGGATCTCAGTGTTCAGGCTGAACGATGGGGGTGGAGACGCTCCTTCAGGTATCCTGGACCGAGTCCATTTAGGGCTTTAAAGGTCAGCACCAACACCTTGAATTGTGCTTGGAAACGTACTGGGAGCCAATGCAGATCTCTCAGGACCGGTGTTATGTGGTCCCGGTGGCCACTCCCAGTCACCAGTCTAGCTGCCGCATTCTGGATTAATTGCAGTTTCCGGGTCACCTTCAAAGGTAGCCCCACGTAGAGAGCATTGCAGTAGAGAATTTCCCCCCCTTAGGGTGCAGCTTCCTGAATTTCTGAGGGTGGGTTGCGCTCTTGAAAAGTGAATTTCACATAGAAGTGCACATTTTGAATGTGTACAAAATGTGTACAGTAGAGTGAAATAGAGGCAAGAGAATTTAAGAAGCTGCCTTATTACTGAGTCAGACCACTGGTCCATCTTGCTCAGTGTTAGTGTAGACAATACTCAGTGTAGATAGCAGCTCTCCAGGGTTTCAGCTCAGGGTCTGTCCCAGCCCTGCCTGGAGATGCCAGGGATTGAGACTGGGACCTTCGGCATGCACAGCAGATGCTCTGCTTCTGAGTTGCAGTCCCAGAACAGGATGCAGGGGGATGCCAGGGGACAGAACAGAACTAAGACTGGGTGTCTGTGAAACCAAAATGGAACAAAATTTGCTGCTCAGCCCACCCTACTCACTGGACATCTGTAGGAACAAGATGAAAATCACCCGATCTGTGCAGGAAGCTCAGGTAAGCAAATAACTAGCTGCACATAGCAATGTCAAATAGCTTCTACATGGGAGCTCTGATAAGTCAACTGTCATAAGGAGAACTGGAAAAAAGCACAAGAGGAACATCTGTAAAATGCAGGGAGAGAATTAAGATAAAATAAGACTGAAACAGCAATGATCTTGTATAAAATATCTTCACTCCTCTAGGCCTCCCCTTTTCTCATTTCAGCGAGATTTATTTCTGAGCAAAAGGGCTGAATTACAACCACACTACCACAGCCTCTCAGACCCTATATATCATGGAAGCTGAGCAGCTTCACTCTCCAGAAAGCTCTTTACCCGGGATGTATTGCTAGGAGTATTTTTGCTAACACTTCAGCCGCTCCCTAGGGATTTATTTACGCCATCACAATATACTGAGCAATTCATTGTTATTTATGCGCACAAATATCTCCCCTCTTCGTCTTCTGAACAAGCATCTTTGTTACCAGGGAGTACATGCAGCTTGGGAACTTAAGCCTGAGAAATGGAAACCTCTTCTATGAACGTTTGTCATCATTAGTTACATTTCTGCACAGCTGGAGCAAAAGGAAACCTGGCAAAATAATAACAATAATAAGTTTAACATCCTCTTACAACAACAGCCTCATCTGCAGCCTTTGGCCTTATCCAGTAGGCTCTTCTTATGTTCTTACAACCAATGACACTCAATGCCTTGTTTTTAGTTGAGGTCAGTTGGGCCTCTGTAACATGGCAGAACAACCAACAACTCTCCTCTGGATTCTCTCAGCAATTCAGCTTGATATAAGGGCTCAGGCAAGACAGGATCCAAATTTTGGAATTGAGCTCAAAACTAAAAAACTAAAAAAACTTTAAAAAGAGATCAATTTGGGGGGAGGAATTGATCTATTTTCCCACTTGGGCGACAGAAAATATTTCACTTTGCAGCCCAGAATAAAATTTAAGATCTTAACTGATGCAAAAGATAGAGGGGGGGTTTACCCTGCCGGACTTAAGACTCTACTATGAATCGGCAGCTTTCTGCTGGTTGAAACACTGGCTACTTCTTGAGAACACAGACATTTTGGATTTGGAAGGGTATGATAATAGCTTCAGTTGGCATGCATACTTATGGTACGACAAGGCAGAGGTGTATAAAGGTTTTAAAAACCATATTGTTAGGAAAGCATTATATAATGTTTGGATTCGATATAAAGATCTGTTGGAAAGTAAAACTCCCAGGTGGTTGTCACCAATGGAAGCCAAAGAGGTGAAAAAACTTAACATGGACTCTAAATGGCCAAAATATTGTGAAATTTTAGAACATGATGGTGAAAGGGTTAAACTCCAGAGTTATGAGAAATTAAAGTCCAAAGTCCGAGATTGGTTGCACTATCATCAGATAAATGAGACATTTAAACAGGACAGGAAAATAGGATTTCAGAAGGAGAGGTCAAAATTAGAAACAGAATTGTTAGAACCCAATACTAAGAACTTGTCAAGAATGTATAATTTGCTGTTGAAATGGAACACACAGGATGAAACGGTGAAATCAGCCATGATTAAATGGGCACAAGACATCGGTCATGACATTATGTTTGCTGACTGGGAACAGTTATGGACCACCGGTGTTAAATTTATGGCATGTAATGCCTTAAAAGAAAACATAATGAAAATGATCTATAGGTGGTACATGACCCCAGTCAAGCTTGCAAAAATTTATTATTTGCCCAATAATAAATGCTGGAAATGTAATGAGACTGAAGGTACCTTTTATCACCTTTGGTGGACCTGCCCGAAGATTAAAGCCTTTTGGGAAATGATCTATAATGAAATTAAGAAAGTCCTTAAGTGGACCTTTCCTAAGAAACCTGAGGCTTTTCTCCTGGGCATGGTAGGCCAATTGGTGCCAAAGAAGGACAGGACCTTCTTTATGTACGCCACCACAGCAGCAAGAATTCTTCTGGCAAAGTATTGGAAGATGCAAGAACTACCTACTCTGGAAGAATGGCAGACAAAGGTGACTGACTTCATGGGATTGGCAGAGATGACCGGCAGAATCCGCGACCAGGGGAAAGAGACAGTGGAAGAGGACTAGAAGAAATTTAAAATATATCTTTAAAATTGTTGTAAAATTGAGGAGTGTTAAGATGTCAAGGGGTAAGAAGCAGAGAATTACAGCTGTAACTAACAAGTTAAAGAAAACCCAATGAAAGGGAATTAAATAGATAATTGACTAAAGGAGTTGCTAAAGAATTGTAAAATAAGGATGCAGCGAAAGGGAGGTATGGGGAAGTCGGGAGAAAGAAGGTGCATGAAAATAAGACCATGAAATTATACATGTTTAAATGTTTTGTATGTCTTTGTTTTGTGATTTATTTGTTTTTTATTATGTGTTTGAAAAATGAATAAAAATTATTAAAAAAAAAAATATTTCACTTTGCTGAGCCCTGTTCTATAACAAGCCAAGAGGAGTTCACTTTTCCTTTCTTAACAGGCTGGAAACCCCATGGGATGCTTTGCGAAGGACCATAGTTCAGTGGTAAAGCATCTGCCTTGTATGCAGATTCCATCTCTGCTGCCCTGGCTAATCAGTGTAGACAATATGGAGCAAGATAGACCTATACACTCCAATGTATAATGTGCTGCAGTACAATACAGGTTTCTGGGTTTGTTTGGTTGTTTTGCATGCCCAATAGAAACGATGCTGCCCATTTTGAACACAAAATGCTCAAAACACTAATGGCAAACAGGAAAATAAGATCTGTTTGAAAAACAACAACAACAGTGCACAGCAGCCAGAGTGGAAGATCTGGCCACACAAATAGAAGCCAGCAGAACATAAGAAGAGTCCTGCTGGATCAGGCCAATGGTCCATCTCAACCAGCATCCTGCTCTCAGAGTGGCTAACTAGATGCCTATGGGAAACATGCAACCAGGATTCAAGCACAAGAGAACTCTCCCCCTCCTGTGGTTTCCACCAGCATTGCTGCCTCCAGCTGTGGAGCATCTCTACCCCCATTGTTCAGCCCGGACACTGAGGTCCAGCTCCGAGGGCCTTCTGATGGTTCCCTCATTGAGAGAAGTGAGGTTGCAGGGAACCAGGCAGAGGGCCTTCTCAGTAATGGCGCCCGCCCTGTGGAACGCCCTCCCATCAGATGTCAAGGAAATAAACTGACTTTTAGAAGATATCTAGAGGCAGCCGGGTTTAGGGAAGTTTTTAATGTTTGATGTTTTATCATGTTTTTAATATTCTGTTGGGAGCTGCCCAGAGTGGCTGAGGAACCCACCCAGATGGGTGGGGTATAAATTATTATTATTATTATTATTATTATTATTATTATTATTATCATCATCATCAAAAGTCATTACACAACATGGAGACATAACAGGAGACAGAGAGGGAGGAATTCCCCATGGGTGTGAGATGGAGCTGGTGGTCTCCTCTCTCTGGTGTGAAACGACATCTCATGGGCTGACATTCCCCAGTGGCTAGACAAGAAGGCAGAGCCAGTTTTCTTTATATGGTCCACTCCTTGCAACAGAGGGAAGCTGCCTGATGGGATTCAGAGGCATCGAGCTGGATTTTTATTGGTCACAAATAATAATAAAAAATGTGCTTCCCTATGATATGTGCTGCTGGCACATATCATAGGGAAGCAGTGAGATAGCAACTCACAAGTCTCATTGATTGTGGTGGCCCAATTGAATTTGGTTTGACAATGAGCCAAGCCATTTCCCAATTTTTTCTGAAACGCAATGGCATGGTTGAGAGGGGGGACAAGGGTTGTGTGCAATTCTGGGGTGCCTTTCAAAGCAAGAGTAATGATGCCACCTGCTAAAACGCCAAGTTAATAGACTATGGGTGGAGAATGGAGGACCAGAAGGCCAAATGCAACCTATGTATTTGGCCCCTCAGGCAAACCCTACAATCTAAAGATTTGGGGGTAGTAACAGGGGTTGATGCCTGGGAACCTACAGTAATTTGAGTGTGGAAAAGTGGGTGAATGTTGTGCTTCTAAGCAGTAGAGTCAGGAGGACTGCATACTGAAAGTAAGCAGCAGTGATTTGGTAGGACAACAAATGGGTATCTAAGGAGAAGGAATCAAGGAAGTACAGTTTGATCCAAAATGATTTCCTATTCTATGTCCCATATTAAGGGAATTATTTCAGTAAAGCTGGAGAGAGTGGCAGTTGTATTGCTTGTTAACTAATCCAAAACAGATTGTTAGAAGAAAATTTATGATGGATTTGAAAGCTATATTGCAAAGGGCAGATTTATCATGAACACATTCCAGAGCTGTTATTGCTAAGCAAAATGGTTTGGTTTGTAGCACACTATTTACATATTACCAATTGCCTTATTGGCCTCAGAATGGAAATTATAGTTGAGATATGCATTAGAAATTATGCAGGCCCAGGGCAAGGGGGAAATGCAATCAACTAATTTCATTTTGATGATGGTGAGCAAATTTTATATGGAGCAAAATTCCAGAGGACAGGTAAACCCTTTTTTGGTGGGGGGCGGGGGAGTGTTCTGCTTAATGGTAGTAGTTCAGTAGACTTAGCTAGCATCTCACCCTTCCCCTCTAATATTAAAAATACATCAAAAGCAGGACTTCTGCAATTTGTTGAGTTGGGCAGGCATGTGTGAGTGAGTCGGTCACAGAGAGAGAAGGGGAGTGGGTAGGGCTGGATTAACCATTAAAGAAAATAGCACATGCTTAAAGCATTGAGGGAAGCAGAGCACCACAGAAATTTTCCATTGCCATATTTACCACGGACCATATGATGCAGCTGACCCAGGTTACACAAAAAAGATTCCCACAATAAATGAAACACACACAGAGAGAGACAAAACAAGTAATATAATAGTAATAATAAAATATTACTAATAGAGATTAATGATATCCATTAATCTTGGGAATACACCAAAATTAGAATCTGCTAACTGGTAAACTACCACTTGGTCCACAGGCGCTCATGTGATCACTCTTCTCTTGGTCATATTGGCTGTCCTGCTCAGTGATCCACTGAGAGTGAGTACAGTGGCGCTCAGTACAGTGTTGCCTGGTGGGTTAAAAATGGTGGAACCAAAATCTTTTAAGTGGTTAGGGCCTCTTAATGTCTTAATCCAACCCTGAGTGAAGGAAGGGGATAGACAAACAGTGGTTCCATGCAAGGTTCTGTGGAGACCTGCCTTGCACCTGCCCAAGAGATTTGGTGTTGGTGTATGGATCAAGAATTCAGACCTAGGTTGGTGGAAAGAACCAGGAGTAGATGTGGGTGATTGAAATGTGGTACTGGTGGGTGATGACTCCAGAAATGTTGTATATATGCTTGGAATTTGCGGCAAATCAGGACTTTCCACCATACATGGACACGGTGAAACAGATGTGCATGCAGTAGCTTAGGTCCAGTGCACATGCCTTGCAAGCAGAAGCTCCCAGTAGCTCCCAGTGATGGGAAGGAACTCTAATTTCAACCTTGAAAAGTTACTTCCAGTCAGAGCAGATGATGTTGAATTAAATGGACAAATAGTCTCAGCAGATATGACAAAGCTTCCTATTTTCATTCAAAACAATCCACTCACGTTTCCCCAAGCTTTGCTGTATACCAGGGATCGGGGTTGAGGAACATCAGGACTGGGAGCTGATTGTAGAAGAGTTTGGATTTGATATCCTGCTTTATCACTACCCGAAGGAGTCTCAAAGTGGCTAACATTCTCTTCCCCTTCCTCCCCTACAACAAACACTCTGTGAGGTGAGTGGGGCTGAGAGACTTCAGAGAAGTGTGACTAGCCCAAGGTCACCCAGCAGCTGCATGTGGAGAAGCGGAGACGCGAACCCAGTTCACCAGATTATGAGTCTACCACTCTTAACCACTACACCACACTGTAGCCCTCTAAGGTCAAGGGTGGGGTAACCTACAGGCCTGACACTAATTGTGACCATCTAAGCCTCTCTTATCCTGCCCTCAGGACTTTCCCAGGTCATGCCCCATCTCCCCAGACAACACCTCAACTGGCCCTGAAAGAGCACTAGCACTTGTGAAAGACCACTGGCCAGCACCATGCTTTCCCCTGACCTTTTAAAATGATTTTAGAATCCTCAAGAAAGAAAGAAAAGACTTGCCCTCTGAATTGTTTCAGGGACAGATCCCAGGGTGGAACAGTGTGAAATGCCCTGACCTGGGGGGGGGGGCACAGTGCATATCAGGGGGTGAGTGGGGCCATGCACAACCCTAGTATGAACCTTTGACTTTTGCATGAGTGGAATGTAGATTAATGTACAAGAGTCATATCAGTTACGGCACCCACTTTTGCCCTTGTCTGTCCTACTGATGGCACTAGTAGGCCTTGTTCATTCTAGAAAGGAGCAGTCTGTTGGTAAGGGAATTAGTGACAGAGTTTCATAATTCACCCGGGAGGTGCTGAAGCACATATTTGGGTAAATCACAACCTTGTCACAGAAGCCCTGCTCCTGCACATCATCTGAGGCACGGTCCCTCACATGATAGGATCCAGGGTGTGATCCTATATCCACTAAGCTAGGAGTAAGCCCCACTGAACAAAATGGGCCTTATTTCTGAGTAGACATGTATGGGCATCAAAATTAAGCCTTGGGGAAACCTACATGACTGTGAATTAATACAGCAATATTAACAGCTGAAATACTGTTCATTGCCCATGAGATTTCTCATGACATTAGCTTCAGCTTATTTCTGTGGGCATAATTAGAGACCCTAGATCATGTGGATTTTATTTGCTGCTCCTGGTATGTTTTATTGTACTGCTTTATTACCGCAGTGGGTTTCTTGCTCTTCTTTTAAGAGTTCTTTTGGAGTTTGATAAATGCTGTCTGTTTTTGCACCCCATTCAGCATCATGCACAGTGGAAACCAGACCTCACACACATGTACCCACACATGGCCAATTACTCCTGGATGATATAAATGTTCATGTGTGTTTGCTACATACACTTTACTGCCTTGCAACTGCTCCATGTGACATTTATTAGTTTGTCCTTTCTGTTCACATAATATTTACTCATTTATTTCATATAGTTCTATGCCACTTCATACCAGAAAAGACTCATCCACACTTCCACTTGTCCTGCTGCCGCTTCCGTGGTTGCTCCCATGCCACTCCAGATAATATATACTTTTGCCAAACACATGCAGGGAATAGAGATGACCGGCTTATTAGATGGTAAGTCAGCAACACACATGGTGTTGTGCTGTGGCTGAAGGAGAAAAACAGTACATAGCTAGGTCTTTAAACACATATTGCGATGCAACTAGACTGAAGGAAATGCTCCATCCAGCTGCTAGAACTGGAAGAGAACTACAGGACCCAATCAGGTAAAAAAGCACTAACAGTCCATTAGCATACACAATGCATGAGTTGGTTGGTCATCTAGATTGGCATATATATAATATGGTTGCTTTCCGTCGTGCAGTGAATTCTGGAGCCTTTGCCATGTAGTAAGGCTTCCCATGGTAAGCAGCTGACATGATTGATAACATGACATGTAACCACAAGCAATCAGCATGCCACTCCTGGTTAACATATAAAATAGATTCCACATCTTATTTACAGGTATGCACATTTTCTCTGTAGTTATTTATGCCACGGCTAGTGCTTGCTCTTACGTTAAATACAATTCCTTTACAAACTCACGAACTCCCCCATCCAGCCTCTTACTAACTGAGCCAAAGGAGCAATTTTGCAGCCTTAACTAGATGTTATCATCATTTCTCTTTTAATGCGTTATTGCTAATTTGCCTCCTGAGTCCTTTAACTTCCACTTTAATGGAGCACAGGGGCAGCTTTTCCCCTAGTCTCCCCCCCTCCTAAGTTTTATAAAGTAAAAAGGATAAACAAAGATAAGAAATAAATAAAAATACACACAAAACTAGATAAGGAAAGCACTAAAAAGACCGCCTGCGGTCTTTCACACTTTCTGGCACTGGCTCAGCTATGGAATCTGAAGAAGCACTGTAGCTCAGTTGTAGAGCATCCTTTTTCCATGCAGAAGGTTCTGAGTTCAGTTCCTGGTATCTCCAGGTAAGGTTGCAATGTAGACAGTACTGAGTTTGGTCTGACTCAGTATTATAAGGCAGCTTCCTAAACCCCTAACAAATGAATTCCCTTCAGAAATTATGGCGACCAGGTTAGGGAAGGCTGATTTAAGATAACCCAAACTCAGAATTCCAGTATATGTAAAAGTGGAAGCACATGCCTCCAGTCTCTACATCTTGTCAGAGGAGAAGAAGGCAGAATGTGAGCCCAAGATTCACTGCTTTTCCTCCTGCATGTCATGATCAATTATGTATGAAACAGGCCATTGCATTGGGAAATCTAGGAAAGGTTTCAAAAATGCTACCGGGCTTTCTTAGGTCAGAACTAAACATGATTGCTGCAAATCTGTATCTTCAGATTTAGGTTCCTTCATGCACAATAGCTATGAGGATGGGAATGGTTTCAAGCAATTAAGCCATGGGCATGAAGGGATTTCAAATCATGGAGAGTCGCTGCCCATCAGAACAAAATATACTGAATTAGATGGACCAATAACTTAGTCGAAGGCAGCTCCCTATGCTTGGGTCATTTGAGCAGCACACCCAGAGGGAACATCCCTTGATCATCCATTAGTCACAGTGTAGAGCTCATGTCATTCTAGGCCACTGTAATGATATGAATATGAATATTTTGATCAATGGGCTATTACATAATTTTTTGGCCTCTAGCTGTAAACACTTGGGTACACAGAACTCTCTTCGTACACAATGTCTACAAACGGCTCTCTGCATCTTTCTGGGCATCATGCAATTTAAGTGATGTTTACAGCAACCGCACAATGAGAAATCTTGGCAAGCCATGCTTTCCTGGCATTTGGGTTTCTTACTATTCAGCTGGCAAGCCGACACTCAGTGCAGCACGGAAACCCGCCTGCAGTCTGTGATGTAGGGCTCCAGCAGTGCCAAGATGGCAAATCATGTCGCCACAAGATGGCTGCTGCCATGGCCAAGAATACCAGTTGTAATTAAAAAGTTGATTTCACTGCTTGTCATTTTATATTCATTTCGAGCTTTTATCTCCCCTGTCACCCTGAACATTCTGGACACTGTAGTGAGCAAAATGCATATTATGTTCCTCCCACTCTCTTTTTCTTAAAAAATCAAACCATTCAAAAAGGTTTTCAAAGATAGGATGCTGCTATATCTCAAGCTGTAAATGCAGGCTAAGATGTTTACCTTTCAAATGTGGACAGGTGACATTTTCTGAATGTGAAAAGAAATTATAATAATCAGGAAGAATATAAAAAGCAAGGAAGAGAAAAATGGATCCAGCGATATGTATGCATTCACTACATTTTCTCTAAGTTGTTCTGTGAAATACCTCTGCTAAATAGCTTGTCTGGGCTGCCTGCCTGTTGTTCATCATGTTAGACTTGGCATGGGTGCTTGTTAGTGATAGCACAACCTACAGCACGATGGCAGCCTTACATTTATATATGTATGTCTATAGGTGTCTTTGTATGTGTGAAGATATACACACTTTTCAATGTGATCACCAGCCCAATATGTATTTTGCATGCACCTTTTACATAAAATACTTGTTTTTGTGTACCAAAAAGGCATTTACAATCCAGAGAATGTATAATATGACAAGGAGCTGAATTATAATCCACAAGCAAGTTTGAGAGCATCAGGTTGTGATGTTCTGCTGTGAAAAGCAGACCAAACAAATTTGTTCCCCATCCCTAGTAATAGGCATACATCATTCTAGACTGCCTCAAAACTGCAAAAATTGGGGAGAAAAATGCCCCTCAGGCTCCGCTGTGTTTTGACTTGGTCTTTCCCCCACCCCCACTGCTGTCACCATGCTGCTAATTTAAATGTTCTGTTATTACAATTTAGCTACAGACTCCTCTATACAATCCCTGTAACAATAGCAGACGTTTTCAAGTATCTGTGCAATCTTTTGCATTAATTACTGAAAAGGGCTAGCTTTGTATAAAGAACAGGGGGATCAGAACGTGTGCAACTCCCTGTAGCACTCTGGGGACATGCATGATTTGAAAGATGTTATAGTACCAAATGTGTGGTGAAAAATTGTACCTAGTAATGTAGGTTTTGCTTGGCTTCTCTCTACTATTTCCAGTGGAAACATCAGTCTCATGACAGGTATTCCTCTTCATTCCCAGGAGCTACACTGCAAACAAGGAACATTAATTAAGAACACAAGTAGTATCTTCCTGAATCACACCCAAAGCCTACCTGATCCAATACCCCATTTCTCACAGCAGCCAAACAAATACTCATGGGAAGCCTCCAGGCAGGATGCAATGACTCTCCTGTTGCTCTTCCCCAGCAACTGGTATTCAGAGGCAGACAGCTTTTGCTCTTGGAGATAACCATACGGACTAGTAGTCATTTATAACTTTATCCTCCATGAATTTGACTGACCTCCTTTTAAGGCCATCCAAGGTTGTGCCTATCACTGTATCACTGGTAGCGAATTTCACAGTTTTGACTATGCTTTTTGTGAAGAACTGCTTTTTCTTTCTGAAGAAGTGTGCATGCACACGAAAGCTCATACCAAGAACTAACTTAGTTGGTCTTTAAGGTGCTACTGGAAGGAATTTTTTTTGTTTTGACTATGGCAGACCAACACGGCTACCTATCTGTAACTGCTTTTTCTTTGCCTGTCCTGAATAGGGGTGAGGAGAAATCCAATTCATTTTGCTTTGAAAAGCAAGGCCACTCAATTTGCACCATCCAAAAGAATACACGGACCAAAACACAGCCGTCTTTCAAAAATTGCACTTCTCCTAATATTGCAGTGCAGTTTCCTAGCCATGTCTTGTATACAAAAGTGCAATGGGTTAAATAACATGCAATAATGCATTATATTATGTAAAATTGCATTTTTAAAAGTGCATAAATTTGCATTGAAATACTAATGGATTTTCATCGTAACTTTTTTTAAAAAAATAAATAAATCACAATCTAATGTGGACAAGTGGAGAACTGAACTTAACATTGGTAAAAATGAGAAATGGAGAGAAACCAAAATGGACAGGTACCCCCATCCTTAGTTCTGAATCTCCCACCATTCAGCTTCATTGGACAACCCTCAGTTCTAGTGATTTTAGAATTATCTCTAGTAATGCTCCCCAGCTATTTAGAAATGCATTTTTTAACAACTGTTGTCATCCTCTGCTGGTGATTTATTCTGGTTTTGCATTGTGTGTTTATGCTGCTTTAGATTTCAGGAACTGTTCTATTTTATGGTTGTAAACTGCAATGGAACCGATTAGCTCAAAAATGTCAATAATTGCCTTGCGTACTTAGGGTAATTTAGCAAGAACCACACAACTATGATGATTAGGAATATTTATTACGCAATATGACTGACGGCTTGCCCACACTTCCATTTCTCCTGTGTCTAGACAAGTGCTTTTCTGCTTGGCCCACACTTTTTGGGGCTGGAGCAAACGTCAGTCAGGAGAAAACCTCAATTGCCATTTGCTCTGATTGATGGAGCACTACACGGCCATTTTCCCCAGGGGGAAACAGCGGGACCAGAGGAAGTGTGGATAAGCCCTGACAGTGATTGAAATCAGGTAGATGCTTCAAAAGTAACAACATGGTTAGCAGTTGCAAGTTACACAGGCTGCTCATACCCTATGGTGGCTGAACCATACTCAGTTCCTATTGCGCAGACAGGTGAAGAGATAAAGACTAATACAGTATGGAGGGTGTGTTAGTTAACAAGTCAAGATAAGAGTGGAATGTAGAAGACTAGGTAGTAAAGAAGATTTACTTTTCTACCTAGTCTAACTAGGGACCCAGGTGGCGCTGTGGGTTAAACCACAGAGCCTAGGACTTGCCGATCAGAAGGTCAGCAGTTCAAATCCCCGTGACGGGGTGAGCTCCCATTACTCGGTCCCTGCTCCTGCCAACCTAGCACTTCGAAAGCACATCAAAGTGCAAGTAGATAAATAGGTACCGCTCTGGCGGGAAGGAAAACGGCTTTTCCGTGCGCTGCTCTGGTTCGCCAGAAGTGGCTTAGTCATGCTGACCACATGACCCAGAAGCAGTACGCCGGCTCCCTCGGCCAATAAAGCGAGATGAGCACCGCAACCCCAGAGTCGGCCACAACTGGACCTAATGGTCAGGGGTCCCTTTACCTTTAGCTAGTCTACCTAGAGAGGAAGAGCAAGGCAGGAGGAGGGTTATGCTCCAGTCCAGAGCTTTTATCTTCTGTTGATGGGCACATCAATCTCCATTCATTTCAATGGAGAAGACGACTCTGTTCATACATATTTTGTATGCATAGACTGCCCTCTTCAGCATAGACTGCCCTGTATTGGGAAGTTTTTAATGTTTGATATTGCACTATGTTTTTATTTGTGTTGGAAGCAGCACAGAGTGGCAGGGGCAACCCAGCCAGATGGGCAGGGTATCAATAATAAAATGATTATTATGAAGTGCACAGAGAAACTCAGGGAAAGCAGGGAAGCTTGGTGTGAACTTTGAAACTTGTACAGCCAGAGGACTTTGCTAGGATCAGGGCATCAGCTTTAAATACCACCTGAAAGACATTTCTGTGGATTACCATTGAATTCTAGCCAGGTCAAATTCAGAACCGCTTCTTACAAGAGACAGATCGCTTCAAATCCCTTCAGACACACCTCTGTGAATACCAACTGGCTAGCAACATCTCTCTGAATGAATATTTCAACAATACGAAGATTGAGACATAATGAAGCCTTTGAATAGACAGATTTAGCAGAAGGCGGAAGGAAAGGAAACTTCTGTGTGGAATCAGAGGGCTAATAAAATTCAATGCATTCAAAATGGTTGAAGCGCCGGAAAGTTTAAAAATCCATATGCATCTTATCTTTATATATTGCATATCTAGACATAAGACTCAGAACGGACACACACACACACACACACACACACACACACACACCTCTTTTTCAATTTAAGAGACACATTCCTTCATGGCCAAGCTTTCAGGGGCTGCACACACAGTCTCTCCCTCTCCCACCCACCCCGTTGCCCCACATGAATGCACAGGCTAAGGCAGCCTGCGTTTTCTTGCAGGAGTTCTTCTTTTTTAAAGACATGCCTCTTTTTTAAGTCTGAACACAAGAAGGGGGAGCTGGATTGAGCCTCCAACCCTGCCCCCCTCTTGACTTTTGTGAATTGCCTGTGTGTCGAGGGAGGCAACTGAGCAAGGCTTAACTGGAACTGGAAGCTTATACTCCTTCCTGTTTGGATGGATCTAGTCAGCAGCCCGGGTGGATAGGTGGGTGGAGTCAGTCCAAAGCGTGAGGGTCTTCCTGTGTGGTTGTGTGAGGGAAACCAAGCAAAGGTAGGTCTTTTACAGGCCTTGGTGCACAGAAGAAAGAACACATTTTCAAGAATCATGGCTGGGTGATGGGAGCATCTTCAGACCTGCAGGGCTCCAGGTTGGGCCAAGGACTCTGTTTGAAGCCTGCTCAAAGCTCAAAAGTTGGGTCAGAGTCATCATGCTGACAGGACTCCCTTGGTTTATTAAAGTGCATGACTATAAGGGCTAGGAGTAGGGAGACAGCTACTCCACTCCCTCACAAGAGAAGAAAGCCTGTACCCCTCCAAACATTGCGTGATAAAGTAAAATACTCCAGTGCCTCAGATTAATAGGTGGGTTTAACCTGATTCAGATCCTTTTAACCTGTTTTACTTCATTTTGTAAGTTGTAATTTTACAGCTGCAGAATGTTGCTTCATGCTGGTGCCTCATCTCTGCACTCCTGGGGACTAGGCGAGAAAGGCTTTCTTATTTGGTGGTGGTTCTCTCTGGCTGCATCCCTAAACTGCTCTATTCAGGGAGATACATTTCTTCCTACCTTTGAAGCTGTTCAGCCTACAGTTTCATAAACCACTGAAATAAAACGTGACCAGAGGCTCTCGAATAGAGATAAAACAGAGACTTGCAAAGCGATGCTTGTTGGTTTACGATAGCGAGGAAGTCATTTCTGCTCCGCTCTAGGTTAACATTGGGCAGATGCGTGGCGACTTCCTTTCCCCTACAGCCGGTGTGTGTGTGTGTGTGTGTTAGCTATCTAGAGACTCTCTTCAACCAACCTCATTCAGTGCTGAGCAGCAAATAAGCAGTCAGGCATAAGTAAAGGTGGCAGCTTTCTCACCTATAAACTAAGGATGTCATCGTCTAAACTGGCCGCTTTCCTCTCTCCATTTCCCCTGCCGTAGCCACTTAGGTTTATGGGCCTCCTGGCTTCCCAGCACTAAATCCGAGTCCCTTGAAGCTTAAGCTTGCTCTTTCATGGTGCAACAACTGCTGGCGGTGATGTACGCATTTACTGTCTAGTTAGGATAATGAATGGGATAAACAGCAGGAGATAAATTGACTCAAGGGTTAGTTGGGGTAGTAGGGGAAAAATATAGTTTTGCAAATAAGATACTGTTGTCAACTATTCCGATTCTTTCTCTCCTTTTTAAAGTTAATATAGCATGAAAGGGACCACATCTGCCTGCCAGGGCTGCCTTCAAAGCCCACACTGGCCATAGATTCATGTCAAGTCTGTCTTTATTGATGGGGTTCCTCCCACCCACCACCATCAATTTTCTATTTTAATATTTATCTTTTTAATCTATCTCTCTCCTTTGGTTTCCCCCCACCCCCCAATATATGATTTAAATTTTATCTGGAGAATGAAGTCATGGGTTTTCTGTATGTGAGCAGTTGGGTTGGATCCAAAAGCCCCCTTCCACTCATGGAAGGCAACACAGAACCTCTTCCACTAGAGGATAGGAATATTTGGCTTCAACCCCATGTCTGTAAAGTGATTTTGCACCAAGTGTGCAAAACTGGTGGCCCTCCAGATGTTCTGGGATTCCAGCTCCCATCCTCCCTGACCATTGGCCATGTTACTTCCCATCCCTGCTTTACACAGTGTGCTGTGTTGTATCCAATGCTGGCCCTATGTAGAATAGACCGATTGAAGTTAATGGGTTCATTCATTTCAAAGAACTTGCTCCAGAATTTTACTTAGTAGATACAAGCCAGTGAGTTTAGCACAATCCCATGCACACTCTAACTGAAGGGCATCCCAGTAAAGCTAATGGGGCTTAACATCCAGTTAATGTAGTGAGCCCTGGAATGAGATAATATAAAACGCTTTGCAAATGGCAGGTGTAATATAGCTTAAGTGGCAATATGAAATAGAAGCCAAATGCCACAGCCAAGCCATATTCTTTTCTGTGGTGGCCCCCAAGTTGTGGATCCTCCCTACTGAGCCCCAATTATGTAAGCCCTCGTAGATCTTTTACGTGGCCACAGCTGTTGAAGTCTTTTGAAAACGCTTTTGTATCAGGCTGCCTTCTCCTGAGCTCTTTTAACACTGCTGCTTCCAATTGCTGAGATGTCTTTAAAATATTTTGCTCTGTCTTAAGTATGAAGCTGCTGTTTCACTAATTATCTGGCCTGTGGTTTAGTTTTGATGCTGCTGTTTTATAATGGTTTGGATCTTCTTGTTTTTAATATATTCAACTAAATTTTACTCAGAGTAGACCCACTGAAATTAATTAACATTACTAAGTGAGGTCAAGGGATGCGGGTGGCGCTGTGGGTTAAACCACAGAGCCTAGGACTTGCCGATCAGAAGGTCGGCGGTTCGAATCCCTGCAACGGGGTGAGCTCCCATTGCTCGGTCCCTGCTCCTGCCCACCTAGCAGTTCGAAAGCACATCAAAGTGCAAGTAGATAAATAGGTACCACTCCGGCGAGAAGGTAAACGGCATTTCCGTGCACTGCTCTGGTTCGCCAGAAGTGGCTTAGTTATGCTGGCCACATGACCTGGAAGCTGTACGCTGGCTCCCTCGGCCAATAAAGCGAGATGAGTGCCACAACCCCAGAGTCATCCGCGACTGGACCTAATGGTCAGGGGTCGCATTACCCTTACTTTACTAAGTGAGGTCCATTGATTTCCATTAAGTTTGAGCAAAAGTGAGTTGAATACTGCTAAAAGACAGCTCATAAGTACATAGACAAATAAAATGATTGGATTTACACCAGAACTCACATTGTTACCATTGATATTCAAATTATGGATTTGAAATATTATTCCCCCTTCAGCTTTAGACTACACTGTCGAGTTGTCATCTGGCTACGGAAGGATGGAGAATGTAGAAGAATTACAGATGCTGTAGAATTACAAGGAACCTCTCTTCCAAAGGTATTCATAACTTTGATGTTCTCATTTGGATTTTAAATTGCTTCCAAAAGAATTACTCTATAAATCCACTTCATTGTTTGGAGTATGTATTTTATGTGCAAGGGCTTGTGTATCAAACAGATTGCAAGACACTCATCTCTTAACTGCTTGTTAATTCTACGCAATTTACCAGGCAATAGAAGGATGCTTACATAAGCATGCCACCTGCCCACCCCCCTCTATTTCAATAGCAACTTTCATTAATGTCCATGGGGGCAGTGCACATGCATTCAAGGGCTTAATTTGGCCCATGGTACATATCACATCATTACATGGTAAATTACTCCTGTCTTCTAAGCTACAGTGCAAATTGCAGGTAATTTTTTTTAATAATAACACTTAGATCTTATCTTCAAAGCACATTGCTACTATTAATTAATCCTTACTCCCGTCAAAAGGAGGTTGCTGTATTATTCACATCATCCCAAATGGAAAATGAAAGCAAAGTATTGCGGCCTCCTTACCAGACTGGCATATGCAGTTGGGAACCCTACTGTTCATTCTGCTGAGTGAGGCTTTGGACGTCTGCCTCAAAGTCCTGATAGCACCACTGAGGATGAAATCATCCAGCTTTTGTTTGTTGACATCTGACCCCGGTGTAGCAGTTTTTGAAGGCTGCAAGTAGGTGAATGGGAGTGAACAGATCTTCTGGTATGGGAGCCATCATATTACTGAAAGCATAAGTTCAGTGTCGGTCGATCAAGCTTGCAGTTTGTTCCGGATGCACAGGTGATGACTCTGGCCAGTCATCACACGATTTTTGATGTGATTAGTTGGCTTTCGCCATCCTTGCTGTCAGTAACAATTGGACTTTGCTACATGCTTACATCACTGGAGACAAATGAGGGCAATTGAGAGCAAGGGCAAGTGATGACAATTTAAAGGAATAGACATTTACACCAGTACATGTTTACACACACACACACACACCCAAAGGGGAGCTAATTCATAAAAGGAAAAGCTCTTAAAATAAATAAGTCAAGACAGTGAAATGGGTTATGTAGTTAATGATATTTGTCTGATATGCATCAAAACTATACTTCAGATGTTGAAGTGAAGCAGTACATATCACCATTTAAGTAGGGGGTCCAGAGTCAAGACTGTCACCAAACTATACCATTGCTCAGCCTGCAGATTGCTCTACCCTTCAAATATCTGAGCAATCTTCAAGTGGCTACATACCAAAGCTGAATACTTAATGTTGTAGAGCTCTGCCTTACCTGACTGAGCAAAGTGTAAAAGATCTCAAGTCAATAATTTTATGATCATATGCATAAGTGGGCAATAGGAGAAATTACTTAGGGACTTGGGGAGGCAGCGAAGTCTGCTCTGTAGGACTTTCTGAACAGTATATTAGATTTCATCCATAGCAGGTGCAAATATAATAGGTCTTGAAGGTGAACAGACCTTTATAACTTCCCTTCCAGCCCAAAAAATAGGAACAAGCAACAGCTGTTCACTCTCATTCTCTACATGATTTTATCTGTCAAGTTGCTCCTTGTAACTTGGAGAAGAGATGAAAGACAAGAGCAGGTGGATTAAGTATATCTTGGGGACATGCGCTGAAAGGTCTTGCCAGATTGTGGTATTAAACATTCCTCCTTGCTGTATCACAGTACAAATATCACCTTTTCCTACCAGCTCCCTTATAGGCTTGAGCTTTTCTTCATTCAGCTCAGGGATGGGCGGAGCAGGGGACCGCGACTCTGTCCCCCTGAGCATAAACTATGCTAGCTGGGGCTGATGGGATTTGTAGTCCACCAATATCTGGATGGCCACAGCTCCCCCATCTCTGATTAAACTGATGGCTGCTTACGCCCAGTCTAATAACACTGCAGAGTTTGTTGCTAGCTAAAAGAAAGAAATTTTGACCATGCAGTCTCAGGAAGGAGCTCAGATCAGTCGCTCACACCACCAGGTTTACCTTTTGTTGTCTGAAGCAAAGGCCAAAATGCCCACCTTCCATGTACAGAGGCCAACTGGACAAACAGTTGGATCTTCAACACAGTACTGTGATACAGCAAGGAGCAATGTTTAATCAGGGCATGAATGAGGCATGGTGAGGTGGTTGCCTCAGGGTGGCAGGCTCTTGAAGGCATTGCCACCACTGTGAACCAGCTGTGCATGCAGCGCACCACTGCCAGGCACTGGACTTACTGTCTCCTCCTGCTTCCCTGTTGCTGCAGCCATGCCCCCTGATGGGGCCACATACACCCCACTGAAGTGGCCTGCCTGCACCTTTGCCCCCTCACATCCCCATCAGGTCACCAGGAAGGGAGGAATATCTGCCTTTCAGAAACATCACTTCTGTACAGGGCTCAAGAAACAGGGGGGAGGGCTGTCCCATTGGGATAGGGAGCAGAAAAGGCTGCTCTTTGAAAGCACCCAGGGCTTCTCCCTTTTAGAAAGGGATTTCAGGCAGCACCTTCAGGAGCTCAAACAGGGGTGTGAGCCCAATGTAGTTTGCAATCAGCAAGAGGGCTTTCAAACCTCACTGCTCTGGCTTTGAAGTCCTGACATCCAAGACTTCAAAGCATTACCCACCTGTCAAATTTGGCCCACCAGGGGAACTGAGGAGTTAAAAACCTGGCCCATTGGCCAGAAAAGCTTCCTCGCCCCTGCCATACTGGTTAAGCTAGATGGGCTGATTGTCTCCCTCAGTATAAGGCAGCTTCCCGTAGGTTACCTCCCGAACAGCCTCCTTGTGAAAGGTCACCACTTGAGGATGGCGGTGTTGATGGGCTGTTGGTGTGGAATGACTGTCTTCCTAGCTTCTGTGGCAGGTGCCCCTGGTCTCCTCTTGCCCTTTTCCATCACAGCGCCAGCCCACATCCTGCGCATCAAATGTAGATTATACTGATTCACATCTCAGCCGTTTATCATCACTAGTTTGTTTGAGAGATTGAAGACAAAGCAGCAATCTGGCTTTCCGTACAGCTGGTGTTATTAAAATCAGAGGCAGCCACAGACGGCTCTGCATGGGTGTGCTTTCGCTGCAAACTGACAGCTCTCTCCATCCCACTCCTCTCGCTTGCTGTTTCTCCTTCTTCTGCCATGCATCCTTCCTCTGACTCAATATCCCGGCAATCTGCTTTGCAAAGGAATCGTCCGCCCCCCGCCCAGGTTTCTTAATTAATTTCTCAGACCTTTTGCCACTAAACAATACATCTGGCCAAAGAGATATTAATAGTCCATCATTGCCTGGGTTTGTTTGCTGGGAGGCTACACACTTCTCCTGCCCCCCCCCTTCTTTCTGACAGGATTGGGTGCTCAGTGCTACACACACAATAAATCATTTTGGTCAGTGTCAGCAGAGTAATGAGGGCTGTAACTGCCTCTCATTTCTCTCATTTTACGTGTGAGATGCCGAAGCTGCAGCATAATGCCAGTGTAAGCTGGGGGGGGGGGCGGGAAGCAACCCTCCGTAATGAAATATGACCACTAACAGTTCCTTGCACCAGTTTTCAGGGTGCACAGGGAGGTGTTAGTGACTCTTAACTATTCTAGCTATACCTCAATATGCAAAAGGGAGCATCTTATATGCTAACAGCAAACTCAGTGTTTTTTTAGCCAAAACAGCACCAGCCATGCAGAAAAGGAAAGGGTGACCAGGCTGAGGGGACTCCAAAGGTTGGCAGCAGTACCAAAACGACAACAACAACCCTCAGAGGGAAGAAATCAAAGAAGAGTTCCCAAAACAGCCCAGAAAGGACTGAACATGCTCAATGGCCACGGGATGCTAACATATTTTGGGGAGGAGAATAAAAGCCAGGTTCAAGCTGTTGTTGAATCTAAGGAGGCTGCCATGACTTGGAGGGATGTTAAGGGAAGGCCTGGGGGAGGTGTGAGTACCCATGCATAGGAGGAGTCTGGTGATGAAGTGGTTAAGGGAGGGCTGAAGGGGCAGAAGTGTTTGTGTGCTCCTTTGTCTATTGTACCTCTGCTTAAATTCTCTGGTGTAAGGGGAGGAGTGTGTGTGTGGCCATGTGGCAGTTTCAGTTATCTGGGGACAGAAGAAGGGCAAGAGGAGGATTTGAGAAGGAAGCAGGTGGAATTGGCTGGAAGTAATGGAGGAAGGTGAGGCGCTGTGGGGGAGAGGGAGGGAGGGAGTTATGGGTGGGTGACAGTTGTATGAATTTAGTAAGTAACCATGGGGAGCTGAGGAGAAAACTGGAGAGGGAGAGGAACTGGGGAGGGAGCTAGTGAAAGTGGCTGGGAGTTAAGGGGGCATTTGCATCCTTGGGGAGAAGCAAGAGAGGGCATTTGGAGAAATGAGGGGGGTGGGGGAAAGAGGGAAGAAGAAGCATGGAAATGGGGGTGAAGGGGAAAACAAAGGGGTGTTGCAGAATAGAAGGGAGAAGCAGCTTCAGAAAAAGGGTTGGGAAAGTGGCAGTGGGGATTTTGCTGTTATATACATTTTTCCATGGGGGATAACTGCATGAGATGGAAAAGGGTATATCTAAGACATTAGCATGGGAAGAGTAGGGAGTCTGGTGAATGGAGCAAGCAAGGGTCGCTGCCCGTGCCATACTATTATAGCCGCTGTCCTACATAACATCAGATGAAAGGAAAAGAGGAGGAGGAGGTCTCCTTGAAACACAATTATTTAATATCCTGAGGAGAAAATCCCTTCTGGGACAAGCGTTTTCAAAGGAGAAATTTGATCTGTCTCTGAATGTAATACCTAGGCTCCCATAAATTCCCCAGTTCCTCGGGCAAAAGTCTCACTCAGAGAGCCCTGCTGGGAAGAGATGGGCTGGAAACAATATAGGCTGACTCCTGTCAGGCCTACAGTGATGTGGAGAGAGCTCAGCCATTGGGGTTAAGGTATCCTCTGTGTGCATGTGGATACAGCTGGCTATGCTCTCCCCGATGGAGACGGGAATCAAGAGGCCAGAACAAAGCAGACCTGTGCCCAGTAACAGCAACTCAGCAAAGAAGGGGGAGACTTCAAAATCCCATGGCAGGAAAAGTGAAGGTTTCTGTTCTGCTTTGTAAACTAGCTCAGTTGGTAGAGCACGAGACTCTTAATCTCAGGGCTGTGAGCAAAAGATCCCCACATTGCAAGGGGGTTGGGCTAGGTGACCCCTTCCAACTCTACAATTCTGTGATTCTAAGTGATTTTTTTCATCCGAAGTAAAAGGATTTGGTTTGAGCTATGGTTCTGCAAAACAAGCCAGTATTGAACTATGGTTTACAATAATCCTAGCATGTTAGCAAACCGTAGAGTGAACTGGCATTTCCCATTTCCTTCTGGATATTGTTGGACATCAGCCCCAGTAAACAATGGTCAAGGATGTTGGGAGTTAAAAGTCTAATGTGTCGAGGCACCAGGTTATGTTTAAAGGTTGCTTTGAACTAACCCAGAATTACCTCACGCGGAAGCAAATTCTTCCAATCTCCTCCTTCTGACAGAGCATTGATGGTGTGAACCCAAGACTCACCACTACTCCTGTAAGCCATACTAAAGCATCACTTGTGAAACAGGTCATTATATTGCAATATCTAGGGAGGGTTTTGCAAATGCTATCTAGCTTTCTTGGGGCAGAACTAAACAGGATGACTACACCTTCAAATTTAGCTACATATCCAAGAGCTTATGAAATGAGGCTGGGTGTGATTTCAAGCAAAAAAGCAATGGGCAGGAGGGGGTGCATGGCGGACCCCTCTTGCACCCACTGCTTCCCTTTGGGGAAGGACCATAGGTCAGAGGGAGAGCATCTGAGGAATGACCCAGATCTAATCCCTGGCACTTCCAGGTATAGCTAGAAAAGACCCGTGTCTGTCAGACAGTGTAAATCAGCCTTCACTAGCCTGGTGTCCCACCCTCAATTGTTTTGGGCAATTGTTTTGAGACAACTCACATCAGCCCCAGTCAGCACCTGATGAACGCCAGATTGGCAGAGGCTAATATAGTCAATACTGAGCTAGATGGACCAGTTGCCTTCTCAGATAAGGCACCTTTCACATGAACCCTCACCCTGAGGCCACTTTTAACCCAGCTATGCCTATATCTGCACTTGATAGCTAATATTTGGAATAAGGTAAGACAGATTGTTTTGTCTGTAATACAATGCATGCCCCCAAATTGCTCTTTTATAGGACAACAAGGGCACTGTGCCAGTGGTGTCCTGCTTTTAAAAGTTTGCTTAAGCTCCCTGAAATCAATGGGCCAATAAAAATGCTCAATGTGAGCTAGATTGTGTCCATAGAAACTTGGAGTTCTGCACATTGTTTCTTCTTTGCTATTATTGCAAAGGACAAAGATATGTTTCACCACCACCACCCTTAGCAAAAAGCCTTCCATGGCTCCATCTCGGCTAACCTGTACATCAGTCAAAACAATGTGCTCATTATCAGAAAGGAGGCGAGAGAGACGGCAGCCTAAAAATAGACTTCACCGCCACAATGGACCTGTGTGCCAGTACTTCTTGCTTGACTGTGTGTCCTCTTCCTGAAGCTACAGAATTCCATTCACATCTGGACCTGTCTTGGCCCCACCTCCTTAGCTAACAACTTCTGCACATCTGGAATGCAGCTAGTTTGTCATTTTTGGAGTGTTTTTTTCTTTATATCTGCTGCATGATCCAGCAGAAAAGGAAAAGGTGAATAGCCCTTACTTCTTGGGCAACAGCCTCTCCAAGTCAACAGCCCTAGTACAAGGACCTCGGAGAAAGAAGAATAATTGCCGCCTCTCTAAGTGTGGTTATTTCCGTCCATCTGGCTGCAGGCTCAGCAACATAGCAAAGCGATGTATTAATTTGCAGTGTGAAAGCAGAAGAGCTAGAAATGCATTTGCAGTTAGGAATATAGCCAAGAGACAGCAAGAGGGCACCGAGATAATATTTTTCAGCTTGACATAAATTGGAATGTCTCTAATCCCATAGGGAAGAGCCGCAGAAGGGGGTGGGGAGCTTCTGCAGTCCACTTCATGAAGCTAATGAAGCAAGTTTGCTGGCTATGAAAGTGCACATCGCAAACTAATTGTGGCCTACTTGTGGTTTTGTAATGGGAAAAGGGGGCTGCTCGTGCGTAAGCATTTAAAGCCTCCAAGCTTTACCATCAGTTCCTAAACTTTCCCAGTCCGAGGAGCCATGGACGCGTGGCTACCTCAATCGCTGGCAGAATCCATCAGTGGGCGTTTCCGGAATTTACTCCAACATAAGAGTTCTTTGACAGAGACTCTTCTTCTAGATTCTCTATGTGACAGCTTCCTCCGCGGAGTGGGCGTCCCCAGTGGAGGTCCTGAGTCCTCCCCGCTATTCTCACTGGAAACATCATGGAGCCCTTCCTCCGATTGTGTTTCTGCAGGAACTCTCCCTCTCCCCCTACTGGTTCCTTCCTCCGCATCCGAGGCTCTCCTAGCCTCCTTGAGTCCTTCCACCACCTGACTCTCCGCTGGCAGTTCCCTGACAGGTTTGGTTTGGATGGTTGTGTTATGCTGCCTTTTTTGAGCAGGGCTGGGCTTGATAGTATTGATAATGTTGGAGTGGGTGAATAATTAAGAAGCTCATTAATTAACAAGTAATGATAAATAGGTGTTAAAATATATTTTACTGTTTTGTATGTTGATATAGTTGCAAACCTCATTGGGAAGAGTTTTCCTTTTGAAAGGTGGTCTATAAATATATTAAATAAATACATAAATACTGCTATTTTTTCCCCCGTTGTGGCATTACCTTCCCACCAAACTGAGGCAGGCACTTTCACAGTTCACATTTCTGTGCCTCTTTAAAACTTATTGCTGTACCCATTTTAGTCTTACCCATTTGCAGCTGCATTTATTTTACTGGGTTGTGTTTATAATGATGTATTGTATTTTTAGTTTTCAATAGTGCCTGAAGACTGTTGTGGGAGGCATTATAAAAAAATCTCTTAATAAGTAAATAAAACCAAAAGCATATATTCAGCAGAGTTTTGCCATCGGGGTCTGGATAGGGTCATCTGATTCATGCAAGTCATGCAATATCTCTTTCTACATCATGACATCAGGTGTGGAGGGCAGGAAAAGGCTCTTCAGCTTCCTCCAACATAAGTTAAGCACAGTAAAAAAAAAACAAAAACCTGCACCCCAACCATAAGATTTCCACTGACATTTTCTCTCCCATTTGATAATTTTCCATTGCAATTTCTTACACTGATGAAGAATGGCTGGGGGGAAATGTGAGATAAATTTTTGGCACAGCGCTAGCCAGAACCATCCAGCAATTAGGCTTGTTCCATTTCCTCCTAATCTCTTTTGCCCATCTCACTAACATGAAGGGAGTGGATGAGGGTGTGCTGTCCTTGAGCGGCACATTACTCTTAATAATTTCACTGGAGGACACAAGCGCACAACAAAGGGTAAACCGTCTCTCTCAAAAATTAAACTGCTCCAAGATTAATCGGAACCTCTTGTGCCGATGCCCTCTGTAGTTTCCAAACAACCAATGCATGAGAAAGAGGGTGATAAAAAGCAAATGCAGATTGCTTCTGCAAAAGCAGACCCTCTTTGTTCTATTGCCCGCGGTTACATATGATGCAGCCTCTTGACTTAACAGCTAGAATGCAAGCTGTGATCAGACAACATTGTGTCAGCCAAAAACCTGCCCACATGTTAGAAGGGTGAGGGCATATGCAGTTTCCAGGTGACACACTGAGCTGCTCTGCATGACTCTCCTCCATTTGACAGGCCATGTGGCTTGTAGCCAGTTTGGCTATGACTTGCAATGCCTGGGACATGCAAGCATTTAGACTTCAGTTTCAGTGCCACTCCCCCTTCCCAGCTGTGCGTTGTCAGGGATGGCCTTGTATAGAACATCTGTGACAATTTATTGATGCATTTTTATGCTTAAATGTAATATGATGTGATGTGAATAGGGGGAGGATAAATTCAATGGGATCTGCATTTTAAAATGAAGCAACTTAATTTGCTGGCCCTGGATGTATAAGCAGACTGGAACACGGCTATCAATCTGATTACAAAGTTTTTTTTTAAATGGACACGAAGTGTGTACTTTGCATGAAAAATGCATACACAAATGTGTAAAGGGACCCCTAACCATTAGGTCCAGTCGTGGCCGACTCTGGGGTTGCAGTGCTCATCTCGCTTTCTTGGCCGAGGGAGCCGGCGTACAGCTTCCGGGTCATGTGGCCAGCATGACTAAGCCGCTTCTGGCAAACCAGAGCAGCGCACAGAAACGCCGTTTACCTTCCCGCTGGAGCGGTACCTATTTATCTACTTGCACTTTGAGGTGCTTTCGAACTGCTAGATTGGCAGGAGCTGGGACCAAGCAACGGGAGCTCACCCCGTCGTGGGGATTCAAACTGCTGACCTTCTGATCAGCAAGTCCTAGGCTCTGTGGTTTAACCCACAGCGCCACCCACACAAATATGTATTTGGAGGCAAATGCATACAAAATATGTACTTGAGGAAAAATGTGTGCAAACAGCCTATGACTGAATGCATGCCAAACTAGTGTAAAATGTGTAAGAAATTTATACAAAATCCTGTGATTAGTTGCTGAAATAAGAATTTCACAGATGAAAAAAGAGGCAGGTTTTGTTACCCTCAAATGCTGACCAGCAGCACTGAGCCACCACTACTCCAATGACGTACTACAGTAGTATCCTGGTGTTCATCTGGTCTGCCTGGGGCTGATGTGAGTTGTAGCCCCAAACAATTTTGGAGGGCACCAGGTTAGTGAAGGCTGGTCAAAATATACTTTAACAGCTGCAGACTTTGAAATGGCAAGCCATCCAAAACCTGGTGCTTTGTATTTATGAGTATACTGTAGACCAGGGTACAGTATGCTCATATTTTTTTTTATAATATTTTTATTGGTTTTTACACATATCGAAGACAATACAATACAAAACAAAATACAAACAAACAAAAAACAAAAAAAAACCATACAAGTCCTTAAGTCCTTAAGTGGACATTTGTAAAGAAACCGGAGGCTTTTCTCTTGGGCATGGTCGGCCAATTGGTACCAAAGAAGGATAGGACATTTTTTATGTATGCAACCACAGCAGCAAGAATTCTGTTGGCAAAGTATTGGAAGATGCAAGAATTACCTACTCTGGAAGAATGGCAGTCGAAGGTGATGGAATATATGGGATTGGCAGAGATGACCGGCAGAATCCGTGACCAGAGGAAAGAGACAGTGGAAGAGGACTGGAGGAAATTCAAAATATATCTTAAAAACTATTGTAAAATTGTGGACTGATAAGATGTCAAGGGGCAGGAAACAAAGAATTACAGCTGTAAATCTTAAACTTTAAGTAAACTTAAAAGGGACTTGATTAAAAATGGACTGATGAGTTGCTCGAAAAAATGGTAAAATAAGGATGTAGCGAAGGGAAGGTATGGGGAAGTCATGTTATTGTAGTATGCTCATAACCTGTGATTCTCCAGATGTTGTTGGACTCCAACTTCCATCAGTCTCAGCCAGCACAGCTGTTGTGTAAGTAGTCCAGCAACTTCTGGAGGTTCACAGGTACCACAATCTTTCCTTCAAGTTAAGAGTCAACCACTCCTTCCTCCATGTTTTAACTTCTTTTCTTTTTTTAAGAGAATTTTTATTAAAGTTTCAACAAATTTTTATCATAACAAGACAGAACAACACAATAACAGACAAAACACAGTATAAAACATAAAAAACAAAAAGAAATATATAAGTTTCAAATCTTAATTTCTTGTAGCTTACTTTCCTGACTTCCTCACACCTCCCCTTTCTATATTCCAATTTCTAATTTATTTTCAGCAAATCCTTCCTCTATTTTGACTAATTTTAATATTGCTTATTTTCTTTTAAATTAACCATTACCGCTACTAACCACTTATCTTCTAATCCCCCATCATTTTAACATTGATTAATTTTGCTATATCTCTTTACTTATAGCTCATAAAACATCTTTGCATATTCCTTTCGACTATGTCACTAATGCCACACTATCTTTATATCCTGCATCTCTTTAACATTCAAATAATTTGCAATGTTTTTGCAGATAGTCTTTAAATTTCTTCCAATCCTCTTCCGTTTGTTCTTCTCCCGTGTCTCGGATTCTGCCAGTCATTTCTGCCAATTCCATGTAGTCTATCAATTGCATCTGCCATTCTTCCAGGGTGGGCAAATCTTGTGTCTTCCAGTACTTTGCGATGAGTATTCTTGCTGCTGTCTTAACTTCTAGAGATCCTGAGGAATGGAGCTGAAACAGGAAGAGCAACAATTCTAGCCAGTCACACTAACAAACTTAACAAAACTCATTGGTTGTATAACTTGTTTTTATCTCTGCTCTGTTGACTGTAATAAACCTGAATGGATGACTGAACAACTCTAGCAAATCATACCACAAAATTTAACAAGGCATCCTCTAAAGGCCAAGGCAGGGCCAGGGGCCAGAAACGGTCCTTGGTAGGGATCTTGCATGGAGAAAAGCCAACGTAAGTCCATAGACATATAAGACATGAGCATTTGCCCCAGGCAGGAGACTCACACTCTGGCTGTGCAGCAGGAACTCATGGCCAATCAGGAGGGAACAGGCGGCTTCCCTCAAAAAGTTCATGCCATCCTTCCCCTGAAGTGTTTAGTGGCATTGACAAGTCCACCCTTCTCCATGTATCCAGCAGTGTAGGGTTAGCCAGTTACCAATTGGATCTGAATCAGAATTTGTAGGGCCGTTTCCATAACTGAACAAAGGGAGCATCTTTTTTGGCTATTCCACACCACAGGGCTGGAGAGTTGGATAACTGCATTTTGGTGAATTTGATTTCACATGTTGGTCACCAGTGGAAGGTTCACAGTGCAGGTTTATTTGTTTGTTTCATACCACTTAATACCAAGACAATCTCAATGTGGTTTATGAAGGCATAATCTAAGTTTAGTGCCTTCAGAGAAGAGAAAGAGTGGTTCATTATCTGCAGGCAAGACTGGTTCAATAGTGCAACTGGGGAACTTTCCCACCAGTCTCAGTCTGTCTTCAGCCAGCCCCCACCTACATAAATTCAGTCCAGGGGGTGGCACCACCTGTCAGTTTCCCCCTTCTTAGCCTCCGTGTTGCCTTTGTTGAATTCAACAGGGACGAAGATGGGGACAGAACCAGAATAAGTTGTCTCCACCTGTAATTGGCTCTGGCTCCACTTCCCTGCTTTCTGCTTCTCGATGGGCACCAGCCATCATTGTCTTTCTGCCAAATTAGCATTTGTCTGCATGACACAGTGATGATCCTGGGATGGCTTGATTGGGATGGATCGTTCCCCCAGCCACATCTCCCTGCTATTCAGTTAGAGGGGATATGGGATGGAGTGACCCTGGCACTCGGCATCTTTGTCCCATTTAAGGCTGTCCAGCTGGAGTGAGTGGGGAAGGGATTTAGCACATCTTTGGGTGGGCAGACAAAGAAAGTGCAGATCACTTAACAGGCTGGCCTTGGTACTTGAAAGCAAAGCAATCTTCTTCATTTAAAAGCAGACAGCAGGAGAGTGATTTCCCACCTCTTGCCTTAAACCATAGGAAGTCCACTTTGTTGAGATGGAGTTCATTATTTTCAGGAAGGCTCTTATTGCAGAACCATGGGTGTTGCAATAAAACTGTGGCCCTTGATGATCTTCATATATGCTCATGTCTTTATTCCTGAGATGTTTGGGCAAACAGCGAGGACATGTGACTAGCAAAATAGGACCTTTCCCTATTGGAGAAGCAGCCAGAGGGCTGCTGTGTCAGATGGCAGAGCCGCCATGCTGCTGCTGCTGCCTTACGAATTCATCAAGGAGATGGGAGGACGCTATTTCTTAGCCATTTGCAGCTCTAATTTCCATGCCTTGGTAAACAGGTCAGCTGGAAGGAGACCTGTCTTTTGTTGCAGCAGCCTAATTAGAGACCTAATTTGTATCAGACCAAAAGATCCACTGGCGAGCTTTCTATACATCACTAGCAAACATTGAAGCATGCTCGTCTGGATAGTAATTACCTCTGGTTTCTAATTGACAGAAGGGTACCCACAGCTGTACAGCATGACGAGCAAACAAAGCCTTCTTAGACTCTGCTGCAAGAAAGGAAAGAATGGAACAAGCAAGCAAACTTTCTCTCCTGGTTGTATATTAAGGCTGTGATTCTCAGCAAAGGGCAGGGGGACCATAGGCAATAGACTCAAGTTGGCAGGGCAGAAGTGAGGGTGAAAGAATGCTCTTGTATTCCTCCATCCATTTCCTGGTTTTAATTCTTTTTGAGGCTGTTGTTCTCGTGGAATTAGACATGCTCAGAAGCACATCTACATTTCTCCCTCCTGCCAGGGGACTGGAGTGACTTTGGATCCTTCAGATCTCAACTGTTAAGAAGCTGCCTCATACTAAGTCAAGCCATTAGACCATCTAGCTCAGGATAAGTGCCAACTCCCTGGGGCCCTGGGTGCCCGAGCACCCACAAAATTCCCCATGAAAGGGCCAGGCACCCACAAATTTCAGTGCCAGAGCCATGCATGCTGCATGGCACCCATGGCCCTGGGCATGCACTGTTGTGGGGCCAAGCTGGCACTCCTGACTGACAGTGGCTCCCAAAGTTTCAGGCAGGGGTCTCATCCTACCCCAATTGGAAATGCTGGGATTTTCAGCATGTAAGTCAGATGCTCTACTACTGAGCTACAGCCCTGCTGAAGCTTGGTCCTCCCCACCCCACTCCACACAGACACACCATGCCCCCCGCCCAATGCTACTGAAACACCCTACTTTTGGGAATCAGCTAGACTGGTAAAGAAAAGGTGATTTATATGTGTTGTATATGCGATACAGTGGTACCTCTGGTTACGTACTTAATTCGTTTCGGAGGTCCGTTCTTAATCTGAAGCACCACTTTAGCTAATGGGGCCTCCTGCTGCCACTGCGCAATTTCTGTTCTCCTCCTGAAGCAAAGTTCTTAACCCGAGGTATTATTTCTGGGTTAGCGGAGTCTGTAACCTGAAGCGTATGTGTGATGTAATGGTAGACTCGTAATCTGGTGGACCGGGTTCGCGTCTCCACTTCTCCGCAAACAGCTGCTGGGTGACCTTGGGCCAGTCACACTTCTCTGAAGTCTCTTAGCCTCACTCACCTCACAGAGTGTTTGTTGTGGGGGAGGAAGGAAAAGGAGAATGTTAGCCACTTTGAGACTCCTTCGGGTAGTGATAAAACAGGATATCAAATCCAAACTCTTCTATGTAACCTGAAGCGTATGTAACCCGAGGTACCACTGTATAACACTGTGCCACCAGATGGTGATATGGAGTCCTGTTTTTCTCTACCTGTTTTCCCTGTTTAAATTTACAACACTTTAAACTGAAATGCTTCTTTGATGTGTCTATATCTGGCCTTGCTCTTACTGACATTAGAGCTCCCATATTGATTCAGCCAGGACATCAGAGGCTTCACTGACAGAGGGGAATAACAATTCTTCATCAGATCTTCCTCTCTGACATCCGAGAAGCATGTCCAATGCAACTTATGGCCCCTAGATTGTATGCAGTGAAGAGGCCCATGTGAATGAAGATAGGCACTCTCAGCCCTTTCATCTCCCCAACCCCACCACCATCATGATGAATTGGTTAGGAATGGAGTAGGGATTCATTCTAAACCGATTTACACAAGGAAGTTGACATTTCCACCCCTATCAAGCTTTGCCCATCTCAAAGGCCTCTTGCATCAAGCACCCACTTAGTTCTGAGTTGCTTGTGCATTATATGATGGGGGAGGGGGGCTTCTGGCACCAGGCCAACTGGCAGGCCAACTTTGCATTACAAAGATGTCTGCATATGTGATATGAAGACTGACAACATCACCCCTGCCATGCAAGAATCCTTTACAGACGACCACACTGTAGTCAAGCTGTGACAGGAAGGGGGTGTGGTGGGGGGTGGTCTGCCCCAGGTGTCACCACTGAGGGGATGACAAAATGTTGGGTGGCACTCACTGCAGGGCCTGCAGCGCACCTGAGCCACACGTCTCTCCTGGGAGCGACACAGTGGCTTGAGTGCCCGTAGGCTGCACGCTGCCCCAAATGGTCTGCCTGTTAGAGGGGGATTTTTCACTGGTGGCAGATGACAGAGACTGTGACACCACGAGACTGGTGTAAAACCAAATTAAATAAAGGTTTTATTACAAAACAGCAAACAGCAAAGCTTGTGGGTGTTTTTCCTGCAGGCAAAGCTCAAACTGCAGCTTTTCTCCTTTTGTAGTCATGGCCAGCTGTACCCAATCAGCCCAGAGCTTACAGGAACTGTTCTTAAAGGTACAAACATCTTTACTGCTTCTGTGCAGAATGACTCCCAACACTGCCCGCTGCCTTTCCCTCAGCTGTAGGGTGGCTGAGTGGGAGGAGGCAGGCAGACTCCTCGGAGGCCCCACAGAGCGTCCTGCCCCGGCTCGCCCTGGCCCTGGGTACTGGGCACACGCGCCACTCCAGGCGCCCAATTGGCTTGCTCTGCCACTGGTAACAGGCAGTCAAGTTGTGTATCCATAGCAGTGACCAGAGGAGAAATGACTGCTGGGAGGAGTGCAGAGAGAAGAAATACCATGGTGCATCTGTGGCAGCACAACTGGATAGCTTCATCTGCCTCAGCTACAATAAAACATGTCTCTCCTACATCGGTCTCTACAGCCACAGCAGGCACTGTAACCATCCAACAGCTTGACCTCACCCTCAAAGGCACACTCCTCCATTGTCTCCCAGAGCAGATGGATGCCAAATATTCATGGATCCCATGAATTATAGGATAAAGATACATGCATTATGCATATAATGCATATAAGAAGTCTATCCTCACATGGCACTATATTTCTGCAGCATAATTTTAAAACTCTTAATACATACTGTATGTATTTATACACAGTTCTATGTATGGTTGTATGCCTTCCTTTATGTGCTGGTTATTTTAGGAAATCTGGAGTTTAAACACATATAACATGAATATAACAGTATATGTAAAATAATGTGTCTATTAATGCCTATTATGTGAGAATGTTTCATATTTTTAGAGGAACTGGTAAAAAAAATGAAACTTCATAACTTTTTGAGAACAAGGAGTGAGAAGGGAATAGAAAAAAATCTGTGCAGATAAACTCGAAATTTTTCAGAAAATGCCATCCCTAGTTAATATCCCCTTAGATTACGCCACTGCATTTGAAGGCACTGTGTGTTTTCCCAGAATTTCATCTTTCAGTTATATACCACTTTGGGAAGCACAGATCATAGGGTTGTCAAAGTGCTGTTTTCTCCCTTCTGCATCAAGTGATGTTGAGGGGAGAAAGAAGCGCTTTGACAGCCCTATGTGTTGGTTTTTGTTTGGTTTGGTAGAAGGAAAATAATAATATATATGGTCTAATGAAAGAAGGAGAATTCCCAGGATGTCTAAGATTCAGGTTTAGAGCAAGTACTCTTTGTTGAGAGAGCCCCCACGGATATTTAAAATCACAGAATATATAGCAAAGCAAAGTGTGGAAAATAGACTGTTAAAACTTTAAAATATCCCCTTCTATGTTGCTTTCAAAGTTCCCCACTTCCCTTAGCACAGGAAGAGACCACATATGTATTAAAAAGGTTTACTTACAAATTCTTCAAAGGTCAGATTCATGTGCTTTTCCATACAGCAGCAAGAAGAGCAGATAGTATAACTTAGATTCTAAAATGGTAAATGTTTCTAAATGCTTCTAAATGTTTCTAAACCAATGATGGTTTGCTTAGACCGCACAGTCTAAGCTTGGAGCAGTTTGATCGTTTGGTAACTCTTTTCTCTTTTTTTTTAATATAATTTTTATTAAGTTTATAGTATACAAAATCCAACTTCCAAACACTTATTTCCATAGATCTAGTGGACTCCCCCCATCTTCCGAACACTGCATTCTCTGTAAATTTAAAACCTCAGCAAATTGTTAACTTATTTTAAACATAATAATATATCTTCCATTTTATTGTGATATCTGGTCTCTAAACATTTCAGTCCAAATCCATTGTTTTAGTTTCAACACAATAAAATTATTTCATTACACCACTTCTGTCTTGTTGTTCCTTATTTTCCAATTCAAAAAATTAACCGATGCTGAAGCTGTAATTTCCTTAAAAGGAGCATTTTTTAACATTCATACAACCTATAATGCCTTTTCAAGTAGTCCTTAAATTTTTCCCAAACTTCCTCCGTTTCTTCTTCTCCCGAGTCTCGGATTCTGCCAGTCATTTCAGCCAGTTCCATATAGTCCATCAGCTGCGTCTGCCATTCTTCCAATGTGGGTAAATTTTGTGTCTTCCAATGCTTTGCCATCAGGATCCTTGCTGCTGTAGTAGCGTACATAAAGAAAATTCTATCTTTCTTGGCCACCCTCTGGTCTACCATGCCCAGGAGGAAGGCCTCCGGTTTCTTGGGTAAGGTAAATCTAAGTACCTTTTTTAGTTCATTATGTATCATCTCCCAGAAGGCCTTCACCTTCGGGCAGGTCCACCAGAGGTGTAAGAATGTCCCTTCCTCCTCTTTACATTTCCAACATTTGTTGTCAGACAGGTGATATATCTTTGCAAGCTTGACTGGGGTCATGTACCACCGGTATGTCATTTTCATAATATTTTCCTTCAGGGCACTACATGCCGTAAATTTCATTCCGGTGTTCCATAACCTTTCCCAGTCTTCAAACATAATGTTGTGCCCCAGATCCTGCGCCCACTTTATCATGGAGGATTTGACAATCTCATCCTGTGTATTCCATTTAAGCAACAAGTTGTACATTCTCGAAATTAACTTAGATTTTGGCTCAAGCAGCTCTGTCTCTAATTTCGACTTTTCCTCCTGGAAACCCACTTTTTTGTCCGCTTTAAAAACTTCCTGAATTTGAGCATAATGTAACCAATCTCGCACCTTGTTTTTTAACTTTTCCATACTCTGCAACCTCCAATTATCTCCAATTTTTTCAATTATTTCCCAATATTTAGGCCAGTGGGCCTCCATATTGAGTCTTTTCCGTGCTTTGGCCTCCATCGGTGAGAGCCACCTTGGTAACTCTTTTCTCCAAGGTGATGGGGATTGATGTAGCTAAGCCTAGCAGGACAACTTACTCTATGGTCTTAACCCCTTCATGCATTAATTAGAGTTAAGCATGTTGGTTTTATGAGGTTAGATATCCCATATGCTCAGTGCTTTCCACATGCCAAGTGCAGGGCTGGCAAGTCACCTTGCAATGTGGTTTACGAGTACCAGACAGCAAGCTGACCATTGGCCACTTGGGACTTCTATGTGAGTTATTTTGACAAGTGACCATGTGGTGTCATAATCATGCCATGTCCTGCCCACCTTTCAAAATTGGCCCATGGGCGCCAAAACGATTCCCCACCTCTGCAGCAATGTAAACTTGGGCTGAATTAGCCTTACTACTGAGGCTTTCTTCCTGGTTTACATTGACATCAGATCACATTTTTGCCCACCCTCCCTTAGTATGCATTTTCTGAATTAAATAGCACAGCTCTTCTTAATTCCCCCCCCCCCAGTCCTTTCATTAGAAAGGGATAACTTTGTTGTGTAATTAGCATGCTTGTAATGAAGGATACAGAGATTATGTGCTAATTTCTCTCCCACACACAGAATTTTATCAGCAGTAATTGCATTAACATCTTTTCTTTTCTCCCCCACCCCTTGGGGCTTTGTAAAATTTGCATTTGGCCCTATCTCCCCAGCCTGCCCCACTTGCTGTACTGCTCTGCAAATTTCCAAGAGAACCTCAAGCTACTTAAGAAGAAAATGACAAAAATGTTGATACATTTCAAGTTCCTTTTTTAAAAAGACTATTTTTTACACCCTCCTCAAAGAGGCAAAGAAAACATTTCTGGAAGTGCCAACAAATAAATACTTTTATTTCTGCACAAATATTTCTTGTACCATTATAAGCAACTAACTCCATTTATTGTAACCTGGGAGGGAATGGCTTTAATTAAGGCTTCAGGGTTTGTGCCTTTGAATTATGGAAATGGCCATACACTAACTTGGTTTAGAGACTCTGATCAGCCCCCTAAGCAAATGTATCTCCCTCACTCTTCCAGACCCTCTAAGGGGATAAAGGGGGTATAGATTTCAGACCCTAGGGGGATGCTTTAGGGTGCCATCTTGCCAATGAATGATCCTGACCATGAATATTAATCTCTTCTTTTACATCTCTCTTTAGATGTAATAATTATTGCATTCATCTTCATTATAACCCTGTGGGCTGGGGTTTTTTTTTTATTAATACAGGGGAAATGAGGTTATGAGTTAATGACTTGCCCAAAGCCAGTCTAAGAGTGCATGAGAGCATACAAATGTAGCAAGGGGCGGGGGCGGAGAGTGCCTTTCTAGATCAGACGTGGCTGGTCCAGCATTCAGTTTCAAACAATAGCCAACTGGAAGCTCCTCAAAGGCAGGGCATGAAGGCAACAGCCTTCTGCTTATTGTTTGTCAGAGGTTCAAGGAGCACCTGCAACAGTATGGAATAGTTCTCAGGTTACTCATTGGATCATATGACCATAGATTGTAGAGCTGAAAAGGATTCCAGGGTAAGAGTTCTTCAGTAGAATCCATAATCTGGGACTTGTGTAGAAATAAATGAGCTTTCCACTTACAAAAGATAAAAGTTACCAAGAAACAAAGTAACGCATTGCTCTCAAGTAGCAGGCAATGTGGTTCAGTCCTTTAAGTGCCTTATGCAGTTCAGAAAACTTTCTCTGGTCCCAGAGTGAGACCCTAAGCTTATTCATCATTGCAGAGTTTAGTTTCCTCTGTTGCTGCAACTACTAGCCATCACTGACTTCTCGAGTTTACTCTCCCATTGTGAGAGATCTGCAGCTCAGTTTCTGGTGATAAGTCGTCAGATAGCTTAACCGTGTGAAATGGAAAAACACCAGCCTTCCGCTTTCACCTAGAGTGAAACCTCTTGATTGAGGTTAACTTCTTTGCTTTGGAAATGCAAACCTTTGCAAAAAAAAAAAACTGCTTACAAACATTACATTATATGTGCATTAAACTTTTAACTTTAACATCTAATTCAACTCCCTGACAGATGGTCATTCAACTTCTGTTTAAAAACCTCCCATGAAGGAGAATCCACCACCTTCCAAGGTAGTCCATTTCACTGCTAAACAGCTCTTACCCCCCAGAAAGTTCTTCTTAGTGTTTATTCAGGAACATCCTTTCTTGAAATTTGAATCCATTGTTCGGGTCCTGCCCTCTGTTCCCATAAGATAATCCAGTGTTTTGAAATGTCTGACAATGCTCCATTAAATGCTTAGCAGTGCCAACATTTTTCTAATCAGTCATATATAAATATTTTTATGCCTGCCCTTTCTCTCTTTCTCTCTGTTCATTAAAAGCAACCATCCTGTTGACCCTATTATTCATCAAGAATTATGTGACAATACAGAGATGTGAAACACCCCCCATTTTTAAACACACACAAACACACACACACACCTTCCTGTCCTTGAGATTTGCTATTATCAAAACATTTTTAAAACACATACAATAGAGGAGAGCAAAACAGAAAGAGATCCTACTTTAGATCAAAGGAGGAATGGAGTGGATGGAACTGGCACACGGTAGATGAAAGTTTATTCGATTGGCCATGGAAAGTGGCAGCTTTTATCAGCATCAAAGGAATACTGAGAAAGAAACAGAACACAAAAAGCAAAGACGAGGTGCCTCTTGACCCCACAAATAGACAGGACTTCCACTTAATGGTAGAGAGTGCTGTTGGTCAAAGGACAGGCTCTGGTGGAGACTTTTTGGATGACTATGCATATGGCCTTGCAAAACTTCCACAGTGCATCAAATGTTTAGCATTTTGTACTAGAGATACATGCAACTTACTTTGTCCTCACCTGCTGACCAGCAGGAGCAAAGGCAACCATATGTTTCTTGCATAGTCTTTACTTCCTTGAGCCCTCCTCCCAAGTAAGGATCTTTGTGAATTACTATATAAAATGGACTTGTGTGTGGATCAGAACTTAGTTACCCCACTGGATTCGCAACTCAGTTCTCAACAGTTAAAACATATCAAAACACACACAGATTGTCCTTTTTAAAATAATAGTGCAACAAAAATCAGAAATAGTTTTTCAAAAAGGCAATTCCGACTCTCTGAACTCATCTTCCCTTTAATAATTGATGCCTAGTTTTGATGGCCACAGCAAAAAAACACATCACTATCTTTTCCAGTGTGGTGTAGTGGTTAAGAGTGGTAGACTCGTAATCTGGTGAACTGGGTTCCTGTCTCTGCTCCTCCACATGCAGCTGCTGGATGACCTTGGGGTAGTCACACTTCTCGGAAGTCTCTCAGTGTTTGTTGTGGGGGAGGAAGGGAAAGGAGAATGTTAGCTGCTTTGAGACTCCTTCGGGTAGTGATAAAGCGGGGTATCAAATCCACTTCTTCTTCTTCTTCTTCTTCTTCTTCTTCTTCTTCTTCTTCTTCTTCTTCTTCTTCCTTCTTCCTTCTTCCTTCTTCCTTCTTCCTTCTTCCTTCTTCCTTCTTCTTTTTCTGTAATCTTAGGCCTGGAGTCTACCATTAAAACAGAAATATAATTTACCGGGGTTCCCAAAATGCAGAAGAAATACTTGGGAAATAAACTGGGATCTTATCTATCTTTATTATTATTATTTTAAAAAACAACAACCCTACAATATAGAAGAACATGGGCTGCTTAACATTCAAGTAGGTGAGGTATTTTGAAATGGATGCAGTGGAGACCAGTCAATTTTGGTGACGGGGGCACTGCCCCACCTGCCTCAATCTGCCCCCAGTCAGCCCCCACCTGCCTGTCTTCCTGCTTACAATCAGTCCAATGTGTGGCATTGCTTCTCTGCTCCCTCCTCAGCATTGAGCCTTGCGGAACTCATCAGGGAGGAGAATGGAGACAGAGACTGAATGACTTGCCTTTGCCTGCCATTGACTCTGGCTCCCCCTGCTGTCGGTCCCCCTGCCTTCCGACCTACCACTCTCAATGAGTCACCAACCCAAAGAATGAATGAAATGTTGATTTTAACAAGTTGGGCTGTGCTATATATTTCCGGTGTTACTTAATTGTGTGTCTTGGATTACGCTGTAAACCCTACAGCCCCACCCTGTGAATTTGTGATGAAGGGTGGGCGTCAGTGCTAAAATAAAAAATAAAAACACATCTCCTGATCAGGCCCATTTTTTTCTGAAGCATGCAAAACAATTTAGCATTTGAATAAGCAACCACTTACTGAAGGAGAGGAGGGGACAGGAGGGCGGGGGGGGGAGCAGGCTAACCGTGGCATTTCAGTTCTCTCTCCGGCTCATTTGTTGTAACATTATTGGCCTTTTAATGTCTTGAATATTGATCTGAAATGTGATACAATGCAGTTATGGGTAATGATGACTCATGCGTTGTTTCCATTGTATGGATACAGGAGGCTGACAGCAACAACAAATCCTTTGCTAAATGTCAATTTGCCTCATTAGCATTGCCCTGGCTGGTGTCCCACTTAGCTGCGGCAGACTTGGCAGCACTTTAAAAGGAAAGTAAACTTCAAAAAGGTTTCTGGACACTACAAGGAGAAAACACAGCGGGCATTGTGCGCTCGGAAGCAGTTTCTATACAACCTGGGGGCTTGGAATCTACTTACTTAACAGTGGTCAGCACTATGAAGAAAACACCATAACCCATCGAAAAAGTGCTTACTGACTGAATCGTAGTACAGATATTGCTTAAAAGTGAAAAAAAGGCCATTAGATGGCTTGCCACAGAGCTACATGGCTCTGATTGCACAGAAAATGTGTAGGGATTTAGCTTCCACCAGCGGCTCCGGTTTCTCCATCAAGAATCCCAGCTTTCTTTTTAAAAAAGTTCCAGTTTCTTATAGCTCTCGCCATTGTAGAAGATGGGCTTCGAATTGTAAAAGGCTTTAGATGCCAAAACACTGGAGCTCCAGTGTGCATGGTGCACATATGGAGCTATGGCATTGTAGGAGCAAGCTGATTATCTTTTGTGTTTAGGAGTGCATTGACACCTCTACTGCAGCTCGGTCTGCTGTCCTGAAAATTAAGAGCCCCCAGTGAATGCTCAAAGCATTCCCCAACTCAGTTGGCCTGTGGGGCTTATGACCCCACTGGAGTCCCCATGGAGCTTAGAGTCATGCGCAATGACTGCTTATATGTTTGAGGTTAGAATAGCCTCAGAGGGGCACCAAATGGCCTTTGGGGATGAGTCTTTGTACCTTGCCTTCTAGATGCACCATAGTCCCTATAAGCTGATCCTCTCTTCACCTTGAGTCCTCTTTATCCTTCAAAAGCTCTTCTGTATTGAACAGAATGCTCCTTTAGCAGAGGAGGCACTGCTTCAGATAAACTACGTCTTTTAGATGGGATCACATCAAATAACATGGAGAACGTTTGCAGTTGTATTTAGAAACTAGCATAATTATACACCTAGACATTTCTAGAGACACAGGTAGTCCATCACACAGCACAAACACCTTGGTCATCCTCAGCACAGGTGTAGAAAAATCCCTGAACCTCTGGATTACTTCAAACATTGTTTTTCTCTCTACAATAATATGATAAATAATAAGCTTAACAATGATTTTGGGAAGCCATACAAAAGTCAACTCCACACTACGCGATTTCCATGTAGGCAAGAGTTTGTGTGTATAACAGGAGGTAGTTAGTCATTAATTTAGCAAGTGTAGGTCACATCCTGTTCACCTGCTTGAATCCAGTTGAAGGCTGTAACAATAGGAAGGCAGCGAAAGTCAGCAAGGTGCCCTTCAGACACAGTGCCATTTTTCTAGAAAAGGAGGTTTTGGAACTCACCAAGAATACCTCCCTTATTCTCTTAGAATGGCAATGGTGCCCACCTGAGAGGTGCTGTAATTTAGTTCTTGTGAGTTCCCCCTGAAAAAAAAGGTTGTAATCATTGGTTTACAGCTCAGATCATATCACTGGGCACACTAGCTGGTGGGAGCTGTAGTCCAATACCACCTAAAAGCCCACACATTCCTGCCCCTACCCTAGGCCTTCCAATGGTCTTTCAGGTGTTGTTGAACTACCATGATCCATGCTTGCTGGGGCTAATAGTCCAACACCCTTCGTTTGTATATTCTAGACATGAATCAGAAGTTCTTCTTTTTGGATTTGAGGGCATGCTGGGAGAGACTGTGGATCTACAGCCTCTCCCAGTACAAACCTAGAATGCACCTGAAAAACCTCAGCAGCCTCACAGAGGAGGCGTCTGACACCAGATTTCCCTCTCTGGGCACAGACCTCTCTTTCCACCATTGGAGAGGGAGTTCCAATAGATGTCTTTGGGACACCCATCCATGTTACTATTGTATTTTATCAGTGTATTTTATCTTTATTCTGTAGCTGCCTTGAAAGTTCCTGCAGTGGTGGCCTGTGAATCTTTTGACTGTGTAGATAAATACATTCTACAAATAACGACATGAGCGTCATTGACTTGGCTAATTCCAAGCAGTGAGACCACTTCCTGTATTATATTATCCCTACATTTGTTCTGTGGTGGCTCTTCCACTACAAAGCAAATCATCTCCAAGACAGCATGGCTAATGTTCAGGAATGATGGAAGTTGTAGTCCAGCAAAAGCATCTGGAGGACCACACATTGACAGTCCCATACTCTAGAGGTAAATGATCATGAAAACAGGCCTGAATGGGCTACATCATTGGTTAACAATAATAATTTCTACTATTTTTTCTCTCCAACATCACCATTTACCTCTTCACTGGCTTGCCACCTAGTCATTTAGATCAATGTTCTTGCTTTATCTATTTCTGCTTCTTCCCATTCAGCTAGCTGGCGCTTGCACCTGGTTCTGCATGTCCCAAACACATAGTTATACCAGTTGAAAAGAAAGAACAAATTTGCCTTTAACATCATTCCAAAAGTTGAAACCTCAGACTGCTTAGTTATCCTTGTCAGCCTCCCTCGGAGTTACAAATTACACCTTCTGCCAAGCCCGTCAATCCAGAGCTGTCCAACACACGGAATGGGGCTTCCACAGGCAGAGAAGCATTTTCAAGGTTGGGGAAAGGGAGGAACCTGACCAGCCTTATAATCAATCTCAGACAGTTCCACCTGACAAGAAAATCACCAATGCAAGACGCTGTGCTGCCAAAGGCAGTGGGTTACTAGACAACAGCCCAGATACAGCGCTGGCAGATAAATTCTGCTCTGAGCAATTTTCAATGCACCATTTGTGTTATTCAGATCATCCAGCATCAGAATAAAGCAAGATAAATGCTGAGTTTTGCTTGCTGGAAACTGTTTTACGTTGTTAGCAAGGCCCAGGTAACTGATCTATGTGCATTCCAAATGGAACCCATATTGCTCAAGCAAGAAAAGGGGGACTTGGAGCCAAAGGAACATGAAACTAAAAAAAGGAGAGGTGAAACTTCAAAAAGTTGCTGGATTTGAGCACTAGGAAAGCTTAAAGGAAATTGCAGCCACATTTGGGGGAGGGGAGGAAGCTTTTGTTTGGAGTCCATAGTCAAAAGTGTGAGTTAGTAGGATAAATCTGCAAAAATCTGTATAACAGGCAAATGTAAACAAAAAGAGATGCATCTATGTAGTTGTGTAATGGGGAGTTCTGAAATACTATCGATGTTATATTTAGCCATATCTCCCAGGCTTTTGGATAGACTGATGGGAGGTATTTTGTTGACTGTAGCTGCTGTAATGTTGCTGAAGAAGGTTATGGTGCTGCTGTATTTTGCTGGAATAGGCTTTTATCACTGTTGTTGGCCACTGTTTCATATTACGCCTTATTATTGCTCTAATTTTGCACTAAATCTTTACCACTTTTGATTTTCACTTATGTCACAACTTCTCCTGGGGGCACGTGGAATGCTTAATTATATTCAGTCCTAAGTGGTGCCACATTTCCTAGTGCTACGGCTAATGCTGTTTCTGTGCTATTCCCCACATAAACATCTATGCCTGCTGCCTCTTCTTCCTGAACTCATAATGTGAAATCAGACTTTGTGCAGTGAGAAAAATGGCCGATGTATGGCCAATGGGATCTGGCTTCATCATTTTCTCAGTGAGGGTCAGTGGGTCTTTTTTATTTTTTTCATACATAACAGACTCAAAAACTATGTCCAAAGTTTTAAAAGTAATAATATAGTGTTGGAAACTAACAACATCCAGATGCTCACAGATTCCCCATCCCCCAAAGGGTCATGAATTAGAGTCAACTACATATTCAAGAGAGATTATATTTTTTGCCACATGTTTTAGAACAGTATATTGGAGGAGGAGCAGTGAAAAGAAGCTACAGTCTATCTATATCTATATCTATATCTATATAATCTATATCTATCTATATCTATATCTATCTATAATCTATAATTTTTATTTTTTATTTTTGCACAAATTTCCCAACATAACAACTTAATAACATTATAACAAATATTTGGCTATAACAGCCTAAGACTTCCCTCAACCCCCTTCTAATGGTTTTCTAAATTCCTCTCTATTTTTGCATTTTATTACTATACTTATTGCTTTAAATCCACTCTTACATCATCTATTTTTAATCCTTTCCACAATGATTTATAAAGTCCTCCTTACAAAACTTCTTGTAACCCTACAAGCAATGTGAAATAATTACAATTGTCTTTCAAATACGACGTAAATTTCTTCCAGTCCTTTAGGAAAATCTGGTCCTGCTGGTTTTGGATTTTCCCTGTTAGTCTCGCCAGCTCGGCATAGTCCATCAGTTTCATTTGGCACTCTTCTTTTGTTGATATTTCCTCTTGTTTCCAACGTTGGGCTAATAATATTCTTGCTGCAATGGTCACATATAAAAACATTTTTTTTATCATTGTTATGGATTTCTGAACCTACCATGCGAAGTAAAAGAGCTTCTGTTTTTTTGGAAATGTATATTTCAACATTTTTAAAATTTCATTATAAATCATTTCCCAGAAGTCTTTTACTTTCTTACATTCCCACCACATATGGTATAACGTGCCTTCTTTTTCTTTACATTTCCAACATTTATTATTTGTTTTATACATTTTGGGTAGTTTTACTGGTGGTATATACCATCTATACATCATTTTCATTATATTTTCTTTTAGCGCACTGCAGGCAGTAAAGTTTATTTCCTCTTTCCATAATCTCCCCCAGTCGTCTATTGGTATATTGTCGCCTATGTCTCTAGCCTAATGTATCATAACTGATTTAACCTCTTCATCTTTTAAATGCCATTCCAATAGTAATTTATGCATTTTGGATAGTATTTTAAATTTATTATTTAGCAATTCCAATTCAAATCTCGATTTGCTATGTACAAATCCATTTTTATTTTTGTCTTCTTTAAACATTTCATTGACTTGACGATAATGCAAGCAATAGTTAGATCTTGCTGGATGGGAGTCTTGTTTCAAGCCTTTGTCCTCCAAAAAAGGAACAAGGCCTTTCCTATCTCACAACAAGCCATAGAGCTTGAAATGGTGTAGCTGTTTGCCATCAAGAATCTGTGTAAGATGCATGCAAAAGGCAAAACAAATTTCCAACAAGATATTCTGTGCATTAATTATTTCTTAACCCACTGCAAATATGTATGGAAGAGGGAGTACTGGCTCGGTTCATATTAGGAATTTTGCATTCGTTAGAACTCAGACATTTCTTTGCATTTCCTTCGGTGCCTTTTCTGAAATTAATATATGCAAGCAGAGATGGGTTCTGCCAGTGGAGCTCCTATAGAGCAGAACTGTCATTCATCAGTGGACGGGTGGCCCTGAGAGTAAACCATCATTATGGTTTCATAACATGCAGTTTCTTACCTCTGACTTTAAGATCCTTTGTGTGATTCTGCACCAGTTACTGTGCCTTAAGAGTTATACTTTTTCTTTTTTAGAAAAGAATATATGAAAATAATTAATTTCATAGGGCTGCTCTGAAGCTAAATTTATTAATATTTCTTTTAAAAAAATATTTCACTGATGATGTGATGGACGGTGGTGAAAAAGTGTATAGTATCGTAATGGGTTTCTGGAATATGCTGAAGGCACTGCTTTTCCCCTCTCACTTTCTCTCCCTTGGACTGGTGGGGTAGATCAGGTTGATTAAATAGCTATGAAGAGAAAACAAAGAGAAATGTTTGATAACCTGATCTGGAAAAACAGACAACATGCATTTGCTGGAAAACATCAGAATGGCTAGTGGAAAGCATTTTTACTTGGCTATTGCAGGGTTTCTTTGAGCCCATGCAACGAAGAAAGCAGCAAAGACCTCTGCCTATATTTATACAGTGGTACCTCGGGTTACATACGCTTCAGGTTACAGACTCTGCTAACCCAGAAATAATATCTCGGGTTAAGAACTTTGCTTCAGGATGAGAACAGAAATCATGCTCTGGCGGCTCAGCAGCAGCTGGAGGCCCCTGTAGCTAAAGTGGTCTTCAGGTTAAGAATAGTTTCAGGTTAAGAACGGACCTCTGGAACGAATTAAGTACTTAACCCGAGGTACCACTGTATTCCATGTGGACTATCGACTATTTGCAATGAAACTTGGGGAGGGGGGTGTAAATTGGTTGATTTGTTTATGTGCAGCTATGGATCTGGTTGAAAACAGAACAGGTTGAGTACCAAAGAAAGCAGATCAGGACCTAATGGCAAGAGGCAGGTGGCCTCAGAATAATCTCCATGCATAAACTTATTTTTACTCTCTAAAAAAATGAGGCATAAGCAATATAAGCTTCTTATTTTGCTCTGGCTAAACCTAGGGCTTGACCTGCTGTGGCTTTAGAACTAGTATTTTCCCTGCTTCAAACTATAGGCTCAGATGTTTAGAACTGGAAAAGTTTATTTGGAGGTTCTCTAATCCAATTTCCTGCTAAGTGCATGATCTACGATGAAGGGTGCAGGTTAGTCAGATGGCTGTCAAGTCTCTGTGTAAATAACTTCCGTAGGTGAGCCCATCATTATCCAAGGCAAGGTATTACCCTATCAAACAGCATGTTTCTCCTAATTGTTACCTGGAATATGCTTCCCTTTGATTTCCACCCATTAGTTTAAGCTCTGTCTTCTGCCTTCTCTTGTAGCTACAGTTCTTTCATATTTATTTATTTAGCCTAGACTGAACAAGTAAATAAGCAGGGTTGTGTGTCTCTGTGTGTGTTGTTATGAAGACACATTATATCTTCACAGTGCTCTCCCCCACAGAAAATGGACCCTGTAAATACTGCCTTGAACTTTTCACCACTCAGTGTAGAATGAGTGAAGCAGGTTTATTCTTCAGCTCCATTAGGAGTTTAAGAAGAATGGAGTCTGTAGCTGGCACATCAATCTAAGATTGCTTCACAGATCTTAAAGTTGCTCAGGTTGATATGACTGACTTGAAAAATCCAGCTTTGATTTTATTAAAAGCAGAAGCCCAGGTTTTTAAGCCACAGAGACATGGGAATATGATTGCAGATTACAAAAAGGCTCAAAAATTGACATTTCCTAGATGAGCACTTGTAGGGTTGCCAAATGCCAAGTATTTCACCTGCCCAATCAGCAATTTGTACTGCCTTGGACAGTGTCGGGTATTTTCTTGAAGAAACTAGATACTTTGAAGCAGAACCTGGTAGTAGAATTGGAGTGAAGAATGTGGGGCACTCCAGATGTTGTTGGACTACAACTCCCAAAATCCCTAATGACAGGCCAGGGGTGAAGAACAGGATCTTGCCAACAGGCCAGACTGTTATCTCTGCTCCTCTACCCGTTGCAGTCCAAGTTTGACAGATGGGCAGAGATGCCCAGTTGTCCATCACAGATGACATCACAATGACATGAGATGATGCTTTTTACTGACATGGTTTCATATCAAACTATGCAGGCAAAAGAACAGCCTACAAAACACCAACCACCAGCAAAGGATTGGGTCTTGCAGAATCCCTTACAAAGTGCTCCATAAAAACCAATAATTAGCTGACAGCCAGGTCTTGAGAAACCCCTTGCAAAGTACTTCGGAAGAGTTTTGCAGAGCACTTTGCAAGGGGCTCCACAAGACTGATAATCAGGTGATTGTCGATCTTGCAAAGCTCTGTGCACGGTTCATTTTGCAGGGCATTCCAGGCATCGCTGAACAGCTGGTAGGTGGTACCTTCACACACCTCTTTGGCTGAAACTGGTCTTTATAAGCAGGTGGATTTGGCTTGGACAAAATGGTTATATGGACCAAACTAGTAGGCCTTACGGGCCTAATTCTGTCCATGGGCTGCAAGTTCCCCACCCCTCCATTGAGCCATTGTGACTGGGACTGATGGAAATTGGAGTTCAAGAACACACGAGGGCCATAGGTTCTCCACTGCTGGAGTAAAAGTTAATTTATTTTCTTGATTCTGCATCTCTGCTCCCAACATAGCAATATCCACCAGGACTCACCAAACTTTCCAGGCTCCAACGCCTTGCCCACCAAACTCCATCCAGTGATCAGAACAGTGACTAAAATTTTGAAAACCACTTCTTTGGAAACCTAGTATTTTCCAATTTGACTGTTCAGTACACTGTGCTGATGGTAGCCTTGAAATAGTGGATTCTGTTCCTGGGCACTTATGAATGTGTCTACTAGTACAACAATGTAGCAGGAAACCAACTTACCTCGTTACCCACTTCATTTTAAATTTTAAAATAAACTTTAATCCTTAAAATGTAAATGAAAGCCATTGCCAAAGAAATCCCAGAAAAAGGAAACGCTAAAGAATATTTGTCTTGGATTCTTTCAGTTTCTTCCTTTTAAAAGCATACTGGAATCCATTTGAGGGGAACGATATTTTCTTCCTTGTTGATGGCAAAATCTAAGTTACATATTATGGAGTGCCATCTACTGGCAGTTTCTCTAACTAGTGACTCTATGTCTATGCTACTAACCTCTTTTATCCAAGTTGCCTTGAGGGCATCGAAGGCAATCAGACACTGGGGAAAAATGAGAGATTCTGACACACAGAATTTCCTCAAACATGAAGGACAAGGAAAGGAGCAACCATAAATTTTGGATAATTGTTTGACAGTTGTGTAAGGAGGATTCATCTCTGCATAGGTACTGCTTATACCTTTAAACCCAGTTCCACGCACAGCATAAATAAATCCAGAGTAGCCATTGTATCCTTTCTCCAGAAAGAAATATGTGAGTTTGAAGCAGGCAGCTCATAACGCATTAGGATTTAAGATAGAATAGCAATGAATGGCTAGAATCAGAGTCACCCTGTTCCTGTAATACAGGCATAGGCAACCTTCGGCCCTCCAGATGTTTTGGGCTACAACTCCCATGATCCCTAGCTAACAGGACCAGTGGTCAGGGATTATGGGCATTGTAGTCCAAAACATCTGGAGGGCTAAAGATTGCCTATGCCTGCTGTAATACTTTGAGAACATGAGAGCCTTGATGCATATATGGAGTTCCTACACAATCAAGCACTTCCTCATTCATTTCAATGGAAGGGACACGTGACTCTTTTGCACATGTACAACCTCCCCCAATATTGAAGTGAATGTGGTAGCCTACTCACATGACAGCTCCATGAATGGTGTGGCACACCTCTGGCATCCTGATCTAGAGGCCCTGGATTGCCCTGTCTTTTCATGCAAGGATTTGAGCATGTGGTTGTGCTTCTAGTAACCAAACTCTCTACTAGTAATGTTGGACAAATCAGATTCTGTTTGCGTTTAAAGGGAAACCTACCCAATTCACACTTTCTAAACATGGCCATTCTCTGAAATGTTCACTTCTCTGAATTTTGCAGTGCACTTCTCAAGGCAAATACGTAACGTGTGCAAAAATGCATATACATTTTTGTGTAGAGTGTGCATAAAAACAGTGAAAATAAACATTCTTTGGAAATTGAGTATATTGCTTTGGAAATTGTGTACATTAAGCAAGATTGCATTAAAAAGTATGCACATTTTTTATGCAATCTTGCTTAATATACACAAAAATGCTGATGGGTTTTTTATGGTGACTTTTTTATTTTAGAAAAGCAGACAGATAGGGAACTGTGGAGAACTGAATTTAAGATTGGAAAAATGAGAAAGCAAAATTGATAGATTCACCTGTCCCTACTCTTCACCGAAACCCAAAGAGCTGAATGCTGTAATATTTTCATACGCAATACAGATACTGTACAGTCCAAATGTTCAGCTTGTTGCTTTAGTAATACAAGATGATTTTTAAAATAAAAGGCACACATACAGCTTTTAAGCAGACAAGACTCAGTCCTCGCTACAGAATCCTTAGGGCAGATGTCACATGAGGACAACACTCCAACATCATGTGACACGCAAGTCAAAACTCTGAATTGGTATCACTCCAACCACCAAACCATGCTAGAGTGGTTGCAGATGAAATTGGTTCCCTACCTCTGTTCATTTCTTCTCTTCTGCTCTTCTCTCTCATTTGTACTGAATCCTGCACTGAGACAGTAGGAATCTTTAATCTTCTCTTTGAATTCATTTGAGATGTGATAGATCTCAAATGCATTTAAGAAAGTGTCAGTGGGACCATGATAATACATCTCAAATGGTGAAAGTTTGCATCTTAATTGATTACCCGTGATGCTCTCTGGCCAAGTCCTCAGCTACTAATAAAGCATCAAGGGGTGTAAATGCAAAGGGAAGGGGGGAGGGAAGGCACTGAAGAGTTTAAAAGGGATTTGTGATAATTCCTCCAAGACGTCCCTGTGTGATGCTTCCCGGTCAATGGGAGATTAGATCGAAGAGTGGATTTAAACAAAGTGTTGGCTCATCACAGACATTTTTAATCCCCTTCTATCCATTCCCACAATAGGTATTAATGGAGAAACAACACACACACACACAGCCCTGCAGAGGTCTTTTCATTTTCCTCTTCTCTTCCTCTTTCTTTTTTAATTCACCAGCATATCTAGTTGAGCAGCAAAGAACTGAGCTCTCATGATCCCTTTGTTCCCAAGAAGGTAGCTATCAAGATGAAATCTGAAATGTTGATACACGATTTCAGAACTGACAAGTTCCCCACTGTAATCAGAAACCTTCTGGATTTTAGTCTGACTTTGTAAAGAAATAAGACAACTTCCATGCTCTGGAGAAAAGGTGGGATGGAACTATTGGCTCTAGTGCACATATTTTTCATGAATAAGGTCTAGAATCATAGACCTCCAGTCTAGAAGCCTGAAATTGTATAGTTGGACGGGATCATGAGGGTCATCTAGACCAACCCCTTGCAATGCAGAATTCTGTTTTGCCAAGCATGGGGCTTGAACCTGCAACCCTGTGATTAAGTGTCTCTTGCTCTACAGACACAGCTACCTGCTTGGTAACAACTGGTGGGAAAGATCTCTGCTTGGGTTCCTGGAGAACTACTCTTGTCAATGTATACCAGGGCTAGCCATTGTGGTGACCTCCAGGTGTTAGACTACAGCTCCCACCAACCCTGACCATTGGCCATGCTGGCTGAGACTAATGGGAGTTGAAGTCCAACAACATCTGGAGGCCGCCATGTTGGCTACCTTTGCCATTTAGAATGACCTGGCCATACTTTGGGAGGGTACCTCCAGGTATGTCCAACATAAAGATATGTCTAATATATAATGTAGGGATAGCCTGCTTCCAAAAACTAAAGTCTACATACAAAGAGGTCTACCAGTAGACTCCCCAAATTATGGAGATAGGACACACCTACTCCTCTCTCAGAGCTGCAATTCCCAGAGTTCCCTGTCAAGCAGAATTGACTGTTAAACCACAGGGAGTTTAGAAAGGAACCAAAGGCTCCTAACCACCATCAGCTTCCTTCAGAAACTGCAGCTTCCAGAATTCTTTGGGGGAAGTCATGACTGTTTAAAGTGATAACATAGTGCTTCAAATATATGGTGTGAATGTGGCTCAACTCTTTGCTGTTTACAACCATATATTTTAAACATTACAGATCTGATGAGAAAAGTTAATGGCATTATAAGCAACATTCTCTACGCTAGAATTTAGTCTTTCCTGATTGCAAATATTCTTCTCCCTGATAGAATTGAGGCTTGCTTCACTGTACTAATTTTCAGGAGACTCAAATTAATTTCATGTCCAGATGGTACATTGGGCCAGCTAAAATATACAGAATTATGCAACACGTTCCTCTAAAGCATAACACTGGGAAAAGCTGTGTTCAAGTACAGGAATTTTGGGAAAGAACAAAATTGTTGTGAAGGAACAAAATATCTTGTCGCATTGTATATAAAGGAAGCCAATAACACTTTCTCTCATTATAGGATTTGTCCCTCATCTCCCCAGCCTTGATGCCAAATTATATGGGCACCTAAGTGGAAAAGCATAGAGCTCACATCCAAAAGAGCATGCCTTTTTCCCCCTGATGGGGGAAATCACTCTGCAAGCATGTGCTCAAAAGACTGTTTATTAAGGGTCAGAGCAGGCCCCAAGATTCTCATTGTAGCCATTTAAAAAAAAAAAAGCCCAGTCGCTAATGACTCTGGGGTTGCGGCGCTCATCTTGCTTTACAGGCCAAGGGAACCTGTGTTTGTCCGCTTCCACAGACAGTTTTTCCGGGTCATGTGGCTAGCATGACTAAGCCGGTTCTGGCGAAGATTAGGCCTGCCAAATTGCAGACAATATGTCCAGGTGCTTTTTGTGGGAGGAGGAGGAGGAGGAGAATATAAGTGGTTCTATATTTCCCCTTTATTTGTTTATATCTACAAGAAGCATATAACAGAAACAAACCAAGTCAAATAAGCATTATGTCACTAATCCACAACTGTGCTCTTATTAATGTCTGCAGCCATCAACTCACAAGCCTGCATGTTATTGCATATGTATGTTGGTTAGAATGTGAGATTAGGAAACTGGACATCCCTCACAGGGTTGTGAGAATACAATGGGGAATGGGTTAGCAATACATTCACCTTGAGTTCCTGGAAGAAAAGGTGAGATAAATATACCACAGAAAATTAATTGGGGTTTATATAATGTGCCATTGGCACTCCATCTCCATCAGGAGGTAGGACTGCCATTGTCTTCACAAAATGAAGCTTTTGAGAAGTCCTCAAGGGTGATCCTTGCTAGAGTTTCCTTCCACTACTTGCCAGGAGGCATGAATGGTGACTGTACTGTGAAAAAAAGGGTATAGAAATCCCCAAAGAAGCAGTGTTGGATAAAAGTAAGGGCATGGCTGAACAAAATTCCACGAGCTGATCAACAATGGTTTGTTTTTGTTTGTTTTTTTCCGCTTACCTCAGAATTCCTTGAATGTTGAGAAATCCAAGTACATTATGAGGTAAATTTAAAAGCTAAAGAATCCCCAGATAAGTCCAGTCAAAGGCAACTATGGGATTGCGGTGCTCATCTTGCTTTCAGGCTGAGGGAGCCACTGTTCATCCACAGACAGCTTTCTGGGTAACGTGACCAGCACGACTAAACTGCTTCTGGCACAACGGAGCACCGTGACAAAAACCAGAGTGCACGGAAATGCTGTTTACCTTCCTGCCACAGCAGTACCTATTTATCTACTCTCACTGGCATGGTTTAGTAAACCAAGTACAATATGAGCCTCCAAATGTCTCTAGGCTTTGTTTTGTGGCAGTGACTACTGAAAAATGCTTTTACCAACCTTTGTGAGTGCAGAGATTAGGTACATACATGCTGTGGTAAAAAAAAAAAAGTGTTCTCTTTTTAGTAGCTAAGGCCCCTATTGTTTCAATTCCAGCTAAGTAGCCTTCACCTGGTGGCACCTAGCTCAAAGCTATGACTTCCAGGGTCAAAAGCAGCTGGAATCAGAATGAAAGGCAGACACATTTATAGGCTGAGCAATGAAACTGCATGATGTGCTTGGCTCTGTATATCTTTATACTCTGTGACTGGATGCACTGAGCAGGTCTTAACTCTTCCTTTCATGCATTCACTAAGATCTGCAAACTACCACTTTTGTGGGTAGCAAGTGATTGCCACAGTTAAGGTGCATTTCAGTTTTAGCTGCAAAGAATCCACTAAAACTCAAGGGTCATATCTATTGCTAATTATACTCAGATTAGACCCACTGAAATTAATGTACAAGAACAAATCCACACCATGCATTTAAAGCATTCAATGCACATTTAAAGTATATAACTTCCCAAAGAGAACCCTCAGAATTCTAGCTCCCACTCTCAGAGGTACACTTCCAAGTACTCTTAACAAACTACAGTTCCCAGGATTCTTGGGGGGAAGTTATGTCCATTGAATGTGCTTTGTTGTGTGGTTCTGCCCCTAGGTTCCTTAATTTCAATGCTTCTTAGTTGAGTATGACCCCAAGTCATGCCTTTCTGTCTATTCATACAAACATATTGTCTCTTCACCAGAAGTGCTCATTAGAGCAATGCAATCCCATGCACATCCACTAATGCCTTGAGTTCATTACTCCCTGTGTAGGTGTGTATAGGATTGCAGTCTTAATCTGCTTTCTTGTATCCAGACAGGTGAGGAGTAACCGAATCTAGTGATCTCCTTTTCTCCCCCGTGCCTTCATTTCTCTCAGCAGTGATTCACCACAAATCCCAAGAGACCGGTTTACAAGGCAGTTTAATTTCAAGGAAAGCGAACACGTATGTTTTTCTGACAGTGGAGCAATTAGCATAGTTTTTCAGCAGTCAAGCCACAGTACCCTGCACCTATGGAGGGAAATAACCTCAGAAAGAGCAGATAGTTCTTTAACAAGCAGATGGCAGCTTTCTCTACATCGTCACCCTATGGCAATCTTTCTCAAGAGCTGCTTCAGTGAGCTTCAAGCAGCTTAAGAACATCGGAAGACCTCTGCTGCATCTGACCCAGCTTTCATCTACTGCAGGGTCCAGCTTCCAGCAGTGGATAGCCAGATGCTTCTTAGAAGAGCAAATGGAGGGTATGTGAAGTTTCCCAACAAACAACATAGGTTTACTATCATGGCACTTACAGGACCCTGGACAGCTCCGTTGGTTAGAGTGTTATGCTGACAATGCCAAGGTTGCAGGAGGCTGGACCAGATTATCCTCAGGATCCCTTCCAACTCTACAATTCTATGATTCTATGACCGCCTGACAGCTGAGTAGCTGCTGCTTACTGTGAGGGAGGCAGGTGAGTTGGCAGAGAGGTTGGTGTGGGGCAAATGCACTGAAGGAGCCAATCCAGCACTTTTGCCAGTGTGTTTGCCCTATGCCAACTTCCACTAACTCATCATCCCAGTAAGCAGCAAAGACTCAGCTGCTGGGAGATCAGGTACGTGCTGCCGCCCCACAATGCTATCTGATATAGCTTTAGAATACTGAAACCCAGCACAATCTTAATTATGTCTGCTCAGAGGTACATGTCCTATTGTGTTCCGTGGAGCTTACTCCCATGTAAGTGGGAATAAGTTTGCAGTCCAAGTTTCTTAGGCAACTCTTTGAAAAAGAGCGCAGGCCAGGAAAATAAATGAATCTCGACTTGGAAGCTTTGAATCCTGAAATTATTTTTGTGTGCGTGAGATAAGTAAATACTGCTACTTTGTGTTTTCCATCTTGAAAAGCGAGCTCTATTTCGACTGAGTTCACATGCAAATCTTTTCTACAAAGCCCTCAAATGCTTCATCAAACAGCTACAGCTTAAACATTCTGGATAAGGTTTAAATAGTTTTCAATTCTGCAAACTAAACAAGAGAATTAAAAACGGAAGAAAGGAAGGGCCTTGCAGTTCTGCACTCTGTCTAATCCACTTTCTGGTGCTTGGTGTATATTACAAGGAAAGATAGCTCCATTCATCCCCCAGGGGAGGTGCAGCATGTAAAACAATACACAGAACTTGATTGTGAAGTGCTCATTTAACAAGACTCCAATCTAAATGTCAGTTTTTATTTCCCCACAGGCATCCATCCCTTTCAAGCCAATGTTGCTGGTCCTGACGCTCCAGTCATCAAAGGGATTCATGGCCATCATTTTTTTGCTGTCATTTTACTGGAATTACAGAGCAGTGCTTAAATTTTGGTATCATAAATATTATTATTATCAGCATCAGCATCATTACATTTGTTAGTTGCCTCACATAAAAGAGTCTCAAAGTAATTTAACAAGATAAAATAGAGATAGAATAAAATCAATTATGAAAACTAGAGCGTATAAAACCAAGTACAATACACAATCCGTAAAATGTCCGTCCCTACCCCACTAAAAGATGAACACCATAGAAGAGGCCAGCTCAGCTACCAAAGGCCGGAATAAATTTCTCCCAAGTCTAATACTTTTGTTTCTTACACTATGTTAACTACAAGGAGAAGACACAACCTACAAGGATAACAGCCTCTATGTTGGATGCATTTACTGTTTACACATTTCTTTTCTTTCTTTTTGCATCGCAGTAAATAAAGAATCTGTGTGAAAGTAAATTATCTGAAGAAGTCTACGGGTGAAATGAGCATCAGTGAAAGTGCAGGAGAATTCAATATGTAGGGAAGAAATATAGTGTTTATTTTTCTTACCTTTCACGCTGGCCCATTCAAAACAACTCAAGTGCGGAAAAACAAAGGATGTTACTAGCTTTATTAACCTACAGTTTTGCCTATCCTCTTCCAAGGTCTAATAACTATATTTCTGTGACAAAGCTAGATCCCAAAGAGTCTTAAATCTATTCTTCAGCTTTAATATATGGATATAGAGAAATGCACATTGTTACAATTAGTTGTGATCTGCAACTATTGAAATCAGTGGGAGATTTCCCTTTAACTTCAATGAGATGAGGCTGTGCACATGCTATACATTTAAATCACATCTCACCCCTAAGGATCCTGGGAAATGTAGTCAGTGGCGGAGCTTCATGCTCCAGCACCGGGGGGGCGGAGAGCAGGCAGGGGCGGGGCACCCAGCGTGGGGGGGGGGCAGCCGCAATGGCACCCTGGGGAACGCACTGCTGGGGGCAGTGCACTCCCTCCACACTCCTCTTCCTCCGCCAGTGAATGTAGTTGACCTCTCACAGAGCTAAAGCTCTCAGCACTCTTAACAAACTACAATTCCCAGGATTCCTTGTGGGGTTTTCAAATGTATAGTGTGTACACAGCTGTGAGCTGCAGTCTACGGGTTGGATCCAGTTGCAGCACAATCCTATATGTGTCTACTCACAAATAAGGCTCACTGAATTCTGCCAGACTTACTCCAAGGTAAATATGGATAGAATTGCAGTGTTAGTTGCACTTCATTCACACTGATTTCAAAGGCAGTTAAACTCAACTAATTTACAGTGCAGCCGTATGGACATTACTCAGGAGCAAGCCCCACTGAGTTCAATGGCACTTACTCCCAGGTAAGCATGAATAATAATAATAATAATAATAATAATAATAATAATAATAATAATAATAATTTATTATTTATACCCTGCCCATCTGGCTGGGTTTCCCCAGCCACTGTGGGCGGCTTCCAACTGAATATTAAAAACAGTACAGCATCAGACATTAAAAACTTCCCTTAAGAGGGCCGCCTTCGGTTGTCTTTTAAAAGTAAAATAGTTGTTTATTGCCTTGACATCTGCTGGGAGGGCGTTCCACAGGGCAGGCGCTGTGGACTGCATCCATAGGACTGCAGCCTCAGTTTGGCTCTAAAGGTATGCTTTTACATTCAGAAGTATGCACATTTTCAGCATAGGTCAAGAGTTGAGGATATCTCGATGTTAAATTTGATGCTGGGAATGTGAACTCTACATCAGAGTAAAGAGGTTTACTTTTTAGGGTTGTTAAATGATCCCAAGTATGGTATGTGGAGGTGATCAAACGGCTCTATTACTTACAGTGACAGGCTAATAATGCCACACCACCTGAGGTTTTGCCTGATGAAGCACTGGGTTTGTCCTTTAAGGGGCTCAGGGAAATAAAGCGGAAATTTCAGTTAACTGGAGAAGGCACTGAGCATGGTTTGCTGGCGCTGCCTGTGCCCTGCTTAGGCTCCTCTCATGTAAGGGTTGGCCATGGCAGTGAAAGCGATATTACATTGTTCAGCTGCCCAAATAAATGTGTTGCCAGGCAGCCTTTACTCAAAGGTGGTCATTCTAGTGCTCTAATTTGGACAGATCTTTCACCCACGAGCTGCTGTCACACAAGGGCTAATGACTGAGTTACGAAGCAGGAAGTCTCTAGTTCAGATCTTGCCTCTCCTATGAACTCACGACATGGCCACTCATTCTTCGCCTCAGCCACCCCCAATTGCCAATGTAATGCTACAATTCCAGACCCTCCAAGTGTTCCTATTTTCCAGGGACAGTCCCAGATTTGCAGAAGCTGTCCAGGTTTCTGCTTTGATCCTGGAATGTCACACTTTTCTTTAGGACCTCCATATTTTCACTGGATAAATGTTGGAGGGTATGGAGTTATGCAGCCCCCCCCCAAACCAAGGAGATAAGTAACAATACAACCTTTAGAAGACATCTGAAGTCAGCCCTGTATAGGGAAGTTTATTAATGTTTAATTTTTTATTATGTTTTTATATATGTTGGAAGCCGCTCAGAGTGGCTGGGACAACCCAGTCAGATGGGCAGGGTATAAATATTACTACTACTACTACTACTACTACTACTACTATTGAATTCGGTGTCCCTATTTTCTCCAGAGAAATGTTAGAGGGTATGCAATTCCCTGAGCGGTTTAAAAATAATCCCTCTTCCCAGGGAATGGTAGCTCTTTAAGGGAAATAGAGGTCTCCTACCAACACTCAGGACCCTTAACAAACTGCATTTCCCAGAATGCTTTGGGGGCAAACCATGGCTGTTTAAAGCGACATCATTGGCCTTTAAATGTATAGTATGAGTGCAGCCTTGGAGAATGCTGTTCCATGAGTACTAAAGCAATATTCAGTTGCCCATCGGATTAGCTTCCATGCATGGAATGGCAGAGGGGACAGGATCATCTTGCCCTTCACCTCAGACAGCAAAGCAGCTTGGGCCACACCTGCCTGTACTGGGGTGGTGTGGTGTGGGGAGGTCCGTCGAATTTGCCGATATGCCCATAAGACAGGGGTATCTGTCCCTCCACCCTGTTTCAACTCATAAAACAATTCACTTGGCGGTGCAACATCTGCCAATGGCAGGTGACCCACAGAGCTCGATGCATCCAGATGACTCCATCAGGTGAACCAACAGGACTATAAACTGTGTACTGGGAGAGGGGAGGAGCATTCCTGGATCTCTGCATCCTGGAGGAAGCATTCTGAGGCCAAAACCAAGCAGCTTTTTCTTTGACGCCAAATGAGAGCCTTTCGCCCTGCTCCCCTGCTGTCTCCCCCGCACCATGTTCCTTCCGCCAAGCTCTTTTCTACGGCAGTTTGCACAGCGCAAAGAAGTGGCCAGCTGCTGGGCTCATTTCCATTTCAAACCAGGCACCCTGTTTTGTTTCAAACAAGAGAAACGGCTCATCCTCTCTTCAAACCTTTCCATTAAAATGTCGCAGATTGGCAAAAACAGGGAAGCTGTGCGAGACGCATTCTGTGTAGGAACGCCTAGATTGATGGCTACACAGCCATAGGAGTGCATCATAGATAATGCTGAATGAACACACACAGGCATGCATAAGGAGCTACTAACATTTCTATTTAGCTTCTTCCTCTTTTGTGGATGTGCCTCTTAGCTTGTCACCTGGCACATTTTGATGAAAGCAGATGTGCATGTTGGCGCCGAACTGAAGCTTGTTTGCAATATGCTAAAGGCATCCTTCTGGTTTAAAATATATAGCATCCCACACTTGCTATGGATAGATCATTCCTCTCCAGTATGAAGGATTTCTCTTCTTTTTACATTTGACTTGCTACTAGTTAATTAAAGGAATGGCCCTGGAAAACTGTTCTAGAAAGCACTAGACAGAAAAGAGGGTTTTCCCACCTCTTTCCGTTAAGCATAGCAATTGCTTTGTTCTATGCTTGTCTTTAAAGCTGGGAGCCATGCCAGCTCCATGCATACAAGATTTATGCATTGTGGCAAATTGATCAGTAAATCAACCTTGAGAGACGTTGTCCATTTTGAATTGTATAGAAAATGCATATATTACGAGAGATGTACACTGAAATGCTTAAAACCCTGCAAACTGATGCAAAAATGGGGTGAACTGAATTTAGGTTTGGAGAAATGAGAAACTCAGAGAAACCAAAACTGAGTGATTTGTCCATCCCTGCTCTACCAACGTCATGTGCTCCAGACAGGTGATTAGTTTATCTACAGTAGCCATATGTGATGTGGTCAGCTGACCTGTATTGTGTGAATTGGCAATGACACCCTGCTGGAAGAGCCCAATTGGTTTCACTAATGCATCTGCACAGCGCTGACATTGCCGCTATCCTGACGCACCCAGCTAAGCTGCAATGATGATGCTGTCAGGAGAGTAGCTCTGTTCCACCACCGATGTTCAAATACTCTGCAATTGCAGAAAAGGAAGTGATTTTCCAAGAAAGAAAAAAATTCTATTTGCCCATAATCCTTCAATCACCATCCAAAAAAATTAAAAAAAAATGGGGCGGGGGGGATAGCTTACAAAATGTGTATCTCAGCAACTTGTCAGTACCACTTGCCCTGATCCATGTCTTCTTTGTGGTATCAGCGCTGAGCCATCTTGAAAGGAGGGCCCTACAAGAAGAAAGCTTATAAATCTACTTTCCTGTATGCTGCTGTTGAAACGAATGCCACTTCTAGGAATGCTGTGTACAAGGCAAATGCTCAGAGAGCAATTTTATTAAGTACCACTCAAAAATATCTCATCTGGTAGGAAAATACGGCCTTGAAAGCAATGGGGAAAACCAGAAAGACAGATTTTGTGTTCCAGAAGTGCATGGAAATTACCCAAACACAGGTGTAAAATATAAATAACTGTGCTGTATTCTAAGGTAGGGGAGGGCAGACTTCAAGCTTGTGGGAACTATATGGGTTTTTTTAAAAAAATTAAGTACACAAGTTGGAGTCTGGTGCAAAAGGCATCCATTTAGAATTAAAGAATTCAGAACATGAGAATTTTCCCTGAGTACCAGAACAGTAGGGGACGCAGGTGGCACTGTGGGTTAAACAACAGAGCCTAGGACTTGCTGATCAGAAGGTCAGCTGTTCGATTCCCTGTGACGGGGTGAGCGCCCATTGCTTGGTCCCTGCTCCTGCCAACCTAGCAGTTTGAAAGCACATCAAAGTGCAAGTAGATAAATCGGTACCGCTCCGGCGGGAAGGTAAACGGCATTTCCGTGTGCTGCTCTGGTTCGCTAGAAGCAGCTTAGTCATGCTGGCCAAATGACCCGGAAGCTGTACGCCGGCTCCCTCGGCCAATAAAGCGAGATGAGCACCACAACCCCAGAGTCAGCCACGACTGGACCTAATGGTCAGGGGTCCCTTTACTTTTACCTTACCAGAACTATACTGAGTTCACAGTCCTTCCACACACAAATCCCCCAACCCCAGTTGCCTCCCCCAAGACTTCAACAATAGGGAGGTCATGTTCTCTTTACCATTGTTATACAACTTCAGTTTCAGGTTCCACAGAAATCTAGGAGACAGAGCTCCCTAAACAGTTATCAGCAGTGGACTGTGCAGGCTGCAGCAGCAGACATTTCAAAGATCTAAAATTACTGCACTTTTCTTTGCTAAGAGGTTAACTCATAATGCAGTGACAGTAAAAAAAAGATGATACAGAAAGATGTGGACAGTCTGAGAGAGAGCATCATACCGTGATGTGACAGCCAATTGGCGGAGTCACCGGATGTGTGCTATTCATCTGTGCAAAAGTCAATCAAGTTCATCCACAAAACGTGTCGATGAGATTTTGCCAACAAGAGGAGAATGACATCTCGATATGTGCAGGGAGGTTGCTATGCAAGTTAAAACAAACCACTAAAAAGATTTAGCTCTGCACTTGACAGAAAGCAGCCTTTCCTTTTCTGTGCCAATATTGAACTTGATGCTTTCTTGTCCATTGAGGCTGTGCGCTTCCCCATCCAGTTCTAGGTCCAGTTCAGGCCCAGTTCAGTGTGTCAGCTGGAGGCCTTCCATGGCCCTAATTGTTAAATTGTGGGTTTAGTCCCTAATTAAACATGTAGTCTTGAGGGGAGGGTGAAGGAGACACAGACATATGGATATCCATGCAGCAGGTCAGTGCAGATTTTAAAAAATGAATTAAATTCGAGGTGTCCATGTGTTTGCCAAGATATCACTTGGAAAGATGAAAGGGTTTCCCTCAAATCTGTCTGTCTAGGCTTTTTGGCTTGTGAAATGGGAATCCCTTGGGTCCTGCCTGCATCATCCACCCAGGCCACATAGACTTGTCAAGTGGTGACTCTGACAGACCACCTTCAGTACATCTTGAGCATGTAGGCTATGGGGAACCAGGAGCAGAATTTGCTCATGAGGTCACCTGATAAGGAAGGTGGTGTTGGTTTCATGGCCTCACATTCAATAAGGTGGAGTTGGGGAACCTGTGGACCTTCAGACGTCATTGAACTCATCAGCCCAAGCCAGCATAGGCTGTAACTGTGGAAGCTCAGCAAGATCTGGAGAGCCAGAGTTCCCCTGGCCTTCTATTAGGAAGGGCTATTAGAATGTGCATTCGAAGGTTGGGGTTGGGTGTGGTTTTTTGTTTTGTTTTGTAAAAATAAGAGTGCTTCCTGGTGAGCTGTTTTTGTAGCTTTCATCCTGATTTGCTTGAGGGGAGGCTAGATGTCACTGTAGATGTAATCCCACACTTCCATTACCACTTTCCTTATGGAAGAAAGCCTGCTCTTTTGGAGAAGTGGGTTTGTTGTGCAAGACCTCCCAGTCCACTATATAAGATCTACATTGGCCAGCATGTGTTTCATTCCCACTCAAAAGTAGTGGCGGCTTGCTGCTGATCACTACGCTAATCAATAAGTGCATAGCCCTTCATATATGACACTTTCTGGAAGCTTAGTTCTCTTTCTCTTTCTTTCTCCATGCACAATTGCATGCTATCTCAAGGGTCTGATACATGACCCATCTGATCTGTCCACACAGGGTGTTAGCTATGATGAAGAAGAAATAGAACCTGCAATATAATTGTATATGAAGATGCATAATATAAATATATCTACAAAAATTCTTCATATCTACCACAGTTTGAGTGCACTGCTGTTCTGGCTTCTTATTCTCACAGCAAAAAGAAATGGAAACATTGCCAATGACCTCAAATATGAATTTACATATGAACCAGCTGCTCTGTTTAAAGACTCTTACATGTGAAACTCGATGAGGTGCATTTGGTCACTGAATTACAAAGTGATTAATTGCGTGGACTTCCAGCAGTGTGTGAAATCTGTCTTATATGAAGCTTGACTTCACCAGGGTTGCTGGTTAGCAGCACATTTCCACATGCTGTACCCAAAACATCACCATTGTGTTTGTTAGATATTGCAAAGAGACGTCTGTTGAAGATCACAAGCACCAATGAAGATCCTGCAAGCTCATGTGAGCTGATGTGAAGTTAACTGAAGCAAAATATCAATGGGGTGTCCGTGCCATGCAGACATCTGCCTGTGTCATAAGCACAGCTTAGAATTTTTAAGTGATGTTATGAAAGCATTTGAAATAAAGTATTATTGATGAAGTTGAAAAGATGTTCTGGATGTTTCTGAAATGAAGAACATCTAGCCACCCTAGGGTTTGAGCTCTGATTAAAGGTAAAGGGACCCCTGACCATTAGGTCCAGTTGTGACCGACTCTGGGGTTGCGGCGCTCATCTCGCTTTATTGGCCGAGGAAGCTAGCATACAGCTTCCAGGTCATGTGGCCAGCATGACTAAGCCGCTTCTGGTGAACCAGAGCACTGCACAGAAACGCCATTTGCCTTCCCACCGGAGCGGTACCTATTTATCTACTTGCACTTTGATGTGCTTTCGAACTGCTAGGTTGGCAGGAGCAGTGACCTAGCAACGGGAGCTCACCTCATCACGGGGATTCAAAACGCTGACTTTCTGATCCTAGGCTCTGTGGTTTAACCCACAGCGCCGCCCACTGGGCTCTGATTACTCACCAGCAAACATGCTCAAAACAGGCATACAAGTATATATCTTATTGAACTTAACTGATGTTAAAATTTTGCAGAACTTGGATGCACAGAGATATAACCAATTATGCATTTACCTAAAGAATCCAACCCAATGATTTAAAAATGATTCTGATGGTCATTTGAGCCATTCTAAGACAAATAATCAATCTTTTCTCACACCATTATAAACTCACTGTGGCTTATATGGCATGCAGCAATGGTGATGGATGGCACCTGATGCGTTCTGGTAGCTTTTACTAATGGTTACCATGTGCTGAAAAGGTCATGGGGGAAAATAGGCCTTTTGGCTAAAATTCTAAGCACAACTGTTAGGGGAAATGTCCCATCAAACTTGATATGACTTCCAGTAAACATACTGATGATTGGAGTTCAACTCTGGAACTTTCAGTCATTGTCAAACCTAAGATTGACACTTCACTTACAGTGGGGGAGAGGTATTGCTCATTTACATACCTGAAATAATTTCATTATATGCACATCTAAAAGCCATTTAAAATTGCCTTTCAATGAAGCCTGAGACTGCTACCTTTCTCTGAGGGCATGGAGGGAGGGGGCCCTGCCACTGTACATGTCACTGCATTTCAGTGTATGCAAATTTCAAATTGCCTATTCATCAGCTTTAAAGCCAAAGTAAGAAAGGGGATACAAAAAGTGAGGAAAAGATTCAGCTGAAAGCAGTCTTGCTAAAGAGTCAATCTAATAGCCAAACGGTGTGACCCTCATGGAACTTTAGCAGGGCATCATTATCATGCATATCCATCAGCTTAGAACAATACTATCAGGCTTATGTTCTCAGTGGTGCATCATGGGCAGGATATTTCTTGAAGAAGATCCTGGGACTTGGCGTTTGCTATGAGTGACAGGCCGTCACCCTGGCATTGTTTAACAATGAGTGGCAAGGATGTATTTCCATTTCACAATATGAAAACTAATATTGGGTTTGCAAAAACTGCTTTTTAATGATCTTTTGCAGCCCTCCAGAAAAATCTCATTAGCACTAGCAGAATCACTGGAGGCTTTGTAGAACAAGCCCTGCATGCACTGAAGCCAGGGACCATTAGCTACTGCTTCCCTCTCTAATTAAAGAGGCCTGTGTGTCACCTGGGGGACAGCAGATGTTTGGGGGGAAAGGGCACCTAAAGGGAGAGCAGAGATCTGCACAAAGGCATCTCTGGGGCTGCCAGACATTGAAAACAAAAGGCAAATGTCACATGAGGCTCCTTTCAACTTTTCCAGCTGAGCCTTCAGCTTCAGCCCAATGTGGGGGGAAAGATCCATGTGGGTTATTATGGAAGATGATGGTCTCTGCTAAGTGATATATGAGCACTGAGAATAATCTGTGGGACAGTTCCCCGATAAAATAATTACGACTCCATTGAAAGAGCAGTGCCAAAATGTCCCCAAATGAAATACCGTATACAGTGGTACCTCGGGTTACATACGCTTCAGGTTACATACGCTTCAGGTTACAGACTCTGCTAACCCAGAAATAGTGCTTCAGGTTAAGCACTTTGCTTCAGCATGAGAACAGAAATTGTGCTCCGGCAGCACGGCAGCAGCAAGAGGCCCCATTAGCTAAAGTGGTGCTTCAGGTTAAGAACAGTTTCAGGTTAAGTATGGACCTCTGGAGCAAATTAAGTACTTAACTTGAGGTACCACTGTACTAAATAATTAGATCATCAACAGTTTAGTCCAGGTAATCAGAGGTTAGTCAAGCCTAGAACTGGTCAGCGTTGAGGTGTGGACCCAGAAGATGGGACATAGTAACAAAAAGGGTGTCTCTGATCACAATCAGATAATTATGGAAGCTACCTTCTTAAACCCATTTACTAGGGAGAAAGTTCTGTAGAGGATGCATGGGACTTTGCTGCTGTAATCAACAAGAGGAGAACTTCTGCGATGGGGAGCGTTCTCTAAGTTTCGGCCCATGGAAACTTTTGAATTCTGTGGTGTGGGCACCACTACTATGGTCATTTTTCTCAGCCCTCCACTCCATGAGAGAGACAAAAGGATAACAATGTTACCTAAGTATGGATATGCTTAAAACTTCAATCTTAATGTTGGAAATGTAAAGAGATTGAAGCTACATTCTTTCACCTTTGGTGGACGTGCCCAAGGATTAAGACCTTCTGGGAGATGATCTATAATGAAATGAAAAAGGTACTTAAATATACCTTTCAGAAGAAACCAGAGGCCTTTCTCCTGGGCATGGTCGGCCAATTGGTGCCAAAGAAGGATAGAACATTTTTTATGTATGCAACAACAGCAGCAAGAATACTCATCGCAAAATACTGGAAGACACAAGATTTACCCACCCGGGAAGAATGGCAGATGAAAGTGATGGACTATATAGAACTGGCGGAGATGACTGGCAGAATCCGAGACCAAGGTGAAGAGTTGGTGGAAGAAGATTGGAAAAAAATTAAAATTTATTTACAGAAATATTGTAAGATCCAGGAATGTTAGAAGGATGTTGGAATGAAGTAATGTGGTTTTAGCAGAAACGATATAAAAGATTAGGTAAAAATTGATTTTTTAATTGGTTAAATGAGAATGTAAAATTATAGTACACTAAGATAAATTATTAGGATAAAAACCAAGCTGAAAAGGATTTGCTGGAATACTTAATTGAACTAGAATACAAAAAAGGGAGGTGTGAGGAGGTCAGGGAAACAAGTAAATGAAAGACAAGACATGGAAAGAAGGAAATGTTTTTAATTGTTTTTATTTTTCTGTATTTTGTATTTTCTGCTCTTTTTTTCTTTCTTTTCTTTTTTCATTTTTGTAACTTTTTTTTGAAACTTTAATAAATATTATATATATAAAAAATAAAACTTCAATCTTAAGCATAGGAGTAGGTAAACTCACAGGGACACACTTCCAAGATTGTGCTGTGTGAGCATATTATGATCCCATATGTTGCTCTCAAAATTGAACATTTTCATTGGAGATTAAGTGAATTTAGGTGCCTAACTCAAGTTTGGGTCTAGACTGAACAAGCTCTTTTTATAAGCCAGAACTGAACACCTGACCTCCAGACTGCAAAAAAAAATATCAAAGCAATATTGTTTCAGCCAACTTTTCTAAGGCTCCATGTTGTGACTCGAAACTATGTCAGTGTAAGGTCAAATACACATAACGTCTAAGCTTTTCATTATAAAAGCTATTTTGATGGGTCATGATAAGTTCTTAAAACCTGGAAGCACATCAAGAACCTAGAAGTTTGGAAGCCTTATAACTGATCAATAAAAGCAACACCAGACTTCCAGTCACTGGAGAACTAGACACATGCTGGCCAACCAACTGTTTCTGGAAGTTGGAGAAAAAAACAAAACTCAAATGTTGAGTTTCATCAACAGGAGACTTCTTTACAAATGAAACAAGGTAGTGGTTAGGTCACTGTTGGGATCTTGTAGAATCTTGCATCTGCATGGATCACTGCTTCTTAAGTTGCCAGCTGAACACAGAGTTACAAAAATAACAGGATTTGACATGCATGAAGAACGTCTGAAGAAACTTGCTACAGAAGCTAAAGATGGAGGGAACTCTCTCTCTTTTTCATCCCAATAAATTAAGCTGGTGCTTAATTATGTACTAGTGGCATCTTCCAAGGCATGTCTACTCAGAACTAAGGTCCATTGAGTTCAATAGAACTTATTCCCAGATATGTGTATATGGGATTGCAACCTTATCTTATCCAATACTTGCATAGTGTGCATTTTCAGCACCTTGTCCTCCCCTCCCTGGTTGATTTCAGTATCTCCTGTGGATCCAAAAGGAGAACGATGGTTTGCTTATGTGCCCCTCACCTTCAGCCCAAGAAGCTGCCCAGCTCTACCCTGCTTGCCAGAGGCCTGGGAGTCCCAACAAGAGAAAAGCAGTGCATTAATACTCCCCTGTCCAAAGTCACAGTGTACATAACAAACATCCCATGCCGGCCGGCCTTCATGGCACGGCTTCACACACCAAAGACAATTGAGTGCAGAAGGCCAGCACTGGATATATTTTATTAGGTCAACCTGGTATCCTCCAGATACTTTAGACTCCAAATCTCACCATCACCCAAACATCTAGAGTTGTAGTCCAAAAAATCTGGAGGGTATCAAGATGCCAAAGGCTGGACAATATTGAATGCCTGAATGCCTGTACCAGCATTTTCCAGAAGAAGGTCTCCTGTCCTTTCCAGTTCTTTATACACATAAGAGGATAAGTTCAGAAGAGAAAGGCCACAGCTCAACAGCAAAGCACGCATTTTGCATGCCGAGGGCCTTGGATTCAATAGCTTGAATGTTGAAGTAAAGACTGGGAAAGGATCCTATCTGAAACTCTGGAGAGTCACTGCCAATCACTGGCAATGCTGATGGAGCTAGGTGTATCAGTGGTCTGATTTGGTCTAAGGCAGCTTCAGTTCTTCCCAGAATCCATTTACCTATAAATATTTATTAGTGGGCTTTGCAATCTCTGTCCTATGCTTTTTTGGGGAGAGGATGCATCTGAAGCAAAGTTTGAGCTGCATTGTTATGGCAAACTATCTAAGGAATTTTTAGGAAAGCAAAAATAAGTTTTGCAAAGGCTCGCTAAAATAAATACATAAATTGGAGCATCAAGGTGTCTTTGCACATGGCACCAAATTTCTCCAATGAATTACAAGGCAAATGTCTGGATGAAACTTCTGAGGAATTTTGAGGGGAGTAAAAATAATAACAATAATAATATTTTTAATAAAAAGAAAGACATTTCTCATGGGCGTTTTTCACGTTCCCAAAGAATGAGTGACAGCATGTAGTTCTGGAATTGACAGCCCTTTGATGTATTCCCAAGTGATGCCACACATAGCTGGTAGCTCTTAGCTGTCACTATCAGTGTTCCTGCATAGCTGCCTGGATAAGGTGCTGCCTTAAGCTGCAAAAACAATTTTTTTTTCTTCCCTCTTTCTTAGCTGTCTTAAATGAGGAGCAGCCTTCCAGGCCATGTTGTGAAAGGCATATTAGTTAACAGCCTTTAGGGATTGACTGGTAAACTGGACAGTACAGTTCTCAAAGCATATATATTGTGAAGGCAGTTTTAATCATACCAGCAGCCTGATTAGTGACACCTGATGATGCCCAGAATAGTGTTCACTTATAATATCAGCATCTTTCATGGATTCACCTGCTAAGAGTGTATTTTAATGCAGGATAGTTTTCCTTTGGTGCACTGCTTCTCTCATTTGGGACATGATTCACACTTATCCTGCTGATAGAATTGCGTGGGTGGAGAGCAATCTTGGCTCTGTAAGGTCGTCAGTTAATTCCAATAAAAAAAATCCCAAGTCTGATGTGGCTGTCTCATAATGAACATATAATGCTGTGTAGTCTGTTCCAAATGAAAGCCTCAAGTGTGGGAATTCTGGCCCAAGTTTCTGTGGTGGGGGTGTGTCTTGCCCAAGGCAAGGTGGTTCTTTTAAAATGAGATTCAGAAGTAATGCAATATACACAAGTGAGACGATTAAAGATTCTGTTCCAAGACAGCAAGCAATGTATACAAAGCAAGCAAGCACTTCAATCTGCCACTTGGAAGCCCTAAAGAAGCGGCAAAGAGACTCCCCCAGGTAGCCTCAGTTTGCACGGCCCTGCAGCCAATCAGTCCATGCACAAGCTTCAAAGAAACTCTGCCCAAACCGTCCAGTTTTATAGATAGCCTGTGTGGCTTCCAAGACTGGCTATGTGCAAATAATCTATCAGCCACCGCCTTCCAAGGCCTCACTTTCTCAAAACATGTCCAGCATCAAAGAAGGTACCCAACATTATCCTCTACAACTGATTAAGACAGTTGGGGGGGTTACCTCCTCCCGAAGTTATCAGGACATTAAAGACTGTTCTCACACCATCAAAAAACTTAACAAGAGAGAGGGAGGGGGAAGGAACAGAGGTAGGAAGGGTAACAGTGTCAGACCACTAACTTCTCAATACATTTTTGTCTTCTGGATGCATTTCCCATACAGGGTGGGGATCCACTAAGGGAACATGCAGGACCAACAGCACAACAAGCACTCCACAGAGATCCTCTGCTCCCTCTCTGATGACTCTGAATGCCCAGCCCTAAATACTTGCAAGAACAGCAGAAGGTGGAATCAGGTGTTCCTAGCTGGCAGCAGGACGAATGGCACAAGAACAAGCATTTGCACAGCTCCATGTGGAACTCAGGCTGGAGACTTCCTAAGGGTAGAGCTTTATTTATCGATTTACATTTTTGGGGGGGAGAATGTCAGTCCTGCCCTTCTAGTTCCCATGCATCACACAGAGCAGCTCTGAAAGGTTTCCAATCACACTACAGTGCAAATATATTTAAATGCAGAATGCAGCAAAGTAGCAATAAACATACAGAAAAGGCAAATAAAGTGCACAACATTTTAAAACAATGACAAATAAACATGTTCTGAGCAAGTAAAGGCTTGCCGAAGTAAAAAAATAAAATAAAAAATGTTGCTGCCAACCGATAAAAGACAGCCAGAGTGTGGCCCACCCATGCTTCATGTGGCAAGTTATTCTACAGTATTGGTGCAAGCACAGAAAAGGCCCTATCTTTTGTTATCAACTGTGCCTCCATCTTGGGTAGAACATGGAATGGGACTTCTGATTTTAGGAAGTGAATAGAATGAGAATGAGATATTCCCCAGGCCAAGCCTTTTACGATTTTAAAGGTGATCACCAACACTCAGAATTGTGCCCAAAAGCAAATCAGCAGCTAGTTCAGACACCCAGTATACTTGTAACATAATCTCACACCCACTAACATCTTTCCTGTTCCATTCTGGACCAACAGAAGCTTCTAAATACTCCTCAAAAGTAACCAAATGTAGAGGACATTGCAGTAAAGAAGTCTTGATCTCACTAAGCTATGTGTTACCATAGCCAGGTTTCATTTCCCCAGGAACAGCTGCAGCTGGCACATCAACCTAAGGCAATCCTGGCCACTTCTGCCACCTCACCCTTCAGACATAAAACTGTATCTAGGAGCACAGTTGTTGGAACCTGATTTTTCAAGGAGAGGACAACCCCGACCAAAGCAGGATGGGTGTGGAATCTGATGTGGACTCACCTGGTGGGTCATAATGCAGATCAGATCATGGATCCAACTCAGAATCTGCAGGATCCCTTTAGGAGGCAGTCGGAGGATGGCAACATTGTTCTAGTGAGTGGCATGCAGTCAGTGGACTAGGCTGGTCCCCTAAATGTTCCCAGTAAAGTAGAGTATTAAAGTATTAAATCCTGGTGCCTCCTCCCCAAAGAGTGGGAAGCTTCTGCCTGGCTTAAGGAGGGAGGCGGGATTCTCTGACAGGGTTCAAGAGCCCTCCAGGGTTCAAAGCTCTTCAGGGCTTTGGGAAGGAAACAGAGGACTGGGGCTTCCTTCCCAAAGCCTGGGAAGCTTCTGCCCAGCTGAGGGAGGGGGGCACAACGCTCACAGGTACAACATCAGGGTGCTGCGACATCATGTGCATAACATGATGCGCATAACCCCCTGCTGCGACATCATGCGCATAACATCATGCGCATAACCCCCCCATCACCCTTAGAAGCTGGCGCCCCTGGCCCTAACAGTTTTCCTATGAAAATTTTCACTGCACGCCACTGGTTCTAGTAAATGCTTCTTCTTGCTGTGTAAACAAAATCCAAAAACAGGTCATCCAGCCACACATACAGTTCATTGCTGCAACATTTTGAATTAAGTACTGCAAAATTCCCAGGAGCAGCAAGGTTTTCTTGACATTCTGTTGCTCTGTACTGTACCAAAAAAAAAAAAAAAAGCAACCCATGGTTGCCCCCAGTTTTTTCATAGGGGACAATTCTCCCCGGGAGTGAAGGAACACGTTTTTCAAGTCCCAGGGGACTCCTAGCGTTCAAAGCAAGTGGTGCCCTGCATGCCCCACACCAGCTTCTCCAGCCTGTGGGCAGCTGGATAACCTGACAATGAACTTTTTTAAAGGCAAAAAAGAGCTTTTACTGAAACAGAAGCAGCACCGCAAACCACCTTGTAAGTGCCTTCCTATTTTTACTTAAAACTATTGTGTATCCAGGTGGATTTTTAAGGATTTCCCTTTAAAAGCAGTACAAAAACGGGACAAGCACAAAGAATCTATCCACCCCTTTTCTTCCTCCTGATCAGGAGCACATCTGCATTGTCTGGACTGATATTCGGATTATTGGCCCTCACCCAGCTCATTGCCGCCAACCATCCCAACAATTTCACTGGCATTTGATGAAAAATAGAAATAGGCTGTGTCATCCCCATATTAATGACAGCACATTCCAAAACCTTGGATGACCTCTTCTAGTGGCTTCATGAATAACTCGGGGGACAGAGTCAATCCTCGAAGGACCCCGTCACCAAGAAGAGTCCCCCATCATCTTCTTGGACCATTTCCCACTGCAAAGGAGTGTCCCTTAGTCCTATTCTTGCCGGCTTGAACATTTATGAATCCTTTTTCTTTCTTTCTACAGAAGAAATCCAAAGAAAGAAGCTACTGAGGTGTAGTTCTTCTTCAAGACCGAAGAAACATCCTCTCTGTCTCTCTTTTCTCCAGGTAGTGGTTTGAACCTGGTCAAGATCAGGAGCACCAGCATCATTTATTTTAGTCCAGCCACATGCTGATAGGAAAGTCTTAGGAATCACTTTAGGAATCATTGCATCTTCAGTGTGCATCCCGGACTGTGTACAACCTCACTTTCCATAGTCCACACTCTACAGATTAAACACCCAGCCTTGGAAAATTTGCCTCCAGTGCAGAAGAAGACACACATTGGTCATCCTTTTTTTTCTTCTTCTTCTATTGTGAAGATCCCCCCCCCAAAAAAAAACACACACACCTGTGTGCTGCTGACAGCAGCTGAGGATATAGCTCACTCCTTGGCACATTCTTTGTGGAGCTGTATTCTTAACCTGGGGAGAAAAAGAAGCTTTTCATTTTTATTCTAATACAGTGTGGATTGCATGTGTGGCAGCCTCAAGTCCCTGACGGCTCAGCCAGCTGTGCAATGCAATTTTACTCTTTTCAATCGAGGGTATAAAATAAATTAGGCTTTTTGCTGCCACCAAATTACCCCTGATTTTAAGGGCTTGGGTTTGCTACAGCTAGAGGTCATCTCCTTATCCCTCTCCTATAATATTCTGTGGTGTGCACTGATGGTAGGCATTTTATGTTTCCAAGTTTTGAAACACATATGTGTGTGTGATTTATATCCACCCTAGCTATTAGCAGAACCAATACATACCAGCTACAGAGTTGACCCAGAAGGCAGAAATCTGCTGTGTGTCCCCCACACCTTTTTGTATTATTATTATTATTTGGAAGAACAGAAGAGAAGGGAACAGGAGGACATGTTAGGAGCAGTGGAATGGCAATTTGAACAAGAGAGTCAAGGTGTTACAAAAGGTCTTGCATTGCCGAAAATTATACCATGATGCCTAGTGTGAAAGCTACCTGGAAAATAAGTACCAAGAGATCAGCAGAAGGTGCTGAGTGAATGGACGCAGGAAAAAAAATGCCAAGGTTGGGTCTACTTGCATTTGTAGAAATCAGGCAGGAAAGTGAACAGCTCTGTATTGGCAGATTTCCTAATATGTGTTTTTTGTGTAGTCTACACCATTGTGTGATGTTGGACCTCTTCTTTGCCAGAGAAGTGGAAAATCCAAGGCAGTCTTTGAAGAGTCCATTTTTAGAGGAGAGGGATAGAGGCTTATGGATCCTTTCTGATATTCTGTGTTTGCCAATGTGTGTTTTGACTGGGCAACATGTAGACGCAGAAAGAAACTGAGGGTCTGGTAGACTCCCACTCCCAAATGTTTTTCAGGAAACAATATCTGTTCACTGACTTTCATTAGGGGAAGACATAGATCCACATGCAAAACAAGCAAATCACTCTGTTTGGAGAGCCCTGGAAAGATAATCAACCATTAATAAATGGTAGACCTGCACCTCTGAATGAAAGTGAAATATCCTGTACCTCTGTCCCCTCCTGTCTTGAGCTCTGGGCATTTCCCCACTCATCTTGGTTTCATTCCTCAGGGATTAAAAATGGTCACACACTTTTTGGGCAACTGAAGACACAGAGCAACTCAAAAACATAGGGAGGCCCTGGTACACCTCAAGATGTCTTGTTAACAATGCAAACCAACTCAGAAATGTGAGGAGAACCTTCCCCCGATCACCACTATTTGCCTTGTAGTTTGGGGTACAGACAGAGCCGATGCAAACCCCTTATATGCACACATGCAAGGATATCAGCAGGGAAATGTGCAAGGCTCTTCCTGAAAACATGCACAGTTGATTTAAAGATTTGAAAACTGCAGGTAAAAACTACATAGAAGGAAGTTGTATTTGAAGTGACAAAACAGCTTAACTCCTTTAACTCCATTCCCATCTTCTCGTGTTCCTCTCCTGAGTGGAAACAGCAGGCTGTTTCCTGATGAATTTCCTTTTAGTATTGTTAACTCAACGTAGAATGTTACAGAACCTCCACACAGAGACACTTCGATTATTCTTCTTTTTTGTATGTGCTTTAAATGGTTCTGGAAAATGAAGGAAAGAGAAAGCAAAAAGAACCCCAGAAGTGGTAAGCCTGTGGAAAACATCCCAATTTTTCTAAGCCATGATTTCCTGAAGAGAAGCAAGCCTTTAAAACAAGAGAAGCAAATCTTTCAAGTTTTCTCCAAGCCCTTGTCAATTAACCAACTAATGCTTCAGTTGATAGCAGAAGCAGCTCACCTGTTGGAGTGGAGACACAGCAGTGGGATATCTGCAGCAGCATCGCTGCTACGTATTGGGAGGGAGAGAGGCGAGGTGATGGGGAATTTGGCAAGGTGCAGGAGCACGGATGAGTGCTGAATTGACTCCAGTGGTGTGCCCACACTGCACTGACCTCCCTGCTGCCTTATCCCTCCCGCTGCCCCCTGCCACTCTCCCTCTTGGTAAGTGGCAGAATGCCTCCACTGTGAGGTTAGCACTGCAGCAGTGCCCCACCTGGAGAGTCACTTCTGGTTGGTGGGTGATCTGCTGATGAAAGTTTTCAGCTTTAATGAAAATGCAGCAAGGATGAGAATTACAGATATCTATTCTGTACAAACTTAGCTACTGGGTGAGAGGCAGTAAATTGACCGGTACTGTCCTCTAGCCATATTCTCTGCCATTTACTGCTGTTGCAGGTGGCATTTTGCAATATTAAATATAGCTCCAAGAGGCTGGGAAAAGAAATGAAGAGGTGGTTTTGAATTTGTTCTGTACAGGTGTAAATGACTGAGAGGACAGGGAGCCTCCTGGGGCAGGAAACTGTTTTTCCAAGAGGGAGCAAAAGCTAAAAATGGAAATGGCTGTGATCATTTCATTTTTGCAACTGCACACAACCAAAGAGTGGGGGCATCACTTTATAAAAACTTGTAGGGGAGAAAAAAGCCATATTTAAAGTACCTAAAATAACTACTGATAGGAGTTAGCTAGTTGCATGTAACCTACTGAGCTTTGCCATTGTCATGACAAATATGAGCAGGAACTATATCCCAGGAACAAAAAGCAAGATAAGCAGCTAAAGACATAAGAAATTGCAGAGAGAGACAAAAAGAACAGCAGGTGGCTTTCATAGAAGTGCTCTGGTAAATACTACATATTTCTCCAAGGCTTAGTTCTCTTTTAACTGTGCTGTTACATTCGGGAGAAATGGTAATACTTGTTATTTACCATTAATACATGCAATGAACTTCCCATACATTATCCCCAAAATCCTTACAACAGGCAACATCTGGGGGCAGCGGTGGGTAATGATCAGGTAGCAACATTCCCCACATCCATAGCTGTGGGCTAAAAAATTGGTTTGGCCGCATGGCTATTGTTTTGCTGCACAGCCAGATTATACTTGCATCCTACACACCAGTAAGACTTTTGGTCTTGTGAATTAGCTCAAAGTGACTAAAAACATGTCCCATGAAGGCAGTCCTTCCAGATTCCAGAGCTTTTCCTGGACATTTATTGGCCCTCTAATGGAAAGGTCTATTTTCTATATATCAGGGTTGGGGGACCTATGGCACTCCAAATGTTGCTGGACTACAACTCCCATCATCCTACATCATTGGCCAAATTCTGGCTGGTGCTGATGACCGTTGGAGTCCAACAAGATCTAGAAAGCCAGAGGTTCCCCACTCCAAGCTGTATACTAATAGCAAACTCATTATCCAAGTGTGCATCATTATGTAGCCAAATTGGCACCATCTATGCCCAAGTGGGAGATGTTGACAAGCCTGGGGATACCCCAAGTTTTGCCAAAGGACAAAAAAAGTATTTTGAGAAAAAGCCACAAGGGTACCCAACACAGTGCAATGAGCACAGTGGGCATGGAAGCCTGCCTAACTTTTGAGGGTGGAAGAGGAATTTGGAGGAATGGGAATGGAATAGAATAAGGTACCTTGGCTGGCTGCTGGCTGCTGGCTAGAACCCTGAAGTGGAGCTTGCTCCATTTTTCAATGATTGTTGATCAGATCTGATGCTTGGGGTGAACAGTGTGAGAGGGTTATTCCTTTCCCACCCTACCCATTGGAAAGAGAATGCTAGACTAGATGGAGCTTTGGTCGTCGCATCTAGTTTGCTCTCCAGATCTATTCTTGCAAGATTTTCCACTTTGGTTTTGAAGTTATGACAGGGACACTTAGAACTGCATATGCTGGCAGGCAACTCTTTCCTGCTTGTAAGTTCAGTGCTGATTGTAACTTTCCTTGCTGGAGCAGTAAATGAGAGTTCATGATCCCCAAATCTTTTCCGGGGTTGCTGTTCTACAAACAACAGTCCCCTACCTTGTAATTGTGACCTAAACCCTTTATTCTTACCTATATGACCTTGACTGATTTGACATCCTATTATAAAGGCACTTCAAAGAAATAACTACTCATAATTTAGTTGCAATTTTCCTTAGAACAATCCATTAGAAACCATTTTCTTGTATTTATTATATTTTGCGGGTTTCCTTGAAGGACTATCGAAATCTTTTCAAACATAGCTGCACATTAGATTATACACAGTAAGACGCTTCACACAGGAAGAGAGAGAAATAAATTTTAAAAGACTCCAGCTGATTAACGTAATCTGCCTGAGTTTAAACTCAGTAGAACTCGCTTGCACACGACTGAAGGCAATGCAACAATTTGATCACAGGCCTAAACTATTAGAAAGGCTGTGGTGGTCCTAAACATGCTCAAATGAATCAGTGGCATAATAATAACTTTTCATATTATTATTGTGCACACCCCAATCTTCAAGCAGTGAGAGACTCCAGGGGTTGGTTTCCATGGAATGAAGGTCAATCGTGACTATGGTGCTGTTAGGAGATGTACCTTACACACATACAGAACCTGAGCATAGGCTGGAAGGGTTCACAGTATTAACACTCCAATAGATATTGCTTCTCCATTAATCTCCAGGGAAGCCTCCCCACCACAAGACATAGCTTTGGATTCTGCCTGCTGAGACTAGCCTCTCTGTGTCTCCTTTCAGCTCTCAGCATCATCTAAAACGCAAGCAAAGACTAGAGCCCACTGGCCTACTGTTCTCCTTCCTAACATATCATGCCATCCATCCAGGTGAAGTGGGAAAACACCCATCCTTGTCCTCCTGGAAGCATCTCCAGTTGTCACTATAGCAACATGGCCAGCCCTTTAGTTATGGAGATGGGGGTACTTAACTGGCTATCAACTTGACAAAGAAACGATTCTGACCAGTTCAGCAGTTCCTTCTATTATTCTTATTCTTATTTCTATACCACCTTTTGTCCAAAGATCACAGGTTTACAACATAAAAACAAAACAATGCATGCCACAGTATCTCAGTCTTCAGGTTTAGGACCTCCAACAGCCCCCTCTAGATAACTGGCTCCATTGTCAAACTGCTCTTACCATCAAGAAGTTTCTGCTACTCTTCGTCTATAATATACTTTTCTCCAACTAGTTCTAAGACCTTCCCTGCTTCCCTGTCTGGAAGTGATGCCATCAAGGTGTGGGTCTCCAAGTAGAAAAGAATAGTCAGACTGCTAACCTGGATCTGGGAAGACAGAGGAGCCTGATTCTGTGAGAATCCAGTGTTATTCGGAAGTCCTCTAGAAACATAATGCTGGACTGATATCTGTGAGTCTTTCCATCTTCTGTTCAGCCTGTGTATAGGTAAAAAGAATGGGAGGGTGGGACACATGCATCACATAGAGACCACAGTTTCCAGTGACCTTCCTTCTAAGGAAGCCCAACCTCAGGTATACTCCGGCAACCCTGAAATACCTCACCCCTTTGCAACTGGGGTGTGTGTAGCAGTATCAAATACAAGTGACGTGCCAGTCCTTTGCAGGCTAACCATCATATCAGATAAGATTTCCTTTAAGAGGACACAGATGGTCTCTTGAAATGTATCTTTCAGCCTTGACATTCCAAAGGGGACCCCTTAAGGGCTGCTATTCCATGAGGACAAGACAGGCATAAGGCTTGCTAGGATCTCTAGAAGACCCAACGAAATGAGATAATTAGGCAATGTGATAGCAGATTAAATTTCACTGTGAACAAGCGCAAGGTAATACACATTGGAAGGAACAATTTAAACTCCTTGTACGCACTGATGGATTTTGAATTAGCTGTAACTTCTCAGGGAAAAGAAAACATCTTGGCAGCATTACCTTGAATTGAATGAAGACACCTGTTCTATGAGCAATAAGCAGGGGCTAAAGCAGAAAGAATAGTGGAGGCACCAGGTAGATGCCACTAATAGCACGAACAAAGTTTATATAGGACTATGGATCTTATGGGGACATGGGTGGCGCTGTGGGTTAAACCACAGAGCCTAGGACTTGCTGATCAGAAGGTCGGCGGTTCAAATCCCCGCGACGGGGTGAGCTCCCATTGCTCGTTCTCTGCTCCTGCCAACCTAGCAGTTTGAAAGCACATCAAAGTGCAAGTAGATAAATAGGTACTGCTCCGGCGGGAAGGTAAACAGTGTTTCCGTGTGCTGCTCTGGTTTGCCAGAAGTGGCTTAGTCGTTCTGGCCACATGACCCAGAAGCTGTACGCCGGCTCCCTCGGCCAATAAAGCGAGTTGAGCGCTGCAACCCCAGAGTTGGCCATGACTGGACCTAATGGTCTGGGGTCCCTTTACCTTTACCTAGAACAATTATTGGGGATAAGGCTATCAATGGCTACAAGTCATGATGACTGATTACTATTTTCAGGATCAGGGACACCATGCCTCTGAACACCAGGAACTATTGCAGCCAAGCACTGATTGTGAGCTTCCCAGAGGCTCCATACACACTGCCCAGGCTTGCGCCCCTAGGGAGGTCACTTCAGTGCTGCAAATGCAGTGGTTTGGCTTCACCCCCAGAGGCGCACTCCATTGTCTCTCGAGACAGACAGATGCCAACAGCAAAAAGTCATATAATGGGATATAATGGAATATAACTTGCAGCTTCCCTACATGTCTATCATTAAAAGATGCATTAGGTAACACATATTAATAAGGAGGGGAAGAAATAACTATGCTAGGAGTCTTAAAGAGAGGATTAAAAGAATATACAGAAACTGTTTTCAAATCCTTTTGTCTCCAAAGCTAGTTGTCTTGGCAACACACATCCAAGTTTTTTGCCAACAGAAACGAGGAAACCACAACCAGTAAGTTCTTAAAAGATGTAAATTATCTAATACGGCATTTAGCGCTGGTTTTAAGAGGAGATCATCTTGATGCCTGCAAAGCATAGACACAATGTGCTGTGATCTCATTAAATTCTGGGGGTTTTCAGATCTACTTTAATAGACTGAGATATCCTGCACTCTTTCAATTAGTAATGTCCATTAATTTCAGTGAGTCTACTCTGAGGAAAATTAGTGTTAGATACTACAGCATGTCTCCACCAGACCAGCTTGTTCAGCAACCAATATCAAAAGGGCCATGCAATAGCCATGAATGAAGCTGCAGTTCTCTGCAATGTAAAGAATATCTGAAACAAAACTGTGGAGCAAAATATTCTCAAGCAAATTCTCCATTCACAAAAAGAGAATAAACTCAGTATTTAAAGCAGCTGAAACAAATTAAAGTCACAGGACATCTCGGGCAGTGGCAGAAGAAGGGCAGTGAGGGGTTTACCCTGGGTGTCATCACTGAGGGGGGGTGACAAAATGAGTTTTTTTTAAAAAAAAACAAAATGGACTCACAAAACTTTTTAGGAGTGACGTGGTGGCTTAGGTGCCTGCAGGTTCCGCGCTGCCTGAAACAGCAGCGTGAGACTTGTGTCTGCCTACTGCCTCTCCCTCTGCCACCCTACAGCTGAGCGAGAGGCGGCAGAGAGGCTCCAACCATCAGAGAGGCTCACCCCACCCCCATGGGCGGTTCATCCCGCCCCCACCTGAGGACATGCCCCCGCACCATGCACCCGAGCGGCTAGCTACACTGCTGATCTCGGGTGCCAAAGGCCAGCATAAAGAAATGCATCTTCAGAATTCTCAGAAAGTTGTACAGTGAAGGTGCCAGCTGTATCTCTGTGGGGAGGAAACCGAGGAAGCTAATAAGCATAATACAATGCACGAGCTCTTTCCAGGAATTATCTCAAGCAGGGAAGTGGGGGAAGTAGCTAGTCCTCATTATTACTACTATTATGCTTGCAATGTGCTAAAGGCTCAAAATATTATAATTTACAAAGTAGGGAAATGTGATTTCTGACATCTTTTAATGGTGCTAACAGTGTAGCAGTAGTATACTTCTTCCAGTGTTCAAGTTCTGGCCGAGTGGAAAGGATAATGTTACTCTGATTTAAATACTTATTATATTTTATTTTTCTCTGTGTTAGGCTTTGGGGGAAATGAATATTATAAATAGGGTCTAATTAGCAACTAGCTTTGAGCCTTTCTCTCTCTTGCAGGTTTGGTCACTGTCACTGTCTTAATCTCGGGAGATTACTCTTCAGTTGTCTGGAGAGACTTCAGTCGTTTTTGCAATCTTTTTGATTCCAGCTCATTTAAATACCATGGCTAATTTCCAGGCTTAAAATGTCGAATAAGTTTAAGATTATGGCTTTTTAATAAGGGTTAAGAGGATTTTTCATTTCTACCAGATTACAAAATTCCTCAATGATTTCCATCTTTACAGAAGGTTTACCCTCATTCAAGTTTACAACTCTGAAAGAGGAGAAGAAAGTTATTTATACATATGATGATGGGGCAGGCAGAGGGACACTTCCTAGAATTAGAAAAAGAAGATGGCTCAGTTGTGTGCATCCAAGCCAAATTTTGCCTTTGAAGTTCCTGATTAGTGATACTGTTTAGCATTTATAAAGCACTTCATAATATTCAGAGAGTTTCACAGCACATTACCTCTGTAATTCTTACAACAATCCTATAAGGTAGTTCAGTGTTATCCCAACACTGCAGGGTTGAGACTAAGAGACAGCAACTCACTTAAAGATGCCTGAGGTTTTAATATAGAATTTCCTTGTTTACAGCTCAGTCCATTAACCACTAACACCATAATAGAATTTATGAATCAAAATCAGGATATTTGCTGCTGTCTTAATCTTCTCAGTGATGGCTTTGGTTTTCACTCAACCTGGTAATAATCTGCAGAGTGTGTCATTTTTCTGATTCAGCTCTGAAAGCGTACATTTCAAAAGGAAAACATATTAACTTGGTCGTAAGCCTATCATTATTTTGCATGGTGCTGCATGGTGGCTGAGATCTGAAGGTCATTTTGGCATTACTTCTGGGATTGGATATTAAAGATTTATCACTGGACATGGCACTGGAGTATTTACGTGGCATCAAGGTAGTGCTTTCCATATCTACAGTTCTATGATTCTATGATGTTATGAATACTATTCCTGGCCAAAAAAAAAAATAGATATGAGTAAGCTAAACTCAAGTCCTGGTTGCTATTCCTTTTTTTTTTTAGTTAGTTGGTTAGTGTCAGGGACCATGCTAAGGAGGGCTGCACTGAGGAAGAATGGTGGGAGCCACCCCCTCTCCCTGATCCTGAATCTTCCCAGGAGAAGGAGGACGGTTTAGATTTGGAACAGTGGTTTGTAGAGGGACATAGTTCAGAAGGCAAAAGCTGGGAAATACTGGATGGGGAACAGTTAGGAGAAGAAACACTGGAACAGAGAGGGTTAACAGATTCACTGTCTCTGCACATAATTCCTCCGCTCTCCCCAAGGCTGCAAAGAGCTCAGAAAGTCTCAGAACAGAAAGCACAGAGGGTACAAACTCAGATTATAAGACGTAGGTAGGAGTGACGTAGATTAATAGGGACGGAAGGGGGTGTGATCCTTAACTGCCATTTCTAGGAGATGTGTTCTTTGTTCTCTCACTGTGATTATTAAAGTTTCTAACTGGTAAGACATTCCTTTCTTTCATCTTCTCCCCCCAAGGGGGGAAGAAGCTGATTCCCTGAAGCCTGACTGTTAGTTTGTCTGGTGGTGACCTGTATTGTGGGCTGAGTGGTTGCGACATCCAGTGAAGGGGTAGCACAGGAACGGGTCTGCTGCACTATTGAGCATACAGGAGTTAATTCCTGGAAGGATCACACCATTAAGCACTCAATGCCCCCCCAAAAAATGATACCTAGAAAGCAAGCAAGTAATCATTATATGTTCTGATTCAAGCTAATCCATCAAGCCTGTGAATGGGAATTGCTATTGAGGTCTTCCACTGGCTGGTGCCCACATAGCCTCTGACATGCCACCCCCATTTCCCCCTTTGGCTGGTGGTGAGGGGGGTTTACCTTTATCCATAGAGACAAAGCAGGAAGTTGAAAGGCTGTTCTTTCCCACTTCCCTTTTTTCAGCTCTGTGTGCTTTCCAAGGCTCAGATGAAGTCTCTTGGCTCCAACTATTATACAGATCCTTTGGGAAAGAGAAGTGTGCAGGAGTGCACAAACTTTCTCTATTTCTGCTTCTTCGAGGAGCAGGAAAACTGATCTGGGAGAGATCTGATCTTCATGGTACTTGTTCAAAAATCCAAATGTATCCATGGATGTATCCTTGTGGAATGCCCTCCCATCAGATGTCAAGGAAATGAAAGAATTGCACAACTTTTGGGAGACATCTGAAGGCAGCCCTGTATCAGGAAGTTTTTAATGTTTGACATTTTACCATGTACTGTAAGCTGACCAGAGTGGCTGGGGAAACCCAGCCAGATGGGCAGCGTGTAAATAATAAAATTATTATTATTATTATTATTATTATTATTATTATTATTATTATTATTATTATTATTACTTTGAGGACCCCTGGCATGAACCGTATACTGAATTAGCCCTGGGAGAAACTGGCCTGATCAGTTGATAAAGCCTGAGAGGGACTGATCTACTAATCAGTTTTCAATAAAGGTAACTGTCACGGCCACCCAGGACGGGTCCCAGCTCACAAGAGACCTCACTCCGTTGCAGTTTATTTACAGGAAAAGTTTATTGAAGATTTCTGCTTCTCGTACAGTTCAGCATCGTGGCCGTACGTCTGTCACGTTAGACCGCTGAAGTCCCCTCTGACTCCTCCCCTCTTCCACACCAACTTAATAGCCTGGCTCTAGACCACCTCTTCCTCTCCTTTCTTTTCCGCAGGGTCTTCCTGCCCCCCTGGGTTCCCTCTCTCCGTGACTCGCCTGAGGCTGAATCCTCTGCCGCCTCTTCCCCCCTCCTTCTGGCTTTAGGGCCGGGCTCCTCCCCTGAGCTCTCTCCACTTCCGCGCGCCTCTACGTTTGAACTTGGCGCGCGTACGTTGCTGCTGACCTTTCTTTCGACCGCTACACCACCCCTTGTTCTGCTCTCCACCCTTTCCGGCTGAACACCTTGCTCCAACCCCCTTTCTCTGTTCTCTCCTAATCCTGCTCCCTCCGAGAGGCTGACGACTCCACCCCCTTTACTCCGTTCCGGCTGAGACGCCTCTTGCTGCGTCTGTCTTCCACTGGGCTCCTCTCCGCTTCTCCCTTCTCCTCCCTTTTGCTTGATTAAGGTGACCCCCTTTTGAGAATCCTCTGACTCGCTGCTCAGACTCGTGGATTCCCTCAGAATTCCGTCATCTTCTTCCTCATCCTTCTGCCCCTCCTCCCACTCGCTCTCCGTCTCCTCTGTCATCTCCTCCTCTCTCCCAGAAACCCTGACATCCATCCCCCCCTCGAAGCCCCCCCTTCCCCCCTCCCGCTCGCCGGGTGCAGGTTGAGGAAAACGTGGTTCTTCCGGGGTCGGTTCAGGATACAAGTTGTCCACTTCAACGTTCTCCTCTGTCATCTCCGTATATGTGTGTTCGAACTCGGGTTCCCCACCCACAGACATCACAGTCTCTTCCTCCATCACTGCTTCTCCTGGCGCTGCCTGCCAAGGACCTACCATCCATCTCTGACTCCATGCCTCCCTTGGCTGATCCACCCACCAACAAGGGCCTGTCTCCTCCCCCCCCAGTCTCGGATCCCTGGTCGGGCTTGTTTCGGGCGTATGGCCCTCGGGTGAGGAGAAACCCTCGAACGTGCTGTCTGACAAAGTGGGCGTGAAAAGCCAATCATCAAAATACTCCTCGGGCATGGGCTTGTGCGGAAAAAGTGCATGGAACTCCTCCTTCAACAGGGGTTCGTCCAACGCGTAACCCGGCACCCAGCTATTGGCAGAGGCCGGAGTGCCTTCCCTGGCTAGAAAATATTCAACTCCCTCCTCCCCCCATCTCGAGTCCAGTATCTCTGTGACCTCGTTAAGAGGTTCTGGTCTTGGCGATTCCCCCCCCTCAGGCGCCCTCCTACGTGGCTCTGGGAGTGCTCCTGACTCTTGAAACCTGTGTGGGGTTTTGTAGGGAGTGAGCACCGACCTATGAAAGACCGGGTGCACCCTGGAACCCTCCGGAAGGGCTAGACGAAAAGCCACCGGATTGATCTTAGCCTCAACTTGATATGGCCCTAGCTGCCTGTGTCCTAACTTCTTCTTGGCCAATGACCTGGCCGGCATCGCGTGGGCTGCTAACCACACCCAGTCCCCAATCTGGATGTCCTCTCCCGCCCTCCTGTGCTTATCGGCCTGCACCTTATACGCCTGTTTTGCCAGCTCCAAATGTCTCCGCAGCTCCTCGTGCACCTCTTGCAACTCCGCTGCAAACTGGTCGGCATCTTGAGGCCCCCCCCCTCCTGGTGCCGCAAATCTCGGGAAGGTTCTGGGATGACGGCCATTGTTCGCGAAGAAAGGCGTCACCCCGGTGGATGCGTGTTTCGTGTTGTTGTAGGCGAATTCAGCCATCGGGAGATAGTCCACCCACGCCGCAGGTCGCTGGTTGGCGTAGCACCGCAGGTACTGCTGCATGATCGCGTTGACCCTCTCCGCTTGACCGTTGGTTTGTGGATGTCTCGCCGATGTCAGGTTGATTTTGACGTGCAAGATGCCCAGAAGCTTTCGCCAGAAAGTGGAAACAAACTGGCGCCCCCTGTCGGACAAGACGGACTGCGGAAGTCCATGCACTCTGAAGACGTGATCGATGAAGAGCTTTGCGGTCTGTTCTGCCGTCGCCACCTTGGCACAAGGGATGAAATGCGCCATCTTGGTGAACAAGTCCACCACCACTAACACCGCCGTCTTACCTCTGGAGCTGGGCAGGTCCGTAACAAAGTCCAACGCTACCCTCTCCCACGGTTGCTGCGGTGTCTCCAGCGGTTCTAGCAATCCCGCCTGCTTCTGGTGCACTGGTTTGGACCTCTGGCAGATATCACACCTGGCGACGTAGTCCGCCACCTCTCCTCTCATCTGGGGCCACCAAAAGTCTCTAGCCACCAACTCCATCGTCTTCTCTTTGCCGAAATGGCCTGCACTAGGGGCGTCATGCAATTGTTGCAGAACCTTGGCTCGAAGATCGTCGGTGGGCACGTAAAGGGCACCCTTACGAGTCAAAAGTCCATCTTGCAATTGGAACTCATCGTTGTCTCGCGACCCTCCGCGTAGCTCCTCCATCTTGGACTGTGCAAACTGATCCCTTTGCAACGCGCGTCGCACCGCGTCCAGGTCGACTGCGATGGTAGCGCACGTCCACGCCTGCGGTGCGAAAATGTGCTTTGCTGCGATTGGAGCTGCTTCCTCCAAGTATTGCGGCTTTCGGGACAGCGCGTCTGCAATAACATTGGAGTCTCCTGGGATGTATTCTATTTTGAAGTCGAAATCCGCAAAGAACTCCGCCCAGCGCATGTGTCGCTGGGTCTGTAACTTAGCCGTCCGCCAATACTCTAAGTTCTTGTGATCCGTGCGGACTTGCACCGTGTGCTTGGCTCCTATTAAGAAGTGTCGCCACGCTTTGAAAGCTGCATGAATGGCCAACAACTCCCTGTCCCATATGGTATAATTGCGCTCCGTCTTGCTGAGCTTCCGGGAGTAGAACGCACCCGGTCTCCAGTTGCCTTGTGAATCCTCTTGCAAAAGAACGGCCCCAACCGCTCTGTCTGACGCATCGGTCTCTACCCGCATGGGTCTGCCGGGATTCACGTGGAGCAGCTGCTCTTCGGAGGCGAAAAGACCTTTAAGCGTCCGGAAGGACCGCTCCGCTTGTTCGGTCCAGACGAACTTCTTCTTCTTGGAACTGAGGGTGTCAGTGATAGCCGCCGTCGCGTTCGCAAAACCTTTAATAAACTTGCGGTAAAAATTGGCAAAGCCGATGAACCTCTGGACCTCTTTCCGATTTCGAGGGCTTTTCCAGTCCAACAGCGCTTGAACCTTAGCCCTGTCCATGGCCAGTCCCTCGTCGGACAACTTGTAGCCAAGGAAATCAACCTCTCTGACATCAAACTGGCATTTTTCCAACTTGGCGTACAGCCTGTGGTCCTTCAGCCTCTGCAGGACCTCCCTCACGTCCTTATCGTGATCCTCCGGCGATTCCGAGAAAATCAGGATATCGTCGAGAAAGCAGACACACTTCTTGTAGAGGAGACCTGCTAGCACGTGGTGCATAAATGCTTGAAAAACGTGGCTGCCATTTTGGAGACCGAAAGGCATGACTCTGTATTCGTATGTGCCCAGAGGGGTGAACATGGCGGTCTTCCACTCATCTCCTTTCCGGATGCGGATGAGATTGTAAGCTCCACGTAGGTCCAGCTTGGTGAAAATCTTGCCCCTCCTGACGGTCGCTAAAAGGTCGTCAATCTTGGGCATGGGGAAAGCTTTGGGCTTAGTCAAGCTGTTTATGAACCTGTAATCCACTATAAGCCTTTTTTGGGGCGTGTTTTTCTTCTTCACAAAGAACACAGGGCTGCCACCCGCTGCTTTAGATTCCTGGATGAAACCTCGCTTGAGGTTATGGTCTATGAACTCCCGAAGCTCTTGCATCTCGTCTTCCGACATGGAGTACAGCTTGGCAGCAGGCAGTTGCGCCCCTGGCACTAAATCAATCGCGCAGTCGTAAGGTCTGTGAGGCGGCAACTTGTCAGCTTCCTTCTCACAGAAAACCTCCAAGAAGTCCTGGTACTTGTGAGGCACTGTTTGCACCATACCCAGATGCAACTGCTGCTCGGCTTCTCCTCCCTGATCGGTCTGAAAGCAATGCTGAGCACAATACGATGAACAAAAGGTGATCTGCCGCTGGTACCACGCAACCGCGGGACTGTGCCTCTCCAGCCAACTCATGCCTAACACGATGGGTGTGTCCGATAAGTGGGTGACATTGAAACTAATAAGTTCTCGATGGTTGCCAATCTGCATCATCATGGGAGGGGTTTGCTGCACCACTTGCCCCCCCAGCAACTTCCTGCCGTCTACCGTGACCACGTTTAGAGGCGTCGTTGCAGGCAGGAGCGCCATGTTGTGCTGCTTAACGAACTGCAGTCCCACGAAGTCGGCGTTGCTTCCCGAATCGATCGTTATTGGAACCTCGAGGAGTCTCCCATCAGGCAACTGGAGTGTTGCTGTGAGCAGAACTGCCGGTCTGGGAGGCAAAGGGTCCACGCTCTGCAGTGATGCTGGGGGCTTGTCTACAGATCCGCCTGGCTGAGCCCCAGTAGCTCTGCTTCCAGCCAGGCACTGTCGTTTCCCTGAAGCTGCTCCCCTGGTTGCACCTCTGCTGTTACAGTTGCCAGTGCTGCAGTGTGCTTCTGGAGCCTCTGGGGGCACTCTTTCGCCATATGGTGCGCACTGTCACAGATGTAACACTTCCTGGTTCCTCTAGGAGGCTTCGCTTTGGCTGCACCAGGGACAGGGCTCTGGGATGGCTTCTGAGCCCTAGCACCACCAATCTCCATTGGCTCCTCGCTGTCCTTCCCCATTGGCGAGGGGTGCGCACGGCTGAAATCCCTGTGCACAAAAGGGAGAGTCCTCGCTTGCGCACGCGCTTGGGGCCCGTCCTCCTCGTGCCACGGACGTCCCTCATGTCGAATTCCAATAGCTAAAGCCCGTTGCACCACGTCTTCTAGGGTCTGGGGTCTGTCCCCCCTAGCGATCTCATCCTTGATGGGGGGGCTCAATCCCTCCCAAAAAAGATCTCTGACCGGCTTACTGTCCTTTGGCCAATCTAAGGCGGTGAGCAATGCAAAAAATTTAGAGTGGTATTGGCGCACAGTCGCTTTCCCCTGCCTCAGCCCGTGCATTTGACGGCGCGCAATGTCCACATCCACAGAGGATTGAAAACAAGAATCCATCGCTTTGATGAACGCAGTTGAATTGCGACGGGCCGGTCCATCTTCGCGCCACAGATTGCGTAGCCAAGCCCTGGCCTCCCCATGCAGGTGCGAAACAATGAACCCCACTTTCTCCTCCTCATCTTTAAAATCGTGACGGAGTAAATGCAGTGCATATACGACGTCCGCTCTGAAATTGGGATAGTCTTGCAAGTTGCCATTAAAATGCGGAACCAGGGCACCCCCCCTCCGTCCAAGCGCAATGCCCTCCGCTCTGGAACCTGGGGCCCCCGCCCTGTCCGCGTGTTCCCACCTTGCCTGCAAATCCTGGCACGTCTTCTCCAAGTCGTCATTCTTCTTCTGCGAAGCAATGACTGCCGATGTGAGAGCGGTAACCTGATCCCGCAGTGCAACCAGCTGCTCCTCAGCGCTCATGGCTGCTCCCGTTCGTGAGCTTCGCAAAAAAATTTTTTGCTTTCAGAGAGGGGACTTACTGTCACGGCCACCCAGGACGGGTCCCAGCTCACAAGAGACCTCACTCCGTTGCAGTTTATTTACAGGAAAAGTTTATTGAAGATTTCTGCTTCTCGTACAGTTCAGCATCGTGGCCGTACGTCTGTCACGTTAGACCGCTGAAGTCCCCTCTGACTCCTCCCCTCTTCCACACCAACTTAATAGCCTGGCTCTAGACCACCTCTTCCTCTCCTTTCTTTTCCGCAGGGTCTTCCTGCCCCCCTGGGTTCCCTCTCTCCGTGACTCGCCTGAGGCTGAATCCTCTGCCGCCTCTTCCCCCCTCCTTCTGGCTTTAGGGCCGGGCTCCTCCCCTGAGCTCTCTCCACTTCCGCGCGCCTCTACGTTTGAACTTGGCGCGCGTACGTTGCTGCTGACCTTTCTTTCGACCGCTACACCACCCCTTGTTCTGCTCTCCACCCTTTCCGGCTGAACACCTTGCTCCAACCCCCTTTCTCTGTTCTCTCCTAATCCTGCTCCCTCCGAGAGGCTGACGACTCCACCCCCTTTACTCCGTTCCGGCTGAGACGCCTCTTGCTGCGTCTGTCTTCCACTGGGCTCCTCTCCGCTTCTCCCTTCTCCTCCCTTTTGCTTGATTAAGGTGACCCCCTTTTGAGAATCCTCTGACTCGCTGCTCAGACTCGTGGATTCCCTCAGAATTCCGTCATCTTCTTCCTCATCCTTCTGCCCCTCCTCCCACTCGCTCTCCGTCTCCTCTGTCATCTCCTCCTCTCTCCCAGAAACCCTGACAGTAACATTCATTTTCTTCTTTTGAGATGTTTACTTATAGACCTCTTATCTTAGTAACGACACTTTCACAGAAGCTTGCTTAATGAAGATTAAAAACAAATACAAAGTACAATAACAGAATGAAAACTAGTATAATCCCCTCACAATTAATAGGCCAGCAGTAAAAAAATTTTTTTTGAAAAACACAGAGCCCATAATATAAGACGTAATTTCCACAGGACCAAATTCTGGGCGGGGGGGGGGGAGGGCGGGAATCAAAGCAAGAAAGATACTGCTCATGAGACAAATGTGCAGAACTTTAAAGAACTTCATCAGCCTCCATATGAAATGTTCAAAGTGGATTCTCATTCACTTTTTCCTAACTGTAACAGTTTCTCTGCTGCTTGGAACCATCCGTTGTGATCATCAGATTATGATTCTCTGTCAAAACAATTGCCTCTTAAGTGGCAGTCAGCCTCACATAAACACGTTTCTCTGTAGTTAAAACCAGGAACAAATAGGTATCCACGATCAGTGAAGAGGTTTCAAATAAACAGTGTCTGGCTTTTTATGTTGCTTTTGTCACCACCGCAGAATGGACGGTGGCTACTGGGTTTGTCTTATAGAGGAAAGCACCCAGACTAAACTCATAGAATTACTTACAACAACAGGAGCAAAATGGAACTTTATGAGATTATAGCTGTACATAGATGTGGGAGTCTGGATTGTGCCCTTCCCTGTGTTAACTTCAGTGACAGCCAGAGATAATATATTCAGGATTGTATCTCTCCCCCCCCCCCCATTTCCTATTTTGTATTAATTTGTAAGATCCTGCTCAGGCAAAACATCTGCAGGAATTTCAAAGTGAGTTAAAAGGACTTCAATAGGATTAGCAAAGAAAATTCCCAGAGGAAGGGCTCCACACATCTCTACAGTGAAATATATAACTATATATCAAACACTAAACACCAGAACATCTTAAACATCAGGTCCTTTTAAAAGTACACCTGAAGAGCAAATGCATTCAGCACTTGCAAAGTACTGCTAAGGTCAGTTTAAGGTGACTTTTGGTAAAGAGCCAGCGTGGTGTAGTGGTTAAGAGCAGTAGTCTTGTAATCTGGGGAACCGGGTCCGCTTCCCCGCTCCTCCACTTGCAGCTGCTGGGTGACCTTGGGCCAGTCACACTTCTTTGAAGTCTCTCAGCCCCACTCACCTCACAGAGTGTTTGTTGTGGAGGAGGAAGGGAAAGGAGAATGTTAGCCGCTTTGAGACTCCTTCGGGTAGTGATAAAGTGGGATATCAAATCCAAACTCTTCTTCTTCTTCCAGAGAGCCTTTGTCTTCCAATTTACAAACAGAGGAGGCCGGTTCATGCATTTTCAGGCATTATTGCTTCATGAAGGGGTTTTCTCCTGTTTCAGATCACAAAGTCTGCTGACCCAAAATCCAGCTTTGTTTGGATTTTGGCTTGCATGCAAAAGCACACACCAAGATTTTTTACTGCAATTCACAATCACTACATACACACCATACATTTAAAACACATGGCTTTCTCAAAGAATCCCTCACGGAGTTCCTTCTTTTAGTAACTATTTGCTGGTAAAGTAGATCACTTCCTTTCAAAGTTTGCTTCCTTCCAAGTCCAGTCAATATCAGTATGATGTAAGATGTGCTAGCAGCTCCATTTGGGCTACATATAAAGCCTGCAATCAGAATGGCTTTGTTAACACTTAAGTTTTCATTATCCTTTCAACCAGCCATCTTACCAGACTTCTTTCTGCACACATTTGCAATATATGAATTTTATATACACGTATATGTGTGTGTATCTGTATGGGAAATACTTTAAACTGGTTCTTATATATAGAAAAGTTTGTAATTGTTTTTATCCTTTTAAAACTGTAACTTTTTTATTTGGTTTTATAATTGTATATTTAATTGTTGTAACCAGTCCTGGGCCCTTCTGATAAAAGGTGTGTAGATATGTGTGTGAGTGTGTATTCATTTAGTCAATCCTAAAAATAAATCTCCTCCACCAAGGTGAAGTCCTGACCTACCTTACACTTTGGCTACACTGGGGAGCTGACTCTGCCACTGTGAGATTTGCAAGGCCACCTACCCTGGTGTATTGAACAAAGACTGCAAGCAAACAGTCATCCCTTTGAGATCAAGTGAATTGTTAGCCCAGTAGGACTGGGCAAGATTGGGTTTTCAACATCAAGGTGTATCGCCAGCCAAACGTCGTGGTTTGGCGATATACCGTGATGTTGAAAAAAGCTGCATTGGCCCCAGCTGGTGAGATCCCAGGTGAAACTGCCACAGTTCTCATTCTGGGAGCTGAGGCACATTCACCCCAGAGCCTTGCGGGCTGTGACCAATGCAGCTGGCCCCACCCTGCTGCTCAGCCGCAGGGTGGAAAGCTCCTGCCGCCAGCTGAGCGAGGCCCCAGGCTCCTTGGCCAGGCTCTTCTGGGGGCAGGAGAGCTTCTGCCCCCAGCAGAGACAGGCCCAAGTCCCCTGCAGCTTGTGCTGGAGCCGTAAGGACCTTGGGGCTCCTTGGCCAAATTCCTTCTGCCTTCACTGGCATGGGGGGCGGGTGAGCTACCTCACCTGCTTGCTCCCCACTCCCCAAAGACAGACCAAGTGGCAGTAGCCAAGCACACGGAACCTGTTAGACTCCGTGTGTATGACTGCCTTAGCCCATGCGGGTGTGCTATCTCTTTCCTCTGGTGGGGGGTCATTCACCCCAGAAGGAATGACACAGCGTAACCTTCCCAAGTGAAGTCCACAAGGTGTGGGGTGCAAAGCCACCCTATCTGCACCTTGTGGAGAGGGGCTGCTAGGGGCTGCTGGTGAGCACTGGTCCCACCAGCAGCATCAAAGTGTCCCTACACTTCCTGGCTAGCTTCTACCTGGAGGGTGGGTTCTGTCTTTCTGGGAGGAAAGGTGCAGCCAGGCAGGGTTGGGGCTTCACACTCCCCAGCTGAGCAGCCCCGATCCCACTCCTACTTGCATGCAAGCTGCTTTGACAGATGTGTTTCCTCGAGCAAATGCAAGCCAGAGATTGTCAAGAAGCTGTGCACTTGGTTAGTTGACTGATGATGAGGCAAGAACTGTTTTAGAAAAGCAAAGGAGACAGGACACTGCTACTGGTCAGTACATCAGGAGACAACTGACACCCAGCAGTGCAGGTCTGGTGGATTTAGTTACTAGTGCCCCAAGCTCTGTCTTCCTCTTCCTGACATCCTGACTCCTCTCTTCTAAATCTGCTTTCCAGAAGCTCAGGGCTACCATTTCCCCTTTTCTGTTGGTGGTTGGTTTTCTTGCCACTTGGAAGCCCCAGCAGGCATTGCACTTGAACCATGCCAGGATGATTGACAGGCGCTCGCATGTGGCTGGTTAGAGCATAGAAGCAGTGTCATCTCAAGTGGGGGACGGGGAGATGGGGTTTGCAGGAATGTGTTATTGAAAAAGGTGAGTAATTCTAGTCTGATGAGCAGCAAGCAGAGACAAACTTGCAAAGCAGATAAGGCATGTGCGCATCTCGATTCAGGGTATTAGGCAACAAATGAGAACAGCAGCAAAGATTTTGAGACAATGAATCAGCTGCAAAAATGGGCCAAAAATGGAAGGGGTGAGCAAAAATATCCAAGAACATGCACATTTATTTGCCTGCAAGCATCTCTTTTTTCTACTGTGGTACAAGGTACCTAATGACTATTAGGGTGGGAATAGAGCAAAATTTCTTATCTCACTCCATATGTTTATCGTGTAATGTCATCAGCATATAAACTACACTTCATTGAGCCTCTTCAGTCCTCTCCTGTGGAATGCTCTTCCTATAGCCTTCTGCACTATCTTTCAAATGTTTGCTGAAAGCATTTCTTTGCTACCAGGCTTATGCACACAATGAAGAAAATAACATTGTCTGCAAGAGCTGAAGAGCTTTTAATTTTTGTGTTTTTTTTATTGTATTGTAATTGTTGCAAACCACTTTCATTTTCTTTATGAAATTGTGGCATACAGTTTTTTAAAATAAATAAATAGGCTAGAATTCAAATCCTGATTTATAGCAAGAGCATTTGTATGAGGTACTGTAGTAAAATAGAGAGGAAACCATGCTTCAGTTGCTTTCCAGTTGGTACGAAAGCTAGTGGGTTCAGGAGTGCTCAGTGGGAGGTAATCCACCAGACCATTGACAGCTGGAACTAAATGAGAAGTGCATCTGAATTTCAACCCTGTAGACTTCTGAATTAATTGGGGCACTTGCAGGATGTTGATATATGCAATGCAAATTTATTTGCAACAATGTTTATCTGCAACAAACCCACTTCCACCCAAATGTGAGGCTGAGATATGGAAAGTAAAAGGAACGTGTGGGATAACGCAAACTTGATGCAACATTGTCTAACTCCCTACAAACAAATCAGGGTGAACGCAAAAAAACCCAACAACTGGTCATCAGGTATTTATTTTTGTGCTTTTATATTGTAAACTGCCTTGTGATCTTTGAATGAAGGGCATTATAGACATTTAATAAATAATCATAATCATAATCTGGAAGCAACTCAGAATGCAGCTGCCCAGTAGGTCCCTATGTTTTTCAGTTTCACCTTCTTCCTCCCCATACCTGCCTCTCCTTCTTGATGGATGTCCTGTCCCCCCGACAGCACGGGATTGTTCTGAGCTACCCAGTTCAATCTGTGGTGATCCAGGGATATCTCATCCTGACTCAACCAATACCTGGATCCCTCCAAAGAGACCCAATTTGGCTCAGGCCTTCCTGGACTGAATCTGGTGCACAACCCTGCTCTTGGCCATACTGATTGGAGCTGAACTCCAAAAACATCCCAATGACACCATGTTGACAACCTCTGTTCTAGGCTCTAAAGGTAAAAAACAGAATTTTGAAATGAACCCAGAAATGGATCAACAGCCAGTGCAGCTAAAAACACGGGGGGGGGGGTTACATGACCCAGTGGACTGGTTCCAGTTAAGACTTAAGTTTTTGCAGGTGCAGCCCCATACGAAGCGTGTTCTAGTAGTCCCAAAGAGAGGTAACTAAGACACCTGTCTCCCTGACCAGACCTGGTTTTTTGTATGAATGGTGCACTAGCCTAAGCTGGACAAAAGAGTCATTACTGTAAGACTTTTCCTACCTCACAGCTGCAAGAGTTCCACCTGCAGCAGTAAAAGACTCTGAATTGTTCCATTAGGAGCATAGGGCCTTATTCTATGTCATCCCATCTAGCTCAGCATTTTCTATACCCAGAGGCAGTAGCTCTGCAGAGTTTCAGGCAATGAGTCTTAAGCAAGCCCTGCCTGGAGGGCTCCGAAAAAAATTGTCTCTGAAAAGTTTTACACATCACTTGGGAAGACAGGTGAACTAATGCCTGTGTACTGGAAGAAGCAAAGACCACCAGTGTCGAAGCAGTGATTCTTCAATATCAACTTCCTTGGACTGCTCATGTTGTATGGATGCCTGATTATCGTCTTCCAAAGCAACTACTCTATTCTGAACTTAAAAATGGAAAGCATAAGGCTGGTGGTCAACAAAGGAGGTTTAAAGACTTTCTCAAGGCAAATCTTTAAAAATGTAGTATAAACACCGACAACTGAGAACCACTTGCCTGTGAGCGCTCCAATTGGAGAACAGCCTTTACCAAAGGTGTCATGGGCTTTGAAGATGCTTGAGCTCAGGAAGAAAGGGAGAAACGTGCTAAGAGGAAGGCACACTTGGCAAACCCTCACCATGATCAACTCCCACCCGGAAACCTTTGTCCCCACTGTGGAAGGATGTGTGGATCCAGAATTGGCCTCCACAGTCACTTACGGACTCACTGTTAAAACCATGTTCATGGAAGACAAACTTACTCGACTATGAGTGATTGCCAGAGAAGAAGAAGACCTGGAGATGCTGGGGATTGAACCTGGGAGCTTCTGCATGTGGAGCCCATGCTCTCCCACTGAGCTGTGGCTCTTCCCACTGGACCAGCCTGATAACTGATAGCACCAATGCCATATTTCAGGCTTTGCCACCTCCACTGTCAATCTTTTCTGTTTATCACCATGCATATCAGACTTGTTCTTCTACATCTCCTCTCCCAGCTGATAGATGCAGGAGCAATGAATCTCAGTTCACTACGAGCATCTAGCGCCTCCTTTGGTCTTTTAACAAGCCACGCAAATGTAACAGCTGCCCCTGAATTAGGTAAAGTGGATTTTAATGATAGTTTTCTCTCTGGCCTGGAATGTCCCTAGGAGGGCAGGCACACTCTTTTACAACGTGCCTGTAAAAATGTCTCACTGATTATAATGTTAAGCTAATGCATATGTTTATTGTTATTAGTTCCAATCAGCTATTATTTATAATAGTGGTTGTATTATTAGCATTACAGCTGCCATCAGTTCATTGGGTAAATATTCAAAGCACACTAGTCAGAAAGAACCAAAACTATAAACATCACAGGCTTAGTGCAAAGGAGGCTGTGATTATAGTTTCCAATAAAATCAAGTTTATTTATTCTTAACTTAAGAGGCTGCTGCTATTTGGATTCCTGTTTCCTTACAGCATCTTTTCAAATTCTTTGCAATCCCTTTACCCACATTTCTTCTTAGAAAAAATAACCACTTTAGGGTGGCCATGTCTCCTAGTGCAGTGGTTGCCAGTTAGTGAATGGCCTGTGGCCAACAAAAACTACCATCAAGATATCAAAATTTTCAAAAGTAGGAGGTTCATGGCTTGGCTTTTGAAAAACAAGGGGTCCACAGTACCTAGCTAATTGGGAGCCACTGTCCTAGTACATTTGAAAGGCTGTCCAGTCCATGTCTGGTTTAAAGATACAGAGCAGGGGCCATGAAGATGTCCATCAAATTGAGCATAGGTCACTTGGTTGCAGTCTTCCCCACTATGGTGATATGTAATTTATTCCTATTTCATTTATATTAAAAATATAAATAAAAAATTGCACCAGTGAATGTAAGTTAGCATATTAATTTTTAATGTGTATCTGTGTCCTCTTTTTGGCATAAGCGCCCCCTCCCCACCTTTGATATTTTGTCAGTTTCATTTACCAACTCTGCTTTAGGTCAGAAGCTTCTTTCCTCCAAAGCACACTTGTTTGTTCCCAAAAGACTCACAGCTAGGCTTAGTTTAGACCCTGGGCCTAACGATCTTAAAAGTGAGCAGGGAGGGCTTTAGAGTTTAGACAACCATGTGAAATACTTCACTTGTGAAACACACATTTCTCTTCTCACACTCGCCCACCACCACAATGCTTCTATAACTTCTGTGCTCCCTGCTTTACAACTGACATGTTATAGCAAAATCCAACAGCCCGGGGGGGGGGGGGTTAGTGTGTTTTTTTAAAGGAAAGATTTTAAGTGTGTGCAGATTTGTATTAAAACTCACTTAAATCATAGTGCCGCCAGAATTAAATTAATAAAATGGAGTTTGCTTTTGCTAGTCTGCACTAGATACATTTATTTGGAAATAAAACCCATCTTCTTGTAGAAAATGATAATAAATATTATGAGGATCTGCAACCAAGTGTGTGCCTGGTGGGCCAGCCCCTAGCAATGCATAACAGGAAATAAGAGTGGATTCATCTGGTGTCTGCTCCTGAGGATCCGACACAGGTGCAGGCACTTCAGAGTCAAGGCCCTGCCCCAGCTCAGCTGGCCCTGGAGGCGGGGACTCCTGTGCAGGCTGGGATTCCTCCGGTTGAGCCTCTGAATCAGATTCCCTGGCCATCACACTTAGCACTTAGCTGGCATTTCAGTCTGAAACACATTTATTTCAAGTCCCATTGAAATCAACAAGGGAGGGTGAGAAATTCTGCTTAGTGTGCATTTTATTGCAAACCTACCTAATTCTCACTTCTCAAAAACAACAAGCAGACATATATCCTTTGAAATTCACACTTCTCTGAATTTTGTAATACAGGAGTTTAAAAGAAAACAACCACCTAATTAATGCAGAAGTGTGAAGAACTGAATTTAACATTGGAAAAACATGAGACAGAGAGAAAATGTAATTGACCAATTTGGCCATCCCTACTGAATTCCAGTAATTATCCATTTCCAAGCTCCATCCATTTCAGCCCCCCCCCCCGAATTATCCCCTTCTTTCTGTGTCTCTTCTCTCCTTCTGGGCTCTCCTCACCTGCACAACTCTGGGGAAGGGCCATCGCTCAGTGATAGAACTTCTGCTAATTCAATCTCTAGTAGGCCTTGGAGAGACTCCCAATCTGAGACCCTGGAGAGTTGCTGCCAGTCAGCATGGACACTGGATAGACCATTGATCTGTCTCAGTATATGGCAGCATCCTACAATGCACATGTAGGATGCATTCACCCCGTCCTCCGCTGTGCCATATTGGTCTTAGGGACATTCACACAATAAGAAAGTAGCACTCTCTTAAAAGGCTTTTTACTCCCAATGTTGGTTTGCCATTTTTTGAATACTAAGCTCACATCCTGTTGTCTCCCTCCCTCTCTGCACACTCCCCAATATCTGTGTCCTATTTTATTGGCCCAGTGCTAGGGAGACGCTTGTCTTCTTCCATCCTCATTTTGTTTAAAACTGGGTCAGTAGATCTTTTTATCCTGGTGCGACACCATTGGAATAATGTGATAGATTAAACCCAGGCTGTCAATTAATTCCTAAACAGGCTTAATTTAATTTTCCTTCTCAAATAAACCCAATTTACCTCCATGGAGGTGTGACACGTCTGATTAGACACAGAGAGGCTGGGAGGAAGAAAACCGGCGTGTGTGTGTGTGTGTGTGTGTGTGTACCTGTAACACTATGTGATAAGAGATCAAAGCGAACAGATCTCCTCAATACTTCTATTAGTCATTCAAAAGGGACCTTATTTCAAAGTTCCCTCTCTAACTCTTTAATTAGAAAGATAATTACTCCAGGTTCTGATGGAAAAGAAAGTTTAAAGGTCAGCCCTTATTTTAAAAAGTAGATTTAGGGAAATTAGTAAAATCAGATAAAGATAAATAAGTCGTGTGTAGGCTGCATTCCTCAGCAAGGAAATGCTTAGCACGCAGGTCTACAGGCAGAAGAACAAGGATGGGGTAATTGTCTCCTTTTGGTTTCCCTCAGTTTCTCATTTTTTTTTTCAAATCTTAAGTTCAGTTCTCCACAAGTCAACATCAGTTTGAATTTTTTTCAAAGGCGTCTTGACAATTCACCAGCATTTTTTGCAAATTTCTCCTAATGTACACATTTTTGTGTGCAACTTGCGTAATAGACAATTTTTTGCAAAACCATGTTCTCTAATAAAATGCATCTATATGTGTGTTATTTTCCCTTATATATGTGTTTTTATGTTCACTTTGCCTTAGTACATGCATTTCTACATACATTACTTGGCTGGAGAACTGCCCTTGCAAAATGTGGAGACATGCAAATTTCAAAGGACGACTTCGTTTTGGTTCATGTATTGATTCGGTACATCTCGTTTTGGCTGTGACCTGTGCAGAGTGACTTTGCCTGGCAACAGAAGGCCCAGAAAGGGATACAGGAGTCAGAGTTGTGTCTCCCCTGGCAGCTTCTTGTGAGATATCGTGGAATACTATCATCATGATTTTGGTATTGCTTTATTGCTTTTGTTCGTTTGTTTTTTACTATTAATGTTGTGAGATTGACTGGTCAAGGGTGGCCAGATTTCAACAGGGAACTACTGGGGAGAAGATTGGGGTTGATGGGAGTTATAATCCAACAACATCTGTAGGACCATATCCCTGTTTTAGCTTTACTTGGAAGAAAGTGCCATTATACTTAATGGGATTTAACTCATCCCATGTGAGTTTTAATGAAACGCCAGCCTGAATCTAGTGTTACTTCAACTAAACCCCTCCCTTCCAACCAAAATGAATTGTAGAATCGTAGAACTGTAGAGTTTGAAGAGACCCTGAGGGTGATCTCAATCCAACCCCCTACAATGCCGGACTATGCAGTTGCCCCATACAGGGATTGAACCTGCAACCTTGGCATTACCAGTACAACGCTCTAACCAAATGAGCTATCCAGGCTTAAGCTTGTAAGTATCTTTGTACACCTGCTCACTCCCATTCTTGTTGCCCTTGCCTTGCCTATTCCTCTTCTCTCTGTGTTGCTTGTTATCCTTGCCTCTCCTTTCCCTTATCTCCCATTTTTGTCTCCCTTGTATTATCTGTTTGACTAATGAGTTCAGACTACGTACAGGTGCTAGTAACTAAAGTGATTTATTCACAAGGTTATATACCACGTCCTGGACAGTCTGATGCCATCCTGCATCTGGCCAAGGAAACAGATAGAATGGGTAGACTGGATTATTTATGCTTTAAAGTTCAGTGCATAGTTAATCCACTATGTCTAAATGCAACAAAGCCCACACTGTTGAACTTTAGATGGTAAGGTTCTCAAGGCAGAGACCTGGATTTTTGGGCTTTGCTAAAAAATAATTTTTTTTAGTAATATTTTTGCACCAAGTACAAACTTACTTAGTCTGCAAAGAGTACTCTACATCATCACATCATCTTGCTTACAAAGTGCAGTATTGATCATATGTTCTCTAAAATCCTACCCCAGGCATGTCCAAAGTCCATTTTGGGGGCCTAATCCAGCCCACAGGTCAACTTAATCTGCCCCCCATTGCAGTATATGCCATGGGGTGAAATCCTTAAAAAATTGGGGGAGGAATTGTTTAAAAAGCTCAACAATTTCAATGTATGCTATTTTCTTTTAAAAAAAAAAGCTGTAAACATCAATCCTAAAAAAACTCAACAACTTTGGCCAGCCCTCATGTATGTTCACTTCATCAAATCTGGCCCTCTTTAAAAAAAAGTTTGGGCACCCCTGAGGTCCTACACACATATTTTGTTGTTAATCTTGAGCCTAGGAAAAGTTCTGTGAATAGGCATACTGCTCTCCATCTATCCTATTGATAAAGGTTTTGTGATATCTGTAATAAAGGTTTCATGATACTGTTCAATTGTAATATCCCCAAAAACACACTTTACTTTCCATGGAAGTTACAGGCAAAATCCCTATGACACACTTGGCTCTTTTTGGGGTGTACTGCAGGTGCCACATACTACCTGTTCTGCATTTGTAAGAATTTGATCGCTTATTGTTGTAGTGCCCACACTTTGGAATTCCCTGCCTATTGAGATCAAGCAGGTGCCTTCACAATACACTTTTTGGCATCAGCTAGGCAAGCTAGGGACGCGGGTGGTGCTGTGGGTAAAACCTCAGCGCCTAGGACTTGCCAATCTCATGGTCGACGGTTCGAATCCCCGTGACGGGGTGAGCTCCCGTTGCTCAGTCCCAGCTCCTGCCCACCTAGCAGTTCGAAAGCACCCCTAAGTGCAAGTAGATAAATAGGTACCGCTTTATAGAGGGAAGGTAAACAGCGTTTCCGTGTGCTGCGCTGGTGCTGGCTCGCCAGAGCAGCTTCGTCACGCTGGCCACGTGACCCAGAAGTGTCTCCGGACAGCGCTGGCCCCCGGCCTCTTAAGTGAGATGGGTGCACATCCCTAGAGGACACAACTGGCCTGTACGGGCAGGGGTACCTTTACCTTTAGGCAAGCCTAGCCAGATGCTTAGAAATGGGATAATTTGAATCTGTTTTAGTGTTTTAACTTTTGTATTCTTTAAAGTATGGCTGTGTTTTTTCTTGATTTTACTGGCTTATCTTTGGTAAACCACTTTGAGGGTTTTTTTACAATCAAGCAGTGTACAAATTTGATGAAATAGATAAATAAAATAAGAATGAAGAACAGAAGCAGCTACATGTTTGGGTGTAGGTCTGTCTACTTTTCAGTGATCATTAGGAGGCCTGGAATTGAAAAGCTGAAGAATGGCAAAAATGAACAGAACTTTTCAGAGGGGGGCCAAAATGCTATCTAGAGTGGTGGCTTGAAAGTTGTACAGGGCTTTCATGATTAGCAGGACTGCAAGATCAACGTGGCTGTTCCTGCTGCTTGAAATTTTCCTTTGTGCATTTGTAGTATGTTGAAATGTATGCCCATTTTCTTCAGGGCACCACTTGTTAAATCTTTTCAGTTTGCTTGAGCCAAATATTTTGTACAATCTGTAAATGTAAAAATGATAGTTGAGGTCAGAAAGCTTTTGTACAAGTGAAGTCAACATCTATCACTTTGATGACATGGTAGGCATATCAAGCAGAATTGTAAGAAAGCAAAAAGGTACAGCGTTTTATCCAACAAAGTTCTTCTCAGAGTAGTTGGTCTACTCAGAGTATAGCTAAGATTAGATACAGCCCTTGGCATGACCCAAAATGCCAAGTGACTCTTCAATACCACGGAGGATATTTTGAAAACATGAAACTGAAGGCATTTATCACTCCAGTTGCCCCAAAGTGCTACAGTCATTCTGAACTGTTTTGTCTGAAAGGTGAGACCTCATAGTTTTTAGAAAGCAGTATTTTTCACTAGAAATAAGAAGTTGGGCAGACATTCAATAGGGTTGACATATTTCAAGATATGAGCTTTTGGGGGGGGGGCTACCAACAGAATATTAAAAACATGATGAAACATCAAATATTAAAAACTTCCCTAAACAAGGCAGCCTTCAGATGTCTTCTAAAAGTTAGATAGTTGTTTATTTCCTTGACATCTGATGGGAGGGCATTCCACAGGGCTGGTGCTACTACCGAAAAGGCCCTCTGCCTGATTCCCTGTAACCTCACTTTTCACAGTGAGGGAACCACCAGAAGGCCTTTGGCGCTGGACCTCAGCATCTGGGCTGAACAATGGGGGTGGAGATGCTCCTTCAGGTATACTGGGCCGAGGCCATTTAAAGGTCAGCACCAACACTTTGAATTGTGCTCGGAAACGTACTGGGAGTCAGTGTAGGTCTTTCAAGACCGGTGTTATGTGGTCTCGGTGGCCGCTCCCAGTCACCAGTCTAGCTGCAGCATTCTGGATTAGTTGTAGTTTCCGGGTCACCTTCAAAGGTAGCTTCATGTAGAGCGCATTGCTGTAGTCCCAGCCACAAAAATGCAACATAATGGGGGGAAATGAGGGCAACACCACATTCCTGAATTGTCTCCACCTTAAGTGGATTGTGGGGTTCCCATAGGCATCTGGTTGGCCACAGCAGAAACAGGGTGCTGGACTAGATGGGCCTTTGGCCTGATCCATCAGTAATCTTCCTATGTTCATATGCTCCTCCCAGATTATCACTCACATGAATTGACCAAGTGATACCATTGGTTTAACTCAACCATTTGCCCCTTGAAATCAAAGGGTCTTACAAACAACTTTTGCTGGATCAGGGCCCAGGGTAAGGTCTTGCATTTCCCCTTCTCTATGGCAGCCTCTACAGCATAAAGTTCCTTTGGAGGAGTGAGAGCACTGAAGACATATGCTGTGCTTTTCTAATTGTGTTTGTCTCTAAATATATGTGCTGAACAGTCATTTTGTTTGTTTGTTTGCACATATTTATAGCCTGTTCTTTGGTCCCAAATACTTTCAGAGTTGCTTACTCAAGGGAGACATCCATCAGCAAAAGCCTCCTACAGATACTTGGAATAGCCAACAGCTTATTAGTAACCATAACTTATTCCCCACATCAATAGCCAGTCCGTTTTCAAACCAAAAGAAAGCCAAATACGATGTCCCTGTTTTCATCAAAGAAATGTTGGAGGGTATGCCTTTGCAGTGTGCAAAGAACAGTATATATTCTTTTCTCCATTTCAAATATCATTATTCATAGTCTGTGGGGTGGGGGTAGGATGGATACATGGGCATATGAAGATCCATGCATATAATAATAATAATAATAATAATAATAATAATAATAATAATAATAATAGCATATGCTATTTTTCTAATAAATAAGGTTATAGATATAGATATATACAGGTATATAGATATATAGAATCATCATCTTCCCCCGCCCCCAGCCTATGTGATGCTTGAAGCTGATGTGAGTTCACAGGCTCACAGATCACTGCTTGGAATCACTGAGCTACAGGAATGTCCCCAAGTACAGCTGTTTCCCCTGCTTCTGATGCAGTTTCTATGTGCAAGAGTCAGCATCCAGAGCCTAAATCAAGCCAGCAGAGTGAGACTAACTCTTGCTTAAGGAGCAAAGCCTGTAGTGGATTCTTTTCTGTTTTCTTTACAGTTTTTCAATCAATTATCTTTAAATTTTAGAGATAGCTATATCGATTCTCAGATCTCTCCATGCTCCTAGCCATCAATGGGAGTTCAAGGTTGTCGGAGTTAGCGTTTATCTTATTGATTTTATTCCTTCTCCCCTTGCAATGGACATGGCTGAGACCAATTTTATTAATAATACAGCCAGGCTTCCCTCCAATACTTTTGAGGAAAGCTGCAGAGGTTAAACTAGCGTATGCTATAGTGTGCTTTTCATGAAAACCACACATTTCCATCCTCTGAGAATAGGAACCTTGGTGGCTCAGTGATGCTGCAGTTGTGTCGTACATGCCCCAAAGTCTAAAATAGGGATGATGAGCAGTTAGCAGTCATCTTGGGAGTCCCTCTGCTTCTCTGCCCAGCACCAGATCTCTTAAGTGTACTGGCCAATTTTTGTAGTGCTCAGCAGAGGTGATGTGTCTTTTTAAATGAGGCGGGGGCTTTGTGTGACTTTTGAAGGCAGGCAATCTGGACCTTGCTTGAGTTCCACGAGACCAAGATAGAAAATGCATGAGAGAAGCTTAACACAGGAAGCTGCCTTACACAGAGTCGGACCACCGGTCTATCTATCGCAGTATTGTCTATACTGACAGCAGCTCTCTGGGATTTCAGACTAGGGCCTCTCCCAGGCTGACCTGGAGATGCCAGGGATAGAACCTATATCCTTCTGCAGGCAAAGCAGATGCTCTATCAATGAGCTAGACTGCTTGCATCTCAGAATAACTAGGTTTAAGCCCCAGTGCCCAGAGGGAGTCAGACAGAAGCTTGCTCATATTGGCTTTGAGAGCAATGAGGCTCACTTGGACCCAGAGTGCCAGGAACTTGCCTCACAATATCTGTAGCCCCAGCACAGATGGCAGAAGCACAACCCAAATCAGTTCTGGGTTGGAGCCATGAGAGTGGCAGGTATTTCCCTGTGAGGCGCAATCAGGTAAATGTCAGGGCACACACTGCTAGGGAGTACACCACATTTTTATGACAGAGAGCATGGATTTTTATTTTACCCATAATGCACCAGAACTTTCAGTGGGTTGCATAGTGGGGCAATAGATATGGTAGGTGCTGCAACATGGTTGTCACCCAATGCCCAGGTAGGATGGACCCCAGGATGGCACCCTGCCAAGGGCTCCCAAACCTTGAAGCCAGCCCTGTTCCCCTGAAGGGCAGCACCTCAGAAATTGCACCACTGTAGATCAGTCATGGAAATCCACACACGCAAAATACAACTAGTCTCTGGTATGATGGTTCTCTCAAATCTGAGCCCTGGCATCCATTCCGACATGCATACTGTTGTTGTTGTTTAGTCGTGTCCGACTCTTCGTGACCCCATGGACCAGAGCACACCAGGCACTTCTGTCTTCCACTGCCTCCCGCATTTGGTCAAACTCATGCTGGTAGCTTCGAGAACACTGTCCAACCATCTCGTCCTCTGTTGTCCCCTTCTCCTTGTGCCCTCCATCTTTCCCAACACCAGGGTCTTTTCCAGGGAGTCTTCTCTTCTCATGAGGTGGCCAAAGTATTGGAGTCTCAGCTTCAGGATCTGTCCTTCCAGTGAGCACTCAGGGCTAATTTCCTTCAGAATGGATAGGTTTGATCTTCTTGCAGTCCATGGGACTCTCAAGAGTCTCCTCCAGCACCATAATTCAAAAGCATCAATGCATACTACTTTGATTGAATCTACTAATACTTCCATGAAATAATACTAGGCATTTTCATGATAGCAGCAGTCATATGATTTCTGAAGAAGGCCCTCAAGCATTTTTAAAGAAAACAATTGCAAATGTTTTTAAACAGGTTAACGGGATTGAAGAAACACCACAGTGTCTCATTTCTGTGGTTCTCAAAGCAGTGTTTTGTGCTCCCCCTGCTGGTTGTGGAGCAACAGTTTCATTCAAGACTAGTATCCAGTAGCCCCAATATTTACACAAATTGTTTAGGGCTAATCTCCAAAGAGGCTAGAGACTGTAGCGCAGTGGACAGCGCCTGCTAGCTGTGGGTGCTGCATAATGTATAGAATGGATCAAACCTTTCTGATAGCAGGTTCCATCGTATGGTTTGTTTCTTATCCTTCCTCAAGTTGATCAGGGCAGCATATTTGCCCCTCACATTCTATCTGCACACAACAGGTTGGTATGGCAGACTACATCATAGATCAGACCAGGGTGAGAGATAGTGAGTAGTCCAGCCTCATCCAATGGGTGCAATGGCTGAGCAATGATTTGAACCCAGACCTCCCCCTTTCAATTCCAGCACTCCATCCACTACTTGGTACCTCGGCTCATTGCTATGAAAAGCGTTTGAAGCATAAACATAGCCACATTTGTCTAATTGGGATTGCTGTCATCTTCCAAAGTAACAGACCACATGGGATGCAAAGTATTCAATTAGGCATTTTAGATACCGTTATGCACCGTGCTGTTGGATTGCCTTGAATGGGTCTGTTGCTATGATTTTGCTTAAAGTGTCTCTGGATGAGAGCCTGAGATTTGAAAGAAAGGAATCTTTATGCTCTTTAAGGGTTCTAGATGTCCCCTCAAATGGGCAATTCACCTGCAGGCGTAGCGGGTGTGAGATGAATGTTTGGCAGGCTGTGTGTGAGGAACAGCAGTGTGCAGTTCTGAAGCTGGAACAAGGAGAGATGAGAGCATTCCAGCCAGAGTTAGCCCAAAGTGGGCGTGTAGCCAGGGCCAGCCCTCCCATTAGGCAAAGTGAGGTGGTTGCCTCAGGTGGCAGTTGTATTTATTTTAATAGGCTTTTAGATTGCTTTTTAGGCAAAATTGTTTCCCAAAGTGAGCTGAAGCCATGTACAAATACATAGCCACAAAAGACAGAAAAAAACATTTAAAACAAGGAAATATATTTTTTCATTTGTAAACAAGGGATGGAGGTTCTTGTGTATCATTTTGTGCTTGTTAAGATTGTGAGGATTTTAGCATATACACATTGACAAATCTCTTTGCAGTATTCAGAGGCAACCCTCTGATTGCATGTAGTTGTTTTATCTTTGTTAAATATTTTTTAATGAAATACACACAAGTCAACACACCATACAGAGAAATGACCCACCTAACTCTTGAGAACAGCATTCTATATCCTAGATGTTGCTAAGCACAGAGTGGACAGTGCTGTATTTGCCTCATGACCTGCCTTACTGCCTCTTGGAGGAAGTCCCATCACCAGTGTTGTATTCATCTGCCAGGCTGATCAGCTTCTGTACATGAAATGAAGGGAGTCACCATCTTGTTCTTTGCCTTGAGCAGCAAAATGTCTTGGGCCATTCGTGGACGTATCCATGTGATACTTACTGTTCACGTTGCTCTCTTGTGGTCTTCTGTCTGCAGTTGGAGTGTCTGGAGTGTGTACTTACATAAGAGGGGCCCTGCTGGATCAAGCCAGGGGCCCAACTAGTCCAGCATCCTGTTCTCACAGTGGCCAACCAGATGCTTGTGGGAAACCCTCATGCAGGACCTGAGCACAACAGCCCTCTCTCCCCACCCTGTGGTCCCCAGCAGCTGGTCTTCAGAAGCATTACTGCCTCTGACTATGAAGGCAGAGCATAGCCATCAAGGTTAGTGAACACTGATTGCCTTGTCCTCCATGAATTTGTTAGTTCTCTTTTAAAGCCATCTAAGGTGGTGGCCATTACTGCTTCCTGTGAGAGCAAGCTCCATCATTTAACCATGAGCTGCAAAAAGAAGCACATTCTTATATCTCTCCTGAATATTCCAGCTTCATTGCATGTCCACAAGTTCCACAGCTATGAGGGAGTGAAAACAGTATTTTCTCTTTCCTCTTTCCACTATTATAGAATGTATAATAATAATAATAATAATAATAATAATAATAATAATAATAATAATAATTTATTATTTATACCTTTCCCATCTGGCTGGGTTTCCCCAGCCACTCTGGGCAGCTTCCAACAGAATATTAAAATACAGTAATGCATCAAACATTAAAAGGGCTGCCTTCAGATGTCTTCTAAAAGTCTGGTAGTTGTTGTTCTCTTTGACATCTGGTGGGAGGGTGTTTCACAGGGCGGGTGCCACTACCGAGAAGGCCCTCTGCCTGGTTCCCTGTAACTTGGCTTCTCGCAGTGAGTGAACTGCCAGAAGGCCCTCAGCGCTGGACCTCAGTGTCCGGGCAAAATGATGGGGGTGGAGATGCTCCTTCTGGCATGCTGGACTGAGGCTGTTTAGAACTTTAAAGGTCAGCACCAACACTTTGAATTTTATAGTTTTATACACTTCCATATCTCACCTCCGACTTGCCTTTTCTATGAACCAAAATGTCTCAAGCACTGCAACCTTTCCTCATAGCAGAGTTCCTTCACCCCCTTGACCATTTTGGCTGAGCTTTTCTGAACTTATTTTCCAACTCTACAATTTCCATTTTGAAGTGTGGTGACCAGAACCACACACAGTATTACAAATGTGATTGTACATAATGGCACCCTATTCCATTTTTTCTGGTATATTTTTAAAACATTTGTATGTTGCCACAATGCCTTAGTCTTTCATGTTCTTTCATCCAAAGGTAACTAAATTCAGTAATGCTGCCCATTGAACCTTTCACGTTCATCTAGCTGTTCTTCTGTATAGCCAAAGTCATGGTCAGTCAGCCAGGATGGTGGATTTATCCAAAGCAGATTCTCTGGCAAACAGCAACCTTCATGTCAGGTTGTGTGCCAGTGCAAAGAAGGCCCATTGGCTGCAGGGGGCACAAGGCCTGCCAATCCTTTTCCACATGCAGTCATATGGCCAAATCTGAAGAACAAGAACTGCACTTGGCGGCTTGGCTTCTCTTTGCTGAGGGAGAAGAGTCAGTTAGTCAAGTTGCACAGACCGCAGAGAGTGCTGCACTGGAGACCTGACACTAACTCCAAGTTTAGCCACCCTGCAAGAGACCCCTGAAACAGATGCCCCCATGCTGGAACTCTGAGAGACTTTAATCCCCAAACTAGATATCACAGAGGACATTCCCCAAGGACTTCACACCCCATCAAGCGCATTTGCAATTGCAAGCAGTGCACCTGGCGAGAGAGAGCAGAGAAATGAGGCAGGACCAGACACCAAGCCATAGGGCTGCCCTTTCAAGGCTCTTGATTCCTCAGAAATGGTGTGAAGCATGGGAGGTGTAGAATGGCTCAGTTCATACCAAGCTTTCATTAGGGGGGGAAATCTGGTCACGGTTCTGAAGGACCTGCCTTTTACCAGTCTGACAGATCCAATATTGTGGTGCAAGATAGCCTAGTTGCACCATAAACTTTAATCTGGCTTCCTGATCATTCTTGCTTCCTGATTCTAAACTCTCAACTTTTTAGTAGATGTGCAGTGCCATCTTTAGTAGATATACGGAGTGGCCTAAGAGATAAACTTGGTCCTGGGTGATCTGCTGGTGACAAGCTGGCACTGAACCAGAACTTTCAACAAGACTTACCTCTCACTGCAGCTTGCTTTTAGCCTGTCCTCCATCTACACCAAGAATCTGTGGACCTCCAGCTGTTGGTGGACTACAACTCCCATCATCCCTGACCCACAGATCTTGTTGGCTGAGGCTGATGGGAGTTGGAGTCCACCATCATCAGGTTCTCCATTCCTGTTTATGGGTTGCTGCACTGGGTGCCAACCTTATTTAGATATGTAAAATATTCAATATTGGTCACTATTCATATTGCCCAACAACCCTTTGCTGTATCAACAACTTAATGTAGCTCTTCTTCATTCAGACAAGCTTCCAGTAGCAAATGAATCTTCTTCCCTATTTTTGCCTCTTACATTCTGTAGGGCCAACAAATCAACCAGGCTCTAATATTGGCACCCCACGTTGGAGCAGCTGCCGACATCATCATCATTAAATCAAAAGGACCCACTTGAATCTCTAAGAAAATGGAGCCATGAAAAATTAACTACATAGATTTATGAGGAACAAATCATATGCCATTAACCTGATCACTCCAGAATCAAATTGCAAGGTTGATGAGATAAGGGTGGCATGGCCTTTTATTCATATTGGCAAAGACACAAGTATTGCCATTTGAACTTTAAGTAAACAAATAATAATAAAGGTCAATGTATTGGGGGAGAGGTGTCCAATGGAGCATCCTAGAGATTCATGTTCAGCTCTGTTTTATTGAACACTTATATTAATGATCTGGAACAAGAGTTAAAGATCAAGCTAATGAAATTCACAGATGATGCTACATCAGGAAATATTGCAAATCCCAGTAAGGACAGATTAATGATGCAAATTCTGTTCTGTTCCACGCACAGCCTTATGCCAAATCCTTTAATGAGATATCTTTGCACTTCAGAGGTGCAAAACCACAATGATATAAACTGGATATATGAATTGAATTGAAAAACATATATTTGTAAAGGGGGGGACTCAAATATAAACAATTAAAATAAAATGCAGATTAATAATGGCTATATTAGGCATTAGCCTGCTGTGATATTCAGTGGGAGATGTTGAGAGAGTAAGGGATGTCATAACCTTAGAGCTGATCAACATATTATTCTTATTGATTGATTGATTGATTGATTGATTTCATACATTTCTAAGCTACCTTTCATTAACAACAGATGGAACAAATATACAATTTGATCAGCAAATATTAATACACACACATCAATTTACAGTAAAACCATTCAAAATAAACCCAGTACAGTGGTACCTCGGTTTTCAAACGTAATCCATTTTGGAAGACCATTTGGATTCCAAAATGTTTGAAAACTGAGGCGCAAAGGGCGGTCTGCGATTTCAATAGAAAAAATTGAGGAGAGAAACCTCAGTGGAAGCCATTCAACTTCTGAAGCAAGTTCAAAAAAGAAAGCAATTACTTCCGGGTTTTTGGCATTCGAAAACCAAAAGGTTCAGTTTCCAAGACACTCAAAAACCAAGGTACTACCACTGTACAAAAATCAGCCCCCTTCCATTCTCAACCAGGCCCACATAATACAAAGTCCCGTTCAGACATTATGGAAGATAAACCCCAGCCCAAACTGGGGGTGGTGAACACACAAAACAGAACTGAATGTCTCAAAGTTAACTGAAGTTACATAGGTGCATAGCCTCCCCAGTCCTCATATGTTCCCGCTGTCACACCTGTCTTCATGGAGGGGCTTATCTGCCTCTGGGGAAGAATTGTGCTCTTTTATACAAGGGCCCGAGCCCAGTCTCCTCTTTCATTCTTTCGAATTGGTAGGAGAACCAATTAGAGCAGTTGTGCTTTTCTCTAATTTGTGGAAGGCTAAAACTGTAGGGCTTAAGGGGAGATGATCACATTCCAGTTTCTGCACTAAGGCAGACACCTCAGTACTCTAATGCCCCAAACAGATTATCCATATTATGTAGATTATCCTGTCTGTGCCACAAGCAAGATGGAGCAAGGTATGCCTTGCCAGAAATGCCTGCTGGGCATGGAATGGATTTAGTCAAAAAGAATCCAGATGGCTCGGACAAGTAATAACTGCTGGTTGTTGCAGAGATCAAAATGACACCCCTCACATTAGGTTTTTTATTTTCAAGTTATGCCCACATTTAAGCATGCAGGTCCCTTTTAAGTACAGCACATTAGAATTCATTGCAAAGGCATTGCATTTGCTGTTTTCTGCCAGCATCCCCTTATGGCTGATGAGAGAAATCATAGGACACATTTTCATCCAACCTCAGAATTCTATCCTATTCACAGCCATACCAGAGGGGCTGCTGTGACAGGTATCCAAAGAAACAGGACATTTTGGGGCATCCCTCAGCTGACTACCTTTTTTGAGTTTGCCCCCGGGAAACACTCCTCCACTCACCAAAATTATTTTGATTTCTTTTGCAGCTGCAATATACATTTGATGAGAGTGGGTCCCTCTGAATTTGCCTGAGATTCTGATTGAGATTGTGGTAGAGTGCATGGAACAATACTAGAAAACAGATGTTGTTTAGTCGTGTCCAACTCCTCGTGACTCCATGGACCAGAGCACTCCAGGCACTCCTGTCTTCCACTGCCTCCCGCAGTTTGGTCAAACTCCTGTTCGTAGCTTCGAGAACACTGTCCAACCATCTCGCCCTCTGTCGTCCCCTTCTCCTTGTGCCCTCAATCTTTGCCAGCATCAGAGTCTTCTCTTCTCATGAGGTGGCCATCAGCTTCAGGATCTGTCCTTCCAGTGAGCACTCAGGGCTGATTTCCTTAAGAATGGATAGGTTTGATCTTCTTGCAGTCCATGGGACTCTCAAGAGTCTCCTCCAGCACCATAATTCAAAAGAAAACAGATAGAGTTCATCATTGTACAAAGGGACCTCTGCCTTCCAGACACAACATGGGAAGAAATACCTATTGTTGTTTGTGTTTTTGACAGGATGGCTCTAGGCTACGGTTGTGCTGTAAAATAAAACACTAAGTTTCATTAGCACAGACCTAGCCAGCATGATGCCCTCCTGATGTTGCTAGACACCAACTCCCATCAGCCCCAGTCAGGAAGGTCAATGGTCAGTGATTATGGAAGCTGTAGTCCAATATCTGAAGGCCATCATATTGACAACTCCTACATTAAGTAAGTAGCAATGTCTGTTCTTACTGACAGCCTGAAGGAACATTTTACAATTACATCAGAGATGGAATTCATTGGCATATCTCACCTGAGATAGCAACCTTTCCTAGACCTTTTTTCAAAAATTCAGATTTCACACAGAAACAGCAGGTCGCCCAGTAGCTTGGAGTTTATGTGCCTGAAAGGGTATGCATATAGACTCTGTTCTTGCAAAGACAGGAGACAGGAAGCTGCCATATACAATAGCACCTCAGCTTACATTACCCTCAGGTAATGTAAACATTGGGTTGTGAAAGCGGAAAACCCGGAAGTGTTTCACCATGCACACATGCACAGATGCGCTCTACCATGCTGCACACATGCTCAGAAGCAGTCTGTCGCCGCACGTGCATGCACAGAAGCAGTCCCTCCGGTTGCAGAAAACTCAGGATCCAACTGGAGCTCCGGAACGGAACCCATCCACAACCGGAGTTACCACTGTACTGGATCAGACCACTGGCTCCATCTAGCTCAGTATTGTCTGCATTGACTGGCAGTAGTTTCAGTCAGAGGTCTCTCCCAGCCCTACCTGCAGTGGCAAACCTCCCAGTACATTTCCGAGCACAATTCAAAGTGTTGGTGCTGACCTTTAAAGCCCTAAATGGCCTCGGTCCTGTATACCTGAAGGAGCGTCTCCACCCCCATCGTTCAGCCCAGACACTGAGATCCAGCGCCGAGGGCCTTCTAGTGGTTCCCTCATTGCGAGAAGTGAGGTTACAGGGAACCAGACAGAGGGCCTTCTCGGTAGTGGCGCCCGCCCTGTGGAACGCCCTCCCTTCAGATGTCAAGGAAATAAGTAGATATCCTATCTTTAAAAGACATCTGAAGGCAGCCCTGTTTAGTGAAGTTTTTAATATTTAATTCTGTATTGTTTTTAACATTCAATTGGGAGCTGCCCAGAGTGGCTGGGGAAACTCAGCCAGATGGGCGGGGTATAAATAATAAATTATTATTTGAGCCCTGAAGCTTGAACTGTTATAGGGGCCCCTTCACAACCAGCAACAAGGTCTGGGTAACTACTGTTATCTTCTTCAGTGGGGTTGTTTGAAAAAACCTTTACAATTTCTATGTTACTGATCCTCAAACTTTGAGATTGTTGTAATATATACAATGAGAAAGTTGAGTTGTGTGACTCAAACTGGGTCTACAAGACCCATTTTTAATGCACTGTGGACTAAAGTCACTTATGGGGCCCCTCTGGGATTAGGGGCTTTGAAGTTTAAGGCTAAGCTTCCTTGGTTTCATAGTAGATCCACCCCTGCCACCTGGAGATGCCAGGGATTGAACCATGGACCCTCTACATCCAAAGCAGGTGGTCTGCCATCAAGCTAAGATCAACACATGAAGGTCTGAAGCAGAGGCAAGAGATACAAACCTGCTGTTCACCACAACCATCACCCCCAAAATGCATTGATTCCATTCAGAATGTAAAGGTTTGAATCTTCTCTCCTCTCCATAAGTGGAAAATCAGTAGATAAGAAAAGAAATGGAGGGGAGGGGGTTATACAGCTCATCCATCTATGTACCCATTTCTCTCCTGGGTGAAATCCTAGAGATGTGACTGTGACACAGTTATAACAATATTTGCCCACTACACAAAGGTATGATGTCGCAACTATTTGTAAAAGGCTATGAGAAAACCCTTGATGTCAGCATGAATTATTACCGTGCATTAGCTGAACAGATGAGTGTGGCCTCCAAGTCTCCCTCAGATGTTCCATGCCAAAGTAGAACAGCACAGAATTATATCCTAATTATTCCTCTTGCTAAAACCCATGATAGCTTTCTCAATTCTCAGTCAATACTTGAACATCCTTCTGTTATAGAGAACAGTTTCATCAATATTTTATTTTATTTTTTAAATAATTTATGTTTTATTACAGAAGCAGATGGAGACCTACAGCACACTTCTCCCCCCAGAGACCAGAGCAGTGAATGGAAGACAAGTGAGTTGAAGAGGCTAATAATTTCCATTTCCCCATCTATCTGCATAGCTGGATTCCTGAACAAGCCTGGAACAGTGCTGCTAGGAATCCAAAAGGGATGTAGTAGCTTGGTTACCTTAGGCAAGCAACAGATGGGAGGAGAAATCACAAACAAAGCAGATGGAGCCCTGACACCTGGCAGTTGTGCCCGATGAGCCCCTACATTCTGTTAGTGCACTTGGCTGCCAGTCAGTGCTGGGTTATGGGTAGCAGTGTGATCTAGGGATGGGGGGTAATTATGGCTTGGTTTGCCAATCTACCCAATTTGCACATTGCAACTCCACTGCGACAACCCTGCATGTGCCTCCTTAAAGACACACACACACACATTGCAATATTTTTGATGGAAAGAATGATTGAGAACTATGAGAACTGTAGTTGTGTAAGGGAACAGGGGTCTCCTAAAAACTCTCAATGCCATTATGGTTCCCGTGATTCTTTAGGGGAAGCCAAACCAAATCAAGAAGACCAAAGGACAAACTGGGATGGAAGCTTGAGAAGCAAACTAGGACCAAAGAAGACAAGCCAGGAGGCAGGACCACCATTTCGGGAGGATCATGGAGGAAGGCTGTTAATGGTTACTAGCTGAATAGATGTGTTCTTTCTACATGATTGGGGCAGCAATTCCAGTTGCTGAAAACCACAGGAGGGGAGAGTACTCTTGTGCTTAGGTCCTGCTCGTGGGTTTACCATGGTGGTTGGCCAGTGTGAGAACAGGAGGGCTCTTCTTATGACCAAAGAACAAGCCAAGACCAAAGAACAACCAAGGATACAGGAGCACCCCAGAGCTCAGGAACCCCATGCTGCTCAAGCTAGATTTACCTAAAGCTGGAAGCCCTTTATATTTCTTTCTGCTGAGAAGGATCCAATAGGCAGAGTCAGTCCAGGGCTAGAAGGTTATCCACTGAGAAGGCTGAAACCTACAGTTCAGTGGTCCACCACATGGGGCAGTTGCACACAGATTCAGCTACTCATAACACCCCTATCATTGATACCAACAGCCTTAACACATTTGGGATTCATTGCAAAGTACAGTACGTACTTTGTTTAGGGCAAACTGATATGGAAATAAACTTATCATTAGGAAAATGAGAAAATGAAATAGTGAGATGCATCCATTTTTAGAAGCATGTTTCAGACATTTATTTGATTGTGCATAATGTCAGGAACAGAGCCTGATGCCTACCCACTTTGCCTTTCTCCTTAAATGTGCAGACAATGAGAACTGTTCCCTGAATGGGGCTTAAAATGAAGGACATGAGCACAGAGATTTCACAGAAGTTCACTCACGGGGATTGGCTGTGGTTCCCAGTTGAGTATAGACTGACTTCCGAACACTTCGAAATAAAGAAGCATCTTAATGTTTTTCTGTTTCAAAAAGTTGAGGAGGTGCTCAAGCTAGAATGAGATTCCCCTACCATTTACTGGAGAGTTTATTAACACTCAGTAATTGAAGTCAGTGTTCAATTCAGACTTAATAATACAGCCATTCCTCAATTCTCATGAGATCTGCCATACTCCAGGCTGACAATAGCAATGGTTTTTCAGAGAACTGAAGTAGACTTCCTTGCAAATCCCCACACCACTCATATTTATCCATTGTTTACTATCAACAAAATCTATTTTTCAGTTTCAGATGGGGAGAAATGCTGCTGCAACAACTGTGTTTTGATTCACTGCCATGGGATAGACCTTAGGGGAGGGATGGGGAATCTGTGGCTCTCGATATGATGTTGGACCTCCATCATCCCAAACCAGGAAAGCCAATAGTCATGTCCAGCAACATCTGGAGAACTACAGGTTCCCCAGTGTGAACATTAGGGTTAACATTGCCTCAATAATGCTAGTGGAATTCGTAGGCTGATGTCTCACACTTGATTAGATCATTTAGCTCCCTCTGATTTCAGTTCAAGAGAAGGGCAGTAGCTCCTTGGAAGGGCACATTCTTCGGGTACAAAATTGTGCTTCTAAGCTCAGTCCTGCTGCCAATCAGTGTCAACCAGTGGTTCCCAGTTGGGGATCTGTAGAACCCACCCCGGGGGGGGGGGCTATGACACATTCTTGTCAACTGTCTGAGACATCCCATTTTGGGGGGTGTCCCATGCGAGAGCACAGTGCCCCAAAACATGTGGGGTCATGGCACCCAAAAATGCATGTTTTGGGGTGCCATGTTCTTGCACAGGTCATGTCACTCATGCAGGAGCATGGCCCAGAAAACACAAATCCTGATTTAATTCTGAGATGTGTTGAAGGGTATGGTGGCACCATTCACATAACAAAAACTACTGCGGAGATACCAAGATTTTCAAAAATAGGGGGTCCATGGCTTGGCTTTTGAAAAGCAGGGGGTTCACAGTACTTAGCTAATTGGGGGCCAGTGGTGTAGACAATTCCAAACAAGTTGAACTAAAGGTTGGATTCAGTATAATACTCCTTTCTATGTTTCTGTAGGCTTTATGCAAATGATCTGAGCACAGGATTGCAGTCCTAGTCAATAAACACCATCAATTTATATCGGTGTAGTTTATGACCATGTAAGTTTTCCAGATACAAAAGCATTCTCTGCCCCAAGGAGCATGCAATCTAATACAAGCTTAACCTTCTGCATTAAGCTGGAGGGGGGGGGCAGAATCTCCAAGGCAACAGAAATCCTAAGCTTAAAGAACACAGTGATTGAGTGTTGCTGGAATCTATTTATAGAGATGTGTATAGGAAAAACAATTAAGGAGACAGACAGTAGATTAATAGGGAACAGCTTAGTTGTGCAGTTTCTGAAATCCAGCACCGGAGAACATGGCATGATGAGGGAAGAGGGGTGCATGGTACCCAAGTTTGTGCCACAAATGGAAATCCATTTGACTTTTCCATTTTCTCAATCAGAAACTTTCCCCCTGAAATGTTATAATTTCCATTCAAATTTCTGTTGATTTCATGTATGCACCTGTACCAAGGAGACAATGTTCACCCAACCCTCTCTACATAACTGAGAGAAGGTGCTGAAGAAGTGCAAAAGCCTTCTCCATTTCCACTGCCTAACCTCAGAGATGAACACCAGGAAAATCACATACATGTAGTGTCTTTTCATATTGTCCTATACTTTCTCATATAATTCAAAGAGGGCTTTGAAAGGACCTGGAGAGCAATGTGGTTTTGGAAACACCGGAAGAAAATTTACATAGAGTTGTATCTAATGGGGTCCCCTCTACAAATGAAAGGTTCATTAATCCAACAGAGGCTTCTATCAGCAGAATAACATGATAGATACTGTTTACTGATTTCCGCTACCTCCCTGGAGCTCCCATTATCCTCCTCCAAGCTGCCCAAAAACATTAAGAAGGCCCCAGTTTCCCCAGTCCCTGTAAGAGCTCACCAACACATGGAATAACTTCTAGGTCTGGAGTGTGTGTTGGGAAGATCTGAGCCTACACATTGCTCCTTTTTCAGACATTAAGCACTGGGAAAGGGCCTGTTTAAAATAAGATGGCTGCACTTGTGACCAACCACACCATATGCAGTCTGTTGGTGGCCCTACAAGAGATGCCATTGGCTTTTTATGTTAAGAACCTGCCTGGAGCTGCAAAACTAGAGAAGTTGTTAAGCACATGGATGACAGACTACATGGCTAATGGACTTTGTTTGGCTTGGTGGGTCACAAGTTCCGTTCTGGAAAGTAATAACATGCTTGGCTGTTTGAAAAAATAAATCAGCAGGAGACATTATCTACTGGATGCCAAGGCAGGGGTGCTTCTGCGTAAATGTCAAGGGCAGAATTTTAAATGTGCCATCCCCCCACCCCTCCCCCCACTCCCAGTTTCCTAATTTATAACCCATTTTCATCTCAGTGCTATCTGTAGAGGCTCTGGCACTCATCTCCCTGAGACTTCCCTCCGTACTATCCCGTCTGACAGTGTAATTTACTGTACTTGCCTCACAGATATCTACAGAGCCTGAGAAAAGGCAGATAAGTGAGCCTGAATGGGTATGAAACAACTTGCGGAAGGTGGCAGCGATGCGGGTAACTCTAGTCCTTTTTGAGGGGGGGGGATACTCCTGAGGTAAAAGTTAAAGCAAGCTATCTTGCTTTTAACCTACCCGTTACTCCACATTTATTATATGAACTGACACTCTTTTTAGTGATCCTGTGGATTTAAAAGCAGGCAGCTGAGAGTGAAATGGATTAGAGATATTCTCGAATTGGAGAGGATCATGTGCAGAAAAGCCAGTTTTCTCCCTTGAATGTACATCTTGGCTGTGAGTCCTGGAAGACCTGCTCCCTGCCCTACAGAGTTTTTTCCCACTTGGCCTGGGAGGCCAGGGCCCTGACTGACTCCAGCTACAAATGCTGAGGTTGCTGCGAAGACTCTCGGGCTGAGGTTTTGTTTAGAGAGGGTTGTTGTTGTTAATGATTTTTTTGTATTTTTTAAGATCTTATAATTTGTGTGGAAATTGTTTAATTGGGTTGTGAACTTTTGATGTTTTATTTATTGTTTAGGACTACTTTTATTAGGTTTGCAATTATGTAATTTTCTTTCAAGTTGTAAGCAGCTTGGAGCATGTTTTGATCTATGGAAAAGCAGCATGCAAAGAAAATTATGTACATAGAGCTGAAGGAGGAAGAGTGAAGGAGGAAGAGAGTCAGTGTGGTGTAGTGGTTAAGAGCGGTGGACTCGTAATTTGGTGAACCGGGTTCGTGTCCCTGCTCCTCCACATGCAGCTGCTGGGTGACCTTGGGCCAGTCACACTTCTCTGAAGTCTCTCAGTCCCACTCACCTCACAGAGTGTTTGTTATGGGGGAGGAAGGGAAAGGAGAATGTTAGCCGCTTTGTGACTCTTCAGGTAGTGAGAAAGCGGGATATCAAATCCAAACTCTTTCATCTCCATGGACTTTTCAATTCTGTTAGATTTGACTTTTGCCCTTGTACATGCTTACCTTCTGATTCACTGTGAGGGAGCCAACCTGGGGCATGGGGAGAAAACTGAACAGAGGAGTTGGAGCCAACAGCACTCACTCAGAAATCCAAATGTGGCCACAGAACCCAAAAAGTGGCTCTTACACTAAAAGGTACTAGCAAACTGCTGCTCTGCTTTCTTCTGTAGAAACAAATGGCTGGCATATGAGGAGCTTTGTGTTCTGTGGCACCATTATTTGAAGTCACCAAATCAGGAGTATAATGGACATAGATCCTCCGTGGCAATGGACTAACAAATATGGCTTTAGTAAAATTCCCAGATCCCTATGGAGAAAATGCTATATACAGTGCTTAGGAATACAGTGGTACCCCAGGTTAAGAACTTAATTCATTCTGGAGGTCCATTCTTAACCTGAAACTGTTCTCAACCTGAGATACCACTTTAGCTAATGGGGCTTCCTGTGCCGCTGCCATGCGATTTCTGTTCTCATCCTGAAGCAAAATTCTTACCCCAAGGTATTATTTCTGGGTTAGCGGAGTCTGTAACCTGAAGCATCTGTAACCAGAAGTGTCTGTAACCCGAGGTACCACTGTATCAGCTGTCATACAGTTTGTTCTCTTTCCTGCCATATCTGGGACTGCATTGGAGGAAGCGGGCAGTGGGGTGCCAGAGTGCTCACACCAGGAAAAGCCCAAACTGTATTTGGATGTTCTACTGTACACAATGGACTTAAGAGAGAGGAAACTCATTCTACCATACATGCCTATGCTCATCCAAATCTCAGCATTAGAGATGGAATATATTTATTGTCCTCTGGTCTTTCTTCCAACACATTGCTGTCAGATTATATAAAATGATACTATCTTAATGAGTCAAAATAGCAAATATAGATTTATTTGGAAGTAATCACTTCATGAAGATTCTATGGGCTTTCCTTTTTTTACAGATGTCATTTGCAATGGTCAGGTGAGGGGTGTGTCGTTTAGCTGATAAGAGATGACAGCAGGTATTAATTGGAAGCTGTCTGGGAAGATACGAAGGCCATATTGAGAGAAGGACCCTATTCCTTGGCTTGGCTAAATTCACTGATACTTCAGGGTGGATTATTGCTTTTGTACAGAATATTTTTTTTTCTGTCAACAGAGAAGCATATTGCATTATTGAGGAGAATGTCCACCTTTTGCACAGTTCATGTGGTTGTTGATGACAGGCCTTCAAAGGGGCAGCAGTTTTAGTTACCAGCAGAATTGATTATCAGTATTCATTGTCTACAAAAAAAATAATCACCAACTTCTGATCAATTGGGGGGGAAATTACCATAGCTGAAGATAAAGTGGGAGATTCTTATTAGAACACCTGAACATTTGCAAGGGAAAGTTGTGGAATCTCCCTCATTAGAGGTTATAAAGGGCTATTTCGACATTAGATGGCAGTTAACCTTTGCTGCAGAGCAGAAATTCAACAGGGAGCTGTGGGCAACCCTATCTCTCCAATTATTATTTTTTAAAAATATTTTTATTAAGTTTCATATTAACAAATTTAACACATCAAACCAATTAATCCAAATTATATCAATACATATCATGTAACCCAATTGTTTTCCAAATTATAAATTTTTGTGGGGGGTACCCATGCTTCTTGATTGGCAGAAGTCCAATCCTCGAATATTTGTGCTGCTTTCATCTTAAGAATGATATTTCCAGTCCCCTCTTCTCAATCCTTGTCGTTACTCATTTTCCTTTTCATTCACCTCCGAATTGCTCCACAAGTGGGTTGAACAAAACAGTCTTATTTGTGTTTCTGTGTGGGCTTTGTACTGCTCTCTCGTTAATCGCTCTCATCCAATAGTCCAGGGATTTCCGCTCGAGCAAGCAAACGCCATTTTGTTGTTCCGATGAAATGCAGTCTAAAAGCTCGCTCTTTAACTTCCCCGACTTGTTGCATCGTAAGTTAGTCTTTTTCTAGGAGGGCTGCCCCTTCCAGAACATAATCTCCTCAAAAATAATAAATCTTCGGCTCGCCCTCCCCAAGACCAAACCTCCTGCAACACAGGTCTCATATCACATCTCCATTCTAACTGTGTCACAAAGAGAGCCCTTCTTCTTTCCAAATCCTTCACAAAGTAAAACCTTTAAGTTCATATTATTCCCACACAATTCATTTTTAGTCCCATTAGCAATTAGTTGCTGTGACGGATCTTCTAAGAGGGAGGGTTATTAGTTAATCACATAGAGCAAAAAAATAAAAAGTCGTTTCCCCCCCTTTCAGTTCCGTTGTATTCCATTCCACATACCATGTCTGTAGTACTTTGATGTAATCTTCCGTCTCAGTCTTCTTCATTTCAGTGGTAGAATTGTTAGCAGATAAAAACCTCCTGCCTCTCTTGAAGCATGTGCGTTATCTTTCACCAATTTTTTTCCTTGTAAGTAACGCAACTAGTTTCGCACCTGGAAGCAGCTTCGAAGGAGTTCCAAGGCCCGCTGAGGGTTGTGCACCCAGTGCCTCACCCCCTCCTTCTTCCGAACTCGGGGGTGATTTATGGCAACAGCGGGTGAAAACTGCATCTCTCCCCCCTGGAGAGATGAAGGGAGACTGATTTACTCCCCATAATCAGCCTCTAATTACCTCATGCGGGCTGGATAGATGTTAATATCCGCCATCTTCCAAGGCACCCCTAGCGGCCCCCCCACCTCTCCAATAATTGTACCTGCATGATACGTGTGTTTGCAAATATTGTTGCATTTGCACATTGCATTTTTAGGTGTGCTTTTTTAAAATAAAAAAATAAAAAAATAGTGCATACTCAAAAATATGTTTCAAGAAGAAACTCCAAAATGCATTGTTGTGTAAATAAAGCATATCATTTCTTGCCCTGGATTAGATATAGTCTCCTTGATCCTTCCAAGTGTACTACTATTATTTTAGGATTTAGCATGCTAGGGAGATGTAGCAGCCGAGTTCCAATATAATGGATACACAAAGAAAACCATATGAAACAAATTGGAAGAAAGTGTCTCTTTATTAGTAATCCTATCACAGCAAAGATCTTTGATCTTAATACTAATACCAAGAAGGACTTAACATTTCACTGTGCTTTTTTACTTCAGCTGAGTGCCTCAAGCATTGTTTCTCTGCTATCTTGCTGTGTCCATTTGCCTCATCATGTAAATTTGGGGTTTTTCTTCTTCTTGTGTACTCAGCATTGTATATTCAGTATCTTTATTATCCATGCATCAAATGAAGTAGGTGATTGTGGCAATGTGAGACTTCTCCCTCAAAGGCACACTCCTCCATTGTCTGAGACAGACAAATGCCAACACAGTTAGGAGTCTTAAGGTTCCATGCGAGTCTTAAGGTTCCTTTGTACGATTTCTGGTTACATAGTGATTCTACTAGAATCTGCTACCATTGCTGTAATAGGAAGGTATTTTTGTCTCCATTGGTACTGGCATTCTGAAGACACACCTGTTTATTAATAAGTAATAATAAGCACTCCTAACAGTGAACCTTGCTGGTGTGTGCCAACAATATTAGAGCCAAAACAGGATCGCCGAGAAGGAAAGGAAAGGTATTAGCATGACTGGGAAAACCCCAAGGTTGGCAGAAGTTCAAAAATGTTTTTTTAAGTTGGGGAGAACAAACCCCAAAACCACACTGTCAGAACAGAGAATGCTCAATAGCCTTGGAATATTATTTAACAGCTGGAAAAGAAAAATGGAAAACCTGGGGTTGGAATGGAGTTTTCTGGAGGAGGCACAGCTGGCTGGCACCCTAAACAGGAACATTCCTTCTAGGAGATGAAAATACATGGCAGCATTTTGTTATAGGTCCTGCCTGTATAGTTCAGAAGCCCAAAGTCTACCATTGGCTTTTTGATTTACTTGGAGATGAAGAAAGCAACAATGAGCACCCACTAAACTGAAAGATAAACAGACCAGCTTCTCAAGTTCAGGTGTAAAGTTCAGGTCAGTCTAGCCTAAGAGGAGGATGGTAGCAGGTATGCTTAAACAAACCTAATAAACTAATTCAGCAATGACAAACCTACACAGCATCCTAAAAAGCAGAGACGTCACCTTGCCAACAAAGGTCCATATAGTTAAAGCTATGGTTTTCCCAGTAATGATGTATGGAAGTGAGAGCTGAACCATAAAGAAGGCTGATCACCAAAGAATTGATGCTTTTGAATTATGGTGCTGGAGGAGACTCTTGAGAGTCCCATGGACTACAAGAAGATCAAACCTATCCATTCTTAAGGAAATCAGCCCTGAGTGCTCACTGGAAGGACTGATCCTGAAGCTGAGGCTCCAATACTTTGGCCATCTCATGAGGAGCAGACTCCCTGGAAAAGACCCTGATGCTGGGAAAGATTGAGGGCACAAGGAGAAGGGGACGACAGAGGACGAGATGGTTGGACAGTGTTCTCGAAGCTACGAACATGAGTTTGACCAAACTGCGGGAGGCAGTGGAAGACAGGAGTGCCTGGTGTGCTCTGGTCCATGGGGTCATGAAGAGTCAGACACAACTAACAACTAAACAACAACAACAATAAACTAATTCACAGACCTACATGCTGGTGTCAACATGGGTTGGTGTTTTGAACCAATATTTTCAGCACTTATCCACATTGTGACTACACAAAAGGCCTCTTCAGACATTATTCACAGATGGGGAGAGTAAGGAGGATGAACATGCTAAGCCCTGATTCCCACCTTGGTCACTCTCTTAGAGAAAAAGCTACTTCTGGTCCAGCTAGTGCTTCCTGTGGGATTTAGCACTCCGTGTTATGACAGTAGAGTTTAGAGGACTCATCCCTGTTCTCACTGCTCACACAAGCAGAATGTGTGAAGGGGGCTTAGAAGTCAGCTCATGCTGATATACAAAAATGACTGCATAAATTGCCCATCAGTGTTGTTACAGTGCTCGTTTATGCTAAGATTTCTTTGCAGACCTCAAAAGAACTGGCAGTGCAAAGGAACTTCAAAACATGGGCAAATCATTGCTGCCCTCATTTTAAGATCGCTTTATGTAGCTAGTGCAATGTAAAGGAGGCCTTATTATGAAGATATATGAGCATATTCCATACAGCATAAAAGGAGAAATGAAACATATTTGGATGCATCCTTCACAAGACCCTCCTCTGCAGATTTTGTGGCTTAGATCAATGTTTCCCAACCTTGTGCCTCCAGCTGTTTTTGAACTACATCTCCCATCACCCCTGACTAGCAAGACCAGTGGCAAGGGATGATGGGAATTGTAGTCCAAAAACAGCTGGAGGCACAAGGTTGGGAAACACTGGCTTAGATCATCTATATGTTCCAGTCCTACCTAGACAGTGAGGCTGTTGCCTGAAGCAGTAGATGATGATCCATGCCATTAAAGAATAACAACTTACCCAGTCTTCTAAAATGTATAGGGAATCTTCTCAAGTACAAGAGACTCCAGAAAGTTGTTCTCCAACTTGGGGAGGGTGATAAGAACAAGTGGCGCAGAGCTAGCACTCGTGTCCCTGAAGGGCCCATGTCTGTTTACTTAACACTGAATGTGAACACCTGATTATTTTAATTGTTTAACAGGGATATTCCATAGCAGTAACTTTTAAGTCTATATTTGATATTAATATTTAAAATAAACACTGGATTTAAATATTGGTGCTAAGATTCCCATTAATTTTTTGTAATGTCTAGAGGATGCTTACTTTTGCCAGAGTCTGACTGGAATTATTTATTGAGATTGTAAACTCACTCCAGGCTCTAACTAGTTGAAGGTCAACAATGGATCTTTTAAACAACTATTCTTGACTACAAACTCTAGGAAAGGAAGTTGTTTGTGATGAGAACAGGGGTGTGGTGGGAATGGAAATGAGAGAATTCTGTCCTGCTAGCACCAGCACAACAGGACTTCCCTTAAAGCTGCTGTTCTATTCTCTCTAAGTTTTGCTCCATCTTCTCTGTGACAGCCCTTTAGATACGTGAAACATAAATTAGTGGCAAAAAGTGCAAAACTTAGTACATACTTTTGCTAAATACTATATATGATCACAAAGGATAGGTGGAAGCCAAACTGGAGTCTGAAATCAGAACATATAAATCTCATTCCAGAAATTAGCAAATGAAATAAGGTCAAGGTCAAGGACTCTGGACGGTTAAGTCTGGTCAAAGGCGACTATGGGGTGCAGCACTCATCTCGCTTTCAGGTTGAGGGGGCCAGCGTTTGTCCACAGACAGCTTTCCGGGTCATGCGGTCAGCATGACTAAACCACTTCTGGCGCAATGGGACACTGTGACAGAAACCAAAGTGCACGGAAACGCCGTTTACCTTACTACCGCAGCAGTACCTATTTATCTACTTGCACTGGTGTGCTTTTGAACTGCTAGGTTGACAGAAGCTGGGACAAAGCAATGGGAGCTCACCCTGTTGTGCAGATATGAACCGCAGACCATCCGATCAGCAAGCCCAAGAGGCTCAGTGGTTTAAACCACAGTGCCACCCGCTCCCTGCTTAGCAAATGAAATACACAACTCTGTGATGGGGAAAGATTTCAGAGGAGTTATTTTCTGGTTGAATGAATGCACTGGATATAGAGTACTATGAGAATGTTACTTTTAATATTTTGGAGGTCATGCCCTTCCCAATAATTGCGATGGTAAATAGAGACAGTACTGTGTTGCCTTTCATTATGTACTTCTGTCAGTGTTACACAGCCCTCTGTCACCAGAGCAGAACTCACAGCATTAAACAATGGGCACCAATCCCTGCAGAATCCCCAGAAGATGTTTCAGTTTCAAAATATGATGAAAGAATAGTAACCAACCAAACACACACACACACACAAAATGCTTAAATATAGCATTTCTCCTGACAGTGAACTCAGCTGCTGATTGCCAGCAGGACTGTTGCCAAATCAAGGCTTCTGAGAAAAGAGATGAGGTGTCAGCACGCTTGAAGGAACGTTTGCATGCCTGAGGTCTGTAGAAGTCAGGGCCGGCCTGCTCATGAGGCAGACTGAGGCAGCCACCTTGGTTGGCTGAATCCTGCAGGTCAGCACCACCACAGGAGGCACCCACTGCTGCCAGAAGCCACCACATGATCCTAGTAAGCAAGACTGGAGAGCAGCACTTTCTCTTTTTTCCTCAGGCAGCAAAACGGGATAGGCCTTTCATAGCAGAAGTACATTTTTACAAAAACACAACTGGGACAGAGGAGCAAGAAAATAATCCATTGATGACTGAGCATGCTCAAAAGCCATAGAATGCTTACTGTCATTTGGAAATGAAAACTGGGAAAACTGGGAGCGAAGGAGCTAGAATACCCTTCTAGAGCTGGCTATGGTTAGCCAACCTATATTCCTATTAGAGTGTGAGAAACCCCTGTAACATTTTGTTGCAGGTTCCATGTGTGTCTAAAAACCAGGAAACAATCTTTCCTTAGTTCTTTTCCTCCTTATAAGGGGATCCTAGTACTGCAGAGGTTTGGGAGAAGTTTATATATAGTCTGCATGTTTACATATTAGCTTTTGATGATATGACTTTGTTGGGCTTTATGCAGTTTCTGGGCATCGATAGTTTTGTTGGCTGGCCTTGGCCAACAAAGCAGAAGAAAAGGCAGGATAGCTGTATATGTTAAATAATTATAAATACGCTTTCCTCACATGGTAGGACCTGAATATTGAGAAACTTAAGGTGCCTGAGCTCTTTTTTTGGTGTCGCTTATATTCGGCTTCCAGCCACCGTGGTTTGGGATGTGTGTGGAGAGCTGGTTACTGATTATTAAATAAATAAATAGTAGCTTTTGAATAATAGCTGCGTAACTCCATGTCCTACATTATTGCTCTTGTAACTACACAAATCACTCTGGGCTGACATCCATGATTTAAGACATCACCAAAATAATTCCCTGGAATGAGAGCCCCATCAGTCACTGCCACTTTTTGTTTATTCAGTATGAAATGGAGGTGGTGATTAGATAGTAAAGCCATCTCTGTTTAAGCTTGATCTTCATATCATGGGGAAGCACGAGGTTCTGGGTTCAAATCACAAAATGTATGCACGCACATGCACACACACACACACACACACACCTGTAAGTAATGTGAGAAAGTTCCCAATTTGAACCCCCTTGGAACTTCTGCTTGAGCTGTTGTGAACACTCAGATCTCTCAATGATAGCTCATGTCCAATGAGGCCATTCTAGAGCTTCTGTACCAAGAAGAATACATGCGTTTTGGAAGAAAAATCAGCTTATACTTGCCCGATAGCACTCTTTGTATAAAGAGGACAATATATAGGACTTGTTCTTCCATGAATTGCTCCATGAAGTAAGGTGGGTCTTTTCTCTTATAGGAGGAGATTATTGAGGCTCCAGCTATGGAGATGCTGAGAGCTGAGTCACTGCAGAAACATAGTCTGACATGAGCATAAAGCAATACCCTTCCATTACAGTGAAGGGGGGAGGCTGGTAATTGCACCATGGGGACATCGCTGGGCTTAAGCCATTTGCAGTTAATCAGAATTATTAATGTGTTTGGTTAACTTTTTTCCCTCCCTGACAAGAAGAAAAATTGATGAGGTTGCAGTCAACAGATACAGTAAATGCACTGGCATGGATGGCAGGCCTTCTCTTGGGGATGCAAATGAGAGAGCTAGCAGAAGAGTCGTTTAGCAAGCTTGTTTTCAAATGGAAATGCTGAGTGCAGGAAGTCTGCTGCTGCTCTTAACGTTAAAGACTGGTCAATTTTTTTATTTTAAAAAAGTGTGTGCTATATTCCCTAAATGTATCCAGCTTTAATAGGCTTGGCCTCCACTGCAAATGACTTAATGTTCTCTCTGACGGATGATGTCTCACCAGAAGGACAGCAGCTTCTGCCAGGACAGCATCTTCCCATTGTAGAACAGTTATGTCAGCAGCACGAAAGACGAGCTCCAGCTTAAGTTGTCTGCCTCAAATCACCTACAAAACCTGCTTTGGAAGGATTTATGAAAAGCAAGGAGATACATACACACACACACACACAGGTGGTGGTTGTGAGGAAGGGGTAAAAAGAAACAGTTCTGGCACAGCTCCTTTTCTCTTGACCTCAGAGCAGCTAAAAACCACTCCATCTTGGGGCTGATCATGGGGGGGGGGGGGAGAGGCAATGCTATTTGCCAGCCTCAATAACTTCAGGAGAAATCCTAAGGTCACAGGGCACATTAACACAGAGGGGAAAGGCTGCACCAATTCAGCTCCTGGTGTTCAACAGAGTTTACTTATTATTTGTATTTATGGACCGCCCTTCATCCTATAGGATCCCAGCATGGTGACCACAAAATGAAACAGCAAAACAATGGGTTTGAAATGTAAACAAAACATCACATTTAACCAGGGCTGTCCCAAAACATTTTGCAGTCCGAGGTGGAGCCGCAGATGGTGTCCTTTTCCCATCAAGTCAAGATAAATAATACCCAAAGCCAGCCAAGTTTTTTTGGCATCTGAGGCAGAAAATCCCACAAGCAACTCTTCCCCCTCCCTGACGACAACAAGAACATTATGTATGACTCAGCTAAACCACTATCCTCACAGTGACCAAACCGATGCCTATAGTAAGCCTGCTAGTGGAACCCGAGTGCAAGCCCACTCTTCCCTGTTGCAGTTTCCAGCAACTGGTCTACTGACTGTGGAGGCAGAGCAAGACCATCCTAGCCATTAGTATCTGAAGAAGTGTGCATGCACATGAAAGCTTATACAAAGTACAAACTTAGTTGGTCTCTAAGGTGCTACTGGACAATTTTTTAATTTTTCTTTCTATATTTTGACTGCGTCAGACCAACACAGCTACCTATTTGAATCTCATCCTAGCTAGTAACTATTGACAGCCTTGTCCTCCATGAATTTATATAATCCTCTTTTAAAGCCATCCAGGTTGGTGGCCGTAACTTCCTCCTATGGGAGTAAATTCCATAGTGTACCTGTCAGGGGCTGGACTGAGGAGGAATGGTGGGAGCCACCCCCTCTTCTCCTGAACCTTTCCAAGAACAGGAAGACAGTATAGATTTAAAACAGTGGTTTGCAGAAGGGCATAGTTCAGAGGCTGTAGAGGGGAGAAGCTGGAAAATATTGGGAGAGGAACAGCAGGAAGAGGAAGCACTGGGGGGAGACAGCTGGCAGACTCAGTGTCCTTGGACAGCATCCCTGCCCCCCCTCCCAAGACCAGGCGGGCATTGCAGGTAGTAGAACTGAGAGCTCTGTGATGGCCTGGGACTTGGGCTCAGAGTCGGAGGAGTCTTGGTCCGCACCGGATCCTCTGCCTCAGGGGGCATCTGAACCGAGTCTGGGGCCTGGTTCTGAAGAGCCCCAGTCTGCACAGGTTCCCCTGCAACAAGACCAGCTGGGTCAAGTCAGGGGCCTGACTCCAGATGTGGGGATTACCTTGTTGCCTTCTGCTGGGCCATCACTTATAGCTGCTCCACTACCAGTTGGGTCAGGAGAGGCTGAGGCGGCCTCTGGGTCTAGTAACCCGCCGACATCTCCCGAGCTGCAGAAACTCAGGTCTGAGAGAAGGAGAGACCTGAGTACTCGCAGGAGGAGTGCTCACCTTTGGGCGAGACAGGGAGGTGAGTCACCAGGGGATCAGGACCAGCCGTTACCCCGACAAAGATAAAAGGCTGCCGGACCCTGCCCCAGGTTGCGGGAGCAACATTGCTACTGCCTGCTTGAGACCTTGTGCCTGACCTAGCCCAGTTTCCTGCCTTGGCCCTGTTGGACTGACTCTTCACAGAATCCTTGGATTTGGGACCAGACCTGGACTTTGTGGCTTGGGTTAACCCCAGGCCCAGCACAAGCTCAGAGGCAGAAAGCTCTGATTAGCTGGTGCAGGAGTGACGTAGAATAAGGGGGACAAGGGGGGGGGACTTTACTTGGAGCAACGCCATTTCTAGGGAGAGACCGCATTTCTTTTTCTGTCGCTGTGATTATTGAATAAACTAATTGGTAAGAACTCTTCTTTTTTATCTGCTTCTTTGCTGCCAAAGTGGGAGGGATCTGATTCCCTGAAGCCTGACAGTATCTATGCACTGTGCGAAGAAGTACTTTCTTTTGTATGTCCTAAATCTTCCAACATTCGGCTTCAATCGATGTTCATGAGCATTGAGCTATTGTAAAACTACAATGACGATACATTTTGTAACATTTTTCACGCTGTCCTTTCATGACACTCAGAAACTGCTTCCTGAGCCACAGGCACTTCACTCTGCTTTGCATTGAACCAGGCTCATTGAATAACAGGCTCAACAACAAGCATCATAATCGGCATGACCCTCCTCCAATGTCTGTGTGAAGAGATGTGTTTTAAGCTGCTGTCTAAAAAACTTCACTATGGCGGCACCCTTGAGATGGAAGGAGTTCCACAATCAGGGCCATCTAGTGAAGGCACAACCCCAAATCACCTTATCAACAGGCTATTTCTGCTGATAGGACCTCGAGATGGGGAAAGGGTCCTAAGCCATTTAAGGTTTTATGCATTATAGTCAACACCTTGAATTGGGCACAACAGAATAGGCAGCCTGCTGCATCGGGCCAATGCCCTATTATTTAGTCCAGCATTCTGTTGTCACAGTGGTTGAACAGATGTCTGTGGGAAACCAGGAAACAGGATTCGAGCACAAGAGCCATTGCAATTTTCCTCTATTTGTCTCCTCCCACCTACAACTTTTGGAGCCACATTCAGTATCCCCAAACTATGCACCTGCTTCAAAGAGGGAGTGCTATGAAAATCATGCACCAACAGTGAACTTTAATTCCAAAATTTGTACTGTGTGTGTGTGTGTGCGCGCGTGCACACACAGCTAGGAGTTCCTCCACCATGATTAGCCCACTCTTACCCCTTGTGGTGAGATGATCTATTGGACAATGTGTGTAAAATAGATACAGTAATGAAAGATAGGAGGAAATGCTATTTGCCACTAGGTTAGGTTGTTTTGCTCCAACACCCACCCACCCATCAACAATAAACTTATCTGTTCTACTCTCTGCTTGAAGACCTGAAACCAATCCTTTGCATCCTAAATGAAGTGAGTAAGACTTGGAGGTAAAGGAGTGGAACTGGAGTAGACTGCAAGGAGTCTGGAGAATGCACTGGAGAATTTCTTCCCACCTTCAAGCCATTAATTCCTATGGCAACCAACCACCTACTGGGCCAACTCCTTAGTTATACTAAGGAGAGATACTGAACAGGTTTTGCTAGGACCATTTGCTTCATAAAGGAAGTCTTTTACCAGTCCCCTCCTTTTGCACACCTTCCATTATTTGTACATCATCAAACTTAAGAGGTCATATAAAACAAGGAACTCTATGCATTCACCCCACAGAGAGTTTTGTGTTAATTATGGAACACCACATGCACAACCTGTGGTTTTGCGCATATATGTATGCATTATTTATGTGTGTGTGCTTTATTTAAAAAATGCATACAATTTCTGGGCTTTCTCCCACTGCTAAATGAGTGGCTCAAACTGGAGTGTGCGCTTGATTCAAGAGACAAGACAATAGCAAATAGCACTGAACCTCACAAATGCTCATCAAGGTTCATACCTAACCCATCCATTTCCAGGGCGCAACAGAAAGGACACACACACACACACACTCTTCCTTAGGGAAGTTTACCTTCCAACCCTCTGTCCTCCCACTTCCTGTCTGCTCCTTCATTCTACCTCCCTCCTGGGCTGACTGAGTAGTGATATCCTTGGCTTTCTCTGCTACTCCAACTCCAAGATTATGTTGGGCATATTTATAATGAAGGGGGTTCTAGTGAGGAAGCAGCCAGGCAGCTGGACCAGAGTGCAAAGGAGTGTTGAAAATGGGCTCTGTGCAGGTGGTTCATAAAAAAAGGTAAAGGTAAAGGGACCCCTGACAATTAAGTCCAGTCGCAAACGACTCTGGGGTTGCGGTGCTCATCTCGCTTTACATCTGAAGGCTCATCTGAAGGCAGCCCTGTTTAGGGAAGCTTTTAATGTTCAATAGGTTATTGTATTGTAATGGTTTGCTGGAATCTGCCCAGAGTGGCTGGGGAAACCCAACCAGATGGGCGGGGTATGAATAATAAATTATTATTATTATTATTATTATTATTATTATTATTATTATTATTATTATTATTATTATTATTACAAGCCAAGGGAGCTGGCATTTGTCCGCTTCCGCAGACAGTTTTTCCGGGTCATGTGGCCAGCATGACTAAGCCGCTTCTGGCGAAACCAGAGCAGTGCACGGAAACACCGTTTACCTTCCCGCCGGAGCGGTACCTATTTATCTACTTGCACTGCATGCTTTCAAACTGCTAGGTTGGCAGGAGCTGGGACTGAACAACGGGAGCTCACCCCGTCGCGAGGATTCGAACCGCCCACTTTCTGATCGGTAAGCCCAAGTGGCACAGTGGTTTAACCCACAGCGCCACCCGCTGTGGTTTGTAATTGTTACCAAAAGGAATCTCGTCATATGCTTTGAGGCTTCCATGTAAATGTAAATGGCCCACAAATTTGTAAAACTTCACATGTCTGTTAACGAAAGGTTGACTTTCCCTGTTCTGGTGCTCCATCCTCCTACTGTCTGTGGTGTCTGCCCTCCTTCCCTCTGTGGAGATAGGTCCAAGACATGCTTGCTTGATTGAATTCTTGTGAGCCAACTATGCACAAAATATGGTGTAATATATTATGGGCTCCAATAGCTTAAACAAAATCAACGTGTGTGTAGATTTTAGGAAGGCCTTGTCTGTACACACAGCTGTTGCCTAGAGGTGGGGTTGCTACCTTTGGTTGGTTAAAATACAGAACAGGTCAGGCAAAATAAAGGACATGTCAGGGTGGGTACATGTCTCGCACTGAGTCTAGAATGATGGATGCTGGAAGTGAACAAATGAGTGCAATACACTATTAGTGACATATGCTACTTTCAAGGATTTCTAACTTGCCCTTCAACAATTTCTCAGGGTGGCTTACAAGGAATTAAAATTACAGCGAAAACAAAATTAAAACAAAGGCATCAGAACAATCCAGTTTAAAAACGCAGATGAAAATAAAGCCAGCCGAAAGAAAACAAAGACAAAGCAGCATAAAAGCAATCAGCAGAGGTAAAAAGAGGTCAGATTTAAAAGCTTGGGGGAATAAATAAAGTCTTTGCCTGGTGCTGAAGCTGCCAAGTGAGCCTTCCTGGAGAGACCATTCCACAAACAGGGTGGTGCTACTAAGAAGACCCTTTCTCCACTAGCCACGTGCCACACCTCCTATGGTGGAAGTACCTGAAGAAGGACCTCAGTTGAAAAACCCATTATAAGCATTAATAATAATAATAATAATAATAATAATAATAATAATAATAATAATTGTACCCCGGCTGGAGCTGGGCTCAGGGCGGCTAACATACTAAAACTAACACAGTATACAAAGAGCATAAGAACATAAAAACAGGCAATCAATGAATTAAAATACATCTTAAAATTAGTTCATAGCAAATTAAAATCTGGACAGATGGCAGTCCACAGGTAAAATTGAGAGTAGTTAATATTCTGCAGGGCCAACTGTTACCACTGGTCTTATAAAGTTCCATAGTCCCAAGCAGTAACAGGATTTAAGCTGTTGACTTGAGCCTGGAAAGCACAGATACTCATAGTGCTCAGTCCAAGTTAACAGACTTACAACTGCGTTCGGGACTAATAGCAGTATCAGAACCGTATTCACAGCCAGCCCTGTGTATAATACATTACCATATACAAATCTCTAGCCATTGAAGCTGGTTGGACTGCATGGACCTTTTCATAAAACCCAGTAGGATCATTCTAATTAGATGCTGTTGGCGATTATTCATAGACTAAAAGTCAAATAGCCCTGTAGAATCAATTCCTAGCGTACGGATGTTAGCCTCTTAGATCTTGCCATGGGCTGCAGGTAAGAATCAAATGCATCTTGAAATTGTATGTGATGTAGATGATTCATGGAGTACTTACAAAAAGGAGGAAATAGCGCAGATTGAGATAATCGAGAATCCATTTATTGCCCATTTGAAAGGATTGCTGTGTACTGTGTCTGAAAGGAAAAAGAATGAAAGGAGACTTGATTAAGGTATGCAAAATAAAGAAAATGAAAACTAATCAATTCCTCCTTTATAGTTTGTCACAAAATGCAAGAGGATGCTTAAAATGCTAATTAATAAGTGTTATGTGAAGCTTGCAAATATATTTAGTGAGTCATGTTGCTATGTCAGTTATAAATATCCCTACATCTAGAGAAATGTCAGATAAAAATTAGTCTGTAAGAATAATTAATTCCCCGATATTTATGTACTTATCCTTTATGAAGCTTAGGGAGATTGTGGACTCCTAGGTTTTAGAAGAGACAAAATAAGTGTTGGTGTTGTGTCTTGTCGTGCACAGGGATTTGGTACCATATAAGGTTATGTTCTATATGTACAAATAAACCCTTGATAACCACTTTAAAAGATGGGGAAATAATAAAAGTAATTGAGTCTCATATGACCACAGCACCTGGAGACAATCATAATAATAATTTATTATTTGTACCACGCCCATCTGGCTGGGTTTCCCCAGCCACTCTGGGCGGCTTCCAACAAAGATTATAAATACATTAAAATGTCACACATTAAAAAACTTCCCTAAACAGGGCTGCCTTCAGATGTCTTCTAAGTGCCAGGTAGTTGTTTATCTCTTTGACATCTGATGGGAGGGTGTTCCACAGGGTGGGCGCCACTACCTCTGCCAGGTTCCATGCAGCTTTGCTTCTCACAGTGAGGGAACCACCAGAAGGCCCTTGGCACTGGACCTCAGTGTCCAGGCAGAACGATGGGGGTGGAGACGCTCCTTCAGGTATACTGAGCCAAGGCCATTTAGGGCTTTAAAGGTCAACACCAACACTTGTGCTCGGAAAAGTACTGGGAGCCAAAGTAGGTCTTTCAGGACCAGTGTTATATGGTCTTGGAATGACTGCTGGGAGGAGAGCAGAAAGAAGGTACGCCCTGGTACACCTGCATCAGCACAACAGGGTGCCTTCATCTGCCCCAGCTGCAATGAAACATGCCTCTCCCATATGGGTCTCTATAGCCACAGCAGGTGCTGTAACTCTCCCAATGGTTTGACTTCACCTTCAAATGTGCACTTTTCCATTGTCTCCCAAGACAGATGACAATCACTTCAGAGGATGAATGATTGCCTTTTCAGGTTAAGTAGATTTAGGGAGATATTCCGCACAGAGTGAGATTTCAAGCTAAAATTATTTAATTTGGCTACATTTGACCTGGGCAAAAATCACCCCCATCCCTTTTTAGTTGTGGTTCTATCTTTTTCAAGATTCAGAAGTAAGTAGCCTCTTAGCTTCTGTAGCCAAAGAATACCATCCCAAGAGGAAGGCATCCCAAGTCTCAGGAAAGCTCCAGTGTATGGAGAAGTACTTCCATCTAGATGGTATCTGAATTCGGCCCTTTGCACTTTCCAAAATAATTCAAAGATCAGATTGCTTCTCATTATCAGCAAAGGAGTGGTTCTAGTCTTTGTGAAAATTTAATTGGCAATGGGTGTTGAGCTTTCCTCAAGGAAAGTCAGCATAGCCAAAGGTCAGGAATGATGGAAGTTGTGGTCCTGCACCATCTGAAGGCCACAGGTGACTGAGTGGACTGTATCACGCCAGACAGTAATAATAGGTGTATGGATGTTTGAATGCTTCCACATGTAAAAAGAAATCTCTCTGCAATTACAAAATATGTGCAGCAGGGAGAAAGGTGCTAGCCTGACCCATTCCCTGTAATGCTACCCGCCCCCTTTAGAAAGAGGGCTGGGGTTGCAATGGTTTCTTTTTTAGATACCAATTTTTTGAAAACAAAAAATGCTTTCAAACCTAGAATCTGAAGTGGCATGGTCCATTCTAACACCGTAATCCCACTTCCTTCTGTTGCATGTATAGAGCAGGCTTGGGTCTTCTTGGCAAAGTTGTAGTCAAATCAGCTCAAGGACAGGGATCAAAATAATAATATGTATATTGCATAGCCTGTGCTGTATGACTTCTTATGCTCCTTCTCTTTTTGTGACAATTTTGCAAAGAATGTCATGCATAGTGGCTGTTAAAGCTACTAGTCTGCAGGAAAACAAGCTGGTGAGACCTGTAGAAGTTACTTGTGCAGACTAAGGAGTTGGGCCAGAGACCGCATCTTTAAAGGACTGAAATAAACTCTATTGGCTCTTCGCTGGTTGTTGAATTGTGAACTGCAATGTCATCCTCTGGCCAGCTACCTCAGGGATGGGCTGTAGTCTGGAGAGAGTCAGAATCCATACACTAAGAGGCTGGGTCAGAGAACACGTCAGGAATGAAAAGCAATCAAGATCAGAGGACCAAGTGAGAGTCAGAACCAAAGAAGTGAGACCAGAAATACAAAAGCATACTACAACTCAGGTAGAATTCATTGAGCAAGCAAAACTCAGTTGGAATAGGAAGTTCTTTATACTAATTCTTTCCAGGTAAAGCCAATGGTCAGCCTGAGTGGGTGGAGCCAGGAAAGATCTGAAGGGTTCTTCCCTGAAAGGCTGCAGTTATGCAGCTCGCCACAGGGGACAACATGTAGCAATTATGGCATAGATGCTCAGCAGAGAACCTTCTAGGCTACCAAGAGGGAGCTGTCCAGGTTCTACCTGCTAGAGACCCATGTTTGAGCATCATCTTACACAAAGGCCTTAGCATATAGAAAAACACCTGTCTGAAGTGCTCTTCTGTCTGCATGTCTGCATGTTGAAAGAAGACAAGCATGTATTGTCATTTTCAGGCAGAAGCAGCTCTTAGGTGCATTTGCCCTAATTAATGTCATATTCTCCAGCAATCCTAATCTGAATTCATTCTGTGTATACCATTTAGCACTTCAATTTATTTGAAATTCTTTGGCTCTCTCTCTCCAGGCCATTTAGATAAATGAGGTTTAGCTAGATTTCTTTGTGGTCATCTAGGGTCTCCAGATTGCTTCCTACACACTCCCCACCCACTGGTACAACTTGATCCCCGAAGAAAGATGGTTTCTCACGAGGCATCCCAGTCTCTTTCTGTGCACTTTCTTGAATAGCACATCATGAGTCCAACCACTAAAGCCATATTCTAGCATGCAACAACTGCTGCGGTCTGAAAAATCGGCAAGTTTTGGTATTGGTCTGGGGACCAAATCTCTATATGGGCCTCAGGGCTTCTCCTAAGCCACCACATTTTCCCAGCCCACACCTCTCACCAGACCTGCTCCCTGCCTTCCTCAAGGGTTTAGCTGTGACAGTGCCTCTTGCTAACCTGGATGGTGGCGTCTGAGTATAGAAACATCTGATTTAGGTGTGGGTGGAAGGTAGTTTACTGTACAAAGGCACAAAGCACATCTATCATTCTTTCCACTTTTCATTCTGAACCTATCCACCCCTATCATGTGACACACACATACCCTGCAAGGTTGCTCACAATGAAATGTGGTCCTCAGACTGAAATAGATTCCCCATCCCTGACTTGCACACACAAATGTGAACCTTCTTTATACCATCTAGTTCAGGATTGCCTCCAGCCATGAGGGTGGCCATGTGGCCACGCCTCTCTTTGAAGAGATGCCCAATGCAAATACAACTGAAAAATAGAGAACCAGAAGGAGGGGGAGCAAGGACCTTGAAGTTGCCAATGACACCTGAGCAACAGACTGAGCACTAGGGTGGCCATGTGTCCACAGAGGAAGTCCTCCATGGGCTGACCAAAGTCTGGTCTAAAGAGGAAGAACCCAAGGAGGGAGAACAGGTGGGCCTTGTAGTTGTCCATCAACACAGTTTCACTTGATGTGCCTCCCCCGCTATGGTGAGCTATTATAGTAATTCTTTTAAAATGTGTATTTACACATAAAATTGGCATATTCAAATTTTATGCAAATATGTGCCCTTTTATGATGTGTAAGTAGAGTTCCTGCTGAGCAGGCAAAGGTAATCTAATTTAATTTTGCTTGAGTCCTGTGAGGCAACGATCCTCACCTGGCCAGCTGTATTTTCTCCACATTCAATGCATAGGATTTTCAGCAGTCCTTCTGCTATATGCCCAACGGAAATGTGGTATGCCGTTATTTGTTCTGACTTGTTTCCACTAGCTCTACCTCTGTCCCATTTCCACTCTCCAATGATACTGCTCTGCCTATATTTATTAAACCAACATTGGGCTCTCATTCATATTCCACTTTTTAAGACCCATGTTTGCCAGGACAATTTCAAGAAGCAAGCCAATCTGCTGACAATTTCATTTTATGAATAATTGATTATATAAAATTCAAATGCTAGTAGAAAAAAAGTAGAACAATGCAACTTTGCAGCAGAATTGCACATGCTGGGCAATTACATGTCTTGCTTCTCTTCCCCTGGATACCATCCCAGTTCAGAAGACCCCCTTTGCTGTGCATCTGGTTTTGTGTACCTGAATCATAATTCTGAGGCACCTTGCTCCAACACTAGCCCTGTTCAAAGGTCTACTATCAGAAAACACTCCTTCTTCAGACCATGTGCAGTATAGTGGTTCTTAGGTTCCTAAGACATAGGAGGAATGGAGATTTAGCCCTGTGCTCTCACTGTGCTCCCAATGTACATTGCAGCTCTCCTGCAGTGGTAACTTGCCCCAGAAGTGCTTTAGTGCAGGAGCTGAGACAATGGTCTGTAGGCTTAATGGTCTGTAGATGATATTTTGCCTGTGAGGTCTTTTCCCAAAAAGCATGTGCTCCTGACATTGTATGAGATGTTAGGAGAGAGGGAGCTATAACTTCCAATGAGCATTTGGCGGCCTTAAAGCGGCTTGCTGATCAGAAGGTCAGCGGTTTGAATCCCTGCAATGGGATGAGCTCCCATTGCTCAGTCCCTGCTCCTGCCAACCTAGCAGTTCAAAAGCACGTCAAAGTGCAAGTAGATAAATAGATACCGCTCTGGCAGGAAGGTAAACGGCATTTCCATGCACTGCTCTGGTTCGCCAGAAGCGGCTTAGTCATGCTGGCCAGAAGCTGTATACTGGCTCCCTCGGCCAGTAAAGCGAGATGAGCGCCGCAACCCCAGAGTCATTTGCAACTGGACATAACAGTCAGGGGTCCCTTTACCTCTTTAAGTGAGACTTCTTGTTGCTGCAAAGCAGCTGAGCAAAGCAGCTGGGATTGGCAGTACAACATGGGGAACCAGGTAGCACAGCCAATCCCAAGAGAAAGTAGAACTAAGCTTAGTGGCAATGACCACCCCATTGTCATGTTCCAGCCAGTGCTTGAGTCCCATTCCCAAGAGGGATAAACCTACCATCAAATCCTTACAAACACAACCAGAGTTTCTGATACTGCACAGTCCAGACGAATCATTGTCAACCACAGCTAGTCAGTACATATCCAAATAGGATCCAGAATCGAGGTCAGGAAATGGTCCAATGTCAATTTCACAGAGTATTCCACAAGTACAACACAGCAAGGGAGCAATGTTAGAGCCAGGTGCAAAGATGCAGGGAAGCAGACAGCAGAGATCAAGAGAGAGACTTTACATATGCTATGATTCCTGGCCCATGCCCTGACCACAGCTGCTGGTACTAAATGAGTTTCAGGGATTGCTTACACCTGAGCAGACCACTGATTCATGAATAGCATGACAAATATGGGCCCACAAACCTCACTCTTCAGCAAGGACCCAATCCATTTGCTGTTGGCATTCTTGAGAACCAGAGGGTGGTTCCACCTTCTCCTCTGGAAGCTCCAGGGGTTCTCCAGCAGGTTCCAACCCAGAGGGCCCCTCAAGGGGATTCTCAGCAGAAGTTTCAGAGGCCCCTTCCTGCTGCTTGAGGGTTGGTGGGGAAGTGTGTGAAACATCCTCAAATGACTCTGTGTCTGGTACAGGTCAGGGCAAGCTATGACCCCCATAACACAGGGGAAACAGTGGCAGACTTGAAGGCTGAACCTGTACATCTTTCAGGAAAGCTGTAAGATATTAGGGAGGGGATATCTGGCTTTTTAGTGTCAGGGATTAAATTCATGTGAGGAGATTACATTGCACCTCATCTCAATTATCTGTTTAATTGATTTTTTAAAAACTCATGTGGAAGGAAGTCCTGCATGAATGTTGTGAGTAGCTTGGTAGGCACTATGTGCCATCATGCAGGAAATATTCCTTTCCACTCCTCTTATTAAGGCAACAGTTGGCTGTTTGGTTTAATTAGGGTGCAACATATTTAAGTGGAATAAAGGAGAGATTGTTTACTCAGTGCAAAAGTTAACTATGATTTTCCCTGCTCTTGCATAATATTGAGACAGATGGCATTTTTGGTTTCAGAAATGTATGATAATGAGAATAACATCCACAGGGGCACTAACTAAAATAGAATTACCAAGGATATCAAATCTGCGAACACTAGGGCATGGTGACCTACTAGAATCAGAAAGAAGCTTCCCCAAAGTATAATCATTCACAGGTAGTAGCTAAAGGTCGAGGGAAAAGAAAATGTGCTAATGGCCATGTTAGCAAGACCTGGGATGTGCATCAGAGGTCTTGCTTTCTTTAATGCAAACACTGCAGTTTAGCCAAGCTCTCCTATATGGGGCTCTTTAAAAAAAAAGATGTTTGAAGAAGTTCCCTTGAATGATCCTAAGATGCAAAGCATCGGCCTGATTCAAACAAATTCATGGTTTGTTGGAAAGGAATGAGTTGGAGCACTGATTTGTCTTCTCCCTCCCCTCTGCCCCAGCATCAGAGGAAACTACCTGATTGGTTGCATCACAGTTTCCTGCAATGTCTGAAATGGGAAACCATGGTTTCAGCCTGGTTTGCAGACCCAAGATTTTAGGCAGTGCTTAAAGCATCCTGGATTTTGTGCTATGGGAAACAGTGGTTTGCCAAACCAGGGAGTCTCTCAAGCCTATGTGGAAGAGGAAGAGCTAAGTGAAAGGAGGGAGCACTAGGGCTTGCCCCTCAACTAATTTGTTTTTGAATAACTTTTTGTTGCATTTTATAAACAAGGATCATAATAAGTGATACAAATAAGTATACAAATGACATGAGAAGACTGGGTCTATCACAAAAATAACATAAATTTGCAGTAATGTCTACAACACATGGTTCATTATAGTGGTCAGTGTATAAATTCTTGGTTCATGAATTAATTTAGACAAAAACAAAGGGGGAATAGGATAGAACAGAGTTAACAGATAACATTCAGCACTGAATAGCTAAATGCCTAATCAGGAGCCATTGCAATTGTGCTTGATTACTTATGAGTAATAGTCATTTCCGCTTATGTTACCAATGAAACAACATAAAATGATGGTATATTGATGAATGTGGGAGCAGGGTTCAAAGTAAAGATAATAATTTATGTTTAAATTTACATTTATATCAACTAGAGCCAAATGCTGATGGAGGAGGGTTGCTCATTTTCTGGAATAGTGGCATATGTTATATAATTAAACCACACTGTGGTAAAGCCATATTTCTTAATCCATCCACGTGTCAACCATAGTTTCTTTGTTAATCTCTCAAGGACGGCTGTTTCCCAAACTGCTTTGTACTGATAGTTTATCACTGTGCCAGAAAGGTCTTTGCAGTGTCTGGTTTTGTTGTATCTCACCGCTTGTAATAAATAGCTTATCAAGTCTTTATTAGGGAAATCCAGTTTGTTGTCTTAAGATATATTTTAAAAAGCTAATTCTGGTTTGTCTTCTGATTGTTGCTTTGCTATTTTATTAATCTCTTGGAATACCATATTTTGGATTTTTGTACAGTTCCACCACATGTGGAGATATGTACAGGATGTAGGGTAGTCCCTCCAGTAACATGATGAGGCACCAGGACGGATCATTGCCAGTTTCCTATGGTAAGGTAACATCTATATATGAGTTTTCGGGTTAATTCTCTGTTGCTTGGGCAAATAGACTTAATGGGGAGGGTTGGTCCAAAGTCTATTCTTTTGACCTGGGTCAGGTTCATAGCCAAAAACACATTCCCACTGAAGTTTAATAGGGTCAAGTGAACCCACCAATGCACTGAGTAGAATTTTATAGACTGCAGATGTTATACCTTGTCCTCCTGTGGATATTACAAGTCTTTCAAATGGGGCTAGTAGTCTTGTGACTGCCTTACTGATAACTGGGTTAGCCACAAAAAGTGTGGATTTGGTGGAGTAGCAGCCAAAGGGTTTCTAAGTTTCCTAGTTTATATTTATTGGTCTGATAGTGGTGTATTTCTGTTATAAAAGTTACATAACTGGTATAGACCTTTTGCCCTCCCTCCAGCCACATCAAATTGTTGTGAAGTGTTGTGGAATAGTGAGTGGAAGTGGGGCCAGGGAGGGCAGAGCTGGAGTCAGGATTCCTGTCTTCTCTTTCCATGGTGTGAATCTGTTTTGAACATTTCAGCCAGTTAAATATATTTTCCCTTAAGAAGAGATATGTTAAGGTTGGAATCCCTTCAATTAGTTCTGCTTCCAATTGGACCCATTGTTTGGAGATACCTTCTAAAATAAAACATGTCTTACATGTCTTACTTGGTTAGCAGTAAAATATAGATCCACGTTTGGGATGCCCCAGGCTCCTTCCACTATGGAAAGGTAGAGGAATTTGGCATTTATTCTGGGTCTTTTGCAGGAAAAAAATAAACAAATTTGACTTTTTCTACCGTTTTCATATCTGGTTGAATAGGATCCAAATTGGGAATTATTGGAATAGAAACAGCAGTTTTGGTAGGATCATCATTTTTACCATCACTAATGTATCTGGGAGGGTAAAATGAGTTTTGCTCCATTTTTTCCCCCTTCAGATTTTGAAGATTTGTCCACCACACAAGGGATAGTTTTGTGAACAGAGACTGCTAAGGTTTCTGGTTATAATTGTTTGTAAATATCTAAGCTTTGTGTAACAGAGCCAAATTGTCCGTTCTTTGAATTTCTTTTGGCTCTTGGGTGGTACATTGAAGCACTATTGAACTACTGCACTATTAGCATGTCAATGACATGTTGCAGAATACACCAGCCAAAATTACCCACCAGTCTTGAGAGACCCTTTGTAAGATCAGCTGCTTGCTAGGTGAGAGAAGTTGACAGAGATCATTTAAGAGAAGAAATTGTCAGAACACTTACTGTAAGGCTTCTAGATTTTGTGTTGTGGAAAGGTCAGAAAGAAAAGGCTAAATGGGGAAATAAGAGAGTATGAAATGCAAGAGCAATTCACAGGTTTATGGTATAACTGGCAAAGGCTTCTACTTAATGCAACTCATAGCTGTTAGAGTACAGACTTAATTAGGTGTTGGAAACTTCTTTTTGTCCTACCCTGGAAATAATTTGTATTTAGCTAGAATATTTTGCTGAATACTCTGGGTTTGCAGTTATTGTTCTGGACTCCAGCAGGTGTGAGGCTCCTCTACATTCTAATTCCAGTAAATCCCCTGAAGGAATCTTTCCCAAAACAATGGGGAGGAACCCACAAATTAGCTTAAGGTGTGGCAGGCAGAAAGTCAACAAGTTAAGCCCTTTCTAATATGGGAATACAATCACGGGGAACATTTCACCTATTAGACATCATATTACTTATGTTTGGTCCTTGATTTATTTTGGGGCCCTCCTCCCCATCTACAAAAAGGGCACAAATTGGTGTATGATGGAAAGTGTGTGCAAATTTGTGCCCTCTTTTTTGAAAGGGGCAGAGGGCCTCATGCACATACAATGAACGGAGCCCAGAAAATCCTATTGCACCCCTTCCATTGTAAGTCTGAGCAGATATGGGTCATACATTAAAAACACTATGATACCACTTTAAACACTCATGTATTCCCTCAAAGAATTCTTGAGACTACAGTTTGTTGCTGAGTTGTTAGGAGACCTGTACAACCCTCACAGAGTTGCAATGCTCGGTGTCCACTGTGAAGAGAAATTGACTGTTAAACCACTGTGAGAATAGGGTTGTCCTAACAACTTTCAGCACCCTTGGCAAACAACAGATCTCATAATTCTTTGAGAGAAGCCAGGAGTGTTTAAAGTGGTATCATACTGCTTTAAATGTATAGTGTGTATGTGATCATAGAGTCCTGTACATTTCAGTGTATCTACCGGTAATTAGTTTGATTCACAGGGAAACATTGCTGGAAGTCTCCAACCCATGCGCATGAAGTACAGAAAGGAAGGCACACAGACTAACAATACACTCAATGGCACCCAGAAAATTTCAGGGGTTTTTACCCGGCGAGGATTTTGCCCCAAAATGTGATCTTAAATAGGTTTCCGTGTGTCTTTATCTAGTGTGAAGAAAACACTCACTTTGCCATTCAGATATTGTTTGCCTATACCAACAGAGAGAACAATATTATATTAATTTTGTTGTTCTAGGATATCTTAAGGACCAGTTGATCCCTATATCTCTACCTGATCGCTGAGATCTTCGGGCAGTCTCTGTTGGTGGTGCCCCATAGCTCAAATGCATGGCTCATAACTACTAGGAGACATGCATTCAGTGCAGTGGACCCAAGCCTGGGGACCTCTCTCCAACTGAAATTAGACATGCACCCTCCTTGCTGAATTTCAGGTGCGTGGCAAGGACTTTATCATTCCAGCAGGCATTTTAAGGTGGTGTGTCTGCTGCATGATAACTTTGAATTGCCCATTTTCTGTGGGTTATTTTTGTGCACACTGCTTAGAAATGGGAACAATGAAGCGATATATAAATGTCTTAAATAAAATAAAATGCATCTCCATTTTGGAAAATGTCTTACTTCTGAAGTATCATGGCTCCAGTGAGCACCAAGCAAATGTGTCCCCTAGAGCCCCTGCGTGACCTTTAAAACTTATAAATGGGAATAGACTCGCCAAGTTTCATGCTGGTACCAATCAAAGTATATGAAGCAAAATCATCTCTGCTCCCTCAATAAGGCTTAACTACCTCTCTGTTGCCTTGTTTAGCAACCATTTGCACCTCCCTTTATGAGAAGCAAAGAGCTGGGGACACATTTAGGCCCATAGCGCATATTTTACTAGAAACTTGCAACACAGCAATGCCTAGTTCTCTGAGGAGTTAATGTTCAAACATGAGTAAAAATATTTATCTCCCAGTGTGGGACAAATTGAATTTGAAATGGCTACGGAGAGTCACCATTCTTCAAACGGACCTACCACAGGCCTTCAATAAAGAGAAGCATATCTTGTGCCAAACAGATTCATCTGGAGAGGTTGTTTATTATTATTAGAGAACGGAGGGCGTTTTAAAATGCAGGAATGTAATTTATCATGACTGGATTTTGTAAGCTTAGAGTTTAGACAGTTTCTCTCACTGCAGCCTAATAAGTCACTTTATCAGTGCATTTTATTTCCTCAGCTGTGACATGTCAGCAACCCTCTTCTCATTTCGGTACCACATGCCTTGAAAACAACTGACAAATAAATAGAAATCATTGATTGTGAACTTACTGAAATTACATATTCTGACCGGAAGGCTTGAATAATGCAATCTAGCAATAAAGCCATGCCCATTAAATGAACATAAGGTGAGGTTTCTCAGTGTCTCATTGGGGGGGGGATTCTCATTGTGCAGATTCGTTTGCTTCTACTTAGTGACGGGCCAACACTGAAATTGTCTTGCCAAAATAATATTCTTTAAAAACAGCCCTAAGCTTGAAACATCTTGCTTGAGATAGTTCAATGGACCCCATTGATTTCAGATTTTAATTTGGGGGAAATCAAAACTATTTATAATGGGCTTCATCTCTTCGACCAGCTCTCTGTTGGTATTGTAGAATTTTTCCATCATTCTTGGAAAATGTTCATTGAGCCCCTGAAATAAGAACAAGCTTTCTCCTGAGAGTCACATCCACACCATATATTTAAGCACTCATTTAAAGCACCTGCCCCAAAGAGTAACTGTGGCTAGAGATTCCATCACTCCAAACAAACTAAAGTTTTCAGGATCCTTGGGGAGGGGGGAGATATACGGCATGGATGTGACCTTGGTGAATTCTCTCTGTTCTTTACAAAAGGGATGGAGAACATGTATTCCTCCAGATATTGTTGGACTCCCATCAGTCTCAGACCCTTCCTGAGCTCTGCTATCTTTCTGTATGTTTGGCACTGCCTCCTGGTTTGTTTTGGTTCTGACTAGCTACTTTGGTTCTGTCTTCTAGGCTGACCTTCAACCCTTCCTGACTTGATACTACTGACTGCTGCCTTGTCCTATGGCTGTGCACAACCCAGCACTGACAAGCTGCTTTCAGGCTGGATGTGCGCTTGATCTGTGGGATCTATGCTATGCACTCAGCCCTTCACTGGACTCGGAAATGAGAGGAGCGAAAGCTCTACAGGTGCGTTTGCAAGGGATACACATCCCAGTGTGCTGCAGTACCACTGGAAGGCTTCCAACTGAAGTTGTGGCCTTCTCAGCCGGTGTTTTTGGGTGGTTCATGATCCAACTTTGAAGAGCAGGTATGGAAAACTTGGGTCATTGACTATGCTTGCTGATGTTGGTGGGAGTTGTAGTTGTAGTTCAGCAACATATGATGGGTCAAAAGTCCCAACCTCTGTTGAAGAGCATCCAGGCTCATTTGTTGAAAGGTCTCAAGCCATCATCATCAACTGACAACTCTACCCAAAGAGGTTTTCAGGAGGTTTCTCTTTGGAGTCTACTTCAGGCAAGCTTCTTCATTCAGAAGAGGGCTATTGATGGCTACTGGCCATGATGACTGTACTCTGCCTCCGCAGCTGGAGGCAGCAATGCTTCTGAATACCATAGAGCTTCTGTGCTCAAATCCTGCTTGCAGGTTCCCCATGGTCATCTGCTTTGCCGATGTGAGAAAAGGATGCTAGACTAGATGGACCATTAACTTGATTCAGCTGGCTCTTCTCATGTTCTTAAGGTTTGAACCTCCTTCATATGCTAAATCACAGAGGGGACCTTGTGTAATCCATGCTCAATGGGTGTAGGCTTTCTCCCTGCAGATGTCCACACCTAATGCATAGATATCAGAGGTGGAGCCAGTGAGTGTGTATGCCCAGAAGGATTGTCCACCTACTCCTTGTTTGTGGGATGTCATGGGATTTCTGAGTTAGGTATCTGTAACTTAAGGAGTGATTCTGAAATCAAGGCATGACAAGTCCTGGCTGTTTATCTCTTTCAAAGCTAGCTCACGCTCAAGTACCAGCTGAACTGGAAATCAAGCTGGGTGGTGCCTTTCCAAACTGCCTGAATAATGGCTAGACAGTTGGCTTCATGTCACCACGAAAATACAGTCCATCATAGGCCCATTCATCTGTCATCTGTTGCCTTCTTGTCTCTTTTCCTTGGTGCGCAACTACATGAAATATATCCCTCTTGTTGCTTGTCTGGAACCCTTTTTTTAAAGTTTTATTTTTATTGCTGTTTATTATACAGTCACACTGAAATATTCTCATACAGCAACATTGCAAGCAATAACCATGAATTGAAAGTGGGCCAACTTAAGGAATAAACAGCTTCTTTCCATTTTTCTTCCTCTTGTTACAAAACTGAAATGAGCACATTATTAATTACACTTCTGTCTCTCTTGTCTGCTCAGTTTGCTCCGTTTCCTTTTTATTAGCTTTCAGGAGAAACTGTGCAGTTAGAAGGTAGGTAGCATTCTCACAGGTTCATTGCTACATAGCATCAGAAACTGCGAACAAAGCTAATAACAGGGTGATGAGACTGGAGAAAATTATCTGCATTATGTTGTCACATGGAGTTCAGACCTAGTCAATTATATTGCAACACTGTGGGGATTATTTAAAACAGGGAGGCTTCTAACATTTGATTTTCTGTGCGTTGTTACAAACTGATCTGATCCACTCCTCTTGGACTAATGTGTAGATTGGGTCATAGTGATCTGTCAGATTTTGCAATGCAGTTCTTGGCTCAGAAATGTGTTTTAAAATAAAACAGTTCAAAATGCATATTTTGTGAGGAAGTATGGATTTAAATGGGAATTATTTATTTATTTATTTTTAAAAGTGGGTTGATGCAGGAACAGAACAGAATGGACTTAAGATATAGATGAACATGCTAGGACAGGCTAGAAAGATTGATCTGTCCATCTCTAATGATAAAAGGAGGATGAAGAGAATATTCATATGCATATATGCCCAAGCATGTATTTAAGACTTATCATTATGGATGAGTTCTTCTTGAGCAAATCCCCAAAAGTTTAAGAGATATAAATTGGCCCATCAGACAGCTATTGAAGATGAGCTTTTTTCAATAATATTCCCCTGATCTCTCAATCTCAGTCTTCAGTTTTAATTTGCTGTACTGTTTTAAAAGGATTGTTTTATTATTTTAATTGTGCATGTTTACATTTCAGTGTTTGTGCAACCAAGTTAAATGCTTCATGTCAGGGAACTGCCATTGGAGCCAAGAGTGGAGGTAAGGCTCCCTAGCGATGCAGGAGAAGGGCTCAGTAGGGAGAGAGGGAACACTTCCTCTGAGGAAGGAAATCAGCGTGACACCAGGAAGAAAGGGGAGCAGGGAAGGACTTCGGAGAGATGGCTCCAAGACTCTTCCACAGAGACCAGCGGGGAGAGCCCAGGACCTCCGCTGGCCACACCCACTCTGGGCAGAAAACTTCCACGCAGGGAGGCTAGGCGGAGACTTGGTGTCAAAGAGCTTTTATGCTGGAAGAAGCTCAGGAAACGCCCACTGACAGATTCTGCCAGTGACTGACACAGCCACGGAGAAAGGGCTGTCCAGCCAGGGAAAGGTTTAGCCAGACAACGTTGCCTAGAGCAGCGGCCACTTACGCACGAGCAACCCCAATTCCCTTTACACTTCAAAACTGTTTGGATGTCTATATTGGCATTAAGTGGTAAATTAATTAATGATAAGTTGCCAACCTGAGCCTCCTTGGTAGCTTAACTTGTGTTAATGGATGAGCATAGATCCAGTCTTATGATAAATCCCAGGATTGTCTCTTAAACCTTCTAAGCACAAATCTTTTGAAGCAAAAACAAAAACAAAACAAAAACAACCCCACCCCTGTGCACAAACTTCCTTTATTTTTTAATTTTATTTACTGATTTAGTAAGTAAATTTGTATACCACCCGTCACCTGAAGATCTCGGGGCAGTTTATAACATAAAATTACAATCAAAAAAGACAAAACACATAATAAAAATAAGAACAAAAACAAACCAATAATCCCACAACACATTTAAAAAGGCATTGGATGTCTATCAACCAAAAGCCTGGTTGAAAAGGAACATTTCTGTCTAAAGATTTTTAATGAAGGCACCAGTCAAACCTTCCTGGGTAGAGGATTCCACAAATGGGGAGCCACTGCAGAAAAAGGCCTGTTCTTGTGTTGCCACCCTCCAGACCTCTCATGGAGGAAGCACACGAAGAAGGGCCTCAGTTGATGATTGCAGGGTCATCAGGATAATGGTGCCCAGGAGATTATGGGCCTTAGCTATAACCATGGCCATTGTGGATCAGAGTTGCATGGGAAATGACTGCACCCTGTCTAACCAACTGTAAATTGGTACTCACTTTTGCTCATGCATCTAACTGAAAAGAAAGACCAGGGAACAAAAGCACAAGCCTTTCTTTTTCTTTTTGCTGAAGTCAACCCAAGTTGGTTTTTCAATGGGTATATATGAGTTATAATAGATTTGGGGATAATTCGGTGTGTGTCATTTGTCTCATGTACTATATTGAAAAGTGAGGCAAGTCATCATTTCATTTTTTTAAAATTAATTTTTATTCAAATTTCCAATAACCATTCCATTTATAATTTAACATCCAATTTAACTTATACATCTTTTAGACTTCCATCAGCCTATCTGACAATTTTCATATTTATCACAACTTCTCACATTTCCTAAATTTATGTTGCACTTTAACAATCCTTATTTTATCTTCTCTTTTAAGCGACATTCCTATCTATTCTTTTCACAGAGCTTCCTGAAATCCAACAAGCGTTATTTCCTGATCACACACAGTTTTGATATACTCTGTAAATTTATTCCAGTCCTCGGTGAATCTCTGATCGCGTTGGTTTCGAATTTTCCCTGTTAATTTGTCCATTTCTGCATATTCCATCAGTTTCATTCTCCATTCTTCCCTCGTTGGCATTTCATCCTGTTTCCATTTTTGGGCCAACAAAATTCTGGCTGCTGTAACTGCATATCTAAATAACTTCACATCTTTCTTTTCAACATCGTTCCCTAATATACCTAGTAACAATGCTTCTGGTTTCTTAACAAAGGTATATCTCAACATTTTTTTTATCTCATTATAAATCATTTCCCAAAAGCATTTCACTTTCTTACATTGCCACCACATGTGATAAAATGTTCCTTCTTTCTCCTGACATTTCCAACATTTATTACTAACTTTAAACATCTTTCCAAGTTTCACTGGAGTTATATACCATCTATATATCATTTTCATGACATTTTCTTTTATCGTAGTACATGCGGTGAATTTCATTCCCTCTTTCCATAATTTTATCCACTCCTCTAGTTGTATGTTATAACCAAGATCTTTGGCCCATTGAGTCATTACCGTTTTTACTTCTTCATCTTTTGTATACCATTCAAGTAATAATTTATACATTTTTGACAATATTTTTACATCACCGTTCAAAATTTCTTGATGAAACCTTGATTTTCTTTCTGAAAAACCTTTTTCTCACATCTCTTTTTTAAACATTGCATTCAACTGGAAGTAATGCAGCCAATCATTCACCTTTTCTTTAACCTCTTCATATGGTTTCAAATTCAGCTTATCTCCTTCTTTGATTATCAGATTTTCATATGTAATCCAGTTCCCTGTCATATTGACTTTTTTTCATACTCATTATCTCCAGTGGCGATAACCACATTGGAGTTTTAGGCTCTAATAGGTTTTTATACCTATTCCACAATTCGATTAACGTTCCTCTAAAAATATTGTTTTCAAAACCTTTATGCATTCTGTTCTTATCACACCATAAATACGCATGCCACCCAAATCTATTGTCATATCCTTCTAAATCCAATAATTCTGTGTTCTCTAATTTTATCCATTCTTTCAACCAGCAAAGACACGAAGCTTCATAATATAACTTTAGGTCTGGCAGGGCAAAGCCTCCTCTTTCTTTTGCATCTGTTAATATCTTAAATTTAATTCTTGGCTTTTTGCCCTGCCAGATATATCTTGACAAGTCACCATTTCGATACAAGATCAATGTAACTTGAGCACCTCCACTGAAACAGTGAAGTTTTGTAGCAATTATAAATAACATATTATTATTATTATTATTATTATTATTATTATTATTATTATTATTATTTATTCAGCTGTATGTTGTCTTTTGGGGGGAAGAAGAATAAAACAGGAAAGACCCTTTGCCTGGAAAACTGCCAATGTTTCAGCGGAATGGTAGATCACAGAAACGTGGTCTACTTATCTCATGGTAGCTAGGGACCCAACAGGGACCACTGCTGCTGCTGCATGGGTTAGCCATTTAAGACTTTATCGTTCAAAACCAACACTTACTGGGCCCAGAAACTAAATGGCAGCTAATACGGTTGGGCCAGGATGGGTGTAATAGGCTCAAACTGTCTTGCCCCAGTGAGCAACTTGACATATTTATGTGTTGTCTTTCTATTCCATGTGTGAGAAAGAAGGCGTATTGCTTCTTTTTTAGATGATGTTTACAGCCTTCTGTTCTTATTAAGACTTCCATTAAAAACCATATGTGAAATCCATCTGTGCCCATCCACAAGTGAAATGGACACCATTAACCAAACAAAATCCCCCTCCCTCTAGCCATCCACTTTGCACCTCCTAAAATGATATCGAGACAATTTGTTGAAAACTGGAGCATATTTGTGGGGTGCAGGGGGGAAGGGGAACATTAGCTGTCACCCCATAAATTTTGTTGGTCAAAAGTTTTTTAACTAATCAATTGAGCATGCAGTCCTATACATGTACCAGGGAATAAGTTCCAACCAATTCCATGAGGTTTCCTTCTGGATAGACCTATAGAACTGTGCTGTACATGTTGCAATCGTTTTGTCTGCTTTTACAGTATTCTTATTTTTCAGACAGAGCCGGTGTCTAATTCAAGGCCGACATCAGAGGGTGATGAGATGAAACATTTATTACAAAGTGGCCAAGTGCAAAGGCAGATAGTTCTCCTGCCCCCTTTAACAGCTTAAAAGAGGGAATTTCAACATGTGTAGCTTACATGATAAACAAGCATTGCTGAAATTCCCTCTTCAGCGCAGCTATTAATGGGACAGGAAGCCAGTCCCATTTTTTACTGGCTCATCCCAGTTTGCTTTGCATTAATCACTCAAAATGTTAGAGAAAGCAGAGGGTTCTTAGTCTGAACCCAGTCTCTCCTCAGTTAAGCGGTGGGGGCAATCCACAAGGGCCCCCCCAAAATAATGGAGGCAATACTCATAAAGCTATATTGGGGATGTGAAACATGTGCACCGGCTCCATCTGCAATATGTATTTAAACCACTTTACCACTTTAAGCAGTCATAACTTTTGCCAAAGAATCCTGGGAACTGTGGCTTGTAACGGATGCTGTTTAGGAGGCCCCTATTCCCTCTACAGAGCTCCAATTCTCAGAGTAATTCAACAATCAATCCCTCTTCCTAGGGTTTTGCCTCTGTGAGAGAAATAGTGGTCTTCCAACAACTCTCAGACCCTTTACAAACTACAGTTCCCAGGATTCCATGGGGGAAGCCATGACTGTTTCAAGTGATGTGGTACTCCTTTAAATGTATTGTGCATTTGAGATGGCTGCATGGCCGATGATCAGGAATGTTGGGAGTTGTAGTCCACATACCCTCCAACATTTCTCCAATGAAAATAGGGACATGCTGTTCCTTAATTAAATTTTTTACTATTTATACCCCACATATCTTACTAGGGTGCCCCAGCCACACTCGGCAGCTTCCAAAATATATAAAAACATAATTAAACATTTAAAAAAACCAGTTCCCTATACAGGATTGCTTTCAGATGGCTCAGGGGTCAGATAACTCCATAGCCCCAACATTTCTTCAATGAAAATAGGGACATCCTAAGGAAAAGTGGGACATTCTGGGATCAAAGCAGAAACCAGGACAGTTTCTCTAAATCAGCTACGTCCCTGGATAATAGGGACAGTTGGAGGGTCTGAGTCCAGCAACAGCTACAGGGTCACAGTTTCCTCACCCCTGAGCTCCATATATATTTTATTTTATTAAATGGTTTTCTGTTCTGCCCTTCCTACACGAGGCAGCTTACAGCAGTAGTAAATAAAACAAAAGGACGTTATTTTTAATGCAGTGAACAGCTGTGATAATAACTATCTGTAGAACTGCACCCCAGGAATAGTTTCCTCAAGGTCTTTTCCTTTCAAATTTCTCACAATCCAAGACAGTCTTGAATTTCTCAGCTGCTTTTGATGCCAGCTTCAGAGCAGCTTTAGCCAAGTCTCTGTATTCTGGGGAACTAGCCCCTTTAAAGAGCATTCAGTAAATATTTCAGATAGCCCATTGATCCTGAACACATTATCTAAACCCTGCTGTTTCAACCCCAGAAAAACATTAAAAAAACAAAAACAAAAAACACCTGCTTTCCTGTTTTATGATCTCTAAGGAGCCATTTGCTGATTTGCCTGGAATACTCAAATATTTCCAGGGTACACAAAGGGTAAAAACAAAAATATGAGTTTGTAAAATTTGACTTCATGTTCTTTCATGTGTTGCCAGAAAACTCCAAGTGGTATTCAACTAAGTTTTTCTCAGAGCAACCCCACTGAAATTAGCGTGACAATGTTAGGGCCATTAATTTCATGGGTCTACTGTGACTAAAACTTAGTTGAATACCACCGTGTGTCTGCTATGCATACTCCCTCATATCTACAGAAGTAAACAAGGTTGTGCATCTCCAAATCGTGGGATTTATAAATAAACAAAGCCTAGGCTGCCTTCACATCATAAAGCACTATGATACCATTTTAAACAGTCATGGCTTTCTCCCAAAGGATTCTGTGAGCTGTAGTATGTTCAAGAGACTAAGAGTAGCTAGGGCCCAACTATTCTCCTCTCAGAGCTGCAATTCTCATCATTCCCAGGAAGAGAGATTAATTGTTTTTTTTAAAAATAATTTTTATTAAGGTTTTCCAAATTAAAACAAATAAAATCCAATTCATAAACTTTTTCCAATATCCAGGACTTCCCCTCCCCACCCCCTCTTGTGTTCCAAATCTTCCAAAAAAGCAATGATATTCAACAAATTCTTATTCCCAAAATACACTCATCATCAATAACTCAATTTATCCAAATTTCCATCCCCTAAGGTCGACCTATTCCCTTCCACGAGTTCCCCCCTTTCAGATATAATACAGATGAAAATAGAATAAAAACAAACAATAATTTTACAACCTTTGGATTCCAAATTTCCCTCCCCTCTTTCCCTGTTGCGTTCCCCCTATCCCTCCACTTCTAGTGTCTTCCTGATGAACCCACCTTTCACTAAACCCACATCCCTCTGGTTCTTTACCGGTCTTTTTTTTTTTTAAATGGCATATATTAAACTTCTGGCATTTTTAAAATTACAGATGTCCAATCATAGAAGGAGTCTATCAAAGGGGGCCCATTTCTTCTATCCAGATTTTTATATCCAGGAGTATAAACTCCAATTTTATATCCATAAGCTTGTCAAATCTGGATATCCCAAATGTTCCCACATTCTGTCCAGTTCTTGTTGTTTCCTTGTTCTTGTCAATCACTCTCCTCCTTTTTACTTCCCTGTTCCCTCACAGAAATGTTCTTTTTCCAAAGGCTTCTAGTGTCTCTACAGAGGCTTGTTATTCAGGAGCAAAACATTACATCATGTTCCTTTCATTTTTCAACAGATTAATCCATTGTTTCCAGTAAAGTGTAGGCCTCTGTAGACAAAATAATGTTCCATTTCTGCAGTTTCCCAGGAGATTAAAAGTTCTATCCAACTGTTCAAGTTTCCCGTCGAAAACACATGCAATGTCCCTCAGCTCCTCTAGGTGGATTACAATAACAAAGTTCCCTTCCAGATCACATCCGCCAGTCCAAATAACTTATAAATCCTTATTTGAAACAATTTATCTCCAATTTATAACAAATGTAGCCGGCAAAGTCCTCATAACAAAGTCTCAATTTCATTCTTCCGTTTTGACAGCTCTTTGACAGCTGTCAAAACCTCCGTTGTTCTTCTCCAGGCATTTTCACGAATCGCTCCAGGGATTCCGGGGGGGTTACTTTTTAATACAAATTCCACTTTTCTCCTCCAGCTCAATCTTATAAATTTCCCTCGCGAAGTTGCTAGTTCGGCAAGATAAGGTTCTTCTCGATCTTAGTTATCCAGTCCTTTGTTTTGGCTCTTCTACAATTCGGGGGGGGGCTGACTTCCTTTTTTCCACCTCCCCCGTTCGCTCCAAATTCTAAAAATTTATCCCTCTTTTTAGTCCATATTCCAATTACTCACGGGTTCTTCTTTTGGGTCCAAATTTTCAATAGAAGAAGTCAGCGCTCTCCGCCGGATGGCATGCGGCTGCGCTCGGCAGGGATAGCAGAGGACTCAAAGCACCACGCTCCTCCCCGGCACCCGATCCGTAGCCTTTAAAAAGGCTCCTTCACGAATCGAGAGGGCGCTGACGGTGCCAGCCGAGTCTCCATGTCCACGGCCTCCGTGGCCGTGGTTTTTAAGGGTCCCCGCATCGCCGGTGCGGTAGGACCCAGCCCCTGCCGAGCAGGCTCCCTCCGGAGCTCGGAGGGAGCCCGCCATTCGGCGATGGCGCCGACCCGGAAGTCCCGGAAGAGAGATTAATTGTTAAACCATTCTGAGAATATTCACTCTGCAAAGGGAAGTAAGGTTGTCTAACAGCACTCAGCATCCTGAACAAACTATACTTCCCATACTTCTTTGGGAGGGGCATAAGTGTTTAAAGTAGTATCACAGTGTTTTTGATGTATGGTGTGAAAACGGCTCAGTTGCTAATGCACTTTGTGATCCCAGCACAACCCCTGTCACAATGAAGACTCATGTGCACATTGCCTTCCATCCCTTGATAGCTTTACCCAAAAATATGTGATGTGTCAAGTTTATCTAGAAAGCTGCAAGCTTTCCTCTGAGTACTAGTTAGAGGCAATTCACCGGAGGTGAATTTAACAAGAGATTAACTACAGTTTACATCTAGCAGAACCTGGGGAGGATTTGCAACTTTCCCTGAGTTTGCAAAAACGCTACCATGTGTATTCAAGCCTCGAGTGTTTCCTTTGAGAGCGAGATATGGAAAAAATAAGTTTTAAAACTTCTTATAGGAATGGACACAATACAGCATAATTCAAGCAGATTGGAAGATGACTTCATTAAATAATAAAAAGATAAATCTACAACTTGGAATAAATAACTACATAATGTTCGGAATGTCAAATTAAGACTGCAGAAGACCCAGATTAAAATCCTGCTATAAAGGTTGCTAGGTGACCTTAGGCCAATCAGAAAAAGATAGACCATGAGTAGGCAAACTAAGGCCTGGGGGCTGGATCTGACCCAATCGCCTTCTAAATCCGGCCTGTGGACCAGTGTGTTTTTACATGAGTAGAATGTGTCATTTTATTTAAAATACATTTGCATACAGGGGTCTCTCTCACTGGAGATGCCAAGGACTGAGCCTAAGACCTTTTGTATGAAATGCATGAGTTCTACTATTGTCTTCCCATTATTTTCTACCTGACCACCTCACAGGGTTGTTGTGAAGATAAACTTAGAGTGGAGAGACAAGATACACCACAATGAACTCCTTAGAGGAGAGGAGGAGTGCAAGTATAATATATAAATAAAGTAAACAAAAAAGCTGTAACATGAGGAATGAGAAGGATGAACAGCTAGTGAATCCTTTTTCTAGAGCATTCCTCACCCCTACCCTGCCTGGATTAAATCAATAAAGTAAAAAATGAGTTCTGCAGAAGGAGTTGTGTTCATTATAAGTGTTAGTTCATTAGAGGTGAGGTGGCAATATTTCTGAGGCAAGCTGTTAACCAGCACCTCTGTGGTTATAAGGCAATTGCTCACTCACATGTCTCTTCTGCACTGATGAACCAGATATTCTGACATTCAAAGCTGCCCAGCCAATATTGCCACACATCACAGCTCCAGTCTCCCCATTTTGATTTTCACCATAAAATTACTGATTTGAACATTTCCTTCTCTTGTCTTTCCATACTTTCTTTGACTCTCATCTTTGCTGGTTGATAGCAATATGTACTATACCAGGCACCCTCTGCCACAATGCCAGCCCTAAAATTATGCAGAGTGAGGCAGTTGCCTCAAGTGATGGATGCTGAGGCACAGGGAGTGGACAGCGTTGTGAGTGCCATGTGACCTGCCCTGTACCCCCTACAGTAGCCTGCTGCCCTCAAGTGTAGTGGAAGACACTGCGGATTCACCAATAAACTGCCAGTTTAACTGGTTTCTGTGTGTGCCATGGGAGAAGACGCAATCATGCCCTTTGCCTCAGGCAGCAAAGTGTATTGAGCCAGCCAAAGAAAGGCTGGAAATTCTGGGGTCAAATCAGAAACCGGGGCAGCTTCTGTAAATCTGGGACTGTCCCTGGAAAATAGGGACACTTGGAAGGTGTGATAAAATATAACATTAGGAAAAACTGCTTGCAAAAATGAGTATATCTGGAGGGAAAGTATACCAAAAAAATGTGCACATTAGGAGAAATGTGCTTGGAAATATGTGCCACTTTCTTTGTGCAGATTCTAAACCAAGGGGGGTGAACTGAGTTTAAAACTAGGGAGATGAGAAACTGAAACTGACAGATTTGGCCGTCCCTGCTATTAGCCATTGGGCGGGGGGGCTCCCTGGCACTTGTCATCAGCTCTTCATGCTTGCCTCTTTAAAAGGCAGTGCAGAAAACCATCCCTTTCTTTACCTGCAGCAGGAAAAGGTAATTAATCTCTGTCTTCCCCATATTCTTATCAAAACACCTTCTCCATTCTAAATCTCCCAATCTATAAATTTAGCTCTCATCATCGGGAAACCTTCTACATTTGAATGAAAGACCAACCACAGAGACTTCTCAAGGAAGAGGTTCCTTCTATAATAATCTCTTGCTGTTACTGAACTTCTGAATTTTGCTCACTCACATGTGGACTAATGTCAGGTTGCTGAGCACTAGATAGAAGATCTCTGCAGCAGTGTTGGTCTTTCACAGGAGTGACAAGGTCAGTGCCAGTTATGGATTTCTTTTTAATTTGGGGTTGGCTAAGCAGTAGGCAAAAAAAAAAGGGAGGGCTGTTCATAGTTCAGCTGTATTCTTTGTCTTTCAGAAACCTGGAAAAGTGGCACAAAACCATTGTTCTCTGGGAGAGTTCTGCACAAACTGGATGCTTTAGTTAGTGAGATTTGACATCCAGACTGCAACAAATGTGCATTCTTTCAAATAGAATAGCTTTGCTCAACATCTGGGTGGCAGGGTGTCAATGTTTGTGCTGTAATCATGAGACCAGCTGCCAAAAAGTAAAGGGAGAGCTGTACAAGTGGCAAACCACTAAAGAGACCTTTGGTTGAAGTGGGAAATGCGGATAGAGAAAGTGCCATGTAGCAAAATATGCCATTTCCCCATGCAAGTCGTCGTTATTTTTAAATAAATGTTTCTAAGTAGTTGAGCAATTACAGTACTTTGTATTTATGTTACATGGAATTAAAACACAAGGGTGCCTGTTACCTGCAAGGGATCATAAATATTTGTGCTGATAGGTAAAAGGAGCAGGTAATGTTTAACCTCAGTTGAAACAGGGCTGGCTGTTGCATAGTATGGTAGAATGTTAACATAAGGAAAGATTTGGGGGGGGGGGATAGGCAACTATGTTTTACTTAGAGTAGACCCATTTAAATTAATGGAACTGATGTAATTAATTTATGTGGATCAATTCTGAGTAAAACACAGCTGAGTACTGCCTTGGTGTATACTGTGCAGTGGCTGACGCGCCAAAACTCTGAGCATAAATAATTTCATTTGTAAGTGAAATCTAAGCAGCAACTTGTTAGGCACAATGTATATATTTTGCATGGCCTAACCTACATTTGCGGCATGAAGTTTCCATTAATTGCACTAGAGTTGCCACTTGCATATTCCCCAAAAAGAACAACAACAACAATTATTATTATTATTATTATTATTATTATTATTATTATTATTTATGACATATCCTGCCCATCTGGCCGGGCCTCCCCAGCCACTCTGGGCAGCTTCCAACAAAGATGAAAAATACACTAAAATGTCACATATTAAAAACTTCCCTGAACAGGGCTGCCTTCAGATGTCTTCTGAATGTCAGGTAGTTGTTTATCGCTTTGACATCTGATGGGAGGGCGTTCCACAGGGCGGGCACCACTACTGAGAAGGCCCTCTGCCTGGTTCCCTGTAGCTTTGCTTCTCGCAGTGAGGGAACTGCCAGAAAGCCCTCGGTGCTGGACCTCAGTGTCCGGGCAGAACGATGGGGGTGGAGATGCTTCTTCGGGTATACTGGGCTGAGGCCATTTAGGGCTTTAAAGGCCAGCACCAACACTTTGAATTGTGCTCAGAAATGTACTGGGTGCTCGGAAGCAAATCAGCATCATCTAAGGACGAAAGTGAATGCAGAGTTGCATGAAATTTGCATATGCTAATTTATACCTATAGCTGCAAATTTAGAAACAATGATTAAATTTTAAATAGATTTTTTAAAAAAATCACATCATGGTGGGAGGAGACTGTGACCATATGACCTGCCTACCTGCTGTCCAGGCGACAACGGTTGATTTTTAAACTAGACTTGAACCAGACAGCAGTTAGAGGGATATCTTTTAACAGAAGACTGGCATCTGAAAATTAGGACATGTGGCCACCTTAAATGATGCCAATGCAATGGGTGTATCTCTGCCAGTCTTCTGGATCCAAATTGGGCAAATTGATGGAGGTTTTAGCCCCCAAACTGTAAACCCAAAGGCTGCAGATACTATTTTGTTGCTTGTTCTGTGTCTAGGACAGCTGTTTACCAGCTCCATCTGGTACGCAGGCTGAGATCCTAACTGCCCGCGAACTGTCTTGCCAGAGTGGTGCATGCTCTGGTTATCTCTCACTTGGACTACTGCAATGCGCTCTATGTGGGGCTACCTTTGAAGGTGACCCGGAAACTACAATTAATCCAGAATGTGGCAGCTACACTGGTGACTGGGAGCGGCTGCCGAGACCATATAACGCCGGTCTTGAACGTACTGGCTCCCAGTACGTTTCCGAGCACAATTCAAAGTGTTGGTGCTGACCTTTAAAGCCCTAAATGGCCTCGGTCCAGTATAGCTGAATTAACGTCTCCACCTCCATCATTCTAAAATAAATAAGCTGCAGCTCAGAGAATTCTCTCTCCCTTCTCTACAAGTGAAATACATAAACTTGCCTTGGAAAATGAAGCCCTTCTGGGTTTCCACAATCATTCCCTCAGTAGGGACTTAGCACCACATAATTACAATGATGGCATGAGACCCTGCCAGACGGTCATAATTAACGGGTGCAAATGGCAAGGAGCAGATTTCCATTAACAGAGCCGTGTGCATTCTCACATGTTGTTTCCAGCAAAAACTCTGGGCAGCCACGGACATGATTTCCACAATAGGATTGGTGGTGGCTTCATCACAAGTTGCCCCCAAAGAGAAGGAATTAATAGATTGCTGTGCAGCTTGAGGGAAGCAATAAGCAGGCTTCCTACAGGGGTCGATCCTGCATCCAATATTGTTCAGGAATTACTGGAATGAAGGAGTGAAACCTATCAAGCCCATACTATGAGATACTATGTGCTACTGGAAATAGGATTTGGCTTGATAACACTGAAGGATCATGCTGCTAACGAAAACAATGTTAGGTTGGGGGAGTATTGTTTTCTAAAGACAAGGACAAAGGATTGCACAAGGGCAACCAATTCTAAATCAACATTTGTAGGAATTGGAAGCAGAAAATGACTAGGCTCTAGCACGGCACTTGAAGGCGAGGTTTCTTGGAGATCCATTTTGTAAATGGAGTCAGGATGGTGTCTCCTATCCCACAAAGTAACATTCTGACAACTTTTGTTGCCACAAATATAGTTCTTCCCAGGGTCGGCTCCATGATTAAGGGATCCCTTGGCACAGCACCATTGGGTGGATCCCCTCCTAGACTGGTGTCCATCCCACTCCTGCCCCTGTGAGAACAGCAGGCAATTGGGAAGGTGGCATTTTAAATTTCCTACAAAGCCTCAGGCTACCCAATGTAACACTGATCCAGAGCACTGCAGGGCCCCATTGCGGACTGCTATATTAATTTCTCTTCAGTGTCTTAGAGTCATGCTGTGTCAAGCACTCTGGGACATTGTGGGAAATATAAAATGGTTGCAGAAGAGGCGTCAGCAGCGGTGGTCCCTGTTGGGTTCCTGGCTACCATGAAAAGAGTAGACGAAGTTTCTGTGATCTACTGTTCCTTTGAAACATTGGCAGCTTTCCAGGCAAAGGGCCTTTCCTGTTTTATTCTTCTTCCCTGAAAAAGGCAACATACACCTGAATATTGCTACAAAGCTTCACTATTTCAGTGGAGGTGCTCAAGTTAAATTGAACTTGCATTGAAATGGTGACTTGCCTCACTTTTCAATATAGTGCATGATAAAGGTAAAGGGACCCCTGACCATTAGGTCCAGTCGTGACCGACTCTGGGGTTGCGATGCTCATCTTGCTTTATTGACCGATGGAGCTGGCGTACAGCTTCCAGCTCATGTGGCCAGCATAACTAAGCCACTTCTGGCGAGCCAGAGCAGCGCACAGAAACACCGTTTACCTTCTCGCCAAAGCGGTACCTATTTATCTACTTGTACTTTGACATGCTTTCAAACTGCTAGGTTGGCAGGAGCAGGGACCAGGCAATGGCTGCTCACCCCGTCACGGGGATTCGAACCGCCAACCTTCTCATCAGCAAGTCCTAGGCTCTGTGGTTTAACTGTGCATGATACAAATGACACAAATGACATAGTATAATACAAATGACACAAATGACATTTGTATGATACAAATGACACAAATGCATTTTAGTGCATGACACAAATGGCACACACTGAATTATCCCCAAATCTATTATATACATACCCATTGAAAAACCAACTTGGGTTGACTTCAGCAAAAAGAAAAAGAAAGTCTTGTGGGTTCGTTCCCTGGTCTTTCTTTTCAGCTAGATGTGTAAGCGTAAGTGAGTACCAATTTACAGTTGGTTAGACAAGGTGCAGTCATTTCCCAAGCAACTCTGATCCACAATGGTCATGGTTATAGCTAAGGCCCATAATCTCCTGGGCACCATTATCCATGCATCATCAGCACGGTTTATAAAGCTTGCAGCTATTCGTCTGAGTCCCTTTAAAGCGCTTTTAAATAGCTGGAGGTAATACAATCTCCCTGGCTTAGAGCCTGATCATTTTTCTCTGCAACCTGTGCTTTGTATAATGTTGCGCTCAGTTTATGATGGTCTGCAGTGGGTTTGGACATGCACCATCACCTTACGGCATCTGTCGTTTAACTCTGCTCAAAGGGGGCTTCCTGACAGTTAGTTCCATTTGTGCAGGTCACCATAAGCACAGCATGGGAAGAATGGGCGCAAACTGGAGCAAGGTAGCTGGAGTGGTAGTCAGCTCTGCTGTTTCAGAACTGTGCATACCTCTGCTTCCGTAGTCCCTGCCTTTGATCTAAACTGCAGTGTATGTACAGTCTGAAACTCTCAGTGCTGTGAAACCACTGGAAGAAGGAGCTTCATATTTCACTCAACTTCTACTTGCACAGAAGTATTTAAAAAAAGAAGAAGAAGCTCTTATTAAAATGGAATCAAACTTTACCTGCAGCATGAGCCATGGTTGCCATCAATTCTGAAATTCAAAGGCTAGGCTGACTTTGAAACGATCTGCCCTATATTCACCTTGCTTTCAAGTTGCTCCATGCTAATTTCAGGGAAAGCTGCCCCTCAAGGATGTAATCTCCTAATATTTCATATTAAGACTTCATTTTGAGCATCCTTAGCATACTGCATAGCAGTTTCATACCACTGGAAGCCGAACATAATAATACTGGTAAGATTATTTTGCCTCCTGGGACAAATGGAGAGTGATCGCTTGCCCTCCAGAGATTTTCTACTAAGGATGTTTGCTTTGTATGTGTGGAATACAATACTATGACGTTGACTTGGAACCAAGCTGACTCCAGCAAACCTTTGTATGATGATGATGATAATAATAATAATAATAATAATAATAATAATAATAATAATAATTTTATTCATAAAGCTTTCCTCCTCAGTTTGCCCCCAAACATATGTCATGTTTTAAAGGTGCATCAGTCTTCTATTTTGTTCCTTTGTTTGTACTTGGCAAAGTGGCATTTTCTCTTATGTGAAATTCCTCATTCCCTTAGATCAGTGTCTCCCAACCAGGGGACATATGGTCCCCTGGAGGGGGGGACAGGATATTCCAAGGGGGCCACAGGTGAAAAATGTGGAAATAGGGGGCCATAGCAAGAGGTTAGGGGGCTACAGAGAGAAGTGAGACGTGAAGAAGAAAAAAGTACAGTGGTACCTCGGGTTAAGTACTTAATTCGTTCCGGAGGTCCGTTCTTAACCTGAAACTGCTCTTAACCTGAAGCACCATTTAGCTAATGGGGCCTCCTGCTGCCACCGTGCCACCGGAGCACGATTTCTGTTCTCATCCTGAAGCAAAGTTCTTAACCTCAGGTACTATTTCTGGGTTAGTGGAGTCTGTAACCTGAAGCGTATATAACCTGAAGCGTATGTAACCCGAGGTACCACTGTATTATTATTATTATTATTTTCTTTTAAAATCCTGATTCGCTGGCTATCTGCTTGGCCAATCACAAGCGGGTAAGGGGGCGGCCCACCAGGGCCTAATGCTCCTTTTTGCCATGTCCACTTTCTTGGAGCAGTCCTGGTTTGTTTCTAGCAGGTGGGGGCGATCACTGAGGCTCTGGCTTTGACCAGTAGAGCCTGCGATCCAGAACCCCCAGGTCAGGTAAGTGCGGTGGAAGGCAGGCAATGGGTAGGGCTGGGTGAGCCAGAGCTGTTTATTGCTGCCACCAGTGCTGAGCTTGGTGGCAGTCTGAGCCTGGCTCTGCAAGGCGCAAGGTGAAACCCAACCCAGCTAGGGTTGCCATACGTCCAATTTTTCCTGGACATGTCAAATGACAAAAATGGCATCTGAGGGGAGTTTTTTAAAAAGGTTGACTTGCATCTAGTAAATAGCTTTCTACTCAGAAGAAAGCAGCACTGAGTTCAGTGGGCTTACTCCCAGGTAAGGGTGTATGGGACTATAGTGTTTCACCTAGGCAGCCAGAGCTCCTCCAGATGACAATATCTTTTTGCACCTGGTCAGTGAGGACCACTGGCTTTTAAAAATTCTCTTATATATACAAAACTCCCTATGCGCCTTTTGGACTGTAGCTGATGGTTTCCCTCTCTTTGTCATATAACTGGGGTCAAATATGTGTTGCTTGCTTTTTATAATACATGGAAGATGGATCTCCCTTGGAAGGTCCAGGAGTCTCCTTCCTTGGAGGTTTCTAAGCAGAGGTTGGATGGCCATCTGTCATGGGGATTGCACTAGAAAGATGATCCTTGGGCTCTTCCAGCTGTATGGTTCTTTGTTTTTCCTGCTCCAACAATATTTCATTATGTTCCTATCATTTTATGCAATTGTATTTTGTATAAAAGTTATAAATAAAACATGTTCTCTTTACAAACAAAACATTTAAATAGCTACCTTTCTACCAGAATGATGGGGGGGGGGAGTGGCATGGACACAGCCAGGAATTTTGTTAGGGGAAAGACTTTTGTTGGGGGGAGCAGAACTTCAGATTTGTATTGATTTATATTTATATTGTGCCCCCTGCCCTCCCTTGGCTATGCCCATGGCGGGGGGGGGGCACAAGAAGGAAACAAGGTCAGAAGGGAGCCACAGTCAGGAAAAGGTTGGGAAACGTTGCCTTAGATCACAAACAAAGGGCTCATCCGGACTTCCTTTTGTGCCACATTTCTAGGCACAAGTCTGTGTTTTTAAAGCACCATCTCTGTGCATTTTTCTTTTTTCTTTTTGCCCCAGGAACACCCACTCTTTACTGCTGAATCAGAGCAAATGGCAATGTGCAGGGAACACAAATTGCCATTTGTTCCAATTCAGCATTAAAGAGCAGGTTTTCCCGGAGAAAGTGAAAGGGCAAGCAAAGAAAAAGTGTTTGGACACAGAGCTTGAAAGTGCAGGCCTGTGCCTAGAAAGAATGGGCCAAAAGGTAAATGTGGATGGGTCCTGAGAGCCTTCTCTGCATTTTTCATATTGCTACAATTGGCAATATATCATGGGACCTTTAAAAAGTAGAGTACAGTCATACCTTGGATCTGAAACGCCTTGGCTCCCAAACGCCGCAAACCCACAAGTGAGTATTCTGGTTTGTGAACGTTCTTTGGAACCTGAATGTCTGACACGGCTTCCACAACTTCTGATTCACTGCAGGAGTTTCCTGCAGCCAATCGGAAGCCGTGCCTTGGCTTCCAAACATTTTGGAAGTTGAATGGACTTCTGAAACGGATTCCATTCAACTTCCGAGGTACCACTGTACTGCAAAATAAGTTTCCTAAGAAATTATTCCAAATATTTCATTAAGAAAGCGTTTTCTTCAAAATGGCCCAAATTACCGTATTTTTCGCCCTATAGGGTGCACTGCCCATAGGGCGCACCTAGTTTTCAGGGGGGAATCAAGGGGGAAAATATGATCCCCCCCTTCAGCTCTGGGAGCAGCGGACAGGCTGCACGCAGCCCGTGCGCTACTCCAAGACCTTCTCCCTGCTTTTGCAGGAGGTGGCGGAATTCCCCCACCTCCCGCAAAAGCCCACAGGAGCCGCGTGCGACTCCTGCTGGCTTTTCGACCAGGAGGGAGAAGGGACTGAAACGGCCAGTCAGTCCCTTGTCCCTCCTCGGGGAAAAGTCCCCAAGAGTGGCACGATCTTTAAAGGGTGCGCAGCTCCTGCGGGCTTTTCTACGAGGAGGGAGAATTCCCCCCCCCTCGTAGAAAAGCCAGCAGAAGCCGCACACCCTTTAAAGAGCGTGCGGCTTCTGCGTGCTTTTGTGGGAGGTGGGGGAATTCCCCCATCTCCCGCAAAAGCCCAAAGAGCAGACTCTCCTGGCTTCAGCAAAAGCAATGCAAAGCCTCCGGAGCACAGGCTTCGGAGGCTTCGCGTTGCTATCGCTGAAGCCAAGAAGCCTGCATTCGCCCCATAGGACGCACACACATTTCCCCTTCATTTTTGGAGGGGGGAAAGTGCTTCCTATAGGGCGAAAAATACGGTACTTCACATGTATTTCCCTTAATAATCATGACAATTTCCCTGTAAATTAGGGAAGTATTATCTCCCTGCATTAGATCAAAGATGGGCGGGGGGTGGAGGGTGGTTGAGAAATAGGGGGTTGCTTAAGATGAGTTCACATCTGAGGTGACATTTGAACTGGATCTTTTCCACTCCATCACTCCATTCTATAACGCTATGCTGCTCTCTGTGCATGATTTTATGATCATTTAATTTTAATTCACTAGCAGTACTTACTGGCAACAGTATTCATGTTAGCAATGAACATTACACTTGCAAATGATGTGTACAAAAATATGTACATACCTTTGGGGGGCCTCACAGCATCACACAACATACAGATGAAGATGGTAGGTTTTTATTTTTATGGGATTCTTGAATGAAGTGCCAGGACTTGACTGGAGCCTCAAATGACCTCCTTGTCCATTTTACCTTCTCCAGTCCCTGTGGATCTATTCACCAAGACAACTGTGTTGCAAAGTAACAAGTTTCGTTGAATGCACTCACACAGCTTCACACAAACAAATAAAAGACAATGCAAAATAAAAGTGTCATACATTTCCAGAGATGTGGTGTTTTGCTGGTAGAGGTGTTACCCATCAGTTTCTCCAACAAGACTCCAAATCAAGGAGTCACCCTGAGCTTAATCCTCCACCCCTCTACATATATGTTCCATACATCATTACTATGTATATTACATACATGGTAATGGTGGACTTGCCAGTACCTAAATGCTCCTCCAAATCTCCCCCTTTTTGTATCACATTGTATGTGTGCCGTGTACAAAGTACCCAGTCAATTGAACCCTAATTCTCACTTCCCTTGTTCTGCTTGTCCCAGACAACAACATATTATCTGATATTGAGCTGCAGCACAGTACACATCAAATTCCCATTTGGTTCTGGCTCTCTGGCTCTACCCTAGACATCCTTCAACAAATCCTGAGCCAAACACATTTCCACCTGAAAGCCTGTGTTCATCAACTTTCTATTTAAGAATCATGCCCAAGGATTTTCCTGCGTGTTGGGACAAGAGTTAACTTCTGCTTTTCTGTGAGCGTCTAGCTATTTATGTCTGTTTCAGTCTTTGTGATCTCTGTGTCCATCCTTTTTCTTCCTATAGCTAATCACAGTAAGATTGTTGCATACATATCTGTGTGCATGTATGTGTGTGCTATTTTAGTCCCACAACAGGTAGAGGCTGCATATTTTTTAAAGGGCAGGAGTGAACTCTTAGCTCCCATTCATGAGCAATTACTCATATATCTGCTCTTGCTGACAACTTCCCAACAACTTCTGCATGGAATGAGGTTTCTGACATTTTCATTCTGTTATTGAAGCTCCTTCAATACCTGCTTTTTATAATATTCCCTCTCATCTAGGGTTTTATACCTGAGTCCACGGAGGTTCAGAACTTTTTTCTGACATCTCCTGTTTAATACCCAAGAAGCCAGAGCACTCAGGAGACCATGCTTTCATGCTCTGTAGTCACATCGAGATCAAGTGAATTTTTACCTTTATGTTCCATCAGTGTTACATATTCTAACCTGATTCAGGGCAGGAGGAGGAAATGTAATCCATTAATTCAGACTCATGAACAGGCGCTCAGCTCTCCCTTTCCAGCCTTTTCTATATCTGGCAGTGTGACTACCTTTCAGACTGATAAGAGCACTTTGATTCAAGTAGGCTTGGCTGGTGTCTCAGGGCCAGGCAGAGGCCAGGGGTAGCTTTATGAGGAATCAAACCTTTAGCAGGGGTGGGCAGAAGGCAGACTGAGATCTGTTGGTAGATCTCACTTGTTTCGTCAAGAGCTTGTGACCCCCTATTAATAGCAACAATTAGAATATGCTTCCCCACCCCCAGACCCTCCAAGTGTCATTTTCCACAGATGCTCCTGATTTAGAGAAGCCATCTCGGTTTCTGACTTGATCCCTGAATGTCCTGCTTTTCCTTAAGATGTCCCTATTTTCATTGGAGAAATGTTGAACAGTATAGAGTTATCCGACCCCCAAGCCATCTGAAGGCAATCCTGTATAGGGAAGGTTTTTTTTAATGTTTAATGGTTTGTTATGTTTATATATATGTTGGAAGCCACCCCGAGTACTGGGGCAACCCAATAAGATGTGTGAGGTATAAATAGTAAAATTATCATTATGGAATGGGACGTCAATATTTTCATCGGAGAAATGTTGGAGGTTATGCTACCCCACACTTAAATTAGGCTCCTCAAAATAGTTAGGCCCCATGAAAATGGGGTGTGTATTTTTGTGCATGTAAAATGACTTATCTGGTACTGATCACAAATTTCTGGGCTGACATGTGCCCAGAGATACCCTTTTCCTTAATTCCTCCCCAGCTGAGCTGCTGTTTTGCAGCTGATTCTAGGGATCAAAAGAAGTGGACCCTGTTCACACCTGACACAGATTGTGTGTAACCCACAGCCCCCAGTGCCCTTTGCTGGAGACTGGAGTGTAAGAGAATAAAGGAGTCTGCTCTGTTGGTCAGGTGAGGGCAGAAGTCCAGGCTCCTAGTTAAGGATGTAAGAAGGCATCATTTTCTGCTACACCACGCACTCATCACATGCAGCACTGTTTCCATTTCACTGCAACTCATGTTCTTCTAAAAACTATGCTTATGTGTCCCAAAATTACGTCACTTACATACCGGTAAGTTACATAAGTTATTTACTTTGTCATTACATTATGTCTCTCCATTCATTTCAATGTAATGGCAATGTGATGCAGATCGAGAGGAAAAAATGTAATTGATTGCATATGAAAGAAGCAACAATAGTGAATACCAATCATATCCAAAAATTGATTTCCATTCCAGACATGGGATGAATAAGTGAACATTGACAATTTCCACTCCAGTTTTCATTGAACTTTCCCAACACCCCTTCTCCTAGTACTATTTATAGAAGCCCTGGCCAATCCAGAGGTTTCATATCACCTGCCCATCTCAGGGAGCGGATGTCATCTTCTTTTCTGTGCCTTAGAGCCCACAGCCCTGGATAAATTACTAGGCTACATTCCAGATTATGAGGTTCCCTTTTCAACAAGTCCCAGGTCCCCTGGCAAACAGCTTAATCTGCAATATGATCGTATTGATTTGCAAACTAGAAAGCTGTGTGCTTACATAAAAATTTGATTTCCCCTGGAAGTGTTAAGAACAACTCTGGCATACAGTAGATGGCTTAGGAAGCTGTGGAATCACCTACCTAAAGCTTTGGTAAAGGAGAACAACTGTGTACCTGCCATGGATACCCCCAGAGTTTTCCTTTTTTATATTTCAGTGCTCATAAAGGACTTTCTGGAGGGCAGAAGTGTTTCCAAAAAAAGCCTCTTAAAAAAAGTCTTGTTTGCTGTAAGTTCTGATAATGAATTTAAGTTAGTCACGCCCACTAATTTCAGTGGGTCTACTTTGAGTATGCTAGAATTAGGTATCACCCATTGTTTTCCCTATCTGCTGCTGTTTGATACCAGTATTTTTTGTTAGGGTTTCTTTCACCTTCCTAGAGTGATATCAACCACTCAGAGATTACATAGTGAACTAATGTCATCAAGGCACTACACAGTCAGTCAGATTAGGCTATATGATGGCATCATTAGGTTGTATGGAGTGCTAGGGAAGAAGCAGTATCTCTGGTGGGGGACATGCCATGCTCCTTCTGCAGTACGAGGAACTAGATCAGGCTGTCAGGAAGGTCCCAGCCTGCAAACACATGTTCCTGCTGGGAGATGCCAATGTCAGCATTGGGGATGAATTCCAAACAAAGATGTGCTCTCTCATTCTCAGCATGCTTGTACCTGTGTCTCAGTGACATCTATGCTGGTTCGGTCATGCCCACAGAATGGAAGATAGCAGAATCCCCAAGTATGTGTTCTACAAGGAGCTGGCTTAAGGCACCAGGCCATTGGCAGGCAAACTCTGCATTACAAATATGTCAGCAAACATGACATGAAGGCTGGCAACATTAACCTCGCCATGTGGGATTCCCTTGCAGATGACCTCAGTGCCTGGAGGCAATCAGTCAAGTCATCTGACCCCAGCATTGACCAGAGGAGGAATGACCACTGGGAGGATGGCAGAAAGAAGAAAGGCCTGCTTCAGCACAAGTAGACACCTTCATCTGCCCCAGCTGTAACGAAACATGTCTCTCCTGTATCAGCTTCTACAGCCACAGCAGATGCTGTAACTCTGCAATGGTTTGACTTCACTCCCCAAAGGTACACTCTTCCCAAGACCGTTTCCCAAGACAGAAGGATACCAACTGAGGACAAACAAAGCCAACTGAGAATGTAAGCAATTCTTCATGTATCAGCCACATGGGTGATCCCAGTCAACTAAATCAGTGATTCCCGTCACTCTGCATGGATGAGCACCTTTTTCCTCTTTCAATGCAACTTCCCCAAAATAATCCATGAAAATGTTGGTGAAAAGCAGTTCCCCCTTTGGCTCTTCCCTAGCACACTATGCTGTCCAGGAAGGATTTTTAGTGAATCCTGCCATAGTGCAGGAGACCAGACGTAGGAGACTCTGGACAATAAATCAATAATGCTTTCTTTGCTGCAGGAACAGAGTTCATTATTGATGGGAAAGAAAGGGGAAAGTAATATGCACTTCATTTTTTAAAAGGAAACAAAACTAAAGGTTTGTAAAACAATTGCCCTTGGGATTTCAGTTATTTTAGCCCGTATTCTAGTACAGCTTGGGGGCAACCTGTCAGTTTTGTGCAAGTATATTTCATCTAAAACAAATGCTATGACAGTCACAGAGGCCACAAAGAAATCCCCTGGACTACCAAAGTGTAAATGAGCAATCTCCATTATGAAAAGGGCAGCGGAGATCTGGGGAATGCTTTCGTTGACCTATTTTGATGGGAACTTTGCTGATAAATGCACACAATACAGGTTAGAGAGGAATCCAATTATAAAGCGATTAAGAAAGCACAGCCTGTCAACTTCCTTGATTGGCTGAATGTGTGTAACCTTCTCTTATTAACAGGAGGTGTCATGCATACAATGCACTGGCACAAAGAAGAATGCGGGATCCATATGGAGGCACTATTTGCATACAAAGCTGCAACAGTCCATTTTGAATATGCCTCACTTTACCTTCGTCAAAGCTGTACAAGGGTCATGTCTAAGGCTCCAAGTTCCGTAGATGATGGAATTTAGCCGGTTGGGAAAACACTAACGAAAGAAACAGAAGAGCCATTTTGTAAAGATTGGGTGAAAGGTTTCTGCTAATGGTCTTTATAACCCTTCATTTTATCAAAAGTTGTGTCCATTGCTATGCCAAATTAATCTGCAACAGCATTTTAGTTGAATAAAAGTTTGCTACGTATTTATTGTTCTGACCAATGAAGTCAATTAAATATGTGGCAAAATATTGTGGCTCCTTAAAGACTGACATACATACATGCTGCAATGTATTATTAATATTAGCTTTCTACAGTGGTACCTCGGGTTAAGAACTTAATTTGTTTTGGAGGTCTGTTCTTAACCTGAAACTGTTCTTAACCTGAGGTACCACTTTAGCTAATGGGGCCTCCCACTGCCACCACACGATTTCTGTTCTCAACCTGAAGCAAAGTTCTTAACCCAAGGTACTATTTCTGGGTTAGCGGAGTCTGTAACCTGAAGCGTCTGTAATCCGAGGTACCAGTGTATTCCACCTTTCCTCTAAGGAGTTCAAGGTTCTTCCCCTCCCCATTTTACCCTCACAACAACCCTGTGAGGCAGCTTAGGCTGAGAGACAGTGGCAGGCCCACGGACACCCAGTGAGCAATATGTCTGAGGGGAGCTTTTTAACCCTGGTATCTCACATCCTAGTCCAACACTCTAAGCCAGTGGTTCTCTAGCTTTTTTTTCTCTGAACCACACTTTCAAAATAAAAATTGGCTTGCACCAATTTTTTTATTGATAAGAAATATATTGGAAAACAAAAGGAAACAACTCCTAGCAGTTGTATAGTTGTAGATTTGTATATTAGGGAACAGGTCCATAAAACTGCATATAGCAGAGAAAATAACAGATAATAATGCATTAAGGGAAATTGCTTGTGGGGAAATGTGTACATTAGGCAAAATGACATACAAACATGGGTTTATTAGGAGAAATTCACACTATACTGCTGATGCATATTCATGAGGACTTAAAAAATACTATGAACAGTTATGGAAATGTGGCAAACTGAACACAAGACTGGAAAACTGAGAAACTGAGAGAGTCTCTCCTCCTTCCGGAGGAGAGGGGTTGTGAGCGGGAGACGATTCCCGCGTCACGCAGGGGGCGTCCTGCCCCCTGCCCCTCATCATCGCTGGCGCACCACGCCTCCCAGTTGGGCATCCAATTAGGAGACACTGTGGGGGCGTGGTTTAGCCGCTCAAATGCGGCCGCGCCAGCTTTCCCTGCCATTGCACTCCTGATCGTCCACGAGAAACTGAGAGGTACCAAAATAAGCAAATTTGCCCATCCATATTGTACCATAGACTCTGTTCTTATTGTTCCCAGAGGTCACATGGAAAGTTCTCCAGCAGCAGTAGGAAGGCTGTTTACCTCCTACACAGTTAGGAAACCTCTACCTTCAGAATAAATAATCTTTTATCCTGTGTTCCCTAGTTAGAAATCTGAAAAGATATCCACATGTTAAGGGGTGATTGTAGTGTCCAGATGCAAACATTGATGATTCTGCTTCATTTTGCATCTATTTTTTTAGATATCATTAGTTATTGTGCAGAGATGGGAATTTCCACGTTTGGGATGCTTGTGGTTTAATTAGACACCCTTCATCCTGGTGGTGGGCGTTCATTAAAAGTTTGTCCTACGCGGTATGATCTTGGCCCGTAATGAAACCCTGAGCTGCCATCCTTGCCAAATTAGCAGAGAATCAAAACAAACAGGCCATCTCCATGGCCCTTTTACTGCATATAAAAATGTGCAAAAACATTTTTAAATCTCCTGGAACAATCTGTTTGGATAAGATGTTAATGCATTTATTGAAGATGTTGACATTTAAGAGAGAAATTTATGGTTCATAAAGAGAGACACAGCGATTCCCACGTTGGACTGTAAAAATCAGGGAAGTGACACATGTTGATTGCAAGTCAACACTTAAAAGTAACAAATGAGTCTCTAAATTATATTTATAAACTTTATGTACTAGCTGCTACTTAAATACTAACCTTATAGGAATTATTCAGGAAGCCAGGGCATGGACATTTTAGTGTGTGTCTTTAATGATCAAATGGTTTGAAGGGAAATGTAAAGTTGATTATTTATTTTCTATATTCCTGTATATATCTGAAAGCTGCTCTGCCATACTAATGAGTGTCAGAATATGAAGAAGTTGCTTGTCACTGATCCTGGACTCATGAACCTTGACCTTTCCTCCTGCATCAGGCTCATTCCTGCCAACCCTTCATCTTGTGAGAGCTCTAGTACTGGATTAGATCCTTTCCTGCTGATGAGTCTGTATCATTGCTCTACCTTAATAAAGACTACTTCTTTACAAGAGCATCTGTTATTGTTTTGTGGGGTGGGAATCAGGACACTCAGCTTATGTTGGTGCATCCATTCAAACACCTCCATCACAGCATTTCTCCCCTTTTCCAAGCACACATGAGCTTTATATGATGGGGTGGCAAGCAAACAGCATTACCAAAATCAATAGCAAATGCAAATGTTTCCCTATTTCAAGGTCTTCACTGGATAGGAAGCTCTCTATTCATTGGTTGGGCAGGAAGGACTGTAACCAATCAAGCTTAGGACTGAAAAAGTGACCCAAAGTGCAGGAGAAAGCTAAGCCACAGGTCATTTAAGGACATGACCTTATCTGGGAATTTGACCTGTTCACAAGTTACTCCATGGAAGGACACAAAGCATCTCAAACTCTCTAGAACTGTATCTCTTGACTCAAAGTAACAATGGAGAAAGAAGCAGAAGATGCTGCTTTCATGTGTGCACTTCTACGAGGAATGCTTCTTTTTAATCATGAAAACTTGCATTTAAATATCAGTTGGAGTACATATTGTAACATATTTCCTCTCAAAATACACATTTTATGTGTGTTTTGCTTTTTTGGTTTATTATTATTTTTAGCTGAGAATTAGGTTGGAACATTTGGAAAATGTGACTACATTCTGGTGACCACATGAGTGAAGGAGGTACAGATCAGGTCACTTCCTATTAGAATTTTTAAAAAAGACTGGATTTTTCAGGCATCTATACTTATAATGTGCAGGTTACACACATCCTGGACTGTTTACAGTATATTTGTGTGGCTGTACTTTATTGCACCTTGCCTGCTTTGCAAAAACTCTCTCTGTGTGTGTTTGTATGCTAGTTTATAGATTTGTGTAGCGCTTATCACCGCGGTAGTTATTATGATGGAACGTTTTGATCAATGTTGTAAGCATTTTCCTACTCATAAAATCATTCAATATTTACATTCTGTGAATTATACTCTATGTGCATGGTTCCTGAAAGAAGCTGAAAAGGAGGTATGTTACAGTCTCACTCTTATTAGGGTATCTTCATAGGAGATGCCTTCTCATTCTCATGCACCTAATCCATGCCTGGTGGCATCAATAACAATATTTTGTCAGTTCAGATATGTGGCTTTCCATTTATGTGAAAGCTGTTAAATGGAAGAATGCCCACATACTCACTTTCATATTGTCATGATGGCTGGTCTGCATCTGATGAATTTCAGTTTTAGCTGCAAATAATCCAATATAACCCAAGACTCCTGTCCAATACTAATTGCACTCATTCGAGTAGGCCCATTGAAATTAATGGACAAAACTAATGTAGGGCAGATCCATGCTTAAAGCACAGCCACTGCATATTTAAAGCACATGACTCCCCCCAAAGAATACTGAGAAATGTCGTTTCCACCTCACAGGGCTACAATTCCCAACACCTTTAACAAACTACAGTTCCTAGGATTCTTTGGGGGAAAGCCATGTGTTTTAAAATGTGTCTTCAGTGTGCTTCAAATGCATGTTATGGATCTGGGCTATGTTAAGATCACTATAGGAAACATTTCTGAACCAAAGTGGTATGTGGTGGGTGTAAATAAAGGTAAGAATATAAGAAAAGCAGTGCTAGGTCAGACTAAATGTACATCTTGTCTAGCATTCTGCTTTCCAGCCAGATACTTCTGGGGAGTATAAAGGGCTGGAGGAATAGCAATCATAAATCTCTGCCCCAGTGATCATACAAGTCTTGTGTTTGTTGCAGGGCAGTGGAGGGAACACAGCAGGAAAGAGGCAGAGATGACATAGCAAGCAGATGAATAATTATTTTTGTTTATTCTAAAATATTTAAACACCACCTTCCTGCTAAAATCAAAATAGAACCTAGTTAACAAGTTTAAAAGGAGAGAGAGAGAGAGAGAGAGAGAGAGAGAGAGAGAGAGAGAGAGAGCGCAACCAAATGAAATCATAAAAATAGACCAAAACAATAGAAAGAACAAGGCGGGGTAGTGCAGGAAAAGAACACAGCAAAGGAACATTAACTCTCAACGCCAAAAGCCACCAAAAACAAAGTCTAGATGGTAAGCAAATGCGGATATGTGCCCTTAAGCTGTCCCCCCTCCAAAAAATGGGGAGTAACAGTACAATCTTGTGCAGAAGTATTCTCCACTGAGTTCAAGAAGGATTATCTAAGTGTTAATAAGCTGCATTGCATTATGGTCTAAAAGCGGGGGTAGGGACAAAATTTCAGCCCAGGGGCCACATTCTGTTCTAGACAACATTCTGAGGGCCACATGCCACTGCTAGGTGAAGCCAGAGGTAAAAGTGGGTGGGTGTAGTGTATGTATCTTTGTAGTACCGGGCAGTTTCTCCACACCTTCACACCACCCCTCTGTATTCTCCACCCAGACACGCAAGGGTCATTATCAGAGTTCAAGGACACATTCCATTCAGGCAAAAACACACAAGGAGGGTGTGGCACAAGCAAAGTGATGGCCTGGGAAGAGGTCCAAGGGCCAGGTGGAGAGAACTGGGGTGAGGGGCATGAGGCTCCCCACCACTGTGCTAAGGAGTTAAACAAATACACTTGGCCAATACAATACCTTTAGCCAATACAGTGGTAAAGCTAAAGGGACCCCTGACCATTAGGTCCAGTCGTGGCCGACTCTGGGGTTGTGGCACTCATCTCACTTTACTGGCCGAGGGAGCCGGAGTACAGCTTCCGGGTCATGTGGCCAGCATGACTAAGCCGCTTCTGGCGAACCAGAGCAGCACACGGAAACGCTGTTTACCTTACCGCCGGAGTGGTACCTGTTTATCTACTTGCACTGGTGTGCTTTCAAACTGCTAGGTTGGCAGGAACAGGGACCAAGCAACGGGAGCTCACCCCGTCGCAGGGATTCGAACCGCCGACCTTCTGATCGGCAGGTCCTAGGCTCTGTGGTTTAACCCACAGCACCACCCACATCCCAATACAGTGGTACCTCAGGTTAAGTACTTAATTCGTTCTGGAGGTCTGTTCTTAACCTGAAACTGTTCTTAACCTGAAGCACCACTTTAGCTAATGGGGCCTCGTGCTGCCACTGCACCGCCACTGCACGATTTCTGTTCTCATCCTGAAGCAAAGTTCTTAACCCAAGGTACTATTTCTGGGTTAGCGGAGTCTGTAACCTGAAGCATATGTAACCCAAGGTACCACTGTATTTCTATGAAAGGGCTTCCCATGGTTTTGGGGATACTGGGGAGGGGGAGAGAAATCCTATTGTAAAGCTAGAATGGAGGGTATGCATTGAATGTAGATCAGAAAGGAAATATGCATCCAGCGAGTTCATGCCCTGTCCCTTCAGTAGAACTTCCAAAGTCTCTGCAGGTGTACCCAAAATGCGCTGCTTCCTAAAATAGACCATTCATTCTATTTCAGTATCTCCTTTTTTTACCCCCCCCCCCTCTCTCTCTCATCTTTATTCTAGATGCTAATGCCTAGCTACTAGTCATATGTCACATCTCTCCCACGGCACATCATTCTGAAAGCTCAGGCAATCATTTTCAATACTTCCTAAGGAACTGATACGCCACTGAATTCTGCAGACGGACAGTGTCTAACAAGAGGAAGCCAACAAAAGGAAAGCAGCAGCAGCAACCTGCTGCATTCTGGAGGTGTCAAAGCTGAATTAAAACATGGAACCAGATACATGGGAATAATCATTTTGGAAAGGGGGGGGGGAATTGCATCAGTCAAAATGTTATTTTATTTTTATTCATGAGGACAGGGAGTAATTCTCTTGAAGCTTTACCTCCTGTAATTTATTATCTTTCATCTTATTTGTACAGCAGTGAGGATAGAAGAGGATAAAAGCATTATTCCATTGCCTCTGTTTCGCTCCCTCTCTCCCTCCCTCTCTTCCTCCAGATAGAAGAGACATAGTGTAAGCAGAGCCAGTTGTGACACCAAAATACAGTATTTTTGGAACAATGAAGGTTGCATAAACATGTACGGTTTGGAAGAAACCATCAGAGGCAGAGTGAAACAAAGAAAAACATACTAATTTACCTATGGTGCTCTTTCCCAGACCTGGTACCTCCCAGATTGTTTTGGACTACAATTCCCATCACCCCGACCACTGGCAATGCTGGCTAGGGCCGGTAGGAGTTGGGTCCAGTGGGATTTGGGGGCACCAGGGTGGGGAAGGATGCTCTATATATTCCCAATGGGTAGCATTCACATTTAATGCTCTGCCAACTTTTGCCTATGGTCCCATCCACCTCTGTCATGCAGCCTTTGGAAGGTTATCCAGAAGATACATACCCATCAGGTTGAAAACTTTTCCCCACCCTTGTGCTGGTATATAGTACAACAATCCCCCTTTGGCGCAAACATGAGCAGCAGAACTGAACTTCCCATTCAGTCTTCCTGGCATTAACACAAAGGTAATTTTTCACTGCTCTGTAGGAGAGAAGCCTCCAACCGCTTTCATGTTCCCATGCAGGGACAATCCATCCACCAGTTATCATACGCTTTCAGGCTAACTTAATGTAGTTGCAAGATTTTATACAAAGTTAAGAAAGTATAGCCCTACCACTGAATAATTTGCTGGTCTTATCACAGCTCTTTTGTATTCACAGGAAATCCCTCAGATGTTTTGCCTGAGGAGAGACACCTCCTCCCGCTCCCCTCAAAAATATATATATGCTGCTTTAAATTATGCTTTAGGCAATTTTTTGGTGTCTGCTAGCAACTGGGTGCTTTGTTCATCATAATAAACCTTGAAGAGATGGAGATCTGCTTTGTTAGCCACATCAAAAGGCGTGGTGTTTCTTGACCAAATATCCAGAACAAGTACAAAACCTCCCATGGCTGCAATGGTAGAAATCCCAGTACTTAAGCTTTGCTTAAGTCTATGTGGAGTCTAGGCCTCAAGGGTTCTGTGCTCCTTCTGACTCACCAAGATTAGAAAGTATGATGTTTATAGCTTCCGAAAGGAGAAATTCTTTGCTTTCCAAAGGGTCATAGCACTTGCCTGTAGCCCTAGATTTTCCTGAGCTATCATAACAATATTATTATGTAGCAAGGAGTTTATCTGAGGTCATTGTGGTATTAGTAATACTTTTCTTCTAACTTTTGTCTGGTTGGACCGGAATCACACAGCATGTGCACAATTTCTTGCTCATTTTCATTTCTGCAGACGCTACTTTTGACGAGAGCGTGCCAATTAGTACCCTATGTGATTTTCTCATTAGCATCCGTAATCAGCCAGAGGAATGCTAGTAGCCACATTTCCACCAGTCAGCTCCCATTAGCCCTGAACGATTCAGTAGGGCCCAGGTTACGTGACCCATTTTATGTAATTATGTGACAGAACTTCTCAAACTCCGTTTCCATCACTGCCGCTTCTCAGCCCATTTTGTTCTTCAGGCTTATCTCGACATAAACTGAACTTTCTTTTTCTCATACTGTCCTCCGGTTTGAAATCTTCTGGGCACTGGCCTTGCTGAAGCTGTCAGAAGAAAACCACAGCCTTTTGACTGATGAGAAAGAGACATTTGAAGTCAATGGAATTACAACATCGATTTGCACCAGCAGCAGACGGCTTATTCTATATAGAGAGAAAAGCAGATGAGTGTTTGGTTTTTCAGGGAATATGTCCATGGTACATATACCACTGTCATTTAGAGACATGGGAATTCACATAGGGAGGCATGGCAGATCCAATTGCTATATCTATCTTTATTCAGCCTACAGCAACAGCCTACAGCCTACAGTTTCTTAAAACAGGATCTGTGCTATTAACAGCTGCATGAGAACTAGAAAAGCAACGAAGCTTTTGACATTTCTATGCTACAGCAGGCAGCACCACTTGATTTTATGCAGCTATCAAAGTCACAAAGCCTTTACCCATAAAAAGATGGCAACCTTATAGTACCTGCAACAATGGATATTCCTGCATGCTGTTGGGAAGAAGCCATACTACCATTGTGAATCAATCCACTCAGTCCCGGCTTCTTAGCATTGTATATATATGAGGAGACCCTAAGCTTGAAGCTGAAGCCTGTTCTGTCCTGCTCATTGTTAGTGGCGCTTCTGTCTTCCATGAATTTCTGTAAAGATTTAAGACCTCATGCATCACAAGGAATATCATATACTGTACACAGAGCTATTGTACCTATTTTTCATTCATGTCCATGAAACAAACCCTAGACCCTGCAGTCAACATACTTTCTACAGCCCAGGAGAATGCCCTCATTTATACTTAATGCTAAACCATGGTGAACATTAACCATAGTTACTAAACCATAGTTAAAGCTGTGGCATCTGGAAAATAACTTAGACATTGATTTTTTTATTATTGATTATCCACCTTTCATCCTAAGGTTCCAGAATATGCCACAGAATAGTTAAAAGTACCAGTGGGAACAGCTGAGCCTTGAAAGTATTTTAATTTTTTCACTGCTTTTCATTCGTGGATCTGTAGTTTGGGGCAGTGGCAGACAATTTCACCTAGGACTTTCACCAACAATCCACAAGCCTCCTAAGAGTTGAAAGCCTAGTTACCCTTTAAGAGGCGAGTTGGCCAGTAGTGGGTGGAGTCTAGGAGAGATGGCTTGGAGCAGGCTTCCTCAACCTCGGCCCTCCAGATGTTTTGAGACTACAATTCCCATCATCCCTGACCACTGGTCCTGCTAGCTAGGGATCATGGGAGTTGAAGGCCAAAAACATCTGGAGGGCCGAGGTTGAGGAAGCCTGGCTTGTAGGCAGAGGCTTAGGAGACTTCATTTAATTTCCAGTCCTTGCTCGAGCAAGTAGCTCACTCAGAGCTCTCCATGGTACTGTAATAACACCATTTGCAGTTTGAGCAAGCCAATCTCAAAAATCCAAATGAATTATATTGTTGTTTTGGATACTGGCCCTGGTATCAGAGACTTCACTTTCAAACATGGTTTGTAGTGTTAAAAAGTGGTTTCCTTGCCTATTGCATCATAAACCAGTCTCTATACTGAACATTGCCTTTGACTCCCAGTGAGTTGCCAATTCAATTGTGCATCATTAAACTATAGATCTTGGAGTCTGGTTCAAGTGAGCTTAACAAAGATGGCAAAACCAGCGTCCTGCAGGGGCTCATTGGTTTCCACTTGAGCAATAATTTGTATTTTAAAAGCCGCACAAGAAAAATTTTTGGAAAAGTTCCTGCACATGCAACTATTACTCAGGTTCTGCCAGATGCAACCCAGTTTGAATCCTGAGCCTTCCTGCTTTAAGCACTAAACTGCAATCTTCATACTGTGGTGTAGTAGCATTATTTTAATGGCTTCAAGGAAAGCCAGCCAGGTAACAGTGAAAACTGTAGAACTGAATATCTAGCTTCAGTTTCTGCCTTAGGAAGGGAAATTCTTTCTGATATTGCCCACCACACAGATTGGAATCTACACTTATAATAGCAGTTTGGGGAACATAAAGTGTTTATATAGGGACTTGGATTTAGTTTCCCAGTCTCCCCCTTTCTGTGGAGAGCTTGTGGTTCCTTGTATATTATTATTATTATTATTATTATTATTATTATTATTATTATTATTATTCAGGCAGAGAGCCTTCTCGGTAGTGGCACCCACCCTGTGGAACACCCTCCCATCAGATGTCAAGGAGATGAGTAACTATATAACCTTTAGAAGACACCTGAAGGCAGCCCTGAAAGCTTTTAATGTGTAATGTTTTACTATGTTTTTTATATAAGTTGGAAGTCACCCAGAGTGTGGGTTACAAATTATAAAATTATTATTATTAGTAGTAGTAGTAGTAGACTGGGGCTGTGCACATGCAGCTCTGGCTATTGAACAAATGTAGAGTAGGATCCAAGCCCATGTATTAAAACAGGTATAAGAAGCCTATAGCTTCCCAGATGTTGTTGGACAGCAGCTCACATCAACCCCAAGCAGTAGGGCCAATAGTTAGGAATAATGGAAACTGTAGTCCTGCAACACCAGGAAGGTCATAGGTTTCATACCCCTAGACTGAAACACAATTTCCTTGAGTTCAGCAACAGTGGTGTTTGTTTAACTGATCAAAACAGCAGTTGGCTTTTCAGGGCAGGAGAGGGAGCTTGCACGATCCCGTGTAATTTTTAAATTGAAGTGCTATCACACACTTTTCTCATAGATACTCAAACGTTCTGACAAGTTGCATTGACTGTGAGTACTTTACTTGTTATGTCTTGAAGATTCCACTCCTGGCAATTGTGCGCCTGCCTCTCCCTCTTGGTGCTGTTCCCTCACTTTTCTCAATACAGAATGACAGTGGAACCATAAATCAATGAGTGATGGGAAACTGAGCCATTAAAAAAGTGTACCATGACTTCAGAAAGATCTATTGATCATCTAGCCATGACCTTGAGCTCTTGGTTTCACAACAAGGACAAAAATTCAGTGCAGACTGTAAGTCCATTCAAACTCAGTAGCACTGGCAATTTGCAATTTTCACATGTGGGTTAGCTTGTAAAACTTGCTTGGGGGGGGAGTGTGCTTTCAGCTGAAACCTTTCTTTTCACAATTCAAAACAGTTTCTTGGCATATGGTATTTTCTAGCATAGTTTAGGGAGGTCCTGACTATATTTTATGAGTACAGAAAATATTTTGTTTGTTGCTTGGCTAATATGGCAAAGGAAACAAGTTGTCACAGTGGCATCACTTCTATCATGATTGGTTTGTTCCCCCAGTTACCTATACAAAATAGGACTACCCCATTCATTTCTCACAATGCATTACACTATTTGCTATGAGGATGGAGGAGGGAAGGAAATATATATGTTATATATGCTATCTTGAGCACCATTAGAAGATTTACATCATTAATGACTATGACACACCTGTGGGGAGGGATGCCATCTTGTCCTTCACTTATCGCAGCAAAATGCCGTGCGTCAGCTTTGAAAGTTCATCCATTGGTATAGCCAAGTTCATCAGCTCAGACCACAGTAATTCTTGTCCTTTCAAGATCCACAGAATATAATAAAGTGGGGAACGCAGAGAGAAAATCATAGGGTCTAGCAATGCTTGGAATCATAAAATGCCGGCAAATTGTTAAACACAAAAGCAGAGCTGTTTGATACTGACAGGCTAATTGCCATTGGCTTTGCTGCTATCATGTTGCTCGACCTAAGCACCAGCTTTTCCCAGCAACCGCTGATGAGGATGAAGAAGATTATCCCTTGGCACTGACAGTTTCACTGCTGAAAAGAGGTGACCTTTTCTTTCTCAGGGCTGTCAGGGATATCCCCAGCTCTGCATCCATACCTACTCAAAAGCTGACAAGACTATATAACAATTTATCTGGGGGGAAAGACTAGGCTCATCTCAAAGCTGGAAAAGGAAATGGATGGGCATCTCTAATTTACAGGTGTCTGTAAATGAGTTCATAACCTTCAGCATGAGACTCTTAATCTCAGGGCCGTGGGTTTGAGCCCCGTGTTGGGCAAAAAGATTCCTGCATTGCAGGGGGTTGGACTAGGTAACCCTCACGGTCCCTTTCAACTCTACAATTTTATGATTCTATAATTCACAATTAATATGATGCCTCTTACAGTATATCTGTGTCCTCTCCTTCAAATATTTGTAAGAAGATCTGCATTTTACATTTACAGTACAATGATATCACTGTAAAAGTGATGGCTTTCACCAGAGAATCCTGGCAACTGAGGTCTCTTAGGAGAACCCTTATAGTGCTATAGTTCCCAGCACACTTAACAAACTACAGCTCCCAGCATACTTTGGGGGAAACCACGGCTGTCAGAGTGGTATAAGAGTGCTTTAAATGTGTGGTGTAGATGTGGCCATCTACATTACAGACTATATTGGCCCCATCTGCACCATACATGTAAAGCACTATGATGCCACTTAAATAGTTGTGGCTTGCTCAAAAAAATCCTGGGAGATGTAGTTTGTTAAGGGTGCTGATAGTTAGGAGACCTTGATTTCTCTCACAGCACTTCAACTTGCAGAGTGGTTTAACAATCAATCCCTCTTCCCTGGGAACTCTGTATGGCTGTTTCTTTATGAGTAGGCTAAGGATGGACCATGATATACCGGTACTGAAGAACCAAAGGGGTAATGAGCGTCCAGTGCACAGTTTGACACAGAACCTCTGACACATTAATCCAGCCCATCAGGAAACTGCACATGAACACATTCAATTAGAGTGGGCGGAAGTGCCACAGCATGCAAGCATAACTTGGGCAATTGAATATTTTCCTCTTGGCAGAATAGTCCTAATCAGCACACTGAGGAGGAGAGACAAGCTGTCTGTTCCAAGTGTTTTAAGGCAAGAATTGGACCTGGTGGTGTTTTGTTTTGTTTTGTTTTAATCCACAATGCTTCTTTAGCTGTACATACAATTAGTTTCACCTTCACTCTTCTGTTGTCACACACATCCTCCAGGATCTCATTCTACCCATGTCTTCAGATCTTTTCTCGAGGCCCTGTTCCAAGTACACTACCCTTTTTAAGAGAGGTGCACTGTGCTTCAGCAAAGAATATGATATTTTCTGCAGTAGAGCCCCAACTTTGCGATTCAGACACCTGTCCAGTGCCAACAATGCAAGCTTTGCAACATCTGGCGAAGACCTCACTATTTGCTCAAGCAAAGTTGGGGAAACTGTGACCCTCCAGATGTTGTTGATTTACCCCCCCCCATCATTCCTGACCATTGGCTGTGATATCTGGGATGGATGGGTGGTGCTGTGGGTTAAACCACAGAGCCTTGGGCTTGCCAATCAGAAGGTCGGCAGTTCGAATCCCCGCGATGGGGTGAGCTCCTGTTGCTCGGTCCCAGCTCCTGCCAACCTAGCAGTTCGAAAGCACGTCAAAGTGCAAGTAGATAAATAGGTACCGCTCCGGCGGGAAGGTAAACGGCGTTTCCGTGTGCTGCTCTGGTTCGCCAGAAGCGGCTTAATCATGCTGGCCACATGACCCGGAAGCTGTACGCTGGCTCCCTCGACCAATAAAGCGAGATGAGCACCGCAACCCGAGTCGGCCACGACTGGACCTAATGGTCAGGGGTCCCTTTACCTTTACTTATCATGCCTGGCCATTGGCTGTCATATCTGGAATGGATGGGAATAAGAATCCAACAATGTATGGAGGGTCACAGGTTCCCTATCCTTGGGTTAAGTGGTTTTGGGAACTTTTCTCTATTCTGTTCCCCCCATCCCACCCCCAGATTTTCAGTCACTTCATTTTGCTTTATTTATCTGTTGGTTTAAACTAGTATAGGCTAGCACTACCACCTTAAAGAGGCAGCAGGTACAGAATCAGCTTCCAGGACCACTTATATATACTTGTGTTGATCTGCCCTACTCACCAGCCTAGCAGCTGCATTCTGCCCTGACTGCAGCTTCCAGACCAGGAGGGTTAAGATATATTTCAAATAAAAATGGGCTTCACCCAATTCAGTCCTTCCTCTATGGGCTTTGATGCAGCTATTAAATGTTGGCAGTGAATCCTCATTTTGGGTATCATAAATGCACTGGTTAGGTGCAGAAGGAGCCTGTGGCCAGGAGACTATTCATGATTAATTTGGTTGGGTGGCATTGGACTTGACAGATTGCTTAACAATATTTGTTATTTAAATGCCAGAGTAGCTTATTTTAGTATCTTAGTTTAGTGTGCTTGGCTCTGGGACTGATGCATTTGTTATAGGTATTCTCTGAATTTATATACCTGGCAGTAATTTCCACTGTCTGGCAGCCACTCTCTGTCAATGACTGAATGAGCCTTCTCTCAAAGAAGACACAATTCTTCCCTCAGACTAAAGCCAGTTCCTTTCTAATTAGCATCATGGTTCTGGGGTCTGTAATGGTAAACCTTTCTGAAGTTAATGAGGCAATTCTGGGAACAATTAAGCCTTCCATGTATAAAAGACACACAATTTTAATGAAAATGAAGTGTTCCATTTTGAGCAGGAGTAAAATCTTCATTCCTGCCTCAGCTATAGAATTGTCTGTAAATCTGGTTTTAAGATACAATATTAAACTGTGAGTTAAATATAGATACATCCTCTTATTTCTAGTATAGACAGGAAAGGAAGCGAATGTTAATTACAAATAGATGTGAACTAGTTCATGTTTTCCTCAGTGTCATTACTTGCTCACATTACATTACAGAGCAATAATTGGAGAATTCATTTATTTATCCTTAGCATCATGCAGCAAATGATATTATCATGCAGGATAAAACTTGTCCATGGTGCTGCCATGATGGAGGCTCATGGGAAGGATGTGGTGCTGAGTAAAACCAGGCAGTAAGTCAGATATTGGTTGGTAAGAAATGGCTGGGTATGGTTGGTGAGAATGTTTGAGAGTGTGGTTTCTGTATGAAGGATTGCTAAGAATGTGTTTGGGAGCTGCTCCTGGGCTGCAGAAATGTGGGTGAAGCTTCTATAAATGTGCCCTGTATATGTGGATTTTTAAATTGCAGTATAGTATTTTATTTTTATTTGCAATTTTTTTTAATGCTTAAGAGAATATATTGTTTTCCTGTTAATTATGCTGCCCTAAATATGGATCTTATATTTGATTGTCATTTGTAATGCTTTATTTTTACATTTTGTAAAGTTTTATCTGATATTTTAAGATAGGTTGTAAACTGCTTGAACATTTTCTTCGGAGGGAGGAATGCAACACAAAGTTTATATAAATAAAATGAATAAAAGTGTGTCAATTAGAAAGCAACAGAAATTGCAGTAAGGTATTAGCATTTTGTTCATGCACAAAGTAACAGCTCTTAAGGAGAGCTGGTCCTAAAGCAGGATCCGTCCAATTTTTCCTAGTCTCTCTGGTCAAATCCACACCATACATTTAAAGCACATGGCTTCCTCAAAAGAATCTTGGGAACTGCAGTTAACCCCTCACAAAACTACAATTCCAGAATCCTTAACAAACTACAGTTCCTATTATTCTTTGGGGGCCAAACAATGTGCTTTAAATGTATAGCATGCATGTGACTTTGTTCTATTGTACTTAAAGATAAGCCTGTAAAGATCAGTTTCCACAAAACTGAAACTAGCTGCAATGGGCTTCTGCTGCTGGCTCTGACCCTTAGCAATGGGCCTAAAGGACAATTTCCCTGTGCATCCTTACAATTTAAGAACATAAGAAGAGCCCCACTGATCTATCAAGTCCAGCACTCACAAAGAGAACTCAAAAGGGAATCCTGAGCACAACAGCACTTTCTCCACTTGTGATTCCTAGCAACTGGGATTCAGAGGTCTACTACCTCCGACACGGAAGACAGAACTTAGCCACAGTGGCTACTAGCTATTGATGGCATCAACTTCCATGAATTGAACTTTTGTGATAAGAGCCTAATTTATCAGATGGAATGGAAATTCCAGTGTGGTTGTCCACTTGCTTGTTCCTGCTGTTTCCCACCTGCTTGTCTTGCTGCTCCTTCTTATCTGCTTCTTTTTACATTACTTCCCAGCCAACTTGTGGTGACATCCTTAGTGCACGACACCTAATATAATTAGGCAGCTTCCAGGTTCAGCTAGCTACTGTACTGACCACTATTTTAACTATCAAGTTCAATGGCATTGCATCCTTATCCCAAATGCAAACAGTCAGGAAATTTGGGGGAGCAGGAGCCTGAGCTTTTCAGTGGTAGTCTTTGCAATATCACTGACAAAAATGTTTCATGGCTTTCTGTCTATTTCTTTCTGTTGCTCTCTCTCATACACCAGTTAAGCTTAGCCCCACATGACTGGAATACAAGGTACAATGGACTCCCTCTGCAAGACGTTTGAGATGTGTTATAGTATCAGAGGGCAATATACCATACTGGTTAATAGGATTGTGTCAGCATAAGTGAATGAATCACTCCCATTCCCAAACACTCCCCTCCAGTCTTTGTTTAACAACATTTGCACTTTCCTGGGTCTCTGTTGCCATCATGCAATAGACCTATTTACTTTATGATGTGGGGCTTGGGCTTGCTTTCTGGAAGGATTACATTTGGTCTATTTTCTGTTGCAAAGCTTTCAGCTGTACTCTGATGGAAAGCTGTCCTGCTGATCCAAGTTAGGTAAGCCCTGCATGCCCCTGCTGTAAATGTAATTGTGTTCAGTGCAGTGGCAAAGTGGGAACTGGATGTTTAGTGCTTAGCACATTTCCTATGAAACACCTCACCACCACCTCCCAGCCTTACACACCTCCTGCATGCTCCCTCAGCCTTCTTCACGTTTCAAAGGGAAGAATCCAGCACTGCTTAGGACCTCTGCACAGGGCCTATTACCGCAAACAATACTCTTCTTGAATCATCGTATCACCAGAGACTTGGGTAGTTAAAATCAATGGTCCAATTCATAAGTTGTGAGGCTATGTGGTAAACCACATCCCCACGTTGGACTCTTGCACTGCCCCTGTAGTATACAAAAGCTCCCAGCACAAGGAATTGCCTTGATCACGTTCCATTATTGATCTGCTATGTGGAAAAGAGATAAATGTAGCTGCAAAGACTGCACATTTCCCATGATGTTAAGGGGAGAGTGCTGTGTCCTGCTAGGGAGATTAATAATTTTATTGGTTCATGTTCCCACACCCTAATGTTTTATATCACGTTATTCACATTTCTGCCATTTTTACCATATGTCAAAATAGGAATAATACTTTCCCTATGGAGAATGATGTAGTTCAGTAGGAAAATTCAGAATTCTAAGGTTGTTTCTCTTTGTGTGTGTATAATTTGTATTCAACCTGTGTCCATATTATTCAAGTTCCTTTTTTGTAATTTTTATTCAGGTGTGTATCCCCCTTTGTTAAACTTTTGTTTTGCAATGGCCTGGTGATCAATTACAATAAATGAATTTGAAATATGATTCCTTCAACACTGGAGGTAAAGGAATTTCAAGCAGGGCCTCAAATGATGACCGGAGTGAGTGTGAAGGAACCTACAGAGGAAGGCAGTTACTAATTTGTGGAAGAACTTTCTCTCTCTTTGTTCAGTTCTTGTTTTGTTTTAGAAGATACACCCACGATACTGGACAGGAGAGAGAAATTTGCAGCCAACTGCCTGTTTAATTAGTACCAGGGTGGCCATGTGTCCTACTTTACAGAGGACATTAGTGAAGTGCAGCCAGGGGACAGTCCTCTGCTTGAAGTGCTGACTGGTCTAAGTCTGGTTTCAAAATAAATAACCATAAGCAGGATGAGCAGGGGCCTTGACGTTGTCCATCAATAGCTGGCACCTGGGCAGCAGACTAAGCAGGTACACAGACCACCTGGTCCCAGTCTTCCACACCATGGTGAATTGTATTGTGTTACTATTTAATTTAGTCATTTCGAAATTTGCGTTTATGCATATAAATTAACAGATGCATTTCCCCCCAGACTTGTGTTCTCTATTGTCCTCTTTTGGGGAAAGGTTTTTCTCTTGCTTGGCAATACATAAATGGCCACTCTAATTAGTAGACATGTAAACATTGCATTGCAGGAGGTTGACCCAGATGGCCCTCAGGGTCCCTTCAAACTCTACAATTCTATGATTTGATGATTGGAAAATACATGTGCATATGTTCTCAAACCAAATTATAGGGAATCATAGTAATAGCTTACCAACCATGTAGCAAACCGCTGGATAATTCAGAAGCTGTTGGCTGCACAGGCAGATACAGATGATCAGAGCCCTTTCCAATTGACACTTTCTTTTGCCCTCTCATTTGCCAGCCACTCTAATTCACTCTATTTATTTAGAAAATTAATACAACATCTTAAGTCAAACATGGGTTCTAAAGGGCAGCATGCATAAACATTCCAAGTATCAATACAATATTAAAACAATCAATATCAAATCAAGCAATGTCATAAAAATGGAGAGCTAATAAACCAAAACCATTCAGACAGCTAAAGCCATATAGTAAAATTTAAAAGCCTGTGCAAAAAGCCTTGGTGTCTTAACCAGGTGCCAAAAGGAATACTCTGTCAGCGCCAGTCTTTATCCCCAATGTTAGAGGCAGTGTGCCTCGCCAGTAGCTGTGAATCACAAGTGAAGAAATTAATGCCCCCAATGGTTCTTTTGCAGCCATGAGTTTATCTGCCCCACATCCAACACCACATGTGCCAAATAAAAATTGCAGCTGGACTTAATTTAATCTGATATATATTATCATCTGCAAGCAATGCTCTTCTGCATTCCACATAAGACAAAAAAAACCCAGTCTCTATAGAAAAGAGTAAATGGATAAGAGTCTGATATCAGAGAGAGACATATTCAAAGAAACCAGTGAGGGGACATTTCAACCTCTCGGGACATTGTGTTATTCACCTTTTAGGGGACTATTCTTGAAGACGAAACTTCAAATAGAGTTTCCAGTATAAAACCACTGAAATACAACTTCTCAAGAAGTTCTATCACCTGGGCCCTGAAACGAGATAATGGGTTTTTATCACTGCAGATGTTCATTGGCTTATCAATGCCAGGATACTTGTACCATCATCCACACTGCTTTGTAAATGGTCACCATGATGATTTGCATAAAACACATTTAATATAACCGTAATAGTTTGGACTTTTTGCATTTCATTTCTGTTATCTAACAGTCCCTCTCTCCAGCAACCACCATATAGATACCTACCTGTCAGTTTATATACCTGATTAAGCAGATTGTAGTCTGAAAGCTTGGACCGTAATACATTTGTTATGGTTTAAGGTGCTACAAGACTTTGTTGATTTTCCTGGAATATACTTACATTGCTACCCCTCTCCTCTGAAAATTGTTTTGTGGTTGTTGGTTTTAAATTGATTTCTTGTTCAATTATGTTTGTAATGCTTTCTCATTTATGTGTGGGAAGGGTTAACAATGTTTTGATCCCTATCTCCAACCATCTGCAGAGAGTAGGAGATTTAATTTCAACACCTTTTGAAAGTAAAATGAATTCAGCCAGCCATGTTTTATAGGTGCTAGCTACACAACTTTTTTTCCCCTGCCTAAAAAAAATAATTAAAAGATTACAGCTGAAATGGTACATCTCATAGGGTTCTGGTAATAGAAATCTCATTACATAATTTGACTCTAATTGTATTGACAATAAAGTTTGGAGGAGGCAAAGAAATATGCTTCCCTCCACTCAAAATACAGGGAAAGAGCCATGGATCACAAGAGCTGAGCACTAGAATCTGTTTTCAGTGCTCCTAGATTAGTATAGGGATGAGTTACTAATACAGAAGCTGCCTCCGCGCATGTGCAAAGCAAAGTATAAGTGTGTCACAAGCAAAAATAAAGGTGGGTGAAGTTACCATGCAACATCTGAGTAAATTGCATGGACATGATCTGGCTGCACAAGTAATTTCTCTTGGGGAAATGCAACAAAGAGTTGGAAGCAGGGTTAAGCATGCACAAGCCTATAGGGTAGCTTATGACATATATTTGCATATGGTGCTGCCTTCTTCTTTTTTGCTATGGTGGGGGAGCATATCTTTAGTCCAGAAGGGAGAGAAGGATCATAGCAGTGTGGAATATATTTCCTTTATCTCCTGATAGAACACCATTAACATACCCAACTATCATGCATTATTATCTTGAGAACCAGCAGGGCAGAATCCTGCCACCTACCTCTTCGTGCTCCCTGTTACATTGAGAAACCTTGATGAAACGGGTTGAATTTGGAAGCTCCCTTAACATTTACACTGCAGAATAATTTGCTTGCATTTTAACTAGCCTAAAGGATTATGCATGGCGAGAGGAACCACATTAAACTAGTTGTGCGATTCAGATGGGGCCCCAACTGGATTGAAGATCCCAAGACCAGATTGTGGCTGAATTCGCATAATCTATTTACAACACTATGATACCACTTTAAACAGCCATGAATTCCTACAAAGATTTTTTGGAAAGTGTGTTTGTTTATGGGTGCTGAAAGTTGTTAGAGGCCCTCTAGTCCTCTCAGCCACAATTTTCAGAGTGCTTTAACAGTCAATCCCTCTTCCTGGGGAACTCTGGAAACCGTAGCTCTATGAGGAGAACAGGGTTCTCCTGACAAATCTCAGTACCCTTAGCAAACTACGGTTCCTAGGATTCTGTTTAAAGTGTTTAAAGTGGTATGATGCTTTAAATGTATGGTGTGACTATGGCCTGTATTAGTAATCAGGACCTGATCCTCTGCCCCATTGCCCCAGTCCCCAAATCGGTGTCCAAGTCACAACCTCTTCAGATCTCTTCAGATGGTTGCTTATTGACCCATTGCTAAGTGCCAGCGGATACAAACCCAATGAAAGTAATCAGTCCCCAGGAGTAAAAGTGTGGCCTATGAAGTTGACAAGAGTAGTTCTTTTATTTCATATGCAAGTCACACAACTTGTATATTATCATGTAAGATTGTTTGCTTTATTGTCTAAGTAAATGCCAATTAAGTGAGAAGCAGTTTTTCCCCCTTTTGCTTTTATTGCACGCATTTGGTAGCTTTTATGGTGACTCACAATTCAATAAATAGAGCAGCAAATCATTACTTTCTGCCTTAGTCTGATGATTGATTTGCTTTTCCTGGGGAAAGCTTCTTTATGGCTCTTGTTGCCTAGACTAATGGAGGAACTTCAATCATTTAAGCCAAATTCATTTGTGGTTAAATACCAGTGGTTAACCATCTACTCTTTATTTCCTTTGCCACATCCTAGACTACTTCAAACATTATGTAAATGTGAGGGATTTTCAATGGTTAAAATATACATACTCGTGAAACATTCTGCCACTTCCCATATCTTGAATTGATTCTCCCAGGCACAATTAGAAACAAGATAGAAAAATACCTTAACTTCCACAAAAGTCAGTCAATTGGGTTCAGCAGAAGTTCTCCAGGGTTTTAGACCTTTGTCTTTTCCAGCCCCACCTGGAGTTACCAGGTACTGAACCTAGGACTTGCTTCACGCAAAGCACCCCTTGAAACACAGTCTTTTCCCACATGGTACAAACTTACAGCTATAACATTTCCTTTTTCAAGAGGCTTGGTTGTTGTTCATATTTTGGTGTCTAGCTGACTATACTATTTGGAGATGGAAAGTGAGGACACTTGCCCCAGTGATCCTGGTTTTTTTTCTTTTGCTTCATGCAATGCATTAAAGTGGCTAAAGTATTTTAGATCTCTTGAAACTCATTCAGATACAAAACAAAAAAAATTCCTTCCAGTAGCACCTTAAAGACCAACTAAGTCAGTTCTTGGTATGAGCTTTCGTGTGCATGCACACTTCTTCAGATAGGTTGATGGACTTCCATTTCATGCGGCTCAATGTGGTATGGAAGGCACCTCATTCAGATACAGCCATCTATGCCTTCTCCTTTGGCCTGTGATTTCATTCTAGACAATTGGAATGTGGCTATGGTAAAAGGCTATGCTAAAAGACTGCTTAAGTGACAGCCTTGTTCCTTAGTACAGAATAATTATCTAGGGTAGGGTGCTTGCAGTTGTCCTCCTAGCTTGAGAAAAGAACTGCCAGCATATCATACAGTGTTTCTCCAAATCATCATTTCTTGTTGGAACTCAGCAGCTATTGTAGATTTGCCAAGATATTTTTCATATGGTTTTCCGGGGTGTCATTGCATGTCAACCGTCCCAGTCCATAACAGTTAAATGATATCACTGCCATGTTGAGCTTTATGGTATACTTCAGTTCATCTGATATAACTCTGACTGTAAAGCATTCAGCAGTGGGCACTGCTGGAGGCAGGATATTAGACTTGATGGACGAATGCCTTGATGCGGTATGGCAAATGCTATCTTCCCTTAAGTAAACAGTTCTGAAGTTCAAGATATTTTGGTAGACTTTGCTGCAAAATATTATTTTTAAAGCTCCTATATTTCTTTAAACCTTCAATAAAACACTCCTCACTCCTAAGCAAGCCACCCTATTTAAGTGGCTGTTGCGAGGAAACAACTTAATATTTGAAGTATCTGTGGTAGGCTAAAGCGTTCCGAAGATGGCATTCCTCCCCATAATTTTCTGTTACCGCTCTGGAAAGTTGTTTTTTTTTAAAGCAGCAGTGAATGTTTAGTTGTATCATTCTCTCCCATGAATATTTACATTATTATTCATGGCATATATGCTCACACCTCCACCCTCCATGTGAAAAGGGTGGATGGGCTAAATGGAAACAACTCAGAGGGTTTTAAAAAATAAACTGTTATTTGTTAAGTGCTTCTCTCAGCTGCTTAAAATGTTTTGTTCTCTTTATGCTTAACTCCTTGGGCTATTCTCAAACAAAGGCTCTTTCTTAATAGGTTGATTTATGGCAATAATCCACTTTACATCCCCCTAATGGAGGGGAAGAAATGAGTTAGAAGAATGCTGTACTTTGCAAACAGGTGCCCCTGGTCCACACATGTCAAAAAATAAGGTACCACAAGAACAAACTCTGCTACATTTTTATTCATTTTTTATTTTTATTTTTGAAGAAATGAGTTCAAGGAAGTGGCATTAAAATCTGACATGTTAATGGGACCAGGACATTAGATATTATTTTAATATGTGGAATATTGACATTTTGATGGCAGCATAATTATTAGATGTTATTTTGTTGCACTGAAACATCATGCACCTGTGAGCCATTTGGGATTAACCCATTGCAGTACATCCCTAATGAGGAAAGGGAGGGAGGGAAAGAAGTTCAACTCTACAACTGTGAGTAACAAACATGAAAAGGAAGGGATCTCGATTTGAAACCAAGGTCAGACTGGTTCAGGGCATAGCTGTCAACTTTCCCCTTTTCTTGCGAGGTATCCTATTCGGAATAAGGGAATTTCCCTTTACAAAAGGGAAACGTTGACAGCTATGGTTCAGGGACAATTTTAGCAGTCCATTCCTAAGACACCTATATTTACTTTGCTGGAAAAGAGAGTCCAATGGGAGGATGGCTAGGTTCAATCTCTGGTATCTCCAGGTTAAAGGATCAGGTGATGGGAAACCCTCTGCGGGAGACAAGTGTAGCTGGAAGTCCAGCAGAATAAGGAGTCGCCAACGCGCTGCCCTGCCTGCTGCTGCTGCTGGGACTCCCCGGGGCTGATGGGAGTTGTAGTCCACGACATCTGGAGGGCTCCTCATTGACTTTGTCCTCCGCCTTTGTCCCTGGAAGTGCACAGAGCGCTGGCAACACTTAGCCAGGACTAGACACAGGGCGCCTTAGCGCCGCGCGAGTCTGCACAACAGGCTCATGAGGGGCTGAGGGCGCTAACTTCGCCGCGTTGTCCCCATGGAAACTGCGGAAGACCGCAGCGAGCTCGGCGACGCTAAAACTGCCTCCCCGCTTTCAAAGCCCTTTGTGCCGGGCTCCCTCTTGGCCCCAGAACTTGCACAGGGCCTCCCCCCGCTCTGGAACACGCGAAGGCGTCGTCGTGTGAACGGCTCCGGGGAGGGTTTTCCAACCTCGTCCCTCCCCTGTGTAACTCCGGCCGGCCCAGCGGAGCGCAAGAGGCGGAGGAAGGCGGGACGGGATCCGGCGCTTCTGTCGAAAGGAAGCCCAGACGGGCTCCTGAGTCGCCGCAGCCCGCCCGAGGGAGAAGGAGCCACCGCCAGTTCCCTGCCTAGAGACACACGCACATGGCCGTTATTCACTCGGATTATTATAGCCGCCTCTCCTGCTCCTTCTAGGCTCCCATAAGAAGCAGGAGGCGGGCGCGTGAGGAGCCCGAGAGCGTGTCCGCGCTGGTGCCCGCCGCCAGCACTTCGCGGGGTTTCTCCGGACTTTTTCCTCAGCGAGGCACCGCCTCCGCCGGGAGGTGCGAGAAGCGGGACAGAGAAGAAGCGGGAGAGCGGGGAAAAGGCTCGCCCTCCGGCTCCTTCCCCTCAGTCTAGCCACCGCGGCGAAGGGAAAGACCCTCTCCGCTAACTCGCGAGCTCCGCTCCCTTCCCCTCTCTCTGCCTCTCTCCTCAGTGAGGCGACAAGCGAGGGGAGGGCGGCTGGAAGGGGGAGGGCTCTGCAGCAGGGGGCCGCTCCTGGTTGGGCCCTGGCTCGCCGCCTGTCACAGGGCGGCGTGTGTGTGTCGGCGGGCTGGCCCCGCCTCGGCTCCTCGCCGCCCATCCCCTCCGCTGCACAGACAGACATGACACAGATCCTCAGTGGCTGCAGCTGCCGCTGAGCGAGCGGCCACTTCCTTGGGCTGGGGCGGGCGCGAGGGCGCGCAGCCTGCTGGCAACGGGAGCTGAGGCGGAGCGGCGGCGCCTCAGCGAGCAAGACAGAGAGAGAAGCAGCCCGCCTGCCTGCCTGCCTGCCTGCCTGCCAGTAGCCACACTAGGGGCCAGCCTCGCTTAGCGCCGCCCGGAGCCCGCCTTCCTGCCTGCCTGCCTGCCATCCCTCCGGGCGGGGGGCAGCCCGGCTCTCCCGGGAGCGCCGAAGCCGGCTGCCGAAGTGGTGGCACTTGGAGAGCCGGCGGCGCGGCGCTGCTGGGAAGGAGAGCGAGTGACTGAAGCGCCGCCGCCAAGGCAGCCCGAGCGGCACCCAGCGGCCACGCAGACCGGGCTGCCTCGCCGCCGCCGCCGCCGCCTCTTCGTTGTCCGCGACCTTCTTGAGGGGCTTCCCCACACCAGCCTCTCCGAGCCCTGTCCGGGCCTGGGTTTCCCCCGCCCGGCGTGCTTGCAGGCCCCGGGGAGGCCGCAGCGGAGCTAACGGGACGTGCCCCTCCCCGGGCCAACCCCGCGGGCCGCGCGAGGGGGCCTGGGCGCAGCGCGAGGCGGGCCACGGGGGTTGCCTCCCCCCCAGGACAGCATGGGGGAAGGAGGAGCCGGCAGGCCCTGAGCGGGCGACCGGGGAGGGGGGCTCCCGGTTCTCCCTCCTCCTCCTCCTCCTGCTTCTCTCCCCCCCCCTTCCTCCGCTGCTCGCACGCAGATCGGACCAGCTGAGCTGCCTTATAGTCTGGGACCGCCGGAGAGATCCTCCGAAAGCGCTGGATCGGCGCCTGCTTTTCTCGCGCAGCCTGAACCATCGCTCCCTCCCCCCGCGAATAAATTAGATTGGTAGAAAGAAGGGGATCTGCGTCTGTTCCGGGTGCCTTTGGTTCCGAGAAGGAGCCCAACAGCTGCCCGGCTTAGAAGCGGCCAGCCTCACAGGGGATCCCCCCTCCCTTGGCAAAGCACCTCTCCGCAGCAGCAGCAGCAACAACAGAGAAGGTAAGAGGCTGTTTGGGGCTTGGGCGGTGATGCTGAGCCGGGTATTGCTCTGTGAGAAAGAAGAGGGGGAGCATCTTCCGTCTCTTCTTTCTTTCTTTCTCCTCCGTATTCCCCTTTAAATAAGCGTGCGGCCCGATCCGACGCCCATTTTACGTGAAAGAAAGTCCCGTTTTGTTCACCGGAGTTCATCCCCAAGTAGGCGTGGATGGAATTCCAGCATCACTTCTGCTGCTGCCGCTGCCTCGTTTTGTGTGTTCTTTATCCTGACGAATTGGGCTTCTTTTCGAGATACACAATCGCAGCCATCTCTCAAGAGCCGCGCTCCTTTCTGTGCAGCCCATTGTTGTTTGCACGGTTACTCCGAAGCAAGCCTCCCAGATTTCCGTGAATGTTGGTAGGATCGCAGTTGTCTTGAGCCTGTCGAAGGAACGCACCACCGCCAGTTATCTCCATTGGCGGTGGCTAAAAGGAGACCGGGTTTGATTTGGAAGGCAAGTCATTTGTCTAGGACTGGATTCATTCTCATACACTTTGCTCAAAAAATAGTTATGATGCTTATTGCACGACCAAAACATACAAAAGTCAGGAAGATGGCAGTTGCCACCTGCATTCACTTCACTGATGTGCAAAGGATTTCCTTAAAGTCACAGAGACCTCAGTAAGCAAAGAAGTGGGCTATTGACTTTATTTACTTTTAAGTGGTACTTGCTGTTCAGGAAGGGTGTCATTTGGGTGTTGGTACTCAAAAACAGACCATCTTCAAAGTGAAGCTTTAAGACCCCCATGAAAGTAAAGAACAAAATGTTTGATGGAACTGAATCCTCTTAACATCACTGTTGAGTTGTGTGTAACTTGTGAAAAGTATCCAGGGTGGAATGGACAGAAGAACCTGTTCAGAGCTTATGGATAAACTGTTGTCTGTTGAGGTCTCAGTATGTGTGTGTGGATCTTAGCCACCAAGTAGAGGAACAGATTTTGTGGTTGGGGAGAAAAAGGAGGCAGATAGGCTCTCTTTGAACCTTACCATGTATGCTGAGGAGTCAATTACTACTTGCTTCAATTCTTGAACCATTCTACTAGCATAGGTCATTAGGATTGCAGCCTTAGGGATTTTGTTTTGTTTTGTTTAATGTGTGGAGAGATGAGAATCTTGGACAGCAAAACCATCAAAGCTAGCCCTGGGCAGGAGATATTGATGAAGAACTGTGCTTAAATGTGCAGCCCTGTGTATCTTGAAAACTTGCCTATTCCACAGGCTAAAAGGTCTTTGTTGTATACCTTGTATAATAGATTTTTTAAAAAAAGCGTTTCTGCTGTATCAACAAATAATTGCTGTGTATCTGCATGGGGGGGCATGAGGAAGGAGGGAGGGAGAGTAATGAGCATGCTTGAAAGGTCACTTCAACATTTCAAGAAGCAAGCTTTCTGGCTGGTTTGACTTAAGCGATTAGGTTCAATAAGGAGTTGTCACATTATCAGCTGTGTCCACTTCTTCTCCAGGATGAATGGGCTGTAAACATTATTTCAGTCCTCTCTGAATTTATTAAAGTCAATACCCTCTTAATAGACAATCTGGTTAAATGGGACACTTTCAAGGAACAGATTGCTTTCAGCTAGATGGCTGTTTAATTGGGGCGGATTCTTCCCTTGTACTGCTTTAGGTTTGGTGTCTTGGACAGATTTCTGCTGTTATCAGTCTGTGTGAATTGTGTCATTTAGTTCATTTAGCTGATCTCCTTGGGGAACAAATAAACAACTTAGTGACTCTGTAGAGATAATATGAAGTTTGGCAGTGCTTCATGTAAGTGCTGTTGGAGAGGTTCCTGGTTCATATTATGTATTCCAGAGCCCATCTGATATGCTTCTCTTCTGAGCATTACCTCAAATTGGGGTGGGGGCTTTCCTTTTTCTGTCTTGCCTTCATTTAAAAAAGAAGAAACAACAACTACTGGGCAGGTGTGCTGTTGCCAGCTAGCAACCAAAGGCTTTCTTCCTGGTTGACTGATGTTAGAGGCATATGTGAAAATGGATTAATGAAACTGCAGCAGAATTTTGAGTAGTTGGCACTGTGTGCATGTATAGAATTGCACTTTGTCATGTATAGAATTTGGTTAGTATGGGACCTGTGAGAACTTGGCAGAGGGGTGTCTAATGCAAGGTGTAAAAAATGCATTTCGCATATTAAAAAGTGCTACATAAATTGGGCACAGCTTCAGTGTAGCTGGGATTGGGTATATCAAACTTTGCATGGGCTGCACATTGTTTGGTCTTTGGACAGAACAGCTCAAGAAATGCTGCCTTTTTTAGTCTGTTCCTAAGCATGTTTATTTTGAAATACATTCAACTGAAATAATTGGGAGTTACTACCAAGTAAATGTGTGTTAGGATTATGGATATTAGACTTACTGCATTAGCTAACAAATGCTTAGAATGGGGCATGCAATCCACTATGCCAGAGCTCATTACAAATCATGATGTTATGCCAGTGTTGCAGGCAAATGTGCCAATGCAGATGTTTTGAGTTGGGGAGTCATTATTCAGTCTCTCCCCCCACCCACTCCAAATTATTACTTGAAAGTGGAATGGAGAGGGGTTTGGCAAGGGCACAAATTCTAAACTCAGAGTCCTAGTACATCATTTGGAAAATGCCAATTGATCAATGCTTCCTGCCTAATGGAATCTTTCACAGATGCTTTTTCTTTCTCAAACTGAGTTGGAGAGAACTGAAATGGCCATTGGATTGGACCTCAGTAGTTTGAGTCTGGATCTTAATTCTGGAATAGGTTCTTAGGCAAGTCACACAATGTTTATTGTCCTAGCCTTAATACACCTTTAACCACCCTCTATTATTTACTTACTTTTCAATATTTCTTGGTGTTTTTATAAAAAACCATTCTTTCAAGCATACATATGCAGTGGAGATTCTAAATTATGCACTTTACTAACTGTATGTACCTGAGAGTAACAGCTAAATCAGAGTAAGTGTATGTGTACCTTCTTGAAACTTGGTTACCTGTCTGTTGATGGTGACTCCCACAGGAAAGGGGACTTGTACATGTGATTGAGTTAAACTTAAAATGTCATATAAATGACTATTTATTGTCAGTTTTGCACCTAAGAAGTACAGGAACTTTGATAAATTAACCTAAAGTTGCTTACACTTTCGAGAAGTGCTCTGCTGGAAATGGCAATATTTTAACTTAACACAGAAATAGTGCTGAGTGTGCTGCTATTTGTATTCTTCAGCCTCTTACTTCAGCAATATGCTAGAGGGACTAGTATTGCTACTGCCTCAGCCCCTGCCCGCCCGCCCCAGTGTTGGAAACCTAGATACTGTCACAATAAGCTGCTATAATAAGCGAGAGTACCAAGCCCTTATTGCCAAGAGGTCTTGTGCTTAAGAGAAATTGGTATCTGTAAACACTCTTGCAGCAGAGGGAAATATCTTAACTAAACCCAAGCAGATCGGAATGCTGAAGTGTGATATTGAGCATGAAGTACCAAATGGTAACTTGCAAAGCATTTAGCTGCAGTCTCTCAAGGTGTGTGTGTTTCTAAGGACTCAGAACTGACTGCGGGACAGGCCTTGTCAACTACAAATCTGTAATAACACAAACAGATCTGAAGTTTAAACTTTCCAGGGCTTGGATTGTCCTGCTGTTTTGGTTGTCTGTGGTGGTTTACAAATCCTGTGGTCAGCAGGGCTTAGTGGCCATGTAAAATCCACAATGAACTTACTGCAGAGTTATTGATGGGCTAGTAGCTTTGGGGGGGGGTGAGAACCCACAAATTAGTTAATGGATATTAAGGCTGGATCCTCACATTGCCTTTGTTGCTTTCATATATCCTGTCTGGAATGTGTGCTGTGGCTGAACATCTCCATTGATGTAACCCATTAGCAAATACTGTTCCTCTAATATACTTTGGAAATGCGTAGGGAAGAATATACTAGTGATAGAGGGCTTAAACTAATCGGCAAGGGTCTGGCTGCTCTCCTCTGTTTTCACATAAGATATGATGGATTTTGGGTTGCATTATACAGAAGGATAATAATCCTTTCAGATGTTGGAGTATGTGTGAAAGAGAGCTAGGAATAGCACTGAATATTAAAAAGCCAGATACCGTCTGCAAGCTATTGAACTTTTCTGGAATTCTAAAGAGTGTCCTCTCAATAAACTGCAGCGCAGAAGAAGGTAGAATTTATACTCCGTGAGCTTGTAACAAAATATTTGTGTCCTTTTCTGGCACAGAATGATAATTGTAAGTACATTTTCACCTAGGTAAGGTCATTCTCTTGACAGATAAATTGTGTTGGTGCACAGAACATCTCTCCTGTGAGTTTTCTTGAGCATATGTTGCTTTGTACGTCTCTTGTGGAAATGAAGCGTTCTTATAAATTCTGTACCAAGATGCAGTGCGTTACGAAGCCTGCCTAACCTGCACAGGGATATTCGTGTTCATTTTGACAGGAGTAATTGCATGTTGCTCTTCAGAATCCAGTCCTTTTTAATGAATATTTTTCCTTTCTTGTAACCCAGATTTCAGTGCAAACTGGCTTCGGAAAGTGAGTAGCTTTTTGCTTGGTGATTCAAAAGCTGATGGCTGCTGGTGGTAGGAATTCATCACCTACTATAAAAACTGTTCAAAGCGGCTTATGAAAGGAAAACAGCAATGCATCACAAAATCAACAATCACAAAACAATTTTGTAGCAGGAATAAAAAAAGTAGGAACATAATAACAAATGTAACAACATACAAAGAAAACATTTTGATACTATGAATGTAACAGCATTACATTGGCAACATTACAATTCCTGAAAGTAGCAAAAATTCCTGAAAGTAGCAAAAAAAATAACAAGTTGCACATTCTCTCTAGAAACAAGTTGACCTTCTTTATAGAAACATCCCTCCTATGATGTTACCTATAAACAATGTTAGAAATTCACATATATAAGCTAGGTGCCCAATGGCTCCTTAAACTAGGGTTACAGTCACCAAAACTGAATGCATAGTTTCCATTTTGGGGCAAGATGGCTCAAAAGTCATATTTTTCCGTATGACTTTTTGGTTCCTGAAATTCATTCTGATTGTGCAGATAAAACATAACAGATTCTACAGGATTTGTTGCTAGTCAAGATCCAAGGATCCTCAGGCACGCACCTCCACATGGTGTAGACATCAGGCACCACCCTGGCGCCCAGGCATCTTCATTTGGTCTCAAGTGGCCCCAAGCCAGGTGCAAAACGCACCTGGTGAATTTCAAACGCTGCTCACAGTCCTTCCCCTACAGCAACATATTACAAGGAAAAGTGATAGTCTGTAAAATGAGAGATTATTGGGGGGGGGGTTGTTCTTAATTTCATTATGTATTTTGTGTTTGTTATACTGTAATTTTATGTTGTGAACCACCCTGAGATCTATGGGTGAAGGGTGATGTGCACATTTAATAAGTAATGATCACTACTATTTCCTTTTGGTGGTTGCTGCTTGAAATGTACTATCCTGTGCCCATTTGCACAGATGTTTACAGTGGGACCTAATTGTGAATAAGCATGAATAGGATTAAGCTGCATGTCAACTGTCCTCATATAATGATGGGCATATAATTATATGCAACCATGGAATGTTGTACAACATTGTAAATAGTTGTGCCAGTCCCTTAGAAAAAGCCAATAGCCAGTGTATGGTTACAATACATTTAATAGGACCACCCAGAATGGCAAAGTCATGTGTGTGTGGTTGTTTTTTGAAAAATGTAGTTTGTTTTTTTAAAAAATGTCATTTCATGCATTGCTTTTAGGGAGGAAGGGGGCAGCTTTGGGGGGAATTGCCCCAGGGGCTTCATTTGTGGCTTCATTTCCATTTTGGACCTAATTGCCTTAGTTTGGCCTTGGGGAAGCTTTAAGTGTGTAAAGAATATAGAAGTTCAGTGTTCTTCAATGAATGGTTTGAACTTGTGTGTGGAATCCTTTCTCTCAGTGGTGAACCACTAGATCTATGGAAGCTAGATGCTCACTTTAATGGTAGGGCAAATCCCAGTCAATGTGAATGCATTGTGCATTAATTGCATTTCCTGCTCCATGGCTTCATTTCCATTTTGGACCTAATTTGGTTTTTTGGCTGCTCCTTATTTATACCATTAAGACAAATCCAAATTTTGTTAAACTCCCCAAGAGGCTTTGCCCAATCTTCCATGGGGTTTAGAGCAGGTCTGTTGCTGGAAATCTCTAGTATAATTTCCTAGAGCTCAGGCTTCTTGGTCAGTCTCATCAGGAATGTTAATAACCACTCATTGCTAGTCAATTGTGGTTGTGCTGAGTGTTTGCCCACATATTCTGGAGTGAGAAGGCGATTTTTAAGTTTCAACAAACTCTTTGCTTACATTACATGTTGATAGTTGCTGCATCCCACAATCTGCAGCTGATGTTTTTGTTTGTTTGCTTGCTTGTTTGTTTTTTAAGTGATTTATTCCTGAGAATATTCCTGCCAATCAAGGTTCATGTAGGCAGTGTGATGACATGGTACAGCCAATCATATTCAACAATATGACAATGTCACAAAGCCAAGTCAGAGAGAGGGCAGGAAACATTGTCAGGAGTGTTTTTCAACCAGAATGCTATTGGGTATTCTAAGTTTAAAAAAGTAAACGTAAGGGTGACATATGAGGTTTATAAATTCAGGAAAAGAATGGAGAAAGTGCACAAGAGCTCCCGCCCATAGCATTAGAACTCTGGATCATACGATGAAATTTGTTGGTTGATTCAGGACAGACAAAAAAGGACCTGTGGAATTCACTAACATATGATGTGATGATGTTTTAATCAAAGGTTATAAAAATTCATAGGTAGATACTTTTATTAATGGTTTATTAGCAATGGTGTCTAAATGAGATTTCCATGTTCAGAAGCACTGTATCTGAAAATAACACACAATGAGGAACTGCTAGTGCCTCCATGCCCTGCTCATGGCTTTCCCAAAAACATTTGACTTTCTTTCTGATAAGATGGCAGTCTTTAAAAAACACAACAACAACTTTGGTACATTTTAATTAATCTTTGTGAAGTGTCTTGGAGATGAAAAGCATTGTTTAAAATGCTGTGTTTTCATTTTAAGCAAATTATTTTTGATTCAAGAGGCTTGAAACTAGTCATGATGTTTATTAAGAGCTTTGGTTTATTCCTGGTAGCGTTTGTTGCAATTGCAGACTTTGGCATACAATTTTAAGGTGTATAAAAGACCTGGTTCTGAAGGCAGAACTCAAAGAAACCGCTACAGCCATATTTGTGATTTCTGTTTACCTGACTGATGTCCACCTTCTCCTCAGCCGCTTCACTGATATGACTCATGCTGATAAGCTCTCCAAGGTCCACCAGCTGCTTCAGCTCCTTCATAGCTCATACATGGGCACAGAAGGATAGAAGGCAGTGATTTGTCTCTGTTCACTTAAAGCATTGCCTCCAGTTTCCCAGAGATGGTTTTTTCATACATAACTCCAGTTCTCGAAAGCTTGCACTGGCAAATTGATCATGCAGGCTGGCCCAAAACCTCTTGGGGGGAAACTCTTTAAGTCAATGAGAGAAAATACTTTTTAAATAATTCACAGGTGGCACTACATACCTGCACAATGCCACAGGTTAAACTCTTATTCTTATTTATTGCTTTTATCTCATCCCCTTCAAGTCACTTAGGGTGGCATACACAGCCCTTTCTCTTATTTTATATTCCCAGCAACCTTGTGATATAGGGTAGGCTGAGACAGTGCGCTCTCAGCTCATCAAATGAGCTTTGTGGCTGAAGGCAGATCTGAACCCAGATCTCACTGGATCTAGTCAGTATGCTAATCACTGCACTGCACTGCGAAGCTGAATATATGGAGATTGAAGACAGACAAAATAAAGCATTTCTTCACACAGTGCATACTTAAACTCTCACCAGAGGCAGTGAAGCCACCAACCCTGGATGGTTTTAAAAGAGGATTGGACAAATTCATGGAGGAGAAGGATACCAGTGGCTCCTAGCCATGCTAGATATGTTCTTCCTCTGCTGTCGGAAACAGTATGCTTCTGAATACTAGTTCCTGGAAACTGCAGGATGTTTTGCTTGACCATATGGTTAGCCACTGTGAGACCACTGTGAGAACAGGATGCTGGTATAGATGGGACACAGGCCTGATCCAGCTTGGTCTTACATTCTTATGCCCTTCATTTGCTTTCTCATCACCTCTCTTTCCTATCACTGATTCCCTGTTACTTTTAGTAAACATCTTACTTGATTTGGATGGTATCCCACATGGGGTCAACAGGATCCCAAGCATTCTCCAGGCCCTGGAGTTTAGGTGGGGTCTGCCCACTAGCGTTGATAAATTCTCTCAATGGCTTCATAGCCTGTGGAATAGTGGCTTGACTGTAGCCGCTGTGACAATGACTGTCCTCAGGCATCCTCCCAGCACAAGGTCAAGTGTGTGACTATGACTTTCTTGTACCACCAGGCATTATTAAGGCAGTGTTTGGTTTTATGGTACATTTTTCTTGTTTTCTTGCTCCGTTTTCTATATATTGTTTTTACGTGCACTGCTTAGATATGTCTTATAGAAATAAGTGGCTCTGGTTCACAAGGGGCCTGAAGCAAAAGTAAGTGGAAGGGAGATAGCCAGAATCAGGTAACGAAAGTACAGCCTGGGCTTTGTGTTCTTTATGCTTAAAAAGAGAAAAAAAAAATCTGTATTGAGAGATTGCAGATGCTGCACCATTAGAAAATCAGTTTTGCAACCTGAATAAATCTTTCCCTCTAACTCCTAGAAATCTAGCTTCCCAACTCTGGCTTCTGATATTTCAGTAGATGACATTTCGCATTTTTAACCTGATCTCTGCAATCACAATGGCTTAGAATCTTTAAAAGAAAAGAAAAAAAGAAAAAACCTAATAAGCAAAGTTAAGAATCCCAGGAAGCTGAATTCTATGCACAATGCCATATTCTACAGATTTCCTCTGCTCTAGCAGCATCTGTGCAACCCTGAATATAGTCCATTCCTGAAGACTATATGATAGCAGTTGTACTCTGAAGAAATATTTCTGCTTAGTTGCCATTGTGTCTGCAAAGTGCCATCCCGCAGAGTACTTCTGGTGGTGAATAGGCAGGCGAATCTGCATTGTCTCCACTGAAACATTGTCAACCTGCTGTGATGAACTTGCCACCTGCTTTGAGGACAAAATAATTTAAATTCGGTTGGGCTTTGGAATCTCACCTTTCATAAAACAGTGCCAGAGTGTGATGTGTTGGAGGCTCAGTCTTGCCCTATTACTTTTGATGACTGTTAGTCTGGCTTGTCTACTGGCTTGCGCTTGTCGATAATGAGGACAATCGCTTAAGAGTGGGAACTATGTGCATAATAATATTAAAAGGTGTTTACAGTAGATGGCCCTCAGCTGTATAATTTCCTTCTCTTGGAGAAAGTTCATATCTGTGTGTTGTGTGACAGGCCAGAGTAAGTCAAACACATTTCACTATCTAAAGGCTCAGATTTTTTTTTCCTTCCCCTGATAGGAGAGCTCAAATTGAGAACATAGAGGAAGCTAGAGAAAGATAGGAATCTTTTCAATGTCTGTTCAGGAGCAAGGGATAGTATAGGATAGAAGGTGTAACAATTTACGCTTTGCTGGTTTTAGAGGCAAGATGGCTATAAATAAAGTTTAATACACAGTACAGCCTGTAGGTCAATTTGACACTGAGCATCTCATGGAAGTGGTGAAAGACATTCTCATTCTGATTGCTTTTGGGTGCGGATAGGGTTATATTTCTAACAGTGTGCTATATTCAAAACAAAAAAAATTCCTTCCAGTAGCACCTTAAAGACCAACTAAGTTAGTTCTTGGTATGAGCTTTCGTGTGCATGCACACTTCTTCAGATACCAAGAAGTGTGCATGCACACGAAAGCTCATACCAAGAACTAACTTAGTTGGTCTTTAAGGTGCTACTGGAAGGAATTTTTTTTGTTTTGACTATGGCAGACCAACACGGCTACCTATCTGTAACTAGTGTGCTATATGTGCAGTACCAGGTTTAGAATAATCAAGCTGAATTTGAGTAGACAACTTCATTGAATTAGAACCACATCAGATCCTGTTTTGTTTGAGTGGTAGTGGAACACACAACTTTTCTTAGTTTGGCTATATAAGGTGGATCTGTGGTGGATGTTTGGTCTTTATGTTGGTGCATTTGAATGGGGAATCTGATCTGGAGGCGTTGATTCTCCACTGTTTTTCTTGAAAGGAAATAATGAATGTAAGCATCCTTTCCTTCCTCCCTTCATGACTGTGTGGTAAATTAAAATGTTTTTCTCTTTTTAGCCATAACCTTGTAATGCAAAAACACACTTGTTCTAGCGCTAGTGCTTTTTAGGAGGGAGGGGGGACAGTTGGCTCCCCTGCTGTGACTTCAATCATGCATTATTTCATAGCTTCAGAGGATTTAATATGTTTCTGGTGACTTCTATGTGTTGCACTTAGATGATAAGCAAAATAGGCTAGATGCAAACACCTTCCGCCTTCACCCAACAACTTCTAACAGCTTCACTTCTCTCATTTTCCTTACTCTTGCATGTTCCTCTGTTCTTCCTTCTTAGGATCTATTTGTGTCCATGCCCATTGATCAATATTTTATGAATTCAAGTCCTTGGATAAAGACACATTCTTGCTGGTGAAAAAAATAGTTAGCTAGCTAAAGTAGTGCTGCCTAAGTATTTGGCTGGTGAGATCATATATGTAAGAGAGATCTAGGCCACGGGCCACCAACCTTTTTTGGAACAGTGGGCACATTTTGAAAAAATGCCATGGACACCAGTCACAAAATAGCTGTGGAGGGGGGGCATACTGCAAAATAGTTGCCAAGGGGTGCATGGCATAGCACAAAATTAAAGAGACAACCAGCCCCAACAACCTTAGGCTTACCATGGAAGTAACCATGTCTTGCTAATCCTAATTGTGGAGAACACACAACACATACACAAAATGATGCTGTTGCTGTATAATAGCAGGGAGCATTCTTCAGTACCAGGAAAAATATACAAGGTGGCCACACACACACCACACTCTCTCCTTTCACAGAAATTGCTTAGAAGGTGCTTGCCCATTGCAGAAACAGTGGCTTACTGCTGTCATTGTTTTCTTGTCTAGGCTTTCAGATTATAAACAACTTTGTATTTTTACTGCTACTGATTGGTGGTGATGTTGATCATTGTTTTATTTTTATATTTGTTTGTTTATGGTGAGCTGGCCTCTACTTCTGCCTGGGGAAAGAATGGGAGGTAGCAATCACAGACAGACAAAGAAATAAGTTGTAAGTGTTGTGAAGTCTGCTTTATTCTCTGGAGCCTTTAATGCAGGCATGGTCAGACTCGGGCCTCCAGATGTTTTGGGACTACAATTCCCATCAACCCTGACCACTGGTCCTGCTAGCTAGGGATGATGGGAGTTGTAGTCCCAAAACATCTGGAGGGCCGAGGTTGCCCATGCCTGCTTTAATGAATGGTGACTTTATTCCTCTTCTGTTGTGGTGGCTCCCTCTCTTCCTACCCATTGGATTCTGGATTTACATTTATGGGCTTCATACACTGACTATGTATTCATTTGACTTTTATTATTTGTAAGCCATCTTGTACAATGAAAGTTGAAAGGCAGGTATGATAAGCAGCTTTTTCCCTCTTAAAAAAAACCACAAAACATTTCAAGGCCATAATTATGTTGTGATTACTAGAAACAGCCTTCACAGGTTGACTGTTGCTCCACCTGTTGGTCATAACTTATCGAATGATATGTGACATGGAGACTGCCTTCATTGCACAATCTTTGTTGCTTCCAGGGGTCTCTGAAATCTTGAGATGTGTGAGGAGATTGCTTATTCTGTCTGTACATTTCACCAAGCCATTTGGCTCATGTGTCACAAGTGTAAACTGGGATACGTGCTATGCCCTCAGCATCTTAAATTGTATTCCCATAGCCAAGCTGTCTGCACAGCACTTTTCCAAGTATGTTTCTAATGCCTGTGCTAATTATATTATCTGTGTGCAATTGCAGCTTGATCTCCTGTGTGTGTCTTACCTACTATCACCCATAAAATGATTTTGTTTTCTTGCACATGCCTTTGACATGCTGCATTTTGGCATCCCTTGCTTTCTCTTCTGGGTCATCTTAATGATTTGAATCTCCTGCCTTGGGCAGAGAATTTGGCTTAAGCTTGTGGTTTCCTTCTGTATCTCTTTCTGAAGCTTGGCTTTACACATATACATGGGCTTGGTACTGTCCACAGAATGGAAGATGGCAGGATCCCCAAAGACATACTCTACAGGGAGCTGGCTTCAGGCACTAGCCCTGTTGGCAGAACAAACTCTGCAGACATGACATGAAGACTGGCAACGTCAACCCTGCCATGTGGGAATCCTTTACAGATGACTGCAGTGCCTGGAGACAGTCAGGCCATTCATATATAGCAATGACCAGAGGAGGAATGACTACTGGGAGGAGCGCAGAGAAAAGAAACACCATGGTGCATATGCACCAGAACAACCAGACTCCTTCATTTGCCTCAGCTGCATCAAAACATGTCTCTTCCATATCAGTCTCTACAGCCATAGCAGGCACTGCAACCTTTCAACCGTTTGACCTCACCCCCAAAGGTGCACTCCTAAGACAGATGCCAACAACAGCAGTCAGGAAATGGAATCTGGATGTTTCTTTCTGGATGTTTTGCTGTGGCATTGTGAACCTTGTCCAGTCGTTGGTGAAATGCTACACACAAATGGTTCACTGTGTGGTAAAAGCTGATATATGAAGGAGACTCCTTGACATTTCTCTAGGAAGAGATGAGGCTTTGCTTTGTGTTATGTTGCTTAGAGGAATTTGGTGCAGGTGCCTTCTTTTTTGTGGTGGCACAAACACGGAATGCCCTTTTAAAAGAAGGCTGCCTTTCTTTTTCACTGTTAGCTGTGAGGAACCTTTGGCTCTCCAGAAGTTGCTGAACTACAACTCCCATAATCCTTGGCCACTGGCCATGCTTGCTGCGGCATATGTAAACTGTAGTATATATAAGGTGCATATTTCCGGAACCCACTCTATTTTTGTGATTACATTTTTTCTTGTAATTGTAAGTTTCGAAATTGTTGTTAATGTTGTATTTGAAATTGGTGTAACCCACCCTGGGACCCTAGGGTGAAGGGCAAGTAATAAATTGAAGCACCAAGAGCACCTGTTGTTCACACTTAAATTGTTTGTGTAGTTCAATCCTATGCATGCTACTCAGAAGAAGGTTCTATTCAGTTTGGTAGGAGTGATAATGTTGGAGCCTTAATGTTTCAAAGTTTCTACGTAATTCGTATTTGTTTAACTTAAAAAATGTATGTACTGTACATCGTGTCTACCTCTTCATTGTAGACTGGTACTGAATTCATATTGATTATATATATATATAACTTATATCCTTCCTGCCTTCTAGCATGGAACCCAGGTGTGGCATAGATGTGGTTCTCAGACACCATCCATGCAGTCACCAGACCTAGACTTGCTTAGTGGCCTCATGTGCTTTCAGACCCCACATAAATTGTGCTAATTGATCCAAGTTAACCTATCAGATAAACCTGTGAGACTCAGATCCACCCCCATCCCAGCTAGCCAACAATTTTTAAATCACCCACGAACTCCACACTTCATCAGTTTCTTTTGACACTCCAAGCAACATGGTTGTTTGGGAAACTTTTAACTAGCTTTCTGCATTTGCTAAAAATTAAGGAAACGGATGCATTTTTCTTTTTGAGCAGCAGGCTGCAGAATCACCATCTTTCCTTGTCCATATAATCGCAAACCCATTTTGAGTCTGGATTCAAAACAGGTGAGGAGCCCAAGGGAGTGGTTTTGAATGGACTCTTAGTGAGGCCTGTTAGTTACTCTGTGTGAGTGGAATTAGCACTTCAAGGATATTCAACTGAACAGAGCAGTACTACATTGCAGTCTAGCTGTCTTTGAATCCTAGCTCTTTCCTCCTTCATATGGCATTTGTTAAGCTGTAAAACACCTTGATATCAGCAAGAGGTGTTATAGAAATTCAATAACTCTGAAATAACTAAAAATATCAGTAACAATGAAAAACCATTCTCTTGTAGAAGACAGCGGGTACCTGGCAGAACTCTCTGCAGTAAATATACTTGGTTTTCTGAAATAAGTGTCATTTCTCTGCCACAGAACCCTCCTTTAATAACTGTTTTATGAAGGCAGAGTGAAGAGGCATCATATTCCTAAAGGTGAAGAGAGAACTGGGCAGTGAGGAGGGTTACACAACTGCGAGAAGAGAGAGTGGACCTGAGGAGAGGCTGTGGACCTGATTTTTTAAAAAAGGGTTCTGTGGGGCAGACTGGAGGTGGTCTGAAGATGAGCCTTGCCCCCAGATGATGGTAGACAACATCTGGTCCCCATGTTAAAGGACTTGAATTTCTAATTGCTTATTCATGTGCAATCTAGTCTATCTTGATTTAGATTGAAGTTCAAGAGGTGCTATAGAATAGTCACCAAAAATGCCTGATCACTGAGCCACAATGTTTTCTCAGTTCAGATCTCACAGCCAGGAACTCACTAGGCAGTCTTGGAAAGACAGCATTCTGTCAGCTTCAACACCCTCCTCCTTTTGCATGAAAATAATACTAGCCTACTTTACTAGACCATTTGTAAGAGTTCACTGAAATTATGTGTGCAAAATAGTTTGAACACACTTTGAAGTACCACTTCAAATGCCACTGCTACTGTTGTTGTTTGTTGGAAAGGGCAGGTGCAAATTTTGGCAGGATTTGAACACGTACATTGAATTTTATTGCCTCCTAATAAGTGTGTGGATGTATACACACACAGGTACACACGAGTGTGTGTGCGTGTGCGCACAGAAATTGGATAAAAGGCAGCTCCTTACTGGAATACAGGGTGCAGTTTTTGCCCAGATACAAAATCCTATTAAATAAATAAGAGAGGTACTAATCCCTGCTATGTCTACCTACTGGAATCTCAAGCATTCATTTAGATGCAAGTGGGATGGATGTGTCTAAAATGAGGGGTTGAGGTCAGGGGGAAAATCAGTCTCATCTAAGCCGGGGTGATCTTTGATTAAGCACCATGCCTTCTTCCAACTCCCCATGTGTTTGGAGCAAAGGTGACCTAAAAAGTTTGACTTGCTTAGAACATTGCCTTGACCATGCATGTGAACATGATTTCTGGCTCTTTCACATACTGGTCTATCCAATGTTATCAGTAACAAATGGAGTGCAGTCTCATCCCCCAGACTTTGCATGGCATTTGGATTGCTGCAGGGATTCAGATACAGGTTTCCTTCTTCTCTTGTACTCCTAAACCTTGCAGAGGGTTTCTTTTTTCTCTTCTTTTCTGCACCTCTTACACCTCTGAAACGCAGCATGCCGTGAAACCTATCCACACTTACTTTAGAGTGAGTGAGTTAGCACTGGAAACGCAGCATGCCGTGCAAACCTATCCACACTTACTTTAGAGTGAGTGAGTTAGACTGGTGGTAGCCATTCCTGAATAAGCATGCAGAGGACTGCACATTATATTTTCATAAGCGACTTTTGACTGCATATTTTCATAGACAATTTGGTTATACGTTTTCATGCAGGGAAGGGTCACTATCAGCCAGGAGCATTAAGAAACAGTGATTTAGGTGTGCATGGCACATGTATGCTTGAATCCAAGCTTGATTTCTGATGATGTCCTAATTTCTCATTTATTTCTTGCAGTCGTAGGATAATATCTACAGTCTGTCCATAAAGTGCTTGGTTTTCTGGATGTATGTAAAGTGTTCAAGTGGGAGTTGTGCAATATCATGTTTTCCCTCCAGAGGCAATTGCAAAGAGTATCTGGAAAATGACAAATGCAGGGAGTAGCATCTGGAATGCAACACTTGCCATATGGACTCTGTGTCAAATGTTCTAAAGTACTTTGTTTCTTTCCTCCCATCTCTTTTTCTGTTGTCTGTATAATAAATTGGCAAAGTGCTAAAGGCTTTGCAAGTATTTAAAAATATAATTAGTATTTTCTTTTACATCAATTTCATCTACTTTTTAAAGTTGGAAGGCAGTTTATTGTTTAGTCTGCATTGTTTATAGTTTAGCCTATTCTGTATGCTCTAAGTACCGTATTCTATGCTCTATAAGACTCACTTTTTCCCTCCTAAAAAGTAAGGGGAAATGTGTGTGCGTCTTATGGAGCGAATGCAGGCTGTGCAGCTATCCCAGAAGCCAGAACACCAAGAGGGATTGCTGCTTTTGCTGCGCAGCGATCCCTCTTGCTGTTCTGGCTTCTGGGATTCAGAATTTTTTTTCTCTTGTTTTCCTCCTCCAAAAACTAGGTGCGTCTTGTGGTCTGGTGTGTCTTATAGAGCGAAAAATATGGCAATTAGCTGCAATTTGAATAATTTTAGTTCTAACCACAATAAAGCCAATAATTTGTAATGGACTCTTCATTGTTAAGAGAAGAACACTGAAGCTATTCTTTTCAGCAATGGATACATCTCTATATTCATTTAAACTTGATTGAGTGGTATTGGGGTGAGATGAAGGGGTTCCAACATGAAGCCAAATAATGGCTTGGTCCTATGTAAATGAGCCTGGCTGAACCATCAGAGTAACACACTTCCCTTGCATGTCGCAGTTTAACCCTCATTTTCCTGGTTTGAGCTAAGCCATTTGGATGAAAGCACAAACCATGGTTTGTGCAAGGCTTGAAAATCAAGGTTGGAAACCATTGTTTGAGCCCAGTTTTTTCCAAGTAAGCACAAACCATAGCTTGCAGGATTGAACAAAATGACAAGTGACTCTGCTGCAGTCTAGATTTTTCTCTAAGCTTGTGGTATGTTGTTTGGTTGATTATGAGTTTTAAGTTTTTGGAAGATGGCATCCACCAACATTAACATTGTAAATTTGATTATGGTAGTATTGGCTTCCAAACAAAACAACATCTTTCCTGTAGCTCAATACAGTATGATTGTACATAATAGTGTATCTGCCAGTTGTTAATCTTCTGTGGTAACATTGCCCAACAGCTAGTTGAAAGCAAGGTAACAAAATGCATGTATCAGAAGAAAGCTTACTCTGAGAGAATTGGAATGCAACTTCTTGAGAATTCATATTTAGATTTAATGGTACATCCTGCACTTTGATTCCAGATCTGGTTGAAAAGGCAGCCAAATGCATGCTCTCAGGGACAAAAATGTGTTTGTTGATCAATATAATTTGTAAAGGTGTCGGTGGGGTGGGGTGGGGAGCTGTCAGTTCACTGCTTGGCACTCAAAGATTCCTCCTTGAGGTGAGAATTCATGTGTCTGTGCTAAGCTAGTAAGCACTATATCAGGAAATATGCAGATGCCATTCCCTGCAAGGCTATCCCCTTTCTTCCTTCAACCTGATACCTCTTAAAACAGAATGGAAGTCGGTAATTAACAGTGTGCTGTAATGGATAACCAGACTCCAGTCAGTGTAACTTTCTTAATGCTTGCATTAAACAAGAATTCATAATATTTTGCCTACTTTGAACTGTTCGGCTACATTTTTTTCAACCGAGCATAAATATGATGCCCCCATGAAACAGCAATTTAGATACTTGTTAAAGAATTTTCCTTGTGCTGTTTTCCCAGGACAATGGACTTCTAATTCATTTGAAGCTTCATTGGTGGTTAACTTAGTAGCAGCACATAATTTCTAATGTGTGAAGAGTTTAGCCTTTTGTTTGTCTTTGTAATAACGATGATATAGATTCATATGTCATAATTATTTCCTCTTTACAAATGAAGAACTGAGGCTAGAAAGGAGTGTGAGGCTTGGTACCACATTGAGTTTATGGGTATGACTTAAACTCAGCTCCTTCTAGTATGTTGCTGTTGTTGTTTAGTCGTGTCCGACTCTTCGTGACCCCATGGACCAGAGCACGCCAGGCACTTCTGTCTTCCACTGCCTCCCGCAGTTTGGTCAAACTCATGCTGGTAGCTTCGAGAACACTATCCAACCATCTCGTCCTCTGTCGTCCCCTTCTCCTTGTGCCCACCATCTTTCCCAACATCAGGGTCTTTTCCAGGGAGTCTTCTCTTCTCATGAGGTGGCCAAAGTATTGGAGCCTCAGCTTCACAATCTGTCCTTCCAGTGAGCACTCAGGGCTGATTTCTAGTATACTTGACACTTATTGAATACATGAATGCATGAGCAGAAGCCCCCAGAGATATATCTGTTGAAGGGCTGTACCATATGAGTTATCAGGTAGTGCATAGAATTTCTGAATGTTTCCCTGCATTAGATTTTCTCTATACTCTTAGACTTACCTGGCAGGGAAAAGGTCCTAGGCTACCCTTTCCCCCAATATGCTTCTGCATTATGAAAGGTGGCTTGAAAAAGTTTAGCTTATGAAATTTTCATGCAGAACTGCAAACTATAAATCTGTTACTCAGGATTTAGTTGACAGGAAAAACTGTTTCTCAAGTAGACATACAGATTTATATTACTGGTGTTTTTGAAGCCCATAATTGGTGTATGAATTTGTCCAGCTTGTAGTGTGCTTGGCTGTATTATAAATAGAACATTGTTTCCCACAGAAGCTTTTCCTCTAACTTAGAATGTATATCAGACCAACCTTTAGCAGCACAGATGCCCAAAGTGTGGTCTTCTGTGTAGGTGTAAACTCTGAAGTTATTTAATATTAACTCCTCTCAGTGAAACTCTGTATGATTGCTGTGTTTAACTTTCAAAGCAGCTCTTCACCATAGCTAATGGAGTCTGGTGTGGGTTCAGAGAAGATGAAACCAAAATGTTGTTTGCAGGGGCTGGTACAATATGCGTGCACACATTCTGAGCTGGGAGAGAATTCTTGGTGAGGGGGCGTGAATACAAGCTTTTAAAAATTCTTCTGAATTTTGATTCTTAGGGGAACCTGTTTATTGCTAATTTTATGTGATTTTTTAAAAAAAACAAAAGAAGATTCAAAACCACTGATTTGGACAAGGCTCTGAATCCAACAGTGTTATAGGCTAATATTGCTGCATTATTATCTTCAGCCAGAATGCTCCCTCTGCCAAGAATTTTCTGTTGCACTATTAATTGGAGCTGTCAGTGTGAATACTGAAGTAATAACATTTGTTTTGCATGCAGAAGCAGCATAGAGATCAGCAATTAGTTACAGGTTTGAAAGCACCATCCCCTAGTGGGTTACGAGAGGTTAGTGTATGTAACACTGTCTTCACTTTCCACACTCTGCTTCCATTTTATCTTAATTTGACTTTAAGCTGTGTTCACACTTCCACCTAATGTACACTCGCTGCATTTCTAGCAGTGGGTTTTTAATCTGTGTTCACACGACATTACCCCAAATGCATAAGTATCCCATACTTTAAACAAAAAAATTCCTTCCAGTAGCACCTTAAAGACCAACTAAGTTAGTTCTTGGTATGAGCTTTCGTGTGCATGCACACTTCTTCAGATACCTTTGATGGACTTCCATTTTATGCGGCTCAATGTGGTGCCTTCCATAGTTCCAGTTACAGATAGGTAGCCGTGTTGGTCTGCCATAGTCAAAACAAAAAAATTCCTTCCAGTAGCACCTTAAAGACCAACTAAGTTAGTTCTTGGTATGAGCTTTCGTGTGCATGCACACTTCTTCAGATACCCTTACTTTGTTATAAAATTCTATGCTTTGATGTGTTGTTTCTCACATCAGATTCACACTGATTCGACTCCTTAAACTGTTTCCAATTCATCTCTAGCCAACACCTTTCCTTAGGGTAAAGATGTCCAATGTCCCACCCAGTCAATGCCCTGGTGTGCAGAGTTCATTTCAGAGACAAAAATGAATCTGACATTAACAAAGCTGTGCTGATGTGAACAGCTAGGGGTGAAAGAACTGTGAAATATACCGGGGGTGGGGAGAGGGGGCAATTTCACTGCATTCTAAAGTGGTAATGTGAACACACCCTAAGTTCTCACATTCATTTGAGAAAGGAAGCTCACAACAATATGTTTGTTTAGCGCAAATAAAATGACAAGGGAACCTTCTTTTCCTCCAAAGAAGAGGCTGTCCATTGCTTTCCCTGTATGAGTCATTTCTCTAGCATGTCTCCTTCCAATAAGAAGGCAATCATCCAAAATCAAAGGTGCACTCCTTAGAGTAGATACTTTTTACACTTGGAAACAAAAAGAATACACCCCCCCCCCCGGGAAAAGATGTGCATTTCAAGGATCAAGACTAGGGGAAAATGCTGATTGAAATGGAGTTGCAGTAGGTTTTGATTGGGCAGCCACAGATTAACCAAGTTCTGGTACATATATATGGGATTAGTTATGCTATGAATTAGATTGCACAATGTAAATGAACTGTAGCAGAGTACAATGTACATAATTAGTTCAGAGAAGAGCTGGTGTTCTAACATAGTGACAGTACATGGTACTGTATGTGATTAATGCCAGTAGGCGTTAAAAAAAGAAATAACTCACAACCAAGCCAAAGACTTTTTTTGGGTACTGTGGAAATAATAAACCCAAATGGGAACTCAAGTCATCCATAAAGAGTGGGAGCTTTTTGTTCTGTTTTACCTTTTATTATTATGGCTGTATACTGTCCTGTTTGAAGTGACAGATGTGTGCCCTATAATATTGTGTGTTGCAAACATACCATGGGAAATGAAATGCTTTTATTATAAACTGGAGGTGAGTCTTAGCATACCTCTATTTTGGTTGTCATAGGAGCTGGATATGGCACTGCAGTTTATTAGTTGATTACTGATTCCTTTGTTCTTTTGTCTGAAACGAGATAATCCCGCCACTACAGAAAATTAGCTGGCCAGCCTAGTTCACAAACCAGAAAGCTTGGATTTAGGATTTAAGTTTAGGATTTAAGTGGAAGACTGGTTACCTCCATTGTAAATGTATGTACTGGGTTATCTGCCCAGGTATATTGACATGGTCTGTGGTGATGGATTGGAATTACACTCACTACTCCTTTCCCTAAGCGTTCATTCACTTGTGCTGTAAATCCTAGGGTTTGGCCAATAGTCTTGTTCAACTCAATGATGCTTAAGGCTATATGCATTCTGAGTGCATTGACTCAGAACCAGGTTCCATTAAATCAATGGGACTTGCTTCCACATAAAGTTTAGAATTGGTGGTGTGAATTGGATTAAATGCAGCTTCACTTTTGTTTTGTGCACTAGATGTTATAGCTTAGAATCTGAACTCATAAGGTGTTTATACCCATGGTGGGGTGAAATGTTATTAACCAATTCTGCACAATAACCGATTAAAGAAAGATAACGTATTTATGTATCCTCTGTGCAATAGGCAGATAATTATGTTTCCGAAGTCTTAGGTTGCAATCCCAAACACTTCCAATGCTGGCTTTAATAGCATTAAGGCCTGGATTAGAAATTTCAAGAAAAATATTATTTGGATATTGATTTATTTGGCCAATACCAAATTTTACGCTGTGATTCCAGAGTAACAATAGACACACACACCTAAGTAGCAGTACTGGTATTGGTACTGGGAACTAAAAAGCTTATTCAAGTGTGCCCAAGGGTTATTGCATACCTAGTGGAATTATTCACTTTAAACAGTGGTCTACCATGCATTATCAAGATTGATGAAAACCCCCCACAATTCCCTCGCTTTTGGAAGCATTTGCCCTGTGGGATCAGAGCTGCTGTTTAAGGAAAAGAAGATGAAAGTCACCTTGATTAGATAGAATAGGCAATGTTTAGCAAACCCAATTCTAAGCATTTTTCATGCTGGGTGATGTACATTTTAAGACTAGGTTGCTACAACCATGAGTTGCTATCTGTAACTTACAGGTAGAGGTGGCAGATGAAGTCCATCAAATTCGGATCAAGCAGTGGAAGTGCTAAGATTTAGCAGCTAAATTGATATCTGGCTGTGAGGATGGACTAGAGAGCCAGTAAACTGAAGCTTAATCTCAGTAAGATGGTGGCATTGTGGTTGAGTGGTTCATCTGCCCAGCGGTGTTGTATTTATCCTGTACAAGATGGGGTTGTGCTGCCCCTTAAGCAACAAACGTGCAGTTTGATGTGCACCTTGGTACTTTCTTTGTCCCTGGAGGTACAGGAAGCTTCCATGGCCCAGAATGTCTTTTGCCAGCTTGGGTTGGTGTTCCAGCTACCCTACCCTGGATAGAGAGCCTAGCCTCTGGGTCAAACTGAAGTTCAGCTTAATGCATACCATACAACTACATCCATTGTTCTTCTTAAAGAAGTGGAAAGTGGGTTGTTCTTGTGATCACAGCATGAGGGGAGTTTTAGTGATTTCCTCCCTAGCCATGATGCCCCACTGGGAAAAGGCTACAAAACTGTATAAAAGGAAAATTCATAGTGCCAAGGATATTGGATATTCAGGTGGAATAGTTTTCATAAGTGAAAACAGGCCCTTCATAGAAGGAAGCTTCCTTCTTTCGATGTTTTAGGCCAGGCATAGCCAAACTTGTCCCTCCAGATGTTTTGGGACTACAGTTCCCATCATCCCTGACCACTGGTCCTGTTAGCTAGGGGTGATGGGAGTTGTAGTCCTAAAACATCTGGAGGGCCAAGTTTGGCCATGCCTGTTTTAGGCAGCTGCCATGGCATATTGTGGTGCTTCCTTGCTTGATGCCACAGTTTCAAAGTGGGGAAGTATTAGGCCATCTTGGTCATTCACTCTTATCTCCAGACCTGTGAACAACAGCCTGCTCCTAATCCAGGCCTTGCTCCTGTACCTCTGTGGACAGGAATTTCCTTGCTAGCCCAAATTCCTGCTTTCCTGTGGTTTGTTGTGTTAGGATTCTCCTACTAGTGCACTCACCATTACTATTGTACTGCAGATGTTTACCACAGGTCTGACAGTATTCAAACCACAAGCAGTAAACTGTCTTGATTTTATACCCCCTCCCTTGTTCAGACTGAGAGGAGTGAAAACCCATGTGTGAGGGGGAAAAAACCCTTTTTACTTATCACCATTTATAAATTCCCATGTTTACCAATTTGGCCTATTAATAGCACAGATACAGGCATTTGTTGCAGCAGACTATTAAATTAATAGTGTCCTTAACCAGAGGAAAAGAGAGGTGGTTGGCAAACGCCCAAGGAAAGAATCGACATTATTGCTTGGTGAATTCTAATCGCTTAAGTGCTTCTGCCTACAGGGTAGGTGATAGAAATTCACTTTGCAGTGGCGTATACTATTTAAAACACACACATATTCATTCTCTCTCTCTCTCTCTCTCTCTCTCTCTCTCTCTCTCTCTCTCTCTGTATACATGCACACCCATTTTTAATCCTAGGGTGTGATATTAAAATGATTGTCCCAATAAGTGTCCCTTACTGGTTTGCAGTCATCAGACATATCCTCGTTTCAGAGGTATCAAATATCTTTAATAATGTAAAAGACAAGATGAAAGCTACATACTTTTTTTTTTTTTACATCTATTCATTTGAGAATAATTCATAATTTCAAATTGGGGACAGGATGGAATCTGGTTCCAAGGCTACACTGGAATCTTGCATTGCATTGCGCTGTACTGTAATTTATATATTTAGAATTGCCTTGCTGCATCAGTCAGAAGGTCCAGTCAGTCCACCACCCTGTTCTCACAGTGGCCAACCTGATGGCTATGGGGAAGCCTGTAAGCAAGCCATGATACCAAAGCCCTTCCTAAATACCAACAACTAGTATTCAGGGACTCTGATACAGGAGGTAATATGGCCACCATGACTGGTTGATCATTGATAGACTAGCCATTGATTGTCTTATCCTCCATTAATTTGTCGGATCCTTTTCTAAAGTTCTCCAAGTTGGTAGCCATCACTACAACTTATAGTAGATAATTTCATATTTTAATGATGTACTGTGTGAAGTTTTTCCCTTCTCCTACCATTCAACTTAACTGAAGGACACAGAGCCATAGCGCTATATGAGAAGAAAAATAAATCTCTCCACTTTTTCTACATCATGCATAATTCTACACCCTTCTGTCATGTCACCTTTACCTACCCCACCCCAATGAGCTCCCTATTCCAACACTGAGTGTCCACTAGCAGCTAGACTCTGGAAAGCACACAAAGGTGATGGCCATCTTTGGCTGTTTGTCCCAGAGATCTGATGTTCAGCATGGAATGCTTCAATAAATCGAGGCTTTAAGTTGGTATGTAGACTAGGGGTAGCCAACAATGTGCCATCCAGATGTTTTGACTATGCATTCTTTCATTCCTGACCATGATAGCTGGGCTGATGGGAGTTGGAGTCCAATAACATTTGGAGCACATGACATAATGTTTCCAGATATCTTTAGGTGCCAGGCAAAAACTTTCCTGTATAACCAGGCCTTTAACTATCTGTGGCTTTTTAAAAATGGGTGGGATGGTTTTAGTGTACTTCTTTTCCTCATTGGTTTTAATGTTACTATATGGGTGTGTTTGTTTGTAAGTCACTTTGAGTTGCCCTGGGCAAGATAAAACAGCTAACAAATTTAAGAAAGAATGATGCTGATGATGTCAGCTACTCTAGTCTAGCCTTTAATAAAGCCATCTAAGCCTAGTGCTTATTGCGCCGTCTTATAGTGAGTTCTGTGATTTAATGATATGTCATGTGAAACTGTGCTTTCTTCTGTGTGTCCTGGATCTACTGCTGATCAGGTATGAATTCTAATGATCCCAAGCTCTTCTATGTTTAAATAAGGGAAATAATTTTCTTCTATCCACTTTTGGGAAGGTGTCACCTTATGGTGGAACCTGAGAAATAAGTTCATCTTTTTTTCCTTTTTCCTTTTTAAAAAAAGAATCCATTACCTTAGTGGCTCTGAGAAATTACAGCTTGGAAATACCAAATTCAAAAAAGAATTTCAAGATCAAAAGGTACAAAATATATCCATTCAGACTTTCAGAACCTTTTGCCAGTTTCCTTTCCCCATTTCTGACTTTTCTCCTCATTTCTTTTAGAACCATTCCACCCTTGAGCACCTATTTTTTCGTCCCTTTTCTCTTTCTACAATAAATCTGTCCTTGTGCTTCTATTTCAGATTCAGTAAGGATGGTATTCTGTTTTTCTTCCATTCGTTTTCTCTCCCTCCTCCTCCTTTATAATGATTTCTATCTTTCTAAAAGAAGCTGATCCTGTACTGCAGTATGCTCAGTCTCTTGGCTTTCTTGTTACTTACATAGATTTGTAGACCAGATTTTTGCAATGCTTGGGGGCAGATTATGTGGTCTTTCACCAAGGAAAAATTCTGATCCATGCTCTGAAAATGCTTGATGAACTTATGATACAATCTCTTTCTCCAGTAACACTGGCCCAGGCCCAGGTTCAAATCCCCACTCATACATGAAACTTCCTGGGTGACCTTGAATCATTTATACACCCTGAGACCACTGTACCTCTCTGGATTTTTGTGAGGATAAAATAAGGAGGTGCCATGTATGCTACCTTCAGCTTACTGGAGGAAAGGTAGGGTATAAAATGTAATTAAAGAAAATAATATTGGTGTCATCAGTTGTGCGTAGCACAAGATAATAGGTCTGTGCTCTGAAGAGTGTACAGTCTAAAATTTGGCACAGGGGAAACAAGGGAGCAATACATTAGCTATCAATAATTTAATAGATTTTATGTTAAATTGTTTGGATTTTTTTTTACTTGACCTTAGCCCCAAGGACAGCAGGGCAGAATGAAGAGTTAATGTAATGAGGAATGTAAAGCCAGCTAAACTCTGTGAGTATGTCCCTGCCTAATAGAGTTATAGAACAACAACCTGGCATAGCTCCCCCCCCCCCTTTGTCAATATTTGCACCAGCATGTTATCTAGGCAAGGCAATAAGTACTGGTATGCTATACCTTGGCACTTAAGTTGTTGTGAGTGTGTTTCGCTCTAAGGAGATTGGGAATTTCTACACTGTGCTTTGAAGTTTTCTTGTCTCCACAAACCACACTTAAGTTTTGCCACAGTTAAAGCTTCAGACGACATGCTAAACCTAAAATGCAAGTAGAAGCTTCCAATTTCTGCCTGGCAACCTTGCTGGGAAGGGGAGAACATGTAATCATGGGAATCCAAAGGAGGTTATTTCACTATAGAGAGAATGCAGTTGCAACAAAATCCACCCGCCACGAGAAACAGTTTACATTATTTTTAAAGGATTTTTGCATATTTTACATTGTGTCTGAATGTAACACATGCTACTGTACATTCTACATATATACACATAGGACGTGGTTCTCTTTCACAAGCATTTTCTCTATTTATATCCACATCGTTGCTCCAACCTTGCAACAGATGTCATCTTTTTTAAAGCCACCTCCATGTTCCTCCTGCTCATAAACACCTTATAAAGTTGTTATGTAGCCAGCACTCAGGCTAAAGTCACACTTTAACTGAATAATGTTTTTGACATATGTATTTTTATGCATCTCTTGCAAGGAACATTTAAGACATGAAGTGTGTGGAAACACGGAGTGTGAGAGACATGATTCAGAGAGTTAAGATTCAAGGGCCTCCTTGAATCCAGAAATGTCCCTTCCCTTCATACACTGTCTGCCCTTGCTGAATAGGAATGTCTTAGCATACTATCTTATAGTAACTTTGGCACTGTTACATGACCACAAGTGTCAAGAGGGTGGCAGCAACAGTGTGAGCTGGTGCAAAAATGAAAATGATGCACATGAAATTGCCACAAGCCACACTTGGTCTTTGAGGTGCATAATAAATGGTTAGTGTGGAATGTCCAGGGAAGTGGAGGTATTCATTTGGGGGAGGTAAGTGGGGGCAATAGTATCAAGCAGTTGTGGGGAACATTTGGCTCCTCAGATATTGCTGAAGTACAGCGTGAGTCCTTTAAAAGAGGCTCCGTGGATACAGAGAACACATGTTCCATGGGGCCTCTTTTAAAAGACTTACCCTGTACAACTACCATTAGCCCCAGCAAGCATGGTTAGTACAGTGGACGCTTGGGTTGTGAACGTGATCCATGCGGGAGGCACATTTGCAACCCACGGCATTCACAACCCACGCGGGTCACAATTCGGCACTTTTGTGCATGCGCAAGGTGCAATTTAGTGCTTCTGCGTATGCGCAAGCGCCGAAACCCGAAAGTAACCGTTCCAGTATTTCTGGGTACGGCACGGTGCACAACCCGAAATCACGCAACCTGAAGCTTCTGTAACCCAAGGTATGACTGTATAACTGTATAAATCTGATGTACACCAGATGATATAAAATATGTGATGCTGGAGGCTTAGCAACCCTAGTGGGGTAGGTAAAAGTTTGGAGAAACAGATGTGTCTGGCAAGTCATTACTGAAGCATGAACAGAACTGAAATCTCCTTTCTTGCAGTACCATCAATCTGTAACTCTTTTCCTTTGCTGTTTTTATGAGCACTAAAACCTGTCCATATTTTCCTCCATAAGAGATGAAACAAAAGTATTCCAGTGTTTCATTTGCTAGACAAAGACATTTCAAGAACTTATTTTAAAGATGATGTCGTCTCAGGATATGCATAATTGGAGGAAGAAAGTCAGGAACTTTTCCTTCTCTTCTGCCTTCCCAACTAGTATTTTATTATTTCCCTGGTGAAACCTTTTGCATGAATTGCATGACAAATGAGTCTCCTTCCTTTTGGTTGGCATTGAAAGGGAGTTATTTGGGTAAATGGAGCCTTGCTAAGTTTATCACAGGAAGCACAATAGGAAAAGAGATCAATTTTAAGTAATGTGTGGTACATGAATAGGATTTAATGGGAGACAGGTGGTCCAGGTTACTGATAATGGAAGGAAGCATCTTGTCAAAGAAATGCCTCAACTTGAACCACGTCTTTTAAACAAAAACCATACGAAAATGGTGTGTGGTTTTTATTTGTGCATTGCTGGTACACCTGCAAATGCCACTGTGGCAAGTCTGAACATAAAATTCTCAAATAGTGGATTGAAAGGGAGCTGATAATTGTGGGAACCTTTCTTGTCAGGTTACCGTAAGGTGTTGTTTATTTCTAATACAGTGGTGCCTCGGGTTACATACGCTTCAGGTTACATATGCTTCAGGTTTCAGACTCTGCTAACCCAGAAATATTACCTCGGGTTAAGAACTTTGCTTCAGGTTGAGAACAGAAATCATGCTCCGGCAGCGCAGCGGGAGGCACCATTAGCTAAAGTGGTGCTTCAGGTTAAGAATAGTTTCAGGTTTAGAACGGACCTCCGGAACGAATTAAGTACTTAACCTGAGGTACCACTGTACATTTTTCAAGATAGCACTGGAAGGTGAACTCCACTTGTAATGCATGTAAATGACCACTAGGTAAACAGAGGCTAGATTTCCATCATTTGGGATGCTGTAGAAACAATTTTCTGGCATCAGCAGGGGTTGGCCTGATGATCTTTAGGACTCTCTTCCAACTCTATGATCCTTTGAAGTATTCCATAGTAAGGACATTTATACTTTCCCCCCATACCAGACCTTAGAAATAGATAAAAGAGTGCAGAAGGCAGGGTGAAGGGAACAAGCGTTTCTTCTTCACACACACACATGCACTTTTAAATGTATTAGCATTATTTTCTTATGGATATTCACAAAATTCTCCCCATCTGAATTTCTCCCCAAATTTTGAGATTCCATTTTTTTCAGTTATTCTTTATGGAATGGCTCTTGAGTTAGCAGTCTTCCATTTTTAAAGCTGCTTCAGGCAGCTATGCATGCACATTGATATAACATTGGAAATATGAACCCTCATGCAGTAATCTGATCTCAGAGGCTTTCCTTTCTTGCACTTTGTTTTAACATGATGTGTGCATGCTCATTAGTTGCTGCAAGGAAGACAGCTGCTGCGAAATGTGCATGTGTGAATTCTGAAATGTAATTTTAGAAATTCTCCAAGTCAAAACAGAAGGCAGGTGGAATTCAGGGATCAATAATATCCCAAGGAACAATAGCATAATTAAGACTTCCATTCATCTCTATAGAATTTCTAATGTTGATTGCGAGCTGAGAATGCCTGTAAACCAAAACATGCTATTTCTGAAATATGGAAAAGAACTAACTCTTCCTTTGCAAGCTGCCATTCTGATGATAGTGTAAATCTGGGGAAATAAGGCTTAAGCATGACCACCTTTTTATGGTGACTAATCGTAATATGCCAATCCTGTACAAAGATGAATCTCTGCTGGTGTTTTCCCCATTATTAAACTGTTTGAGAATCATTGCTGTAGGACTGAACTCCTACTCCAATAAATTTGGAAGCATAAATATGCAACTTGTGGTTATGAAGTAAGCCTGTGCTGGATTCAATTTGCTCTTCAGCCACATGCCATCTGTATGATTCTGGCCAAATATTTATGGCCCCGTCCCCAAAACGTACTATGCCAGCAAGGAAGTTCTTAGGACAGTGTGCTCTAAACCCCAAGCCAATGTAGCATTGCAGTGACTCATGTCACAACATAATGCCAGTATTGCAGGACAGATATACTACTATGAGTATTAAAATAGCAGAGTGCCGGATAACAGTTTGTGAGCAAAGGGTGGCACAAGAAGAGGGCTGAGTGCATAATATACTATGACTCATACAGATCTTGGGTAATTGTGGGGTAGAGAAGGAGAGAAAATGAATATGGCTCATTTTGCTAAGACAACTTTGTTCATCCAGCTCCAATATTAACTGGGATCTTAAATCCCATCACTCATGTAGTACAAATTCACTTTTTGTTCTTGACAGTGGTTTGTGGTAATCATTCTTTGGCAAATACCTTAGCAATTATTCCTGCTTTGACAGCATGCACTTAGGGGGCTCACCAATCAGTACACTTTTAATTCATTGCTTCTGCCCCCAACCCCCGTGTCTTGAAAAGAGAAGGGGATGAAAGTTCCTGGACAACTTTTGTTTGGAAGTGAAACAGGTTCACTTCCTGGCAGGGTCGAGAAAGACCGCTGTGTGAAATCCTGGCAAGCCAGTCAGCATAAACAATATTGAGCTAGATGGACCAATGAGCTAACATGGTATATTCAGCTTCCTATGTCCCTATGAGCTTCAGCTCATGTTGGCCAACTTCATTGGTGCTGCATTCTTTTTGCAAAGGACTGCCTGAGCATAGTGGCTTCTTATATTTTGCAGCCATGGGCAGATGCGTCTTATTCCTCGACAGACAAACTTTTTGGAAGTTTTCAATTGCACAGGTCTGCCACAGATTGAGGGACATGTATTACTCATTCACACAAGCTCTTTGGCTATATATGCAGATATAGAAGTAACACCCTTTCAACAGCAGTTCTGTTTCCAAAATGACATCATTTTTAGCTTTTGAGTGTTGTTTGAAAGTTATTTGCCTTTTGCAGAACATGTAGAAACCCAGAGTGAAGACACAACTGAGCTTCTGGAATTCGGTGTGTAAGACCACATGGGTGGCTGTGTCAGTGCCCAGGCTGAAATAGCTTAGCAGGATCAGCAAGAGTGGCAGATGCATTGCCCAGCCAACTTTTGTGCTAGCAAGCACCACTTCACTGGCAAATTTTCTGTGTTCTGCTGCAGGAGCTGACATCTGTAAGCATACATATGTGTCCTTTTACTGCCTCATGAGTTTTGTGTTCCTAAGCTGCTTTCTCCCAGTCCACATCTTCTTTCCCATCCCCCAAATCTTCAATCAAAATCAAACTTCTTCAATCCCCACCCTGCCTCCACTGCCATCAACATAATGCAGATGTCTGTTCTTTTTCTTTCCACCTCTCTCTCAAAAAATTCTTGCTGACCACCAATTATGACAGGGCACCCCTAAGCACATGTCACCGGGTTCAGTGAGATTTAGTTCCTAGTGAGTGTGCTTAGGTTTGCAGCCTGGAATTCTCCATTCAGAACTTTGCTAGACCATGGGTAAACCAGATTGGCCAAATTGGAATATGTCAACCAGAAGAGACAACCTGAGTTTTCTCATTTTAAGAACATTGTGCAGTAGATATTTAGATGGATGCCCAACCTTAGATGAACTTTTCTGTATATTAAATAAATAGACAATTGAAATACTAACCCAACCCAGGCTAGGAGATGGACATTGGAATTGCTTGTTTTTCTTAGGATGACCATTCAGTAAGATGATGTACTTAGCAATACTCCTCTCTTTCATTTCACTAGTAAGATTTGGATTCTGTTGGTATAGCCTATCAAAGGACAGAAAGTTTAAAGGTCATATTCCAGAATGAACTTATTAATGATTAAGCCTCACTGGAAAAAATAAATTGAAAAAAATAAATTGAACTTGTGCATCTATGCACTGGATTTCACTTATGTGATAGTTGCTTGATTTCCATCTGCAGAGACCTATGTACAAATTATTTTGTGTTAACACTTGTCAAGTTTTTATATGTGCTCTTTATCAGCACAACTTCTTTTACAAGGAACTTGGGAGAGTTTTCATGGGGTTATGTACAGATAAAAAGTTCTGACAACTGTATATTAAACTATCACAGCTAGAGTTTCAGTTTTGAAGGAAGGAACATCTTAAATGAATGAGATAATACATGGTCCAGACATAGTGGATCTTATGAAATAGCTGTGATTCAAAAGCTTGGTGGGAGAGTGCACTGCAGCCTGCCAGTTAATTTCAAGTTTGTTCCTTTCTCAGAGTGGGGGAAAACAGCCAATAGGAGGACGGCTTTGATTAGTACATAACAAATGTTGCGGTGTAACTGAGACAGGTCACACATCTTTGGAAGAGAGGCGAAATTGTTGAAAAAAATAGCTGAAGTTATAATACCATGCCGCAACTTTTGCTAGTGAGTTCTTAAAAGAAAGAAAAAACCTTCTTTGATTTGATTTGATTTTTTCAATTTCAATTTTTCAAGGTTTGTTAAAATTAGTTATAATGGCTTTTTCTTTTCTCTAAGGCAGGAGTGGAGAGCTTGGATACTGAATGTGGCCCTCCAGGCACTTTCATCAGGCCTCCATAATTATTTCCAGATCACACCCCTCCCCATCCCTTCTTTGCACCCCAAGTGCGTTTGCTAGTCTGGAAAGTGCCCTTGAACTCTGATAATGTCTCTTACATGTATGGATAGATGATACAGAGAGGTGTGAAAGTGTGCATGGAAACTAGCCTACAGTACAAAAGGGGAATTGTACATTAATTGCTCCGCCTATTTCTACCTCTGGCCACACCTACCCCAGCATCATGTGACCCTTGGAAGCTTGTCGCCATCCCAGCTCTTAAGGCTCATGTACTTATGTGATCGATGTCACCTCACTTGGGAACTTGAGATCCCAGGGTCTGATGTAGTGCATCCGTGCATACGCCACAAGAAACATTACACTAGCCAAAATGAACAGGATCGTTATCTGTGCTTTAGCTTCCTTTTATGTACCACAACTCTATAGCTTTCCCTCCATTAAGGTAACTAGAGGTTCTTAAGATTCCTTTGTTGTTTTTGTGTATAGGCTTGCAGTATACAGGCTCCTTGAGGAAGAAGTGTGTTATAAAGTTAATAAATAATCACATACTGACTGAATACAGGAGATCCTGTGCTGGCCCAGCCCCTTTCCCAGTCATGAAACACCCCTTTGTGAGAATTGCCTTCTGCCCACCTTTCCAGCAGGCACATTGGAGCACTCCTCAATAGAAGAGCTTCCACGATATCAGAGGCCAGTGGAGTTGAGCAGGTCTTTGCACCATTCAGACCCCCTCAGGCATGGCAGATGGGGAAAGGGTTAGATTGTTCTGCTGAGCGGTAGTTGTCTGTCCCGCCCCCAAACTGAAAGGTGACCTAGTGCTCTCTTTGTTCAGGAGTTAGAATGAATTGAGGGATGGGGAACCTATAGCCCTCCAGATGTTGTTAAGGCTCAGCTCCTGTTGGCCCAAGCCAGCCTCTGGAAGGCCACAAATTTCCCATCTATGGTCTAGGCCAGTGTTTCCCAACCTTGTGCCTCCAGCTGTTTTTGGACTACAATTCCCATCATCCCTTGCCACTGGTCTTGCTAGTCAGGGATGATGGGAGTTGTAGTTCAAAAACAGCTGGAGGCACAAGGTTGGGAAACACTGGTCTAGGCCAGGGTTTTCCCTCTCCAGCTGTTTTTGGACTACAGTTCCCATAATTCCTGACCACTGGTGCTGCTGCTAGCTAAGGATGATGGGCATTGCAGTCCAAAAACAGCTGGAAACCCAAGTTTGGAAAACACTGGTCTAGGCCAAAGACTCCAAAGCAGGAACAGGTTTGTTCAGCAGCTGATAACAGCTAGAGAAGGAGAGAAAGCACTATACAGTATCAGCCAGAAGCAAGGGTCAGACTTTTCTATCTTTTTAGCAATTTAAATTTTAATCTAATGACAACTTCCTGATGCAACAACACCTCTCTTTCACACGGACTGCCGCATGCATTGCCTGTTCCTACTCGCAGACATTATCCTAATAGAAATGAGTTACTTTAATTCCTTGCAGCTGTTGATTTTTCTCTTTTGACACGATGCTCTGCTGAGAATACTAAGTTTTGCTCCTGTGCTCACTGACCTTTCTTTATCAGCTTATGGGATAAAAAAAAGGTACTGAGACTAAATAGATTGTTGGGGGGGGGGAATGAAAGCTAACTCCTTAAATGTCCTCTGAGTTAATGCAGGCATATAGCTTAAAAATAAACACCACGTACACTAAGAGTGCGTGTCTGAGGTGCAAAGAGAAATTCAATATTACATAAACACTTTTAGAGGGCTGATTCAGAGTTTCCCCATAACTGTATTATTCTGAATCCAAAGAAATGTGAGAGTGAGTTCTGTTTTCAGTGCAATAGAGTTAAGTAGTTGGCATTTCTAGGGCTCGACCTCAGTAGTATGGTATATTGTTTTAAAACTAGAAAGCGTGTCAGTACAGGCTTACCACTGGTAAAGGCTTTTTAAAAATTATTTTTTTGCAGAGCATCTTTCTGAGTTGCTTACCCATTCAGAATTGCTATAGGAGTTGGATCTCCAGATTGGCTTTTTTTCCTTTGCACTTCATTTATTTATTTGCTTCTCAACCTAAATGCTGAGCAAGTTGAGTTTTTAAAATGCAAAATAATATTCCACATTTCTAGTGATTCACTGGTCATGGCTCATTTGATATGCAAAGTGTTGCAGGTTTCCTCTCTCTGGTTGCTCTTCTCTCCCCCTCCCTCCCCCCGGGAGTGAGTGGAAGGACACATGCTTTGCATGCAGAAGGTCCCAGAGTCAATCTGTAGGCAGCAGTGATGAGGAAAACCTCTCTCTAAGAAAATCCCAGGAGCTGCTGCAAGTCAGAGCACGCATTTCTGAAGTGGGTGAACAAATACTCCCAAGTTCAGAAGCTTCTTAAAAAATGTACAAGTAAAAATAGGTGAAAGGTTGCAATTCTCAAATATCTTTACAGTACATTGATGTCTCGTAGAGTTACTTACTTTAGTCATCTGTAGGAACCATTTCATGAGGCTCCCTGCTTGATTCTGTGCATTTCTCCGCTCTCCCAGGAAGGCAGGCAGGGGGGAGCAAAAGTCTTTGCTCCCCCCGCCTGCCTTCAAAAACCATCCGGGATAGCGGGAAGCGCTTCCCTGCTATCCCGGACCGCTTTTAAAATGCTGGCGGTGGGGAGCAAAGCCTTTCGGCCCCCGCCGGCCTTCCTGGACCTCTTCTGAAGGCCGGAGGGGGGCGAAAGGCTTTGCTCCCCACCACCAGCATTTAAAAGAGGTCCCCGGAGATTTCCCTATGGGCTTTCTTCTTGCGAAGCAAGCCCATAGGGAAATTCGTCTTGCGAAGCAACTCGCAAACGGAAAACCCTTTCGTCTTGCGGGTTTTCCGTCTTGCGAGGCATTCGTCTTGCGGGGCACCACTTTTATGGCTACTTGTTTGCCATTTATAGATAGAAGGAAATATAGCTCTTTGTCTCCCATAAAAGGTAATAGGAAATGGGTGTATCTTTTATGATCTTTTATGGTTCTAGCAAACAGCCAATAGGAATTTCAACCAGGCTGATTGGACAGAGGCAGCCAAAGGAGGAGCAAGGGGGCTGGGCTGAGGAAATATAAGTGCTGACCATCAGGGCTGGAGTGGGCAGAGCTTTGGTAACCATATACCACTGTGTCTCTCATTTATTTGTCTGACAAATAAATTATTATTTTAATTTCTCTATTGCTGCGTTGAATATTTCATTCCAGCTAAGCGTTAACCACAAGCAGGGTGCTACAATTTGCTGTAAAGCTTATCCATGTGGCTACCAAGTTACAGGCTACAATGCTTTAAAAAGGCAAAACCTGCCATTTAATGCAATTAAAACATCCTGGTTTTGTGTCCAGTTTATTCTTCTGCCTTTAGGTTGTTGCACATCTTCTTGTACTTCAAGATGCACTTGATTTCAGTTTGGCATTCCCACCCCTTCTGCCCACTGCATTCTCTTAAGCTTTTGCTCAAGACTGAACTTAACATGACACATGATGTTTCTGTTTACTTCCTTTTATTTTTACATGATAATCACTGACTGATCTCTGCTAAGATCTGGGAATAGTTTGTTAGCTGCAGCTGCAGAGGAAGCAAAAAACATTTTGTGTTTAGTTTTTTTGTATGGGTCCGATGTAAACTGGGCTTTGAAAAATGCTATTTCTCAGCATCTGGTGGAACAGTAAGGCATTTATTTTCAAAAGGCTAGTTGGGAAGAACATTGCTTCTATAAACCATCTGCATGGTGTATGTTTAACCATCACAAGGTTATCAAACTCCAGGTAACAAACAATATCTAGGAGGTTTTTGCAGCGTCTGTACTCAAACAAAGGCTATAGTTTATGCCTGTAAATGCAGCCTTGTACTCACTGCCTCCACACCACATAACATGGACCCCTTGTGCTTAAGATCGCAATCATGAAATTGGAGTCAGGGCTATTCGTGTGACTCCCACACATTGACCTTCTCCATTTGGCCAAGCATATGCCTAAATGAGTGACTTCAAGATGCATAACAAATTATTACAGCATATCCCTTTGCTTTGAAAACAGCTTTACTAATTAAGATCAGTGTCCAGAGCTGTGTATATAATAATAATAATAATAATAATAATAATAATAATAATAATAATAATAATAAATAATAATATAGTTTCCTCAGCCACTCTGGGCAGCTCACAATCGAGTGTTAAAAACAATACAGCATTAAATATTAAAAACTTCCCTAAACAGGGCTGCCTTCAGATGTCTTTTAAAGATAAGATAGCTGCTTATTTCCTTCACATCTGAAGGGAGGGTGTTCCACTAACTTTGAAAGATGTGATAACAGTGGCAGGACAGAACAGAATAGGGCCTTTTCAAGGTGTGCTCCAAGTCTCTTTTCTTGAGCAGCGGCTTATTTTCACATTGTTATTATTATTACTTGCGCCTAGGGCTTGCCTATCGCATGGTTGGCGGTTCGAATCCCCGTGGCGGGCTGAGCTCCCGTCTTTCGGTCCCAGCTCCTGCCCACCTAGCAGTTCGAAAGCACCCCTAAGTGCAAGTAGATAAATAGGTACCGCTTTATAGTGGGAAGGTAAACGGCGTTTCCGTGAGCTGCGCTGGTGCTGGCTCGCCAGAGCAGCTTTGTCACTCTGGCCACGTGACCCGGAAGTGTCTCTGGACAGCGCTGGCCCCCGGCCTCTTAAGTGAGATGGGCACACAACCCTAGAGTCGGACACGACTGGCCCGTACTGGCAGGGGTACCTTTACCTTTACCTTGATATTGCTTTGATTTATGACACACATTTTACCATAAGATTTCATAGGTGGGTTACCACAATTAAAAATGCAATATTAAAAGAAGAAGAAGATGAGGAGGAGTTTGGGTTTGATATCCCGCTTTATCACTACCCGAAGGAGTCTCAAAGTGGCTAACATTCTCCTTTCCCTTCCTCCCCCACAACAGACACTCTGTGAGGTGAGTGAGGCTGAGAGACTTCAGAGAAGTGTGACTAGCCCAAGGTCACCCAGCAGCTGCATGTGGAGGAGCAGGGAAGCGAACCCAGTTCACCAAATTACGAGTTTAGAACACATAGGCACAAGAATAGGGTTGGCCCATACTCGAGCACGATACCCTGGTTAAGAGGTGTATATTTTTATTATATAATAAAATATATTATATCTTGCCTTTCCTCCAAGGAACTCTAGGTGTATGCATGGTTCTCCTCCAACCCATTTTATCCTCATAACAACCCTATGAGGCAACTTGGGCTGAGAGGCAGTGACTGTTCACCCAATAAGCTTCATGGCTGGGTTCACATTTGGGTGCCCAGTTCCTTGTCCAGCATTCTAATCACTCTACTATACGAGCTGTACATACTACTTCTGACAGTCTTTTGAAAGGTGGAAACATGGTGTGGACTCTCTCTCTCTCTCTCTCTCTCTCTCTCTCTCTCTCTCTCTGTATCTATATATATATATCTCCTGCTATATCCAATTGCAGACTTGCTTTAACTTTTGGTCTGATGCCTTAGTTGTTTTAGGGTCTGGTATTTTGCTCCAAGACTTGTGGTGGAGTGGAATATTAATTTAAAGCTAAAGTTAAAAAAAACAAGGTTGGTTTTTAGCTGATGTTGCATGAATAGCAGTCTGGTTTCTTGAAAAAGCATTTTGAAGCCATCCTCACTGCTGAATGATCTCCTGACTCTCAAGATTGGCTAGAACTGCTGTTTGCCATGTTAAATAAACTACAAGCCGGGTGGAGGAATGAGCTATCTGTTTTGCCCTGTAATTAGATGTAATTATAATATACTCTAAATGGTGATGTAGCTTCACATGAGTTAAAGTGCCCTTTCAAAGGTTAGTATTACTGTTGGAAAAATTAAAACGGGCAATCGTGTTTTATGCTTTGTTTTTAATTAAAAGGTTGAATCATCAGTGATATTAGGCAGTGATTTTCAAGTGTGAAGAGTTATTTAAAAAGGTGCAGCTTCAGTGAGGCTTCCTCAGAGAGGGATGCCTTGTTTTTGTTTTTGTTTAGGCCTAGCTACAGTTGGTGCTGATCACTCTTTATTTTTAGATCAGCTGGACTAAAAATAGGGAAGACAGAGGGGGGAACAAAGCACCATGAATCTTACTGTGTGTGTGCTTGAGCTAGCAAAATTCTGTGTATAGTCTCCAGAATGCGGGATGGGTATTGATTTAGATCTGTCCTGTTCATTGAAAATGCTGTCTTAATAAAAAGGGATATCTTGTTCAATTGTGGCCCAATCTGGAATTGAGAAGGAATTCCTGCTGCCTTCCTGTGATCTTGGGTTCCTCCCCTCCCCTTCATTTGGGGAAGGAGAAATGAATGGACTTGCATCATCGTAAATGTTTTCCTTGGGATCAGCCGCAGTTGGATTTCACTCATCTGCAGAGAATTTCCCAGTGTTCTGCAGTTTGTTTCTAAATCCACTCCAGTCTCTGAACTTCTTGGGTTGTATCAAATAGTGTTACATGACTCATTCCATCAGTGCAAGGATTTCTGCTTGTGCAGTGGAACTCTCCCCGCCCCCACTCTCACTAAATTTGTTCCATGGGGTGTCCAAACCCTCTGGACCAGGTTTGGGAAAGGTGTGAGCATGTGCAGGGGGAGGAGGAGGAATGAGTGCATTGGACACTGCCCCTGAGACTTCATATTTCCTAGTTTTCGAGAGTGAGATGGATGGATAGCTAATCTATTTCATTTATTACCCACCATTCACCATCAGATCCCAGAGCCAGTCACAACAACTTTAAAATACAGTGGGTTGTATGCAGCTAGCTTTTACTCAGAGTAGATGCGTTAAAATTATTGACCATGACTAACTTCGGTTCATTATTTTCAATGGCTTTACTCTGAGTAAAAGTTGAATACAACCCAACATTGAAAGCAGTTTTAAACAAATTGCAATCACATTTATAGGATCCTAATTTATATCTATATCTTACTATAATAGGGTTGCCATATTTCAAAAAGTGTTGAGCTTTTTATTTTATTTTTTGCAAAGTTCTTCAGCTATTTTTAATGACATTTGGCAAATCTACACATTCAACATGGGTTGTCGGATTGTCCAGAACTACTAGCTTATTGACACTTCTGTCCTGTGACTTCTAGGCACTAATTTTCTTCAGCAAATTTCTCCCTGCCCCTCGAGATTATTTTGTAATCTTTGTAAAAACTGTTAAACTCTGAATTGCAGCTGTTGATAAAGCAATCATGCAAAAAATACAAACATTCATATGGTGTCTCCAACCTCGAGACTACAAGTAAAATCCCCCAGATACTGAATTCAATCCAGCATGCTTTCTAGTAAGTATGTTTGAGACTTACAGATCTTAATTTTAATGCTTTGAGGTAATATTTGTGGCATGATGCGATCAGGCTGAAGAATCCTCATCTCTCCACTCAAGGATCCTTTCCAGGCTGCAAGGCACCATTACACAAACTCGAATGTGCTAGAAGTTATCCCTTTCCCATAAAGCTCTTGAACACACATTTGGGGAGAGTGATTTGAGCAATTAAACATGTGTGGTTTAAGTTAAGTGAATACACTAACAATTATTGGATAAAACTCCAATCCTGCTTTGCTTTTTGAGTTGTCACTATCTCTGAATTTAAAAATGAAAGAGAGGAGAGGGGGGTCACACTTGGGCTGAATCATAATACAGCTTGGGAATGGCAATTTGTGTGTATCTCCTTTCATTCTGAGAGGATTTGCAGCCCGTGCAGCATCTTCTGGCATATTCCCTCCCAAGCACCTTTCATTACAGCAAACAGATGTGTTGTGCTTCTTATATGAGTCATCTGAGGATATGAGAGCACCAAATATAACTTGAGGGACTGAGGTGTGCCCCATGAAAGCGTTACCTCTTGACTTCAAGGAGGATGAAGCTGATAAGGTACAAAGATGGGGTTAGCATTCTTCTTTTGGCATGGCTTGTTTCACTACCACAGTCCAGATGCTTACCAAACTGCAAAAGTGTGAGGTAAAAGCAACTGGAACACAAATCAAACTTGTGAGAGACAAACCATTCAGCTCTCTATATTGGACAAACAGGCCAAACCCTACGCCAAAGGATAAATGGACATAAATCTGATATCAGGAATCACAAGACAGAGAAGCCAGTAGGAGGACACTCCAGTCTCCCAGGACATTCAATACAGGATCTCAAAGCTGCTTTGTTATTACAAGAAATTTTCAGAAATAGACATGAAAGAGAAGTTGCTGAATAACAACTTAAACTATGGAGAGACCTGGTCTGAATAGAGATATTGGATATTTGTCTAGTTACATATGCTAAAGCTATTTTTTGTCATCTGCATGCTATCCCTTGCTTTTTCCTGTAGGACTAATTGCAGTTGTTAACAGGTTTACCATACCCATTGAGTCAATCACTCATCTCCTACTATCCTTCTGAGAAAAACCCCATCCCACCCCTCCCACTATATACAATGGAACCTCTACTCACATATGGAATCTTTTCTGGAGGTCTGTTCGTGAGTCGATCCAAGTTGCTGGGAGATGCATTCGGCGGCGGCGCCATTCTGCGCATGTGCAGTCTGCAGAAGCCGCTTCTGCGTGTGCGCAAATCGCGACAAACCCGGTATTTACTTCTGGGTTTGCCACGGTTGCGAGTCGGATTGTTCGCGAGTAGGGGCGGTGGTAAGTTGAGGTTCTACTGTATAAGGGTCTAGTGACTTCTGTTTCAGTGTATCTGAAGAAGTGTGCATGCACACAGAAGCTTATACCCACAACAAACTTAGTTGGTCTCTAAGGTGCTATTGGACAATTTTTTTAAAAAAATGTTTATTTCGTCTGCATTAGACCAACACGGCTACCTACCTGAATCTAAAACCATTGTTTGATCATCATGGCTAACTCACTGTTAAACATGGCTTAGTATTATGTGCCAACTAAGCTATTGTGATAGATACAATAATCTGTGAAGAACCTAATACAGCAATAAAAGACTGCTAACATGAACTTGTATATTATTTTATGCACAGAGATAAGCTGTCAAGTTTTTGTTTCCTTGTTTGTATATCTTTAAAATCATCAAATCCAATAAGTCTTTGCTTACAATCTAAATCTACAGCAAAGAGAGCCTGAGTTAGTAGAGCCTGTGACTCAGGGTTGAACCCAGGGTTGTGGGTTCAAGCCCTATGTTGTGGAAAAGATTCCTGTAGGGGGTTGGACTAGATGACCCTTATGGTACCTTCCAACTTTACAGTTCCATGATTCTATGACACAAAAGGAGAATGGACTGGGACGGAGGTGGAAATATGTAAACTTGGGTACCAATTCTTACCTACAAGTTGTATCTCTTCACCCAACTGTTCAATAACATTTATTTTAGTGAATTATTAAACTTTAAAAACTATTCCGGTAACTGGAATTAAAATTGATGCAAATTAGTAATTGCAGAAGAAGTTTTCTTTTGCATTCTAAAATTAATTATTAAACACCACTTGTTGGTTCTTGGAAAATGTTGTTTTCCAGAATACAAAGGCAACTGTTTTTACCTTTTTCTGAAGGCTTAATGATCAATCACATGCAAAACCAAGAGCCACATCACTTATAAAATCAGGTAGGCATATATTTATTGCTCTGGCCTTTGACATAATTCATCAGGGGAGTACAGAATAAAATTACTGTACCTAAAACTGATCTATGCAAATTTCAATTTTCATTAGACATGTGAGGGAGGGGAAATACATCTATCAAATGCAAACTAATAAAATAGCTGGTGGGGGTGAAAGCAGAATGCATTTCAGCCTTGTCAATTGAAAGTTGGAAGAGCACAACTATTACACAGTTGATTCATAAATCACCTATAAAACAGTCATTGTTAGGAGTAAGTTGACTGAAGTTAATGAATACTAGAGATGTTCATCAGGGTGATTTGAGGAAGGTTCTCATGTTTCAGAACTGGATCACTCCCTAAGCTGCCAAATGAGTCTGTGGCCTCTGCTCTCTCTCCATGTGTGTTTAGAACAGCTCTTTAGAAAAATCTAGAGCTATGAGCATTAAGGAGCCAGGTATTGTAGAAAAACTGGAATCTAGGGGGAAAATGCTATTCAAAGGTTGTTGTTTGTGCTGGCTGCTTTTATTCAGCTCTTGTCTCTTTTGCAATGGGTGCCCCAGTTTGAAGAAATCATAATTACAAACACATGACAGTTGGTAAGCTTAAATATTTAAGACCAAGTGGAACTGCATTTTACAGACATATTGTTGCAAATGGCACAAGCATCTTTCTGTCAGAGATAGGAGGTGGTTCTTTCTGGCTAAATTCGCTTTAGGTTACCTGGTGGAAATAATACCATTTTGGTTTGTATAAAGTAACCTTATGGAATCTGAAAAGCTATCAGGTGGGGAATCTCTGACCTAGGATCCAATGTTTCTATGTGGCCCTTGGGGCTCTCATCAAGCCACACACCCTCCCAAGTTGCAACCTTTTCAAGAGATTTTGCCTGTCTGTCATGTGTCTCTGATAATGCCTCTTGATTTCCTGACTGGAGTTTGTGTTGCTGTGTGCCTGGGTTGAATTTGTGTAATGGTGTACAAGTTTGTGTACACCGTTCCCTGTTCAGGGAAGTTTTTAATGTATGATATTTTAGTGTTTTTGGTTTCTATGGAAGCTGCCCAGAGTGGCTGGGGAAACCCAGCCAGATGGGCGGGGTACAAATAAATTATTATTATTATTGTGTAGACACTCGCCTACTGTACAAAGGCATATACAGTGGTACCTCGGGTTATGTACTTAATTCGTTCTGGAGGTCCGTTCTTAACCTGAAACTGTTCTTAACCTGAAGCACCACTTTAGCTAATGGGGCCTCCTGCTGCCACCGTGCCCCCAGAACATGATTTCTGTTCTCATCCTGAAGCAAAGTTCTTAACCCGAGGTACTATTTCGGGGTTAGCGGAGTCTGTAACCTGAAGCGTCTGTAACCTGAAGCACCTGTAACCTGAGGTACCACTGTATATATAGTCCCTTGCATAACTTATCATGTGGTTCCCATAAGGTTTCCTAGAAGAGAATGCTGGAAAAGATTCCCCACCCCCAAGCTACATCGTGTGCACTCTCTCTCCCAATCTCACTCTCTCTATATATACATATATATGTATATGGCTTCAGTGGCGGAGCTCCATGCTCCTGCACGGGGGGGGGGGGGAGCAGGCAGGGGCGGGGCTAGTGTGCATCCCGGGGGCAATGCGCTCCCCCGCACTCCTCTTCCTCCACCAGTGTATGGCTTTAGTGCGAGAGGGGAGAAAAAGAATAGCTTTTCTGTATTTCCATGCATTTTTGTTGTTGCTGCAAATCCTTTATGAATATTATTAGGTACCCCCCCCCCCAGCCCTTTGGGCTGTGGGTGTGATTTTTTATTGCTGATGGTAATACCTTCATGGTCCATCTGCCAGTTCCCCTACATCTTTTATCCCCAGGTGTTCTTTGCCTTGCAGATCAAACTTCACTGTCACTTCTGCCCTCCCTTTTTACTGTATTTTATGCCTTCACGGACATGCTTTATTCAGCAGCAAGCCACTCTCACCTCATGAAGCCTTAATCTCTTTCTTTTCCACTACCTTCATCTCAGGAGAGGCTTTCTGGCTAGCTGGCTTGGCGTCTTATATTTCCGAGAAGTGTTTTCCTTTTCCCATCCCACACATGTCGTCCCTGCTATCCTGCCATTGAAGGAGTTAAACAGCAGCTGTAGGTGGATCTCCTGTGAGCTTGTCCTGAGGAATGAATGTTATTTTAATCTTCATTATCTGCATGACAATGCTGTCTGCACTCAGGAGGGTCCCTGACTAGCCAGATGGCAGTCTGATTCCTCTGCTCCTCATAATCAGTTTCATTTTATTTATTTGGTGGTGGTGAAAGGGAAGAGTTTTGCTTTAAAAAAACCCCCACTTCTCTCAGCCATCCTGTTTGTAAAATTTGCAGTGAATGCATTTTACTCCTCCCCCCCCCCCAATTAGTGGGGCTTTTCATTAAAGGTGCATATCTGCCAGAAGAGAGAACCAGTTCAGCTCAGTCCTGAGGATTCTCCTTCCCACCAAAGGCTGTCAGGGAGGAAGTCAAGCTGCTCCAGCTTTTTTTAGGAGCTTCAAATAGTAAGTTTTGCAAAGAATACCCTCTGTATATGCTCCCTCTTATCAGAATAATAATGAGAGTAAATAATAAATAGCTAAGTGGAAGGAATGCAAGGAAATCAGTATTGAAAGATTCCGCCCTCCCCTTGTTGGGAACAGAAACTGATATGCGGCAACACAGAAAGGCTAATCAAGGTGGAGTTGTTTCCTAATACCCAAGATTACTAGGAAGCAATAAAACCAGTTGAACCTGCAAAGAAGGCCATGTTGAGTTTAAAGGCACAGGAGCCCTGAAAAACCTTCATAGTCATTTTGGAATTTTAATTTAAGTGTGGTATTTTCTGATGATGATTTAATGTATTTTGTAGATCTATTGTTGTTGCTGTAAGGTGCTTTGAGTATTGGGGGAGCAGATGCTAAGGTGTTTTTTTTTTTAAAAAAGTCCACACTAAGCAAGCTGGATCCACAGTTGAATTTTATTACATAATTTTTCCCTATCTGGACACTCTTACATTTCCCTAAGCAATTTTAGCACCTTGGTGTGTTTGTGTGCACACACCTGTGAGTGTTAAATTTTCATTTGCACTAGTGAGTGTGTGTTTGTGTGTGTATATATATATATATATATGCAGGTTTTGGTGTCCTCGGGTGTCTTCCCGTGTAAAAGTTGGGGTGTCTAGGCGACGTTTCGACGAGGTCTCACTCGTCATCTTCAGGCTGGTGCTTTCGGCTTCTTGTTACTGGAACAGAGCAGGATCTCAGTGTTTGAGTTCCTATAAATACTGTTGAGGGGGTGTGGTGTATAGCCTCCAATGTTCTGGGCAGAGAGGAAGTTCCCAGGCTAGTGTGCCTTTTCTTCTTTTGTTCCTTAATTACTTGAGGGATATCTTGAGTGATTTCTTGAGTGATATCCTGAGTACCACTTAGGTGGGTCATTAGGTGTGGATTAGTTGCTAAAGTCTTTGTGTCTTGACCTCTTGAACTTTGTGAAGAGTTTTTCTGAGAAGATGGCTGTACTGCACTTAGTTGTGCTCTGGCTTGGCTTCGTGTATAGGGGCGAGCTGTGGTTTTGTGGCCTGTGTCAGCCAGATCTGTGTAGGGATTGCAGGGGGGTGCAAAAGGCTGTTTTGATATTGTGTTTATGGAGGATTTTGCTAATTTTATCTGTAGTGCCCTTGATATAAGGAAGGAGGGCCATGCCATTGTTTTCTTCTGTGTCTTGGTTTTTGGGGGGTGTTTCTTTTTGGATTAGCTTCGTAACCCTGTTTTGCTGGTATCCATTGGCAATTAACACATTTGAGAGATTCTGTAACTCAGTTGTCAAGTGGTCTTTGTCAGCCAGGCGTTTGGTTCTGGAGATGAGAGTCTTGGCTACGGAGTTTATTTGTGCAGGGTGGTGGTGTGATTGTGCATGTAAGTAGCGGTTGGTGTGTGTTTTTTTCCGGTAGATAGTGTGTCCTAGGGAGCCATAAACACAATATCAAAACAGCCTTTTGCACCAACCAAAAAATAGCCAATATCCTCAGAAACCCCAAGGATAAAATCCAGTTGGAAAACCAAGGGGTCTATGAAATACCCTGCAAAGTCTGCCCAGCCACGTACATTGGACAAACAAACAGACGAATAAATGCACGTATCGCAGAACACAAGAATGCCGTCAAAAAAGAAGAAAAAACTTCCTCTCTTTTCCAACACATGAAAGAAACAGGACACGAAATTAATTTTGCAGATTCCAAATTGCTCTTTAACATGGAACATCACCACAAGAGAATAATCATGGAAGCCATCGAGATAGAGAAACACCCTCACAACATGAACAAGCGTGACGACACATCCCGCTTGCCAGACATCTGGAAATTAGCCCTCCCCACAAAAACTGACACCAGATCCAGAGGCACACAGAACGCCATCACCAATCAACCACACCAGACCCAAACCCAGACCCTCTCCACAGATAAATTACAGACACCATCCAGTAACCAAACCATGGTGGCACCTCCGGATGCTGCACCCCCCTGCAATCCCTACACAGATCTGGCTGACACAGGCCACAAAACCACAGCTCGCCCCTATACACGAAGCCAAGCCAGAGCACAACTAAGTGCAGTACAGCCATCTTCTCAGAAAAACTCTTCACAAAGTTCAAGAGGTCAAGACACAAAGACTTTAGCAACTAATCCACACCTAATGACCCACCTAAGTGGTACTCAGGATATCACTCAAGAAATCACTCAAGATATCCCTCAAGTAATTAAGGAACAAAAGAAGAAAAGGCACACTAGCCTGGGAACTTCCTCTCTGCCCAGAACATTGGAGGCTATACACCACACCCCCTCAACAGTATTTATAGGAACTCAAACACTGAGATCCTGCTCTGTTCCAGTAACAAGAAGCCGAAAGCACCAGCCTGAAGATGACGAGTGAGACCTCGTCGAAACGTCGCCTAGACACCCCAACTTTTACACGGGAAGACACCCGAGGACACCAAAACCTGCATTCCTGTACCCGTGAAAATCTACGAAAGCAAATATATATATATATATATATAGGTACCTTGGGTTACAGACACCTCGGGTTACAGACATTTCAGGTTACAAACTCCGCTAACCCGGAAGTAGTACCTCGGGTTGAGAACTTTACCTTAGGATGAGAACAGAAATCATGCGGCGGTGGCAGGAGGCCCCGTTAGCTAAAGTGTGTGTGTATTCAACATTTGCATAACCTCAGTGAAATTGAATTCTATAGAAAAAAGAATGAGTATATGATGTCCCAATCTGATGAGGAAAACATGAATGATGGTGTTCTTTTCTTCTGACAGTATGCTGTATCTTTTGGGTTTTTTTTTTAAAGTAGTAAATTACACCACACTTACTTCCTCCAGCATCCTAAAAAAGCAACTATATTAAGATCTTTTATATGCACATTTATCTAAATTTAATCGATTGATTTTTACTAAATGCTGTATAATAATAAAGAAAAATCTTTAATCAGAAGACAGTCCTTGTTAAATGTACCTGTGTATTTAATTTTTAAAATGTTGAGAAAGAACTCAATAATGCAGTGTTCAAAGCCAAAGGCTATTACGAGCTAAATAAGTTCAGTGGTCCCTTCTAATTCCCTGTTGGACATCTGCCTGCAATGTCAGAATGCTATGCAGTTTGACAACTTATTCACAAAAGCGAACTGATTTGGAGAGCTGAGATTACAGATTAACCATGAAGTATATTGGCAAATCTCTGTAGGAGAAATTTGTTCAGTGCTTGCTAGCAGTATGCATAGCTCTTTTGCCAACAATGTAGTGCCTTCATTTTCATTAGCAGAAGAATAAATCTGCAAGCACATTTTTTAATGGCCTTGGCATTATTTTTAGATCTAGTGACCAGTATGTTAGGAATGAATAAAATCCCCCCATGCATTCTTGCCTGAATAGATGAAACTAGCTTTGCCTTATATGTTACTGTACTGTAGAACTTCCTTCTATTCACACTTTTAAAAAAGCCAAACCAAATACATTTTAAAATGTAATGTAAAAGGTAAAGGGTGACCTTTAGGTCCAGTCATGGCCGACTCTGGGGTTGCGGTGCTCATCTCGCTTTATTGGCCAAGGGAGCCAGCGTACAGCTTCCGGGTCATGTGGCCAGCATGACTAAGCTGCTTCTGGCGAACCAGAGCAGGGCATGGAAACGCCGTTTACCTTCCCGCTGAAGCGGTGCCTATTTATCTACTTGCACTTTGACGTGCTTTCGAACTGCTAGGTTGGCAGGAGCTGGGACCGAGCAATGGGAGCTCACCCCGTCACGGGGATTCGAACCGCCGACCTTCTGATCGGCAAGTCCTAGGCTCTGTGGTTTAACCCACAGTGCCACCCGCATCCCTTAAACTGTAATGTAGCAATTGATAATTAAGGCAAATGGTGATGGGTAAAGTCAACTTTCCTAAAAATGGGAAATAGTCTGGCTTTGCACATGAATGATCCCTACATGCGTTAAAAGGGAACCACGAATTTTGTACTTCACTCAAGGGAGCAACAGTCATAGATCTGAAGAAATTCCTGTATTGATTTCATTGTAGATATCTAAGGACTGCTGCTGACATATCTATCCAATTTCCATCATCCCAGACTATTGGCCATACTGTCTAGGGCTGCATGGAGCAACATCTTTAGGGCACCATGTTGGTCACCCCCTGGCCTAGAATGTACACAGTCATTAATTCTTTGTTTGTTCTTTCTGTATGAAGTGTTAAGGGGAGGGTAGTACCTCTGGTGGGTGACACATTGTGCTTCTTCTGGGATAGCTTGTTCACCTTTGGTCCCCACCCTGCACTCAGCTCTCACCTGTGGCTCCCAGAAGCTGTCAGCATGCAACAGCGGTCACACCTGGGAATGGCTTTGACTAGCTGGCTAAACCAGGTGAGGGTAGCCAACGGGTCTCAAACCCTTGGTAAGTTAGTGGCTTCCCTTGCATGTGAAGACAGGCTGTGTCATGTTGAATGGACAAGACAAATAGTGGGTCCAGTGGTCAAGAAGGCAGTTTCTGCATGAGCTGTTGAGGGAAGTGAGGGGCAGATGGGGCTTGTCAACCTGGGAAGTTCCAGCAACTCCTGCAGCCATGTTGGTGCCAAACATTGTTCTGTTTTCCTTTGGACCACATCAGGGGAGGTATTGTTGTCAGGGCAGCCCAGGACTTCTATACACACTGCCCAGGCTTGTGCCCTGGCGAGGTCACTTTAGTGCTGCAAGACAGACAGATGCCAATAACAACAGCTTGAATTCCCCAGTTAGTATGCCATAAATCACACACACCACCCTGATGCTTAAGTTTCTGTATCTCTGACTTTTTATTTGACAACTCTCACATGATAAAGATGCTTATATGTGGCTGTCCCTTCTTTACAGAATGTGAGCGCAGAAGGCACACATCAATAGCAGTCTTTTGTATTTGAATTGAAAAGAAACTAAGTATGTGGGGGTGTCTTTGCCAATTTAAAAACTCTTTATCTCTCAAATAATTAAATCCTCTGGCACAATTATCCTAATAGAGCACAGTGGGAAGGTTTCACACCTCCAATTTAACCAGCTGTTCAAACTAAAAGAAATATTATTTAGTGGGAAGCAGTTATGTAATGTCTCTCAAACTAATCCTTCACAAATGATGTCTATGGAACTGTGAGGTAAGCCTATTCAGACCATACTCAAACACTATATTATAGCATGCTCTCCTTTATCATCTGACAGCTGCACTTTGTTTAGGTGCTTTTTATACTTGCATATATGAATTTAAAGCTATTTACTCTTTCATAGTGAAGAACCATATGTCTTCATGTGCACATGAAAGTTGGTATTGACTTGCTTGAAATTTGCACATTCTTACACAAAATGACCTACTGTGCAGCTCTTGGGACGTGCAGATCAGAACTTGGCTGTCCACCAGATTTTGCACTTCTTTGAATGTTGTGCTACAGTTCTCATCAGTTTAAACACACTGAAATTTGCATTTTAATAAGTACTCTTAGAGAAAATATGCATTTAAATACACATTTTGAGGACTTAAAATAAAAAAAACCTTTCAGATTTATTGTAAAAAATGTGAATGGAACAGAACTATACATAAAAAGCATGTGAAAGTGACAAACTGGAAATACAGTTTTTCTGTCCTTAGCATAGATATTTGGGTGTCGGTGCTAAGTATTGCATCAGCTTTATTAGTATTGCATCAGACCAATAACTGAGCTTCCCCCTTGGAGAACATTGGTCTATCTTAAAAGATTATTGTAAGGATTACTGAGAGAATTTACAAAAAGATCACTCGTTCAATCTATGCATGAGGTCACAGCAAATACTCCTGCCCCTGACATTGTGCTTGCCAGTTGGCCCCTTTCCCTGTCATTCATGTGTTCAGTTGTACAGTGGTACCTCTAGTTGCATACTTGATCCATTCCGGGGTGCCGTTTGCACCCCAAAAAGTCCGCAAATAGAGCACCACTTCTGCACGCACACATGGAGTGCTTCTGTGCATGTGTGAAGCATGCACATTGCTTCTGCACATGCGTGTGTGGTGAACGCGGAAGTAAACACTTCTGGGTTTGCCACGTTCGTAACCCAAAAAGACACAACATGAAGCGAATGCAACACAAGGTATGACTGTATGCACAAAGTCACATTTTCTGTAGACATTCATGCTATGTGTATCAATGTCAGAAAAGGGGCAAGCCCATGCACTTGGTGTCAAGGGTAGGGCTAGTCAGCATGTCTGCATTCTGGGGATGCCAGTGGCACTCTGGCCTAAATCACGGAGCCTCTTGAGCTCGCTGATCGTATGGTCAGCAGTTCGAATCCGCAGGACTGGGTGAGATCTTGTCGCTTTGTCCCAGCTCCTGCCAACCTAGCAGTTTGAAAGCACACCAGCGTGAGTAAATAGGTACCACTGTGGTGGGAAGGTAAACGGCATTGCCATGCACTCTGGCACTCGTCACGGTGTCCCGTTGCACCAGAAGCGGTTTAGTCATGCTGGCCACATGACCTGGAAAGCTGTCTGCAGACAAACGCTGTCTCCCTTGGCCTGAAAGCGGAGATGAGCACCACACCTCATAGTCAAATTCGACTGGATGTAACCATCCTGGGTTCCTTTACCTTTATCATTTTTACCTTTGTTTGAACACCTATAGCCTTGGCCCAATATTCTTATTGTGGTTGGATATTTCAATACTGAAAATTTATATAAACGGAGTGAGGAGGAGAGCCCTGAATGACATGATTATGTCCAGGAACTCATGTGTTGCATTATTTACTTCAACAGACACAAAGTGTCTTCAGTGCTAAAGGGAATCTGGAATTACATCCTGACAGAATTTGTTTCCTTTTCTCTGGCAGCAAACTAAATTACAGCTTATCACTTAGGAGATAAAGAAAGAGGGAAGCCAAAACCAATAGGAATAGCAGAGATGCATTGCTAGACAGCCTGATAATAGATGAACACTGATAGTTTGAGAGTCTCTGAAAATAGGCAAGTGCTTACTGGCTAAGTGCTACAAAAATGAGAGCTTCTGATTTATTGTTTTCTACCTCGCTCTGCATAAAAGCTATACTTTGGCTTTTTGGTCTCAAAGCTTAGTAACAGGGGGAGGAAGTACCGGTACTCTTCCCCAGAGACAACCAGGTGGAAGACTCTGAAACAGTGCAAAGGATCATCTTCTTAACTCTTTGAAGATATGATGATCATACAGACACTGAATTCTATGTCCTTCTAGTTAATAGTTTGATGCGATTCCCATAAGTTCTTAACAGAAAAGATATAATAAATGTTTCTTGAACAGGAATAGAACACAAACAGCTGGAATTCAGGAGGCAAAACATAGCCTTATCCTCCATGACTTTGTCCAGCTCTCTTTTTAACCAATCAAGTTGGTTGTCATCACTCCCTTCTGGGGGAGCGAGTTCCATAACTCTCCATTGCCTGAAGATCAAAAAGAGTTTGATATAGAACAATTCTTGAAGAAAAATGGGATGAAGGAAATTTCATGTCAAGACAAAGTGCTTCTGAATCAGAAAATAACTGAACAAGAAGTAGAAGATGCCATTCAAAACATGAAACTGGGCAAATCTCCGGGACCTGATGGACTGACTTCCAAATATTACAAGGCTTTAAAAGAATGGCTAATACAACCTTTGAAGGAAGTCTGTAATTAAATCCTTGAGGGGAAAGAAGCACCTGACACGTGGAAAGAGGCTTATATCACGCTTATACCGAAGACAGAGACTGAAAAGACCCAACTTAAGAACTACCGTCCAATCTCTTTATTAAATGTGGATTACAAAATTTTTGCTGACATTTTAGCTAAGAGATTGAAAAAAGTTTTGATGGGGGAGATTCATAGGGATCAATCGGGCTTCCTCCCGAGAAGACATTTATCAGATAATGTAAGGAACATAATAGACATTTTGGAAATGTTAGAAGTTAATATGAACACAAAAGCTGTTTTGATATTTGTGGACACGGAGAAAGCCTTTGACAATATTTCTTGGACCTTTATGAAGAAGAATCTCCATGGGATGGGGGGTAGGCCAAGGTTTTGAAAACGGTATAGGCGCAATTTATTCTGAACAAAAAGCAAAGCTAATTGTAAATAATATTATTACAGAAGAACTTAAGATAGAAAAAGGGACACGTCGGGGTGCCCAATTTCCCCATTACTTTTTATCTCGGTCCTGGAGGTTTTGCTGAACATGATAAGAAAGGACCAGCTGGTTAAAGGGGTTCAGGTCGGAGCGAGACAATATAAATTGAGAGCATTTGCAGATGATTTGGTACTTACATTGCAAGAGCCGGAATCCAGTACGAAAAGGGTTTTGGAATTAATTCAAGAGTTTGGTCAAGTGGCAGGATTTAAATTAAATAAATTAAAGACTAAGGTATTAGAGAAAAATCTAACAGTAAGAGAGAAGGAGAGGTTCCAGAATGAAACAGGTTTAACAGTGGTTAAGAGTGTAAAATATTTGGGGATTAACATGACAGCTAAAAATATGAACTTATTTAAAGACAATTATGAGAAATGTTGGAACCAAGTGAAAAAAGATTTAGAAATTTGGTCGAACTTGAAGCTTTCTTTGTCTGGTCGAATAGCAGCTATCAAGATGAATGTATTGCCTAGAATGTTATTTTTGTTTCAAACATTGCAAATTGTTGATAAGATGGAGTGTTTTAAGGGATGGCAGCGAGATATTTCTAAATTTATCTGGCAGGGCAAAAGGCCCAGAATAAAATTTAAGATTTTAACTGATGCAAAGGAAAGGGGGGATTTGCCCTGCCAGATTTGAAACTTTACTATGAATCAGCAGCTTTCTGCTGGTTGAAGGATTGGCTGCTCCCCAAGAACACTGACATCTTAGATTTGGAAGGTTTCAATAATTTTTTTGGGTGGCATGCATACTTGTGGTATGACAAAGTTAAGGTTCATAAAGGTTTTAAAAACCATATTGTCAGGAAAGCATTGTATAGTGTTTGGATCAGATATAAAGACCTACTGGAGAGCAAAACTCCAAGGTGGCTTTCACCAATGGAGGCAAAAGCTGTGAAAAAACTTAATGTGGAGTGTATATGGCCGAAATATTGGGAAATTTTAGAACAGGAGGGTAGTAACTTCAAACTGCAGAGTTTTGAGAAATTAAAGGATAAAGTGAGAGATTGGCTCCACTATTACCAAATAATGGAGGTTTACAAGATGGATAAGAAAATTGGCTTCAAGGTGGAGAAATCGAAATTGAAAACAGAATTGTTAGAATCCAATACTAAAAATTTATCTAAAATGTATAACTTGCTGCTGAAATGGAATACGCAGGATCAAACAGTTAAATCAGCTATGATTAAGTGGGCGCAGGATATTGGTCATAACATTATGTTTGCTGACTGGGAAAGGTTGTGGACCACCGGCATGAAATTTACGGCGTGTAACGCCTTGAGAGAAAATATTATGAAAATGATATATAGGTGGTACATGACCCCAGTCAAGCTTGCAAAAATGTACCACTTGTCAGATAACAAATGTTGGAAGTGTAAAGAAAATGAAGGCTCATTCTTTCACCTCTGGTGGATATGCCCAAGGATTAAGGCTTTCTGGGAAATGATATATAATGAAATGAAAAAGATGTTTAAATACACTTTCCTGAAGAAACCAGAGGCCTTCCTCCTGGGTATGGTCAGCCATGTGGTGCTAAAGAAGGATAGAACTTTGTTTTTGTATGCCACAACAGCAGCAAGGATCCTTATCACAAAGTATTGGAAGACATCAGATCTACCCACGCTGGAAGAATGGCAGATGAAGATGACAGACTACATGGGACTTGCAGAGATGACGGGCAGAATCCGAGACCAGGAGAAGGAGACAGTGGAAGAAGATTGGAAGAAATTTAAGGACTATCTTAACAATTATTATAAGATTAAAGAATGCTAGATTGACATGGATTTAAAAATATTGGTTTTCAGAGACATTAGAGTAAGAAAAGGAATGGAATTAATAAGAAACTTTTGGGAAATAAGGGAATGGAGTTGCTGATGGGATAATGAAACTAGAATACAAAATGGTGAGGTATGAAGAAGTCGGGGAAATAAGGTTGAGAAAATAAGTTTTGAAATTATACTTGTTTTTTGTTTGTGTTTGTTTTTATTGTAGTTGTTTTGTATTTGTATGTTCTTAATGGAAAATTTAATAAATATTACTTTAAAAAAAAAAAGATCTTTCCTGACCTTCCAACATTCAACTTCATTGGATGCCCTTGAGTTCTAGTGCTATGATAGACTTGTCACACATAGTTTTATATGCTTCTATCACATCACCTCTTGCTTGCCTTTTCACTAAACTAAAATGTCCCAAATGCTCAACCTTTCCTCATGTGGGAGTTGTTCCATCCCCTTGATCATTCTGGTTGCTCGTTTCTTTTCTTTTCTAACTCTAAAACACCCGTTTTGAGGTGTGGTGATCAGAACGGTACACAGTACCCCAAACACTTGTGCCCACCTGCCTGGCCTACCAAGGACGAAGGCACCCTCCTGGTGCTCGAGTTAACCAGCCTCATGGGGTGCTTGGTGCTCCTGTGTGCTGCTTCCTGGGGCCTCAAGCTGCTCGATTCCAGCACCATTGTTCTACTTCCCAGCTGCTGTGTCCCCATTTCTACATATGAGCTTCAGAGATGCTTGAGCATACGGTGTTGTTATGATATTAGATGACTAACAGATGGCTTGTCCCACACAACAGTCAAAGTTGGCCCATGAGGTGGGGGGTGATAAAAGATTCCCCACTTCTGTAGTAAAATATTCTGTGCTCTTGGTAGGTACAAGGTGGTCTTCTAGTTCACCCAGATGCAGGGGAAGGTGAAAAAATGCAATCTCTCAGAGATGAGATCTGAGGATAAATTGCATGCTGACTCAAAATGTGGAGAGGTTAGATCCTGAGAGTCAAGCTTGGCTACACAGAGTTGAGCAAGGCTACAGGGAGCAGAAGGGAGAGGTTTTTTTTTCCTGTTGGCACATCTGGAAATTTAACTGTCATCTAATGTGCCGCCTTCTTTTTTAGTCCTCCTTGCTTATTTTTGGGTGTTTATAGGCTTCAGAAGTTAGATTGGTGATAGCAAGGCCTTTCCCATAATGGAGCCTTGTTTGTGTAATACCATCCTTAGGGAGGCCTGCCAAGTATAGTGGCAATTTTCTGGAAACCCATTTTTGGAGGGTTGAATCTTTGCTGCAATTAGATATGTGCTTTTCTTAGCAATGAGGTGAAAACTTGAAGCAGGGCCAGTGAAATATGTGAACACCCCTGCTTAAGTGACTGCATGCAAAAAAAAAGGAGTACATAGTTCACCTTAAGCAAGGCACCCTGCCTCTCTTCTGTTCACACCTCGACTGTGACATTATCTGCCCCCTTCCCCCAAGGCTGTATGGGCTAGCTGCCTTTTCCAGCCTGAGATTGCGAATGTTTTCAGTGCTTTGATCTCAGAACGAAAATCTAAAAATAGCTGGGATGGAACAAAAAAAACAACCCACTGCTGGAGACTCTCACAGCCCAAAGGTCTTCAGCAGTGGGTTGTTTTCTGCCCTGCTCCCATTCCATTGTTGTTAATTTTGGCTATTTACATCGATTGGGACATGAAGACACAAACTGTCCTTCACCTCTTGAACAGGCAGAATTAGACCTTGCAGTTCTAAAAGAGGCTGGGGAAACATGGTATGAAAGCAGTGTTAGAAACTGAGATATGAAAGCTGGGAGCTAAATGGCACCTTAAACCTAGGTTATGGGTGCAACGACGGAGAGTCTCAGCACCCTTTTTTATAAGAAGAATACAAAGCTAAAATCTTATGTTCGTTTTTCACTTGGTCTTGTCCTCAACTGAAGACTGCAAAAAATAATAATCCATGCTTCACCTGCCTGCCCCCCTAATAGTCTTAAGAGGGTCTCTTTTCCAGTCTTCAGAGAGTGGCTGGAAGTGGGGAGGCAGAAAAGGGTCCTCCTTTTGATACAATAATCTTTATTGTCATTGTCCCATACAGAACAATGAAATTGAAAAAATCTACATCAGACATTCAAAAACCCAGACATTTCCTTCCACTGTGCAGTTTTAATCTGAAATCTTAGGTGCAATACTGCTCCCAGAGCTCTGAAATTGCTCCCACTAATGAAATTCCCTGTTGCAAAATGTGCCAAGAACAATGGGAGTTTTGAATGCTGTATGAAAGCACTAGGTTTTTTTAAAAAACCCATCTTCCCCACCCCAGTGCTTGCAACAGCTCACAAACTTGGTGGAAAACATGAGTGCCTAGTAGAAATCTTCCCAGAAAGCCAAACCTTTGAGGCAAACATGTGCATTCATCCCCTAGCTCAGTGTTTCCCAACCTTGTGCCTCCAGCTGTTTTTGGACTACAATTCCCATCATCCCTTGCCACTGGTCTTGCTAGTCAGGGATGATGGGAGTTGTAGTTCAAAAACAGCTGGAGGCACAAGGTTGGGAAACACTGCCCTAGCTATTGCATTTGTTTCATATATCTTTGTATTTGAAATGTTGATCTTGTGTTTGTCACAGGTGAGTTGACATTTGAGCTGCTTTTAAGTTGCCTTGAAAATCTTATATGGATGGGGCCTATGGCAGGATATAAGTGACCAAGAGTGCCCCATCTTTAATGTAGCAATACTGGGCACACCAAAGGAAAATGGTTCAAGTCTTTAGGTATGTGGGTTTAATGTGAGAGTCATGACAAAGGCACTTAGAGCAAATGAAATGCAGCACAAATGAGTGTGCTGCACCAGAATAATTCTGCTTAGTCTTGTACTGTTCTTTGGTGACATTCTATAGGACCAAAGTGAGTTGCTCTAGTTTTGCATTTGCATTCAACGAGGATGGAGCTGGGCTGCCTGAGCTAGAAACAGTGAGCCAACCATTTCTTAATTTTTTTTAGCTAGTTTAATGAGAAAATTGAACAAAAGAAGACAGATTTTCAGATAATTGGGCTCAGGAGGCTTCCTACTTTTCTCTTCTTTCCCCCCAAGTAGATAAGCTGTTCGGATTTTCATAAAAAGTGCTTATGATATATAGAATTTTTAATAGCTCTGGCAGTGGTTTCTTGCTTCTCAAATTTATGCACCATATTCTGTATGTAGTATCAGAGATCAGGAAGGAAGCATGTTAAAATGAGATTGCAAGGGGGATTGACTTAGCTCAATGTTCCTTTCAGGGGGGAAGGTAGATTCAGTAACAATTGTTTTAAATAAAAAAAATCCCCGTTCAGAATATCTATCGATGGACCAATCTTTCTCCTGGTGATTGTGTATTCTGTCTTGTTTCTATAAAAATTAATATATACATCATTGCTACTTAATAAAACCTTTATACTGGGTGTGGCTAAGGTGTGACTCTCCCACCAGTCCCAGCCAACATGGCCAATGGTCAGGGAGGATGGATTCTTTAGTCCAGCAGCACCTGGAGACTACAGGTCAGCCCCTCCCTCCACACATTGTTCAATATTTTGCCCTTAAAGTAATATGCTCTATATAATAGTGGATGTTACAAGGAAAACACAGGATTCCCAACCCACATTTACCTTGTAATGGCAATGTATGGGCTCAGACGCATTGTTGGAGGAAGGAATCTTTTTTGCCCATCTTCCTCATTTTCTTTCTACCCTGCACATGCACCCCAGGTAGTTATTGATTCGTTATTGCAAGCTAGCTTCACTTATGACTTTTGGGACTTGCAAGGGGAGGAGAATTTTAAGAACACTGAGCAGGGGGAGGGACATCTGCAGGGTATAATCATTGGGCCATGATGGTGTTCAGGGCACCTTCCATCACTGACTTTCCCCTTTCAGGTATCTGAAGAAGTGTGCATGCACACGAAAGCTCATACCAAGAACTATCTTAGTTGGTCTTTAAGGTGCTACTGGAAGGAATTTTTGTTTTGTTTTGACTTTCCCCTATAAGTGATCGATTGGGGCAAAGTTGGGACTTACATTTGCCAGCATAAAGTCACTTTGACCCTAATTTAAAATTAACCTATGTTCTCTGCTACTTTGATCTTCATAGAATCATAGGTTAGTTTGTAGAGTTGGAAGGGACCCTGAGGATCATCTATAGTCCAACCCCTGCATTGCAGGAATCTCAACACTTGGTTCCCCATCCAATATAGAAACCATACTGGACCTTGCTTAGCTTTGCAAATGTGCCAGCAGTTTTATTGCTGCACCACTAGGAGGACTCACTAAGACAAACCCCAGTGATCCCTGGCCTAATGACTAAGAGCCCTGAAGTTTCTGCCTCTGACAAAGGTAGATTTCAGGAGGGAAGTAGTGGGCACACATAAGCTCAGTCTGATCTGATGGTGATGGAATCATTAATCCCTCTTGCTTCAGTGTAAGGCAAAACATTAAAGACTTAATTATACTAATTCTAATTTCAAACCAGAATATTTTAAAAACACAATATAGCTCGTACTAGAAATATTAAACAAATGAAGTTAAAAATAAATTTGTAACTTTTTATCCACTTACAGCTTTGAAAATGTAACTGAGTGTGCTTTAAATCTAAATATTACTATTTATTTGACATACTGGATAATGGATTTTGTTGAGCGAGCTTCTTTGAAAAATAATGCTGAGTATAAGGAAGGAATACTTTGCCACAAACACGAACAATGTTATTTAGTTTTGCACCTTGTTGCAAATGACATCATGGTAGGTCTACAACAGCTTTTAAGCCCACAGAAAGAAAAAGAAAATCTCATCTTATTGATTCCAGAACTGGCAAGAAATAAGAAAACAAGCCATGCAAGAAGGCAAGATAAAACAGTGTTAAGTGCAGAGAGTAAAAATATAATATGGAGGGAGAAAATCTAGTTTGCATTAAGATAAAATGCTATCAGTTCCCTTTTCTTCCTTTTCTGAAAAATGAAAGAGGATTTCCCTACCCTTTTTGTTCATGCAAGATGTCAGAAATTTATTTGTGTGCTCTTGTATCGATACCCTGCGTCTCCTCCAAGGAGCTTAAGTTGGTGGACGCGGTTTTCCCCTTCAGAGAGACAGGTTAGGGTGAGAGAGAGAAAGCAGTTGTGTTAACTTGTAACACTAAACCATGGTTAAGTGCTAGGAGGATGAGGTTTCATAAGGTAAAGATCAGGTTTCATTAAATGAAGCTCCAGGTTCATATCCTCCCCTTCCTCTCCTTTCCTATGCAGCCAAGAGAATGCCTGCCAGTTTTAATTCCACTTTTAAGGAATCTTGGAGTTATTTATGAACCAGGAATCTTGTTTAAAAGAAACACAGATCAGGTTTTAAACTAGCCAGTTGCACTCCCCCCCCCAACCAGTTGCATTAGAGAGAAGGACCAACCGACAGAGCAGGTAAAAACCTTTGTGAACTTCCTGCTCTGCTTTTTCTGCTGCTCCCCATGAAAGGAGAGAAGAGATGCCTGACCATTCTTGAAGGACCTAGCCACCCAGCAGTGATTTACAGCAGCTGGCCTTGAGGCCAAACTTCTTGGTTTGGGTGCAGATATTTTAAAAAACAAACAAATAAACCAACAGGTTAATGTGAATGATTTTTTTTGGCTAGGGAACAGGGGGTCAGTGTTGAGGGTTTTTTAATTTGCTAGTTTGTGGGTGGGGGTGTTGTTTTCTCTATTGCATAGTGCTCTATTGCTTCATTGCTGTTATACAGGGCAGATGGATTCCTCCACAATGTGTTTTATGGAATATTCATGTGATATATGATCCCCCACTTTTGAATGGTATAACATATTTATGCATTTCCCTCTCCAACATAAGTCACTTGGAAACATTGGGTTACAAGTGACTAGTAAGTGTAATAATAAATAATTGAATAAATCATGGCTGGTTAAGTTGGATTGTTTGAAACCACAATATCTGGTTGATACATAGCCATATTATTTGACTGCAAAGCTAAACTTGGCTGAAGACCACTCACCTGACTACAGAAAAATGATAGCCTGGTACACTTCTATAAGCCGAGCAAAGCATTTACATAGCACTAAGTATGAGTGTTACATATGAACTGCAACAGTGATTGGTCCAATGCCCCACAGAGAACTTCATGTTTTAAGAAGGATTTGAACCCAGATTTCCCAAGGCCTAGCTTAACACTATTTACATGCTCCAGTGGGCGATGGAAATGGTTTATGTTGCTGAATGGAGGGGGGAGCACACCTGGCTGCAGATAGAGGTGGAGAAAAGCTGCTCCTATGTAAAACACCACTTGTTCCCTAGGCAGCTGGGCCAGCAGAGTTCAACTCACGGCTCCTTGAGGGCTGTGACTTGCATTTCCCTAGCAGCAGCAACTGGGGAGGAGGCCACTGGAACAAATAAGTAAGCCAGGTGCTGATTCTTGGCTGAGCTGTGAATATGTCCAAGGCAAAGAATGAGACACTGAGCTGTTCCCTGGGTTAGGCTGTAGACTATTCCAGCAGCCTGCTGCTGTTTTGACTTCTCTAGCTGGGGAAACATCAAATAGGGGTGGCAAACCTGAAGTGATGCAACATGGACAAAACCAGGAGTTTGTTCTATTGTAATTTAAAACTGCTATCTCCATTGTGCCTCGCCTGGCTCTGAAGAAACATTGCAAATATATTTCATTGCTGCTGCTTCAGATATCTTGGAGAAGAGGAAACTGCTGGGCCAACTTTGGCTGGTAGGCAATACATGTTTGGGGCTGGTCCGCCATTGCTACTAGCCTAGCTATTTGAGCTAACAGGTAAGGTATCTTGTGACAGGCTGACAAGCTTAAAACTTGGCCTCTTGAGCCCAGGCCTGTGAAGTAGCCTTCTCCCTTGTGGTTAACCAAAAAGGTGCAGTTATTTTGTGGCAAGGGTGGCAGCATTTAGAAATATGTAGGAATCTGCTGTACTCTGTTTGTTCAATGTACTCTCTTCCAGGCAGCTACTTTGTGGGCTCTGGTTGGCAGTGATCCCTCTGGTAGTGTGTGAGCCCCCCAAAAGCTTATGCCAAATCATGTTCATAGCTAAAAACTGGCACTTAGGCTTGTGTTTAAAGTTCTATAATTGGTGAATTCAAGATTTCTATGCTGCAACAAAGAACAGAAACCTTCCCTCTATTTCTCTGGCCCTCTGTTTAATGCAGAGGGTGAAGAGACTGGCCAAGACCTACTTCCTTTTTAGGGAAATAAAGTCATAAAGAGGCAGGGCTGTACTCTTTATATAATGACACTCGTAGAATAAGGAGAGACTGGTGTAGAGCCGCAAATGATCCAAGAGTTAAGCTTCGGCATCCTCTGTGACGTTACAAGGGATTCTAGGGTTCAACTCTTGGATTTCATGCTGCTTCAATTTGAGTCACTAAAAATACAACCCCCCTTGGCAATTACTTGTGCTGCTTTGTGCATTATCTAACCCTGGCCTTTCAGATTATCATGATTTTTTAGTTATGAGCCCATTAACAGTTCTGCTGGTCAGTTTAGACTTGCATGGTGTTACAACCAAATACATGCAATAGAAAAACATGCTAGTTGCAGAATAGCGGTGAGACTCTGAGCAATGTTGAAAGGGTGTTTTAAAATGGTCATGCAGGAGGCAGCATATTTAAATACAAAAAACCTAATACGTGCTAATGTTTAACCCCCTCACACACTCACATACCATCTCTTTTGCACGGCTGGTTGGGAGTTGGACAAGAGGCAGGGAAAATAAATCAGATAGGCGTTTGGAAGAGGGAAGATAGTGAAGCATATTTGATTAATTTCTGTGTCCATTACAAAGAATAGGAGGACTTGTTCTGAAACAGATCATCCGTGGAATAGCCGCTATTGAAAGTGAAATAATATGTTCAGAATACATTATGGGGTGCGTAAAGGGGGAGTATCTGCAGCATATTGGGCACTGTGTCACCAAGAGCTTTTGCTGACTGGTTATATGCATTTTATCCCTCTCATATTGAAATGAATGAAAGTTTCTCTTGCCACATACAGTCAATTTGTTGCAGAATTATCACCACTGTGGTTTAACATGTATTGGATAGTATTCCAGGGTACTGTGCAGAATGCAATGTGTGAGTTGCATGATTCTTGCCCAGAGGGGTCACTTTAGTTTAGACAGAATGAAAAACCCCTTGTAATGCTCTTTCCCAAGCAAAGCCACCTGGCAGTAACTTTAATTCTCCAGTACCAGGTTAAACTTGCTTCTTCTTTTTGACGCAATGTGATGAGTTGATATGTAGTCCATGTATTGGTGATGTTTTGATGCTGCTGCTGCTCTGTATCCTTTATGAGTTTGGGATTGTTTTTAATGTTAACTACTGATAGTGGTTTTTATTTACAATTGTGTGTGGTTTTATTCTGTTGTAAGTTGCCTAGAGACTTTTTTTGCACAAGACACCTGAGCTATAAATAACACTAATAAGGATAGGCAGAGTAAAAGCAGCAGCAGAAATAAGGCTTGAAAGATGGGAAATGTATGTAATGAACACTGAAGATTTTGAAGAAATAGGAGAGAGGCACTATTCAGCATATAGGGTCCATTGTCTACAACGTGGTATTGAGGGAGGATAGGTGTACATCTAACATACATGCAAGATTTGCAGTCCATAGGCGGTTCTAGCACCCCAAAATAGTATCGTGCCATGTTAGCTAGGATCTCTGCTGACCGTGGGCAAGTCTATGCCTTCCACAGGGGTGTAAGAAGGCATTATATTCTGGTTTCACCCTGATTTCATTGCATTCAGCACTTTCCATTCTGCTGCATTTTGTTTTCCATCAAAACTGACATTTTGTATCTTGGTGTCCACTGTAACTTACAATGTCATTATGTTATTCCACCCCTTTCAGTTCAGTGGAAAGGAAACTCAGTGCAAATTAGGAACAATGTAATTGATTATGTATCATTTGTAGACTGAAAGCAACAAGCAGCAGCAAATATGTACCTTCTCCGGATTTATCTCCTTTTAGACATGGGATGAATAAGTGAACACTGCAATTTCTGCTTCTGTTTCTCCCTTCATTGGAATTCTCCAGCATCCTTAGTCTACCAACATAATGCTGTCCTATTTCAGCAGCCTTTCTTATGATATAGTTCAGTAAAATGTTGTTGGGTGGAGCTACCCTTCTGGCCACCTTACCATGCTCTCAGGTCTATTTCTATCTCTGATTTCCCACAACATACTGAATTGTGAACTTTTTAGTGCTATTGAAAGCTGTGAGAAGATCTAAAATTCTTGGATAGTAGAGCAGTTTTAAAAACCATATATATATATATATATATATATATATATATATATATATATATATGCAGGTTTTGGTGTCCTCGGGTGTCTTCCCGTGTAAAAGTTGGGGTGTCTAGGCGACGTTTCGACGAGGTCTCACTCGTCATCTTCAGGCTGGTGCTTTCGGCTTCTTGTTACTGGAACAGAGCAGGATCTCAGTGTTTGAGTTCCTATAAATACTGTTGAGGGGGTGTGGTGTATAGCCTCCAATGTTCTGGGCAGAGAGGAAGTTCCCAGGCTAGTGTGCCTTTTCTTCTTTTGTTCCTTAATTACTTGAGGGATATCCCACTAGCCTGGGAACTTCCTCTCTGCCCAGAACATTGGAGGCTATACACCACACCCCCTCAACAGTATTTATAGGAACTCAAACACTGAGATCCTGCTCTGTTCCAGTAACAAGAAGCCGAAAGCACCAGCCTGAAGATGACGAGTGAGACCTCGTCGAAACGTCGCCTAGACACCCCAACTTTTACACGGGAAGACACCCGAGGACACCAAAACCTGCATTCCTGTACCCGTGAAAATCTACGAAAGCATATATATATATATATATATATATGCTGTGCACTGCAATTTCTCCAGAGTGAAAGTGCCTTGCAAGTATGCTGAATTGATCACTAGGACATGAGTGTGACTTAGAAAAGCATTTTTATCAATGAGATAATGGCAAAACTGAAGAACTCTACTGGTAGAAGGACAAACAGGACGAGACACAAATTTCACAATATTTATTTATTGTAATGGCAAGCTTATTTCTTTTGTATTTAACATCAAGGTAGGGAGTTGCATAGCAATAGTCGCACACCCTTATTCTTTTTATGGATTTCAAGCAGTTACTTACCAGGAAGCATTCTGGCATGGCATGGCAGAATGCTTTGGTTTAGATTTACAAGAGAAAAAGAGATAATGCTCTGTTGCATCTTCCCTGCCCTGTCTCTCTATTTAAGGGGAAAGAGGAAGGGCTGTAGTTCATTGGTAGAGCATCCACTTCGCCTGCAGAAGTTCGCAGGTTCACTCACTGGCATCTCCAGGTAGGATTGGGAAATATTCTCTATCTGAAAGCTTGGCAAGGCTCTGTCAATCAGTGTAGTAGATGGTAGTGAGCTAGAAATACCATTGTTCTGACTCGGTATAAGGCAGTTTCCTATCTTCCTGTGACAAAAACAGATATGGCCCAGTGCAACAAAAATTCCTACCTAGCATGTGCATTACCGGATATTTGAAGAACTGCAATACTGCTAGTATACGAAGTTAGAATCATAGAATAATAGAGTTGGAAGAGACCACAAGGGCCATCGAGTCCAACCCCCTGCGAAGCAGGAAACACCATCAGAGCACTCCTGACATATGGTTGTCAAGGCTCTGCTTAAAGACCTCCAAAGAAAGAGACTCCACCACACTCCTTGGCAGCAAATTCCACTGTTGAACAGCTCTTACTGTCAGGAAGTTCTTCCTAATGTTTAGGTGGAATCTTCTTTCTTGTAGTTTGGATCCACTGCTCCATGTCCGCTTCTCTGGAGCAGCAGAAAACAACCTTTCTCCCTCCTCTAGTTGCTTTCAAACTTCAGACTATTCAGTGATGTATTGTTATAACGACTATAAAAAACTCGTATTTCAACACAGGAAATGTTCACACACTTCTGTTGTTTTGAGCACTGGAAGTGGATTGGGCGTGAATGTCAGGCACATACTTGAAGGTGGGAGGACAAAACAAGAGCAGAGCTTGAGCTGAGGTTTTGTGGGAATACCAGATTTTGGCGTTAGTAGTCAGAATTTCTCATTAAGACAGTTTACGCATCTCGTTTTTCATGTAGAGCCTGCTTGTGTGCCCACAGCAGAGAGGTACAATTTTGCCCCTTGCAAAGACACTGAAAGAGCATGCACAAGTTGCTTGTTCTCCTGTTTTGGGCCAGGCCACCCTGAAAGTGTGTGCTGCTACCATGGACTGCAAGGCTTGCTATATTCCTGTGACAGAAAGGATAGAAATAATTGGGTGGGTTGAACATTCCTCTGCTAATTTGTTTTTAGGAACCTATTACATTATAATAGAAAGGGAAGCTCATTTTGTTGTGGTTGTTCTTGAAATAATTTGTTTATGCAATGTTGCATTAGCGACCTGTGTGCCCTCATTACAATTCTGCACCTATCATCTTAAACAACTTTGTTCTTCTGATCTCTGAAGAGTGCTTTTCCTTGCCTGGAAATTTGCTGTAGCTCCAAAGCTGTGCAGTGCAGTTATGCTTCATAGAAATGCCGAGCAGTGCTGCTGTGGGGGTGGGCAGGACACTGTATGCTCCCCAAAGGTAATACATGTAAGCAGACGGGAGTGAGTGCAGCATGATATGTAGTTTCATGGTTACACTGCTAAGCTTTCCAACTACTAGTAGGAAATGCTAACAGTGCTCACATAAATATTTGTTGGTTCAGTTTCCATATCATCACTTTTCTGGTTTTTTTTGTTTGTTTGTTTTCTACCCCTGCCCGTACGGGCCAGTCGTGCCCGACTCTAGGGTTGTGTGCCCATCTCACTTAAGAGACCGGGGGCCAGCACTGCGGAGACACTTCCGGGTCACGTGGCCAGCGTGACGAAGCTGCTCTGGCGAGCCCACACCAGCGCAGCACAAGGAAACGCCATTTACCTTCCCGCTATAAAGCGGTACCTATTTATCTACTTGCACTTAGGGGTGCTTTCGAACTGCTAGGTAGGCAGGAGCTGGGACCGAAAGATGGGAGCTCACCCCGCCGCGGGGATTCGAACCGCTGACCATGCGATCGGCAAGCCCTAGGCACTGAGGTTTTACCCACAGCGCCAACCGCGTCCCTATTAGGAGTATTTAAATTCTAAATCCAAAGAGCCAGTACAACTCTTGACAAAACCCAGAGCTTTAGGTAAATTTGGTTTCATCATTCCTCCCCCCACAGTTATTTTGTTTTGTCCTTTGTCCATTGAGTTATCCTTTCAGGCCCTGCATCATAGGCAGTGAATTGCGACAAGGCTGGGTTCAGTGTGAAAAGGGCAGGTAGAAATGTTGCGTGTACTGCTGTCCTCTGAAATGAATGTAGACTTCTAACCTTTGTTCTGCTCAAGGGAAGCCCTGAGATTCTAGTCCTCTGCTAGTTGGCACCAAAGGCTCTGAAGTTTCTCAAGAGGGAGACCTTGTGACCATGGTTTATCTGACCCTTGTATCAGATAATCTGGATGTACATAGAGGCAGAGCTGTGTACTTTCTTGGTACACTGAATATTGAATCTGCAGGGAAAGTACAGAATATTGAATCTGCTGTAGAGATTGCAGCTCTCTGACACTCTTATATTATTGTTAGAGGGTACATCTATACTAGGGTGCCTTGGCTGTAGAGGGACCAATGTTTAATTAAAAACAAAACCAGAAGCTAGAGCTGGGTTGAACAGAGCCTGGATTTTGGAACCATTGCACAGAAGTGCATTCAATAACATCCCCATTCAATAACAATGTGAACTGAATGCATGAAGTACCTTCTTCAAAACCATTGTGTTTGAGGCTACAAGTATTTGTGTTTTTTAATCTAATCCTCCATTTTCCTGAAGGTTTTATACACCTGTAAAAGACTTTTTCTGCCTCTTTTACAGGACACTTTAGAAATTCTTTATACTTCTGGTGGGTGCCAGATTGAGTTTTTCTTTAGCATTGCAAGGTGGCTGTGCATGGTATGTGTGTTGTTTTAGCAAACATTTCCCTAATACTCTGCATCCTCCTCAGATTCTTATGCTTTGTGGTCTCAAAATGCCTTATGAGAAGAGTTGACTCATGACTCTGGGTCAGACTCTGGGAAGGGTGACTACTGCACACCTGAGAATTGTTTGCATTTGCTTATAGTTTAAGGGGAATCCTTTTTACCTTTTTTTCCTGAACTGATTGCTTTAAAAATAAAATAAAAAGACTTCACTATTAAAAATACAGCTTTTCAACCTTTGACACTTACAGGAAAGCCCAGATGAGGACATCATAGAGTTTTGGTTGCAGATCACCAGAGGGATGATTTGTAGGATTCTTTTTTAAAAAATCTAACCTGGGTTTCTTTTCCTTCAGCTACTGAACAGATAGTATTGTGGAACTTACTGAGTTGTTAACTGTTTGTTCAAATTCCTTAAAATGATAAGTGGCAGAAAGGCAGCATGACAGTGTTCTGTTCCCTTTTGGATGAAAGCAATGGGGATTTATGGTACGTTATTTTCTTTCTCACTTTCACTAAATTCAAACTGGGTAACATAATGAAATAAGTCATATTGTGATTTCATTATGAGAATAATTTGGGTATCTGTGAAGTGTTTGGTGATATGTTAAAGGAATTGCCTCATGGGGGGGGGGGGTTGGATTGCAATCTTATGTGTACTGACATGGAAGTAAGTCACACTGAACATGTAGGATTAACTGCCAGGAAAACATACATGGAATTGCACTGTCTCAATTACTTCCTAGAGAAAGTTGCATTCACTGAAGATTGCTGTGCATTGGCCATTGCCCTGCACTGTCTTACAGTGCCTAGAGTTTGTTTGGGTCATCCAGTGTACAGTTCTAGGAACACAAAGAGACAGCAGATTTTGCAATGCAGTGACTCCAGCTTCTTGACTAGTCATGAACAGAGACTGGTGTTCTCTATGCTGTGATAGGGCATATTTGAAACACTGTCCTGTGTGCCTAGCTAAATTAGGATAGACAGTTCTGTCCCTATGCATGCATGACCTCTGTTTTAGGATATCATGTTTCTAAGAGACATTTTGACACTCTTTCAATATGATGCTGTCAGGGACTATTATTGTTTGAGCATTTCAGTAACACTGTGTGTGCATTACAGAAAACATGCATGCATTAAAGAGAAGTAGGCACAGTCTTTTTGGAAAGTGGATTCCATTTCTTTTTTCTTTATAATTAAATATAATATAAACTACATCATGGCAGTTGCTGGAGCAGGCACCATTAATGGTCTTACTTTTTACATGAATTTTTGTTCTCATGCCCTCCTATCAAACTTCAGGAACTTACTTTGAACAACTATTACATGTCACTGTGTACCAAATTCCATTAGTGGGCTTGTTTGGTTATCTAGAATTCATGGTTGAAAAGGAGGAGTTAGCAGCAGCATAATGGCAATTACCAAGGATTGGGGGAGGGCCAGCCCACCCACATTAATGCAATATTCGTGTAGAAATTGGGAAATTGCTGTCACGCTGAAGGAATCAAATCTTGCACTTGTTCAGGAAGGAAGACAAGCTGATGGAGTTTGTTGAAATGTTGAAGATCTTTATTGTGTTTGACAATCTTCAAGACAACACTGAACCCTGTATTTTGTTGATACTTTTGTTATCAGCTGTGGGTTTTTTCTTAAATAAAATGTCAGTATCATAATGATCCACGTACATTAAAAACACAATAAATAATAAAATATAGGACAGAGGCAGAGTAGAATCAGCTTGCAAAAAATTAATTGTGTTTCAGGAAGTACATCCCATCTAAAACATAAAATCACCAATATCTCCCCAAATATGTTGCCCAATATGGCAGTATATGTGGTTTTGGGTAAAATATAAAGTCTGCCCCCCCAGCTCACTATGCTGATTTAAATGCCACTGTGCTCTAGCTGACACATGCTTGATTCACATTGAAGCACCCAGCTCTTCTACATTGATCCAAAAATGTAGTATTGGAATAAGTGGGTGATATCCAACGAAACAGACCTAGTAGCAGAAAGAAGTCTGCTTGTGCAACAGAACCCCCCTTTCTCTTGCCACACATCCCCTGCACCCTCCCCAGATCTGCTCTGGAGGTTGGGAGAGACCTCAAAACGGATTTAGGGGACACACAAGGGAAAGAGTGGGAGGATAAGTTCCATTGCACAACTAAAAGTCATTGTGTTAAAGGATCTACTTCATTGGATACCACCTAGGGTATTTAGAATTAGAAATTTGAATGGGTAAATTTATTATTTTTCTTCATGGGTATGCTTAGACTTAGAATGTTGTTTCGTTGTTTGTTTACCTCCCACCAGAACCAACACTGTGCTTTTCCAATTGTGTGTGCTTTCATGTGTTAAATTTCCCAGCTAGGGGTGATGCAAAATTTTCTCAACTTTCAAGTCCCAAGGCAAATTCAGCTGTCTTCCTGCATTTACCTTTGGATTTCAGGCCAAGTGCATCCCTAGTGGATCTCTTTCTAAGGTTCCCCATTGCTGCTGAAGGGGGAAAAGAATATCCTGGATTGAACTGCAGGAGCCCATTTGGTTTTCTTTAGAGAGCTTTTATAAATGCATCATTAAAAAAAATAATACCCTTTTCCAATTCTGTGGCAGCTTGAGGTTTGCAGTGGCAGAACACAGTATCTGGTGGAAGAAGGTCAAAGTAGATCAAAGCAGTGAGCAGACGAGAACAGGATCTTGGAGAGCTCCAGAGGAGCCCTACTGGCTACCTATTAAGGCAACTACAGGAAGTTATTTCTGCAGGGCAATAGAGCCAGACTTAGCCTTGTGTAGGCTGACTATATCAGAAGTGAAATAGGTTCTGCCTCCCTGGAGCTGGCTGAGTGATTTAAAGGACACACACCTTATTCTATAGTCCTTGGCATCCACAGAGCTGGAGATAAAGGTGTACTGCAAAATACAGTGACAGGTCTGTTTTCTTGGAGATCGCCAGATTAAGGTACTGATATTGGAGTCCTCCATGCACACTACAAGGTCATTGGCCTTGACCAAGGTTATTGGCCTTGACAACCCCTCTCTAGTGCTATTGCCAGATTAGTGATTTTAAGTGGAGCTCACGTTTCCCCTTCCTGTACAAAGTGGGAGCATGGAATGGTAGACCTTGTTAAACCAGGCTGTTTAATTCTGCTCACCATCTTGGACATGATAAGTTCTCATGAAGCACATGCTCATGAAGCACATAGTCACAGCTCTTGCAGTGGGAATAACTGTTTCAAATGTTACCAGAGCAATTTGGGATGATGTAACCCAGTCACTCAGTCTCAGTGAGAGTCCTAGAATTGCTATGATAGATCATTGTTCCAAGCATAAGCAATTACATTATATCGATCTTAATATTATGAACATCATGGCACATGCTGAGCCAAAGTGCTGTACAAGTAATTTAGTGGGATAACTATTTGGAGAACTTATAATAAAACTAGCACAAGAGCATTTACATAACAATAAATGCCTGTGTTTCTCTGTGCTGTTACCTCCCTCCTAGGTGAGATTACACATCTTCCACTGAATGCAGGAGTCTATGAATGTTATGGAGCTGTGTTAATGTATCTTTGGGTCCTCATAGTGAGTGTTAACACTAGCATAATTTCCATGCTTGTTGCCATTCTCGAAATTAAGGCTTGATAGAATACCATACTAACAGTGGGAAGAAAAACCAAGGTAAAGTTATGGGCCCATTCTATTTTGCATCAGGCAAAGGTATACTTTACATAGAGATGCTATCTCAAAACCCCCAAAGTATACAGCAAATCTGTCAAAACCTAGCTCATAGTGGTAAAGTAGGATGTAGACATTGGGGTACTTTGCACCTATTTTGGGGTGTTTTTTTAATTGAGAATTTCTTTTTGTCATTGATCAGGAGATAGCAAGAACCTGTTCTTAAGTGAGCCACCCTTTTTGTTTGAACTGGGAAACAAGAGGCTCAGAACATATTTAAAAGCTCCAACAAAAGCTACAGATTTAAACTAGCTTACACAAGACACACTGGTATTTCAAAACACCAATGCCAGCACTTTATTCTTGGCTACAGAAAGACCTCATTTGCTTGTATGCTAAGAGAAGACAGGAGGGTGTACCATGTAGTTAAAACCATGCAATTTAAATGCACCTAGGGTAGGCATGCTGCAATGGAAAAAAATAGCCCTACATTCCCATGACAGCAATGTGATGAAAATGCTCAAAATGATATGTGAAAACTCTTGTTCAATATAAACATATGTAAATGATGCACATTACGGCAGAAAAATCACTGTTTTGTAGCATGCTTGCATGTTTTGCCATGATGTGCTTCATTTATATGTACTCTATAGCATTTGACTCTTCCCACCCCCCACTCCATTTCAAATATTTAGGACTATTCTGTCCTTCCTTCTGATTTTGTACATGAGGAGGTAAAAAGAGAGGCTGGCTTGGCATCAAAGCTAGAATGCTACATCACTCTAGAGCATTGAGTGCATATTGGAAATGGAGAGAGCGCTTTCAGATTCTGTCAATAAGTATTGGCATTTTAATTAAAATCTTATTAAGGACAATGAAAACAGTTTATTTCTATTTACTAATAACAAGAGGGTGCTTATTCCCAGATTACTATTTTTAAATGTGTTAAGCATGGCTGGGTTTATGTGCCACAGCAAAATATAAGCTATTGCTCATGGTATGAGCCAAATGATCTACTTTACTGGCTGGGGAAACCTACTACTTCTACTACTACTGGAAGAAATAAACCACGATACCTGGATTAGCATGGTTTGTTGTACTCCAAACAAATCACATTGATAAACCAAGATTTGTTCTTGGCTTACCATTGGTGATTTTTCTTGAGCAATATGTACTGCAATCCATGGTTAAATTACAGTGGTTCATTTCCTCCTTAAGCTATGGGGGGGGGGGGCAAAATAGCCCATACAGGTACCTTTGTGGTAAACCATTAATTGCGGTTTACTGTTATATGCAAACTGGGCTTTTGTTTTGCACAGTGATTACACACGGCTCAGTTACACAAATCTTATGTTAAGTCACAGAAGTATTCAGAGATGTGGTCAAATGCTTGGGAATTGCTTTGAAGATATCTGAAAGTATCTCATTTTAGAGTGTGTGTATTCTTTTGTTTTTACCATGTAGATTCTCTGAAATATGCAACAACTTATCACCAGCTAAATTGACTAGATGAAATCTTTTTCTGTTGTTGACATTGTGTTATTTTGACACCACGCAACAGGAATAGCTTTGTTACTCATATCAATCTTTCTCTATGTCTTTGTATGTTAAGAAAAGAGCTTGGAATAATCCATTATTCCTTAAAGCAGTGCATAAACCCCAAGGAATTGGTGGAAGTCTAAAAGATAATACTTATTTGATGAATTAGACATCCTGGTACTAGTAATACATATATTTATGATTTGAAAAGAGAGTAGTCCTAATCAGGTGTGACATAACCTGGGAGGAATGTCAACCTGCCCAGCATTTCAGGGTGTGTCATGTAACCCAAGGAGGCATTAATGTGGTTCCCACTCAAGCACATAACCTGGGAGGAATGTCAACCTGCCCAGCATTTCAGGGTGTGTCATGTAACCCAAGGAGGCATTAATGTGGTTCCCACTCAAGCACCAACCAGACCTGAACTATGCTTAGCTTTATCGGTGTGGAAGCCAGATGTGCCTTCCGACCAATGCTTAAGGAACCAATGCTCTAGACTTCAATATATCATGCATATACAGTTTCAGCAGCATGGGTGGCTGGTCAAAAGGTGGTGTGTGATTTTCCACCACACTGCACCCCTACACTTTCTGCCTCCTCCTTGTGCATATGAACTACCTTCCCTCATTTTGTAGGATATTGCAGATTTACTAGAACTGACCACATTGTATGAAACTTTTTGTACTTAAAATGTATTTGGTGTAGATGAGACTCATGAGAGTTGACTTTTAACTAATGGAGGATGGTGTATACTAAAGCAGTGCATGTAAAGCTGAATGTTCTGTACAGCAGCCTGTTTCCTTTTTTAAAGATACATTCAAAGCTCTTGAAGTGACAGTAGCAATCCCCATTCCCGGATGATATCTTCTCTCTTGAGAGTGGCAACATCAGTTTCCTATATTATGACTTTGGTGTTTTCTTCTCACCTGCTTCTTTTTCTTCTTCTTCTTCTTCTTCTTCTTCTTCTTCTTCTTCTTCTTCTTCTTCTTCTTCTTCTTCTTCTTCTTCACCTTAGATTAAGTTGGCTATTCACCTTCCTCCCCACCCCACCCTATCCAAGAAATGTTGTCAAAATGAAAATTTAAAATGAACATAATTGCTGTTTTGATTAAAAAATGAAGAAAGCAATTTAAAGTAATGATCCTTTTCATTGTTATTGGCTGTTTTGTTATTGGCTGTTGTTGGAGGGTAGCGGGAGATTTATTTTCCAATTTAAATGTCTTACATGTTTTATCAGATTCACTCACCTTTTTTTGCAGATCCTTTGTTCTAGTAGAATGTTCTGAATACTACTTTTAACATTTGTTGAGAGTTAAGAGCATTAAGGTTTACTACCTTTAACCTTGAGAGAAAGTTGCAGTTACCCAATAAGTCAAAGTATTGAGCTTTCCTTTCTGTTACTTTTTTAACTGCTTGGAAGCTAAGCTAGAATTACACTGTAGATGGCAAGTATTGGCTTGGATCCAGAGAATCATGAGTGGAGCAAGAAAATATCATTACAGTGGACCCTCTGAATATGAACTTAATTCATCTCGGAAGTCTGTACTTACCCTGAAAAGTCTGCATCCAGAGGCGCCGCTTCTGTGCTCGCGCACATGTGGCGCGATAGACTGCTTCTGTGCATGCACGTCCTGGAAGTATACACGTTCACAACCCGAAATTACGCTACCCAAAGGTAACATAACCTGAGGTACCACTGTACTGTTCCATAAACTCTTGTGCAAGCTAAATAAGTTTTCTTGCAGCAACACAATGTATCAGGAGTTGGGATACAGTATGAGACACCAGTAAGCAAGGAAGACACAGGCTGTAACATGTAAACTGAATTAACTATCTCAAGAAGGAGCTTGTGCAAATGGAAGAACTCTGGATCTGGGCCATTTTTCTCACACAGCACTCTTCTGCTAATTCTGAAACTACATTTTCATGTCTTTTGAATCCAAGCCACATCATGCAGGCTTGTTCTCACTTTTTAATGCATTCAGATCTGATTAAGTCCCTCAAGTTTCACTTCTGCCCCCACCCCTGCAGTCTGAGAGGGGGAAAGAACTTGTTTCACGGTTTCATACATACATTGCAAATTTCCATTTATTTGGAAGTGTACATAATGTTAGAAATATTTTCCTTGGGTGTGTGAAACTATGCTACGCCTTAGAGGAAGGATGCCTGATGGAGAACTGGGAACATTTATAAAATGTTAAGAGTGCAGTTCCGTTGATTAAATCATCCTTCTCTGAGCAGGTGCCCCCAGATGATAGACTACAACTCCCATCATCCATGACCATTAATTAGTTATCATCTGAAAAATATTGCATCTATTATATTTAATAATAGAATCATCATAGAATCTTAGTATCGTAGAACTTGAAAGAACACTGAGGGATCCCTGCAGTGCAGGAATCTCAGCTAAAGCATTCATGACAGATTGTCATCCAACCTCTGCTTAAAAACCTCTAAGGAAGGAGTGTCCACAACCTTCTAAGGGAGTCTTTTCCACTGTCAAACAGCTCTTACTGATGTTTAGTCAGAACCTCCTTTCTTACAACTTGAATTCATTGGTTCAGGTCCTACCCTCTAGAGGAGAAAACAAGCTTACTCCACCTTCCATGTGATAGCCCTTTAGATATTTGAAATTAGCTATTGTAACTCTTCTTAGTCTCTTCTTTTCTGGGCTAAACATACCCAGATCCTTCAACCATTCCTCATAAGGTTGGTTTCCAGACCTTTGATCATGTTGGTTGCCCCTTTGTAGCATTATTTTTTAGTGAAGGAGTTGCAGATTCATATGTTAAAATTCAATGAGAAAAATAGTAATTGGCAAATACACAGGGTTGTATCCAATGCTAATCCAAATCAGAGTAAGTAATGGACATGATGAACTTTGGTTCATTAATCTTATCACGTCTACCTAAGTATAATTTAGTGATATACAATATACCATTCATGTACTGTGGCAAGACGAGTTAATGTAGAAACTAAGTAAGCCACAATGCTTATCAGTTTAGTTTTCATAGTAGCTTAAATCCAGGTATTGCCGCTGGTTCAGGTTCTGGATCAAGCAGGTTTTAGTGTAATCCTGAAGCAGTCATTTTTAAAACAATATTTGGTCTCAAGATAATACCGAATTAAATCCTTCCCTTGTCATTTAAATTTGGAGAGCTAGTACTTCCTTGCAGTCTCCTTCTTTAAGAAAAGAAAAATCTTCTACTAACTTTAAAATCATTTTTTCTCCCTGGCCATAATAAAGCTTCCTATTATTTAATATCAACTGTGGGAGAAGAAAAATAAGAAGGCTGGCTTTATATCACTCAGATGGTTTCACAAATGGTTTTGTACAAATTGGGTTAGACAGTAGTGCCAATCATAGAAATACATATTCCTTCATCTTATCCATTATTGTTTGTTCTGCTGCATTCATAATTCAAATACTTACTGTTTCTTCAAGGCAAGGATGATGAACTGGTTACTTGAGGGCAGTATTAGACTGTGAGTTTTTGTTGAGATTCTTCAACGGAACCAGAGCATTTGTGGGAAGCATGTAGAGTTCCAGTGTGCTTCAGTGGACACTTTGATGAACTTGTGTATGGGAATTCAGGGTTTAGATTTCTGTTCTCAATAGACTTGGTGTCCTTGGCAAAGTCACCCTCTTCTGAGTTTACTGCCTTTAGCTTTAATGCCATCATGGAATTGACCTATGGTCCTGGATCACTGTGAGGGTGAATGAGATATGCATTTCATGAAATCATAATAAATGTTACATTTAAGATTTAAGGTTCATGATATGCAGTTTTATTGGCATGCAGTGACAAAATGTGATTGATATCATGAAGCATTTGAATAATTGTTGATGGTTGCATTTAATAAAAAAATCAGAATAAGGCAGCTCTTCAGCCTTTCTTTGTAAATAATAATAATAATAATAATAATGCTATGAAATTTTATTCTGATATAAAGTTAAAATTAAAGGCTGCAGAAAGAAACAAGACACACAAAAGCACAACAGGATTGCTAATTAAGAGAGAAAGGAAACATTGATTGTAGTTTTTAGTATATCATGGGAAAGCTTGCAGGACAGTTGGCGAAACAGCCTAAAGAAAAGCTCATTTCCTATCGAGAGAGTTGTGATGTAAGCTATGAAGCTGAATTGCCCTGGTTCCCACCCTCTGGCATACTACTCAGAATCTTGGCTTGAGGGAACCCAAAAGCTTCATTTAAGAAATCAGTATGCTGTCTCAGCATCAGTTCAAGGATACCCAAGTCAATAAACAGTAAGTAAAGCTCTAGGATACATGGCTAGGTATAGCTAAGGTGTTGTCCCAACACTAGGCATGCCCCTCCCTCCCAACTCATTCACTTGGTTCTCATCTTCAGGGGGAGGGGAGTCTATGCTGGTGCAAATGGTTGTTCATCCTTGGCAATGGGATCTGAGTCCAACCCTCTGAATCTCCTTCAGCCTCCAACCAGACTGGTTGCCTCCTCAGCTACCATGAGAACTTTGCTCTTAGGAGATGGGGTAAAGACTGAGTCAAACAACTCCCCTTTCTTTCTGTGATGTCCAGCGACAAAGGGGCAGGATCCTATCCCAAGCCACTGCTTGAGTTCCTCCCCACCTCCAAACTGTGAATCACTCATCCCTTCCTCTTCTAGTAGATCCTGTCAACTGCATCCCAACCTAAGTGGCACCAAAGATCCATGACATGAATAATAGTTGGGGAGGGGGAATGTGCAACTGTACTTTATGTGAATTTGATCAGAAACTTGAAGGTCTTTTAGGTAAGTGATAAAGGGGAAACCATGGCACCATAAAAAGATTTTAAAATTGAGATTTATTGCCTGTTCTTGTTGAGTAAGCTTGCACATCATCATAGTCTTGCAAATGTTATTGATCCATTGTTTAGAAGGTTGCTTGGGAATCTTCCAATGATGTGCTGTACATAGATTTGTTGCTTTATATACAATTGCTTAAGAAGGCCTTTATGCAGGAATCCAGGGTCCTTAGGTTCAAATTTATGCAAAATCATTACATTGTTCAATGCAGTGTGGATATGTTGGTTCAAAGTATGAAGCAGTCTGTCCACACCCCTTCCCACAGTAGAGTAATGTACCGCCTATTGAAAACTAGATATTAATCTTCCTTTACATTTGTGTTGGTTGGTTGATAAGGTTGTCAAAAAGTTAGAGACACAACACCAATATTAATTTCCCAGAGTTTCACTTCCATCATTCTCCCTTGCCCAGACACTGTCATCCAAAAATGGCATTTAGAGGATATTATAAATAGATGGTATCAAACTTTAACCAAAGAGAGAACATCTATGAAGGATTCAAAATGTATTTTATAAATAAAAAAGTAGGAATTGGTCTGTGTGTTCAATGAGTATGCGTAAGAAAGTGATATAGTTGCAAATACCAATACAAATACAGTGAAATTGGCTCAATTTTTTTTTCAAGACTTTGGCACAGGAGAGAGGCTCCCTTTTATCCATCAAATCAACCAATGTATAATACTGTTATTTTCAAACAGGAAAGCCTATGGCATTGTTGTATGCTGTAGTTTCTAGAAGATGCAGCACTGAAATTAGTGGTTTAGCTGGCTAGTCAAAGCTGTTCGTGGGATGTGGCCTCTGTGAGCTCTCACTTGTGGCTCCTAGAATCTTGTTATACGAAGATTGCTTGGAATAAGAGGAGTCCTGACAAGATATCAATCCGTATTTTGGCTGTCGGTGATAACCTATTCTCATAGGTGCCAACTATGTGGGCCCATGGGTACTCAGCCACCCACAAATATTAAATGAAGGGGCTAGGCACCCTAAGAATCTCTTTGGCGGTGTGTGCGTGCCCCCGCAGCATGCACACATGACACAAGCATGCCACGGGGCATGTACATCACCACATCACCAAGCCCCTGAGATGTGCACGTGTCACATCAGCACACCGCCGGACATGTGTGCACCATGTCATCACACCCCCGTGACGTGCAGACTTGATGTCAGCACACCCTGGGCACCCACTGTTGCAGGGGCAAGCTGGCATGCCTGCCTATTCTAACTTCATTTATTTAGTTTCTGAGTTCACATTTGAAGGTACCGAGTTGAAGCTGGATATAGTGAAGTTGCGAGTATTACAGCTCCTCTGTATTTCTTAGGTGTCCCAAGGGCAATGAATTGATCTGACTTGTAGATTTCCTGCAGCAACAAAATATCAGGATGTTACTTGGCAAGGGGGTTGGGCAACCCTCTTGCATCTGACAGGTTTGCAAAGCCTTTTACATTGCAGGATACCACTTATGATCTAAAAAAAGAAAGAAAGCAATTTGGAATCTTCGCATCACATAAGCATTAACATGTTCTCTCTCCTTTTAAGATGCAAACAATTTTCTTACCACTTATGAATATTACAAGTTTGAGTCACCAAAATGAGTCTTCATTTTGTGATTAATTTCTAATTTTGGAAATATTTCTTATTTGATTCTGGACAAAGTGTTTAATAAAGAACTTATTTCGTTTGCTTTTTTACTTAAGGGAAGTTTTAGAGGAGCCTCTTTCTTTGCTGTTTCAGAGTAAAGATGAATGAATAATCTCACACTGGGTTTTGAATCTGAACACACAGCTTACTGCTTAAACTCTGAATACCTTTAAAACTTCAAGGACATGTTTACCCTGCAAACATTTATCTGTTTTAACTGTCATAGCATTTCCCCATAAAATCCTTTGAATTGTAGTCTGGTATAATATCAGACCTCTTGTTAGAGATTCGTAGTGCCACTACCCCACTTGAAACTACATGTCCAACTTTCTTAAAGAGGGAATGCCAGTTTCCAACAGCATATGTCTGTGTTGTGGATACATCCAGACTTCAGTGATGTAATTTATTAACTTGTTCCAGTTAACTAGAGTAGTGGCACTCTGCATTCATCTGTGGATTAATTTTCTTCAAAATCATAAAATCTAGATGTAATTTTTTTTAAGATGCTCTTTTGATAGAAAGGCTTTTGTGTATCATTAAAAAAAGAAAGAAAATGAGATGTGCATATTGCATCTACTATATAAGCCAGGAATAAACAATATATATATCTTTGAGATGTTGTGATCTGCAACACCCATCGTCCCTAGTCAGGCTGACCAATGGTCAGGGATGTTGAAAGTTGTAGTCTAGTACACATCTGCAGGACATCATGTTGTTTACTCCTGAATTAAGCAAGCTGTGGCTTCCTAAACCAAGCTAGATTGGTAAGATTACATTCGCTGTATGGATGTTCTGCCTTTTGCAGCACACTGTTGTGGATCATAAACAAACAGTTTATTCCATCCTCCTTGGAAGCAGGGACTACATGGTTATTTCATATCCTCTCAACATTTGACAAAGGTAAATAGTCAACATATGTCTGATTAAGTGTTCAAGGTATTTCAACAAGCAAGCCAGAACAGTATGCGCTAATGGCATATTTTCCTCAAGATTTTATTTGAAAAAAGCTTTAGGATTGAATTCGGTGCAGTTCTGACAACTTTGTATGCATAGTTTTAAAAACTTTTTGTTCCTATTTAAAATTGATATTGTTTGAAGACTATATAGCACCTTTTTCTAATGTGTGAGATTTCTGCTACCCTCTTAACAGCAGTCTGGTCTGCTAAATAATGACGATTTTTCCTTTGTACTTTCAATTTGATATATAACTTGAAATATACTGTATTTAAATGTGATGAGGAGTGATACATAGAATTTCTTACACCCTTCTCATATTCTGAGGGGTGCGGGGATAGACCAAAATATATATACAAGGTTAGACAAGTAATTAACCTTATCTATATTGCCTGATGTATACCCCCAAGCTTGGAACATACCCTCATTACAGAGGACAGCTTTGCATACTGCATCCAATATATAAGCCAACCATGTGTGCCTTGACCAAGTTGTGCTGGTATGGTTGTGCTGGTATGGTATTGGAAACTGCTGAAATACTGTGAATGGCTTGGGGAGAATGCAAGCTGAACTTTTGATGCAAGAAGAGCTTTTCCTATTACAGCTATTGACATTCACTGCTGGTAGGCCTTGTAATGAACTTAGCAGTCCTGAATACAGCTATAAACTTGGATTGTGCGTGTGTGTTTTGCTACTCTTCTTGTTTTGACTCTGTGTGTCACTGTGTGTTTGCGTGTTTTGCCTGACTCAGAGCTGAAATAATGCAGAAACATAGAGTATTTCCTACCCACCCCAACTCTTCTGCAGCTTCCACCTGAAAGCACAAATCCCTGTCTGGCAACCATGGGGAAAAAAGATTAATCCTGGAGGCTGAGCTTGATTTCACCCAAAGAAAGCTGGGCTAAAGTCAAAGCCGAGCTAAATTCAAAGTACATACCTTGTCTGATTCAAGGTTCATCTTGAAAGCACCACTGAGTTTAGCATGCAAGGGAGCCAGTCTCTTTCAGCTATGATCCAGAAATGGTTTTAAAGACCATATGAGAGACAATCCAATAGAAATGCATAGATAAGGAAAGCTTACAAAAAGTAAATTGAGTTGATCAATATTTGTTAGTGGTGCATATCCCACTTTTGGAAGGGTATCTGTCTTGTGGAAAGACTGTTGAAAGGAAAATAGAAATAATAGCAAAGCTAAGGTATTTTTAAAGTAGCTAATGCCTTTGATGTACATCTGCAAAAAGGACAGAGTGTATCTGTGTTTAAAAAAATGGCATTAAATAAAATGACATTTCACATTTCTGTGAGAGCTACTTGACCTGTTGCTGTGAAAACTGGGTACCCACAGTACAGTCTTGCCTGGTTTCAAATACCCATGCCACATTCAAGAGTTCGTTTTATAACAAATGAAATACAGAAAACATTTTTACATAACAGAGTTACTTACTTTTTAAATAAATTGACTCTCAAATCGCTAGGAACCTCCAAGACTGTTGTTATTCTCTTAAATAACATCGGTAAATATACGAAGAGTGAAATGTAATCATTCACCACTCTAGCCAGTGAAATCATGGGAAAATTGATAGGCTTTAAAGTATACTTGAAAGGTATATCAGTTAAGAAGTAAAGTAAATAACTGGGTTTTAATACAAAGTGGATGAATGAATAACAAATTCGACTCAATACAGTGTGTCACACATGAATGAAATTCCTGATTCCATTTTAGAAAACAATACAATGCTTTCTGTAGCATTTTAATGCACAAATTAATGTACAGTGGTACCTCAGTTTAAGAACAGCCCTGTTTACAAACTATTCAGTTTAAGAACTCTGCAAAACCGGAAGTAGTGTCCTGGTTTGCGAACTTTACCTCGGTCTAAGAACGGAATCCGAATGGTGGAAGGGCACCGTCATGGGAGGCCTCATTAGGGAAAGCATGCCTCAGTTTAAGAATGGTTTCAGTTTAAGAACGGACTTCTTGAACGGATTAAGTTCGTAAACCGAGGTACATTAACAGCTATTGCAGAATGTGTTGCAGTAGCTCTCATCAACTTTTGATACCATCAGCGATGGTATCCTCCTGGACTATCTGCTGGAGATGGGTATGGGGGGGGGCTGTTCTTTCCATCTTATCTCTATGGGTGGTAGAATTGGATGGGTGCTTCTTGGTCTCCTGGCTTTTTAGCTATAGGGTGTCACAAGGCATTGTCTTGTCTCTGATGCTATTTAACATCTACACGGAGCAGTCTTTAGTGAGTTTGGGAGAAATATGCTGATGATACCCAACTCTATTTCTCTTTCAAGTCTGAATTGGGCATGACTGAGAAGGCCCTAGATTAGGCCAAAGAAACTGAGTCTAAATACTGGTAAGATGGAGGCACTGTGGAGGAGTAGTTCCCAGCTCCAGGAAGTTGGTATGTTACCTCCCCAGGAATGGGGTTGCACTCTCCCTGAAGGAGCAAGTAGGTAGTTTGGGGGTGCTCCCGAATCCAGCTCTGTTACTGTAGATGCTGGTATCCTCAGTGTCTAGGGGTGCCTTTTACTAACTTGGGTTGATATGACAACTACAACAGTTCCTAGATCAGGATAGCTTGATCACAGTTGTCCATTCACTGATATTTTCCCGGTTCAATTAGTCCAATGTACCCTATGATTAGGAGGCTGAAGCTGGTGCAGAACTGGGCTCCTAGGTTGCTTGTGGGGGCAAGCTGCCACCATCGTATAACACCCTGCTTTCAGGATTTGCACTAGGTGCCAATCTGCTACTGGGCTGAGTTCAACATGCTGGTACTAGCAGAGAAGTCTCAAGACCAAGTTCCTTGAGAGAGCACCTTATGCCTTACAGTCAGTAGATCACTGCAGTCTGTGGGAGAGTCTCTGCTGCAAAGATCTCAGAAACCTGTTTCACAATAACTCAGAGCAGGGCTTGTAATATAGTTGCCCCATTCTGTGGAATGGCAGTCCTGTCAAGGTACAACAGGTGCCCACTATACGCACTTTTCTGAAGCAATTGAAGACATTTGTGTTCTGACAGGCTTTTCTAGCTGGGTAAATGGGTCTGAGTGTCTATTTTGTATGGTTTTAGTCTTGATTTAAATATATTTGTTGTGGTTTTCATTTCTCATTTTTAATTATCTTTAGTGTAAATAGCCTTGAGACTTTTTTTTTAGAAGGCAGTTAATAAATAATTGATAATAATGATGATGATAATAATAATAATAGTAGTGGTACTTACTATATTTTTATAGCAGCCGCAGCCCACAAGGTGGGTTTAAACGTTTTAAATAAATTGACTGCATCTGTGAAAATAATTTTGTGGTGGGGTTACTTGTATTCATACAAGAGCTATGCCCAAGCCATGCTAAAGCTCTGCTATTAATACTTGTGATGGTCTTTTTCATATTTTTAAAATAAATAATCTGAATGTAAGGTTTTGAGTGTGTTCACTGCTGTCTTCACCTGCCTTTCAGAGTGGCTGCCACTTCTTTTGTTTTTCACATCCCAGCAAGCTAGAGAGGACCATGAAGCAAACAGGGTAGCCTGAAGGTCTTTAAGATTATTGATGACAAAGAATTAAAAGCAGAGTCCGATTCTGGAATGTGCGGCATAACAGATAACTCTGGTACTGACACTAGTAACTGCCTGAATTGCCAACTGGAAGAGCTATGAGGATTAACCAATGTGTTCTCTAACTTTGAGATTAGTATCTAATAACCTCTATAACTTCTATAAGAGGGACGTGGGTGGCACTGTGGTCTAAACCATAGAGCCTAGGGCTTGCTGATCAGAAGGTCAGCGGTTCAAATCCCCGCGACGGGGTGAGCTCCCGTTTCTCAGTCCCAGCTCCTGCCAACCTAGTAGTTCGAAAGCACGTCGAAGTGCAAGTAAATAAATAGGTACCGCTCCGACGAGAAGCTAAACAGCGTTTCCATGCGCTGTTCTGGTTCGCCAGCCACATGACCCAGAAGCTGTATACCAGCTCCCTCAACCAATAAAGTGAGAAGAGCGCCACAACCCCAGAGTCATCTGTTACTGGACCTAATGGTCAGGGGTCACTTTACCTATAACTTCTATAACTTCAATATTCTGTTTGCCCCTATTTTGATAGAGGTGGGGGGGGGGGGAGTTAAGAGAAAGTGACTTTGCCAAGGCTGCCCAGTGTATTTTCTTGGGTGAGCCAGGATTTGCACCTGGACCTTCCATATTCAAATAAAATACTTTTCAGTGGAGTGCAGTGATGTTTTACCCTTGCATGTTGTGCTATTTGTAAGTTTTGGCTGATGAATTGCCATTAGAATTTCAAGATCCTGGTGCCAGTTTCTTTTCCCTTTGATATTTTAACTACACTAGATCATCAGTTTCAACAAAAACAGCCAGTTCTTTTCAAATGATTTGCTTCTAAGCTTTGTTTTCCTCTAAATTATGAGATATTTGCATTCACAGAATGATCACAATAAGAAATACTTTCATTTGCTTATCTTTTAAGTGAGATGGATTGATTGTACAGCACAGTGATGCACAATGCTAGTGAGTAACATACCTAAGAACAGGCAACCTATCTGTGGGGTCGTCCTCCCATATAAGCAAATGGAAGCTTTCTGCCCCCTATATTTTTGGAAGACTGCAAACAAAACATAAACAAATGCAAAATGAGAGAAGGTTAATGAAAACATCACACCTGACATTTCATAGTACAGTGGTACCTTGGGTTAAGAACTTAATTCGTTCTGGAGGTCTGTTCTTAACAGGGGCGCCGACTTATAAAAAATATTGGGGGGCGGGGGCCCATACCGACTTATAAAAAATATTGGGGTGGCCCAAGACCTCCAAACTGCTGCTGCTGGGGGAACGAAAGGGGCGAGCCCCGGGCTGCCCCAACCTTAAGTGAACCTGTGAGGGCCCGCCCTTTGTGGCAGCTGATTGGCTGCCGCCGTGGGCGGTGAATATTAATGAGCTAGGGGGAATCCCCGCTTCTCGCGGGGCTGACGCCAGCCCCGCGAGATTGTTGATGGGTCGAGAGCCCGCAACCCCACCCCCTCTCTAGATCGGGAGTGGCTTTGTTTTAACTCATTACTGAATGTATTTTAAAAGGTAACTATCGTCAAACAAGGAAAATAAAAAATACCAACATAATTTTGTGATTTTACAAAGCATAATATAACTAATAATTTTCTTAAATTATTGGGGGGCAGAGCCCCCCCAAACGAATTTTTGAGGGGGCTCGGGCCCCCTCAGGCCCCATGGAGTCGGCGCCTAAGGTTCTTAACCTGAAACTGTTCTTAACCTGAGGTACCACTTTAGCTAATGGGGCCTCCTGCTGCCGCCGGGCCGCTGGAGCACGATTTCTGATCTTATCCTGAAGCAAAATTCTTAACCTGAGGTACTATTTTTGGGTTAGCGGAGTCTGTAACCTGAAGCGTCTGTAGCCTGAAGTGTCTGTAACCCAAGGTACCACTGTACTCACATTTGACAGAGACTCTGTTAACAGGGTTAGTCTGAAACACACACATTTCCTGTAAAAAACACCCAATGCAGGGTTGTATTGAGCGAGTTCCATCAGAATGGCTAACCAAAAAAAGGCGGGGGGACGGGACGACAAGATTCTATATTGTACAGGCACATTCTGAGTAAAGGAGGGTGTTGGGGAAGGGAGAAAGAGTGCCCTTGCCCACTCTCCCCTCCTTCCATGTTCGTTTTAACCCACAGTTATGAATGCCTGTAAAACACATACATAGCACAAAATGAATAATGAATGCATTTGCTGGAGAGGAGTCTGAGCCATCATATAGGTACAGTTTTCCCTCTACTGTATTGGTCTGGTTACCAGAACTTGCTTTCCAGAGGTGTGGTTTTCATGTGCATACTGCCTCTGACAGTGGATGAGGGTTTTCAAGCTGTTGATTCTGGATGAGTGCAAGTGCCACAGTAGTGCTAAGGAGCAAACTGAAATGGTGAAATGTAAAGGGCCCTAAGGCCACCTTACACTTCAGTTTTACATTTCACAGTAACCGATCTGAAATCAGAACAGAACACAAGACTTAACAAGAAATTGCTGTCTGTTGTAGATTCCAGACATGTGAACCTGAATGGCTTACATGTTTGTAAACTATTGCCATATTCACATGTTTTCAGGGAATAACCGAAGCATGTTAAGTGCACACCTAGAAAGCATTGTGTATGAAGCAACTCTCAGAGAACATTGCTGCTTACTACTACTGATTGCTACTGCTTCTGACTCTTCTGTTTTCAGTCTGCTGCTGGTGTACCTGCTGCTCTTTGGAAGCAGAGGCGGCAGAACAGGTGGCCCTGTTTTATCTACCCAGGAATACCACCTGTGCAGAGACATCAAGGAGAATGGAGGTTTCTTTATTTTCAAAGGGCAGCGTAAAATGGTTGCTTTTTTATAAAATGTATGTCGCGTGTAGCTGATATGATAAGATACGCTATTGATTTATGCTCTTTCATGATGCTTCTAAGGCACACATTTATTGTTTTTGACATTTTACAGGGTACTGAAATTGGGACTGTGTTTTTGCAGTGTGTGTGGCCTATTTTTACCCGTGTTTTTGCAGGGACTGTTGGAGGAGTCTAACTTTGCTCATGAGAATGGCAGGGTGCTAATGTGCACTGAAAATGTATTGCTTCCTTCTCTTTCTTTCAGGGAATATGTGGGAGACTGTGGACTTCATGCTTCCGACATAGGAACAGAACCAGATTAGGAATCTCCACTTCTGAGAGAATGCTGGGAATCTGCAGAGGGCGACGGAAATTCCTGGCTGCCTCTCTGACTCTCCTTTTTGTTCCTGCTGTAACCTGGATTTACCTGTTTGCTGGGAGCTTTGAAGGTAAGAGGAAAAAGCCTGTCTAATATTGATGGGTTTTGGGAGCTGATGAGTTTGGGGACTTTTGCTGCTGTCACTTTAGATCTAGCAGCATTTGGACAGATGGGATGAAGTTGTCATCTGTTGCCTCCCCCATTTCCCCACCCACTATAAAAAAAAGGGGGGGAGACGATGCTGTCTCTTCACCCTGACATTTTCAGTATCTATTTTCCAGACCTCCTAGTTAGCTAACTTCTGTGGTTGTGCCTATTTTGAGGGCTGTAGCATAAACTGATTTATTAGCATCATAGACTGATTTTATATATATCACCTTCCTTCAGCAACAGTATTTGTTTAACTGTCCTTGTGCAGACTGCCAGTTGAACCCCAGCACAATATAAGCTGTTTGCCTTCAACTAGGAGTAAAAGACCAGTTTTTGCTTCCCATCTTCACACAGTTAACTATTTATGATCTGAACAGTGTTTAAAACAGAGCAACATTTTTAGAGTGAAAATTTTCCTCTTGCATGTCCCCTGCAACTGGCAGTTCAGAGCTGGTGGCAGCATTGCTGGAAGCAATCTGAGTACATTTCATGATTCAAACTCTGTGCTTTAAAAAATGAAGAAAAATAAATCTACATTTTATTGGAGGTCTGATAAAAGAATTGCCTGATATAAATTGTTTTTTTTCTTACAACTTGTTGGGGGAAAGGGAGCTTCTGCACTTCACAAAGAACATCAAAACAAAATCTATTTATTTTTATACCACCATCTGCACAAGTCACAGTGTGGTTTACAGCAAAAATAACAAGTAAATAAGAATGCATTAAACCCATACGAAATGTAATCTATCAACAACAACAACAACAACAACTTATTTTTTTCTACACCACCCATTTGACTGGGTTGCCCCAGATATTCTGACCCCTGGACGGTTAAGTCCAGTCAAAAGCAACTATGGGGTGTGGCAGTCATCTCACTTCAGGTCAAGGGAGCTGGCATTTGTCCATAGACAGCTTTCCAGGTCATGTGTTCAGCATTACTAAACTGCTTCTGGCTCAACGGAGCACCGTGATAGAAGCCAGAGCGCATGGAAACACCATTTACCTTCCCGCCGCAGTGGTATATATTTATCTACATGCACTAATGTGCTTTCGAACTGCTAGGTTGGCAGAAGCTGGGACAGAGCAACAGAAGCTCACCCCATCATGCAGATTTGAGCTGCTGACCTTCCAATCAGCAAACCGAAGAGGCTCAGTGGTTTAGACCACAGCGTCACCCGCGTCCCCTACATAATATACAAAAACACAGCAACAAAACAACAGAACATCAGACATTAAAAGTGTTCCAATACATCACACATTAAAAGTGTTCCAATACAGGGCTGTCTTCAGATGTCTATGGAAGGTTGTATCCCTTTGACATCTTTTATCCCTTTGACATTTATCCCTTTGACATCTTATGGGAAGGTGTTTCACAGGGTAGGTGCCGCAGTTGAGAAGGCCCTTTGCCTGATATTCCCTGTAACTTCACTTCTCACAATGAGGGAACCACTGGAAGGCTCTTGGAGCTAGACCTCAGTGCCTGGGCTCAATTATAGGTGCAGAGACCTCCTTCAGGTATACAGCACTGAAGCCATTAATGGCTTTAAAGGTCTACATGTACACAAACACTTAAAACACACACAACAACAACTTACTGAATGCTGTTGCTATTAGTAGTTGTGAATTAAGTCCTTTCCTCCTCCATATACCCTCTGAAAAAGATGTGTCTTGACCAACTACCTGAAGTTATAAAGAAGTTGTAGGCTCTCAGGATGAAACAACCCTGGTTCATGCTTCTCTTACTGTGGTTAACACTGTACAGCGGGTGGATGTGGGTGTGTGGCTAACCTGTGGCCCTCCAGTGGTCAGCAATGATGGGAGATGTAGGTAAGCAACTTCTGGAGTACCATAGATTCCAGCCAATGGAATGTCACACTCTCTGCTGATGTTGTCATTGCAGATGTCGACATATGCTTACATAGGCAAGTATTTAGTTAATTACAACTTGGCTGTCCCATAGTCATTGCATAAGTGCTTTCTAGAATAAAACATTAATGGAAGAGTGAGAAATTGGCTACTTGAGATCAGAATGGCTTTTGCATGCTGAAGAGGTTTGATTTCTCCCTTGCCCCTCCTTGCTCTATAATTCAAAGCTCTCCTTTAAAAAAAAAAAAGGTGACTTACATTCCAAATTATTATTTACTATCTTCTGTCTTACAGTCCAGCTGTAGATAATCCCATCTCCCAGTTGCTTAGGGGCATTTATGAATCTGGAGTGTGTCATGCAACAGGTGTCTGGCTCTTTCCTCCCACCCACCCCCACAAAGTAAATGCAAGAGCAGGAGGCAATCAAACAGCTCGAGGACAGCAGCTTAGATAGGAAGATAGTTTGTCCAGGTTTGTGTCTCCTAAGCATTCAAAAGATGAGCATGGTGTGCTGTTTGAAAGACCCAGCTCTGTAGTAAAAGTACATTTTGAATTCCAAAGGTCCTAGGCTCAGTCTCTCACATCTTCAGGAAGGGTTGGAAAAGACTCTTGTTTGAAACCCTCGAGAGCTGATGCCATTGTGTAGCCAATGCAGAGGTAGATGGGCCAGTGGTTGGAATCTGTAAAGACGCTTCCTGTCTGTCTGTCTCTCCCTTCCCCATACATTGTGCTGTCTTACTTGGTATAAGGAAGCTTCTCCCCTGCACCCACACCATAGAATCTTAGAATCATAGATTTGGAAGGGACCCTTAGGGTCATCCATTCCAACCCCCTACAATGGAGGAATATGTAGCTATTCCTTACAGGGATCAAACTTGCAATCTTGGTATTATCAGCACCACATGTGTGTTGTTGCATTTGTGGTGTCTAAGAAGATATCTCATTATTTAGAAAATGATTTGTAGGGAGGTTTTTTGAGTTGTAAAAAACCTTCTGCAATATTGAATGTTACAACAATACAAAATTGTTCTAATTACAAAGAAAGGGGGAGGTATTCACCAATAAATCGCACTGCTTACAAAATAAACATAAAATAGCTCTTTTGGTTTTAACATTGTACTCCAGGCTTCATTATCATTTCAGCAAGCAACATAAACAACAACATAGCAAATACAAAATACAAGTAAAGAGTTACTCAACAAAATAGAAAAATAATAACAAATAATTTTAAAAAAGAAAGGAAAAAGAGAACTAATTAGCTCATGAGCCATTATTTGCCAAACAAATGAATCCAATAACTATCTTTATATATATATATATCTGGATATATAGACAGTGAAATTGAAAGAGATCTAATTAGCCTAATAAAAACAACCAGTGATTAAGAAACACAAATAATAACCTGGATGGCATTTTAACAGTTTTTTCAACACTGAGATAGTGTTCTCATTTTAAACCTTCCCCATGCATTGTTCAGCTTTCCTTTGGACCACATCAGTGAGGATGAGAGGGGGGGGTGTCTTGTCTTTGGGCAGCCCAGGACCTCCATACGCACTGCCCAGGCTTGCACCCCAGAAAGGTCACTTCAGTGCTCCTAACGCAGCAAAAACATTGTGGGAGGCAACAGTTACAAGTTAACAGTCTCTGCAGCCACAGCAGGCACTGTGATTCTCCAGCAGTTTGATTTCACCCTCAGAGGCACACTAATGGTCTGTCGAGCCAGATGGATGCCTACAACAACTCCATCAGCCACATCCAGCATGGCTAATGTGTTGAGAGTTAAAATCAAACAACATCTGGAGGGCCACAGGCTGTCCATCCTTGCAGTAATCCCTGCCTCTGATGCTGCCTCTTCCAGTGCATACCAGTAACATATGTTTTGTGGCCATAGTCAGCAACTAGTTTTTTTCTGGAGGGACACTTCAAATGCAGAGTGAGAGTACACGGGTCAGCAAAGTGATCTTCTACCATGTTCTGTTACGACAATTCTATTTTTTCCTATCTCCTACCTTTCGTTAGGCAACTAGGAAACTGGTTTTGGCTTTGACGGGGGACACCAGCTTTTGAACAGTAGTTTTAGGAATTAATTGTCCATTTGCTTTAGTTCAGCTTACCCCAGTTTTCAAGCCTTCCTTACATTGGCAGGCTCCAAATAGACAATCTCAGCTTCCCTACCCCCCTTCCTTTCTTTTCCTTTTCTTCTTGCAGCAGTGCTGTTTCCTTTATGGGCTGGGGGGATTTAAATTTTCCGATCTTACAATTCAGCACCTCAAAACCCAAAGGAGATGAAGGACTCTCATCTGTTTAGCTAACATCTTGAAAGACAAAGCTAATACTGAAGCATGAAAAAGAGAATGAGGTTTATTCCCCGGTGCATACATAAGCAATATTTGAATGAGCAGTGATTCAAAAGTAACTTTAGTTTCTGTCAGATTGAGAGAGGAACTGAGATGTCTTGCCAAGACTAAAACACTGATCTGATATAACCTTATTCCCCCTCCACCTGGGAATTGCCTGTGGTCCTGTTCCTGCCACAGAACAGGCTTGCACAGCTTCTGTGACTCCCCTGGATGAATGCAACCCAACAGCCCTGTGAAATTCTGCAAAGAACTAGATAACCCCAACCCCAATTTTGTAATTCTGGGCAGGTAGCAAAACCAGAAATTTTATTGCCACTAATTCCCAACCTGACAGATGACACTATTTTAACTGATGGGCTGCATTTGACTTGGTAAGTCACACATTGTGCTGGTCTGCTTTAGGAGAAGGAAAATTGCATGATCCTTAGTTTGAAGTAATGAATACATGAGGCTGCTTCATATCGAATGGGACCTTTGGCCCATTCAGTATCATCTACTATGCCTTGCAGTGGCTGTCCAAGGTCCTGGAAACTCTCAACACCTTACCCTGATCCTTTGTAACTGGAGGTACTAGGGACTCAACCTAGCACCTTCTCTATGCAGAGCATGTGCTCTGTCACTGAGCCAGGGTCTCTTACCATAATCTGAGTGTTCAGCAGAGGCAGAGTTAGGGCAGCTGACCGTTTCCCCCTCACTGAGCTCTGAGCAGAGAAGGTGTCCTGTTATGGGAAGGAGGCATGTAGGCTCCAGCAGGGTCCTAGAGCCCTCCATTCTCCTTCCCAAAGCCTAGTTAGTACCGGTACTTGCCAAGATTTGGGGAGAAGGTGAAAGGCTCTAGGACCCTCCTGGAATCCTCAAACCTCCTTCCCAAAGCCCAGCACTGTGTGGGTGCTGGGGTAGGATTTTTGCCTAGCATAGGGCACCATAGTACCAATGTCTGCCCATTTATTCAGATTTTTTTAAAAAGAAAATAAATCCAGGGCTGTTAAACTGAATGGGGTATTCATGTTTTCCAGTTAATTCTTACCCAGAGCAGAATCAAGTTATTCTAACCTGCAGTTTTTACCACTGAAGACTTTGAAAGGGGGAAAGTGGATTTCTAATGGATGTTTCCCACCACTCCTTAGATCGTTATCTCACTCATTTCAACTATTCTAGCAAACCTTTGGATTGTGGTATCTGGGTTTAGAGAACCTGGGAATGGATTGCTAGCGTTGGAGAGGTTGGGTCCAATTTATTTGTTTATTTCTTGGTTTGTGGGATTAATCAACTTCCACTCCAAATTCAATCTACTCATGATGCTTACAACATTTAAAATACAATCCTACGAGATGATAATAGCAATGGTAAAAGTATTAAGAATATTTCTGTATAATCACATCCATGTTCAGTGGAAGCCCTTTTCATCTGCCCACTGAAAACAGCATTCAAACATACTAAGTGGGCATCATGCAGTGAGTTTCCCATCCCGTTCACACACTCCTGCCAACCCAGCACATGTTGTGGTTTTACCAGTTTGACTACAGTAGTTTAGTTTTATTTGCTGCTCTGAGTTGTACAGCTTCCATGAGCAGAAGTGATTTGGAAAAATCACAGGCAACAACTGATTAATGCATGTCTGAAAGATGTCACTAAAAGGGTGAGATGGAATGAGGCGAGGCAGGGCATGCAGGAGCCGGGAACAGAACCCCCACAGTAAATGTCAGGTACTACCAATTTTGGTCAGCAGGGGAGAGACTTCAGCCAAAGTGGGATTTGGTTGACCGCTTCAGATCCATATAGGGTAAGACAGAGTTGGCAGTCTGAATTCAGCTAATTGATCTGTGAATGCTTCCCTAGGGAATTATTTTCTGGAGAATGCTATTCTTCTTGATTACATCGACAACCTTTAATCCCCCTCCTTTCACTAAACCAGAGCAGCAAATTTCATTGGTTTTTTAAATATATTCATTTTCAGCCTTGTCCATTTTGGTAGAAAAGCAACTTCTCTGGCCTAATAACTATTGTGAAATCTAAAAATAATTCCACAAAGAGGATCAAACTGAATAGTTTTAAATAGCTGTTTAACATGTCAAATAACTATTCATGCAAATAAGGATTTAATTTCATCACTTAATAGCATCTGTATATTAGGTTCACCAAATAAAACTTGCAATTAATGTATAATGAAATGATGTTTACTAGTAATCTTTTATGCATTAAGAATGGAATGTGTTTACTCTTTAGAAATGTTTACATCATGAGTACACTAATGCAAAAAATATTTTAATAATTTAAAGAGTGTAAATTACCAGTTTGCCATGGAGAGACTTGAAACTTATTCAAGTAACCTTGCAAATAGTTGTTAATCAGTTACTACTTATTGCATTTTAACTCCTTATTTTCCAATGAGCTCAGGGTTATATCTGTGTTTCTCTCCACCACCACCCCAATTAATCACAACCACCCTATGAGGTAGGTCAGACTAAGAGATCATGAATGTCCAAGGCTGCTCAGTGTTTTTCATGGCTCCCTGGTCCTAGTTTATTATTCATTCATTCATTCATTCATAACCTGCCTTTTCCCCTGATGGGGACTCAAGACAGCTTAAAGGAAAAATTAATAACTACTTAAAACATAGGGAAAAAATCTTATTTAGATTAGTTTTTTTATCTTGTATTATGAAAAAGCTTGAATAAAATATCATGCGGAGAAAACCAATCATGAAAAACAATTGAACATTTGTAGAACTAAAACTATAAACGTATATAAAATATGTTAAAACCCTATCAATAATTACAATTAAAACACCACAGCACCAGCCTTTTCATTCCCCATAACCTGTTGAAACAAGAAAGTCTTCACTTGCTGGTGGAAAGACAACAAGGAGGGTGCCAGTCTAGCTTTTCCTGGCAGGGAGTTCCAAAGTCTGGGAGCAGCCACTGAGAAGGCCCTTTCCTTGTGTCCTCATCAAGTGTACCTGTGTGGGTAGCAGGACCAAAGTAAGGGGCTCCCATGAATATCTCAAAACCTGGGCAGGATCATATGAGGGGATATGATCTTTCAGATAGATGAACTCTAAGATAACTCAGGAGCTGGAAGGTACCACTTTGTCTGTTCTTAGTCTAACCAGAGTAACTCTCCATTCTATTCCATTCCTTTGCCTGATTTTTTGTGACTATCCTTAGACTCCCTCCATCTGTCTCTTTCTTTCCCATACCCACTTTCCCACCACAGCACTCACTTTGAAGAGGAAACCACAGGGCAGAAGTGTCAGTTCTCTCCAGTGTGTGAAAGGGTATTGCATCAACTAAGAGGCTGGGATTACATACTCTTACACTGAATAATAGGCCATCAACCATCTAATTGCACGTGTGCACAAACTTACGGAGTTTCAACCCAGACTTAGTCATGCTTAGAGGAGAGCATTTTTTTTAAAAAAAATAGGAACTTAAATTAGAAATTCCATTGATTTTAGTGGGTCTGTTCAAAGCATGACTGAGGCTGGATCCAACCCCATGGTGCGTGTTTGTCATATTAAATTTAAATAAGGCCTATGATATTACAAGGATGGGTATGGTTCTCATAAAAAAACCTTCTCAAATCATTTTCATTGAGTTGACCTGTTTAATCTCTGAACTGAATACCAGGGCAATATTCTTTCCCAGAAGTATTAAATATAACAACTTCCTAGTCTGTTTCAAAGTCTGTTTTTTAATATAAAAAAGGTAACTGTCTCAAAGGAAAGATCACAGAATATTTTATATGAGCTGGAGTACAAATTTCTTGTCTGTGCGTACATAATTATTGCTCTCCAGCAGCTTTAACAAATGTTCTCTGAACTTTTGCCAATAAATTGCGAAGTGAGTAAATCTAAAAGTTCACTTGAATTTACAGTGTGGGGTGAGGTCATTTATACATCTAAAGTGAGAAGGAAATGTTCTTTTTCACTGAAAATATATAGTGTGCACTGTCCTAATGTTTGGAAGTCTAATGGGACTTAAAGGGGCCACTTCAAATAAGATGGGCTATTTCATGGAGGCCCCTTAGATCTCCTTCTCTGTGTCATGTGCCCCATGCAGCAAGCCATTTTGTAGCCCACCTACTGTTGTAGGAGTGGCTTGTGGAAACCTGGCGATAATCCACCTGTTAAGGGTTACACATTAGACCAAAGACAGGGGACCTTTTTGACTTGGGATCTAGATCATAATCTATCACACCTCCATGGGCCAGCTTTGACAGGTGAGACAGTGGTCCACCTGCCAATCACCTGATGCCATAATGATGCCAGATGGTTGAGAGGTGGGTTATCCTGCCCATCTGTCCCTGGCAGGTGGCCATGATTTGTGGGGAATCACCTTGCAGATCAAACTGGGGCTCCTGCCAAGCCAATGTTGTTTGCTCCTAGGTTGGAGATTCTCCCCCTGCATGCATGCACTCACACATACATTAGATCTAGGGATGCTGGGATGAGGAAACATACATGGACTGATATAGCAGTTTGCATGTCCCCCACTAGAGGTACTATGGATCCCCTTACACCCAATACATTCCAGCTTTACCTAGTGGTTGGAGAGAATATACTTTCAGAGAATAAAAAAGACCTATATTTTTATAGGTCACTACTACCCTTTGACATGTCCCCCCACCCACACACAAAAAAAACCTTTTTTCTGTGTGCACCTCAGGAAATTTAATATTAGCAGTGCAGATTAAACACATTTAGTTCATCAGAGAAGATATTAATCTTGTCCAGGTCCAATGGGGAATTTAATTTTCCATATTCTATTTCCCTACCTCATGAAGCTCTGGCGGCTGTCACTTGCACCGACATCTGTGGGACTTTTAATAATCTGGCTCCGCAAACTCATCCTGGTGGTTTTATTCCTTTTTATTTCTTCCTTCACTCTTGCTGAATTTCATCACTGCAGGTTGTAATTGAAGACCACTGTCAAGAAACAGAGGGGAAAATGTCTTTCCTTTGTGCAAAGCTGTCTCTGCAGCTGATGGTTTTTGCTAGAGCTGGATAAATTAAATCAGGACATGGTCACATCTGGGAGTTTCTTGCAGAATTCTTTCTAGCTTTCTAAGCATCCCTCCATGCTCCATTGAGCATCTGTATGGCTAGACTTTTTCGGTGATTGGAAGAGGAGACTCAACATGGACTCTTCGCCGTTTAGAATTGTAGTGCTCATCAAAGTTCGAAGGTGGAGCATAGGATTTGACTTACATTGCCTGCTTGTTAATACAGTGAGCATTCTTTAAGAATAGTTATTAAGTCATTTATTAAGTTCCGTTAAAGTTATCAAAAATATTTCAGAGCAGAGTGGCGTGTGGATCATAGCCTTTGGCAAGCTTGCATACATATTAATCTTCATGGCAGATCTTTCTAATTGCAGAAGGCAAACCTATCCATGGCATTGCTGCAGACTTGCATTTTTATAAGCCCAGATAGGAAGGTGCCTCAGTTGTGTAAATCTCAAGAGCAGTTCAAAGGAACTGGTCATCTGTGATGGCTCCATATCTTAAATTGATTGGTAGATTTCTAGAAGGAAATCTGCTTAAAACCACCACGTTAGCTGAGACTGCAGTGAGTCTTATTGATCAAATCTGAAAATCCAGCTTTAACCTGAATACCTTTTAGATGATCCTTATCAAAATATGACAAGCACTGACTTTTTTTAAATCTTAATGCCTTTTAATTTTTAACATAAGGTTTGCACTCAAAAACTAAAGAAAACTATTGCCTTTTTACACAGGACTTTGTCCTAGAACAGGAGTCAGCAAACATTTTCAGCAGGGGGCTGAGGGTTCACTGTCCCTCAGATCTTGTGGGGAGCCAAACTATAATTTGAAAAAAGATATGAACAAATTCCTATGCCCCACAAATAACCCAGAGATGCATTTTAAATAAAAGGGCACATTCTACTCATGTAAAAACACACCAGTTCCCGAACCATCTGCTGGCCGGATTTAGAAGGCAATTGGGCCAGATCCGGCCCCCAGGCCTTAGTTTGCCTTCCCATGTCTTAGAATATATATAACACAGGCACTCTGTAAACTGTGGTTATCAAACTAGAAGATAAATGATTACTCCCATCCTTCCTTCCCTCTTCAGTGTGAGTTTGAGAAGAGCGCTGCTGGATCAGACTAAAAACACATCTAGTCCAGTGTCCTGTTTTCACAGTGGCCAGTCAGAAGCTCACAAGCAGGACATGAGCACAGCAGCAGTTTCCTATTTGCATTCCCCAGGAGCTCTTCTTCAGAGTCATGCTGCCTCCAGTGCTGAACCAATGCATGACTCTGAAGAAGAGCTCCTGGGGAATGCAAATAGGAAACTGCTGGCTATATGCTTCCCTTCTTATGCCAGCTTTAACCATGAATTAGTATTGCATATTCCCCAATGCTAACCATGGGGAGAGTGGTTGGCATTGACCATCTTCATCCCTGGTTTCAAATCCTGGTTAAGACAGCTTGCTAACCATGGTTAAGAGGGAAATTTATTACTGTACTCTTAATCATGTTTAGCATTTGGTGCAGCTGTCAGTTTAACCATGGTTTACCATTGTAAGAGGAAGTGAGGGGATTTGTTCTAGAGGAGGAACAGTGTGTGCATCAATGTTTTCTTGAAGTGGGTTCCTGATCTACCAACCATGGTTTGCAGGGATCCACTCTTGTGTCTGTACCACACCTTTGACAAAGACCTTCACAGGTCCTTTCTCCCTCCACTAATATAAGAACATGTCAAGTCAAATAGGTTTCTTTTGGCTGTATCTTTGAATGGCACTGTGATACAAGTTTCTTTCATCATTATTTTTATCACAGCCAAAGAAGAGCCTAATTGCCATTAATAATGACGTAAGGGAGCAGTGATACAACTAGGTAGTAAAATGGGACAAAATGACATTAGTTTCAGAACAAAATACATTTACAACCTGAAAAGTGTTTGCTGTAAAGGGGGAAAAAACTAATTCAAAACCATCAGGAACATTTTCCCTTTAATTGGCATCATTGTTTTATTTGCAGGTTTGCACAAGGGATTTGTGTATACAGTATTATTCAGTGCTGGTCTGTGGCAAGAAATAATGGAGTTTCGTACAGAAAATTTTAGAGCATGTTGGGCAATCATAAAAACATGAGATCCCATGCACAAGGGAAGGGAAATGTGCACTTCTGTACATCATCTTTGCAAGCAGCTTGGGCTTGCAAACATTTGCTTATTTAAACAAACAGCCTTATTGTTAATTATTAAAGAAGTTGTTTGCCTCATATATCCCCTAGTAAATAAAAAGGAATATAAATATATTGGCATTATGCAGAAGGCTAAAAACGTTGCAGCGATTTTGTGTTGTCTGACTGTAGAGCAATTTTTGCAGAGTCAGAGCAATGTGTGATTAGTCTTCAGAAAGGAGAGAAAAGTAAGGGCTAGGTTTTCTTGTGTGCACTTCCCATTTAGAAACCTAGCAAAAGAACCTTTCAATTTTAGGAGGGGGCAGGGCTGCAGCTGTGGCAAGATGTGTGCTCACCTGCCTGACTGGGAGGAAGATTGCTTTTGTGCTGTGACCTTCTACCTTTGGAACATTGGAAGCCTCATTTGCTTTGTTGCTTTGACACTGCTACACTCCTGCTGCCTCTGCATTTGTTGGGCTTATCTTGAGCCATTATGCTGAATCCTTTGCTGATCCTGCTGTTCCTAACTTGTAGTTGCCCATAACTCATCTTGGGGACATTATTTTCAACAGTGCCTCTGTGGCAAATGTATCATCTTCAATGAACCCCCTTTAGTGATGGTTCATCAGGCAGCAGGCATCCACCATTGTTGGATCTACTTCTGCAGTGAAGCTTTACCTTCTTCTTGCTTTCCCAAATGCAGTCCTGCTCTGAGTACCAGAAGGACTGAGTGGTTGTTTTGATCATTTCCTTTGGAGGAGAAATGAGACAGAAACTTAAATGCTGCAGATATAGTATATCTTAATTTGAACAATGCTTTTGACAAAGTCCCCATGATATTCTTGTGGAGAAGCTGCTAAAATGCAGGCTGGACAAGGTAACTGTTAGGTGGATTTATAGCTGGTTGACTGACTGAACCCAAAGAGTGCTCACTAATGGTTCCTCATCATCCTGGAAAAAAGTGACAAGTGGGATGCCACAAGGTTTTCTCCTGGGCCTGTTGTTGTTTTCACATGACTTAGACAAAGAAATTGAGGGTCTGCTCATGCAATTTGCAGATGATACCAAACTTGAAGGGGTAGCTGATGCCGCAGAAGAAAGAATTGGCATTCAAGATGACCTTAACAGGTTGGAGAATTGGGCCCAAACTAACAGAATGAATTTCAATAGGAACAAATGTAAGGTTCTTCACTTAGGCAGGAAGAACCAGCTGCAGTAATTTAAGATGGAGGACACCTGGCTTGCCAATAGTACATGTGGAAAGGATCAAGGGGTCGTAGTAGGCTACAAGCTTAACATGAGTCAACAGTGTGATGCAGCAGTGAAAAAAGCTACTGCTTGGTTGCACAGAATATAGTATCCTGATCGAGGGAAGTAATAGTACCATTCTATTCTGACTTGAGTGCTCACTGGAAGGACAGATCATGAAGCTGAGGCTCCAATACTTTGGCCACCTCATGAGAAGAGAAGACTCCCTGGAAAGGACCCTGATGTTGGGAAAGATGGAGGGCACAAGGAGAAGGGGGCGACAGAGGATGAGATGGTTGGATAGTGTTTTCGAGGTTACCAGCATGAGTTTGTCCAAACTGCGGGAGGCAGTGGAGGACAGAGGTGCCTGGCGTGCTCTGGTCCATGGGGTCATGAAGAGTCGAACACGACTAAAGACTAAACAACAACAACATTCTGCCTTGGTCAAACTATAGCTGGAACACTGTATCCAGTTCTTGGTGCCACAATTTAAGATGGATATTGGCTGGAATGTGGGCAGAGGAGGGCATCCAAGATGATCAAGGGTCTAATCTAGCTTCACGAGGAATGGTTGAGGGAGTTGGGTGTGTTTTAACCTGGAAAAGAGGAGACTGAGAGGAGTTACGATAGCCATCTTCAAATATCTGAAGCAAGCTTGTTTTCTCCTGCATCCACAGCAAGAGGTGTAGAGCGAGTGAAATGATACTGGCATTTCATTCTGACATTACAAAGACCTTCTTCCGCATTTCCTAGCATGTATCTTAAAATGCAAGAAGGGAAAATGGCCTGGGATGACAATTGTTGAATGGTAAGTGTATTTCATTCATTGGATTTGACTGAACAGAAGCAACAACAAAAATAGCCACATCTGAAAGTAGCAGGCAACTTTTATAAAATGTCATCCAGGCTTCCAAAGCAACAGAAAAGGAAAGGATTTCTGCTTGTCTCAAGCAGATAATGTGCTGCTTCAGATGCTTCTGAGCACAGTGTGCCACTCAAGTGGAAGAGTAGAATGCTGATGGTAAAAAGGTGAGATGTTTTGGGTACCATCGCTGTCACTGAGAGCAATGATTTAGCACTTTTGTTTCATGCTTTCTGGTTTATCAGCTTCCCTCAGGAGCTGTGTCTATGCATTTTTACCATCCTTGACCCCATTTTCAAATGCTAAGAGATTAGTAGGTGATTCTTGTAACCCAAAGGGGGGTGAGGGGGGAAATGGGGAAAAAACAGAATTAGAAGCATTTAGACCTGGGATGTAAGTAACCCTTTATGGAGATTTAAAGTAGATGGGTTCATTGCTAGATGAAACAAGTAAGTTGACATTTCATATATTAAGCTCATTTAATTAATAATCATGGAAGATTCATTCACACCGGAACTACAAAATATTTCCTGTGTAGAAAGTGCTTTTTCTTTCTATGTTTGCGTTATGTAAACCTGCTTTTTTTTGGGGGGGGGGAGATGTACTATATACAGGAGTCAAAATGTCCTTATGAACTCTTAAATGTGAAATTCCTCCATGACAATTTTGAAATGGGAGAGATCAGTTTTCATATTGCTGAGAACGGTAGGGTTTCCCCACAGTTGCTATCAGAAGAGATAAGAAAGGAGGGCTTGTGAAGATATTACTTGGGAGGGGGTGGACAACGCTGAGATGGAAGGGGCCACAATCTGCCTCAGTATGATGCATGCAAAGCCATTCAACAGGTAACCAAACTGAACTGCATGGGGTTGAGTTAAATTTCTGTAATTGAGTATACCCTGATTTATTTCTTCAACTTTTATTTTTATTGATGTTCGTTAAACACATGCAAGATGAATTCAATACAAAAGTCGAATCAACTGCTGAAACAAACATAAACAAACAAACAAGGACTGGAGATTAAAGTTATCATGAGAGTTTTTGAACCTGGGCCTGATTTTGGAGTATGTGAGTCCAAACCAGACAGGAGCCCATCACCTTCCAAGTTCCCTCTACTAAGTGCTCTGATTCTTCCAGCTGAAGTTTACTTTCTGACAGATTGTGAATTTAAAACATAAGCACTAAATGCATCATAGAAACCCATTTCACTGGTTTCCTTATCTGTGCTGTCTCTAGCTGTATCACCCTGTCAGTTTGCCACACTCTATTGCTCACTCGTGCATTGATTTCTACTCTTGCTTAGTCTTCCATGCTTACGATCAGTGCCTTTTCCTTTTGCTGCTGATCAAGGTGTTGGTGGCAGGATACTTCCCATAGCAGTTTTTCAGGTTTCTGTTTTGCATTTTACACTTAAATTCATTTCAAGTGCCACCGATGCATGCTGATTTTTATTTTGTTTTTAAGAATTGTACTCCTTAGAGCACATCTGCATTGTGGCCAATGGGGAACTGGAGTTGCTTAGACAGAATCTGAACTACTTATATATCAGATGGAAAAGACAGGGTTGCCACATTTTTATAGTCTAGCCAATGAATTGCACTCCAAATGTTGTTGGACTCCATCTCCCATTAGCCCCAGCCAGAATGCCCAAAGACCAAGGATTATGGGAATTATAGTCCAGCAACGTATGATGGGCTTCCTCCTACTCTGCACTCTTTCACACTCAGCCATGTATTCCCTCCTTGCGGAAGATATTGAAAGAGAAACTACAGGTGGAACTGAAAGAAGAAATCAAATATTAATTATTTCTTATAGACTTGCATATCTGACAGTGTCACAAAATCACAAAGCTAGTGTTCAATTTACACATTAACATTACATACGAGAGCTTGCAGCGGGGAGAGAACTTGTAAGGTATATACAACATGCTGTTGGAGGAACTGGACATGGGGGGGAAGGGGTTGATTTCTTTCGTGGGCACAAATCACCCCATGTATGAGATAAGCCACCAGGTGCTAGGTCAGTCACGCCAGTTGCTATGGCAACAGTGCAGTGCCATCTATATAAGTGATTAAAGCGCATCAGCTAATTAGACAGTCACTTTATCTGTCTGTGAGCCAGAGTCTGTGTTACATCTTGAAGCTGGAGCAACGAATATACTTTGTGCTTGTATATATTTCTGTATCTGCACAGCCTACAAGCTTTGTGTATATATCAACATCCAGAAACGTATTACTGAAACCTATAGCAGTAATTATTTTGGACCTTAAGCTGCCTCTGTACAGTGACTTGAACTGGCGGAAACTTCCACTATGTGGGTATCTCACCTCAAATTCCCAACAAATGCTCTGTCAGTATTTGGATACCTACAGGTGAGGCAACCTTTGAACTTAACTTGAGCATCATTTTTTTGGGCTCTTTTTAAAACCTAATTCAGAAAACAACTTGAGGCATGTTCATGCACCCAAAGTTATTTTTGCTCACAAATATGCTTTCTTATTTCACAACAACCTTGTTCAGGCATTTGTCTGAACACATTCAAACAAGGATTAAATTGGGAGGTGAGGCAGCTCCACTCCCAATGCCTCTCAGTATGCCAGCTGCTCTTTAATTCTTAGTGGAAATATTGTAAATGTCTGAAAGGCTTTTAAAGGTGCATTAAACTGAACCATTCCATGAGCAAGAATCATGCTTGTTGTAGTTCCTGATTGCGAGGACAGTTTCTAAGACTGCTCCATTGTTTAACTAGCGAAGATCAAAGGAGTAACTGGTGTTCCTGAGGACATTGAGGAGGAGCTGTGGTTTAGCTCATCATGTGTTTAAGAAACTGCCTAAACATTTGACTGAATGGGTTTTTTTCACAGTGATAACTTCTACAAAAGAAATATATGTAGGAAATGTAGTTGTAGTAAATGTTGATTATGCAGACATTGCATTCTCTAAATTACAATCCTGTATTCCCACCCACCCCTTAGTTTGTGTTAGCTTTTAGTTCAGGTTCCACACTAGCAGCTTTCAAAAAAATGAAGATAGAATATTTATTAATTTCATATTTATTACTGGGTTATTTTAACTTTATAATAAAGTCTTGAAAAATTAAGAGAGACATTCAGCTCCACACTGCAAAACAACTAGTACATCTTATCAAAAATAATAATAAAATAAGTGTAAAATAATTTAATAATTGCCAATTGGATGCTGATATTGCCATGTCTGCATGCTGTATTCCAGCCTTTTTATTTATAATTTTCTTTTACAAAATTATACTACCATTATATTTTAGAATTGTGTTTGGTTTTTTTTTAAAAAAATGTGTCATTCTTGGCAACAGTTATTGGAAATGGAATTTAGAAGTATCCTTATTTCCTTGTTGGGGACGCGGTGGCGCTGTGGTCTAAACTACAGAGCCTAGGACTTGCTGATCAGAAGGTCAGTGGTTTGAATCCCCGTGACAGGGTGAGCTCCCATTGTTCAGTCCCAGCTCCTGCCCACCTAGCAGTTCGAAAGCACGTAAAAGAGCAAGTAGATAAATAGGTACCACTCTGGTGGGAAGGTAAACGGCGTTTCCGTGCACTGCTCTGGTTCGCCAGAAGCGGCTTAGTCATGCTGGCCACATGACCTGGAAGCTGTCTGTGGACAAACGTCGGCTCCCTCGGCCTATAGAGCGAGATGAGCGCGCAACCCCAGAGTCGGTCACGACTGGACCTAATGGTCAAGGGTCCCTTTACCTTTACCTTTTATCTCCTTGTTGGCAGGGTCATGAAATCAACTGGCATTATCTAGCTCACTTTCAATTGTTTTCTAACTTGTTATAGTTCTCACACCTGAGTGACTAATCCTACCTAACATTTTAAATAAATAACAAGATACTGGCTTCTTTCATTGCCCTTGATAGTCCTTTTCATACTTTAAACATCATTTGCATGACTAAATCCATTACATCCACTCACTGCGCCTGATCTTTACATGTATTCTGCATTGTGGTTCTCTCTTAGCCTGGCTAGACTTGTTGCATTTGTCGTCTTTTTCTTGTCTGAAAGGTCTGAACATTGAGTTTATTACTTGCTTCCCCTAATCACTAGTACAGATCACATGCAGGATTCCCACAGCACAAAATTGAACATAATTTATTGTGCTGTTTTGGTGGCCAAGATTAATGGGGAAAAGTCAGTGCACTTGTTCAATAACTTTACAAATCTTTGCCTCCCCTATTTCTGACAAATATTTAGAATTTATCGCCATAGGCTGGTGTCTCCCAGAAGAGCTAATGATACTTCAGGGCTTGTGGCTGCTTCTGTGTGGTGATGAAATGCCTCTAATAAATACCTCAGTATAATTGATGTTATTGGAAAACATCAGCAGATATTGACTTGGAATTTGTCACAGCAAAGAAGATCTTTCCCCCCTGTGCAAATGCAATATTTTGAAATTTCAGTCTTTATACATCATATTCCCAGAATCATTAAGGGGAGGATAAAGGGATGAGAGCTTGCAAGCAGGGCACATACGTCCAAGTGTGATGAGGAAGATAGCTGTTCTAGCATAACTGTATTTTATCTATAGGAATTATTTGGAGGGGAAATGAAGAAGGCAATTGAAGGGTTTGTTTTCATTTCTTATGTATTTTTGTGTTTTTTGTATTGTAAAGTGCCCTGTGATCCTCAGATGAAGGGTGGTATAACAATTTAATTTAAAAAAATTAGTTGTAGAGCTCTGTCTGTGACACTGCATTGTGAGATGTATAAGTGAAAATAAGGGGAGGAAAGGGGAAGAACCTACGTTTGAATGGCAAATGCAGTTTATGAAGGTGTCTGCAAATTAAGTTGTTTTCTTCCCTTTTGCTGCTTTCTAAAGTGACAACCTGTTCTGTTCATTAGAGTGATCAGAAGAACTAGAAGGTACTCACTTAGCAATTTAGCCCTTTTCCTTCTGTCAGGGGGAGTGGAGGAAACGTGATATTCCTTATTTGTTTACCGCATCACTTTTCAAGTTTTGAACCCAAAGGACGAGACTTTATTTTCTGAGGGTACATAATCTCCATAGGCTACAGAGCATGGGGAGATTGGTAACGTTCTACACTATTAACGTAAACAATAAACTCATACCAGACACAAAGAAATTTGTCCCAGCTTATTTAACCACTAGAGGTTCCCAGTTTATATGCCAATTTTTTCCAGCAGGGCTTATTCCCATACCTTTGTGTACCAGTAAGGAATACCTTCTCCAGCTGAATCCAGAGTTAGCCACAGTTAACGTGGATAATAAACTCCTTACTCTGTAACAGATTCAGCTTTTATATTTTTCAAGAAGCAAGTGGGAATCGGACATCCTAGCAGCCCTAGGAATAACCAGAAACATCTCCAGCACATAGAAAATACCTAATCTAATATGTTTTTCTCCTCCCCCTTAAGACCTAGCTTTATAGCTTTAGCTCCAAGTCAGCTATTCCCTTCTCCATTTGCTTTTCTTAACACCCAGTCTGATGAACAGTTGCTTGCTCATCGTTATGTGGCATTTTGGTCACCCTAATAAATACATTTCCCTACTACAGATTTGCAGCTACATAATATATATCAAAATGCATATACCAGGGTAAAGTATGCATAACCCATATAGAAGAGAATACATAACCCTACAGATTATATACAAAGGAAGAAATATGCAGGTGGTGAAAATTCTAATATTTGAAATATATTTTTTTAAGTAGACCTAATTTTTTCAACTAATTTAATTCCGTTCTTTAAGTTGAGCAGTTAATGTGCATAAAATCCAGCCATTGTTCACATTCACCAGGCCTCTTCATGTTAGGATTATTCTCCATGCGGCCTGTTAAATGCACACAATGGCTGGTTGTTATGCACATTAACAGCTCAGCTTACGTTCATCTTAACATGTGTATGCATGTGCAGCTATATAGCGTAGAGAGAAGAAGAAGAGGAGGAGGAGGAGGAGGAGGAGGAGTTTGGATTTGATATTCTGCTTTGTCACTACCCTAAGGAGTCTCAAAGCAGCTAACAATCTCCTTTCCCTTCTTCCCCCATAACAAACACTCTGTGAGGTGAGTGAGGCTGAGAGACTTCAGAGACGTGTGACTAGCCCAAGGTCACCCAGCAGCTGCATGTGGAGGAGCAGGGAAGCGAACCCAGTTCACCAAATTACGAGTCTACCGCTCTTAACCACTAAACCACAGATATCCAAATGAAATTCAAATGAAATGAAGTTCTGTACCTATATCCTCCAACGCAATCACACAAAATAGAAGAAAAGTCAAAAGGTGAATGATTCCATACCAATTTTTTAAATTTATTTGGTTTTTATGCCTGGAATTGTTAGGCATATGGAAGAACAAACCTTGCTGAGGAAGAAGCAGTATGGCTTTTGCATTATCCCACGTTGCAAATCATACACAGATCTTGGAGGGCGTCAAAAAGCACACAGAACTAATGGAACTTGTATAATCATTTCTCATCTTCTGCCACCATTGTGTGCATAGCATAACAATCTTCTGACACTTTCAGAGTATGTATTTGTTTCTTTTGCCAGCTGTTGACAGTGATTTATAATTGCTTCACTTAAAAAATAATTCTCCTGTGTCTTGAACCTTTAAGTGCATGAATGGGACCTGAGAGAGTGTTAATGTGCTTTCCAACCCGTTGTTCAATTGTGCTACAGAAGAGTTACTTGAATACCAGATCCCAGGTTATTTTGACATAAAGCATGTACTCCCCTTGATATTTAAGCTCTACATCTAAAGCTCTTTTGGTCTTGGCTCCTTTTACAGTTTTGAGTTGAGTTTTGCCTTCCCTTTGGCTTTTAGCTAATCAGCCACACACACACACACACAAACACACACTCCACCCCTGGTTCCAGGTTCCTTCTAGGCCAGCTCCATTTGCACATCTTTATGTTGCCTTTGAGGTTACCGTCTAATATTTTTGTTTGTTAGGATTATAGCATTAGTTTGACTTTTAAATAAAATGAAACGGGCAGTTTCTCATTAACATTTATATTGCTTTTCTACCCTCCTTGTTTAGTTGTGGCCAAAAAGTTTTAAAGTACTGGATATCTATAGTTTAGGGAATTTCTCAGATGAAGAATAACCCCTTTAGAGCTGGAGGTGGCACATAAAGCTTAATGCAGGGTTCAACTCCTACGAAGGCTGCAAAGCAAAATGAATAGGGTAGAATTGTATTGGTATTTAAGGAAAAAAATAATTTAGCTGTTGGAGCAAAACATTTTGCTTTGCAGAAGGGTGGGTAGGAATAAGGATTGGGCTTCTATTGATCTGGTAGCATAGGTACATCAGGGGGGGAACCAGATTAATGCATACTATAGGGATGATCAAATAAATGCATTTGCAAATACAGTGGTACCTTGGGTTACAGACGCTTCAGGTTACAGGCACTTCAGGTTACAGACTCCGCTAACGCAGAAATAGTACCTCAGGTTAAGAACTTTGCTTCAGGATGAGAACAGAAATTGCCCTGCGGTGGGATGGCAGCAGCGCGAGGCCCCATTAGCTAAAGTGGTACCTCAGGTTAAGAACAGTTTCAGGTTAAGAACGGACCTCCAGAACGAATTAGGTTCTTAACCCAAGGTACCACTGTATGTCCCAGTTATTGGGGGTTGCAAACTGGAAGGTGTCCAAGCAGAAGGCAATTCCAATTATGGAGCAGGATGGGTGTGTTACTCTGATTTCTGCCAATTTCTGTCCAGCAGTTGCAGCCCACTACTCACCATTGAATGCTACCCTGCAGTGTCCCCTGGTTCTCAGGAGTAGCTTTTGGGATCACCGAGGACTGCAGCAGGAAGAGGCAGTAAAGCCTTGTTTTATAAGTGGAATGTGATTAGGTGCAAAAGACCCCTCTCCTTAATACAGGCTCATCATAGCTGAAATACACAATCTGGTTTTGATTAATGTAGTTTAAGAAAGATGTGCTAATAATAAGTGATTTGTTGGGCAAGTACATCCCCTGTTATTTAGAGGCCCTCCATTCTCTGCTAAGAATCAGAGGGATACATTTTATATCACCAGCAGCTTCTAAAACGTCTTCCCAGTGACAGCATTCTCAGCTTTTAGCAAAGAAGGGGTTTTATAGTTGCTAGGTCCAGGCTCTAGGTATCATGTCCCCTCTATCTAGCCACAAATCTTTCTCCAATGGGTATTTAGGTCACCCCTCTTGGCGAAGCAGGGGAATGAGTCATTGACATTCCATTCTACACCATCTAGATCTGAGGATGTGGCTCTCCCATTATTCTCACACTCTGGTAATGATTCCTCTGTAGCTTCTCCTGTTCCACAGCCATGCAGTAGCATGTGATTACACAGTCAGCTACAGTTCCTTTAAGGATTGCAGGCAATTCTTCTGGCGAGCACAGGAAGACACCCCCCTCCTCCTCCAAGGGAAGGCATTTCCAGCCTCCTCCAACCTTCTCATGATGCTTCTTCTTTTTCTTTGGTGATCCCTCGTAGCCGGGTAAGATTGTCTTCCATGAACACGGTCTTAACAGTGAGTCCGTAGGTGACTGTGGAGGCCAATTCTGGATCCACACATTCTTCCATAGGTTTCTGGGCAAGAGTTGATCACAGTGATACCAAGTGTGCATTCCGTTTGGCTTGTTTCTCCTTTTTACCCTGAGTTCATGGTCAGTTTCGGGATGGATTTTTGGAAGACTCCTGCATATGAAATGTGTGGAGATCAGTGCACACTGACCAACGCATAGTCTTTGCAGTAAGGCTCTATTCCGATGGCATGAGTATCACGATGACCGATAAATTCTTACCTGCTGCAGCCTTCATCCGCCTTCACAGCCATTGTAACATACCACTTGTTATCTTCTGCCTGTTCTGCCATTGAGGACTTCTTGGATCATTCTTTGTTTAGCTCCTCCCCTTTGACCTTACTGCCTTGGGTGACCCTACTGGGAGTATGAGACTCCTGACGACTTCTCGAGAGTATGAGGCTCACAAGGACCACAGGAATGTGCAAGCCCATTCACCACGACATGGTGATGATCCAGTGAGTGAGACATGATGTTTATCCTTTGGTAAGAAAACATCTCCAGAAGCTTAGCCAACACGATCTTCTGGGAGCTGCCCAAGGTCCTGATCTGCTTTCCTTTGTATCTGCCTGCCCTGCCTTGCCTGTGTTTCGGCTATCACTTTCCATGCTAGCTCCAGCAAAACAGTGTTCTAGTGATTTGTTGGACTTCTGCTAGGAAATGATTCTAGTCTCATTGAAACCCTTCCATTTTTCCTCAAAATACGTTTGAAGTTTTGCATTTTCAGCAAAACCTTGCTTTGGTGAAATTTAAATTGCAACTCCTCATTTCACACCATTTTGTTTGAGTTTACAGCTAAATAAGATTGAAATCTGATCAGACACAGTTGACACTGCGCTGTGAAAAAGTCATGTGGGGTTTGGAAATGGTAATTGCCATGTACTCCCTGGAAATCAAGATAATAATCATTGTATCCTAAATGGTGTAAAGGGACTAAGGCAGGGTCGCTTTGTAGAAGTATCTGGTGATGTAACCAAATACTTCTCATTCTCTTGAGTTCAGATTTGGGTTCAGCATACCCAAATCAAACATCACACACTGCCTTTCTTTGTACACTTAGAAAACTTAGGAATAAAATTTAGGAAGTTTTTGAGGATAACAATAGTTCTGTGTCCATTCCCAAATCGTGAACTCATCTCCATTGCAATGATTACGGTAACCCACTTTATGCTAGTGTAGAATGCAACAGCCAGACTACTCACAGGAGCAGGCTACTGGCATTATGTTACGCCTCTGCACTGCCTGTCAGTTTGCTACTGGGTCAAGTTCAAGGTTTTTTTCTTAATTCACAAGCCCTTGAGCCCAAAGTATTTTAAGGGTTGTCTGATCCCTTATAGAATCATAGAAGTGGAAAGGACCTGAAGGTCATGTAGTCCAATGCCCTGCAATTAAGGAATCTCAACACTCAGTCCCCAATCCAATTTGAAACCATACTGGACCCGGCTTAGCTTTTCAAATGTACTAGCAGTTGTATTGCTACACCACTAGGAGGCACCTTATGTGATACTTAAATGGATGTTTTTATTTTTCTTATTGTAATTTTATATGCTGTAATTTTCTTTACGGGTGGTCTATAAATATCTCAATCAATACATAAATCTGTGTCTGCTGAATGGCTTTCATGTGGAGGTGAATTCAGGAGTCTGTGTTATTCTGAGTCAGACCAATGGTCTGCATTCCTAGTAGTGTCTGTCTTGACTTAACAAAAGCCTTCAAAGTCCAGTTGGAGTTTTCTTGCAGCTCTGTTTCCTTAGATCCTTTTAAAAGAGATGCTAAGGATTGAACCAGATATTTTTGTTCACTGACTATGTGCTGTACAACTGAGCTATGGCCGTTACACATTGTGTATGCTTTAGGTTTCTCAGTGCTGAGTACAGAAGTCACTGCAATCAATCACAAATGCACAATTTTTTCCTAGTATAAGCTGCAACCTCTATAAAGAATGTATTGTACTGAGAATGTATTAGATCATATATTGTTATGGCAGTTGGTATGCATAACTAACATGCTTGCACACCTGAATATTACACAATATGAAGATAAACTATATGCTTTCTGTTACCTTTTCAACAACAACTACAGCACTGAGCTATTACAGTGTGATATTTTGCATCTTTTATGCATATTTGCTTTAAACAACACATTAAAATTCAGTGCAAACATGCTTCCATGCAGCCTTATGCACAAAAGCTGAGAACTTCCCATTTACAGCTGTGGTGGGAAACATAACTTGGTAATGTGCTACCTATGCTTCAGGGAACAGGTTTACCAACATAAACAGCAACAAAAATGTGCTATTGATGTACAGGGGGTGGAAATTTTGTGTTTTATGGGAGCCATATTTATATTTTTGAGCTTCCTGCCTTTCCAATATTAAATTATGAGTTTATTTCCCACACTGCATCTGTACATGATGTACATGGCAGCTTTCCACCTAACCAACCTGCCTTCTTGATTGACACTCTATATTTGCTGATGATCACCATCCATCCTGTGGGCAAAGTATGAAGCATTGCTTTATATTGGCTCCTCTCCCTTGCTCCCTGGCTTTTGTTTGTCACCAAATAAAGTTACTCTGATCCCTGTACAGTAACACAAAAAATACTTTCCTATGTATAAGACAAGTATTTTTTCGTTAAAGTAATGTTTTAAAAAATAGGGTCGTCTTATACATGGGTAGTTCAGAGGGGGGATGGGGGATTGGTTGCTTTTGTGAGTAGGAGATAATCAACAGCGGTAGTGCATGTGATTGGTGGCTGTGGCAAGCGTTTTTTTAATTGGCTGTTGCAGCAGTTATTCGGCTGGCGATAGGTGGCTGCTGGCTGCGAGCGGTCAGACATTTGCTCAACAACTCTGTGCAATTCCCCCCCATTTTCTTAATTTTGAGTCCCCCAAAATAGGGGGCGTCTTATACACTGGCACACGTTATACACGGAAAATTACGGTAATCTCTCTTGTTGCTCATCCATCTGATGCCCCTCCTCAGTGTGCTACACTGGCTTTCTGTTCCATTTCCTATGTGGCACAAACCTCTTGCCCATACATTTTTAGCATTTCCCCATAGTGTTGCTTCTTGGTTTCCTGCAAATTCCTAGCAGTGACCTATTTCTCCTCCACCTTTACCATCATTAGTCTCTTCTTTAAACCAGAAACATCTTATGTATACTAGGGGTGTGGCTTTGGAATAACCCAAGGGACAAAATAAGAGAGGCTTTGGGGGCACCTATGAAAATGTTTATAATTCTAAAACTTCCAGGACCCTTTTCTTCAAATTGGCTACATTTTTATCCCCACCCCTACATTTTATTAGAATTTGCAGAAATTGTGGCTTTCCTTTTCCTTTTTTCAGAAACAATAAACTTTCTCCTGTTGCATTTGTGCAGAAATTTAGGATTCAAAGGACTTTCTTGATCAAGTTGAGAGGCATGGAATTCTGGGCTAGACCAGCTTTGCAGAGCTGATATGATTCTGAAATCTCTAGCTGCCAGTCAAATGTTGTTTGTGTTTCCCTGATCGCATGCTAAGCATCTTTCCACCTCCTCTCCTCTCCTACTTGCTTGATGGTTCAAGAACTTCAAGATTTACTTTTGAATGGCACTTGAACAACAGGAAAAGTTTGCAGAATGCTTTTTGGCTCTTGATGTGATTGATATTTACACATTCTCTCTGTGCATGAGATAACTTACTGATATCTTTCAACCTTGTTTCTGTCTGGTTGTTGGCTGCTGTCTCATCTCAGAACTGTTTACACAGTCTATTTCCATCTTCCTGCTCCAGGGTCTTTTCAGCTGTGTATGTGGTTTGTACTTTGTCATTCCAAGGTGAATGAGGATGATGTTCTCCAAGGGGACTCCCATATTCACCCTGTTTTCTATAAGATTCTTTTAAAAGAAATAGAACTAGAAATAATTCTAGTAATACTAAAACCTGCATTGCATTGGTTGCTCAAGGCTGTGAAACAATACTGTCTTAAAACAATAAGATGTTTCACATTTCTCAATAAAATGATATAAAGGGATAAAGCCACAATAAAACAATATTAATAATTAAGCTGTACTGAAGAGCGGTAGCTATGCAACAGCTTTTGAACTGAAAATGAAAGCTCTGTTTGTAGTTGAGGAGGAGTAAACTAGCAGTTCTGCAAAGGTCTGTATAACGTTTTCAATAATTTCAGGTTTACCATGTTGGTCCATTGCGGGGGGTGAGGGGGAATCAATAAGTAACAGCAGAGCAGCGACTTCACTAGGAGGACTAAGAGCTGGGATGGGAAAACTCCAGATGTTTGATTTCAACTCTCTCATCCTCCGCAGCCAGCATGGACAGTGGTCAGGAATGATGGGAGCTATAGTCTGGGAGGCCACAGTTTCTCTCTCCCTGAATGTAATGAGCGTCAAAAAAATGAATGTGCTTTGAGTTCATAAAAAGGAAGAACCCCCCCCCCCGCCAGTGACTGTTAGTTTTTACCAAATAACTACTAGCTTTCCATAGTGGGAGCAGCCATGCCCCTATAACCAGATACCTTTTTGTGTGTGCCATACATAATTGAAGTTCAAGTCCTCTCCACAGTCTATTAAATTCACTAGGGCTTACTTATGAGTAAACATTTATCTGCTTGATCTGTGTATGTACTTTAACATTGCCCCCCCCCCAATTCAGTCTTGTAATGGTCATCCTGCAGACTAAGGTTCTCCTCTTTCCAACCACTTTACCCAGCAACATCTATTTTTAAGCCCCCTGGGGTTTGGGGGGAGGTGGGGGGCCATTTGAATTTTAGCTTGACGAAGGCTTTTTCCTACTGAACTCAATATGCCTCTCTTCTTTGTTACATACAGGTATTAGCCAGCAGTTACTCTTGCTTTTTTATATTAATGACCAAATTAGACCATCGTGTAAGGTCCAACAACCGCATTGTGATGGTTTCACAATTGAAGCACCTGTGGTTTCACCACCACTTTCTAAGTGCATTTTGCTGCATTAAATACCACTCAGCACAGCATGCACCTTCTTTTTATTTATAGCATTTTAGAGAGAACAGAAGAACAGTGGGAGAGATAACAGTGGAAAGGGGTGGGGAGAAGAACCGAAGTAAAGATGTGGGGGGGGGGACACATGGCCCTGTGTTACAAATTGGACCTAAATTGGAGTTGAAGGAAGAATCCTTGGGCTGAAAAGGTAGTTACCTATGAGGTTAACCTCACTGCCATTTTCAGTACAGTGGTACCTCAGGTTAAGAATTTAATTCATTCTGAAGGTCCGTTCTTAACCTGAAACTGTTTTTAACCTGAGATATCACTTTAGCTAATGGGGCCTCCCACTGCTGCCGTGCCGCCACCGTGTAATTTCTGTTCTTATCCTAACGCAAAGTTCTTAACCTGAGGTACAATTTCTGGGTTAGTGGAGTCTGTAACCTGAAGCGTCTGTAACCTGAAGCGTCTGTAACCTGAAGCGTCTGTAATCCAAGGTACCACTGTATCTACTTAGTTCACCTTCCCAGTCAAGGTGCTTAACTTAAAGTTTAGGGAACCAGAATGACATCAACTTTAACTGATTCATTAAGAGTGATTCTTACCAATTACCGTATTTTTTGCTCTATAAGACTCACTTTTTCCCTCCTAAAAAGTAAGGGGAAATGTGTGTGCATCTTATGGAGCGAATGCAGGCTGCGCAGCTATCCCAGAAGCCAGAACAGCAAGAGGGATTGCTGCTTTCACTGTGCAGTGCTCCCTCTTGCTGTTCTGGCTTCTGAGATTCAGAATATTTTTTTCCTTGTTTTCCTCCTCCAAAAACTATGTGCGTCTTGTGGTCTGGTGCGTCTTATAGAGCGAAAAATACAGTATGCAAAAAAAGGTATATGAGAACTGTAGAAAATGCAAGTGCCTTCCACTCTGGGTCCTATTGTTGTTTTATTTATAATAAAATATTTCTATACCACCCTTCATCACTATTGTTCCAGGGCAGTCCAGAAAAATAAAACAAATACATCAGGAAAAGGTATAGTTACGATAACATTCCATCCATTTCCACCTACAGTTTCACCTTAAGCTCTGTATTAATAACTAGAAATTGAACCATCTAAGACTGGGTAAGGGTAAGGGTAAGGGTAAAGGGACCCCTGACCATTAGGTCCAGTCATGACCGACTCTGGGGTTCTGGTAGTCAACCTTTTATACCTGCCCCCCACTAATGCATCTTTCTTGATCGTAAAATTTCCTTACCACCAGTGCTCGATGGAAGGAGGATTCAGCTTGGGCCATAGAACCCCCTACCACCCACCTAGAATCCTGAAATGCCCACTAGTGGGCAGTAGGGACCAGGTTGACAACCCCTGATCTAAGATGTGTCCATTAATTGGCCTACTTAAAGCCTCAATAAAGCAAGTTTGCATGAACTGGGAACACATTATAGGTACTCACCCATTAGCATCAATCAACATTAGGAACCTCCTTCCAAATTATGACCCCAAAACCCTTATGTCATGCTCCAGGGGTGTCCTTAGGGGTAGTGTCTCAGCCCAAGAATGTAAAAGCCTATTACCCAACCACTTACCCAAGAGAGTGGGCTCCAGTTCTAGCATGATTTTGCACCAAGAATCAGTTTGGGTCCAAAATATGACCCAGAAGCAATGTCAGGAAACAGTCCAAGGTCAATATCACAGAGAGATCAGACAGAGGTGGAACTTTAATCAGGGTCCAGAGACCTGTGTTTTCCCCATTAACTGGAAGGATCAAGAGGGAAGCCTTATATACCATGGCCACCTAGATCTCATCCTAACCACAGCTTCTGAGAGCAAAGAAGTTCCAGGGAAGGCTTGCTCACTCGTAAGCCAAAACCCATGAGCTGTGTGATGACTCTAGGTCTGTAAGGACATGCTGTGTTGTTGCTCTTCAGCCCGGGCTCAGGTTTCTGATACTCAAGAAGACTGAGGGGTAGTTCCACCTCCTCCTTGTGACAGCTCCATGTTTCTTCAGCATGTTTCCCACAAGAAGGCCTGTTCAGGGGATCCTCAGCACTGTTTCCAGGAAGTCATACCTCTCCTTGACCTGTGGAGTGTCTGGTCCAACATTTGTTGATTCACCAGGTCAGGGCTTGATATGGCAGGATACCTTAAAATGAAAATACCTTGCTTCTTTCCCCTTCTTTTATTATTTTGTTTGTATTCTCTTATGCTCAGGGTTCCAAGGGAATGTGTGGCCTCATGGTTCCCCTCCAAGTCTTTACCCTAAAAGCAGAAGGCTAAAGCAGGGGTGGAGAACCTGTGGCCCTCCAAATGTTGACTGACTACAGTTCCCATCATCTCTGGTCATTGGCCATATTGGCTGGAGCTGATGGGACTTGGAATCCAACAACATCTAGTGGGCCACAGGTCCCCACTCCTGAGCTAAATGGACCTGTCACTCCCCCCCCCCCACCAAAAGACTGTCTTTTCTCCTTCCACTTGGAAAAGGTAAAATCTGTATCCTAGTATTTTCCCTCTTTAATTTCTGTCTTCTGTCTTTTCTGTTCTATCACCCTCTCATCTCCTTTTTTGACACCAGCCTTTTGCATCCTCCTTGTATAGCAAAATCTCCTTGTTTCTTTTCAATCTATTTGTCCTCTGTAGAATTAGCCCCACAATTCCCTGTCCAATATGAATGCTGCATCTGTAAATAACCTTTTGTTTCTGTAATATTGTAATAAATTACTCATTTGATTACTCTGTTACTGGCTCTTCTGTCTTGTTCCAGATTCTTTCCTCCATACCAGTGGGAGCCAGTTGTCCCTGTAACACACCATGATTCTTGGCTTAAGACCCAAACACATGTTCCTTCTGCAACCAAGGACACATGGTAACAAGTTTGAAGACTGCTGACTTAGATTATGGAGTAGAAAGTCTTTTATAGTACTTGCAGAAAGCAGTAAAGCATAGGAAGTACAAGAGTTGCTCAAGGTTGAATTTAAATTCAAAATGAAATTGTAAGGTGTAATTTTCTTCCTTTTTAAAGCTCTAGAGTATTGTTTTTACAATATTTTAACAGATTGGGGAGGTAAGATGGTAACAGAAATGAGTCCCACGTCACACAATTCCTTTTCTAACCACACCCCTGTGCTATTGTTCATCCCATGACATTGTCAATAAAGTAACAATATATAGACAAAGCCTTAATATTATAGTGTCAATAGACATACCATTTGGTCAGGAGTAACACTTCTGGTCTGAATTTTAAAGGCAGATGTCTCTCTGCTGACCCCTTTTATTTTACTCCTGATGAGATAATTGGATAGTGAAATAAAATGTTTCACCAAGTTGTAGAGGGTGGATAGCCACCTGCCCAGGCAATTGACTGTAGTTATTGTGAGCTTATAGTAAATGTATTATTCCAGCTGTTTGTATACTAGGTCAAACAAAAGTCTCAAGATAATCTGCATGGAAGACTTGGGATTCTACTTTTAAATCCTGCCTTCTCACTAATTGTGATCCTGATCTAGAGACAGGCCTTTTAATATTCTACATATAAAAGTCCATCAGAGACTAGTCCTTTAGTGACTAGTTTCCCCACCCTTGATTTCTAGAGGGAAATAATATCTGCAGTGGCACTTGGAGATGCTAGAGCAAATGCGGAAAGGTTTTCATTTTAATTAAAGAGATTCCACCCAATGGGAGGTAAATGAACCATTCATACAACATTCCTGTTAATAGTATTCTGAATTAGGCAAGATGTTCTATTTATGTGCTGCTCTGGAGCCTACAGGGGCTACTATTCCAAAGTGTTTTACTGCTACTGCCACTTTGGGACTACCTGAATGTTTGAATCAGAGAGGACCTGCAATTACAAGGGTTGACCTCAAATTTATTGACACCAGAAGGCTTTGTCTATGTCTGATGCTGTTTTGGCACTGTCCTGGGATGAATAATAATAGGAGAATGTTCTTCTTCAAAGGGGAATTGTGTGAAGTGGGAGAAGTAGTGCTCGTAATGTTCATGACAAAGTGCAAATACAGATGCTACCATGACATCAACAACCATACTTGCCTAAAGCACAAGACTTGTTGCTCCGTTGTATATCTAGCTTGAAACTCACCCACAGAATACTGTTGTGTTCTGTTGGTGGAAATTGCCCGTCAGTTTGTTCTACTGCTTGCCCATAAGCTTTTGAAATTGCATGCAATTTGGAACTTGCTCAGCAGTGACCAAGGTACCAGTGGTGTGTGAAATGGAATAGAACCTCACAGTCAGGGCGGAGTTGAACTGGGGTCCAATACAACTAGGCAAATTTCCCACTCATCCAGCCCTTTCTGAATCCTTGCATGTTTCTAGGACCCATGTAGAGACGGCCACACAGAATCTTTCCACTCTCTCCTACTGGTTTTGACCCCCTTGATCCCATTCACTGCTCCAATTGACGGCTTCACTCCGGTAGTAAAAACACATGGTGTTTGGAGGACCTCCTCTGAAGATCATCTATTTGCCTCTTAGAAGACTGGCCTTGATTGTTTTGTCCTGGGAAAACTCTCCCAGGACCTCATGTTTTTTGTTTGTAAATGGTGTGTGTGTGTGTGAGAGAGAGAGAGAGAGAGAGAGAGAGAGAGAGAGAGAGAGAGAGAGGGAGGGGGGGGGATAGGTGTACTTCACTTCTCAGGAAGTATTGTGGAGATAAATATATTTGCCATGCAGCAATGCACTCTGGTAATGGAAGCCAATAAAAAACACACACCCTAGGATTTGATAGAAAACCCTCTTCAAAGCCAGATTGTTCCAGCACTTTGCACAGAAATTACCATTTGACATGGTCAAATGCATTGGTGCCAGCCATGGTCGTATAATGTACATTCCAGGTTTCTGCTTTTTAGTTTCTAATCTTTTCTTTGTACCTTCTTCCTCTTTCTTGAGACTTGTGTGTTGCAATAAACCCTGCCTGACTTTGCAGTTGGATGTGGAGGAAAATGGATCCAGGTGTATGTTTTATCCCTTTGCCACTGCCCTGATAGGCTTTGAGTTTCATTAAATGAGACTGGCAAAAATTTTCCTTCTGTGTGCATCTATACATATATATTATCAGTTATTAAGCATATTCGTATTAGGGTTCTGAGAATCAGTCCTCATTTTGCTGCTGTTGCTGAATATATTTATTGTAATGGCTATTAAGGCTTGTCTGTTTTGCAAACAAATGGGCTCCTTTTTGTGTGGGTGTTGGTTACTATCAGATGAATTCTACATGGGTTGTTTGACACCTGTTTCTGTCCACAATTGAGATGACGCTTGGGCTTGGTGTCTGGTCCTCCCACTGAAGTTTTTAAAAAAATCTGACAACAGCATGGTCATGGATCTGATTTATTCCTTAAGGCAGGCTTCCTCAACCTCGGCCCTCCAGATGTTTTTGGCCTACAACTCCCATGATCCCTAGCTAGCAGAGCCAGTGGTCAGGGATGATGGGAATTGTAGTCTCAAAACATCTGGAGGGCCGAGATTGAGGAAGCCTGCTTTAAGGGGGGAAGATATCTTGTTCTATATGAACAACTGCATGTTTTGGGACCAATTGATGTTTTTGAGTATGAAATTTCAGTCCTTCTCCTCAGCAGCCCTCTAGGTTGTGAAACTCCCTCTCCACAGAGGTGCATCTGGTACCTTCATAATATAGTTTTCAGAAATGTTGAAGACATGTTTGACACCTGATAAGCATATTTTTAGGAACCACCTTCTTTCTGTGATTTTAAGTAAAAAAAACCCACCTGATTTTAATACCATGTTTCAATTGTTGTAATTTGGAAGAAGGGTGGGTTATTAATAATTCTGCTTACTCACATATCACAATCTGTCTTGCAAATTCTGCATGGTCAAAACAAAAGCAGAAGTTTCTTCATTTTATTTCTTAAAGGAAATAACTTTTTGGCATGCCATTACTTTGTAAGCTATCATTTCTCTTCTTTAATCAGACAATAGAAACCATGTGCATTAATGAAAGATGGCATAAGTACATATCCCTTCCCAACTCTTATTACCTTGAATGCTTGATGGTTCTAAATTATAGATCTCCTTTTAGTAGAGAAAATGAGCGGACAGCAGGGACAGAGTTAATAAATTATCCTAATCTGCTTTCCCTTTTATCCATAGATGTATGAAACTTTGCCAAGAGAGATCTTGAATAGAAATCCATTATAATAAAGTTTTTAAAAGGGTGAATTTTTTCTCCTTTAAGGGGTCTCCATTTTATAATTTTCAAAGTTTTTGTTCTTTCAAGCACATTTTGTTCTCCAAGCACATTTTAAAACTTTGAGTCAAACTACTATAGCATATTGTAGCCAGTGGTGGCCCTCTGCAGGGCATTTTTGGGGCAGGTGGGTAAAGCCACTGATTTGCTAACCTGATGCCATATGATGTCTGCTGGTTCGTAGGTCAAGTTGCGAGAGTAGGCACTGGACCATCTCCAAAGTTAGGGCTGTACTCCCAGAGCACCAAGACTGGAGATAAGCCTCTGCTGTCACCCCTTATTTCTGTGGAGGAAGCAGAAGCTTATCTCTGATTTTAGTACTGTGGGATCATAGCACTAAGGTCAGAGATAAAAGAGAGTTTACTATCAAAGAGCAGGCAGAGGATTGCCTCTGATCTTGGTACTAAGATCAAATGTAACCTTGGCTCTTGTTCTTGCACTGTTGTGCTTAGTACTAAGGTCAGAGATCCCTTATCTAAAATTGTGGCAATTAGTACTTAGGTCAGAGAGAACAGAACTCTGCACCATATGCTCTCAGGTGACTTGACAGGTCTGTGGGCCAAATTTAGAGTCCTGGTGGTCAGAGACTTCCCTTCATCATTGTGGAATATGATAAATGCATACCAAGCACTCTACATTCATGTCACTTAAAAAAAGAAAGCAAAAAAGTAAGACCAGGAGAGCATGGCTTTACCCATTTCAGTTCTTCATTGGCCTGGGTTCTACATAACTTAGGAAATGTAATTACCCCACATAGGACTCTGGTTCACTTCAGTAAGAGGAAAAGATGCCTTCTACTGAGAGATGGGAGTGTGGCAGATTTTTCTTGATGCTGGTGCTCATGTTCCAGAATGCCTTCCCCATGTAGGGCCACAATTTCTCTATCAAAACACTCTACATTCTGTTTTTCTTTTCAGGCTTTTGCACTGTGCCCCCCCTTTTTTGGCTGACAGAAATTATTTGAAAGGATTGATAATGTTTTGTAAATTGCATATTTATCACTTAATGTTTTTGCACATAGCTTGGTTGCTAGTATTGCACAAAGAGCAGCTAATAAGATTTACATATGATGGCTTAGATCCTAGGATCTGTAAGGAGAGAGAATTTCACCAAATTATTTCCACACCAACCCTGCAACCACTTGAGCCTCTTCCCAGAGAGTTGTGAGAACAATGATAACAGAGATCATTGTGACACCTCAAAGCAGGGGTTGTTATAGACCAACTCCCATCAGTCTCAACCAACATGGTCAATGGTAAATATAAATTTGTTACTTTGTGAAGTGTCATGGGACTCTTTATTGGCTTTGCTGCAAGAGCTTTTTACTGCTGAACAATGTCATCCAAACATTGAGCCTTTAAAGTTTCTGTGCATAAATGCCTACATCTCAGATTGAAGGCATTGTGGCATTTTTGTATATATTTAATGCCAGCATTGAAACTGGGCTGCTTTTTCATATGTTTGCTTCTCCATTGTTAAGATCAAACCTCCTTTGTATTTAATGTCTTGCATCTTTCATCCACATGCTTAATTTGCCTTCATCCATCCATGATTAAGTATAGAGTGGCATAATTTAGACATCCATCTGGTTCAGGAACATGCATTGTATAACAGGGACCTCAACAAATGCATTGTTGATTCTAAGCAATACAACAGCAACTTACTCCGCTATAACTCATAACCAGACTTCTGTGTTTTGCCTACTAAATGCTATTGTCAATACTGTATGTTGCCTATATAGTAATGTGCCGGGTTCATCCCAGCTCTCTTTTCTTTAATTTCCTTGTGAAGCAAGTAATTATGATTTTAATTTTATACATGGAGGGAAATGAGACTGAAGCTGTGCATTGTTTTGCCTTAGCCAGCAGAAGTCTGTGTTCATAGTGCATGCTCCAGTGCCTGACAACCATTGCTGAGTGGCATTGCATTTTCCAGCTGACACCTCTACACAGGGACATGGGAAAGGGAGGAGCGCTGGGGAGGTGCTTTCATACTGCACCTGCACAGAATCCATAAGACCTTATGCAAGCTGACTGTGTTCATGTTCGTGCAGACCTTCGGAGCAAGTTTAGCCTGGTAGTACAGTACCTTTATCCAGGGTCCTATAAATTATGATGGTGCTCGGTAACTGTCTTTCTACTACATGTAACAATCTCACAAGGAATTTCACCATTTAAACTGCTACTCTGAAACAGCAAGTCCAATAAAGAAACAAAGAAGTCAGCTTGTGGCTGAATGCTTCCCTCTCCTCCCCCCCCAGCTCTTATTCCTGTTTTATTTTTGATTTTCTAGTCTCTTGCAGTTCAGGTTAATAGTTTGAAATGTTAAAACTGAGTGATTGCAAAAGCTTGCAAGAGGACAATTCAGGAAAACTTTAAAGCTTGCCGCTCTTTTACTATATTTTTGTTGATCCTGATAAAAGTACTGGAGGGGGGTTTTTTACCCTTTGTTGTGCCAGCACAACTGTCTTTTGCTTTTTGTGCTAAAAGGTTGCAGACCAAAATAATTTAAGGAAGGATACACATACACCATACATTTAAAATACTCTTAGGCCACTTTAATAGTCATGGATTCCTTCCACCCCAACACAAACCAAAATCTGAAAATGGTAGTTTAAGGGTGATAAGCTCACAGAGTTACAGTTCCTAGCACCTTTAACAAACGACAGTTCCCATAATCCTTTGGGGGAAGCCATGACGGTTGAAGTGACAGAAGAGTGCTTTAAATGCATGGCAGGGATATGACCCTAATCTTCACCAATGCTTGTTAACTGGGCTAGTATCCAGAAAAGCATATGCTTTTTAACTTTTTAACTTATCCACACCTTATATGAGGGTTCAGTTCCAAGGGTGACGCATACAGTATATGAAAACATTGCGTATAGCCAAAATTTTGTTACCCTGGGAGCTGCCCCATGGCTAGTGCCCTGTGGTTGGTGAGTAATGGCATCCCTTTTGCTCCCAGAGCCAGTGTGCTAAGTCAGCCTTGCCCAGAAAGCAAGGCTGAGAGCTTAAAAGCTTTAAAAGAAAACTTAAAAGCTCTTGTTCTGGGTAACCCCAAGCAGATCTGGCATGAAAAGAGTTTTTAAGCTCTCAATCTTGCTTCACAGGCAAGGCCTACTTGGTGTGCTGGCTCCAGGAGTGTTAGGGATGCTTCCCTGAGATATTGTGGGACAAACCAACTTCCTGTGAGATGTCATGAGAGCATCCCCAACTTGCTCACGCATGGTTGAAATCACTCAAGTTAAATGTGCATGCGATGTGGGTTACCTGTATTGGATTCAAATGTTTTCTGGCTACCTTTAAAATAGCTTTTTAAAGAAAACAAATTTTCCAACAATGCTATAAGGTCAATGAACAGCCTCTTAAATCATTTATTTGAAGTACGCTATCTAACATTCTGCTATCCTCTGTTTTCAATAATAAGCTGTTAATACTTTATATCACTGCTATTGATCCAACTGTTTTCTGAAAACTCCAAATAGCAGCCAATAAAGGGTTTAAATTATTGAAAAGAATTGATCATCCAACTGGATACTTGGATTTCATTATATAGAATGCGTCTGATGAAGCACATTTTCATTAAAGCAACAAACTGAAAGCTTGGTTATTAAGAGAGAAGGCCAGGCTTATAAAGTTGTGAACAGCTACAAATAAAACCTTCATCTTAATAATGATAATAAAAAGGATGGCTGTTTAAATGGCCAAGTTAAATGAGGAACATTTATAGCTCTTAAATGGCTCCTTTTTCTTTCTTGTGAATGTCAGTCTTGCATTCAGGAATTCTGAAGCATGCAAAGGTTTAAGATAGTTGCCACTATAACAGTTTGCACCAAATAAAAGGAAGAAAGAAAAAAGAATGGTTCTGGAAATAATGTTGGCCCATGCATATGTAATGGGAAACTATGGTTTTCCTCTGTAGTGAGCTTTGGGCTCATATGCTCCCCACTTCATTTTTTATGACTGCAAAGAGGAGGGTGGAAGTTTCCGCTTCCAATTTTAAACAAACCACAGTTGACTGTTACATAAATATTTAAAGAGCTGTGGTTTTGCATCCCTCCCCCCCCCCTTCATGGTGTAATTGTGTGGGTATTTTAATGTGAATTTTAAAAATTTTTATAATGTGGTGGCATTGACCCCAGGTGCTTGTTTTTATTGCCCAGGTTGAGTCGGAAGGCTTATTTCTCACATGGTGTAATGCTAGCTAGAAGCTAAAATGATTTGCAGTGATTAAGAATAAGAAGCTCACATCTGCAAACATTCTCTTCATGCCAAAGAAGAGGGGAGTTAGTGTGCTTCTACAGTGTCTGCTTGCCCAACAATTGAGTGGATGAAGAAGGCTATGAGAGGGTTTGCGTTATTTGGACATGCAGTATTTCTAATAATAAGTCATGTTTCAAGTATCATAGAATTGGAATAAAAAGGTAAAGGTAAAGGTACCCCTGCCCGTACTGGCCAGTCGTGTCCGACTCTGGGGTTGTGCGCTCATCTCACTTAAGAGGCCGGGGGCCAGCGCTGTCCGCAGACACTTCCGGGTCACGTGGCCAGCGTGACAAGGCTGCTCTGGCGAGCCAGCACCAGCGCAGCACACGGAAACGCCGTTTACCTTCCCGCTAGAAAGCGGTACCTATTTATCTACTTGCACTTAGAGGTGCTTTCGAACTGCTAGGTGGGCAGGAGCTGGGACCGAAAGACGGGAGCTCACCCCGCCGTGGGGATTCGAACCACCGACCATACGATCGGCAAGTCCTAGGCACTGAGGTTTTACCCACAGCGCCACCCGCGTCCCTAGAATTGGAATAGCTATCCATATTTTTAAAAAAGTTGCATTCCTTTAAACATCACTGGTCTAAGATGAGTTCCATGTTGGATACTCATCATTCTTTTGTTGGTGCCATTTATTTATCTCAGTTTTTTGTTTTTTGTTTTTACTTATTTTCAGATATGCTAAATCAGTTGTTGCTAGGTTTTTTAGCCTTTGCAACCATATTTTACTGCTAAAATTAAATCTGAACAGAACATTCTCAAATAGAGTGTTCTCTGTTTTTTCCTGTATTGGACTGTGCGTCCTCTGTTCATCAAAAGTTATGAATGTGAAGGAGTGGAAAAATTAGAAATAGGGAGAAACAATATCTTCTGGCTGTGCTTTATTTTAATGTGACCTTTTAAAAGCATTAACATGGGTGGGTATAGGAAGTTTTCAGAATGACTAGGTTGTCATTTGTCATTTTTTTGGGGGGGGCACATGAATTGTTTTATCAATCCTCTCCCTTGTCTTTTAAAAATAAGGCTGAGTTTTATCTAAGAGCACATTGTGGAGAAAAGGGTAATAGAAAATGATGCAAATGTAATGAAATGATAGAAACAGAAGCTGAGGAAGAGCTTATGACAGCAAAACCCCTTGAACTTTCAACCCACTGGACGGTTCTCTATTGAAGGCATTAAAACTAAAAAAGCTTGTTATCCTATGGATATTACATTAAGAGTGGAGATCAGTTGTCAGTTCACATTAAAACATAGTTAACGTGGTTACAAATAATTTTTTTAATAAAAAAATAAAGAATAATGAAAATACATTATCAAATAAACATTAAAATAAAATAAGATTTAAAAATAAGGGTAAAAATAAGCAGTATGTATTAGTGTAGATTGCTCAAATGTTTTCACATTGCTCCTGCTGTTGCTATGCTAGGGAGGAGACAAGGTGGAGGCTGGCTTAATTTTATATACAGAACCACACTCATGGTTTGTTCAAAAGAAACATCATTCCAGAGACATCCTATCCCTTCATGCCATGCCCATTTCTCAGTGAAACTCATCAGTACTTTTTTGTTTCCCTGTCTTTTGAATGCAAACAACAGTTGCCATCTTTTTAGAAGCTTTTAAAATAATGTGGTGCTTTCATGTTTAAATGTTCTTGGATCTCTTTTCCTACATGTATTTTAAGAATCCTAGATAATGTGAAAAATATGCAATGTGATGAGCCATACCTCAGTTGGTAGAGCATGGGGTTGTTGTTTTTTATATGGAGACAACCCAGATTCAATCCCTGGCATCTGCAAATAGGCTTTATAAAATCATAGACTCATAGAATTGAGAGTTGGAAGGGACCCCCAATCCAACCCCCACAAAGCAGGAATCTCAATTAAAGCATCCATGACAGATGGCCATCCAAACTCTGTTAAAAACCTTCCCATCCACCACCTTCCAAAAGAGTCTTTTCCACTGTAGAATGGTTCTTACCATCAGAAAATTATTCCTTATGTTTAGCTGAAATATCCTTTCTTGTAAATTGAAGCCACTGGTTTGGGTCCTACTCTCTGAAACCGGAGCTTCATATTCTGTGTGACAGCCCTTTATATATTTGAAGATAGTTATATATTGTCTCAGTCTCCTCTTTTCCAGGCTGAACATATCCAACTTCCTCAAGAGTTCCTCATAAGGCTTAGTTTCCAGACCCTTAATCATCTTGGTTGCCCTCCTCTGCACACGTTCCAGCTTGTCATCATTCTTAAATTGTGGTGCCCAGAACTGGACACAGTATTCTGGGTGTGGTCTCACCAGGGCAGAACAGAGAGGTACTATTACCTCCCTTGATCTGGACACTGTACTTCTGTTGATGCAGCCTACATCAGCATTAGCCTTTTTTTTGCTGCTGCATCACACTCTTGACTCATGTTAAGTTTATGGTCTACTCAGACCACTAGATTCTTTTCACATGTATTATTGACAAGCCAGATGTCCCCAATCTTATATTGGTACAGATGGTTCATTTGTTCCTATTGAAATTCATTTTGTTAGTTTGGGCCCAGTTCTCCAATCTGTTATGGTCATCTTGAATGCCAATTCTTTCTTCTGCGGCATTAGCTACCCCTCCCAGCTTGCATGAGCAACCCCTTAATTCCTTCATCCAAGTTGTTTATAAAGACACTGAACAACAACAGGCCCAGGACAGAACCTTATGGCACCCCACTTGTCACTTTCCCCCCAGGATAATGAGGAACCATTAGTGAGCACTCTTTGGGTTCAGTCAGTCAGCCAGCTACAAATCCACCTAAGAGTTACCTCATCCAACTCACATTTTATCAGCTTTCCCACAAGAATATACTGGGGGAATTTCTCAAAAGTCTTACTGAAATCAAGATACACTATTTCCACAGCATCCCCCTGATTCACCAAGCTTGTAACTCTCTCTCTCTATATATAAATAGATTCATCTGAAATGACTTGTTTTTGATAAACCTATGCTGAGTCTTAGTAATCGCAGCATCCTTTTCTAAGAGCTCATAGACCGACCATTTACTTATATATTCTAGGACCTTTTCTGGTATCAATATCAAGCTGACCTGAGTCTTCTCTGAAACCCTGGAGCACCACTGCCCTTCAGTGTAGATAATCTTGAGCTAGATGGATCAGTGGTCAGATTCTGTATAAAGGCAACTCCCCATGTTGCTAACATTTGTATATGTGGAATATAAAGGAACATTTTGGCAAGGTTCTTTGTGTCTGTGTGTTTAAGAAAGCACATTATTATTTCCTTTGTTAAACCACATACTCCTTACTCGTGAGTCCTGGTTCCCTTTGCTTGGCCATGTCTATAATATATGAGTACACTGTGAAAGGGAGAGTTTTTCCTTTTGTTTGCTGTGCAAGAAACACCGCTGGTTTGTGATGTAGCACCAGGGAGCCGACCACATGCTGACCTACTGCTGCACAGTGTCGTGTTACATTTATGGTGCTACATAAAAATGATTTAGAACACCATGCTCTACGCATGTAAAATTTGGGAAAGATGAGGCTCATTGCTGATTCCATAGAAGTCAATGAATTCTGCCAAAGCCTTCAGCAAGAGTAAGATTAGGCTCAGAATATGCCATATTTCCTTTGTAAGAAAAAGAGTGAGATCAATAGCTTGCCTGTATTTTGACTACAGTCATTCATCACCAAAGTTAAGGATGAATGTGCAGATCCTTATATATGTAATTCTGCCTTTGCAGAAGCAGCAAGGTGGATGAAGAGATGGCCTGAAATGAAAATCAAAGAATTAAGCTGCCTTATATGTAATACACCCTTGGTTCTTACTACTCTTACCATGAAGTCCTTATTTTCATAAAATTCCTATATGGATATATTTAAGTGGAATATAATGATCCTGGGTAGTGAGGAGAACAAATTTCCATAATTCTGCTTTTTCATCAGAACAAGTTTAATCTCTATTACTTTCTATTCCTTTCTTCTTCTTTTACCCTCAAAAGAAATTGAGTTTTAATAAATTTACCATAATTGATTAAATGTCCTAGATTGGTAACTGTGTTAGCCTGTTACAGCAAAAGAGGTGGGGGGAAGAGTCTCTTATTGCAGTGTTTCCCAAACTTTTTTGGGCAACGGCACACCTGTTTACTGAAAAAAAATCTCACGGCACACCACCATTAAAGCCCCGCCCCGTGACGTCAGCGCGCAGCGTCACGCCGGGAGGGACGCACGAAAGTGAAAGTTTTTTCCCTCCCCCTTGCCGGGGAACCTCCAAGCTTTGGGGGTGGGAGGAGGCAGCAGAGCGAGGGACTGAGGGACGGCGGCAACTGAGGCGGCGGCGGCTGTTGTGGTGGTGGCGGCGATAGCGGGCGGAGGAGGGGGCGGCGGCGGGGCTTGAGGAGCCGTCGCCGGGAGTTGCTGCTGCTGTTGTTGCTGCTGCTGCCCGGACATGCCGGCCTCCTCCTCCTCCGCTGTCTCGCGCTCCTCCCTTTTGCACGCGCTGCCCCGCCGCTCGGCACCACCACCGCGGAGCCGCCCCGGCTCGACGCGGATCCTCGCCGCCGCCGCCTCTCACCGCCCGACTCGCCCGCCTCCCTCCCACGGCACACCAGCCAATGTCTGACGGCACAGTAGTGTGCCGCGGAACACCGGTTGGGAAACACTGTCTTATTGGGACCTTAAAGACTTAACAAATTTATTATGACAAAAGCTTGAAGAGGAATCTGGTCCACAAAAGCTTTTGCCATAATTCAAATTTATTAATAAGGCAGCCAAAGTAAGGTTATAGCCAAAGAGAAACAATCAAACTGGGAGTTTGTGACCAGGACTTGAAAACAGGACTTGAAAACAGGGGAGTATGCTAGGGATTGGTGGAGGAGACTGAAGAGACTGAGCTTGTGTCTTTTGTATTAAGGCTGGTTGCTTGTATGAGCTGTTTGGAGGCTGTGTAGGTGTGGCTGTGTGCTGTGCTAGAGCATAGGTTCTGAAGGGGGTGGGCTACTGCTGAGAGGAAACCAGGCTAAACAGGGAAGTGAGTTGGGGGAGGAGTTAGCAGCCAGCAACCATTATATTTAGCTGATAGCAGTCTCTGGGAGCTTGTGGACTTGTAAAGAGTTGGTATTTGCAGGGATGTTTAATGGTAGCATTTGAGGGAGAGGCCTGGACTGCTGTCTTGCAGTGTACATTGGACCAAGAGATGGATAGCGAGGGAGCTGCTGCAGTGACTTGTAGCACCTGTGCTGCCTGAGAATGTGCAAGCTACACCAGCTGCAAGTGCAAGCTGGTTGCCTTGCTGGAAGAAAAGGTGCAGCAACTGGAGGCCCATCTATCCATACTTCAAGCTGTTGGCCAAGATTAGGAATTTCTCACTAGAGCAGAGTGAACTGTCCTGGAACAGCATTGAAGGGTGGGTGCCCCTAGAGAGGAAGAAGATCACCCTTTCCAGGAGATGTGCTCCTGGAGGTACATGACACATAGAAGCAGGACTGTAAGGAGCCATGCTATGTCACTGGAGCTGCAAAATCAGTTCCATGCCCTCACCTTAGATACCAATTCTGCACCAGAAGAGCAAGGACAGCAGTTGCAGATCTCAGAACACACTGAGGTGGCTGTGGAAAGTTCAGTGTACAGAATGATTCCTGCTACTTCCCAAAGAAGGGACAGACATGTGGTAGTGGTAGGTGACTCCCTACTGAGGAGGACAAGGGTAGCAAGTGCAGAGGTAACAGGATTTCCCTAGAAGTGTCCTGACTTCAGGAGCAAAGATTCACAATGTGACAGAAAAATTGCCTAATGTCCAATGACCACAACCCTGTCCTTCTGATTCATGTGGGTACAAACGATACTGCCAGACATAGCCTTTGACATATAGCAAGCAACTGGGTATGTTTAGACTGGAAAAGAGGAGACAGAGAGGCGCTACGAAAGCCATCTTCAGATATGGCTTTCATGGAAGATGGAGCAAGCTTGTTTTCTGCGCCGGAGGGTAGGCCTCGAACCAATGGCTTCAAGTTGCAGGAAAGAAGATTCCAACTACGGTAAACACCAGGAAGAATTTTCTGACCGTAAGAGCGGTTCGACAGTGGAATGGTCTCTCCTTCATTGGTGGACTCTCCTTCATTGGAGGTATTTAAGCAGAAGTTGACTTGCCATCTGTCATGGATGGTTTAGTTGAGTTTTCTGCATTGCAGGGGGCTGGACTAGAGACCTTTGGGGTCCCCTCTGCCTCTACAATTCTATGAGTCTATGATATGTAAGATATATACATAAAAATAAAAAGTTGACCTATACAGTAAATAAAACAGAATAAAAAATAGAATCTTAAATATTGAAGGTGGCCATATGACCTTGTCTAAGCTGAGCAGCCTTCACTGCAAATTTACCTGAATTAAACATTACAGGCCTGTCTGAACCAGACAACAGATATATAATCTTATTCAAGTTACTACTGTATTAATGTTCTTCCCAGCACCCTCCAGCTGCTTATGGTAGCAGGAATATTTTATGGAAACAATTTTTTGGATTCAACCATTTCCCCCCTCATTAAACAAAAATTAGACCTGCCTTGTTCATTTTTATTTTTATTTTGTGAGAAATAGCCTGTACTGAGGAAGGTTGTGATAACAGAAGTTATTAACATATTCACACACAGACATGAGAAGAACCCTGCTGGATCAGATCAAAGGTTTATCTAGTCTGTCATTCTGTTCTCACAGTGGCCAACTCGATTCCCCTGGCAAGTCTGCTAGCAGGATGAATTCATTAGAACTTTCCCATTCAAGTTCCCCGGCAACTGATATTCAGAGGTATCCTGCCTCCAAAGCTGGAGGTAATATATAATTATTATGACTAGCAGCCATTAATAGTCTTATTTTCCTTCAATTGGTCTAATCCGGTTTTAAAGCAATCCAAGCAGGTGACCATTACTGCCACTTGCTGGACTGGCTTCCATAGCACTATGTGAAGAAGCTCTTCCTTCTACTTGTCTTGAATCTCCCAACACTTAGCTTTATTGGTTCTAGTCTTATGAAAGTAGGAGACAGGCTTCTCTCTGTCCAGTTTCTTTGCATCATGCACAGTCTTATGCACCTCTATCTGTGATGTTCTGCCTGACTTATTTTTCCCCCAAATGAAACTTAAAATCCCCAAATGTATCCTTCCTACATTATCATTTTGGAGGTGCAGTGACCAGAAATTGTATACAGTGGTACCTCGGGTTACAAACGCTTCAGGTTACAGACTCCGCTAACCCGGAAGTAGTACCTCGGGTTAAGAACTTTACTTTAGGATGAGAACAGAAATCGCATGGCAGCAGTGGGAGGCCTCATTAGCTAAAGTGGTACCTCAGGTTAAGAACAGTTTCAGGTTAAGAACAGACCTCCAGAATGAATTAAGTTCTTAACCCGAGGTACCAGTATACAGTGTTCAAATTGTAGTTGCACCCTATATTTTTGTATGAGGAAATTAATCCAGTTAATTTTAAGATAGTGCATGCTGCCATTAATTTTTCCTTAAGTCTTTAAAAAATAGCCTTTCAATCTTTTGCTTTGGAATTGGGAAAAGATTGAGCAAACAAGGTCTGCTTGCGTCACAGCAGCAAAATGATTTTCACTTTCTTCTTCTGAGGTTCTTTGCTGCATTTGCTAGAAGAGGGTTTGTTAGGGCTTCTTCTTTCTTTCCACCTCCTGAAAAAGAGATGGAAGGAGGGAGGGAGGGAGAGAGGAGCTAATTCATGAGTCGCTTGTCTCTCCTCACAAGTGAAAATAAGTGTCATAACAGAGATCAGTCATCATGTATTCTGAATATGCCATTATTTTGCATTTTTCCTTTCCCTGCTTTGTAGGACTGAAGTGACTTTAATAGCAGGTGCACTGAATCAAAAATTCTAGGAAAGCAAGGGGAGAATAGAAAGCTCCAAGCACTAGGAATCTATTAATATCTCATTTACTGCTGTTTCATCACTGGAATATCACAGGTGTTTGTTTAATAAACCAACTTGACAATAGCCAGTATGCATCATGCATATGTAATATATTAAAAGAGGAAAGATGATGTTGTACAAGACATCCAAGAGCATTTCAGAGGTCCAGTGTGGATGCTGCATTGTTAGTAAAAATCACAGGCAAGAGAGTCACTTATGCTTCTGTTCAACTGCTAATAATGTACATCCACATCAGTGGTGCCCAGATCTTTCTTTAGCTCGATTTTTGTGTTCCAGAGATCCAAATGACAGCGATTTGGATATAATATATTACTAGCAGATGAGCTGAAGCAGAGGTTTCACATCTGTCATCTCCCCTAAAAGCCAGGACCGCGTCAGAATATTTTTCTCTTCTATAGAATTTCCTTTTTTTGTTGTTGTTGAAAGCAAGTTTCTAGGTGCTTATAGGTGCTGGCTGCAAATAGATGAAATTTATTTCATCTGTGCAGAGGGCACACAGGTGGCAATGTAAGTTTTCCAGTGTTAAAAGGGATGACTGTAAAGTCAGTGTTTTACCTATACCTTGTGACCAAAAAAACAATAACAAAATGACCAAAAGTGCAGAGGAAACTATGCAAAGTAAGAGGAATCATGCAACTTTCCTATTTTGCTTAATGTATACGGGTTGCAGAAGTATTCCTTTTCTTGGGTGTGTTTGGTTTTTTTAATTGTTTGGGTGCGGAATCATAATGTTTGGGGTTTGAAGTACACACAATCCTACCCAGAGTGCAGAGATGAGACCCTTGCCTTGTTCTTATCCAAAATGCATGTACAATCTTTGCATGTGTGTACATTTATTGACTCTTCCTCAGTTTGGCCATCTCGGATATTTCTCCTCTTTTAGGGGCCTTAGAGCCAAGAATCTCGACACATTCTTCTTCTCTTCCCTTGGCTTTAAATGCCTTTATCACCCTTGCAGCTTAACACATTGTTTAGGTCAACTCTGCCTAGGCTTGCACATTTCTGGAGGGACTGGATAAAATCAAGCAGCTAATTCTGGGTGCTAGAGCTACATGTTTCAAAGATGTTCCTGCTGCTTCTTGGTTATCTCTCAGTGTTGCTGCCTTGTGAACTGCAACAGAAGTACAACCATATGTTGGTTTCCAGGTGTTAGCCAACAGTAGCTTCATTTCATAGGCTAGCTACAAAATATAGGTGAATTGATATGTAAAAATATCCGGTATTTATTTACCTGAAAATTGAGACAGGTACTGGGGGGAAATAGAATTCTCTTTCTATGGGGGCTGCTAGAGTTTTATAAGCAGCAGCTGCACCCAAGTCTGACAGCAGATGTATTGATGCCTAGGGAGAAATACTCCAGTGCTGCTATGGCACTGTCAGCCTAGTTTTAGGGCCTGGCGATTCCTCTTCATCAATCCCACCAGGCTTTATGAATTATTGCCTCTCCAGAGCATCCCATTTATTCATATGCTGATGCACACCTGTACAAGCATTCACAGAAATTCCATAACCGCGTCAGAAATCCATCCTCGGTTGTAGCCTTTATTGCACCTCTTGGAGAATATGTGTTCCTGGGAACTTAGTTTGTGTTGTTCGTGTTGCATGCACACAATCACATCTGCGGCTAGACCCGCAGGCGTGATGGGAATTTGCAAACAAACAAGTTACTATATTTTACATGCAGTGCCGCTTCCTTTGGATGTGGTGTTGTTGTTCTAATTGCGCACAGTACAATTTAATAATTAACTCATTCTAGTACCTCATCAGATTTAGATTATTTGCTTGCATTTACTCTTAGATAATGAAGCAGCCTCTGTGTAGTAGTTTACTCTCCATGCTCCTCCTAAGTCTTATTAAACGAAAAGCACAGGCAACATTATCATAGCCACATTTTCACCAAAAGGCTGCTATAATCTCTGCTTCTAACAGATTGTGCTCCCCCCCCCTTTTTTTTTGTTTCTCATTGTGGCTCACCTAATGAACATGTGCCACTGCTAGGAATGTCACAGAATTCTGACAAATGGGACCAGAAATTGCCAAAGTTCGCTTATTCATCCAGTGTCTGGAAGAGACATCAGCGAAATATGAGTCAGAACAGAAATCCATGCCTTTTTACATCCCTGCAGAACTATAATGAAGTATGAATGCAAATCTTCTAAAAAAGAGAGAGAGTAAAAAATATGGGGCAGGGGGAATGGATAACAACATATTAACTCTTCCACATCCCTGCTCTACATCATATTCTGCAGTTGGCAATACATGGACCAGCCTTTTTTAACCTGGTGCTTCCCAGAGATGTTGGACTACAACTCCCATTTTTTTCAGCCAATACAGTTGTGCCCTCCAGATGCATTGGCTTAGTTGTTCTGGCAGCCTGGTGCTGATGGAATTTGTATAGTCCAGTGCATCTGAAGGGCACCAGGTTGGCAAAAGTTAATGTAGACAATGGCAGGTAAGCACATGCTTCTTACAGGTGTCCCAGTTGAACATTGACTCATTGTAAACAACAAATGCAGAAGCCCCTTAAACATCCAAGTCATGAAAAGTAATAGTTCATTCTGCACTAATCAGACTTCATCTGGAGTACTGTGTCTATTTCTAGGTACCATACTTTAAAAACAACGCATGCAAACTGGGGCATATTTTGAGGAGGGTAATGAAGAAGGAAAGAGTTGTGGAACTGGATGTGTTTAGCCTGAAAAAGAGAAGACTGGTAGACTGGCAAGACATTCTACTACTTTTAAAAATATCTTGAGGGTTGTCACACAGAAGAGGGCAAGGGTTTGTTCTTTGTTACTACAGAAGGCAGGACTAGATATGTTGGACTTAAGGTTTTGGTTGGTTGAACATTAGAAGAAACATTTTGATCAGTTTACTCGACGGTGCCCTCCAGTTGTTAATGGAACCAACCAGTTACTTAAGAGGTGGTGGTTTTCTCTTGCTGGAGATCTTCAAGCAGAGACTGGACTGGATAGCCATCTGTTTGGAGCACACTTGCTCTGGATTACCTGCATATTTCGTAGATTTGGGCATCTAGATGGACTAGCCTACAATCCCTCCTGCACCCCTCTGATTCTATATAGTACAACAGTTGGGAGGATAGAGTGATGAAGGTAAAACTCCATTCATGTGGACATATTATTTCAGCTTTGAAAATGCTTCCAGAGAACATATCCACCTAACATTTACTGTGTGTGTGTGATTTCTTAGAAGAATGATTTCAATAAAATACATGTCTTAATTCCAAGGTACAAGCAGATGAGTTTTTACATCTGCTTATGTGTATGTATGTCTGAGAAAGAATAGCTGTATTTGTTGAACTGTTAACATCCTTTCATTCATTGTACTGAAAGAGAAACGCAAAGCTCACCATGCCACCTTTGTCCCTGAAAAATCAGTGCTGCACAATCGGAACACAAATTCCAGTCTCCATAGTTGCGTCAGCAGGGGAAAGAATCCTTTTACATAGGCAAATACTGCTCAAAAGTTTAACTCAATAATTAGCAGCTGGAGTCTTCTGCTGATGAGCAGCTGAGACTATTCAGCAAGAGAATCTGAATTAACCACATCTGGGTGCTGAGTTAGCCTTTTTTTAATCCATTGATATTTACTGCATCATGATTTTAACATATCTGAGGCATGCATTTGTGAATTTACCAAATTTCTTTTTACTCTTCTGGCAATGGTCTGTCTTGCTTCTCAGCCAGACATGACAGCAGTAGGGAGTGCCCCTACTGGAAAGGATATTTCCATCTTTGTTCTCCACAATCCCCATCCCACTAAGTGTTATCTGAGGCCTAAAGTGCTGGGAGCAGGGAATGTTTTTGCAGTGGTTGGAGTTTGAGAAAATAATTCATCAAGAGCACAGATGGTTGATTTAGAACCTAATAGGTATTAACACACTATTTCCCCCAAGCTTCGCTCCTGATATTGATAATGTGTTATCTTTGCCAAGCCTCCCCTTTGATAGCATGTTATCTTTGTCAAGCCAAGCCTCCGATAAAATCTTATTTTTCACTCACTGCTTAGCCTGATAAAATGTTGTTTTCTTTCGACTCCACTCTCTGCAAAAAGGGCAATGGAGGAGGAAAATGTTTCTTTTAAAGACTTCTCTTTTCAGCAGAGTTGTACATTTCCCTAGGTCATATAAAGTGGGTTGCAGGAGAAAGATTTGGGACGAAAGTAAAAAGGCAGTAGCTTCATGGAAGGCTGAGAAAATAACAGGGCAAATCATTTGTAGCTCCATATTCCATTTACCTGAGAGAAACTTTGAGTGACAGTTTTAAGTAGGCATGCAGAGGACTGCCCTGTTAACTAGCTGGCCACTTCTCCTTACTTGGTTTTCATTTATAGACAAGCAGGTAGATTTAGCATCTACTGTAAGCAAATGTGGCATTTACCTCCTATTTTGGGCAAAGCACACCTATTTGACACCATATGAGTCTTAGCAGTCTTGGTGCTAAGTACCACAGCACTAAGATGGGAGATAAGTCTCTGCTTATATACTTAGAATATGCACACAAAATGGCAGTAGTGCCGTATCTGTATACGCTGATTCTGACTCTAGCAGAAGTCTCTTAATGTGTTTTCTAATATGTAAAGTGGCAGCTTCTAATGTGGCAATGCTACACTGTAGAGAGTAAGCCCATTAAATGCAGTGGGAAGTAGTTCTGAGGAAGCACGTATGGGAATTCACTTCAAGTAATGTTATGCATTAAAAGCTATAATTTTATATATTGCAGATGGGATTCAGTCTTGTACTAGCAAATTGAGGTTGCACAGCTAACATAGATTTGGCACTCTTGTGCAACAAATCCAATTCAGGGAAAAATTGGACTTTTTACAGTAAAGAAAGTGATGGGGAAACACATGGGAAAGTGTAGGATAACAGTTGCTTGACATGATACTGTGTAAGTTCCCTGCAAACAAATCCAAATGACTGTTCAATAAACAATGAATATTATATAATCTCCCTGCAAACTTTGTGCAAACAAGTCAGGGTGAATCCTTAATAAACAGGACATTTGGAAGTGACATCTCTATTCATTCATTCCAAACAGCAGCAGCAGCAACAAAAGCAACAACAAATCTTGGATTGTTAAATTAAAACCATTGTAGAAATTTATTTTCCTTCTTTTTTAATCATTATTGTAATTTCTAAATTTGCATCTATACTTATAAATCACTAGGTACAAAGTTCATGCAAATCAATGTCTCCTCTTTTTATTATAAATTTCCTCTTTTTTAGTGATGCATAAATGGATACCTAAGTAGGCTGAAGTAAGATGGTTCACAAATCAAGAGAGCAGTTTAATAACTTTTCACTTATAAAAAAGCTGCCCCAGAATTTGTTACAGTTTTTCAAACCAGATCATTTCCTTCAATGCTTTGCTGAAGTGGAACTTGACTTTGCAGCAGCCAAAAATAGCTACCTGTTTGTTGGTGTGATCCATGCTGAAAAAAATTGCTGCTAGTCCAATTTATAGTGACAGCAAAGTACCTTCATGCTACCTTACACTTCAGTGTCGCTGTCACTGGTTTCATCAATGCAAGGAGACTTGAACCTGTACATGTGGCAGTTGCTCACTGTGTTCAAAATGCTCTTGAGGTACCATTTTTCCAGATTCATTATACCATTCTCTTAAAACTTCCTTCATTCTGTAAGCGTTTTCAGAGGTTTCACTCATTTCAGAATTAGAAGATGCCTTGTTTACAGTGCAGACATCTGGAGAAAATTGCTCAGCTTCATTCAGCAGTCCTATCGGCTGCTGTCAAAACAGCTCATCAGGCAGCATTCTCTAATTCCAGCTGATGCTACCTCGGAGCAACTTAAAAACTTACAGTAGGACACGTTGGTATAAAAATTCTCGGTGGGTGTGGGAATGAGTTTCTTAGCATGCACTGTGATTGCTGTGTGGAGATGCAGGCATTGAAACACCAAATGGTTAGCAAAAACAGCCTCATCCCAGCAGCTGACATCCATCTGAGCAGTTTGTAAAGCCAGGTGTCTATAGACAGTCAAAGCAGCAGCCAACAAATTCAGAATTGGAAAAAAAAATTATACTGAGCATTTTTCCTGCAGCTCAACACATTCTGTTCTATTCTTGCTTTATTTTTAAGCTCCTTGTGTTCTGTACTTGTTAAATGTGTTTTGTGTTAATATTCTTGTATTACTAGTGTTTGTGTGCATCATAACACATAACACATTTCATTAGGAAAAAGACCTCATCCCTTTTGTTTCATTTTGGGTTTTTTCTTCCAAATTTTCCCCACCCCCACTGGGTGTGAAACATATTAGGCTGAATACAGATGTGCAGGTGTTATCCTGCCTTTTGAGCATCCACTATTTGCTTACCCTATTTTTTTAGGGACTCTTTTATTTATATTAATTTTTTACCACATATTTCTACCAAGCAGTTGGTTTAGGATTAATAAAAAGTTCTGGACATATCTGTTTGCCTTGGAATTTGAGTTTCTTTTTGGCCCAAATGTTCAAGCAGAGTGTTGTGAAATTAGTTGGTTCCTTTGAATCCGCCAGCATGTCTGTTTAGAAGTTACTGTAATTCATATATCTTTGTATAGATAAAAAGATGTACATACACATGCCATACAAACTTAGTTTAATTTTCTTATCTGATTGTAAATTCTAGGTTGGCTGTCCCTCTAAGACTAGGGATGGAGAATATTTTTGGGGACTTTTGTCCACATTTCATTATGGTAAATGTGGTTGGAGGCTTCATACTGTCAGTGTGTGGGGTCAACCCCCAAAATGGGTGGCATCCCTTTTCTCTTTTCTAATCATAGTAATAGTCAGTTTGTTTATATGACGCGTTTTCCACGAATACATTGGTGCTCAATGTAAACAGTCTAAATGTACTAGTACATTATCTGTAAACAGGAGGAATCATAATATCACTGCAACACAATATTAACAATTAACAGTTCATTTAAAATATCTCAGAAATTGAGGTGACCATAAAGTTTACCAACAGGTAAGCCTTCTCTCCCTCTTTCTCTCCCTTCCCCCTTCATTCCTCCTCCCAGCGACACAAGAGCACTCACTCACTGTGGCACCCTCTCCCCCCAAAAAAAGAAATCTGCTAGCCTGCCTCCACCAGTTATCTGCCTTCAGTAAAGCAGCAATTGATTCCCAGTACACAGAACTGTCCAGAAGTGGTCTGGATGCTAAGCCACAGAAGATGGGTCCTAGAGTGGCATTCTAAAGGACTCCTCTATCTGAGGTTAGGGAACCATACTATTTTGAAGGACCATCCTAGCTCTGTGCTTGGCCAACGTGCACATGAATGCCTTTCTGACAGACAAACATTTTCTTCTTCTTTGGTGGCTTGGGGGCTACCGTGAAAAAAGTGGAAAGCCATAGGTTGTCTACCTCTGCTTCATGTTCTGTTACAAAGTGAAACGTAACCGATTTTGCTTCACTTTCCTGGCACCTGTACCCTTATGACCGAAGAGGGTCAGCCCCAGAGTGAAAGAATTTGAATTTGCTGTCCCAAGAAAGCACCACCTTACTTGTATAACATGTAGTCCATACACCCCCAGAAGAAATATTTGGATTTGAGTTGCTAAACATATTCATATAGGGTCATGAGAATTTTGGCTGTCCTAAAGCAACACATAATTTGCATTCCATAGCAGCCTGAGACTGAATTATGTTTGTTTGGAAAAGGTGGGTGCGAAACTGCCATTCCGGTTGGGTATGTGGCATTTATTTATTTCGTTTTATCTTTATTCTTGAATTCTTAAAAGAGTCAGCTACTCAGACATTATAAATCGGTTTTAGAAATCATGTGAGGGGTGGGTGGGTAGGCAGGCGTAGATGAAAACAAAGATGGGGGAATGAAGCATAAGGCATTCTTTCCTTTAAATGAAAAAAAAAATGGGAGTATCCCTTTTGTTAAGAGAGGGGAAAAACTGGGCTTTCATGCAGCCTGTGGGTTGCTTGTTTCTACTCCTGTCACAAATAAAGCCAAACATAAAATAGAAAATCTGTTTCTCTGCCCTGCGTAACTATAGAAAAAAAGAGGGTGCCTTGGAACACTCTGGAAAATGATACTTGTGTACTTCAAACAGCACCACTGTTTTGTGTTTTTTCCCCTTTCACTGGATATGGATGTGCTTTCCGGCAGTAAAGTTGGGTTTTTAAAACTTCATGTGAACCACTGCAGTACGATTACCACTAGTGATAATAAGAAATGTTCGCTGTAAATAGTCTTCCTTAATAACTGTGGTAATATAGCATTCATAGTACTCAGTTGTTTATCTAGAACAGTTCCATCACCACCAGTTGTTTTGCATGCCCACACACATCACTGTGGTTTTAGCAGCTGTTCATAACTACTAAAATACTTGGTAATGGCTACATATCTGATAGAGCCTAACACGTTGGTGTTACACAACTGCTTTCTGTCAGTAGATGTATCAGAGCCATTAATAATAGAATAGCTCACCGATAATATCAGAAATAAAGATTATGGGGGGGAACAGTGCTTTTTTTATAGAAAAAGAAATGCTGTCTCAAAAAGCACTGAAAATGCATGCCGCACCAACTCCTGATCCATCCATCCAGGGTCTACCAGAACTCTCAGGGGAGGTGCTGAAACAAAGTTCTGGAGTGTTCCGGCTGAAAAAAAAAGCCCTGTGGAAAACATAGGAGAGAACATGGGGATTTGAAACATGTGCAAAGTTATTCTATTCTCCTATTTTCTGTAATTGTCTACACAGTTGCATCATTAGTGTATTACAAGGGTCTCCCACCCCAAGCTCCACATTGTAATACCCAGACACCCAAACTTGGTACTGGATGTGGATAAAAAGTTTTTCCTGGTCTTGTATAGTGTTTTGCTTAAACTCTGTCACTTCCTGACCACTTTCATTGCTGAGAGGCTCCTTGTTGTTAAACTCTACAATGCTGTTAAGTTTGGAGGAGAGGTCATGGGTCATTGGAAGAGCACATCCTTTGGATGCAGAAGGTTCAATATCTGGATTCAATCCCTGGCATCTTCAGGTAGGGCTGGCGCAGACTCTTCTAGTAAAGCTTCCAAGAGCTGCTGCCAAGCAGTAGAGTCAATACTGTGAGCTAGTGGACCAATCTTCTGATTGAGTACAAAGCAACTTCCTACGTTTTCTGCATTTGCAACATGAGTGTGTGTTGTTACATGTCCTAACTTCCTTTTGGTGACAATGGAGGAGTGCACCTTTGGGGGTGAGGCCAAGCTGTTGCACGGTTGCAGCACTTCCTGTGGCTGTAGAGACTGATACAGGAGAGACATGTTTCATTGCAGCTGGGACGGATGAAGGCATCCTGTTGTGCTGCTGCAGATGCACCATGGTGTTTCTTCTCTCTGCACTCCTCCCAGTGGTCATTTCTCCTCTGGTTACTGCTAAAGATGCACAACTTGACTGCCTGTCTCCAGGCACTGCAAGGGATTCTAGCCTTCATGTCACATTTGCAGGCACCGAGTTGATCTGCCAATTGGCCTGGTGCCTGAACCCAACTCCCTGTGGAGCAGGTCCTTGGGGACCCTGCCATCTTCCATTCTGTGGACATGACCAAGCCAGGGTAGACGTTGTTGAGACAGGAGTGTGAACATGCTGTGGGCTTGGGAGAGCACATCTTTGTTACTATGCAACAGATATCTCTTAACTTACAAACCTTCCTACATTTCAGACAAGCTGTTTGATTGAAATCCATGACGCAGAGAGAGATTGCAATGATTGTAACCAGGCCTCACAACAAATCTATCGTGTTGGAGCTAGAGAGAAGTGGGTTTGCCATGACCAATCACTTCCAAAGAAAGTGACATGGGTTCTGTGTGCAACTCACTTATATTTGCAGAATAACTAGCTGCTGAACAAGACAGAAGGTGCCATTCTGACCTGATTCATGAGTTACAGGATTGGTGTGACTGTTGTTCTGTTGCAACTCTCTTCCACATCACATTGGTAATGCAACAACAATAACAAAGCATATGGCAGGCACAGGATCAGATGACAAGAACGACAATAATGCTCTGGTGGTGATGCCACCTAAGTTTGATGCCAGAGAGTGGTTTCTCACGTGTTTCTGGTCTTCCTACATGGGTTGTATCCAATGTTAGTTGTACTCAGAGGGAGACCTATTGAAAATTGTGGACAGGACCAACTTGGGTTCATTAATCTTAATTGATCTATTCTGAGTAGACCCTGGTTGCCTATTATGGTTTCTGTAGTCTTACATTATCAGAAGGTCTTGAGACAGAATCAAACAAGCATCAACTACATCACATATATAACAAGAAAGATAGGACATACCTGATGCAGAGGAGGAGCTAGCTGCTCTGGCACCTGGAGCAGCGCACATGCTGTGCACCAGGGGGCAGGGCTAGCCACCCACGGGAGTGGGGCTAGGCACCCATAGGGGCGCCACCTGCGGCGAGCATCCCAGGGATGATATATTGATATATTGGGTTAGTCATCTGCATAGTTGTTGTTGTTTTTAGCAATTCAGGACTTATTACAGAAAAAGGTTATCTCTGTTCCTTTTTGAAACCTAAATTGTAAATGTCCTTTGTATCACTGCCTCTTTTTCCCCTCCTTTCATCCTAGATGGAAAGCCAGTGTCATTGTCTCCAATTGAATCTCAGCCCCACAGCCCTCGTTACACAGCCACAAGTCAACGTGAAAGAGAGAGCCTGGAGGTCCGCATGCGAGAAGTGGAAGAGGAAAACCGGGCACTTCGCAAGCAGCTCAGTCTTGTGCAGAGCCGGGGCCTGTCCCATCGCCGAGGCAACCACTCAAAAACTTATTCCATGGAGGAAGGGACTGGGGACAGTGAGAGTCTGCGGGCTGGCATCGTGGCAGGGAACAGCTCAGAATGCGGACAACAGCCAGCAGTGGAGAAGTGTGAGGTAGGTAGATTGTTCTTCCATCTCAGGCCATGCTTCTCAATGTTTGGCTGGCCAACTTTTCCATGGATGCATGTGTGAGAAAGGGACGACCATGCTCTGCAGCTTCTTTGAGTGCTTTTGTCTGGCTTGAATGGGTCCTTGAACTGCTTACCAGGGTGGAGAGATGCATGTGGTACGGTGGTATAGAAACCTCTGATCCCTAACTGGGTTGCTGGAATGCACCTATTGTACAAAGGTAAGAGTCACATCTGTCTACCTAAGCTTTCTGTGCCCTGAGAAGTTTCTGGCTTGCATGCCAACATGAAACTGATTATATAGTAGCACATTCCTGCTGTCTAAACTGCATAGGAATTAAAATGTATTTTGTAATTGCCCATTTTTTATTTTTTTTGCATCTGGCTCTACCAGCTTCTGGCATGCAGCCACCAAGATGTTGCCAATGAAGGAATGAAGATTGTGGGTTGCAAACAAGTTCCCTTCCCCTGCTCTGTTGAGAACTGGTTGGCTTTATTGGGGCCTTGGCCTGCTTTCAGTGCTATACCCACAACATGGGCCATTGGCAAATAATTTTTATAGATTCCATATATATTTTCTCCTTTTGTGGAAGCAAGCAAGTCATGTCAGTGGTGATGCTGTGTGCTTGTTGATATGTAATTTAGTAATATGTAATTTAGGAAAGTTGGAAGCAGTGCACAAAAATATGAGAAAGACTGAAAATAAAAGTGATATTAAAGACAAAAGACATTTGCTTATATGGCATAAGATAAATTTGTAGTTAGAGTTGGTAGACTCTATCATGCCCAAGGACAGCAACTCAGTAAAATGCTGGCAAGTTCCATAGGACAACATTGATGTTTGTATCAATTATATTGTCTAATTTAATGGCTGTTGCACCACAATTTTCTAAGTCCAGTAGGAAGTTTGTTAACTTGGTCCACTGATTACTTTAAGATCACAATGTAAAATCTACCAAGGGTGCTTGGTGCAATAGGCAGGTTTTGAACTGTCATTTTCACTTATCCTCAGTTTACCTTTAAATGTGACTGTCTCTATTTTTACAAGGTTGTAGAAATTATTTGAATGTAACTTGTTATGTACAAATTATGAACACCCTATAAGTATTGATTACATTGACCCCAAATCAGGAAAGATAATCTATTATAATTCCCCGCAGTTCCCATGGGTATCCTAACTCTTCTATTTAATTTCCATATCTTCAATTTCTTGCACATATTCACAAGCATGGTTCCTCTCCTCATACTGTTGAAGAGCGATGCTAGCAAAATTCCCTCAAGTTGGGCTCAGAGGGCTTGCAAAATCCTACCTTAAATGAGAGGCAGGTTTTGAAAGCCCCTAAATCAGGCATAGGCAAACTCAGCCCTCCAGATGTTTTGGGACTACAGTTCCCATCATTCCTGATCACTGGTCATGTTAGCTAGGGATGATGGGAGTTGTAGTCCCAAAACATCTGGAGGGCCGAATTTGCCTATGCCTGTCCTAAATTCTTCTCTGGCTTAGAATAACCTGCCAAGCAGAGAATAATTCCTGGTTTCCCTTCTTGGTCCCCAAACACCCTTCCTGCCAACACTTCAGTCTCTTAAGCATCCTCCCCCTGCCTTCCCCTTTATGAACACTTCCCCAACAAGGCACCCTCAGGCTATTTTGCACTGCAACTCCAATCAACCCCAGTCAGCATGGTCAATGGTTGGAGATACTGGGTGCTGGAATTAAAGCAAGAGGTATGGGAGGAAGATGTTTTTGGGGGACTAGCAAGGAGGGACTCTTGGGGATCAGGGAGGTAGGTTATTTTGCCAAGCTTTTGGGTGTGTTTTCTCCAGATTTTGTTTAGTTTTCTTCAAAGTCAGTTGGAAGAAAGTGGGTGCAAGCTCACTCCTCTGTCAGACTCCACAGACCTTCTAAGACCCGCTGAATACAGCAGACATGTCAGCTTCATTTAGACCTTGAAAATGTGTCAGTTTCCCCAAAGATGCACAGCGGTAAATATGACAATGGTTTTCACGGTTGTTACACAGCATCACTGACTCCATTGTGTTCTTTCTTCCAAGATGTATTTGTGATTGTCACTCACTCTCATTTTGCGAACTATATCCATTCAATTTCAAAAGGAGCTGGGAGGAGGTGATACCTCACTTGAGTAGAAGAAAGCCAAGTTTTTTGAGGGCACTTAACAGAATACACCAAGGAGAAATCAATAAACAATGGTATCGGCAAGTTCTGAAAATAGCTGCAAGCAGCTATTGAGAAGCTGTAGATGGGAACAGCTGGCCAGAATCTCTCTCTCTCTCTCTCACTCACACACACAATTCCAACCAATCAACAAAACTTAACAACTGAAAGGAAATCTCTTGGCAGTTCTAGCTCTGCCTCCTGTGCCCACTTCACAAAGAGCAAATCTCACTGGATGTGGTGGAACTTGCTTACCAGTAAGCATGCATAGGGTTATATGGTAACTGTCTTCCGAGTCATATTTGTCAAGGGAATTTTTACACCACCACAATATTTCCCAAATGGTAGGTGGTCTATAGATTCTTTACATAAATCAATAAAAGAGTACAGGATGATGATGATGATTTGCCTTTGTAGTATCCAGACTACTCTTTTTATTTGATCTGAAACTGTAGGAATCAGAGAGGGAGAAATCCTATGCTCACCTAGGTGAGACTGTGGGAGAAAGGTAGTCAAATCTAACAATGCATATTCTTGCTGGTTAGCATGTAAATGGGTTAAGGACTTAGCACTGTATTTCTAATAGGCGGACTCAGACCATAGAGATGTAACTGGCAGAGAAGGCTCTGTGTGATGTCATTTCCCCTCCTCTCCTGGGAGGGAAAAAGCAAAAGAAGAATTTCCTGTTCCTTCTCTCCCCACCCCTCTCTTCAGCCAGCTATGAAGGAAGGCATGCCTCTGATTGCGCCAGCATGCCTGCAGCTGGTTTTCCTGTAAACACAAGTATTTTACCTGCATTTACTTTTAATGCTGTTGCTGCTAGGGACAAATGCTTGCCTGCGGGTAAAATATACGCTTTAAACTTGCTTTTCAGTCTGTAGCCTGTTCCTTTGACTAACAGGGTAACAAAGTGGGAAATCAGCCTAGCAGCTAATTCCTTTGCTTCCAATTAAACTGCTTAAGATGAGATTTAAACTCTGCTCATTCCCGCGCTTTTAACTGCCAGTAGTAATTCTTTTGTCTGTTTCTTTTGTCTGTTAACCAACACACATAGGTTTGTAGGGCGATAAAATATAGTTAATTATATTCCCTCACCTACCTAATAAAACCCATCAGATACAAGGGATGCTAAGAAGTCATTGCTTCCTTGTCAAGGACATCACTTCCCTGGGTTAACATTAATGAATTCAATTAACATCCCCCCACTCCCCAGGAATCAGGAGACCAGACAATAAGTATAAAATGAAAAAACACATATCCTCATTTTAGCACAATTGTAGTCTACCTTTGATGTTTCCTGGTTCTGGTATAGCCACCTTAAAGTCAATCCTGAGTATGCTGGGAGGTTAAAATGTCCAGCTGTTTTTTGGTTATTGCTATTTCTGATGTTAGATTTATGCCCATTAATTGCTTTGCCATTTGTCCTACACAGAACAAAGAAGGGTATTGTTGGCAGATGATTTGCAATATGATGATGCATCATTATTAGATATTGTAGGCAGAGGGTGGATGAAACATGAAGCTGTTGTTGTTGACAGCTATGAAAAAAAAATATGTGAAAGCTAAAAATCTGTGAAATCCAGAAATCTGTGAGGGTATATAATATGTCCAGCGCATTCGACATGCAGTCTTATTCAGTGGCAAGAAAACCTTCCACTATCTTCTTCCACTGTCATGTTAAAGTAATTCACTTAGGGCATATTTTCCTCAGCAGCAGTTTGATAATGATACAGTGGTACCTCAGGTTAAGTACTTAATTCGTTCCGGAGGTCAGTTCTTAACCTGAAACTGTCCTTAACCTGAAGCACCACTTTAGCTAATGGGGCCTCCTGCTGCCGCTGCGCTGCCGGAGCACGATTTCTGTTCTCATCCTGAAGCAAAGTTCTTAACTTGAGGTACTATTTCTGGGTTAGCGGAGTCTGTAACCTGAAGCATATGTAACCTGAAGCGTATGTAACCTGAGGTACCACTGTATTCCCATGTGTTTGAAATCTTGCAGATCATTTTTAAGTAATGGGGGGGGTGTTGCAGGGCTGGGATTAGGAGATTACTATTTGCTTTACTAGGAAATGCACATGAAGCAGTTTTTCCAACCAAAAAAGGTAAAGGTAAAGGGACCCCTGTGACAGTCCAGTCGTGGCTGACTCTGGGGTTGCGGCACTCATCTCGCTTTATTGGCCGAGGGAGCCGGCGTACAGCTTCCAGGTCATGTGGCCAGCATGACTAAGCTGCTTCTGGAGAACCAGAGCAGCGCACGGAAATGCCATTTACCTTCCCGCCGGAGTGGTACCTATTTATCTACTTGCACTTTGATGTGCTTTCGAACTGCTAGGTTGGCAGGAGCAGGGACCGAGCAACAGAAGCTCACCCCGTCGCGGGGATTCGAACTGCAAACCTTCTGATCAGGAAGTCCTAGGCTCTGTGGTTTAACCCACAGCGCCACCCGCGTCCAACCTAGTGCCCTCCAAATGCATTGGACTATAATGGCCGTCAGCCCCATCTGCTGATGGGAGCTGCATGCAGTCCAAAACACCTAGAAGGCACTGAGTTGTTGAAGGATGATTTCAGCTCTCTCCCATCTTTGTTGTGCTTCTGCAGAAATTTGGATGGCTGAATCTCTAAAGGCCTAGAGGTATATGTGCTGCAGCCAATTTTGGACAAGGGAATAGCAGCTAAAAGGGGTGACTAGATTAGATGGCCTTCCAGATTATAATGACTATTACCAGTAAATTTACTTGCTCAGCAGGGGATTAGTGTTATGCCCCAGGCAATGGTTATGTAAAACATGAAACTTCCCCGCTCTCACCATGCACCTATCTTAACCACACAGTATTTTGATAATGAAATAGCTTTAACTTTTTCCTCTTAAAAGATTCACACAGTAATTCAGCGACAGAATGTAAGCTTAATTTAAACATCCTTATTATCAGATTTGCCTTCTGGGTTCTCATCATTTATCCTATTACTGGAAATGCCAGTTATGTGTTTACAAGAGAGGTCCAATTTCACTCCACACACCCCCCATCCATAGTAAGACATTATTTTAGCTTCCTTTCCCTCAAGGTAGGGGAGAATTAAGGCCAGAAAAAGGAGGTTAAGGGAAGGATTGTGTGATATAGCAGAAAACAGAGAGATAAATCAACACTAGCCCTCCTCTTATTGCATTGTTTGGGAGGGTCAGGAGTAATCTGATAGAGGCACCCTCCCCCAAAGCAAGTGCCTCTGTTCAGCTTGTCAGAAATAGATGTGATTTATAAGCATAGCTTACAGCTGAAATGTTACCACCACCATCACCACCCACAGACCCACCACGCTGGCATGGGAAGGAAGATGGTGTTCAAGCACCTCAGTGGAGTGCCTTTTGCTGCCAAGGGAGCTAGGAATCCAAGTCAGTGTCCCAAGTAGGAATGTGATGTTGCTACATCAGTTTCTGACAAAGGGTCTCCATCAGTGGAAAGTCACATTCACAGTAGAGACCTGAAGTCTCAGCTCACCTCTCTCCTTGGTAGGAAATTGAGTGCTGACACAGAGCTGAAGCACTCGTGCCTCCCCTTTCCTCTACTCTAGATAAACTTGGTGGACTCTCGGGAGGGAGGTGGCAGAGTTGGCTTTGCGACATTTCTGCTTAGAAGCATACACAAGGGATTGAGACCCTCTGGGGTTTGAAAAGGGATGCCTCTGCACTCTTCATCATAATAAAAATAAAAATAAAAATTATTTAAGATTATGAGGATCATATTTTGTGAAAAGCTATAGGTAATGGCTTACAGAGCATCTGACTATAGAATCTCTTTTCCCTTTATTACTTCATGTTGCAGCTCAAGTCCAGCTTCCCATTCCTGCATGTGGTGTTGGATTTTACATGTCTCCTTGTTATATTCCTCCTTTTTATATTTAAATTGCCCCGCCCCAAGCCCATTGAGTTATATAATCCATTCAAGTAAAAATTCAATAAATATTATTCTTTAACGACATTAGCAATTTTGTTCCTAAAACAATTTTTGATTCATATGTCTGGTTTGACAACAACAATAAAATACTATTCCCATTTGGAGGATTGAGTTTGCTGGAGGACAAAATTGCTAAAGATGTGAAAAATTTTATTTTATTTTTTAAAATAGGAGTAGCTAATCACCTGGAGAGGTAGCAGGACCTTTCAAATGACAGTAGCTTTAAAGGAGAACTGAAAAAGAGAGGGGTTAAATGAATAGGCCTTCACTATGGAAGTTCTTTTGGTTTCATGATGGAGAGCTCACTTAAAAATATCAACTCAGTGTGCAGCAGCACTGAAAAAGCAAATTTAATATGGGGAATTATTAAGAATGGGCGTGTCTTCTGTGGAGTGTCTTCATCTGGAAACCTTGTATAGTTCGAGCTCTTTTGCCTCAGGAGGGTATCCTAGTACTAGGAAAGATACAGAAAAGAGCTTCTGAAATTTCAGAGAGTTTTCTTAGATGCTTCTTTGTTTAAGAAAAAATAAAACTAGGGGAGGGCATTAGAGTTCATAAATTTATGAATGCTAGAGAAGAATAGATAAGTTTTTGTCCAAATTAGACAATTTGTTACAAATGAAATAGTTGGGTGGTAGGTTCAGGAAAAAGGAATCATTTCTCTTATGGAATTGATTGCCCCAAGAAGTGATTATAGCCACTATCTTAGATGGTTTATAAAAAGAGTAGAGAAATTGGTGGAAGATAGAATGTAATCACTGTGTTGCAAAGGAAGTATAGCGTTGCTGGGGGATATACAATGGGGGGAGTTGCTGCCTTCAAGCCCTAGTTGAGACTTCCCACAGGCATCTGGCTAGCCACTGCTGGGAACAGGATGATGAACAAAATGGACCTTTAGTCTCGTTTCAGCGGGACTTCGTGTTCTCAAGGCCACCCGGTGAGATTTGAACCAGCTGTCTCTGCTGTTTACACGAGTTTCAGCAAAAAAAGACAATAATGTCAAAGTAATTAAAATGAAGAGTAACAGGGATGTTTCTTCTGTTTTCTTTTTCGGGCCTTAGAGGACATACCTTGATGTGATTATTTGATTCTTTGTGTATGTGAGAGTCAGTGTGCTGTATAAGAAATTGTTAAGGAAAGCTAAAACAATTATTAAGGAGGAGAGTGCATTCAATATTGAATCTGACTAATCCACGAAGTATCACTGAGTTTGGGGACAGAGATCTACACCAGTGGTCTCTGTTGTTTATGTGGGTTTTGGTGAAGAAGAAAAAAGACAGTACTGCCATAATTCAAATTGTGGTATTAAAAACAAAACAAAAGTCATTTAGGAATTCACTCAAAAAGAAGCAGATTTAACCACATAAGCATACAGCTGGAATGCCATATGGGAAAATCAGCTTGGAGTATGGCTGACTGGAATACTTCTCTGTTAAAAATGGCAGCCTCTCAAATCTTCTTAACAACAACAAGACAGTTAGGGGCATGCTTAGAATTAAACCACAGATCTATGATTCTCAATGGGATCAGATATTGAGAGGTATCTTCCCAGTGCTTAGTTTATTTGTTCCTTGGTTGAGATAAACTGGGTGGCAATTTTTGCTGGGCTCTTTGTGTGAGCAGCAGCACGATGGGATACTTCTTGCCTTGATTCTGCTCACAAGAATCAACCCTATCGCAACCCTATTTCAAATTCATGGGGGCTGGAGGGCTGTTGCTAAAGGAAACATGAGTTTTTCTTACCTTCCCCATCCCCTCCAGCAGGTTGGCACTTCCCCGTGTCCATGATTCTTGGAGCCATAGAATTCCTGCAGTGCAGGAATCACAGCTAAAGAACCGCAGACAGATGTGTTCTGTGCACAAATTTTACTGACATGTACCTTCATTAAGAAGAATGCAAACCAGGCAAAGCATCCCAAGGCTAGAAACTGCACTTGGGATTTCATGTTTTGTAAAACACATTGATACATAACTTCAGTATAGTTGTAAGAACATAAGAAAAGCCCTCTTTGATCAGGTCAAAGGTTCATTCGGCATCTTCTTCTCACAGCGGGCAGCCAGATACCTATGGGAAGCCCACAAGCAGGATCTGAATGCAGCAGCGCTCTCTCCACTTGTGATCCCCAGTAACTGGTATCCAGAGGCGTTCTGCCTCCAACAGTGGAGATAGAACATAGCCCATTGTGGCCAGTAGCCATTTAAGCCATCTTTTGTAGACGGCCATCTTTTGGTATCACAGAGGCACACACTTCTTAGCTTCTCTCAGCAGAGCATATAAATGCAGCTGAGTACTTACTTGTGTCTGGAGATTGTCTATTTACTCCAAATACTTTCTCATTTTATTCCTAGGATTTCTTCTTCTTCTTATCTAGGGTCTTCTCTTCTAGAAGATCTCTAATCTAGCCTCCATTATCAATAATAGTGATGTTATTGGCTGCCTAACTAGAGCAGGCATAGGCAAACTCGGCCCTCCAGATGTTTTGGGACTACAATTCCCATCATCCCTGACCACCAGTCCTATTAGCTAGGGATTATGGGAGTTGTATTCCCAAAACATCTGGAGGGCCGAGTTTGCCTGTTCCTGACCTAGAACATGTGAACTCTCCCTGAAAAGGGTTTTTGTTTGGTCATAAATTTGGGAACTTCTGAAGGCTAGCTATCACAAATTTTACCACCTCCTTTTCCTGCATCATATTCTATACCTACCTACCTACCTATCTATCTATCTATCTAATCTAATCCAATCTATCATCAGTCTACATAATAAAATTTCAGGTGCCTTGAAGCAATGATTTCAAATGTATATGGTGTAACAAATATTTACCATACTTGCTGTTTAACATACAAGTGTCAGATAAGCATTAAGCACAACAAATGGCATTATTCGATAGTGGGACTGTTTTCCTATTTAATGAATAATAAAAGTGAAAAATTAAATTGCTCTTATTCCCCTTGCTTTCATTGTCTCTTTCTTTCTTTCTACTTAGACAATCCATGTCGCCATTGTCTGTGCTGGATACAATGCCAGTCGGGATGTTGTCACTCTCGTCAAATCAGTCTTGTTTCACAGGTAACACCTTTATCTTGTCGCATGTTTCTTTGTAAACATGATTAAATATGGTTTTGCTCCTTCTCAGTACAGTCTTTGGGTAATGCCATGTTCCTAGCCCATGCAAACAATACTTTCCAGTCTAATCTAAATGCCCTCTGTGAAGAATGTGTATTAGGTACTATATGTACTTTGCCATGCATTATAAAGTTGGCAGCAATTCTGTATGGGTACTACCACTGGGTGTGTCTGGCTGCTTCTCCTGTTTGCATACTTCTATAGCTATTATCTGATAAATGTTAGTGTCACCACCTGAGCAAGTTTTTCCAATAACAACTGGACACATTCTCTCTCAATAGTTGGGTTTATTATGGAAACGGGCAAAAACTGATCTCTTAGATCTCTTCCACCTAAACAGTAAAGGGCTTTAGATCAACATCAGATTTTTAAACTTAAAAAGTTGTGTTCAAAGGCTAGTAGGGAATCCAATAATGATAGAGAAGTGCTATAATACCCTTTGAGGAGCCCATTGACAGTAGGCTACCCTATTCTGCACAAACTGATGCTTCCAAATTATTCATACATGCAGTTATACATGAAGCATATTACATTAGCCGAGCAAAATAATAGTAACTATATTTGCATCTTGCAACGCAAAATTTGAAAATGCAATCAAGTGAATTATAGATACTGTAGTTTGTAAAAAAAATACATTCCTTACAAAACGATATTGCTTTGCACTGGTCACTATTGCTTTGTCTTGCACTGGTCAGCCTAGCTTTTTGTTGTTGCTGCTTTCATCTTACATAGACTTCAAAAAATCTTAAGCAAGTTTACAGACATTACAGAAGCATTAAACCTGCAGTCTCCTTATTGCATAACTTCTTCAGACAGAACATGTGGCATCCATGTTTTTTCTAGCTGATATTATTTTTCATTTTACTAAAAAAAAAATAGTGAAAATTTACATGGTATCTGACTGATTTTGAGTGGGCATGCCTTGATTTGAAAACTGCTCATGTTTTTCCTTGGAAAGATTTTACAGATGACATGTAGTAGTAAAGGTGGATCTGTATTGGAACAGATGTGAAAAATCACTTTAGTTCAGTATTCAGCTATGCAAGCTAAGCTCCCAGCTTTCCAGCATTGAGCTAAAACTGTTCTTACCAAGAACTACACCAGGGAACAGCTAAATCTGGAAATTGGGCCACTTTTCCTAGTCAAGATAAAAACCAAATCCATTCTATTTACTTAGCATTTATTCTGCTCAAACAAAGCTCAGTTGTTGGGGGTTTTTGTGGTATAATTGGTGTGTGTACTCATCTGGAAAGCTCACAAAGCCCCCCCCCCCCCGATAAAGCTAGTGGTCTGATCTCTAGTCTCTACAGATCAGAGTTATCCATACAGGGCCTCTGAAAGGAATATTATCGGAGGGGGGGTTGCAAACTTTCTTTGGGGCCACTTAACTTCTCCATTAGTTGTTCTGTTTTTATCCACCATAACATGAACTATAGCCTGTAAGGTCAAAAAGGGTATGGAAGATGAGAAAGGAGTGGAGTGGAGCGCTCTGTTCATTTTCTGCATTTAAATCTTATACTTCCTCCATGATAAATATAAATAAATATACATAAAACAAGAGGATCAGAGATAAGAAAGCACATTTGATTTGAACATCTTTGTTTATTTGAACATCTTTGTTTATGCTACAATACTGATAAGGAGGAAGAATTCTCTTTGAAACAACCTTTTATATTGCAATGCAGATCAGATCAGAAGACATTAGTATTAGTATAAAAAAGTAGATAAACTTACTATTCACTTTTTAGAAAGCTTGTCTGTCCTTTTTTCTGAAAAATTTCAAATCACAGCATGAACATTAATTATTCTGACAATGTTTGATTCAATACTTAGCCTGGCCAAATCTGCAAGATGTTCTTGAGACATTGTAGGCCTTAAATAATTTTTAATTATTTGCTAAATGACCTCTCTCCAAAAACTACTGTTGCTGTGAATGTTAATAGTATTCTTAAGCTAACATAAACATAATGCAAACAGGTCACCGAGTTTGTACTCTGTCAACAAGTACAACAGATCTAATGGCTTTAACTGTGCATTTACAAAATTTGTTTTATGTACCGAGGGTAAATGTTGCATTTCTTTTCCAAAATCACCCCCATTAAGGTCAGCAGGACATTGCTCTGATAAAGTTAAAGCTTTCCTCTCCACATCATTTTTGGACATAGTAAGATATTTCCACAAGAAGTCAACAGCACTGAAGTGAACTGTTAATCCTGCTATAACACTGTCTACCAAAACATAAAACACACACATTGTGAAGTAGGCCTCTTCTGGAGTATAACCTCTGCCATTCACTTATTCCAAGTTAGCATCAGGTGTGCTGTCATCATGCAACCTTGCCCTCTTGTGCCTAACTCCATCATATATACAGGAGAGTCTTATTTCTATATTTATGTTTGATGCAAAAGATGCCGCATATAATAAAACTCTGTGGGCTTCATTTGTTGTTTTGGCCATCACATTTAGTCCTAGGAGGTCTTCTAGTGGTAATTTAATGGCAGGCAAGTGAGCTGCAAAGGGCTTTACACATTCAGCATGATCTGACCGCCTTGTTTCAGACATACCATGAAGAGCACAACCAATACATTTTTGTAGTAATTTCCACCACTTAGAACGGGAGCTGAACAAGGTGGTACACAGTTTGAATTGTTCTGAAAAAGGCTATTGCTTCAGATATGCATTCAGCAGCATAATTTCCATGTAAGATGAGTGTATGACAACCACAAGGTGGAAAAAAAATGCTGTTGAGAATTGTTTCTGTATTTCTGTTTGTGTGCCGTTGTATTTTGTGGCCATATTTGCCCCATTATCATAGGCTTGAGCTCTACAATCACTGGGAGAAATAGCATATTCCTTCAATCTATGCATTAGCAACTGAGCCATTTCTTCTCCTCTTTTGTTGCTACAATCTGTAAACTTGAGAAATCTTTCTTGAATCTCCTACCCTGTTTGTCTTAAAAGTACATATCGCAGAAGAAATGTTGTTTGTTCAAAATGGGAAGAATCTAGTGTGGAATCTACTATTACTACAAACTACTTTGTAGCAAAATGTCTTGTTTCACAAGATTTGAGCATTCTGCAATAAATTCATCTTGTGAGTCTGTGGACAGATAATGAACTTGAAGCCTCTTACTCCTTTTCCTCTACACTTAGCATGTGTTTTTGGAGGATGGTGTTCCACCTGGAGAACAGTTCAATGATTCCTTAAAAAGTTTCCATTGTTGGAATCACCATTTTGATGGGTGAACCATTAAATGGTAGACCATGCTCTCCCAAGAAGAGTACAGCACTGATGAAATGCTTTAAAAGGTTATACCATAGCTGTCAACTTTTCCCTTTTCTTGCGAGGAATCCTGTTCGGAATAAGGGAATTTCCCTTAAAAAAAGGGGGAAAGTTGACAGCTATGGGTTGTACCATTTCACAGCTTCAGTTTTGATTGATGCTTCTAAGATGATGTCAACTCCTCTCTCAGACAGCAGGGCACCATTCTAGTTCTCACCAAGCTAGGTAACATTCTCTGTGACTGTTGCTCTTTTCATGTTTTGGGACCTTTTACTTGGGAAGTAAAAGGTACAGCTGTGCTTGCTTGATCAAAACAACAACAAAGTAGCAAGAGCTCACCTGCAAACTTTGCAGCTTGTTGCAGGTTGGCCAAAAAATAACTTGAGTTGTAAAAAGACTTTACAATTCCTTGTTAATTATATCTGAGCAACTTTGTTTCTCAGGTTAAGCAATAATTCCAAATTAACAGCACCTTTGTCAGCAAAAGCCCAAATTAAAATACACAGAGATGAATAATCATCTAATCCTCTATTCATAATATTAATAAATCAAAGCACAATTAAATATCTTAGGTAGGGGTTTTTCAAGGGACTTTTTGTTGTTGCTTTTATTATACCTTTACAAATATTAACTACCTCCTGGTTTTTATTAGAGTTATTTGGAAAATATAGTTTTACCGGTTGTAGTCAGTCCTTCATCAGTTTGTGATGATAGTGGTGGCAATGAGCTGTTTTGCCTTCTCCTGCTTGAAGATGGACTGCTGTCAGTGACATCACCCACTGCCCTTCACTGGCAGACAGCAGTCCCCTCTGTAGGTGGAGCTTGTCACCTGCAGGAGAACCAAGTCAAGCCTGTCTTCTCGCTTCGCCCACTCATGTCATCTTTCACTGGGACTTCAGTGCCACCTCTCTGGATATCTTAGGAGAAGTAGGTGGCAGCACGTTGGCAGAAGACAAAGTGGCCGGGGGAAGAAATATGCTGGTGTTTTATGTAAGCTTACACAAAATGTAAATGTTAGTTTTCACACAATATATGCATATGTTTTCTGAGGTCCCAGGGGATTCCTGGCTCTCTCCTTTGGTTCCCAGGCCCCCTTTTTGACGCCAGGCAGGGGTATGATGCGCCCTCTGCACTCCACATGTATCTGTGCATGCAACTGATTGCATAACCAAATGCCTTCCCTGCAAGAGGAACAATATTTTTCTTGAAAATTGTAATCAAGGTGACAGGAAGCAAAGGACTTTTCAATTAGCAAGAACCATCCTGCTGCCAAGCCAGAACCAAACACTCATGTGGATCTTCCTGATGCAGCCTTGATCTGCACTTGAAAATGATTGGCTCAGAGGTTGAATATGTTATCATTTTAGTTGTGATTTTAAAGGGAAGATTGCTTTAGAGAGGTCTCATCCTCCACTTGACTAGGGCACATCATACAGCAACCATGTAATTCAGTATAATTAGTAGGCTTTGGGATTGGTAGGCAGCAGGATGCTAAATAGCTGGTGTGTTTAGATAGCTGGAATGATGGTGAAAAATGAAGCTGTATGAATGTGAGACAGGGGTAGTGCAGGGTTATGCAAGTTTGCCCATTCTACATTCTTTAACTTTTGAGATGCTCTTAGCTCTTGGCTTTCACGGTCGCCATATTAATTCCCACGTGTACAACATATATGGCAGGAGAAATGCACTGTCAGAAGTATTACAGTCAAACCTCAGTTGTCGAACGTAATCCATTCCGGAAGACCATTCGACTTCCGAAATGTTCGACAACTGAGGCATGGCTTCCGATTGGTTGCAAGAGCTTCTTGCACTCAAGCGGAAGCTGCATCAATGTTCAAGTTCTGAGGAACGTTTGAAAACCGGAGCATTTACGTCTGGGGTTTTGGCGTTTGGGAACCGAAATGTTCAAAAACGGAGCCGTTCGAGAACTGAGATTTGACTGTACCAGCATATATATATTTTCCAAAATGGCTCTTTTGATTATGAATTCTAGGTTTGACAATTAGGCCCAACATTAGCAATGAAGACATATTGGAAAAAACTGGTTTGTAAGCAAAACATTAAAACACAACAACTAGAAAATAAATCATAAACCTGGTTCTCTTTTCCCTGTACCACCTGTTGGGGTTGCTTTTATAAGTCTTCTGGGTTCTCCTTAACTTGCAGCTGGGTCTCTTCTCACTTTTGAAGGGAATGGCATTGTGGGATCTGCCAGGGCTGAGGCGAACTCCAACAGAGTCTTAAAAGGAGTGTACCACACAAGTGACTGCACAATAGGAGCCAGTATCCACTGTCATACAGTAAAATTCCATGGGCTGCAATCTCTAAAACCACACATATTCTAGAAACATAGTTTATATAATTCAGAACCTCTCTCAGTATTTGAATTAGTTTCCTCCTCCCATTTTTATTTATTTATCATTCCAAAAGCTGCAGTAGATAACGTCTGCATCTTTGTTTTGCTTAGCCCCAGCAAAATGTTTCAAAACTGCACTTGAGGTTTCAGATGAAAAAAAAGAAGTTTAGTATCTCTAGATGTGTGAACGTATGTGCCCACTCTGTAGAAATCCTTAGCACTTTTAAGTCAGTTTGACACAACTGAGCAGGAGAAATAGAATAGCTCTTCAGTGCTTGCAAGCTGCAATAAATATTCATTGGTACTGCTGCATAGATGGAAGCTTGAACAACCCCTCATCAATCTCCGGTCTCTGAAGTGATGCAGATATTTTCCCAATGCAAACTAGGCTAGCATTTGTAAGTGCGCCACCAAGGACTGGACCTCGTGTAGCACAGAACAGCACTAACTCATCCTCTGTTCTTTGTTTGTTTTTATCTTTCCAGTGAATTATCCGTAGGGCTAGCCTATCCTCTCTGTGTATATCTGCGCTATACCCAGTTTGAATGTGTATATCCTCTCCTCGTCCACAGATTTCTTTGCAGCTTCTCTTCCAAGAATAAGAATCCTGGTGTGCTCTGAGATGTAGGTTTGGCATTGTCCTCCTCCTCCCACTGCAGAAAATACTGTTTCAGACCGTGATGCATCATTTTCTGTAAGGGGTGGATTTGTAGTCCTTTCAGTTTTATCTCTGCAGAGATCTGCCTATACCATCTCCCAGGCCACCTGATGCAAACTCATACTAACTGAGGTATCTGTTTCACAGCTGTCTTTCTGCACACCTTGCCTAGTACCTTTAGCATGTCATTGTGATCCCCCTGATTCACTCGTGCCCTAAAGTCACACAATATGTCCTTACTGGATCCAGTGAGGCTACTGGATTTTTCTTATCTAAATGTATATGTTGCTTTCTTGGAAGCTTAGCAAGGAGTTCTATGTACCTGTGATATTGAACCTGCGATAGCTGTTGCAGTCATTGGGAAAGGGAAAATGCACATGTGAAATTGCCATAGTCATTGTCAGACATGGGCCTGATTTGAATAGAATACTAAACCATAGTTCTAACCCATTACACAAATAAGCTGTAGTGAACCACATCATGCACTCCACCCACAGTACTAAATGCACAGCTTCTGGTGGCTATGAACCATGCATCTTAGTCACAGGGAACCACTAACAGAGACTCCCCTGAAGATCTCAGTGATTGGGCAGGGATATAAGGAACCAGGAAGTTCTTAAGATATCCGGGACTCAAGTTATTAATGACCTTGTAAATTAATACTGTACAAGAACCTTGAACCTGACCCTGGTAGCATCTCGCAACCAGTTGAAGCTCCTAAACACCACCAACAGTCTTAACAGCAGAACTCTCACCAGCTGAAGTCTCCAGACTAGGCCTCAATAGCAGCCCCACATTGAAGTTACCAAAGCATAAATAAATATGGCCAGGCTATCCCAATTCAATGGCACCTAGTAGTTGGACTTTGAACCTGTTCTTTCAAGAAGGAATGCAACTGTGTTCAAAGCACACAACTGGCTAATCTCCTGGACATGGAAACCTCTATGAGCTTCAAGAGGTCACAAGACTATATTCAAACTGAGTATTATAACAATTGTTGTTTTTTTGCCAGGAAATGAAAAGCCCATTGCACATTACAATTATTATGTAAATTACAAATAATTAGCACAGGCTAATGGAATAGATTTGCTTCAAAAGGCTTACACAGTTTATGGCTCAAGAGAGAAAGGCTACCTACCTGTTTCTGTAGGTTGTTTGGTTGCTAACTGTGATTCTTACTGCTGGCGATTTAGCAGCACCTTTAGCTGATCAGAGAGAACAATAGCATCACTGTGATATGAAAGGAGTTTAGAGTTCAAACCATTCATTCTGCCAGTAGGTGGTGGTTTATAATAGATCCTCTCTAAATCCATTTTGCAAATGCTCCTGGGACATCCATAGCCTTTAAGTGTTACAACTGTTGCAACCTATTCCGTATGTTTTCTTCATTTAAAATTCATGGTGCAAATGCATTAGAGTTTTCACCTTTGCCACTGTTAGGCAAATATTTCTGATTTTCCTGTCACTTAATTCAGAAGTGAACGTATGCTTCTCTCATGCTGTGTGGCACAGGATCAGGACTTGGCAGGGGGCAGCTCAATGTCATAGGGCTCAATATTCTTCCCCTAGGTTCCCAGATAACAGATACAGCAACATGGGTGTGCCTCAAGAACTTGCAGTTTATTCTAATCTAGAAATGCAGGCAAAGATTTTTAAAGGTAAAATGTTAGCCTTAAAGCCATTTTAAAAAAAAATTGCATGGCACTCTGGATTGTGATTTATGAAAATGTTGCAGTTGATAATTTCAGAGCTATTGCTCATCCGACTTGAAAGACCCGACTTCTCACGCTGTCCAACATGATGACCATTACAATTCTTGTATATTTTTGTATTAAGAATAAGGAAATGAAATGGGATGTCAATTAGGTTTGCTTACCTATGACAGCTAAACAGTTGGAACACATATGTAATACATTTAGTAGTACTCCTCACTGACTTGTATGGATTGAATTTATAATTGTTCATATCTGTGGCTCTATCTCGCCCTAATTCAAAGTTTACTCCATTTGCACCATTATCAAAAACCTTGAAAGCGGTGCTTGTGCAGAAATACAATTTATTATTTATTTATATCCTTGTAGGAAACCCATCCACAGACTGCCATTTACATTCCATCTGTTCAGGGACTAAGAAATCAGCCAGAAACATCAATAACGTCTTTATTTCCCAATTTGCTTTCCATTTTATGTGGCTAATTTCATTTGTTAATATTTAGCATACTTGATACTTAACTCCCCTATGGTTTTTAGGTGATGGGAGCCTTTTGTTGTTCTTATCTTAACATTTCGTTTTCCCCCCAGATAAGAATTATATGAATAAATTATCTTGAAAGGCCTAGAAAACAAGTACAACTACATGATCTCCCACAACATTTTATCTGGAGAGTTTCTATTTCTGTTTGGTACCTTTAGGATTTTCAATCTTCCAAAAGAGGGAGGGAGAAAGAGAGAGAGGCAGGTGGGGAGAAGTCACCTTGAAATATGTTCTTGCTAATGCAGTATCCAAACAAAACAAAACAAAACATTCCAAAGGCACAATTTTATGTTGCTCATTTTAAAAGTTTAAATTATGAGTAGGGGCGATGGACTAGTGAATCTGTTGAGACTGTTTGACTACAGCTTCCAGTGCTTCCGACCATTGGCTTTGCCAGCTAGATCTAATGTGAGTTGAAGTCCAGCAACATCAGCAAAGCACCTTGTTGCTTACCTGTGCTTTAAGATATGTCAGAGTAACATCGTGTTCAAAACTAGCCTCCACCAGGAGAAGGGATTTTTCAGTAATTGCTTGATGCTGTGCAATTCTTGCCTACCAGAAAGCTTGCCTGACAACAACACTTGTTTCCTTTTAGGACAGCTGAAAACATCATTGTTCTGTAAAGCCTTTTTGACAGGTTTTTCCTGCTGTCACCCAGTCTGTTTAAAGCATTATCAGTTTAAAACCAGTTTAACATTGTGTTTTTAATTGTATTTCTGAGTTTTGAAGACAATCACTAAAAGGTAAAATGTAAATTTAATAAATGAGTGAATGAATGGCATTTACAATTCAATGGGGCTTACTCCCAGGTTAAGGGAGTATAAGGTTGAAGTGTAATTGTTTGATAACCAAAGAACCATTTCTTATTTACCAACAAGTTGTCACAAAGCATGTTCTCCAATAAATGAGAGCATGTGTTGCGGTGTGGGCCACCAGGCCAGGCCCCTTGTTGCCAGGCAGGTTAATAGTTGTTGCCTGGCATCATTATTGGGTAACCGGGTTGCTGGGGCAAATTGTATGTTGCAAATTGGGTGGGTGGGACCATAGTCTTTAAATATTGGTGCACTCTGGTTTCTCTTTCTCTTTGCAGAGTGCATCGGATCACCCGCCCGCCCGCCCTCTTTTCCGGTTGACCTTGCTTTGCCTGTCATGGGGTCGTCTGCCTTGGCGCAGGGGCCTAGTAGGAATTTAGCCATTTGGTGATTGGCTGTGCCATTTGGTTTTTGCCTACTACTCAGCAATTCGTCACAACTTGTAAGGTTGTGGTTAGGCATTGGTTATAATATGCTGGTGGTGGAGGGGTCAGGTTAGGCCGTGCCTGCCCCTCCCGTTGCGCTGAAGGGAATTCCGTTAAAGGAATCCTGGGGCTTGCCATGATTTCGTCCAATCCCTGTCATGGGACCAGGGCCGCCCAATCCCTGTCATGGGAATCCTTGTCATAGGACCAGGCCGGCAAGCTTTCGGGGAGTTGCTGGGGTGAGCGGCGTGGGTCCGACGCTTAGCTCAAATGATCCCCAAGTTAGACTTTCCCTTCTACCGGCTACCGATCGCACCTCGGGATGTCAGTTCTGTCCCAGGCTGGGGGACAGATAGTCATAACCAATGTCTAAACAACCACTCACTGATTTTGTATTTAATAAAGTTGTGGCCAAAATAGTGCCCAAAAACCAAAACTAAATTACGTGTTATGTGTGAAGTTATTTGAGGGGTGGCCTGGGGACCTACACACGCAAAACTTTCCCCAGGAAACCTCCAGAATATATGAAGTGGTTGCTAATCTGGGCTAATTTTAAAGCGTCTGCAGGGTAGCAAATATATATATATGGTGCAAAAATAATGTTCCTGCTTTTTGCTTACCTGCTGTGTAGGTAGAAATCCTTTTTAAAACAAATACCTCAAGTGTTTTGATCAGGCTTTTTGTTAATGTTCTTGAGTCTGATCTTTAAGTTTTAATTGGTTTAGATGAATATAGAGTTGCACATAATTATTCAAGGGATTCAGAGACAAGGTCACATTCGGGGAGAGCTGTGCAGACATGCTTCTGCCAATGGCAGACAACTGCCAATAACAGTATTGTGTTCCAGATTTTTGGAAGCAAAAATACCACATATTTGTGGTGTGCTCTACTTTTAGAACTCCATAATATCAACTCCTCAATTGGAACAAATCAATACAACTTCACTGACTGACACCAGCAAAAGATCTGGGTTTTCCCCCATTCCTCTTCTATTTTTGACAGTGTTTGTTGTGCAACCATATTCCCAAGAGGTTACACATAATCCTTAGCTGTTTTCCCTCTTTGAAGGAAGGAATTGAGGGCCTTGCACTCTAATACTTGTGTTTTCCAATTCACTGATTTTTGTACTTTGTTTCTCCTGACCTTTTGTCTTCAAGTGAAATGTTTTTTTTCTAATCTCTCCTATGAGAGTATGTAACATTTCCAACTTAATGACATTCTCTTTTCTGCAGTCTTGGTGAAATGCCTGAATTCTCTTTAATGACATGGTGCTCAATTCATACCTGTTGGTCAGCAAAAGCTGGCATTCCCTGAGGTTACCCTTAGAGGGACATTGGGCTGCTGGCTTGGTCTGTTCCATCCAGTTATCGCTCTTATTTACCGGTATTTCACTTATGAATTGCTTCCTATGAAGCATCTCAAAGTAATTTCACAATAGAAGAAAGCATCTGTAAAACAATCGCAAATATAAAAACTGTTAAAACGATTGCATGTATAAAAACAGTTTGAAATCCAATCCCAATGCTTGACTGAGATAAAAGACTTGCTGAAAGGGGAAGGTCTTCTGCAGGCACCGAAAAGGCAGTAGAGATGGTCCCTGTCTGATCTGTGATGATCCAATCCACACTAAAGGCCTGATTCAGACATTATGCAGAACAGACCACCTGAGAAGATGGTGTCTGCAAAATGTTCTCTTGCAGCTCACAGTGATTGGCTGGGTATATAAAAGATTTGATCTATTAAGTATCCTGGTCCCAAGCTGTATAGGACTTCACCAGTACCAGCCCCTTGAACTTAGCCCAGTAGCTCATTGACAGCCAGTGTAATTCTTTCAGCAGCAGCATAATATGTGCCCAGTGAGCAGCCATGCTCCCAGATTTTGCATTAGTTGCAGCTTCTGGGTCAACCTCATAGAGCACGCTGCAGTAATGCAATCTGGAGGTTACCAGCGCATGGACAACAGTGGTTGGACTGTAGAGGTTTTTGAAACACTCAGCCAAATCTAAATACTTTGCCATATGCATCATAGTAATAATGTGGTTTGCACTGAGATCTCTCCACACACACCCCTTTCATATGGGAATTAACAGCAGGAAGGTTCGAATTGTGGGTTTTTCTTGTGTCCCTTTGACTTTATTACTGTGTTTTCTGTGTCTGTATCCAATACTTTGGGTCAAAGACCTTGAATTTGGTAGAATTTAGGGTCACACAAAACAACTATTGGAATTTGCTGTTGTTGCAGAATTAGAGCTTGCAACAAAAATAACCCTCTTGGCTCTCTTACAATGGCTATATGAACACATGTAGGGTTGTAGTGCATATGCAGAGCTCTGTGGCCCCAAGGAACTGCCTTGTTCATTTCAGCATCAAAAAAGTGCTTTCAATGTGCATTGATATCAGCGAGGAAGCATCTTTTTGCTTGTAGTTCGCATGCTCACTGAAGATCTGGGAACCTTTGCTTATGTCCTTTACATCCTGAATACTGAAGATATGCACTCCTTATGGTGAATACTATCATAATGGTTCTCTGTTTTCCTTGCCCCCATTTGTTTCTAGTTGACCTTATTCATTGTTTGCTTTTAAATGTCCATAGAACACTTAAGGAGGAACCAAAAAGGACCAGACAGACATTTCTAAATTACTATATTGAGTTAGACCTTAGGAAACAGAGCAGTACTTTGGGTCAGCCAAATTAAAGTGTACTAGGATTACGCAATCATGCCAAACACACTCTTATTGCAGCACCTTATAAAGCATCCCATCATGGATGAAGAATGGCACTTGACAGATACAACTATTTAACTTTATAAATTCCAAGTAAATGAGGGCACATTGTGCCATTCAGAAGACTGGAAAAGGTTTGAGAAGGATGCTAAAGGCTAATTGGACCATCTGCTGTTTTAGTGGCTTTTTCTTTCTGTTCTTCCATGCTTAGTAGGAAGTTGCACAATGGTAGATAAATGGCAGTATTCGTCCTACCATGCAACTTAATCACACAGATTGACTAAGGTCTAGTTCTCGAAGAGCAGAGAGGAACCAAATCTGCACGCTTAAAACTAGTATCAGGAGGTTTTTAATGGTTGATGTATTATTATGTTTTTATATTTCTCTGGAAGCTGCCCAGAGTGGCTGGGGAAACCCAGCCAGATGGGCAGGGTATAAATAATAATAATAATAATAATAATAATAATAATAATAATAATAATAATAGTAATATGTCAGGAAGAACAATAGGCTAGAAGGCAAGGCAGTGGTGGTTGTTTGCAGGGTGTAAGTAGTATTCAGTCATCTGAGCCCCGCCTGCAGGGGTGCATTTCAGACACAGGTTTATTTCTTCCCATCTGTTCCTTTTGAGATTGTCTGTGGAATGTTCTGCTTCTCCTAAAAAGGGAAGCATATGAGGGAGTGCAAACCTGATGTTTATAATTCCATCATATCCCAAGGGACATAAGGGTCACATAAGAGATCTCCATGCTACTCTAGAAGTAAGTTTGTCACTAAGTGCATAGACGTGACAGTGTTGGTTATTGACAAAAAAAAAAAGCTTTATCCTCTGCTCTTCTATTTTTTCGGGAGCTGGGGGAGAGACATTCTTATTACACCAAGTCGGCACAAGGTAATTCAGAAACTTCAAAGCAAATCAGACTAGCACTTTCAGTACACAAAAGAGAGAGAGAGAATTAATAGCCTTTGAAGGAGCAAATGCATGAGAGAGCTTTAGACCACAACTGAACTAAAATGGAATATATATATATATATAAATATATATATATATATATATATATATATATATATATATATATATATATAATCCCAGCTCATTATACAGCTGCACACACCTATTATAAAAGAGTACGGGTTGTAAATGGGGAGAGCTCCTTTTATAAACAGAGCTCGAAGCTCTTACCAGTGTTATTTCCTTCTCTTTTGTTTCCATCAGACGGAACCCTCTTCACTTCCACCTCATTGCAGATGCCATTGCAAAACAGATCCTGGCAACTCTCTTCCAGACCTGGATGGTGCCTGCAGTGCGCATAGACTTCTATGATGCAGATGAGCTGAAGGTAAAGTAAAACAAAATGCCATCATAACCCAAAGGCTGTTTTGTTGTCTGTTCACCCTGTTCATAATTGTATATAATTGAAGAATCAGCAACTAGAGCGGGCACAGGCAAACTCGGCCCTCCAGATGTTTTGGGACTACAACTCCCACCATCCCTAGCTAACAGGACCAGTGGTCAGGGATGATGGGAGCTGTAGTCCCAAAACATTTGGAGGGCAGCATTTGCCTATGCCTGCACTAGAGGCTTGGGGGCCAATTATGGTCTTAAGAGGTGCCACATGACTCACCCAACCCAGTTACAAGGTCTGAGTGATAAAAGCCACATCCAAGTAGTCATACTCCGGACAGGGAAATGATTTGAAGCAGCCGGGGGGGGGGGGGAAATTTCCCAGTTTGTATGAAAATGTTTAGAAACTTGGCATCTGAAGACAGAGGCATCTGAAGGTTGTGGCAGTAATTTGTATGCCATATCAAATCAGTTCCATGCTAAACTTGATTAAAATCCCGTAAAAAGGTAGAAACAAAATTTAGCAAATTGCTCTGCTAATTAAGGAAATTTCAAACCACTCCATGTGTTAGGAGGAAGTGAAAACAGATTATAATTAGAAGAAATGGCAAAGGGGAAGGATCATATGTCAGAAAAATACTCTCACTTAAAAAAATCGAAAGAGATGACTTCAGGATGTTTCACATATTAAGCAGCAGACAAATATTGACCTAGATGTATCTTCCTGCCAAGGACTGCATTTTGAGAAAAATTGAGGCTTCATTATTATTTAAAACACAAAATCCATACAGAAGAGATTATTTAATTAATTAAAACTGCAGACTTTTCCTTCAGAGTTTCTTCCTTTCTCTTCATTTTCACAACTTCAAGAGAGACTTTATTCCATTGTTTGAGGTGGCTTTACTACTATCCTGCTTGTGATGGCTGCTGCCACTCATCCTAGCCAATGTGGCGCCTTCCAGATATTTTGGCCTACATCTCTCATCCACCCCAGCCTGCCTACCTACCCAGTGATCAGGGATGAGGAGACTTGTAGTCTGAAAAATCTGGAGAGTACCATGCTTTTAAGAAGCTTAAGTTCTTTCCAGGTTGATTTTCTATCCAGATGGTAGTCAATTTGCTCACAAACTTCATATAGTCAAATGGTTGGACAAATTGCTTCCATGCAGGACACTGTAGAGCAGATAAAGAGAGCAGATGCTTATGATTTGCTGTTCAGCAGAAAACCAAATTTGGGAAAGTGAATTAGCTTTTTTATCAAGTGCTCTTGAACCTTTCAAGAATCCTTTGTATGCTCTGGGACATCTTCTCTGTATATGGATGCTCACCCCTGAGCTACTGCTGATGAAGGATACATCTGTTCCTGTTTTATTTCTGGAAGTTCAATGAGAAAGCTACCCTCAGAATCTGACAATGTGACTTTGTTTCAAGGGCCCAAGGAGGGAACGTGACACCGGTAAATTTTGAGTTCTGATTTGTTGCAGTAGCACATCTTCATGTCCTGTCACCTTGAGCAAATAAAGGCAGATCTGCAACACTTCAATACCATTTTTTTCCACCGACTGCAGCATTGTCCTATACATGTCTGTCATGTCTGACCTCTAACAATCCCTTACGCACCTCTTTGTGGCCTGTTAAGCCACTTCTACTCAACCATTTTACTTTAGCTTGAAGGATCCTACCCTGTGTGAGAGACTTGGTGTAGAGTAAGGCCTTATGTGAGTGGGAGACAGGGAGGGAGTGTTTATGTTGCTGTTTCCTTGATACTATACTGCCCTTAATGCGCTGGTTGCAAATTATGGTTAATGCATTCAGTGATTTTTGTGGCAAATGGTTGGCTAGGCATTAGCTGTGTTGTGTGGGTACGGATGGTGGGAATGTTTCAGATTGAGGATTGTACACTTGCTTGTTATTATAAAAAATATTTGTGCACCGCTAGTCATAAAACTAGTTCGCAATCAACATACATACGGTATGTTGAAGATTGCGAAGGTTGTGTTTGAGAGGTGTTGAGAGTAGAGTGGTTGCAGCTTCTGTCTCAGTTATCTTGTGGAGGCAAAGGTACAGTACATAGCACAGCATGTTGTATACTGAAACAAGAAAAAATGTGTGGTTTTTCCCAGAGTTGTTTTAATCAGTTTGGGCAGAAGTTCTCGGTAGTAGTTGTATTTTTAATTCTAGTCTTGCACCGTTTTACATGGTTAATGCAATAAGGCCAAGTGTTCAGCTTTCCACGAAACAACATCTCCTGCCAAATTATGTTATTATATGGGTTACAAAAATAATATTGTGCAAAGTCCATCAGCTCCTTTCTTGGGGTGGTTTGTTTTCTCCTTGTATAGAGTCAGTCCAGTTTATGGGTGGTTGAAGTCCCAGCTGAGGACGTCGGGACCTGGGGTAAGACGGCAGGGTGGGAGCAGAAATGGGAGTCCGGAAGCCAGGAGTCAGGAAGCCAAGGGTCTGACAGCCGGGAGTCAAGAAGCCAAGGGTCCGAGGGTCATGAAACCAGGAGTCAAGAAGCCAAACACAGCAAGTCAGGATGCATGTTGCTGTGGCAAAGAGTCAAAGGGAAATGCTGACCTTATATCCCTTCCCGGCTCTTGCCACCAGGTGCTGTGAGTTACCAATTGGCCTCACCTGTGCGGCTGCACCTTGCCTCTTCAGAACAAACTTAGGAAAGCCCCAATCTTGTGAAGCCCTACTGGTCACAGGGCCTGGCTCCTGCATGCACTCCTGACAGTCAGAATGTATTGTATATAAGTTCCACGTTTATGCCTGATACCTGGTTTCCTTGACAACCATTCATATAAATAGTTATAGCCATAGTAAAACTATTACTAGTAGGTCTAGGAATCAGATAGAGGTAACTGTGGAATCGTGTTTTCAATAACAAAATATAGAAGCTTTATTGTGAAAGGATTTCCTACTGTCCAGCCAATACCCTGAGAGCTCTAGGACATCCCTAATTATATATCATTTTGAGGAAGCATTCAGGTTAATGTGTCTCTTTTTTACTTTTGACCAAGCATCTATGGTCAGTATGTGAAACAGAAATTTAGGTGTACCACTGCTTACAGCGTCCTATAGCTTATCCACTAAAAAGCTTTTTTGCTAAACATGGTGGTTTCTACAGAAGCTGTCACTTCCTCCCCTTCTCAACAGAGACTGCTCCTTGGTGTTGAGCTTTCTAGAAATGTCATTAACTCATATATTGGAATTGCTTCTGCACTGAAATAGCTGGAATGAATCATATTGAAAGGTCGTCCTAAAGGGTCACCCTAAAGTTGGGAGCATTAGCCTACAACTCATTTATATTGTACTACTAGCATACTGTAGGTGCTTTATAAATATTAAATGATGGTGAGCAACTGGCCACATTCTTAACAATCTGAAAATGTTCACAAAATGGAGCTGTCTGCTGATATCTAGCAAGCAGAAGAGGTCTCCCTGCAATTCCATAATATTCCAGTATTAATTGAAGGGTAAACTGGATTTTTGCAGTCTTATTCACTTTCTCCAGTGCAATTTTGGAGAAAAATCACAGGTAGCCCGGGAAGAGCTCCACGAGGGTCCACCATGTTCAGTTGGTGGTGCCTCGTGCATACCTTTCTTTGTTCCATTTAGCTTCTGTAAAGACTTCTGTAATCTGCATCAAACGATGTCATCAGCTGTTACCATAATTAAAAGAATCTTTGTACTTGCTGCTGGGGAGCTGCAAATATATTGCTGTGAGTTAGACATACACATCATGATGGCTGGGGGTGGAAGTGTGTGGAGATGTGGCCCTCCAGATGTTGTTGGACTCCACGTCCATCAGCCCCAGTCAGCATCACCAATGGTCAGAGATGATGAGAGTTGTTGCTGTTGTTGTTGTTGTTCTTACAACAAATAATTTTTTTAATCACCTTCAAAGACAACTCAAGGTGATTTACACATAAAATAATTAAAAATGCAAAAAACCCAACAACAAATACATTTAAACTAAAATCCTAACAAATTGACAATCATGGTAAAGACCCATTTATGCAGCTGTGAAAGTCTGTTCTCTGCAGCATTATGGGCCTGCTTATGTAGCAGTGGGCTGTAGGTTGAGGCTTGTGACCCGATAAGGTATATAGAAAGGCTCTCAGATTTCACACATGATAACAAAAATTGGTTGTACAATATCCTTAGTACGAAAATTGGTTGTATCCTAGGTTGTGGGAGAATGTGGAAATCAGCTAAGGTTGTCTGGGCAGAGGAATAGAATTCCAGCCCCTAACTTCATCTGGCTAGCAGGTGGAAAGACTAAATGCCACGCTTAAGGACTTGCTTGAGTACACTTTCCCTGAAACTGAAGATCAGGACAGGTTGAAGGTTTCGCTTGCTGAATCTGCAACTCTTATTCCCAAGACAGGCATTGTAGAAAGAAAAATCTGACAGGAACATGATTAGCATGTACAGTTGACTCTGGCATTCCTCTGTGTTTGTCAGTAGCACTTCTCTCAGTAATTGTGTTACTGCTTGTTCTTTCAAGCTTAGTTTGAGGTCTTTTTATTATTTCTTATTTATTTTCTGTATAGCCTAGTTTCTGTAAATGCAGTTATACTGGGAGTGAAGGGATGGAGTTACATGAGATCAGATTTGAAATAGACTAGTGGTGGCCAAGGGAGCCCTTATTATGCAGTTCTGAATCCTTAAACTCCTTGCTTATTAACTCAATATTAGGATAGAGCCCCAAGAAAAAAGAATATTTGATGCTCATATGTATTAATGTACACTCAATCATGTCCCCGCTGCATCCTTTAATCTGTCATTGTTCTTTTTGCGCAATGATTTATCTGTAGCCCTCTAAATGTTTGGACTTCCAACTTCCATCAACCTCACTCAGCGTGGTCAATGATCAGGAGCAATGGAAGTTGTGGTTCATCAACATTTGAACAGTCACAGTTTAGCCACACCTGTTTTATTGTCTGCCATGCCATCTTTTGAACCATAGGAAACATCTTAATAAGTAAACACAGAAATGTGATGTAACAACCACACACCCAGCAACAGAGGAATGGAATGCTTACAGGGAGACCATCACTCTCTGAAATTTTCAGCACCTCTAAATTATGGAGCCCTTTGAACTGCAGCTGCCTAGCTCAGCTGTCTGTATGTGAACCTTGTCTGTATGTGAAAATCACAGCAGTAGCAAGTAAAACAGTAGAATAATATAAACACAGCATCAGTAAAAGCAGAATAAAAAATGGTACAGATATAAAAAGTATGAAAATATAAAAAGAGAGCTTCAGTTGGCAATAAAGATGGTGCCAGATGAGCCTCAATGGGGAGAAGGCATTCCACAATTGGGGTGCCACCACTGAAAAGATATTTGGCAGAGGTAGTTGGAGAAGGGGACTCTCCTAAAGAGTGACCTCAGGGTTGATATATGTGGGAAGAGGCTTTGACCTTTCGATTCAAAGGTCAAAAAGAGTACTCTCTACCCATGAGTTTTACTTGTAGGGCAGGAAGCAAGTTGGCTAAGTCTTTCTGCTAAATCCCCCAGATCAAACCCTCCAGCACCTTCCACAAACTGGGACAAAATTGTGATGAATTGTTTGATTCCCATTTGTGTCATTAAAAAGAATTAGAATTGACACAGCTTTGTAGTTCACGGCTGGCTTAGATTGCAGAGATGAATCCGGCATTATGAACATGTTCCCAAGGGGCCATTTGGCCTAGAGAACTTCCTTAATAAGTTCAAGGTTAACCTCAGAAAAAAGTGTCTGGTTTCACAACAGTGATTGACATACCTAAAAGAACAATCAGAAGTGACTCTCAGCCATGCATTGACATATTGCCATGGGTAATAGCCTGAGAGCAAAGGAATTAGTAGCTGTTTGAAGGTGACTCTTCTAATTCAGGGCAGGTATCATTTTCGCAGCTTTCTCTGCTTTGTGCATGAATCTTCCACTGCAGGTGGTATTGTCACGCAATATTGTCTTTCCATTTAATAGGCTGAGCAATCTAAAATTAATAAGCAAAATGTAGTCCTAAAGTGTATTCATACACAGACACAGTCTTCAAATGATTTTTTTCCACAAGCATGATCTGAAAATACAAAAATGCATAAAGATATTGAACCCATGTAATATGTAAGAACAATATATAGAGTGTGTGTGTGATTATAAACTTAAACTTAACACATTGTATAACTAGCAGCCTTGTATCCCACTTTGCTTGGGATTTCTAGGAAACTAAAGAATCGGTTTTGAAACTAGTAGTTAAAACCAGTGCAGTTTTGAAAGTTTAGCCCACTATCCAGTCATATACAAACATCAGTGAAAACCTTCTCTTTGACCTCAGGAACCGTCATGCAAAAATAATTTAAGAGGTGTCCAAATGCATAGTAGACATACAAGCAACTTTCCAAAATATATCAAAGATGCATCATGTGATCATTATAATCAGTACAGGAAGAGAGTTCTTTACTTGGTGATATGTGACTATCTATGAACAGGAGACTGCTGGAGCTGTCCTGCCTGAACCAATATCATTTTTCAGTCTGGTTCTAAAATCAAATTTGGGTGCTTAACATCCTTCCTGAATCCATCCAAATGACTCTTACTTGTGAAAAAGAAAAGAGATTCCCTCTGTTTTAAGAAATACTTCAACTTGGAATTCTTTCACATAAAAAGCATATAAATCCCCAGTGAAACAGCAATTATTACAATGACTTATCAGCCTGTATTTCAGTGAGTTAAGTTTCTCAGAGAGTTAATGTACCCCAGGGGTGAGCGCCTGGAACCCCTGGAATCTTGCACTGCTTTGAGCTTCTAGTGGTGTGCAACAATATGATCGCTTGGTTTCAGGATCAAGATGTCTATAGGTTAATGTAATGTTTAGCCTGAATAAATATTTCAAAAAAGGTTTGCAAGAGAAGCATTTAATGCCTGAGCCCTGGGTGTCTTGAAACTGGAGACACTTATATTTATTTTCTTATAGGTTTTGCCAAATACAATACTTGTTTTCTTGATTGCATACATGGGTACGATTTATTATCCAATATTAAATTGCATTTCTTTTGTTCTCGTTTCTATTCAGAGAAAGTAATGATAACCAGGAACCTCGGAGAGCTACCCCCAAATTTATTTCAAAGTAGCCAAATAATACATCTATGATAAAGAGACAGGGAAGGATAAATTAAAGTGAGCTTCAAGGACACTTCATTTAAAAATGCATTTGTGTATGTGCTCATTAATAGTCTGCTATTATCACTTCTGCTGGAGTAGCTGATGCTGACAATATTCAGTGCCTTGCACTTTTCTTAGTTTCCCCAAGATCTTCTCTTGCTACTTTTACACAATTATTCATTTGCAAATGACAGTATTTATCTCTCTGCTATATTTGTACCAGTCCACTGTCACACGGACAGCACATGTTCCAAGATGAAGGAAGCATCACAGGTAGGCAGGCAGTGGGGCAAGCAAGCTGAACTTGCAGTGGTGAGACAAGCAAATGGGGGGGGGGTGGGACAGAGGGGACAGAGCAGGCAAGCAATGGGGGGAGGGACCTCCAGCAAGAGGTTGGAGCAAGAATGTGCTGGACCTGCAATGGTGAAAGTGTTGAGAGTGAGGGCATTGCAGTGGCATGGGTGAGCAAGTAGGAAGCAAAGCAGGTGTGTGAGTTGGGCTTGCAGTAGTGGGGCAGGTCAAGCAAGAAGGGGTTGTGTAGCATGAAGTAGGAAAGTGATCTGGGGTTTGCTGCAGGCAAATAGAATGAGAGGGTCACTATGGGCAAACTCCAAAGGACCCAACAACTATATACCATCTCAGGCCTATTTAATTGCTCATCTTCTAACATTGTGTATGCCATCAAATGCCAGCAGTGGCCTTCAGCTCTCTATATTGGACAAACAGGCCAAACCCTACGCCAAAGGATAAATGGACATAAATCTGACATCAGGAATCACAAGACAGAGAAGCCAGTAGGAGAACACTTCGGTCTCCCAGGGCATTCAATACAGGATCTCAAAGCAGCTGTCTTATTACAAAAGAATTTCAGAAACAGATATGAAAGAGAAGTTGCTGAATTACAACTTATCACTAAACTGAAAACTATGGAGAGACCTGGTCTTAACAGAGATACAGGGTTACCTCGGGTTAAGAACTTAATTCGTTCTGGAGGTCCGTTCTTAACCTGAAACTGTTCTTAACCTGAAGCACCACTTTAGCTAATGGGGCCTCCTGCTGCCACTATGCCGCCGCTGCACGATTTCTGTTCTCATCCTGAAGCAAAGTTCTTAACCTGAGGTACTATTTCTTGGTTAGCGGAGTCTGTAACCTGAAGGGCATGTAACCTGAAGCGTATGTAACCCGAGGTACATACCCGAGGTATGCTAATCATCTGCTTACTATCCCTTGCTTTTTCTTGTAGGACTAATTGCAGCCATTAACAGTCGTCAACAGGCTTACCATACCCATTGAGTCAATCACCCATCTCCTACTACCCTCCTAGGGAAAAAACCCCACCCCACTCTCCCACTATATATAAGGACAGCCATTCTTGGTGACACCCAGGATCTAAGTAGCCAAGCACCCTGTTTCCAGTAATAGCCAGCCATATGCTTTCAGGAAGCCTCCAAGCAGGGCATGAAGCCAACACCTCTCTTGCTCTTTGCCACCCCCAGCCAATGGTATTCAGAAGCTGACTTTGCTGAAACGGGAGTGCACGTAATTCATGGTGTTATTAAACATGTCTCCTTGTGGTAATTTCTTCAAATATATAGACCTTGTATTGCTGCATCGTATGAAATGGAGCTGATTGCGCATACAAATCCTTTCGCAAACAGTATAATTGCATCTTACGCACATTTTACTTGTGCAAATTTAGTTATACCCGCTCAACTCTGACGGTAGCCACAGCATTCCGGGCAACAGTTTCAAAGATGAGTTGCATGTTGCAGCAGAGGGAGAAGGAGGAAGAAGATATCCCGGCTCCCATCCTTCTCTGGAGAAAGAAGAAACCCCAGCTACGGAAGGGAGGAGAGAGGCTGATAGAGAGAGATGCAAGCAGAAGAAAAAAGCCAGAATGGAGCTTTTTTGCTCCTCCCTTCCATAGCCAATGGAACTAGGTTTCTCCTTTCTTCAACTGCCTCTACTGCTTCCCCACTAATTTTGTAGCCCAGAGAGCTGGATTTCTTGTTCCTCTGGCAATGGAGATGCAGAGAGGTCGTCCATGTGGGGTGCCCCTTCCCTTCCAACAGGCAACACTTGGCTATGAGTGAATTTGCATATCTGTGCTGCCTCTGGTTTGGAGCCCTTTTGTGAACTTCAGTCACACTGTATGTGTATATACAGACCATTTTCCACTTTCTTTTTGCAATGCTCACATTTCTTTCATGTTAGAAAGTCCTCCTTTTAAACAAAACAACAACAACTGTATGCTTCTGTGCTCTGCTTTGATCCCTAAAGCTGTAATGAAGAGGTCTGCCACTTATATTGTTCTTAGTGGACAACATGTTCATGGTGCAATAAAGTTCTATGCTTGGAGCTAAAATAGAGTGCAAGATAAAAGACAGGCCTTGTTAAAGAGTACCGAGTGAAATCCCTACAGTCAGGGACTCTTAGCCTTTTCCTGACCCTTTCGTCTAAATAAACTCTGGATACCAGTGCTAGCTTTTAATGAGAGAGAGTGGAGATATTGAGGGGGAAATGAGGGTAAGGAGGTTGAGGAAGATACTTGGAACTATACTAGATGGATGGGAATGGATAGATGTGAAGCAAGTATGTCAACTCTGCATCTGCTTAGCAAATGCTGCAATTAAGAATTACTGATTTTCTCAGTTACTTTCTCCAAAGTATAAATACACAAGGTAGTTCCTCAAAACTACCTTGTAGGAAGTGTCAAAACTGAAGTCTGACAATGGAACAACGTGTCAGTAAAATTAGGCTTTGGGTGTTATAACATTGACATATCGTGTTCTCCTTTAAAAAATGAGAGCACGTGTTGCGGTTGGGGAAACATAAGCCACCCGGTTGTACCTGGGCAGATTTGGGCAACTAAGCTAGTAAGGGGTTAACTCAGTTGCTGGGGAATGTTGGATGTTGCAAATTTTGAGAGGAGGGGGTAGAGGTTATAAATGTAGGACGCCTAACACTAGAGCGTCCTCTCGGCTTCTGCAACGGATCACCCGCCCACCCTCCCTTTAATGAAGGGGGGGTTTCTGCTGGTACGCTTGACCTTGCTATGCCTGTCTAGGGGTCGTCCGCCTTGGTGCGGGGGCCTGGTAGGAATTTACCATTTGGCGGATTGGCTGGTGCCATTTGGGTTTCGCCTACTGCGTAGCAAATAGTCACAACTTGTAAGGTTGGCGGTTAGGCATTGGTTAAAATTGGTGGAAGGAGGGGTAAGTGCCTACCCCTCCAATGGTGTGCGGAAAGGGAATTCCGTTAAAGGAATCCAGGGGCTTACCATCCTTTCGTCCTTGTCCCCGGAGTCGGACTTGGGCCGGGTAAGCCCCACAGGAACATGAGGGTGAGAAGTGAGGGACTGTTACCCAGCTTCATATTTTCTCACCCAATACTTGTTTCCCACGCTGGCTTCCGCTGGAATCCGGAAGTCCAGCTCTGTCCCTGGGCATGGACAGATAGTCATAACCAATGCCTAAGCAACCACTCACATATTTTGTATTGAATAAAGTTGTGGCCAAAATTATGCCAAAAACCTTAAACAAAAATAAGCGTGAAGTGTGAATTTTTTGGGGGGTGGCTTTGTGGGACTCAACACGCAAAATCTGTAATGTACGTAAAAGCAGTAAACATTTGCTGATATAGGTTAGTGCCTGGTCTCAAAATATAACAGTTCTTATCCTGTTGAGATAAGGTCTGTACCGAAAAGGTGACCCTGCTTGTCTTTTCCTTAAAGAATTAACCTTTCCCTTTTCTTTTTTAAATGTAGGGCCAGCATCCTCCCCTAATTTAAAGCCCCTTGGTTTTCAGTTAGCATCCAAAAAGCATTGCAATGCAAATGATTTATTCTGTGTCCTCAGAATAAATGTTTAAACCTCGTTGTTTTCCTCTAGTTCAAATTTCAGTGCAGACTATAGTGGATATATGACTTTGGCATAATGGTGTATTTAATTTCCAGTGGTCTACAAGCACAATGCTTTCGTGATGATAATTCAGCACACTACAGGGCTACAAAGTCAGTTTACATCTTGCAAGGGTAGACAGAGTGGTTCAGTTATAAGAAATTATTCTTGCTTTTAGGGATTCAGTTGTGTTTCAGACCATAAAATTGGCATGAATTTCAGATAACTATTTGGGTTCAGGGGTGGGACCAGGGCCCAATCTGCACTATACATTTAAAGCACAATCATACCACTTGAAATAGTCATGGCTTCCCCTAAAGAATCCTGGGAGCTGTAGTTTGTTTGGGGTTCTGAAAGTTTTCAGGTGACTCATAGTCACTTGGTAGAGCTACAGTCCCTAGAATGGTTTCACAATCAATCCATGTTCCCAAGAACTCATGACTGTTTAAAGTAGCATCACACTGCTTCAAAAGTATAATGCAGATGGGACCAATGGCTTTTGCATGTTTGACAGATGGAACCCAAAAGAAGCTTCAGGGATGGGGGAGCCAGTGGTAAGGAGAGTTTACACCTTCTGGGGAATGTTCATTAGCCCCATCCCCTTGCAATTCTACATTTTGTGCCCTGACTTTCAGCCAGCTGTTCTTATTACCCCCTTGAGTTCATCCTGCTGCCACTGAGACCTACGAAGGGGGTGACAAGAGGCTTGCAGTGGTTGCTGCCTCTACTGGCATATAGCTATGTGGACCAATCCATAAAATATGAGATTACTCCCAATTTTACTAAAACACTCATTGTTGGGTCTCTTCAAGATGGGCTTTGGAATCTTCTTCTGAAACTCATGTCCTCTCACATTCCATGTGGATCCTCTTGTCAACAAGTCTTTTAACCCACCTTTAGATGTTGCCACTGTAGTGAAACCTGCAAAGCTCAGGCATACAAATCTGGGCTAACCTATATGAGAAGCTGATATTGATGTCACCAGAGGTCAGTGGAACTCAAAGAGTCAGCAGCCGCCACCACACTATGGGGGTAGCTTTTGAATTTGGGCTTCAATATCCAAGCTTTATTTATTTTTCCCCCAAAGTGTGTTTGAGTAATGAAGGCATAGAATGTTGCATTTGGCTGATTGATTGATTGATTGATTGATTGATTGATTGATTTTATTAAATTTCTATACTGTCCTTCACCCGAGGATCACAGGGCATCTTACAACATAAAACACAAAAATACACAACATAATCTTAGCACCTTTGGCTCAGATCGTGTCAATGTGACAGTTTGTGGTTCTGCTTATGTGCAACTCTGGCTATTTTTGAGACCTTTGGAGTGTGCACAGAGCCCTTGTTCCTCCAAACAATTATCTGTATTAATCAAGGGTGACTGAGCAGCACTTTTTTCAATTTCAAGGGCAAGCATTAGGAAGAATGCTGAGAAACCTGTTTTTTATAAGAACTACTATCTCTAATAAAGCTTGTCTTTTCCTTTCCTTCCTTCTCTCTTCCTTGTCCTTTCTGTCTATTAGTCTGAAGTGTCCTGGATACCCAACAAACACTATTCTGGGATATATGGGCTGATGAAGCTGGTTCTGACAAAGACTCTGCCTGCCAACCTCGAACGAGTCATTGTACTCGATACAGATATTACCTTTGCTACAGACATTGCTGAGCTCTGGGCTGTCTTTCACAAGTTCAAAGGTATTGTAATGCCTTACGTTTTCATACTTTTTGTTAACCATCCAGGACGTATAGAGAACTCTGTTGTTTGAGATGACTATTCTCTGCCTGCTGTTACTTTCCTTTCATAGTCTGCTGCCTATTCATTTACTGCCAATGGTAAATTAGAGTACCATTTTGGGGGTGGTTCTGCATACAATATTATATTGTAGTACAGGATAAGTGGTAAGGTGTGAATGTGTGGTGGGGGCTGCATTGCTGTTGGTGTACATTAGGGACTAGGTCAGTGAAACTTTACAAAGAGAGAATTAATTGCTGATGCAGGAGGAAGAGGCTATAGGGCTACCAACTAAGGCACAGCCAAGAAATCCCATAGCAAAATCAAAATGGCAACATGTACTCAAAATGCAGTGAGTGCATCAGTGTTAGGAGGGCAGCGGTTTCTTAAAAGAAGCTTAATGTTGTTTCCCGTTGTGGCCTTGCAAAACAAATCAGTAGAGTTTTTCAAAGTAACTTTCAGAGTATGTTGACAGCAATAATGTGTATTGAAAACACAGTTCAAAAATAACCAGAGTTATGGAGCAGGTATCACATGGAAATTTTTTTAAGAGTTCAGTTTTATTTGTGTTGGAAAAGCTAGGCTGAATCTCTTATGTGTATATTCCTACATGTATTTCTGCAGAGTAGATTAGACTGAGAACCTGGCTTAGCTAACATAAGTTACGAATGCAGCTTTGATTGAAACAGATCCAGTCATTTAGCATGTACTGCTTCTGTTAACTTAATGGTGAAGGCATCTGCAGGTAATAATGGTCATGTTCAAGCAAGTTTCCCACCATTTTCCCAATTTAGTTGCTTACCGACTGCATATTTTAACTACAACAGGAGTCTGCATGGAGTTTCTGGAACTCATATTAACATTGTGAAACATATTTCTCATTGTTTCTGTTTTTGCAGGTACTAGGCTGTTCATCCCATCCTCCTCTCAGCTATTTTAATATTCACACTTTGCTTGCTTTGATTTTTTCCTCCTTCTTATTACAATGTCTGGCACTCTCATTACATTTGATTCCATAATACAGATATGAATTCTGTCAATCGCTGGATCATCACATGAAAAAAAACACTATCTTTTAGTGATTATTTTTTGTTTCTTTAGTCTTTCCTCTGCTTTCCTATTATAACATCTCATAGCAGGTTTAAAAGAACCTCTTTGGGATAAAATGCTTCATGAAAAGTACTTAACACAAGGGTAATAATACTGTCCTTAAAAGAGAGCTCCTCCTCTGTAGGAGCCTGACTCCATATTCTGCTCCATCCTTCAGGGTAGTTTTGAAATCATTGACTTTCTTACCAGAATTGTTCAGGCACCCAATTGCTGGCTAGAATTGTCTTGTACAAAACCCTTGTCAGATTTGATATTGTTTGAGCAGATAAAATAATTTTCACAGCAGGTAGTGCAAGGAGGAATAGAATGTCTTTCTGAGATGCTAAGAAGAAGCAATTTTTGCTCAGCCTGTTCAGATTTACATGAAAGACTCATGCTCTTTGGCATTTGAATGCTTGCAAATCATCCTAAATAATCCAACTGCAAATTATGATTTGGGATGGGAATAACTTGCGTTTTGCTTGAGAGTGTCGATGATGGAGCTAATGTTAGCCGGAACTAACAGCTACCATTCCCCCCTCGGCAGTGGCAAGCTCCCTTACAGTTAATCTTAGGCATGCTTAAGGAATTTGTACTTTCCATATTCCTATATGAAAAAGCCTGATACACACTTCTTGAACTAATGCAATGACCAGAATTTAGTAATCCCCTAGATTTTGCCCAACCTCAAATATTCAAACACATAAAGAGAGTCCTGTTGCACCAGGCTAAAGGCCCCTCTAGTCTTAACATCTTGTTCTTACATTGGCCAATCAGATGCCTTTGGAACCTAGCACAACACTCTTGTCACTTGTGTCTCCCAACATTGGCTTTTTGGAGGCATATCGCCTCCAGCAGTGGTGGTAGAACCTATCCATCATGACTATTAGTCATTGATAGCCTTACCCTCTATAAATTTGTCTAATCTTCTTTTAAAGCTATCCAAATTGGTGGCCACCACTACCTTTCTTTAAAACATTTTTAACCCACCTTTCAGCCAGTAGGGCTGCAAGGCATCTTACAGACGTCAGAAATAAGCAAACCTTAAGGTTTACAATCTGAAAAGGGATTGGAAGGGTGGATGGAAAGCAAACACAGGCACTAACTATTGTTTATGAAGCTGTTTGTCTGTTTTAGAGATTTATAGCCTCCCTCTCAACAAGGTCATAGACTGGTTTATAAAAACATCAAGATTTAAAGGGTTGGGGTTTTTTTATTCCAATTTTAAAAGAGCAGCAAAAAAAGAAAAAGAATAATACTCTTCAGATTAAAAAGACTATATGTTTGTGTGGAGACTTCTCTTGACATCAAAAGGGCATAAATAAAGTAGATGCCATGTGGGAGAGCATTAATGGGAGAGCATTCTGTGGGCACCACTGCTGAGAAGGCCATTTCCCCTTCACACTTTCCTGTTACTTAAGATCATGTTGAAATTGTTTTTCAATCCACTAAAGTGAGGATGGCAAACCAAGTGTCCTTCAGATGTTGCTGGACTACAACTCCAGTCACCCCTGACCATTGGCTTTGTTAGCCAGGGTTGATGGGAGTTCGTATCCAACAACATATGGAGGGCATCAGGTTGGCTGTCTCTAAAATATTTCAGGATTTATTGAAGAAATAAGGCAGAATAAGTCCATGATGGTGGTTCACTTTCTTAGATGTTTATGCAGAGAAGATTTGGGATCTTTTCTTAAGATGGTATAAGAAGCAGAAATCTTTGTTTATTTTTGTGTGTGTGCATGCATATGTATGTTTAATAATTTAGTTTTGGTGATCTTGTGATAATGAATGAGATCACCTAATGCACATGTGTTGCTCAATTTGTGTGGACCGAATTCCTCTAAGTTGCAACTCCATCAAGTGGTAGAAAGGTGTATACATGACTTTCTAGTAGCTGCTCACTTCTGCATACTCACAGTATTTTTGAATGTTTACTTCCAAGCATGTCACCCTGGGCCCATTCCTTGTGTGAAGGGTTGGTTTTTAGCTGTGGATATGGGTCTGAGTGAGAGAATAGGTTGGTGTCTAGTGCTATAATGTAGATATTGATACTTCATTGGCATAAGGCAAAGAAATTCATCAAGCTCTGAGCATGCACACCTGTGCTAATTTCTGCAGTGCTTTATGGGAGAACAGAAGTTTTCTCCAAATATTTTACAGTACAATTTGTTTTTGAGGAGCAGGTGGTGTTTCTACTGTCATTGAGAAGGTCATTGCACAGTAGGATCCACTGTGTACTTTACAGGAGCTGCAATTGTAGATGGATAAAATCCTCCGGCAGATACTGAGGTTCTAAGCCACAAAACTAATGGATCTGTGGGTTTTCTTTGTGCTGGTGTGATTTGCATGGGCAACCCATATTTCTGTTCCTCTGAGCCTCATATAGAAGTCTGTTTAATCACTCCCAGTTGTCTAGTGGCAGCTGACATATGTTACCCTTGCTCCAGTTTGCCAGCTGACAGAGACTGACGGGATTACAGCCATTTTTATATGAGAGCAGCATTCCAGAAACACATGAGAGAAAGGAACTATTATAGATGGCAAGTGCAGAAGAGCCAGCTTTAGTCTACATGCTGTAATATTAAATAGAGAGGTGGAGAAATATTATACCCATGCTATTCAGGAAACCTATGGCCATATAGCCTAATTAACCATAGTTCTTGAGTTGTGGGAAGCAGGGTATAATGTTATGAAATTGGTTGCTTTTTGTAGATGATGCTACAGCATATATAAAAAGTGAAAGTAGAACCTTAAAATTCGTAATGTGTCAGTGTAATTGCATAAACACTAGTAGGTTTCAAAATTAATCCTAAGTAGCTCTATACACCCCTAGTAATTTTGAGTCTTGGCTACAAAATTAGCTTTCACCAACCTAGAATCCCTCCTGGTACTCCTGGCTGGGGCTGCTAATGGGAGCTGAAGTCCAAAACATCTGGAAGTGTACCAGGTTGGTGAATTTCTGTTGCAAAAAAGGAATGCTTTTCGGTGTTTCAAGAAGATAACTATGAATGTGGTGAGTTTAAAATAGAGAGGAAGTTCAAGAGCAACTGTGAATATCTGTCTACACCCTCATCAAACTTGCAGCATGGATATGATTTATTGTTAAGGTGACACTATATGCCATTCTTGGCCAATGTGTCAGGACAAAAACAGCTTTTATTTTGAATTGGGGGTTTTTAAGGCAAAGGGCTGCACTGCCCTGGCCCAGTTCTGTAGCTTCCCTACTGTAAATATTGCTATGTTTTTCATCTGTATGTTACTTGCATATTTTAGGTGGTTTTATCCTACTTCTTAATATTCTTAATGTTCATTATTTTGTAAGTCACTCTTGAGTTTGTGAAAGAAGGCACTAATAGACATAACAAGCAACAATAATGAATTTTTTTGTCAAATAGACCAGAAGAACAGAGAGAAAAGGCAGCATTGAAAATAAATAAATAAACAAACAAACAAACCCATATGCATGGCAATGGGCATTACAGTGGTACCTCGGGTTACATACGCTTCAGGTTACAGACTCTGCTAACCCAGAAATAATGCTTCAGGTTAAGAACTTTGCTTCAGGATAAGAACAGAAATCGTGCTCTGGCATTGCGGCGGCAGCAGGAGGCCCCATTAGCTAAAGTGGTGCTTCGGATTAAGAACAGTTTCAGGTTAAGTATGGACCTCCGGAATGAATTAAGTACTTAACCTGAGGTATCACTGTACTCAGCAACATGACACCAAGTGAACATTCAAAGGAGTCCCAGACAATCCAGGCTCTCCATTTTAATAGTAGACTCAAGGCTATTTAAATACCCTTCCGAAGCTTTTATACATAAATTTCTATTTAACTCCTATGTATTGATAACCTTCCCCCACACCCACTTAAAGAAAGAATTAGATTTAAGTTCCTCTACACAGCTGGTGATGCAGGTTGGTGTTGTTGTTGTCTTAAAGACAAAAGTACTGACATCCCAGTGCTTCTATCTTCCCTGGATAAACACAGGCTACAGAACCTGTTTGCTTTGCGCAGCAGCTCAAACAGTAATAAAAATCTGTACTGACATCATAAATACCAGAAAAGGTCACCAGCGATTTGGGTGCAGGCACAAGTGCCCAAAGCTGAGGAAGGATTGGCACATAGTCAGTCTGGAACTTTAAATCCTTAAGCTCCCAGCATGTGGGGGCATTGGTATATTGCTCTTCAGAGTGCCCAAGGTAACGATCTCACTATGTGAAGTTTTTGCAGCTCTTTTGGAAGGAATAAAGCACATTTTTAAAGCCTGCTTGATGGTATTCTTACAGGGAGCGTTACTGACATGAAAGTTGCTGTGAAACGGCCTCTGCAAAATAAATTCATCTCTACAAAGAAGGTCATACATTTGCCCCTGGGAATTTGACACCAATTGTGTTAATGGCCGACTTGTACAATTGGATCTGCCTAGAGAAAAGTTTCAGAAGGATCAGATCTATCAGACAGCAAGCAGTAAGCAGCACTGTGTCGGGTCTGGCTCTAGGTAGACAGATAGGGAAGAACTAAGAACAGGGCCCTGCGGGAGCTTGTTGGGCACGCAGAATGGTTCAGACACCTGGAATAAAGAACAAAACCATGATCCATGTATCATGTGGCTGTGATTCTGCAAGTATTTTCATTTAACTATATAAAGTCTAAGTCCATTGGTCAATGAAATTTACAATTGGCCTGGCAATGTGCAATTTATCCTGTCCCTGGGCGTGGGGCCAAGTGCCCTCATTGGTCAGTTGGCCCCTCTCCCAGGGGAACACCCAAGATTTGCCACCACCATAGGCCAATATGTGGCAGGCAGATGATCCAGCCGGCCATTCACTGGAGCAGCTCGGAGCCCATCTACAAAACTGCCTGCCTAGGAGCGCAAACGGGCTTCCCACAAACACATTCGAAAAACCATTGAATGTTAATCAGCCAAATCCCTGGCTAAAGAGAACCTTTTTTTCCCCTGGTGCCTAACGATAGGTAATGAAGGTGCCAGGTGAGCCTCCTTGGCTCTACTCTGCTTCTGAGTAGACATGAATAAGATTGCACTCTAGGCTAGAGGTATCAACGCTATATTTTCTCAGCAATAAGAACCTCCTTAGGAGGTGTTTTCTTCAATGATGGGATATGCAGAATTAGCAAGTCTAGCTGGTAAAATCAGTTAATGAAAGTTTTCAAGGAGGAATGGAAAATGCTTGTAGATTATTTTAAAAATTACTGTAAATATGTTAGCACGCTAGCAGGTTTGGAGTAAGTTCAGCAGTACAAGTTATTTTGAGAATAAAGCTGAGAGAAAAAAGAAGGTATAGATTACTTATAATATGTAGCAGCAAAAGATAATCATGAGAAAACCACAGAAGGGTGGGAGAGAAGTTGACTTTTTACGTGAATGTTGGATCAATTGTATTTTATTTGTGAAAAATTATAAACATTAAAAATGGAGGCGTTTTCTTCAGAGTGAGATTAACGGAACAGTTCCTTCATTGCCCTCTGAACTGACGTAGAGAGATTGTTTATTGAAAATATTTGTCTCCTGTCTGTACAGTAATAAGCACACCACCCAAGGTAGCTCAACAGTAAAACTAGCCAATAATAGCAATACAAAATAAAAGATAAAATATGGCTTTTTAATGTTATGAGCTCTGTGTGTGTGTGTGTGCGCACACACACACACACACGACACTTCAATCAGGAAATAGTTCCAAAACCTTCAAGCTGCTACTGAAAAGCTCCTCCCCCCATGTTCCAACAAGACACAACTCGGGTAGCGGTGGCATGTGAAGCAGAGCATCTCTGGCATATTGTAATAATTGAACAGGCTTATATGAGGTAAGACAGTCCATTAAGTATCCTGGTCATAGACTCCTGGAACAGCTCTTGACTGTAGTTAGGGCTTTTACCATTCAGGGCCCTAAGTACCATACACTGGTACATCTTTGTACCACCAGCACTCCTGCCTCTGAAAGGTGCAACTGTACAGATCAGCATAATAAGTAGCCCCATTAAGGAAATTAGTAGCACTTCACATTTGAGAAAATCTTCATATAATACATCCCTCCGATCTTGCTCTTGCATGACTGAAGTTAATTATAAGATAGTTTCAATTCAGCCAAAGTGCCATTCAGGTAAATAACTAGCAATTCTTTCCCTTTTAAAGTAATTTCAGTGTGTTTACTATAATCTCATACAAATAATTTTTCAACAACCTTATAATGCGACTTCTGTGCCTGTGAACTGAACTTCAGTTTCCATCTAAGATCATATATAAATAAATGGACTGAAATTTAGTAATTTAGTATATAAATAGTTTCTAACCAGAGCAATCAGTTTGTGTATTAAATTCTATTACTGGGGGAAATATGAGCAATAATAGCTTACCTAGCCTCCTGTAATACAAAATCAGTCAGAAATAGGTTGTTTTCAGTTGTAAATAATTCATTGTGCATGTTTAAAGGCTCTAACCTTCAGCGAGAATGCAATCTTTCTTTAGGAAAATTGCTAAGAAGCACAGATGGATACCATCAAGGATTTTAATTGGTTATTTAAATCACAGTTAAAACTGGCGATTTAAATACAATCCGCCATAGTTTTGACAAGATAAAATTCATTTTCTTCAAGGAGCTCTGCTAAGTACTTTCAGATGTTCAGAACTTGGCTCCAGGTCCACATGGGAGGTTCCAGGGCTGATTTGTTTTGACGTAGTCTTCACAGGGCAGTGTGCCTTTAGGATTTGGGGCAAGGTTTGTTGTGAGAGGCTACGTAAGGTGGCCAAAATGAAATGGAATTGACTATGCCTGTGTACTTTACAATTCACTAATGGATTGTCATTTTTGCTTTAATTTAAATAATGTATGCTTTGCAGTGCCTTTCTGAACCCTGAACAGAATTCCATGTAGAGATTCAAAAATTATTGCATTTAACTGGCAAGAAAAGAGAGAAAAGTAATATAAGGCATCTTCTGTGGCAGACAAACTGTAACTGAATCATTTTGACCAGCCAGTCCTGGGTGTACAATAACAAAATTCACCTTATGCCACTTCACATCTGCTTAGAGAACTCCATGACTGAGGAATATTTAAGTTTCAAAACTCCTGGAAGACTATCAAAGAAAAAAAATGCAATGCCATGTGTTTTGATGTTTCGCATACTGATAACCAACCTGCTGCCTTCCAGATGTTGAGGACTACAGTTCCTATCATCCCTCACCATTGCCCATGCTGGCTGGGGCTGATGGGAGTTGTAGTCCAAAAATATATAGGGGAGGCATCACAAGTAGGCACCTTCACCATATTCACTGCTAAAGACATTCTTGTTTAGACAAGCCTACCCAAACTCTTAGAAAGCTAGTATAAACTTTAATCTGTTTTCAGTATTGTAACTCATCCTACCCTAACCTGGTGCCCTCCAGCTACAGATGGGAACTACAGTCCAGGACACCTGGACGGTATTGGGCAAGGGAAGTCTGCTGGTAGCAGTGCAGCTTTCAGTTGCCACATTCCCATAATTGTTACGGGTTGTTCAGGAGCACTTGCTATGGATAAATTTGTCCATCTATTTGAGAACAGAGAATTGTGTGTCCTGATCAGCTTTTATCTCCTCCTCCTCCTCCTTTGGGTTTAATTAAAAAGGAATTTTAGAGGCAGCAAAATGCAATAGCAGATACAGTTGTTACTTAAAAACCTTGACATAGGAAGGCAGTTTTATAGAAAGCATAGTGTTTCATATGATCTCTGATAACCATTCTGAGATCCGAATTTAATATGTTAAACAATGTGTCTAGGCAAGCAAAACAATAAGCAAAAAAAGAACTTTGACAGTGTACAGATATTGTTGTTATTAATTTACTACAGGAACTAATATGCCAGGGCTGGTCACAACAATTTAAGACACAACTTCAAAAGCAGTTTAAAACAAGTTAGTCACAAGAATAGAGTGGGTCCTAAAAAATAAACATTTCAAGCGTCAAAGACTAGGCAAACTCATTGCCACAAAATGTGTTGGTGGACATACCTTAGAATTCCAAAGCAGATTGGACACATTCATGGGGGATAGGTCTATCAGTGGCTATTAGCTATGGTGCTTATATAGGACCTTCAGATTCAGGTGCAGAAACACTGGTAGGTGGAAAGCAACAGCACATGCCCTATGTGATCTTCCTTGGGCATCTGTTTGGCCACTGTGGGAAGCAGGATGGTAGACTGGGCAAACCTTTGGTCCAATGTGACAGGGCTCTTGCTCTGATTTTTTAGGATACCACAGATTGCTAATTCTGTGGTATGTAATGAAGGGCCAGGCTATCCACAATTTATCAGGCTGAAAGATGGCAACCCTCATGCCCTTCAAAAAAAAAAAAAGGATTTTTTTTCTCTCCCTCAACTGGAGTGATATTAAGCAGCAACTCCATCCCCGATACACACATCTTCTGGGTTTGTGCTGCGTACCTGAATTATTTGTGCTTGCCTAGAGCATTCTAACTCAAGGCCTGTACAAGTAGAAGCATCTCTTTTCAAATCCTGCAGTGATCATTCTCATTAATTTAGCAGGCTACATAATAGGTTTTCATGTTCCTGCTAATTAAGACACAGCATCAGTGACTCTCATCTTTGTTATGTGTGAAAATCTGCAATATGGGCTAGCCAGTTTAAGGAGGAAATGGGACCACAGAGTGCATTAATAAAATTGTCAGGCAGCTATTAAAATAGTTTTAAAGTGTCTGAATTTTTATAGATATGTTGAAAGGTTGAATAACACTTGTCTTCACTCTATAAAAAGAACATCTGCTCCTTTCTGCTGGACCTGTATAAATGTCTAATAGTTGGGCTACAAAATGCTCAGATGCAAAATTGTGCTACACTTTGACTTAAAGGTTCCTTTGGGGACTCTGCTTATTTAAGCTTTCAGGCGCCTGAAAACTGCATTGCAAATGTATTCCCTTTTACTGTTTTCAAAAATACCACCTACCAGTTATTGCATTTGATTTATTTCACTGATAATGCTCAGCATGTGGAAGACATCTGTGGCTTTTTACATGTTGCCATCTAACATATTGAGTCTTGTAGCATGGGGGTCTTACAGCACAGCATCCTTGTGTGTCTTTTTCCAAGAAAAGGGAAGCCATGGTGTATTCGAGTGAGTTAAGTAAAGATATTGCAAAGTATTCTTCAGCATATGTTATCTGACAGCCATTGCTTGTTATTCAGAGATTGATTATTTCTGTGGTCCAGTGTTTAGGGTTCTACAAATGTTAGCTTGTGCAAGTCATGATTTGTGCTTGCCACTGACTCCTTTCGCCCACCTTGTGTCTGTATACTCAGTATGCTACAGGATCCAAGGGACTGTCTCACAACATGCAGGACTTTAGAGCAGGTAAGAGACAGCACATGTCTCTCAAAATGTAATCCAAGGTCCAGTTTAAGTGGGGAGCCCTCACTTCTTGTAATTAGGACCAAGCTGAACAAAATGAAATTAACAGAGAAACCCAACTTCCTAACCACTGTGACCAGGATATGTGAATTTCACGGCACTGAAAAATTATTTCAAGTTGATTTTTTTAGTAGTTAATTTTTAATTGCTTTTAAGAGTTCAGATTCTGCATTCATGTATGTAGTTATCTGCTAAAAGCAACTGTAAATATTCTCCTGGGTCTTCTGGTGTCTTAGAGGAACAGCCAAACACCTTTCCCTGTTGCACTCATTGGCCATGTTTGCGTGTTATGCCACTCAAGACGATGGCTTATGACTATGCAAATGCACTGGATCTGGGAAAGAGATTGCAGCTACTTTTTTCATCCCCAAGCTTTTTAGCTTGCCACAGCATGGCAGATAAACCAAGGTTGGGCTTAGCATATTGTGCAAACCAGGTATTGTGGTTATGCTCTCTACTCCAATATGATTAGTCCAATGGTGGCTACAGTCCATGTTTTAAGTAGAGAAGACACTAACCATGATCCTGAGTTTAGGTGACATGATAAACCAAACACTGGTTTAGCTGCCATCTTGCACTAAGCTAAAAAGCCCAGGGAAAAGCAAAGTTGACGTGAGCCTCTTTCTTGGAGTCAGCATGTTCATGGTTTACCATGATGTGCAAACCAAGTAATAGAATATAACATACGGCAGGTGCTACATACAGAGTGTAACTAGAGTCTTAATCTGGACAATTCATCCTCATTAAAACTAAATAAAAATGGGGGACAAATCGATCTTGCCACATGAAATATTTTCATTACACATTAAGCTGTGCTTGTAGCAGGGGAACATTTACCTAGTCTTTGACCTTGAAAAGAGGATCACTGGCCTGGCAAATGCATTAATCTGGCCAAAATGGGAGAGGTGGAGCATAAAAGTGTTAAATGCATCAATAAGTAAACTAGATTGCAGCCAGTCCCTTATACATAGGTTTTGTTTTTCAACCGTACCCTTTTATTACATTTCACCATTAAAAAAAAAAATCTATGAAAGATTTTGCTTGCAAAGCTTACAAACTTTGCAGTACTTCCTATATTTGGTTTGGAGACATTTGCACAGGGAAAACTATGGATACAAAAACTTCAAATATATATGTTTAGATGGCAGTTCTATAGTAAACATTTTAGAAGTATATTGAAGAACAGGTGAAAGTTAAGATGGCCAAAATTGGTTTTTTAAGAAAAAAATTACATACACTATTCCTCATACATACATATACAAAGCTGGTGTAAACTTTATTAGTTCTTCATTAGATGGGAAAGCACTTGGAGAGTGCTGTTTAAGAGTGGATTACAAATACAATATTTTTAAAAAATTATATATACAACCTTCCACCACCACCCTTTTTTAAAGCTCTGTTGGGGCAGTTTGCTCATTAGCTCACATGTGCTAATAACTCAAAATTAGTTAATTGATAGTAAACAGAGTAGATGAATAAACAAATGGTGTATGTGGACAGAGGAGCCACCAGCTCATCATTTCAGCAATGTTTAAGTTTACATCTGCAATGATGATCTGGCTCAGAATACACAGAAATGAGCCTAAGGAATGGGACTCCAGGGTCCGTTATGTCACTAAGGAAGTTTACTCTTAGGTTTGATAGTTGCATAAAGGAAGGCAGGGAGTTTATAAACTCAAACCTAAGACTTTATTGCCTAAGGTCCTTGTACTATTCACATGCAATCTATCAAACACATTGGCTTTTCATGGTAATCGCTTGATATCCTACCCTCTCAGAACATGCCTGGCTCACTGTCGACAGCACTTGGGCCATGATAGTAACAACCATACTTCTAAGGACCTAAGGCCCCATTTCCAATTACAAAGCTCTCGTCTGAGGTTTTACCTTGGAGGTTGATGCTACAAATCATGTCTGCAATGCTGTGCTTGGCAGCAGACCAATTTCCACAAGGTACACAATGGCATAGGGGCACATCTGCCTTGCAGTTGCAGACCCAGGACTAAAGGTGAAATGCACTGCACAGAGTTGAGTGACCTGACTGTCCCCAATTATGAGGTGGTGAATACGCTGTTGTTAATCTGTGAAAGGGAAGAAATACCCTTGCTTTTGAAATGCAGTGTGTCCCTGAGAAGTATGTTTCCTTGAGCTCCACTTCCATGCATCCCGTGAAAGAAGAGAAATGCATGGCGATGGAATTAGCACCAATCCCTCATTATTTCTCTTGTTGTTTGTATTCACAGAGACCTCACACATTCCTACCATGTTCCCTTTATAGTGATCTTGAGCATATGCCCATATAGCTCAGTTAAATGGAGGAGTTTTATTTTCCAATTTTATGTTTCAAAATTTGTTTTAGATTTTTACTTTTCTGTGCCAGTAGATTTTTTTTTAAGTACTGGTCACTTCAAATACTGCAACTAAAGGCTGTTCATAAAATTCACAACAGGAGACTTGTGGCATAATCTTTAAAACTGACAGCTGGTGAGCAAGATTATCTGCAAGGTTCGGCTGTCAAAGCACTTTCTGCAATAGCAGCAGCCTTGGAATGCATTTGGTTCTTCTACTCCAAAAGCAGGCATATTGGTCTAAGGTAGAAGCATATCACAACCCCCCCTCTCTCTCTTTCTCTTTCTCTTTCTCTTTCTCTTTCTCTCTTCCTTTCTGAGCTTTGAACAATGAAGACCTCCAAACTGTGTGGTAGATTGGGAAGAGAGGATGTCGTTATTTCCATTTTGGCATGATAGGCAGGATTTGGATCAGACAGAACACTACCAGGACTAAGGCAAATAGTATGACAAGTCAGCCTGGAGGAGACAGGGAGTTTGTGAGATTGTATGACTTAAGCTGCCTCTTGCTATATGCTGGATTGTGGCTGCTCAGCTGGGGAGGTGCAGGCTCCATCACACTTTCCATTGAGGGGTTCACGGCTGCACTCCCCTCAAAGGAGAAGGTTGAAGGAGCCCCCACCTCTGCATCAGATCCCCTGCAACCCCGTGAAGGCAGCCAGGCTGAATAGTTGCTGGGGATGGGGAAGGCCGAGGCAGCCCAGAAGCTGCATCTGAGAGCCCCTGCACCACCTGAAGGCAGCCAGGGGCTCCTCAGCTGAGCTGCCTGATCCCACTCCTATTTGCATGCAAGCAGGAGTGGAGGCAGGGATCTCTCAGCATGAAGCCTCCACTCCACTTCTGAGAGATCCCTGCCTCCACTCCTGCTTGCATGCAAGCCCTCCTCCTCCTCCCACCCCACCCCCAGCATGGAAGCTACGGCCCTGCTGGGACGATGGCACACATGCCCACAGAGAGGGCACTCATGTCTAGTTTGCCCCTGAGTGCCCTCTCTGGCACATGTGCCATAGGTTTGCCACCACTGTTCTAGACTGTTGCTATTTTCAGATCGGAGTCATTCATATACCAGCAAATGCAAGTTCCACAGTGAAAGTTGATATGGTGCTCTTGCACCATAACTCTCCTTCCCCCTAAAATTGGACTTTTTGCAATAAGGAAAGTGATGGGCAAAACACACTGGAAATGATTGTTTCATGTAACATTGTATAACCTTTCCTGCAAACTTGGTGCAAACGAACCAAGATAAATGTTCAGTAAATGGGTCATCTGGAAATGGCCTGTGTTGCTAAGCACTCTTAGTTTGAGAACCAGATGAGACGTGAGTATTGCCATATAGTTGAATTAAAAAACAAACAAAATAAATAACTATCACTGGGGGGCAGGGCAGGGAGCAAATTGGGGATTTGGTTGGATAATTTCATTGTCCTACTTAAAATTACTGCCATGCAGTAACAGGAGAAATGAGTGTTTACCTACTGGCGCTAAGGAGAGCTTTCCTGCCCCTGCAGCTGGCAGGTATGGGGCATTATTTCAGTTGGAACCCAGGTAGCAGTAAAGAGGTAAAGACCCCTCCCACATTCCCAGTCCAGCAAGAGTTTATTTTTTCATTTAAAAAATAAACTAAGCAAGGGCAACCTACATGACAAACATCATGTCTAGTTTGCCCCTGAGTGTATATAGTAATTTATTATAGGAAAGGGCCACTACTTGATCATTTTTTCTCCTTTTTTCTCCCTTAAGGAAGCTTTCTTGTGAAAGTATCCTGACATGGTGAAATTTATGGTTAGTCACCTCCTGAGGAATGATCAAAAACTGACCTTCGGATTGTAGAGTGTTCATTCATAAGAAAGGTGCACCACCGTTGAATGTAAGGAGTGAGTTGCCATAATAACTTTTGCAACATAACATGCTGCTGCTTTAACAGCTGGGACTGAGCCCCCTTTTCCTTCACAGAGGCAAGGAGAGCTAATTTGAGAGAGAGAGAGAGAGAGAGAGAGAGAGAGAGAGAGAGAGAGAGAGAGAGAGAACTAACTCTTCTAGCTCACCTATTTATTGAGCAGTCATCCAAATTAGCTTGCAGAAAGCTTATTAGGAGGTTAGGCTGTATTATTCAGCATTACCATTACTCAGCAATGATTCTCATTGGTTTGTGGGGAAGATATACAGCAGTGGTCATTCATTCTGCATATCCACTCTGATTTGCTTGCATGGCAATTACATGTCACCCCACTTTTCAACATGTTTCCCCTTCACTTTCCTAACTGCAAAGTGGATTTGTTGCACCAGCGCTTGCATACACACCATACATTTAAAACGCATTTTCCCCTCCAAATAATTGTTGGAACTGTAGTTTGTTAAGGGTGCTGGGAATTGCAGTAGTGTGAAGCTACAGTTCCCAGGATCCTTTGGGGGAAGCCATATGCTTTGAATGTATGGTGTAGGCACAGCCAGAGCACTTTAATCCACTTTAATCACAGAAAGCTAAAGTTCCAGTATGCTTTTGAATTGCTCATGCAAAATACCGACAGTCTGGAGGTGACCAAAATACCAGCCAACTAAGTGAATTGTCGTCATCACCTCCACTCTTCTAAATTGGTAATTTAAAGACCATATGCACTTTTTACTGTTTTAGCCACTTTTTATTATTTTTCCTGATCTTACATAAGCTGCTCTGGGAGCTTTGTCGGCTGAAAAGTGGAGTAAACATGCTTAAAATAAATACATCATAAATAATTTAAATTCACCTGCAGAAAAGCTCAGAAGAAAAAGGAGCTATGAATGTTTCCTATCATCTGTTGTCAGGGAGTCAAGTTCAAAACTATGAGGACTGAACCTAGACGTTTTTGACAAGTGACTGTAATAACCTTACCCTGACTTTGATCCTTCTTTATGAGGTTTTTTTGGGGGGGCAGTAAAAATACAGACAACTGGTAAAGTGGTCCTGGAAAGACCTTTGGGTATACCAGACACAACAGGGACATTTTTTCAAAATGCAGGAAGATCTAAGACAGTCAAAATGTGAAGGTGGTGCAGTGTGACTAAGGCAATCAACTTTTCATCACATTGTCTCTCTTCCTTCCCAGATAGCTGGTTTAAGTAAAAGAAATATGATGAGCATAGCTTAGACATAGCAGGTTTTGTACAATTGGCTCCAGAAATCCATGGGTCAGGGGCTGCAGAGGCTGACTGGCAACAACACCACATTTTCTTCATTTCTCACTGCAGTTTATGTCACAGCTAAATAAAACTATTTGTTTACTCGGAGATTAAAAAAAAATATCTCTTTTTTCTATTTTCAGTAATACAGTATTAAATAATTCATTCAGACATACAAAACAGGATGTCAAAATTAAAAAAAGAACTTAGGAGAGAAATGTACGTTAACAATGGATGTCCTCTATCTCCCAAATTTTCTTTCCTTTTACTTGTTCTAGGAAGCCTTTTTAAAAAGATCTTACTATTGGTTTTGTTTGGATTTAAAGGTGATGTACAAAATGGTGTGCATTTTACATTCCTTCATATAAACAAGATCATTCCATCAAGATCTGGCACCCAATCCTATGGTCCAACAATGCTGGCAGCTGCTGTACCATGAATATACTAGTATAAGGCTGATGCATTTGCGTTATTCATATGACACTCCCAGCCACAACATGAAAAACTCAAGAATAACAGTGGAAATGCCTGTCATTTTGCCCATCCCTCTTCACCCCATCCTGCCACATCTCCCCACATTCATTGCCTATGCCTGCTGGTTATTGTCCCAGTAGGGCTTGCCTCATTAATGCCTGTCATCCACTGCTTGGTCTGTTATCACACAAAATCAGTAAACTAGGAATCAAGAAGAAAGTGAGCTGTTGGGGCTCGCCTGTCACCTTACCTGTTGCTCTAAAGGCTCAGGGCAAGTTGCAGAATTTCACACCTGGGCGGGGGGTAGTGGAGGTTCCTAGCCTATGCCCTATCCAGAAGACAACTGAAGTCACAAATGGGGAGAGGAATCTGCTGGTTATGATGAAAACAGCTGTCACAATTCCAGCTTTTCCCAAATCACATAAATGGCAGAGTGAGCTGGAGAGCCTCACAACAGAATGGAGTTTCCATCCTTTCTACTTATGCATGAACTTTGATTCACTAAAATTGCAAAATGGCAGAAGAACAACAAATAGAACATAACCCATATTGTTGAGTACCATTGCAGGCTTCTCCACACATACCTTCCCTCCGCTCTTTCCATGCACAATCTCTGCTTTAAAGCTCCGTGTTCGAGTTCCCCCAGCCCCCTTTTTTTCTCTTTTGTTCCAGAGCTTTCCCCCTTGAAACCTGCTCTTTAAAGCTCAATCAGAGCAAACTGTGAAAACCCCAACTGATGTTTCTTCAGATTGACCACTGAAAGGCAGGTTTTTGCAGGGAAAGCTCCAGGGCAAAAAATAAATAAATAAATAAATCAGAGATTTTAAGAGCAGACATGTGCCTGAAAAAAGCATGGCTAAAGGTGGTGAGTGTGGATAAGCCCTGAATCTGTGCATTGCCATCTGTCATGTATTCTTCAGAAGCACAAGAACCCAGGAGCACAAAAAAATTCAAGAAGTTCACATGGAAACAGGGGGTTTTCTAATGGTCCCTTCTGTTGCTAGAAGACCTGTTTGTGGTTTGAATTGCACTATGTTTGGAGGACGGCACTGCCCCTGCACCTTTTGAAGGGCTTCCCTGGAGATAAATAAAAGATGGTTGCAAGAAATGGTTACTAACTTTAGTAGGAATGTTTTGATTCTGGTCACCTATTTTTCAGTCATAACTTTGCACTCCTGCAGAAAGCTGAGACTTGCTCTGAGCAAGAATAGGATTCTACCTAAGTCCCACCGAAAGAATATTGTTATACTAATATAAATTCATTTTTCACGCAGTGCTGTGCACCGTCAGGTTGCAGCGTTAGAAGTTATGTTGATAGTCAAGCATATGGATTCACCCACTTTGCACATTATGGTCATATACCCCATAATTTCACCAAATATGTGTTATGGCTTAGCTGGAAGGAAGAATTAGATTTGTTGCATAACTTGGAATCACTCAGAATAGTGATGTCTGGGCTCCTTCCTTTTGAGTTTATATGATTGCTTTTTAAAGGACTGGTTTCCATAACAACAGGAAACATTCTTTTATATTACCATAGGAACAGGCTGCTATCATGGGTGTCCCCTCCCCACTTTTCAGTTTTATTTCTTTTTTGGCTTTGTGACAGCACATTACTTGTTTTTATATAACGACCTTTTTTGCAAATCACTGTAGATGTTTCATAAGATTTTGGTCATATATAACAGAAGAGGAAAAAATCAGGTTATTGATATAGTCATGAAAAAGAAAACTTGGCTTGTGAGTAGAAAAAAAATCTTAATTAAGACTATACAAATGCAGACTCATTTTGATTTTGTGTTGAAAATGCTGCTTTCTAGGACAGAATTTCTTGAGACTTTCATCATGACAATATTCACCTTTCCCCAATCCTGTCCACTGCCTTTGTTTTCTATTCTCTGCTGCTGCTTTGATACCATCCTCCTAATTATTCCTATTCCTTCTTTCTAGATTAGTCATATGGGTGATTACAACCAGTCAGGGCTCACAGAGTCAACAGGATACTGCCATAATTCTGTATTGATTAGATTTCGCTACCCAATGTCACTGAAGGCAAATGAAATAAATTTACAGCAGAGTTTTTAAACTTTTCTCTCCATGAACCACTTGCTGATGGTCTTGGTGGAGCACTTAAATATTAGTTCTGCTTCTTGTAGCAATTATACTGCAACATGCTGGATTCTGTATGTTTTTAAATTGTATTTTTTCACTGCTTTTATTTCTTATAAATAATCTGTATAGAACTGAATTTGTAATATGATTAAATGAAATAAAAAGAAGTAAGAAAATACAACAAATAATTAAGAAGATTAGTTAATGAAGACATGCCATGTACCAGCTGAATGAAGCTCATGGACCACTGAAGTTCCACAAAGCACTCCTGATTTAGAGGGCAGACAATCCTTCCTGAATTAATCAAATGCTTGCTAAGGCAGCCTCCTGCAACCTAGTGCTTGCCAGGTATTTTAGAGTCTAACTCCAGACTTTTTTTGCTGGTTGGGGCTGATGGGAGTCCTAAACCTCTGGAGAGCACCTTAAGCAGGCACCAAAAAGGAGGGTCACTCTCTGTGTTTGCAAAGATGCTCATGAAAAAAGTGTGGCTTTCAGCTCAGCCCTACATATAAACAACTATATTAATAAGAAGTCAATAATAGAAATCAAGCAGCCATTTCAGGTTATATTTTAATTATCTAAATATTTATACCCCATCTTTCCTTGTTCAAGGAGTTTAATGTTATCCCATTTTCCCCTTCCAAGTCTTCCATGGTAGCTCACATAATTTGACAGTGCAGTTCTATGCTATGCATATTGACTCAGAGAAGTAGTTGAGGTCAATGGGACTAATGCTGCAGCCAAAAACAATGTTTAATAACCCTGCCACATGTCCACTTTATTGTCATTTTTGATGCCAGGCAAATCCTTTTGTATTTTTCAAGACCTTTTAAACACTTTTCAATGTTAGGTCATAGTTATTTCATATTAGCCTCTGCAACGTTGGTGGCAATTACCGTATTTTTCGTCCCATAGGACGCTCCATCCCATAGGACGTACCTAGTTTTTTTGGGGGGGAACCGAACCAGGTTGTGGAACAGCGGGATGGCAGGGCTGCACCTCCCTGCTGTCCCCCGAGCTTGTGGGGCTGGCCGATGTCTGCCCAGCGCGAGGGGCGCTCTGCTTCAGGGCGCCCCTCGCGCCGGGTGGCAGGCTGCTATCCGCAGGGTGGGGAGCCCTGCGGGGAGCTCCTGCAGGGCTCCCCACGCTGCGGATGTCTGCCCAGCGCGAGGGGCGCTCTGCTTCAGGGCACCTTGCGTGCCGGGCGGCAGGCTGCTATCCGCAGCGTGGGGAGCCCTGCGGGGAACTCCTGCAGGGCTCCCCATGCTGCGGATGTCTGCCCAGCGTGAGGCGTGCTCTGCTTCAGGGCACCCTTCGCGCCGGGCGGCAGGCTGCTATCCGCAGTGTGGGGAGCCCTGCGGGGAACTCCCGCAGGGCTGCCTAGGCTGCGGATGTGTTCCCGAAGCGCGGGCGCTCTGCTTTCAGCGCGCCCGGTGCTCCAGGAAGCAGGCTGCTATCCGCAGCCTAGACAGCCCTGCGGGAACTCCCACAGGGCTGCCTAGGCTGCGGATGTCTTCCTGAAGCCTGGAGAGCGAGAGGGGTCGGTTCGCACCGACCCCTCTCACTCTGCAAGCTTCAGCGAAAGTCTGCATTCGCCCCATAGGATGCACCCAGATTTCCCCTTCATTTTTGGAGGGGGGAAAGTGCGTCCTATAGGGTGAAAAATACGGTAGTTGGTTTAAGTTGTTTGTAGTGTTTTAACTCTTTTATATGATCAAATGATTTTTGCTGGTTCTGATACTTACTTATTTTTATGTGTGAACAAAGCTAGCCCAAGATATTTGCTCTCTAAGGCAAAGAACAAGATGTCCCCCATTCTATGTGCAGAAGCCAACTGGCCTAGCAGTTGAGTCTTACTTTAAAACTAGGCATGAGTGAATACTTTGCTGCACCTGAGGGTAACAGTCTAGCTTAAGGGACACACAGCTGGCTGTGCAACACAGTTTTGTCCTCCAACAGAAAGGAACAACTATGTGACTCAGAAAGAATAGCAGGGGATTCCTGTTGTTGTCTCTTCTGCCACATCTGTCACCTGGAGCAGTTGCTTCACTGTTCCTAATGGTAGGGCCATTTGAGCATATGAATTGTTTTGTATTTTGATTTGTCTTCTTTTTTAAATTTCTGTTTTACGTTAAGATTTGCATGTCACCTACAGAATAACAAATCAGTATAACAAATCAGTAATGAAACAATTAAACATAGGATTTCAAAACTCTGCTGCATGAGACAACCTCCTAAGATTTTTGAACATGGGCTTCAGCCACAAATAATGCCAATAGGATGTCTCATGTTGTTGTTTTTTATTATTCATCCAGAGCACAGCATCAAGAAGCTGTTCCCTGTTTACTGATGAGCCACAGCAATGTTTAAAAATGTATGAGTGCCAAGACAATTTCAGTCCTTAGCAGTGATGGGCAGTATGACCATTTGTCCAACAACTCTGATGTCTACAAGCTTATTTTTTAAAAAATAAAAATAAAAAGTGTAATAACTCTGCTCAAAGGAGTTTTGATGTCATATGTACTCTCCCATCAGATTGTGGTTTGTTTAGAGCAAGACATAAGCCTGGGTTCACACATAACACTTAACCAAACCATAGCTTAGTTCCAAGTAACATAATGGTAGCAGGACCATGGAGAGGAGCGAAATGGCCATGCTTCTTGTTTTTACGCTTGCTGGTTCACACTTGGCATTATGTGCAAACCAGGTCACTGAATGAGTATTGTACTACAACAGACCATTGTGTGCATGCTAAAGGTGAAAACCCATTTGTGTTGTATATTTGGTGTGATACTCTTTATCCTTTGTTGATAATATTGCTATATAATGCAATCCTATGCAGGTTTACTTTGAAGTAGGCCCCACTGTGGCTTACCCCCGGGCAAATGTGCATAGGATTTCAGCCTAAAGACAGAAAGCAGCCACACCAGTCAAGAGAACTGGGCATTTGGTGTGTGTTTTTTCTTGAATATATCTAGGAATGTGGCCTTTAACCTTGCTGGAAATGCTTCCTTCCACCAAAACAAAAAACAGAAATCACATTCCATTTTGCTCCCATCTTCCATCTGAACCAGTGTCCCTGGCTATAACACTGCCTAGGACAGAAGTTAATACTAATTATTATTGATGCAGTGTTTCTCAGTTCCCTTCATAGTTGGCAGCATTCTGACTTCACACTGGGTGAACTCTGAAGCATGAAGTAGCCTCATCCTAATTTCAGACAAAGGGAAAGGAGTTTTTTTTTTTAATTTTTAAAAAATACCATCACCTTGAAATTAGTTTCTATTACCCTTAAATTATTGAAGATTGACCACCGTGCAATGTGATTTCTGCCCTCATTAATCTTACTAACTGGCTGCATTCAATACAAATCCTTTCCGAGTGTTGTCCTCCCACCTATAATTTGGAACTGCCTGTGTCAGCCCATTCTTGCATTCTATTAGCAATCGCCTTCCTTACACTTTAATTTGTTATAAGTGACTGGTGTTTTCTCGCTGGCAGCCGTAGATCTTTATTTAGTGGACAGTTAGGCACAAATCCTGATAGTTATTTTCCACTCTTCCCATCCATATAATCATATCGGAATAGACGTTGATGGGCATGCTGTGGGATGCACGCATCTGTGGAGAGATTGTTGAAATGCCACCTTCAGTTGTAATATAAAAACCAAGGTGAGAGCAATTTGGAGACCGAGCAGTGGAAAATGATTGGCTTATTTTATTCAGCATTTATTTGGTGCAGCTGTGGCCTTCTGTGGAGCTATTGGATTAGACATCCCATTTGTTAAGTCCAAGTCACTGTGTGAATTTTCTCCCTGAATCAAAAGCACTCCGATACAAAAGCCGAGGTTGTAACTGGCAGTAACGCTCAAGGAATTTCATATTTGTGAGTTTACAATTGTGAATTGACCTTACCTGAATCTCCTGGAGTAATGGGTGGGTCAGAGCATAGCTATCTATAAGGTGGTGCTTTTTTCTTCTTCTTTCAAATATTGCAATGTAGTTCTGGGATCAAAAGCCTCGAAATGCTTTAAAAATGCATAATTGAGGGGGGGGGGAAATATGTTCAAAGGTAAGTATTTCAATGCATATTGAAATGTACATTTTGTACATATATCTCTTTGAAGTTTGTGCAATTTAATGAAAAAAAGGGATTGAATGGACTTATTACTGAACACATTTGAAAGTGACACAAACCAGAAATAGTTCGGTATATTCAGCACTAACTGGGTGTGTGCCAAAACTGTTTTGTCATAATTATACACCGCCAAGGGCTTGGAGATCTGATTAACTTAGGGAATAACAACTTCAGAATTTGACCTCATTATCTAGAGCAGGAATTCAGCCAGCAAGGCCAGTGAGCAGGAATGATGGGAGCTGTAGTTAATGATACCCAGAAGGTACCACATTGGGTAACTCCTGCTCTAGAGAATGCATGGTGCGTGCTGCCAGGTTATCCAATAAAATATCATCTCCATATCTGGACACTTCCCAGGTTCATTGTGACCATGGGGAGGGTGGGGGAATTATTCAGCTGTCCAATGATCTTTTCTCCATTGTTCAAACTCCTGTGTGGACTGGGAACCCATGTGCCTATCAAGCTGTCCTGATGATAGAGCTGCTTTTATTTTAGAACCAGCAAATATTAATTTCCTTTGTCACAAGACTGAATTAATTACTATTCCAAATAAGCTGTGAAGTGGGCCTCAGATAAACCATGGGAATCTAACATGAGAATTCAAATGAATTTCATATCCTGTGTCCTAATAGGTTTCTGGGTATAGAATGACAATGACAGGGTTTTTGTTGCCTTTTGTTTTGGATTTGGATTGCTAGCTGGATCTTTTTTCCTTTGAGGGAAAGGGAACTGATATGTAAAAAAGGAGGCATCACTTTTTTCCCCCTCAGAGAATAGGAGACATAATTTCTCTAAGCAGGATTCAGAAACACCGTCCTTTTCTCCCCTTGCTCAGGAATGATTCTCTAAAACCCTATAAGGTCCTGCATGCTTTGGCAGAAGCAGGGAGTCTAAATTAAAAGCAATTAGTAGTTCAATAACTGTCAGTTACTGTTCAGTGTCTTAATGAAGATGTAATTAGCACTAATGATGACTTTATGAAGGAAAATAGCAGTGGATTAAACATGCACTCGCATCTCCTTTTCCTTCCAAACGCAAAGCATACACTTTCCGAAGTAAACCTTTATGATTTGAAAAGAAAGAGTTAAATCTGTAGGCACCGTGCCATTCTTTGCTGTGTGTAACATGTCAGTGAAAAACATGTTGCAGTTGCATAGATGTTTCAGTAAAGGTGTATTATCTTGCATAGCCCCCTCCCCAATGGTCTGGCATCAGTGGCTGGTGGGCCATGCCCAGGATCCAGCCTTTGCTCAAGGATGTTGGCACCAGCCCTATATATTCCTTGGAAGGAAGCTGGTCTGAACCTCAAGTCTCAATGCCTCAGCCTCAGAGTTAATTTGGAAGTGAACTCTACAGCTGCTGAGGGCCATATTCATAACTGCTATGACCACTAGATTTAGGTCAGGGACCTAATAGTGAGTTGCTTCCCACTAACAATTAGAAGAGAATAAGATGTGTGAGGCCACTGTGTGGATTCTCCAGGCTTCCCCTATTTAGATCTTCAGTTCCAAAAGACGGTCTTAAAGGCTTTGAGATGTCAGTGCTACAGCACGATCCCCACTTCAGATGCAATGGCAAGTCCTATTTTAATGGAAACAGAAAGTGAAAGTTTCTGAAGTTGTCCTGGCCACATGGGAGGAGAGGACAGGGGTGGTATACAAGCCTGTAACCTCCTGCAACATGCAAACACTGCCTCTGTAGAGCGTCAATTATCAATTATCTGCATTGGTGGGACTGAAGCTTCTTTTGCAGCTAAGCCCAACAATTCAGAGCTTCAACCAAAAGTATTCACACTGCAGTTGCCAACAGCTCTAAGACAGAGAAAATTCTGGCATTTCTAATTTCTGTTACTGAAAGCGCACTTTTGCAAAGCTAGGCTGGAGTGAATATCAAACCACACCTGGACGCTTCACTCATTTTCAAGAGCCCTTTCTAGGAAGAGTAGTTTGCCTTTTTAAATCTCCCTTCCCCATATAAAAAGGAGGGAGAAGAAAAAGTGTACATGAAACATGGGAAATCTGGAAAAAGGAGGTGTTTGCAAAGGGTTCTGTTGACCTTAATGTATATCTTCTTGCAGTTACCCCAATAGTGAATAACCTAATCCAGGGATTAGCAATCTTTTTCAGTCATGGGCTGGTACATTTTAAATAAAAGGACACATTCTACTCATGTAAAAACACGCTGATTCCTGGACCATCCATGGACCGGATTTAGAAGGCAATTGGGCTGCATCTGGCCCGCGGGCCTTAGGTTGCCTACCCCTGACCTAGTCTAACAAGGTTGCTTTTCTTACCTCTGTACTAAGGAGAGGACAATCTCATCTCTCTGCTTAACCCTGATACAATGCTTCTCAAATTAATAATAAAATAAGTTGTGCAGTTGTATAAGCACTATTTCTCCAGGGAGCCAGTGGCACTTCAGGGATATTAATGAATTAATTAGCACAAGCCCAGGACGTATTATTGCTCACATTTTGTTGGCAGTGAAAGAGGCAGGATAAACTTGTCCAGGGTCAGGCAAAAATTCCACAGCACAGCAAGATAGAGTGGTGAAGCGGGGGAGAATCCTTATTCCCCATGCTGCACCTAAAATCCGATCCTGCTGCATAAACATTTTCCACCCTAGAGATACTTAAAGCCCTCTTGTCTCATTCTATAAGGCCAATGCTATGTTTATCCATGCAAGAGGATGTACTGGCTTTTTTGTTTTTATATCCCATTGCAAATTCATGGCTAATTTGCCCTCCGCTATCAAATAATACTGTACTTAGCACTTATCTTTGCAATACTTTACAGGCCTCTGCCATTTACATTGGTATCGTAATCCTCCCTCCACCCAGCAGTACTTGCTGAAACAAAATGAAAGCGAAGAGGATATGATTTGCTTGGGGACTGGGGCTCACAATGGATCAGATTCTGATACCTATGAATATGCAGAATTGCACCCGACTCCATTCTTACCTACTAAAAATTCAGTTACTTTCAAGTAAAGCGTACCTTCAGGACTGGCCCAGTGGGATTAAAGGAAGAGTTATTGTATTTCCCTTGGCCTTGAGAAAATGCTGGTGGAATATTCATGGCTAGCTCTTATTGAAGTGGCCCTTTCTGATCACACTAATTGGTGAGCCACGTGCACTTGGCTCCACCAAGTGCCAGAACCTTTTCAAATCCATGCATGTGGGGTGGAAAGTAGACGACTAAAAGGCAAAGGGAACAAGTAGAAATGTAATTGCAATAGACCTTCCTTTATATAGAGATGAGGAACAGGGTACCCAGGTCAGAATGATCTGATCTGAAAACTTTTATAGTTCTTATTCTGTGTCACTTATTGATATGTTTGAAAGCAACGCCCTGTTTGGTTTATAGGGTAAGGTATGTGGAGGCCAATGGTTGCTTTGTTTTCACTGTCTTTCAGATTAGTAGCCACCACTAATTCCTAAGGGAGGGGTTTCTGCCGCACACTCCTGAGTCCTTCCAGGCCACAGGATGTTTATTTGCCAGAATTCTCCAGTTCAGAAGACTCCTTCCTAGGGCAGCTCTTGCTAGTCCCATGCCATAGTAACAATTGGTTGCAGATTAAGTCAGTAACCTATATCAGGGCACAGACTGCTCCTCAGAGCAGACAAAGTCTACAGCAGGACTTATCTGGCCAATTTCCCAAAGACCTTATTGCAGAAGCAACAGTTTCGCTCAGTAGATCTGGTCAGCTTTCTCATAGTGCTCTGTCCAAGGTCCTGGCAGTGACAGCACCTGGCCTTCTCTAAGTCAGACCTGGCTGATTTTGCTACAGTTTCCCCTTAACTGATGTGAATCTGCTATAGCTGCTATATCTCACCTTACCACACCTGTCTCTGCCCTTCCTTCCAACCATGGTCTGACCTTACCAGATGTGACTCTGCTTATCTGCTGTTATTCTGCCCTGCTAGCAGGCACTACTGTTCAATAAGCTTCCCTTCTGATCGTGGAGCCTGGCCAGAACAGGACAGTGTGATCCTGCTCCTCACACCTCCACGAGATCACAGTAATGTATAAAGTTAAAAATTACCTTGCTAATTGCAGCTTTTATATCATTGCCCCCATTTCTGGTAGTTTAACTATACTGGAATCTAGAACTGGAATGCGTTCACTGAAAGAATCCAGAAAGAAAAATATTAGCCTTCCATTTTTGGAGTAATATTGAGTTTAATGGTTGAGAAAGGCACTGAAGTTAACAACTAAGGCTGTGATCCTAACTCCACTTACCAGGGAGCAAGAACCACTGAATTCAGTATGACTTAGTTCTGAGTTTGCATGGTTAGGATTCCAGTGTTATACTTAAGAAACACATTGACATTTCTAGATAAGACGTAGTAGCAGCTAATGGTCTTAATCCATGCAGGGAGAGTGTGAAACACTGGACAAAGCATTTGGTATGAACATCAGAAACTTGTGTCCTAGAGCCACATCATCCTCCCTCTGTCAGCGAACCCTGCATCAAATAATTATTCCACATTCAGGTATTAGGTGAGTTCAAGTGCAGCCAGATATCTATTGTTAATGTATTCTTCTTCTACCTTTTAAATGAGTAGGAGCTCAAATGAACAGCTCTTTTCTATCTATTTAATCATAGCATAACTCCCAACACAACAACAACCAGAGCCTTGTTTTGCCCCAAGCTTGCCAGTCTGTTTTCAGGAATGTTATGTTCTTATAAAGTGGATGATGAATTTCAGCCAGTTTGCAGCCATCACTCTTACATAAGAGCGTCAGCTACCCTGAACGGCTAGGAGCAGACGGCAGAGAGCTCTGAATGAGAAATTTATTTGCCGTTTAAGATAATAACAATGGCTTTTATTGGCCCTATAGAGAGCATAAATGGGTTTTTTAAATTACCAGTGCTTTGTTTTTCATAGACCAGGCCTCCACAACTTCAGACCCACCTAATGAGGCACAGCAAACTAGCAGGGTATTATGGCTTACTAGGTCTCCCTGTTTTCGTAGCCGCAACAGGCTGAAATCCTACACATACCTACTTGGAGGTAAATGTTACTGAATTAAGTGGGACTTCAATTTGTATAGACAGACATGCATAGACTAGCACTCTAAATATCTCATTTGCAGAGGCTGCCATATTGTCAAAAGTAGTTTGTATTCTGTCAAGGGAAACACATTTTCAAGGGGACTCCTTGTGTGCTAGGATTTTGCCATGTAGTGGTACATGGAAAAGAAATACTAACCACATTGATGTGGAAGAATGCTTTGATCAATATTTTGATCATAAGAACTGGACTTTACACAAAATAGAAAATTTTCTTAAATAGTTAATAAATGATGCCTAATCAATTTCAAGTAAAGAATGGATAGTTCCAGTTCAGATATTGATGATGGCTTAATTGTGTGAGATGCTGCACTGATAGAAAAATGCATAGGAATTAGTGATAAGGTCCTGCTCTGTCATTGTTAAAATCACAACTTAGAATCATAGAATTGTAGAGTTGGAAGGGACCCCAAGAGTCATTTAGTTCAACCCCCTGGACTATAAGAATCTCAACACATGGTTCCCCAACCATGTGACATTTTACTAGGGCTACAACATGCTTTGTGCTACTATGTCATCAATGGCTATCAGACAAAATGTATGCAGCATAAGAATAGTAGGTGTGATGAGAATAGAGATTGTGCACTAATACCAAAGGCCTTTGGTCTGCCATGGCAAAATCCCAAACTAGTGCAATCTTAATCACCTTTTGCATTGCAACAAGCTAGAAGTTTATAATAGAAGTGAAACTGCCAGGCAGCTGCCCTGAGTTTACTTGATTTCCATAGGACATCATTATAGCTTGGTCAACACATATCATTATTCATTATGTTACAGATCTGTGAGATTTGTAAAACAAAGGGTGGTGTGAACACACACACACAGGCTGTGGGCTTTCTTCTATATCTACTGCATTGACTTGTATTAAGTGGTCAGCACAGATGAAGCACACTGAATTCATCTTAAAACAATTTCATTCTTCCAATTCTAAGGTGCATTTTCAACCTTTGCCACAAGACACAGCATGCTCATGAAATTGTATGCTGAGGTCAGAGTTCTCTGCGCATTATTGGGCATAAATATAGCAGGAAATCTTTTGGTTCTATGAAACTAGTTCCTTTTCTTAGCTAGACCTGAGCAAGAGTTGGAGGTGTTGGAACAAGACATGCATTAAATAGCAAGGCTCCCTAAGTGAATGTATTATTTCTATTTCCCCATAAGTTACAGGAACTTGGGGAGCTCTAAGTTAGGAAATGATTTTTCTGACCTCTAGCTTGGCATGTCAGCAAACCCAAATTTTGCTGATTTTTGTGACCTTGGGTACAGAGACGAGAATTCTACAGATTCACACTAGAGACACACAGCTGTGATCAGAATTGGTTGGGAACACATTTGAGGGCTCTTTGCCTCACTTCAAATTTGAAGTCACATTTGGGCTGTAGAAATGTAGCTAATTTCCTGTTCTAGATGCAAGTAACAATGCACAAACTATTCCCATGGCGGGTGTCACCCTGCAGTTGGTGTTTGTTTTGGAATTTAGGCTTGGCTGTTTTTAACCTCAAGTTCTTATCCTCAGCATGGAAAATGTGTCTGTCTTGCTAAAGGACAATTCTGAGTAAAATGATAACTAGTTGGGATATGGCGGGACTAATACCTTCCTCCAAGTTTATTTTGCTTCCTGCCACAATCTCAAGATCCTTTTCATCAGTGCCACTAAATTCAAAGTTAATCCTCCTTTTGTACTTATGCTGTGCTTATGGCCTACGCTCACTTCCTTGAATTCTGTTTTAATTTAAAGCCTCTTGTGACCAGGCTGCCTGCAATGCATTAAGTTGAGCTGTGATATTTTCAAGTAGATTTAAATGCTGGGTATCCAGGAGCTACTTTGGCAGTGCGGCTGCATGCCCAGCTGTGTTTAGGAAAAGAATCAAGTTGAAAGTGTGCCTCCCCACCTTGTTTCCTAGAAAGAAAACATGCCATCTGTGTATCAGCTGCAGAGAGGCATGCTGGGTCAGCAGGGGTTAAACAGATATGTTTGGCATGTAACTACCTTAACCTGCCAATTACTCAGCAGGAAGGAAAGGGCTTGCTGGCTCTCCTTGGTTATGGGCTGGGAAACAGCTGATAAATACTAAAGCCCAACAATTCATTAAAAAGGATAATGTAGGGAAAGGGAGATGCTATTTACTTTTAGCTTCTTATTAAGAATTTCCCATGCTTCAGCTGATCTATTGGTGGAAAAATCCCATGGTGCATCTTAGCCAATGCTTGATGGGAGCAGACTACTGCTATGAGGGTCAATCCCAACTCCCCTCCTGAAAACAAACACAGGATCAGATCAATAAAGGAGCATATCGGGCCACCTTCTTGTTGTTCCTGCCATCTTAGGGCTCCCACATTTGGTTTTCACGATGAGCACACCCTCAGGCTGCAACAATGGAAAAGCTGTGACAATTGAAATAATCCCATAGTATAGGAGTAGAGAGTGCTCTAGGGATCTTAACTGGCCTGCATACTTAGTGACAATCCAATTCAAGTCAAATGAAAGCAATATTTTCCTCTATATACTTAGTAAACATATTACAGCATACTTCCAAAAATCCCTGCTCAGCAAAATAAGGGCCAGTTGAGAGCAGTCCCAGCCAGTACTTACCCCCTCAGAAGGTATTGCTGGACATCTCACCCAAGATGTAATGGGAGTGATGAAGTGTTGCTTCTTTGCTACCCTGGCTGCCACAGAGTAGAATAAGTTAGGGCTCTCATGTATTTAGTCAGAGTGACATTTTGTCACTAGTACTGTAATCACCTCCCGGTCTGTTTCATCACCCCCAGCTCTCTCTGATCATCCATGGAACTGAGCAAGTTCTCAAGGTAGGAGAGGACATGTAGGAGTGATCGTATCCAGTGCTGGAGCTCCGTAATTTGGAAATACTGGCACCCTCACCCATATGCACCTCCAAAAGCAGCTTATTTAGAGCAATGGTGGCTGAAGAAATGCACCTGCCCTCGTCAGTTTCCCCAAAGTTAGGCTCATGCTCTGTCTTGCTTCTCCTGCACTCTCACACACTTACATTTAAAGAGACTGAAACATTGAAACTAGAGCTGTGAGCAAATGGCCACTGGAAATTTGTCACCATATTTGTGTGCAGAAAAAAAATGGGGAGACAATTTCTCCAATGGGAGGAGTAACTATCCAACACTTTCTTAGGGGTGAAGTTAAACATTTTTCTTTTCTTGCCTCCTAAGTAGATGTTGATGGTGGTTGCTGCTGCCACTGCAGGCAACAATTGTTTTGGCACCTTGGTCACCATTTTGCATCCTGCACAGTGTATTGATGAGGATGTTAGCCACCACAAAACAAGGATGGAGAATGTTTGGGAGGAAATATATAGGCTTAAAGGGACAAAATAAATTGGGGGATAAGTGTGGAATTGTGTGTTTGTTATTCAGTGAGAGTTGAACAGTTAGAGCTTGTGCTATCTGATATTTTCCTTATAGCTTGGTTCCCTGTATAGAACACCCTTGAACCTGGTAAACCAATAATGCTTTGTGCGACTCTCTAGTAATCCAGTACACAGAATGCAGGTGCTCAGAGGCCTGTCTAGTTCTCTTGAACAGATAAGGAAAATAACCCCATGGTGCTGCCCAAGAATTCTTCATTCAGTGATAACTGTTGAAGATAAGCACACAGCTACCATTATAAACCTCCTAGGCCTTGGAAGGTGTGGGTTCAGATCTAGATTGTGGTGTGATTAATGAAATGTGTTTAGTAGCCTTATCTGAGTCTTTAATGGACTGTTTTCCACATTAAACCTCTGCTGTATGATTGATGGGCTTGTTCAGGCTTCTGAAACAGCGGGGGAGGACTAGTGTTAGTTGTTCAAGCTGTGGAGAGGAATAAAGGAAACCTTCTTAGCTAATACTCTGGTAACTGCTGTGTCTGTGTCTTTCCCTTTTCTTACCCATATTGCTTTCTGGCTGAATATATACCAATTTCCACAAACTGTGTGCCAAGAAACAATCTAATATATTTTGGGGGTTTTGTAGAATCCTTGAATCATAGGGGTGAAGAACATTTAGTCCAACCACCGTACACAGAGCTTACTACACCAGCACTCATAATACATTAGTCTGTAACCATATAATAGTGGGCCAAAAGAAGGGAACAGCAGAGAACATAATGCCATAAACATAGGAAAGGGGATAAATTTTCTAAAAGTGTATACTTAGCAACATTCAAGCAGGTCAAAGCAAATACTGTCTCTTGTTTCAGAAATTCCAACGCTTGGCAGCGATTACCGACACTCATTCTCAAAGGGCAACAACCATCAGGACTTCATTACCCTTTAAGAACTCACGTTATCAGTTGCTGTCAGGTTGTGCCCAAATTGCATGATGGTTTCTGTCTTCTTAGACCTTAATCCTTTCACTTTTACTTGGGTGAAAAATAAAGCGAACAAAAAGAGTCCTTCGGAATTTAAGACTAAAAGACTCCATGTAACAGGACAGAGAGTTTCAGGACAGTCTTTAAGATCTAGAGGCTCATATTGGGTACCTTCATATTTTAATGGCAAAAACCTACATATTTCAAGAATATATAAAAATGCTGTTAACCAGAAGGTTGGTGGTTCGAGCCCAGCCAGGGACAGCTGTGGGCAGGATTCCAGCATTGTAAGGGTTTGGACTAGATGACCCTCAGGGTCCCTTCCAACTCTACAATTCTATGATATATACGGTATATTAAACACACACATACAAATAACTCTAGTAATATAATCAATGATGCAGGGAAACAAGAATTCCCCATTTTCAAACCAAAGGGTTTTGTTCCTTTCAATAATATAATATAATATAATATAATATAATATAATAATATAGTGATATAACAGGTAAAAGTAATTATTTCTAAAAATCAGTTACTCTGTGCAAAAGTAATGAATTGGCCAGAAACATGAGTGTTCAATCTAAAATGAGATGTCAGAGATCACAGCTGACATCACCCACCCCTCATTTTCCCTACACAGGGACAAAATAAAGGTCAGTTGTACGAGGGCTGCATCTGACATAAACTTTATTAGACATAATTTCTGACCTCCTGTGCCTATGGGATTCTCAGTTCCTCAACAGAAAGTGAAAGGAGGCCTGTATGCATGAATTCCTCTGCCATTACCATAATATTGCTATTGCTGACTCGTAGCAGCAGAGGAAGGACAAAGGAAGTCAGCAGAATTTCATGGCTGATCATGATGATGGTGAACTGCAATTCTCCATTGGCAATGGAGGCTTTTCTGAGGCCACACGGAGCCCTGTAAAGAAATAATTTTTTTGCCTTGTTGCTTGTAACTCCTTATACTTTTACAACATGAGACCAGATTTACTGAGCTAGATGCTCCCTGCTCCCTGCTAAACTAAACACATGCTGCCATGCACCACACTGCCCTGTAGGTAGTCCATCTGATCATCTCCCTGTTTTACACTGTTTTGTGTTTTCCCTCTTCTATAATTTGTCTTCTCTGTTACTTTCCATTCATCTCTCCTCTTATTTCTTACCTTGACTACTCATTCATAGAATCATAGAGTTGGAAGAGACCACAAGGGCCATTGAGTCCAACCCCCTGCCAAGCAGGAAACACCATCAGAGCACTCCTGACATATGGTTGTCAAGCCTCTGCTTAAAGACCTCCAAAGAAGGAGACTCCACCACACTCCTTGGCAGCAAATTCCACTGTCGAACAGCTCTTATTGTCAGGAAGTTCTTCCTAATGTTTAGGTGGAATCTTCTTTCTTGTAGTTTGGAACCATTGCTCCGTGTCCGCTTCTCTGGAGCAGCAGAAAACAACCTTTCTCCCTCCTCTATGTAACATCCTTTTATATATTTGAACATGGCTATCATATCACCCCTTAACCTCCTCTTCTCCAGGCTAAACATGCCCAGCTCCCTTAGCCGTTCCTCATAAGGCATCGTTTCCAGGCCTTTGACCATTTTGGTTGCCCTCGTCTGGACACGTTCCAGTTTGTCAGTGTCCTTCTTGAACTGTGGTGCCCAGAACTGGACACAGTACTCCAGGTGAGGTCTGACCAGAGCAGAATACAGTGGCACTATTACTTCCCTTGATCTAGATGCTATACTCCTATTGATGCAGCCCAGAATTGCATTGGCTTTTTTAGCTGCCGTGTCACACTGTTGGCTCATGTCAAGTTTGTGGTCAACCAAGACTCCTAGATCCTTTTCACATGTACTGCTCTCAAGCCAGGTGTCACCCATCTTGTATTTGTGCCTCTCATTTTTTTTGCCCAAGTGCAATACCTTACATTTCTCCCTGTTAAAATTCATCTTGTTTATTTTGGCCCAGTTCTCTAATCTGTCAAGGTCATTTTGAAGTGTGATCCTGTCCTCTGGGGTGTTAGCCACCCCTCCCAGTTTGGTGTCATCTGCAAATTTGATCAGGATGCCCTTGAGTCCATCATCCAAGTCATTGATAAAGATGTTGAATAAGACTGGGCCCAAGACAGAACCCTGTGGCACCCCACTAGTCACTCTTCTCCAGGATGAAGAGGAACCATTGATGAGCACCCTGCCGTTTGCCTGCCGTTTGTGTTTCCCCACCCACTCGACATAATCTTTTACAAGGTATTTGGGCACTCTTGCCCATCCATCCCGTTCATTCTGTGGGTTATTACACCCTTGCCTTCTAGCTGCATATCTGTCTACCTAATTGTGCTCTTTCTTGTCCCTAATCTCATTTCTTTTATTTTCTCATTATGTTGGTGAGTAATAGCCTTGTATTATTAGGGATCTTGTGAAGGAACCCTATTGATTGGATCTTTTTTATTTGCTAAGTTAATAAAACCAACTAAATAAATAATCATGTCCCACTACTATAGCCTAAATGCTTTTGCATCCTGCAAAGGCACAGGGGAGTTCCAGCCTGCTTGCTCTTTAATTAAAAGTAAGTTTTCAGCCGCCTCTTTCATCATCAGAATTTTCTATCACCTTGAAATGAAGGCTCTGATGTTGTCTTCTAAAATTATTGAGTGCTAGCCAGCTGGGGGAGTTGAGTTTAGAGTATACATTAATCTTCTTAACTACCTTCATCAAGATGACTGTCCAGGCTGCCACAGATCCAGTGCTTTTGTTCTTTGTATCTCTCTTTTTTTTTGTCCAGTTTGCCTCTGTATATGGTCCATGAATATAAACCTTGTGTTATGTGCTTGTTAATTAATAGGACCAGGGAATTATAGATCCAGGTCCTTGAGGTTTTTTCCAAGGTGGTAGCTAAGGTCAATAAGCTAATATGCAGCATTAGTGCTTGGTTTGTCTTTCAATAGACATGATGGCTGTATAATATATTATACCATATCAGAGGCAATATGCCTCTGATTACCAGTTGCCATGGAACAGCGAGGTAGTGCCTACTTGTGGGTTTCCCATAAGCATCTGGTTGGCCCCTGTGGGAACAGAATGGTGGTGCAAATGGGCCTAGCAGGACTCTTCTCAATTTCTTACATTTTTTGTAAAATTCCAAGTTAAAAGTCGAATTGCTGTAGCAGTCATTTTTGGCTTTCAAGAAAATAGTGTGTGAATTTCTTCTCAACTGTTTAGTTTTATAGTCTGCCTTGAGAGTGAGAAAACACATGTAAAAATGTCCTAGTGCACATGGAACATTGGCAATATACTCTTCTCTCCCCTTCTGTCCTCCGGAACATTTTCCCATCATTAACTGTGGTTTTGCATTGCACCTACACAACTCATAGTTCTTTCATGAACCAGAGACAGAAACCATGTTTTAAGTATGTTGCAAACCAAAGTAGAATAAAAATAAAAATCAGACCTGTGTTTTGTTCTAACCATAGTTTATAACAGTGCACATGAAACTGTGGCTAGTGCTGAGATGAGGAAAATTGCTACAGGGAGCGGAAAGGGGCACATGTTTTTCACTTGGACTGGCTCCCAAAATGCAAACTATAGTTTGGAGGAAGCCAGTGCTACTTCCTTCATGAAATCAATGAAAGTTTACTCAAATCATGCTGAATTTGTCATATAAAAATGATGTAGGAATTAGACTTCAGGGATGCACTGATTGTTTTCTGAAAACTATGCAATCCTAGAAATCATATAATCATAGAAATGTAGAGTTGGAAGGGACCCTGAGGCTCATCTGTATCTACTTAGAAGTAAATCTGGTGGTGTTCAATGGGGCTTAATCCTAGGTAAGTAGGCATAGGATTGCAGCCTGACTATCTTGCTTTCATGTAAATCTTAAGACAAGTTATAATTTATAGAAAGCTTGCGTATTAAAATATATCCAAAAAGGGTTTCTCTGTCATAGTAAGCAAAGAGAGATTTATGCTCACTTGACTTTTTGTTCTTATACATTTTTATTAAAAAATACATCAAGATATGAGATGGCTAGAACACCCATAAAAATGGTTTTACTGCACTATAAAGGGGAATTCTGCTTCCATTGCATGCATTAGTACAGAAAGAGAGGATTAATTGATAAAGTAGCTCTCTCCTATTAAGTTTTTTTTATTTGCAAAAACTGTATCCAGGTTCCAGAATTTTGAAAGAATGGAAATGTGCAGTTGAGGTTGTTAGACTTGTAGTCAAAATATGCACCTTGTCCCTAAACTGGCCTCTATCAGAAGAATGGGAAGTAGTCAACACAACACTTTTTTTTTAATTAAAAAAAAATATATTGGATAGGTCCAGGAAATTCTGGGCAGATTAGATAAATATTAGCTCTGGATAAACTGTGATATTAAGAATATCAGCATGGCCTGTGCAATGTTTAAGTCATGTTTCACCAAACTTTTAGAAGTTTGAGAATTCAACAAGAATGTGAATAAGACTGGATGAAAGTATATGCTGGAATTTCTCAAACACTTTTGATAAAGATTCCCGAGTAAATCTGAAATAAGAGGGCGGGTCTTCTTGTGGATTAATAACTGGTTACATGGCAAGAAACAGAGGGGAAGACAAATGAGAGGAGCAAGAATTGGGCTCCTCAAGGTTCTGTACTGGAACTGGTACTACTTCACATCTTCATCAACGATCTGTTGTTAAGCTGAGCAGTGAGCAGTGGGGAGCCCACGTTTACAATCTCCCAAAATTATTCAAGTCAGACTGCAAAGAATAAAAGTGTAACAAAATGGCAAATAAGGTTCAATATGTGGGAAATGATGCATGTTAGGGCTAAAATCCCTAACTTCACATCTGAAGCAGTGATAACTAGCCAGAAAAGAAATCTTGGGGTCGGGTGTATAGTTCAATGAAAATGTCAACTCTGCATGTGGTAGCTGCGAAAAAAAGGCAAATTTTATGCTAGATATAATTAGGAAAGGAACTGTAGATACAATTTGCAGTATTGTAATGGCTTTATGCAAATTGGCATTGTGACTACATTTGGGTCTAGCTAGTGCAACTCCAAAAAAAATTGTTGAGTTGGAAAAAGTGTCAAAAAGTACAACCAAAATTATCAGAGGGTTGAAGAACCTGTATAAGCACACACACCACTGACCATAGCAATTCTAAGGTGGTTTACAACCTTAAAAGATAATTCAGTGACTTCAAACCAATTCAAAACATCAAAATAAATACAAATTAGTTCAGTAACTAGAACAGTAACTAAACCCAGTTATCTGTAATTCCCAGAGGCCTGGATTAATAAATGTTTTTAAGAAGGCACCAAAAACTCAACAAGGTTGGTGCCTGCCGTATTCCTTGGCGGGAAGAGATTGCTCCATAAACTAGGCACCGTGGCAGAGAAATGCCTCCCCCTGGTTGATTCAAGGTGTATTTCCTCAACCAAGAGGGTCTCATCCTGAGATCTGAGTAGGAACAATATAGTATATATAGTAGTAGCAATATAGGTGGAGGCATTCATGGAGGACATGGCTGTCAGTAGCTGTTTGTCATGATAGCTACATTCAAAGATAGTATGTCACTGAATACTAACTGTGCACTGCGGAGCACAGTAGGACAGCGGTGTTGCCTCCATGCCCCGCTTCTGGTCTTCATTAGAGGCATCTGGTTGGCTCCTGTGAAATCAGGGCGCTCCATAAAGCGCTTCCTTTATGTGCTTAGTTAACATGCTAATCACATTGCTATCTAATTCAGAAATCTCTCTTCTTCCTCATAGTGGTGCATTAGCTATATGGCTTTTTAATAAACTTCACAAGTGGAATGTTGTCTTTGTTGGGGAGGGGCATGTCAGTTTAAACTTCTGAGTGCTGATTGCAACCCATTTTTCCCTTTGTGCTGCATCCTTCCAACACTCACGGCTGCAAGACTGATGAGTTCCTCATTGTGGAATATGGATGACTCACCACTCCCCTAGATAGGGTACTAGCAACACCATATACTCTATTCAGACAGCAGTTGCTTTAAGCTGTGCATGTTTCTCACCTTGGCACTCTCCCTCCTGAAGGCATGGGATAAACCCATGTCATTGGCCCCATCCATACATTTGAAATTGTTTTCACAGGCATACCGCACACCACACATGTACCAGCAATGTGGGATAACACCCATGCCACTAGGTTTGTAGAGAGCCTTATGCAATCTGGAAAGCATTACACTACATGTGCAGAAAATGTGCCGCTGAAATTTTTCTCTTGCAGTCTTTTCAATTATAATTTGAGGACCCATACTAAGAGGGACATTTGCAGTAGGTCTCCTAAGGAGGGCAGGGAAGGAGAAGGAGCTCTTCATCTGCTGGGAAGTGAACCGCAGAGGCTCTGTCGATGTCAAGGCATGTAGACTTTTTGCACCCTGTTGCCTTCTGCCCATATAATACCAACATTATCCAGTGTGCAAACTCCAAGTAATGAAGTCTGAGTCTCTCCCCCATCTGTCTCACTAAATGCCACTTGGAACAAGCGCCTTTTCATTTGACAATAAAATCAATGAATGAAATATTATAGAACTGAAGGAGATGGTGCACAGAATTCATAATGGGGGCTGTTTGTGTTCTGGCAGAGTCTTGTCTCCTCTCCATCCTTCTTTCCATTATCACCCAACTTAGATTTACCTAATGAAAACCTCCTGCTAATCTCCTACCTAGTTGCTTTTCAACCTCAACCTTTTTGCACCCCTTCAGAATGCCTCTGGCTCATCTCAATGATTTTGGAACCCTCTGAACTAGTTAGATATTTGTCATAATTAAAGCACATATGGTGTTAACTGAGTGAATGAGTGAGAGGCCAAAGAGATGAACATAGCATTTAATGGCTCCCCCTACACTTTCCTCTGTATTGTCTGTTCCTTGCAATGATATTCTTCAAGATGAGGGGAAATCCTCAGCCATAAGTCAATAAATGGTGAGGAATGAAAAATGCCTGCAATAGAATGGACTTCTGTTAATCCCCTTAAAAAAAACATTTCTTATCGGCAAAGGTTGGAAAAATGCTTTCTTATTCTTTTTATCAGCAAATAAGTTTCATTCTCTTTGGGGAATATTTTTTCTAATAGTGTTTTCTCAGACCTGGTATTTTCTCTTGGGTGGTGGCTTATAAAGAATCATAGAATTGAAGAACCGGCAGAAATGTGAAGGTCATCAATATAAACCCTTATGCCATGGCTGCAATATACGTCTGCTGCTGTTTTATCACATTTATATAACACTTCTCATCTGCAAAGTGCTTTGCAATGTTTCCCTTTTCTTGCCCTCCTAAGAACCCTGGGAAGTAGGTCAGGTAGCATTCTGAGGCTAAAGAATAAAGACTTCTTCAGGAAAATGCAATGACCTGGTTCACACATCACATTAAACCATAGTCAAAATAAACTATGGTTTAATGTGAATGAACAGCGGGTTGGTACATGCTGCTCAAAAGTTCCCCATTTCTTCTTTCTCGGCTCATGCTGCCCTGGTGAGTAAGTAATCCATAGTGTTGATGCTATGTTTGATCATGGGCAGAACCATGAGCAGAAGCCATTGTTTGTTTTTGTCCTATCATTCATGGTTTGTCACAGAAATCAAACCAAAAGCCTGGATGTGAACATAATGACATAATGTTTCCTGCCCAGTGCATACAGTATCTACTCCCTATCCACTTCATTGTGGGTGACTTATAACACTGTTTTACAAAAACCCTGATTCCTCCGTAAGACAGAGTATTTCCTTATCCAAGCTGGATGTCCTGTTGGGATACAGGGTTATTCAAGGTAAACATCTGGCTGAATTCTACTCAAAACATGAAGATTTGACATCGTTCCTACGTGCTACGTGACTAGCTCATTGTCTGAGCCTTATTAATGGACCGTCATTTACACCTTCGGAATTGTTAGTACCTTCTACTCCCAGCTTTTAAATCTTTCTCTGTAAGAACGATTTGGATCTATAACTTGTCTGGAAGCCTAACGTTGACAATGTGAATTGGCTTCTGCATAAAAACAAATCAATCGCCCCTGTAAGAAGCAATAGGTATATATGTTTACAAACAGCAGTCTGAGTCTGCTGGAAGCAGGAGTATTTTATGTTTTCATCTCGGCAGGTTCATTAGTACCCCTAGAGAAATAGGCCCTTCACATTTTATTTTGCATCTCCAAAGAAGGACGGAAACATCAAATCAGTTAACGATATGTCTGAAGCCAGCCAGTTGCCACACATTTTGTACTTGCAAGTGTTGCAAATAGGCTGTGCAGTCTTCACGCAGCCTGATCTCCAACCTCAACTAAGAATCTATTATTATTATTATTACTATTATTATTATTTGCATATACAGTGGTACCTTGGGTTAAGTACTTAATTCGTTCCGGAGGTCCGTTCTTAACCTGAAACTGTTCTTAACCTGAAGCACCACTTTAGCTAATGGGGCCTCCTGCTGCCACCGCTGTGCGATTTCTGTTCTCATCCTGAAGCAAAGTTCTTAACCCAAGGTACTATTTCTGGGTTAGCGGAGTCTGTAACCTGAAGCATATGTAACCCGAGGTACCACTGTATAGCCCACCTTTTCCTTGTTTAAGATTATGTACATACTTCTCCTCTTTCCCAATCATTTTAGAATAAGAGGTAAGGACTGTCCCAAGGTCACCTGGTGAACTTTATGGCTGAGTGGGGATATGAATCCTAGTCTCCCACTATACCACACTGGCTGTCAGCCACTCAATCCACCAAGACTGGGTGGGTGGTGGCAAGGAGCTGGGTGAGTGTACTGGTGTACTAGTAGCCATTCCTGAGCAGTGGCTAAGGTGGCACATTCTAGCCACATTGTTCCTGTGCTGAGACCTCCAATAGCTTGTGTAAGCTGATGGCATTAGCTGAGGCCTTCATGCATTCATAACCATGCACCTGCACTAGAATGATCAGGTGATTTCCCCCAATTAAATTGGCTGCTTCCTCCCAGTAATAACCAGAACAATTTTGGGACCTCCCTCTTGTTTGGGAGCCATAGCTGTGTATCTCACTGGTTGCTGTACAAACTTCCTGATTTCTGTGCTCTCTCTCTCCCCCTCCCCACAAAGCTGCTATCCTTCTCATGCTCCACCTTTTCCAGGGTTGTGTTCAGTGGTGTAGTAGAGCAGGGATGGTCAGGGACCAAGCACAGCCTCTTATCTCACAGCAGGGATGACATCATCTCCTGCGTCGTGATTTGCCAATCCTCTTCATGCCGGATAAATAAGCTTTTCTCAGGGAGAGAAGTCCGCCAAAATAAGCTAAGCAGCAAAGCAAAGGAAGTGGTAGGTTGCATTAGCAGGCATGACTAAGGCTAAATTGCCACTTTTATCTTGAAAAATTCCAGAGATATGGGGTTTCTTCAAGTGTCTTGCAACTGAAACCAAAATATCTGTATTGGTCAAAAATTCATTTTTGTGGCATAGTCTTAGAAGTGGCACAGCCTTGCAGGTTGTCACAAAGAACACCTGCACTTCAGAATTGATCACTACACCCCTGAAAGAAATAGGCTTGAGCTTATGGAGCCCAGCCCTGGTAAATGTATCACAGTCCAGCCACTAGCTGATTTTACTATTCTCCATTACATGGATGCACTCTTCTGACAGGACTCGTGCTAACTACCTGCCTTATCACAGAGCCTTATCCCCTTGAATAATAAAATAATGCATCTGTGAAAGACACGGTCATGGTGCATGAGCAATTACTTTCATGCATTCAGCACATTCCTTCAAGATCATTTCACTACGTTATCACTTAGAGGCATGAAGGGAAAAAAGAACCTTTATCCCATAAGTGCATTTCTTCACGGTACTGATTCATACTGTCCCCACAATACACCGCGTGTTACTCCTACGCAGCCTTCATTCACTGCAAAGGGCTTAACGCAGGGGTCCTGATGAAATCCTTTGAAATGGATAGTAGTCACGCATTTGCTGTGCCAGGTAAATTGTTCCCTGTGCTTTTTAATGGACTTGTGCTCCTAAACCTGGTACACATCGAAAATTCAGCTTTCCTTGCATTACTTTATATCTGGTTTGCACTGCACATATGCTGGGCGGTGTGCAGGACATGGAAGGATGGTCTCTGCCCCAAAGTCGTACAAGCTGAATGCTGCAGACAGAGCAAACAGTGAGGATAAAGCCTGTTTGAAGAGAAAGCGAGAAGGGAAGGGATCACTGTGGGTTGTATTTTTTAATATGCTATTTATGCATGTTTAAAAATGCTTTTCAAGGACTGGATCCTATGACACAGGGCAAGCCCAAATTGAAGTCCACTTGCACAATGAGGAAAACAAGCTATCTTCTGAATCGCTTCTTCATATTAATGACTATCCGGGAAATAACTCCATTGTGAAAGACGATTGCTTGTTACTTTGTGATGCAATTGTTACAGCATAAAGTATTGGGATAAAGATAGAGAATCTGTGGTGTTTGTGGGTGGTTTGTTATTACCGCTAGAAACCTTCACATTTCAGTTCTTGTTCTTAAGGCTGGGAAGTAGATTTGAATTATAATTCATCATGGAGAACTGCATTTGGTAATAAAACTGAATCTCACTGCTGTGGAAATGGATTTTCAACTTTATTGGCAGAAAGGTCACCAAGCGTTCTCCTTTTGGACTGGAAGTAGCAACAGTTCTAAATGACATCACACTTGGCTGGCTGATGCCTGGAACTTAGGTGGTACAAGAAAGTGAGGTTTTTCTGTCCCACAAAGCAACATCTGTTTTTTTGGGTAGTTTGAGTGGTGTCCAGAAGGACTGCAGAAACTGTATTAAGGGCAGCCAAGTTCAAGGTGAATTACACTGCAAGGATGAAGGCTTGAATGAAAACCAAGGGATTTATGGCCACTTGACCCTCACACCATCGAAGTTGGTGATCACACCTTCTAATGACACTTTCTGCCTTGTTTAAGACTACAGGTTGCTGCCCCACAGTTTCTATCTAACAAGTGAGCTGTCTCACCAATTGAGCAGGTCTGAAGAGGCCTCTCAAAGTGTATCTTCCAGCCCCTTCCAGTGAGGTTATAGCTGTAACTCAGTGGAAGAAAATCTGCTTTGCATGCAAGAGGTCCCAGTTTCAATCCCCACCATCTACACTGAGGTAGGGAAATCCCTCTGTCTGAAACCCTGCCTGAGCTAGATGGACTGTTGGTTTGATTAAGGATAAGGCAGCTTCCTCTGTTCCTGAGACTGTGATGCTGGCCCCACTTTTCTCTTATTGTTGGCATGGCACTGAGTGGAGAAGTGCCAAGCTGGGCAGCTGCAGTGGCCACCATATGCTTCCAACCATCAATATTTTGCCAAAGGATGCTACTTTGAGGCAGAGGGGAAACTAAGGATGCATTTGGGGTGATGAGATAGCAGCCACTGCAACCCAACACTTCCCTCAGTGCTAAGTCCTTTAAAATTGTAATAATAATAGTAATAATAACAACAACAATAATGATGGTGGTGATGAAGTGGGGCAAGTATGAGCTCTCTGGGGCGCCCAGTACTTACCCAACTATGGCATGTTTTAAAGCTGGGCCCACAACGGAGACAATTTGCAGGCAAAATAAAAATTGCACCTTGCTCACCTGCTCATGTTTACAATCCTTCTAGCATTTCCTGAATTTCAAAATCCCAAATATTTAAGTGGGGTGACAAATACGACATCTCATTGTGCTTTCTCTATCATAGGGCAATGCATATTTTGAAGTTAATGTTTATGTGCTCCACATCTTACCCATTTGAGTTGGTTATGACTATACCAGGAACTTGCTCTCACATTTTATTGAAACAAGAATGTTGCTCCTTATGTAGTACAGGATACGTCTTATGTTAGGAAGAGAAAAGACTGAAGACTTACATTTCTTGTAATTTTGTGTGTGTGTTTGTTTGTGCGTGTGTGCATGTGCATGGGTTTTCAAAGACAACAGCCTACAAATCATAGGGTGCAGGAACAAGCACACAGAGTGCCATTACTAGCTGCAAAATAATATTAGCTTGAAAATCCAAAGGCATCTTCTTACATCCAAATCCAGCTTGTCTCTTGTCAATTTACCTTGTGTCTGCACTCTCAGATTCAGATGAGGAACACATATTATAGCCTCCTTCTACCCTCTGGAACAGGTGGGTGTTAACTTGGGGCATATTCCAATGATCTTAACTCCAAAAATGCCAAGAAAGAGCCCTATGAGCTGCATAAGGCTGAAAAATGTAGCAAACTAGAGACTTGTTTCTTACATCCAAAGCTAGTGTTTTAGCTACTGCACCACATTGGCATAATTTTCCTGAGACCTAGTCCAATAACCTTATTCTTATGAAACACTAACATATGTCTTGTGTGTAAGGTCATCATAGCTTTGCTATGCTGTTTCTCCATTGTATCCTCTAGTCCTAACTACAGTAGAGCTTACATTCTGAGCAAAACCATTCATAACTAAAGATATTAGAAGGCTGCTCTTTGCAAAATCCAGAGGGTTCCCCAATCTGTTTTATGACCGAAACCTCTTTCAGGGTGCTACAATGTTTGGAAAAATCCTGTTCTAATTCTGCCCAACTTGATAAATTTTCTCTGTGGTCATGGCTGGCGTCACAACCTTGGTGTTTGTGGGTTCTCTCCCCCGCCCCCCCGCCCCTGTTGCCTGGCTATTAATGATGATGTATGTATAAGTAAAGAAGACATCTTCATTTTCATAAGCTAAACTTGTGCCTGGAGTAGCAAGGAGTGAGTGGAGTGCACTTAATCATAACTGTGGGTCTAGAGCAGAAAACAATGACAAAGCTTTTGCTGTTAGTCACGGTGTTTTACTATAATAACTCTTAAGAAGGAGAGATAGGCAGAGCAGAGTACAGAGCAATTGAAATGCATTGTGGTCACTGCTATGTTCTCATCTAGCAAAGAATCGTGATGTTTGCTTTGTCTTTCAAAAAAGGGATCCATTCCCTTTTCCAGGGGCGCAAAAGATTAGAGGAGCTAATTCTTCACCTCAGGAGATCTAGGTTTGAAATGCCAGCACACAGTGAGAAGTGAAATGAGTTGGTAAAGTGCCCAGTTGGAGGATTGATCATAATAGAACAGAGCTCCCAGAGGGCTTGGCACTGTGATTTCTTCTCTGGAGAGACCCAAAGGTAGATGCTGCTTTTGGAAGAACTATGTGTCAGTGACTGAGGCTGGAAGTCCATACAGTGGCGGAGCTTCATACTCCAGCACTGGGGGGGGGGTGGAGAGCAGGTGGGGGGGCTTGCGCACATCCTGGGGGCATGGCTCCCAGTGCGGGTGGGTGGCAGCCGCGATGGCACCCCACCAGGATCACACTGCCAGGGGCAGTGCACTCCCCCCACACTCCTCTTCTTCCGCCAGGAGTCCATACTATCTTGACAGGAAACTAGTTAGATCCCAGGGCACAGCCAGAAGGAGCATCTTGCTGAAGCTGAACAGGACTGGGTCTGGTCACTGCCTTGATGGGTGGTCATGTGAGAATCACATGTACATGACCTTGGGTTTGATGAGGGAAGAAACAGATAGTTTGACTTTTCAGGAAACTACTAATGGCGGCAGTAATAGATTGTTACAAAGCCTTCTTAACACTGATTGAGCATTCATTATGTGGCAGCACATGAGAGGGTGTTGTTGTTATAATAGTGCCCCTAGTTATGGAATACCCACTCCTCTCAAGTTTGACCAATGACAATCATGCTGGGTTTTAAGTAACAACTAATACAGTATTAGGCCTTTGGGTATTAGCAGTCATTGGTGGAGATGGGAAATACCTGCCCTAAATGGATCCATGTGTCATGTTGATGATGATGATGATAACGATAACAATGTTTTGCTGATTTTACATTATGTTTGAGCTGTGTCACAAGATCCTGCTCCATTCACTTTGAGCTTCAGAAAGATGCAGTCACAAAGTGGTGTTAACCTGGTGGCAGAATGCAGCACTGGCACAGATTTAACCAGAAGTGGGTGGGTATCATGGGATGCATAGCACATACACAGAAGCGTCTGCCCTCGTGGCATGGTTCTATCAAACAACATAAAACAGGACTGCAATGAGGTCTATGTGGTACAAGTTTAGCTTTATTATTTGATAGAAATGACAATAAGTGCTTCACCACTACCACTGCAGAAAAGAAGGGATAATCTCAATAGTGTCATACCAAAACAACAACAACACAACCACACAGAATAACAGCCCCTTACTTAAGGAGGGAAGTCTTTTTAAAAGTAGCCAGTGTAATTTGAGCTGAAAACAGGGCTCTTCATTCATCAGGGCATTCAAATTGTGTTTTCTAGAAGACTGTTTTTTATTTCTTATAAAGGGGTAATTTGTTCCCCACTGTTCAAACTAACAACTCTGCCTGAGAGCTGGCTGCTGAGAAGGAAACCAAATCTAAATAAAAGTCTGTAAAGGTATAGTTCCATTTCAGCCATCCCTTCTGTTTCTAAAATTCAGTCACTTAGTGATGTTGCTAAAATGGCACCACCCACATGCAAGAGTAGAGGTATCAGCAGACTTGGGAGATGCCAACATTTGCAGAAGTACAAATTATTTGGCGGGGAGGAAGCAGCTCAATGTGAACTACGTATATTCAGTGGCCACAAATTCTGGCTGATTGAGTGAGGTTACTCAAAACTGAGTTGAAAGGAGAATGAAATGGAGTGTCATGGAAGAGCACAGGACTGACTGGCTGGATCAGTGAACAGGAGCAGAGAAGAACAAATCTGCTAAGTAGGACAAGCATGTACTTAAATGAAAAGGTTTTCACCTGCAGCCAAAAGGGCATCAATGAGGGGTCTAAACGTGGCTCCCTTGGCAAGGAGTTCCAAAGTCTGTGTGCAGTGACTGCAAATGACCTTTTTTTGGGTTCCTACCAAACACTTCAGAAGCTGACAGAAGAGAGACCCAGGCCTCCTTGAAGATCTTAATGTTCAAGCAAGTTTACATGGCAGGCAGCCCTTCAGGTAGCCTTCTCCTAAGTCATCTGGGGCTTTATAGATAATAACCAGTGCATGGAATTCTGCTTGGAGCTGGGCATGCAGCAAGTGCAGCTGTAACTGTTTTAACCCTGGAGCCACTTGCTCCCATAGCCTGGCTGTAGTATTCTGAACCAGTTGCACTTCCCAAACATTCTTCAAATGCAGTGCCAGTTGAACTCCTATTCTCTGATTTGCCTTTTTACTAGCCAGGAACACCTCTGTCTTAGGTGGATTAAGTTCCAATTAGCCCAGTCTCAACTAGTCCAGAAATTGTATCAGAACATCAGCAGTTTTCTTTATGACAGTGAGACAGAATTGGATGTTGTCTGAATACTGATGACACCAAAGACCTGGACAGCCTCCACCAGCAGTTCCATGTAGATGCTAAACAGCACACACAGTGGATGGAACAGAACCACCCTTTGGGACACCATAGGCTAATGGCCACCCCAGCTCCATCTTCTGAAACGACTCCTCCAAGAAGGACTGGAACCAGTTCAACAGTCGCATCGCAGCAGCCAGTCCAGAGTGATCTCATGGTTGGTGGTATCAGAAGCCACTGAGAGGTCCAGAAGTGTGAACAGGGTACACTTCCTTTGTCCAATCCCACCAAAGTGTCAGTTTGCATTTTGTGATGCAAAATGTATTGGTCTAAAGTGTAGAGATCTTTCCTATTCTGATTAATTCAAGAGGGTTCTGGAAGCTTCTCTGTGTGATACAAGATGGAAGTTTCTAGCTAACAAGCAAGCTTCTATTCTGCCTAGAAACAGGCAGAAGATTCCTAATGTTTTGGTTATTCTTTCAGAGAAGCTGAACAGCTGATTGGTTCTGTTATCTCTTTCTGTCAAGGAGCCTGAGTTTCACTTTCTGTCTCTCTTTCCCTCTGGTGTGGTGTTCTGTATATAGTATGCTTAGTATTAAGGTTTCAGTCCTATTGCAAGTTAAGTCTGCTGCAACTGGATTTCTTATGAACTGTGCCAATCCTGAAGATGTAAGGATTTGTGACTGATAAGCTCATTTGTCTTCAATAAACTCTGTTGGATAAAGCTAATTTGCCTCTGGTCTATTTTGGGGGAATCCTACAACGTGTTTTAAGTTTTGTCTCTGCTAACTACACGTTGGAGTCTGCTCTGGGTCAATATGAGCAGAATTCATGACACAAACGTCATCAACTACTAAGGCAACCAAATCATTGTCCGGCCTCTAACCTAGTATGGGGAATGGTTTTCAACCCAAGGACCACATTCCTTTATGGAAAATTGTCTGTGGGGCTGCATGCCAGTCATAGTACTGCACTGCTTTTATTTTGTTTGTTTATTTTTTAAAATGTTTTTATAGTGCTGTGCACTGCCTTCATATTTTGTGAGGGAGCAATATATAGAAATTTAAATATAAAGCAAATAGGTGAGACCAGAGGCAAAAGTGGGAAGATGAAAGGGTGTACACCTTACCTTTGCCCAGTAGTCCACAAACAGAGAGAGAAAGGGATGAAAGTTACAGGCATGGAATCTTTTTCAGAGGTGCTGAAGCCTACCAGATTTCAGACAAAAATGCAAGGTGTTTTGGTAGAGAGTCTTTAAGGGTAGTGTATGTGTGTTCCAGAAAAGGATGCCCTAACATGCAGAGCAGCAAGAAGTAATCCCTAGGTAAGCTTCTTGCCTTGCAAAATTACAGAAGGATAAGTGAAGGCTCTACACACTGTAGGTTTTAATGAGTTTTGATGAATGAAAAACAGTTTGAGTCTTCTTTGTTTTCTGCACAATTGACAGTCACACAGTGAAGACGCACAGCACAAAACACAGAGACAGAGACAGAGACAGACAGCTACTATATTATGTTCACAGACAATCAGTCAAACGCAGACTTACAAATAACACTGAAATGAAATTAAATGCTGCTAGAGAAGGGAAATGATTTACCTAGTAATAATAACACGCAAGGCAGACAAACAACAGTGAGTGCGATCTTACAAAAAAAAAAAAGGACTACAAGAGATGGGATTGGTATGGAAAGGAATAAACGGTTAGGTCACAAAAGCAAAATACAACCAGTGATAACTCCACAAAGTTGTTAGATGTTACTTCTTTTCAGAGAGTCAGCTTGCAAAGAACAGTGAGAAACAATGAACAGTTTATGATGTTACTTCAATGTTGCTCCCAAAGGAGCTACAATAGTCAAGTCATTCTCCATTTAAAGTGACAAAAGTATACCCCCTTCCTCTCCTCCTCTGTGCCTGGTGATAAATATCTTAGCTTTTCTGTGGGACGTTCAAAATAATTTTACTTTTTGGCTTACCAAATTGTAATTGAAAACCATGCACTGAAGCTGGTCTGAAGCTTTGGGATCAGCCCACTTTACCTTGGAGGTGATCCAGATGCATCCAGAGTGTGTGGGCTTCATCAAAAGGTGATATACACCCTTGATATTGACCATTCCATTGTGATAGTAAACCTGTCTGCATGAGTTTTTCTCATATAGCTTTAAGAAATAATACATGGTGGGCTCAGTTACAGTCGTCAAAATACTGTAATACATTTTGAATGTGTTATAAACATCCAACACCAGATGGTACCAGAGAGCAAAAAATAGTTTCTAATGATTTTTACATAGGCTTTCCCCCCCTTTTGTTGTAACAAATTAACTTCTGACTTATTTATAGCACTTTTGACCTATTTCTAGATCCACCCAGTGTTTTCACTAATTATATTGTATATTTTAAACAGGCTGTTTATATTCATATGGTGACGTTGTTGTTATTATTTACGTGCCCTTAACCCTAAGATCCCAGGGCAGATTGCAACGTTAAAACACAATATTAAAAATAGTTTAAAGCAATTTATAATCACAGAAATAAGCAAAATGGTTCGTGGTGGTTGAAATAATCTATGCATCTAGAGGTAATTACAATCTTACAGGTCTTCCAGAACTGTTTTTTCCTTTTTCAAAAAGTGAAAGAAAGCAAAATATTGTAATCTTGTTTAAAATCAATATGGATTAGACCAAGAATTTGTCGTCAAACACACACTCTCTATTCTGCATTCTTCCTTCGAAAAGCTCAAAAAGAAAATAGCTTACATACAGTTCCTTGGTGATATCCTATCTAGGCATCTTATATTGCCAAACCTTCTTTACCCTGAGCAGTTCAACTATGTTTTGTGCCTTCCGTCGAAGTACAAATCACAGTTGGTAGCATGAACACATTTATTTGACCTTGAAGTTCAAAAGTGTTCCATAGTTTAGAACAATGTTAAAACAAACTTCTCATTCAGCATATCATGTTGGCAAACATGAAAAGAAAGAAACAAGTTCAATTAAAGATAAAATATTAATCCCATACTTATTAAGAGTCTGGGATGCTTATAGAAATAAATTAAGCCCAGGCGTTTCACCACTGTTGCCAATTATTTACCATGCTGAGTTTAAGACAGCAAAATCAATGGGAGGCTTCTTTTAGAGAACAACATAACCTAACATAACTGTGTGACGTTATAATAAGCAGCCATATGATTCCTCTCTCTGAAATAAAATAGAAAGCTGTGAGGAAAGCTTCTAAATGTCAATATTTGCAAGTTAAATCCTTTGTAATAAACGTTTAAATGGCGATGGGGGGATTAGGGCATTAGCCAGTGGCAGTTTTCAGGGACCAATAAGGAGTAACTATCTAGCATTGATAAATTACTTCAAGGCTTGGAAGATACAAAGGGCAAAGTAAAAATAATGTGGGGGGTGGGATTTGGAAGGAATCTGGGTTTTTTTGCATGTTTTAAAAAGTGTTACTCACCCGGTTTTCTTTTTCTCATTCCCCCACCACCACAAAGCCCCTGCTTTTGTGTAACATCTTGCCTGATGAAAAATTGTAATGAAATTGAAAACTTACCATAATCCTGTGGCATTTCAGTTCGTCTTCATAAAGGCACTGGTGCCTTTGCTGTTTTTTCATCTTACCATGTTTGCCTTGGGGGATATTTTCTAATGAAAATCATTGATACCATAGGCCAGCCAGACATAAGTCTAAGGTTTTTTGTTTGTCTCATTGCTGTTCTGCTCTTCTCTCATGGAGCTCATGACAGTGGATATGAACTTTGGGGCTGGCCCCTACTATTAGGCAAAGTGAGACAACTGCCTCAGGCAACAGTTTGTGGGAAGGCAGTAGGACAACAGTGGCAGCTAGCTGCCAGGTTGTTCCTCCTAAATCCCTTGGTCATTCTGCTCTCTTGGAAGACAGGTGCCTCCAGTACAGTGGAGGATGCCACCCCATCAGCATAGTTTATGTAGGATTCAGTTGCCAATCTGATTTGCTTTTGTACATATAGAATGCGACAGGCACCATATTTGACTCAGAAAATGATATGCCTTGGACCTTCCTTCATGAGTGTATCCTACTTTATCCATACAAAAACCCTGTGAGGTAGTTTGGATTAAGACATAATAATGCCTCCAAGGCAAAATTAGACAGTTAATACTGACTTTTTTTCACATACATATGGGAGAATTACATATATGTGTCTAGATACAGATATGAATGATCCTACTAGGGAAATGTTTGAGAGATGATGAAAGAACACTTTTAGATGCTATCGGACTGAGATATTTTACAGGTTTGGTTAAAATCAAAGTATTAACTTTTAGTCTGGTTGGAGGGCAAAACTTACTTTTATTTTATGGATTCATTCGAAGAGTTTATATATCTCACCTTTTGAACCTTTTGCAGGGCAGCTTGCACTAAGTTCCTTATTGATTAGTACTGTATCTTATTAAGCATCTTTTTTAATATGTTTGCTATGCATTTCATTCTGTTGAGTCATATATGTGTCATACAAACATGAAACAAAAAGTGTCTCACGATAGACCTGGTCAGGCATTCAATACCCAATTGGCTACCTTCACCCCCAGATACCAACTCATGCACTGATTGCACTCCTGGTTGATCAGGATTCATGTCCCTGAGGAGGGAGCTCTACGTACATACAGCCTATATGGGACTGGAATGGAAATTCTGCAAAGTTTGGTTCTGATGTTGATTCATTAGAACATGATTTTGGCATTGAGGAAATATCTGTGGGCAAGGTGCCAGGACACCCAAGCTCCAGCAGCTGCTATAAGATGTAGGAGAGACTAGCAAAAGAGTGGGAAAGGTTGTGAGTGTGATATGAGGAATAATGGGGACCAAGGTAAGGGGACCTTTGTTATCTATGGATTCAGAAGGAGGTTGTGGAGCTAGAAAAGCAGGCTTACTGGGCAGGGGAGTAAATATAATGAAAGCTTTGTGTTCTGTGATGATTAAGCCCTTCCTAAGCCAAGGTCTCAGGGACACGGGTGGCGCTGTGGGTTAAACCACAGAGCCTAGGACTTGCCGATCAGAAGGTTGTGGTTCGAATCCCCGCGACGGGGTTAGGTCCCTGCTCCTGCCAACCTAGCAGTTTGAAAGCACGTCAAAGTGCAAGTAGATAAATAGGTACCACTCCAGCGGGAAAGTAAACGACATTTCTGTGCACTGCTCTGGTTCACCAGAAGCGGCTTAGTCATGCTGGCCACATGACCCGGAAGCTGTACGCCGGCTCCTTCAGCCAATAAAGCGAGATGAGCGCCGCAACCCCAGAGTTGTCCGTGACCTAATGGTCAGGGGTCCCTTTACCTTTTAAGCCAAGGTCTAGACTAGAGGATATTTAGCTCTCTCTTTCAGGGATTGCAGAGGCATTAAATAGGCTCCAAGTGGTCTTATGAAAAGGGGTTTTTTTCATACATCTGTATGCCCATAGGGTCCTCTCCATCTGGGGGATGTGGCCAGCATTTGCATTAGTGTCTAGGGGACAGGACTAGCTGGGTGCATTCAGAGAAGCCTCTGAACAGGGCTGATTTGGTTCCTAAACAGGAGGATTGGCTTGTGTGGGGTACAATGCCATGCAACATGTTTTCATTCTATGTGAATTATGTCCCTCTGGCATTTGTGTGCTTGCCTGTCTTTCCTAAGAGTTTGTCCTTGTTTTTTTGTTTTCCAGGCCAGCAGGTTCTTGGTTTAGTGGAGAACCAGAGTGACTGGTACCTTGGGAACCTCTGGAAGAACCACCGTCCCTGGCCAGCTCTTGGGAGAGGTTACAACACAGGTAGGCCAATTTGCAACATGGAACTAACTGAATAACTCTGATTAGTGAAATGAAATGAGGGAAGGGCTATGAATCCCTGCCATCAGGGGCATGTTGGACCATGTTGAGAGAACAGGATGCCTCCTTTCCACAGCTCCTGCCAATGCTTCTTATCAGGTGCTTTAGAGGGAGAGACCCTCTGCCCTCAAGTTAACAATGACTTTTAACATTGACTCTTCCAATTTATGAGCAGTCTCTGAAAAACAGGAGAATGTATCCCACCTGAAGACCATCATAGCCAGACAGATGTAAGCTAGAAAGTATTTGACGGAGAGGGCTGCCCAAATCCTCTCTTGCATTTCTACCTAAACCTGTACTTAATGGCATTATAACTTGTCCAAACTATATGCTAGTTCATTTCACAGCACTTTGGTTGGGGTTTTTCCCTGCCTCCTGCACTCAGTTGCTGGAGAGGGGGATTCACTTGGTGAAATATAAGTATCTGCATTCCTAGATTTGAAAGTTCCAGCTGAAATTTAAAAATTATGAATACTCGAAAACTACCATTTATATTTTCTCTGTCATTTCCTTCCCCATCTCAATATCACTTAAAAAAAAATATCACTCACTTTCAATTTTAACAGCTGTTCCCCTCTTGATTGTTTGCCACATGTTTCTACATCCAAATTGACATTCATATTTTTAATATTTTACTTCTGGTCTACATTAATTTGTTCAGATTATTTCCATGCCCCTTCATAATTTGAAACATGAAATGAGGGTTCCCTTTAGTTTTATACCACCTTAGTTGTTAGTCGATACTGCAAGGATATCTAGAAAAGTGTTCTGTGAGCTCTCTCTCAACTCTGGAGCCAACCATTCCTTAGAGCTTGGTTATGTTCAGAACCACTGTAAGGTTGCTCTTCTTGTTTGGACTTCGATAGTCTGGGCTAAGCTAGTAAAGCAATGATGTGTGGGAGAGCATCTTGTTAACAGGACTGCTCAGGTTTCTGTTTACACATGCACCTGAATACATATGTTACACACGAGTTCAAAGAAGCAAAACCTTTGAGGATCTTTAATCTGAAGATGAATTCATGCCACGGTGGTTATGGCACCATGTGCCATTACCAATGTATAAATGTCAATTACATTTACTAGAGGGGATTAGCAAAGAATAACACATGTCAAGATGAATTCAGGCAAAATATTTATTTACACAAAATTGTGGGCAGTGAGTAAAAGGGCTTTGTGGCTTGAAGCTCCAATTCAGTCATTTAAAATAACAAGATGGTTAGTTGTTACACAAGCTACCCAAACCCACATTTGTCTGGGCCAATAGCTTAAAACTGTTTCTATGAGAGCAGTAGGAAAAGATGGAGTTGCAATATATAGAGCAGGATGGCTACAAGGGAATGCTCAAATGCAGGTGGCTGGGGTTTGGATAACGCAAAGACAGAAAGATATAAAGATTTGGAAACTAAGAAAGGTAAAGATTAGAGGAAAAGATGAACACCAATAGTTACCTGCCCCAAGGAAGGGAGAGTAAGGAGCTATTGTTTCCTGAGTTTCAATGTGACCTGCTTATTTGATATTGTTGCAGCATATGGATTCCTTACAGCAGTTCAGTTGACTAGGCGCTCTGTCCTTCCAGTACAGAGACTCAGCATATCAGCTTCCTGCTTCCTGAACAGACACCACAGGCTCAGGCAAAAAAGGGGGGCCTCAAGTCAAAGTATGGCTATCACCCTGGGCTCCTGAGAAGTCACCCTGGGTTCCTGAGAAGTCTCCTAATGTAATTAAACAAAAAAACCAGAAGCAATTTCCATGAAGGGATATTACTAGCTTTTGTTTCCTACTTTTTTTTAATAGAGGTGTAGTGGTTAGAGTGTTGGACTAGGACCTGGGAGACCAGGGTTCAAATCCTCTTTCGGACATGAAGCTGACTGGGTGATATTGGGCCAATTCACTGCCTCTCAGCCTCAACCTACCTCACAGGTTTGTTGTAGGGATTAACTGAGGAAGGGGAGAACCATGTACACCACTTTGAGATACTTGGAGGAAAAGATGGGATGATGGTGATGACACAAGAGTCCTAGTGAACCTGAAGAAAATAGCAAACATATCTGAGAGGTGAGGAGGCAGGGGGACAGTATCTACCTAAGTGAAAGGCAGGTGTGCTCCCATAGCCATCCACAGGGCAAAGCAGGCTTGGAGAAGGAATGTAGAGCAGCTCTCTGGAGTATCCAGATGGCTGGATAGTTTGGGGATGTGTGGGAAGCACAGTTATAGGAGAGAAGCTTCCTGATGGACATTAGCTCTAACACAAAGGATGATTACCTTAATGATAGTACTGGAAAGAGGGTTCATTAAATGTTAATTAATTCAAATACTGAGTCATTACCAGACGTATCAATATAATTTCACTACTGCAGAATGGCATGGTCATTACCAAGCCAATCAGAATTCACATCCAGATGACTGAGGTGTTCCCCATGGGGAAAGTCAGTGGTACTTTCCCAGGAAGGGTAAATTTAGACTAAGCATGATTACCAGTGGAATATGCTTGCCGGAGGAAGTCTGTAGGGCCAAACAAGGGCATATGTTTACATTAGATAATTAATTAACTAAACTTTTTTTTTCTGTTCATGGCTTCTGAAGTTACTGTTCAATCCCATGCCCATGCAAGTCAGTCCACTTAAGCCAAGGTTTGCTTCCTCTGTTACTTTGCAATAGCACCACACTCATTGCACAAAGAGAAAGTAGCACCTACTTCTTGAGCATATTAAACTGATCTTCTCAATCACAGTGATCTTCCTAATAGCAGGCTAGAGTGCTGGTCTTAATATAGGGAGAGCCAGATTAAAATCCATGATCTGGAGTGGTTGAGGGAGACTTGTAGACCTAGAACATGCTTCACCAAACTGGGCGCCTCCAGATGTTTTAGACATCACCCCCAGCCAACATTGCTAACTGCCAGGGTGATGGAAATGGTGGCCTAGAACATCTGGAGGGCACCTGGTCAGGGAAGCCTAATCTAGAAGTTGCCAGCAACAGGTGGGGACAGAGAAGTCTGACGCAAGTGGCAAATTTGCTGAACATCATTTACTCTCTGATTGCATCATGTTACGATAAGGATTGTATAGGCAGCATTGGGTGATGGGTGGTGTGCTACATTTGGACAAGGTAATTGAACTAGAACGACTTTGCTTTCTTCCGGTTCTGTAACTAGTATTCTGGACAACGGTAAAATATATAAAAATAAGATTATGACAGGGTGATGGACTCATGTCCCTTCATTGCTGGGCCCATTCACATAGCTGGTCAACAGTATTTTCCCCGTAGCAGAGGAACTGGCATGCACCATTGCACATAGGGTAAAGTGTAGCCATAGAGGCCCCATTTGTGTAATATCTCAGTTAAGAAGATTCAAGCAAATTGGACCTTTGTGTCTAAGGACTTTTGTGCACAGCATCTTCACTGCATGTTAGAATAGTTGATGTGCACTTTGAAGAGTGGTTCTTCTGTGTTTGCAAATTTACATACCCATGCATTATCATTCTTATAGATCTTAGTCTACTCATACTTCTACTTTTTCAGTTGTCTCTGACATATCTATTAAACCTCACCCTTTTTCAGCTTGTATGATTAGGAGAATCTAAAAAGTGGGTGGAGAGGTGAATGGAAAGCCGGTGAAAGGAAAGAAGATTGGATAGGAGGTTGCCGTAAATGGAACAACATTTTTCAAAAATGTGGAACAAGAGGTCATTGAGTGAGACACTCAACCTCTTGAAGACAGCAAAGGATGGATTATTGACAGAGTCAGCATACCCTGCCATAAAGAAATCCAGTAAAAATTGAAATGTATTATTTGACTCGATGCTCCCAGAGGAGAACAAAGACATAAATCTCTTGAGGAAGGTAAAGAAATAGTGAAGGAAGCTCAAGTCTTATCAGATACCGGCTCAGTAAATTAGAGCAGCTGTCAAATAACACAACTGGTGGGGGGGGGGCAGAAATCTTTAGAAAATGGCAGAGGAAAGATGAAAGCCACAGGCAAATCAATCACAGTGCCATAATGGAGAAGCAAATGGACCAAGCTCTGGAACTATTTAGACTAGAATGGAAAAGTAAGCTTTAAAGAAACTGTCAACCCTAATGGTTACTGGAGAAAGAAGGAAGGAAGGAAGGAAGGAAGGAAGGAAGGAAGGAAGGAAGGAAGGAAGGAAGGAAGGAAGGAAGGAAGGAAGGAAGGACTATTTGCCTCTTCAATAAAGCATGAGTGAAGTCAGATCAGCACAATTAAATGAATTTAACAGTTTACAAAACTTCCCCAAGGAAAACTGTCCCTGCTTTTGCTCTCATTAATGCTTTGCCTCAGGGCCTCAGCAAAACTATAATATTAGTCCCAGGGCAGGCTACACATTCATGGATTCACTGCCAGCCATTGTTTTTCTCTATATATAGTTAGATGGTGTTCTGGTGGGTTTGAAGGCTTGCATGCTATTTTGTGACACAGGTATTGCCTTAATAATGAATTCTGGGATTTAAATTGATGAAATATGTAATTTAGATACAGTTGTGTAGGCTAGAACTTATCCAATGCAGACTCATGGATTCGCCACCTACCAAGTTTTTTTCTCCACCCCATTCTCTCCAGCCATGTTTAATGTCTAGCATGACAGAGAGTTCTGGAGAGCTTGAAAGCTAGATTCTTGACTGGAATTAAAATTTCACAGGATGGCACACATCATTAGCTGTCTTTTATCTTAAAAAAAAACCAGGTCGAAGTCAAAATCCACTGACAGCCGCTCTTTACTTGTAGTATTTGAGCCAATATTCCACTAAGACGCAGTGTGCTGCTTCATCAAAAGGCAGTTTGATCTTCTATGGACTCCTCTGCCCTAGGCCCTATTTATGCCATTGAGGTTTCCACTAGTGGAATAGATCAGGCTATAGGTCTATAGGCAGGCAAGAGCAACTGTGGATGTGGCAGTGATAGCTGAAGATCCCTATTACAGTAATTAAACAATACACATATTTGTTTAATGAATCCATGCTAGTGGCCTTTCTGAAACCTCTTTTCATTTGCATACCATGGCATGTAGGCATGCATATTGCTGACACATATGCTTGTACACAAAACTTAATTGATTTTGATTTGTTTTTAAATGCTGGTGAATATATGGAACTTACTAAAGGTCTGAGTGCATCAGGACAATGTGATGATCAACTTTGCTTTGAGAAGAAAGCTTTATGCATTTTGACAGCAGTGGAACACTAATGAAGCAGTTGAGCTGTTTAATGTCTGCTTCTTCTCATACTGTTTGTCATGAGCCACTGACAACATTTACATATTAGATGTCCCAAAACTGGCTTTAACTCAGCAAGCGAACTTCAGGTTCCCCCCACACATCCTCCCCACATCTCATTATCAGCTTATATTAGTTTATGCACTTTAGGGATGGCAGTCCAGGAGGAATTCATTTAATTCTTGCATTGCAGGAGGTTGGACTAGATGAACCTCAGTGTCCCTTCCAACTCTACAATTCTATGATTCTATGACCATTAAATATGGAATAGCCATTGCCTACTCTGAAAAAAAATAGACCTAAATTGGCATTGCAGTGGATAAATTAGTCCTCTCTTTCTAACATTCTCATATGTATTGCAGCCATCTCTAACCTGGTACACTCCAGATGTTTTGAATTACAACTCCCATCAGCCCCAGCCAGCATGGCCAATGGTCAGAAATGATGGGAGCTGTAGTCCATGACGTTTGGAGGTTTCCAGTTTGGGGAAAGCTGACATGGCAACCATGTTTTTTTTAGCAGTTAATGTAATTACTCGTGTAGCTAAATTATTTACAAGAGAGGTGGCCAGCTAGGCAGCCACAGACCAGATTGTGTCCCCCTAAGGAACTTTTCCAGCTAAATCAATGAGACATAAAAAACCTTTCCTACTGTTTCATTAAGGAAAATATATAACGACTCCAAGTTGTAAGAAAGGGAGACATGGCCACTTATGAGAATGCCAGTTTGTTTAATAAAGTACAGTGGTATCTTGGGTTACAAACACTTCAGGTTACAAACACTTTGAGTTACAAACTCCGCTAACCCAGAAGTAGTACCTCGGGTTGAGAACTTTGCCCCAGGATGAGAATAGAAATTGCGCTGCAGTAGCAGGAGGCCCCATTAGCGAAAGCGTGCCTCAGGTTAAGAATGGTTTCGGGTTAAGAATGGACCTCCGGAACAAATTAAGCACATAACCAGTGTACACTTCTGTACCACTGTACAGACCATTGTCTGGAGCATAGAGCAACACCCAAGAAACCAAGTTCACCATCCCTGATCTAGAACACAATAATGCCTCGTTTATTTGAATCAATAAGCACTGGGGCCCTTTTACCTTAAGCTTTGTTAATAACTGTTTTTTTGCTCTGGTCCACTTCTTGGCATTCCTTGTTTTTTTCTGAAGAATATAAAGTAATCCTATTAAGGAGGAGGACACGTCTCAATTCCCACTTTTAAATGAGGAAATAATGCCACTGTAGTTTGATTTAAGACCCCGTTATCAGAGCATAAATGTATGGAGATGTGTATGTTGCACTCTAAATTGCTTGTACAAAAGAATTCTTGTTTCCCTCCATCCTGCTGTGGACACTGAAGGAAGCATACGTTTTGAAGTAAGAACCAAAGAATATAACTAATTATGCTGCTCCAATCTCAGGAGTGCTCTTCCCTTTCTAGTGATGGGAGGCCTCTCATCAGTAATTTTAGCCCAGACAGAAGAATTGCACATCAAAGCCAAGCGTTGCTGTCCTGGTGACTAAACGGAACAAAAGCCCTATAATAGGTAATGGGGATTCCATGAAACTACATAGTAGTAGCGGTAGTAGTGGTGATGATTCTCACTTACTGAATGCTTTCATCCCCTTTACCCATGTTGCTTCCCTACATTGATTAAATAATAATATCCCTACATAATAGATGGGGGCAGAGATGAGAGCAAGAGAGAGCCTAAGTGAAAGCATAAGAAGTATCCTGCTGGATCAGACTAAAGACGTAGCTAGTCCAGCATCGTATTTCATACAGTCACCAGCCAGATGCCTATGTAAAGCCCACAAGCAGGGCATGAAGGCAGCAGCCTGCTCTCACTGAGATCAATCGATCCATTACAGTCAACAGACCAGCAATAAAACAAAAGCATACAGTAGATTCTAGATTTTTGATTCATTGACTCATTGAATTTACTTAGTTCTTCAGCTGCAGCAACATCCACTAGGGGCTGAATCCCCAAAAGGTATAATTCATTTACAGGGGTAAACATTTACAACTACTTGGTAGGTTTGTAACACAAACAGCTGTCTTTTGGGTCTGTTATAGCTTCTTTTGAGAACTTTGGATTGGGGCACAAATTCAGTTTTGATTTGCAGTGATAAAGAAGCCCATTCAGTTCTCCTCTAGGTGGAAAATGTAGGCACAGTCTGTGATACAAAAAGCAAAATAATCTATTTTATTTTGTTAAGGGTTGGGTTGATTAATTATATCTGAGGATGGGCAAGACCTTTTCCTGCCTTTCACACTGGTGAGACTAATACTAATGTAGTTCCTAAAATAGGCTGGGAGAGTGAGCCAAGAAACGGAAAGGTTTTTTTAAAAGCAGAGTGTCTCTAAGTAACTACATTTCCATAGCCCCAAGCAACAGGCCTGAACATGAATTACAGGAGACCTCCATGCCTTTATAACATTGCTCCTTATTTGTTAGATGAGTCTTGTCTGACTAGTTGTCACCCTGCTAATTCAAGAAGATCTGCTTGTATCTGCCTTTCACTCTTTTGTGCTTATGTGCTGGCAAACTTTCCCCCTTTTCCTTCTGGGTGGGAGAATAAGGGAAAATATGCTGCTTCGCTGTCATTGGAAGATGAAAGGATCGCAGCTGGAGCCAGATGTCCAAGGAAGGGAAAATTCCTTTGATTTCCCCTGTTCTCCCACCTCCCATCTCTCTCTCCCCCAGCACAAACAGATGAGGACAAATCCCTTTCTGCCCTGCATTCTGCTGTTTGTCATCTTGAATCTAGCCTGAATTGCACTCAGCATGACTCTGGGGGAAGGAAGGACTTTGTGAGGCAACTCTCTTGTCACATACACTCCCACAGCTGAATGCAGTTCTTAACAAATGTGAGGGTCATGAATCTTGGAGAGAATGCCAGTTTGAGCCCTGGCTTCTAGAAAGCAAAAACTCCTTTATTGCCTACTTCAGTTTTGGGGTTTTTTTGATGCTGCTAATATGAAATGAATAGAATAAATTCATCCCCGTGGCATACACTCCTTCATCTTGCTAACACTGATAGAAATTGCGCCCTTTTTAGAAGTAAACATTGCAAACTGCAACAGGCTGAGCTGCCCTTTATTGCATCTTTGTCTTTTTTGGTGTTCAAGCCCTGGATGGTTCAGCAATATTTTCAAAAGTATCCTTTCTATGTATTAAGAGTGGGAATCATTTGCGTGTTGAGTTCCACAGTGCCACCCCCCAAATAATTTCACACTTCACACATCAATTTTGTTTAAGGTTTTTGGCATAGTTTTGGCCACAACTTTTTTATTCAAAATACAAAAATTGTGAGTGGTTGCTTAGGCATTGGTTATGACTATCTGTCCTGGCCCTGAAGGACAGAGCTGGTCCTTCCGGACTCCACCGGAAGCCAGCGTGGGAAACAAGTATTGGATGAGAAGTGAGGCTGGGAAACAGACCCTCGCTTCACACCCTCATGTTCCGGTGGGGCTTGCACGGCCCAAGTCCGGCTCCACGGTCAAGGACGAAAGAATGGCAAGCCCCTGGATTCCTTTAACGGAATTCCCTTTCCGCATCATTTGGAGGGATAGGCACTTACCCCTCCAAGCACCAATTAACCAATGCCTAACCGCCAACCTTACAAGTTGTGACGATTTGCTACGCAGTAGGCAAAAACCAAATGGCACCAGCCAATCAGCCAGATGGCCAAATTCCTACCAGGCCCCCGCTCCAAGGCGAACGACCCCATGACAGGCATAGCAAGGTCAAGCAATCAACTTAAATAACAAGCCCCCCTATTAAAGGGAGGGAGGGCGGGTGATCCGATGCAAAACGGCCAAGAAGGACGTCCCTACGTCCGGCACATCTATTTATATCTTCTGACTCCTCCTCCAAATTGGTAACAATCAAAATCCCCCAGCAACCCAATTAACCCTTAAGGCCAGGGTTGCTGACAATTTGCCTAGTCATGGGAGGGCGGCCTGTTCCCCAACCGCAACACGTGCTCTCTGCTAGGGAGAACCCGCTTTGCGTGTTGAGTTCCACAGTGCCACCCCCCAAATAATTTCACACTTCACACATCAATTTTGTTTAAGGTTTTTGGCATAGTTTTGGCCACAACTTTTTTATTCAAAATACAAAAATTGTGAGTGGTTGCTTAGGCATTGGTTATGACTATCTGTCCTGGCCCTGAAGGACAGAGCTGGTCCTTCCGGACTCCACCGGAAGCCAGCGTGGGAAACAAGTATTGGATGAGAAGTGAGGCTGGGAAACAGACCCTCGCTTCACACCCTCATGTTCCGGTGGGGCTTGCACGGCCCAAGTCCGGCTCCACGGTCAAGGACGAAAGAATGGCAAGCCCCTGGATTCCTTTAACGGAATTCCCTTTCCGCATCATTTGGAGGGATAGGCACTTACCCCTCCAAGCACCAATTAACCAATGCCTAACCGCCATGGAGCCTCCAGCTCCCCGCCAAACCACTCACTAACCCCACCAAGACCTCAGCTTGGCCATTTCCGCACCTATCCAAGCCTCATTCCCTGAAGCAGAAAGGTGCACGCCATCATCTCGGAAAAAGGATGGCTTCTTAAAAAGAATCGCAGGGTGAGAGATCACCTCACGCACCAAGACCTCAGCTTGGCCACCACTGCACCTATCCAAGCCTCATTCCCTGAAGCAGAAAGGTGCACGCCATCATCTCGGAAAAAGGATGGCTTCTTAAAAAGAATTGCAGGGTGAGAGATCACCTCACGCACCAAGACCTCAGCTTGGCCACCACCGCACCTATCCAAGCCTCATTCCCTGAAGCAGAAAGGTGCACGCCATCATCTCGGAAAAAGGATGGCTTCTTAAAAAGAATCGCAGGGTGAGAGATCACCTCACGCACCAAGACCTCAGCTTGGCCACCACCGCACCTATCCAAGCCTCATTCCCTGAAGCAGAAAGGTGCACGCCATCATCTCGGAAAAAGGATGGCTTCTTAAAAAGAATTGCAGGGTGGGAGATCACCTCACCACCCAGCTCAGCAATCCGCACAGCCACAGCTGAATTGATGCGTCTTCTAGCCCTTTCAGTGGCCACTGGGCAACGACTGCCCCTCCACACGCATCGTTGCAAAAGCTGAGACCAAAAAATCTTAGCCGCAGGCACCATTGCCCGCAATGTATCCAAGTCCATCAAAATTGCAGCACGCAGGGAAAAACAGCCCATGTCCACCAGGTCATTCTCTCCCAGCTGTATCACAATGGCTGATGGCGGCCCCTCACGGAGCAACTGGCACCGGATCCGTGGCAGGAGCTCCGACCACAGCATTCCACGTCTGGACAACCAGGACAGCTGCACATGGGGAGGAAGGCCAAGACCTGGACCAACACCAGCCTGCCGTGCTGCGACACCAGCCCAATGGATGATGCTGTGCCCCACCATCCACACGCGGACAGGCGCCAGACCTGGTACAACATAAACAGACAAAATACATCATGTTAGCGAACATAGCCTCTGAACGCATTTGATTTCCAGCGGCCCAAATCCTTTATCCTGGCCGCTGATAAACCCCAATGAGCTGCCACCGTGGCAGCCCCAATCCGGAATGAATGGGGGGCATAATCTCCAGCTGTGCCGCCACAGGCCAGAATCGCTTTTCGCATCACTCCTGTAAATTGTTGCCTAGTTAGCGGCAACCCATCCTCATGCCGGAGCAGAGGCCCATCCCCCTGAGTGCGCACAGCCAGATATTTGCCAACGTCTTTTACAGGGCAAGGGCCCGCCTCCCCCGTGGCAGGGAGACGAATGAGCGCACCTTTACCCCTCTGATCCGTCTTAGAATGTCTAACCATGATTCTCAATTCGGCAGGGGATAACTGCACGTCTTTGGATGAAGAGGCCCCAAGAGCGACCATCCCTATGGTCCTCCACCACTATTTCACCCACTCTTAACGCACCAAAAAAGGCTATAGAAAAGGCAGCCAAAAATAGACGTGCCTCATACCCCGACCAACACACCACCCGCAGCTTCTTACGCATATTGCTCAGCATGTCAAAAGAGATGGGACGCCTGGATACCGGCCGGGGAGGACACAACCTACCCCAGCCTTCGAGGGCCTTGCGGACAATAAACTTTGCGCAAGGATCCTTATCATAAAATGTTTTGCAGAAAAAGGCAATGGCAGCCGCTTGCATTCTAATTGTCTTAGCTGCCCGCCCCAGCTGAAACAAGTGTGCCAGATACTTTAAGACCTGCGAGGAGGTGGGTGGGCCCCCCCGTATTTTGCTGGCAGACTGACGTATAAATGTCAAAAAATCATCCCAAACTTTTGCATAAGATCGCAGGGTGGAAGGGGAAACCGATGCCGCTACTCCCTGCAAAACTAATTGTTGCCAAGGTTCCAGAGATGATCCGGGAAATATTCCGGAAGTATCCGCGCCTCTGGAACCAGGAGTCTGAATCGCTCCATCTGAAAACGGGACAGAGCATCAGCAATTTCGTTAGACACCCCAGGAATAAAACGAGCAGAAAAAACTATATTACAACGCAAGCAATGCAGCACAAAAACTCGCAAGAGGGCCGACACCCGAGGGGAGCGTGATGACAGCTTGGCTAGGACCGTCACCACCGCCTGGTTGTCAGTCCAGAAGCAGACACGTCGGTTCCTGAACTCCTCGACCCACAAATGCACTGCCACTGCAATGGGAAAAAACTCGAGAAAAGTTAGGTCCCGCGTAATCTCTCCTCCCCTCCATTCAGAAGGCCAACGCTTTGCACACCAACGGCCCTTCCAATACAGACCAAAGCCCAGCGAACCAGCTGCATCTGAATGCACCTGAAAATCATTATGCAAATTTAACGTGTCCTGCCATAATGAGACCCCATTGAATTCCTCCGGGAATTCCAACCACATGGACAGATCAGCCCTCACCTCACTAGAAAGGCGCACCCGATGATGTGGAGCCTTCAAACCTGCTGTAAGACGAGCTAGGCGAGAGCAGAAAGGGCGCCCAGGAGCCACCACTTTACAAGCGAAATTAAGGTGCCCTAATAGCGACTGGAGTTGTCTAAGAGACACCTTCCGCAAAGGTAACACTTCTTCTATAATCTGTCTTAAGGCAACCAGCTTGTCATTCGGCAAGCTAGAAGTTTGAGCCACCGTATCTAAAAGAATACCCAGATAAGTAAGCTGGGTCGATTATAACAGCACGCCCAATCTGCAGCAGGTGGACCAAATACTGCAGGATCTGCTCAGAGGATGGGGGCCAATTCATCTGAATGGCCGAGGACTGCCAACTTAAGGCTAAGAAATCCATCCAGGCCATCCCATAAGAGCTAAAAGCAGAAGGGGAATTGGAAGCTGCTGCTCTCTGTAACTACTAATTGTTGTCAAAATGCCACAGGTGGTCTGGAAAAGTCTGGCAACAGCTGAGTCTGGAGCCCAGGATCTGAAGCGCTTCATCTGAAAATGGGATAGTGTCAGCAACATCATTAGAGGATCCCGTAATTTGGAGAGTAGAAAGCACAATATTAAACCTTAAGCGGCGCAGCTCGAAAGCGTGAGCGGAGGGGCGGAGAATCTGCTGGAGCGTGAGGACTGTTTTGCCAAGACGCTCACCACTACCTGGTTATCAGACCAAAAGCAGATCCGATGGTCACTGAACTCCTCGGGCCACATGTGAACTGCTACTACAATGGGGAAAAACTCAAGAAAAGTTATGTCACATGATTGCCTCACCACACCGGGCTTGAGGCCATAGCTTTGCACACCATCAGCCCTTGAAATAAAACCAAAGGGCAAAAATCCAGCAGCACCAGCATGAACCAGAAAATCCCTGTGCGGGTTCAAGGTATCCTACCCTGGCACACTACTATTGCATACATTCAGGAATTGCTACCATCGCCTGATATCTGCCTTCACCACACTTGGTAGGCGTACACAAAGGTAAGGGGACCTCAGGCCGCAGGCAGCCTGGCCTAGTGGGAAGATTAATTAAGTGACCCAGCAAGATCGGATCTGATGAAGCATCACTTGCTACAGAGGAAGTATTACAAAATAACTTCCTTCAAGGCAGACAGCTTCTCCATAGGCAAGTGGTTTGTTTTTGCAACGATATCCAACTGGATCCCTAAATAAAATGGAAATATGGGCAAAAGGTATTGAGCTATTGCTTGCCAGCTTCCAGCCCCCACTTGGGCAGGGGGCATCTTGTGCTGCCATCGTGATATGTAAATTTACAGGGCCGACGCTGGCCAGAACCCCTAAAGAAGTCCTGACAAAGCTGCTGCCGAGCCAGCTTCCTTTTCCGACACACACTCTGTGCAATGCAACTACACATTCTGTGCAATGCAAGAAACACACTCCGTGCAATGCACACACAAACCCTCCAAGCAAATGCAACTACACACTCCGTTCAATGCAAAAAACACGCTCTGTGCAATGCAACTACACATTCCATGCAATGCACAAACAAACCCTCCGTGCAATGCAACTATACTCTCCGTTCAATGCAACTACACTCTATGCAATGCAACTACACACTCCGTGCAATGCAAAAAACACTCTGTGGAATGCAACTACACACTCTGTGCAATGCACACACTCTGTGCAATGCAAAAAACACCCTCCGTGCAATGCAACTACACCCTCCATGCAATGCACACATTCCGTGAAATGCACACACACCGTGCAATGCAACCGCACCTTCCGTACAATGCAACCGCACCTTCCGTGCAATGCAACAACACACTCCGTGCCATGCAACAACACACTCCGTGCAATGAACACACACCCTCCGTGCAATGCAACTGCAAATCTCTCATGCAATGCAATGCACTTTAGCCGTGCAGCGCCGTGCCCTGCAACGCACAGAGCAAACTGCAAAGCAGGCACACAAAGGTGCTTTCTCCCACTTGCATATTGCAAACGTGGCGCCTGTTACATCCCTCGCAGTGAGGTAACCACCAAAAGGAACTAAGTGTCCAGGTAGAGCAATGGGGGAGCATGCAGCTACCCCATACAGGGACCAATCCTGCAACCTAGGCATTACCGGCACTATGCGCTGACCCAGTGAAACCAATGCTTCGTGGACAACATGGGGACACTATTCAGGCCGGAAACACTTCCAGGCCATTGAATTCTAGGGCAAAGCCCTAGGATCACCTGCTAGGCCAGGCATAATTGTTTCCAGTGAAATAGCAGAGTTGAGGTAGCCCACAGCTTGTCCAGGTACCCCTGCTAGCCCTTTTTGAGGGAAGCACCCCTTCAAGAAACCCAAAGTTCTTTTATCACAAATGGGCAGAACTACCCAGCAACAGAATAGCCCAAAAGGAGCAGTTAGTTTTGTTTTGTTATAAGGGTGGCTAAGAGGGGGATATGAACCCTGTCTCCCAGGTCCTAGTCCTACACTTTAGCCACTAAGCCACAATGGCTTGTCTCTAAAATGGCAGTCACCACTAACAGGGCAAAAACAAAAAAAAACAAAACAAAAAAAAACTTAAAGAAAATAAACTTGCTCAGAAACGGCATAGTTCAAGAGCATATACAGAGTGCTCGTAGTCCTTGGAGGCACAGAGAGCCTCTGGGGCCGTCTGCCTCAGATATACATTAGCAGCAACTGGGCCTGCAAGCAGATACATTCCTATAGCTAGAATGAGTCACATGTCAGAGACTTAACAATTAACTGCTACCTGTAGCAGACTTAGGCTTGGAAGTTAATGTGCAGGCCGAATAGGCCTCCCAGTTTCTGCTCTTGAGAATCTTAGTCTCATAGCAATATTAAAGGAAACCAAATTAGTGCTCCCACCCAAGGCTAGCTTAAAATTTTGGCCAACAGCGCTGCACACGCTCAAAATAAAGCCAACCTATGGGGATACCATAAACGAAAGTGATTCCAGCTAAGCTGGGAACAGCCCTGACTAGCCCCACAATTTCAACGAGAGAAATGGGGGAAACCTTTTTTGCGAAAGAAAGCCCCTAACGGGGGCTCTTTCCCTATTGGGAAAGGCAAGCCTCGGATACAGGGAGAATCTTCCCACAGGGCAGGGTAAGGGGTGGGGTGGGAAATAGAACAGGAAAAGGGGGGAATTAAATTATTTAAGGGACTAGAGAGGATTAAAAGGAAAGGGGAAATATAGAAATAAAGAAATGTAACCAGACAATGAGAAGCTTGTCCAAGTGCTCCATGTGATCCGATGCAAAACGGCCAAGAAGGACGTCCCTACGTCCGGCACATCTATTTATATCTTCTGACTCCTCCTCCAAATTGGTAACAATCAAAATCCCCCAGCAACCCAATTAACCCTTAAGGCCAGGGTTGCTGACAATTTGCCTAGTCATGGGAGGGCGGCCTGTTCCCCAACCGCAACACGTGCTCTCTGCTAGGGAGAACCCGCTTTACACATCCATTCCAGGATGATTTTAAATGAATGTCCATGCCACTGTGTAGTAATAGTAATAATGATTCTGAAATTGTTTTAGATGCTCTTGAGTCAAATATCTTATAGTGTTGCATTTTTCAGCCTTTGTGTTTGGTCTCCTTCCAGTCTTTGTCTCTCAGCTGCCACTGTTGATAACCCCTTAATCTCTTTAGTTGTGACACCATAATCTGCCAGCCTGGGAGAAGAATGCGGAAACAGAGGGGGGGAAATAACAATAAATGCCACCCCCACAGCACTCTCTTAAATAAGTATTTATTAGATCATTTTTCCTGTTTTTCAAATGTAAATGTAAAACCAGTTTTACACATCCTAAGGGTCTGAGTGAGGGATGGTTTATTTTATTCCTCTCTATATACCTTATTCTTATAACCAAAGTCCTTGCTGTCTGGAGGTAATCCACAACATGGAGGTTATATAATCTATCTAATCTATCTATCATCTATCTATCTATCTATCTATCTATCTATCTATCTATCTATCTATCTATATATATATCTATCTATCATCTATGATGGGAAGATTCCACTTTACAATGACCTTCAGCCTCAGCCAATCATTCCTTGGTGGTATTCGTGGCCACAAATACTTTTTCTCACTCTCAGTCACACACGCAAACCCCTGACAGAATTAAAGCTCTTTTTTCCAGGCAAATGTTTCAGGGGATTAAAAAGGGGGAAAAGAAAATCAGTTGTGCCAGTTAGAAAAGAGGTTGGCTAGCATTTCATCAGGACAGATTTTGGGCATGGCGATGACCTTTTCCTCCTCTGATAACTTCTTGCAGCAGGAAAGCAAAGAAGATATAATGGAATGCTTCAATACCAGATGGATCATTGTGAAAAATGTCATTCAAATGCACTTGGGGAGGTGACTTAAATGCACTTTTTTATTGTACAAATTCTTCTGTTGGCAATAGATTCTTGGTGGAGTAGTAGTGCCAGGTTAAATCCATAACCTTTCTCCCCCAATTTTGGGAACATTTTTCTCTCCTGGACAAAAAAAATATCTGCTGTACTAGATGTCAATCTTTATATTAAAAAAACAAGCGAACAACAACATCTTAACTTTTAGCAATAGGATGAGTCAATAAGGCTGCAATCCTGTGCACACTTATGGAGGAGTAAGTCACACTGAATGGAATAGGGCACACCTCCGAGTATACATGTCTAGGATTGCTCTGTAAAAACCACCTGTGGTTCACCCAACCAGTGGATTGGCTGGTTCAGAATGCATATTTCTTAATCAATGTAGTTTGAGACAGGACATGAAATGGAGGTTACATTAAGTTCCTTTGAATATAATTTTACAACCTACCTGGGAAGCCTTTTTGATTGTCTTAAGTCACACTTACTCTTTCTGGATGTCTTCTGCCCTTTTCGGTAGGAGTTGTTTATTTAGCATTCCCCTTTGGTTTCTGCTTTTATTCTTCCCCCCTACCATTGGTATTTCACCTGTTGCAGGTGATTGCAGCTTATAGCCCCTGTCTTGCTCCTTGGTTATTATCCTGATGTGTTAATTTTACAGCATCTCCAAGTTTAACTATATTCTGTTTCTTATCGCTCCTTTGTTGCAGTAATGAGGATGTTAAGCGAGAGAGGGCCTATCGCTGATCCCTCTAGACGGTTCCTGCTTGCATTAGAGGCTGCCATTATCAGGACCATTTTTTGTTTAGCAACTTACTAGCAGTTACCGTTCCCCAAAATGAGGTTCTTATCTATGTCCACTGGTATTTCTTATTGAGGCAGTCTCCTGAGACTCTATCTTAAAGGTTTCACTGAAAGCAGATACAGGGTTTGTACTACATCACCTTCATCCACTGCTTTTTGAAGTTTGGTTTTCAGCTATGTATGGAACAGCTGGGAGGGAGGAGACCCACTGGAGGATAATGAATAGACTGCAGCCTGTTTTGCATGCTGATTTCTGTGTTAACCCTGTCATCACTGCAACAGTCCACCATAATAGATTTTAACTACTTTAGTCTTCTCAGTTTGTCCTCATGTGCACTTCAATATTGTGGTTTTTAGGTTGATCTTTTCTGTGAACCACCCTGAGGCCTCTGTGTACAGGGCAGCATATAAATTCAATAAATAATAATAATAATAATAATAAATAATAATAATAATAATGCAACGGGAAGGTGCTTCATTCTCAAAAGCCCTTGCAATGGGGGTGATAAGTGGAGAGGAAGAAAAAGTTGGTTGCTTAGTGACAGCTTCATTTTGGAGGCAAGTTGCAGATTTGAATTTGGGGGTTTTCACTGGGACCATGGTGTGTGGGGGGTCAGCTCTACCATTAGGCCAAACTGCTGCCAATTGTCATGAAATAACAACAAATTGTAACTTGTTTAATTGATCATTATTGCAGTCAGGGGGAGAAGGCATTTGTGGGATTTTCTGCTTCAGGTGCCAAAACAACCCCTCCCTTGGCCTTGGCACCTTGACTTGAGTGGCAGGGGGCAGGAATGTCATTAAGTGCTCTGTCTCAAGCAGGAATATGTTTTGGGATCGGTCCTGTGCAGGGGGAAATGGTTAATGTCAGGAGCTGGAGTCATGTATATGTCAGCTGCAAAAAAACAACAACACAACAGCAACCACCACCCATGGTGCCAGTGGAATTACCGTATTTTTTGCTCTATAAGACGCACCAGACCACAAGACGCACCTAGTTTTTGGAGGAGGAAAATAAGAAAAAAAATATTCTGAATCTCAGAAGCCAGAACAGCAAGAGGGTTCGCTGCGCAGTGAAAGCAGCAATCCCTCTTGCTGTTCTGGCTTCTGGGATAGCTACGCAGCCTGCATTCGCTCCATAAGACGCACACACATTTCCCCTTACTTTTTAGGAGGGAAAAAGTGAGTCTTATAGAGCAAAAAATACGGTAACTCTTTATTCAAGGAGACAAACCACAGCTCCAGCCTAGTGGTCTCAGCAACTCTTTCTAGGAGGTCTTACCCCAAAGAAGCAGTTGTGAGGACTGAAGGTCCCAACCTTCCCAGTGCCCACTAGGAGTCCTCCTCTCCAGGGTCCTTCCCACACAGTCTCAGGCTGTGCCTGCACACAACCCCCCTCTGCTCTGCCCGTTTCATTTCTCTGTGTGTTCTAGGACACCAGTGGGGAGGGGAACAGAGCTGGTCTCAGCCGGAAGGGGAGACTCCCCGGCTTCTTCAGCAGCCTATCTCTCTGCCTCCTGACCAGTCCCCACTTCTGCCTCAGAGTCTGAACTGCTCTTCCACAGCCTATTACCTCTTCTGTCAGCATCTCCTCCTCCCGGTCTGCTCCTTCTTCTCTCTCTAACCCCTGATCATCATCCCACCACCAATCCCCTGGCTCTGACCCTTCTTCCCCTGGGGGTACACCCACTGGTGCTTCCCACCACTTTTCTGTATCCAGCCAGTCCATGGCAGTTAGTAGCTCCTACCCCTAACCTGCTTCTTTTAAAAGGAAACGCACACATTGGCAAACAATGTCTTTAACTTAACAAGTTTGGTCCAAAGTTTCACAATTATTAAGCTAATTCTTTATTTTTTAAAACAAAACAACAGCAGTAAAACTGGTTGTATTCTGATCAGGATAGTTTCTTTCTCTTCCTCTGTTAATTGTTTTCTGCAAAATGATGGGCTGGTTTCCATTTTTTAAGAAAGTGCTTGCTTTTAACCCAATCCAAAGTCTTGGTGTTGACCTTTAAAGCCCTAAATGGCCTTGGCCCAGTATACCTGAAGGAGCGTCTCCACCCCCATCGTTCTGCCAGGACGCTGAGGTCCAGCGCCGAGGGCCTTCTGGTGGTTCCCTCACTACAAAAAGCAAAACTACAGGGAACCAGGCAGAGGGTCTTCTCGGTAGTGGCGCCCGCTCTGTGGAACGCCCTCCCATCAGATGTCAAAGAGATAAACAACTACCTGACATTCAGAAGACATCTGAAGGCAGCCCTGTTCAGGGAAGTTTTTAATGTGTGACATCTTAGTGTATTTTTGGTCATTTTTGGAAGCTGCCCAGAGTGGCTGGGGAAACCCAGCCAGATGGGCGGTGTACAAATTATTATTATTATTATTATTATTATTATTATTATTATTATTATTACTACTACTACTACTACTACCCCAGTGCAGCACTGAAACATGAAAGCCTTTGCTTTCCCTGTTTTCATTTTCTTTTCTTTGCATTTATTGTTGTTGCTGTTGTTGATTCCAGGGGTCATTCTGCTACTTCTGGATAAATTGCGCAAGATGAAGTGGGAGCAGATGTGGAGGCTCACCGCTGAAAGAGAGCTAATGAGCATGCTCTCCACCTCATTGGCTGACCAGGTGAGTGTGCAGTTCAAGGTAATGGCACAGAGGTTGCTCTTGAGAGTAAGTAAGGGCTGGGGAGAGATAAAATTTGCACAACTTTCCTAGCCAATGATGATTCTTTGCTGCGAAGATTCCCCTGGAAACATGTTGGGAATTAGGTGTAAAGAAGCATGGAAAAGGTACACCAGCTTCCCAGGATGGTGGGGTTGCTTGTAAACATCAAATAAATGAATGAGTACCCTTCATTGGATCAACAGGTTTATAAAAATAAATAAATACTAGAAGTGAGCTTTCAAGAATCACACCCTTTTCAGGCTTCGGGTGTTCAGAGTGAGAACTTTCAAAATGAGTATTGTACATACGGAGGCTCTGTAGTTTATTTACATATTTATGTGTCATATTTTCAGCCGTTCACTTGATTCTTGAAATGGCTTACAAATGAAATAGAAGTTTGCAGATCCATGGCACCTCTACAATGAAAAACACTGGATTTTAAAAACCTGTAGTTGGAAGCCTGCGCAGAAAACATTCTGAAGAAGCCAAAACCAGTCAACAGCAAATTGAACCTTGCCATGGAGAGCTTTCCATGCAGAATGAATGTCATTATGGAAAAAGCCAAACCCATTGCCCTTACCATCCTCAACCCTGTAGGACAATCATGGAGCACAGATCAAAGGGGCTGGGGAGTTACATACGAGAGGAGGCCCTCCTAGAAGCTAGCAACTTCTGGGCCATTTACAGCTTGTGGTAGCCAGATGTCTCTTGTGCACTTAGATCCATGCAGCTCTAACCCAACAAGCCAAATGCAGCCTACTAGTCATGTAGGGCAGCTTTCCATAAATCCCATGATTTTGTTGCCTGCTAAGGATAGTGCTGAGCTGAAAGTCTTTGGTTGCTCTTTTTTGGTTCACAATGGGAGATGGGAAGAATGAAATCTAGGGGCACTGGCAGTGGTTGCTTGTTAATTTCCTTTTGTGGGGTATAAATGTAGTTTTTCAGAGCTCAGAGAAGACATCTGAAGGCAACCCTGTTTAGGGAAGCTTTTAATGTTTGACTATTGTATTTTAGTATTTTGTTGGAAGCCGCCCAGGGGCTGGGACAACCCAGCCAGATGGGCGGGGTATAAATAATAAATTTTATTATTATTACTATTACTGTTGCTATTCTCCACCACCTCCACAGAATGGCCCAGAACTACATCATGACATTGCTTCATTCCAATGAGCCTCCTGGGGATGGAGAGGAATGATGGGTTGCACTGGCAGCCCCAGTTCAACTAAAACAGAAAAGATGGTTTTAAAAAAATGGAGAACTAGCTCTTGAGCATTTGAGGAATGCTGTTGGTGGTTGTTTATCCTGTGATTTCAGAAAACTAACATTTTCCCCACTACTGCACACGCATATTTTTCTTTTTAAAGAGATGCATGTCATTTTCTTCCTTTGAAACAAAAGGCTACAGGCTTCTACGAAGCCTGGAAATACTATTTCCTTCTCTACTGGTTTTGTCATTCTCAGTTCAGCAAACAGTCATTATGATTTCATCTGACTCCAGCAATTGCAACCACCTCCCTCTCTTCCATCCCTTGCCATACAATCTGAGCACCTCACAGACATTAAGGATATTATCCTCGCAGCACAGCTGGGAGTTAGAGAAGACTCATTACCCCCCATTTTGCAGAAAGGATGCAGAGATGTGGAGCGATTAATGTTCTGATTCAAAACCTATCAAAGTCCATTTTAAAACTCCTGCCAAGTTTGGCTGCCATTCTGAAGCCAATTTTCTTAAGAACAGTATGCTGAAAACCACTGGGACTACTCCAGAGTGCCTATTGTTTCGGGTCTACAGCTTTAGATTGAGTTTAGATTGAAATTCTTTGACCAAAAGAGACACTATTCAACCTAGGACTTCAAAGGCAAGGTTGTCTGCATTCCGTCCTTCCTTTTTGTTGAATGCTATTGGGACTGAACTGCCACCTGGCATCTTATAATGCATGAAATGTTAGGTCTGAAGTATGATTATGTGGGCTTTTGGGGCAGCCTCATAGTATCCATTAGTCTTTACAACAACAACAAAAAAGATGTCAGCACTTTTACTTGTTTTCCAAAGGCTGAAAACTTTGTGTGTGTTTTTTACAAAGTGGCAATTTTTTCTTCTCTTGTCTGGCAGGACATCTTCAATGCAGTCATCAAACAGAACCCCTTTCTTGTCTACCAGCTTCCTTGTTTCTGGAATGTGCAGTTGTCAGACCACACCCGCTCTGAACAGTGCTACCGGGATGTGTCTGATCTAAAGGTAAGGTTGAACAAAACTGCTTAATTATGACTAACTAATCCTAAGGGGACGCAGTTCGAAAGCACCCCTAAGTGCAAGTAGATAAATAGGTACCGCTTTATAGTGGGAAGGTAAACGGCATTTCCGTGTGCTGCGCTGGTGCTGGTTTGCCAGAGCAGCTTCGTCACACTGGCCACATGACCCGGAAGTGTCTCCAGACAGCGCTGGCCCCCGGTCTCTTAAGTGAGATGGGCGCACAACCCTAGAGTCAGACATGACTTGCCTGTACGGGCAGGGGTACCTTTACCTTTACCTAATCCTGCATGAGGTTAGAGAGAACGAAATGCAACTTAAGGGATGCCTCTTTAAGCAACTGGGTAGTGATATAAACAATGCATATAACAGCAGGTTCAGACAAATCACTCCACATGTTGAAAGAAAGCAGGAAACCCCACTCCCCACTTCTTGCAGTTGTGCACCACAGCTAATGTCCACACATTCAAAATATGGAGGATGAAGCGCTACATGTGTCCTGATGTACATGTGCAAAGATCTCCATAGGTCACTCCTTGCATAGAGGGGCTTTACAAACATGCATCTATACACTCATAAAGCACCTTCCTGTGCATTCAGAACGAGCAGGCATCTGATGCCACAGTGCCCAGACTGCCCTCGACATATTCATGGTATTAAGCACCCGAGACGTATCCTACAATAAAAGCCACTGGGAGTGGAGGGAGAAAATGCTCATTTTAATGATTGCCAGCTACTTTGTAGTTTCATTTGCTGAGGAAATTGCAAATATACTGTAAATGCCAATACTTGGGCTTTGGACACATTAATGCACAATTCTATGCACCTTTACTCAGAATTTGTCGGTCAGTGGGGTTCACTTCCCTGTAAGCCTGCATAGGGTCACAGCCTCAGTCACTTAAAAGTGGCTACATGTAGAGATGAAACAGAACTATCTTGAACCTGTTATCACCTTCAGCCTTTTCAGGTGAATGGATCCAGCCTGTGGCACTTCTGCCTTCTGGAAATGGGTAGAAAGGATTAAATAAAATGTACTGTATTTAGCATAAAAGCACAGTTGTTTTATGCAGGGAATTTTACCAAGCAGCAATAGGGTGCCATCTGCAGTAGGGCTTCCCAAATGCAGAAAAGAAATGTTTGGTGCATGCAAATCATTGTGGGATTGCTGCTGTGCACAAGCAAACCCACTGGCGCTTGCATGGATAAAATACATCCTTCATCCTTCCATCATTTTATTCGTATGTTGCCTTTCCATAGTTAAAACCATGCTCAAGGCAGCTTACAACATGAAAAAAAATCACATAATTGCAAACGTAACACAAAAACAATAATCAAGTACACAACCAAATTGAAACAATTTCCACACAAATCATAATAAGATCTAAAATAAAGATACAAAAAAATAATAATATCAATAACAGCAGCAACAAACCCTAAACAATAGTCCAGCCCAAGAGTCTGTTCAGCAGCCTCAGCTTTTGTAGCTGGAGTCAGTCCAGTCCCAGCCTTCCCAGGCCAGGTGGAAAAGGGCCTACAAGGCAGGGAGGAGGTCTTCCAAGACTCACAGCCAAATGGTGTCTAAAACAAATGCAGCCTCTTTCTAAGTGAAGCCTCTAACAGCTAATATAATTCCTGCCCTTCCTGTATTCTGTTGGTGTGGGGGGAAGTGGAATAACCTCTTCCTTGTTTGTACTATGAACCAATGGTGCAGCTAGGCAGTAGTCTGGACTGACTCCAGCTACAAAAGCTGAGGCTGCTGAACAGACTCTTGAGCTGGACTATTGTTTAGGCTTTGTTGTTGCTGTAGCTATCTATTTTGGAAATAGACTATTCACTAAACTGTGTCGGCATCATAGTGACAGTTTAGTGAATGGTAGGCTAACATATGAGCAGTCCCGCAGTTTGTGCCTACAAAATCTGAGTCCTTGATTTAAAACAAAAAGCAGGTCATAGACTATTTCCAAAATAGATAGTGTGATGGGACGATGAGCTGCTTGTGCGTAAAATGCAAGTCCCTCAGAGTTTGATCAGGTTTTCAAACCTCTGCCTGTGACGGAGCCCCTCCAGCATGGCTGCGTCAATCACTAGTAGAATCCGAAAGTGGCTGCTTTCGGAATCGTTTCCAACATAAAAGCTCTTTAACGGAAACACGTCGTCTGGCCTCTCGGCGTGACAGTTTCCGGCGAGGTGTGGGTGTCCCTATAGGAGGTCCTGAGACCTCCCCACTGTTTTCGCTGGAAGCGTCTCTGAGCCATCCCTCCGACTCACTTTCCCTTGGAGTTCTTGCTCGCCCTCTACTGGTTCCCTCTTCCGCTGCTACTCCTCTCTCAACCTCAGTGAGCCTTTGCGCCCCCGGCGCTTTAGATGGCAGTTCCCTGACATCCACCTCCCCTCCAGGGCCCCCTTCACCCCCTCCCGTCTCCTCCCCTACTGGCGGTGAGGAGGTAAAACCCCTGAAAGAACCTCCTTCGTCTTCCGACGTCGCGAACACTTCCCTCCACTTGTTGCTGTTCCTACTCTCTCGGTAATCTTCGTCATCGGAGTCCACTCCCTCTTCCAACTCCGACTCCGCGAACCCTTCCATTTCCTCTTCCTCATCGGTGGTGCCGAAATACTCCCTCCTAAACCTTGCTATCGGCTGAGGTTTCCTCGGGAACCTTTGGTGGAACGTTTCTGTTAAAACCTCGTCATTGACTTCCTCTGCATTCACCCAGGTGTTTTCTGACTCCGGTTCCCCTTCCCACGCCACCAAATACTCCACCTGATTTCCCTTCCACCTGGAATCGAGGATTTCCGCTACATGGTTGCGGCGTTCCCTCTCTTCCAAGGCTGGTCCCCTGACGTACTCCCCTTCACGTCCCCCCCTGTATGGTGACAGTAACGACCTGTGGAACACTGGGTGCAATTTCATGTGGTTGGGTAATCGGAGTTTGAAAGCTACCGGGTTGACCTGCTGAATGACCTCAAAGGGTCCCAATCTTCTGGGCCTCAATTTCTTACAACCCCCTTTGAACGGCAACCCTTGGGTTGACAACCACACTTGATCCCCCACCCTTATGGTTCCACCTTCCCTTCTGTTCTTGTCTGCCTGCTTCTTATATTGTGCCTTAGCCCTTTCTAAGTTGAGCTGGAGCTGATGATGGATCGCTTCCATCTCTTCTACAAAATGTTCAGCCGCTGGGACGCTCCATCTCTCCCCTCCTTCCCCTGGAAATGCCCTGGGGTGACACCCGTAATTAGCCAAAAAGGGACTCATCCCTGTGGACACATTCTCCGCATTATTGTAGGCAAATTCTGCCAACGCCAACTTTTCGACCCAATCGTTCTCTCTGTCATTGACATAACACCTCAGATATTGTTGAAGAATGCCATTTGCTCTTTCCGCCTGCCCGTTGGTTTCAGGGTGCCGGGCAGTTGAAAAATTGACTTCCACGTGCAGCAAGCTCATGAGCTTCCTCCAGAACCTGGAAGTAAATTGTTTGCCGCGATCTGAGATCACCCTCAAGGGAGCCCCGTGCAACCTAAAGATGTGTTCTACAAACAACTTCGCTGTTTCTTCCGCTGTGACTGCATGTGAGCATGCTACAAAGTGGCACATCTTAGTTAACAGGTCTACTACTACCATGATGGCTGTTTTCCCCTTGGACTTTGGCAGATCCGTCATAAAATCTATTGATATCGCTTCCCAAGGCCGTTCTGGTGTGGGTAATGGTTCTAATAACCCTGCCGGCGCCCTTCTTTCCCCTTTGGCTCGCTGACATTGGTCACACCCTCTTACATACTCCCTTACATCTTCCCTCACCTTAGGCCACCAAAATTCCCTGGTAACCAACCACATGGTCTTGTGTTGTCCAAAATGTCCCGCCGTGGGGCTATCATGCAACTGCTTGAGTACTCTCCCCCTCAATTCACCTTCGGGTATATACAGTGCCCCTTTGTAATACAATGCCCCATTTCTTTCCTCAAAACCTCCGGGGCTCTCGCCCTCCCCCCTGAGACCTCTGAGCTTATCCTGGGCATATTCATCATTTTCCGTTTCCTCTACCAGTTCTCGTTGCCCCACCAGCGCCGCCCCACACACCCAGCGGTCCTCAGGGATGACATGTCTCTCTTCGATCACCCCCTCCCCTTCCCAATACTCTGGTTTGCGTGAGAGCGCGTCCGCCCTGACGTTTTCTGGGCCTGGCACATAACAAATTTCAAAGTTGAATTTGGAGAATTCCTGTGCCCATCTCACTTGTCGTTGGTTGAGCACTCGAGCTGTTCTCCAATACTCTAAATTCTTGTGGTCGGTGCACACTTGCACCTTGTGTTGTGCCCCAATTAATAAATGTCTCCACCTCCGGAATGCTTCGTGAATGGCAAGTAGTTCCCTGTCATACACCGTGTAATTCCTCTCGGATTTATTCAGCTTCCGCGAGAAGAAGGCACACGGTCTCCACTCCGACGCACTCCTCCCCGGTTGAAGAAGGACCGCCCCTACCGCCCGGTCGGATGCATCGGTTTCCACTCTCATGGGTTTTCGTAAATCCACATGCAGAAGTTGTTCTTCCGAGGCGAAAGCCCTTTTCAGTTCTTCAAAGGCTCGATCCGCCTCTACCGTCCAAACAAATTTCTTCTTGCTGCTGAGGCAGTCGGTGATGGGCGCCGTCAAGTGGGCAAAGTTCTTGATGAACTTCCGATAAAAGTTCCCAAACCCCAAGAATCTTTGCACGTCCTTCTTGGTCTTCGGTGTCTTCCATTCCAGTACCGCTTGGACCTTGCCTGGATCCATGGCCAATCCCTTGTCTGACAAGCGGTACCCCAGGAATTCCACCTCCTTGGTATGAAACTGGCACTTCTCCAGTTTCACCCACAGCTGGTTGGCTTGCAGCCTGCCCAACACTTCTCGAACGTCCCTCACATGCTGTTCCTCATCTTCCGAATACACCAACACGTCGTCTAAAAAGGCCACACAATTCTTGTAGAGCAAAGGTCCCAGAACGTGGTTTATAAAAGCTTGAAAACACGCGGAGCCCCCTTGTAGACCGAAGGGCATAACGAGGTATTCAAAGGCTCCCAAAGGGGTAAACATGGTGGTCTTCCATTCATCTCCCTTCCTTATGCGTATCAGATTGTACGCCCCCCGCAGGTCCAGCTTTGTAAAAATCTTTCCCTTCCTTACTCTGGTCAAAATGTCATCAATTCGGGGCATAGGGAAAGCCAGGGGCTCCGACACTGCATTGAGGGCCCTAAAGTCACACACCAGTCTCGGTTTGTCCGTGTTCTTTTTGTCCACAAAAAACACTGGGCTGCCCCCCACCGCTCGGGACTCTCTGATGAAACCTCGCTTCAGGTTTTTGTCAATGAACTCCCTCAGCTCCTGCATCTCCCTGTCTGACATGGCGTACAGCTTGCCCACTGGGAGTTGGGCCCCAGGGAGTAGGTTGATTTGACAGTCAAAGGGTCTATGCGGTGGCAGTTTGTCTGCTTCCCTTTCGCTGAATACGTTGCTCAGATCTGCGTATTGCGGGGGCACCTTCCCTTTGTCCATTACTTCCATCCCGGCTAGGGTGACTCTGTCTCCTCCCGAAACCTTCCCCTCCTTGCAGTGTTCTAGGCAATGCGCTGACCCAAAGGAGACCACCCTCTGATGCCAGCCCACTAGCGGATCGTGTAGCGCCAGCCAGCTCATCCCCAAAATGATGGGCGCTCCTCCCAGGATGGCCACATTAAACGCTATCTGTTCGGTGTGCCTTGCCACCCTCATTATCATCGGGACAGTCTGTTGGCTAACTTCTCCCCCCAACAGCTCTCTGCCGTCAATCGTAGTCACCTGCAAGGGGTTACTTAAAGGGATGGTCTGTATCTGGTGCTCAGCTGCAAACTCCTTACTCATGAAATTACAGGAGCTGCCTGAATCCAAAAGCGCCTTGATCTTTAGTGGGTGTCCGTTTGGCAGTTCTAGTAACACCTCTATCACTAAAGCGGGTCTGGGAGGTTCCGGCATGGGCACTTTCACTGCTCTTTGGCCTGGCTGCTGTGCCCCGACGGTGGCAGCCAGGCGTTGGCTTTTACTTGCTCCTTGCCTTCCTCTTCCTTTCCCCCAACAGCTCCTGCCATCCCTTGCCATTCCTTTCTTTGTGGGCAGACTCGGGCAAAGTGCCCTGGCTGTTGGCAGAGATAACATCTCTTGGCGCTCCTTCCCTCCTTCTTCCGCCCTTCACTGGGATTTGAAACTGCGCGCGCCCGCGCTGTTCCAACTTCCATCGGCTCTGCCGGCGGGAAAGGTGGCTCTGGAATGTCTGGAATGCGGAACTCCCTCCAACGGTCTCCTTTCCCTTCCCGCTTTTCCAAAGCCCTCGCCTCCTGGCGCGCTCCTATGCACAGCGCAGATTTGGTTAACTGATCCATAGACTCCGCCCTGGGCCCCCGGGAAAGCTCATCTTTGACGGTTGAAGAAAGCCCCTCTTCGAAAAGCATTTGGATGGGCTCCGCCGATAGGTCCCACCCCAATTTATGAATCAGCATAGTAAACTCAGTCCAGTACTCACGGACAGATCTGCTTCCTTGCTGGCAAGCCATTAACTGCCTTCGCACCACCCCCTGCTCAATATCGCTGGAAAACATCAGGTCCATGGCACGAAAAAACTTCCTCGTGTCCTTTAGGATCTCATTATTCGCTGCCATCAGGGGTCTAACCCAATCCTTCGCCCCGGATTCGAGATGGCCAATCACAAAAGCCACTCGCGATTCCTCGTCGGGGAAGTCATCAAACTGCAAGTTTAGAGCGTATTGCATCTCTGTTCTAAAGGCATGATAGTTCCTGGGATCCCCCCCCGAATTTCTGCACCAATCCTGGCACCTTTCTGGCGAGCGGGGTGGTTTTCTCCTTTCCCTTTTCTGCATCCTGAGCCCTCCTCTCCTCAAGCCTCGCCGTTTGCAGCGCCAACTGGATCTCCAACGCCCTGTACCTTTCTTCCAGGCTTGGACCCCCTCCAGCTGCTCCTGCTCCTCCGGTTCCGGCTGGGTTGCTCATGATGCTTCTCCCTGCACAAGCTGGCTTTCGGTGACTTTCGGATTGCTGTGATGGGACGATGAGCTGCTTGTGCGTAAAATGCAAGTCCCTCAGAGTTTGATCAGGTTTTCAAACCTCTGCCTGTGACGGAGCCCCTCCAGCATGGCTGCGTCAATCACTAGTAGAATCCGAAAGTGGCTGCTTTCGGAATCGTTTCCAACATAAAAGCTCTTTAACGGAAACACGTCGTCTGGCCTCTCGGCGTGACAGTTTCCGGCGAGGTGTGGGTGTCCCTATAGGAGGTCCTGAGACCTCCCCACTGTTTTCGCTGGAAGCGTCTCTGAGCCATCCCTCCGACTCACTTTCCCTTGGAGTTCTTGCTCGCCCTCTACTGGTTCCCTCTTCCGCTGCTACTCCTCTCTCAACCTCAGTGAGCCTTTGCGCCCCCGGCGCTTTAGATGGCAGTTCCCTGACAGATAGCTACAGTCTAAAATTCTTAATGCTTAAGGAATGATTCCTGTTGACTACTTTAAGTTGGATTGATCGTTGCATTCGAGACAGATCTCACTCTTTGATTGCCCTACTTCCAACTTGCGAAGCAAATTCTACCTGTCACTAATTGGCTTCAGGGCCAAGGTCAGGACCAGAATTGGCATGGTCAGGCATCTGCCAAGGGCCAACAACCCAGCAGAGGGCCATCTCAACCTTTATCTCCTCTTCACCACTGCAGCCTGGTTGTTCACCAGCTGCTTATTCTGGCTCAGTCAGTGGTGGAGCAGTGGATGAAGGAAGATCAGTAGGTGCCACTGCCTGCTTGATCATTGGCGCACTGCCTAACAGTAAGCAAGTGGCATCAATAATCAAGAAGAGAAGGAGCAGGACTCACTGTGGGAGTGGGTCCTATGGATCCTCCAAAATCTGGAGCCGAGGCAGTGGCTGATTCCCACATAATGTTGATGGTTTAGTGCTTTGTGAACATACCTAGACAAGCCAGAATGAAGCATCAGATACATGTTCTTTCCCCATCCCTTCTGCTCATCCTGCATAGCCGAGAGGAAGACTTTGGCAGAATTTAGTCTAATTTGTAAAGAATCCTGGCTTTGCATTTAATCCATATCAGGGTTTTACTTTAAAGCAAACTTGGCTATGGTGTTGTTGTTTTTAACAAGCCATTGCCAAACGATGGTTTATGAAACCAGAGTTTGTTTTAAGCCAGGATCCCTGGTTCAAACACATATTAGCAGCCTATGCAAGTAGTCCTTAGGGAGAAAATGTGGCTGACATATTTAGCACAGGGTGGATTTTAAAAAAACAACAACCTGGAAATTAGGAAGTTCCAGTGACATTTAAAATAAATGGCACAATACAGTATATTTGGCACATTATGTATTTTATATTGAATAGGACTGGAGTGAAGAAAAATGTAGCAGAAGCCTCCAGTGGGTGGAAGAGAAAAAGATGAATTGTATACATTGGTGTTAGAGGATTAAGAAGAATGGTGTGGGAAGAAGGAAACACAGAAGGAGATTTTAAATTCCAAACTGAGCTGGACCTGGCCTTTGCATTCCTCAAATCAGATGGAACCAAATTATTCCTATCAAACTGAAAAGGCATCCATTTAATTCCATTTGACCTGGAAGTCACTGAAGTTTGGGGATTTGTCATCATTGCAGTGACCAACTTTATGTTTCAGACTTCAGGTGTCCTCATAAATGGCTGTTGTTCTGCTATGGGTGCACTTCTCTGCTGCTCTTTTCACAATCTTGGGCGATAGACCTATGTAGCTGCTAAGTAGTGGACTGGTCTCTCCTGTTGCCCCCAGTAGTGATAGAGGAAAATAGCCTTGTGTGTGCAATAGGAGTATCACAGCTGTTGTGTACCCAGCAGGAATTATGAAACTGGAGGCTCCCCATATATGAGGAGTAGAGAAACTTTTCGATTCAGATGAGTCAAGCTTATCTTGAACATCTGATTTAAAATGCTCCACTTGAATGGGAGTGAGTGGGTTGTTGCATGCGGAAAATATTTATTGGATCACAGCGAACAGGAGATAAGGAGATATGGATAATTAAGACAGTCTGTTAATTTGTAGTGATCAACCAACCAAGTAAATTAAAATATTACCCCCCTCTTTTTTGTCATCTGTCATCAGATTTATAGTCTTTTTCACCATACCTTGGAAACAATTTCCTCTGTGCTCCCAACTCAAGATCTAAAATGGCTTAAACCTAATTGATACATTGTCCTAATGATGAAGCAGCAAGTGGACTTCTTTCTCCAGCAGTCAGTTCCGCTGACCAGCATCTGGAGAATGCTACCAAGGACACAGGCACAAACTACCCACCCCCTGCTCATCTTGCCCAGCACTCCTGGCAAAGGGAGCTTCCTGGTCTTTACTGCCATTGTTGACACACCATGTACTGCCATCTTTTGCATTTACTCTGACAACAGCTGTCTTGTTTTGAATGAAGAGACACACTTTCCCCCTGCAGTTTCTCAGAGCAGGACTAGACACTGTATTCAATATGGGGCTGTCACCCAATGCAGGTGATGGGAGCTATAGCTATTTGGAGGAAGTTGCTGAAGGCTGGCCTAGACATAGATTCTAGTACAGTGGTACCTCTAGATACAAACAGGATCTGTTCGAGAGCCCTCTCACATCTAGAAGCAAACGTAACTAGTGACGGCACATCTGCGCATGCACGTGTCACTTTTCGTCGATTCTGTGCATGCGCGCGACGTCATTTTGAGCATCTGCGCATGTGCAAGTGGTGAAACCCAGAAGTAATGCGCTCCATTACTTCCGGGCTGCTGTGGAGCGCAACTCGAACGTGCTCAATTTGAAGCGTATTCAACCCAAGGTATGACTGTATTTCACATCTTAGGGAATGGTGAGATAGCATAATAGCTGGCAGGAGGTGTTGAGATAATTTTTATTTTAGTTTAGTCATTTAACAACATTTGCATACCACTTGACTATAATAAAACCTCTAAGTAGTTTACAAAAGAAAACGAAAACATTAAAATTATCTACCATATTGGCCCAAATATAAGCCACACCCACAAATAAGCTGCACCTTTAAAATTTGGCGGCTTGGGGGAGGCTTGGGAGTGGCGGACAGGACGTGCGCCGTTGCCCCGTGTTCCTGGGCTGCTTTTTAGGGGGGAGCCGCACCACTTTGACAGCGGCGTAAGGTCGTGAATATAAGCCACACTTTAACTTTTCACAATCGGAATTTGGAAAAAAAGTGTGGCTTATATTCAGTCCAATTCTGTACATGAAACTCATACTATGTACATTGATAGAGGGCAGGATTAGCCAATGTGATGCCCTGCAGATATTGCTGAACTCCAAATCCCAGCAACACTAACCAGCATGACCAATGACCATGGATGATGGGAGTTGTAGTCTAGCAACATAGGGAAAGCACCAACTTGGCTACCCCTGCTGTAGTGTATACAGTAGGATACAGCCGGTCCTATTTAATTCTCACTCAACAGCACTTTTGGATAGAGACTACATTCAGATTAGATTCTTTACATTTCAAGCAATAATGTGTTTTTCTCTGTGCAATGAATTTTCAGTTGCAGCATTTTGACAAAGACCACACGGCAGTGAAATCCTATACAACAAGTTAATGAATTGTGATTTTCCCCAACAATGAGTTGTGACCTCACTGAGTGAGTCAGGCAAGAGAATTTGCTGGTTGTCAAGGATACAACATAGATATTCTGGACATTCAAAATCATGAGAGAAGACATAGTTTTCTTTTGTGGGGGTAAGAAGTATGGATAGTTCAACAGAAATTCATTTAACTTCTTATTTTTATAAAAACAAAAAGAAATTGCCCCAGAAATACATTGCCTGGCATTTGCAATCAGTTTGAATGTAATCTATGTTGAACCAACAGATGCTTGGATTGTGATCCTAATCAAATCTCTCCATATGAAAAATGAACTAGCTGGATGTGAGTCACCCTGTCTTCCTCGGCCATGTTTTCCAAACTGGAACAACCTGGTGAAACTTGTCTGCTAATATTTGCATTTTTCAGAGGCCTTAACCCAAAACAGTCATTTCAGATTCACCTCAAACATTTTTCACCTGCTAAACCTCTTGCAAGTCCAACTGCAACTCAAGACCGAGCTGACTCATTGCAATGGTGTCCTGGAAACTCTCTAGCTTAGCAAAACAATCGTGGCAGCTGAAAAATGTTAATGGAGCCCTTCTGTCCAAAACTGGGCTCCTCATGTCTTTGATCCAAGCACTGTGATAAGCTCAGTTCCTCAGTGAAGGACTGCTCTCTTCATACAAGGTATATTTTCAATTGACAGCATTTCCATGGCCAGGCTGTTTGGGGAGGCCACCAGCAAATTAACAGCTGAGCTGAAATATGAACTTAAGACTCTCCACTCATTCTCTTGACTGCTACACTATGCCGGTTTCATAGTTACCAAAACATAATTACCACCACTGTACTATACAATTTATCAGTGGTAGACAGTGTACTATATTTATGTCAGTCTGTGGGAAATTCATTTTCAACTTATAATGCAACTGTAATTCACCTTACATCTCTACTTGGAAATAAGCCTCATTGACTAACTCCCAAGCAAGTGGGTATAGGATTGCAGCCTTAACATTTCAAAAAAGAAGTAGACAAACTAAAAGAATAACTGCATATTCTCTGATAAAACCTAAGCGAGGGGGAAACAATAGTATTGAAAAGGCCATCTTATTTTCTCAAATTAAGTAGCATGTGACCTTTAAGAAGTATTTGCCCTTTAAGGCAGTTAACATGAAAAATACAAATAGAAATTAGCCATGTTTTTTTGAATTTCTCAGAAGGTAAGGCTAGCTGAGTTGGGGTTTTATAAGTGAAAAATAACCCATTACAGTTTTGGCCTTATACGTATCTGTAGATAGCTGGTGTTTGATATTTAATGATATTTAATTATATATGAGAGAGCCAGCACGGCACAGCATGGGAGACCAGGGTTCAAATTCCCACTGAGGCAGGAAGCTCACTGGGTGACCTTGAGCCAGTCACTGCCTCCCACCCTAACCTACCTTTCAGGGTTGTTGTGAGGATTAAATGAGGAGGAAGAGAACCAAGTGTGCCACTTTGAGCTCATTGGTGAAAAGGGTGGGATATAAATGCAGTAAATAAAAAATTTAAAATAGACAGTGTTAGTTCAGAAATGTGCATGAGCCTGCCATGATCTGGGATGCAAGTATTTCCAATCTCTCTTTGAGCATTTAGTAGTAAAGGGCTTATGATTCTGTGGGTTTAAGATGGAAATGCTGAGTTAAAATTCAGTGTCCTCCAGTACTGAGAGTTCTTGAATTTGAAATGTGGTAACTGTAGTATTGACTTCAGCCGAATTAGGATTTAATTATGTATATTGGTTTCAAATAGGCTGCAGTTCTACAGCACATTCATTTGTAAATAAATGCATTTGAGTTCTGTGCAGTTACTCATGAACAGCTCTTAATTTGCATTTGGGTCCAGCCCAATAACCTGTGCAGTGGGGTGCTTAATGAATTTACGAAAAGTGTAAATTTCCAGTTGCTCAGAGAAGTTTACAAGGATATACACAGGACTATAGGCCAGAATGCAAAGAACCATACACAGCTAGTCCCTCATACTGAACATGTGTTTCTCCAATAGTTATCTGCATGATAACTATCCTTTTTTCAACAAGCCCAACACAAATACAAGAGTGGAGTACATACAGAATAGTGCTATATTGGACTCGCAAGTACATATTTATTTATTTATTTAATTACATTTCTATACCGCTCTTCATCCATAGATCTCAGGGTGGTCCACTACATAAAAATACAAGATAAGAAACACAAAATACACAGTAAAACAAGAACAGAACAGAACAAAACAATACCCCCCTCCCCGCAACTGTTATAGTAGGTTATACAAAATTAGCCTGAAAAATATGACTCAAGTGTTTGTTACAACAAAACATACAGTAATCCTGAACAATGGAGTACCAGTAATGAGCCATATCCATGCAATCTTTTTCCCAAATCCATGCATCATTGATTTCCAATTCTGGGAAATCTTTTTCTGATGGATTGGAAACTGGAATATGATTGGAATGATTCGGGACCACATCATGCTTTGTTGTAATATCCACACAACTTGCAGATATAGCAAGACTTGTCCAGTGTTAGAGGCTAAGGGTGTGTTGGTTGTTGGACGAGAACTCCCATCCATCTCAGGCAGTATAACCAATGGTCAGGAATGTTGGGAGCTGGAATCTAACAATATCCAAAGGGCCACAGTTTCCCATCCCTGTAGTCTAGCCTGCCAGTCTTTCTCCATACAAAAGAATGAACTGCACTTTCTCAAAACAAAAAAAAATTCCTTCCAGATACACATCTTCAGATACACATCTGAAGAAGTGTGCATGCACACGAAAGCTCATACCAAGAACTGACTTAGTTGGTCTTTAAGGTGCTACTGGAAGGATTTTTTTTTGTTTTGACTATGGCAGACCAACACGGCTACCTATCTGTAACTGCACTTTCTCAGCTATCTTTCCAGCCAGATCATTTATTTTTATTGGTTGAACTAAGCACCTCAAGCACTAAATGATTTTGCAGCATTTATTATATCTTGATTTTTGTCATTCATCCTGTAATTTCATTGCTAGCTAACACACCTACTGTGTTTGCAGAAATTAAAGGAGGGGTGTTAATTACAAAATAAAATAATGATAATAATAATAATAATAATAATAATAATAATAATAATAATAATAACAACAACAACAACAACAACAACAACAACAACAACAACAGCCCCTGCACTACTAAAAATTTGGTTGTTTCCTCCTGTCCTTTAACCATGTTAACACCTGCCTATCCTTCAAAGAAAAAAATTCTGGGCACTATTCAATTCCATTCAACTTTCATTCAACCCAGTCCAGGCTCTCTTGGACATCTGTTCACATACAGATTCCTGACACACATTTCAGCTCCGATTAAATCATGAATATCAAGTTCTTGATACCCACTAGCTTTTGGAAATGCGAAAACTTTTCAATTTACAGCTGCCTGGAGAGTTGAGGTTGACAAATACAAATATCTAGACTGGCCATAGAACACCCACAAATCTAAAAGATGCCAACCATTCAGGGCTTACAGTATCTGTAACTCAATTTGGGCTTCATGCTTCCAGAGACCATTTTGGTCCTCAGAGGTATGCACTACGAAGGATTTCCAGACCCCAAATAAATACAATCTGTTTAGAGCTGAGTTGAGGAAAAATTCTGTCTCTCTTTTTCTTTTTCTCACTCCCCTGCAATTTCTCCCCCCACACAGAGTGCCCTAGCATAATGCTACACCAACAGCATTAATGCCTCTGCTAATGGTGAGGCCCAACCCCTAGAAACTATTGTATAAGTTCTACTCCCTTGGAGAAACTCAGTGAAATGATCCCCACAATTTCTCTGACTGCAAAGATGGCGGTGAGTTTTTGGAAGGCCATGTGTGCACAGCTCTGATTGTAGCTGCCTGCAAGGTCAGAAAAATGGGTTCTAGATCTACTCTACTGAAGCAAGAAGAGTGGAGTGGATGGATCCAACGGAACGAAAACCTTTATTTTTTTACCATTCTCCTCTTCTTGTCTAATGGCTGGTTTTCCTGTAGAGCTTGGCAAATCCGCTCTAGCAACATTCAAAGTTCTGAACAAATAAACTGCCAGAATTTATTTTTCAGGGTTGAAACCCAGTTTGCTCCAATAACAGGAAATTGCTCTTTAAAAGACTGGTTTTAGGTATGGCTGTTTTGATCATAATTAGTAATAGCTATGTACTGGCTCAGTTCCAAATCCCAGGTTGAAAATTTGTGGCAGTCAGTCAGGCTCTACTGAGAACACTGGAAAAGGAAATTATCTTCTAGTTTTGAAGACTATAGCTAGAAATGATAGCAATGTTCTTACTTTTCCCTTCCTCGTTTTCTCCTTTGTGTTCTTAAAATAGTCTTCCTCCCCACCTTTTAGGTGATCAATAATTCCCATCCTTTGCCATTTGGGCAAAATCACTTACTTGCATCCTTCTAAAGCTGTTTGCTTGCATTCATTTATTTTTCTGCTTCCACCAAGGAAGGCAACTTCATTTCAGTAACACTCTGCTTTTTAGGTTTTATGCAATGGGCTAAAAAAGAAGGTGAGCCTATTTCTCCAGGGGTGATTCACATGGAAGGATTTGAATGTAGTGCAGACCAGCAAACAATTTCACTGTGCCTTATTACATGACCACCCCACTGCACCACTCGGAGACTTGGTATTTTGGAGCTAAAACTAGCCACTCCACATAAGCAGCAAAAATCATCCCTTTTTACAAGCAGACAAAGTTTTAGCCAGCATCACATTCTGAATGAGGATTGGAGTGGGGAGGCACCATTTAGGGTCTTCCACAGTTAAACCTTTCTTCAAGGAAACTGGAGAACATGAAGTAGCGTACGATTCTAAGTGATTTGAGATGACTTCATTTCTTCTTGTTTTTGTTTATATAGCTCGTTTTATCCCTCAGCGGTTGGTTTTGGCCTTGCTGCATAGTCGACAGTCTGAAATTCCAAATAGGTTTGGTCTCATTGCCTAAGGAAGATGCTTTCAGATTAGTAATAAGAAGTGCCACGAGGAAGTTAAATAAAGCTGTGATACAGCACTGCAGCCACTGCTTACTCAGCTCTTGGCAATTTTTTTGCTGCTCAGAGTGCTGCCGCCCCTACATGTAATTTCTCTAATGGATGTACAAAGCCTTCAGGAGCCCCAGTTTGGAAGAGTTCCCAACAAAATCCTCTCTCCCCCTTCCTCCATGCATACACACATCTTGGCCTCTTTGGAATTCATAGAAGCTAATGCTTGAAACAAAGAATCCATTTTATGCCTAAAATGTAATCTCCATAAAATGAATTTGTTCCAATCTGTCACTTCTTGATCCCCACTGGAGGTTTTTCTTCAGGGCCTTTAATTCTCACCCTATTATCATCTCCCCATTACGTTGCCAAAGCAGAATGAATGGTGGCTTGTTGATTGGGCTGGGGGTAGGGAATGGTGGGGTGACACCTTTTAAATGGGCTGCCTGGCCTCTATTGAAGACACAGTAGGTGAGCTGTTGAAGCTGGCAGGACACGGTATTCATGCACAATGCAGCACAAGACTTCAGCGGTGTGGAGAAGAAAATTTCCCAGTGCTTAAATTTTTTTCCTGCAGAAAGTTTTTCCAATTCATAAGTTCATTAGTAGCAGGGGATAGGTGCCAGCTGCAACTATACATTAGGCAAGCTTGACAGTTTCAAAAGTTTTGGCTTTGTTTACTCAATACAAGTAAAATAAGCATGCTAAGTTATATCACTCGGGGGGGGGGGGAATTTCCCAGTGCAAACTAATCTTGAATTTTCAAATTCAAACTTTTCCAGAAAATTCACATCCCAGCAAGCCTTTAAGTTATGCATCAGTTTGTAAGGATGCAGGAGTATGAGATAGAGTCCTATTGTATGTCCTTCTTCGATAGGGATGTTTTCTCACTGCTTCATGTTCTCCAGCTTCCTTGAAGAAAAGGTAACTGTGGAAGATCCTAAATAGTGCGCCCCCCACTCCAATTCTCATTCAGATTCCAACACTGAGAAAGGACGAAGTAAAATGATTGTAACAATAGTGAGAAAGATGTTCTTTAAAGGCAGCAGGCAAATGTGGCTGCGTTTTCATGACGGGAATGCCTGCTTTGTTTTTTTCTCCTAGGTGATCCATTGGAACTCACCCAAAAAGCTGAGAGTAAAGAACAAGCATGTTGAATTTTTCCGCAACCTCTACCTGACATTTCTAGAGTATGACGGGAATTTATTGAGGCGGGAACTCTTTGGATGCCCCAGTGAGGCTGATGTCAACAGCGAAAATGTAAGTTGGAAGCATGTGGCATAAAGATGGGGGCGGGGCTTTTGTTTTGCATGGACCTGTGCAACTTGGAGGGAGGGAGGCTTGTATACCAGGTGAAAGAGTACAGGTTTGTTGTAGAGTCCGTTGCCTTTCTTACTCTCTCTCTCTCTCTCTATCAACTTTCAGAGGATAGCTTTCCCAGATACCTACAGACTGGTTCATAACAGTCATTCAGACTTGACTCCCACAGATTATTTCACAAATTTATCAAGAAAAGGGGTAGAATCTCCAGTATCTCTAAGCAGGTGTGGGGAACCCTTTTCTGCCATGGGCCTTGTGTCTTCATGGGTAATTTGTTGGTGACTGCCAAGCCAAAGCCAATAGTAGGTGAGGCATCCTCTGTCTCTCACTTTCTACCACCCTTCTTTCCCTCTGACTGGCACAAGCTATTCAAGGACTTTTCCAGCCCTAAAACCTGAAATTATTCTAATGGGGGAGGCTGGGAATTAAACCAGGGACTTTCTGCACATAGAGCATGTGATCTGTCATTAAGTTATGATTCTTTCCCTGCCCACTCCCAAGTAGAAATGCAATGGAAAAGAGACTGGATTCACAAAACGTCCCCCAATCTCAATAGTCTACATTGTTGAAATGATGAAGAGATGGAAGTAGCTAGACCTATACTTTTGAAAAGTTATGTGTCTTCGTATTTCTGCATATATATTGCAAGCTGTATAATGGGAAAGCATTTGAAGGTGCAATTATTGTGGGAAATTGTTTGAAATTACAGCTAGTTTCCTTCCGTAATAGCTATATGCTGAGTTCTTCCTCCTTCCATGTACCTATGAAGCACAATAGCAGTGTTCAGGACAAGTAGAACAAAACTTGCAATTCAAATCCCTCAGTCAAAGTGGTCCTTTTTAAGTTAAATGCGGGGATATTTATATATAAAGGTGTGTTCTTTTGTGTTTGCAGTATCAATTTGTTTAAAATGTTAGAGGCAGGATTTACTGCATGATGCATTTAAATCAGACTTTTGCAAAGCCACCTACAAGAGAATTCACTAGCAGAAACAAGGTAGGCAAATAATTTTAGGTGCCCCTATAAGAAAAGGAGTTTGGGCACCCCAAAATTCCTCATTACCAAAATTCTGCAATTTAATATGCACGATAGTTTATAACTGTTGTTCATGTTATGCTCACAACCCCCTGTGAGGAAGAGGGCTTTGCTGGTGGCAGAGGAATACATACTGAACAATTACTTTTAGGCTTCCTCTATGTATATAGCTGGTCACACTTCAAACAAATGGTGAATAAATGCAAGGCTGAATTAGGGTAGTTGGGGGTCCTGGTGCAGTTCCCAAAATAGGACACACAAACACCCCCAATGAAATTAGGTGCCACAAATTAAGTCCTGTAGGATCTTAAAAGTTAACAAAATTTTATGGCATAACCTTTTGTGGACTACGAGCACTACTCTTAGCATGTGGAGTTTCACAACTCACAGCAAAACGAAAATGAAAAGGTTCTTACCAACCATAGAGTGAAGATCTATTACTCTGTGCCAGGGCCAGCCTTATCATTAGGCAAAGTGAAGTGGATGCCTCCAGCAGCAGCAGATGCTTGGAATTGGGAAGCAGTAGCCAGACAGAGCTATGTGTGCTCTGTTGTTTGCCCTGCATCCCCCAAGCTAGCTTTCTGCCCTCAGGTGCAGTGGAAGAGGCTGTGCTGTCACCAGTGTAAGATTCAGATGCCAGTCTGGCCAGGCATCTGTACTTGCAATTGGAGGGAGCACTGTTGATTCTCCACCCCCCCCCCCCTTTGGAGTCATTTTCCTTCTCTTCTTGACTTCTTAAAGAGACGGTCATGTTGCTTTAGAACTCATGAAGCTAACTATTGTGCATAATTTCATATCTGAAAATCAAGAGTAATTACATATACCTCTAGATATACTCCCCCAGTTCAAGCATCACATCACACACACACAACTGTAACTTACGAGATAGAACTTCAGTTTCTCACTTCATTTAAAAAAACAAAGAAACTCTCAAACACACTGGCCCAGTTTAGACGTAAAATATACAAGCCTGGAGCTCATATGCTCCCTTCTCCTATGTCAATGTGACCATGAGAACAAGATTATAAACTTTTCTTTCCAGTTTCAGTTAACTACTGTTTATCTTAATGTCTCCAAACTATAAATTGCAGTTGATTTTAGCTATGGCTTATGGAAGCAAGCCAGCTTCACATACCATGGTTTGAAGCTGGCTTATTTCCTCACTCCATGAAGACTAACCATAATCTGGCTAGGTTTGGACATAATCCTCCATTGCTGTGGTTGGTTAAAATTGGAAGCAAAATCTCATTTTTATCGCAATATATTCCAATGAGGCCTCTGTAGTTCATCATTATTTTTATTCTAAGTTTATTTTCGCTCACTAGTTCCTTTCAGTTTCTGCTCAGTGCATTCCAGCAATAAATGTACTCCTTTCTTAGTTGCAATAAAGTGAGGAGGAGTTTTATTTATATCTTAAAAGGTGTTCCTAACAACACAGAGAAGAAATTAAGTAGATATTTCAAAATACCTTACAAAACCTGCAATTTTAAAAAGAAATCTTTCCAACTACGTGAACAACATTTAGAATACAAGTCTGAAAACTTAACATCTGAAAACCACGGAGAGAAGGAGGGGGGCTGTTCCTTTAAACGGCAATTCTAGTTGTGAGCCTATAGTCTCCACTGTGTCACTTGCCATAAATTGTTAACACAGACTACCAGTGTACCAAGTAGGGAAGCCTTGCAATGTATTTATTTTTATTTCATTTATTTTAAAACATATACAGATAGCCCTCTCATATAAAATATCAACAAAATAGGCAAGTACAAGATAAAAATGACTAGCTCACCTTGAGAAACTTAGCACAACTGGATAGGCTTGAAGAGAAGTCTGAAAATTAGCAGCAAGGATGCTGGCCGAATCTTTGCTGGAAGAGTATTCCTCAGCATGGGACCAGTGACACAGAATGCTCTACTTCCAGGTGAAGTCAGTTGTCCCCATGTTTCAAAAGCTTGGCTAACAGCACTCTTATGTAGCATACCTTAGCACAGAGGTAACTTTATGGAATGGAATGGAATGGAATGGAATACAAATGTCATTCATTCATTCATTGTAATATTTCCCTTTTCCAAAAAGCAAACGATCAAGTTGAGTTGGGGGAGGTAAGACAATAAAGAATACGCTCAGAGATAGATGGCAGCAGCACATTTGGAGGCTGCTCCTTACAAGAGAAGGGCTGTCATTCTGTTTTGCTTTGCCTGCAAAAAGTCTCTGGCATCTCCAGGGATGGGTGAGGAATATCTCCTGTTTAACACCCTGGTTTGCACCTCCCAGTCAGTGTAGACAATACTGTACTGAGATTGATAGACCAATGTCCTGTCATGAGTCTTGAGGCATCACCAGGCTCGGGAATGACAGACTAAGATGGACAAGAAGGAAAACCAGGAGAATGACCGGGGGGGTGAGACCTGGGAACAAGAGCCTTGCAAGTGGGCACCCTTGGCCCACCTTTAAAAGCTTGGCAGGTGGGCATTGCACCCCATTGGGACAACTCCACTTTTCCTGTGCAGTTCTGGCCTCCTTTCCCTGATCTTTGACTCCTTGGACTTGACCTGCTGCTTCTAGCCTGGCTAACCTTTCATTTCCTGAGCGTAGCTGCTATTTTGCTGAGCTTGTATATCTTATTTGTCTCAATGAAGATCTCTTCCTTACTCTCAAGTAAGAGCCTCTCTCATCATGATCTGGGTGGGAACCAGGATAATAAGGCACTTCCTATGTTCCTGCTGGGAATGTTAGTGCCAATTCGCCAAAATGTTCTGCTTGGCATTCCTTGTAGTTCTGGTGCTGGGAGGGGTGGAAATTACATTTGCCCAGTGGGCAGGCTAGCCCCACACAAGAGAAAATACTAGTACAGGATTTAAAACAGCTCTGCCTCAGATAATTTGAGGGTTGGTTGAATGGTAGCTTTCATTGTTTACAAGATCAATGGCTTATGCCTGTCACTTGCAATCTGGCTGTCTCAGAATTTACCCTCAAGGGGTCATTTCAATATGTAAGCTATTACAACTTAGCAACTCCATGTTATTAGAGGTATTGCATTTAGAATTTAATTTGTAATTAAGAGAGCTTGTTTGGAATGCAAATATCTGTTAAATACCTAATGGAGTTCAATAGGTTTCATACTGCCCTCAGTTATGCTTTGGCCTCATTACAGCACACTAGTGTTAAGAAGAGGCATTACAGAGAGCATAAATTAGATTTATAGTTTTTTCCTTATGCTCCTTGTTTTTTGCCTGTATGCAAAGTAGCTCATTTCTCCTGTATATTATGCATTCTGCTGCATGCTGGTGGTTTCTTCTTTTTGTGATTTCCCTCCCTAGTTTGAGTTTTTGTACTGTGGGTTGTGGTGAAGGAGATCATTCACAGATGCTAAAATGATTTTGTAGTTGCTCCAGGGATAGAACACCATTTTCACGTAATGGTTTGACATCAGAAGCATTTGAAACAGGATAGGCTGGAAGTTTAAGTAAATATTTAAAAAAAAACAAAAACAGGGGAAACCAGGGGCCTAATTTCTGAAACCAAGTCTTTTGCTTACCATTGAAATATGTTTCTTGATTTCGGTGGGCAGAGCAAAGTCTCACGCTGTCTTCAGCATTATTATTATTATTGTGTATTAAATTTGTACATTCTTCCTGTCAGTAAAATTTGAGATCTAAAATAGGATGGGGACCCTCTGGCCCTCCAGGTACTGTTGGGATGCAGCTTCCATCAGCCCCAGCCAGCATCACAGGTAGTCAGAACTGATGAGGGTTCTTTTCCAACAACATCTGGAGGGCCACCAATTCCCCCTTCCTGTTCTGAAACATTCGTCCTTACAAGAAATAGGCATTTCATTGCACAGCTTCTGGCAAATGCTGAAGAGGCGCCTCTTTACCCTGGCTTTTGATACTTGGCGTGGAAATTTTTAATACCTACGTTGTTTTTGTGACTGTAAGTTGTTTTACACTGTTTTTGATACTGTGTTTTAATGTTGTAACCCACCCTGGGACCTCATAGTAAAGGGCTGGTCGTCAACAACAACAACAGATTCCTATATGTCAAAACTGTTCTTCCCTCTGTTTAACATTTTTAAAACCAAGCTTTCTTTGGGAAAACCCAATTCAGCATCCCCCTGTGTGAAGTTGCCAGTACCTGATCATAGCAACACATAAGGAGAGATTGAGATCTGGGAGTTAATGTGATGGAATGTCCTGAAAAGCTTACTTGAAGAATTCATTTTAGTTATAACAAGCACACAGATGGCAGAGATTATCAAGGGAAGAAGCCCAAGAACATGACATACTTGACTTCAGAGCAGAGATGCTGAAAATGTTTGTCAATGGTAGCTTATTGTAGCATGTGACTGTTATCGGGCTTCGTAACGTTTTCTTTCCTTCCTCATGTTTACAGTTTGGTTATTCTACTGCTTAGTTGCTTTCTATGGAGGAGGGATATGAGTATCCTGACATTAAATATATATTTTTAATCTCTGTTGTGTCAACTGAACTTGCGTGCTTGGGTTTGGACAGATGGAGGGAAGGGGAGAGATCTGATACCATTACAGTAGTTCAAATGCAACAGGGGAGCACATTTGGTACAAAAAGGGAAATTATGGTAAGAAAAAGAAGTGTTTTGTGCTAAGTGCAGGGCCTGTAAAATGGAAACTATTGAAGGGTTTTTTATGCTGCCTAATATATGTGATGCACCACCCGTGTCATCTGGTGACTTTGCTTTCACAGTTGCTAAATGAGCCACCAGATTTAACAAGGGTTCTGCACTAATTTGCTCCATATCTCATGCATGGCATGAAATGTGGAAGGGGGAATTTACAGCCCTTGAAGTAAGTGGAAAGGACCTCAGCAGGATTAGTGGCCTTTAGATCAAGCATTGTTGCCTGTCTCATCCGACTCTTCCCCGCCTCTTCTTATTTTAATGCTGAAAGTAAGTTTCCAATGAAAGTCATAAAAGCAATGCACACTGTAATATCTTATTTATGAGCTTTCTATAGGCCTTTAATGTTTATGTCCAGCATTCCATTACCAGAGGACCTACTTGTAAAGCGCAGGGTTGTTCTGTAGTATGTTTAGTATACCCAGTTGTGACTTCACAGCAAAAGCTGTAAGGCAAGATATAATTTCTCTAGTAAAGGCCTCATATTCATTCCGTATTCACTTTTTTTCTTTTTGCAGTGACTTCTGTCAGGGGCATTCATATGATGAAGCACCAAAACTACTGAGAGCAGTGGCAGTGATAAAAGCTGTGGTGCAGGGTAGAGCAGTTTTGTGACTGAAAGAACTTGCATGTTACCAGTTTTAAGGGAATTACCCTACCAGTAACAAAGAATGCTTAATTCCAGAAAGAGCTGTGCCAGGGAAACAAATCCCAGCCACTTGATTGCCCAGCCACTGAGGGATCCGATTTTTATACATGGAGTTTTGAGGATTTATTCAGTTCTGTTCAAGTCTAGTGCAAACATGTTGGATGGTAGCTTTTGGGGGGGGGGAACAATTGCCAAAATGTAGGCATTTGAGGAACTTTCCTGTCCTGAGTAAGGAATAGCTGATGGGAAAATACTGATTGATTATGTAAGCCTTCTTGTGAGGGCTGTGTTCTACAAGATAACCTGTAAATAAGGATGTAATATAATCATATAATAATTGGTTGAAGTCGCTGTTCACGTCACTTTTTCTGTCCCCAAAGTCTTGTGTGGTAGAATAGTAGCTAGTGGGCAGGGGTCAAAAACAGGATCCACAAATACTCATGTCACGGTCACCATGGCAACCACCCTTCCTGATTAGCATCACTTCTCATAACACATACTTCAAAATATGTTCCAGAGGCAGAACCACCAAAGCACAACATGAAGTTAGGCCTGGAAATGGCACACAAAATGGGGGTCCCCTCACGGTTCCTTTTCAGTGTCTCCAAAGAGCAGCCTGGAAAATGTGGATGAGGCAGGGTAGATCCTTTAACTTTAGAATGTACTGTAGGGATACTCAGAGCAGAGACTGAACTAAAAGCACAGCAGCTGAGGGCAGGAAACAGCAGGAAAATTAAAAGCTGCTGAAACCACTCCGATTATAAATTCAGACCAGCTAACTGCTGTGCCTGGGAGCGCATGATCAACAAGACGAAAAATACTGTTGCAATTAGTCTCTGCACACCAGTGGAATAGCATTGCCTATCTAGAGCCTGTTTTGGAATGCAGAACATTTTAACAGCTCCTCCATAGAAGTTCCTGGACAATTCCTTCGGAATGATGCAGCCCAAATGGAGACTTGCTTTTAAAGCTAAGGTTGTATATGCACTTCTAAATTGGTCAACTTGATTCAAAGGATTGTTTGCTTTCAGCAAGCTGAAGTTTTTTTAAACAAAATATAAAAACACAGCATAGAACCACATAAGTTAAAGTAAATTGATATAAGCAGACAACCAACACTACTATTTGTATATGGGCACACATACAAAAAAGTCCCCTTTCCTCTAAATGGATAGCCACAGAAGAGCCACAGCAGGTATGTATTTTGGCTAGCCATAGGGGGGAAAAAACAGTGAAAGCTGTAAAGGCAAAGCACGGCATGCTTGCTGTGTGAGAGAGAAAGTTTATAACCATGCAGAACATGGAACACAGAGTTCTGTGGCTATCAGAGCAATCCAAGCCCTGTTGTTTGAGGTGGGGGGTTGGATTGGGCAGAGGTGTTTCCCTACACAACTGTGCTAGCTAATCCAGCCTCCATCCAGTCACTGCCAACTGAGTGGCCAAAGGAGCATGCCATCAGTACAGCACTTCCCTTTCCAGTGAGTAAAAAATGCCACCAGCCAGATTCTCACTGGAAGTGGAAGAGCTTGGAACAGGCCGTTATGGGGATGTTGAGTTGGAGGGACAAAAATAGCCTAGATCCCAAACCAGTTCCACTGATGTGACAAGATGCCATCAGGCCTGATATGAGCCCAATCACTGCACCACTTCTAGGCTGGTGCAGCAATCTTCATGCCACCCACTTTCTACCCCAACAGCTGTAGCTCAGTGGTAGAGTACCTGCCTTGCATGCAGAATGTCCTGAGTTCAATCATCAGCTTCTCCGTGTAGGGTAGGAGAGACTCTTGTTTGAAACCCTGGAGAGCCACTGCCAATTCGTGTTGACAATACTGACCTAGATGGACCAGTGATCTGACACAGTACTGGGCAGCTTCCTGTGTTCTTCACCCTGCATAACAGGGCTGTGGATGCAGTGGTTTGAACGGTACTGGAAGTTGGGAAGGAGACAGAAGTGTTGACTAGAGAGCAGGGTTCCTGTGCTTGTAAATTGTTGGGAAGAGATAATTTCGGATGATGCACTTGTCCTGCCTCAGTGTTTTGGGGGAGAGAAATACCAGACCTGTCAACAGCCCCTCTTCTGTGCAGTTACTGAAGATTCAGAAAGGTTCAGAAACCTCATCCTCCCTGGTATTTCACCATAAGCTGTAAAACTATGACCGCCTACTGGCATTAATAATAATCCTCCTTTCAAAAGAGGGAGCCATGTTAATTAGAGCAGTAAGAGCAGCTCTGCAAGTGCAAGACCTTAAACTGGTTTAGAAGGAGATTTGTGCTCATTGCTGTTATGAGATGTTGGGGGAGAGTTTTAAGCTTTTCTTCCCCTAATTAAAAAAATCCATTTGCAAAAGAAGTTGGAAGTTACTGTGCACTGAAAGATAACTGTATCCATCAAGGACAGCCTTTAATCTCACAATTAGGTCCATGCGGACAAGCAAGCCAACTCAAGACATTTTGCTGCCTGAGGCAGAGCAGCAGATAGCTTTTTCCTCCCGTGTCAGGGTGCACAGTTCCCAAGGCTGGTCAAGTTATTTTGGCACCTGAGGCACAAAATCCCACAAGCACCTTTCTCCCTTCCCAGCAGTACAAATTCAGTACAGTAATAAGTTAAATAACCATCAGTTTGCTGCCCTTTCATGTCACCTAAAACTAGCTGCCTAAGGCAGCTGCCTCCTTCAGCCTAATGGTAGGGCCCACTCTGTACAAGACCCCCAGGCTATAAATATTTCTTTGAGGAGTTGTTGTTTTCAGCTTTAGTAGCTAATTAACATACTGAGAATTCTAAAACAGAAGGTTGGCCATGGTAGGCTTAGCTTGTCCTTTGACTTGGGCATGTCTAGTGCAAATTTCTTCTCCTCCTCCTTTGAATAAGAGAAAGCTGTGTTGTGTTATAATCTGCATTTGAAAGACCACCTCAGTTTGTGGCGTGGTGCACAAGGACCTGCTGTCTGGAGGTAGAAGACCCAAAGTCCCCTTGAATATTCAGAATTAGCTGTGCAATCGTTTGGCCCATTTTCCCTTATGGCTTGTGTAAATATTAATATATCATGAAGCCGCTTGGAGAACTTTGAAAGGCTAGAAACTGGCTATAGAAGAACAAATGTAGCAGGCGACTACCAGTCAAAAGGTGAACATATGCAATTTGTCACATCAGCTTTCAGTTGATTGCATGTACAGCAAACCAGCCCTCATGCAGTAGAATTTGTTTCACGGACTATTGTGTCTTCTTCTTTAAGGTTTTTTGTGATAGACAGCAAGGAGCAGCTAATCAACTGTCTAGGTAGATGGATTCTGTCTTTCTAAACCACAGACCGGGAGTCACCCTCCACCACTGATGTTGTTAGGTTACAGTTTCTAATGTCTCTGTTCATTGGCCAAGCTGGCTGGGATTCACAAAAATGGAGTCCAACAACACCTGTTGTTGTTTAGTCGTTTAGTCGTGTCCGACTCTTCGTGACCCCATGGACCAGAGCACGCCAGGCCCTCCTGTCTTCCACTGCCTCCCGCAGTTTGGCCAGACTCATGTTTGCAGCTTCGAGAACACCGTCCAACCATCTTGTCCTCTGTCATCCCGAGGTGGTTGGACGACACCTAGAAGTCCACAAATTCCCCATCCCTAGTCTAGGTCCACCTCAAAAGCAGTTTCCTCTGATCTGAAGTTGAGACGCATGCCCCAGTTCACTGTCCAAATAACTAAGTTAGAAAATATCCTTTATCTCCTCTTATTTTCTTTTTGAGCTGGTAGAAATCTGTATCTCTTTGGTAGTTTTTTGTTTTGTATTTCTTACACCTTCTACATTATTTTATTCAAAATCTAATGAAAGTAGTTGCTACCTGTATCTGTGGAACCATTCTCGGGGGGAGGGGGTTCTTGAAGGAGGATTGCAAGGGCTTTAAAAATTATTCCAGCTTAATATGTACAATCAGGAAGAAACTGACTACTTGGACAGCTGCACGGTCCCCTTTATCTAAAGCTTGTTCTTATACAGTAGTACCTCAGGTTACATATGCTTCAGGTTACATACGCTTCAGGTTACAGACTCCGCTAACCCAGAAATAGTACCTCGGGTTAAGATCTTTGCTTCAGGATGAGAACAGAAATCGTGCTCTGTCGGCGCGGCGGCAGCAGGAGGCCCCATTAGCTAAAGTGGTGCTTCAGGTTAAGAACAGTTTCAGGTTAAGGACCTCCGGAATGAATTAAGTACTTAACCTGAGGTACTACTGTAAATCGAAATCTTCTTACACTTCTTTATATCATGAACAGAAGTTACGAAGATGTTTGCCTAAACACAGCATTTAAAGGGCAAGTCAAATGCATAGGTTGGAACCTGCATTTCATTATAAATTTGGGTATATAACTAATATGTGTATAATTTGGCAAATTTGTTCATGTCCTGCCAGTTTTCTGGTCATGCATTGTAATTTAATAACACTGTAGACACATTGAGGATACAGACTAATTGCATGCATCTTTCACATAGATTAGGCTATAATTATTCAAAATATGAGTTGCATTAATTCTTGCTCTTTGGCATAATTTAAAGAGAATACAAGGATCCTCTTCAGCAGAGTGAGTAGAAGCAGCGTCTGAGGCTTTAGGCCTTGAGTCGAAAAAGTTGCTGAGGTATTTGGAAGTTAAATGTGCTGAAGCCTAAGATACCAAGGAGGCACACAACTTTTATCAAACTTTATGATTTCTTGCTTATCTCTAGATCATCGAGAAACTGAGTAGCGTAACACTCTGGTCAAAATGTATTGGCTTGTCACAAATTGTGTTCAGAAAACTTAAATGTGAAGCATGCCAATTAAAACTTTTGCAGACTTGGGTAGTATGGGGCTGGCTGGCAAGAGAGACAATGTAGGGCTGGCAGATGCGGCGGCGACACACAGGCTTTCACTACATGTTGTTAATTACATTCCTTCTCCTGGATTTCATATGTGATGCCCTGATAATATTTGAGCATATGTGCTCCTTAAATGAGAAGTTCTCATTGAAAGACAGCACAAACTTTATGTTCAAGCTTGAACACTAATGAAGGGTTTCTGTTGGTCAAAAATACATTTCTGGGCCACCATCTGCAGATCAAAGTGGGGGGTCATATATACAGAATCTGGCCAGCTTTGTATTGGAATTGTCCCTAAGAGACAATTTCCCCCTCTTTTTTTGCATCCTGGGCTCCTTCGAGAGGAAGGGCAGGATATAAATTTAATTAATTAATTAATTAATTAATATATTAATATAATGTAACATTTCCACTGTGGAAAGATGTTACATAAATATTAAACTTGCATTTGGTCCCCTTCTGGCTTCATCCCACCCCCGGTTAAAATACTAGGGCATGAAATGTGATATTTCTTTATTCCATTCCTCAGCAGTAGTCAGAGACATAATTTAGTCCATAGTGCTATTCCATAGCTCATAATTAAGTTGTTATATCCTTTTATCTTAGAAGCCTGAAGTAATCTGATAATCACTCAGTGACTACCTAGATAATGGCTACTTTGCAATTACCAACTTATAGCTTGGCTATTTGTGAAATTAAAAAAAGAAGAAGATACTATGATATCTCGAAGGAGTGGTATGGTACAGCTCTTCTAACCATTTCTACTTAGGCTGATGAATAGAACTGATAAGGGGAGAATGCTAATGTCTTTCCATGGAAGGAAATTAAGATGTTTCATCTAGTCATTTCTGGCTTTATTTAAAATGTTATTTGTGCTTAGGGGGAATGAAATGAACGAGGGTGTGATGAACTGAGGTTTTCAGTGGTGAATGAAATGTAAGATGATGGAGAATTTGTGCCCACAGTGGTGACTAGAGTAGGGCAGAGGAAGAGAGGAAGAGACACATGGAGACAAGGATTGGATAAAATCAGTCATCACTTTATAGACTACAGCTTTCATAATATCTGGGCATGACCAATGGTGTGGTGGGTGGGGATGTGTGTGCAACTCAAAGACTTTTTTTAAAGGAAGATAAGGATGCATCTCTGGCCATCAGTTGATCATTTGATGACTGGAGAGAGGACAATAATCCCCCTGCTCAGCTGATCCACAGCTGAGAATGGGAAGAGGGGGTCTGTGCTGAATGTGTCTGCTGGTGGGTATGTCCTCTGTTCGTGCATGAGAAGGTGTGAGGTGACCACACCCACCACTGGCACGGGGCCCTTGGAAGGTTGGCCAAGAGCAAATGCAACCCCCAAACTATAATCAATTCTTCTTCTGTTTTGTTTGGTGAGCCATTTAGTCAAGCATGAATTTTGATGGCTCTTTGAAAGAAAACATATCTGCAGCAGTAGGAACCCTTGATGTGTTTTTTCCAGAATGCCAATGGCATAGCTTTCAAGTACAGTGGTACCTCAGGTTACAGATGCTTCAGGTTACAGACGCTTCAGGTTACAGACTCCGCTAACCCAGAAATAGTACCTTGGGTTAAGAACTTTGCTTCAGGATGAGAACAGAAATTGCCCAGCGGTGGCAGCGGGAGGCCCCATTAGCTAAAGTGGTACCTCAGGTTAAGAACAGTTTCAGGTTAAGAACGGACCTCCAGAATGAATTAAGTTCTTAACCTGAGGTACCACTGACAGAAACTGGAGTATTTGGTACACTGCCTAAAAGTAAGTCTTGCTATATCACTGCTGCAACAAGGCTGGATCCAGAACGGCATATACAGAGACAGAGGCATAATTTTGCCAGCACAGATGTCTTCAGAAAGTTAATAGAAAGTAGTTCATAGAAGTTCATAGAAAGTTCGTAGAAATACATGTTGATATACATGTATTCCCCTTCCAGAGGTTAATCTTTAGCTTCTCTCAAAAACCTTAGATGAGTTGTTGTTATTGTTGTTGTTGTTGTTTTTTCCCTATCTTGGCTAGTTTCCACTGACATACCCAGTGCTTCTGGAAGGGCTTTACTTTGCATGCAGATGGTTCCAGGTTCAATCCCTGGCATCTCCAGGTAGGGCTGGGAATGTTTCCTGTTTGAAAACCTGGAGAGTCACTACCCATGAGAACTACTGAATTAGCTGGACCAATGATCTGATTCAGTATAAGGCAACTTCCCATGTTCCTTTAAAAAGGTTTATTTGTGCTGATGGCCACTATAAAAATATACTTGGTTAATGAGTTCTGTAAGTTAATTATGCATTGTGTAAAGTAGGCCTTCTGTTCCTTTTAGGGTCTGTAAGTTAGATGACTTTGGGATCTGCAAGAAAGTTCATACATGCAACGAATGAAAGTGACAAGATGCTAGTGAGGCACCTAATCTTAACAAACAACTACCCTTCACTAAAAGAGATTTAGTAATATATATACTTGTGGTTTCCCCTCCACTACCCTACCCCCACTACAGCTCCAGAAACAGCTGTCTGAGTTGGATGAAGATGACCTGTGCTATGAGTTTAGACGGGAGCGTTTCACTGTCCATCGCACCCACTTGTATTTTTTACACTACGAGTATGAGTCTGCTCCAGACAACACTGATGTAACACTGGTGGCTCAACTCTCAATGGACAGGTAAGAAATGCCATTTTATTATCCCACCAAGAACTCTGGAAAATGCAATTAGCACCAGCTAATGAGTTCAAGAAAATTTCACAAGGTCTTATGTCAGTGGGGAAAAGAACATTTGGGATTCACTGACAGTAAATGAGTGCCATTTTCTTTTCTTCTTGTGGAAAGCATCAACAGTTGTTTTGTACAGAAAGAGGGACATGATGAGTCAGAGACTTCAGTGCTCAGGTGCAGGGTAGGAAGTTACGACCCTGGAAATGGCCTGATCTACCCTATTGGTAGTTAACTGATCATCATCATCAGTTCCCCATGTTCAAAGTGCTATACAGGACAGGCAACATAAGCACAGCAATTCATACTTATGGTACATGACAATGCTGTATAACAATGTCAATCCAGCCATTATAGTTCATTTAAAATACATCAAAAGTGTAAATGAGCGTAAAAAAACATGTGGTGAGTCAGGAAAGGAAAGAACCTAGATAATGTTGATTGTTGACTCAAGCAGAGGGTTTTTGTTAGTTCTCCCATATCTTCTGTACCATATGACATACTTGCTTTGCTGGGGATTTTACAAAATAGGTTCTTTGTTCTACAGCATATGTAGACCTCTCCATTTGGTCCATAAGGGTGTTTAGGCCAAGCCATGCCCACCCTGGTGCCATATATGATGTTAGGAGTGGGATAGTCAAAGGTGAGTCTTGGATTAAAGGGGTTTTGATGCTTGCAAAGCCTCTTGAGTCGTGCTTCTCAGGGGAGTAATTCTTCTCAAGGAAAGATGCACACTTGTACTGCGGGGTGGAGGTGGAAATCAAGTTCTGGCCCACGAGCCAGATCCTCTTCCATGCTCCTGTCCTAGAGCTACCGCTGTCCTTGATAGCCCATGCTTTCTCTGTCTTGCTTTTGCGTTGGGCACACTCGTAATTTTCTTTGAGCAGAAGCTGTATTGAGCTGGCAATTTTTATCCTGTCAAATTTGGTGTTTAAGCGGCTGCATCCCGAGAGCCTGGATAAACCCGGAATGTGCATTCACAGAGATTTCAAGCAGCCTGTAAAATGTGCATCACTTCTGTTCAGAAACCAAGAGCATCTCATCAGAATTGCAACATCAGAATCCCCACATCCCAATACCTGAGGCCCTCCTTCCTCCCTGCTGTTGGTAGAGTTAGTTCTAGGAAGGAAGAGGCCCATCTTCAAAAGAAGCAAGCAGCCAGCACTGCATTAGGCAGAGCACATACCTAACAGGTACATGAGGCATGTGCAACACCTCTGTCCCTCTAGTTGACTACACAGAAAGGTCAGTGTTCCTCCACAGGGAGACCCTAGGAACTTAGGCTGACTAAATGCAGAAATGAGCATAAGCCCACAAAAACCACTGCACTGTTTGGCTGCTAGCTTATGCATCTAGCACATTCAGTCATCATGCGCCACATTCACCAGCGTCTGTTCTATTGATTTTTAATTTGGAAAAACATTTCTTGGGGTGGTGGGGTTTTGGGCTTTCGTGTGGGCCTTTTGAGTTAAACAAAGATGAAGAAAAGAATCTCACACAAATCCTGTGTGAATGCCACAATGAATTAGAGAAGGAAATGAGGCTGTGTATGTTTTCCCTCCAGGATTTTAATTCAAAGGAGCGAACTGCAGCTCAGCACTGTTTTGCTGGCAACAATGCAGCAGTTGAGCATCTGTTTCGCTTTTTTGGATCCATTCAGGGAACACGCTGTATTGATAGACAGGGATGCCCATCTTTATTCAGAAAGGAGAAAGCAATTGGCCTGACATGAGAAAAAATAATCTTTCCACGCACTGTTAGTAAGTTGTTGTTATTCATTGATTCGGGTTGGAGATTCTCTCTTTCAGCTAAAATCAATAAATAATATCCCTACCAAAGAAGCTTTTAGCCATTTTATTTCCTCTTGCACCTTTCAGTTGTTTTTCACTATCTTTTTTAAACTGTTTTTCTTTATTACATTCCTCCCACAACACTTGTATTGTGTGTTATTGTCATTGGCAAGGAGAGGTGCAAATACTAGTAATAGATGAGGCTATAGCATTTGTTCTTTCAGTGAATGCTGTGAAGAGAGTGGGCTAGATGCTTTGAAATGTCTCTCCTCACCACCATCCGTAGCAGAGCTATTTTGCAGTGCTCGTGCAGCACGATCCCTGGGAGTGTTGCTGCTCCCTGGTCAGTTGATGTCGCTGTGCTGGCCTCATCTAGAGGGCAAATCAGCAACATGCTAGGCCTATGGGGGCAATGCTTTGGGGTGCAGACCTGAGAGAAGACTTTCTCATTTTTCTAATCCCAAATTCAGTTTTCCACACTTCTGCAACTATTTGTGATTTAAAAAAAAACAACCTCATGTAAATTATCAGCATTTAAGTGTGAATTTTTCCTAAAATACATGCCTGTATGCAGTTTTACGAAGTAATGCTTCTTAATATGATGCATTTTTGTATCTTATTTTCACCGATATATACATTTTCATGCACATTTTACTCTAGTATATGCACTTCTGTACACATTGTTTGACTGGAGGACTGCATTGAAACATTTGGGAAGGTGTGAGTTTTGAAGGATGGACTGTGCTGTGGTTCCCAGATGGTTTCCAAAAATGCAGATTTGGTAGATTCACCTATAAAGGCATGTTTAACCTACCCATTCCCGTGAGACACCATTGCTGCAAAATACCATCCCTAGAAGCAGCCATACCATACCGCTGATCAGCTGTTGTGGAGGAGACAGAGTGTCATCTTGAACTCTTGCAGTCCGCAACAAATCTCTATGGCCCTCTCCACAAGCCCAGAGATGGTGGTTGCTGAATGATAGCATTTGGAGGACCAACAATCTGCCTAGGCATTGAATCGCCAAGCAGGCCAACAAAATACTAGCCAGGTAGTAATCCTATATCCTTCCACTCCCACAGGTAAACTTCTGCAGTATGTCAGACACCCTGAAAGGGCCCAGGGACCCTGCTAGACTTTTCCATGACCACACTGAAGCACTTGGGAGCTTTATCTAAAATCAGTTCCATCCATCTGTGCTGATTGTCTGCTTTTTGTTGCATAATAAGGAAGAGAAATCCACTGTGCTTTTTACTGTATATTTTTTAACAGCATCATATGTTTTATTTATGATTCCTATCACGGCCTAGCGAAAGCTTTGCACATACCTTTGGGGGTGTTTTTGTTTGTATCGATCCCTATTTCTAATTTAAGTGTGTGTCACACCCAATAATAACCATCATTTCAATAATAGATTAAAAAAGGAGAAAATAATGATTCAGGTATAGACTAGCAAACGTAATCTCTGGTATCTAGGGAAGCAAAGCTTCTTGGATGTCATCAGGATCATTCAGAACTGCAGGGAAAAGCTATTAATGTTGAAATCAGAATTTATATTTGCCGGTTTGAACATGTTATTTCTTTCTGCTGCAAAGCTTAGGAAAGATGGCGTGAGAAGAAAACAATTATTATTATTTTTGATTACTGTAATGAAGAAAAAAAGATTCTTTTGCCTCATTAATAGGGAGGTTATAGTAGTAGGGATTTGGAAAATGCAGAAGAAAATCTGCCATGTCTTGATATTTTAGGGGGATTGGGATTTGTTTTTTGAGTGGTTTCTCTGCTTTCTCTTTAGATTAATAAAATAAGAGGTTTGGTTTAGCAAACACTTGTTCACTTCCTTATGGCTGCTCTAGTTATTCTTGCTACAGAGGATGAGGACCGTGACTAGGCAAGATTTAATTCAGCGATATACATGGAAAATGTTATGTTGTAGATTTAGGGGGGATCCCCCAAAAACCCCTGAAATTTAATAATTGGTAGGATTTTGATTATTTGAAGGGAAGATTGCAGGCCAGGGCCTCACTTGGGATAGAGGCATTAACATGACAAAAGGTGTTGATGGCCCATCAAAGGGAATTCTTGGACCTGGACAGGGGTTGCCATAGTGATGGGGTATTTGAGGTATCAGGAAAAGAGAGTCTTTAGAGCAAGGTGTGCTGGGAAGAAGGAGGGAGAGAAAAGACTGGGATCCATCTTGGGCAGGCTGGTTGAAGGCTGGCTAGGAGAGATGTCTTTGACTCCAGGGCTGCACTGCTGCAAGTCCCTCTTGAAATGACCATGCCAAAAGATCTGAAATCTCTCCATGCAGACTGAAGGTGTAAATAGGTGAATAAATCATATTTCTTAAAGCTATGGCAATCTCTACCGTGTCTCAATTCTCCAAAGCAACACAGACCCTGGGTGAGTGCCTGGAACCCCCTGGTATCTTGCTACAGAAGTAAGGGTAGCACCCAACTTCTGTAACAGCTATTGGCTTTACATTTTTCATTTTAATCTAAAACACCATTCAGCTACACATACAGAAGAACTTCCTTATGTGATAGAAGACTTCTGCATCCCACCACACTCTGCCCCTTTGGAGTGTGTTTACTTAGGATTCACACATGTAATCAGTGGCTAGTTTTCCTGAACATTTACCAAAGAGGAAAAAAATAGCGGAGCCTCAAGTCACCCTTGAGAGCAGCCTGCCAGCAAGTTCAGTTGCCACAAATGCCATTCCCCAAACTTTTCACCTTCAGCTTGGCAACTGGAAGACCACAGGGATTTCCAGAGCTGAGATTAGGTTCACTGGTGGCCACTTACTGACCCCTGGGTAAAGAATAATTAATTTGCCTCAATCCATTCCAATGTTCACTTGCACTTTTGTCTGGTATTTTCCATTCTACTGCAATTGTTTTAATTTTGCACAAGTGGTTCTTCTGTTTTGTCATCAGCTGATGCATAAATATCCTTTTATTATACATATGTCATACAGTATGATAGACACACATATCTCAGCAATGTCTACAGATCAGTTATCTTATGTGTGTTCCATTTCAAAGTGGACTTGTGGCACCATAAAAACAAAGTGGGTGTATGACTGAAATCCTAACCATGCAGTCCTAACCATGTCTACTCAAAAGCAATCCCCATTGAATTCAATGAGGCTTACTCCAGGGCAAATGGAGTAGCATTGCAGCCTGTCTCCCTATCTTGATTCCATAGTTCAATATAAACTTGTCACCCTGCACTGTTTTCCTCACTCCGACATTTGGGAGAGACAATTTAGCACCCTGTTGATATTTTGCTCTTTCTGTTCTAGATTGTATGGATTCCTGTTGACATATTAAATGTTTTACAGGCACTCCTCTTCACTCAGTGCAATGCCACTTAATTACACATAGATCATTTAATTGCAACATTTTATTTCATAAATACATATTTTATACAGAAAATGGTTGCATGCATTTATCTGCTAAAACATAAAACTCAATTTATGTTTTAAATGTTTATACTAAACATGATTTTGTGTTTGACAGCTTGAAATCTGTTTTTGTGCCATGTAGAAAAGAACAATAATGATGTGTTCCTTTGGTTTTTAAATCCACAGTACAAAGGGGATTGAATAGGCCTGTATAGGCTGCCACTAGCAAATAACTAGAAGCTATAAGTCAACAACTTCAGTGGGGGGGGGTGAAATTTGTCTGTGGCTGGGGCAAGGACACTTAATATTTTAAAACAAAGATTTAGGGGATAGATGGAGGGTGCAAAATGAGCAGTAAAATCCAGTTGGTTCCCCCCTACTTTGACAGAGAGACTTTAATCGAGGAACACAGATGAAGTGTACAGAAAGCAAAAGAGATCACGTCTTCCCATATTAAAAGAGCCCTAATGCATTCAATTTTTAAAAAAATCACAGTAAGAAGCGGATTTTAGTCCTTGTTGACTGTCTCTAGCAACAAACAACTTATATGCAGTCAAAAAACAACACTTCTAAAAAAAAGAAAATTGCTGAGGCACCTGTCAGGACAGCAGCAATTATACATCAATGAATATGTAAATAGTGTCTATTGCAAAGCAATTTATGCATCTATTTATGTATAATGTGAATATGTTAAAAAGAACTGAGGCAAGCATCATTCATAGGAAGAATCTGTGCCATGATGGGGGTCAAATGGGCAGGTGGAAAGAAATCCACTTGAAAGTCTAGTCTTGATTTCAAAAGATTCTTCCTACATCTCTACCCCAGCACATGCACATGATTTCAAAAAACAGAAAGGATTAATCTGCATTAACATCAGCAGCTAAGTACTTCAGTTCTATGCAGCCACATCAGTGTGGTTCTAGTTGCTATTGAACAATGCTGGGTTAAAAAAACACAGTTGTTTTAAGGTTATCTGGGATTTTAAAAATTCTGTTTTTATTGTATGTTGTCTACAGTTGGAAAGGTAGTTCGAAATTCTATATTATCATTATTATTACTGCAACTACTTTGCAAACTCCACAAAGAAGCAAGAGCACCAAGGGGTGTTATTTGGAAAGAGCACTCTACCACTTTTTGGGCAGAAGTTGTTACACTCTACCACAATCCCCACCGTGACTTTTCAAAGCATTAAAGAGCAACCAAGCCATCTGCATTCAACAGCAAAGTGTGGCCGACCAAATAAAAACTCAACAACACTATGGACACATCCAACTGTAGTTCACGGAGCTAAATAAGTGATAAACTGCGGGAATGAATGTTGAAACAGAAATTCAATATAAATTCAACTCCTTGTGAATTTACCACTTAATAACAACCAATAAATGTCCTAAGTAAATATTAGTAACCTGAGTAGGGCTCCCTGAAGTACTGCAGCTTCCCACAGCTAGGAAAACTTATATAAATATAAAAGCAGCATAGCTAACATTTCTTTCCTTAGCAGAAAATACAACAGCAATGAATGAAGCAATACAATGTAGTGGTAGGCACTTACTCTTGAGTATACCATTGCCTTCCCCAACCTGGATTGTTGAGGATTACAACTTCTGTCAGCTAATCAGCACAGTACCAGGTTGGGGAAGACGTAACAAACAATTACCTATTTTATTACTTAAATGGTTTCATTCTTTCAAAATATTGAAGGTGATTTTTGCCTCTCCAATGATTCCAAAGGACCTCATCTGCTGCATCTCCCCCTTCCTTGTTCTCTGTGATGGGACAAAATCTTTAAAAATAATGTTTCTTTTATTCTAGAGAAGATGTAAAATGTACCAATTTTTAGTTAGTCTTTGAAGCTCCCATTCCGGAGATGGATCTCCAAGTGATCTTTCGACTTCAAAGTATCAACATATGTGGAAATATTTGCATGGAGGTTACCCAGTACAAGAGTTTAAACAGAAAAGGGGAACATCCTGGTGGTAAAAAATTCTCTGTTCTAACCCTTCCTTTCTTCTCTTAGACTCCAGATGCTTGAAGCTATCTGCAAACACTGGGAAGGACCAATCAGCTTGGCACTCTACCTTTCTGATGCAGAGGCACAGCAGTTTCTGCGCTACGCTCAAGGCTCTGAGGTCCTCATGAGCCGTCACAACGTTGGATACCACATAGTGTACAAGGAGGGCCAATTTTATCCGGTGAACCTCCTACGGAATGTGGCAATGAAACATATCAGCACGCCATACATGTTCCTGTCAGACATTGACTTCTTGCCTATGTATGGACTCTACGAGTACCTCAGGTAAGCACATGAATTTTTCTGGCAGGGTCACAAGAGTCAAGCCATTGGTCCATCTAAATCAGTATTTTCTACAGTGACTGGAAGCAGCTCGCCAGGCTTTCAGAAAGCGAGTCTCTCTCGGCCCTACATTTCATTTCATTTATTACTTATTTTTTATTAAATCTGCTGCCCTTCATCCGTAGATCTCGGGAGAGTTCACAACATAAAATTACAATATAAAAAAACACAAGATACGTAAGAAAATTAAGGGGGAAAAACCCAAACCAATAATCTCCCCCTTCCGCAACACAATCAGCTAATGGCCTAGTTAAAGAGGAACATCTTTGTCTGGCGATTAAAAATGTATAATGAAGGTGCCAGCTGAACCTCCCTGAGGAGAGCAGTCCACAAACAGGGAGCTACTGCAGTAAAGGTCCATTCTCACAATACTCTCCACAGAGGCGGAGCTAGTTGCTCCAGCACCCAGGGTTGGGGGCAGGGTGAGCATCCCAGGGGGCGAGACGCCCATTGCGGGCTGCTTCCTGGGCGGGGGGTGGCGAGAGGCAGCCGTGCCACTTTGCCAGCAGCCTTCCTCCCTTCCTGCTTCCTTTTGACAGCTTGGAGGAGGCTCCTCCCGCCCCCAGAAGCAGCCCGGGAGCAGGGGGCAACAGCGTGCCACCCACCCGCAACTCCCAAGCCTCCCCCGAGCTGTCAAAACGAAGGGGCAAGGTGGCGCAACTCCGCCCCTTCCTCCGACAGCTCAGGGTAGGCTTGGGAGTCGCGGACGAACAGCACGCCGAATGTCGCCCCCCTCAGTGATGACACCTGGCGTGGACCATCCCCCCTTCCTCTGTCCCTGACTCTCCAGACATCTCATGGAAGAGGCACACAAAGAAGGGCCTTAGAAAATGCTCTCAGGGTAGGTTCATATGGAGAGAGGTGGTCCTTGAGGTATTGCGGTCCTCAGCTGTTTATAGGTCAAAAACAGCACTTAGAATTGGACCCGGAAACTAATTGGGAGCCAGTGCAGTCGGACCAGGATCAGTGTAATATGCTCAAACCTGTCTTAAGCAACCTGCCCACCAAATTCTATACTAGCTGAAGTTTCTGAACCTTCAGAGGCAGCCCTGTGTATAACACATTGTGGTCATCTAACCTAGAGGTTACCAGAGCATAGACAACATAAGTTAGTCTATCCCTGTCCAGATAGGGGTGCAGCTGGGCTACCTGCCAAAGCTGATGGAAGGCAAACCATGCTACAGAAGATTTATTTATTCATTCATTCATTCATTCATTCAATGGGCACTTTGATAAAATATGTTGAAGTGGCTTGCAACATACAAAATATAATAAATTCAGTTGATAAATTTCCATAAAGCATAATTAAATTGCCCTGTGTCCCACCCATCCCGCAGCCACCAGGAAACAAGAATATTATAGATTATTCAATGCAGTGTCACACAGAACAGTTCGTGATAGTAGAAATGGTCAAACTTAAATATTACAAAACATGAAGTTGTGTTCAAAATTTTGACTCTAGATAATATACTCCAAAGGGAGATTGTGAAAGTCTCTACCATGAGGCACTTTTAAACATAAAAATGCTCAAAAGCTATACTAAATGTACAATCACATCCTGAAATGGCATGGAAATGGACCGAGTGCCCCACAGGTCTCTCCCATCTCTGATATCTATTCTTCTAGGATGTCTTTAACAAGAGGGGATGTGAAAAAATGTTATTGAAGTTGTTATCTCCCTGACATACTGTTAACCCAGCACTGTACCTTGAAAATGGAGCTGTGATCCAAGCAGGTTAGATAAGTGATTGAAAGATAAGATCTTGTCAAAGCAGAATAATTACTACACTGAACTTTGGAGGTGGGGGGAGTGACTTCAATGTGTACGGTAGTATTGCAATAAATATGAACAATTTGGGTTTTGTGGTCTTCAGACCTCTGCTCTATTTACATGGCTTCTCTTAATGGAGATTCCTCCCACCCTTTACCTTCTTCCAATACATGGAACAAGGAGGACACCATGTGGTCAGAAAAAGGATCCAATATCCTTGAATTTCATGAGCTGCTTCTTTTAGAGAGGGATGTTGTTGTTTTTACCCAACTTTCACCAAACACATTTTTACTCCTATCACATCTTCTTTTTCTGACCATATCCATTTTAATACATGTGATAGATTATCCTGATAGATACTTTTTATTCCTTATTTGCCGTCTGCAGTTTAGCTGAAAGTTTTATGAACCACTTCACTTTCTCCAGTTTGGGATTCCATGTTCCAGACCACCTTGGCCAAGGACAATGTGTGCATTCTCAAACTCAGCTGAGCAGAATCTACTGTCCTTGCAACAGGCCCTGCTCAGGAACTGTTGCAAGTGCTTAGAGCCAGCAATTTCTGCATATTCGTGTGGAAGAACACACATATTTATGTTGGCTCTGGAAAGTGAGATGTGAGCTGTGTTTTGTGCCTTACAGAGTCTTAGAAAAGTCTTCCAGTTCAAGGTGTTGAACAGGCAAACCAACTTATTGATCAGAAAATAGATACTGAATAGAAAAACCATCTAATTTTAGGAGTCCACGATCCACTTTGGTCCTTTTCTGTCGCATCTTGAAATGTAGTTATTACATGTCAATTTGTGGCATTGCCCTCTCTTTTGCTCCATTGCTTATGCCCTAAAATAGAAGGATTCCCTTCCCCTGATAGATGACATACCGCTGGAGAAACAGTCCTGAGGGGGTAATATAAAATATATATTTGATGGGTCATTCTTGAACAATTAAGTTATACTTTGGGTCTCCTGCACCCCTCTGTCCACTGCAGGTGTGAGGAGGAAATTGGAAGCTCCTGTTTTCATTTTTAACTAACAGTTAAACAGTTTAGCATCGTATACAGTTTGTTAGTTATGTCCACAATTTATATACTACTGAACTATGATTGCCTCTAAGTGGTTTACAAGGACACAGTACAAAATTATGCAAATCAACATACACAAAATAGCATAACAAATACTGTGTTCAAAATATCGTAGTAGATCCTAATACCAAGAAATGAAATCCCTGTTTGTCCTAGCCTAGCCTGACAGAAAAGTAAGGAACAATTCCACTTGAAAATAAACTCTGTTATAATTCAATCTGGTTTGACTACATGGACTTACAAAGTTGTCTTCCACTAAATCAGATCCCTTTCCATCCAGCCCAACAGGAAGCAGCTCTCTGAGGTCTCAGGCAGAGACCTTTTCCATCTTCAGTCTTTTGCACTCTAGATCAGGGATGGAGAACTCTTCATGTGGTCCTCTGTATGCTGTTGCACTCCAGTTCCCATCAGTACCAGCCAGCAACTCCAGTGGTCAGGGATGATGGGACCTGTAGTCCAAAGACAAGTGGAGAACCTCAGGTTCCCATCCAATGATGCAAATTCTGGAGGCTGAGTCACCACTTCACTGAGTCATTGCATAGTCATTATTATTGCTTATCGCTTCATCATTTAGCTCATGATCTGCAGTCTGGTCAATACGTAGCTCTTTGTTGAAAGATTGTTACAAGCATGCCTTGGGATTGCAGGGGGCGTGTTGTTGTTTTGAAAAATCATAAATATGATTTTCCACATGCTCTTTCTTTGTCTTTAGAATGTGGGTGAGAAGTAGGTGCTGGAAAGCAGCTATTTATGTGTGAAACCTGAACCAATCTGTTCAGGCATTGTATAGAAATAAATACGTAGCCTGCACAAATCTTTCTACTTCAAACACCCCAGCACATAATATAAATATATTAGAAGTACTGAGTCACACTTGAGTCAGCTTACGGAAGCACTACGTTTAATGCAAGTGCGATCGACCGAAACTGTCCTTAATTGAGCAAACTGGAAAGAAACGTCCACTAAATGAGTTTATATAGATCCTCAGCATGAAGCCTCAAATTCAGATATAATATCCTGAGTCTTAACATAGATCCTTTCCCATTATGAAGCTCGTATACTGTTGACATTCCAGTGCTGCCTAGTAATGGAACCAGGCAGCTCTTCGGCCCAAGGAATAACAAAGTTCACATACTGCTCTCTTCCCATTTCTGGGTGAGGCTTATCTTCCTTAGCTTACACCTCTCATTTTGGCACTTTGGACATAGAATCATAGAATTGTAGAGTTGGAAGGGACCCTGAGGATCATCTAGTCCAACCCCCCGCAATGCAGGAATGTGCAGCTGGATCGAACCTGCAACCTTGGCATAATCAGCACTATGGTCTAACCAACCAAGCTACCCAGTGAGTTGACATAACTGCATTGCAAAATTAGTTAGTCATTTACCACTTGCAACTGTCATGGCCTTGCCCTAAGAACTCTGATAATTATAGTTGGGTGAGGGGCTAAGAATTCTCTTAGAGATTCCTGTCCCACGCTAGAGCTGCGAGAACTTTTGGCTCAACTTGAGGGGAGACAAAACTAAGTCTCTACCCTGCTTTGCTGATTAGAGGGTGGGACTGGGGTGGAGTTTGTGGGTGGCTCGTTAATAGAGTAGGTGCTGGAAAGCAGATATTTATGTGTTCCAGCACCTACTCATAAATATCTGCTTTCCAGCACCTACTCAACTAGAGCCAGGGCTTTTTCGGCTGCGGCTCCAACCCGGTGGAACGCTCTGTCACAAGAGACAAGGGCCCTCCAGGACTTGACATCTTTCCGCAGGGCCTGCAAGACAGAGCTGTTCCACCTGGCCTTTGGTCAGGGCGCAGCCTGACTCCCTCCTTTGGCAATCTTTACAAAACTTTAGTTTATGGTTGCCATCAATTTTGATTTTAATTCATTTTTATAATGTTTTATAATGTTGTACTGTTTTAGTGTTGTTAGCCGCCCTGAGCCCGGCTTCGGCTGGGGAGGGCGGGATATAAATAAAACTTACTATTATTATTATTATTATTATTATTATTATTATTATTATTATTATTAACAGAGTAACTCATTCTTTCTGAACTTTAGGGGGGGTTCCTGATAGCTGCAGGAAATCACTTTTTTGTGTGGTAGCCATCATTTCCCACATTAACACACAATGTCCTCAGATGATGCAACATCTGAAGGCTCTGACCAGATCATAGAGTCCTCCTTCCCAAAGCCTAGCTAGCGCTTGCCCAAGATTAGGAAGGAGGAGGGAGGTCTCCAGGACCCTGCCAGAGCCTCACCCCTCTGTCCCAAAGCCCAGCACCTCCCTTATCCAGCTTTGGGAATGCACCATGAGGGCTGGGATGGGTGTCAAATCTTGGCCTTGCAGAGGGTAACATATTACCAAGGTCTGCCCCTGATCTGGGGCACTGTGGCCAAAGCAAAATGGCAGGTGGGCTCTTGCCACAGGGTCTCTGTTGTCACTATTACGAGGAGCAGCAGGAAAAGGAAGGAAGGAAGGAAGGAAGGAAGGAAGGAAGGAAGGAAGGAAGGAAGGAAGGAAGGAAGGAAGGAGTCAATGTCCCACTGCTGCCAGTGGTGCTCACTGACAGATTCACCACCCAAGTAATCATCTAGATTATCACAATTTGTAGAACTTTAGGAGAGGAATAGTAGGGACTATATGGGAGAGTGGCCTATTAGGAACTTGGTCATGGCAGCAGCTGAAGTGGTTACCAGGAGAGGGACATGACCAACCTTCTCACCATTGGAAACAAAGCTCAGGCTTCCACTGGTGCCAGTGCCGCACACCATGTGCATTTTTAAAGCTGTTCTCTACAACTGTGTGGCTTTATAGATGAGACACGTGCTTAGAGTAGCAATCTGAAGATCCAGCATTACTGCAGTCTTTCTGGAGCAGGGCAGAAATCAGAGCTGTTGAATAATGCTATGACCATAATCATCATCCATATGTACCAAGCATATTAAGAGCAGCCTAGTCATATACCTGTAGCCATTTGACTGCCACTCTAGTGGTACTTTGTCTCCCATTTCTTCTTAACCATTGGTTGCATCTTCCTTTTTACAAAGGACAAGAAAGGGGCAGGGCAGAGTCTTTTTATGCTACTAATGCAACAAATGTCTTAACCTTTTCAAAGTAGTCCCACAATTCCAAAAACAACATCAAACACAAGATGCTATTTCCAAAATACTACTTACGCTGCCTTCAGATGCTTTAGATTAATGCTAAACTGGAGGAGAGCAGGTGCAGTAATAGTACTGCCACGTAGAAAGATTGGTTACAGCTGTGAGGGTATTGGCGGCGAGCCTTTTTGGGCTCGGGTGGCGGTTAGGCATTGGAATAGTGTGTTTGTGATGTGTGGAAGGGCTAGGTGTGGCTATCGCCTACGCCTTCAATTTTGGGTATTCCGTTAAAGGATTGTGTATTCTGTCCGATGCCTGTGTGGTGGGGGGCCATGGCACGACCCTCGGTGACATCAGGGGAGAGCTTATAGTTGGATTAGCATCAACAGGCTCCACCTACTGGTGAATAAACCCCCCTTTTAGGCTCACCCCTCTCTGAGTGGGTAGAGTCAACTGACGTGATCCAATGCCTAAGCCAATACCTTTTCACTTGCTGTAATCAATAAAGTTGTGGCCTTTTCTTGCCCATTAACCTTACATCACGTATCCGTGTGTTTTCATTACACTACGCGGGGATCGGGTCCTCGAACCACAAATACCAACTCTTGTGATATGTGTGCTACAGTTGTTTTGGCCATGCACGCAGACAGATCTTGCAGTGCCCTGATTTGTCATTTGGACCAACATCAGTCATCACACAGTGATCAACGTACAGTTGCAGTGTAGCTTCTGGGTGTCAGCTGGATCACCTGGAAAACTGATTCCCTGGAAATGTCCTGCAAAACCTATCAGCACTTGTAGGAATCCAGTTCTGTCTCCTGTTTGCACAATAAAGCTGAGGGAAGCCTACAGTAATAGCAGAGAAAGTCAAGATAATGATCTACAGATTAGGCCAATATGAAAGCATTTTAACTAGTTTAGCCCCACTGCATTTAATGAGATGCAAATGGCTTCAGTGCACCTTCTTCCTGCTTCAGTACTTTGTGGGTCTTGCCAAGTTCTGTGCCAAATCTACAGAAGAAGGCACAAGTTAAAGCAGTGGGTGGAATCATTAAGAGTGTCACGAACGCTGAATAATTCTGGCAGCTGGAGGAGGCTGGTTGTAAAAGAACTTTCTATTTAGAAGCAGTTGCCTGGGTCAATTAGAATTGATGGAAGGTAGGGGGAGAAGAAATAGAGAAAAAGTACCCAAAACTTATAATGGGAAGCTGATAAAATTCAATAACCTTTGCACACTGACAAGGAAATTTGATGCAGACTCTTCAAACAACTTTCAGAAAAGTTTCCCAAGAGTTACCTCATTTTATGGAACATCTACACAGAGAGGCCTGAGGGGAAATCTTTGATTGGTAACTATTATGAAATCCCCAAAACTTAAAGTTTATTCAGACAATTTACTTCCCAACCCCACAGCAGATGTGACAGCAAATCCTAGGATGTGGCTCGCTTTCATTTGTAATAATCAGAATCTTGAACTTGGAGCTCTTGAGTTTGCTAATATTTCCCTTGGAGGCTCACAGCAGTATCATAAACATCATTACAGTTAATCCTGTTAAGGGGAGCCGAATTTGACATAAGTGGAGAATGAGACTTTATTAAGGAAATGTTTTTTTTAAAAAAAAAATGATGCTGCACTGTTTCTTCTGACAACAGGAGTCAGACCCATGCAGATGTTCTGTCAGCCACCTGTGTGAGCAGAATATGTGTCTATAATGTAATATATGTGGTGTACTGGTTAAAGTGTTGAACTAAGATTGGGGTGACCTGGTTTCAAATCTCCACTCGGCCATGGAGCTCAGTAAGTGATCTTGGGCCTGTCACACTCCTTTTCTCTCAACCTAACCTACCTCCAGGGCTGCCCACTCATGAGGCAGAGTGAAGTAGCTGCTTTGGGTGGTGGAAACCCAAGAGGCAGTTCCCCTGAGGACATCTAGCCACTGCTGGCAGCAGGGAGAGCTCATTGAAATCTTGCAAGATATCACAACACACACAAGATCTCATGAGAATTCAGCAACATTTCAGTGAGATCTCACCAGAAGCTGCCACTGCTGCCACCACCACTTCATGGGTGACGCCGCACCACCCAGGTAAGGGAGGTGGCGCTGTAACACATTCCCATTTTGCCTCACATCGCCCCTACCTCACAGGGTTGCTGTGAGCATACAATGGGGAGAGAAAGAACCATATGTGCCATCCTGAAGGAATTGTAGAATATAAACATAATGAATAAAATATCCCAATCTGCAGGAGACATTTGAATGGCCATTCAAGAAGAAATAACTCAGTTGTTGAGCATGTGTTTTGTAACAACAAGCATTTTTATTTATACCCCACCCATCTTCCAACATAATAAAAACACAGCAAAACGTCCAACATTTAAAGCTTATTGATACAGAGCTGCCTTCAGATGTCTTCGGAAAGCTGTGTAGTTGTCTGTCTGTTTGACTTCTTGTCTCCAGTACCCTGAAGAAGACCATGAGATGTTCAAAACCATACAAGAAAGTGATAGACAACCCATGCTATCTGCCCCCACAATCGACCTCCCTGAGTGAGGGTTTCATTTCCAGCTGTTGCAATGAATATCCCACTATAGCAGGCCTGTCTTATTTGAAGAATCTGAAGAGAAACAGGACAAAAGTCTTTAAGCAGGAATGAAGAATCTGTGACCTTCCAGACATTGTTGGACTACAGCTTCCATCATTTCTGACCATTGGCCATGGTGGCTGGGGCTGATGGAAGAGTCCAGCAACATCTGGAGAGTCACAGCTTTAAAGATATCCAGACTATGGGGTTTGAGCTCAGACTCAAAGCAGTGGAGAATCATCTCATCATGTATGACCTCAGGCATGAAATAACAACTCAATGAGCTCCAGTTTTATTAATGTACAAAATAAAGTTTGATCGGTAATCTCCACCCCCTCTCTGACTGGGAGAGAAAACTGTACAAAGTAAATCTTTCAGAAATAACTCAGGAATTATTAGAGTGTAGAAATGTTGAACACTAATGCTTGTTTGTTTCTAATGTGACTTCCATAGACCTCAGCAACTAAGAAATTGTGTACTTTTAAAAATCCCAATGGCAAAATTAATAGTCTTCCTAACATTTCCTCTTTGAGCAGTGATTTTGCTAGTGCATATGAGCTGTGTGGTAGAGCAGAAGCTGTGCATCTCTTCACAGGGGAATTATGGAAACCACTTTTTGGCCATAACAGGGAAGCCTGGAGAATTGGAAGTACATGCCTCCAGTGATGCCTTTTTTCCACCACTTATCCGCAAAAGCTCCAAATGCAAATGAGAACTTGCAATTTAGACAATGGGTGACTATAACACATGCAATGTACTCACTGGGAGCTAATACCTCTCAACTGTATTTGTTCAGGTAAGTCTTTAAAAAGCTAATTAAAAATTTTGCTAATTGGTTTTGGTTTTTTCTTTTCATTTTTCTCCTCCAGGAAATCTGTTGTCCAACTGGACTTAGCCAATACAAAAAAGGCTCTCATTGTACCTGCTTTTGAGACCCTCCGCTATCGCCTCTCTTTTCCCAAGTCAAAAGCAGAGCTGTTGTCTATGTTGGACATGGGGACCCTCTTCACATTCAGGTACTGCATGCATCTTTTTAAAAACAACACCCACCCACTCACCCACAGTCAGGGAGTACTAAGGCTTTGTTAAAAACATATAAAAGTTTGTGAAAACTCACTCCCACGCTTTATTGCAGGGGTGGGGAGCCTGTGACCCTCCCTAGTTGGACTACAAGGCCTATCCTTTATTATCATTGGCTATGCTGGCTGGAGGCTATAGCTTCCCCACCCTTTTTATTGCTTCATCTCAACCACCAAAACTCATCCCTTTTCCTGCAATATAAGAGGTTCTCCAGATGAGGGAGTCAATAACAATTGCACAATGACCCCTGGGAATGCCTTTGTATTTTTCTTGTTCAAACTTGGTACAAACTTGGTAAAACTGTGAAGATCACTCAGCCTGAGTGATTTCAGTGGAATATATACAGAATGAGATGTACACTAGCATGAAAGGTCCAAGCCATATGGAGCTGCATAAATTGTACTGAATATGGAGCTTTAGCATTTGCCAGCACTGTTCTTTGCCAGTTAAAAAAAGGTAAAGGGACCCCTGACCATTAGGTCCAGTCATGGCCGACTCTGGGGTTGCAGCGCTCATCTCACTTTATTGGCCGAGGGAGCCGGCATACAGCTTCCAGGTCATGTGGCCAGCATAACTAAGCTACTTCTGGCGAACCAGAGCAGCACACGGAAACGGCGTTTACCTTCCCGCTGGAGCAGTACCTATTTATCTTCCTGCACTTTGACGTGCTTTCGAACTGCTAGGTTGGCAGGAGCAGGGACTGAGCAACGGGAGCTTACCCCATTGCGGGGATTCAAACCGCCAACCTTCTGATCAGCAAGTCCTAGGCTCTGTGGTTTAACCCACAGTGCCACCCGTGTCCCACAAAAGAACATAGTATGTGCAAAAATACTCTTGCCTCTTCTGTTTCCCAATTGTGTAATAATTTAACAGATTTTTTTTTTTGTAATTAGGAAAATAACTGAATCTTTCCTAGCTAAAAAGAAATCTACTGGGAAATAAAACCTCTAAGTGTTGACCTCACTTTTATGATCCCTCATCAATCAAATTTTCCACTTGCATAGCATTTATTTTCCCATTAGGGGCTTGCCTCTTTTTTCTAATTAACAACAGAGAGCAAAGGTGGGCTGGGCTTCTGTGCTAATACCATCATTGCACAGTTATTTCTCCCACTTTTATTGGCCTGTCTAATTCTTCCAAGTTCTATTCACCCACACCCACCCTGCCCGAAAAGCAGCTGACAATTTCCACCTCTATTTTCAGGTTGGCTTAATAAGTCATTAGTAGCCATTGAGGCCAAGTTGATGAGGGAGGGCTTCCGTGACAATGATTGCTGATCATGCCTGCAGCATCCCAAACCCTCTCACCAAGTGCTAGATTGCAATCTTTCCCTCAGTGAAATTGCTTTTGTCACCTCTTTCCCAAATTCATGACCTTTCCTGCCTTTGGGCAGCAGAGAAATATAAAGTACTTCTCCCTTGTAAATTCCTCCCCACCCTTTCAGTCCACTTCTCAGCAAATTCTGTGGTTGCCTGGCTATTCTAAGAATTCCATAACTGGAGATTAATGTATGACTCCATTCTGCCTTTTGTACCAAGCCATTCATATTAAAAGTGACCAGCTCCTTTGCGGCAGGAGGAGTCAAGCTATTAAGCTTTGGCCTGCTAAAGGGGACATCCAGGTGGTTAGGCTCTTCAGCACAATGAAAGTCCAACCAAGTGTGTTGCTGCTGCTCCTAGGTCCACATACTAAGTTGCTACCAAACTACATGCATCACCTTCATGCTGGGGTGGCACATTCTCCCTTTTCCATGGTTACAAGAGCATCAGTGCTATTTATGCTGTTGAAGGAGTTGTAACTGTTCTATCTGGGGCTAAGACACCTGGAGAGGCACTGTAGAGTGTTTTCTTATTATTCAACACACTCCCTCATCCCAGGGAGCTTCTGTACTAAGCAGAGTCTTTTGTTCTGATTCTCATGTATAGCAACAATGGACTGTCCATGGACTCAGATATACAACTGCTAATAAAGCCTTTTAAGTGTGTTGTAAAGTGCATTATACAAATGTGACACTAGATGGCAAATGTGAGCTATGGCAAATTCAATATATATATATATATTAAAACTTTTTTAAAAAAGCATTTTCATGTTTTTTTATATGTGTGTAGATTCGACCCATGTCTGTTAGGCTTACATGAGCAGGAGTACATCAAAAGGCCCTGGTTGAGGCCCCCTTTCTTTGCATAACTGTAACCACTGGATTATTCAGTTCACAGTGGTTTATTAGGGACAGGGTACAACATCATACTCTGTTTCCACACTGAACACAATCTGGCAATTTCTTTGTTGGGGCACTGGTGAGGTGTGACTTGTCAGCCCCTCAAGCTTCTCCCTACTTTGGCTCAGCTGGAATTCAAGTCTGGAATTTTCTGCTCCTTCCCTTCCTCCTCAGTTATAAGGTACTTTGAAGGCCCACTGTCAACAGCTGTGTCTCTCCCCAGCTGTTCCTTATCTGCTTTATAAAGTCACACTGCACAGGGGAGAATTGGATGTCTTGTCTAGCTGCAGGCTTGCATCCTAGCCTTCTCCACCAGTAAGCCCTGTTGACTAGGGCCATGATCCTACATCCTTTCAGGGAGGAAAAGCAGAGGGCCATGGGTCAGTCCCTGCTGGTCCTCCACAATGTCCAAAGCTTCATGTGTGACCACTCCATATAGATGAACATTGTAGTCCCAGAAAACAGGAAAGTGATTTTTCCTGTCACGCACACTCTTTTTTCCAATATTTCACACCCAGAAAAAAAGCATCTCCATGAACCATCTCCATGAAAAGGCAAGGGCAATGAGTTTTAGTGCACAGATTCTGGATATCTTCTGGGAAATGTCTAGATGGTTTGGGATCTATACAACTAGGAGTTTGCTTTGTTGTAATTTGTTGTTGTTGTTTCTTCAGTTCCTAGCAAAACAGGGCTATAGCAGAACCTGCTGCTACAAAGATGCAACTCATCTGTGCTTACTCACTAGCTAGTTCTGTGGAACATGCAAAATATCCCAAGGATTCCTAGGTTTAGCCAAATCTCCATGTCAAGCCCAACATTTTCATTTTGTGGGTGAACTGAGATGTCTGACAGGAACATGTCAAGTTGACTTGACTGCACTGGTTCTTATGATAAACATTTGAGCGCACTGTAATACATGCTGCCTGTGATGTAATTATTTCTTGGTTTAATCAATAATCATGTGGCGAGGGCCCATGTCAGTGATTTCAGGAAAGGCACAAGTGCAAGAGAAAATTATTGATCGTTGTCTTAATAGGGTGAGCTCAAGCTGTGTTTGAATAGGCCTTGCTGTGACGTGAATAAGATTAAGAAAATATAAAAGGATGCCTTCCTGTAAATTGAATTGATTGTCTTAGATGGAATTGTGTAGATGGCACATAGCAACAAAATGAGAACTGTGATGGCACTGAAAGTATTTATCAAGACTTTGTTTAATGTGTTTATCGATCTGAATTTCTGTCATGATATCAAAGAAGTGCCACTTCAGAATTCTGCATGCCTTGGAAACAAGCTTCAGAATGAAAAACAAGCCTTTATCATTACTAGGAACAATATGTTAGCTCATTTTCAGTTGCTTTATCTCAAAGTCAACATCTCATAGCTATCTTCCAGGACTGGAATTACTTTAAAATACAGAAGTGAAGTGTCATAGTTCAAGAATGCTCCCCCTAGTCAGTCATGGTTTGCCTTTTGCTCATTAGATCCGTGTGCTTGATGCTATAGCCCTAATGTCCATGTTTCCAGCTATTGCACGAGCAGTCAATGTAAGGTAGTTTCCAGCATTTGCCCCATTTCAGTGAATTGTCTGACCAATGATTTTACATCTGTTCAAGGTATCATGTCTGGACAAAAGGGCATGCACCAACCAATTTTGCCAAGTGGCGGACAGCCACCACACCATATCGAGTTGAATGGGAAGCAGATTTTGAGCCATATGTCGTGGTAAGGCAGGACTGTCCAGAGTATGACCGAAGATTTGTCGGATTTGGCTGGAATAAAGTTGCCCACATCATGGAATTGGATGCACAGGTGAGGAGGAAATCTTTGCTCCAATATGGCATGTATGTGCAGGCAGTTTAAAAGAGGGCTGCTGTTGATCAGGGCTGGGGAACCTGTGGCCCTCCAGATGTTGTTGAATTCCAACTCTCATTGGCTCCAGCCAGCATTGCTAATGCTCATGGATGTTGGGAGTTGCAGTCCAGGAATATTCATGGGGCCACAAGTTTCCCATTGCTGTTACTGAAGGTACATTCTTGCTTAGAATTCACTGGAAATAAGAGATGTGAGCTTTACATAAGCTGTCACAGCTAAAAGGTAGCTAATCATCATTGTTGACAGGAGACACATTACAATCTCTCCTTATCGCTTGTTCCTGTTGGATGCTAGTCCTAATGCAACTGTGCTCAGAGATGTTGTGTGAAGATACACCACCTCAGTTGCTTTAAAACTACCTATCAGATCGCTTCTGAACTTTTGGTTTACTGCAAGTCTGAATTTGTTCTCCTTGTTCTGTTTTGCCATTAGGATGTGAGAGGAGCTCTTCTATTAGGGGGAAACATTCAGACCCCATAATAAGGTAGCCTGAAGTCATGCCAGCCATCAACAAATACATCGTGTCCATCTGCTGACCATGTAGCATAGCTCTTCGCCATTAAGAATAATGCTGCACTAAATTTTCATCTTAATTCTCTTTACAGTGTAAAAGTTGTTGTTTGGGGAGAGGAATTAACTTCCCACCAAAATAAAAAAAGAAAGAGGCACCCTTCACACAAACAAAAATTGCTTTTTTTGTGCCAAGCAATGCATATTCCAGACAGTCACTCCCCGCCTCCCACTTGTCCAAAAAAGGGGGTGGGGGGGTTAAACCATACATGTTCCAAGTCACCTCATTTAAATTTGCACCTAGCATTTTAAAGCTGGAGGTCAGATCCACAAGCAACATCTGTGTTTCTCATGGCAAAGCAGTTTGCCAAGCTAGGTCAGGGGATAGTTTTCTGGATTGCTTCTCTTGTTACTGCTATTTGCTTTTTACTGCTTAAGCTCCCAAAGCCAGTGAAGAGGGAGACTGGGAAATCCCACACGGGAATTTCTTAAGTTGCAATGTAAAGAATGGTGGGTTCCAAAAAGCCAACCTGGTTCTCCACCAAACACTGCAAAGTGACAAATGTTTACTTTTGCTAATGCTGCCCTTGGTTATCAGGTCCTGAAATCAGTCTGGCCCCTATAAACCCCAGGCCTGGTTTTATGATTTATTTTACTTCCCTTCCCACTTGCTATTCCTCAGCAGTTTCAGATCTCTGCCAGCCTGGGTGATTGTTATCAGAGAAGGTCAATTTTGATCTTGCCTGTAAATATGTCATCTTGTTCCATAATCTGTCAATCTATAAGGCCCTGTGCTTTGCTAACTGACCTATTATTAAATACAGGAGAACTTCCTTTACCTAAGCATCCTTCTTGTCAACATTTACCCTCCTAATGTTGACATGTAACAGCCTTGTTTCAAGGAGTCTTTGTCTTGGATGGCAATTTGGTCATTTAGTCAGCGAGGGCACATCTTCTATTTAATCACAGCATATTTGAAAGTTTGTTTCTTGAGTCACATGGCAACCTTGGAGCTCCCACTCTACATTCTATGCCCATACCTGGGAAAAGTAGCAGGAACACAGAAAGATGTATTCTACTAAGTCAGGCCCCACTAGTCAATCTAGTTTAGTACTGTCTATACGAGTTGACTGTGGCTTTCTAGGCTTCTGATATTAACAATGTGGGAATTTTGCATGTACCTTTTTTGCTCTATCACTGAACTATAGTTCAGGAAGCTTTTTGGAGAAAACTACTGCTCTAGGACAACAGAGAAATTGAAAACCTTCCACATGGGGTTAACCATCTCCTTTTTGCAGCTACCTGGATTTGCCAAACTCTGTCTACTCACTTTTTATAGACAACTCTGACAGTGTTGTTCTCGGCCTACTTACTGTGTTCCTGATTTTCTCTGTTGTATTGCTTTCCTCCAGACCTACTTTATGCAATTTCCCCACAACTGCATATTCAGCCTGTTCAGTGTAAGCTAGCATCACATTACTGGTTGTTGTTTTTTCAAGACTACTGTGCCTTTAATTAGAAACTTCCTCTTTGTGGCTTCTGTCTATAATTGTTTCCAGTTCAGTGTGGTGTGTTATTGTTGATGAAATCCCTTTTCATTGTACTTTAATTAGTGAATTCTAGTTCCTGCTGAGGCAGCGAATTACTGATCTGCCCTCACTGTCACCTTTCTTATTATTATTATGAAAGGAGGCTATTTTGCTTTTTTTAAAAGGAAAGAAAAATGAGATAAAACCTATACTTAAAGTCCCCCATTTGAGTTCAAGAACTAATTAAAGGTCTGGTTACAGACAATTCATCCCTAATGCCATGTCTCTTGAACAGAAAGGAATTAGATTGGGAATAAGGAACCTGTGGTCTTCCAGATGTTGCTGGACTCTTAACTCCATTTGTCCCTGCCAGTATTGCCAATGGTCAGAGATATTGGGAGCTGTAGTCCAACAATATCTGGAGAACCACAAGCTTCCCATCCGTGAATTAAAGGCAGAAGTTGCAAGAAGGATGCTTCTAACTGAAGGAACTTTTGCTGATTGGCATATGCATTACAAAAAGGCCTTGGCCTTTTTACGCCAGGTAATATAACACTGTATTAAATGCCTTGAAGATGCACTTATAATTTTTCTTCCGGTGGATTGCAGGAAAGCAACACTTCAGCAGCTCTAAAAGACTCTTGTGTAGAAGTATCCATAGTCTAAATTGGCCAGGAACAGGCAGATTCTTTGCCTTTGAATAGGCTCCAAAATTCTCAATGGGTTTAAGCTTGAGATTCCTAAGATATAAGGTGTGGGGTTTTTTATCATGGAATAGCTTTCTTCTTGCCATAAGATATATAAGCAATGGAGAGAAATAACTGCTCCTAGAGAGGATGGGGTTGATGAGGTGTAACAGCAACACTGCTGAATAAAGAGGATGGATGAAAGGGCAGCCGAGGAGGATGTTGATGAGAGTTAAAGCCCATAGCCCTCATGCAGAAGGAGACATTAATCTTCATAAAGGCTGCAAAATTCTCCAGCGGAGCTGGGAATAAGTAGATCTGACTGTAAACTAACATATATGTGTATAATAAATTCATCATTAAAAGAAAACGAACATTGATTAAGCATATGGATTCACCTTTGTCATGTGCAATGTATCCAGACCAAATACTACAAAGACATTACTGCTCATTTTTAACACCAGAACTAATAGTACAGGGTGGGGAAGCTGTGGCCCTCCAGAAATTGCTGGACTACAACTCCCATCATCCCTGGCTGGGACTGATGGTAGCTGAAGTCCAACTACAGCTGGAAGGATACAGGGTCGCTCAGTCTATTGTAATGTATCAATAATGTTTGGATGCACATTTTAAGGAAGGATTTACACGTTATTTTGTGGTGATCAACATTAATCCTGGGGTTGCAGGAGCAGAACAAGTGTGATGAGGAAAGGGGCTATGCCTTTTTCTGAATTTCTGTGATAAGTGAGAACGAACCCCACCCTTAAGAATTCTATAATGCTATGCTAGTACTGTTTCACTAGGAGGCTGGTGCATTTGATGGAGACACAGATTTCAGACCCTTTCAGATGCCAGCCCTTCCACCCAGACCCTACAATAAATGCAGAGCAATTAATTTGGAGGTTCAGTTGTCTGTGGAGAGGAGGCTTTTGTGAGCAGCTCAGGTGGCCCTGGGTTGCAAAGCTGTAATTCTTTGAAATAGCAGCCCTGAGTGACTTGAGCAGCATTTCAGCTGTCATTCTTTAGTGATGGCAAAATCCCGAGATTTAATGCCCCATGTCTTTGGATGCAGCTCAGAAATGTGCTGCCTCCTACTTCAGTACCAAAAACAGAGAAGAAATGGGCAGAACTTAACAGTTTTATTCTGGCATTCTCTAAGATTCCAAAACGGGAATTCCCACATATGCTTTCATTTGCAGTTTTATGCGGTCATAATGCAAGCTTTTAGAAAACCATAGTTTGCAAATCAGGTACCAGGCTTGTGAAAGTGCATTTCCTCCTTCCTCTCTTTCAACCCTTCCTTTGTCAGGCTTCACCTTAGTTTTACATCAGCATACATAGTGTAACTACACATCCTCATCTGCATGTGTAAACAGGTGTGCACTTGTATCCAATCCACATGGTTTTTGAAGTTATTAACTGAGAGTCATGGTGTGGACTGGGGCAAATTATACTCATCCAATAGGGGTTTAGCAACCAGACAACAGACAAGAGCTACACGGGGGAAATATGCAAGTTTATTATAAAAATATTAATTAATTCCAAAAACAACATCTAGTGTTGGACCCGCAGTTATTTAGTTAAATCTGAGGGGTAGATATTATTATTATTAAGCATAATAAGAACATAATAAAAAGCATACTGACAGAACAGCCTAATACGAGTTGCAGGATTTCGTGCAGCTGTGGTATGAACTTGTTTTTATTGCAGAATATGCACAGCCCAGCATATCATAACTAGTTTATAGAGTCTTGATTAAGATGGGAATCCTGATCAGTCAATCCGCATGCTTAAATTGGGAGCAGATATAATGCTAAACCAGGAGTATTCAACCTTATCCCTACCACCCACTAATGCATCTTTACTGAGGGTAAAACTTCCTTACCGCCCACCAGTGCTCGATGGAAGGAGGATTCAGCTTGTGCCATGAAACCCCCTACTGCCCACCTGGAATCCTGAAACACTCACTAGTGGGTGGTAGGGACCAGGCTGACAACCCCTGTGCTAAACTAAAGTAAAACCAGCATTGCATCTGTATCAGCTCCACTCTATAATTATAGCAGAACAATGTCATAAAACAGCCTGCTGAATCGGGAGGTTTCTGTTTTCACGGTGGCCGACCAGATGCCTATAGGAAGCGCACAAGCTGGAACTGAGTGCAACTGCACACTCTCCCCTCCTGGTATCCATACTCCCTCCAACAGTGGAGGAAGAGTCTAGCCATCATTGTTGTTAGCCATGGATAGCCTTCTCCTCTATGAATCTAAGTTTCTTTTAAAGCCATCCAAGTTGGTGACCACCACTGTGTCTTTTGGGAGCAGATTCCATAATTTAATCATATGCTGTGTGAAGAAGTGCTTCGTTTTGTCTGTCCTGAATCTTCCAACGTTCAGCTTCAGGGCAGCTGCGCTACTGAAGACCCTGGTGTGTGTGTGTGTGTGTTTATGTGTCAGGATAGGAAGTGAGGAATGAAGAGGGTAATTTCAGAGACCTTGGCTATGATGCTCACTCTTAATCCATGCGACAGTCACCTCCAGGCTTGATTATTGTAACTCGCTCTACGCGGGGCTGCACTTGAAGCTGACCCAGAAACTCCAGTGGATGCAGAATGCCACGGTGAGGATCCTTACGGGGCCCTTGCTGCGGGATCACATTCATCCAGTGCTTTACCAACTGCACTGGCTCCCAGTGTAGTACAGGGTCAGGTTTAAGGTGCTGGTTTTGACCTTTAAATCCCTATGCGGCCTAGGACCCATGTACCTACAGGACAGCCTCTCCTGGTATGCCCCGCGGAGGACCTTAAGATCCACAAATGACAACATTTTGGAGGTCGCAAGGTGGTTAGATTGGTTTCAACTAGGGCCAGGGCCTTTTCAGTGCTGGCCCTAACTTGGTGGAATGCTCTGTCACAAGAGACTAGGGCCCTGCGGGACTTGACATCTTTCCACAGGGCCTGCAAGACAGAGCTGTTCCACCTGGCCTTTGGTTTGGACTCAGTCTGACCCTTATGTTTCCCTCCACTTATGGTTTTGATCTATGGGCTACTTTTTAAATGAGGCTGCATTTTAAATTGCATTTTAACCTGTATTTTAAATTGGGTCCCCCCCAATTATGTTTTTACTGTAATTTTACAGGTGTTAGCTGCTCTGAGCCTGGCTCTGGCCAGGGAGGGTGGGGTATAAATAAACATTATTATTATTATTATTATTATTATTATTATTATTATTATTACTATTACTATTATTATTATTATTTTGTCTGTGTTCTCAGGAGTATGAATTCACGGTGCTGCCCAATGCCTACATGATCCACATGCCGCATGCTCCCAGCTTTGACATCACCAAATTCCGCTCAAATAAGCAATACCGTATCTGTCTCAAGACCCTCAAGGAAGAGTTCCAGCAGGATATGTCACGTCGCTATGGCTTTGCAGCGCTGAAATATCTCACGGCAGAGAACAACAGCTAGCACCACTTGGACTGCTGTGGAAAACAGAGACTGAAAGGAGGAGCCATTGAATGTGTGCGGCCCAGTCTTTTAGCCTGGAACTGAGAGACACCTTTGTTTTGGGGATTTGTTTTTTTTTAAAAAAAAAGGAAAATGCATCAAGCAGTTCTAACCGTAGAGATTTGGAACAAGATCTCTCCAGACTGTGCTCATGAGCTGCCACCCACCCGCCTCTCTAAGGCCTTTAGTTTCATTGCCCAGCAGGTGTGGGCAGAGTGCCTGCATCTATGAGCAGCACCCAGGGTGGCAGGAACAGTGGAGGGAGTGGGCATTTGTTCTTAAAATCGCACAGCAAAAAAACAAAAACGATCTTCTTTGAAATATAGGCTTTCATGTTGCTATTTAATAATTCCACATTTTTAAAAAATATGTAAAGGAAGATCTTCAGGTCACTGTCCGGTGAATTAAAACAAAACAGGGGGAAAAGTCCCTTCTAGAAACTGAATTTGCATCTGTAAAACAGCTGTTGTCTACCCACAGAAGAATGCTATAGAGCAGGATGAACCAAATTCTGCCTGTCAGATGAAGGGGAGCTATATCTAACATAACAGGATTTGTGGTTTATTATATATTGAATATACGCAGTATTACTGTGTAAGCATTTCTGTGGCATCACACAGTCATTTTCTCTAATGCTGCAACGATAGACTCTCCTCCAGCTCCTCACTACTGCCACCTACTCTGGCCATCTACCTTCCTTTAAATCCAAATTGCACCCTTTTGCACTCCATGTTCATCTCCAGCTCTGGCCATTCATGCCGGAAGGTCTGTGCTTTTACTGCACTGTTTAAGCTCTGCTTCCACTTGAGAGCTTTTTCATGCACCTTTCATGAAACAAGTGGCCAAAGTGGATTTCTGACTACCATTGGTGGGGTGGGGGTTATTTTTCAAAAAAAAGAAGAAGTTTAAGTATACAGGTAATTTCATTATTATTATTATTAGGGAAAATCACAGACCATTGGCTCTTCCACAGCACACCTGCTTGCAAAAAAGACTCTGTACCTTTGGCTGTAAGTGGACGTTGTCACGGAACAAGCAAGTTTAGCTTCAGTAGCCATGGGGCGCTACAGACTCTTGAGAGATTGCTTCAGTAAAGAGTTTATTAGGAGCTAAAAGGAAATAGCTCCCCATTTGAGGTAGGGAGAAGCAGGAAATATTGACGGCTTTTGTTTGGATGGAAACTGATTCAATTCACAGCCACTATTACATGTAGGAATACTTGGTGAGGGTAGGCAAGGAGTGCGAACAAGCAACACATAGAAACACACACAAAACCAGACACTGGACATTTTGTTGTTATTATTATTATTATTTTCGTTATTTCTTTGGAATTAATGTTGTGTTTACATGGGTGGAGGAGATGAGGATTAATGCACTACCCTTACTTGGGGCTACTTGTATTTGGTTGCAATGTTATTGAGAGAGCAGAATTTGAATAAATGAGAAACATGTCTTTCTTCCTTCCCCTGACAATGCAAAAGGTCTTGCTACCACTTACTCACCCTATACAAGTCACTGTGTCTTGGTAGTTTGCTTTATGGGCTAGTCGTTTGGCTGCTGCCAGGTATGCCCTCCTGGCTTCTTCATTGCCCTATGTGAGTTCTCCCATCTGTTGTTTTAAGTTACTTGAGTGTGTGGTGGTTTTCTATGTCCCATGCTTCAGAGGCTAATGAGTGACAGCTACATCATTAAAAAAAAGCAAAATTGCAGCTCCTGATCAAGAAACTGGAAGAGTTCCCTGTTGTGTCCTATTCCTGTATTCTTCTGATGTAACATGTATATTTGGGATTTCTCCCCGCCAGCAAAATCTATGAGACACAAGAGCTATCTGGAGATCAAAGATTAAATTGCTAGCCCAGATGCATCCATCTCCACTAATGGGTGATATGTCAATTGGCTCCTAAGAGATGACTTGACTCATTCTGGGAGTAAGAGTGGTGGCTTTGGGTTAACAAACTGCATGAAAAGTGATGAGAAGCTCTAGAGGAGCTGCTGGATGAAACCACATATGGTGCACTAGTCAGCTTCCAACATAAGCACTGCCTTACTCCATAAATAACCAAGATCGGAAGAGGCAGCCACATGCGTGTACCCTTTTGCCAACTCCAGGGATAGTTTACCAAATGTACTGTGCATGGTGGATGTATCACAAGTCATTGGGAGACATTTAACCCCTGAATACTGACAACTTTGTACATGTCAGGGGAAAATGACGAAAACAAAGAGGGCTAACTGCAGCTGAACTGAAACACAAGTTGTCCATCACTATTCATCTTCCCCTGTGACATGCAGCTGCAAGAGAGAGTTAGCTATGTTGTAGGTTGCACAAATGGGCCTTGCATAAACCAAGTGTGCCTTAGAGCATTTTCGAGAATCCTCTGCAATGCACAGTAATGCTACGACAGAAAGCTGGTGTTCCCTGGAGGAAGTTCGGCTGCCATTAGGATCATTAGGGAATTTGGAGCTACAGCATCCCTAACAGATGGTTGTCCAGCCTCTGGTTGAAGACCTCCAGTAAGTAAGAGAACATACACACAGGAAATCGGTTCCACTGTCAAACTAGTCTTACAATTTGAAGGTTTTCCTAATGTTCAACCAAAATCTACCGTCCTATAACTTAAGCGCTCTGTTTCCCACCCAAAATATTCAAGCAAGTGGCTTTAGGGAAATAGCAGTACAAGCTCAACAGTTGACATAGGGCCCAGGAGTCATAACTCAGCAGTTCAGGAGCATGGCAAGAAGTTCAGAACTGGACAGAAGTGACAAAGGTGGCCCAACAAGTTTCTGCACCATTCCTGCCAAGCTTTTAAAGATGAGGCATGGGACGCTCACTCACAAGGCTCTTGCCTTATGAGAATATTGAGTTTGTCTGTTCACATTTTGGTATTATGGATCCCTATTGTTCTATTGGGTAATGTACTAGAAAGTTAAAAAAAGGGATTACAGGTGAATCATACAGTTCTGGGCTGATTCTACATTTCTAATCTAATTTGCTAGCCGGTGAGAGCCTCTGTGTGAGAGATCCATCACACTCCGGTTTAAATTATTTTAAACTATACAAAACTCTGTTTGCTTTTGCTCAAGGAAGTCTTGGTCTGTACAACATCAGAAACAAAACAATTCAATTACTACAGATTAAGACACAAAAGAGGCCAGTATCTCTGCATCTCAGGTGGAATGGATCTAGATATTAATTTGCAGTCAGATGAATGAGATGTATTTTTTCAGAGAATCATTAACATCTTGAGCAAGTAGCTGCCTGGAGATGTGGTTAAGACACTGGTTTTGGCTACCATACATCTCAATATGACTCTTCAGTGACTATGCTAGAGTGGCCTTATTCAGATGTAATGCTAAATTAAGGTTAAACATTAAGATAAATGAGCCTTGGGCTTGTGAGATCCCCTCTCCTCTAGCACAGCCACAAGGCAATTGAAACTGTTGCTTCTACTTTTAATTAACCACAATTTATTGTCACGTCTAAATCCAGACAAACTGTGGTGTGTCTTAACAATGATTTAGAGAAACAAGCCAACTTCAAACTGTAATTGGCTTCTTTCTCTAAACTACCCTTTCCCAACCTGGTTCCCTTCAGATGTTTTGAACTACATCTCCCATAAACTCTGACACTCTGCCATACTGTCTTGGGCCAAAACATGTAGATGAGGACTGCAAAGCAGAATTAAGGTGAACCACAGTTCTGGAGTCAGACATAATGCAGATGCTCCACCCGCCGCTTAATCTGAAGTCTTACTTGTTTTACATAGGAAAATTCAGCAGAGGGCTTCTAGTCGCATTCACTTGAAGGTGAGTTGGATTCTCTGTGTGATTGGAGATCCTGTTAAAGCAAAGCCCCCCAGCTGCATTCAAGCAAACATGAGACAGAGCCTCCTGCAGTTCTTCACCATGCAACATCGAGAAGGTTGGGCATGGAGGCAGAGCTTGCGTACATACCCCTTTCCCTGTGCACACTTTCAATAACTGTGCATTTTGGTGAATATCTGAATACGACTATTAACCATGATGAACTGAAAGCAGAAGTGAATACTTCCAATCTTGCAGCCATGTTGGAGAAGGAGAGGGTAGGAGCATAGTTCACTGTTGCATCCAAACCTCATCGCTGAACTGCTGGCTACTTTTAGATGAGCCACTTTATAACTGGGAAAAACTGGCTGTTTTAACATGCATATGGCTACAACCAAAGCAAGCACCTGGTTCCCCCAGAGCCATCAGGATACAGGTAAGTTGTAAACAAGAAGGAGAGGGAAGTAATTACGTGGTTGGTAGTTTTTACACCTGCCACACATGACATAGCTTAGAACGTTTGGTTCTAAACATTAGCCTAAAATGGGTGAGGAACCTCAGTTTCAGGGGCCAAATGTGCCCCCAGTCCTCTCTATCTGACCTAGCCACTGTGATCCACGTGACGGTCACCTCCACACTGGATTATTGTAACTCGCTCTACGTGGGGCTGCCCTTGAGACTGACCCAGAAACTCAAGCGGGTGCAAAATGCCGCGGCGAGACTCCTTATGGGGTCTTCGCTGCGAGATCATATTCATCCAGTACTATACAAGCTGCACTGGCTCCCGGTGGAGTACAGGATCAGGTTCAAGGTGCTGGTTTTAACCTTTAAAGCCCTATACGACCTAGGACCCTCGTACCTACGGGACCGCCTCTCCTGGTATGCCCCACAGAGAAATTTACGGTCTGCAAATAAAAACATCCTAAAGATCCCAGGCCACAGAGAGGTTAGGCTGGCCTCAACTAGAGCCAGGGCTTTCTCGGCCGCGGCTCCAATCTGGTGGAACGCTCTGTCACAAGAGACTAGGGCTCTGCGGGACCTGTCATCTTTCCGCAGGGCCTGCAAGAAAGAGCTGTTCCACCAGGCCTTTGGTCAGGGCGCAGCCTGACCCCCTCCTCTGGCAACCTACACAGAATTTTGCTTGATGGTTGCCATTAATTTGATTTTAATTAATTTTATAATGAATGTTTTTAGAATGTTGAACTATTTTGAGTGTTGTTAGCCGCCCTGAGCCCAGCTTCGGCTGGGGAGGGCGGGATATAAATAAAATTTATTATTATTATTATTATTATTATTATTATTATTATTATTATTATTATCTGGCCCTTGGGACTCTTCCCATGGCATCTCCTTGTCCCTAGCAACAACCCTCCCTGGCTCTGCTTCACATCCTGTGTGAATGTGTCTTTGAATTCTGATTATGCCTCTTGCTGGCATGGATGGCGGGTGTGTGAGTGTACAAACCAGCCTATCTTACAAAGCGGCAAGTTCCATTCATTGCTCTCCCCACTTTTCCCTCTCACCCCACTCAGCATTGGCATATGGCCCCAGGAAAGTTTCCCAGAAGGGAATTTGGCCCTTGGGTAGAAAAGTTTCCCACCCTTGACCTAAATCAAGTTAGTGTATAGCTTTTCTAACACTATTTAATGTGGCTCCTCCCCTACACCCGGCCAGTATATAAAATAAGTCAAAACTAAGGTTCACTCTTACGTAGCTTTCTAATGGAAGTGTTGAATCATACTGCCTAATGAGAAGTTTTTATAAGATCATAGATCTTTGTGCATTAATATCAAGAAGGAAAGGTCACCATCACAAGTCAACTTCAGATAACATTTCTTGCTAATTGTGCATTCCACAAAACTCTGCAGTCAGCAATGTCAAACTGCAACGGACTCAAATAAATGTACCCCTGAAATATCCAGGGCCATAGTTTTAGCTCCTGTCAGTCTCATATCAGCTATTTGATCAAGTGATTGCATACAACAGGATAACCATCAGAATCTGACTGAAATCAGGCCCTGAATAATAACCAGAGCCATGTGTCATTAGGATAAGAAGCTTAAATTGATTAATCAGAGGGATTATGAGTATTGTACCGGTTAATTGGGAAAACCACTAGCCTGGTGGAACACATAATTTAATAATGATATTCTGTTGCGCAAATGCCCTTACTTGAAGGAAGAAATATGGAGACAAAGGAAAGAGAGCTATCTACCCCATCCATATCAGTGAAAAGTGAAGGGGTTTTAGACTGCTGATATGGAGGGGAAGCTTGTTCACATCTCTACACTCTCGTTGATATTAACAAGCTAGTGCCCTTTAAATAATGGTTGAAAAATACTAATTGAGTGGGAGGACAAAAGCAGAGTGCCCTTCACTTCAGCTCTTAATCAGCAATTCAACTCACAAACCTCAGAGTGTGTTGCCTGCTTCACAAATAATGAAAGTAGATCCATTGTAGGGCTCAGCCACACTTCTGCTTCCCCCTGAGAAAACTCACTCTTTACCACCAAATTGGAGCAAACGTCAATCAAGTTTTCTGCAAACTGTTTGCTCCAATTCAGCAGGATTTCCTGGGGAAAACAATAAACCACTCGGACCCATGCGCCAACTCCAGAGCGAGGCACCCACAAAACTTTTGCTGTGGGTGCCTGGCCTCTGCCCCTACCACTGCTGCCCGCCCCTGCCACACACAGTAGAACAGGGTTCACACACACACAAGCATCCCTCCCCCAACATGGGGACAGTGGGGCTGGATGGCACATCCAGCAGAGCAAGGCCAGCAGACACCCTGCTCTCTGCCTCTGAGGGAGAGCACCCAGACAAGGCTACTGTTACATAAATATATGTTTCTCCCATTAAAAGCAATCACATTTGAAAGTGAATAACTTTAGCTGTAATTTGGACACAGTCAATTTATCGCATCTCCAGGAGGTCTTGCCAACATAGTATCTTCTAGATGTTGCCATAGTACAACTCCCTTTATGACCAATTACCTCACTGGCTGGAGTTGAGTTATACCCCCACAACATCTGGTGGACACCACATTTTCTACCCCTGGCCTAAGGCGTGAGGTGGCCTGGTTTCCAACACCTTTCATAGTTGTGCAGAAGAGGGGATTTCAGCTGGTGTAGCTTGTCATGCAAGCCATGTCTGCTGAATTTTCCCTCTTCTGCACTACCTGTCTTCCCCAACCTGATGCCGTCCAGATGTTTTAGCTTACCATATCAGCCTCAGCCAGCGTAACCAATGGTAAATTGTAATAAAAAATATCTAGAGGGTACCAGGATGGAGAAGGATGGCCTAAGGCTACAATCCTGTGTACACTTACCCTGACAATAAGCTCCACTGAACACAATGAGATTTCTTCTTCTTCTGAGTAAACATGCATAGAATTGCACTGCTCATGTTTTATGGGTTTTCTTACCTTCATCTACAAGCCCAATGAGATACCTTTGTTCAATTTTTTCCCAATGGGTTCACAGACACGCACCAAGTCTGCCCACCTGAATAGATTTGTATCACTCCATCCAGATGCTGGCACCTGAATGGCTATCCCCTGCTTTGCCTGATAATTAATAGATGCATCCAGCAGCACTGGACCCCAGCACACATGCTTCAGGCCAAGTTGAAAATTGACTCTGCCAACTTTTAGCTAGTGTTTAATAAACCATGACAGTAATTTACTCCTCCATCCTTTGAATAATTAGTTTCCTTTCCATGTAGATGTCCCTGCAAGGAAGCTAGTCAAATCCTTTTTGAAAGCCACTGCATGGCACTTCCAGGGTTCATCCTTACTGTAGATGGCATCTGTATATCAGAGGCCAAAAAGGGTAACAAGACCCATCTGTGGCAATTCACAAGACCAAGGGGGGTTGTTTTGTTTTTCCAAAGGCCTGTCCATTCATCGTTAAAACGCAGCATGCATTTAGTTATACAGCCTTCGCTAGCCTGGTGCTTTCCTGAAGTTATGGATCAGAACTCCCTTCAGTCCCAGACACCACGGCTGCATTTCTAAATGCACTGGTTTTTCTAAGTGTGTGTGGCGTTGTGGTTAGAATGTCAGACTAGGGCCTGGGAGACCAGGGTTCAAATGTTCTCAAATATTCTGGAAGTAACAGGATGCGCCAAACTCTCAGCTTATCTATGAAAGATAATCAGAAGTGAGTTTCAACCTTTGATCCTCCCAGTCAGTGTATAGTTTCTCGTACTTTATCAGCCACGTGACATCATGTTTTGCACTTGGAATCTATTTGAATGAACAGCTAAGTCAAACAGAAAGAACTTCAACGTTTGCCCAGGTGACCAGTGTTTCCCACCACAGACGTCCTTTGAGGCTGTCTTGGAGGTTGCTTCTAAAGTTTGCCATCTGGCTTTGCAGGGGCCAAAGATAGCATAGGAGCTCTACAGCTCTACTGGAGAGCCAGTGTGGTGTAGTGGTTAAGAGCGGTAGTCATGTAATCTGGGGAACCGGGTTCGCGTCTCCGCTCCCCCACATGCAGCTGCTGGGTGACCTTGGGCCAGTCACACTTCTGTGAAGTCTCTCAGCCCCACTCACCTCACAGAGTGTTTGTTGTGGGGGAGGAAGGGAAAGGAGATTGTTAGCCGCTTTGAGACTCCTGAAGGGGAGTGAAAGGCGGGATATCAAATCCAAACTCTTCTTCTACAGAAGGGTGTGGAGTCTGTGGCCTTCCAGGTGTTGTTGGTCTTCTATTGGCCCTAGTCAACACGGCCAATGATAGAAGTTGGCATCCACCAGCATTTGGAAGGTCACCGATTCCACACCCTTGACACTGCTGCATGCTCTCCATGCAGCTTTTTGGATCGACTCCCATTATTTTTAGCATCAGAATATTGCTTAAAATGGCATTCCGTGCATCCTGTGATATGCGATTTACCATTATCCTGCAGGACCCTCATAACCGGAGCACGTTCGCAACTGGTATTTATCACAAAGCTTTTCAAGAGGCAAATGTCATATTCCGTGAGATATATTTTGCACTCAGCATCCATTTATCTAACCACTCTGGAGGTTAAATGTGTCAGCAAATTTAAATTGAGGGTTGCATTGAAGTAATTTAAGAGCTTACAAGATTTGAGCTGACTAATGTATTAATATTTTAAGCAGCATCTTAGAAAGTGAAGGAGAAAGTTATGGATAAACATTAGTAGGCGTTTAAAGAGTAAAATTAACAAAAAGAAAAAAAGAAATGTGAGGTCCAGTCTAATATATCTTCAATTGTGTGCCTGATGTGGATTAACAAGAATGACTATTTGACTGAAATTCATAGATGGAAGCCTAAATAACATAAATATATACAGTATCTGGCAATCCATCATTTGTCTCTGATATGCTTAAGGTTGCATCACCTATTAGAGATCACTCATGACCCATGCTTAGGCAGATGAGAAATGGATGCCTGTGCAGTCACAAACTCTGAGGAATCAATCCTGAACACGGCCAGCAAGAGCCTCCAAATAACCCATTTCAAAGAGAATCAGGTAGCAAGTGATGGGGGGGAATTCTGCCTGAGACCTTGGAGAACTGCTGCTAGTCTAAGCAGAGACCATAGCATTGGTCACAATGGATCTCTGGTCTGATTCAATACACGGCATCTTTCTGCACTCCAAAATACTCAGATCCAAGCATTGCTGGCTAATCAAGCCTAATCAAACAGAGTGAACTGAATAGGGAAGCCCAAGTTTGAACAGTGAACTCTGGGTATACACTGGACTGACAAGTGGGTTCACTATTTGACTCAACATTCCCCCCCCCCCAAACATGCATTTCTGTATATTGAGCACTTAAAAAAATGTCTGGTTACTTATCTGAACTTCATAGTCCTCTCATGACACCCCTCCCCCAAATTTCCTTTGGAGTGAAATGATTTGTAACATCAGATACAGTATATTTGCTAAGGGGATTATTTATGAAGTTTCTGAGTTGAATCTTCAATCTGCCATGAATTCATTTAGTGGCCTTGTGCAAACTCCGCTATTCTCTCAGCCTCAGCTCTGCCCTCTTCTTACAGCAGTGGTTGTGCAGATCACACCAAGGTAATGTACCGGTTTGTGGTGTGGTTAAATATTTAAACAGATTATATACAAATGTTTTAAATGAAAAACAAGCAGCCTCATGCCTGGGTGTTGCATCGGAATTCTAAGAAACAAAAAAATTGCCACCGTTTGAAAATTCTGTTCACCATCTTGATTCAAAATGGCATCCAGTTGTATCTAAACATAAAGGAAAACCCGCTCCTTGATCTCAGGAAGAATCATGCAAAATGTGGTTGTAAGTGGTGCAGTTTTGAAAAGGGCAGTCCATCATATTGATCCAAAATGACAGCCAACTGTATCCAAACAGACAAAAACCTGCTCTATGAACTCAGGAACCACCATGCAAGGTGTGGACATCTTAAGAGATGTCCAAATGCAAAGTCAACAAACACATTTTCAAAATATATTGTAGATATGAATTAGCCTTTGCAGCATCAACACTGGCTTTAGCAATCCTGCAACTAATATTTCTGGACTGTCAGAGAGTTCAGATGAGAGAGAGAGAGAGATCAGTGGAACTCATAGGACCAGTTCACAAAGCCATTGCCTGCCCAGTTCACAGAACACACGTCACACATCATTTTGTATGCAAGGCAAATATCCTGCTGCTTTCTTTGGATCTGTATAGTTTTTACACTGAATTTACAGGTTTTGCAGTTAATAATTATGTGAACCAAACCCAAGAAAGGAAATTTCAAAGCTGGGTAATGGAAGTGACATTAATAAGATGAGTTTTATAAAGCTCCATACGTATTCTTGACCAATTGACTTTAACAAGCTCATTATAGGCGGATAAACAGACTGATCTGGTTTTATCTGCTAAATAAATGTTTGTTCCTTTATTTCTAATAGCACATGCATTATTTCTTCAGCTGACCATAACAACACTACTTGGTTGAGCAAGCACAAATATTAAGGCATTTATTGAGCCCAAAATGTTTTTGCACTCTTATCAAACATAACAGCTGCCTCTGTACTCACAATAAACCATGGTTTCTGACTTATCTTGGTTTGCTGTAACTGAGCAGCATTTGGTCTCCAATACTGTTTCATTCCTAGTATGGCACAAATGGAAGTGACAGTTAACTTTGACTTCCTATTACAGTTGTGCCCAGGATCATGGGTTTACAATGGTACCTCAGTTTTTGAACGTCTTGGAAGTCAAACGTTTCAGCTTTCGAACGCCGAAAACCTGGAAGCAACTGCTTTTCAGAAGCCAGATGTGCCATGCGGCTTCTGTATTGACTTTTCTGGACGTAAATGCTTCCAGAAATGCATGCTTCAGTTTTCAAACATTTCAGACTTCTGGAATGGATTACGTTCAAAAACTGAGGTACCACTGTATATCCAACTAAGTGATGCACAGGGTAAACTCCTTGAAAGCATGAAACTTTTAGTAATATCCTTTAACATCAATGTTTAGTGTAGATAAGCCAATACCAAACTACAAGTTATGAAGCTGGCTTATTTTCACTAATCATAGTTAAGATTAACTAATATTTAGAATTCAGGCACACCATTAAAACAAGGATGACTAACCTATGGCTCTCCAGATGTTATTAGACTAGCCATCAACATCTGGAAGGTCACAGATGAGCCACCCCTACACTACCCTACACTAAACTCTGGCTAATCTAAAATAGAATTTCTTCCTCGTAAGATTAAACCATGGTAAGCCACACAGTCACTTCCTTTAGAAGTGAATGTTATTTCAATGCCTGCCCTTGGAAAGAACTGGAAAAAAGCTTGGGGGAATCCGAGTCTCTAAAAGCAAGTGTTATCAGTGTACAATAATAAGAGTCTTTCCCAAAGCTGTAATGATCAACTTTCAAACTCGTTACTTTAAATACATAATGACCTTTTCAAAGCCTTCACGATTTAAATGTTTATGACATTGGGAATCAATGGGACTTAAAGGTGCTTAACTGTGTTTGTAAATGCTGAGCTTTACCCGACACTGAAATGACTAGAGAAACCATTGTTTGCACAGAGTTCTATCTGCACATCATGTTCTGATCTGCAGGGCTGCCGCCTTCTGGCAAGGCAGGCAGGCCTCAAGTGCTCAAGTTCCTCCAACAAAGAGAAGCGGCCTAAGGTCTCCAATCCACTCTTCCCAAGCTCTGCTGCCATGGGGCATGTGGATCTTAAAGTGTTGATTCCCCAGCCTAAAGGTGACGATTACTTTGCCTTCAGTGCCCTCCTGCCTTGTGTTTGCCCAGTGTCATTATGCAGACATGCTAATGCGAGCCAGGAAGTCAGGCTCAGGGGGAAAACATCTGTGAGGGCCCAGACTCAACCACCAGGCTCGGACCATCAGGAGCCTGATCCAGGTACCACAGTATGGGAAGTATGGGAGACACTTGACTCTTCTACCAGGTCTAGCTCAGAAGAAGCTCAGTGAGGGTTCTGACTCAGGATCTGCAACCTCCCATCCACTGGCCTCAGAACTTTATTCAGTTCTCCAGCCAGTGACACAGCAGCCCCAGGTTTGGCTGGCCCTCTTCCTCCACCTCTGAGCTTCATTTGGGACCATGCCATGTTGAAGGCCCCACTTGTGTCCCCATGATGGGTGGGCACCATGGGTGGTAGCTACTGCAAATTATTGCAAGTATTATGGAGCTAGCACCACAGTGACCAGCGGTACATCTCATGGACTCTAGACATCCTAGGCATGTGCTAGGATGCAGTGGTTGCTTGCAGGCTCAGCCAGTGAAAATGGAGATGCTGATTTTATCACCTTGGATTGGTGTTAGCAATCCAATACCTTCTTGAATGTGCCCCGACCTTCCTTCTATACCCCAACTACCCATCCTCCTTTCAACTACCCCAATGTTGCCACTGTAGCTGCTGCTAGATAAATTTTAAATGTCTCTTCACTGAGCCAAAGACTCTTTCCATGGTTACCCAGCAGATAGCATCATTCCTTGTTCCCAGCAGGAACAGACTAGGAAAAGCTGGGAAGAAGCCTGAATGGTGCCATATCCCTATTCTTTCCTTGCTTGGCTTGGCTTGGGACAAGGAGTCATGTCTACTGCTGAGTGACAATTGGAGAGTCCTTGTTCTTGGCTGGGAGCCCTTCTCTACATCAGGGATGGGGAAGCTGTGACCCTCCAGATGTTGTTGGATTCCAATTCCTAGAGGTGTGAGATTGCACAGCCAATTGTCAGGGAAGAAGAAAGCCATGGTCGAGCAAGATTTGAAGGGCCACAGCATTCCCACACGTGCTCTACAATATGCAGAAATGGGTGACAGAACTCTGAATTGAAATGCTCTAGACCAGGGGTCAGAAAACTTTTTCAGCAGGGGGCCGGTCCACTGTCCCTCAGACCTTGTGGAGGGCCAGACTATATTTGGGGTGGGGAATGAATGAATTTCTATGCCCCACAAATAACCCAGAGATGCATCTTAAATAAAAGCACACATTCTACTCATGTAAAAACACGCTGATTCCTGGACTGTCCGCTGGCCGGATTTAGAAGATGATTGGGCTGGATCCGGCCCCCGGGCCTTAGTTTGCCTACCCATGCTCTAGACTGCAAATATGGGTCATGGGGGTTCATCATGGGCTACGTATACCCATATTCCCTGCCCTTTACCCCAGAGTTTGGCTCAATCCCCGATCAGCCAGGAGAAAACCCTACTTAATTACCTAGTCATAATGGAACAAAGAGATAGGGAAAGCTCCCACTGTGCACCTGGTCAATGGGAAGAGGCAAGCAGATGGATAGTCAATTATCCCTGGGAAGTCTTTTACAAATTGTTATCAGACACACTGTCAAGGAAGTAAGGTAAATCTATATGCCCGTGACAGTTGCTAAATGTAGCTTTACTGCGATGTAAGAAATCATAACTGGTCCTCTAAATAACTGTTCTGTTCTGACTTTTATGATTAATATAGGCATGAAGTTGGGGTTTCAGTGCAGTATATATTTTTTGAAGTTTTTCGTGAAATAATATCTGCATTTTGACCACAACTGTCTTTTCCCTATCAGAGCTGTCCCCTGAAACCTAGAACTGCATATTAATCCTGCTGCTGCCAATATTGCAAAATGTGGCTCTTGGGCTCACTAAACATGAGGAGCTGCCTTAGCCTTAAATGGAAAGCAAGAGAGAAGGGATGACGTTGTGGCCAGACATGACATGACCTGCATACATGATCACAGTACTTCTTACTACTGTTTATTGGAAGTCTTAAATGCAGCTGGAGCAGGTTAATAGTGTACAACTAACTGGTTTTTGCAGTAGGCTGGAGTAATTTTTCTAGCTTCCTGCAGACATCTCCCATCCACAATTCCCCAGCTTAAAAAAGGACTCAAAATGAGCCAATAAAAAGACATAAGTATCAAAAAAGGCAAGAATATGAATAGAGGTCCTTTCCTTCATTTGGGGAAGGCATGTGCAACTTTGTATGCAGAAAGGCCTAGGTTCAACCCCAGATGTGGCTGGGTGAAACCCTGGTGTGAACTCCCAAGGAGCCTCTGTTAGTCACCGTGTAGACAACACTTGAGCTAGATACTTGGGAAAGCGTTATGGGAAATGATGCACAACATGCCTTTGCCACCTGGACTCTGAAGAAGGTGAAGAAGGCATCATGTACAATACAGCACAAGAATATTTCAGGGTTAAAAGCATTACCAACAAACGAATGAGCCCATGTTGCATTTTCGTTTTAGCCTGGTTTGCTCCGGAATTGCACTCTGTTTAGTCATGACACATGCGGTGTTTACATTCTTTGGGGGGGAGAACCTACAGTTTCATGAGCCTTTTGGTGAACGGTGCATGAAATTATGTTTGTCATTTACTTGCAAGTTACATCTCACCGAGGAATTTAAATTTTAAAATTATGCGGCAGCCTAGTGGCCTGAACTATTGGTGAACCCTTTTCTCACTCACTCACCCACTGTGGATGAACCTGGAGACTACGCTTTGGGAAAGGGGGGTGAGAAGGAACTCACATGCCTGCTTTGTTTTACAAGCACCTTTTTGAGAGAAACTCATCTCCAGAGTGCAGCTTTCTTCACTGCCACCTTCCTGAGCACCTCCTGAGAGGAGCCAAGTCTACTGGGCTACCATGGCTCGGGGCAAAACAAACCCTCTGCCCCAGGCACCACCAGTTTTTCTTTAAAAATAATTTTGATTATGTAAAGTTGGGGTGGGGTACCTCAGGCCTAGGGGCCAAATCAGGTCCTCCAGGCTATGCCACCCTCCCCTGGCCAGCCTCCCTTATTGGCCCTGCTCTGCACCCTCTTGAAGTGCTTTTGTCTGCCTAGAAGGTGTCCTTGGTCAGTGGTACTTCCTCCTGCTTGCATGATGGAGAGCTGGGTGTATGCATGCAGAAACCTCTGACTTTTCGCATGCTTTAGTCTGCAAAAGTCAGAGTTATGTCCATTACGTAGCTCATTTTGGCCTCAGTGCTGCTAGGTGGCCACTAGAAGATTGTCCACCAAGCAATGTGTCTCTTGGGCTGTAAAAGGTGAAGTAAAGGTAAAGGTAAAGGGACCCCTGACCATTAGGTCCAGTTGTGACCGACTCTGGGTTTGTGGCGCTCATCTCGCTTTAGTGGCTGAGGGAGCCGGCGTACAGCTTCCAGGTCATGTGGCCAGCACGACTAAGCTGCTTCTGGTGGACCAGAGCAGCGCACGGAAACGCCGTTTACCTTCCCGCCAGAGTGGTACCTATTTATCTACTTGCACTTGACGTGCTTTCGAACTGCTAGGTTGGCAGTTGACTGAGACCCTGGAAAACCACTGCCAGTCAGAGATGACAATGATTCCACCACCACCTCATATAAATTCACTTTTTCCATATGTAGTTATGGGGAGAGGCCAATCCTGAGTGGTACAGAGTACTTGCATTATATGCAGAAGGGATGGCTTTTGCAATGGTTGCTGTTAACTAGTTTTCCAATGGGCTGGAGTAAGTTCCTCTCGCTTCCTGTAGATGCCTCCCACCCACAGTTCCCTAGTTTTGGATTTTTTAAAAAGAATTGGAATGATCCACTTCAAAGACAGAAGTACCAAGTGGCAAAAGTATGAATTGTAATTATTTTCATCATCTGCAGACAGTGGTGAAGCATGCGCCTTGCATGCAGAAGGTCCCAGATTCAAGCCCTGGCATCTTCAGATAGGTCTGGGTGAGACCCTAGTCTGAAACCCCAGAGATCATGGCCAGTTAGGCCACCAATGGGCTGGCAGTTTCCTGCATTCCTGCCACTCAGCTGTTGGTCTTCAACTTGTAACTCTTGCTCTTTTTTGTGCTCTTTCAACATGAAACCGTGGCTGTTTTAAGCAAAGTTGTTTTCCTTGGCACACACTGTAGCACCCTGCTTGTGGTTAACGCTTAGCTGGAATGAAATATTCAACGCAGCAACAGAGAAATTAAATAATAATTTATTTGTCAGACAAATAAATGAGAGGCTCAGTGGTATATGGTTACCAAGCTCTGGCCTGCCTCCTGCCATTATGGCCAGCACTTATATTCCCTTAATCCAGCCCCCTTTGCTCCTCCTGGGGCTGCCTCTTTCAATCAGCCTGGTTGGATTTCCTATTGGCTGATTGCTATAACTAATCACAAAAAGATACACCCATATCCTCCTATCCTTATAAGGGAGACAAAGAGCTATATATTTGACATATAAGTAATAATATATCTTACATGGAATCTTAATTACCAGCTCACCTCTTGCCCTATTGCCTTCTAAAACAAATGTTTAATCTTACATTTTTATGTTCAACAGATGTCAAGGATCTTGAGTTCACATCAACATTGAAAGATCTCCTTCATTTGAGGGTCTTTTAAACAAATGCCTGACAACTATATATCAGAAGTGTTCGATGGCGTCTCCTGTCTGGCAAGGGGGGCTAGGCTCATTTGCCCCTCTGGTCTCCTATTGCAATATGACTCTATGAATCTAGCATTTCTTAAATCCTTTGCATAATTACATTTAAGCCAATATATTTAAGCTAATATATTTCATACATTATCATATATAGCTTTTTAGAAGGATAAATCTCCTCAAAGTAAAAGGAAGGAACAGTTTACAGCCTCAAAATAAAAAGTGAAGAAAAAGTCTCTTCCCCTGTTTACACTCCCCCCCTTCTCCAGCCAGTTGTTTTTCAAAACCATTTGCTCTTGGCCTTTCAACCTTAGGAAGAAGATATGGCTCATTTTACTGGGAGGCACATTGGTATTATTTTACTATTTACCCATTCTTAATAGTGTTTTTTCAGCCTTGGGGCAGCATATGTAATTTCCCATCAATGGGGCCCTCTTGTCTTAGGAGAAAACCTCTTGCCAAGGTTTTTTTCTGCCTGGCATGAAACCTTTGAAAATCTAAGCCCATTTAATTTAGGAACCTGATCAAGATATAAGCCAATATAAGTCTTGATTAAAAATGCAGTCTATATTCAGATGCCACATTCCCCCCTTTCAAGCTCAAGGACCTTGCTTACCAAGCGTCCTTGATAGCTTGATCATCATATTCCTGAGGTAAAGCTCTGTATAGGGCCATGATATGAGGTAGAGTTTCATTCGAAATCATCTTGCTAATTGTACTTCTAAAACATGAGATGATACATGGCACCATACATAAAACCATTATTACTACCGTCAAGAAAAACAAGCAAGACAATAATATCCCTTTGAGTCCCACAACATTAGGTAACCAATTGGTGAGCCATCCCATATCCCATCCTTCCCATGTTTATACTTGGACATGTGCTATATTCTCCATCTTTGTAGCCAACACACGGATTGCCTCACCATTATCAGAAATGTTAAAGCAACAGGCATTCCCTGTCAAGTTCAAGACTCCACATAGGCCTCCCTGCCTGGCAAGTACATAATCCATTCCCATTTTCAGCTGCATAATGGCGGCTCTACTTTCATCCAACTGTTGTGCAATAAGTCTCAAACTCTGGGCCGTTGCATTGGTTACAAGTTCCACTACTGCTTGCAATCGAATTATTCTGTTTAGTTTATAAATAGGATCCCGTGCCCCTTGTATGAGCTCACCAGGATTCCAGGAGGCAGGATCATAATAGGCTATAATGCGCTCTGGCGGCCAATCATCAGTACCGCTCCAACTTTGGGTACTTCCTCCTGCTATACGAGAAATATCAGCATTCCTTCGTGTTCGCTTAGCTGAACTAGTGGGCATAATCCACATTGGTGGTAATACCCATCCCAGGAAACAAGTCCCACTCCATTTGGAAGGGAGTTTCTTGTATGCCCATTCTCCACATATCCACCACAACCATCGGGTCTGAGGTTTTTGGTACTTGGAGTACAGAAGGCGAAAATATCAAAAGAGGTAGAGAGTTCACAGTGCAGTATGTTAGATTGCCTTTTTCTGTCACAGTTATGTTCCACACCACTTTCCATGCATAAATAAAAGGAGGTGCACAGGGCAAGGTATTCCGAGTTCGATACGTAGTACCGTTTGCCCAGGTTTGACTATTCTTAATATAATCCCAAGTATAGTGGCAATGAGAAGAGCCTATCATGGTAGGGTCAGCTGCATCTGATGATTTATGCACACAGATTTCCCCTTGCACAGGTATAACTCGTATTGGTTTAGTTGAGTTCCAACCGGGGAAATTCTGTACTTCTGTTTGGTGTGGCATTTCGCTTACCATACCAATGGCACTTAATGGTATTGGTAATAAGGGCATACCTCCCTCTGAATCATCTGGCCCAAGAGAGCAAACAAGGCAATTAGTCCTATTTGCAACATTGGCTATCATCTCAGCTAAGCCTACCCACATATTGTGGTCATGGCGGAATCCATATTTAGCAAATTTGGTCAGATTCATGGACCCTTCCCCTTCCCAAGGGATCAGGATTAATAATAAAATCATGTTGATGTCTAGCATATGCATTCCTTCCACAAAAGATTACCTTATTGTGATAGCAAATAATTATTAGCCCCAATATAATTCCCCCAGTGACAGAAATGGGGAACCACCAAGACCGAAACATATATCCCAAGGATCCCCAATGTGTAATATCACTTATAATTGTTCCACAAGGGGGCAGTCAATCAATTGTATAAGAGAATCTTCCCGTTCACAATTGCTGGTTTAGACGCTCCTCAAGCTTCAGGCGTGCGCAGGTCAGCCAGCTTCCAGGTTGTGGCTGCAGCAGGCCGGTCGTCAAATGTTGCCCGTGACCTAACCCGCTCCCGGTAGGGCTAGATACAGGGGTTTTTGGAGAGAGTCAGTTTTAAAGGATTAGAGGGGTCACCTTTGCATGTCCAACTGCCTTCAGACTTCTTTAAACGAGAGTGATGAATCCAGGGGGTCACCTCAGCTACCTTCACCGCTGTTAGAATAGAGAGCAGGACGGTGTAAGGTCCACGCCACTTAGGTGCAAGTGGATCACGTTTCCACTCTTTCACCCATATGCTATGCCAGTCTGGAGCTGATGAATCGGCTTGGCAATGCTGCACGGCGTGTGCTTGAGGGCCCACCTGTTAAGATAAAAAAACAAACAAACACGGGAGAGAGACAAAAACACGGGAGAGATTGCACTTGTCCCTGTGTCACATGGTCTCCTATTTGTTTGAGGTCAGTTGGAATATCCTGAACAAAGGAGGGCGGCCTCCCATACAGGAGCTCAAAAGGTGACAACTTAAGTCTTTTTGTGGGTGCGCACCGAACACGAAACAGTGTTATGGGTCAGCAAGCACATGGGGATATTAAAGCAGCCTGTGCTTTTCCTTTGCAGGCTTGGCACAGCCCGGCCTGGTCCCTGGGGTGCAGGGCCGTAAGAGATGGAGGCAGGCTGGGCCCTCTCCCTCCTGGGTGAAGCACCTGCCGGAAGCCTCGTGGCAATCATCCCCCCCCCCCGGGGGCACACGCAACAGACACTGGGGCCAACGGAGCGTGGTGGGTTAGGGTGGCAAATGCCTCTCTGAGCTCCGCAGAAAAGCTGAACTTGCACCAGAGCCGCCTCTGACCCACATAATGGGCTATTGCCAGCTTGTATTTTAGGGAGCTGGTTTCTTGTTTTCAGCCTTGCAGCAGCAGTACCCGACTGCACACACTTAATGTGATCTCACAACAATCCTAGGAGGTAGGCCATGGTTATTCCCATTGTAGAAGAGAGGAGAAACGGAGTGATATAATGCCAGCAGTAGTATAAATATGTCCCCATACATGCACCATACAAATAAAGAGTGGACACATAGTCCTACAGATACAACCGACCCTTTGAGGGTGACCAAACTGTTGATGCGGCCCCCCGATGAATTTGAGTTTGACACCCCTGCTTTAGACATATTAGTGGGCTTCTGGCATGCCCTGCAGATGCCTTGCACAAGCGTCTGGCGGTAGGTAGTAAGCCTGGCCAGGTGATTTGCATTGTTTGGATCCCAATTAGGATCTTCCAAGGGAAAGTTGTCCTGGAGATGATGGTCAATATTATAAATATTTCCCACTCTGGCCTGCTCACGCAAATATATCTGTGCCTTTTCAATTATGTCTCTCCTTTCCTCAGTGGTGAAAAGAGTATTCAGGAGCTGGCGACAATCTGTCCAAATAGGACTATTACTATTGAGGTCACCAAGTCCATCATAGCCTGAGGTTTTTCTGCGAAAGATGGGGTGTTTTCCAATTCATCAGATCTGTAGTTGTGAATGGAATACATTGCAGGGTCGAAGTTCGAGGTGGCCGTGGTCCAGGTTGCCCATTAACCAGCACAGGCTCCTCAAGTGCATCAAATACTCTTCTAAGAGGGGCTACTACGTGACCTTTTTCTTCACTTTGCTCTAGGGGCCTCAAATCATAGGGGATGGTATTTGTCCCAAGGCGTTCTTTTAGCAGCTTTATACGCCTGGCTGTATTGCTTGCTGACCGATTAAGGTCTCCCTGTAACTTCTGTAATAATTCTCTAGGACTTGGATGTACAGGGGTTTGGGGTAGGCAATCAGTTGTTCCACTAAAAGAGACTGTAGATGGAGTTCTACTGGGACTCACAGGTGGAATAACCACTTCTGCTTGGGCTTCATTATAGGACTCCAATGCCTCCTGAAGATATTTATCATAATCTATCAAGGAATCAAGCTCTGTGACTCCACTCCCATTATTCGTTCCAGTTTCTTGCCTTGGGGTTACAACTGGTGGAGGGTTTGAATTAGGCTCCCTTCGATGTGGAGCATAGGGGGGAGGTGGAAGCACCTCTTCCTCTGGTCCCTCAAAAATGGGTTTGAGTTTATTTGGCAAGATTCCTTTCCTAGCTTCGGCTTTTACAGCCAATAATTTGCATCGTTGGACTTTGCATTCCCTTATCCATGGAGGATTTTTTTTTTTTTTTTTTTTAATGTGCTCAGCCAGGAATCTATATATGAAAATTGTTCTGGGCACCCTCCAGTTTCTTTGGTGATGTTAAACCAAAGTTTGCTTACTAAATTTATATCAAAGGTTCCCTGGGATGGCCATCCAGTACTTTGTTTTGGCTACCCTAATTCACATAACGTTCTCAAGCGCTCTGGCGTCATTTTGACTCCATATGCCCCTGAGAAGGCTTTCTTAAAATTATTTAACATACATTCAAGAGGTGTATTTCCCCCTTTGAACCCCCAACTCCCATTGTATGGCCCTGTGAAGTATCCACTCAGTCACTCACACACACGCCTTACTGGGAAACGAAGTAGTACTCACTCCACACTTAGGTCAGCTACACATTGTACTTTCTCACACATGCAATGCACTAGATACTTCAACCACACTCTACCTCCCAATCTTCCCTTTGCCCTACACCAGATCACCATCTGATGTACCCAGCCACCTAGCGTACTCAGTTCCCCTTTACTGAGACGCAGAAGTTTGATCAGGACTTCTCTTCCTCCCAATTAATTGGAGGGCCAAAACCCCTTAGTGCACTTACCCTTAGCTGGTTGCCTGTTTATTTCTCTGGTCCCCCCCGGTCCGTCGCCGTCAGTGGACAGGGTATCAGACAGACGAGACTTCTGCGTTCCCCCTGGAAAAATTTACCAGTGCGCGCTGGGAAGCAGTTTAGAGATCCTCTCTCTTGTACCCTGTCCAATAGGGCGAAGGGGCTGCGTTCCAGCAGACCACTTATCCGAGTCGCAGGCACCATAAAATGTAGCACCCTGCTTGTGGTTAACGCTTAGCTGGAATGAAATATTCAACGCAGCAACAGAGAAATTAAATAATAATTTATTTGTCAGACAAATAAATGAGAGGCTCAGTGGTATATGGTTACCAAGCTCTGGCCTGCCTCCTGCCATTATGGCCAGCACTTATATTCCCTTAATCCAGCCCCCTTTGCTCCTCCTGGGGCTGCCTCTTTCAATCAGCCTGGTTGGATTTCCTATTGGCTGATTGCTATAACTAATCACAAAAAGATACACCCATATCCTCCTATCCTTATAAGGGAGACAAAGAGCTATATATTTGACATATAAGTAATAATATATCTTACATGGAATCTTAATTACCAGCTCACCTCTTGCCCTATTGCCTTCTAAAACAAATGTTTAATCTTACATTTTTATGTTCAACAGATGTCAAGGATCTTGAGTTCACATCAACATTGAAAGATCTCCTTCATTTGAGGGTCTTTTAAACAAATGCCTGACAACTATATATCAGAAGTGTTCGATGGCGTCTCCTGTCTGGCAAGGGGGGCTAGGCTCATTTGCCCCTCTGGTCTCCTATTGCAATATGACTCTATGAATCTAGCATTTCTTAAATCCTTTGCATAATTACATTTAAGCCAATATATTTAAGCTAATATATTTCATACATTATCATATATAGCTTTTTAGAAGGATAAATCTCCTCAAAGTAAAAGGAAGGAACAGTTTACAGCCTCAAAATAAAAAGTGAAGAAAAAGTCTCTTCCCCTGTTTACACTCCCCCCCTTCTCCAGCCAGTTGTTTTTCAAAACCATTTGCTCTTGGCCTTTCAACCTTAGGAAGAAGATATGGCTCATTTTACTGGGAGGCACATTGGTATTATTTTACTATTTACCCATTCTTAATAGTGTTTTTTCAGCCTTGGGGCAGCATATGTAATTTCCCATCAATGGGGCCCTCTTGTCTTAGGAGAAAACCTCTTGCCAAGGTTTTTTTCTGCCTGGCATGAAACCTTTGAAAATCTAAGCCCATTTAATTTAGGAACCTGATCAAGATATAAGCCAATATAAGTCTTGATTAAAAATGCAGTCTATATTCAGATGCCACAACACAAAACAGCATACTCTACATTTACACACTATATACAAGTTAAGGTAAAGGGACCCCTGACCATTAGGTCCAGTTGCGGCACACATCTCACTTTAGTGGCTGAGGGAGCCGGCGTACAGCTTCCAGGTCATGTGGCCAGCATGACTAAGCCGCTTCTGGTGAACCAGAGCAGCGCACAGAAACGCTGTTTACCTTCCCGCCGGAGCGGTACCTATTTATCTACTTGCACTTTGACATGCTTTCGAACTGCTAGGTTGGCAGGAGCAGGGACTGAGCAACAGGAGCTCACCCCGCTGCGGGGATTCAAACCGGCGAGCTTCTGATCGGCAAGTCCTAGGCTCTGCCCACAGTGCCACCCGCGTCCCATATACAAGTTTCACCAATACTTTTCTCCCTCTGGTCCCAGAGGGGTTTCTGTACTTCAACGTCCTTACTAAACAAAGTCCACACATAAGTTCTAAGTCAATTTTCACATAGTCCTGTAACAGCTGAGTCCTGAGGCAATTCTCAAAGTCTCAGACATGCTCTTCTCAAAGTGTTCAGATAACTCCACAGTTCCACAACAATCCACTCCTTCCTGACAACAACCCATGATCAACAACCAACAACCCACGGCTATAAGCTAAGCCCCTATATACATAAAGTCACATGCCTAATCTGCCCAGTAACACTGCTAATGAAGTCACCAGATTCAGCCAGGTACATCTCAGAAATGAGTCAGCTCTTTCCTCACTAATGAAATTAACCCATTAATGGCATTCCTTAACAAGGACTTGATCCATTTATAGGTGTGTGCAGCATCACAAGTGCGCTTTGTCTCTAGTAAAGATGGCATGGGGTGACCATGTGCCCTAATGAACTAAGGGCAGCTTTGAAAGGCTGTCAGAAAACAGTGTTCTGTTTTACAAGGTGTCCTCTATTTGAAAGCTGTCCAGTCCAAGGCTGGTTTAGAGACAAGGAGCCATAAAAAGAGAGAGCAGGAGCCATGAAATTGCCCATCTACACTGAGCAACACCTGGTCAGCCAACAGGGCAGGCGCATGTCAGTCACCTGGCGTCTTGCCTGCCACAGTAAGATGTGTCACATTTCTATTTCAGTTATAATAATTTTTCATTAATGTGTGTCTATAACTATGAATCATCAGGCGCTAAGCTTTATGCAAATTGTGGCTCTCTTTTGTCCCACCCCTCTTTTTTAGTGAGGTGAATCCTCATTTTTGGCAACATATGTGACAAACAGGCAGGACAATGGGGAGGAGAAAATGGATCCCAGCGAGGGATGTGGCTGGGACTAGGATACACCAGGGCAAGCAAGAGATGGGGAAGGAAGTACTCACAGGGTGATGGAGGGAGAAAGGCAAGGGGATGAGAGTCAATGCACAGGAGCCAAAGCAGCAGGACCCATCACCAGAGGCAGAGGAGCCCCTGTCTCCATGAACACGACAGGCACTGAGATGTAGAGAGCAGCAGGAGGGGTGCTCTAGGACAGGGGTCAGCAAACGTTTTCAACAGGGGGCTAGTCCACTGTCCCTCAGACCTTGTGGGGGGCCAGACTATATGTCGGGGGGGAATGAACGAATTCCTATGCCCCACAAATAACCCAGAGATGCATTTTAAATAAAAGGACACATTCTCCTCATGTAAAAACACACTGATTCCCGGACTATCTGTGGGCCGGATTGAGAAGGCGATTGGGCCGGATCCAGCCCCCGGGCCTTAGTCTGCCTACCCATGCTCTAGGAAGCTGAGGCAGGCAAGGGGCCACAGGCTAGCTCCCTTGCTGGCCAGGTGAGACTCATTAGCTCTGGGAGGAGGTGTGTGATTCCTTAGCTGGATTAGGCTTGGAACAGGTGAGGGTCACAGGCCTCGTCAAGCCCAGATGCTGCAATCAGTCGGCAAAAGGGAAGCAGAGTTGAGGTGCTGTGTTTGCTCAACTGCCCATGTTGAAGGACCTCAGCTTGGATGCTCCAGGAGCTCTGTGAGATTATGATTCAGTTTGAACTTTGGACACACAGATTGACCCTGGATGGGGGGCTTGATATATTGACTTGCTTCCAGGTAAGCCAGGGGTTTGGGACAACATAAAGCAGGCCCTCATAATGAATTCAGGCACCAACTTCACCATGACGAGCCAGTTTGCAATTTATAAAAGAGAGCTTTCCCTCCTCTGGTTTTCATGAAGGTGTTTGATCACTATCTGAAAGGAATACAATGTACTTGCTCATTCTGTGGCTGACTGACTTCAGAAAGAACTGTCTGAGGCCTGTCAGTGTGATATTATTTTCATTATTTTGATGTGCAACCACATCAAATCCTACTAGCAGCTTGATGCTTTCATCTGTATAATGCTGCTACATTTTACGTGAAGTAAACCCTCCGCAGTGTTGCTTCTGCGCAGTGACACAATAATATGGGTAGCCACTGTAGTGCCCTCTAGATGTGCAGTCTAATAACATCTAGGGGGCACTACTTTGCCTGCCCCAATATTACACACTTAGTTAGAAATCTATTATTATTATTATTATTATTATTATTATTATTATTATTATTATTATTAAAATGTATTCTTCACTTTTTCTTGCCCATTGCAACCAAAGCAACTTACAACCCTACAACCAAATAAACATCCCCACATAGATCCATTAAAACCGGGGGGGGGGGATGCATTATGTTCACATTTCCCCCCCTTCCTGAAATTAATATTATCACAAGATAGTCAAGACCTCTTATCTCTGTATGTACTACAGTACTAGCTGTATCTCCCATGAGTCTCTGATTGTAACTATCTTCCTTGACCTAGAAGCCAAATTCACATTTTAAGCCCTTTCTCAATACCCTTGCTATGCCCCTTACTTCCACACCCTCACCCACAAACATTCCTGAATGTCTCTGAAAGCAAAAGCTGCTGCAGATTACCTTAGTGTACCTGCCACATTTAGGCATCTAAAGCTATCCTCCTCTTTCCTAGGATGTTTATAACATTAGAGAATCTGGTAGAGGTGGCATCCATCTGTTTCGAGAGACAATGGAGTGCGCCTCTGGGGGTGAAGCCAAATTGTTCCCTAGCTTAGCATTGTGTTAAGCTTGGCCCTGACTCTATGCCACACAGTGATAAAATAGGTGCCTGGTCTGCTTCATATGCCTATCCATGTGACAGGATGCAGAGGCTGAAACAACTAATTTTTTTTATTATTATTTTTAAGACTTCTCACATAGACATTCCTGAGTCTTTAAAACAGAAAGTGTTCTACAGACAGTTGTATCATGTACCATTGCTGCCCTCTACTGTTTAGATTGATAGATATTTTTAAGTAGCTTATTTGTGCGGGCAAAATGCAGGACCTCTGGGTCATCCCATTGTTTCCTGCTGACCTTCCTGCTGGTAGTTTCCCAGTTGATTCCCAGTTGGTTTTTGGTGGTGCTAGAACACAGGGTGGTGTGAGAAGGTAGGGCAAGGGTTGGGCTTGTGCAGCTGATTTTGGCGGCACAGGGTCTCAAATCCCTTGGCACTTTTGTCAGAGGCTGGCAAAATGTATGAATATAACCAAGCCATTGTTTCACTTCTGCAGCAAAAATGATATGTGGCTTCTGAAGAAATTAATAAGATTTGCAAAAGCAGTAGTGGCATCTGAGAGACCACTTCCTTCCCCGCAAACCCTCTAGGGTGTTAGGATCAGTGGAGGGGGCCTTTTCGGTAGTGTAACACCCTCAGAAGCGGGTGTGTGTGGCCCGAGAGAGACCATTTTCTATGGTAGCCCCCACAGAGCTGCGTCTGACAATTTCACTATACACTTTTCGGTGAATGGCTCTTTACCCTGGCCTTTGTCACCTGATAGGTATAATTTTAGGAACCACCCTATTGTTGTGGTTGTGAAATGTTTTAAACGGCTTTAATGTTGTTTTAAAAATTGTTGTAACCTGCCTCAGGGCCTTAGGGTGGGCAATAAATCTGACAACAATGTAATGTCACATTTGTACCTTGGAGTTCCTTAGAGAGATGGTCACAAAAGGAGAGCCAAGAAAAATTTCCAGACCCCTTAAATTCCCAGCCATTCTTTTTTCCTGATTGTAAATATTGCTTCCTCTTTTAAGATGTTTCCTCCAGTTTTTGTCAGCTCTCTTCACACCCAGCATGCTGCTTTTGGAGTTGTTCACTCTGGATACTGTTTTGCATGGGTGAGGAGGTAGGATGGAGTCAATGGAAAACTTGGGACCACTGAGCAGTCTGTGACCTGCGTCGGGTGGCCTGAGCTTGGGCCTTTTCTGCATCCCTCCTTGTCATTCTGAAGTTTCTGTAAAGCGGGGATGGGGAACCTAGGCCCTCCAGATGTTGTTGGACTCCAACTTCCATCAGCTTCAGCCAGTATGAGCAATGCCAATGGAGACTGTTCCATTAGAGCAGGGGTCTGCAGCCCGCGGCTCCGGAGCCACATGTGGCTCTTTTACACCTTTGTCGCGGTTTCGGGGCGGATACTAGCGAGGGGAGGAGGCGCATTGTGCGCCCCGACACTCCCCACTGTGGCGGGTGCTGTACTGGCTGTGACGTTGCATGGGGGCGGTGCGTGCGTTAGTCACGCACCGTCCCAATGTCACCTTCCCGGTTTTGCGGCTCCCAGGTTTTTTTCCTTCAGAAATGGGTCCAAGTGGCTCTTTTTGTCTTAAAGGTTGCAGACCCCTGCATTAGAGGCACTGAGTTGTTTTAACGTGCTTGATTTATTGCATATCTTAATCATGGATATTATAATGAGCTTATTGTGTGTTTTAATTTTGGCTGTATATATATTTAATGTTTGTGTCGCAGGTTTTTACACCTTGTAAACTGCTTAAAAATCTATTTTGGCAGTAAGCGGCATATTAATAAATAAGTAATAAAAGCACTGATGAGAAGATGATGAGACTAATCAGGAAAAGGGCCTTTGAGGACATAATATCCAAGGGACTCCCAAACCTGGAACCACTGGCAATTAAACTGTGTGCTAAAAAGACTACCTTAAAAGAAAACACCTCATATATTCCTTTTAAGAAAGTTGTACTGGCGTCTATGGTTAATGATTGTTCTGGACGTTAGCAGAGAAGGTCTGCCAGGCTAGAAATCATGAGATGCTAAACTGCAGGGCCAAGAGAGCTGTTGTCCAAACAAAATAATAAATAAGATAAAATAATAGCTGCAATGATTTTTTGCCTTACTTCCTGTTTGGTTCCCCCACCCCCGTGCTGCCACTCTCAGGCATACTCAGCAACAATACTATAAAACCTTCAAAGTTCTCCATGTTTTTATGAATGTTATTATGTACTGTGTTGTGAAAATAAAGAGAACACGATGTGATTACATCTGTCTTGGTACTGCAGTGCCAGGGTGGAGGTCACCATTCTGAGTAGACACTTTGCAAGCTGTGAATAATGTAAGGTGGTTGGTGGCAAAAATGTGTAGTAAAAACATCCTGGGATGATGTGAGCTTGTTTGGACTTAAAAATTAGTATTGCTTTAGAGATGGGACAGAGGAACCATAGAATCACAGAATTGTAGATCTGGAAGGGACCCCAAGAGCCATCAAGTCCAAACCACCGCCCCACCCCCTGCAATGCAGGAATCTCAGCTAAAGCATCCATGACAGATGGCCATCCAACATCTGCTTAAAAACCTCCGAGGAAAGAGAGTCCACCATCTCCCAAGGGAACCTGTGCCTCCCACCCTCCCGATGTTCCTGGACCTCAAATCCCAACATCTCTGACCATTGGCTATGGTGACTGGAGCTTTTGGGAGTTGGAGTCCAACAACATCTGGTGAGCCACAGGTCAGCAACCTCTGAATTAGGTTAACAGAACTATGGGTTCTTGGGATAAACGCCACATTACACAGTGCATGTCGTAATGTCCCAATGTGTAGTAGTATTGGGAAGAGGTTTTTCGCATGGAGAAGTAGTGATTTGGAGGGAATGCTTAACCCTTCTCCTGCCTACTATTATTCTGCTGAAACTAGGGATGTGAGAGAAACTTGATGGCTGGTTTTAAACGTGAACCTACCAAATCAGTACTTCCCAAAACAAGATGCAAACCAAACACAGCCATCCTTCAAAAGTCACAATTCTTTTCCAAATTTTGCAGTGCAGTTCTCAAGCCAAGTAATGTGTACAAAAACCACACATATTCATGGAAATAACATACCAAAACACATTATATTAGGAAAAGTTATTTTTTAAAAAAGTGTATTAGGCAAAAGCGCACACAAAAACGTGCATATTGCAAGAAATGTTCAGTAAAATGCTTGTGCGTGTTCATGAGGGGGAGGGGGGGAATCACAAACAGATGTGGAAATATAAAGAACTGAACCTAAGACTGGAAGCATGAGAAACTGTTAAACCCAAATGGACAGATCCACCCATCCCCTGGCCAAGCTGCTTTCCACCCTGTAGGATCCCAACATGTAACTGGAATCCTAAAACACTCACACCAGGTGCAATGAGAACAAAATACCATATTTTTCCATGTATAAGATTAGGGTTTTCCCCCTTAAAAATAATATCAAAAATGTGGGGGTGTCTTAAACACGGAGGCCATCTCCCTCCATTTTCTTAAATCAGAGTCCCCAAAAATAGGGGGTGTCTTATAGACGGAAAAATATGGTAATTGGGGAAAGGATTGTGCACCACTTCACCCTGTCAGTTTCCCACACAACACGCCCTCCCCCCCCAAAAAAAGCTGCTTTTCTCAATGAAACATTCCGTTGGAGCTTTGTGACACCTGTTTGGGTGTAATGTGTACTTTCACCCTCACCTTCCAAAGCAAAGCTGGGCCAAAGTGACACATAACTGGTGGCTTTCTCTGGCATTTCCCCCACATTTCCTTGCTCTTTCCCACAGTGAAATCACAACATGGTGTTGGTCTGTTGCCATGGAAGCAGATTCTTGTCAGAGAGCCACTGCAATAAGATTGGAAAGTATTCTGTTGGGAGTAGGGTAAGGATGGGAGAGTAACAATTAGGTGAGGCTGCTGGTGGTGAGGGCAAAACCTGAAGATTTGCTATGGGGGTACAAAAGTAGATTGACAGGTTTCATTCAAAGGAAGCAGAACCTTTCCCAGCACTCTGTTTTTTTGTTTATAACACTTGTGGATGGGAGGATTGTCAAATCCACAAAGCACTTAAGGCTTCCTTCCTTTCATTTGTATGAAGAGCAGAGCTACGCTGGAATCCTAGCTTCTCAGTGACTGCCTGCACATTGATGCCAGAAACAACTTACCAATTGACACGGAGTCACTTCGCAAGTCTTGTTCATGAGGGCTATGTGGTCCTTCAGCCTGGTTTAGGCAAGCTGCCCCTTCTTCCCACACTGTGGTTTAGTAAATGATTTGCTGCTTTGGTTTGTAAACAGCCAAAGAAATGCGTTGAAAAGCACTGCTTTTTCGGGGACATTTTATTCCCTCTCACCCCTGTTTCACAGAACCCATTCACACATGTGCTGTAAAGAGTTTGCAGACCCTAGTTTTACACCATTCTCATAACCCCGTTTTTGCACACACAGAAAACCTGATCGGGTTCACACATTACCACTCAGGACATGTCAAGGAGTTGAAAAGCAGGAGGCTTTTGCACTTCATATATTTATGTCATGTCTTATTTGGCCACAGACGCCTGACTCTTGTTCATACTACTGTTGGGGATCTCATGAATCAGGCTATCTGGTTGGCCGTTAATGTAAAACAGCCTTTGCTGAAATAAGGAGCAGAATAAGGCATAAAACAGAGAGGAAGGAGCATATTTCTCTAAGTGCTCTCTGTGAATTTCCCTCACTGATAGATGAATGATAAGAACAGGGGAAGAGGGGCGGGGGACAGAGTCTTGCTTTCCATAGGGGGATGAAGTTGCTGGTGGTAGCAGGGAGATAGTGTTTAGCGTGCAGTAAATTTCTCATATTTCTAAGTCATTTGAGTGCACGTTTGCCAAGACTTTAAGATGTATGGAACCATACATCAAGTCCCGTGTAAAACTGGTGCCATTATTCTCTCATTTTTCACCGGAGCTTGTAAGCAGGTCTCATATATCTTTAGCTCCTGCTGCAGCGCAGGTTTCTTCTGCCTGTTCTCCTGCACCTTCCTGCCAATTAGATTCCAGCAGGGACATGATTTATGTAAACACTTCATCAAAGTAATCACCCCAGGAACCGGAGAAAATGGCAAGCCAGTGTCAAGCATGGGACACACATCAAAAGATGCAAAATCCACATTTTCCCCCCAGTACGATTTAGCACTAGGGGAACAGATCCATCCTAGCTTTGCATCAAAGCCACTTTTTACTTTAGTTCATGTCATTTTATTTTTCTCGGAAATGAAACCAAGGACATTCTTTTAGGTCACAGGAAATGTCACCAGCTTGTTTGGGGCATCAGTTCTGACAGTTCTGGGTTGTGTTGCTTTGTGTGCCTTTTCCCAGATCTTCTGTCTGATGAGATTGCTACCTTTTTGGAAATGTTTTGCCTGTCACCAAGTGGAAGGTACTAAAAAGCCCTCAAAGAAGGTTTCAAGGTGCATATTTGTGCAGTGAAATTTACACACACACACACAAAAATGTGCACTGACTTTTTGAAACGGGGCATGCGGAATGATAAATAACTCCCTCCAGTTCTTTGAGGCCTTTTCTAAAACTGACGCCTGGTTCCACCACAATGTTTGCAGTGACTTTCAGAGTGTTTCTCTTTGTTCTGTTTTTATATCCATGGGTTGCATGTAGTTTTAGTGTGTTTTTGCTTTAACTGTTGTTACTTCCAGTGGTGGAAATGAAAGTGAGACAGTCTAAAACTACACATGTGGATGAATGGAGCAGAGCTGTAATAAGGCAACCTTTTCCGTTCCACTCTGTGTTTGTTGCACGAAGCACTGGTTCCATTCTGCTGAAGTTTGCCTTCCGCCAAAATTACACTATTCATCTTGCTGTCCTCTGTGGTAGTGAATTTACATAACTTTGAGGTGCTTGATTTTGCCAGGAGCTGGCAGGCCACTTGGAGTGGCTTGGCAGGCTGCATCCAGCCAGTGGGCCATGGGTTCAGCATCCCTGTGTATTGCTAGACCAGATATGACTGGTAGGCGGCGCTTCCTGGTTTCAATGCAGCTTTATTATATATAACTTATTATGAGCAGTTATAATGAGCCAGATGCAACCATAAAGATGTCAATATAATCTAAGCGCTCTCTCTCTCTCTCTCTCTCTCTCTATATATATATATATATATAAAATCTGTCAGTATGATTAACACCTTGCATCTGTCAAAATAATTAAGACTTAGTGGGCACATCTATCTTGGCCCAGCCATGGAACTGTAATGGACAATGTTTGGTGTTTGTGTTTGATTTAGAAGCAGGAGAGAGTGCTTGCTTGGGATACTGAATAATCTAGGGGGAGGAGGAGTTCAAGGGAGCATGGGATGACTGTTGAGGGGTGCAAATTTTGTGAGTTGATAGCTGGAAGAAGGGCAGTAGAACATTATGTTCAGTAAATAGTGAAGTTACAGGAATGTGTTTAGGATATTAGTGCTCTTAATCCCATTCAGCCCTGACTTTGGTTTACTGTGGATTTGTATTCATTATTCTTCAGATTAATCCTCTGTTTGTTGATAACCCTGGGTACTTATCCATGAATCCATAAAGTCATCTCTACACTTCCACTTGCACCTCCACTGTGCTGTTAGCACGGAAAAGCTGTGATTGCCCCCAATATTTATACATTGTCCAAATAAACACATTTATTCCCATCCCTGCCCATCTGCTCCTTCATTCCTCTATCCCTGACTGTCTTTTTTGTTTATATTTTAAAAAAAAAACACCAAAACCTATTTAAAGCACTTAGTTTCCCCATATAAATATTCCGTAGCAGTCAGTTGTTTTATGACACAACCTTTAATTTTAAACAAATGATTACATGCATGCACTTATGCAGATGTGGAAACAATGTGAAACACATCCTTTTGATTCGTAAATATAGAAGCAGTAGCCTTCTAATAAACTTCATGGAAATCAATGCACACTTCATGTTCTGCTTTCATGTTTCTATGAAAATTGTAAAACAATGCTTCTGAGCCATTGGTGTGCCAGAACCCAACTGCATCCTAGGCATGTTTACTCAGATGTCCAATGAGTCCCACTTCCTAGCTTCCCATTTAGAATTCTTCCCCATACCTAAGTGTACCTATTATAGATTAGGTGTACTTGTTGCAAATCAAAACAAACCATCTAGCTGAATGTATGCAGGACAAATTATGATGCAAGCCATTTGGATCCAGAGTACTGCATCATCTAAGAGTCATATATGAGATAGCACAAAAAATAGCTTCCTTCTGTTATCCCATCATGAGCCTTTTTTGCATCCAACCACACCCTATCTCCTTTCTCTAATTTAAGGATTGCACTTTGCGGCAGGTTTTCATAAGCATCCGAGGTAATCTGATCAGATGCTTTCACCTCTGTACCATTCCTTGCCAGGATCATATGTGAATTCTGGTGTCCCTCCAGGTTGTAGGTACAATAATATACTCCTGGGATTTGGCAGGTGAATATGCCAGTTGACTCATCAAAGACTTGTTGCTCGTTGTATAGAATATTTTGAAATCCCATGGGCTGATTAGGTGCTGGATAGCTTTTGCCCACTTTTGCAGAAAATGCAGATTTTGGTGGTGCTCTTAGGCCTGGTTGACCATCAGCTGCTGGCAATCCATGAGGGCATATCAATTCTGGAGTCCCTGGCAAACCTTTTTAAAAATTGAAGAGAGATGGGGGAAACAATTCAGCAGAAAAAGCAGTGACAAATGTCTGTCTCAAATCAAAATAGCCTGCAGCTGTTTGGGTACAGACTCTTCCAACCACTCATAGGGCCCAGGCACAAAAGCAGTGTTTGAATGACAGAGTCTTCACAGGTACTCAGCTTTGGCTCTTAAAAAAGAAGTTAGTGCATTGAAGTTGTCATCCAAATACTGTAGAAATAATTTCTTTCTCAGAATCTCTAGAGCTGAGATGGGATTCCTGCTGCCCCCCGAAATGTTGGACCCCCAATTGCTATCAGTCCCAGCCAGCATGTTCAGTAGTCAGGAATGATGGAGCTGTAGTTCATCAATATCTGGTATAAACCATCTTGACTTTGAGTCCTGGAAGACCTGCTCTCTGCCTTGCAGGCCTTTTTCCACCTGGCCTGGGAGGGTAGGACCCTGACTGACTCCAGCTACAAAAGCAGAGACTGCTGACCAGACGTATTGTTTAAGGAGGGCATTGTTGTGAAGTTGGTGTTGCTGTCATTGGCGTGGGTTTTTTTGTTGGGTTTTTTTGGGGGGGTATCTTTATCTGTATTATAATGACTTATGCGGAAATATTTCGATTCAATTGTATGCTTTTTGATGTGTTTTATTTATTGTTTATGACTACCGTATTTTTCGCCCCATAGGACGCACTTTTTCCCCTCCAAAAATGATGGGGAAATGTGTGTGTGTCCTATGGGGTGAATGCAGGCTTTCGCTGAAGCCTGGAGAGCGAGAGGCATCGGTGCGCACCGACCCCTCTCGCTCTCCAGGCTTCAGGAAGCTATCCCCAAGTCTTGCAAGCCCGGCGGTAGTTCCCGCGGGCTCACAAGGCTTGCGGGCAGCAGCCTGCAGCCCCTGCGAGTGTCCGCAAGCCTTGCATGCCCGGCGGGAGGTCCCGCCAGGCACGCGAGGCTTGGGGCGGCAGCCTGCAGCCCGAAGCACGCGGAGCCCTCCGGAGGGTGCCCCGTGCTTCGGGCAGGTGTGTGCAAGGCTTGGGGCGGCAGCCGCGGCTGGGGGGGAAATATATTTTTTTTATTCATTCCCCCCCCCCAAAAAAGAGGTGCATCCTATGGGCCGGTGTGCCCTATAGGATGAAAAATACGGTACTTTTGCTATGTTTGTAATGGCTTGTAATGAGCATGGCTTTAAATGTGGGAAGATGGCATACAGATAAAATGATGTATATAGGTGTTGCAACACTCATGCCTGATTTTTCCTCTACCAATGCACTGGAGTGAGGGGTGATTTTACAGAGGAAAAGTAGTGGGAGAATAGAGAAGGGAGAAGAAGTTGTTTGGATATTCACATTTATCCATCTCCTTCTGTTGTGGCACTGAGATGTTGCTAAAGGTTGTGATTTCCTGGTTTGGAATACAAATTTGTTCAGCTTGCAATGCTTAGTTGTATTATGAATCAAACAACATTTCCCCACAAAGGTCTTGGCCAGCTGGGAAGGTAAAACAGGGTTCTGCACCTGCATGGCCTTAGCAACACAGCAGGTACCCCATACCAGCTGATCTGTAGGCTCATGCACAGAATACCTTCAGTGTCAACCACACTGGCTCTCCCTGAAATTCCCAGAGCAAAATGTTAATGCCGTAAGCTGTTTTGAGCATTATTGATGAAGTGAGACAGCAATAACTACCAATTAATACACTAATTATTGTAATTATCTCCTGCCAACCTGGCAGTTCGAAAGCACATCAAGTGCAAGTAGATAAATAGGTACCGCTCCGGTGGGAAGGTAAACGGCGTTTCCGTGCGCTGCTCTGGTTCACCAGAAGCAGCTTAGTCATGCTGGCCACATGACCCAGAAACTGTACGCCGGCTCCCTCGGCCAATAAAGCGAGATGAGTGCCGCAACCCCAGAGTCGGTCACGACTGGACCTAATGGTCAGGGGTCCTTTTACCTTTACCTTTAATACACTAATTAAATTTTGGACTTTGATGGACTTATAGAGGATGTGATGAGGATGGTGTACTGAAAAAAATTAATTCTCAAGCTACATATTTAGCATTATCTTAATATTATAGAATTGTTAATTGTTAGTAAATTGTTAATGTTTAGGATATTAACCCTGTGCAAAACAAAATATGGCCCACCACTCTCTCAGTAAACCACTTGCTTTTTAGCTACTTTCCTTGAATAGCAAAAAAAGGGCTGTTTCAGACATTTGGTATTTGGTAGACCTGACGATTGCTGGTAGCTTGCCTTCTGTGTGGTCAGTTATATGAAATGTATTTCAGCAGGTTGAAAAATAGTTCAGATTAGTGGCTGAACCACAACTGAACTGGAGTTTAGACAATCAGGTGTTCAGAAACCTGGACAGAACTCGGCTCCCTTACTATACTTTTTTTTAAAAAAAAAACAACAACACAATATTGCAGTTACTATAATTTTACCATTGTAGCTGTTTCTTACCATGTTTTGACATTCTTTGGTTTTATATAATCATAAAAATTATACCATTTGATATAGTGAAATCTCTCCAAAAAAATTTAAAAAATACAACAATGTTCCACAAAATTTCCTAAAAAGATTATGAAAACAGAAACTGTATATTGCAAGTAAATATTAAAATGGGATGGAAAAGGGGTGGGGTTCCAGGAAAAATGACTTTGGCAGTGGCATGCACCGTTGAACCCAATGGACTTCTCTTCCCCCCCCACCCCCCACTGAAAAAAGCTCTGTTTCCCCACTTGTGTCCCAGAACCAGAAGAGGCATGAAAAGGGAAGAGGAGAGACTGACGACATGCAAGCACAGTCTCTGATTGCTTGGGGGGGAATCCTGGAGAGGAGGGGACTTAGGCAGCTGTGGATAGGCAAGGACTTTCAGTCTCAGTAACCGCTTCATGGGGAAGGACCTACTGGGGATGGGTTTTGGTGCTCATTAGTTCTAACATTCCGCTAAGTCTGTGCAGATTGTACTTTTGGTAATACTTAACTCTAACTTGAACAGTGTGATTTACTGCTGGCTCACTCGTGACACTGACCCTCCTCCCAGTCCCTCTCCCTAAAATGGGTGACCAACAGGGTGACCCAAGCTGTTTCTATCTGCAATCCAGGATTAAACCCAGCACCTGCTTTGTTTATTTGGTAAACATAACCAAGAACTTGATTTCTGTTGCTTGGTTTCTGAAGTGTTCTGTCTTCCATGCAAAGTGTAATATCATGGGCTGTCCCCTGAGCCCGCTAGATGACATCGCAAGGGATCATTGCCTTAGGAGAGCGAGAAAAATTCTCAGGGATGATTCACACCCCAGACAGCACCTCGTTAATCTTCTCCCCTCGAGCAGGAGATATAGAAGTATAATCAGTCGTACCAACAGGCTAAAAAACCGTTTCTATCCGTGGGTTGAATGGGAAATAATATAGTGCAACTGACTTTCGGGGTTGGTGTGTTGTGCGACAAGCACTCATAGTGCAATGAGATTGAGTGTTTGGGGGGGAGGCTCGGTTAATTTCATTGTACACAGGTTGTACATTGACAATAAAGGTATTAGTAGTAGTAATAGTAGTAAAAAATTTGCTGAGAATTAAGCAATACCTGGTGCCCCCTGTGGTCCGGGAGCACCTATAGGACCAGGTGGACCAGGAGGACCAGGAGGACCAGTGAAACCAGGAATACCAGGAAAACCACGAGGACCAGGTGGACCACGAGGACCAGGTACACCAGGTAGACCAGGTGGACCAGGTGGACCGGGAATACCAGAAGAATCTGCTTGAACTCCTCCAGCTCTGGCCAAAACTATGGTCAAAATCCAGACACCTGAAGCAAAAGATAAAAGAAATAAACTACCTTAGCATTTTGATATTGTAGATAGCTAAAGAGATAGCCACATAGGCAGTCACATTTGGACTACATGTGTTTAATTTCTACTTGATTACATTACTCATGAAAGTGGGCAGACATACTGTTTAGTATGTCTGAACTCTGTAGCTCTCAGAGATAGAATATTACAAACTAATTTTAAAAGAAGGCTTTGGATTGAGGAGAATAATATAATTATCTTGAGAAAGGTCCCAGGGAGGCTGCTAAAAAAAAAAAAGACAGAATTATAAATTTCTCCCTATTGGGGAAGGGCTGTGAAGGAGGTCTCCAAGGAGCAGGCAGCAGCAGGCAATACATTCCTCAGAGGACAGATTGGCTGCCCCTGTAGACCCTGACACTTGAAGCTTATCCAGCAGCAAACACCCATCTCAATAGTCAAGCCTTAACAGTAATGTTCAGGAGGCTCAGAAAACAAAAGTGAGCTTAGCTGCCTCTTCTGCAAAGGATCGTGCATGAGGAGAATGGGACAACCTGTAGCACATTTCAGAACCTGGAAGCATTTTAAGTGGGGCATCCTTAGATGATCTTAAAATTGGTTGGGCCAAGGTTGCGAGCCTCTTGCCCTCCAGAAGTTACTGGACTACAGCTTTCATGAGGTGACTGGCCAAGCTGGCTGAGAGCTGACAGAGACGGAGTTCAACATCTGGGGTGTCTGGATGTAAGGGCAAACGTGACACAAGAGCGTTCTTAGTGTGCCCTGGCCCCAAGCTTTGTGCGTTCCCAGTATTGCTCTTACAAGCCCTGGATGAAATGCCAGCTAATCAGCACCACTTTGCATGCCTGTCATGGTTTTGGGAAGAGAATTAAACCTATTATCAGAAATGAAAAAACCTACCTGGACAAAGGAAGCTGCAGGGTCTTGATGTTCCCAGCATCATCTTGATGTTTTGGGGGGTTTTAAACTGATCTCAGTTCTTCTCTCAATTCCTCCTTAGGACCCTCCTTAGGTTTAAGTGTGTTTGAACAGCTTTGTCACATTTATAGCTCTTTAATGGGTGGCTGCAGTTTTTGTATCCAGGAAGGAATTTCCCAACATTTCTACTTCTCTAATATTTACTCTTTGTGTAAAAGACCTGCGCTCCATTCTCCTCTGCTCCCAAAAGAGCAGGGGCTGGGTTGGGGACGATCACCTCAGCCTATTTCAACATCAGTTTCCTCAAATGACACTTCAGATACTGGAGCAGATGAGGCCGTTGAGTTAATGAAAGTTGAACTTTTACATAGTAAATAAATACGGCATGTTTATTTAATTTCTTCTGTGGAAAAATCTTCCAGATGGTCATGCCAGAGTGTCAGAATAAAGTTGAAGGTCAGGGAGGAAAGTAAACAAGTCTTGCACTGGTTTTGAACTATCGTGTCATTTCTATAGAATTAAACCCATTCTCAGAAAGAAAACCTAACCTGGATGAAAGAAGCTGTGAGACTGGCATGTTCCCAGCTTCATCTCATGTGCGGCCACAGAGTTAGCCTGCGGTAAATCACACAGATCAAAGTTGGAATTAACCCTTTATTGGCCAAAAAAACCCACTATCTTTGCAGACTTGGCAGAGTTCCAGGCTAATGGAGCACAGAAGCTCACTCCCTGTAGGTCTTACTCCATGAAATCAGTTGCGGAGACTAAAGGTCCCTGTCTTCTCACAGCCATCTATGTCTGCTCCTCTTCGTGGCTTTTCCTAAACAATCGGAGACTGCACCTGTGTACCTCTCTTTGCTCCTCCTGTTTCATACTTCTTTTGGCTCTGGGTTTCAGTAGGAAGGGGAGCTTTTTGCAGTTGGAAGGGGAGACACCCAGGACTCTTCACCAGCTTGACTCATCTCTGCTCTTGGCCTCCCTCCTGTTTCAGCTTCTGCCTCTGATTCTGGACTTCTCTCTGCCACAGACTCTCCCAGCTCACTAAGTCCTGTTACCTCATCAACTTCTGACACCTCCTCTTCCCCGTCTTCTCCTTCTCCCTGTGACCACTCATTGTCATCCCACCACCAATCCCTGGGCTTTGAGCCTTCTTCCCTTGGGGGTTCCCCAGCTGGTTCTTCCCACCATTCCTCTGCTTCCAACCAGTTCATGACATGTGCTTGGAAGTGATCTATCACTGGAATCTGTGTTCTTCCCTCAACTCCTCTGAACAGGATCAAGCGTGGTCAACTGGCTTTGTCACTTAAATGCTTCCATATATCCCTTTGCCTACTTTAAAAAAATCAATAATCATATTATCCACAAATCAGATACCCAACATTCCCAGCATTTCTCGCCTCTAATATTTATTTCATGCTGCCCCAAAGTACATGGATTCCAACCGCCATTGCCAAAAGACAAATCAACATTGTCCCAGAAACTAAGCTTGACTTATCCTAGGTCTGAACTTTGTACATCTCAATTTATTGCAATTAGAACATTTTCATAAGGGGCAAATGCAACATATATGCTTGATTGACACTGAAAAGTAGGGCAGGTGGTCATAGCAGGCTGTGAGAATACTAAAGTTGATCTTGGAAGAAAAACAAATTAGAGCTTGCCTGGTTAAATAAGCCCTTCCAACTCCACTTTACATATTTTATGTAAACATCACATTTCAGACATGGAAGTCACCAGTCTAACTTCCCCAGCACGAACATCTGCAGAAGAAGCCCTGCCCATTGTCCCACCAACAAATAGAGTTAGTAGCACAGTGACATGGAGCAGGACCTTCTCTGTTATGGCACCCCATATGTAGAATTCCCTCCCCAGAGATTCAGTTGTCCTCTGAATTGATTAATTCTAGGCATTAGCTCACAACACACCTGTTCTCTCCGGCCTTAGGGTACTGGTTGAAAGGGTTTTTGAACTTGCTGGTGGACTGTGATTTTTAACTCTTGCTCTGTGGATGTTTCCATCCTTTATCTGGTTTATATTGTGGTAGTATAGCTTTTGCATGGATTTATGCATGTTATAGTCTGTCATGTACTGCCCTGGGAACTTTTGGGCTGAAAGGCAGCAGAATATCAGTGCAATAAATAGCGATGAAGAATAACTCCATGGCTGCAATCCTATATCCCCACTTTATTGGAAGCAAACTCCTTTATTTATTGTATTGTATTGCACTTGCAGACTGCCTTTCTGCCAAGGCACACACAGTGGTTTACAATTTTGAAAAGAAAAGGAAATGCTATAAAGTTGGTCCTGCAGGTGGAAGGAGGACAGACTGACTGGACCAAGCCCTGATTTTGTTGCTTGCCTGCTTACCTGCCTCTCTCCTTCTCACCAGTGGAGGATGGTGCTCATTAGAACTGGGAGGGAGGAAGGAAAGGAGGGAGGCCAACAGTTAGGCTGAGCCTAGCAAATGGCTGGTAGAGCTAGGAGTGCTGCTGTTTCAGAGGAAATGTCATGCTCCCTTAAATTTTACCTTCCACTTCAACATTCTGCCCCACATAACCTCCACTATCCTGGCCCCAGCAGTAGAATTAAACCCATTGTTCAATTATTAACAATAATTCTGAAAATAGAAAACCTAACCCAGCCAAAAGAACTTGTTAGATATTTTGCATTGTCTCGAGTGCTTGGATGTGATCTGCCTCTTGAAATCTCTCTTTTTCCCCAGCTGCTGTATGATTGAACGACTTGTTTCCTTTAAACTTTTACATAGTCCCTCATGCTTACATCATTGGTGGTCTAAGATTTCCTATCAGGCTTACTCAATTTTTACTAAGGGTGCCGCCAGCACTGTGCAGGGCAGGGTGGGGCGGTATACTTGCCCTGGGCCTCAGAGGGCTAAGTTGGCTGGAGGGAAGCACCAGGGTCTTCCCAGCTAACCAGGGATTTAATGGGCCTACCCCAAGCTCAGACAAGCTCTGCATGGGCCTAGGTGCTGCTCTAAAATACCTGTGCTCCAACCCTCCCTCTCCCCACAACTCTGATTAAATAATAATAATCATCATCATCATCTTACCCTAGTGAAAATTCTGGTAGTGGACTGATAGTTTAACCTTGTAAAGTAACTCCTTAAACTTTGAATAGTGAACAAATGCAATGTATTCATTTAATTAAGCCAGAAGAGTCAGACAGGAGAGCCTGGGGAAATGTAACAGTATAGCTGCTTTGCGGAAACAAACATGTTAGACTAGCCACAGTTTCCGGGCAATTTAAACACCTCTTTACACTTGATATATAATAATCATATTTCAACAGACAAGCCATACTATTGGCCTGACTATTTGCAGTTCTCTTCAGTTTCTTTTAAGCAGGAAATCTATCCACATATGAAATCCTTTCTGTTTTGGTGCTGCAGGATGGTGTGGTGTAGAAACCCTGAACAATTATTGATTCAATTATGTGCAATAGGTACAGAATCAGCATTCCTCTGAATGGCAGCTGCTGAAGGCCATGCACTCCGACTGGGTGCTCTGGGCCACAGGGTCAATTTTTGCTGCCTGAGCCAGAGCAGCAAACAGTTCCTCCCCCGCAAGCATACATCAAATTGGCTTCAAAGAAACATTTTAGATGAGGGCAGCCAGTAAAACAAGCACAAGCCACATTATGATGCCTGTTCTTCCCATAGGGCTGAATATATGCCCTTCTACCACCACCAAATTCCAAAGAACTTGGGTGGAGCCAGAAATATTTTTTTGCTGTAAGGCACAGCATGTCCTCTGGACATGCAAATACTTTGTTTGCAAATCTCAAGTCAATTCAGGTTTAAAAGCAGCTCTGTCAAATTCACTTTCTGAAACCATATGAGAGCCAAAACATAGCCCCCTTTCCGAACCCTAACTCATCCCAATTTTTGTGATGCAGTTCTCTAGGCAAACAATGTTCACAAAAATTCATATTTTAAGTGAAAGTGTGCATAAAATAAATTTATTAATGAAAATAGCATTTAAATGTCCTATATTAGGAGAATGGGACGTGGGTGGCGCTGTGGGTTAAACCACTGTGCCGCTTGGGCTTGCTGATCAAAAGGTCAGCGGTTCTAATCCCAGCAATGAGGTGAGCTCCCGTTGCTCGGTCCCTGCTCCTGCCAAACTAGCAGTTGGAAAGCACATCAAAGTGCAAGTAAATAAATAGGTACCACTCCGGCGGGAAGGTAAACGGGGTTTCCGTGCACTGATCTGGTTTTGCCAGGAGCGGCTTAGTCATGCTGGCCACATGACCTGGAAAAACTGTCTGCGGAAGTGGACAAATGCCAGCTCCCTTGGCCTGTAAAGCAAGATGAGTGCTGAAACCCCAGAGTCATTTGTGACTGAACTTAATTGTCAGGGGTCCTTTTCCCTTTTATATTAGGAGAAACTGCTTACAAAAATGTGCATATTAGTCAAAGCATTCAAAAATATTGTTGCACGCCACCCCAAACTCTGAACAGTGAAGGTTTCCAGGGGTTCCAGGCACTTACCCAGGGTTTGTGCTGGCACAGTGAAGACTGTGGTGTCTTTGGGATATATGGCTTATTTACACACATATATACGACCTGAGCCTATAATGAAGGGGTTCACAGCAGTAGCACCCCAAGAGGGTCCTGTTTCACCCATAGCTACAGCCTTGGATGTGAGCAGAAATCAAGCATCTCTCACTCTGGTTTCCCAACCTGCTTCTTTGTTCCTAGCTCAGATCACTCAACTCGTAACTCTGGCCTTTCTCTTACTAAAATGCTGAAGAATTTTCATGTGAGTTAAAAAATAAATAAATCAGAAATTGCTGCAGAAATGTGGGGAACTGAATTTAAGGTGAGAAACTGACAGATCCTTCTCTGTTTGCTCCCTTAAACTGCCACTAGATGTCAGCCCAGGATATGCTAAAATAGAGACAGATTTTTTTTTTTCACGAATTGACTGTGGTATGTAAAACAGAGACAGGTAGAATGATACATGAGGTGTTCACAAGTTACATTCAATGACTGTACAATCTGTGTACCTGTGCACACAAATAGCTGAACTGCATACCAATATGTGTGATGCTCAATTAGTGTATAGTTCATATGGATACAACAGCTGAGCCAAGCATATTTATTTATTTTATTCACACTTGATGGTAATAAAACCTCAAAGCAATTTACAAAAAGAAAAAGAAACATAAAATTATCAGCAAAGAAACAGTTTGAAAACAACTGTTAAAAACTTTTTTTTAAAGTGGGGGGAGATCAACAATGAGCTGAAAACCAGATTAAAACACATGTCAACATTCTACATGCTGGGTTTGCAGGCACTGAAAAGAACACAATGAAGGGACCTACCTGATGTCAATAGACCTCAAGGGTATCAGCAGGACTACTTGGGAAGTGTCCTTACTGTGTTATGTTCAATTGTATATTTCCTCTTGTAATCAACCTTGTAGAACAGATAATTGGTGAAAGGTTCTAGAGCTTCATTGTATGGCATCCAGTAAACATGCCCATCTGAAAAACTTTGGAGTTCTGTTGCCAGACAGCAGCATAAACAACATTGAGCTAGATGAACCAATGCACATAGGAAGCAGACTTATACAGAGTCAGACTATAGGTCTATCTATGTTGTTATAGTCTTACAGATGGTGGCTCATCAGAATTTCAAGGTTCTAACCCAGCCTGACCTGAAGATGCCAGGAATTGAACGTGGTATCTTCTGCATGCAAAGCAATTGACTTACCACTAAGCCACAGCTCTTTCCCCACATGGTCTGACTTGATATAAGGCAGCTTCCTATTGAGACAAATGTCTAAACTTTTGGTGCAGAAAATGAAAGTAGCCACCAAGCACAATGCACTGAAACACTGGCACATTCATGAAAATGGCTGCTCGACCCAGGAGAATATTGGAGATTGCATAAAAGGTAAAGGTACCCCTGCCCATACGGGCCAGTCTTGCCAGACTCTGGGGTTGTGCACCCATCTCACTCAAGAGGCCAGGGGCCAGCGCTGTCCGAAGACACTTCCGGGTCACGTGGCCAGCGTGACATCGCTGCTCTGGCGAGCCAGAGCTGCACACGGAAACGCCGTTTACCTTCCCGCTAGAAAGCGGTCCCTATTTATCTACTTGCACCCGAGGGTGCTTTCGAACTGCTAGGTTGGCAGATTGCATAGATTGAAGCAATATAGGATGAATAAAAACTAACTCCTCTTGGAATAAAAAGACCCAAAATATGGTTTTAAAGCTTTACTAACAAAACGTTCTTCAACAAACACAAAACAATAAATGATATATCAAGACAGTTGCAAAACGTCATATGCTTGTCCAAGCATAGGCTCAGCTTCTTACAAATATGACATAACTCTAAACAGACCTGAAATCAAAAGTCTCTCTCTCCACACAGATTCCATTAGCCTTCATTCCAGCCCAAGACTGTTCCTCCTAGAGAGAATCATTAGCAGACCTTTCTTCGGTGGCTTGAGAGAACAAAAAAAAAGTAACCCTCAAAAAGGTGATTTGCAACTGAATACCTCTCATATGATCTAAAGTTAAACACCACAACAGAGCTAGCAGAGAGAGACATCAACAGTTAATTATCAACTCACCAGGTACTCAGAGAGCGCTTCCTAGCTTTAATGGAATTTCCTCAGTGTTATCTTTCGCAATACACATTGAGAGTCATTTTCCATTTCAATGTACAATTAAACAAGTATACTTACTTGTTCAAAATCCATTACAGTATTCAAAATCCATTACAGGCTTGGAGGCTGTACTCTCCCCCCCCCCATATATTTTTCTGCCCATAGAGGTCAGCCTATGGTAGGCTATGATAAATAAAACCATATAACTCATGGGTAGGAAAATTAGGGCCCAGGGGCCGGATCCAGCCCAATCGCCTTCTAAATCTGAACTGCGGATAGTCCGAGAATCAGCGTGTTTTTACATGAGTAGAATGTGTTCTTTTATTTAAAATGCATCTCTGGGTTATTTGTGGAGCTTGCCTGGTGTTTTTACATGAGTAGAATGTGTTCTTTTATTTAAAATGCATCTCTGGGTTATTTGTGGGGCATAGGGATTCATTCATTTTCCCCCAACATATAGTCTGGCCCCCCACACGGTCTGAGGGACAGTGGACTGGCCCCCTGCTGAAAAAGTTTGCTGACCCCTGATGTAACTCTTCGGGAAGCTGCCTTCTATGAATAAGACCACTGACAGGCAGTGCCTCTCCACAATTCAATAGAGGTTCCCCTTTCCAACCCTACGTGGAGCCTGGGTCACTATGTGTGCTGTACATTCCTGTAGTCCTTCAAAAACCCCATGCAAATGCATTTGTGATGTCATGAGCATTGGGAGCAAGCAAGAAGTGTTTAATCACTTGTGGAAATGCCATCTTGTTATTTGGAAAGGAATAGCTGTTCTGAGTTAAACAATTGGCCACCTCCCTGGTGGGGTCAAATTGCACACCAGTGAGAATGAATCACTATACCCAAAGGCAATGATAACACGTTTCTAGACAAGCTCTCGCATTTCGTGCTAAATAAATAGAAACAGTGATATGGCCCAAGAGGGAAGTCATGTTTTATTATCTCAAGCAGTGGTGTTTTTGCAAATGAATGCAATGCTTTCTATTGCTCCTGTAAGATTGTTGTCTAAAGCAGAAACTGCAAGGTGGATCGTCAGTGTAAAGAGACAGGATTTCCCACTTGGGCGATTTGCACAATTTCAAGCTAAATTCAGATTGCTGGATCTTGGATCCAGATCACTGAATCTGCTTTAAGATGAGATGCTTAGATAGGCCTAATCCTTGCTGCCTTCCTTGGGCCCCAAGAGGGGAACACCATCTGCACCTTATCACTGCTGTTTGCACAGGATGTTAAAAATATCTTCTTAATGGAAGCAAACACATCTGTATCCTTTAAGACAGGGGTGGGGAACCAGTGGTCCTCCATATGTTGATAGACTATAGCTCCCATCAGCCCCAACCAGCCTAGCCAGTGGCCAGAGATGGTGGGAGTTGTCAACATCAACCAACATCAAAAAGGCCGAAAGTTCCCCATCCTAAGGGAAGTGGTGTCAGACCCAGCTCCCACTCTGACCCCCTCTCCCAAATTTAAACCTATCCTGTTTGCAAGCATACTGACACACACACATACACCTCCCAGATTTGGGAGAACTTACTTATTCAGACACGTGGGCTTGGTCATCTGATGGATCTTAGCAAAAAAAGAGGAAGGCTGAGCTTGCTGAATTGCAAATAATATGGTCATGGCCAGAAAATGGGATTGGAGTTAAACACATCGCCTTCCAGGGAGATACTAATGGGGACCTACCTTGTTGTAAACCTGGAAAAGGGATTTTTAAGAGGCAACAGCCATCTTCAAATAGTTCCAAAGCTGCCATAAAGCTGATGGAGCAACTTTGGTTTCTGTTGCCCCAAACCTGAACCAATTACAAAGAATTGTGATTATCTGGCCAGCCTGGCCTCAGTTGACCACGCTCCAGTGACCTCCTGTCTAGACTACTGTCCAGAAGCTGCAGATAATGCTGAATGTGGCTGCTAGGTTTGTTAAGTAGGGGAGCCCAATGGGTCCTGAAAGCACTGCACTGGCTGCCAGTGAGTTACCAGGCCAAATTCAAAGTACAGAGCCATAAATGGCTTAGGGCCCTAGGTGGAATTTAGACACAAATAAAAAATGTTGTGAAAATGCTTTATAAAAAAAAGTTTTCAAAAAATATTGCATTTGACATAGCTCTCCATTGCCATCTGGTGTCACGTTCGTATAATGCACTTTGCAACACACTAAAAATGTTTTATTTGCAGCTATAAAGCTGAGTCTCAAGTTTCTAAAAAAGTGCCTTCCCCAATATCAATCATCTCAGGTGAGGCCTTGAGAGGGACTTTTCAATGGTGGTTGTCTGTTTCTGGAATGCTGTCCATAGTGAGGTGTGTCTGTCTCCCTCATTATTGTTCCTGGCAAGCCAGAAATCAGTTGGCGAGAATCTTTTAACTGCTTTTAGTTGTGTTTTTACAGATATATAATTGCTGTGTCTGCCACCCTGGGTTCCATTGGAAGGGAGGGAGGGAGGGAGGGAGGGAGGAAGGGAGGAAGGAAGGAAGGAAGGAAGGAAGGAAGGAAGGAAGGAAGGGATGCATATATTGTATTGGGAATAACTCCCCCCAAAAAAGAAGCTACTAGGTTGTGAGGCAGACTGCCTTGGAAAGTAGTGAATGCTCCTTTGTTCCAGATTTTTAAGAAGAACCCTTCAAGGATTCTGTAGCAGTGGGGTTCCTTAACTGGCAGGGATTTACATTACAGGACAATCCAATCCCAAACAGGGCAGCATCTGGGGTGAAAGCCAAGGGGGCAGGCAAATTGCTGTGCCAGCCTGAAGCCATGTTTCATTACATTTGATGGGTAGAACAGGGAGCTCTGTGGCAGTGGAGATTCTGGCATCACTTTGCCTTCAGGGGCCAGCAGGAGTGCTGGACTGCAGCCTTAGATAACTTCAAACGTAACTGCTAACTCTTACGATTCTGTGACCAAAACAATGCATGCAAAGTGCTGCCTTAAATGCTATGTATTATTACGGACTTGCACGCCTAAGTAGGATGAACAATTGGGAAGGCAACATGGCCATACATGCCTATCCTGCAGCGTTTGCTAGCTTTGGCATGGGGTGGAACCACAGGAGCTCATCCTGCTTCCATTCAATAAACAGCCAGTCTCAACTCCGGCGGCAGCAGCAAGCCCTTTACAGGTCCCATTCATCCATTTGCGGAAATCTCCTGCTGCGTCTCCACTGGCTGGATCGTATGAATAATAGAGGAGAAATGCTCGGCTGAAGCTGGGCGCATTGGCAGTTTAAGCCGAGCATGAATAATTCAGCGCATTTCCTTTCCAGGAACAAAAGCAGCTTCCATTGGAGCTGTTGATCCCATTCAGCTCCTCATGCTTCTCTCTTAAGCATCTCCGTTTAGCCTTGCCTCGTACCACAGTATCAGCTTCCTTGCGTGTGATCATCCCTTAGCCCTCGGTTTGGACAGTTAGGGCATGCCACTTAACTTCTGATTTTAATCATGGCTCTGCTCTTGAGGGACTGGACACAGCCAGTTCTTTAGTCAGCTAGTTGGATAACTAAAGAAAAAGATGAAGTAACGTCCACTTCACAATCCGTATGCCACTAGCTCTGGCATAAATTAAATACAATTCATTTCACCCAAAATACTGAAACTAAGGCTGAACTGTAAGCATACTTACCAGTGCATAAATCTCATTACAGCACAACTCCATTATTTATTATTGTTATTGTATTTATTTATATCCCACCTTTTTCCCCAGACCAGGAACAACAACACAGATAAAATATAGAAAGCTGAAAACATATAAGAGATAATAGTTTAAAAGTAATTAAACTAAAATAGAATTAAAACCATAGGAGCCAACTCCTAGGGGCTGAGGGAGTTTTGGGCACCCAATAGAATATTTGAAGGGGCCGGGGCCCCTCAAGTTAATGCGCATTGCCATTCAACTGGTGTGTCTGCATCATATCATGTGATTGATTATGCAGGCTGCCCCCTCCCAAAAAAATTTTATTCAAGTTGGCACCCCTGATTAAAACTATTCTATTAAAATACCAATAATAAACACAGAACAGTCCTATACATTAAAAGCAACAGCATGCCACTGATGTTAGTAAAGGTAAAGGGACCCCTGACCATTAGGTCCAGTTGTGACCGACTCTGGGATTACAGTGCTCATCTTGCTTTATTGGCTGAGGGAGCCGGCATACAGCTTCCAGTCATGTGGCCAGCTTCCAGGTCATGTGGTGAACCAGAGCAGCACACGGAAATGCTGTTTACCTTCCTGCCGGAGCAGTACCTACTTATCTACTTGCACTTTGACGTGTTTTTGAACTGCTAGGTTGGCAGGAGCAGGGACCGAGCAACGGGAGCTCACCCCGTCATGGGGATTCGAACCGCCGACCTTCTGATTGTCAAATCCTAGGCTCTGTGGTTTAACCCACAGCGCCACTGATGTTAGGGGAGTATTTCTCTCCCAGAGCCACAGTTCTCTGAGTGATTTAACCGTCAGTCCCTCTTCTCAGGGAATTCTGAGCATTGTCACTCTCTGAGGGGAATAGGAGTCTGCTTACAGCCCTCAGCACCCTTAATAAACTACAGTTCCCATGATTCTTTGAGGGACACTAACTGTTTAAAGTGATTTGATACTGCTTGTAAATATGTAGTGCAGATGACACATTGCTAGATCTTTGATGTCCGTTCTCTCTCTGTTATAGTCTTCTGTTATAAGTCAGTCATTTCAGACTTCATGGGGAGAGGAATCTCCCTGGAAATCCTTTAAGCTTAATTTGATCTGAAATAAAAGCATATAGAACTAAGAGCCTTGGTCCAAGTCACACAAAAATATTATATCCAGAAATGGTTACTGATGACGATGAGCTGATCAGAAAATGGAAGGTTCTGAGTCATTGTCCCCTTTGTTCCCAGCGCATGCTGCGTCCAAGAAGAACTGCGCAGTTGTAGCTTCACCGTTGACAAGACAGTAATTCAATCAAGCAGTTGTAAGAGATACCAGAGAAAAAGCTGTGGGCAGGTCAGAAGTTCAGCAGAGCCCAATGAAATATATTAGAGCGCCAGGAAGTAAAGGCTTTTCTGCATCCCTGAATGCTTCGTTAATAGATTTTCTAAAGCAAAGAAAAAGAAGTCTGGACCTGCACATTTCAGTTTTTTCAGGAATCTACTATGCACAAAAGAAATATCACTGAACAGCCTGATCCTGTGCCTCAGAAGTAACTCCCACGGAATTCAGTGGGATTTACTACCAAGTAACTGTGCAAAGCATTGCTGCCTACTGTCGTCCAGAGGAGAAAAAACTTAAACACATTGCAGAGTTCCCCAAAAATAGACCAGAAGCAATTGTACTTCATCCAGCAGAGCTTTACTGCTACTGAAGGCAACTGAGCATAATGGTCACAAATCCAATACATTCAGAATTGGCACAGTCAAACCTTCAAGCTTTGGTATAATCTAGATCAGAATTGTCTCCTTCGGCATCAGCGCTCCAGGATTTTGGACATGGAACATTTCCAGCCCTAGCTGAAGGTGCTGGGAATTGAAACGGGGACCTTTTGTCCCATACAAATACTCTACCACCAAGCTATGCCCCATCCCCATGCAAGGAGAAAGAGCAATACTGAGCCTGGATCAAAAGGCAGAAAGGTAAGGGACAGAAGCTGGTTGGTCTGCAGCAAGAGACACCCACGGGCCCCTTTTTATTCTGCAGTCTTGATTCTTTGTGTTCATGATGGCATGGGGCCACTTCTATACCCTTGCAATACTGTTTGTGCCTGCAGAAGATTCATGGCAAACATACTGCTTCATTTCCAACCCGCCCCACAGGTTTCTGCTGAAATCCTGCAGCAGCAGCTTCTTCCTCTTCTCCTTCTCCTTCCTCTCCCTCTCCTTCTCCTTCCTCTCCTTCTCCTTCTCCTTCCTCTCCTTCTCCTTCTCCTTCCTCTCCTTCTCCTTCTCCTTCTCCTTCTCCTTCTCCTTCTCCTTCTCCTTCCTCTCCTTCTCCTTCTCCTTCCTCTCCTTCTCCTTCTCCTTCCTCTCCTTCTCCTTCTCCTTCCTCTCCTTCTCCTTCTCCTTCTCCTTCTCCTTCTCCTTCTCCTTCCTCTCCTTCTCCTTCTCCTTCTCCTTCTCCTTCTCCTTCTCCTTCTCCTTCTCCTTCTCCTTCTCCTTCTCCTTCTCCTTCTCCTTCTCCTTCTCCTTCCTCTCCTTCTCCTTCTCCTTCTCCTTCTCCTTCCTCTCCTTCTCCTTCTCCTTCCTCTCCTTCTCCTTCTCCTTCCTCTCCTTCTCCTTCCTCTCCTTCTCCTTCTCCTTCTCCTTCTCCTTCTCCTTCTCCTTCTCCTTCTCCTTCTCCTTCCTCTCCTTCTCCTTCTTCTCCTTCCTCTCCTTCTCCTTCTCCTTCTCCTTCTCCTTCTCCTTCTCCTTCTCTTTCTCCTTCTCTTTCTTCTCCTTCTTTATTGCGGGCCCAGTCACAGAGCCATCCTACTGGCCACGAGGTAAAACCCCCACAGTCGCAATGGCCAAGGGGAACCCCCCACCCTTGGCCAACAACCATGCCGGTCCACCCAACTGGGAAGGAGGCAAACAAAGGTCTGCAACCAACACCCACTGGGGAAGCAGTGAGCTTCTATTATTAATTAATTAATTAATTAATTAATTTAAATAATTAAATTTGTATACCACCCTTCATCTATAGATCTCAGGGAAGGTTACAGCATAGAAATACAAAATAAAAACACAAAATACATAATAAAGAGAAAAACCAAAACAAGAACAAAACTCTCCCCTACTGCAAAAACATTTAAATGGTATAGGATGTTAGTCAGCCAAAGGCCTGCTGGAGAATAGTGATAATTTTTTTATTGATTGATTGATTGATTGATTGATTGAATTTATATATTGCCCTATACCCAGAGGTCTCAGGGCAGTTCACAGAAAAATGGTTGGATAGCCAACATTCTTCATACTCATAGTAGCCCCATTGAAATAAATGGAATTAAATCCCAACCGCAATCCTTTTATTTTATTTATTTCATAAAACTTATATACCACTTGACTGTAAGAAAGAAACCTCAAAGTCGTTTAGATAACGCAGTACCATTGCGGAAGCATCGCAAAAAACTAATAAAGCAGAGTGATATGTGTACAGTTCAGAATAAATCCCCCACTTAATAAACTCTTATTGCTTTGACATGTTGCAGAATATGCACACAAAACAACAACACGCCAGTCTGGAGGGGCCCCAGATACCCTGCAACCTCATGAAAAAGAATCTCAGAATCAGAGTGAAGATTTCTCGGGAGGTAAGTCAAAGGATCTATCTTGTTCCAAGGTGGAATATGAATTGTTCCTGATGAGTTCCATGGAGGGAAATGAACCAAAAGGAGCAAACTGTGCCATTCCCCCTCTGATATATCCATCATTTGCTGAGAGGCTAAATAGTTCCTTCTTCCACCCTCTTCTGCTCTTGCTACATATTGCTGTCATCTGTGCAGTGCTTTGTAGGAAGCAGGAGAGAGAAAATACCTAAGTATGCATCCTTCTGGCTGTAATAGGATTTTGATCTATAGGTTTGAACTTTGTACCTGAAGGGTGGAACTAGACAATACGAGAAGGGTATAGGCTGTGAAGCAAGAGCTCCAGGCCCCTGTCTACACAATGTGCTGTTACCACTTACCCCATGTTGTGACATTGGGGCATTTGCTCAACCTACCTTATTCTACCAGCAATGATGAGCAGCAGAGACTGGGAAACGCACAATGTCAAGATGCTAGAACATGCAATGAGTTCGGCGTGGCCATAAGGTAGATTGGGATGCGCTGAAAGATCTTTGGATGATTTGCCTATATTGGCCATGGTCTCTGACTTTCACCTGTTTAGCAAGAACAGTTAAAATGTTTCCCGCCCCACAAATTATGATGATAGATAGATGATAGATTAGATAGATAGATAGATAGATAGATAGATAGATAGATAGATAGATAGACAGATGATAGATAGATAGATAATAGATGATAGATGATAGATTGATTGATAGATAGATGATAGATGATAGATGATAGATGATAGATAGATGATAGATGATAGATGATAGATGATAGATGATAGATGATAGATAGATAGATAGATAGATAGATAGATGATAGATAGATAGATAGAGATAGATAGATAGATAGATAGATAGATAGATAGATAGATAGATAGATAGATAGATGATAGATAGATAGATAGATAGATGATAGATAGATGATAGATAGATAGATAGATAGATGATAGATAGATAGATAGATAGATAGATAGATAGATAGATAGATAGATAGATAATAGATGATAGATGATAGATTGATAGATAGATAGATGATAGATAGATGATAGATGATAGATGATAGATGATAGATGATAGATAGATATAGATAGATAGATAGATAGATAGATGATAGATAGATAGATAGATAGATAGATAGATAGATAGATAGATGATAGATGATAGATAGAGATAGATAGATGATAGATAGATAGATAGATAGATAGATAGATAGATAGATAGATAGATAGATAGATGATAGATAGATAGATAGATATAGATAGATAGATAGATGATAGATAGATAGATGATAGATAGATAGATGATAGATATCTTTATTGTATTATGGTGCTGAAAGAAAGAAAGCTTGAAAACAAACCAGGGGCGGATTTTTATATGAAAGGACTATGGGCTCAGTCCTGGTACTGAAAACAGGACTGTTTTCTGATCTGAGCGTGCACTGCAAGTCTTCCTGTTTCTTAAGACCAAGTGAAATGTGATTTGCTTGTTAAAGGAAATGACACTTCATGCATTGTTTTATTCAATCATTCATAAGATAGCTGTAACAAATGATGATAACCTGAAGTGCCATACAGAACACAGAACTGAAATGGCAGCCTTTCGAATGCAGTTGCTTCCTGGTCAACAGCAATTAGAGATCACGCAGAATTCCACCATATGAAAGTGGTTTGCAATTAAGTGCATTGAATTAGGTAATATTCCAAACTGGCTAGGCTGTTTGTCTGTGCAGCTCAGTTGGTTTGCATGGAAAGATTCAAATTTTAACAACATCACAAACAATCTGTTGTACTACGTGAATAGACATGAATTGCTCATTGCCCTCCTTTTAAAATTTGTGGACCAAATAGTAACTTGGACCCACACATTGCCTTGAATCCCAACATCCTCATGTTTGTACAGAGAGTGTCCACCAACATTTGCCCTGGTTATAACCCTTTATTCTGTCCCAGTCCAGAGAGTCAAATGACCTTCCAAAGTGGCATGCATACAATGGGAGCAAGGGACTGCAACCAAGAGAGAACTGGCAGTCCACCATCTGCATGTGGATATGCTCTCCATTCATGCATGGGGATAATGGGATCTAAGCCATTGCTGATGAAGGTGAAAGCAGTGGATGCAACAGGGCACTAAGCCCATGCCAGCTGGTGTTTAGTAAACATTCCAGCTCTTCCCTCTAATGAAGAAAGCATCTGGTCTCCGGGAAGTGTTGAGCTAGAAAGACTGTGTCAGAAATGAAGGCTGCTTGGAACGTTGCTGTATTAGTCGTTGGGGAAATCAGTAACTGTTCTGCTCAACTGACATAAATAGCTCAGCCTATCTGTATTCTCAGTGGCTCTAAACCAGAGCTACTCTGGAATTGGCCAGATTCTGTGTCACGAACACATGGCAGGGCAGGCGGGACCAGCGTTGCGATTGTCATGCCATATGCCATTTCTGATATCATAAAGAGACGGCTTAGTGATTGATCTCAACCTAACATGGTGCAGTTGGTGTGCTAAGGAACAGGGATATGGTGTGTTAGACTAGTATTAAGTTCTAGGCACTAAAAGCCTTTATGGATGAAAGGATGGCTTCAGCTGTTTCTTTCTAAATCTAACAATGAGTCAAAGAGAAAGAGATAATTTTTGTATATTTTAATACAGAATCAAACAGACAATGCTTCAGCGGCATATTCATATATCAACTGAGTCTAGGAAAATGCAGATTTGAATTTCCAATCTGACCAGTGTGCTTTGTCTGAGCCTATCGGCAAGCCAGGTTGATTGTAACCAGTGGCTGAATTATTAGCTATTAACTTTTGAGGGGCTAAAGGGAGGCGAAGTTTGGAATGCAAAAGGTTACTTGCAAAACCACACATACACACACACAAACAAACATGTTATTCTGCTTCAAGGCCATTTTCCAGCTAATGTTCTTGCCTTCTGCAGCTCCTCCCTCACTACACAATTGGGGATTACATAATAAATGTGATATCACATCACTATGTAGCCACTCAAAGCTGGCTAATAGTGTGAAAAGAGGAAACATCATCATTGTTGCCTAGGGAATGAAGGGTATTCTCTCTCTTTATGGACAAAAAATTCCCCTGCTTGCCGCCCCCCCCTTCAGCTTTACCTCTGCTTCTTGTGCCCTGATCCTGACCCCTGTGTCATTATTTATATTTCAAGCAGCATGTGTGAAGGAATCATACCAAATTTAAAAAGAGGGAGTTTCAGTGTGTGTGCAGGTTTGCCCACACACTCCTGGAGTATGATGCATGCTTTTTTAAAAAAGGGGTTTATCCAACATTATTCCACCATTTAAAGACTCTTGTGCTCACAGCTTGGTTTGCAAGCATGCTGTTAAATTCTTTAATCCTCATCATTAGTACTGACTGAGACAGATGTATGTTCTCCAAGTGCCAAAACAGATCAATTCACATGTCTTATGTGCAGTAACTTGCCTGCAATGACAACAAATAATATTTTTTTGAGTTGGAGGGTTTTTATTCTAAACCCTCTGCTCAGTGTGGCCATTAATAATACTTAACATTTGTCTAGTGCTTTCAAGCATTCATTGCACTCCACATGCAGCTATTGGTAATCCTTCCAACAACTCTGAAAGGTCAGTCAGTGTCCTGAGCCCCTGGCCTACCAGGTGGCAAGTCAGTATGTCAAGTCCCCAATGCAGGGTCAATCCACATGTCCAAAGTCCTGCAGTGATCCTAGGCTTCCAAACCGAGGTCCCTCAGCATGGGCTGTTGAGCAAACACAGCACCTCAGCTCTGCTTCCCTTTTGTACTTTGCCTGCTGATTGCCGTATCTGAGCTTGATGAGACACGTGACCCTCACCTGCTCCAAGCCTACTCCAGCTGAGGAATCACACATGTCCTCCCAGAGCTAGCGGGTCCCACCTGGCCAACTAGAGAGCTGAGCTGTGGCCCTTGCCTGCCTCAGACTCCTGGAGCACCCCACCTGCTACTTCCTACATCTCAGAGCCCACCATGTCTGTGGAGACAGGGGGCCCCCAGGCTCTTGTGATGGGTCCTGCTGCTCTGGTTCCTGTGCACTAACACTCCCCCATCTCCTTAATCATCTTCCATCAATCTGTGAGTACTTCCTACACCAACCTCTCCTTCCCCATCCCCAGCTTGTGCCCTAGTCCCAGCTACATCCCTCACTGGGATCCTCTTTCTCCTCCCCATTGCCCTGCCAGTTCATGACAGTCAGTATTAGTATCCCCCATATTGCAGATGTGAAAAATGAGCCTCGCCTAAGGCCAGGTAGTGAATTCATGGCAGAATTAAGATTCACTGAGGACTTCTTGGATTCACAGCCCAGACTCTTGGTAGGAACTCTGTTACACATCTCTCTGGAAACTCAAATGTATGCACATTTAACATGTGAACATTAAATACAATTCGGTATGGTATATAAAACATAAATCCACTAGTGCCTCTTGTCTTATAACCTACTGCATTCAGAACCCTAAAGTGGAGAAGAGAGAGAGTTCTAGGCTAAAAAGAGCAGAAGAAAAAAGACGGGAAGGGAGCGTGTCAATTTGGCATGGGATTCTGGAAGACAAGGAAGGGGTGAACAACTTACTTATCCAGGGCTTAGATGAACTGCTGCAGCTGTAGATGGATGTGTGTATGTGTATGTCGATGCCAGCACTAGGTGCCGAGGCCAAAGATCCTATGCCTCCGGTTCTTGCATTATTTCAGCTCAGAATCACGAGCCCTGACATTTAGTTGTTCTGAGTAAGGTCTCAGTGAGAGGAAGAGCCAGGCAACAGAATATCCAAAGCTCAGAGCTTCCCAGTTCGGTGTCCTGTGCCAAGATGTTCCTTGCAGAGCGTGTGTGTTGTATATGTGGGAAGAATCTGCCTTCCTGTGCCAGAGTCTGCCCCCTGTTTGCTTCCTTGCAAGCTAATAGCAGTAGCAGCAAATTACTACTGTGGGGTATTTGGGTTGGCAGTCTGGGGGGGCAGACCTGCTCCCCACATCTGGCCCTAATAGTGATGCTACTTAGAAATGTCAACAAGGGTGGGGAAGAGTTGATTGAACATGCATCACAAGTAAATGAAACAAGCCACTTTTATAAATAATTTGTAGTGATCTCAGCAAATGCATTTTATTCAGTCATAGGAACACAAAATGAGCAAAGAGAAATACAGACGCGGCAAGTGGTTCTAGGCCATGCTGACAACTAAACAATAGCACTTTAAATATGTTCATTTGACTAGCTGAGCAGAAGGTAGGCAGGAGAAGACTGGACTGGATCTCTAAGGCTTCCCATTTTCTTCTGTACTTGGCATTCTCTCCCCATATTGCTGCTGCAAGAGTTAACCTACCCATGCAAAATGGCACACGTGCATATGCTGGCACGCAAAGAGTGTCTAAGAGAACCCAGCCCTCAAACCATCTGCTCTTCCATATAAATAAGTAGAAGGCTGAACAGAGACACCTGCCAGAGAGGGAGATGGGATGGGAGGGAGAAGCGACGCCACAAATAATAGCAGAGAATGTTTGTCTGCAAGCAACCACGACACAGGCAGAGGCCATTTGTTCGATTCGTGAAAGTGCTATCGGGTTTGGTGACAGAGGGATGGAAAGAGTACCTGCAGACTTTTTAACCACAGACCATGGTTAAAGTCCAGCTTCACCAGGCAGCCTGGGAAGAAAAAGCAGATAAAATGGGACTGGGCAATAGGACTAGGAGACAGTTCAGTGTGTGGTGCCTCTTGTTTGCTCTTCCTGACTATGGAACGAATGGTTTAAGTTGTGGGGGTGAGATGATGATGTCCTGCTCATCCTATCTTAGGGGCTGTAGCTATGCAGGTGCACAATATCTTCTGGTCTGATCCTTGATGGACAATGCATGGTGCTAGTCCATCTTTCAATGCAGGCACCTAAAGACACAAGCTACATTGGGCAGGGCCCAGCCAAAGCTAAACACTTTGAGCTCCATTTATTTCAATGGAAGAATTAGGCAGGTGCTTAAATCTTTCATCTTTATAACAATATGACATGCAAATAATTAACTTTGGCTGGATTGTACTCTATCTTTGTGTATTCCCCCCCCCCACCTCAACAACCTGTGATGTATTTTCATCCATCAGCAAAGATAAATGATGTTCTTATCTCTCTGTCATCATTGCCTACCACAGTCATTTTTCACTGACTTTTTATTCAGTTGAAGCAGAAAAAAATGGCACAGCAGAGTGGGAGATTCATTTCTCATGAAGTCTACACCAACTTTTTAAAAAGCCCTTTTCCAACTTAGTTTCATTTAAGTGTAACAAAGTTTGTTATATGCAAAGGTGTTAACTGAAACTCTATGATCACTCTCGAGCATGTGCCACATACACACGTTAACTAGCCTGTTTTGCTTCCAAATGTTCAGGTCTTTACAACATTATTGGAACTCGGGTTTAAAAAGGAGAGAGAATAGATGGCTTGGTTTGAACCATGCATCCCTGATCATTTCAGCAGCACAATTCACGAGCACATTTGTGTCTGGGGGCATGTTCTCTAGAACTGTGAAGCCCTCACAACTGGATGGTGGGAAATTTATTGTGGCAGCCAGGCCATTTGTGAGCCATTTAAACTGTACAGCAAAATGCACTACTGGTGTTTGGAGACTTGAGTTGGCCCCTCAAGATTGGAGATACTGACCACCCCCAGTTTACGGCAATGTTTAATATGAGTAAATCTTCTTTTATTTTTCTGTTTATTCGCCCACCCCCTTCCATTATTCTCTAGAAGGCTAGGGTAAAATGCTGATTGACTTATTCCTTCTGTAGAAAGCTCCAAGATCCTAATTATAACCTGATAAATTGCCTGCATCCACTTGAGAATTGAGTTCCTCCCAGTCATTAATAGCCTTTACCTTGGAAAAATCACTTAGCCTAGAGCCTGGCTTGATGCTTACGGATGACAAGTGGGACTGTTTCATTCTCTTTCCATCCCCTAAGCTTGTAACAGGAGCTTTGTGGAGCTGTCCAGTCTTTCTGCAGGAGAATAAAGTTTTCTGAGTTAAGGTCAGGTTCAACTACCACCAGCATTCCCTACTTCCTAAAAGCTCACAGGTTCTTGTCAGTTTGGGATTATGTGTGTGTTAATTTATAAGTAAAAAAACCAAAACTTTGATTTACAAGCATGCACTTCTGCAGATATAGGAAGTTCCCTGAACTATAATTTTTGAAGGGCCCTGTTTTGCTTCTAAACAGATCGGTGCTCCATCATATTAATTAGAGCAGTGCCCAGTACAAAGGGCTCCAGTTTTTGTCCTGTTTAAAAACTTACCATAGTTCTTTTCCTTCCTTTCTTGCCACCTTCTGGTTTATACTAATGCCTTGCTGAAACATGTATTAAGTGGTGCCTTATTTTTCCTCTCTGCTAATTAATATGGAAATTCTCAGGATATAAAAATTGCCTGTAAGATTTTATGCATTCCTGATCAAGAATCTTTAAGTATATGAGCACGGGGGGAGCCCCAGGTGATGAAGCATCTCAACACTGCAGCAAGGTAAAGAGTTAAACGGACAGTTGACTTATCCCCTGTGGAAAGACCAAAGTTGTCAACTCCACTGCTGATATTTAACAACTTCATTTTCTAAGTTGAAACACCCAATAAACAAAAACAGCAACCAAGGATGAATTATAGCTTGCACAAACTAGCAAGGACAGACATGTATAGTAACCATTTTTTCTGGGGCCTCACACATTTCAAAGCTAATATTCCCCATCGCTAGTACTCAACAGACACATTTAGCAAAACATATGGAGGTGGATTCCATCCCTCCTACCCTAAACGGTGAAATCTGCTTCACAAGAAAACACACGGCTGAGCATGGCATATTGCCCCTAGCAGAAGCATGATTCATATGGTCACTGGTAGCTGGACTCTGCCCCCGGCCTATTTGATTATGAACATAATTATAAAGAAGTGCATGTGTATAAAAAGGAGCAATGGTGTATGGAAGAGATTGTAAATCGTACCTCGGTTGAAAACAAAATGAGTAATTCTGGAACCGAATTCTCCTATCCTTTAATTATGCATGAACTTTGCAAACTCCGTTTAATTAGAGGTTCTACACACACTGGGATTGCTTCCTATTGTTTGCAGCCTTCCTGAGCTCAAAGCTAAGACATGACTCTTTTCTACTGGCTCTCCTGCTGCTAGGTTGCATCCATCAATCTGAACGGAGTGACAGGTGCCTGGTGCAGCAGCAACACTATATATTCAGTTCAGACTAGAATATCCAGAAATGTGTTAGCGTCTGATGAGCAGGAAAGGTGAGTCCATATTACAAAAAGGGAAGAGAAAGAGGTAAATGTATCCTTACACACACTTTTTTTCTGCACAGTCCTATAATTCTGCAGTCTCTGGGAACCCATTAAGGGTTGTTCCTTGACTGAAAGCACACAGCTCATTATTATGATGATTATTGCTTTGGTCATAAAAATGACTCAAGAGTGACTTGCAAAAGAAATACTAAAACCAATTACAGCAAACACAATACAGTGGTAACTCGGTTTGCAAACTTAATCCGTTCCGGAAGTCTGTTCTTAAACCAAAGCCATTCTTAAACCGAGGCGTGCTTTCCCTAATGAGGTCTCCCGCTGCCGGTGCCCTTCCACTGTTCGGCTTCCATTCATAGACTGAGCTAACTACTTCCAGTTTTGCAGAGTTCTTATACTGAATAGTTCGCAAACAGGACTGTTTTTAAACCAAGGTACCACTGTACATAAATACAAAACAAGCAAGCAAGCAAGGAAATGCATCCATACAAATAAAAGGCATGCCAAGCGTGTGTTAATGAACCTTTTGCTCTGTGGACACATTATAGAAAGTTGCTGTTGGCCACAGCATCTCAACAAATGGAAATTCAGTAAATAGTTGTGTGTGTATCATCATAGATGAGAGACATTTCCTTGTAGCGACTTCAGAATGCATGAAATGGCTCCTCAGTTAAGACCCTCTTCTGACTTTATCTTTCCAAAGTGAGAAGAACAGCAGAATCTACCCCTTCTGCACCCCCCCCAAAAAGGAATCACATTAGGACTCAAACCAATAATCTAATTAGAATAACCCAAAGTAGATTTCAAATGGATTGGGCTGCTTCTAAATGCTCTAGAGGCAGATATGTGGCAAATCTTGTGGTCTCGTTTAAATGAAGGACAACTTTTATGAACAATTTTGGGTGCCATTTTTTTTTATTATACAAAACAACAATGTAATGTGGATAGAAATAAAAAGCATCATCTTGTACCATTAAGAGTCCTGATTAATGATGTGACATGCATTTATTTATAATTATGTGTAATTATTGTTTACATAGTATACTTTTGAGATGGTTTTGTATAATAAAAAACCCAAAGCATTAAAAGGTAAATAATTATTTAGTTACGATCACTAAAGAAAGGATTATCATAGCTTCAAACCACTCAAGAGTAGACAAATGTTAATCAGTCCATCAGTAGTACTAGCAACAGCTAGCATGTCCTGGCATTCATGACGGAGACCTGAGCAATTCAGCCATTGATACTGATAGGCAGCAATTCATTAATGAGATGTGCCTATCTCGATCTTGTGTGTGTTCAAATGTAACAGTAAGAGACTGACTTCCAAAGCAGCCTGTATTGGAAGATCCCTTGCAAAAATAATGTGGTGGTTTTTCTTAAATAGTTGCCTGGCAACCAACCAAAGGGCGCATAGTATGAGACTGCAGATGAGCCTAAGGAGATAAGGGTTCCTATCAGTGTCACAGTGGAGAGAGCTTGTCTTCAGTATGAGCTGGCTGGCTGGACTGGTATTATCTTTGACCTAGTTCCGAAAAACAAGCAATGAACAAATAGGTGAGATGATAAACTTGTGTCTCAGTTGTACCACTTGAGATTTAAGGGAGAAGAGGTCATATGGCTGAATGCTCCTCAAATCAACAAAAGCTCCTTGAACATAGAAAAATAGATGTCAGGAAGACGGGTTTTAGCATAGTTCTGTGTAATATTAGGGTGGGGTATAAACAGCCTCCAAAAATTTTCAACCACTATTCACATGATGTGAATTTGGGAGGGAATTCATTTATTTTTGAGAATGAGATGTGGCCTTTGCTCTGATCCAGTATGGCTCTGCTTATGTATGTACAACTGCTGGAGAATAATGGTAATGGGTGGATATCCAACATTCGTCATACTCAAAGTAGCCCCTTGAAATAAACAGACTTAAATCTATAGATATCTTATCAGTGAATTTGTTCCAGTAGCCCAACAATCAAGTGTGATGGATCCTTTCAAGTCCCATATAAAGTCCATAAAATGTGCACCTGTCATACCCATAACCAATCAGATGGAATTTCCCTTTTGTCCTGTCTGTCTTCTCTTTATCTGCACATCATGCTGATATCCTTGTTAAATTTTCAGTAATCCCCTGTTGCATAATCGGCAGTAGATTAGGCCTCCTTTTGTACTTATGCCTGTTTTTGTTCCGTCTAACACAATGGAGCCTGGATGCTGATTAGGGCCTCTAGGATTCTTATTAGCACAGCTATGAAGTAACCATGATAACAAGCATAGTCGTCATGACCTCTTAATTGGAAAGGGAAAACAGCCTGCAGCAAGAGACCTTTTTTGTCTTTAGATACGTGTTTGTCCTCTGGTAAGACCATAGCTGAATACAAAAAAGGAAAACAAAGTCTGAGAAAAGAATGTTGATTTGTTTTGGTTTTCTGGGACATTTGCTCAGTGTTTGCACCCTAGTTTCACTGTTGTAGAAGTTCTCATTTTATCTCATTTTTTAAAGGGAAGTTGGGCAGATGTTCCCTTGACAAAAAGTGGCAAATCAAAAAATCACCTATATATTAAATTCTTTACTAGGGGGTGGGGCAAGGTAGGGAGCTTTCAAAGATGCAATCCCGCATCCCTATTCTGAAATGGTACAGTCCCTAGAAGGCTGTGCCACATGTTTTTCCGAGCAGATTCAGCTGCCAGTTTCCCTCTTGCAACCTACTTTACAAGGCTGCTGGGGGAAAACCACAAAGGACTGTAAACAACAATGTCATATAACAACAGCATATTACCAACAACAGCTTAACATGATATTACGTTGTTGTTGTTGTTGTTGTTGCTAGGGACAGCTCTGGAGTTACTGAAAACAATTTCCAGAGAGGAAACAGCAAATAAGACCAAACAGTTCAAAAGGTTTCAGTACCATGGACAGGGAAGGACTACAGAATCAGTAAAATCACCTCTTGCTCTTGAGGAGGTGGTGCAGTTATCATAACCTCATAAATACAAGGGACACAATTCAGGGAAATGCCTTGCAAACCATGTCGCCTTGCAAGCAATGGGGTGATACCTGGACAGAATGTGGCGTCCCATTGATTTGAATAGGACTTGCTACTTAGACGGCTCATTGTAATCCTATGCACATGCATGCCCAGGTATGAAGTTTGACTAAGTTCAGCAGGGCTTATTTATGCATTTAAAAAAAATTATATATCCTGCTTGATTGTAGTAAAACCTCTAAACCAGGCATCCCCAACCTGCGGCCCTCCAGATGTTTTGGCCTACAACTCCCATGATCCCTAGCTAACAGGACTAGTGGTCAGGGATGATGGGAACTGTAGTCCAAAACATCTGGAGGGCTGAAGGTTGGGGATGCCTGCTCTAAACTCTTGAAATGGCTTATATATACTGCTTGATTGTAGAAAAACACAGGTAAGTAGATACAAGAGTGAAACAATATCTGTGGTGTGTATCTAGATAAACCTTTTGCACCATGACGCAAAGCATAATACACACAATTGACAATATCAGCTTCCCATCATTACAATTAGAGATTGTGGTTTTTGTACCAATTTGGCTTGAATGGAAGCTTCTGTGCTAGAACAAAAGCAGCTTGAAGGGGTGGTTTCTATCAAGACTCTATGAACATGAGAAGAGGTCTGCTGAATCAGGCCAAATCCAGCATCCTGTTTTCACAGTGACTGGCCAGGATGCCCAAGAGAATCCCACAAGCAAGACCTGAGTGCAGCAGCAGCATTGTCATATATGGTTCCCAACAACTGGCATTCAGGGGCATACTTCCTCTGACAGTGGAGTTAAACCTTATCCATCCACAGCTAGTAGCCAGTGATAGCCCAGAGGTGGTTTTAGGGTAGCACAACTGGTTAGGTGCTGTGCTGCAGGGAGTGCCGCAACAATGCTGTAGAATGGAGCACAAGAGGCGGGGGGTGCCAAATTTTAGCGTCATACAGGGCACCTCTGAAATTTGAGAGCCCAAAGTCTGCCACTGGATAGCTTCATCCTCTGTGAATGTGTTTAATTATCTTTTAAAGAGAATTAGACACATTCACATTGGGGGCCAACACTATAGAATATGGGAGAAAACCCCACAGTTTTAACAATGTGCCGTAAGAGAAAAGTACTTTGTTTGTATGCACCACAGTCCTAATTATAATTCTCTCTCTCTCTCTCTCTCTCTCTCTCTCTCTCTCTCTCTCTCTCTCACACACACACACACACACACACACACACATACATATCTGTTATTTACAGGGGAAACAAGTTAAATACAATCACACGTTTAATGTCACACCCTCAATTGTAGAAGCTAGAAACTTGTTGGTGCTGTGTAACTCAATTCCAAACTAAGTCCAGCTACAGAAATGTAATGACTGTGTATCTTTCCTGTCAAGCTCCAGATGTTATATTTTGGGTGTTCATTTCTTTACTTGCAAAAATTGTCTGTTTCCCTCCCCATTCCATAAAATGTTTGGGTTTGTTTTTAAAGGAAAGCAGAGACTTTGAATGCTGATTTCAGTGCTCACAGCTGTGAAAACTGCAGAATACACACAGCCCCAAACCTAGAACTGACCCATATTATTTTGAGCCAGTACCAATGGCGAATGTGGAAGGGAACATTTCCTGTCTCCTAGCCCCAAGCATTATTTGGTCTCCTCTGAAACAATCTCTAATGAAGGTTTGGTGCTGGCAGGGAAGGAAAGGTTACAGATAGATAATTCTGCCCTCAAACCAAATCCTCTCCTCTCTCTCTGCCTCTCTGCCTAGGATGCTGATAGGGTGAGTCACTGAATCTGTCTCTGGGTGCTACTTCAATGCAGCAGCCTTTCGGGAAAAGCCTTCTCCTGCCCTCTCCAGCAGGGCTGTGTGATATCCAAGCCTGCCCACCAGTAGTTTTACTAAATAATTCATTATGCTCCCATGATAACTGAAGTATAAGGAGGGGCTTGATTTAATTTACTGCCTGCTTCAAGCCAATCGGGCGGTAAGGCTGCGGTAGAACCGGGTGACAGCAAACCCTGCTTGTATGCTGTGAATGTGAAAGAGAAGCAGTTCCGTGTGTGGGTTAAGGGGAAAGGATTGGATCCAGGGGAGCCATTGGATTAAGAGACTGGCCAGAAGGTAAGATTCAAGTGCGGATCTGGACTGTCCAGAGAATTAAGCAGCACAATGCAGACCTTGTGTGTAAGAATTCTCCTTACCGAAGGACGTATTTTCCAATTTATGGGGGAGGGAACCATGGGCGTGTGGAAGCCTAACGCATGCAGCTGGCATGTAGGCTAGCACTGCTTTTGTGTCTTTTGTCTGCATGCACCCGCTGTCAATATCTGTAACCGAATAGCTGTCGTACAAATAGCTGTTTCCATTGTGCATTCCGTACGCTACATAATCAGTGGCACGTTGCATTTGTGTCTGTAAAATCAAAGGAACAAAAACTAATTAAGAAAGGACACACAGACCAGCCCTTGTGGGCTAATGGAATCAGAAGGCACCCGGTAGTATTGTAATTATTCTTTTTAAAGTGGTACGCATCTTTAAAATCTCGAATGGCTTCCATCTGAAGTGTGAGACAAACCTCCCTCTGGAGGCATGACTGTACAAGCAGAGGCATAGAATAAATTAAGAAAAGGGGGTAAAGGGAAGTGGTTTAAAGAAAGAAACTGATAGGGACTGAAAAGAGAGGAGGACCAGAAAAGGAGCAAGAGAAGCAAGGTGTTTTCCCCTCCCCCCAAAAAAACCACCTTTCTGAAGTTGTAGGTACCTTAAAATCATGAATCAACTCTTTCTGCCCACATCCTAAGCATATGTACTCAGACGTCAGTCCAATGGGTTTCAAATGGATACAGAATACAAGCCTATGCATGTTTGTTCCCATTCTATTCACACTCCCGAGAAAGTGTGCACAGGATTGGAGCCTTACATCCTAGTATGTGGCATGTGCTTAGGATGAGTGCAGATTTGCATGTGACAAGACCAAAGGCAATGTTTATTCCTTACAAGTGCTGTCTTCCAGTGTTGATGCAAATTCCTGAAGAGCGTGTCTGTAGCCATCAGTCAGTTGCAGCAAAAAAAGAGTTCTATGGCAACTTGAAGATCAACAACTATATTGTGGCATTGGCAAGAGCCTACCTGTAGCGCCCTGACCCTTACGCAGGTGCCTGCAACCTTCACAGATATCACACAGCATATAGAGAGGCACAGGGCACCTGATGGCACATCACAGGGGAGAAATAGAGGAATTTAGAAATAATTCACATAGTTACATAGGATCGCAAGACAACTGACCATAGTGGGGAAGGCTGGGACCAGGTGACCCGTGCTGGTGGGCAGGTTCAAAGCTGCTTCTGCTCTCCCTTCTTTTGGTTTTTAATCTCTAAAGCAGAGTTGGATCAGACAGCCCTTCAGATAGAGGGTGGTCCTCTCAGGTGAATGCATAGTCACCCTAGAAAAACCGCATGATTTAAACATTGATGCAAGGTGCTTTTTTCAGCAACAGAGCAGCTCTATTCCCCTTGTATATAGGCCTGTGTATGGGATGATTCTCCTGCCACACCTAGGAGAAACTATGCACTTGGCATGGAAAGGGCATAAGAAGATCTGGGAAAAGTTGTCACCTTACAATACTACATGGGAAGGAGAGGGATTATTGAATTGTTTTTATCATGTATTTTGTGTTCTTATAATGTGGTTTTATGTTGTGAACTGTCCTGAGACCTGCGGGTATAGGTCAGTATACAAATTTAATAAATTATTACTGGGTGACCCATAGAAGTAGTAGTAGTATTGATTAGCAGTAGGTCTGGGACATATAGAAGAAACTTACCTTAGCTTGCAAACTTCAATGCTGCAAACAATGGTGATAGCCATTAGTTCTGTAAGCTTTTGGGAAAAAGATTAGAGAAACAGGACACCGGCTAGGTCCATTAAGAGCTATCAGCCACAGAAACTAAATGCAACTTCCACCCTCACAAGCAACATGCTTCTGAATACCAGATCCTGCAGACCAGCAACATGGTAAGGCTGTTGCCTTCACACTCCACTTGTGAGCTTCCCAAAGGCATTCGGCTGGCCATCGTTGGAAACAGTGGGATGCATAGATTTTTGGCTAATTCAACAGGTATGGTCTCAGATTTGCCCTTATATCCATCCTGGATCTCAAATAAGCTAATGATACTAATAAGCTTGGCCAATGGCCATGGATAGTGGGAGTTGAAACCCCTGCATAGTTTTGGTGGGGAAGCACAAATGCTTCCATATTCCCACTATACCTGCAATATAGCATACAATGCATCTGTATGCACAATGCACACAGTTCCTAAAAAAGGGGGGGAAAGGGAGAGAGATGTTGGAGATTAGCATATATGGCCCTGAAAAAGATTGGCATCTCTCACCCTGTCACTCAGACATTGTCCCTTCTTTTTGATGATTGCATGGAACATCAGGAAGAACTTTCTGACAGTAAGAGCTCCTCGACAGTGGAACGAATGGACTCCCTCAAGAGGTTAGGCTCTCCTCCCTTGGAGGTTTTTTTAGCAAAGGTTGGGTGCTGCATCTGTCATGGATGCTTTAGTTGAGATTCCTGCATTGCAGGAGGTGGGACCAGATGTCCCATGCGGCCCCTTCCAACTCTACAATTCTATTATTCTATGATCTATATATACAGATGCATAACATGTTATATTGTTGGTCAGATGGCAACACACAAGCCTAAAACCCACTTGGAAGCTGTGCTTTGCACTCTAGAAGGCATGATAGCAACCCATTTCCCATTTCCCATCTATGCCTAAATTTTACATGAGTGTAGGAAGTGGATCTCAGTGCCTCTGTTTACAAGTTAAGCTTTGCATAAAGATTCCCAAGCACTATATTGTTATAGAACCTGGGGATGGGGGAGTCCTAAAGATTGCTTTTTAAAGAAAACAGAAACCTTTTACATTCATTGTGCATTTCTATAGGCTTCCTGTCTTTTAAGGAGAGGATTTAGCTGTTCGCTTCTCTTTCAAATAGGTTATTATATAGAATTTATCACTCCTACATTACCAAAAGAAAGCAGGCTTAGTGGAAGGACTTGAACACCGTTGTGCTCATTTTGGAAAGCCTCAGTGTGCTATAGATTGAGAATCTCTCCTCTGTGGTGAGAGATGGTAATGAGTAGGGGGCAGGCAAGCCCGGGCTTTGTGTCTTGGCAAGCAGAAATCAATGCTAAGTGCTCTGTGTAATCAGATTCCATAGCATGGGGGAGAAAGTGTGAATGACTAACACCAGGATTTATTTCTGGCAGCTGCTGGTCTAGCTATACCGTGTAGTCGTTCTAGGTGGTAATTTAGTAAGGCTTGCATTTCTAAATATTTATCGCAGTTCAAGTGATGTGGATTTCATGAGCTTACGCAGAGCTAAGGTGGCTTGCACATGCACAGAGCATTCCAACAGAAACTCTGCACTTGCTATCACTCTTATACATCTTACTTGTGGAAGAAAAAAAGTACCACCCAAACTCTACTGGTGGCTGGTGCCCATTGTGACTGGCAGGGAGCCCAAACAGTAACTAGAGCCGAAACTAACGACAGGCAGAGCCAACTAACTCTGGTTTTGTACCCATCCTTTTCCCTGATGAGTTCTACAAGGGCAATGCTGAGACTAAGGAGAAGGAGGATGCTGTTAGGCAGTGAGATAACCTGGACTGGCTGTAAATGGGACAGGTAGCTGGTGAGAGGCTAAGGCTCTCATTTTTGGGAAATGAGCCTCCAGAGCAAAACCCTTTCTGCTAATTTTCTGGAGTCGGTTTGTGATCAATGGGGCTTCACATCGAATAACTCCTAGGTAGTGAGCAAGATATTATTCAGAAATAATGGCTCTCTGCCCATGTAGCAACGGCAGACTTTAGGTTCTCAAATTTCATTGGGACACAAAAATTTAGTGCCCCCCCCATCTCTTGCACTCTATTCTACATTATTATTGTGGTGCTCCCTGTGGTGCGAGCACCCAGTATAGCTGAGTGGTTGGGCTACCCTAAAACTGCCTCTGGTATAGGCTCCCCCTGTCCCTTCCCACCTCCTCTCCCAATCCTAGCTGGGTTATAGCAAGTACCACCCTATTGGTGGGAGACAGGGCCAGAGAATGGGCTGCAACACTAGTGTAAGGGACATAATATCCTCCTAATATATTGCTGCCTGCGGGGTGTTAAAGCAACAGTTGCTTTGCTAGGGTCAACAGCTGGAAACCCATTTTCCCCAGCCACATTTTCTGCTTGGCAGGTGTAACAGTTACAGAGACAGAAGTGTGACCTAATTAGCTGTGCCTAATTGCAAGAGCTTGAGGCAGGTAACAAAAAGTTATACACACTCATTGCAAATGCAATTTAGGCATATTGAAATCAAATTAACTGAAGCAGCAAGCCTATGCGTACATCCTTGAAAGTCCAATTGAACACAGCCGAGTCTACCTCTGAATAAATAGGATTGGGACCATATTCTACCACTCGTAAGAGGGAGGCTTTACAAAATGTAAGGCCTTGTATTTACACTCAAATGACAGGCAGCACAATATTGCTTCATTCCTGAAGTACATGAATGAAGAAGGTGCAATTCCTGGAATGAACAATGTTTTCCTTATCTAAGGAATAGCACATTTTCTTCCCCAGTTTACCCCTGCTTTCTTTTTCTCTTTCTCCACTTCTTCTGTTATCTCCCTCATGTCAAATTCTAGATAGAACATAAGCTTCTTGCAGAAGATGTCTGGCTTTTTGCTTCTTAAATGGGTGCAAATAATAGCAGCAATAATGACAGTTAACAGCAGCAAACACATTTATGTTATATATACTGCAAAAGGCTGGAGGTTCTTTCAATACAGCTGTCGTAACCATTGCTTTGATTTTTAGTACGTAAGAATAGGAAGCTGCCTTCTACTGAGTCAGAAAATTGGTTCATCTAGTTCAGTACTGTATACACTGACTGGCAGAGGCTCTTCAGGGTTATTAGTAAAACTGAACTGCTGCTTTCCCCTTGAAAAGTGCGCTAATACAGCTTATTAGGTGTCTATTCTCAGGAACACAGCTGCAATAGGAGACAGAGAATGGGATGCAGTTACAGCCTTTCTCCCTGGTTGGTTGAATCCATTGTTTGCGCCATCCTTGGCATTAACATTTTGATTTGGAAACTGGGGCAAAATGCCAAGCACTCCTCAGGACATATAATCTCATTGCCCGTCCACTGGCATTGTGCAGGTGAAATTTGAGGTTGCTTTTCTTCTTAGGAACATAGGGCTCTGCTTCAGGCCATTGGTCCATCTACCTCAGTATTGTCAGCACTGTCTGGCAGTAGCTCTCCAGGTTTCAGAAAGGAAATGTCCTCATTCCCCATGCCAGGAATTGAACTTGGGAAATTCTGCATGAATAGCAGATGCTCTACAACCAAGCTCTCCCCCTGGTTGCTGAATTGATTAATTAATGAAATGTTGCTTCCCTGCACTGGTTAGATTATGAACTGTGGCAGCAGGAGGACAGGCAGTTCTAACAACTGTGTCCATTTTAGGTATTGTACCAGGGCTTGCATCCCCCCCCCCACACTGCCGATTATTGGCAGCCCCAACCTTACTTCAGAGGGTGCTTCTGAGTCTGCAAACAATGATGTTTTCACCTGCCAGCCAGTGTGTCCCTTACCTGTGGCTACTGAAAAGAATTCTCCTTTGGACTAGAGGAGAGAGAAGGGAGCTGTGACTGCGCACACTTGCCTCATATTATGGGATCAAAGATAGGATATTCTGCACCATTCTGCATACAGGCTGCCCTGCCTGGGAACTAACAGAGAGGAAAGAGAAGGGATGAAGGGAAGCTCCATCCTCAGACTAGGGAATATGCCCTCAGGTCACACATCATGAGCAGAGCACTGGTCAAGTGTCTCCCCAATGCAAGTGGAGGCAGAGCAAAGACTAAATAGAGAAGCACCTGTGTCTGTTCTTCCTACTCCCCAAACACTCTCCTCTTCTTTTAGGCACTACCTGTCACAAACTCCAAGAGAGAAGTATCCAACGTCAGTGCTATTTTCACACTCTACCCAGAGATCCTATTGATATAAATGCTTCTATTGCTTTACAGCCTCAGGAGTGAAAGACAAAAAAAGACAAGGAGAGGGGCTAGTTTCCCTGACTCCTCAAGGACTGGTTGAGGAAGTTCTGCATCTCTGCACACTCCCTCTCTCTCTCACACACACACACTGAACAGAAGAGATTCGTGTGTGTGTGTGTGTGTGTTCTCCTAATGTGTACAAATACATTATTTGCAAGGAGTCATGGATCATCCTTTGGTAGCCCAGTTTCCCTTATGGTATAGATTAAGTCCCACTCCAACCCGACTTTTATGTCATGTTCATTTTTGATACGCAGTAAGCCCTCACATTAGAAACCGCTGGAAAAACATAGTGACTTAAGGACTCAATCAGAGAAGAGAGCTAATAGTAGCTGATCCCTGAATAGAGATTTGCATATTTATAGTCAAGATTTTACGAACTAAGATGTTGGTTATTATCCAGAGAATGGGTCCTCCCCCTCCCCCAACCTGCACTCTTACTATAATCATTCCAGCTATCCATGCACTAGGAAAAAATCTCAACATACAGTATTAGAGAGGAAGGGGAAAGAACAGTTATAGACAACAACAGATGTATTACAATGGCTCCAGGAGTAAGAGTTCTGGGGTGGTCAAAACAAGGGCTAAACATTCCTTTGATCCAAACATTCTCAGCTGGGAGAGGGAAGAAGGAACTTGTTTGGGAGCTAAAGGCTGCTTCTGTACAAAATGGCCACCCTGACCTCCTTCTCTAGCCTGGAGATGGGCAGGGGCATGGAGCTTCTCCATCACTGTGATGAGCCCTTTGAAGTTCAGTGGAGCTGTGGAAGGGAGATCCCTGTCCTAAGCCAGAGAGGAGGATTGGGGCTCCTCTTATTAGACTTGCCACAAGACAATGAGACACTCTCTGCAGAGAAGACAGTGAACAGAATTGTGAACCCCTGAAGAAAAAGAGGATTGGTCTCCTCAAGGACACAATTAGAGCAAGGACTAAACCTGTTCACTACCTTTGGGGGAAGGGGCAGCAATAGCCTCCTCTCAGCTGTGTCTTAGATGGAAAGTTGGGCTTATATGGATAGCCAGTGCTTTTTTTCTTTTAAAAAAATGTTTAGGGGTACTCTTGTTTTCCTCCTCATATTGAAATATTACCCCTCAATGAGGCCAAACTTAGATTCACAAAATGTTCTGGGGTATGCGTACCCCTGCATGCCCCCAGAAAAAGTACTGTGGATTGCTATACTTTTAATCCATAATTAGACCCATAGCTTAATTCTAAAATTTGTTTAGGATGTGGGACCTGCCAATAGTAATGCCTAGACGAAATTGCAAACTACAATGTTACACTCAGGTAGCACACACCAAGCCACCCTTTTATAACTGGGACATAGGCTGACGAAATCTCTTCCGTCTATGTGAAGCTCTTTATTCTAGCTATGTTTAGTAGAGCTAACTAATGGGGAATAGTATTGAGCATGTTTATTACTGTGGCTGTGCTGAGCTGTATGGCTGCAGCTGACTTACTATGCTGTTGTATCTTCTGGGGAATTTGCCTAATTCATACCGTAACTTCTTTTGGTAATCTTCCTTCCGGTATACCAATAGAGAAATGATAGTAAGCGACAAGATTTTATATTGCTAGCACCATGGAAAATCATGGATTAGTTTAGATTACTCTCTGTTATGAATAATAGATCACTCAGCGATATCCATTACTGAATCTACATAGAAATGATATGTACAAGTTGTTTCCATGATAAACTAGTATGGACATACATATGGACATCGGCACGAGCTCAATATTTAATAGCTGTGCACTGAACTGCTCATTTAACAAATGGCTTGTTTTTCTGAAAGTCCTGTAATTGCAAAATTATGCAGGGACTCCCTTCCCACCCACCCCCTCACTGTAATGCAGCCTTTGAATCTGCTTTACCACTTGGCTCAATCATTATTGTCTTCTGCATGCTAACAATGCAAAAATTCAAAATATTTTGAATGAAAACCGGAAGCAGCTTGACCTTTTCTCTCAGGTGGAACATTTCTGAAGCTTAAAGGTTGCTCCCTGCAATTACAAAATTCAACTCACACAAAGCTCCTGTCTCCAGAGCTTAAACTCTCTTCACTGAAAAATCTCAGGTGCACATTTGGGCTACAACTCCAAGCAGGAAGCAATTATTGCTAAGAAAGTCTGCAGATTGAACTGATGCTAGCCTGAGACAAAACAGAACAAATGATGTTCAATGCCTGTCATGAGATATTATATATATATATATATATATATATATATATATATATATATATATATGCAGGTTTTGGTGTCCTCGGGTGTCTTCCCGTGTAAAAGTTGGGGTGTCTAGGCGACGTTTCGACGAGGTCTCACTCGTCATCTTCAGGCTGGTGCTTTCGGCTTCTTGTTACTGGAACAGAGCAGGATCTCAGTGTTTGAGTTCCTATAAATACTGTTGAGGGGGTGTGGTGTATAGCCTCCAATGTTCTGGGCAGAGAGGAAGTTCCCAGGCTAGTGTGCCTTTTCTTCTTTTGTTCCTTAATTACTTGAGGGATATCTTGAGTGATTTCTTGAGTGATATCCTGAGTACCACTTAGGTGGGTCATTAGGTGTGGATTAGTTGCTAAAGTCTTTGTGTCTTGACCTCTTGAACTTTGTGAAGAGTTTTTCTGAGAAGATGGCTGTACTGCACTTAGTTGTGCTCTGGCTTGGCTTCGTGTATAGGGGCGAGCTGTGGTTTTGTGGCCTGTGTCAGCCAGATCTGTGTAGGGATTGCTGCACCCCCCTGCATGTGGTTTGAAGTGACTGAGGAAGGGACATTGTTTTAGGATGACACGTATCATTTTAAAGTTCTTTTTCAATAAATTGTTGTAGTTTACTACCCAATTTTAGGTGCTTAGTTTTGTGTCAGATGGCTCAGTGGTGGCTGAAATGTTTTTTGGATAGTAGAGAGTCAATTTGTCTTCCACCAACAGCATCGTGAGATAGTGGGAGGAGGTTGCAATTAGTTTGCTTTCAGTATCTTAAGGCAAGAACTTTAAGAGATGTTATTGAAATGTGGCTGCAGTGCTGTACGACAACATCTATTACTACAGGCAAGGCCGTTTACAAGCTGAGGAAACAACAGAGATCACACACCTTATATAACAATCTGATCCAGTACAAAAAAAAGTCATAATAAAAACGTAACTTTAAAATAAACAATTTATATCAAATAAAGTAATGTTCATTAATCCATTATAATAGTACTGGATAGTTCATTAATCCAGTATAATAGTACACAATGAAATTAACCACGAGCAAACAATAATTAAACAAAAAAATTCACTCTTAACATTGACAAGAAATGATTACCAAACTATAATCAATAAAAATAACAGCAAGGAGTTCCACAGTGCAGGACATGCCTCACTACAGGGATGATCTCTGACAAAGGCTGACTAAACCTTGGGATGTTGGAGACCACAGAAAATTGCACCATCAGAAGATCTCAGTGATCCAGGTGAAGCATAGGGAATGAAGTCGCCCATGAGGCACTTTGGGCCCAAGTTGTTTAAATTAATACAAGAGCCTTGAACCTGGCCTAGCAGCAAATCAGCAGCCAGTGCAGCTCCCTTAGCAAAGGAGTAGCATGTTGTGAGCAGTCTCACCATTCATTGTGCACTGGTTGTAGCTTATGGACAAGATACAAAGGTGTTGCCATATGCAATAAACTCTACCTTGCTTCCCTCTTAAATTTACTCACCTGCGCTGGACAGAGGAAGAGAATTAGCAGCACAGTTGTAAATCCAGGATAGGATCATGCTACCCTGACTTAACAGTCCAGCTTTTGCTTTGCTCTGCAAAATGCGATAGTCAATCTAAACAGAAAGGAGATAGGTGTCAGGAAAGGAATACTGTAAATCAGAGGCATGCTGACGGAACTTCATAACTCTGCGTGTTCTCTATGGTTTCTACAGCCAGAAGCAGGACAGTTAAGAGGAAAATGGAAGGGAACAGAGCAGTCAGACAAGGCAAGAAAGCATAGGTCCTGTTGGCCACGAGATTGCTGTACAGCTGTTTGAGAGGAGACGGAGTCAGCATTGTGCAATGTCTCAGTACTGTCTCAGGAATAGCCTCTATAGTACTATTGGCCACACATATAAGAAGAATGAAGTGGGAATGCAATGGTAGAATTCTGAAAGTGTTTCTTGATCTATTCTATTTTGCCACATTAAAAAAATAAAACTGTCTACGAGCAGAAAAGTAGCACAGCAAAGGTCAGGCTGGAGAATAATCTCTCCCTTAGGTGCTTTTAGTTGCTTTGTTCTTTTACATGCTGAATGGCTTTTTTTGACATGGGAAATCTCTCAGGTCCGCAGTCTAAAGTGGTACAGCCCACTCTGCGCACCCTGGCATAGTACCACCACATTTTTCTGCTGAGTGTATACACCAGGTCATAGCTGCTTAATGGAGCAACAAAAATGTATAAGTCACTCATTCTTGACAGGGCAGCTTTGGCACAATCGTTCCGTGAGGGCACCAAGCCTATAATTCTTATTAAACTACAACTCCCAAGATTATATAGGGTAGAATGGATGACTTTCAAGCCAGTTTTAGGCTGTAATACAGAGATGCCTCAAGAGGCTTGATGTAGTTTGCAGGTAGCACTGAAGAATGTTCCGATCCCTATGTGGTATTCCTCTGAATAGAAGAAGCAGTGTGAGTTCTGTATGAGGTAAAGAGAATGGGAGGGACCCCCCAACCACCCGCAATTTGCCATGAAGGATAACTTGATTTACCCTCTGCAGTGTTAATAATTTAGACAAACCTTTCAATGGCAGTGTTGCATGCTGCTTCCCTGCAAGCTCCATTTTATGTTATGCATTATAATTACTTTATTTGTTTCACAGTAATGGTTCCTGAAAAGCTAGTAACATGTGCCCATCTGCCAAAGCTTATCTCTCATTCCATTTATTATTTCTCACTTCTGTTTGTTCTGTTCTTCTCCACTTGCTGGTGGCAAAACACACACAGGATCCATCTCAACAGAAAATGCTGTTCACACAGGACCCAGATTATCTGAGGGTGGGAATTACCTGAGCTAGGAGGCCCAAGGGGGCCCATAACCATGACTAAACCAGGGGCAGGGAACCTCAGGCTTGGGGGTCAAACACAGCCAAGTATCTTGAAACTCTACCCAGCCAACACCCCTTTTGCTCCGACCCTGCCCACCACTGGCATGTGACCCCAGGAAAGTCACCCTGGGCTGAAAAATATTCCCTGCCCTTGGTCTAAATTGTAGACCATGCTTGAGGATACTTAAGCAGATTCATTTTCCTATATCTGCATTTTGGATCTATCTACCTACTTACACAAATATTTATATCCCACACTTCTAGTGCTTATGTGCCACGTAAAATCAATTACAAAGTATCATAATGTTCCAAAAACACAATATTTAAAAAAGATACAATATAAACAGAGACAGATGCAACAAACGAAGGCATTAGATTTAATACCTATCCAGAAAAGCCTGCCTAAAAAAGTTTTTTTGAAGTACAGAAAATTCACTAGGCAAAGAATTCCACAATTTAGGTGGGATCACAGAGAACACCCTTGATCTCCTCCCCACCAACCAAGACTCCACCATAGCTAGGCCACAGAGGAGGGCCCTTTTGTCAGAAGAATTTAGGGCCCAAACAAGCTGATATTGAGGCATCTAGGGTGCTACAATATATGTATGGAATGTCCAGAGCTTGTGAGATATACTGGAGCCAATCAGAAGTAGCGGCCGAACAGATTGAAAGCCTGCAATCCACTATCTACTTAACTGGGAGTAAACCCCACTGAACTCAGTGGTACTTTTTTCTGCATAGATATGTACAGGAAAACAGCCTGGTAATACAAGAAACTGTAGGCCTTGCAGTCTGAGAGACTTGAGAAATGTGGGTCCCCTACATGGCATGTTCTCCACAGATCTTTGGTTTCTGCAGGCAGAGGGGATGGATTGGCCCAATGTGGGAGCTGACTGGCAACAGGAAAGAGGAATAAGCACCATAATAAGCAGCGACACTGACATCCCAGGGACTGTGAGCTGGGGCTGCGAATAGGTTTATGGGCGTCAGAAGGTATGTGAGTAAATAAGCTAGGCCTCTAGCATCGTTGCGCACTGAAGAAAATTCATGTCATTAGATCCCAGGAACAAGGAAGAATTCCTAAAGGGCATTTCTTATGTATTATGTGCTTATGTATTGAGATATATATATATATATATATGCAGGTTTTGGTGTCCTCGGGTGTCTTCCCGTGTAAAAGTTGGGGTGTCTAGGCGACGTTTCGACGAGGTCTCACTCGTCATCTTCAGGCTGGTGCTTTCGGCTTCTTGTTACTGGAACAGAGCAGGATCTCAGTGTTTGAGTTCCTATAAATACTGTTGAGGGGGTGTGGTGTATAGCCTCCAATGTTCTGGGCAGAGAGGAAGTTCCCAGGCTAGTGTGCCTTTTCTTCTTTTGTTCCTTAATTACTTGAGAGGGTCAAACCCAGACCCTCTCCACAGATAAATTACAGACACCATCCAGTAGCCAAACCATGGTGGCACCTCCGGATGCTGCACCCCCCTGCAATCCCTACACAGATCTGGCTGACACAGGCCACAAAACCACAGCTCGCCCCTATACACGAAGCCAAGCCAGAGCACAACTAAGTGCAGTACAGCCATCTTCTCAGAAAAACTCTTCACAAAGTTCAAGAGGTCAAGACACAAAGACTTTAGCAACTAATCCACACCTAATGACCCACCTAAGTGGTACTCAGGATATCACTCAAGAAATCACTCAAGATATCCCTCAAGTAATTAAGGAACAAAAGAAGAAAAGGCACACTAGCCTGGGAACTTCCTCTCTGCCCAGAACATTGGAGGCTATACACCACACCCCCTCAACAGTATTTATAGGAACTCAAACACTGAGATCCTGCTCTGTTCCAGTAACAAGAAGCCGAAAGCACCAGCCTGAAGATGACGAGTGAGACCTCGTCGAAACGTCGCCTAGACACCCCAACTTTTACACGGGAAGACACCCGAGGACACCAAAACCTGCATTCCTGTACCCGTGAAAATCTACGAAAGCAAATATATATATATATATATATATATATATATATATATATATATATATATATATATTTGCCATACTGCGGTTTACGCCTGTAAATACCTAATTCAGGCAGCCAGAAACATAAGGAGCTTAAACAAGAAAGGGGGAGAGCTAAAGAGCACTGATCAATCCTCCACCCCACCCCCAAACTTGTCAAAAAATGTCAAGAGATTATTGGGTAGGCGGAGGGTGGGGGCTGTGTTAGAAATGGATACCAGGCCTAGAGAAATTATGTCCAGGGTACTCTTGTCTGCCCTACCCAGGGCTGCTTCCAGAGGCCTCCACCATGTAAGCTGCGATAGCTAGGTGGAAAAATAAAATTCTTCATTGTCTTACATAAGTGAATATCCTACCTGCCTATATAATACCTCGAATATATGTGTGCTAATTCCATTGGAGGTATACTTTTCCCTAGGGATTTGAAGAAAGATATAGACTTTCCATTCTCATGAAAGACTATACAGTAATAGCCAAAGCTGTTGGTAGGATTGTGAATGTATTCATTCAAATGCTAAATGCTCTGTAATATGGCTAATGGCTTCCAACCAATGGTCTCCTCAGTCCAGCCCACTTTTGTGACCTCTCCCCCTTTATCTTTATTAGCAAGGCTACAAGAGGGAAGTGGTTGTTTGCTGGTTTAGGCAGCAAAGTTGTAGCTTATAATAAAACATGAAGCCATGTATTGAACAAAGATTGGAACTTCAACCCTGTCAGCCTAAGTATAATGTTCTTGCACAGCCATTTTCAAATTAAATAGGACTATGGAAAGAGCCTGTACATGATAAGGCTGTGAACTATCCTCATGGGGGAAATGATGTCATGATAAATTTTGTCACCTAAAAATGGGCGTGTGCCTTGGTGCCTGGTGACTCTCTGATCAAATTTCCAGGCATTCAACACCAATGGAAGCTTCCCCCCAGGGACTAATAACAGCTTTGAGAGTGTGGGTTTTTTGTTGTACAGTGCTACTTCGGGTTACAGACTCTGCTAACCCGGAAATAGTACCTCAGGTTAAGAACTTTACCTCAGGATGAGAACAGAAATTGTGTCGCGTCTGCACAGCAGCAGTGGGAGGCCCCATTAGCTAAAGTGGTACCTCAGGTCAGGCCCAGACAGAGGTGGGGACCATATGGGCCACTTGGCCCGGGCCTCCGATTCCAAAGGGGGCCTCGGTCAGCATATTCACAATCTCAGGGGATTTATAAGACTTCAGTTATCCCCAGGGTAAAAAAAGGGGTATATTATCTACCTGGCCTGGGCCTTTGCCTGGCTCTGCAAGGCCCTGCCTCAGGTTAAGAACAGTTTCAGGTTAAGAACGGACCTCTGGAACAAATGAAGTTCATAACCAGAGGTACCACTGTCATTTTGGTAGAGTTGGCATATGCCACATCCCACCCCTGACAGCAGCTGTTTACATTCTTTAAAAGAAGCACATTTGTTGCTTTCATGAAATTAACATAACACATCGTTTGAACCACATAACTATTCAAATGAGTTCAGCCTGCTGGATGAAATATCAAAGACTTTCAAGTATGCTTAAATCCCAGAGTAGTTACCGTAAATCCTTTACGGAGAGCAGTTTTTTAATTAATGGTGTCTCGGAATCCTCTTTGTGAAGGAATCTGAATAGCTGTTTGGTCCAAGTCCAGTTTAAGATCCCTAAGGAGGGAGACCAGGAGCCTTGAAGTTACCTACCAACAGTTAGTACCTTGTTAGCTGACTTACTAGGCACATGACACCTGGTTACAGACTTCCACACTGTGTATGTATTGTATTTCCATGTAAAAATAAGAATAATTTTAAAATATGCATTTATACATATAGAATAGCATATGGAAGCAAATCCATTACTTCTTTTTTAGCAATGAATTTACTATGGGGGGAGGGTATTAATGTTCACCCAGTTTTTTATGTTCACCCTGTTTTTCACTGGATTTCTGTAGCAGGATGAGACACAATTCATTAAGAGTAAAACTGTCAGCGGCGGGGGTGGGGGGTAAATTAGAAGGAATCATACACTATAACCATGTTAACATAAGCACATAAAAAGAACGTGCTGGACCAAGCCAGCATTCTAGTCCAGCATTCTGTTCTCCCTGAGGCCAGCCAAACTGTATGCAGCAGCTGGGATATAATAAAGACAAAAAGGAACCTTAGGAGAACAAGGCCAGAGGATTTTTCAGTCAGAGTCCTTTCTGATGCCTCAAAAATTGACCTGGACATTTTCTTTCTCAATGGGTTAATGAGCCTGGGGGAAGCAGCTGGTTTTATACAATGGTGTAATGTGTCCTTGCTACAAAAAAAGCAACAGAAAAGTCACCTGCAAGCTTAATTCTAACAAGACTTCATTGTAGTAGTTTGTTCTTAGTGATACATTCCTAGGGGCTTATGGCTGCTGGGTATGGTCTGAAAGCACAGGAGGTCACCATCTTGCTAAGTAGGTCAGAGTCTGGGGCAGTGCCTGAATGGTGACCGCCTAGGAACCAGATGTATGCTTCCTTTTGGTTCCATGATGGAAGAAAGATGGGATATAAACATAAGAAAATGCATGGTGACAAATGGTGAATCATAATAACTGGACAGACACTAGAACTGACAGGTGGCAGCAGATTAAAAACAAATCCAAATAACAACAACAACAACAACATCCCATGAACTTTATTGGCTCAGGTGGCCATTTTTATCACAACTAGTATAAACGTTTTTGAAAATTGAGTTCATGGAAGATACAGTTGGTACCCAGAGATGGACCAAATGCCAAAAGTGCATCTCCAGTTTGATCATTCTCACTAGAAAAAAATGTTGGAAAATGTTGAAAAAATGTTGACCGTTGATCTGGCCCAGCATAATAATAATAATAAATTTGTATTTATATCCCACCCTCCCCAGCTGAAGCTGAGCTCAAAGCGGCTAACAACAATAAAAGTAATACAGTTTACATGTTAGTTCTTATGGATTATTTCCAAAGTTAGTCAGACATTTCAATAGGTCAGCTCTGAGTAGAACTTACCGTATTTGGATACCACCCTATGTCTACAATGGCAGAATTATATGAAAAACTGATCCAGATTTAACAATATTCAGTACATTAGGATCCATGGGGTGGGCAATCCTGGTAAAGTAGAGAAACTGGCCTTACATGAAGTGCATCTTCTGAGGCCAATTCAGTCCATCTTATGATTGTTTAAATTATGAATGGGAGAGAGAGCCGAGACATGTGCACTTTGTACATGCATACATTGGGAGCACATGCCTATAGTGACTGTGTATTTATGTAGTGCACACACAAATGTTAGTATCAAAGTCTGGCTGTCACAGTTAGCATTCAGTAGTTCAATATGCTCAGTTATAACTGTAATTGGTGCTTACTAGCATTCATTGTTTGGGGATTTTGCATGTGTTTATAAAATTTTCATGTTGTTGATCTTTTATTAATAGTATTATATAAGATTTGTATATTTACAAAAAATAATCATCAGATTTGTACTAAGGCTCTTCAAAAGATTATAATATATGAAGGCACTCTCAGACAGGATATTTTATGCAAACACAACACATTTCCCTTAGCCTGCTGCCTTTTCTCATTTTCTTTGTAGGATACAAATTTGGACTGCCTTTTGCGGAGGTGGCCATTTTAGCTCCATAGCAAGAAAACAGCTCCGTTTAACCCTGGCTTTAAAAACATGGATCTGTTGTGACAGCTATAAAAACACATGGTAGAGAGAGCCTTGAGATGATGTGAGAAGAGTTCTATTTTATATACATCAGAGCACAGGGCAGGCTGAGACTAGAAAAGCTCTCCTCTGTTGTGAGAGAACCAGCAAGTTGCTTTCCAACTGTTCCCATAGGCATTTTTATATCTCAGCTGATCCTTAATGCATCTTGCCAAGCCCTGCGAATTAAATACACCCAGCTTATTTTATTCAGATCAGTGCACTTCAAAGCCATATCTCGCTCAGTAGAGGAAGGCCCTGCTCTATTAATGCCAGTCATGATGCCATATACTGTAGTCTCTGTCATTTGGTGGGAGACTAGACTTTTGCAAACACAGATAACATCATGTACCATCAGGCCTAGGGCTGGGGGAGATATTTGATTCAATTTGCATTTAAAGGTGAATCCACCTAATTCGCACTTTCCAAAACAATACAAGAAATGAAACAGAGCCAGCCTTTGAAATCTGTACTTTTCTTTGCAAAAATGTGTATGTTGGGGGAAATTTCATACAAACGAGTATATTAGAAGTGTACACTAAAATGCTGGTGCATTTCCACAAGAACCTTTTTATAAAAAACAAACAAACCACCGATGTTGGGAAACTGAATTTAAGACAGGAAAAATGAGAAGCTGAGAGGAGCCGAGACTGATAGATTTGCCCATCTCTCATTAGATCCCAGAACTAGACTACAGAAAAGTGGGGGAGAGAAATAGACAAACAAAAGAACCCCATTATTTTCAGGGTTTCAAAAAGAAAAGAGCCAGACCACTCTCTTTGCATTATTCAGTAAATCTGTAGTTTTTATTTTTTTTATCTGTGCCCTTAGTTTGCACTGACGTCACCCGCCTTCATTTGAATCTTTGATAGAGCAGGAATGCCTGTGACATTTATGCGCAGACTTAATCTTAATGATGGCGGAGGTGTTTGTGTCAAGAATGTGCAAAGGCAGGCTTTCATTTGAAAGGCCTTTACTGCAGGGGAAGGGGGAAATAAGTAATATGTTGCACAGGAAGACTTTGAAGATGGAGATGGCTTCTGTAATTTCCAAGGATTAGCACTGGATTTATTTCCCCAGCATTGCAGGCTTTTGCTGAGCTGCCTCTGGCTCCCCTGATAAGCAGGCATCACAAAAGGCCTTTGCAGCCCATGGAGTTGCCATGATAAGACTCTGCCATGGTCAGGCGACAAGCCATGTGATTGTTCCCGTTGCCAGAAAGAATAGCATTGCGAAATTCAAAATTATAAATCACAGTTTTAATATCCAAAGGGTCTCTTTTTCAAACAAAGGGACATGATGTGCAATGCCAGCACTGACAATCCTTTCCGTTTCAAGGTTGGGCTTTTGATGCCCCTTGCGACATCTCTAGAGTGATTCGTAAACTATCAAGCTGTCATAGAAATATCATGGACAACTATGTATAGTCTCAGGGCTAGGGCTGCCCAGCTGCTCCCACAAACATGTTGGACTCCATCAGCATCATGCTTTTGTGGCCTGCCTGGCATTATAAAAACAGAGGTTGCCTTGTGTAGTTTTTCATGAATTGGTTATGGGTAGGGATCCATTCGAATGAGCTGTGTTTTACTGTGGGTTTTTTGTGGGGTTTTTACAGGTAAAACTATCTTGAGGAAAGCAAGTGTCCTTCTCCCCACTGTACGACTGGTGACAGAACATCTCTTCCAACAAGGCAGCAAGAACCCCAAAGGCTCTTTAGACTCTTCCACTGTGTTGTTTTGTCTTAACTGGGTATTCGGGAAACAGCCACAATGAATTTCCTGCGAAGGCGCCTCTCAGATAGTAGTTTTGTGGCCAACTTGCCAAATGGTTACATGATGGACCTTCAGCGTCCCGATAATTCCACCAGCAATCCTGTTTCCCCAGCAACAGAGAGGAGGCAGCAGCCTGTACAGCAACCTGCTTCTGTTTCTTCTGGTACCAGCATCTTTAGTTCCATCTCCAGTGCCATGAAGCAGACCACGCAAGCAGCTGCGGGGCTCATGGAGCACACAGCAAGCCCCATCCCTGTAGTCCAGCAGAAACCACAAATCCTCTTGGTAATTGACGATCCACACACTGATTGGTAAGTAGCCATACTTTCTTACAGAGGTAGACAACACAATGAATTCCAGATATTTGTTAAACTACAACTCCCATCATCCATGAGCATTGGCCATGGTTGCTGGGGCTAATGGGATTTGGGTTTTATTACTGTCAGGTGGTATATAAATGTTGTTAAATAAAAAAGGATTGATTTCCCTTCTTCTTCTGTAACGGGGGTGGGGTCCAATACCACCTTCTGTTTTCTCTACTAATCTGCTTCTGTATGAATTTTATGCCTCCTGTAATGGCATCCGAAGGACGCTAGATGTCAGAATCGCATCACTGCTTCTCCCGAGGAACTCCAAATAGAGCTGTACAATTAATGTATTGTAGAAATATGACACTACTGTACAGTGTTCAGGATTCTGAATGGGGTTGGCAATGGTTGGAAGTAATTAGAGTACAGGGTGTATTTAGTGATTCAGTATTGCAAATTAAAACCTAAACTCACTTTTTCTCTCTTTATGGACCTCCGTGCCTGTTGCCACCCATGCAGATCTAATTCCACAGTCTTCTTTAGCCACAACCAAGAAGTCATTGGCATTCCTGCTTGTGACTTTTAGTCCTGGAGGAAACTAAAGAATGGAATGGCCCCCATCTCCGGCTCCATTGTTTTTTCTAGAGTAAACATTTCATTCACAGCTTTTCTTCATGGTTGATAGTCTTCCCAGAACATGCATACATTCACAGATTTCAATAGCTTCTTGCATCCAGACCAGAAGTTTTTTCAACCTGTATCTGACAGCACAGAAAGAGTGATGTCAGAACCACACATCTGGACCTGTCACTGTTCAGAGTTCCACTTCCTAGGGACACCCGCCCCCCCAAAAAAAAGCTTTATTTAAATAACAAGATATAAAGAGCCTTGGCTCCAGATATGGATATGCAGCAAAGGACTTTACTCTAAAAGTTGTGCATATGTACCTGGTTCTGCCTGTGCACCAGTCAAATGCTCAGCTTTTAATAATCTAGGGTACAGTTCATTTTCCCCCCAAGAGGGATACACCAGGCAATCAAAGCTAGTCAAGATCAAAGTGACAACCATGAAACTGAATCTATGCATCCAGGGCCCAGTCCTTCAACAGGAGCTACACATGCATCTCCAGGGGTCATTATGATGACCCAATCTTGAGTAGTATATTCACAAACACCTGCTAGCCATGTGGTTGGTTCAGAAATGAATCAGCAGGAAGCATGACCAGATGAGCTTCTTTGCACATGTAAGTCATGTGCTCAAACTTTTATCGGGTCAGAACATCTGAGATTGGACTGGAGGACAACAGTCTTGAACTGTACAACTTTCCAGCCATTTCCCCATGCTTCTTTTGTGTAATCAACAGAGCTGAAAGGCACATCTACAGTAGTCCAACCCCCTGCTGAAGCCTGCTACTTATAGCATCCAATACTACTGCAACATCCCCATCATCAGAGCATTTAAATGCATCCTCAATATGTGTGCCATTGCACCCCTTTTCTCAGCCATATAACAACAAACTAGATTTCAGGCTTTTTTTGTAATCCCATGCAACTAATTCCAAATGCCAGGAGATTTAGGCACCACCTGCACTATACATTTAAAGCAGTAGCATACCGCCTTAAAAAGCCTTTTCTTCTTCTTCTTCCTCCGACGGTATCCCATTGGGCTGTGTAGCAGCAAGTCATTTCTGAGATGCAAGGGATATTCAGAAGCAGTTTGTACTGAAATATAAAGCTGGTGGGCTGCCCTTGAATACAAATCACAGCTACTCCTGGGTGCACATGAGTCCTTGGAGGTGAGGTGATTGGTGCTTTAGTTTCAAGGTAGTTTGTGCTATGTTCCTGGTTGGAAATAGATTTGTGGCAGGGAGCTTGTGACACTCCTTAAATAAAGAATAGCCTAGTTTTAGGAGCTCTGTGGAGTGCTTGGCTCAGGAAGAGGGATGCACCATGTGCCAGAAAAATGGGGACTTGGCTCGTGTGTATGTGTGTGCTTCTGTTTGTTTAGGTAGAATTTTGGGAAGGATCATTTTCTGCTTGTGACAGAAAGAAGAGGATGTTTGTTCCTACCGTAGTGCATACAGTCCGAGTGCACTTTTGGGTGACAGGTGGGGCAGCCTAGCCAGATTGTTCATTTAGTCTTCTCTTCCTGCTTGTCAAAACAAAGTAGTTTAACTACCTAGAAGGCTGGTGTATCTAGCTGATACTGCAGAAAATTCCTTGCTTTTCTCCCTCGGGGATGTGCATTTTTGAAAACTGTTTAACTTCCCAAGGACACCTGTGGAAATGCAGAGTCCACAAACATGGGAAAGGATTGGCTGGTGGGTGGAGAGAAGACTATAGCAGTGTATTTATTCACAGTATGAGGACATGAGGAAACGGAGTGGCAGAACTCCATGTTACTGTAAGCCAGCCAAATCTGAACACATGACCTCATCCAGGAGGAAAACGTCCCACCTCTGGCAACTTCCTTGCCCAAATCACTTCTAAGTAAAATCTTGCTCTTGCTGGAGTGAATTTCTCAAACACAAAGTAGGGATATATATTGTTAACCCTTTCAGCAGCAAGAAAAGGCTGTGCTCCTTCAGTTTTGGGAGAGAGAGAGAGGAAGCTGTCTCTATTGATGCCACATTTTCAGACGCAACGTATTACAGAAAATAAATATTTTGCATGCATTGATCAGTTACTCCACCAATCTTCAAAACAAAAGCAGTGTTTTGTCTAAATGATGTTTAGATTATTCCACAGTCACCAGATGACTTGCTTAATATTCCTCCATAACATAATGGCTTTCACATTGTATTCTTTTCAAATCAAAAGGTTAAAATAAGTGGGACTAAAAAGTGCTTAACTTTGGCTGGATGATTCCCTCAGTTTATACTTTATAATGTGGTTCCAGTGTGAGGTGCAATGATACTTTCTGCATGGTGGCCTGGTTTTCATGGAACACTAAATCAAATTATAGTTTTGCATGAATGAGCAAGTGTGATGGTATACAGTGAAAAATCACAGCTGCTTCACTGTTCCCCAACTCCTGATGGTGCCATGCTATCAGAAGGTAAGCCACCTTGGGCAAAACATTTGATATCTCCCTTAAGTTACTTTTAATAGTTAAAATCAGAAAATAGAAACACTGAAATAAATATTGCAAAATTCCTGTGGGTAAGGTAGGGGTGCTTATACATCCTTAGGCTGCCTCTGAATTCCAGTGAAACCAAAATTCAAGGCAAATTTGGAGATTCTTGCTTAGGTGTAACACCTAAAAAAGAATTTCCATAAAAGGGGGTGGGTGGGAAGGAAGGAGGATCTTCAAGCCCTATTGTGATGAAGAATGTAAATGCTGCCGCCCCTCATTAGTTTTGGAAGATTGCTAAAGGGTTAACAGCTACACTTCCCACATATCCACATTTTGATTGTTTGAAACAGAGGAGAGAGAAAACATGCAAACAAAACACATTTCCTTCCCATAATAGTTACTTGCAAATTAGACTGTGCAGAGATGCACAAAGATCATGCAACGCTAGGAGACTGAAGAATAATATGGCAAGTGAAATTTACTAATTGTACACTAATATCTGTGATACATGTTGGGGGAACCCTGAGTTATACCACATCACTACATGATGCCTTGGAATCCTTGTAAATACTTAATGTATACCAGTGTTCTGACCCACAAGATTCCAGCAGCAGCAACCCTTTCTGGACTTCCTTTGAAATAGTCAACAGGAAGACTTGGTTCTCTTGCCATTTTTCATACGTAGTGGATTTGAGCTTCTTTTATACGATTAGCATCACTTACAAATAATGTTAACATGGGGGAGAATTCAGAAGTGAAATTCAATGTATGCTGTGGCTGGCCAGGTTTTATAAGCACATCAGGAGCAGATTTAAAATAAAGCCAATTTAAGCCCCATGTGTGAAATGCCCTTAGTAGCTCATGCTCCCTTATTACAACATAAATAAAAACAAACTGGCTGCAATCCTGCACAGAGTGAGCTGTATGCAGGATTACAGCAAATGACAGCTGCATAGGGGGGTTGGGTATGAATGAAAACTCTGGACGTCATCCAGTTGTGGCAGAGAGTTCAGGTAAGGCTGTCAAAGCAACATGATAAATAACACTTCTCACATAACTGTGTAGTGTTTCACAGGTCTGCTGCTGCCACTTGTATTTATATTTTTGTAGTGTATACTTAAAGCACCTTGGGGATCCAGTCCTCCTGGCAGAAAGGTGACCAAGAAATTTGAAGGATTAGCATTGATGCAAAAATAGACATAAGGGGTCTGGAAAATATTCCCTCCTAGGTTATAAATACAGTCATGCGAGTCAAATTTGGTAGCCTTAATTACTTTAGCAGAGTCTCCTTAAATGTACTGTGTTTAACCCTATAGATTCTTGTTTGGAATGGCCCAGTGACATACTTTCCAACTTTTGATAGAGGAAAATAGATACACTCATTTTACACTAAGCAAGCAATTGGGTTTTTTATTTCGTACATTAATATTCCTTATGTATATCATGGAACCCAAGTCTGTGTACTGTACATGGGAGTTCGCAGGTGGTCTCCTTTCCAAGCACTGACCAGTTCCAGACCCATTTAGGTTCAGCGAAGGGGCTTTGTCTTGTGCCTTCAGCAGACAATGCCTAGATTCATAGTGTATTATTAAGCAAAGTGGCAGATGTTCTGCCCCAAGAATTCTAAAATACTATCTTCGAAAACAGAATTGGATCCAGACGTAGGCATGTTCACAGTAAGCCCACTGACAAGTGCCACTGATATTGCTGGGTCTACTCTAAATCTGAATTTCTTACAGTCTTACAAACCATTTAAATGTTGATACCACAAATCAGCTCATTTGTTATTCTATCATACAACAAATCTTGCTTCCTAAATTCTATCATACAACAAATCTTACTTCCTAAATCCAAAAGCAAACATTTGCAAAACACACCACAAAGTAGCAAAATTGTAAGAACAATACGAAATAAAGACATGAGTATTAAATCGAGCAAATAGGTCCCTGGGGGTAGATGTGGAGTTGGTTTCCATTAGTTATAAATTTAGTATGCTTCAACTTTTAAACAGCTGGTGTGATCAAGAATTCGAGTTTAACACCATTATGTTTTTAAATATCTTTAGGACATATATTCAGGAGCACTTAAATATGGATTAGTTGCACATTAACTCTTCTAACCACAATGGCAGCCTTGTTCAGAGAATCCATCTCCATGTGGTTAACATCACATGACTTGATAGCAGGGCTGTGCTCAACATGCCCCACACCACAATATGGTGCTGTTGCTCTCAGGTCCTGCAGGTTTCTCATTAGGGCAGGGGTGGGAAACCTCAGGCACAGAGGCCAAATGTGAACCCCCAGACCTTTCTTTCTAGTCCTTGGCACTCGTGCCAATGCACACCCCTCACTGCCCCAATTTGTATCCCAAGTGGAGTTTTTTTCCTGGCTGGAGTGGTTACCTAGTTGGAGGACCAAGATGGATGTGTGTATGTTGAAACCAATCTGCTGTAGAAAGGTGAATTGAACCTTCACTGTACTGTTTTAGGTGCCTGCTAAAAACATTTTTGTTTAACAAGCCTATCCAGACATGTAAAGCGGAGATGTATTTTGACTTGCAATTTTATTTTATAATGTGTATTTTAACTGCAGATTTCATTTATGTATTTATTTATATGAATAACAAAAAAAATCAAATTTTAGTGTATAGTTTCTATTTTATATACTCCCCCTTACACATTCCTGCAACTAAGCAGTTATACAAATTCTGATATATGAACAAATAATATGCCTTCATGGAAGTGGCAGAGATTAGGAATGAGCATAGGGAGGGTAAATTTAACATATAAGCAGGACCAGGAGTGCATTCTCTTCCAACTACGAGAGTGATTGCTGGTGTTTGCTCCAGACTCTTTGCCTGTTGTTTAAAAGACCAAGGTGGTATCCTGGGTGTATATGCCTGTTTGTGAGACATCATAAAATGATGTCAAAATGAAACCAAACACTTAAGATAAAACATTATTGAGAAGATCTGTGTCCAGTTCTGGGCATCACAGTTCAAGAAGGACACTGACAAACTGGAACGTGTCCAGAGGAGGGCAACCAAAATGGTCAAAGGCCTGGAAACGATGCCTTATGAGGAACGGCTAAGGGAGCTGGGCATGTTTAGCCTGGAGAAGAGGAGGTTAAAGGGTGATATGATAGCCATGTTCAAATATATAAAAGGATGTCACATAGAGGAGGGAGAAAGGTTGTTTTCTGCTGCTCCAGAGAAGCGGACATGGAGCAATGGATCCAAACTACAAGAAAGAAGATTCCACCTAAACATTAGGAAGAACTTCCTGACAGTAAGAGCTGTTCGACAGTGGAATTTGCTGCCAAGGAGTGTGGTGGAGTCTCCTTCTTTGGAGGTCTTTAAGCAGAGGCTTGACAACCATATGTCAGGAGTGCTCTGATGGTGTTTCCTGCTTGGCAGGGGGTTGGACTCGATGGCCCTTGTGGTCTCTTCCAACTCTATGATTCTATGAGATCAATTGCCTAGGGTTCTGCATTTCTCTTGAACCACCAGAGAGATATTGTTATAGAAGCCAAAATGGCATTGGCCTGCTTCTGACAGGCCAGAAACATGGCAATGGTTCATAGGTGACTGGAGAAAAGTCTGTGATTACTTAGAGCAAGGATAGCCAATGTGGTGCCCTTCAGGTTTTGTTAGACTCCCGTCATCCCTGACCATTTGGGAATGCTGGCTTGGACTGCACTGTGTTGACTACCCTGATTAACATCTGTTGACTGCACCAGCCATCTGGAAGACACCATGTTGGGTACCACAAGGCTTAAAGGAAGGCTGGCTCAAAGGAAGGCTGAATATCTTATAATTAAGTGTTTGCAGTTGCAGATGGCATAGCTCCAGGAAATGAGCTGCTTTAGCTGTGGCAGTGCACAGCATTCTGTGCACCCTTTACAACTAAAGTGGATTTATAGGAATGAACACCTGCTAAAATGGTTCATGGATGTCAGCCATAATGAGAAAACAGGTACAGTTGTAGAGGAAACACAGCAAGGTTTGCTGGGACCCGTGAGTGAACCTGGGCTGACCGTCAGGAAACATGGCCTGATTTATGGATCTCATGTGGCTTTCAAGTTAACCTGTTCCCAAAGTTCATATGGATGGTTTCCATTGAAAACAAGCCTGTAATAAGCATTTCCATGCTGTTGCAACAAACGGATACCCTCTTGCGTGTATCTCTGGCATGCTGTCTGGCCTTAGTAACAGGGGACAGGCCAACAATGCACTAATTTGAATAATGTGTAAAGCAAAATTGTTGCTGCATGTTATACAAAAGCCCTTAAGGAGCATCTGGGAGAGTGGCAGCCAACATTTTGTGGCTGGGAGGAATATGGCTCTGCAGAAGGGTGGAGTGGGGGAGGGGAAGCAGGGTGGGTAGAACCAAGAGGTCAGGCCCTGGAAAAATATAGAGGAAAAAGATCAGTTGTATATACTAGTTTATTTACTGATATGCTTCCTCTTCAGGAATTGTTATTATCTTTGTGGTCCCTCATGAAACAGGATAGATAACTACAAACATGCTTCCCCTCCACAGAAAGAATTCTTACAGCCAAAAACAATCAGCTCCAAGCACAGATATTGTAAAGCGTGCTGCCTTTTTTATGCCCATCCATTTACAGAGAATCAATATCGAAAAATCACTTTGTGATTCCAAATACGACATGGACTTACTCGTGCTTAGAGACCCATTGAAATGACAGCTAACTTAAGTCCCTTTGCTTTCCACAGGACCCCTCTAAGCCTGACTAAGACTGCAGTCCTAACCTCACATATCTGGAAGTAAGCCCTATTGAATTCTACATAGGGATGTGAGGGAATCGCTTCAGTTTGCAAATAACATACAAAAATGGATTATATTAGGAGGAAAGGTTTGCAAAAATATGTATATTAGTCAAAACTGCATACAAAAATGTTTACTAGGAGAAAGTTGCATTTTCATGAGGATTTTTATTTAGTCAACTTTTTGCAGAAAGGTGAATTTCTGAATTTAAGATTGGGACAATGAGAAACTGACAGATTTGCCCATCCCTACTTCTGAATAGGCATAGTTAGGAATGTACTTTAGTCTGGACGCACCTCTATGTCTGAACTGGCTCCAAAGTTGAGGTTCACATTTTTCAGCATCAAGGAAAAAACAGCAGCACAAAAAAGCAGTCAAAAGCATCATTTATATCTATTTAACACTCTCTCTTTCCCTCTCTTTCCCTCTCTCTCTTGTTTTCTCCATAGGTCTAAATATTTTCAAGGGAAGAAGGTGAATGGGGAATTTGAAATCCGAGTGGAACAGGTTAGTGGGCAATGAAAATCTGTCAAAAATTGGCTCAGGCACGCAACTCAGTACTTGTTTTGCAGGTGCCTGAGCATTTCAGCTAGGAGGCAGCTGAAATTAAGGAAGCATTTTGAGCTGGCTTACATCAGATTTAATTTGGTTTTCTGTTATGGTAGTTTATTCATCAAGGCCTGGAGTGTTTTTCCAGGTGCCTGCTGAATCACGCTGCAGATTTTCATACTTTGCTTGCTGTAGGTGAAAACATGGCCTTTCTGAGGGGAGAAAGTTGCTGCTGTTTGAGGGTTTTTTAAAAAGCAAAAATAGTAGAATATTTTAGAAGAAAATGTCTGAACAATTTAACACTTCTGCAAACAACATCACTTCCCACCTGTTTTCTTGTCAGAATGCATTAAGTATTAATGCAAAGGTGCATCCAGACACCTTCTCAAGACACCCCAAAACAATTCTGAAACGTATTAACATGTTTGCCTTCTTAATTCTTATAACATCTCACTTCCCCCTTGGCGCATTCTAATTTTCTACTATGGCCTGCTTTGTGCGGAAGGCACAGAAGGACGCACAGTGTTTCCCCTCTGCAAGTTATTGGCTTTGGAAAAGAAGGCCTTCAGCACTGGTTCTTCTTTTCCATCACTTTCTGTATAAGCTCTCACACCACACACCATGGCGAGCTTTTCAGCTGTTGCTTCCACTTCTTTCTTGACACACCAGATTTCACACTTGGTGTGAAAAAAGGTCAGGCTTTCTTTTGAGTTATCTGCTTGGAAAATATACAATTTATTCCTGGCTCTACCTTTTTTTTATCTCCTAAACTCCCAGCAGTTTTCCAAATGGTATAAACCATTCGCCACCCCACTCTAGTACACCTTGTTTATTTGCAAGTTGCAACACAACAGCACATAACTTGAGGACTGTGTCATTCCCCTATCGCTATGTAACCCTCTGCATCCCCCACTCCCAAATCTTCCCATTTCCTTGATTTCTTGGAAAGGTTTCTAGGCAAGTAGGCATGAGCCTGATTCCCCTAATTTACAAATCAACTGGTGCTTTCAATACAGAGAAACCAGATGTGTATAAGTATGGTTTTGTGATTTTAGTGCCAGGCATCATCTGTGTGCCTGGGAAGAGGCAGAGTCCAGTAGATCCTCCAAATGTTGTTGGGCTTCAGCTTCCATCAGCACTAGCCAGCACAACCAGTGATAAAGGCTTATGGGAGTTGTAGTCCACCAACATCTGCAACGCCACTGATTCCTCATCTCTGATTCAGATCAAACACTTGGGTAAAAATATAATAAACAACAATTGCTTCAGCCCAGTTCCCTCACTTGCTTACATTCTCGCCAATGTTGTACCATAAACAGTTTACATTTGCCAAACAAATCACTACTAATTAAATATGCTGCTACCTGGTAGAAATCTTATTAAGACAAACATTCTGTCTGAAAGTGAAATCCAGGAATAGGTCAGTTTTATTTCATGTGTTTTCTGCTGTTATCAAATAATCTCATTTATTTTTATTTTTCCACTCTAGGCAGAGTTTTCAGAACTGAACTTGGCTTCATATGTAGGCACTGGCTGTATGGTGGACATGCAAGTCATAAGGAATGGCACCAAAGTGGTCAGGTGATTGAAATTAACTTTTTTCCCTTTACAATTAATCTCAATCTTGTTGCTGTTTTAAAAAAACCAATCTGGGTGGGATTCACCTAATAAACCACATCAGTGGAAGCCCTGCACAAGGACCTCTGCTTGTGCAACAGAGCTTCCCCAGTCCCTCTGCACACCTTCCATGACCCATGGAGCATTTGTAATAGTCCAACACTGAATTCCACCCTCTGTGTTTTCTTACTATCTGGGATGGATAATTATGAGCAACCTGTTATGGGCTGACCAGCCTGATGGAATGTGAAGTTTATTCAAAGTCAGGACTTCAGGAAGCAAGGGCTGATTTGGTTTGTGTATTTGTTAACTGATGAATGGGATTCTTTAGGAAGCAGTTTTTCATAGTAATCTGGATCTTGGAAAAGCGGAGCAGTGTTACTTTGGAGTGTGTCCATACTGCTAGAAAATTCTATCCACAAATATCCAAAATGCATTGCCATCTTACCTTAGCCCACCCCATTCTCATTCCCTGGGTCAAAAAAAATGTGTATGTATAAACTTATAAAAATGTATGTGGATTGTCCCTTGCATTTTATGGCCATTCCTTTTGTGAACCAGTATTTTAAAAGGATTCTTGTAAAATGTAACCACCTCAACGCTATATGATCTCAAGTGCCTGCTTTAAGAAAGCATGTGTTTCAGTTGTGGATCACATGCAAAGGTCTCAGGTTCAAACGCTGATATTTCCAGGTAGGGCTTTTGCACCTCTATGAAACCATGACTGCCAGGCCAGTCACTGTAAGCAGTACTGAGCAAGATTGACTGCTGGTCCAACTTGGTATAAAGTTTCAGTTTCTGTGATTCTAACAGGATAACAATGAAGTTTTATTTATTTCTTTACAACACAAAATGCAAATACAAGCATCTCTATGTGAGCAAACTCCCTGGGAATGCGCAGGGGAAGAAGAGCCTGTGGGTGTTGATAGGGAGTTGGGACCATGAGTGATGTTCACAAGACACAATTCTATTCAAATTACAGGAGTCTGCACCACAATTTTGATTAGCATGAAAGCAATTTCCTCAGGCTTGTGCCTGCTTTTCACAGGCATGCATTGTAATGCAACGAGAATGGTAAAAACATAGCAAAGGAAAAGTACATATGGATGAATTTTGTGTTACGGTACATCCAGGGACACAGAGCAACTATTATTTTTCTGAGACAAAAAAACCTATTGATGTCTGGGTGTGCACAGCAATGCTAGCTGCTGAACTCATTTAATTTTTCTCAGTCTGTTCATTTTGGATACAGTTGTCTTTTTTCTTGTCTGAATTCCTAGACCCTTAGCTGAGAGGAGGGTGGGTTAGAACCTGTACTTAGAATTTGTACTCAACTCATCCCTTACATTTCGTCTTCTCCTTCTTCTTCTTCAAATTTGTATACCACCCTTAATCTGTAGATCTCAGGGTGGTTCATGACATAAAAATACAAGATAAAAACACAAAATGCATAATAAAAACAAGAACAAAAACCCCACAAACCAATAACTTCCCACTTCACATCTCCTTGTTCCCTCTGGGGTTATTTTATTTTCTCCATCCTGAACAAGTGATAAACCTCCTCACAGCAATTACAAGGGGCTGTATACAACTTCTCTGACAGCACATGGGGGTGTATGATGTGTGTATTGTGGAGCGTAGCAGCCCAGTCCAGAATCCAAAATTTAACCCAGTTCAGACCCATCGGACTCACTGAGGTAGGAAAAACTGAACTCCAGTTACTTCACCTTAGTAGTGTTGTGGATCTGGCTGTTAATGAGCGCGTAGGTGTGCTCAGGATGACATTCTTGCATATGTGGCCCAAGGCATGTGTTTTGACATATATCTGCTCTGACATACTGCTGCAAACACTCAGCATTTGTTCAACACATGTGCCAGTTTGGCCCTTGGGAAACACAGCACGACCGTCTTGTGTTACCACCCTTGGAGTAATTTAGAAGATACTGGGTGGGGGAGTGAAAAGAGATTCACACGCTTTCCAGTGTCAGCATGAAAGCATGCTTTTAATGGGTCTGTTGGAAAGGATCCCTAATTTATCCTCCTCTATAACTTCATTCAGAAAAAAAGAAAGCATTCCCATAGCCTTCAAATTAATCTGTGCGGAGGCAGGAAACAGATTTCCGTCCACTGTTCCAGACTGAACTCCTACCTCTCATTGTCCAGAGTCTTAGGCAAGTCAAGAGCAGGCAGGCATCTATCATACCTTACATAATATTCATCGTAAAATATAACTTGAAGATGCTTTTGAACACGTTCTTTTGTACATCTATTAGGTTGATGCCCATTGGGGCATTATGGGCTGAAGCTGCCCTCACACAATTGAAAATGACCTGAAAACACTGCCCTTCACACGAGCCCCCTTTTAAACCTTTGTGTAAAAATAAACTTGTACCTATCAGCCAAAAGATAGAAATTCTGAATTCAATACAAGCTATAGGTTAGGGTCCCACTCTCTTGGGGCCCCCCCAAAAAAATTAAAGGGGGAAAACTGGATGTACATTTCCAAAATATAAGCTAAAAAACAAATAAAATAAAACCTACACACAGCAACAGTGTTTTGCGTTGTGTAGGCTCCTATGATGTAAGTAATGGGCCCCACCTGCTAGCCAGCTCCCTAAAATATCACTAGTTTGCTTATTTGCTCATAAATTACCATATAGCATATATTCAACACAAAAAAACAGTGACAATTTGTTGTTGACAAAGGACAGCTGGACATATAAAAGGCCCCATTACCTTCAGTAGCTTAGGGCCTCATCAAACCTAAATCCGGCCCTGAGTATGAGGATTTGATAAAGTTCTGTTGGTGATCTCTTGGTTAATTTATTCCTTGCACAACTGTGAGTTAACCTGTGTTTATAGGTTAGCAGCTAACTTCAGTACCATTTTAAGCTAAATCTCTCCTGCTGTGGAGACCGCCATTTAGTATAATGCATTTAGTATGATAAAGCACAGATATACCTGAATGGATATACCACAATGATTGATCTAGAGAACCACCTATGGGGCTCTATGTTGTTGTTGTTGTTGTTGTTTAGTCGTTTAGTCGTGTCCGACTCTTCGTGACCCCATGGACCAGAGCACGCCAGGCACTCCTGTCTTCCACTGCCTCCCGCAGTTTGGTCAAACTCATGTTGCTAGCTTCAAGAACACTGTCCAACCATCTCGTCCTCTGTCATCCCCTTCTCCTTGTGCCCTCCATCTTTCCCAACATCAGGGTCTTTTCCAGGGAGTCTTCTCTTCTCATGAGGTGTCCAAAGTACCGGAGCCTCAGCTTCAGGATCTGTCCTTCCAGTGAGCACTCAAGGCTGATTTCCTTAAGAATGATACGTTTGATCTTCTTGCAGTCCATGGGACTCTCAAGAGTCTCCTCCAGCACCATAATTCAAAAGCATCAATTATACGGTAATCAGCCATCAGCTCTCACTTCCATACATCACTACTGGGAAAACCATGTCTTTAACTATACAGACCTTTGTTGGCAAGGTGATGTCTAGCCTTTTTCAATAAAGGTACAGATAATGGGAAGCAAGATACAGATCAAACACAAGAGTAGTAGTCATTGTAGATCAATATATCTTAGTGGTAGCTTAGTGTAGAAGGTCCCAAGTTCAACCCTTGGCATCTCCAGGTAGGGTTGGGAGAGACCTCCACCTGAAACCTGGAGAACTACTGTCCGTCAGTGTAAATAATGCTGAGCTAGATGGACCAGTGGCCTGGCTTGGTATAAAGAACCAAGTTCTCCTGCCTGATCAAGAGGAGATAACAAAAGCTGAGAGGGCAATGAGTCAATCCCTGGAGAAGAGCAAAGCCCCTAAAGGGATTCTTAGTGCCAGGAGGGAGTGGTTTAATGCTGTGGTCTCTGTTTGTATTTCAATGCTTTTGTATAAATGCATTCATTCTTACCATGGTGGTTGGCTAAAATGCCCCTGTCAGAACTATGGAGAGGTCAAGGGTTGTTCTGTTTCCTTGGTATAAATCTATTCATCCTTTAATTAAAAGTGACTTTCCTATCGATTCTGGTTGGCCAGTCCTAGTGTGTGATGTTGACACAGTTGTGACCTGTTGCACAGGAATTCCAGATTGTCTGTGGCTTGAATATACACGGTCTTATGACAACTTCATGATGTTTAAAAAAAATATTTATTGCTAGGCTTTCTACCACACCTTCCTGCCAAGAAAATGTACTCATGGCAGCTCACAAGATTATTAGAATGATAAGACAAGCAAATGCAACAGTAATACATAAATAGTGGTAGTTAAAACAATTCTTGAAACAGTCCACATTAATAAAATACATGCAATAAAACCATATTCACTGCCTTCTCTTACTCTGCACGCTGGGGAAACCTGCTATATTAAAGGAAGTTACCTTTCTTTTTTCATAGCATGTGTCTATATTTCCAACAGGGCTGTGTATAAAAACAGAAAACAAATCCACATTTTGCACAGTGTTAGCCCAGATTGTATTACTCTGTCCTGAAACACACTATAGAGCTTTGGCGATGGAAGTGACTGAAAAAGAGAGGGAGGAGCTGAAGACATTCTCTGGCTGCCATTGGCTGAACTGCTTATAATATCCTAGAAGGAGCAGAGCAAATTGGAGCCATAAGGAAGGAGGGGTGGTGCGTGGGAAGGGAGAGAAACATGAGCCTAGGGTGGGCAGAAGGCAGAATAGGATCTACCTGTAGATCTTTGGGTGATTTAAAGTTGATCAGCAAGGATTTTGCATTCCCATTTAACACAATTGCCCCCAGTTATATTGCTGAAATCAAGAAGGTGTCCTTTTGATTGCACGTTCATTGTGATTTGTGCTTGTGATGCTATTGGAGCAGACATACGTAGTCCCGCTCTCAATACTGTTTGCTCCCGCAAAAGTTTTAAGGCACTCTCAGTTCTTGAATTCCAATTAGTGCACACCCTGTGACTTCCTGCGGAAATTCTGTAACAAATATTCCAGTTTATTATTGTCACATTTTGTTGCAATATATGTCCCTCCATCATTGTGCACTTTGGATGTATTATAACACCTACAGGTAGCAATCATGCAGTAGCATTGGGGAAACATTGCAGAATAAGTAATGAAGCAGAATGGATCCTCTACAAACAAACTATTATTCTGTTGATTGCATGTTGCAGAAGACACCTGCCATTAAACACCAGCCTAAAGGGTGAAATTGTTGAGGGGGGAGGTAACTAGGAATGCATTTTTGGGTGGAAGGCTTGTGGGCTTCGTCCCAAATGGCTACACAAAACAAATTCCTGGGCTCAGCATTCTTCCATTCTAAGTGTATGTGTTGTGCAACTGGCTCTAGGTGGTGGATCTTGGGGCTCTAGCAAAAAACTAAATTGAAGTAGATCCTGCAGCTCTGAAGCATAAATCAGTAGCTTGGTGAGAAGGCAGCAGGCCAAGGGAAACAGGAGATGGAGTAGGTTTGAAAAGGAGGGATGGATTAACTCAGGGGAATGGGGGAATGCGACAAAAGCTGGAACAAAGCTGGAAGAGATGAGAGATGCATGTGGCCTGAAGCTGAAGAAGTGAGGAAGGGGGAGATGTAGATGTTGATTTCAAATGACCAGTTTTGTAATGTCCAAATCAGAAACCATGGTTTGTTTTGCTCAAACATATCATGGCCAGAAGCCAAGACAAAACATGCCACAATCCCAGGTTCAGACATAGCGCTAAAACAGGGATTATGATTTGCAGCTCCTGCTTACACTAGGGAGGATTGAACCTGGAGGTACCTGTGCATTTACAGTAAACCATTAACTATGTCTTGCCATCATGGAGTGGCAGGAAGAGGTAAGAGGGCCTGTTCTGATGACTATAGAATGCAGGTAGGTTCATGTGGAAACATATGATCTTTCATTTATCCGAGTCCCAAAGTGTTTGGGGGCTTTAAATGGCATCACCAACACCTTGAGGCAGGAAACTAATTAGGTGCCAATGTAACTGAAATATTGCTTGTCAGAAGACCGGGATTTCTTCGGCAGCCTCGCATCTATATTGCACCTGACAATGATGACTATTGGTAGTGTACAAATGCCGTTACCCGCCTTGAAATGTTCTTTTCTGGATAAATATGAGTGCTATATTGCTAGTCATGACACAGCAGCCGTTTCATCCCATGTTAAAACTCTTACTTGACAATAGGGTGGCTCATGGGATCTGGCTATAAGCATCCCAGACAGATTGATATATATAAGGTCTAGAAATTATGCAGTTATACAAATTACTTTGACTTAATCTGTCACCATCACCATGATTTCTTCTAAAAGTGGCGGGGGGGGATAGAAAGTTCTCTCTTTTTCTCAGCCTTTTGCCGTCTCTTCTCCAGTTGCTGCTATTAAACAGCTGCTTGGGGCAGGGGGGTTACTCTCGTTGTGGGTTTGCTTATCTTCTGGATGAATAATGTCCCTCTTTAACTCCTCAGCAGCTGGCGTCCAGCCTATGTGTGAGAAAGATGCTGACAGTTATTGGGAAAACATTTGGAGTGGAGGCAGCTGCCAGAAAATAAAAATAAAAAATACTGTTAGCAGACAAGGGCAAGGAAAGATGGTATTAATACCTTCCAAAGTTCTTTCACATCCCATATTCCTTATCAGAAGGAGTTATCGCTCACCAGGACCCAGGTTTTTGATAGTTAAATCACAGGAAAGATGAAAGCCCTATTTAAATTTGTTTTGTTTTTGGTCATGTATCATTCTTATCTTAATTTGCCTCCTTTCATCATGACCTTTTATTGAGTCTAGTTTTAAAGGGGGGGAGACACAAAGGTTAGAATTTGAGGGTCTGATTCTACTCTGTTGTTCACATATGGAATTCCAGATGACTTTCACTTGATCCTGGGAAACAATCCACTTTCCAAGCCCCCTTTCCCCTTCTGGTTCATTTTTAATCACACACACCCTTTCCAAATAACATCTGAACATTATCCTGAGATATAACTGTGAACAGTTGTTATAAAGATCTACATAAAATCCACTATGGTGCATATATATATATATATATATATGGTTCAAATCCTTGTCCAGTCATGAAGCTCACTTTGTGACTAGGTTTCCACCATCTCTCAGCCTAACTCACATTGTTGTGGAGGTAAAATGAGAGTGTCTTATGTATGCTACCTTGATATATAAGGGAGCGGGCCTCTTGGGCTTGCCGATCGTAAGGTTGGCAGTTTGAATCCGCACAACGGGGTGAGCTTCCATTGCTCTGTCCCAGCTCCTGCCAACCTATCAGTTCAAAAGCACACCAGTGCAAGTAGATAAACAGGTACTGCTGCGGCAGGAAGATAAACGGTGTTTCCATGCGCTCTGGCTTCTGTCACGGTCCTTTATGCGCCAGAAGCAGTTTAGTCATGCTGGCCACATGACCTGGAAAGCTGTCTGTGGACAAACACTGGCTCCCTCGGCCTGAAAGCAAGATGAGTGCCGCAACCCCATAGTCGCCTTTGACTGGACTTAACCGTCCAGGGGTCCTTTACCTTTTACCTTTACCTTGAGATCAAGGAAGGATTCCCTGGAGAATCCTGTTTTATTTGTATTTAGTGCATAGATTTAAGAAAACTACTTATTCTGCATGCAAGAAAAAAATAGTATTTATACACAAAAAACTGATAAAAGTCAAAGAATATGGTCAATGTTGAGAACAGGTATACAAGAGAAAATTGAGTCACCATTTTTAATGGTTTGTTATAATAAGGAAATAGGAGATACATCTTTGTTAGACAATCTATCAGCAGGTATAGTAATGGGCTGATTAAGATAAATAGTATATTTGAGGGCAGGATGTTTAAAACAAAGGGAAAATAGTGATGAAATAGGAGGGCATCAGCCCCCAAATCAGGCCCTTTTGGGGGTTTGTAAGAAACAAAATTAACATTATAACCAGATACAATTTACTTACAGACCCATTGCTTAAATTATGATTTACTTACAAACCCACTTGTTAAATTGTTTGCTTATGTAAAAAAAGAAGGTTCCCACTGGAAAAAAGAACTCGTACCATAAAAGACTGAATTTTGAGGATCTGAGAGCTGGTAAATATGATAAAACTAGCCAGTATAAAAAGGATGAGGGAAGGCATACAGTTTGAAGATTGTAGAATGTGTGTCATGTATCTGCACCATAAGGCACAAAAAGATAGTCACCTACATAGCATAGGAACATTGTTAGAAAATAACTTATTAGTAATCGTATTTATGTTATATTTATATTGGTAATAGTATTTACATGATATACATTTCTTTTTATTTAGAGTTGTACATATCATTTACATTCAATGAGATCTTTTCTTCTCCTACATATGGGGGGGGGAGGATTTTTGTACATTCTCACAACCATTATCCATAATTCCCAAAAGCTTTGGGGAATGTGCACATCTTGACTGAGTTCTGTACATTCTCTGGCCAATATGCATAATCTCCAACAGGCCTTCATGAATATGCATATCTCAACTGCTTTTGTGTATTTTTCGGGCAATATGCACATTCTCCAGTCAGTATGCATAATCTCCATGGAACATGCTTTTCCCCCTATCCCTAATTCAGCAGTTTGCAATCTGCACTCCCTGACCTGCTTCTGACCCACTGCTTAATCACACATGGCCCATAGCATACTCTCCCACAGATCAGTTAAGAAGGGATGCAGCTCCCCCCCCAAAAAGCTTACCTTTCCCCACTTCCCTTCCTTCCTTCTTGAAAGTCCATTCAGCTGAGCAGCACAAGGGGAATCACAGGGAGAAGGAAGTTTTAAACCTTCGCCTCCTACCAAAAAAAGAAAAGAAAAAAGATTGCAGGGGGGTCAATTTAGGGGGACTAATGCTATAATTTGCATGAGGGATACTGTGAATGTCTCCAAAGCTCAGCAAGTCAGAGACAAGCCTTTGTATGTCAGAAAATATAGAGAGTTGTGGCAGCTGCCAATTTTGGCTGACCACTGTTTGTGAAACTGTGAATAGTTGACTCAGATTCACTGTAGTCTTGGGTTTTTATTTAACCATCACAGCAATTACTTGAACCAGAGAACACTAAGGATATTACACCTGAAGTCTCTGTCACATATGACTGTAATATGATTTCAGCTATTTACACTAAAGGATAAAGCAATGCTGCCCTGTTACCTCAGTAAGACCCATGTGAATGACTGTCCATGAGGTGCTGCAGTGCATCGCAGGGTTTGTTCTAAGGTAATCCCTGTTGTTTCCTATTAGCTCAGGCATACCTGAAAAAGGACATTCTTTGGGAGATTATCGTTCTTCTCAGCTAGTTGAAGTGACATATATGTGGATTTATGCCTCAGAACTTTGCCTGAGGAGGCCAATAATACCACAGCAGTGTGCAGCCTGTCACATCTTATTGCCTAATTATTTATTCTCCCTTCTTTGCCCTGAGTCCTGAGAAAAGAGTTCAGTTCCAAATCTCCTCTTTAGTCACAACATGCTGGTCAGCTGAGCATGGTGCTTGTCAGGTTTCAAGCCCACAGCAGGTCCTGAACCCAGACAGCCAAGCAGGGATTCTTGAATGGGGGGGGGCTCTCTTTTTTGCCTGTGTGAATAAATAATAAATAAAAAATTAGAGACCAACTAAGTTTGTTCTGGGTATAAGCTTTCAGGTATAAGCTATTCAGACCTGGTTTGAAGAGAGATATTGGATTATTACATATGCTAAAGCTATTTTTGGTCATCTGCATACTATCCCTTGCTTTTTCCTGTAGGACCAATTGCGGTTGTTAACAGTCGTCAACAGGTTTGCCATACCCATTGAGTCAATCACCCATCTCCTACTACCCTTCTGAGAAAAACCCCATCCCACTGTCCCACTATTTATAAGGGTCTGGTGACTTCTGTTTCAGTGTACCTGAAGAAGTGTGCATGCACACGAAAGCTTATACCCAGAAAAAACTTAGTTGGTCTCTAAGGTGCTACTGGACAATTTTTTAAATTTTTATTTATTTATTTAGACTGCGTCAGACCAACATGCCAACCTACCTGAATCTTGCCTGTGTGAGGCAGTTATGGGGAACCTCACCCCTGGGCCTAGTTCAGCATGCTAGGCCTTCCCATTTGGCCTGATGTCCTATATGGCAGAGACATTAAGAGCTAACATTAATATCAAAGGACCTATCATAAAAGGGAAACAGCAGCTAGTTAATTGGTTGCTGGTTTAATTTTGTTGAATGTCTTGATTGTTATTCATTATTATTATTTTGTAAACTGGTTTGTGTGATTCGTTTGTTATAACAATCAAGCAGTAAATACATTTTATGAAGTCAAAATAAATAAGAAACACTGCAAATCACCCCAAGATATATCAGTAGCTTCTGATCTAAATACTGCTCACTCGTGTTCTACAATTCTCAGGTGTCCCACAACAGATGCGAAAATAATCTCTCGAAGGCGTATAGCTTTTGCCAGGTGGGGCTAAGTCTCTATGCTGGGTTCCTAGCAGTTGGGGGCCTGTTGTCTACCAGGAGGGAGAGGGATGAGGCAGCAGGGGAATCAGCAGGAAGCAAATGCGCTGGACAACCCACCACCTCACCTGTCTGTCTCTCAGTAGGCAGTGGTGACTCACCTGGTGGGAAGCTAGCGCAGTGGCTCTGCCTTACTCCGGACACTGCTTTTGGCTTGTGGGCATCCTGAAGACATGGCTGGCTGCTGTACGAATCAGGATACTGGACTGGTTTGATATTGGGTCTGATCCAGCAGAGCTCTTCTTGTGATGAAAAACTGTGCCTAAAAAGTAATTCAGTGAAATGAAATAAAAGTAACCCAATAAATATTAAAACACTTTCCCAAGTTTGAACCCAATTCATCAGAAAACACCCTGAATAATAAACAGCTCCAGTTATAAAACTGCTTTAAAATGTTTAGATTTAATCTACAAGGGAGGGGAATTCAAGAGGTGAGAAGCAGCTCCTCTATACTTGTGTATTCTATCCAAGGAAGATTCAGACCAGCAACCTTCCAACAATAGTCTATTGGTGCTTGATTTTAACTTCCTTTTGCTTTTAACTTGTTCTTAACTTTTTTATGATAAAAAGTTTGGTGGGGGTGTAGATAGGTAGGTAGGTATAAACTGTTGCTATGTATTTTTGTGATACAGCAGTATATAAATGTTTTAGTCAGTGGCGTAGCGTGGGTTGTCAGCACCCGGGGCAAGGCAAGTAATTTGCGCCCCCTAACCCGTGGATTTTAACAGGGGGCAGAGAGCTGCGAGCGCGAGCGCACACCCCCCCCGATGTTGCGCCCGGTGCGGCCGGCCCCCCTGCACCCCCCACGCTACGCCACTGGTTTTACTTAATAAATAAGCAAACCTCAAAAGAAATCTTCTATCAACTAGGGAGTCTGTGTCTGCATATACCCCACACATTTAAGGTACTTCCCCTCCCAAAGAATTATGGGAGCTGTAGTTTACTCTTCACAGAGCTATAATCCCCAGTACCCTTAACAAACAACAGGTTTCGGGGGGTTATGTTTTAAATGTATGGTATATATGCAGCCTATGACAAAACAGACAATGCTCACTTTGTGTTCTCTGTGGGAAAACATTCTCTAAAAAGTGACCATATGTCTTTAATGGATAGATATTTTCATTCATAAATGCCATGTGGTGATCTTTAAATTGGTCTTTAAGAATTCAGCAACTGCTTTTGCTCTGTCATCTGTGCAGCACATTGCAAAAAATTGCCGCCAAAGCCATCCAAAGCTTTCATATGAGAACGGCTGGAAAGACACTTTTCCATTCCTAATTTATTATCTTTAGTTCTTGTTGTAGATCATTCCTGTATGAGCCTTCCTGTCTGAGCCCATAATGGAAACTGTGAGAAATGTACCTGGAGTCCTCTCAGTTCTGTTTCGTAAATCCTAAAATGAAGGATTTTATTTATTGATGTCTTTAATATAATAACAATAACTTGTGCTTTTTTGAAATCTTAGACTTATAGGAAGGAAAAGCATTGGAAGCAAAAAAGAAAGTAACTGATAGGAAGTGGATGACTTGACTGACTTTTAAGAATTGTCCTCTGATTATGTCTTCTAGATCCTTCAAGCCTGACTTTGTTCTCATCCGGCAGCATGCTTACAGCATGGCACTAGGAGAGGACTTCCGCAGCCTCATCATCGGCCTCCAATATGGCGGAGTCCACAGTGTCAATTCTCTTTTCTCCATCTACAATTTTTGCAGCAAGCCCTGGGTGGTAGGTGTCATTCTTAAGCTTCCTTACATGAAATGAGAGGGGAGTTGAGGATCCCCGTACTGCAAAAAGCTCCCAATTTAATACTTTGGTTGTTTTGGTAAATCTAAATTATTTTGTTGTTATTTTGTTTCAAGCACACCAAGTGTGCTGTGAGACTGAGGATTCTGCCCAACTCAATACCTAATAGGCCAAATAGCTGAACTGAGGAAAGCAGGCCTTCGGCTTTTGCTGAGAGAACATTGTCACAGGCAACTCAGGACTTTATAAGTGTTGTTTGTCTGGCATGTGGCAACCACACACTTGATTTTCCACTGGCCTGGAATTAAGTACAGTGGTACCTCGGGTTAAGTACTTAATTCGTTCTGGAGGTCTGTACTTAACCTAAAACTGTTCTTAACCTGAAGCACTACTTTAGGTAATAGGGCCTCCTGCTGCTGCTGCGCTGCCGGAGCACGATTTCTGTTCTCATCCTGAAGCAAAGTTCTTAACCTGAAGCACTATTTCTGGGTTAGCAGAGTCTGTAACCTGAAGCGTATGTAACCTGAGGTACCACTGTAATCTGGAAGAGTGGAGGATTGTCATGTGCAAATAGTTTACCTGATAAAGGCTTAGACTTCTGGCACTACAGGTGTCAGGGTCTGACTAAAACGTTCCATTCTCTCCAGAGATCCATGGGGTGGTATTCAAAGTACTACAAGGCCATGGTCCCTTCAGCACAAGTATTACTGCTTACACAGTGGAACTTGTCCCCCCCCCCTTTCTTTCCCTTGTGCCCCCCCAACCTGTTCCCCCAATCCTCCAGAGCAGATTTTAAATTCTGAAAAATGAATGGAAAGCAGGGATCACAACACAGCAGTGTGCCATTTCCCCCTAATCATATCAGGATGGGGGCAGAAAAGCATGGCTTGCCAAGTGCATGATTTTTTTATATTTTATTACATTTATATCCTGTATTTTTTCCATCATGGGACTCAAGTAAATGTAGATATGGTTGGTTCCCAGGTGGCTTGCCATTTAGGCAATGATCCAAGCCAGACTTGCTTAGCTTCAGCAAGGTGGTAGTCCCAGGTGTATGCCGCACATTGTCCCCTAGGATGTGTGGCATACAGTATTTGTACTGTGTAATCATAAGGTGATTTATGGTATTGGGCTGCCCAGATTCTTTAAGTCCCGATGAGCTCATAGACTCTACTTTCTCCCACTACTGCTTAATAAAATGAAAGAGGTCAAATTGGCATTGGAAACAGTTTTTGGCTTACTTGATTGGATATGGGTCAGATATGCATTTCAAGCACAACTTACATTGCTGAGGTCATCTCTGGCAAGGAATACAGACCTGAAATTATAGCAGACTATTGAGAAATTGATACAGCAAACTTTGGGAATTAATATTACTCTGCTGAAGATATGTAAGCTACAAAGTAAATATTTGAAATTGGGCATCTGCTCATCAATATTTTGCTGAAAATGTGCTACATATACAACATAGAAATAAACAAGTCTTGAGTTGCAGAACAAGATTATTTCTTTATTTTCACTCAGATTAGCATGTTTTCCTTTATTTATTTATTTTACTTCCATGTCAGAATTTAACCTTCCCATATGGTACTAGATTGTCCACAGTGTGATGGTATTTCATGCTACTTGGAATTAGCAAAGCACCCTACCAATGTTACTTATTATGACAATTATTTATATCCTACCCTCCAGGATACATTAAAATATGTTCTTTAAAATGGCAATAAACAGCATCAACTTATTAAAAGCCACCAGGATCCTTCCCACAGGGCAGCTGGTGCTAAGATGGTTGGAAGATTCATTTCCCTGATACCTATCTAGATGCTGGTGCTAAAACCATCAGATGATGTTAGCTCACTTATTGTGGTCACACAAACATAATTAATTAATTAATTAATTAATTAATTAGTATATTTGGCTGAGGTATGCAAAGCAAGCAAGGAAAACTATTCAGCAAAAGGTTGTTATTCCCCATTAACTTGTTTCAGGTGGGCACAAGTACATTCTAAATATGCCCGTTAAAAGAAGGCTACAATGTACGCTGACAAAGAGAAGCAGCTGGGAGAGATAGCAAACTGGTACCACCATAGATGGATAAAATATTCTCTCTTAAATGTTGTTTTCTCTACTGGCCCTCCAGAGACAGTGAAAGTTTAATTACCTTTCCTTATTTTTTCCCCCCTTTATATCTTTTTTTCCAAAGCGAAGTAGGAAAGCTACTATAGGTCACCCATGTGAAGTGCATTTCATACACCATTATTGGTATGTGGTAGCATGCATTCCAGTGCAGGCTAAAAGCATTTACAAATACGTAATATATAAATGATATGCTGTGAGGTCCTCCCCTATCAGCCTATTTGTTCTCTTTGATCTCTTGGAGAGGCCTTTCTCTGTGCCACACCAGTGTCTAAAGCATGATGGCGTCAGAATGAAAAAGAAAGCGCCTTCTCTACCTGTGACCAGGTTGTGGGCAATGCAACACAGCTGCCCTGAGCAATGCAAATGCATTTGAAAAGCAGGGTATACTTTTTGGAAGCAAATAAATAAACATTTTTTGTATGTGCTGCTGCTTTGTACAAGTTTGGGACCCAGGGATTGGCATAACCTGGTGAAGGAATGGCAGATTGCCCCCATGTGAACTGCAGCATGCATATAAAAGATAGATCACACATGTTTTTATCTTTGAATGTGCTACATAATTGTACAGTGACTAACATACACTCCTCTTTTGCTTGTTGTGTCTATCCTCTCTCTCTCATACACACACTTAAACACACAGCTGTAACTTCTTATGTTTGCTCACTGAGCTAGTCAAAACAGTTTTATTTTGCTTTTCTCATCAGATGTTCAGGGTTAGTGTAAGTAGTTAAGAGAGGCAATCTCGCTTCTTTATGCTGGGTCAACAACCTGTGTTGCCAACAATAATCGCAGGGGGAAATGGCAGGCTATTTTATTTATCTGCATGCACTGATCTCTGACTGGGCTTGCTGGTGACTTTTTGCACTGTCACATGCTTTTGGAAGATTTCTGGATTTTCTCAAATATTTAATTTTCCCCCTGAAGGAATAGTGTTGTTTATTTAGACAAATGGTGAAGACCATCAATATCTGAGAGGCATACAACCATGCCATATAATTTTTGCACTTCTTTGGGGTCGAAGAGTATGTGCACTTTAATTTTCTAAGAAGCACCCTAAGTTAAAAGGCCTTTCATTATGACAGGTGGGATTTTTTGGAGAACAAGCAGGAAAGGAAAGCAATGCTTCTCCTGCTGGTGCCCATAATTGGCCTCTAAATTTTTGCCCCTTGCAAAGTATTGTTCACAAATGAACTTTACTTTTATCTGTAGGATCCATTCACTGGGGAGCTTGTCAAGGAGTTTGCCTTGACATTGGGAGGGGGGGCATAAATTTGCTCCTGGAATTGCCAGTGTCTATTGTGAATATTTGGTTTTGTGCATCTGTCCCAAGTTGTCCCAATGTTGTGCTTCCACATAGAACTCAGTAGGAGTGGTTTAGGAATCTTTATGCCCCTACCGCAGGTTCTATTTCTTGCTCTTGCTCTTTGGGGCAGAAGATGATGGCCTTGGGCAGGACAACAGTGCTGGATTTAGGGTGGTGTGGGCAGTTCCCCATAGGGTGCTGAGATGAGGGGGCACAAAATAATAATAATATTCAGAATATCCATTTTAAAAGCAAATGTACCAAAAGAAGTTATTGTAAAAATAAGAAATGGGAGGGGAGCAGATTTTGTCCTTCCTCAGGTTGCCATATTGCCAAAGTCCACCCCTGAGGATAGGAATTGTTATATGTATGTGCTTGTTAAGTTATATGAATCCTTTTTCTTTCCATTTTAGTTCTCTCAGCTAATTAAAATCTTCAACTCTCTGGGTCCTGAGAAGTTCCCTCTTGTGGAGCAAACCTTCTTTCCAAGCCATAAACAGATGGTAAGTACCTTGGGTTTATTTTCTTCGATGGTGTGCTATGATATATAGAGAATGGGACTGTGACTCTGGAGAGAACAAGAAAACTATTCTGTGGGCCCTTCCAGACTAATGTTTTATTACGGGTGTACTCCACAACATGTTCTTGAGACAAGAAGAGTGGATTTGTGGTGAATTTATTCCACTTTAGTGTTTTTGTGTGTAATGGTTCCCTGATGCCACCACGTTATTGCTCTCCAGAGGGGCTATACTGCCACAAAAGTGGGGCAAAAATAAACTGGAGCATTTGTGGCATAAAAAGCTGTGGAATTTCAGCAGGAATTTACGTAAAATGCATTTGCACATAACAAATAGGAGCCTACAAAACACAAAATACTTTTGCTGTATGTAGGTTTTATTTGTTTTTTATCTTATATTTTGGAAATGTACATCCAGTGGTTATTTTTCCTTTAATTTTTTGGGGCCCCCCAAGAGAGTGGGGTCCTAAGCTATAGCTTGTTTAGCTTATACGTAAATCCAGCACTACAAGGATGCATTCCATATGTATCTTTTTGTGTCTTCAAGTTTGCCAGTATTGATGGGTGTGACATTGTGTCTGTCAACAGATATACCCATCCCATTTGGTCAATTTTCACCTTCAGGCTTGGTGCCTTGAAGGCTATTCCTCCCTCATGTGTGCAGTGTTCATGATGGCTGCTGGTGCCCCAGTCCTGATGACCATGTTTCCTTATCATACTTGTGCATTTGTGCCTGTCTACACACAAAGTATAACAGTACTGTATAACATTCATGACTAGGGTGTTGGCATCTTCCATGCACTGCAGAGAAAGATGCAGTAGCAACGTGGGATGCATCAGAAGTTTGTCTGAAGAGGCTGTGCATGTGGCCTGATTATGCTAGTCTTTCCTATGGCCATAACTGTGTATTTCTGTCTGCATGCCTTGGTGCCATCAGTATCATTTTTGCTGTGCAGGACTGCATTCAGAGTAAATGCAGCTGTTTCTGCAGGAATTTGTTCCTCCTGTTTGGACAAATAAAGCAGACTGTGTGGTACAGTACTTGGAAAGATGTGTGGGTTTGCATTCAGCATTACAACTGGTCTGAACTTTGCAGTGATGAGAACTATACAGTACTTAAAAGGCTGTGATACCATTGCTAATAAACATTTACATCAGGATTACTCTGTGAAGTCTGTTTGAAAAATGTGACCCAAACTGACTTCCTTTCGTTATAAAATTATTTTCCCATCTCTCACCCAAGTTTTCCTTTTGGGAGCTTTGGTTTTGTCAGTGACCCAGTGGACTCTAGAATTATTATTATTATTATTATTATTATTATTATTATTATTATTATTAGACTTTATATACCACCCTATACTGGAGGTCTCAGGGCGGTTCACAGAAAAGAACTGCTTGTTATTCATTTAAAATCTCAATAAGGACTATAACTATTTACATGGAAGTCCAGGTATCTTTTCTTATAACATGAAAAGGATTTGGTGCATTTATTTTTATACATCTAAAAAGAGGTCTGGATATGCATAGCAAAAGTACTATTTCTTTTGAAAGAAAGAACTTAATCCACAAAAGAAATGCAGAGGTATATATGCAGAGCAGTATACAAAAACCGCCAACCATCCCATACTTTTTCTGGGGAACTTTTTCTTTTGTTGTACATAGCCTTAGGGCAGTAACATTCAAAAACCCCAGTTTGAACCAGCTTGTTTCTAGTAATGTAACAAATGCTGTATAATGCTTAACTGCAAATAAAACCTCTAAGTGGTGGTTTAATTATAATACTGTGTATGGGCCTAAAACATCTGTGTTTCTGGAATTATAAGCAGCCAGGGCTGAGGCATCAAGAGTTGCTGATAATTTATGAGGTGTAAGGAGAGCAGAGGGGGAACCCTCTTGCATGAGAAGAAGTGAGGATGCTACTATTCAAAGTGTGAGTGCCATAATCTCCCTTGGATCTGAGCTGCTGCAGGAGAGGACACTGTACTAGATTACTCCAGCTGCTCTCTGTGATGGATTCTCATTCTATTCCCTTGCATCATTGGGTAGGGCTGAGATAGACTGAGTTGCTACCAGTCAGTGTGGATTCTGAGCTGGATGGACTGATTGTCTGACTTGGTATAGAATTTCAGCTTATCATGTAACTAGAGCTTTGTTTTGCACTTGTTAATCTTCTGAACTCTGTTCGCAGTTCAAGATGGATAAAGCAGAACCTCACAAATGACGCGCCATATATTGTTTTGATTACTGGATACAGTTTTGAAAGTAGCAAAATGAACTTGAACTAATGTAAATGAATGCAAATCTTGCTTGCGTTTCCACATGGCCAGTGATCCCCATATGATCGTTATCTTCTCCTCCAAATAAAAAATAAAAATCAATTTTCACGCATAATAATTATGAGAAAGCTATGTGACCAACACACGCTAGATTTTGTTCCTAGCTTTGGCACAGAGAAAGAGGAAATGAGAATTCCCAGGGATGACGCAGAAGTCAGAGTGGGAATTCTAAGGAATTAGGAATAAGACCCATTGAAAGCTGTGGAGCTTAAGGTCATGTTCACATTAGTGGCTTAAAATGCAGCAAGGTTGTTTTTCCGCACTGGGTTTCAAGCCACATTTGTATAGTGTTGTTCACATCAGAGTGGGGGCAGGGATGTCTTCATTCAATATACATTACCTTTTTGGTTTTTCCGCCCCCTGCAACCCACACCCCAGAACTCTATTTATGAAGCTGTATTCTGTGTATGCACACTTATCTGCAAAGGCACGATGGCTGTCTTAAATGCACACACTATTCTTAAGCATTAAGTGAATGTGGCTTAAGTTTTCTAGTTGGATTGAAGCCGGTTTGAGAAAAAGCACATCAAATACTGTAGAAGTATTTGTAAAGGATCAATATGGTTGCGGAGTAAGTGGTAATGTGAGCATACCCTAAGTGTCTGAAAAACATGAGTCATCACCATTCTGCCACCAACCAACAATAGCCAGTCAGATAGCTCAAAACTGTCAAACAAATTAAAGAAGGGAAAATGTCTGTGATAGAAATAAAACACTTTATTGTTTTAGAATAAAAGGACACTATAAAAAGTGAACATTATTACCTTAAAAGACAATATACATTCATTGAATATAAAATTTATAAATAACAAAAACAAGGAGGAAAACTGTAAACAGTGCTACAAAACTAAGCAAAAATTACATTCCTTCTGGGGAGACGTTTTCTCCCAGACTGATAGTAATGGAGAAGATAAAAGAATGTAGATTTACAGCCCAACCCAGTGCCTGTATGTTCACAAGAGAGCCCCACTAAGTTTGATGGGACATACTAAGACTGCAGAAGGCTGCAATCCTGTGCATACTTGCCTGGGAGTAAGTTCCGTTGAACTCAGTGGGGTTCCTTTATTCGGAAAGGCATAGGATTAAGCTTTCTTTGAAATGAATAAGGGTTCTTCATTGGGCTTGCACAGACCTACATCTCAAAACCTCTGGAATCAATGGAAAGGTGCCAGTTGACTTCAACAGGTATGGCTCAGGCCCATGCACCAAGTGCAAAGCACAGCTTAATAGCTATAATGCTGAGAAGCCAGTGTGGTGGATAGAGAGTTGCACTTGGGTCAGGGTTACCTGTTTCAAGTCCGCTCTTGTCCTGGCAACCTGTAAAATGGGAATGATGGCAAGGGTTGTTGTGCAAGGGAATGAAGCAAAGATTATAAAGCAGTTTGCAATTTTGTTTTATTTTTAATGATTTATAAAAAAAATTGTTAGCAGTAGCAGGCAGTAGGATGGGGCAGCGGTGCTTACCTGACTTCCTGGCAGCAGAGTCATTACTGCTTACCGGGATGAAGGGTGGGAAAGCCAAGGTAGCAGGGGAGTTTGATGCTGTTCAGATGCAGCAAATATGGCGCTCCTGCCAGTGCATTTGCACAGCACCAAGCTTCCCCCCTACCCCGTTGCCCCCCACCCTCCCTCCCAGTAAGCAGCAGCAACTACCCCACCCCAACATCCACTACTGATTATTAGTAACACTAAAAAATGTGGAGATCTCCCCAAAGAAATGTATTTTTTGCTGGGTTCTTCCCCCTCAATCTTTACCCTCCATTTGACTCTCTATTAAAACAAAACCCCAAACAACCCTCTTTGATGGCTTGATTATCAGCGTGGTGAAAGGTTGTTCTCTTCTGCCCTTGCCTTCTTAGCTGTGTTGCATGCTCTCCAACAACTCTTTACTTTTTGTAATGTACAATGGAAATCTGTATACAAAAAGAACTTACTTCCCCCCCCCCCGCCCGATGGGTGGCCTGTTTGTTTTTTTGTTTGTTTTCCTACAAAGCACACACATATATTATAGCCTTGGCAATTAAAGAGATTTCTACAATAGCTTGATAGCAGAGCTGTAAAGTCTCAGCTATGATCTTAAAATTCTACAGTCAGTGAAAATAATACAAATGCGGAGCTGCCATTCAGTGGAAATACGGATCACATTTTTTAACAACCCAGTCAACAGGAAGCTGCTTCCCCTTCTTGCCTTTCAAGATCTGAATTCATGTTAGGTTTATCTCAGAAACGACCCAAACTGAACTTAGGCCACCTTATCTCCAGCAAGCTGATAAATAACAACCACTGCTAGAAACACTGAAATACTCTCCCTACCCACATCAGTCATAACACTGGCTTCACTGAATTTGGCCTGCTGCAACTTAAGCTAGACTTGTTGACTTCCATTTCAGAAGGGTGAAGGCTTGGTGGAGATAGGATTAACTCAAGTCTCAATATGATTTTATGTGGCCTTGGCAATTTTTCAAGATCTGATTTATAGGTACATAGACAGGTCTGGAGGGTGCATCCTACTGGCTATGAATGAGCTACTATCCTCAAACCTTATGTGGGACAGCGAATCTGCACAGAGGTTTTGACAAGTTCAAAACATTAAAACACTTCTCGTATGTCTTCGTATATTGTAGTGAAGTGCACTATTTTGTGCCCATACAATCCTCTGTATGACATTAAAGAAAAGCTGTATTATCAGTGCCCACTGTGCAGCTTTTAATTTCCAAAGTATGGAGAGGGATCCACCCCTGTGGTTCAATACTAAAATGGATACACCTTTAGAACAATGGCATTGATTTTGGCTAGATTAGAAGTATGTTAGTGCTGCAGTTATCACCATTGTAGCTCTTCAGAAGTATCAGTTCAAGAACGCTTCTGCTGCCAATAGCTCTGTAAAAGTGTCAGCAATTCCATTACAGTACAATGATGGCTTTAAATAAGTGCTCTAAAGGGTCGATATTTCCTCCCTGGAAACCAGTACGAAACCAGGCACACGGAGTCCTATCTAACAATTGGCAAAACTTGCTCTTTCTCACTTCTTGCTATGGATGCCCACTCGTTGTACGAAAAGCCCAGCTCCAGACAGGGGTGGACTTTGGTCGTCTTTCATAATATGGCACCCTGTGTGAGGCCAAAATTTAGCACCCTTAAATGGATCTTCTCAATTTTGCACCCCCTCAGCTCAGCACCCTACGTGGGGAACTGTCAGCACCGCCCTAAATCCAGCACTGCCTCAGGGCCCAACTCTGCTGCCAGAGGGAACACTGGATGAACTTTGCTACTGGCCTAGTGTAGCAAGCAAGAACATAGGGTGCAGTCTTGAGATTAGGACGAATATGCACAACCAGCAGACCACGTGATAAAACCACTTCAGTCTACAGACTACGGATTGCATGACTGAATGCTCCCTCATGTTAAAATAAATTCCTACAGAAAAATAAGACATCAGCAAAAAGGGGCCTAGCTTAGATTTCTCTGGGATATGCTGGTTTTCTGTGTACAGTACAGGGATTATGAACCCCAGGTCATGACTCTCGTGGTTGTGGGAGCTCCAATGCACACATGAAGCTCTCCCTGCCTGTAAGAAGGTAGCTAGGCACATGCTTAAGTTGATCGCTTTCCAGCTTATGACAGCTCTGTTTTCTACACTGGAATGAATTGAAGACAGATAGCAAATTAACACACACACAAAACCAACTTTTAAAAAGTACTGTAAAGAAAACTTGTGTTCATTGTCAATATTTCACCCCATTCCACAGCCTCCGCAAAGTATATAGTTGCCCATCCCATCAGTAACCCTGCTTCTTGACAACATTATAATGTAAAATACTTTTATTACAATATTTTTATATTATACTTTTTCATAATAAAAACAAACAAATTACCAAGTCCACAGTGAAGGTGGGACAACCTCCTCCTTCATCCCTATTGCCAGAAGGTTTACTGAGCCCACAAGCATAGCTCTGCTTAATCATAGCCAACAAGGTAATACATCACTAAAATGTTCCTTTAGGCTACAATCCTATACATACTTACCTAGGAGTAAGTCCCACTGAACTCAACGGGACATACTTCTGTGAAGACATGCATAGGATTGCCTTGCAAGAAGGTGATTTCTAGAGCCTTAGGAAATTCTGTACTTCCTAAGTATTTCTCTGGTAGCACAGATGGGTGTGTTATATACCTATCTAGCGTATTTTTCTGGCTACTATGCAGACTGATGCAGATCATTTCAGAGAAGGAAAAAGAATGACCAAGGAGTGTTTCTCCGCATAGAATTCATATGGCAATGTGGTAGTGTGAAAAGACTCCTGTATAGTATAATCGCCACACAATGAAAAGTCCTAGAAACAGAATTGTTTTTCACTTTGATTAACCAGGGCACTTTCCCAAGACTGCTTTGTTAATGACTGGTGAAGAGGAGAAAACATAGTGACTTTTCAGTCTTCGAATAGCTGTGTGCGTTGGCCCTTATTGCAGCTAAAAGGAGAGGAGGGAAGCACATAGCATGGGGAATAAACACCCATTATTGTCACTACTGCAGAAACACCGGAAAGTCAACCTCTTTAGTTTTAAACACAAAAATAAAATAGTATCCAGTGACTTGGAATGTGAAGATTCAAACTTGTCATTGCTTATAGCATGAAACAATTCCATGTCCTGTCAAAAATAGCTTATATCATCATATCTATATACATTTCCATTCAACAAAACAGTGTTTTGGCATCTAATTTCTTAATGCCAATAGCCTTAATTAGATTACTTTTTTCCTTTTCTCCAGACTTCCCTTTGCCTCTCTTTCCAAGTATCTTTGTTTAAGTGTATTTATTTGTTTTATTTTGTATTGATACGTTTGCATGTATTAGGGGTTTATGTTGAAAAGGCCTCTTGGAAGCCTGGCTAAAAACCCCAAAATGCCTGGTGTTGATTTGGTTCTGAACTTGTTTGCTCCGTACTTAGAAGAGGGATTCGCTCCCATTAATTGGAGTTTATTTTTAAAAGCTGTTATTTATGCTCTTGCACAACCCAGAACTACAATGGAGCTTTTACATTCACATTTCAAACGAGACAGGCATTTTGATGTAGTGCTTTTAATGCACATGACAGCTGAATCCCCCCAGTGCTCCATCCAGTTCAAACATCATCACTTTCTTTTCATCCATCCGGTGTGTGGCTTAAATTTGCTCACATTGTTAATCCTAACTGGTTGCATTATTTATTTATTTTTAAAAAGAGTATCTACATGGTCTGAGGATTGAATGTGTAAGTGAAGAAGCAGCTTGTGGAGGGGGCTGGAATTGTGATACAATACCCACCTGGGAAATTTTTGAGATTTTTGTTTTCCTACAAAAATATAGATTATATTGCTATATAGAGAGTGATACATAACTGAGAGCCAAAGCTCCCTTATTTATCTGGTGTGCAAACAGAAGTTCCCAGATAAATCTCTTCTGACCAAAAATGGGTGACAGCGATTGTGTTGTTGTTTTTAAGTGATTTAAAACAAAAAACAAAAAGATAATCAGTTAAGACAGCATAGATTTAAAAAACAAACAAACACCAAAGTTCGAAGTGCTAAAATTCGCAAGAAACAGGCACTAATATCATGGTTGTCATCATGATCTGATATGAGTTAGTGTCCAAAGAATGCTCAGCCGCATGGGAGGGAAGGAACAAAGAAAAGGGGGTGTTCAGGGGTCTGTGGCATTGATGGTAGTTTTATCAGGAGGTGCCCATCCTCTGTACCAGCTGCAGTAGCCCTCCTTCTGCTTGATGCAGGCATAATGCTTTGACTGGTACCCTGGCTGGCCGAAGCTGGAAAGCATGTCTGTCCACAGGCACTCATTCTTGGAGGTCACAAAGCACGGAAGGTAGTAGCAGGGCTTAATCTGTAGTTTCAAAAAGAAAACAAGTGATGGGGGTTGGCTAAAATGGTTTAAGAAGAGTCAGGCGCTTTGCAGCTTTTTCTCTTAACGTTGCATTGCTATACTTGCCCGCTCAGAATTAAACCCCATTTGAGTTTGATTTGATTTACTGCCTGGTAGGTCCTGTGCCTGGGGATGCGGGTGGCGCTGTGGGTTAAACCACAGAGCCTAGGACTTGCCGATCAGAAGGTCGGCGGTTCGAATCCCCGCAACGGGGTGAGCTCCTGTTGCTCAGTTCAGTCCCTGCTCCTGCCAACCTAGCAGTTCAAAAGCACGTCAAGTGCAAGTAGATAAATAGGTACCGCTCCAGCAGGAATGTGCTGCTCTGGTTCGCCAGAAGTGGCTTAGTCATGCTGGCCACATGACCCGGAAGCTGTACACCGGCTCCCTCAGCCAATAAAGCGAGATGAGCGCCACAACCCCAGAGTCGGCCACGACTGCACCTAATGGTCAGGGGTCCCTTTACCTTTACTTAAGTCCTGTGCCTATATTAGTTTGTTTTGTTTCCTTTGAAAAGTAGCACATTGATATGGAAACCTCTGAGTTCAGATCATGGGTTGCAGGGAAATTCAACCCAATTGTAAAGCTGAAAAGTATATTTCTAGTATTTTTGTAATGAGCCGGTCCAAAAATCATATTCTTGAACTTGACCTGTGCCTTGATTAATAGAACTACCCTAAGCCCCTGTCCCTGGCAGGGAACCTCAGGAAGCCAATACAGCCCTCCCGGCCTCTCTATTGGGCCCTCAGGACTCTTCCCAGGCAACATCCTGTCCTCAGCCACATCCCTCACTGTCCCTGCTGTGCACTGTCCTTGAACATTTCTGTGTGGCTGGAATGTGTCCATGGACTCTGATAATACCTCTTGCTTGCTTACCTGGATTGAAGATACCATGAAATGTGTATGTAGAAACTAGTCTGCTGATAATATAAAATTTACATTTGTTGCACCACTCAGTTTTGCTGCTGGTCCCACCTACTACTGCCATGTGGCCCCCAGAAGATTGCCCAGAAGGGAATCTGGCCCTTTGGTTCCTTACTTCTGCTTAAGCCTGTGGGAGATGCATGCTGTGTGACTGAGCTCCTAGCTCTTGCAGAGCTTTCATTTTGCTCTTTTCTTCCCAGATTTTCACAGGGAATAAAATTCCAAAGTTCCCCTTCTATTGCCTCTCCCTTCCCAGCCCATCCCCAATATAAGAAGTTGTTGACAACTCAAGGAGTGGTCACCGTAGACAGCACACACCTTGCAGCCACAACCGAGGTGGTAACGATGGTTGAGTCCTTTGCGCTGGGAGAGAGTCAGTCGATCCCACTTCTCATTCAGGTTACACAGTCCTGTGTAAACCTTTCCATCATAAACTCGGCCTAGAAAATAAAACTGCAAGTGAGCCATTCAAGTGTAAATAATTTGTTAAATTCCCAGATGTGGAAAATATCCGTAGTGCCAGTATTTCTGCAGTTTGGAAGTTGATACCAGCTACAAAAGTCCCTCCCACATGCAAGGAATTAGCAACAGCATGGCTACCTTTTGAAATATAGTAAGGAACTGTATCCTACTATGTCACGCCTGCTTATTTTCATGTAGGGCTTGTGTCTTCAACACCTATATAATTAGCACTGAGAAGATGAGGTGGGTGGGAGGAATTCCCTAGGCAATTATGCTAATCTGAATATGACTGCAAGAAATTCAATTTCACATGTGTCCAGTCTAAATATTGCCCAATATTTCCAATTCTGAATGATGGTAGATTAAGAAAAGAATACCAGTTAGTAGAAGACCTGAATTTGGTATTCATCAAGATTGAAAATTCTTTTTTTAAAAAAAAAAATAGCTCTCAAAGTTCAACTGGAAAATGTTCAGAATAAAATTGACTTTGAATTTTGAAATGTTGATAATTCCCAAATTTGCGTGAATTTTCATTAATAAGATACTGTCTTCTACAATGTAAAACTAACAGCCACTTCTCCTGCACCTGTTCCAGTCAGACGACACCTGATCGGCACAGATAATTTTGGAAGCAGAGTTAAATCAAAACTTTAGTTTTTGAGACTTGTGGGTTAAATACTTGTAATCCACATCCTCTAGCACTAAGCTGCAACTCCTCTAAAAATACAGTTGAAACAAATACACCCTGCAAGCAAGCTGTGACAGACAACTCTGCTATTTCTTTACCTGTAATCAAATACTGGTACTTGTTGACCTCCAGCTTGACCCCGCAAAGGCTTTCAGAGGCCTCTGTGTAGATATATTGAACATGTGGCATCTTGTCAAAACCCCTGTACATCTTTAAAAAGGATAGAGAGAGAGAAAAAAAAATTTTTAATAAAATATCATGCAACCAAAAAATAACTGAGCTTGGAATTTCTTAGCTCTGAGTATTCAAACAGCTAACTCCAGGATGGCAACCCTGTATTTCATTTTAATATGTTGCAGTACATTTTCTAGCATGGTGGCCCCAGGAAATTTGGCAGATGGTGGGTTTGTACAGCATCAAGCATAAGTTTGTGTACTCAATGGACCACTAATATTAGAGCACAGTAATGTCCCTTTTCCATTACTGAATGACTTCCTCAGCTCCAGAAGTTAAAAACTATATTATAATGTATGCCCCTCATGCTTCCAGATGTTTGTGCCTCTCACAGAACTACAGCTCCCAAAGTTGCTGGGAAGGGAGCGCTTATGATAGTTAACTAGTTCTGGTTTGGGATAGTAATGTAAGGCATGCTGAAACTCTTTTTCAGAGATGGATGGGCATGTTTTGCTACCTTGTACAATGAACAAGGGCAGCCTGTGGAAACAAGGAAAGTCTCCTGAAAAGAAAGCTCTAATCATTGTTTTTTTGTTCTTAAAAACACACACAGAATATCCTGCAGCTTTTATTAGTTCAGGGCACAATCCCGTGGGATCTTTCGTAACCTGCACCCACTCCAACACAGGAGTAATTCTGAATAGACTGTTGGTTTTGTCAAGAAGGCGGCATTACTACTCTTAGAATGTTTCTGTCTCCACAGTCCTGTATTTTAGGAAATGAATGTTAGAGAACAAAGTATTAATGAGCATTGCCTGGTAGCGCCTGCTAGAACAGCACCAGTTCCCATTGACTCAGCATTCCATTAAGCAATCCTCCATTCCTAGGGATTAGGTGAGACTGTGCAGGAAAAATCTACGTACAAATCATGTGGTCCATCTCATTTTACAGTGGCCTTAAGACGGATGTCACGAGACAGAATGGTTGCTGCCACTTCATGAGTTTTAATTCATGGTTTAAATACTAACTGCTTTCCCTTACAGCTATAAAAACTTTCCTATCCTCTGCCTTAGAATGGGCTGGAGTGAAGATATTGGCAGCTGCATGTGCTGTGTGCCTTTCAAACTGAGTAGAGACGCCAACAGTGTCAGTAGTAATGCTGACCTCCTTTGTTGCACGGTCAGCTACAGTACTTTTGGAAAATTCCCAGAACACGCTACCTTTATATTCCCAAGCAATAAGAAAACATCATGGACTGAAGCCGTATCAGAAATATTCTCTTTAGTTCTCTTTAGTATGCAGTTGGGAAAGAAAATAATATTTCAAAAAACAAACTCAAAAGGTTTACTCATGCAACTGTACAGTTTCAACATATAGTTAAACCGTGGAATACATTGTAATGTAATGAGGTCCACCAACTGGGACAGCTTTACAAGAGGTTTAGATAAATTTATGGAGCATAAAGCTCACCATGAAATCTGTCAGGCCCAAATTGGAATCTACAGTTATGTAGATTCTAACAGCTAAATTTGTTAAAGCAACTATGCCACTGCTTTCATATTTTCTATTTGCTCAGTAAGGCTAAGTAGGTTGAAGTCATCCATAGCCCAGTCTCCTATATTTATCAGCAAATCTCTGTGTCTGGGTGAGTATAAGTCATTGTGTCCTGTAGCCAGATAGTGGCAAAATGTCTCATTCTCACAACATACAGGGAATTGAATCTTCCTCAGTAAAAGTTAGAGGAGAGCAGAATTCTGGGAATAATCTCACACATCACTTCTCTGAACATGATCATGTGGGAGAAACAATCCTTAGCTGACCAAAAAGTTTCACCACTGGATTCACCTGGCAGATTTTAGGTTTGGCACAGGGATGTGTCCAAACCCTTGGGATCCAATCTATTTACACCTTGTGGTGCTTTATATTACCAGATCAATCTCTGCTTTATATGAATTCAGCACAGCCTACATTCTAACACATGCGTTGGGCTGCCAAAACCTCTAGCTTGCTCCTATGTAGCCTGTACAAAAGTTATTGATGTCATTTTTTTACTCAAATAAATGCAGACCCTAGCTGTTATCAACCACTGCCATAAGCACAATACCCACAAGCGATTTGATTTTTTAAGAAAGAAAGACCAATGGAGCTACACAGCTTTAAATAAAGTAAGGGAAACTGAGATTTCAAGCAAAAATTCCACTCCAGGGAAGGAGGTGTGTCGAGGTTGGTTTTGGCAGCAAGTATAGTTTGCGATGGCTTTGTTGCTGCACAGCTTTTATACTTAGCTGGATGATTCCTTATAAAGAGAATTACTGTTATTAGGAAGCAGGCAAGTGGTTGTTTTTCTAAACCATTGCTTTGTCTAATATGTTTCAGATTTCTGCAAGCACTGCCAGAGTCTCTATTTGTTCCTTTTTTCTCCCTCTTCTAAAGATATTTTAACCAGTCTTATGATTGAGATGTTGCAGCCAAGAAAAACAAACCAGAGCAGATTTTTAACATTACATAACAAGAGGTCAGTTGGCAAAGGAATGTCCAGAGCAAAAGGTTTAAGGAAAAGCTGCTCATGGCTAGAAAGTTTAGGAGAGAGCGCAAGTGAAGGCAATGAGGCCGCTTTTATTTCTCCCTCCCTCTCTCTCCACAGTCAGCAGCAAAATCTAACCAGGCTCAAAGGGTCCAAGAATTAGTTGCCCCTATATAATTATCAGATATGTCACTGCCTTGCTTGAGCTCACTCTGGGGGATGTGGGCATTTATTGGCACTGTCAGCTAAGAAAGCAAGAGATTTGGAGTTCATGATCTTGAACTGATATTTCATGTGGCAAAGTAACATGTGCAGGGGGGGCAAGTCAGGTGGCTGTGTCAAGATGCATCTCCATTTCAAACAAATATCTTGAAAATGAGTAAAAAAGGCCCTTACGTTGCAATGGCCGCTTACCCGGTCCAAGGGTAGGCGGCACTTGCAACCCAGCAGCACAGGGGCTCCTTCCTCCCCCCCAAACCCATGCAATGTTTGTTTTGGACACTGATCCCTTCCCCTGTTTGCCGTGGTGCTCTCTGGGTTCCCACAGGACCCAGGTTTGAATTTGCACTAATCCATGGCCACTTGGGAGGTGGGGCCAGGGAGTAGACCTGGCTGCTGAAGTTTTCTCTCTGGTCCACTCCCAGGGCATTTAAATAGGCTGGTGCTGCTCTCAGTCAGAACAGGATGTGGGAAACCAAGGTTCAGCTCCTGCCTCGGCCTTGAAACTCACTGGGTGACCTTGGACCAGTCTCAGCCTCACCTACTTCACAGGGTTGATGTGAGGATAAAATGGAGAGGGGGGCAACCTTGAGCTCCTTGGAGGAAGGTGGGATATAAATGGGATAACAATAATACTCACAACTGCCTCAACAGTAGTGACTCCCCAACTCTGGGATGTCCTCACCTCTCAGGTACAATCAAGCACCAACACTGATGGCATTTCGACATCAGGTCACCAGGCATTTGATAAAGTTGTGTCCCTCACGTGGCTGGTGCAGTTATTTGTTTGTTTGTTTACACAGTTATAGCATACTGTTGGTTTTTACATTAAGTTGTATTGAAATGAAATATTGTTTTCTTGTAATTTATTGTTGTTTCTTGTTCTGAAACTGGGTGAAGAATTAGTAACAGGCTATAAATAGTATAAATAAATATTGACATGATCACACAACTGGTTTCCTACATAAAAAGGTGACGTGCATGAACTGTTTTCATGGTATGCCCTGGCTGCAGACTGAAATGGTCTCTAAACTAGGTTGTCAGAGTGACAACTACCCCTCCTGCATAGGGAGCAGCAACCCACAACTGAGAGAAAGCCCAGAAGGCAAATAATATTCTGTTCTGTAGCACCTGGAGTAGAATGGGAAGTTATTTCTAAGGACTGTCGCACATGCATGTGTCAGCTTTGTGTTTTGAGAGGCTGTGGGCCAAACTATTGTGAGACACTATTCACACAATTAACAATAGCAGGTATGTGTTCATGGTGAGTGGGACTATTTGCACCAGGACCCACAGGGTAGGTAGGCTTTAACCCTTTGCTATCTCACTGAAGCCCCAGGCCACATCCACCCACCCCCGGCCACACAAGCTATTTGCACTGGAAAAAGAGCTCCCATTCACACCAAAGGAAGATTTTATTCCAGTGCTAATAGGGTAAAATAAGTAGGAAAATATGCATTTTGAGAAGCAACACATTTAAAAGTACTGGGGAAATTTGCAGGTTCTATTAAAAAATAATTAGCAAATTGATGCTAACAAATTTATGAGTTCACATATATGAAACTGGTTCAAAACTAGACCAATCCATTCATCCGTAGTTAGCATATCATGGAGTTTCATGAGATCTATTCTCAGATAATGGCATTTCTACCACAATTTGAAATGTTTTACTTTATCAATCCAGTATGATTGTGTACGTACCTTCATTTGTTTGACAGTATATTGCATCGTCCCAAAAGGTCCATCCTTCATAAGCTTCTTGCCCACTACCTTGGCTCGGATGACTGTAATGAAAAGAGAAGGGTTTATGAACAACGCTGGCACCAGGTCAATAGCATCTCTGGCCTCTAGTTCAGCACTGGAGACAGTATGTATCAACAAAATGTATCAACTGTCCCAGAGTTGTCTCATATTTATTTAATTTCTATGCAAACTTAGACTTTTAGCATAGTGGCACCAGTATTTTGGAACACTGTTCCTATTGAAATCGTACAGGCCCCTACAATTTAATATTTCATCAGCTTCTGAAAACATTTTTGTTTCATCAAGTATTTTTATGTAATTAATTTAATCCAGTGTTGGTCTTTTGTTCTGTATTTTATTATTTTATAATCTTACAATGTTTAAAAGATTTACAGAACACTGCCATGATATTTTCTTACAAGTTGGTGATTTATAAATGTTCTTAGAAACAACCAACCAAAACTGTTTAATGAATAACATAAGCTACAGGGCTGGGAAGATTTTTTTCTCTCTCTCCCTCTCCCTCCCTCCCTCCCTCTCTCTCTCTCTGTGTGTGTGTCCAAGTGCATAATTGTACTTTTGCTACATACATGTCAGATATCAAAGGAAATTTGAAAATTATCATTAACAGCCAAGTTTCCAGGGTGTGGTTTTTACGATTACTTAGCTTACACTTGAAATAGAGAAAATTCCTTGCAGAAGTTTTCCCCTCTACTATGTGGCTATACTGTTCCATTGGTAGTGCTAGAGAGCCATACTCCCAGTAAATGGATATGCTAAGATGGACTCACCCCAAATACCATAGATGTCTTGAATCAGCATGTTTTATTGATCCCTTCCCTCAACAGGTCTCGTCTGCCAAGCACCTTTAACAAGTTTCGTTCACAGACCAGTGAGAGGCAGACTTGCTGATAAGATGGGATAGGAAACCATTTAGTGCTGGAGAAGGGAGAGAATTTATTTCTTAAACAGGAAGATGGCCCATTAAGGCCTGCTACTTTGAAATAAGCGTGTTGGCTTTTATCAAACAAATTGTGTAAATTAAGATTTGTCACCTAATTTCACCTAAAGTCAGATTGAAAGGTTCCTTCTAAGCCAGAACATCTGAGGAGTTTTAGTGAGTTTCTAGACTAGAAGAATTTCTCAGAGAGGGATGCACATTCTGTAATTTCAAATTCCTTGTGCAAATACAGATAAGCCAAAGCCACAATATATATGCAAGGGTGAGGGCAGGATAGGGGCCAAATTAGACTACTTCTCTGTAACTTTAATAAAGGGTAACAAAATGCTTTTACAATTTCTCCTTTCCTGCGAATATTATCTTCAGATTCCATCAGTCATGGGTGAATTGTACTGACCCAGATTTTAATTGTTCATAAATATTTACCCAAGGGAAGCAAGGAATATGATTAGAATTTGCTTTGGCTCAAATGCAGGCTTTTGACCTTTTCCTTTAAAAAGAGGGATAATGGTGAAGTTTATTTACTAAAGGAGACATTCACCCGATTGCCTAGGGCTTCTGTAAAGTCCACATACCTCTGAACATGACACAAATTCATTTTTCAGTGCCAAAGTGACTGTAAGCAATATATACACAGCCTAAAACAAAAGCCAAGCCTTTATATTTAATTTAGTGACAGCTTTGAAGCAAAATAACCTGCCTTATGAAACAGCTACTGTCGTCTTTATTCTTCCTGACCTAAGAAATGAGTTTGCAGCATTATCTAGGAAATCAGCTATGGCCCAATATGAATCCATACCTAGATTCTGTGTGTCAAGCTTGGGCACAGATGAGTCCCAGCATGGTGATGTTACCGACCCATAGTTCTGCTTGGAGGACTAGTTTTGTATTAAGTTTTCGGATTCTGACAGATTGGTCAGCTCTGCCAGCACCCAAGTCTTATCCCATGGAAACACATTTCAAGCACAATTCCATTTCTGTGGCAATCCTAGATTCAACTGCTGGTTACCCTCATCCCTGTCCTACAAACAAATGAAAACCAACATAGTGTTTCAATGTTATGCAATTCTATTGCTTTTACTCAGAACTGAAAAGAATGGAAGTTGGTTCAGAATGTGACCTGGGCTTTAGGAAAGTTTCTCTTTAGGACAATAATGTTTGTGCAGAGAGTGTGAATTTCAAAAGGCATATCCTGATATTTACACAAGTCTTAGACTTTGTGTTCTGAGAGGTGCCAGGGATTCTCATGCCAAAAATGACAGAGACACAGAGATCAGCTTTCTTACAGATGAACAACAGCAGTATTTCCCTATGTCACCCATATTTTGCAGAATAGTCTTGCCTCAGTTTGAGATGTCAAACACAATATGGAATCATGCTCTTGGTCTTTAAAAGTGGTAAAGAAAAGAAAGATTCTTGCAGGTGCAGCTATTTGGGTTTGTAGAAGAAGAGGAAGAGGGGGAGAAATTGTGCCTGCCTAAATTTTCCCTTCTAGGTTACAGTAGAGCTAAGAAGTCTCACTTCTTATTGAATTCCATAAAAACCTACCACACAAACACAGACACACCAATTAAAATAAATTAAAGAATGTAGCTAAAGCAAGTTAAATAAGTACTGATTAATATGGGGCTCTTCCTTTGTTTCGTCTTCATTTAAGTGACTGCATAAATACTATTGTGTAGTCTTCAAAAATATGTTCATCCATCCCTGAAAGCAAGTCTAAACGTGATTTGGATCAGTTTGTCACCAGAACTGGTCTTTTAAGGGTACCAAAATGGGACACAAGGGCATAATTGAGCAAGTAAATAAATCTTCCTAAATCCCACAGTGAAGCCACTAGTGCTGCTGAGCTGGTACAGAGGTGGCATAGAATGCTATGAAGGAAGAAGGTGCCACTCCTGGCATTCCAGTACTAAGGTCCTGACACTCATGGGAACCAATGCTCATTGCCTCTGTTGCTCCTGATAGAAATGCAATTTGTTGATTTGTAAGGCCACAGCGAAGTGTATTCTAGGAGGAGGTTGTAAATGGTCAGAGCTCTAATCCACAAACCACTTAATCCAGAATAATTCCATAGAAGTCACAGGAGCTATTCTTAACTAAGTGGTTACTTCGAAATGACTGCCTTGCATTTACACATAGTACTTAGGACACAAAAAATAAATTCTCTGTACGTTTTTAGCAGATAGTTGTGCACATGCGGGCACAGTTTCTCTTGCAAAACCCATCACCTGCTATCAGGAGATATTTCAAACATCCTTCTTTGCTCACATACAGAAGTTTATTTCCAAAATATATTTACGTAAGTCCTCTTCAAACCCCCTGCCCCACATTATTAACATGCGAGGGGGTAATGAGAACTCACCTGTTGGCCACAACCCAACCACTGCAACACCCACTCACTGGCCATGAATTTGGTGGCAATGTGAAGAGGCCCATTGAGCAGATGTGCATAAGTTGGCCGCCTCTACACAAGCAAGTGGCCAGAATTTCCTTGGAGGAGGACTACACTCATCCAAGTTGCAAGTGTGTAGGTCTCTACACTACCACTGAAATTGTGACCTCTGAAGGGCATGTCTGGCTGCCATTAGGCAAGGACCACTTAATGTGTAATAGGATGTCTGAATAAGGCTTTTTTCAGTTCTTACGTAAAATCCAACAGCAATCAATGTATGCCAATGTATAGATTTATGTAACATCGCAAAACTAGCAAGAGGCAGTAAGTGCATTAGACAGATCCACATAGCTTGTGAGCCAGCAGTAGTCTGTTACTCGTGCATGGTGGATCACTAAAGCCTCAAAAAATTTCCATAAGAGTGCCGGGGTGGTGCAGTGGTTAGAGGTTTAGGCTTGGACCTGGGAGAGCAGGGTTCAAATCACTGCTCAGTCATAAAACTGAGGGCTAGTCACAGGCTCTCAGCCCAACTTACATTAGAGTTATTGTGGGGATATGCATGTTACATTGAGCTCCTTGGAAGAAAGGTGAGATATAAATGTAAAAAATAAATAAGAAAGAGCATACTGAATCAAATATAAGATCTGCTCTAACAACTCATTTGGTTCTGAATTTGCATAAACTTCTGCTGTGTTTTGTGACTTTATTTGCAGTTAGTCACAGTTACCTCAAGAAAAAAGAGAGGCTCCTAAATATTATTTCATCAACATACTGCATTCTAACCAGTAAAAAGACACCTTGAACACCCTTCTTAACTCTCTCATTTCCTCTGGAGTCCTATTACAGTCCTACTATTACTGATGGGAAATTTTATCCCACACAAGTGGACACCAAAATAGCAGCATATTTTTAAACCGCAGCCACTTTGAAGTGGTGCCTATGAAAACATTCTGTGAAGAATGTTTCTGAGTACTTTGGGGTTTCGGGTCGAGTCATTTTGTGGGATCAGAGCAGCTGACAAGGTCTCACGGATGATTTGTAATTATTTATGTAATATTAAATTGGATAGGCGTATAAATCTCAGATAAGATAAGCGTGGCAGCTATGCTTTGGTCCAAAAACAACCCCAACAGGCCAACTCTTAATAATAACTGATTGTCACTGAAAAATATAGTTGCAGTTACATTGAAAATATACATTTTCCATATGCTTGGGCAGATATTAAAAAAAGAAGAAGTGTTTTGTTTTTTGTTGGAAATTAATAGTCCACACACAAAAAAGGTTGACTGTCTCGGTCAACTCTCCAAGTCAGAGAGAGCTATAAAGCCTGGGTGCCAAAAAGAAAGTACGTATATATCTTTGCAATTCTGCTTGCAATTTTAAAACAGCAGATAAATATAGCAATACTTTAGGCCTTGCATCTGATCTTTTACTGTGGGTTTTGCATTAGCAGCCAACATCTGCTGGGTTGTTGCCAATGCACATGCAGAGCTCAAGGCAGGCAGACTTTCAATCTCTGCCTGCCTGGAGTTCGACATTTTTGGGCTAATCAATGAGATTTTATTTCTTCTCATAGTTTTCTTTCTTTCATTCATTCTTTCATTAATCGCTTCCTCAAAGCATACATAAAACAATTTCATATATAAAAACAATCCCATTTACTTAGCGTGGAGCAGGGGAGAAAAGGCTACATTCCCAGAACAGGCTAGGAGAGACCCCTCCCACACACATACAGAAAGGACCCTTGGGGTAACAGGGTCTTTGCTGGGGGCGTTGAGACTTCCATGCCCCACCTACCCAGAAATCACTTTCTCCATTAAATTGGATCAACTAAGGAGGTGTGCATGCATGGAGGTGTTGTTTTTTTGTTTTGTTTTTTAAAAAGGTGAACTTTCAAGTACTACCCAGTTCCCATATTGTGTGATAAAGATGTAACAGTGCACATGACTTAAGACACACACACACACACACACATACTTTTTATTGCACTTCAAATTGGCATGCAGCATGGAATGGTTTTGCAAACAAGGGAGATACAGAGTTGTTTCTCATGGATGATAATTGCATTTGTGAAAAATACCAGTACAGGGATGTTTTGCAAACTAAAGGAGCTTGAGTGTGGATTGCTCCAAGGTGTGGTGCTCTCAAGTATTACATCTTCAGATATATTTGTATATCAAAGATTGGACCCCTGATCAGCCCAGCTTGGGAGCAGGAAGGTGAGGGGGAAGCTATGTTGCAGCTGTCTTGCAATTGGAATGGCGTTCTCTTATGACCCATCAAGTTTGGATTGCAATCTTTCCATATTTACTGATTTCTAACAGCTTTTGGGGGTAAGATTAGAGACATAACAAAAATGGCCCGCAGGGAATACCATGTTGAGTTGACTCCATAGCTTCTGGCTGTACAAAAAGAGCAGAGGGGAATTCTATTCTGACAGGAGAACAAGCCTCAATAGTTTATGAGAGAAGCAGAATGATGTTCAGTGACGGTTAGTATCATTTGCACAGCTGGGGAGGTGGATGTATTATTGCAAGTGACTGGAATTCTTTTGTTCAAAGTTGAATGGATAATGCCTTTAGCTGTCAGTAACACTAACTGCTCGATTCTGTGAATGGTGTGCACTGGCAGGAGGCAAAGCCAGCTGTGTTCTTGCCAGGCACATAATGTAACTTCTGCAAAGGAAGGTACAGGTGGAAGCCTTAAAAACCTACATAGGACTGAACTGCTCAGACCATACCATTTTTAAAGGCTCACCTAAGAAAAGGGTTGCAACTGGGCACATTTTTGGATAGCACCGGCCCTGCCATTAGGCACAGTAAGGAAGCAGATTTCAGGTGTCCTGAAAGGACAGCATATTGTTGGTTATTTAATTCGTTATCGTTATATTTTGCTGCAAGGGAAAGGGCAGAAATGGGGCTTCTAGGATTTACTACCACAGGCGCCAAAATAACTTAGCTGGTCTTGGGTTTTACACACCTTGGTTTTGGTGAGTGCGGATTATGGGTACCAGTTGTTGCTCCACCTCAACCAGCAAAACATCTGAGGCAAGCTCTGTTTTTAGAAGCACCTATGACCAGAGGTCACGAAAAGCCACTGAAAAGTTCTCATATTTCTGAAGAATCAGTGTGGCTAAAGCACTGTTTTGGCAAAAAGAAATCCATTATAGTGATCATTCTGATAAGCCTTGTTCATCAGATGGCAATTCTGTGCATGTGTATTCCGGCTCACCTTGATAAGAGTCCCATAATGCCCAACAATAAGTATGGGAATCATCAGAGGGAAACGGGTGAACCTATTTTTCTGGAACACTCAGCTGTACATGCAGGAAATCATTCTTACTGGTCCCTGCCCAAAATTGGTGAAAACTGTCACTAAGGGCCAAATTCTATGTGACACTAATCACATAGTTTGCCACTGAGTGCAAGCGTTTATTTTTATCACTTGCAAGTACAGGGGGTCCAATCCGGATGAGGACCTTGCTGTGCAAGCGGAAGGTTTTACCCTCAGTCCCCACCCCCTGCTGTGGTCTGGATCAGGGCCCCATGCCTCCAATTTGGTTTGAAAAAACAAGTACCCAGCTGGGATTCTAATATGCGTGGTTGTGGTTATTTTTTGTCTTCTTTAATTTATGTTTACATTTTGTTTAGTTTCTCTATACTATTTCTAGGGTGAAAAATAAATACTTTTATCAAAAGAATCGATGAGCAGTTAAACACTAGTTAACAAATGCCAAGGGTTTTTTTTTTTTACACTCCCTATAGTTTTCATTAGAGACTCTAATGTGACCTCACTTCTGTAGCTAGAGATCTATATCAGAAGTTCCTGAAAGGCATGGTTTTATAAAAGCTGTATTTATATTAAATTAAACCTCTAGATGTTTGGACTATAGCTCCTGTCATCCATGGTTTAGAAAAACTGCATTTATGTTAAATTAACTGTTAATTTATCATAAATACAGCTTTTTTAAAAAAAACAGATGGGAGGCGGCTGATGGGAGATGTGGTGGCCATCAATATACCCTGTGGTAGTAAATTGTGTAGTGTAATAAAGGGCTGTGTAAACTAGTACTTGCTCTTGTCCGTTCTTCCCTATTGGCCTTTTCCACACCATGTATACTTTTACAGAATATAATGGGTTAGGAAGCAAGGTGTTATCAAAGCACTTGCATACTGGAATAGAATTATATTGCAATAGTTTGTTGATAAATGAAGATGGAGAGAGTTGTATCCAACACTGTGTGAGAGGACTTTTGCTTGTGCAACACCATTTCCCCTTCCTTTCCTCCCTCATGCCCCCCCAATCTCTTCCAGAGTATTTCCCAACACCCTGGAGCAAATTTTGAGGTGTGCAGAGCAGGAGAGGAAGCGGAAGCTCTGTTTTGCACATGGAAATCTGTTGTGCAAACAGAACCACAGCATTGGGAATATAGCTCAAAAATTCTCTCTGTGTTAACCTTACTTTTAGTAGCTGTGTACTCTGTGTGCCCCTATATTTGTCTGTTGTGCTAAGAGGGGGGGATTTGGATCGGAAAAAGTACTGTATTATGGGGAAAGGGTTAAAGACCCTGTCCTCCGCTGCCACTGTTTATAACCCTTTTTAAGTTAAAAAGAAACAAAAAAAATATTGAGACCTAATTGTGAAGGTCCTGCATGATTTATCTTATATTGTAAGTTTATTTTAACTTTTATTTTATTTAGTGCATTCATAGTACACCTTTCACACAAAGGTCCCAGGGCAGAAAATGCATATTTATTAAAACAAAAATGGCAATATAAAACTAAAGCAAAATACAACAACTGGTTTTAGCTGGTGCTAAAAAAGAGAGAGACTGATCTGATCCATAATAATGATTTCACAAAAGCAGGTTCTAGATGCAATTAAATCATTGTGTGAACTCATCCACCCAGTGATTTCTTCAATGGAGCTCCCCATAACAGCCTGCTAACATAAGGCTTTAATTTCTGCATGCAGCTTGGTTTGTGCCTGAAGAAAGGTATTTGCTGTGAATGCTTTGTGCCACACAGGTGGCAGAGATAAAGGAAGCAGTAAAACCAGGCTAATACAAATGAGAGAGGTCTTATCGTAAGCTATATAAAAGCTTTCCTTCATTCTACAGAGAACAGAAAATATTCAGAGCCTGTTTGAGAGAACAGCACATAGGAGGGAGCTACCTGGGCCATAAAAGTAAAGCATTTGTTGTTAGCCAGAGCATGTCTATTCCAAGTATCCTGAACTAACTATGGATTTAACCAGAACAGTATGAAAAGGAGCATGATTTGGGCAGAATGAAAGGAAAGTGTCCAAGTACAATGGATGGGAAGACAGACTCAAACAAAAATGTGTTGTGTATGCTGGGAAGAATCTAGATAATTGGCATACTGAGTTGGCAGTATTTAAAAAAAAAACAGAGGGAAGGCTGTCAGTTCAAAAAGTTGCCTCTCTGCACTTCTGATATTACATTTTCCAATTTCACTTTGCCAGGAAATGCATTAAAAAACGTGCTTCTTCATAAAGTTTGAAGTGTCAAACAAGGGGAAGGACTACAGCTGTTGGCCTTCATCAAAGATGAAAAGCATGTTTGTGATAAGATTCATAAAGTGAGCAGGCAAAACCTCTGGGTAAAGAGATGAAGAAGATAAGATTCATAGGGTATACAATATGACTGGAACTACCATGGCTAGAACCCCTGGTTCTGTGTGCAACAGTCCCTTGTAACTGAGTCACAAATCTCGAGGTTGGAGCATCTCCCCAAGCAGTGGGGTATTCTCAGACTTTGGACTGGCCACACCCAGACTAGCCACAGGACCCTCCCAGACAGGAAGGTTTCCTGTTTGGGGTACAACTTTGCATGAGAAGCAGCTGTTTTCCCAGTTCTGGTGTATTCTTGTGCATTGCCACCCAGGGTTCCTTCTAGAGGGAGGTGTGGGACATAAGGTCAATAAATAATATTTCAGTGTGCTCTTCAGGTCCAACTGTCTTCTGAGTGCTGCCAGCCCAGTTTTGCCCTGATGCAGGATACAAAATCAAGCCGACGCCTCTTAACAACAAATAACCTATGTTGTTGTGCTTTGGTCAAAACTTAGACTTAGCCTTTCAACAGACAGAGCTAAATTTAAATATGGGGGGATATGTGTGGTGATTTCTCCTCAATTTGACATGCATGGACATCTTAGTTTAAGGCAGCTTTCTAAACAAGTGATCCTCTGTATGCACTTCATTATGATACAGACCAATGAGAATATTTAGTATGTGCTTCCACCTGTGTATTTGAATCAGTATCATGTCAATGTGACCCACTGTTCTATTGGATCCTATCCATTTACCACATTTCAGTAAATTCACAAACCATTGCCTCTTTTAACACAGCTAACAATCTCTTCTTCATTCCATCCATTTCTTTGCACATCAAAGTGCCCCCCCATTTACTGGGAAGGAAAAAAGCAGCAAAGAGACTGGATTTGGCCTGATGTACATGATGCATATTCTCACACTTGTTGCAAGGCACCCACATACCTAAGTGTTTCATTTCAAGAGCCAATAGGAAGACCAATTAAGGCCAACAAAAACCATATGCCGTTTCAATGAAATGAGCTGGTGCACCGAGAACTTACTACTGTGGGATCACTTATTGCCTTCCTGAAACGTGCATCTGGTATTGATTGTTACCCAAGCCATCCAGTGAGCCATTATATGGCAAACAAATTAGAGCATATAAACAAAGATTGCTTCTTCTTTTTTTCAATGAAGTGTAATTTGGAAGGAAAAGTGTGCAGAAAGGGTAACATGTTCCATGTCCATTATTTAAGTAAAATACCACATTGCCCCTCTGACCATAAACTATAGGCTAAACATCAAAGCAACTGGCAAGGCAGTAAAGAGTGTGTAGGGTAATGATGCCACAAGAAGGTATTTAACTACTTAAGAGGCATCACTTTTTCCTTATAGAAGAATTACAGGTTTATTATAACATACAGAGCAAGTAATACAAAACTTTCATTTTAACAAACCAGTATTTAAATTGCAGGGTGCTGGGTTTTGAATAGTGTTCTAAATACCAGTTATTCCCTGTCTCATTGGCTCTCTTTATAGGAAACCTGTAATTCTCTCATATAAACTGTTGATTTCCTCTGCTTACTTCCGTTCCCAAACTTATAATACCACCTGCAGTCCTACCGTATGCCTAGAGCTAAATGGGTAGGTATCTAAGTAAAGGTTCTGCACCAGCTCACTGGGAGTGAATTTCCCACAAAACCCAAGAAACCGGGCCATCTTCTTGACCTTTCCAGTATGACCTTTTCCAAGAGAAAGTGTCAGAGTCCCAAGCTCCGAGTAGTTCTTCACTGGCATGTCAGAGGGCCATCTCTCCTTTCTCCAAAACCTCACCCCACTGGGAAGAGTGCCAGGATTTCTGGAAGGAGACTAGACTTTACTGATCACATGTTTTGCACACATTTTTGCACGTAGCATCTACAGCGGTTAGCCGAAGAGGTGTTTGGAAACATGTAAGGACTTCAGGGGGATTGGGTGGGCCCCACAAATTCCTTCCTGCATATTAGAAAACCTGCCCAAGTTGATAGATTAAGCAGCTGTCCAAGCCATAAGGAACACATACATATATATCTTTAACTAGAACACAACTTATGCACACCCTGCTCTGCATTTTCTATTTGCATGGGACCTGAGAATAGGCTAGCACTTAAACATGCTGTGGGCTTATCTAGATGGTTACCAACCTTGTCCTACCACCCTTTCCCCTAAATACTAAATTTACAGAAATAACAAGTGGATTATTATAATGTCATCATACAGAGTGGTCTGGCTGCAAGAGGAAAACAACCTGTTTGGTCTCACTTTTTAAACCAGAAATGGGGAACCTGTGGCCTGCCAAATGTTGACAGACTCCTTCCATCATCCCAGACCATTGGTCATGCTGGCTGGGCTGATGGGAGTTGGAATTCAACAACATCAGGCGGGCCATAGGTTACCCATTCCTGTTTTAAATGAACAGAGAGAGAGTCATAACCATTATGTACTCCAGCACTGAAAAGGGAGAGTGTACATGCTTTGCAACTTCAAATAGTTATTGGCTTCAGACGTCACTTCAAACATCCTTGTGCCAGTACATTCGTATCTGGTGGTTATTGTTTTACAACAAATGGAATTAACTGGACACACCAAAGCTTACTAGCTTAAAGAGGGCCGTGTGCCTTTTGATGGACTCTTGTTGCTTTTGCTATAAATTTATCCTGATTTCTAATACCTATTTGTCGAGCATTTATCCTGATTTCTGTGCATCCCACACATTCTAAACTGCAAAAGTCCAATCCTTCTTTTAAAGTAGATTTGTTGCTCAAACTATACATTTAAAGCACATCGCTTCTCCCAAAGAATCCTGGGAACCGTAGTTTTTAAAGGGTGCTGGGAATTTAGCTCTGTGGTGGGTACAGTTCCCATAATTCTTTGGGGGGAGTGATGTGCTTTAAATGTATGGTGTGATCTAGGGCAACAAAGCCCTTTAATCAGTTTTAATTGTGAAAACCTAAGGTTCTGTCATGAGCTTGAATCCCTCCTGTCAAATACGGACAGTCTGGAGGCCCCTTTATTCCATTAGGAAGCTGTGCTTTCTTGGCTCCAGTGGGAAATGTCCCTTACATTGCTATAAGAAAATAATCTTTACATAGCACGTAAGACTGTCTCTGAGTCTTGGTGGATGAGAATGCAGGTTACAAGGATCATTAACTTTTCCAAAACAGGTGCATTTCCTGAATGTCTGCACATCTGGGTAATTATTACCAGAGAATCCGCTTGACAGGCAGAAAGTTTGAATTTTCAGAACACCCAGACTGTGAATCACCACACGCCTACTAAAATGCATCCCTAACAATTGGCGACATGGCAATCTGGGCTCAAGATAAAGATATCAGCTGACCATTTTTGGTGCTGGATAAAATGTTTGTCACAAGCCCTGTGACTCATATTGTTACATGCCACCAGTCTTGGTTCTTCTGTGTGTACAAAGTCCTTTCATGTTGCTCTAGAGATTACCTTCTCAGTGGTGGCACCCATCTGTGGAACTCTCCCCCCAGAGAGTTAGCATATGACTAAATCATGTATCTTACTTTTTAATCTACTTTCAGCTCTAATAGATGCTGTTGTTTCTTCTTAAGCTGTACTGCTGGTTTACACACACCTTTCCCATTTAGCTCAACCCCCCTGCTAGAGCATCCCTAACAGGTAGCAGCATTTCAGCCTCTGTCTAAAGACCTTCAATTCCTCCTGTCTTTACAAATGACCATTTCAGTTGGTGCCGGTCCTTTGCCAATCCCCAACTATCCCAGTTGGGAGTAGCAAGTGGATCACTGAGTATAGGGTGGCCATGTGTCCCACTTTACAGAGGCCATCCCAAAGAAGAAGGGAGAGCAACAGGGACCTTGAAGTTGCCCATGAAAACTAAGCCAGCATAAGGGTCAGCTAATCAGTCTTGGCCTGCTGTGGCATGATATATTTCAATTTCAGTTCTAGTAATTATTTCTAAATTTGCATATGTACATATATATTAGCATTTGCACATCCCCCCCCCAGTGTTTGTCCTCTTTTTGTGATGCTAAACTGGCAACCCTAAATTAGTTGTGCAGGCTAGATTCTGTAGGTGTATGGAGTGAGGAACTATCCCTTTTCCCAGGAACATGCATTTCCACCCCCTCCTTCTAGTTTTCCACTAATGTGCTGAACTAAAGGTTGCCACATAGCTACATCCTCAGTGTGCAGAATTTCTTTGTTTGTTGCTTGTTTGCTGCAATTTGCTATGCAGAATGTGTGTGTGTTTTACCAGTTCTTACAAAACGCCTCAGAACAAGTCGGTATTCCCGTTTTATAGAACCCAGGTCAATTTACAGCAAAGATTTATGATCTGCTGTTCACCATTAAAAATTAAAAATAAATCAAAGTTAAATACCAGCTAAAACAAATTACAGCCAACAGAGCAGAGTGGATCCCTAATATATATCTCAGGTGTCTTTTACCTGAGTAGTTGTGAGTTCTCAAAGATGCATGCTGCATCAGACATAGTGCAAATTCACGTATGGGGTCATTCCTTTAAAATATATGTGACTTCTTCCCCATCTCATCCTATTCATGGAGTTTAAAGGGATCTGTTCCCAGAAATGCATTAATGTGCACATCACATCTAATGTGGCACACACATTAATTTCCCCCCTCTTTGGATATGCATAACAGAGCGTGCACGTGCGCACAGGCACACGCACACACAAAAGTAAAGTAAGACTTGGCCCTTGCAGTCTTCCCATGGAAACCAGCAAAGGTTGCCCTGCAGCTGTGCCCTCCGGAGCACCCTCCCTTCCAAGGCTGAAGTATAACTATAGGGTGAAGAGGAAGGCGGAATTTTAATTAACCTATTAACAAAAATAAAAAGCTGGCTAAGCCATTGCGCAGCGACTCTTTCACTCCTACTCAGCCAGGGGTCATGGTCGTGGCGCTCAGGCACCTTCCAGGGCACGGGAAAAGTTTCCTGGTTGCATTCACATACCGTGCACAGCATAAAGGGGTGTGTGTTGTGGGGAGGGGGGGATCAGTGTTCCAGTTAATTAGCAATATGATCAGACAGCGAAACAGACAGCTGAGAAGTTCAGGAAGTCATCAAGGTCATTGCCGAGTGATGACAATACCTGCACCCAGGCTAGCATGTTCAACAAGCATGCCAAGGCCATGGAAAATAGCCCCAGGGCTTGGGCAACAACCCAGGTTAAAGGCAGTTTGGATAGCTATGAAAGAGCATCTAAGTGAGCTGCCTTACCTACATACCCTCATGGATTTTTCTTACTGTCCTCTCCAACTTCCTTGATGTAGCTGATAAGCTGCCACCACAAGGACCTTAGAAAACCTCACTCACCCAAGAAATAAAAGTCTGAGTGTAACTCTGTGTCACTAAGACAAGCCAAAACATAAGAGCTAATATTGCTGGATTTTCCTCATTGCTGGCAAGGTTCCTCTACTGATAATCGCTACAAGACACATCAGGTTTCTACCTTTTATTTTCTGTTTGGCAGAGCTCCTGTGCATCTTAACAGCTGTGTAAGAAAAGCAGAAATTTAGCAGATAAAGATTTTCTATTGCTATATCTGCATGTCCGCTTGGACTACTACAATGCACACTACGTGGGGCTACCTTTGAAGGTGACTCGGAAACTACAACTAATCCAGAATGCGGCAGCTAGACTGGTGACTGGGGGCGGCCGCCGAGACCATATAACACCGGTCTTGAAAGACCTACATTGGCTCCCAGTATGTTTCCGAGCACAATTCAAAGTGTTGGTGCTGACCTTTAAAGCCCTAAATGGCCTCGGTCCAGTATACCTGAAGGAGCGTCTCCACCCCCATCATTCGGCCCGGATGCTGAGGTCCAGCGCCGAGGGCCTTCTGGTGGTTCCCTCATTGCGAGAAGCAAAGCTACAGGGAACCAGGCAGAGGGCCTTCTCGGTAGTGGCGCCCGCCCTGTGGAACACCCTTCCAGCAGATGTCAAAGCGATAAACAACTACCTGACATTCAGAAGACATCTTAAGGCAGCCCTGTTCAGGGAAGTTTGTAACGTGTGATATTTTACTGTATTTTTGGTTTCTATGGATCCGCCCAGAGTGGCTGGGGAGGCCCAGCCAGATGGGCGGGGTATAAATAAATTTATTATTATTATTATTATTATTATTATTATTATTATTATTATTATTATTATTATTTATTTCAAGGAAAATTTCACCAGCTTATTTCTCCACCACCACGCCATTTATAATATAGGTGCGTATGGGTGGGTGGGAGAGGCTGGCAAGCCTAATGGCAGGCAGAAATCCAACAGGTGCAGCTTGTGTCGGCATAGACACTGAGTGATAGGGAAGCTTTAGCTGCTGAATGTCTGGTTAACGTGCACATTTTAAAAGCAGAAAAAAGGCAAACAGAAAATTGGCAATGCTAAACAGAATTCACTGTTAACCAAGAGATGGTGCTTGACTGATCAGAAAAAAGATTTACACAAGAAATGCAAATACTTCATTTTCTTACTTCAATCCTAGTCAAGTCGGGCTATGACATTGAGTGGAGAAAATAATCCTGAGGTGTTTTGTTTTGTTTTTTGGTGTCGGGAAGAAGGCATCAGAATTGTTTCACCTGTGCTATGAAAAGCAGAGGAGTTCTGCAAGAAAAATGTTGGCAACTGAAAGCAAACACTACTGTCTTAAACCCTGTGTTAAAGTTCTAGTAATCCTGAGCCAACACTCCTGTACTAAAAAAGTCTAACTTATCCCCAAGTGGTGGTGACTTCAACATGTTTAAAATGTTAATGGGAGGGTAATTTACATCTGGTTATAGTTACAAAGGTCTGCCTGGTAGAGCAGAGTGAATTCAGTTTATCAGAAGATTTGAGTAAGTAACATTGAATAAGATCCTTTCATATATTATTGGGAAATATGATCCTTGAACATGCAACTTGTGTCATGGGACACTGGCATTGGGGCCAGAACAGAGCTGCTTTCACTTGCAGTGTGCCCTATAGAGCCAAATACATTGAGGATCAGAGTGCCTGCATTTTTCCAAGCGCTGGGGCCCTCAAAAGCCAAAAGCCAAATAGTTTCCATAAATAAACACAGAGGGCAGAAAAATAATGACACTCCTGCCCCATACAAACCTCACAAAACTGGTGCAGAAACTAAGATACATTCATAAAGTGGCATTTGGAGAGGATAGCATGATTTAATAGGGTAAAAAGGGGAGCTTGGCAGTGTTAATTTCAAAAGGCAGACTAGGAAGGAATAAAATGTACTGCACAGAGCACACACACACTGTGTGTGTGTGTGTACGCACGTGCATGCGTGTGTACATGCGTGTGTGTATGCATAAGCATATATGTATGAATACAGCATGTGTAAGCCCCTCATGCAGTATTGCAATTTCCCAACCCTAAATGGCAGATATCCTCAGAAACTCCTTCTTCCTCTTTGAGTTTTGGCTGTTCCCATTTGCCAATTGCTTGCTTTTGGAATTCCATCCCACACCTTACCCGACCCCACAAAACACACATGTGTTGTGCTCAGGCTCATACTATAGCATAGGGTGTTGTTGGGTCCGTCCCCCCCATTTCTGAGGTTTATAAATCGTCATCCCTGCACATGTGCATCTGTCTCTTGATAATAAAAATGGTTTGCAGGAAAACTACAGGTAGTTTGGTTCTTTTGAAAACTGTTCTGCTTCAGCATGAAGGGTTAAACTATAGCACAAAGATGCCAGAAATGCTGCAGGAATGCAGATGTTTTGGTACAGAAAGGCTCAAATATTCAAAGAATGTCATTATCATAAGACATACTCTATACCGCACCTTCATAAAATTCCAAATCAGGATTTGAATGGTGGAACTACAGGATTTGAGCCAGAATACCAGTGGTAACAAGTATTCAAAGGTGGGCATGGTTAGTTCCATTACTAACCATGCCCACCTATCCATGTCCAATCAGAAGTAGGTCCCAATATGTTCTGTGGAACGTAACTACAAGTGTGTAAAGAATTGCAGCATAACTATTATTACCTGCACAATACTGTACATGTCAGATTCTGATTTTTCTGTAATAGTAACAAATGCCAATGAACCCTATTTTTATATAACCCCAGGGCTTTTTCAGGGGGAACTCACAGGAACTCAGTTCCAGCACCTCTCCAGTGGGTGTCATTGCTGTTCTAAGAGAACGAGAGAGGGGTTCATGGTGTGCTCCGGCACCTCTTTTTGTAGAAAAACAGCACTGCCTAACCCCAACCTTTTACAACAGTGGAATCCCTGTATAGTAATGTATTGGATCACCACAGGTGCTTAATTTCAGGGAAAGTACGGACATATGGCTATCCTCTTGTGTCCTCCATTTTGGCCACCCTAGGTTTGGTTCTGCCATTGAACCTTTAGCAGATCTGACCTTGTAAGCTGCTTGAATGAGAGGCAGCTATAAGCATCTGAAAGATACTTAGGGCACTTTATAACATAAGAGTCAAAGAGAAATGTCTCCTCCCTATTTGCAGGCTTCAAATCTAACTAAACACATGAAGGAGAGCGATGGAATAAAGGAACACAGTGGATGTAGAGATACATTGAATCAAAAATTGAGTGGGGGAATAGGATGTTTTTGAAGAAAATAGTGGGAGAAATTGGGCTATGGTAGAATTTGAGGCAGGATGCTCTGAGCTCCTAGGCTATAGATGCCCACATTTTTATTAGTCCCTGCTGCCATACACCTTGACCTGCAGTCACTGGCAAAGGATGAGAAGGCATTTCACCATGTCATGATGAAAAGCTCTCCTTGCTGATATCTTCAAATTATAGAGCTGTTTAACAGCACAAGGGACAACCAGGAAAGTCTTCTAGAGGAAGAAAGGGGCATAAATAAAATGAATTAATTAATGTGTACAATTATAATTAAATGAATTATAGAGGACAGGCTGGAAATATTCACCATGCAGCTCCTCATTGATGTGGGGAGACAAGGCATTCCTCATTTATAGCTTACCTTCCAGACTATAGTGTGCACAAGGAAGCAGGCATATCAGGAATATCCCAGAGGAAGGAACCTATCTATTTGGGTGTGTTTTTTCACCATTCCCATCCAGACATACACACAGGTGCTGTCTGCTAGTGCTATTAATACCGTGCTTGAAATGGTCCGTGGAAGGACCTAAATGAGGCATCTGAATGGCCCAAGACAGACTCTGTCACCAAGTATTTGCTGAGTATTGTCAAAGTGTTAGACTGCTGTTTTGCGAAATGAAAGGAATGCAATGATTTTGAGAACACATCTGACCCTGAAAGGCAGGCTGTGTGCGTACATGCTGGTGCTTTATGCTGTGCAGAGTTCCCAAAAGTGTTGACGTATCTTGCTTTCTGAGCATTCTGCTAAGCTTCAGAAAATTTATTTGACAATAAACAAGATAAACACTGTTTCCACAGTTCTGTAAATAATTTAGTTTCCAGCAAAGCTGACCAGGAAAAAAATCAGCTTCACTCTTGGGGGTTAACCCTAACCCACCCCTGGCCAAAAAAGCAATTTGCAAGTGGGTAACTGTGTTGTTTCTTTGTTGTTGTTGCAAAACCATCAAAGAATCTTGTACCTTAAACATTTATCAAGTTTGTTATGGTATACATTTTTATGGACTAGATTTCACTTCATCAGAAATATATGTGCTATCCTCAGTAGCAGGTATATGAATGGAGGTATATATAAACAGCAAAAAGAGAGAAATGAAATGCAAAAAGTATAGATAATGACAATTGTGTAATAGACAGGAAGCAGACAGGGCAACAGATGCAGATGCCTACTCTGTCTCCAAATCTACTATGGAATTACAATTTATCAAGTTCATTTCTTTTCATTGAGGTCTGAACAGAATCAATGGTTTGCTGTCCCACTACAGATGTCACTTTCAACATTACTAAATTGATTGTATTACCACCTACCAGCACTGTTATGAATTTATTTTCCATACGTTCAAGCTCTCATTAAATTAGCACTGTCTGTACTTTTAAAAATCCCCTTGCCCTGCCATGTATGTGCACTTGCAGTTGCAACTAAGGATAACACAATGCATCTGATGTAGTACATTAAAGCTTATGCCATAGCAAATTTATTACTCTTTAAATTTCTCCCCACTGATCTTCTCATCTTTTCCCTAAAAGAAAACCTATGACTTTAACAAAAAGTACACTAAAACAAAAGGTTATGAATTGAATAGAGACCTTGGGCCATTGAAACTGCTTCCAATCCTCTCCTGGAGAATATCTTTTCCACTTGGATGTAAATAACTATGTGACTAGGTCACTATCTTGTTGCATTTGTAAATAATTTTCAAGGCTGGAAAAATTCCAGGAACCTGGATGCCAGTCTCTCTCTCTCTGTCTCTCAACAAACACACACACAAACAAACAAACTGTTGAATGGTGCCTGAGAATCTGAAAAATGTTCCCACACCTGGAGGTTGAATGATTCACATGCATTTTTAAGTATGATGACTGGGAGTGTCTATAATATTACATTATTTGCAGAAGGAGGTGCGTTGCTTACAAATTTACGAACTACTTAGCAAAAGCAGTTGCTGGTGAGACAATCTGAAATCTAGTCTCCAGGTTAGTTCAGTGCACTGCAAGAAAACCTTTAGCTATAAAAGGGATCTAAAGGCCCAACTAAAAAGAATAGGGCCATCACTCACTTGCCCACCCTGTTCACATATAAAGTGAGAAGAGGTCTTACTTTAACCATAAGGTGTGTGCAAAGAAGGGGAGCTGAACCTCTCCTGCTCCCACGCTTCACCTCTCCACAATAAATACTCTTCTCCACTCTGATCCTGGAACTGCAGTGGGGCAAAGTGTTTGGAACAATGGGCACTGAGGGGAAATATGGTGAGGGAGGGGCAAAGTATTCATCTCCAAAATAGGGTGGGGTTCCCAAGCCAATATGCACACCAAAACGCACCTCTCCTTCAAAATTTTCAACTCCAAATTATACAGTGTGGCTCTCCAACCAAATAACACTTTAAAAATGTGTACATCCATGACAAATGCATGCAAAGAATGCAGTCTTCGTGAAATTAACATATAAAGATTCATTCTGCTAGGGTAAAATTAGGGAGGGAGATGCATACATTAGGATAAATCCACATGAAAATGTATCTGAATTATCATGTAAATTCACAAATATATAGAATCATATAATTGTAGAGATGGGAATCTATCTAGTCCAACCCCATGAACCCCATGTAATGCAGGAATGTCAACTAAGTCATACATGACAGATGGCCATCCAACCTCTGCTTTAAAACTTTCAAGGAGAGAGAGTCCACCACCTCTCAAATGAGTCTGTCCCATAGGGCAAACCAAACTTACGGTTGGAAAATGAGAAACTGAAATTGACAGATTTGTCCATCCCTATTCGTAGATGCTCATGTTACTGCTAATTTCACTACTAATGTTAGACCAACTTTGCTTTGCCAGTCCCTTTCTGTTGACCTTCAAACCCTGCTGGCCTAGATAGAATGTTGCAGGTATGTTTCCATTCCACTCTATTCATTCATCAGGATCCTCAAGAGGCTGTCCACTCAGTGCCCTCACCATCCCAAGGTGGAGACAGAGCGTTTTCAGTGGTGGAACCTGTTTATGGAGTTCCTTCCCCAAGTAGTCTCGCCTGACATTGTCTTTGTTATATTTTAGGTGCCAGGTGACAATCCTTTTAACTCTCCCAGGTCTTTCTAAGTTTTGAGCACTGGCCTTTTCAAATCTTCTCCTTTCAGCTATGCTATTTCTTGTTACATTGCATTGTGTATTACTTCATTGGGCTGTTATTATGAACCTCCCTGGGAGTCGTTGGCTGAAGGGAGGTATAGTCATTAAAAAAGTAAAATAAGCAGGGCAGACATGTGAAAAGAAATGCACTGCATCTAATTTGATCCTAAAGGCTCAGAGTAGGTTTTTTTAAAAGAGGTGTGTGTGTGCGCGCAGCCCAGTCCTATGCAATTTTGTTCCATAGGGCTTCTCCCAAATAAGCATATATAGAATCACAGCTTTAAACTACCGAGTACATATTTCAAGTTACAAGCAAAGCAAAAGAAGGTATTTTTAGCACTGTTAGAAGAGGAAGGCAGGAAGTAGGAAATTGGGAGAGGGGACTTGGAAAGTCCATAAGGGGCCAAACCACAAGGCCAAGCCTGGAATATTTTTTTCCCTGAGAGGGGATGTAGCAATGTCACAGAAAATAGTTGCTTTAACCCAGATATCCGCTTAGCTCTCCAACTCAAATATCTGTTACCTTTTCATACTAGTCACTTCCCCTCTTGCAAAGTCAGGTAGAAGTATTTATTTTTCTACATCTGGTGGTTTTCCTCTGTCCAGCCACCAGCAAATCTCCTCCTTCTTGCTGTTTTTAACTGCTTAAATGCTGGAATGAGACATATTTAAAGCCCTCTCTCATGCCTTTGCACAAGTCCTGGTAAATTCGAGAATGTAGGATGTGTGTTAAACTGACTTTTTTTCGGGGCACGTCTCTTAAATTTTGCACACCTTTCACGCAGGTACTGTTACTGCAAACAAAATGAGCACAAATTAAACTTGTTGGCACTGGCAGGGTGGGGGTGGGAAATACCATGGTTTTCAAGGATAATTCGGAGCAGGTTTTCAGTTATCCTAAAATTATGTGATATGTGGCAGCACACATAGGCCTATATTCACTCCTAGAACTGATGCAATTACCTGACCCCGAGTCTGAAGAACATAAAATATGAATAGAACAATGCTATTGTTTCTCCCCTAGGTTTAGGCCCATCTTTGAATACATGAGATTTTCTTGTTTTGTGCACTGATACTCCTGTACACTTTGGTTTGGAGATACCAGAAAGACCAGCAGAATCCCTAAGAGTGCTGTCACCAAGAGCACTTTATCTGAGATTCCTTGAGCATGGAAAAACTTGTTTGGAAGGGGATTGTTCACTTACTCAACCATCTTACAAGGCAATGGTGTTCCTGGGAATAGTTTAGCCTTAAACATTTTGCTGTTATGATTCCCATGAGGAATAACTGAAAGAACGGGGTGTGTTTATCACAGAAAAGAAAATCAAGGAGAGACATGAGAGCAATCGTTAGATATCTGAAGGAATCAACTTAGAGAAGGGTTGATCTCTCTTGTTCCAGGGGTGTCAGGTTTCAGGAAATTGGCTTCCTCCCCCTCCCCCTTTAGCAGTAGATAAGCAGGACAAAGTGAAAGGAGTCTCTACCAGTTAGAAATTTTAATGATCATAGTGAGAGAACAAAGAATCTATTTCTAGGAATGAAGGTGCTCCCAATTAAGGATTCCACCCACTCCCCCCCCCCCTTTGTCATCTACGTCACTTCTGCGTCTTGCAACCTGCTCTCACAACCACTTTGCTTTCTGTGCTGCCACCTTATCTGCTCTCCTTGACCTTAGGCTGAGAGGCTGAACGCTTTCCAGTGAAAGAGAGTGTTAACTCTCTCTCTCTCTCTCCCAGTTCTTCTTCTCCTAGGTGTTCACCACCCAGTTCTTCCCAACTTCTGTCTTCTGAACTATGTCCCTTTGCAAACCACTATTCCAAATCTATACAGTGGTACCTCAGGTTACAGATGCTTCAGGTTACGCATTTTCGGGTTGTGCCCCGCACCGAATCCGGAAGTACCAGAACAGGTTACTTCCGGGTTTCGGCACTCACACATGCACAGGAGCGCTATATCGTGCTTTGCACATGTGCAGAAGCACTGTTTCGGCACTCACACATGCGCAGGAGCGCTATATTGTGCTTTGTGCATGTGCAGAAGCGCCGTTTTGCAACCGGCGCATGTGCAGATGCGGCGCTGCGGGTTGCGAAGGTGCCTCCTGCATGGATCATGTTCACAACCCGAGGTTCCACTGTACAGTGCTACCTCGTGTTGCGTAACCTCCAGGTTACGGCCGCGGCAAACCCGGAAGTGCATACGTCTGGGCTTCACCGCTCACGCATGCGCAGAAGTGCTCTGTGGACCGGGCTCATGCACAGAAGTCCTCTATCACACCATGCATGTGCGCAGAAATGGTGCCTCTAGTTACGGATTTTTCAGGGTGCGCATAGCACCCCAAATTGAATTAAATCCGTAACCAGAGGTACCACTGTACTGTCCCACTGCTCCTGAGAAAATTCAGGATTCTAACTGGGGGAGGGAGAGACTCCCACCATTCTTCCTCAGTGCAACCCTCCTCAGCACGATCCCTGACAAGAGGGCAGAACTAGAACCAACTTATGAAAGCCGCAGGGAAGCAGATTTCAGCTAAACGGTTGGTTAAACATCCTAATGGTAAGAACGGTTTGACAGTGAAACTGACTGCCTTAAGACATTGTGGCTGAAAGAACTCCCCTTTGTGGAGGTATTTAAGCAGATATTGGACAGCCATCTATCAGGTATGTTGCATATGCATCCTGCACTGTGCTAGGGTCCCAACCAAGATTTGGGGGGGGGGGAGAGAGAGAGAGACACTGGCTATTTATGTTTTTAAGGTAAAGGGACCCCTGACTGTTAGGTCCAGTCTCGGACTCTGGGGTTGCGGCACTCATCTTGCTTTATTGGCCGAGGGAGCCGGCGTACAACTTCCGGGTCATGTGGCCAGCATGACTAAGCCGCTTCTGGCAAACCAGAGCAGCGCACGGAAACGCCATTTACCTTCCCACCAGAGTGGTACCTATTTATCTACTTGCACTTTTGACGTGCTTTCGAACTGCTAGGTTGGCAGGAGCTGGGACCGAATAACAGGAGCTCACCCCGTCACGGGGATTCAAACCACCAACCTTCTGATCGGCAAGCCCTAGGCTCTGTGGTTTAGACCACAGCGCCACCTGCGTCCCATATTATGTTTTTAAAATGCACTTGAAACATAGCTGTGTAGCAAATGTAACATGTGGTTGTCCCACAGTCAGTGAGATTCAAGTCTTAATGAAGAAATAACCCCCCTAATGTGACTCTTTCACAGCATTCCTTGTACTGGACAGAAAATCTAGAAACTCTGCACACAGATACCCCTTGGGTAGGTAGATTCTTCTTACTTTTTGCCTTTTGCAGTTGCTGAAAACACCTTGGCTGCTTTCCTTTTCAGGAATATGACATGCTAATTCTTTTCAGCCTAGTTTCCCCACAATTAGGTCTGCACCACTTTCAGCCAAATGTGTTTTTTTCCTCTGCAACTTGCTGGGGAACAGGCATTAAGGAGTTCTTTCTTCCAGCTCCATTTCTTAAAAGGATTACTTAAGTGAGATTAGCGTTCATGAGAATGAAAGGAAGCCCCGGCTAGAGCTCCGGTCTAGTGTTAGAAAGGCACACACAATGCTGTCAGGCCACCAGGCCTTGGTGCTAATCCATGTTCCAGGTTGGCGCTTATTGCATATCCTTGGGGAACAAACAGCATCTTGTGGTTTTATGAGGCAGATAAGCTGCAGGAAAACTAACAGCCTCATGACACAGGTCGCTAGAATTAAGACTAGCCATATGACCAGCAAATGGGCATTCCTCTAAATTGCAGCCTGAAGTTATTTACCAGAAATAGCTACGGTTCTACCATGGTATTCCTTATAAGATAATACATGCATTGGATGTGTATTACAGGTGTGATGTATTTAAGAGGGGAATGTGCATGATTATCATGCTCACATGGAATGACAGAGGAACATTCAAGCTAGCACTGAAACCTCCCACCTTGTATGTTGCGAAACAAACAAGATTAAGGGGAATTGCTTGTCATTTATTAATGCAGACTTCTGCAAACTTCTTTTTTTTAAAAAAAAAAAAATCACAACCTTCTCTGTGCAATATATTTAACGTGTCTCACTCTCCGAGTACTGTTTCTCTCTAGAAAGGGCTTGTGTAAACAGCATCAGGAATTTGGACTATTCATGGTCAACATTAATTTTACTGCTACAGAACTCAAGAGGCCTCTGTCTCATTTCTAAGCATGTCCTGGAATCTCACCCAGTCAGCAGCAGGTCTGCTGAGTATAGAAAATCATCAGCATTGTGAAAAATATTGTGCTGTTTTTAGCCAAGCGTCACTTCGTGCACTGAGCCTTGTAGCCTCAAGGGGCAAATGACAGAAAAGAGAGTTACTGTGTGACGCTATACAATGTCTACTGGGAAGTAAGCCCCAGTCAGTTCAGTGCGATGTACTCCCAGGTACAATAGTAGAAGAAAATGGCAGAGTATCCAGTGGAGTGCAGAAGTCTAAGGGAAAGAGGAAGAAACAGAGGCATGAGGGGAAAGCTAGGGGATCGTAGGGAAGCAAAGGGAATAAGGCCATGAGGGGATTCTTGTGTCTCTAGGAATTACATAGAACTCTCCCATCTGTGGTTTTATTTATTATCCCAGACTAGTGACCAGGCAATCTGAAAGGGGCAGTGAGTGCCAAGATGTAGTGTATCCCATGCTACATCTGTGTGGGATGCTAAAGTACACAAATGGATTTGAACTAACTGAACACTTCTTTACCTGCAGATCTCTAGTAAGAGTAAAATGATGTTCAGTCATTGACTAGTTTTACAGATGATGGAGGGTAATGGGAGGGTCAAAGCTTCCCCGGTCACCCAAAGTTGACAGCCAGCATGACAGATCGGTACAGCCACCATTCCCTTCGCACACCGTACATATTCTGCATTGGTAACTGGGAGGCAGGACACACCACCAGAGTTACTGACCCCTATTGGAAAGACCTCATGGGAGGTTAAGACTCTTAATGGTTACTGTTCCTGGTGGCTATGTACTAAGTCCAGTATCAGAGGCATCATTTTATTTGGTTGGTTGGTTAAGGCATTTATATACTGCATATTCTTCCTATGTTGCAATTCTCATGCTGCGATACTGGAGGCAGTATGCAGAAACTTCCCTCCTTGATCCGTTACTAGTTGCTAGGGTTGTTTGGGGGATCAGCAGGTATAAAACAGATGATGTCATATTTTGGGTTCTTGTCCTTGAACTTTTTGAAGTCGTGTGCAGACAGGAAAATCAACTTCAAACAGACTTAGTTTAACTGGGGCAAAACGGACTTATTTCAAACTGTTTGTTTTAATTAAAGCAATTATGAACACATTAAAAAGGGAATGTAAGGTGAGCCTTCCACAGAGAGAGGTCTTAAGGAAGTAGGTGATCAGAGCTTTGCTAGGGCAGGCTCAGTATGGAACATGCTGCCTTGAAAATGCCATCTTTGCTTATCCAGTTTTGCTTTTGGAAACACATCTGAATACAATAAGTTGGGGTGGGTTTTTTACCTTTATGGGAGATTGCAAGTAGAAGGTCCAGGTGTCTCCAATTAAAGGCTCCCAGGTAGCTGGGAAAGCCTCTGCATGAAGGCCTATGGAGGCAGGGCTACTGTTAGTTGGCAATAGTTTGCCTGAATGTGCCAGTGGCCTGATTCTGTAATTTGCAGCTTTCTATGTTACTATTAGGGACGCAGGTGGCGCTGTGGGTTAAACCACAGAACCTAGGATTTGCCGATCAGAAGGTTGGCAGTTTGAATCCCTGCGATGGGGTGAGCTCCCGTTGCTTGGTCCCTGCTCCTGCCAACCTAGCAGTTCAAAAGCACAAAAGTGCAAGTAGATAAATAGGTACCGCTCCGGCGGGAAGGTCAACGGCGTTTCCGTGCGCTGCTCTGGTTCGCCAGAAGCGGCTTAATCATGCTGGCCACATGACCCGGAAGCTGTATGCCGGCTCCCTCGGCCAATAAAGCGAGATGAGCACCGCAACCCCAGAGTTGGTCACAACTGGACCTAATGGTCAGGGGTCCCTTTACCTATGTTTCTATTTCCTAGATATTCTAAGAGATCTGCTGTTGATTCCATATAACTATATTTTATTTTAATTCCACTTCTGTTGCCCATTCTTCACATCACTTTGGAGCAACTCCAACTCCCATCAGTGCCAGCCAACATGGCTGATTGCCACTGATGATGGGAGTTGTGCTCCAGCAACATCTGGGGGAACATAGCTTCTGCAGGCCTGATCAAACCAGTTTTGCCTATTCTCAAGGAACAAGTGCCTCCACATTCACAGTCAGTATGGAAAATCTCCATGTGTTGCAAGGAGGGACTCCATAAAGGCAAGGTTGGGAAACCTTGATCAGTCCAAGGGCCACATTTCCCTCTGGGCAACCTTCTGAGGGCCACATGGCAGAGTTGGGGACAGAGGCAAAAATGGATGCAGCAAAAAGTGTTAATTTTATATTTTCATAATTGGCTAGTTTTCTACACATACACCTATCTATGCTATATTCTGACAGGCAAGAGGCATTATCAGAATTCAAGGACAAATTCCAGTTAGGCAAAAACAGGTTTTCCACACAAATAAATGTATCCTACAAGGCAGTTGCAATTGGTTTCTTGCAATAAGGAAAAAGGATATGAGAAGCTGGTGTAGCTCAAAAGTGAGATGGGAACCAGGAAATCTTTGGTTCAAATCTCATCTCTGTCATGTATTCACTAGGTGGCATTAATGAGATAATAGCGACTTGCTTCACTGGGCTGTTGTAAGGATTACTCTCACACACATGTAGGGGAAACAGTGAAGGTTCCCTATGGAGGTAAATAAAACTAGCTAATGAAATCAATGGACATTTATTGTACATACATTGCACACACACTTTCATAGTTACAGTCTCATTTAGTATGACAAGTCAGTGCCAACTAGGGAGCAGTCAGGGAGAGCACAGAAGAAGGAAATGGAAGAAAACTCTTTCTCAGTTGGAACTAAGAACCCTGAGTCAAAACTAGAACATCTGTCTTTCTGCACATGTTGAGGTTTTGAGGAGTTTACTTCCCACAGGAGATCTGGAGTAAGCATGTGCCGTGGTAACTAGATACTAACAGAACCCTTTAGAGTTGCATTATGAAATACTGTAATACACACAATCTTCTATCGCATTTTTGGAAGAAAAACATTTGGACTAGTAACAAATTACAATCCAAATTCCACAAGGCACCAAGTGTTCTCAAATCCCCAGGCCAGCCTCTGTAGCTGTCACTCAACCACTTCTCTTGGCTGCTAAACCAGCCTTCAATAACCTGGTATCCTCCAGATGTTTTACTACAACGTTGCCATGTTGGCTGGGGCTGATGTGAGTTGTAGTCCCAAACATCTGGAGAGCACCAGGTTGGGGAAGATTGTATCCTTCTCTTCCGCAGAATACTTTGCTGTTGAATTGAATAGCCTGTTGTACAGCACTTTGATAGCCTCAGGCTGGGAAGCACTTTGCCAATTTGTAAAATAAATAAATACCTTGTAACACATCTAAAGACACCAGCTGATTGTGACCCAGAATTCTGCCTGGGAAGTTAGTTGACTAATTAGCTCCTGAAGATTTAACAGAAATATCATTTGAGAGCTTTTTTTCAGGAAGCAAATAACTCCAAACTAACAGAAGTATGTACATATAATTGGAAGTGCATTAGTGATGGTTGGTGCCCATTAGGAATAGAGGGGCAGAAGGCAAGAATACCAACAGCAGGTGGAGCTAGAGCCAATGACAATGCAGAGGCAACTAATTTTAGTCCAGTCCCCACCCTTTTCCCTGCTGAGTTTGTAGAACTCACAGAAGTAATTCTGTGAGTAAGGAGGAGGAGGTTGACAGGTAGTTCCACTCCCTGGCAGGCAAGTGGGGCTGGCTAAGGGCAGGTGGAGGTTAACTTAAGAAATTAGGAACCTACTTGATCAGGCCAATGGCCATTTGATCCAGCATCCTGTTCTTCACTGAGTACGAGCCTCCACTATGATTACTCGGGCTCCCTGCTAAACAATGTCAACAGGGGTGCTGAACTGAGTTGCAGGACAATATAGAAGGGTGTGGTGTCTGCATTATACAACAGCAAACTCATGCAGATGGGGTAAGTTTATTTCGAGAGGAAGAAGAGTTAAGATTTTAGACATCAAAACTCTTGAGATGAACAGGGACCAATAGTATCCACCCATTACATCAGATAATTCCTTGCATAACATGAGACATATGCTCATGCGTTTATTAAAACTGGTTAAGTTTTAGTCAGAAAAGGCTGGGGAAAGGGTGTAGCCGTAGGACATTTTTCTATCTAAGTGTAATTGGGGTGTTGGTAGCAGGTGGAATAGTGAAGTGAGATACTTGTAGCATTTTTTCAGAAAGAAGGAAGTGGGGAGGGTCTCTCCAAACATACAGATATGCTGCATTTAGCAATTTGAATAATTCTTGCTTCTCATGCAAAAAAAAAGGTTTTAAAAAGTGCAACGAAAAGCACAACATGCCTGCTGGAATGATCACAGCTTTGTAAGGGGAGACAAAGCAATTGTCTCCATTATTCCACATACAATAACAAAAAGGGGAATCAAAATGTGTGTCCTTTGAGGGGCAGAAGCAGCAAAGCTATTTTGTCAGGCTCACAGAATACTCTCATGTCATGTCCTCTCTTCTTTTTCAAGCTATCACTACCTTGGGTCCATTAATTTCAATGGGTCTACTCTGAGTCAAACATAGTTGAAGACAACCCTATGATTAGAAAAATAAGAATCAGAGAGAAACTGAAATTGACAGTTTCACCCATCCCTACTTCCAAATAAACGCACACAAGACTGGTATAAAACCATAGTGTAAAACTATATAAAGAGCAAACATTGCTTTCTGGCCTATACAGTATTAGACTGTAATGAAGGGTCCCATTTCTGAATGCTCCCTCAGTGAAAGTCCTTCCATATAGGAAATTACCTGTGGTATCATAACTACAACTTTCCTCATTTCCCATGCATGGTCCCTTCTGTTCTTCTTATTGTTCTCTGTAAATCACTGTTTCTATTTTGCCCTATTTAGGACATAATTTAGGAGCAAACAATAATAACCTGTTAGTCAAAATAAGCTGCAAGGATCCAATTAAAAAGCCCAGTCTGAACTTAAATTGGCAATTTCCTGTAGGACAGTTTGGCCCAAATATGGTAGCAAACAAGAGTAAATCTATGATACAATTTAAGCTGGTTATGGTGGACCTTATACTGTCATAACTAGCTCTTGTCCAGTCTGGTACTCCGTTGTGGCAACATGGACTCTCCATAGACCCAACTATGGATATATTTTTATTTATGACAGTCCTGTTGCCATCCTAATTTAAGTGTGGTTAGAGGAGAGGCAAGATTTTGCTCTGAGGGAGGAGACGACCTTGGCTAGGCTGGATACTTCCTGTTCCTCCCTTGTCTTGCATTCAAAATCACCTTTTCCCTTCCTCTGATGCTGGTGTCACTATGACTCCATAGAACTTGAACTGCCTTTCACCACTGCCATCACAACTGCCCTCTTATAGGCTGCTGTCATACACCAGTACAAAGAAATGAATGAGCTCACCCTAGAACCTGAATTCAAGCAAGTGTGTGTATGTGTGTGTGTGTTTTTACAAGATGCAAGCATTATCCAGCTCCTTCTGAAACCACATTAGCATTTCCTTTTTAAAAAGAAAAAGAAAACGTTTTCCAGGATGCTTCCTAACTACTTCATTGACTTGCAGAGTCACAGGGACAATGTGAACAGATCTGTCCTGGCAGACTTTTCTGAAGCACCTGTTCTTGCAGCACTGACTCCTCCCTAAGACATGCATTTTTGCCAGGAATCTGAAGAGCTGTACAGAGTTGCTGCCAAGCCAAAAAAACCTTCTTCTCCCCACTCTATTACACATACACAATTTGTTTTATCAACCAGCATGTAGTTTAGTCTGCCTAAACCCTGCTCTGCTACACTGCTACAAGTCTCCATGGAAACACTTATGTCTTCGTCAGCTAGAAGTTTGGATCCAATTCTTCCTCTTTTGGCTCTTCAGGAGCATGGCAGTGTTTACTAAAGAGATGCTGGCAGGGCTGGTAGTTGACCGAAGGACTTGGCCCTTCACAGACCACAGTGTGCTTCTCAGCATTGTGGATAAGACATGTTTAAAACGAAAAATAGACTCTTAGTATTGGAAATCCTGTTAATCTTCCACTTTATATGCTGTTCTCTAGGGTTTACACTTTGTGGTAAAAGTTACACTCTGCCCCAGTTTCAGTTCAGCTTGCAACTAACTCCAATTCTGAAGCTATGATTTAAAAATAAAATGTAGATAATTCAGAATTTGACACTGAATTAGCACAAAGAGTCTGCCTACTAGGAGCTTATTCACACCATCAACAATTAAGAGACTGTGTTATCTTTGAGTCACTAGAATAATTTGTTACTATGGCTGGAGCAGATTCATGCTTCATTTAACAGAGTGAGTTTAAAACACATATCTATTGATATGCCATAAAAAATTCAGGGCTCGCCCCCACTTCTGCTTGTCCCATGCCTAGAAAGTATGAGTTGGAGTGGTTCTTCCAGCTCAGCCAGAGGTCCATCTATTCCACACTTCGCTCATCCTGGCAGAACTTGAGTTTGGATTGTTCCCTGTGTCTTGTCCCAACCCATTTACTGTGAAAGCAAACCCAGCAGTAGAGCTAATCCAAAACGTACTTATTAATTTTCACTTCAGCCAAAATCACGCTTGTTATTCACACTTCCAGATGCACCTTCTCAATTCTACCCTCTTTGCTCCCACGTAAACACCAGTATTTATAGTACGCTGAGAAATCACAGCATTTATGATGAAGAGAACAATACAATCTCATGCATCACAGTACATTAGAAGCACGTGGAAGAGCACACAAATGTGCTTTGAAATTATTCCCATTTTCAGAAAAATGCAAACTCTCAATGGCAGTGGCCTCTAAATTGATCTGCCTACTCCTACAACACAAAGAAAGGAGCAGCATTAAAAATCTTCCAGTGAACTTTGAGCTGTCCATTTGCAGGATTTTCCAATCTAAAATTATTTAAGTAAAATTGCAACTCTCCCAGCACTTTTTTAACATGCAAAGTTTTTCTTGGCTTTCCGTCCCCAACATAGTACCTAAACTAGACATGAATAAATGGACTTGGCTAGAATCTCTAACCCTCGTTCTTTAGTTTTATTTTTAACTTTCAGTGGGAGTTATAGGCTAACTACTTAGAATGACATTCAGAGAGAAAAAAGCAGAGTTTTCCATATCAATCCATATCTATAAAACCTTTTCCATCTCAGCATTCAGGACCAGCTTTACTAGGAAACAATATGAAGCAGTTACAGCATAGTTTGGAAGAGAGGCCATTTTCCTGCCTCCCTCTTTGTGTGTGTCATGAGAGAGAGAGAGAGAGGGGGGGGGGGAGCGCTCCAGTACACAGAAGGAGCATCATTTCACCTTCAGGTGTGAAAAGCTTAAAGTGGAGGTAGTATCACCTCCATGCCTGTTCAGGTCCATGTAAATGCTTTCACCAGCATACCATGTTTAGCATACCATGCAAGTAATTCACCCCCCAAAGGAAGTGGCAGCACTTATGTGGAGTATTAAACATATTGTCAAACCACCACATGGATGGATACCTTTGCACAGCCACTCACCCTACAGCTATCTGGATCTGCAGTATAAAGGGATCCGCACTACCAGAACGGATCTAGAGAGGGCACCACTTTTATCATACAGCTTTTTACCTTTCTGTAAAGCGGGAGGGGGGTGTAACCCGCAGCCCTCCAGATGTTGTGAGATTACTGCAGTGCTCTTCATCATCCTTGATCACTGACCATGTTGGCAGAGGCCAATGAGAGCTGTATTCCAACAACATATGGAGGGCCACATAATCCCCAACTCGGCAGTAAATGTCACTCAGAGATCACAACCTTTGCCTGTTATTATCTGGACATAATGACCGTGGGCATATATACTAGACATGCCATTTTCAAGCTATTTTCAGGAGTAGCCAACGCGGAGCCCCATCAGCCCCAGCCAACATGGTCAATGATTGGGGTCATAGTTAAATAACATTTGGAGGGCACCACATTGGCCACTATCACTATGGGTCAAACTGCAACCATGAGCATCACAAAAGTCTTGGGATGAGCCTCTCAAGTAATTGTTCTGGGATAACAGTGCAGCACAAGGAGCTAGGGGACTACTAAGACCATTTCAAGCCGCTAAAGGGGATGCTAAGCACAGAATTGTCTTGTGAGTGTCCAGAAGAAAAGTTTCAAAACTGTTGCAATAGACTATGAGAGACCAAGTGTGGCTATATGTGGTCAGTTAATAGCACCACATCAGACGGAGGAGGAGTGCACTGTTACTCCACTGGTTGACTGTAAAAAGTCAGGGTGCTTATGAACTACATATTTCAGAAGGAAAACTACGCAAAGCATTTACAAATGAGCCATTTTAACTTGTTCCTCTCTCCTTTGTGACAATTGTGCATATATACAGAATACACATAGTGATTTCAGAAAGCCTAGTACCACACTTTTGTTTTGATTGCCTGAAAACACAACACAATTTATGAACCTGCCCAGTTCAAATCACACTGCACAGAAAGCCTGCAATGTCTTTTCCTTGACACTGCGCTCAACATTATGAGAATGAGGAGCCCATAAATACAGTTGTGACTAATTGCTGTGAATAACACTATTTTCAAGTTGCTGGGCACAGGCCCTTCGAGAAGGAGAATTTGTCCCGTGTTCTTGTTTTAGTATTTGCTTGACACTATCCCAGCTACTTGAGCAAATATAAAGGACATTTTGGCTGCACACACACCTTCAGTTTTGTTTTTGTCTATGTAGGAAAGAAGCCAGTTTCACAGTCTGTTACTATAGCCTATAAATCCATGCTGTACTTTTCCTCCCGCCCTAGAAGACTCTGTGATTATGAGAAGCATTGTACCTTAAGGTGTGTTTTTTAAATACTTATCTACAATATTTCTTCAAGAATATGCCAACACAGAGAGAAGTGTAAACATACATCACTGAAATCTAGATCAGTTCTCCCCTTTATTTTTAACTGCATTTCGTAATTTAATTGAAGTCAGGTTGGGTAGAACATCAAAGGATTGGCACATCCGGAAGTGCATTATTTATTCTCCTTCTCTGGAACTGCTGAAATCCATCAAATGTGCTAGGCTCCCTCTGGTATGCTCTGAAGCTGCTTTCCTTCCTAATTCTTCCGGAAATGAGCCCTGACATAATCAGCTCACACTGGATCAGAGAACTTTCTGAATATCACTAAACTTCATAACACCGCAAGCAACCGTGAACTCCACTCGTACAATGTATAAGAAAGAGAGCATACAAGAGAGGAGGAAGAAAAGGAAACGCAACGGGGAGGTTTGGCTTAGAATTTTGCAAAACCGCCTAGCTCTCTTGCAAAGCAGGTCTGTGTCACTGAGAGTTCCGACAGCACGTCTCAGTCAAATGGCTTTGCTTTGAGACTCCACCGGTTCAGTACTGTGTAGTGCTTAAAGTTAAAACGATGGGCATCAACACACAGGCATACCTGAGTGCGTTTTCCAAAAGCAACCACCGGTTCTTCAAATCTATGGCACCAGGGAGTTTAAGAAGTCCCCAGGAGCCAATAATGCTGCCCGTTAGCGGGGGGGGGGGGGGCAGGACGACTGCAGAGGGAACTGTACACTTACCAATGTCAGAGTTGCAGAAAGCATCCTGAGGGTGAATTGGGACGCAGGTACAAGCTTCCACCAGCAATTCACTCAGGCTCCAGCTGCAGAGCAGCATGAGAAGGCTCAGCACGCACCCGAACATGCTGCTGATGCTCTTTGCCCGAACAGTTACTCTCTCACACGGACCGGGAAAGGGTGGAGGGTCTCTGCAAAACTGTTGCGTTTTCTGCAGCTCCCTCGTCTACTTTTCGGCGGCGGCGGCGAAGAAGAGACTGCACGCTGGATCTTGCGGGACTTTCTGTTGCTGCGTTTCCTTCCACCCCTTCTCAACAGAAATTCGATTCTCTCCTGCACGAGTTCGAACCCCGCTGAGCGCCTCTCTGCCTTCTCCGCTCTCGGCTGCTGCGGGGAGTTATAGCCTTGATCGCGCCCCTCTCGGGCTCTTGGGGTGCCGCCCCCCGGACCAATCGGAGCCCCGCATTACCTCATCCCTCAGGAAAAGGGGAGCGGCTACAAAAAAAAAAGCACCACCACTCAACCTCGCTGGAGGCGGGGTCGCAGCAAGGCATTCAGCTCCATATAGGGAATAATGTGTGCGTTCACTGTATGCGCTGGCTGGGGGGCTGCGAACGGGATTTCTGGCAAGAGGAGCCGCCTGGTGCGCGCGGAAAAGGAACGGGGAGGAGGAGAATAGGTTAATCGGGACGTGCTTCTTGCTACCTGTCGCTGCAAAGGAGCCTCCGGCCACCACCGCCTCATCCCCACCCAACAGGTCGCCAAGAACTGCTGGAAGGAGAGGCTGCCAAGAGGCAGCAGGACTGACTGTGCGTCCCAAAGACCGAGCCAAGTGGGCACAGAACTGCTCCCAGGAATGCCAGCTTGCCCTGCGACCGTGGGTGCCTGGGGCTGTGAGGGCCACGCAGCATACATGCCCTGGCACCGAAATTCGTGGGTGCCTGGCCTCTTTATGGAGAATTTTGTGGGTGCTCGGGCACCCAGGGCCCCAGGGAGTGGCACCTATGACTGCTCCCATAACTAGTCCACAGTGCTGCCCATCCCACCCCATAGGACATGCTTTGCAAGCCACCCTGGGACATAAGAGCCAAATCCTAGGGGCCAAGGTCCCTTCATCATTATCCCCCCAGTGTAAAATATTTAAGGGAGTCCCAGCCAAGTTGATGGAAATTGACATTCAAATAGTGTGTGTGCACAGCATCTTTTGATTGAATATGTAGAGTGGGGCCCACCTCCCCAGCAATATTTTCAGATTGGCACCCCTGTTCTGGGAGGCTCTGCGTTTAAAGAAAATTGTTTTAAAGAGATTGTTTATCACTTCTTCCTCCTTTGAGGAGGAAGGCGGGATATTAATCAATAAACAGATAAATAGCTTTTGAATGCCAGTTGCTGGGAATCACTCGTGCTGATGCACTCATGTCCTGCTTGGAACTCACTCCCCCAGAAGACAATGGCGGCCACCAACTTGGAGGACTTTAACGGAGGATTAGACAAAGCCATGGATTGCAACGTTACCAACGTATACTGCCCACAAGGACTGTGTTCTGCCTCCACTGTCAGAGGCCCTGTGCTTCTTAGTACCATTGGCTGGGAATCACAAGTTGGCAGCATACCATTGAGCTCATGTCTCACTTGCAGGCTTCCTGCGGGCACCTGTGTTATGTACTAAGCTTGGATCCTAGAACAATAGGCAAGTAGGATCCTAGAATGCAACAACCGATTGGCTTGCAGGAGAAGACCAATCAGGCTCCAGGAGGAAGTTAATCAGCCTATTAGGCTGGTAGGATTGCAGAATGCAACAACTGATTGGCCTGCAGGAAAAGACCAATCAGGCTCCAGGAGGGAAGCAAATCAGCCAATCAGATGGAACTCATTGTGTAAATAATGTATATAAAAGCCTGAGGTTTGGGGGGCAATTAAATCACTGTTTTACAAGCTGCAAAGAAGAGCATGAAATCACTACAGGACTCCGAGTATATTTCAACCTGGTTGGCCACTGTGAGAACAGGATGGTTGGCTGGACAGGCCATTGGCCTGATCCAAGGGGGCTTTTCTTACATTCTTATGGGGGTTGGACGGAGCACCTGTCTAATTTTGTTTATTTTCCTACAAAACCTATTCTAGCAATCCAAGTCTATTATTTTTTTCTTTTTGTTTTAAAAGAAAAACCCAAGTGGGAATCCCCCATTCATGGTAGATGTTTCACACACCAGGCTTTGACTTAGTTTCCTTCATGTGGAAACTGGATCCTGTCAAAACTGGGCTAATGCAGGTCATCTTAGTCAAACCTGGTTTTCTGCGTGTTTCTCACACCTTTGAAACAGGCTGGAAGCCACAAGAAGAATGGTATATGCTATGTACCAACTTTGGTTCTTTTCATTTAAATTTAACTCATGTTTACTCCTAAAGCATCCTGGGGACTGAAATATAGTGAAGATGCAAATAATTCTGCTTTGCGATACCTATGACAACCTTACAGCTCTAGGAGTGCCTTGAGAAAATAGCTAAATCCTATATGTGTGGATATGTTCATGGGGTGCAAGCTAATTCTGAATTAGAGATAGTAGAAAGGAATTCCATTTTAAGTGCCTTTTTATCTTTTTATGTAAGGAAAAAGTGCCGCAACACATTAATGTCACATTTCTTTCCTCAATAAACAAATGTGCTAGTGGGGAAATGATGGCATGTTGTCTTGGCTCTGGAAAACCATTATTTGATGTTGAGTTGTGTAATGCTCAAAAAAGTTCCGCTCAAAGCCTCCCTTTCGCTATGAGTTTATAAAGTCAGCTGTTTAGAACTGCGTTTGGAAGAGCCCCATCATCTTCCAACTCTTAATATTGGTGCATATTTCAGCAATTGCAATACTCTCTGCAATTTATGGGGATGAATTGTTTGTATTCTTTTTGCTCCGTTCCCCTGTGGGATCATATGGCAGAGACAGAATCACAGCAAAGGAAACTGTCAGATGCAAGATGTAACAAGGCAACCTTATTCTCCTGGAAAGACAGGGCAGGGTGATTAATCACATTAGACCACTGTGTGTGATGTCAGAACTCTATTATTGGGATTTAGAAGATTTAGGCATTGCTAGCCCTACATTGTGCTGCTAAAACTGGGGTCACCAACCTTTTATGGCCCACGAGCACATTCGCAAACTCGAGAAACTGCCATAGGCACCACATACCCAAGACCGCAACTGAAGTTTGATTGCAGTGCAGGGGGCTATTTTCTTTTCTTTTTTGAGGGGGGACTTTCACAGCTACATTAAGGATTTAAGTTTAATATTGTATATGTGTGATAATATAGGCTTTAATATTGTTTTTTTACATTGTTCTAACCTGCATTTGGCATTTACAGTGAACGTAAGAAATCTAATAAACCTTAATGAAAATGAGACCCACTCCTTTGAAACCGGCATGATAAGGTGTGTGCTTGATATTGCTCCAGAGGTGCCAGGGTGTGCAGTGAGGGAGCATATAATTTTTTCAGCCTGCCCCAATCTATTAGCTATGGTAACAACAAGAAAAGTTAGCATTATATCCACACTTAATGTTTTGCAATAGGGGCAGGATCAGTAGAGAACAAAATTGCAATTCCCTCTCTGTGTTACCTTTCTGTGTAGACTTTGAACCAATTGCTTAACTCCCAGATCAATTTTCCCCTCTCCAACCTCCTTCGGGAGGATGGAGAAACCCTGTAATTAGAGTGTACCATGTCACATGAAATATATCCTTTGTAAGAAAATTAAAATAGTGCTGTATCATCAAATAATGAAGCCCTAGTTATCTTTGTTCTTGCTCGGATGAGGCTAAGAGGTTGCACCCCAGGATAAAGTAACCCATAGTGCATAATGAGCTCTTATCTGGCCTGCTTAGACTATAATCTGAAACAAGCCTTATATGATTAATTGAAAACCCTCTAGTGCAGTTCTTGGGGATATATATGCTTTGCTATGAAATTGTACAGAGGACATGAAACCTCAGAAGATGTGGGGTATTTTTCCCAAGGGGCCACACTTGCCTACTGTTTATCTCAGCTAGGTGCCTGCCCAAGCCCTTTAGAACAATCATAAGCATGTTTACTCAGTCTCCTGCCAAGCTCAGCGAGGCTCCCTTCCAAGTAAGTGTGCTTAAGACAGCTGCCTCAATAATACTCATTATTTACGTATGTAGTACTTTTAGCATTCAAAGTGCTTCCCATACACTATATTAGGTCACACCCACACCATACATTTAAAGCTCTATTCAACTACTTTCACAGTCAATGTCGAAATCTGGGAAATGTAATTTGTTCAGGGTGCTATCCTCACAGAGCTAAAATTCCCAGCACCCTTAACAAACTACAGTTGCCAGGATCTTCCATGACAGTTAAAGTGGTATAATATTGCTTTCAATATACGGTGGTGATGGATGTGAATTTATTAATCCTTTAACCCATTCACCCTGGCAAGGGAGACCAGCATTATTTTATTATATTACAGATGAGAGCAGAATACACTTGCCTGCCTATGGCCACCTAGTGGGTTCAGAGTGGAGATGAAATTTTTGAATTGTAGACTTTTCCATTCACAGCTCTATCTATGCTATGTTGTAATTAGTACACAGATAAACATAGAGTAAGAAATATGTGCACCTTGCAACTCTCAAAAGGTGATAAGTTATTTCTGAAGTAGGCTGCCAACACTACCAGAGCAGAAGTTTCCTTTAGAACATATTTCCCTTCCCAAGTCAGTTTGGAATGTGTCTGAGAATTATGCTAGAGGGCACTGTGTTCCAAGAGACTGGGGCTTTGGGGATTTATTGGAGAGAAGAAGAAAATATGTTGCTCGTCATTTGAGATCATTAAAGATTCAATTGATCTTTTATTTGCATGGCTCGGGTTTCCAGTGCTTCTTGAGGTCTGCCTTTGCTACATTCCAATTAAGATCCCTCTGTTCTCCATCTGTCAAATTCCCAAGTCCATCTTGGTTGTTCACTCCTGATTTCTCTTCCCAGCAAGGAATATCTGAGATGCCATTCCCAAAAGATGCCTGAAGAGGGTGAACTGTCTCTAGACAGGAGCTAAAAGGCTCTGGTATCTTCAAGGACACTATTACTCAATTTTTAAATAGGATTATCAGTTAATAGCAAGGGAGCTCTAGAATCCTAAAGGTAACTGCTTCTGAAACAACAGAACCCTGTGAATGTAATTGTATTGGCAACTGGCCACATTTCTCCACTGCTAGAGTCATCTTATTCATAACTTTCCTGTTCCAGTCTAACACACATAGAATAGACCATGCATACTTCTTTCCCCATCCTATATTGCTTTCACACCCAAAACTAAAGAAAAGCCCATTCTTAACATCAGCATCACACCTCCCCTTCTCTCCTGTTTTCCCCAATGTCAATGTGCCTCCACAGGCTGAATAAGATAGAAGTCAGAAGCAACTACAGTGGTACCTCGGGTTAAGTACTTAATTCGTTCCAGAGGTCCGTACTTAACCTGAAACTGTTCTTAACCTGAAGCACCACTTTAGCTAATGTGGCCTCGTGCTGCAGCTGCGCTGCACAATTTCTGTTCTCATCCTGAAGCAAAGTTCTTAACCTGAAGCACTATTTCTGGGTTAGCGTAGTCTGTAACCTGAAGCGTATGTAACCTGAGGTACCACTGTATTCACTTTTGGGGGAAATGTAAAGGGGTGCTCTTGGAGACACCGTTGGTAAGGGCTAAATCTCATTGGCATTCTCAACTGGCCATTGAGAATCAAGCTTGATGTTGAATTCTTAGCTCCACTCCTTCATCTACCTGGCTTCTGTTTCTTGGTAACACTGGAGGGCGATGAGAATGCAGGATTCTCATTTTCATACAGCTAGCTAGTTAAAAATTAGCTCTAACCAGCGCCTGCTTACAAACATGCAGACTTGGAAGACATCTGAAGTAAGCCTTGTCTAGAGAATTTTTAAATGTTTGATGTCTTATTGTATTTTAAAATATTTTGTTGGGAGCAGTTGAGTGGCTGAGACAACAAAGTCAGACAGGCAACATATAATTAATAATATTGTTATTGTTGTTATTTCCTCCCAGTGGCAGAACTTCTGTCAGGGGAAAAAAAATCATGGATATTCTAACCGCTGAGGGGAAGGGTCAAGTCATACAGTATTCACAAATGAGTGCAGCTACAAAAAAATAAAACCCCAAAAAAGCTCAGTTTGGTGAGTGCTGTTTGTGCCATTGACAGTGAGTGGTGCATGAGGCTCTGGGCTAGTTAGTCCAAGTCAGAAAGCAGGCTGAGGATGCTGAGTGGCCAAAGAAGGAAGGAAAAAGGCAGAAATGTGAGGGAGATGTTGCCACCCATAAAGGTTTGGCTTAAACAAATCCTCAGTCATTGACCGGGAGCAGAAGAGCTGTTGGTGGGGATGGACTTGGCCTCATAGAACACAACACAGCTGCACTATGTTTTATATCTTGATACAATAACCAACCAAATCCTTGGCTGCAGATCTCTGGTTCTTGCCAATCGCTTATCCTTTCTATAGTTTGCTGGGGGAAGTAGCTTATGCAGGGCTATGTGCATAAGGGGCAGGGGGCTACTGCTTAGTGAGCAAGGAGGGAGAACTCTGGTCGACAGCCATTGTTGGGGAGCAGCTGCAAAGAGGAGATAATCTACTCACCTGTAAACATACCCCTACTATCTATAAATACCATGGTCTTACTTGGCTTTATCAGCATGGTTCTATTAGTAGATATCAGCTATAAGTCGTGTGTGTGTGTGTGTGTGTGTGTGTGTGTGTGTGTGTGTGTAATGGTATCCCTTTTTAACAAGCCTTTACTATTATAAGTTTCTACAGTACTTATCTCAATTCACTGTGCGTCCACAATGAAGCCTTACGTCAATGTAGCAGTCTATAAATAGTGTTCCCATTTGTCTGAACTTTTTATTATCCGACGGTTTTAAATGTCCTTGCAGAACATTTTTTTTTTAAGCATTCAGTAAAAATCAGGCACAACTCACAAGCATGGCATCCAGCTACGGCACTAGCAAAAAGATTAGCTCTTCCTTCCCTGAATTACTAGGTTAGACTATTGCAATATTCTAAACATAGGACTGTATTTATAAAGACACAAGCATGTAGCTTTCTTTAAAAACAAACTACCGGTATTAAGAAACTGCAAATGGTGTAAAATGTAACCGCCAGAAAGCTGGTAGGATCTATATGGCTCTTATACCAACTGTCTGTTCATCTCTGTGCTTAATTTAAAGTGCTCATCTTAACCTTTAGACCTCTGAGTGGCCTAAGACTAGGTTATCTTTCACTCATGTGAACCTGCTTGAGTCCTAGGATTGGTTTTAGACTCTGCTCTCTCACCACCTACAGTGGCTGTTGATTGGCAGGTATAAGAGGCAGGGCCCTCTCAGTAGTGGCCCCACAGTTCCAGAACTCCCAAGAGAGAGACCCAGGCAAATTTTGAAAAACTTTTTATTCTGACAGTACATTCTATTTGATTTCTGATGTTTTAAGGGAGGGGGGAAATGTGCTTGTTTTATTTAATTAATTACATCCTGCCCTTCAGAACAACCTTCCAAGGTGCCTTACGAAAACAAGATAAAATGCAAATAAAACTCAAATGGCATCATCATTAATACATTTTAATGCATTTTAAAATTGGGGAGATAAAAGTCTTTTCCTGGGGGCTTGAAAAGATAATAATGTTAGCATCAGGTGGGCCTCTCTGGGAAAGTCCTGGGTGAAGACATAGCTTTTCGCAAGGGCCTTTGACTGAATTATCTTTTGCTGGCTTAAATTCAGCATTTGGAAGATTCCTCTGTCATTCTGAATTTTGTGAAATTTATTTTAGCTGTTTATGGTTTCTATTTTGATTTTTTTTTAATTGGGCTTAATTCTGGGGTGACTATTTGTTTTTATACCGTGTTATTATTATCTTATTTGTTAGTTGCCTTAGGTTCCTTCCAAGAATTGGGTGGGATAGAATTTTTTAAAAACAGATAAAAATATGAAGTGCCACCTCTGAGAAGGCTCTTTCTCTGGTCACCACCCACCTCCCTTCAAATGGTGGGGGACCTGGAGGAGAGCCTCTCAATGTACAGGCATATTGGTATAGGAGCAGGCCTTCCTTCAGCTACCTGCATCCTAAGCCATGTAGTGCTTTAAGCATGTACTTAAAAATGGACCAGAATACAGTGTTCCAAACGACTGGTCCCAGTCAGCAGTCTGGCAGAAGCTTTCTTTGAACCAAGTTTCTGAACTTTCTTCAAAGATGTCACTGTGAGCCTTTCTTCCAGGATATTTCTTTTTGGGGATTTGGGAGCAACTTTGATTATTTGAAACAAATAACTAGACGACTGATCGTCGTTAGCAGTGCATTGCCAAAATGTGCATCCACCAAGAACTTGCTTTTAACCCACCTAAGGCTTGAGGCTGTCTTTCTCTGCTATATGCCAGCTAGTAACTAAGCCCCGTGTTTTCAGTGGCAGGAAGCAGACACCTTCTTGCCGAAATGAAGCCGTTTCCCCTCAGCTCAACTATAGAACTCCCCTTGCCTCACACTGTGCCTTGGCGTCAGAAATCCCGCTGTAACCATTTCAGGCTACATTAAAAGCAGGAGTCATACCTTTCGTTGATTTTCTAACACAAGGATCTAATTCTCTGTACTCTTACAAGACACCTTTTCTGAGACGTTAAAAAGCCATTTGTGTTTGCGAGCTACAATTTATTTGCACTTAGAAAGGCTGAGAATAAAGCCTCCATAAATTCCTTCCTTGTGTCGGCGTTCTTCATACATTATGCTTAGGGAGAAAATTGCTTCCTTGTGGTTTCTTTGAAAGCTGCATCTATGGCTCTTTCTCACTCCTCAACATGCATATAACATTTCAACAACTTCTCAACTTCTTCTAGGAGGTTAGAGAGGAGTCAATCCACCTTCCTGTCCGCTTGTCAGAGGCAGGTGGCTCTGCACCATTTCCCCATGCTTCACATTACAGATAAATTATGCTGATAGAATTCCTAATTTTTTTCTAGTTACTATCATCCCAGAAGGATCTTACATCAAAAGTTATGGAGGACACGAGCACTTGACCCAAGATTAGAATGCTGTTAATACCACATCGGCAAAACCAAAGTTCATTCCAAGTCAGTCAGTCTTAGGGCTTAGCCCATATCTATTGCTTATCATCAGTCTCTCCAACAGCGCACTTAAGGGGTTGCATGCCTATCAGTTTGGGAGGGAAATGGGGACACAAAAAATAAGTTAGCAGTTTTTATGTGCTTGGGGGCTCCCTGAGACCTAAGAAGTCCCTACAGTGTCACCTTTTTGCTTCCAAAATGATGCTAAGGTACTATTTGGAGGTTATCTGGTTGTCCTACAGAGCACACATTGAGGGGCTGCCTAGCTGCTGAGATGAATGGAGTTCTGCTTGTAACAAAGTTGGCATGGTTTCAGAAGCCCCTTACACAGAGGCTCCCCTCTGAGGAGAATTATTTAGGAAATTCTCTGGTGTGTAAAAGAGGTTGTGTTGCTTATCTTCAGTGGTAGAAGAGCTGCTTTGCAAAGCAATAGTCAACCACACTATCACTGGGAAATTCCTTTATATACCAGCTCAATTGCAGTTTCATCTTAAGAAATCTCAACCAGGAGTGGAATAGCTTTCATATATAGGATGCTATCAAACAGAGAACTGTCCTCTTGAATGAGGGGGCAGTCCTTTGTAAAGTACATGGCCAACCTTGGGCTATTTACTAGTCTTCATGGGCTTCACAGAAGCATACAGTTTGCTACTGTGGGAAAGAGGATGCTGGTCCAGTCTAGGTTCTTAGTGCAGGAGACCCCATTTTTCAGCCTAGCACACAAGTCCCCAATGAAAAGCCTTGGGAATGGTGATGAGAGCTAGTCCAACCACTCATTCCCCTTCTTTTTCTTTGATCCTCCTTTTCATTCCAGGAGAGCCAGTTTCAACTTCAAGTGTTTACCATTCAATTCTGAAAGGCATTAGTAGATTTTTTTAAATGAAACAAACAGATTTCAGAAAAATGAGGTACTTCAGAAAGGCAACAGGGAGTGGAATTCTCTGTGCTTTTGTGTCTGGCATTGAATAAGGGATAGAGTGGTTAAAAATCAAAATTACCTCGCCCCCCCCCCAATTGTTCCTTTGTGTGAACCAGCTCCTGGCTTATGCAATGCGCTGCAATTAAAATGTCTGGAATGCTTCACATTTTTAAGGGTACTTTAAAGCAGCTCAATGGCATTGTGGCTGCATGCTGGTGGAGTTCAGGAGCAGATGTAGCTGTAATTGCAGTTGAAGTGTCTTATTGGCATATCTTGAAAGAGATGCTGTCGGATACACTAAGACGAACAGGGCATGAATGATATTTGAAGAAGTGTGTTGGTATCTATCTTTCACATTCTGACATTATTCCAAGGAACATACAACATACAAGGAATGAATCCTTATGTAGGAGAAGGGGCAGGGAAGGTAGCAGCAGGCTCAGGGAAACCCCAAAGTTTGCAGAAGTACAAAAATATATTTCGAGAGGGAAAAATAACCCTAAGGGCAGGGGCGGGAACCCAAAACAGCCCAATAAGGATTAGGAATGGGAGAGAAACACATTTAAAGGCAAATGTACTGAATTTGTGCTTTTTGAAACAAAACACAAATTGAAACACGGTCATCCCTTGAAATTCACATTTCTCCAAATTTTGCAATGCAGCTCTCCAGACAGGTAATGTGTGCAACAATGCATTCACTGGGGGAAAGTTCCTCTTTCAACAGTTTGCATCCAGTCACCACAGGAAACTGAGCCTTCAGTAATCTGCTGGCAGTTCTCCATATAAGATCAACCTTCTGTGTACATGTATGAGTGAATTTGCTTTAAGCTGTACTATCTATTTCCTGATAGCCCAAAGTAAAAAAAAGCATACCTCATCAGGTCCCATTTCCAGTACAAAAAGGCCATCCCTTCCAATACAGATCCACAGTCAATCTAAGCTCTGAAGTGGGTAGTTAAATTCTAGTGCTGTTGATGCAAATATATCAAGGCTTCTGTTTCCTCAGTGTTGTGGAATTTTCCCTCATACATTTTTCAAGCATAGTCTTAGAAAGTTGACAAGAGGGTGGCAGATATATGGCCCGAAGCACAGATTGTCTCACTCATCCCAACCCCCGCTGTTCTTACATCAAGAGTAGTAAATTCTTCAAGAGAAAACTGAAAACCCATTACTTTGAGCTTCAAATATTCCATATTAGTGCCAGAAGTTGGAGGACCTGCTGTATGTTCCACACTTACATGCTGAAATCCTTTCTCAATTTCAGAACTGAATATTGGTAGGTTCTCAGATCATAGATATTTCTGGACTTATGGTGGTTGGTTGTTTTGGACTCCTAGATAGAATTTTTAGTTTACCAGTTCAAAGGCACCAAAGGGAGCTATGGCAGAGTTTCAGGACTTTTCCATTCCTTATAAAAAAAATGTCTATATTGGTAACATCTTCTTGGCAGATAGTAATACTGTATAACTATGGTACAAATTTAAAAAATGCAGGGATGGGGAACCTCAGACCCAGGGGTCATATGTGGCCCTCCAAATTCTCTATCTGACCCTTGGGACTCCCTCCATACCACACCCCTTCCCAGCTACAGCCTGTTTGTATTTTTGAGTACAAATTATAAAAAGGAGTGCGTCCCACACTGCCAAAAGCAAAAGATATGAAATTTCAACCCGATTTTTATGCCAACATTTGTGCCAATGAGGAAGGCTCATAGGAACCATGATTATTCCATGCTGAACAGAGCAATTAGAGTTGTGCAGTACATACCCCATTCTCTCCCCCAAGTTATATCTCTCACCAGCCATATTTTGAACCTTCCCTTGATGTTTTTGCCTCACTGGAATGCGTCCTTAAACTCTGATCTTGCCTCTTGCTTGCCCGGATGGGGTCTTGAGAGAGGTATGAGTGTATGTTGTAATTGCCCTACTGTAAGGTAAAGGTAAAGGTACCCCTGCCCATACGGGCCAGTCGTGTCCGACTCTAGGGTTGTGCGCCCATCTCACTTAAGAGGCCGGGGGCCAGCGCTGTCCGGAGACACTTCCGGGTCACGTGACCAGCGTGACGAAGCTGCTCTGGTGAGCCAGCGTCCCTGCCCTACTGTATAAAAGTGCAATTTCCATTTCTTGGTCCATCCATTTTTGCCTCTGAGCCCACTAGGGATGTGGGGAAAATTTGATTCATTTCACTTCTAAAGGCCAATTTTACCTAATTTGCCTACATTCCAAAATAATACATGAACCGAAACACAGCCATTCTTTCAAATGTACACTTCTCTGAATTTAGCAATGCAAATCTTTAGTCAAATAATGTTTACAGTGGTACCTTGGTTTACAAACTTAATCCGTTCTGGAAGTCCATTCTTAAACCAAAGTGTTCTTAAACCAAGGCGTGCTTTCCCATAGCAGTGGGGGACTTAATTTACAAATGGAACACACTCAAGAGGAAGCGGAACATGTTCTACTTCCAAGGCAAAGTTCACAAACCAAAACACCTACTTCTAGGTTTGCAGCATTCTTAATCCAAGTTGTTCATAAACTAAGCTGTTCTTAAACCAAGATACCACTAGAAAATGCATTATATAAGGGAAATTGATTTTCAAAAGTGTATATATTAATACAAATTTGCATTAAAATGCTTATGAATTATCCTTAGGATTTCTGTTTTAAAAACCCACCAACTAGTATGGAAATGTCGAGAACTAAACTTATGACTGGGATAATGAGAAATGAAAATAAAATTAAAGTGACATCCCTAGGCCTCAGCCATCACTGGTAGGTAACCACCACCCTGGAAGATTACCCAGTGCAGTCCACTTTACAACCTTGTTGGCCTTCTGGCACCGCCTGCTGCATAGGTCGGCCAAGCCTTGCAGTCAAAGAAGAGATGTTCAAGGGAGGGAGGGATTTGCCGTATTATTCTCGTATTCAGACTGCTCAAATGTGGCCTGTTCCACTTTGGAGTGTTGTCTGCTTCAAATGCAATCCAAAGAACTTTAAGCAACCAGAGTCCTAAATCCAGTGGGATTACACAAGAAAATACTTTCTATAACAAATGGCCTTCTACAAAGGCATACTGTGCTCGGAAAGGTGGGGGTGGGGTGGGGGAAGCAGGTGCAGTAAGTGTATTTTATTTCCATTGGGCACTTCTAGGAAGCAACGGGTCATCTTGGCAGAGAAAAATGCCTTACTAGGGTTAGTTCTCAGAGGATTCTCTTCGACATATTTTGAAACAGATCAGCTTCCTGCCTATTGTTTGCTCTACCTTTTCTTATTCTAAGGCCATATGTTCTAGTCACATGAAGATTTATTGCCTCAAATTTACTGGTCTTTCAGAATCCATAAGTTTATTTAAGAAAACGTTATCTCCGGTGCTCAAGGCCTGGACTGGAAAGGAGAAGTCGTATCTAATTTCGCTTTCGGAATCCAGTAAGCCTTCCCACATCCTTATTTAGGAGAGAATACAAAATTGTTACCATATGGGGCAAGCATCCCTTAGCATAGGTGCAACGTTCGTGTTATCAAGAGGGGCTGTGAACTCTGTTCTTGCTTTCCTGTTTCCAGTTGGAAACCCTACAGCTATATCAGGAATTCCTGGCCACATTGTCTGCAGTTGCAAAAGAAGAAAATGACAACATGCATATGACGAAGGAAATTCCTTCTGGCTAGATCCATGTGCATAGCTCAAGATATTCTGGGTGGAGGAGAGTTCCTTGGAAAGAAGAGCACAAGTGGGCGTTGAGTTCCTTTTTTAAAATAAATAAAAAGAATCCTCAGAGACTTCAACATTCTTCTTCTCCCTGCTAATTTTAGTCATGTGTAACTGGCCCCTTCCTCCAACATTTATCTCTCACACCCACCAGTGAACTCAAGCCTCAAGGAACATCTATGTGGGTGAGGGTGAGAGATGATGAGAGAGGCAACCCTGCTCTGTATTAAAGTAACCAACACAGCTAGATGTAAAATTGAAGAAAAAGCAGGAAGCTGAGGGGCAGGACTTGCCGTCGCTCGATGCCAAATAAGGGAGTATATGTTTTCACATGCAAAACCCCCAGCAGCAATGCCCTGTTTGAACCGAAAACTAAATCAAAGAGAGTAATTTAATTACAGTGGTACCTCGGGTTACGTACTTAATTTGTTCCGGAGGTCCGTTCTTAACCTGAAACTGTTCTTAATCTAAAGCACCACTTTAGCTAATGGGGCCTCCCGCTGCTGCCACGCTGCCGGAGCACAATTTTTGTTCTCATCCTGAAGCAAAGTTCTTTACCCAAGGTACTATTTCTGGGTTAGCGGAGTCTGTAACCTGAAGTGTATGTATCCTGAAGCGTATGTAACCCAAGGTACCACTGTATTCTTTAAAAATGCCTCGTCAAAGCAAGGACATAGTTTGGGGGTACAGTTTCCATTTAGGGGAACAACTGTAGCTCATTGGCAGACAGTGATGGAGGAAAATTATGTTCTGCACTTTTAACTGAACCCACCTAATTCGTACCCTCTGGATGAATCCTCAGGTCAGAACATATGTTTATCTGGATTTTGTGATAAAGTTCCCAATGGAAAAAGTTGTCTGTGGAATACTCTTCCCAGGGAGGTTCACTTGGCACCATCCTTCAGTTATGCTCATCTTTTAGTGGGGTGGGTAGGACTTGGTTCTTATTAAAACATTGATGGATGATCATTATGGTTTTATCTTTCTGGTTTTTGATTGATTTTATGTGTTGTATTTTATTTTGCCAAGTCATTTTGAGACATCTCATTGCATAAAGCAACTGATAAATGTAATAAATAATAATATGAAATGCATAAAATGTGCATTTTGCCACAAAATACATTTATAAATTGTGATAAAATAATCTTTAAATATTTATTTTGTGATAAAACATGTCTTTAAATAGGAATTTTCATTTCTTTTTATTTCAAAAAGCACAAATTGGCACAGGAACAGGACAGAAGGGACTTAAAAACAAACATGTGTGAAACTGACACAGGATAGAAATATATCTGTCCTTTCGTGCCTGTGGAGCACATGCTTTGCGCAAGTTCAATTCCCAGCATCCACAGATATGTCTGGGAAAGGCACCTGTCTGAAACACTGGAGAGTTGCTCTGAGAGTGTGGCCAATACTGAGCTAGTATAACTTAGTATAAGACATCTCCCTACTTTCCAAAATTATTATGATTAATTGTTACACAAAAAAGGGTATTCAAGCAGATTATAACATATTGAAGAGCATAAGCTTAGGTAAAAATACGTTATAATAAAAATACCTGCAACATTTAAAAATCCACCAAACAAGCTCCAAACAGCAGCCAGAAGCTTCGGCAGCACAACTAACAGCATACAACATTATTGTAACCCACCAAAAGCTTCAGGAGGGGTTAAGGCATTACCTGGCCCCAAATAAAAAAGTGAGTGAAGGGGTCCGCCAGATGCCACTGCCAAGAGCATTCCATAGATGAGGAGCCACAACCCCAAAGTCCTTCTGTCTTGTCATCATCCTCTGAATCTCCCTCAGAGGAGGAACTAAGGGTGCCGGTAGGTTGACCTTTGTGTCATGATCAGGATATTACCATAGTCTAAACCTCTACAAGTAATCACCAAATGGAGCACAACTCACATTGCCCATGTTGGGTGGCCCACCAGAAACTTGATAAACCTCCTTCTCTTGCTGCTTTCCTGAAACAGTTAAGATTACTTTGCCTGAAGATTATACATAAAAGCTCTCTATGAGACAAACATATTGATAAAAAAAAATCAGACAACTGATGCGAACCTTTATGTTGCAATTAGTTAGAGGGTAAAAAAGGTAAAGGTAAAGGGACCCCTGACCATTAGGTCCAGTCATGGCTGACTCTGAGGTTGTGGCGCTCATCTCACTTTATTGGCCGAGGGAGTCGGCGTACTACTTCCGAGTCATGTGGCCAGCATGACTAAGCCGCTTCTGGCGAACCAGAGCAGCACACGGAAACACTGTTTACCTTCCCACCGGAGCGGTACCAATTTATCTACGTGCACTTTGATGTGCTTTTGAACGGCTAGGTTGTCAGAATCACAGGGATTCAAACTGCCGACCTTCTGATCGGCAAGCCTTAGGCTCTGTGATTTAACCCACAGCACGACCCACGTCCCTAGTTAGAGGGTATAACCATATATATCAGGATTGTGAAGAAATACACATTCTAAAAAGCGAGTGCATTACATACTGCAAAAAGCAAAAGATATGAAACTTCAACCCTATCCTCACTTTTATGCCAAATTTTTTGCCAATGGAGAAGGCTCATGGGAACCATTATAATTCCATGCTGAGCAAAGCAATTAGTGTTGCTCAGTACATAGCCCATTCTTTACATGGTTTCAAAGACTGAATAATGAAGAAAAACTCTTCCTGTTAATCGGGGGTTTCCATCCCTGGCTAGGCCAGCTGCATAAATTGTCAGAGATGTGGCTAGATAAGATGGAGGGGATTTTGGAAGGCCTTTTGGTTCAGTTCCGCTGGGACTGTGCAAGTCACGCTGATAAATTAATTTTGTTCATTGGTCTCAAGAGTGGAAACCCTGCAACTATGGCAAAAGCCTACAGAGGAAGTTCTCGTTTATTTTCTTCCCTGCACAAACTAATCCACAGCTAAACAATGCTGTGGGAGTTTTGCTATGTTGAAGCAAAGGAACTTCTTTCACTTCCATCATTCTTCGTCTCTTAAAACCTTCCTTCCACCGCCAGATGCACCTCAATTCTATGGCTTCCACTGATGTAGCTACAGTACAGGCAGCATTCTATAGAAGCCAAATGGAGAAAAGTCCATCCTTCTATGCTGCCCATCAGTCTGCTAGCCTATCATAAAGATTCTATAGTTAGGCAGGGGTAACCAGCTGCACAAATATAAGATGGAGGACAACTGGTTTTCCAGTAGTGCATGTGAAAAGGATCCACAAGCTTAACATGAATTAACCTTTTTTTTGTTGGATAACTGTATTGTGACATTAAGAGAAGTATGCATTTTGAAGGATAGCTGTGTTTTGGTTCCCGTAGTGCTTTGGGAAATGCAAATTAACTTAACCAAACTTCTCACTCATCCCTACTCCACACATGTGGGTAGCATTTGTCTGATTAGTTTTTTTTCTGGTCAGCAACTCCAGAAAAAAATATTTTAAAAGAAATGTGGTGGGGAATACATTGTCATGCACACACACTCTTCATAGCCGGTGCAGACTTGTGTGCATTATACCCAGGTACCTCTACCTGAATCTGTATTTTTGCATGAAAAGCTATTCTGGGTTGCTTAATGTCAATTAGTAAAGCAAGACCAAAGCTTGATCATTACTTTTGAGCATGGGTCTCTAATCTACACTGCTCTGGATGGCTGGTTGTTTTGAAATGAAGGATATCCTTTTTCCATTTCTTCAATGCAGCTTTAATGCAGTGGAATCAGTAGGGACAACCTCACAAAATAAGAGAAACTGGCAACCCTGAGTGGAATCTTTTTCTCATGGCTAGTAAAGAAGCAGATACGGGATCCCTGGGCAGAACATTGCGTCCATATCCCAGGACCCTATCTTTCCTAGTCCAGACTATTTTCTCATACCAATGTCATCTTATCACTGCTTCATGAGATACAACTGTGGCCATCAGGAAATGAGGGCTGGTGTCAGGTCTGATGCTTCTCCCAAAAACAGCAACCCCATAAAGAGGCCACAAATGGATTGCCATTAAGTGAGGCCTGAAGCACTGTCCAGCAATCCCTCCGCCTTCAAGTGCTTGTTTGGCTAGAGGGTGGGGAAGAAATACTTCTGGCATGATGTTGGAGGGTGGAGCAGTGTGAAGGGGAGGTTAGCTGCAATTTCAACATCATATTAGGTAACATCAGAGCAGATTGCATGCCATGAAACTACCAGGAAACAGGAAAAGGCAGAAAGGTTGCTTGCTTGTTGCACACTTCATGTAGAGCTGTGCCCTTCATTAGTTATTTTTTTAAGGGTAGCATCGAATTAAGGTGTATACTAAATAGCTCAGAACCACAGCCTATTGTCATGCTCCATCTTATCTATGTATCTTCATCCAGGATTTTCCCATGCTCCTGGTCCAGAGCTATATTGCACACAGTGTTCCAGGTGCCTTTTCCTCTGGAGATTCCCTGCAACAAACACAGGAAGCCAGTCTGATCAGATGCAGAGCTAGCAGTGTAGTTACATAGCAGGGCAATAGGGTCACCTGCTTCACAGGCAACCCAGGCAGAGGCACCAATGGACATCAAAGGTCATGTAATATATTCACAGTTATTGATATCATACAGTTTTCATAGAGGAATAGCTCTGCTTGTTACCTGTTTGTTGGGAGGCTTAGTGTGGACAGCAGACTAGGCAAAATGACACTTGCCATAACTTCAGGAATGAGTGGTAGCGTGGTGCCAGCCTTCCAGCCACAGCTTTGCTGCTCCTTAACTGAAATAGTACAGGGATGGGACAGGACACGGTAGTGGTGGAGCTGAGGTGATGTGGGCCCATCAGTGAGGGAGACAGATGGCCTCCACCAGCACTCCTGCACTGCCCCAACCTTGTGACTACCCTGCCCTTGTCCTGTAGTAGCCTGGCTGATGTGAGTTGTCCCTAAGTAATACTATGAGCAGATGTCCATGGTACTGAAGCCAAAAATGGCAATCCTGTGTTGATCCACTCCTGCTAGGCCCTATATCATATCATATCTAGCTTGCCTTACCTTGTCTCCTGAGAGCATTACAATGCATGATTCCTTGGCTCCATGCTCCAACAGTGGCTGGTGAAGTCAGGAAACACACCTCATAACGATGTGAGACATAGGTCAAGTGGAACTGGAAGGTCATGGGAAAACTTGACTACCATTTTCATCTGCATGTTCTTTGTAGTGTGCAATTAGAGAGTGAAGCGATATATGAAGCAATATGTCACATTCCCCACCTCTACTGACACTTCAGTGTACAATGTCATTGCCCTCTCAGTTGCGAAGGGCATTTCCCTGCTACCTATTGCTGGAGTTCTGTTGCTCCAGCTTAAAACAGATATGATGCCATCATCATTGTTGGCGTAAAAGCAATCTCTAGAAGTAATCAGTCATTAAGTCCTTCTGCACAGGGACAATGTGGAATATACTGTGAGTGGCGATGACTCACCAGCCTCAGTAGTACGTAATTTGTAAAGCTACCTTTCTGTATTGACCCTGCTCATTAAACACTTTGTAGGAATGCTCATCTCGTCCTCTCCTGGGCTTCCTTGCCAGCTCTGCAGAGGTTGTACGCCAAGCACTGTCATTTACTCCAGGGTCAGCTTACAAGACGCAAGGTTGGCATGTGGCAGATAAGACAGGAGAGCTTCTGGGCTAGAACTTCCATTTGTTACACAATTAGCCTTTGTTTTGTTTTGCTTTATTTAAAAGAAAGAACATAAGAGCAGAGGTTTGAGCACAGTAAAGTTCACAAACTCCTTGGCATGATTTACACTAATAAATGGGTTGCTTAGACTCCAAACTGAGCCACAGCCATTGCAGCATGAAATGAATTAGTAGAAAGTGGTTTTTCCAAAGGACTGACAATCCTAGCAATGGGTGATTTCTTTTCATCATAGTCATCTCAAGCCATGCTGCTCCTTTGCACTACTCTTCCTTCAAACGGACAGTAAGTTAGTCAAGATTTGGGTGGACATGCACACAGTTTAGACATAAACTTCTTAAGTTCTGAGCCAAAATCTTTTTCTAATTTCAGTTCAGCTCTAAATAAGCTTGGTGCCACTCTGAGCTGCCCCTTTCAGATTGCTGCACAGGGCACAATAGTTTTAGGAGCACCAGTGAAGCCATGTGTGAGCTAAGCAGTGTTGCATCCACAGAGGGTGTGGGGGCACAGTCTTTGGACAACACACAGTTATCTATAATCTGAGATATACATATATGAAATTGCAAAGAATCATGGGTGGCACTTCTTGAAGGGCCGTGCAAGTTGGGCCAGTAAAATATATTGGGCTGAAAATATATTTATTTCACAACTCATGCACATCCATAGCAACTACAAGGTGCTGTCATGTACTGACTGGGCATCAGGAACTGCTGGGTCTAGAACTAGGAACCCACCGCTTCCTCTCTGTATAGCTGTACCCTTTGATGAATCACCAGAGCTACAGTCAGAAGAATCTGGCTGGGCAGAAATTCATCCCCAAGAACTGCAGTGGTTCTGCTCACCCAGGCTGGCCACTGGCTTTCCTCAACCAGACATGGTATGAAGCAGCGAAGAGAAATCTTTTTTCAGCCTGAAGGCTGCATTCATTCATGAGCAACCTTCCAGGGGTGGAGCCAGAGGCCAAAGTGGACAGGGCAGTGGGTGTGAATCTTACTTTGGTACAGTAGACTACATTCCAGCCATGAAATAGCCAGAGGTTTTACACTACTACCCTTGTATCTTTCCATCCTGCAGCCAGGCAAGCAAGGTACATTATTACAGCTTAAGGGCACATTCCAGCCAGGTAAAAGCACTCAATTCAGGGCTGGACAAGGGAAGGTCCCAACCCAAGGTCAGATAGAGAGATCTGAAGAGCTGCATTCTGCCCCCGGATCAGAAGTTCTCCACCCCTGCTATAAAGGCTTCCAGTATGGTTGTGACTTTGCGTAATAATAGTATATCCCAGCTCTGGCTTATTCCTACTCTTGGCTTGTTCTCTGGCTACCACCTGATGACTGCATACAGCTCAGACCTAACACTAGAAATTCTGGTCAAACCTGCACAAACCTGGCTCTTTGGCAACCCATCAGCCACCTTAATTTATATGTGGCAGCTACTGAAAAAATAAAAAAAGTGGTGCATGCACAGGAATGTTACAAAACAGAATGGTCAAGACAGGTGAGTTGACAGCTGCTGGGAGCAGCAAGTTTAAAAACAAGGAGATGGCCCTGAGATGATAGAGCAGGAAGTTGGGCTCCTCTGCCAGACAAGGTAATTGAGTATCCCTGCCCTAGATGACAGCTCCTTAGAATAACAGTAGCTTGCATTAATAACTCCAGTGACAAAATATATTTTTCAAATCAGCATGAAATCTGATGCCACCCCAGTCCCTGAGAACTCACCCAGTTATTTGCCTTGCAAGATGAAAGGCATTGTGGAATGTGCTGGCTCCAAACAAAGTCCCTGTCCTGTCAGCGTTTTAATGGGTTTCCTGCTCCTGTAGGTTCAAAGAGCAATTACAGGCTCCAGTGAAAGTACAGCAAATGGAAAACAGATTGCCTGGCTCTCCCCAAACTCCTAGAGAAAAAGCAAGAGCTAGCTAGACCCAGGGCCATTTAATGAACTGAAGGGGAACTTCCTTTCCTTTACTCCTGGGACCGCAGGAAGTTCCTGAAGTGGGATGTTCAGAGCTGGAGAAGGAATCCAGTGGCCAGACATTTTTGTTCTCTTTTCTCAAAGGAGCCAACGCTAAAGTCCATGGAGGGTAATGAGTTGCTAAAGGATGCGGAAGCCTAGCATCTTTGCATCCCTCTTCAATGTTGTGTTTCCCTTGTAAATTCTTTGGCAGTCAAGGATGAGTGAGCAGCATTCATTTGTTCTTCATACGCTCATAACAAAGTTTTAATTCTTGTAATGAAAAAGGGGTTCAGCAAAAGAAGGTGGGCCATGGAGGCGATTTAAATGGAATGCCAAACTGCAGGTGCTCCATGGTTTGCCCATTTTAAAGAATGCAGTGCCGTCAAAAACTGTAGATCCTGGTGGGAAAACAAACATATTGGAAGCACTGACGGAGAGTTATTAGTACACTGTACATCATTAACAGAGAGGATGCCTTTGAAGGTGTTGGCATTTATTCTAAGAAGGGTCTGGAAAATCTTAGAGAAGTTGCTAGGGATATTTAAGCAGATGATAACTCAGTCAAATGGAGAAGCAAATAATAACAGGATAGTGAACTTCCACAAAACCCTTTGGTCTGTTTTGAAAAATGGGTCTTATAACCATGGTGGCCATGTACCCTACTTTGCAGGAGATAGTTCTCTGTAGGGCTGTCAGAGGACAATACCCTTTTGGAAGAAATATCCTATTTGAAAGACTGCCTGGTCCAAGTCCATTTCGAACAACCACAAAAGTGGGCTAAGCTCCATTAACACTATTCACAATCTTTTTGTTTTTAAATGTAAGTTGCTTGGAGACCCCTGAGTAACAAGTGATTAACAAATTCAATCATTATTATTGATAATAATCTGACTTCCAAGAAAGTATCCACAGTTTTGCAGTCTATGTTTAGCTTTTGAAAATATAAATAAATTCGTGTCACTAATTTGGGGAAACAATGCAGGTAACTAGTCCATATATTACAGCCTGTTTTGCATTTTTTTAAAAGCCATGTTGTACCCCTGCCTAGATTACAGACAGGTGCTCTTTTTCAAACCCTGGATATACTACTGGGTGAAAAGGATTGGGAGAAATCGACTTCATTAATGCAGTTTAGCTGTTAAGATTCTTTCCCCCTCTCCAGTGTACAAACTGCGGAAAAGTATTTCTTTTTTCAAAAAGGCAAAAGAAAAAAGAAAGCAAGGGTTAGAATTAATGGGAAATGGCATATGTTCTAGGAAAACCGAACTGGCTTTTAAAACTCTTGGACACAGTACAAAGAGCCAATCATTCAATGAAGCCTTTCCCCGTCTGCTGAATATTATAATGACTGAATGGAAAATAAATATGTATGCCCAAACTCTGACTGAAAGGTGGAAAACACTGTAGAAAGGTGGGTTTGTGATTATATTGATGGAGCTTGCCAGGTGATGCTTGGGGCTGTGTGAATTCCATGTTTCTACAGATTCACCATGCCAAAAACACACATGCATATAGAACAAAGTGTACAACCAACAGAAGCACACGTTTGCTTCGTTGAATAATCTGCCTTCAGATCAGAAATTGTATTGTCTTCACTCACAGCTGTGTATTATACCATTTCAGTGTCTCTCATTCAGATGTGGTTCATTTGCCTACATAATTATTTGTGTTTGAACAATTCTCAGAAAGGAGTAGCATTGTAATCTTATAAACCCCATATGCTGAGAGAATATGACCAGCACAAGGCTACCTGTTAGGCTGTGTAACCAAGTTCAGATTTGAACTTGCACTTCCTAATCCAAAGCCCAACCTGCTAGCAGTGACTCTACCACATATAGCTCTGTTGGGTTTGCATGGACAAGGGCACACCAAAAGTCCCCATTTCCATGTCTTTGGTCCCTTTCTTTCTGTGCACAAATCGCCACAACCACTGGATTGTTCAGTTTAGAGTTTTTTCGTTAGGAACAGTGTGTTAACATCACACACTATTTTCCCACTGAATACACTTCAGCAGTCCCTTATTAGAGCTCCAATTGGGTATTGTTATTAAGGGCCATACCATCAAAATCCTTCCCAGCCCCTTCTTCCTTTAGTTCAACTAGAACTCTTGTTAACTCCTCTCTGTTCCACCCCTTCCTTACCTCCTCTGTTAGAACAACTCTGAAGCCTTGCTATTAATACCTATGCTTCCTCCTAGCTATTCCTTATCAGGCCCCAATGCAGGAAAGAGAAATGGCATGTCTTGTGGCAAGGCAATTATTTTATCTATGCCAAGGAACAGCATGAACATAAATGGCCAATAGTCAGGGATGTCAAAACTTGTAGTTCCTAATGTCTGCAGGACACCAGATTGGCTAAGCATGGGTTGTATGGTAAATCAGAAGCAGGGAATCTCAGACCCATATGGACCCTCCAGGCCTCTCTATCTGACCCACAAGACTTTCCCCCAGGACACCAGCCCTGCTCCATGCCCTCCTTGAGTGCTTTTTCCCTGGCTCGAGTGTGTTCTTGAACTGTGGTCATGCTGCTTGCTTGTCTGGATGGAGGATGCAGAGGTGTGTGTGTGTGTGTGTGTGTGTGTGTAGAAACCTTTGACGTTTTGCATGGCTGGAATGTGGCCTTCCTGTACAAAAGCATGAGTTGCAGCCATTGCTCCACCCACTTTACCCTCTGACCCCACCCACCACTGGCATATGGCCCCCTCAAGGGAATGTGGGCCACAGACTGAAAAAGGTTCCGGAACTCTGTGCTAGACTGAAAGCCACCACTTCTCCCAGTGTCAGGGCAGCAGTAACTATTAGTAATGCTCTATCACATCTGGTGAAATGCATGTTGCAGCACTCACGAAATGACTTGGGAGGCAGGACACTGGATATATGCAGCCATCCTGCTTTACATGCAAAAGCCTGAAGCCAAACAACTATGAGAGACTTTAGAGTTGACTAAGACAGAGCTGTCCTCTTTATCAGTACTTTGCCACCACCATTGCATCCACACAGAGCCATCCAGTGAATCTTTTTCTGAGTGGATCAAGACCTTTTTCACCTTAGCCTATTAAGGAAGTCCACTGCAGTTTGTTTGCTAAGTACTTTTAGGACAAAGTCACTTGTACCTCCCACAAGCTAGATGCCACTAGTTTTGCAGTAATCTTAATAGATGTGTCTAGCTTTTAAGTGCAGCACACTTGCCAGGCCCTTTCTGATTTTGGAGTTCTGCCTCAATATTACGCAGTATGACCTTCAAAGCAGAGGTTTGCTTTAGATATTATTATCTAACGTTAGATATTATAAATACCCAGTGATTCAAAACATGTGTGAGCCTAAAACCATATTGCTGGTGTAGGTCATGATCTTAAAATATGTTTGAATGGAATCAAATGGATTCAAGTTAATTGTTGATTAATTGGTATGCCAGTCTCTGCATCTAACCAGACAATATATTTTACCTCATGCTTTGGGCGTCATGCACAAGACATCAAGTACTTTTGGCACAGGGTGGGCATTGTGATTGCTAATACTGTTGGCTGGTTTCTGAAGGTGATGTCATTCCTTCTGCCTAAATCTGCAGGAACACACTGCCAGGCTGCTGATCAAGCTCTTGTTTTGGTTGGGCAAAAGCAGCTTAGCTCATTTAGGCTAGCATCTTCCTCTTGCCTAACCACAGTTGGCTCTCTGAATCCTGGCTAAATCTGCTCTTGTTTTGCAACACCTGACACTTGGATTCCAAGGCAAATCACTCATGGCTCCCACTGCAGTCTGGGGTTCATTTCGTGTTTATTTCCATCTAGAGAGAAGGCTGTTATCGGCAGGATAATCATTACCTCCTCGTCCAAGTGGGTTTTCTTGTCCTTTACAAATGTAACAAATGTAGCATGCCCTGCATCTCTTTCTCGTGGTCAGACTAGCATCAGCACTCAGCATCTATGGGCAGCTGCTAAGGCCCCCTGTACTATCTGGAGAAACAGCCATTTAGTTTTATTCAGAGCATTGCAGCCACTGGATGAAATTGCCAGGCAGTCACTAGCAGGGGAGAAGATCCACTTTGCTGAGGGCCCCCTTTGGTCTGCAACCAGTTGTGCTTGTGGCCCTGAAACTTACGACAGAGACTCTTCCAAGTATTTTATTGTGATTTTACTAAAATGCAACCTAGATATTGCACCATAGCTTTAAGCTGCTGAAAGATTAAACAGGGCATATAGCAGCTGCAGCTTCTGCTAGTTTCTTTCCTATTCCTTTGGCCCAGCACCTTCCCCACCTGCAGCCTGGTGACTCATTGCCACAGTTGCAGTTATCAAAGTGACAGGCAAGCCTCTTCCCAAAGGCAAGTAAAATTATTTTGGGGGAAGACACAAGCCTTTCCTAGGCACATCTCAGCTCACATTTTGGTATAACCTGGCAGTGCTAAGGGACAGGTGATCCCATATTACCATTGAGGTCCAATCTGAAGCTCCATTTACATTGTGTCTGGGTGTCATGATCCGGCAGGATGACAGGGAGGAGGAAGAGGACCCTGGCGAAGGGTGTAGCTGGGTCTGGGACACAACAGGGCAAGCAGGGGATGGGGAAGGAAGTATGGATGGTATGTGGATGAGGGTCAATGCACAGGAACCAGAGCAGCAGGACCCATCACCAGAGCCAAAGGGGCCCCTGTCTTCATGAACACAGCAAGCTCTGAGATGTAGGGAGCAGTGGAAGGGGTGCACTAGAAGGCCAAGGCAAGCAAGGGCCACAGCCCAGGTGCCTTGCTGGCCAGGTGGGTCTTGCTAGCTCTGGGAGGAGGGATGTGATTCCTCAGCTGGAGTAGGCGTGGAACAGGTGAGGGTCACATGCCTTGTCTAGCCTAGATGCTGCAATAAGCATGCAAAGTACAAAAAGGAAGCAGAGCTGAGGTGTTGTGTCTGCTCAACTGTTCATGTTGATAGAAGCTGACTTGGATGCTCCTGGGTCTCCAAGGGACTGTGCTTTAGGTTTGACTGGACTGTATCTTGACTGCTGGACTTCAGGCTTGGCTACTTGGATTGACCCTGGACTGTGTTGGATTTTGGACTTTGCTTGTGTGGATCGACCCTCAGACTTTGAACTTTGGACTGACCAGGTAGGCCAGAGGTTCAGGACACTGAACCCTTGCACTCTTCTGTTTTCTTCTAGAACTAAGTGGCTTAAGGGCTTGGGGAAGATAAGCTCACTGGCAGCATCTGCTTTGCATTCAGAAGCTGCCTGGTGCAATCTCCCAGCATTTCCAGGTAGGGTGCCTGAAACCCTGGAGAGCCCCTGCAACCTGGTGTCAATGGTACTGAGCTAGATGGATCAGTGTTGAGCTGCAGTGTATGTTCCATGCCAGCTCACTGTCCTGAAACGTTTGGATTTTGTTGTTGTTGTTTTAACTGCAGGCACCTCTGACATTGTACTACTACTACTGCTGCTCTCTAGAACCCACCATCATCTTATAAAAAGCTAATCTAGTTGTGCAGAATCCTGCCACACTAAGTGATTACATGAACGGAATGTAATCCGAGGGCACATCCAGACTTCCGTTTGTCTCATTTCTTTCCCCAGGGAAAAACCAGCTCTTTAGTGCTAAATCAGAGCAAACGCCAATCAGGTTTTCCACGGATTGATGTTTGCTCTGATTCAGCACTGAAGAGCAAGTTTTTCCTGGTGAAGTGGAGGGGCAAAGGGGAAACTGCTTAGGCCCATGTGTTCTAGCTAATCTAGTTGTGCAGAATCCTGCCACACTAAGTGATTACATGAACGGAATGTAATCCGAGGGCACATCCAGACTTCTGTTGTCTCATTGCTTTCCCCAGGGAAAAACCAGCTCTTTAGTGCTAAATCAGAGCAAACGCCAATCAGGTTTTCCACGGATTGATGTTTGCTCTGATTCAGCACTGAAGAGCAAGTTTTTCCTGGCTAAGTGGAGGGGCAAAGGGAAAACTGCTCAGGCCCATGCGTTCTAGGCATGGGACAAGCCCTAAGATGCAGCTGTGGTGACTACTAATAGTTGCAGAGAAAGAAAAACTTTCCAAAGATGTCACTTTTGTTGCCAAGGTGATGAGAGAAGCTGTACCTGCTAAGATGTTGTTTTCTACTCAAGTAGTACAGGGGCATCATCCTTGCCTTGTTTTTGAGTCTTGCTTATTTTCAGCCCTACAATTCTGTAATTGCACAGAGGAATTTCCATCCAATTTGTTTTCCGAGAATGTCAACATGACATGGAGCCGACAACTCTGTGTGCTGCTGTGGTGTCTTTGACAACGTGAGGTGCAATCTAAAACTGCTCCTCTCCAGCAAAACCCCAAATCCCACATTTCTGAATAAACAGCACCCCCCACCCGCATGCAGGGCTGCTGCTATTTTTCTCCTGGCACGTGGGCACACACATGCACACACTCCCACAGTCCACAAGAGTAAGGTTTGAGGTTTCCTTTAATGATGGGAAACACATGTTTTGGGGCATATCGCTGTTACTCAATCCCCGGAGAAAACAAGGGGCCTTGTGAGTCACTGCAAGCAGTTCTATTGTCTGTTACTGAATCACGTCCTGTGTAAGGGATTCCTTGGCTGGTTCCAGAGGCTGTACGCTCAGCAGGCAAGCTGTGGGCTGAAACCCTACGGACTTGCTCCAAGTGCTTTTCTCGTGGCTTTTAAAAATCGTTCTCATGCAATCCGACTGAGTGACTCAGAGGGCTGACACCATGGACTGATGTCACCCTTCTCATACCAAGACCTCTGGAGCTGGGAGAGGACCTGATAGGATTACCAGAAGGAAAATTTCAGTGTTTTATTTTAAGGGGGGAAATGTGACTTTCATTAACAAACTCCCTCTGCAAGAGAAACAAGTGGCAGAAAAAGTGAAGGTGTCTTAATTATGTTCAATAATACCTAAAATCAACTTGATACCCTTTCTGCCTCCCTATGTCCACAATTTATTACTATTGTTTTTATTACTTATATGGATGCGGGTGACAGTGGTCTAAACCCCTGAGCCTCTTGAACTTGCCGATCAGAAGGTCGGCAGTTCAAATACACACGACGGGGTGAGCTCCTGTTGCTCTGTCCCAGCTTCTGCCAACCTAGGAGTTCAAAAGTATATCAGTTGATATAGATGAATAGGTACTGCTGTGGCAGGAAGGTAATACAGTGGTACCTCGGGTTACATACGCTTCAGGTTACAGACTCCGCTAACCCAGAAATAGTACCTCGGGTTAAGAACTTTGCTTCAGGATGAGAACAGAAATCGCGTGGCAGCAGCAATTAGCTAAAGTGGTGCTTCAGGTTAAGAACAATTTCAGGTTAAGAACGGACCTCCAGAATGAATTAAGTATGTAACCAGAGGTACTACTGTAGTGTTTCAGTGCACTCTGGCACTCGTCACGGTGTCCCATTGCACCAGAAGCGAAAACCCTAGCAGCAGCTAAAGTGACTTTTGTCTCCTGTTTTATCAGTGCAACTGACTCTCATTCTCCAGGTTATTATCTGGCAACCCTACTGCCTCAAGCCACTGGGCTCCCTCCACCACTGCTAAGAGCCATTGAGCAGTGCAAGCTTGTGCCACACAGTGAGCACTTGCATAGGAAGCTGCCTTATACAGAGTCAGACCATTGGTCTACCTTGTACTTACCATAACTGGGGTTTCAAGCAGGAGTCTCTTCCAGACTGATCTGGATGACACCAGGAATTGAACCTGGGATCTTTTGTAGGGACAGTGTGTGTTCTTCCTTTGAGCTGCAGCCCTTACCTTAATCCAGGCATCCCCAAACCTCCAGCTGTTTTGGGATTACAATTCCACTACAATTCCCACCATCCCTAGCCAGCGGTCCTGTTAGCTAGGGATGATGGGAGTTGTAGTCCTGAAACAGCTGGAGGGCCAAGTTTGGGGATGCTTGCCTTAATCCATGTCAGGGGTAGGGAATCTGCAGCCTACAATATGTTGTTGGACTCCAGCTCCCATCATCCCTGACCATGGGTCATGCTGACTGGGGCTTAGAGGAGTTGGCGTCCAACTCCATCTGGAGGGCCCCAGCTTCAGATAGATGCATTCTAAAAGGTCACAACCATTCCTAGTTGCCAAGTCCTAATCTGGAGAATTTCCCTACCTTCTTAATAGCCCCATAGCTGTAACAGAGGATGTAGCTGTGATTTATCCTGTCTTGTTTCTCCTTTGGTTGCAAGCTAGATTTTACAGCTTAGCTGAGTGGAGGTAACCTGTTTTGTATATCCATAGTAGGATCACAAAATAACCATTTTGCCCCAGCTCACCATGAGCACAATGACATGTTTGAAACACATTGATCCTTCATTTTCTTTTCTTTTTTTTCCCCTAGCATAGACCTAACCATCTGGAATTACATCTGAGGCCTTGTTCACGTACATGTTCCCTTTTTTTAATAGGGTAACTTGAAGCGCTTAGTACCATTCCCAGGATTTGGTTCACTGGATTTTGTTGGCTGCCCATTACATTTTCCAGTAATGGAAATATCATACCCGCTGCAGACACAGCATACAAGGTGGGTGCAGCCATGCCTAAAACATGATGCAAACCAGTCACCTAATCATGCTGAATTCTACAAGCACAAAGTGTGAGGAGGAAAAATGCAGTCATTCTGGCCTCTTAGATATGATGGGGACTCTACCCTTAGTTGGCTGAATGTTATACAAATTGTGCCAGGTAATGGGTCAAGGAATGCACCCTGTGTTTGGGGTATCAATTAGCAGACAGCTAATTAGTTAGACTGAGCTGGAGGTTTATTTGTTCTGATGCTCAAGTGTAGCTCTTACATGCATCCAGTATTAAGTGGTCTCTTGCGCCAGCTGTGAGTATCTTACTTAAGTTTATGGGCAAGTTTATGGGCTCCTTTGTTCTTTGAGTCTCAGGTTGTCAGGATACAAGTGGCATTAGCATTGTATCAGCAGATGCAATTTTCCCACCAGGTCAATGAAAAAAGCAAAACAAATATGGCTGTCAGAGGGCTGGTTTTAGGAGAGAGAGTCGGGGTGGGAGAGATACGCCAGGTGAGAAAATATTTATTGAACTACCTTCTGTTGGCAAAAAAGAAAGAAAAATCCAAATGTTCAAACTTGTATACCAACCTGTTTCTAAATGGGAGACATATGTGTGTCCATTTATTTTTAGATTGCAAACTACGGTGACTATATTTGCTATAACAAATGTGTCACATGCAAACACTTTGTTTTGTATTAGTGCTGAAGAACAGAGATCTATTCTGTTTTGTGCTTGAAGAACTCCACCAGAGGTCAGGGTACAGAGGGTGATAAATTCAACAACTGATCCTGCCACACAGGCCTCCTGTAAGGTCCCTGGAGATCATTTTACTTCTATACCTACCTACTCTTTCTCCTTACAGCTGCTTTTCTTTTTGTCTTTATTGTTACCCATAGCAGTCCCTGATGATAATACCTCAACAAAAGATGAGATAACTCTTGAGTTAAATAGCTGTTCTGTTTTGCACAGTCATTTTCCACAGTTTTGGTGGAAGAGATGTAACACATCATTGGTACCTTGGACAGTACTGAGCAGAGCTCAAGTTGGCATTTCCATAAGGACAGGACTTGGGTGTTGTTTCAGCAGCAGTGATCCTCAGATTCAAGGCCCCTCCAGAAATCCTTTATATTGTGCATTCGTAATGATTGTGCTCATGAACGCATTATGTGTGGTCATGCTTTCTATATTGTCTGCACCTGCACAAGCTTTGAGGCAGACATACTGCTTCATTTCCAGTCACTGTATGTCCTGTAACTTCCTACCAAAATTCCATAATTTCATTAATCTACAAATGTTCCAGGTTTGTTTATTTATTGGCCCTACTTTTGTTGCTCCATAGCACATGAGTGCCCCTTCAGATGGCAATCATGCAATAACACTGGGGCAGCATTACAGAACAATTAATATAGCAAAATGATGTTTGGACTATCTGGAATAAATACACCACTAATGCACTATAATTGTGTCAACCACATGTTGCAGAATACAAGCATGCAAAAAAACCAACCGTCTGGAAGGACACTGAGAAATTTTGGGAAAGTTGGCTTAAATGCGTGTGAAGAAATGTAACATGTCTCTAGTAAAACTTTGAATGCATCTATCTTTCAATTTCCTTCATAAGTAATAAATGGGGTTTTTTTCCATTCCAGTTTTTTCCCCTCTAACTGAACAAACTTCTAATGCTTTTAAGCTAAGATATGAGCTTCTAAAGAACACGAACAATTGCCTACCTGGGCACTAGTATGTTTCTCTATTGGGATTCATGTCAAATTAAGAAGGAAGACAATGTCTACATCAATTTTATTTACACCCTGCATCAAAAACTTACCAGACATAATAGTAATTTTCAAAAAAACAACCAAAACCATACACACAGAGTGCTGTTAGCTGTCCCTACAACTGTTAGTGGAAGGGCTACATGATATGCATTCATTGAGAAAGAAATTTCCATGGGAAACCTGCCATAATCTGGATGATGGGCTGTCTCTTATATGCCAATGCCTGCTCTTTTGGGGAATCTTATGAAGCAATACACTTCCTTCGCATATGTCACAGTTCAAATCTATTCCATGTCACTCAGCAGTCTGTTCATCATCATAAGGTGTAGTGCGTGATGGGGCAGTCCTTCTCTCTCTTTCCATAACTGTTCCATTATTTGTTTACTTTCCTACTGGAGCAACAGAATTGGAGAAGGAGGCATTACACATCAGGAAATCACTTTTCTCTTCTGCAAACCTGTGGCAGCACAAGAGAAGCAGGACAATATTGCATAGCCTATTTCAACCTAAACATTCTATGCACCAGTCTAATCAGACTAGTGCACCACTTTGCTCATACTGGTGTATATTCAGCGGTCTGCATTTCCACTCTTCCCCCCCCCCAAAAAAAACTCTGATGCCTGATAATGTCATCAGTCAATACACACACCAAGTTCACCATCTCAACTCCAAGTGCACAGCTCCGGCCACCAGCTGAAACTCCCAAGTTGGACGAGAATAATGAGCATGAAATGAAGGTTACTGTAGTTCAGTGGTTGCTTGGTTTGCACCTGGATATTTAAATTCATCAAGTCTCTGGTTCCCATCAGTAAGCTGCAAAATGTAGAGCATACATCAGGAAACAGAATGAGAGCCAAGAAAAAAGGAAAGGAGAGGAGGTTGTTGCTTTTCTGATGACATTCGCAGAGCAATAGCAGAAATGGAGCTAGATTCTCAGATAGCTACTTTTGTTCTTGTCTGGTTTCTTATTATAAAGACATTTCCTCTTTAGCTTCCTCTTTAAGACTTGCAAAAAAAAAATGTAAATCCTGAACTTGTCTTTCAATCACCCAGAGATCTGTTGTCTGTATTAACAAAAAAAAAACCTAACACAATTTGGCTGCAGACTCAGGGCTGGTTCAGAAAAGGCTCGGGATATAGAAACTACAGTATACTTGGTCACTTTAGCTCAGTAGGGTCTACAATGACCAGCAGTGGTTCTCCAGGGTTTCAGACCAGAGACATTTCCAGTCCCACCTGGACATGCCAAACACTGAACCTGGGACCTTCAGCATCCAATTAAATAACAAACAATTTGCCCCACTTTCATGATACACAAAATCAGTTGTCTGAAGCAATTACCTTATTAGTACTGCTACTAATGCACTGCCATAAAAAGGAGATGCATCAATACTGAGCTGCAGTCCTTCCCTGAGAGGCTGTCGAGTAGTAAAGCATGAGAGCAAACCTCTGGCTTGCATTTATCCCAGGAAATGCATCCAAACCCCGTAATTATTCAGTTCAGAAACTGAAATGAATATATTCATAATCCTCGAATGTACAACCAGCCCTAACGTCAACCCAACAAACTTTAATATTTTTTGTAATTCAAATCTAGCTTAATATATTTATTTATATTTTTATGCACCTGGGGTTGGCATAACTAAGCAGCCAAACTCTGCCATTTTTACACGTGCTTATTTGTTGCTTGCTGTAACGCTTTCATTTCCAAAGGAAATTAAATGCCCACATGTAGAATTGGTTTTACATTAACACCTTACAGAACCATCATAAGCCCTGATCCATCACGTTAGAGGTTAGAATGTTGTGGAGGTTTTCCTCTTTCCACTCACGGGGTTGGGAGGAGGTGTCTGCCATGAATGTATATGCTGCAGCTGCCAAAAGTAGAGTTAGGAGTTATCCCTGCTGAAGGTAACCAGCATAAAACCCGGAAACAGGGTGAGGAGGGCCACCTACCAGTGGTAGAGTTTATTTGGCCATCTCTGCTGCAACAGCCTAGAGCTGGCACAGGGAAATCAGCAGTTTTACTGCCCCAAGCCTTCCACACTGGCTGGCACAGGAGGCAGGCTTTGGCTGCAGCAGGTCTTACAACTGTGCCCTTAGTTATTACTCTATGTCAAAGGAAATGCTCAGTGTCAACATTTGGAACTGAAACCATACAAGAACCGATAACGAGTAGCAGAAGCAGTCGTTCCTTGACAGCATTAGCAACATGCTGTCTTTCAGTCTTCCATGTCAATATGTTTTTGATGTTAAGGGGCTGGGCCCTCTTTATTCACAAGCAGGTGGCTCCACGTGCAAATAGCAGTCCAAGGAGCTTACTTGCAGGCAGGACATATCATAAGAAGGTATGCCAGCTTGCTGTTTGAAATCAGATCTACTCTGAAGTAACGACTGCAGTCTACATTTTGAAATGGCATGGCAGCATGCCTCTCTGCCAGTAGATCTGCTTTCGTAAAGCTGCAAACTTGTGCAAACTTAGGTGAAAGTAAACCACATTGAAAAAGTAGGACTTACTTCCAAGTGCATGGATAAGACTGCTCTGTCAGTGCTGTAGACTGCTATCTCAACTAAGGAACAATATTCCTCATGATATCTGTCATCAACATATTGATTGTCAGTGCAGGGTTATTGGTAGGAATTTGGTTGTGATCCTGACTTTTCTGCAGATTAAAGATGAAAGAGATTTTAAATTCAGTTCGCATTTAAAGGTGAACCTACCTAATTGACACTTTCTGGAACAATGCACAAACTGAAACGCATCCTTTGTAATTTGCACTAATCTGAATTTTACAGTGCAATTCTCCAGCCAAATATTGTGTCCTTGGGTAATGTGTGCATTGAAATGAACATATTCATAAAAATAGCACTTAAAATATAATGTGGAAGTTGTTTCACAAAAATGTGTATATTAGGCAAAATTCACACTAAAATGCTGGTGAATTTTCGTGAGGGCTTTTTTCAAACGCAATCCGAAACTGAAATGGATAACTGCAAAAAATGAGAAACTAGACATAAAATGAAGTTGACAAATTCACCCATCCCTTACTGTAATTAAACCCAGAAATGCTACCCAGGTTTCAATGCTAACTGGGTTTCAGCCATATTATCAAGGCAGTTGTCAGGAGCAGGTAACAGTAACTCACAAGGGGCCAAGAAACAAAGCAGCTCAGGTCTAGTGAGCACAGCAACTCCTCCCAGCAGGTTTTGGCCCAGTGAGGCAGTTGTGAAACTGAAGGTCCCCACCTTTCTACAGCTCTCTAAGGCTCCTCCTCCCTCAAGTCCCTCCCAAGCAATCAGAGACTCCACCTCCTTGTCTGTCTCTGCTCTACCCTCTTCATACACCTGAGGGTTCGGGAAGACTGGAGGGAGGGGAGCTAGTCACAGCAGCAGGGGAAAACACACACCCCCGGCTTCTTCAGTAGCCTGCCTCATCTCTGCCTCTTGGCCCCCCTCCTCTCCAGCCTCTGCTTCTACCTCTGCTTTTGAACTGCTCTCTGCCACAGCCTCTTCTGCTCACTAAACCTTGTTCATTCTTCAGCTTCTGACACCTCCTCCTCCCACCTCCTCTTACCCCTCTGACCACTCATTGTCGCCCCACCACCAGTCCCCTGGCTCTGAGCCTTCTTCTGTTGGGGGTTTCTCCAGCTGGTGCCTCCCACCACTCCCCTGTATCCAGCCAGTCCGTGACACATATCAAGGCTTAACCTTGGAAGATTGTAAACTGTTTAGACTTTCTAGTAAACCAATTAACTTTATTGCAAACTACTTAAAGGTTTGGCTGCAATACAGTGGTACCTCAGGTTAAGAACTTAATTCGTTCTGGAGGTCTGTTCTTAATCTGAGGTACCACTTTAGCTAATAGGGCTTCCTGCTGCCGCACAATTTCTGTTCTCATCTTGAAGCAAAGTTCTTAACCCAAGGTAGTATTTCTGGGTTAACAGAGCATGTAACCTGAAGTGTCTGTAACCCGAGGTACCACTGTATACATTTTTTAAAATAAAATGAATAATAAGATGTGGGACAAAAATCAAGAAGAAAATACCCATGCAGAGCCTTCCCTTTAACAGTGATGAACATAGCCAGTCCCACACATCTGGGATTGCAAGAAAATGTTTCTGTGGCAGAGGATGTGCCTTTCAGAAAACACTGAGCCTCTTCACCGCCTGCTCAAGGCTGTGCCCCTGACTAGAGGCCCAACACATTCTTGTTTTATGTTTGTGATGCAGACTAGTAGCCTCATTTGTTAGAACTGTGGTACAAAGTATTTATGAATTTGTAGAACAGCCTAGACATGCCACATTGAAAATATATTCCAGGCGGTGTCCAAACACACAAACAGCACAATCTGTCTGCCTACTACTATTTACAGAGGGTGAGATAGTTTTTGTCTGTAGGCCTCTTTTACTATGGGACATTTTTGCTTCAGACAAAAAAAAAATGCCCTCAGATAGCTATCAGCTGAGGAAAGGGTCTGACGAGAACATTCCAGTCACAGAACAACACAGAAGTATTGTTTGGGTTCACAAACAATGGAAAAAACCAACCCTGGTGTCTCCTGCCTCAAACAACATGTATTGAAGGACACACAGTTCTGTCTTCTTCCTAAGATATTTATACAACTTCACTTCTGTAGATTTCAAAATGCTACAGAGGTGATTTTATCTTCACTGTGTGTTTCAGGCAAATTAGAAAACTGGAGCAGCCAGTGGCAACTTGCCATCTTTTAACCTGAAACCAGTGAATCGTTGCCTTTTGCGTAAATAAAGAATGCCATTATGGGGGTTAGGCACAAGGTGGCACTGGACTGATTGGTATCTGGGTATCCGTTTTGCTGTTCTTTCTTGTTTAAGGGAGACAGCAAAGTGCTTTCCTTTCTTCCTGGCTGGTATGTCCTCTAAGCTTTTCATGACACCCTTGAATTCCATTGGTGGCTGGTGTCCATTGGGACCAACCAGTAGTGCAGAAGGCAGGGAGGCCAACAGTAGGTGAAGCCAGACCTAATTACAAACAGCACCAACCCAATTGGTTGTAATTAAGAAGAGAGGCAACTAGGTTGGCCAAGGGCAAACTGATGTTGGTGGAGCAGTTCCCCATTTACCCTAATGGACCAGCTGCCACTGTTTGAATCTCCAGTTCAAGCATGAGAAAAGGCTGCCACAGCCTCTCACGCCACATTACTTCCAGAATCCTGTTGTTTGCTTGGGATGTACAATCTGACATGGTAACAAAATGTGATAAAGTCACAGCAGAGTTTGGGATTTCTCCTCTGAAAATTGCAAACCGTAATGCCCAGCTGTCAGAGAGGGTATACATTTTCTTTTAATCAGTTGTTAATTGTATTAAATATCTCTGAATATGAAGGAGAGTTATTACATGATTAAAAGTAGGCAATACAATAGAAGGCTGAAACAACATGTTGCAGTTTAGACTTGGTTGTTAAAGCTCAAGACTCTTAACCTCAGGGTCATGGATTCAACCTCCATGTTGGACAAAAGATTCCTTCATTGAAGTTGGTTGGACTAGATGACCCTTGTGGTTCCTTCCAACTTTACAATTCTACGATTCTATTCTCTCTCCTATTGAGAGCACCCAGGGTTGCGTGTTGAGACCCCCAAGACCACCCCCTCATTGATGAATAAGACACAAGGACACAGATATTAAGTTAATGTTTACTGGGCACAACTTTATTGGTTACAGATACCCGGTAGCATTTACCACCTGTGTTTGTTATTATAATGAGTGATTTAACACCACAGCATAAAATGGATTCATCATGAAAATGTGGCAGAGTGGGGACAAATTTGATCCACTTGTGGTGAAATTACATAGGAAGCTATCTTATTCTGAAGCTTACAGTTGGTCCATATATATCCTGAGTCTCAATGAGAGGCTGGTCAGACCCTGAGTAGGAGGAGTCTGAGGCCTTAGACAGGGAAGACCCTGGCTATTTTCTCTTAGTTTTTAGTTTGTTTTCATACATCAGTCTTATGTAGCAGCGGAAATGGAAAGCCAGTTTCTCCTGTATACTATATGCTGGAGTTAAACAGGGTAAATATACCATCTTCAAGTCATCTTTTTTGAGAGATATAGCTGGCTGCTGTCTAGAGTGGAATGCTGGACTATATTGACCTTGGTCTGATGCAGCAAAGCAGTTTTATGCAATATTTCTACTTGATCCTTAAAAGATACTGGGCAGGAGTGGCGGTGCAGGAATCTAATATAGAATAGATGATGAATTTATTGACTATTGCAAGGATGGAAATAGCAATGAAATGGAAATGTTTGGAGGCGCCAAGAATGTATGGTCGGATATTAAGAATTTGGCAGGCTGCTGAATTAGTGTAAGTGACAAATATAGTAAGGGCATTGGAAGGACAAAAGCTCTGATCATTTCCCAAGGAACATACTTTATTTATCCAATTTTGGAACATTCATTCAGGAAAACAAATTGGACCAGGAAATTTATCGTTCGTCTTGTAATCTTCCTGTATGAAAAAAAATATGAAAATTAAAAGAAAAAAACCACTTATCTTGTGAGAACCAAGCCAAAGAAGAGGCCCTGCAAAAAACAGTTCTGCATATTAATGCTTAGCATCTATATTATGGAGCTGTGGGAGCTCCTGTCACCAATACAGAAAAAGGGTTTGGGTGGAAAGACCCAATATGAAGATGCAGAAGAGCTAAGCTGCAAGGAAGCACAATATGTCAGATTGTAGAATTCTTTATTATTATTATTATTATTATTATTATTATTATTATTATTATTAGTTAAATTTGTATACCACCCTTCATCTGTAAATCTCAGGGCAGTTCATAATATAAAAATACAAGATAAAAACGCAAAATACATAATCAAAACAAGAACAAAAGCAAACCCATTAGATTACATGACAGTACTAACACTTCAAGCCCACCCATGGCATTGAGCAGGAGGGCTGAAGGGTAATTCAAAATGCAGAGGTCCAAGTTACAGGGAGGATTCTAAGCATGCTCAGCTGAGACATTCAGAATCACCCTTCAGATCTTCCCACTCAGTTTGCAAAGGTTGGAGGTCAAGGAGGGAAGGCTGGCATGCACCAGGACACTGCAGGAGTTGGGGCTCACAGCCTACTCAAAAATTCCTTTGAAGGCCTGAATTGGGCTTTAGAGGACCCACCCGTAAGGAAGCTAAGCAAGAACTATGTTGTCTGTCTTCAACAAGAGCAGGCTCGGAGAACTCCTGACTCCACCCAGATGCAACAAAGTCCAGTGTCATCTTGCAAGTAAACCATATTATGACCCCTTCCACAATAAGATGTATTGTGCCTTGCTGTCTGTCCTTCCTTCCCTTGGCTGGCCAACTAAAACTTCTTGGTAATGTGTCCTAAGTGGTAAAGGGGGCTTCAAACCCCAGTGGGGGAGGAAGGGAAAGGAGAATGTTAGCCGCTTTGAGACTCCTTCGGGTAGTGATAAAGCGGGATATCAAATCCAAACTCTTATTCTTCTTCCTTGAATTGTCTCAGTTTCAGTTAGGGATGCATGATCACCCTGATTGGGATTTACCACATCTCTTATTCTAAATAGCCGTTCAATGCATCAGAAGCAATTTTCAATATTCAGAGAGAACCAGAAAAGGATCCAATTGGGGTGCCGCAAACACTCATTTATCTGATGCAACTTGAATCTGATTTATGGCATGCGACACGCTTGGGGCAGTTCAAAAATCATGATTAGCTCCCAGCTGCCAACTTTACGCAATCTCCGTAGGATGAGGTTGAGTCTTATAAAAGCTTTCCTTGAGATGCAAAGCACACAATTAATTAGGGAATATAAATTACCATAAGGAGGCCCAAGTTCCACAGGAAATAACAGTATCAAGCTGTGCAATCCTATACATATCAGAGGTAAGACCCATTGAGTTCAATGTAAGTTACTCCCAGATCATTCTGTGTACAGTATAGGATTGCACCCTAAACCCATTAGATATTTTCCCTTGAGAGGTGCAGGTAAGGGTTGCCATACATTTGGGAAATCCCAGGCATGTACTTTTGGGGAGAGCAACATGCCCATCTGGGGGGGATTTTTACATTTTAAAGGAAATGTGTGGGATTTGGGGTTTGTTTGCTTGTTTGTTTGTTTGTTTTTTTGTCGCAGGCTCGGGTTAGCAGTGGCTCGGGCTGTCCTCTTTTTTGCTCTTCAAGGTATGGCAGGTTGTCTTCGAAAAAGCAAAGCATCAACAGGGAGAAAGAAACAGATGTTTTGCTGCCTTACATGCAGAGCAGCTAGTTCACATTTGTCTCATTTAGTCTTGTGTGATGAAGCATTGCCTCAGAGATGAAATCAGCTCCGACCCCCGCCTTTTACTTTCCAGTAAAAGGAGGGGATTTGCCCTCCCCCTCCATAGACAGGAATGACTGATGGAGTGGATTTAAACAGACCACAGCCTCCTCTGTACAACCCCAGACATGCCCAAGGAAAGAAGGAGACCTGTGTGTTATTCCCAAAAGAATTTCTCAAGTTCCTGCTGCTTGCAATTCCCGGCCTCTGTCCTCTTCAGTGTGCAAACATGATTATTTAAGAAAGAAAATAATGACTCTAGTTACGGTAGTGGTTGCAGTAAGGGGCAGGGGTGGGGTGGGGGGATAGTGTTTGGTGAGTGTCTTGACAAGCCTTTATTTTATTTTATTTTTTTAATACTGTAATGGCAACTGCAGCAAGGGGTGACTTGCCTCGCCTGTGGGCTGGGTGAGTTCCAGCTGTTCATCCCCACTTCCTTGCCTCAGAGGACATCAGTGGGAGCTATTATTGCCTGGTAGTTGTCATCTGCCAGCAAGGGAAGACCTGCCTGCATCAACAGGCTCTGTAGTCTAGTGGGGTTGCCAGTGTGGTGACCGTGGATGTGAACCCAAATCTCCCCAGACAGAGTCCAGCACGCTAACCACAACACTATCCTTTCGGCAGCTCACTATTATATGACTGCCTGGTGATCCTAATAAATTGTGTATTCAGCTCTGTACTTTGCTGTTTGAGGATATATCTAGCTGTCTGCATTTTTTTATTCTCCTTGAGGGCATGCCTACACTTCAAATTCACGAGTACACTATTGCTTCACCTGCTTAAATAAAGCTGTTTCTTTACTAGGTCAATTAAAATGTAACAGAACAGTGTGCAATCTTTTGAGTTCTCCAGAACTCTTCATCAGGCTTGAGGTTGGCAGGGGTGTGGGTGAGAGAGAGCTGGCTGTGAAGACATGAGTCTTCACTACCAGCCTTTTTTCTGTTTTTCCCTATCCCCTTTATTTGCTTATCATCTAGCCTGATGAAAAGCTCTGCAGAACTCAAAAGCTCTCACACTACTTTGCCACATTTTGGTTAGCCTAATAATGATATTGCCCTAATATGGGGGTTTTTTTTCCTTATGGGCTGGCACAGCTGCCCTTAGGTTTGTTGATTTTTAAACAACATTCCCTGCTTGTTTTCTAGTCAACATGCTTTCATCATGGTCTGTTCTACACACAAATTCTGCTCATGAAGAAATGATACGTTTTTCTCTGCCCTCAGTACTGCCTTTAAAAAAGATTCCTGTGTTTAGACAGGTGGCAGCTGGGGATTTATTGGCCCAAGTTCACCACTGCCTGAGAAGCTCTTTGAATATATGATTTCTTTGCTGTTCTTCTACCCGTCTGGATTTGTTTTTACAATTCTCATGGCTGAAATGCTGACAAAATGAAAAGAAAAAACTTTTTAAAAGGGGGGGGGAAAGCTTTTATAGTGAACCTGAACTATGTCTTGCTCTCATTTGACCATTGGGGAAAGGCGCTTGAGTCATATATAAAAGCTGGTTAAAATGACGAGAACTTGGAAAGTCAGAGGGGAAAGTTTAAAAGCTCTGTGTCTAGCCTGGGACTCCACCAACCACTACAATGGCATGCTCTAACCACAACATGTATTGTGAGCAGGGGCCTGTGGTCTGTGGTTTGTTTCTTCCAGAATGCAAGTGACTCCACATTGTTGCCATAATTGCTGTTGAAAAACAATCATCAAAGTGCTAGGTGGGTGTTTTAAGGAATCAACCACACTTGTGGTTTACCGTGTTGACCAAATGGCCCACCATCTAGTAGGAACATTAGTAAGATTTGATTTCTATGCAGATATACCATTCAGTAACAAAGGACATCCTCATGCCCTGTCAACGGTTAGAAAGAGAATCTAGTATGTCAGGTAGCAAGTTGTCAACCATCCAAGAAACTCTACCCTATATATAGTGTGGAGAAGGGGGCACCCCACTGCCATGAAGCAGAGTGAGGCTTGGGGTGGGCATGTAACCTACTTTAGAGAGGACAGTATTTGAAGGTGTCTTCTATTTAAAGGACTGTTCAGTTCACGTCCGGTTTAAAGATAAAGAACCAGAAGAAGAAAGGAGAGCAGCAGGGACATTGAAGTTGTTCATCAACAATATGTATCTGAATGCTACTTGCAGAGAATCACAAATGGGGAGGGTGCTGTTGTACCCAGGTCCTATTTTCAGGATTCCTAGAGGCATCTGCCTGGCAACAGAATGTTGGACTAGATGGGCCACTGATCTTATCTAGCTGTGCTGTTTTTACGTTAATTAGGAGCTGGACAGCAGACTGAGCAGGCACACAGGTCACTTGGTTGCAGTCTACCCCACTATGATGCATTGTATTTTTGTGCATTTACCTCCAAGGAGATCAAGGTGGTATACGTGGTTCTCTTCTCCCCATTTTATGCTCAAAAAATCCTGTGAGAGACAGTGTCTGATCTCCCCGTGAGCTCCATTGGCTGAGTAGGAATTCAAAGCCTGGTCTTCCAGATCCTAGTCAAACACTTTTAACTGTTACACCACACTCGCTCCCCAGTTGTAGTCCTAATACCTCCTATGGACATGGGCTTTGGGACTCTGCTTCCAGCAGTAAATGCATTGAGCTGGCACTATATACATACACTGGTCATAGAAAGAAACATTGTACATTCAAATGACAAGTCATTTTGTGGAACTGAAGTTTGGGGACTTGACTGCATTGCTTTAGTTGTACCGTCCGTGGCTCATTCATCTCTGATGTGACAGCCTCACTCCTTGATCCACAAGCCCACTGTTCTCTGTCTGCATGATCAATGCAGGCAATTTGAAAAATTCAAATGATTTCATCCTGTTTGTTTTCCTGTTTCTCTTAAGAAAGCAAATCTTAACAAAACAAATACTCTGAAGTTCACTGGTTTATTTTGTCCATGATTTCAGTACAAACATGTTTGTTCTGGTTAAACTCTTGCAATGCCCTCTCTTAATTATATTCAACACCCTCCCATGAGAATTGTGACTGAGGTTATATAAATATACCACACTTGGTTCCAGCAATTCCAGCCACTCTTGTGGCTGTCATATCCCCTTGCTGCGTTTATATAGCCAAACAATCAGTGAGACTGAAATTCTATGCACATTTGTTTCATACATAATGACGAAGTAGAATGACTTCTTGTGGAGGCAGTTATGGGAAGGCTGGAGCCAAATTGCCTCTGGTCCCAGCCAAACCAGTGGAGAAGGTCTTGCTGCCTCATCTCACTTTGTCTGAAGCTGACAGGCTGAATGGCTATATCAGATGTTGCCTGGGCATTCTAAGAACATAAGAGCATAAGCAGAGCCCTGCTGGATCAGACCATGACCAATAGTCGGAGGGGGGGCATTGTAGTACAGCAACATGTGGAGGGCTACAGATTTCCCACCATAGATATAGCTGTGGGTTGTCCCCATCCTCCTTCCTAGGTGGGGCACTGCCTAATGAACTAACTTCCACTGGCCAGATGGTCTGATTGAGTATATGGCAGTGTTTAGTGTTCCTAATGCTGAGTGCAAAAGGATGTTGTTGGCCTTCCAACTCCCATCAGTCCCAGCCAGTGTAGCCAACAATCGGGGAAGATGGGAGTTGTAGTCCAACAACATCTGAAGGGCTACAGGTTTTCCACCCCAGATATAGGGCAATAAATAGGCAGCCGTTTCTCATTTCATTGGTTTTCCACCCCTGAGCTAGCCAGAATTGCCTGTTCTATGAGCAGCACCCCAAGGTATGAGGAAGAGGTTAAGGAATGCCATTTCTGTGAATTATGATATGAACTGACCTAATCTGCACTGCCTAGTTTAATGGAACCTAATTGGAACCCAATTCTCCTTTCAAATTCTATACCTCTCCAAATTTTGTAATAGCATTTTCAGCTCAAATAACTTACCAAAATGCATCAAAATGCATATGTATTCCTATGCCCTTTTAAAATGCATTGGAGGGAGTGTTATTGAGTTGTTCTTATTTTGATTATGTGTTTTGTTGTTTTATAGTTTGATTTAATTCTGTGAACCACTCTGAGACCTCTTAAGCATGTGCTTATTTTGCTTAATGGTTAATCCAGCCCTGCATGTAGCCACACTTTCCTAGGCTTCAGACTACCAGGGCTGAAATTGTGCCACCAGAGTCCAGAAACTATACTTACTATATATGTTTCTATCCAGGAGGTATGGCTGGTCTCAAGGGAAATATGACATGTTAGTTGTATAAGCATCCTCCCAGTACCCAACATCTCTTGATGCAAAGGAAACATGCCAACACACGCACACACGTCTCCCAAAAAACAATGTACTGAAATGTGTTTATATATAAAACTGCCACAGATGGAGATAACAAACCTCATCTATATTTAGGTCATGCCAGGTTCTTTTCCTTAGAAATAATTGATAATTGGAACAACAGCAATTTTTCCACCTGGAAAGTTCTGGTTTATCAGCTATAAATGGTAATGCATCATCATATGTTAACTGTTTAATGATTCCATTGCACTAAACTTTGGTATTTATCTTCGTGGCTAACTTCAAAGAAAGCTGAAGCTCAGTTGGGTAGAAAGGGGAATTTTTTCAGGTTCAGTCTTTCTCACACCTGCAAAACAAGCTGCATCTGCCAAAATTCATTCTTAAGACCCATTCAAAAACATTTCCAGTGTAGTCCAGTCTCATTTTGCCATGATGATGATGATTTTATTTTATTTTATTTTATTTGTACCCTGCCCATCTGAATCACCTGGGTTCACAGATGAAAATGCTGTTGTTTTCCTTCCTGTGTGAGCAGCAATATTTAGGGGCAGAGGCCTGTCTACCTGTGCAACTGTCTAGCAAATGCTTTTTCATATTAATGTATTGGGATATGAGAGAGATTGGATAACTACATTTAGCATACATTATTTGGGTAACATCTTTATTAGGACAGATGACACATCCCAAAATAGTGTGAAAGCTTTCAAGTTCTCTAGGACTCTTTATCAGGCTAAACAAACCAAAGCTGAGTAGAGGAGGGCAAAGGCTGGCTGGTGGTGAAGTCAGAGTCTGCATCTGGGCTCACAGAACTTGAGATGGAGTCTAAGGAGGCTCTGTGAGGTGCTGTGCCCTGGTGGGAGTTACTTCTGAGGAAACATGCATAGTCTGCATGTTGAGTATTGCATGTGGCAAGTGGGAGGGTTTTTGTGGAATAGTGATAAATATGTAGAAGGATCATTTATGAGTCACTGAATCAGTCATTCTTGTTCTTGTAATTATTTTTAGCATTAGTCTTAAACTATGCAAGCATGGATGAATTAACGTTACTAGTAATCACAGCCTTTCTCATCATCCTCATTAGAGAAAGAGAAAACACACTATGGCTTTATGAACTGTTCATTTGAGCTACATGTAGACTAGTGCATCCTTCGCTATCCTGTTGGGGCCTTCCGGGCATGTTGGACTGCAACTCCCATCAGCCCCAGCCCCAGCTATTCCTCCTCCCTACCATTCAGCTATTATCAGGAAAAATGGGAATGACTTGTTTCCAGTTCATTAAGTTTAGAGGATGGTTCCTAGTATGTAAAAATCCTCATATGAAGGGCAGTATATAAATTTAACTGATGGTGGTGGTGACATATAGCTCTCATTTTAAAATGTGCTCTACAGTTTGTGGGGAGGAAGAGAAGGAAAATTTCATGTACAGTATGGGGTAAAATTGCAGAGACTTAAAGAAGAAGAATATAATGAAGAAAGTGTGAGTCAGGAAAAATAAGGGGCAAAAGGCTTTATTTCCAAATTGTTTTCAGAAGCTGCTTCTACTGAAAAGTCCAATAAAAATCTTGTTTCCAATGAACTCTCTTTAACTATCCATAGAAATCTGTGGTCACACCCACACACCCCTTCTCTTGCTAAACCTGTAGCCAGAGATATGGCTAATTGTTCTGAGCCAAAATGTTCATACTGCACCCCTTCCTACTGGCAGAGTTATTTATGTCCCTAAGCCCCCTGGGATGTTTTTCCCTTAGTCCAGCTGATGTTTCATCCTTGTTGCATATGACAGGACTGGTGATCCTCCTTCAGAAGTCAGAGTGTGTGAACATTCAATGGTATCACAGCAGCTCAGCCAGTAGACAGGTGACAGATAATTTAGCATATATTTTAGAATTCCACAATAATTTGTGTTGGTTTTGCATTGAGAAATGTCTGCTGGCCTCTGTGCATGATGAGCTGAGTGAAATTCTAGCTGCGTGGAAAATCTGCACATGTTGGACATCAGTGCATGGAAAGTCAGCCATATGGACATGCTTTCCGCACATGATTTTCCTTTCAACATACATTGAGAAATACTATAGAGAAGTGCTTTACTAAAAGCCCTGTTCTGCATGTAGCCACTAGTCATAATACCACACTGTGGTGGTTACATCTGCGTGTGAAACACAAATGAGAACCCTAAGATTGAAAAAGGTGCTTGTCATGTACCAGTTCTGACTGATTTCTTCCTTTGCCTTTCAGCTCACAACTCCAGCTTTCCCTGTTGTCGTCAAGCTGGGACATGCTCATGCTGGAATGGGGAAGGTAAGCAAGAGACAATATCCTCACGTTGAGAATGACATATATGCTCTGTACCCTTTGGTGTGCAAAACAGCATACAGTCCTTTCACTGGAACAAAGTGAATTTCCCACATCTTCCCAGCACCACCACGACAAAGCCTCAAAAAGAGAAGGAGGAATGGGGGGGGGGAGAGACATGATAGTAGTGTTCAAATATCTGAAGGGCTGCCACACAGAAGATGGAGCAGACCTGTTATCTTTTGCTCCAGAAGATATGACTAGAACCAATGGATGGACATTTTGGGGGAGTAGATTTTGTCTAAATTTAGGTATTTAAGCAGAGGATGGACAACCATTTTTGTTGCAGATTTTGCACTGAGCAGGAGGTTGCAGGGCTAAATTGTGATGGTGCAATTGGCACAAGTGTACCAGAACCCATGCCTGCAAGGGGGCACAGACTCTGACCTTTCACAATTTAAAAAAGAAGTTTCTGACCCTCCCAGAAGGAAAGTTACAAAGCAAAATGTGCAGGCAACCTTCTAAGTGTAAATTGAACCAGCCTGGCTGCTTTGGCATTTCAGTGTTTCTAGCCAATGAGTGACATCTGAACTGTGACTGAGTGCTGAGTAAATAGTTTGGACACTAGGCTACAGGAATCCTTGGAGTACTAAAATGCTACTTTCCCCCTCCTCTTTAGTGCACCTTTTCTTCCTGCTTCTGCCTAATCCTTCGAATCTCTGTAGTTTTAAAGACCTTCCAGAATTCCCCTTGTCTCCCATTGCTCTTCTTTTCTTCTAGCAACTAGAATATGCCAAGAAGGGGATTGAACAAAAACATAAACCTATGATTCTGTGATTCATGTCAACTCTCAGTTTAGAGGGGCAAGTCCATATAGCTGGACATAAACCGGAGGCCATACTACATGAAGATGGGAGAGAAAGGCTATAGAGTGCTAGGATAGAAGTCAGTTGGGGGAGAGAATGCACAGGGTGGGTAATCAGATTTCTCCTCAAAACCTGGAAAGTGAGCCGAAGTGTGATTGCATTACTGCCCACAAAGGTTCTGTATTTTCAATACGAACAGGTGTTTTGCTGCAGTGCCCCAGGTCCAGCTCATGGAAATTCACTAGTAGCACAGTAGAATGTCCACCGCTGAAAATCCAGGACCTGGATATTAGCGACAATTGTTATAATATGTTAATACAATAGTACATCATGTCCCAGGATCCTTATAGGATGTGTAAAATGAATAATTGAAAATAATGGTATTGCAACAAAATACATTGGAAATTTTCACCACGTGGTATTATACAGTTATGACATTGGGGGAAGGGGACATTAAAAACATTGACTGATCCATTTAAGATCAGGGCTTTTCATCTGACAGTGAAACATAAATAGGATTGTGTATATGGAAAGCTTATGCTGAACTGGAGTGTGCTGAGTGCAGAGTGGATACCTGCTTGAGAGTTTCTTTAGCAACTATGAGGCTTTTGTCATGCTCTTCATTGAATGAAAATTGGGTAGTCATCTTTCAAAGTGTTGTTAACTTGTACCCCAAGGGGCTCATGGGCCCTCTCTGTGTGTATTCTTGCCTACAAAAAGTGGTCACCATCAGTAACTGGCCCCACTGTTTGATCCTACTGAATGACAGCCTCCTGTTATTTGCTCTTTTCCCCCTAAAGGAAATATAGGCATTCATGTACTGGGATTTCACAGAGAAGGAAAGAAGTTTCCTGCCTTTTTGTTTGGGAGCTTGCCAAGGGAGAAATCCTAAAAACAGTTTTCTTCCAAACCTGTTTGTTTTTCCCAGACTCTCTGGGATCGTTCTGCATTCAATGGATTAGCAGCTTCTTTTACTTTGGGAAGTGGAAGCAGCATTCCCCTCTGCCAATAGAACACTATCTGCATTTTGGCTTCTGGTCATGTATACTGTTGTCCCTAGCACTGGGACAAGTAATGTTTGTCTGAATATTATCTGCCAGTTACTCAGAAATTTAGGATCTGATATGATTCCCCCTCCTACACTTAAATGAGTTTTTATCTCCACATCAATATCCATTCAATACCACCATCATTGCCACCTTCTTCTCTCTGCCCTTTCCCTCAAATACCATAGTGTGGACTGAAATAAACCAATTCTTTCTTCATATGCAAAATTCAGGATTACAAGAGCATATAAAGTCATAACAGGAAGCTTCTTTTTCTCCAAACATTTCTAGATGCCTGCCTTGCATTGAGAAGCTCCTTGCAGCTCTCACAAAGAGAGCTGAGCCCAATCCAGTATTATTATAATCATTTTGATGGCCTGTTGTGATCTACATCTCCTTTCCCCATTCTGAAAATTTCAATGAATATATATTTTTAAAAGAAACAACTTGTTAAACAAAAAGAAAATAGTGCTGAAATGAAATTAAGAAAGGAAAATTTGATTGATAATTCTTTCCCAATCTTGGAAATGCTTCCAGAAATTCAAATGTGTGCAAATTCTAAACTTAAATTAGTTTCAACCTCCTCAGTTATAGACGCCCCAAGATTTTCTTAAGGCAGAAAGTTGTTGATAAGGTATTATCTTTGACTTATCAGACACTCCCTGTAAAATTAACTCACAAAGCCAAACTTCCAAATTTCTGAAATCTTTAAAACATTTAAATGCTGAAATGTTGAATATATACAAAATTTCATTTTACTCTGTACAAGGAAGGGAGTGTGTGTGTGTGTGTGTGTGTGAGAGAGAGAGAGAGAGAGAGAGAGAGAGAGAGAGAGAGAGAGAGATGTTAATATATTATAGTTGTACAAATTTTGTTTATCTAATGCCAACTTTGAGCAGAGCCAGCAGATATGAATTTGAAATCTGTTTGGCCACTGCCAACCACATTACTGCAAAGCAGAAATCAGGTGAATTCGTTATACTCTGATCTGAAAGCCAAGCTTTCCAGCTGTGCTATCCTTTGGGTAGGGAGGAATTTGGGGATCAAATCACACCCTAGATTTCCTTTCATGTTGCTCTGTTTCTTTCTGTGATGTGTGGACCTTAACTGTGTCCTGTTTATGTTAAAAGGAAGCTAGTCTTGCAAACAAGATGAAAAGTCCATTTGTAGGCTACCTAGCGGTTGCATGACATTTCTTGGAGGACAGCTGTATCCTTGGCACATCTTTATTCCAGACCTCTTTCATCCCTGTTTGTTTCTTTGTTTACATCACATAACCAGGATCCTTTAACTATAGATGAATTAAGCTAGAACAATTAACAGTTCCTAGCTCTACCCTCACTATCTTTTTATGTTTTGTTGTGCATTTTAATTTCGCATTTTTAAAAATGTTTCTGTAATTGGTTTTTATTTTTGTAAACTGCTTAGAAGTCTATTTTGGCCTTGAATAAAATAAATCATCCTCATTACCATGTTAGAATCTGTTCTCCACCCAAACATATGAATGATGCCACTTGGAGCGTCCACACTTTGAACAGCCACCAACAAATAGCGATGGAGAAGAAATTCAATTCAGTATGCATTTAAAGCCTAATCTCACAAATTCACACTTTCTGAAATAATATGCAATCTGAAACTCAGCTATCCTTCAGAGTTCTTACTCATCTGAATTTTGCATTGCACTTCTATCTTAGAGGAAAGTGTGCAAAAAAATGCAAATACGGTGGAACTTCGAGTTGTGGACGTAATCCGTCCTGGAGGCACGTCTGCAACTCGAAGCGTTCGCATCTAAAAGTGCCGCATCTGCGCGCGCACACGGTGCAATTTAGCGCTTCTGCACATGCACAAAGCATGATTTAGCACCTCTGCGCATGCGCGACTGGCGAAACCCGGAAGTAACCGTTCCCATGCTTCCAGGTTGTCTGAAGCGGACGCAACTTGAGGTATGACTATATTAGTGAAAATAATATACAGTAATGAATTTTATTAGGGAAAATTAATCACAAAAATGTGTACATTAGTGAAAACCTCATATAAAAATCTGTTAGGATAGTTTTGCACTAAAATGCTGAAAAACCTTCAATAGGTTTTTATTATTATTGCTGCAAAATGTGAAGAACTGAATGTATGACTAGGGGAAACTAAGAGAACCAAAATTTACACACCCTTCCACCCATACCAAGACACTTCAAGCAACAAATTGCACATCTAAAACGAGCAACTCCAATTTTGAAATTATGAATAGGACAAGGCAGCTTTAAAAGTTTCAAATGATGAACAACAAGTAGTTGCTAATCATAAGTAAGCACTTCTTTTAAACCACTCTATCACTTGAGGAAAAATTCTTACAAGCCTGACCTCTACAACTGAAGACTAGACTCAATAAAATAATATCCCCATGGTTCCTGTAGAGCAGGGGTGTGGAACCAAATCTGGTTGAAAGATAGACTTTGGGTCTTGGCTTAGTAAGAAAGGCAATAGCCAGGAGACCTTACATCTTAGGACTTTGCTGGGCTATTTCTTTAGCACTGATCTGTGTGGAACAGTAAGACAGTCAGAACATGGATGGAAGTTCAGGGATCAAAGGCACTGAAAATCATGGCCAAAGGATTATTGGCAACTGCTTCCTTGCAAAACCCAGAATAGAACTTCTGGTGGTTACCCAGTAAAACGGAAGCCTCATAGAGAGTTGTTTATCAGCCTTGCTACAGAGAAAAGCAGGGAAGTCCAAGAGGGCACCAGCTTCCTCTGGGCTTTCTACAAAACATAAAGTACTCACTGTGTGCCACTTATGTGGTAACCTGACTGCCCAGGTGACACAGGGACAGATCTCAAGTGAAAAATAGAACTTTCACCTCTTCTTGACCAGATCAGGGGAAGGAGATAAGTGTTTGAACTACAGTGAAGGAAAAGAACAGCTCCTATTTATGGGTTATGTATATTTTTTTATTACTCGTGCTTTATTTTTAGGCCTCTCTAATTAGACCTGTTAAAAGAGTTCCCTTCAGGTCCATACCAGGCCCAGAATTTCTTTTTTTGAACTTTCCCAATTTAATTCATGGATCAAATGGTTTTACAGCAATGGAAACTAAAACCTTGTTGTCCAAAATGCCACAGTCAACATTATTTTTCTTGTGCAGGATGTGGGCATTTAAAAAACAACAACCACCATATAAAGCCAAAAATAAACAAAGTCACTATGTCTTGTTAAAACATCAGCAGCCTTTTAGAGGGGTTGGCCCGACTCATCACCATGACTTTTCCAAGACTGGAAATGAAAATGAAAAGAAGAATGTTCTGAAACCAAGAACATGAAAAAACTGGTTGTTTCTTTTCAAGATGAAGGCAAAAGAGCAAAAGGTCTTCACTTGACAAGGGACAAATATTTTCTTAAAGAGAGAGGACAACAAATAACTTCAGATGGTAACACACTGTGAAGTGTACCATTCATTCACATTCTGACTCATATCAGCAGCCACTCATTGCTGGAAATAGCGGAGGCATCCCAAGTAATGAACGTCTTTATGCTGTCTTTTTCTGGATACAAAAACACTGTGTCACAATGTCAATATCTGGCAAGTACCAGTAATGTGGGTTGTTGAGAACACCCATGTTTTAGATGGAGGTAGCTGAGAAGCATAATAAGCAGTGGGGTAGCTGCTGACAGTCACAGAATAAGGAACTGGCAAAGGGTGGTGTAGTAGTTAGCATGTCTGGATTTGGCTAGGAAAATCTGAGTTCACATCCCTATGAACAATGTGGCTTGACTACAGCCTGTGCATGGTTACCGGGGAGTAAGCTCAGTGGTCTAACTGTTAACTGCTTAGATTTCATTTGTAAAATGCCTTGAATGTAAAGAAACATAGGAATCTGCCTTGCGTTTGTGTGTATAAAATAGGCAGTCTTGAAATTAACTCCACTGCAAGCACATTCTTAGAAGGATACTGTCAAACATGAAATCCTAATTGGATGGATTCCGATTTAGTTGTGCTCAGAGTAGACCCATTGAAATCAAGATGATCTGGGTAGACCGACTCATATCTCTGTCGTCATCAGAGAGACCATAATAAAAAGGGGGAGGGAAGGGGTGGTTTGAACACATATGGGCACTAAATATATCCAGAAAACATCAGGATGATGGCCAAGGAAATTCTGTACCCTCAGCTGCAGATTCAAGGAGTTGAGTGAAGACAGAGAAAGGTTAGAATGCAGGATTCAACATGACTTGGGAGTTTCATGACTTGGCCCATCTCCAAGTATACTTTGAAAATGTTTCAGTGATTTACTATGCTATGTTTTACTTGAAACCCCCGAAGCTCATTTCAAACATTTGTAATATATGGTTATTGGAATCTACACATCAAGCATTACAGCACAAATATTTTGTTTTATTGTGTACTATTGAGCAGCAATCTAAATATAGAATGAGAGTACAGTGGTACCTCGGGTTAAGTACTTAATTCGTTCCGGAGGTCCGTACTTAACCTGAAACTGTTCTTAAGCTGAAGCACCACTTTAGCTAATGGAGCCTCCCGCTGCTGCCGCGCTGCCGGAGCATGATTTCTGTTCTCATCCTGAAGCAAAGTTCTTAACCTGAAGCACTATTTCTGGGTTAACGGAGTCTGTAACCTGAAGCGTATATAACCTGAAGCGTATGTAACCCGAGGTACCACTGTATATATAAAAGTGATTAAGTAAATCAAAATATTACTCCTTATGAGCAGAGATTTTTTTAAAACAGTGAATAGAAACGTACCATTTCCTCTTTGCTAAAATCAGTAATTGACCATGGGCATATCTATGCTACAAAATGGTTTTAAGTATTTTAGTAGCATATAGGCTGAAGTGGGTCATGTAACAAGCACAGACCCACAAGAACCTACAGTTCAGCCTTGAGTCTTTGGTCTGAGCCACTAGCATATTGTAGTTTCTTTTCATTATTCATGTCATCCTTGTGCTCAGTTCAGTGAACTAAGAGTGTAATGTCCCCTTAAGCACATCCCTGCCTCTAGACCTCCCTCTCTCTTCCCTTGTCATAGAAGAAACCTGCTGCAGGCTTGCATTAGGATGCCTGCTAGCAAACTCCATACACATTGCCCTGGCTTGTGCCCTGAAGAGGTTGCTTTGGTGCTGCTAACGTAGCAAAAACAATGTGGAAGGCAGAAGTTATGAGTTATAAGCTCAACTTGATTGGCATACTGTATGAAGGCTATCACTTGCCTTTGTTGATGGGAGATATCATTGTGTCTCACTGGTCAGTTATCGCCCACTTTAAACCAGGCAGCCCCCCAGTCAATAAAGTGCTGACCTACCACTGTTCACCTGCTTCAATAAGTGCTTGGAGTTCAGAATACCACTCAACAAGGGGGCCAAACTGCATCAGGCAAAAAAGGAAAGAAACAAACCCTCTTGTGCCTTGACAGCTGGAACGCCAGGACTACCTGTCCTGGCTTGTCCACCAATCTGCTTCAGGTCAACAACTCATGGAAGATAGCCATCATTGACCATGAGCTGAAAAATCTCAACACTGACGTTGCTACAGGAGAGCAGACACGCTTCAAATGACAGCTTCCAAGAGAAGAACTACACCTTTTTTCTGGCAAGAAAGGCATCCAGAAAAACCTCATAGGTTTTGCAGGTAGAACCACCAACTGAGGGTTCAGAACACTTGCTCACCTCTAAACCAGTCCAGTTAACATCTTGAGTGTTTACTCTCCCACTGTCTCTACAGCCACAGCAGGCACTACAACTCTGCAGCGGTTTGACTTCACCCCTGAAGGTGCACTCTTCCACAGTCTCCCAAGACTGATGGATGTCAACAGCTAGGGAGCTACATAAAACCCTAAAGCAGTTATGTTCCCAGCATCTATACCTAGAGCCTGAATTCTGTGAGCAAGTGTCAACAGACAACATAACCCTTTCCCCATGGTGACTGGTGCCCAGTAAGACTGGTAGGGTGGAAAGCAGAGAGATCAACAGTAGGTTGATCCAGAACCAATGACAGGCAGAGCCAACTAATTCTATTTTATCCCCATTCTCATCCCTGCTGAGTTCTATAAGGGGCATTGTTGATACTAAGGAGGTGGAAAGTTAGACTTTATTGCCGAAAACAGCAACTTTTCCTCAGTTCCTTACAGACTTTCTGGCTCTTATCTGAATTGGGTTACTAAGCTAAGTGAAATCAAAGGTCTGGCCCAATATAGCTTTGCTTATATTTTAAAAGAGGAAGGAATCATGTCTAGTCTGAAACTAGTTTCACAATTACAGCTGTAGCAACTCCCACCCACCAAGGGCCAAATACGTGACATGAACTTCAGAAAAGTTTATTAAACACTGAATTAGCAGCACCCATATTGTCTCCTTAATTCAAACCCCTTGAGACAGAAACACGCACACACAAACCCAACAAAATGTGTTCCATGGGAACAGTCTCTTGAAATTTCCATTACCTTCTGTTTGTAAAGAAGCCAAAATATACATCTGTTCTCCAGATACTTTCACTTTTCATTTATAGTACAGCTTCACTCCCCAAAAAGGAGAGGTTAATGGAATTGAAGGGTGATGGAATGATGTGCAAGGAGGGCAGTGACACAGGAATTAAAGCCATAAGGGACACATGAACCTAATTTCCTGAGTCCTGAGATATGTCTGATCTTCCTCTCTCTTCTGTCTTGATGAAAAGAAGCTCAGCAAGGTTATTCTTTTAAAAATTCAGCACTCTGCTTTTTCACCATTTACTCTTCAGTATATTCAAAAGTGGACTTTTGGACTTTGCTGAATTTTCTCCCCCAGCACAAAACCCTTTTGGTTTTCCCTCCCCATAGAGAATCTGAAATAGTACAAGAGCCACCAAAATCTAATAAAATGGGTTGAGCCAATTTGGGCAAAATACCAATATAAGTGGTTGCGTATGTCAGCAAAATTGCAAGGACACCCTCCCACCCTTGCCCTCAGACTAATCTGGGAAATCCTGTACAATGGTACCTCGGTTTACAAACTTAATTCATTCTGGAGGTCCGTTCTTAACCTGAGGCACGCTTTCCCTAATGAGACCTCCTTGTGCCGGTGCCCTTTGTCTTCCGTTTGGCTTCCGTTCATAGACTGAGGTAAAGTTCACTAACTGGAACAATACTTCTGGTTTTGCGGAGTTCTTATACCAAATATTTCGTAAACAGGGCTGTTCTTAAACTGAGGTACCACTGTATAAGGGAAGGCAGTTCCACTTTTACCCCTCCCTAGGCCCTTAAGAGGAGATTGGAGGTGTGGTATATGTGTTGGTTTGCACCACACACAAGTTTTTGTAGGATAACAATCTGTCCTACTTTACAGCGGACTGTCCTCTGTTTAAAGGGCTGTCCGGTCCAAATTTGGTTTAAAGCTAAAAAGCCATAAGAAGAGAAAGCAGCAGCCAGCCTTGAAGTTTGCCCACCAACTGCTAACACCTGAGCAGCATACTGAGTGGACACACAGGCCATCTGGTTGGTGGTCCCTGGTATGGTGAGATGTCTTGCATTTCTACTTGAATTATTTCTAAATTTGTACATATGCACCTAAATTATTACATGCACTTTTATGCAAATCAGCACCCCCCTTTTTTTGGCAATGCATAAGTGACCACCCTCAGTGTTCTAGAGGGAGGGGATCCAAAAATGGTTTAACTATCATGCTGTACCTGGATAGTAAAGGTAAAGGTACCCCTGACCATTAGGTCCAGTCGTGGACGATTCTGGGGTTGTGCGCTCATCTCGTTCTATAGAACGAGGGAGCCGGCGTTTGTCCACAGACAGCTTCCGGGTCATGAAGCCAGCATGACTAAGCCACTTCTGGCGAACTTGAGCAGTGCACGGAAATTCCTTCAGGGCAGAAATGAGGGCACAGGAATGCTCTAGTGGTCCTCTCTGCTTTTTGCAACTTTAAAAAAAAAAAGCTTCTCTCCCATTGCAAACAATTTAACACACACATACACACAACATAATATATAAGCTTCTTATTCAAGAAAGGAAATTCCTTTGGTGGTTTACAAAAAAAATGGTGTAAAATATTTCTCAAAAAAAATACAAATAAAATTAACAAAATTTAAAAACAAGTATACATAATAAAATGATTACAAATACAGATAAAATCAACAGAATTTTATAATAAATGTGTCTGGGTAGGTTTGCCAGAAGATAAAATGGTTTTAGCAGGTACCTAAAGTTGTCCAAGGGACGCAGGTGGCGCTGTGGTCTAAACCACAGAGCCTAGGACTTGCCAATCAGAAGGTCGGCAGTTCGTATCCCCGTAACAGGGTGAGGTCCCGTTGCTCGGTCCCTGCTCCTGCCAACCTAGCAGTTTGAAAGCACGTCAAAGTGCAAGTAGATAAATAGGTACCTCTCCAGCGGGAAGGTAAACGGCGTTTCCGTGCGCTGCTCTGGTTTGCCAGAAGCAGCTTAGTCATGCTGGCCACATGATCCGGAAGCTGTACACCGGCTCCCTCGGCCAATAAAGCGAAATGAGTGCCGCAACCCCAGAGTCAGTCACAACTGGACCTAATGGTCAGGGGTCCCTTTACCTTTTAATGTTAAAACATCAGTTGAAGTTGGAGGATCCAGTGAAGGTCAAGAGAGAGTATCCACCATATCTTCTTCTCCATTATCAGGCCTCTGTCTCCAACACTGAAGGGGTAGATCCATTCTATCCCATGGCACCTGGAAATGCATGCTCTCCCAGGGATCATGGGTTCCTACCCTTAGTTGCTTAGGACTGAATCCCACATTCTCTATCCACTAGCACAAGGAGTCTTGCGCTACTAGACGGGCGACTTTTCATGTTGTGCAACAGAGAAATCCAGTGCAGCAGTTGCGCTAGTGGAAACTTGTTGCAGAACAGGCAGCACAATCTACTGTACGACAAAGTTACCGGCAACCTCCTTGTGCTTTGTCTTGCACAATAACATTCCACTGGTGCAAAAACGTTTTGGCAGTGGAACAAGAATACCGCTAAATGATTTTTAGCTTACCATAACATTGACTGCAACCGTGTACAAGGACTGAGTTAGCAGGAGCTGCACTGGTGCTCAAGCTAAATAAAGATCAAAGATGAAACTCAGGCCCAAACTAAACATGAGGTTAATGCTTGGATGTATTTAACCACATGCACATTTTTGTTATGTAAAGAACAGGGGGAGAGAGGGAAGCCTGAGTACAGCCTTGGGATGAGAGGGAGGATCTTAACTCTGCCACTGTCCCATCAAAAATGGCCTCCCCAAAGTTGTTGTTTGCATTCCAAGGGAAGCCTCCCTTGGGGCCAGCCATGTATTCTTTGCACCTTTCTGGTGAAACTTTTTGTGCTGATTGGAAGGCATTTGTCAATACAAGTGTCTGAAGCTTTCACAACTTGTTATGCAATCTCTGTAGGAAGCTGCAGCCTGAATGAGCAAACGGACATCACACAGTTTAGCAAATAGATGGTAAATTGTACATTTGCGATTTTGCAAGACGTCTGTTCCATTTGAGGGAGACTGAATTCGTTCTTAATAGGAGTCAAAATAAATGTGCTCTTTTAAAAGTATTGAAACATGGATGTACACACACACACTCACACTGCTTCTTTCTATGAGATGGTGGCCCTGTTCAGACCTAGGAAAGAGCAGTCATTCTGTGATAGAGGATGAGCCTAAGGTCCCAGGTTCAATCCCTGACATCTCCAGGTAGCCCTCTTTGCTCCTTAGAGTAAGAGTTGAACTCATACATGATTATTATTGATGATGATTTCAAAAATGCAGCTTCTAATTTATGCTTTTGCATGCTCTCTTTCTCATCCTTTCTGACTGACTGCATTTTGCCCCTTTCATTTCATGCCTGTGCCTCATTTAATGGAGACAGGACTTCAGCTGCGAGATTCTGTAGAGGCATTCTGCCAAAACGACATGAGATTTATTAGTTTTATAAAGTGCTTCAACTTAAATAGGCCTGATATAAATACAACAACAAATCAGTGGTAGCTTTTTTAAAAAACACACACTCGCACGCTCTGCATCAGACTGACTCTAAATAAACTCTAAGTGACATCAATACATCTGTTGCTTATCATTTTGTTTCCACAGAGAAGCTACACTTCTATCAGCTGGTAGTAACACCCACCAGATCAAAAATTCCAAATAAGCTACACACTGGAGAATAAGGGAGTCCACTAAGTGGAGCTGAAGATAAAGTTGTGTGTTTATGCTAGTATCTGAGATCTGATGCACCCCCTTAAGAAGTATGGAATACTAGGGAGTGCTAGAGCTTGAATTATAGGTGTGGTACCAGGCCAGATAATAATTATGTTCACAAGAGACTCATTGTTCTCAGAGTTTTGCAGAGCTACAGATGAAGGCTGACTCATGATGACTAGCTTAGGACTTCTTGGTTTCCGTGACAACCATCTGTCTATCCCATAAAATAACTGGCCTGACAGATAAAGCAGAACCCAATTTAGATCTTACAATGGCCTGGACATGAGATTCACTTGTATGTGAGAGACACTATTCTTAGGCCCACATCATTCCCTTCTAAAGACACAAGTTCCAGATCTCCTATGTCCCTATCTGTGTAATAGATGCTAGTGGAGGCAGCTGGATTGTAAGCATTTATGGGGAAATAATAGGGATGGGCTGAGCTGCTAATTCCATTCTGTTTTGTTCACACTGATACTGAGTCACAGGTCTTCTCGGTCCCATTGTGTGCATTTTTGCACCTTTTTGTAAAAAAAATAATTAAATGTTACATAAAATGCATGCTTTTCAATACAGTCACCAGTAGAATGTGAATCTTGAATGATTTTTTAAAAATGTAAACTGTAAGAGTGATAGCTATCTAACTACTTCCACTAATGCAAGGATTTATTTCTCAGCAACGAAACTCTCCCTCTCTCTTCTCTCCTTACCTGCTCCATTCCCTAAATACGTTCTGGGTTTTCCACCATCTTGGATCTCATATGGGGAGGGTGTAGAAGGCACGCAGTTGGAGGAGAGGGATGGGAAGTTCCGGTGTGTAGCCAAAAGACCATGTGCCTAGTGGAAGCACTTCATTGGATACCAACCTGTGCTTTCATGCACCCTTTTTCTGCATCAAAAATCCACTGCAAAATCCTGGGAAGTATTTAATGAGACTGGGAGATGCATTACAACCCATAAGCAAATCCAGGATCATTGGTTCACATCAACTGCTGAAAAACAATGGACCAAACATATTCCTGCCCCATCCTTAGGACATGTAAAAGAATAACTAAAACAACAACAATGCTGCAGTATAGAGAACTTTTGTTCAGGCTTCCAGGCACTCTGTTCAAGTCTACCTCGCCCTCAGTTTCCCATTTTTCTCATCCCAGTAGTCATCCATGGCCACTGAGAGTACTCAATCACCAGTAGACTGTTTGGGAGAGTCACCCCATACACTCACCCACCTTCACACACATTTTGAATTTCCCCCTAAATATATTTTTTATACTTCTATAAACCTTGGGCTTTCTCCCTGTGCATGGGTGGTGCTTTAGGTTGTATAAATGGAACGAACATCTGCTTTGCAAGCAGAAGGTCCCAGGGTTCAATCGCCAACATCTCCAGGTATGGGGGTGGGCAAGTCCCCTGTCTGAAGGCCTGGGGAGCTCAGCCGATACTACCGAGCTAGAATCCAGTAGGATCCAGAATGCAGCAAACTGATCCGTCCGCAGGAGCCCCCCAATCCAACTCCAGGTGGAAGTGAATCCGCGATCTAATTGGCCTGCAGGAGCAGCCAGTCAGGCTCCTGGATGAAGTAAATCAGCAACCTGATTGGCCTGCAGGAGCAGCCAATCAGGCTTCTGGATGAGGTGAATCCGCAACCTGATTGGCCTACAGGAGCAGCCTGGAATTAGCCAATCACGCAGGGCCCATTGTGTAAATAATGTATATATAGCTAGACGTTTCGGGAAAAGTTTCATTCATTGCTACTATGAGCTGAATAAAGAGCATGAAATTCACACTCGACTCCGAGTATATTTCAGTCTGACTTGATCGAAGGCAGCTTTCTTCTAACCTCCTGGAAAACACTTAAAAGCATAGTTTTGTTGCTTTTTTTCTCCACTTCCAGAATTTGCTAATGAACAACAACCACGTTCATTTACCCATAAGCGTCATTGTCTTATAATCTTAATAAGCAAGAATATTATTATGATCAATATTTTGCTAGTTTGTAGTACTCATACACTATTGCTGCACCTTCTTACACACTCTCACACATATTCTTTTTCTACCTTTCATCAACCAAAGGTGAAAGTTGAGAACCAGCTTGACTTCCAAGACATTGCAAGCGTGGTAGCCATGGCCAAAACATACGTCACGACGGAGACTTTCATTGATTCCAAATATGATATTCGAATCCAGAAAATTGGCAACAATTACAAAGCTTACATGTGAGTTTGCTATCAAGTTTGGGACTGGGTAGGGCGGGAAGCAAAGCTGCTCTATTGGTTTGTTTATTTTTAAAGGTATTCATGTTCAAAATTGAATGCACTTATTTCTTCTCCTAAATGCTAATTGTGGAGAACAACGTGTCTTAAACAAAAATATTCTTCTGATCCCCATTCTGTGACACAGATCAGTCCTGATGCTGCTCAGCTGTGGCCTGTGAGATCTGACAAGTGCAATGTCTGATCGTATGTCTGGGCAGGCTTTGTGACTGCTGCACTCCTCCTGAATGCAAAGCCCGGAAGACCATGTTTGCCAGCGGCACAAGCAGCATGAGCAGACATCAACAGCTAGTTAGGAGAAAGGAGACTCGTGCCCTTTAATAACTCTTGAGAAGTCACCGGGAGAAGCTGGTGGGTGGCTTTTAGAACCATTGACTTTATGGTGGCAGAGATAGCTGCATTTCCAGCAGGCTGCCATTACAATGGAAAGCAGGCTCAATGAAAGCCAGTGTTTCCCTTTTCTTTAGAGTTTCACATCGCCCCCTTTTCACAACCAGCTCTAAAGCCCACTGATGTCTGTGGGAAGCTTTCTCTCAGCTCGTCTGGCATGGAGCCTCCTGTGCCGTTTAAATTCTACACTATAGAGCATGAGGTTAATTATTCCGCAGGCTTTTCACAGACTCTTCTACTGTACAAAGCCTGACATACCCAGAAGAGAGTTCATAAGGCCAATATAAGACTACTCATCCAGCATTTGGATGAAGATGTAACTAAGCAGGAGGATGCCAGCACACAGAGAGAACTTCCCAGCCTCCAGATGGAGTTACACATTGACTAGGGCGTCGGCAATGGCTTAAGAGCAAAGAGGAGCACAGGGCTGAGGAAGGATTCCCTGCCAACACCCTCCCTCATTCCCACCCTCCTTTCTTTAATATGGAGAGGAAATCACAGTGTTTGGGGGAATTTATTGTCCGCATGTGGTGTGTTTGTTTTTCCCAGGAGGACATCGATCTCTGGAAACTGGAAAGCAAACACAGGTTCTGCCATGTTGGAACAGATCGCCATGACTGAGAGGTAATGAGCAGGAGGGGCTGCAGCCAAAATGCAATATTTGGGTCAATCTGATAGGCTTGGGCCTTGGGCTTCATTAACCATTATCCCAAATACACTGTAGCACAGAGGTTCTGTTTGCATTTTGCATTCTTGACTGGGGTGAGCAGCAGTTGGCACTCAGAAAAAATAGAGCATTACACCTGTGCATGCCTTTCCACCTCAGACACCTACCTGCCTACTTCCCCCAGCTAAACATTATTTTGCCCAGATGGGGTGGGCACAAGAGGGGTGGCTGTTCCCCATCCCTAATCTTAAAGCCAAAAGAGGCAGCCACAATAAGCCTAAACTGTTCTTTCTCAGACTCAGGTCACATAATGATGAGAAGGCTTCCAGGGTTCAACCCACATGACAATAGTCATATGTGATCTTTTTTAATTGACACTGTATATTTCAATACGTCTCAGGGGAAGGGCTGCAGCTCAGTGGTACAGGATGTGCTTTGCATGCAGAAGACCAGGTTCAGTCCCTATCATTTCCAAGCAGGGCTGGAGAACCATGCAAAACCCCACAGGATGGCTGCCAGTCAGCGTAGGTCATGAATAGTGACCTCCCAATGTTGTTGGTCTCCAACTCCCATTGGGCCCAGCCAGCATGGCCAATGGACAGGAATGATGGGAGCTGTAGCCCACATTGAGTACCACTAGTGCAAAGAGCATTGAGCTACTGTAGATGATTTGATTTGATTTGATTTGATATTTGATTTGATTTGATACAGGGCCGATTCCTATGTACACAGCCACAGAAAGAAGCTGCAGTTTGCACTGAACTGCCTCCTTGTTATCCGCACTCACTCCTGCATTAAGGCCTTGAATGAGACCAGCTAACAAATTTCATATCTGTACTTATACAGATTTTGAACCAAGAAATATTCACCATCCTGCATCTCCAATCCCTCTTCCTCAGTCCTTGCATGAACAGTGCAAAGCCCTTTGCTCATCAGTTTCATGCGGTCCTCCCTGCTGCACTGGCCTTCCAGTGCCTTGTGTATTAGCATGGAGAACCTGCCTGATTCATGGGGTTAATCCTCAATGTCAACAGCCCATTCCTGGCACCCCTCTCCTCATACATACCCAGTGTGGGAAAGAATTAGCTCACCGGTATGAATATATTTATACTTCGCCACTTCCCTGCCAAGAAAGGTATTCAGATGATCACCTCTGGCCCCTTTCTTTCTGCCTTCTCCAAGGGCTTTGTTGCCTCATTATGCAACGGCAACAACATTGTGGGTAGGGTGGTATTATTCAGAAATGGTATCGAGATCTCCTTCTTTCTCTCTCTATCACACATGAGCTGCAGTTGTCGGAGGTATGCCTCCTGCCTCAGCTAAGGCAACCAGATGCAAAAGAGGACTTCTGTATCTCAAGCCATCTCTCAGAAAGGATATTGTAGAGCTGGGAAAGGTGCAGCCTAAAATGATCAAGCAAATTGGTGAGGGTGCACGATTAAAGTTACACAAGGTGTGGGAAAAGTGAAAAAGAGGGATATTTTCCCCCATCTCTTATAATATGAGAACCTAGGGCTAGCCAATAAAGAGCTGAATGTTGGGAGATTCAGGACAAGCAAAAGTAAGAACATACTCACACATCAGCATTGCCAAACTATGGAATTCACTGCCAGATAATGTGGCTTTAAAAAATAGAATTAGGCAACTTCACGGAAGAAAAGGTTGTCCACAGCTAATAGCCGTGGTGCTGTGTTCTGCATCCAGAACTAGAAGCATCATGCCTCAGAATGCAAGGCACTGGAGAACAACAGCAAGCGACATTTGCCCTCACATCCTATTAGTGAGTTTGACTATTGTGGGAGACTAGAAAAGCCTTTGGTCTGATCCTGCAGGGCTGCTCTTGTGTTCTGACCAACCCACTATATGACCACAGACTTTCACAGTCCTGTGTACAACACATTTGTTTTAACAACTATGGTGCTAACTGGCTGGAGGACTAATTGTGTGCTTTGAGTGCAGAATAGAACACCATGCCCTTCAAACAGAAGCACTATATTGAGAGAAGACATTTTGATTATCACAATAGATAAGTAACAACTCTAGACAAATAAACAGGCCAATTTCTCTTTGTTTTTGCCCAGGATTGCTTCCTGCTCTCTCACTAGGTTGCAGAGCTGTTGGCTATGGCCATAAAAGTGATGACTTTAATGCCTAGGAAATCAACTGCAGGATTAATCTATGGGGTCAACCATGCATTCCAAGCCTCATAAGATGTTTATATATTTGGCTGGAAGTTAAGAAAACTGATATCTCTGAAGAGGGGGCTATTTGGTTTTTTTTTGCAGTTTCTACAAGCAATCTTATGTGGTTTTTGCAGATATCGACTCTGGGCAGATTCCGTTGCAGAGATGTTTGGAGGCCTTGACATCTGTGCAGTCAAAGCTGTCCATAGCAAGGATGGAAAAGATTATATAATTGAGGTGAGAGGTTGAATGAGTGGCATGTAAGCATCATTCAAAAAGGATGTGTAACAAAGTATATATTACATTATTTGACACACACACAGGCATGTATGTATGTAGAAACTCCTGTGCATGGCAAGTGCCCCTCATTCATTTATTCAACCACGCTCCATATATTCAATGCACATTCATTTAACAGAAGCACAGAGTATATCTGACAATGACTTATCCACACTTAACTTTTGCCCTGTGCTTTCTAGGCACAGGTCAGCACTTTCCTGGTCTGTATCTGAGTGCTTCCCCCCCACACACACACACACACCCCACTTTCCCCAGGAAAGCCCACTCTTTAATGCTGAATCAAAACAAATGGCTTGATCACAGACTCATAGGTATCTCAGATGACTTCAAGCTGTTCTCAAGCCATGTATCTCTGGGTCTGTAACTAGCAGATCTCTCAGAAATTAGCTGGCCTGAGATGCTATTAGCAGTGATAGCAAAATGAAACTTCCATGTTCAGAGGCATTCTGCCTTGGGGAGACCCACATGCTGGGGAGAAACAACAGGGAATGTCCCTCCCCTCTTGAGAGTCCTCTCCAGGTGTTTGAGAAACACTCAGTTGTCAAGGAATCATTTATCAGGAAGGAATCTTTGAGGTCCAACCCCTCTGCTCAGTGCAGGATCTCCAATGCAAGATACAACTACAGTATCCCTAATAGCCATCAATCCTGTTAAATACCTCCAGCAAAGGAAAGCTCACCATGGCTGTCTGTACCACTGTAAAACAAGCTGTAGGAAATTTCTTCTAAGGTTTAGGCAAAATCTGCTTCCTGGAAATTTCCATCCAATGGTTCTAGTCCTGCCCTCTGGAGCAATAATATGACATGTCTTCTGCAGGACACATATTTGAACCTTAGCAGGACCTTGCCATGGCCCATCCAGGTAGTGCTTAGATTTTTATGTTCTCAAGACCATGCAAGCCTCTTAGGAACATGAGTCAACTTGATATGTCTATCAGGAGTGGGGAATGCTATGAATGGAAATACTAAATGAAAAAGCTCTGTGTTGACTTGAAGAAAGCGTAATATTTTCAGCAAGCACCTCTAAAATAATGTTTCCAGACATGTGAAATACATCTGTCCATGTCATCGTTGTCCCTTGCCTGCCCTGCAGTGATCAGAAAGATGAGAGTGGGGAAAAGAGAACAGAGAACCCCATCCCTTTTCTCCCACCGTCTCCTCCACTTCTGCATTAAGACAAGGCTAAACTTGTTGCCATTTTCAACTGAACAAGGATGCTGGCAGGAAGGAAGGAAGGAAGGAAAGAGCTGATTAATCACATCAAAGGAGTGGTGGGTAGAATGGCAGAAAGGATAAACACAGAGCAGTAGCACAACTCTCACAGGAGGCTGGCTGAGTCCAAAGAGCAGCAAGACAGGCGGCATTACTGATTGCCACCTGGCCAAATAAATTACTCTGGCCTGCTCCTGTGTGTTTAATATCAGCAGATAGGTAGAAATCAGCAGGCACAGCTTTCCACTTCATTGTGCAGTACCAGGTGCCTGTAAAACAGAGATGGCCAACCTGTGGCCCTCCAGATGTCAGACTATAGCTCCCATTAGCCCTGGACCCTGCAGGAACTGATGGGAATTGCAGTCCAGCCACATTTGGAGGACCACAGGCTCCCCAAAGCTGCTGTAAAAGATAGCAGCACAAAAGGAGCAAAATGTGGGTGTCAAACCAAAGATTTATGGTGTGTCTTTGCTTGATCTTTTGATACCTGCATTGGCTACAAATGAAATGATTATTAAAGGCTCTTCAGTGGGACTTGTGGGGGGCATTAACAGGTGCCTTTGGCCCCATGTGTTAATTTTGCTCCCCTGTTGTCCTGCTGAAATGAAACCTCTGAACTCTTGAACTGGAGGTGCAACTTATTTGAGATGGTAACTAAAATGAAAGAGGAGCTCCCCAAGGAGTCTGTGGGTGGCATGAATAATGAGCTGCTGTGTCCCAGGAACACACACCAGCTGGGACAAACCATGGCTGGAAAAGCTAGCCTTTTGAAGTGAGGCCTGCCATGCCAAGGGGGTCCTTGCTGGTGGGAGTCGGATCAGTCAGGCCACTGGAGAAAGGGGTGGGCATTTGAAAAAGAGAGATCTTTTTTTGTATATATTGTTGAAATTTCTCAAAGCTGAAATTGGAGACCTGCTCAGTGGGGGGAGGAGATCATCAAGGCGACTGTGCGGAAGAATGAGCAAGTGTCCTTGGTTACTGTGTGAGGATGCTGGAACGGAGACACGGTGTCTGCCCTGCTGTAAACTCCACCAACGCAGGAAGATGAGCAAAGCCGACTGAGAGCTACATCCAGGGCCACTGACACATCCAGAGAGCTGTACGTGGGAGAGCACTCTCCCACCCACTGAGTTTGGGGAAGCTGATGAGAACCACATGAGCCCCGTGGCGATGGCACATTCTTGCGCTGCGCAAGTATCCTGTAGGAATCGGTGGCAGGTCAAAGGTTGTGTGAGACAAGTGTGCTGCCAGGAGAGGAAAATATGTTTGCTTTAGGCTTCTCTGATGTCCCTCCTTTTCTTGCAAATCATCCGAGACCAGTTACTGGCATGGTTGCTGCTGGGACACTTTCAAGGGTGGCCACAAAAAGCTGTCCCGCTAGTGCCCTGGTACAAAATTCAGTATGAATTGGGGTAGGGGACAACATGGCTCCAGAGTTATTTCTTTCATATTTTCGTAACAGTGATGTTTTCCCCACTTGCTACATGGTATACTAATATCATAATCATTGTCTTAAAACGTTGGAAGGGAGAAGAAAGTAAAAGAGGAGGCAGGAGGGATTCTGCCTCCGGGTAGGACTGGGTCTAAAGCCTTAGGGAACCACTACCAGTCAGGGTCAACCATGCTGAGCTTGGTGCTAGTCTAAAGCACAGGAAAAGGCCGGGGCACTTTTTTTCTGATCAGTTGGCAGCCCCAATAGCCAGCAGAATTGCCCATCTTGCCACTGTTTGGACTTTGCTGGCCTCACAAGAGCTTTGTGTGCGGAAACCCACTTATCATTTTGCCATTGCATGAACCCACCATCCCTCTGATGTGATGGAATTGGCGCTTTCTTTCCTTCCTTCCGGTCAGCCAACCTCCCCACGCTTCTTAACTCCTGAGAACAGCAACAAGTTTAGCCTTCGTGTCTCACCGCAGTACACAGAGGTCGAGGAGATAGCTAGGGAATGGGGAATGGGTCCCCCCCCCATCCTTTGCCCATCTCACTCCCTCTCCCTCCGAGATACCTTATCAGGAGAGAGCAGCTGTAGCAGCAGGACACAGCTGGTGACCTTGCACAGTGGTGAAGGCCGGAGCCACATGGGACGCCTGCCTCTGTTTTGTCTCAGCTGTTACATGGAAGTCTTATTTTCAGGGAAGGAGGGAAAATGTTTCTGCTTTGTATACCCCAGCTTTGTGTCTAGCTTCACGTGTTTATCTCAGCATTGTAAGGTCAGATTTTATTTAATATCTGGCAACAAATAAAACTCTTGTGCTGATGTAGCAGAAATAACCAAAGTAGCCTTCATTCTCATTAGGGACCTGTAGCTTCCTTTACTTCAGGGGTGGGGAGCCTGTAGCCCTCCAGACATTGCTGGACTACAAATCCCATCATCCCTTACCATTAGTCATGCTGGCTGGGGAGGCTGATGGGAGTTGGAGTGCAACAGCCGCAGGCTGCCCATCCCTGCTTTACATTATTACCGCTATTGGAGTTCACTAGCAAAATAGCCCCACCTTTGGTGGGTGTTTCAAATACGCAGCAATGGCACAGCCTATCAGTGTGCCCTACTTTACAGAGGACAGTCCTCTGTCTGAAGGGCTGTCCAGTCCACGTTTTGTTTAAAGAGAAAGAAACTTTAGAAGAAAGACCTTGAAGTTGCCCATTGGCAGCTGACACCTAGACCAAGCAGGCAGGCAGGCAGGCAGGCAGGCAGGCAGGCAGGCAGGCAGGCAGGCATAAACACCACCTAGTCATAATCTGGTACCCTGCTTATAGTGACAGGCATTGAATTTCTATTTAAAGTATACATGTTTCTGAATGTGCTGGGAATCACAATTGGAGACAGCACTGTTGCTGCCTACTCCGTTCTGTGGACTATAGAGGGCTCCTGTTTGGGGTGCCAGGCAAGTCCTTTTCTAGGATACTCCATTCCATTCCACCAGCACCCCATTTTCCTCCCCCCACCCACCCACTTCTCAATGAACACCCAGTATTTCATGGCCAGTGAGCAAACTATTGGGCTGTTTTTGAAGCACCCCTTTCTTTATTTTATTCTAATTTTTATACTTCTGCAAACCTTGGAATCCACCACTCCCACTACTGATAACTTCCCTCTTGTGTGTGGATGTTGCCATTTTGACTGTGTAAGGATCTACACTTAGAGAATAAATTTACTATTAGTATAATTAGGGTTGCCATATTTCAAAAAGTAAAGATGCAATTTTTCAATTGACAAAGCGCCACATTTCAGAAATCCCACCACCACCAGGCATCAATTCTGCCTTTCAAATCCCAGTATGGCAGCCCTAAATAAGTTAAATAACAATTATTATGTTGCTTTGAGTACAAAGTTTGCAGGGTACAATAGCCCCATCTAGTGATCACAAATCAGCCTGTGCCATTAGATGTAAATAGGGCTTCTATTTCCACATGGAATCAGAAGCTGCCAGGTTAGATAACAGGTAGGCAGAGGGGTTGCCCAAGAGAATTGCCTGTGGCTCAGGTAAGCTGATTCAGGTTGATTCTCAGGGCTCCAATGGCTCCCCAATGTGCTGCTCCCCCCTCCCTTTTTTAGACAAGCTGAAAAGCTTAACACTATGCTTAAGTGAATGCTTACCTTAAGCATTACCAATTGGCAATCATGAAGCTATGCAATGATGGTCCTGCATCTTATCTGTCCACATTTTCCCAACTTTTGGGTTCTGCATTTGCCCCATTAGCTAAAGGTGGTCTGAAGGTGAGGATCTGGCTGCCACTGATATAAAAGGACTCACTTCATCTCTTTGTGCAGGTGATGGACAGCTCAATGCCTCTGATTGGGGAGCATGTGGAGGAAGACAGACAGCTAATTGTGGACCTGGTTATCTCCAGAATGACGCAAGCCTGCCTGAGTGTGGGGTCGTCCCCTTCCCCTCTGCGGCCTTGGGTAAGATCAGACAGTCTGCCCCCAAAGCCTCCATTTTCTCACAGTCCTAACAAGAGCTCAGGTGACCAAAAAATATTTCTAAATGCAGTTTTTTCCAATGACATCAGAAAACAAAATGATGCTCTATAACTTAGTGGTTAGTGATACTAACATATAAATCCTGCATGTAGTTCTGTATGTAGGCTGTAGTTTGAAGGGGAAGAGTAGTGAGGAGTAGCTTCTCTTAAGCCTAGGGCTGAGCACCTCAGCTGTCCAATGCAGTCCTCTCATCAGTCCTGCTCTGCTCTTTTCCTGAGGCTTTTTGCCTGGCTGAAATGAAGCCTTGAATAGCAACCATGTTTTTTGATTCTCTGGATGAAAGATTGAGAGATGCATTAAGGAGGGAGGGCTAGAAACCTCTGACTTGGATGTGCTTAGAATGTCGCCAACTGTTCAGAGGTAAAGGTCACAACCAATGCTCAACCCACTTTTGTCTTTGGCTTTGCCACCCTAGAAAGTTACACATGAGGGCACATGAGCCCAAGCACTGAAGAAAGTTCCCTACTCCTGAATTAACTCTTTGTCCCCTGAAATTCCCTTCCAAACAGCTTTGAACCCCACTTCTACCTGCTAACAAAAAGGTACAGCTACATATAGTACTGCCTACAATATATTCAAAGAATGTTGGAAGACTTTGATTGATATGCTGTTTTTCCATTACTACTACTACTACTACTACTACTATATTTAGCAAAGAAGGACCTCAGAAAATGATCACAGGGTCTGGGTAGGTTCATATGAAGAGAAGTGGTCCTCGAGGTATTGTGGTCCTGAGCCGTTTAAGGCTTTATATGTTAAAACCAACACTTTGAATTGGGCCTGGAAACTAATTGGCACTTGGGTCAGGATTGGTGTAATATGTTCAAACCATCTTGCCCCCGCGAGCAACCTGCATGCTGAATTCTGCACCAGCAGAAGCTTCTGAACAGTCTTCAGAGGCAGCCCTATACGTTGCAGCAATCTAACTTAGAAGGGGAAGAAATGGAGGCAGTGAGAGATTTTACTTTCTTGGGCTCCATGATCACTGCAGATGGTGACAGCAGTCACCAAATTAAAAGACACCTGCTTCTTGGGAGAAAAGCAATGACAAACCTAGACAACATCTTAAAAAGCAGAGAAATCACCTTGCTGACAAAGGTCTGTATAGTTAAAGCTATGGTTTTCCCAGTAGTGATGTATGGAAGTGGGAGCTGGACCATAAAGAAGGCTGATCACCGAAGAATTATGGTGCTTTTGAATTATGGTGCTGGAGGAGACTCTTGAGAGTCCCAAGGACTACAAGATCAAACCTATCAATTCTGAAGGAAATCAACCCTGAGTGCTCACTGGAAGGACAGATCGTGAAGCTGAGGTTCCAATACTTTGGCCACCTCATGAGAAGAGAAGACTCCCTGAAAAAGACCCTGATGTTGGGAAAGATTGAGGGCACAAGGAGAAGGGGACGACAGAGGACGAGATGGTTGGACAGTGTTCTCGAAGCTACAAACATGAGTTTGACCAAGCTGCGGGAGGCAGTGGAAGACAGGAGTGCCTGGTGTGCCCTGGCCCATGGGGTCACGAAGAGTCAGACACAAATAAACAACAACATAGCATAGACAACAGTGATTAGGCCTGTAATAGGTGTCAACTGGGCCACCAGCTGAAGCTGATGGAAGCCTCAAACGACAGCAGAAGGACCCCCTTCTGTGTACCACCTTCTTCAGAGGGAGTGTAATCCCATCAAGAGCAGACAATCTCCCATCCATTCAATCTAGGGAACCACCCACTAACAGTGCCTTAGTCTTGTCAGGATTGAGCTCCATTTTCTTGGTTCTCATCCAGTCCACTACAGAGGCAATGCACTACAGAGGCAATGCAATACACCCACTGCCCCACCTGCAGATGTAAAGGAGAAGTTGAGCTGTGTATCATCAGCATGTACTCCAAACCTCTGGATAACCCCCTCAGCGGTTTCACGGAGATGTTAAACAGCATGGGGGATAAAATCAAATGCTGAGGAACTCCACATTGACGGCTCCACAGGGCCAAACAGCACACCCCAATCATCACTCGCTGGAAATGTTAATCCAAGTAGGACTGGAACCAGTGCCTCCTACCCCTAACTTGGATGGGATGCTTTCCCATAATATAAAAGGGAACTATGCCAAGAAAAGTGGTGGAAACATCTGGAAATGATCCTTTCCTATTTATATCTCTATGCACAGTTGCCGAAGCACATGGAGCTGGGGGTGGGGTGTTACAGATGCACATGAATACACCCTACATGACAGGTTCTGGGGCACATGCCCTAATTAAACAAAGAAAGCAGACTCTACCTGCACAACCTCTGCACTACAAGCATCTGTTGGGATGGATTATGCCTGCATCTAACTACCCTATTGGCCTGAATATAAGCTGTGCCCGCAAATATGCCACACCTTTAAAATTTGGCTGCTTGGGAGCCATGGATGGGACATGCGCCGTTGCTCTGAGCTGCTCTTGAGGGGGGGGAGGTGGAGCCACACCGCTTTGACAGTGGTGTAAGGTCACAAATATAAGCCGCACTTTAACTTTTCACAATCAGAGTTTGGGGGGGAAAGGTGCAGCTTATACTCAGGCCAATATGGTACCTGGTTGCAGGCGATGTTCCTTCAAGCAGTTCAAATACACAGCAACCATCACTTTTGAATGCCCTGATCACGTGCCCATCCCACCTAAACAGGTATTTTGTGGCACTGTCAAAGCTGATATCACCTGAGGTGACCAAGCCCAAGTTTCTGAATGAAGTCTAGAGAAACATATTGCAGCATGCACCCCAATTTCCATGCAGAGAGAAAGTATTTAGGGATTTCTACACCAATCCAGAGTTCAGCTTCCTTGGAACGATGGTCATTGAGGAATGTAGTGTCTTTGGAGTATATGTTTTTATTTGCACACCTATACGTCCTGATTTTTTTAAAATAATTTTTACCTCCAGCCGAAGTCACAGATGCAGACTCAGGCAGGACCCCAGCTTGGACCACTTTCCCAACCCCGACCACCTCCTCAAGGTACTAGTCATACTACACTTTACTTGCTTGTAAGTTCTGCAAGAGAAAATAATGGAATCCTCTAGGAATGCAGAATAGAAGTAAGGAATTCCAGGGCTATAAGTATAGAATCCTAGAACTGTAGAGTTAGAAGGGACCCCAGGGTCATCTAGTCCAACCCCCAGCTGGAAAGCACAAACCAAGCACCAAATTTTATTTGGTGGGGGGAGGGGAGGGGATTTTTAAAACATCTTTATTCCTAGACAACATATTCTGGAATCAGTTGGATTCAATATCAGAGACTCGCAGAACAGTAACAAATACCAAAAATAGCTTTTGATGTCATAAATGGTATTTTGTTTCAGAAAAAAAAGACTTAAACAACACTGATGGTTAAAAACAAACAAACCAAAGTGATGGATTTTAAGAGCCGAGGATCGGATACCTAAAATGGAGGGTACAGATATTTTATTAGTGGGGAATGATTAGAAAAGAGAAGGATGATAGTTTTTTAAGGCGAGCTCTGTATTGTTAAGTTGCAGAAGTTGAAAAGATAACGGGCCAATATAATTTTGCATGACATTCCTGAAGGAGGCAAGCAGGGGATGGGGAGCATGGATATCGAACACTGCAGCATCTGGAGATTGGTTTCCGCATGATCTGGGTCTGGTCTGGTCTGGTCTTTTGTACTGTCTGCGAGGAATGCGAATTCTATATTCAGATTTTAAAAAGGAAATTTGATGCAAAGCAGGGAGCCCTTAGCATTCTGCCATGCAGACGAATGGGAAACTGTACCGAAGGAAGGACTGTAATGCTAACAGCAAGGAGTCTGATTACCTTAAGGGAGAGTGTTCTTGCTTCCAACGTATAGTACTTGATGTTTTATTTAAGTGTCCCTCTTTGCTTTAGGGGGTCCACGCCAGCCTCAGGGATCACAGCCAGCCCGGACGGGAACTCCACCCCAGCAAAGGCTCTCTCCCCAGGGTCAGCAACCTCTGAGCCCCCTGTCCACCTCACCACAGCAACAGAGGTCTCCTGGATCTCCCCAGCAAACTAGATCATCCGCCGGAAGCTCACCAAGCCAGCCTTCCAAACCAGGCACCTTCCCCCCACAGCAGCCTAGACCTCCAGCCCAAGGACGGGCTCCCAGCCAGCAAGGCTCTGGCGAACCAGCCAGGCAGCAGGCTCCTCCTCATCCGCATCTAAAGTAGGTGCCTTTTACAGTGAATATACCATACTTTTCGCTCTACTGGATGCAGTTTTTCCCCTCCAAAAATTGAGGGGAAATGTGTGTGCATCCTATGGAGCGAATGCAGGCTTGTGCCATAGCCGCGCGCAACCCCTCTGGCAGGGAGAGGCTGAACAGGGCTATGGCTTCTTTAGCTCCAAGCAAGCGGGATCCATCCCCTTCGCTGCCTTGGCTTGCTCCATAGCTGCGCGCAACCCCTCCGGCAAAGAGAGGCTGCACGGGGCTATGGCTTCTTTAAGCCCTGCGCTGCGTCTCCCGGCAAGGAGAGGTTGCGCGGGGCTAAAGAGGAAGCCGAAACAGCAAGCGGGATCCATCCTGCTCGCTGCCTTGGCTTGCTCCATAGCCACGCGCAACCCCTCCGGCAGGGAGAGGTTGTGCGCAGCCTGTATGCTGCTCTTTGGGGCTGGGGGGAGGAAAAGATTTTTTTCTTGATTTCCCCCCCTAAAAACTGGGTGCACCCTATGGTGTGAAAAATACGGTACTTAACATGACTATTGGAATGGTGCGCTCACAAGGTGTACAGAAGGGGTCAGAAAGCCCTGAGGGACTCGTGCAACTGCGTAGTGAAGGCAACAACCCTCTCTCTCAAGTGGCAATAGTTTAATCCTCAAACCCAACTATCAACTCCATAAAGAGGACATTTGTGTGGAGTTGAAACCCACTACTGCCTCCACCATTGTTGTCACCCAGCTTGCTAACAAGATTCTGGCACTGTAAACGCTAAAGAGCCCCCACCACAAACTGCAAAAGGTCCATTAGGAGGAAGTTTAACCAGCAGAGAACTCTCATCTTCCCCTTTCCAAATTTACCAAACATATTCACAAGGCTGTGGCTGCTCCTTATGACAGAAATATGATTCTGTACTTTGCATAGACCACACAGCTGCTTTTAGGCGCCCTTCCTCCACTTCCATGTACAGTGTTTGTACACTGCAGAAAGAGGTAGACAGCAGGTGTCAGCGGCAGCTTTTTGGTCAATGTACATCTGCCCACCTGTGGCATTTTTTGTGCACAGGCAGACCAAGACACACAAGGATTGTTGCAAGGGTAACGAAAGGCTCAGTGGTGTACCTAATAGTACCGCGGTAAGGAAGAGGAACCCAATCTTTATGGCCACTCTGAAGGGATAGTTCACATTTAAAGGCAAACTTCCCTAACTGAACCTTTCCAAAACACAGGGAGACCTCAAAATTTACACTTTTCCAAATTGCAGAGCAAGCAGCCTGGGCGAGACAAGAGCAGAGTTGCAGGGTGGGAAGTGTGGCCATTGTTACCCAACTAACCTAGGGCAGGTTGCTTGGGCTTCAGGGGAGAGTCATGGGGGGTAGTGGGAAGGGCTCATAGATGCTGCAGTTGCTTCTCAGAGTGCCATGGCTCAGGGGATCCAAGCTACTGCTGCCTGCTGGGAGGAGGGAGGGCGGAGGGGGAAAGGAGAGGAGAGGAAGTCAACCCACTCGCCATTGACGAACAGGCAGGATTTTGCCCAGGGAAATGGCACCACTCACACTGCCTGTCTGCCTGTTTGCTTATTCGCACCTTTGAGCTGCTCTCTGGGCAAGCAGGAGGGAAGGATGGAGGCTGGTGCTGCCCATGCCCACCCTGACAATCGCAAAGTGTGCATAAAAATGCATGCATTTGTGAAAACAGCCTACAATCATGCCTATTAGGGGACACTGCTTGCAAAAATGCGAACTGCATACGAATGTGACCACGCTGCAGAAATGTGTAGAACTGTGTTTAAAGATTAGGGAAATGAGAAACTGAGAGCAAAATTTGACAGGTGAAGTTCCTGCCCTTTGCACACACTGCCCATGTCTATTACAAGATTGGATGCTTTAGTGTAACACTCAGGAGTAGCAGGCAATGGTGGCTTCTGCTGTTATTATCAGCGGCAGAAGGGCAAGGGTTGAAACTGAAGCCTGCTGGGCCCTGGAGCCTCCATAGCTGCCTAAATGTCTAGCTTTCAGCCCTCTCCTGTTTGCCCTTGTGAGAGAATTGGCCAGATCTTCATTCTTCTCTTTAACCCACCCCCTCTCTCTCTTTCAGCAAGTCACAGTCCCTGACAAACACTTTCAGCCTCTCAGAATCCTCACAGCGGGGAATAGCCCATGAAGACGAGGCAAAAGCTGAAACCATCCGCAACCTGAGGAAGTCGTTTGCCAGCCTCTTTTCCGATTAATCTCTGCACATCAAGTGAGAGCAATTGTGGGCGGGGTGGGGGGTTTACTTTTGCGGATTCATTCTTTTCTGTGTTTACCTTGAACTTGCCCAGGAGCATCTAGAGTAGTTTCTTGTAAAACCTATTCATGTGCACAGCAAAAAAAGGGGGAGGGGAAATCTTGTGCACCCACCCATGCTCCAGGCCCCCCTCCCGCCTGCATCCATTCCCTATAACATCAGAACACAGGCCTGCTATGCACATTCTTTACTCCCTACCTCAGGTTTGAGGAGTAAAGGCTACATATCTTGCAGTACATGTGAAGTTCTTCAAACTTCTAAAACTGCTATTTAGGCTAGGGGTGAGGAACATTTTTTTTTCCATCAAGAGCCACATTCCATTGGAGGCAGTATTAATAATGGCACTGTTGTCCTTTTCTCTGCCACCCTTTTTGCCGATTCCTCCCCCTACTCCAACCCCTTAGCACCCACATTTAGGCCAAGGTCTGAACATGGACCTTCGGCCACAGGTTTCCCAGCAGACATATGTATGGATGAGAGCCTGTGGCAGGTGGGGTGAACTGCTGCTGTTCATTCACCTTTCAAATGGCGCTGTGTGTGCAAACAAGTTCAGATTCTGCAAACAGAATCCCTCGAAGCTGTCTTTCTGGGTGTCCTTTTCACAGCACCTTAAGCATCAGTGTTTTAGTTTAATCAGTTTGAAGGATCACAGCACTGATTATTTTTTTAAAAAGAACCTCTGCTATGCAACAGGCTTTCCTACATAAACCCCAATGGAACCAGAACCATCGCTCCACGCCCAAAAGCGATAACTTTTCAGTGTATCATTTTTATATATTATTGCAAAGCAAGCTTATTTTGACACAGAAGTGCAATCTTTTGGACTGGCAGATTTTTTTAAAAACAAACCTTACAGAAGTGTTAACCATGTCCCAAACACATTACTAAAAAGAGGCAGAGCAATTTTCAGGGCCCTGCTAAAGTGTTTGTCAGCCACCTGTAATTTAATAGCTGTCAAACCTTTGGATGGGAGATCCAACATATCCGGGAACATAGCATATTAGCATTGTAAGCTTCTCAAATTGGAGCTAGAACAGACAGCTTCTTTGGATGGATCCCAGGGAATGAGTTAAAATACCTAAATTCAATTTTATGTTAGTGCACCATCCACAGGTGGGGGGAAATATGCAAATCTTTGCTTGCTTACAGCTGTAATTTAAAATGCATTTCCAGTTCACTACAATGCAAAACAGTCATAATGTATTTTAAGATAGGGAGCAATTGGAAATCTTTGAACCACACCTGGAATAGTCATTCCTGTAACTACAACAACTGAGTTCTATGATGTGGCTATCATGAAGTAGATCACTTCCCATTTCAGCACTCTAAATTAGATTGAAGTTGCATGAAGTCACACCATGCAACCAGCTCACTAATCCTAACGTGTGGCTCACTCAGTTTTAAAACAAGCTGAATATGCAATTCTCCTGCAAAGCATTACTAATAGCCAAGCCCACAGATCTCAGTCCTGGTGCTACTTTTCATGCACTCTGCAAAGTCTGCCATATGGTACATCACATTACATTGGGGAAACACTAAACAAAGCAACAGACATCACAAGCATTTTAATTTTAGCAGCAATCTGGATTGCATTGAGACTTTGAAGAATAATTCAACATTTGGAAATACTAATGGCTACGATCCAGAAACTTGCTGTTTATAAAAGAAGGTTTTGTGTTGTCTCGTTAGGCACAGCCCTAGCCCTTGTTATGCTGGGCTCAATGTTCATAATGACCTGATCTCAAAGGCTTTTATTTTCTTCAAAATGTCTTTCCAACAAAGCCATGTTTAACTCCAACTTTGCAATGTCATGGAGCACAGCAATATAACTCTGACTATTCTATCCCTTGACTGAGCTGCTTGGACCTTTTGACCTCAAAAATTTTATGAATACAGAAGCCGAAATCAGAACAGTCTTGTCCTCTGGAGATTGCTAGCGCGGGGCTTTTCCTGCACCGCTACATGGGAGTGTTAAGATCTATTGCAAGCAAGTTACTGCATTTTAACCTACCTCAAAACAATACAATTCACATATTATTCAGTGCAGAAAGGGCTGCTATAGAAATGATAAATTACTCCTCCCACCAATAGGCCACCTTATCAAAAGGGGGAGGGGGCAAACTACAACAGTGGAATAGTATTGCTTAGGAGAAAGCCCTCCTATTTTTTCTACACCCAGTGTATGGAGCTGCAGATGGGCCTGGTGGAAACCTGCCACTATACAGTACCAGAAGACTCTTAGAAGTGTATCTGGAAGGCACTTGTTGTCTGGTAGCTCATTAGAAATATACTGCTATATTTAAGCACTGGTTTGGGCATGTTCTCAACTGAAAACATTTTAAGTTGCTTATGGCACTTTACCCCATTATAAGCTAAAATTAAGTTTAAATCTGTGCTCACAAGTTTAACAACCCAGTAGCACTCTGCCTCACCAAAGTTGTACAAGTATCAAGGGCCACTTCTAACCTTTAACACAGCATGCTTGGAAATACTGTGACATCCCTAAACCTTAATTGGGCGATTGCTTGAGCAAGCTTAGTGAAGTGAAAAGCAATACAACTAAACTAGAAACCTCATTTTAACAGAGTACACATTCTATACACACCCAGAAATCATACCATTCAGGGATGTGCATCTAAAGCTGCAATCAGTAAAAAAATTGCTTTCTTTCTCTCAGTGTTATGTGAAGCCTTATTTAAACCCAATCAAACAAAAGAAACTTGGGACTTTACAGTAAATTGGCTTATTAATCAGTGCATCTGAATCGGCTGAAAACATTAGATCAAGAAAAACCAATCACCTGTAATTAATTCCCCCTTACCAGCCAATCCTTTTTTCCAGCCATACCCCCACTTTACTCTTGGATTCTTTGAACACAAATCAGGTTGACTGGCTCTATGGATAGTTACATCTTTTATTTCCTGTTAGTTGTGTATGCAAACATATAGAACAAGCCACAACTAAGTATTTTTGCAAATATCCCTTGCTTGCAATTGGTGAAAATAAGTCTTGGGCTCATTCACCTCTAGTACACAGTGCTCACCATATTTGATTGTACAGAGTCAGTTCTGTCATCTTATTTTATAATGCCCTTAAATGTTCTTTCCTAGTAGAAGAATCATTCAAGGCACAAAGGCAATGTCTTATTGTCAGTTTTTGGCATTCTTTCTTACTCATGGTTAGTTTCTGGGTTGCATTGTAGCATGATGTTATTCAACTGTCTGTAGTTGAAACTGTTCAATGTCTTATTCTTTCAAGTGTAAACAAAAAAACGTTTTTACCTTGTATTGTTTGTGCATTGAAGTCATGAACACCAAGTTTGCTTTTCAAGTAATAAAAAAGAGAAAAAAGACTTAGCAACAGGTGGTATCTGAAAGCGAATCAAATCAGATACATTTTGGGGGCCATGGGCTTTCCATATGTCAGATGTTGCATGGAACAGGAAGTTTTCATGGAAGAGAAATCTAATCAGGCCAGCTATTCAGGGAAAATCACAACCACATTCATTTAATAGACCTATTTAAAGAAAAAGACAATTCAGACCAACATAATGCTTTGTGTTTAAAGTGCTCTTTATCTGATGTAGCTAAAGCCAACCACCTTTTGCTTTCAAAGAAGCAGTTTGCAGATGGTAACGAAAAGAATTAAAGTTTTCCCCAAAGTTCTTTCAGAAAAGTCTCTCCAGTTCCAAGGGAGGCAGCACTGGTCATTTGAATGGTGTTGAGCCCAAACCCCCAGAATCAAGATCTCCAAGTACATATGCACTGCCATAATTAAAAACAACAACAACCAGACACCTGAACCCTGTGGCTGAAATATCCTACGGTGTGAAAGCAAACCCATGAGCAGGTATGTTTAAAGCCCTAAAAACCAAGCTGCAGTCATATGAATGCACGACGGTTATCAATCGGACGGACCCGACTGCCTCTTCCTCGGAGTGTGGGGCAAGGATCTGGAAGTGAATCAATGTGTTGCCTGAAAGTAAGGAAGGGATCTAAGGGAGAAAGCTGAGGAAGCTCCCTAACTCCAGAAAAGAGGGAGTGGATCGGGTCTGCAATATATGGAGCTGATGGCCTTTCATCATGTTCACCGCCAATGATCATTGGGGGATAAAGAGGATTGGGAAGGAAAGGATTGGGATATATCGAGTTAGGATGAAGTGGCACAGGAAGGAGAGGGGGTAGAAACATCATGTGTCGCCACCTCAGGGCTTCCTTCTTCTGCTTATATTTTTTCTTGTAGAGCTGTGGAAAAAACAAATGAAAAAGGCTTAACCCTACCTATAATGATAAATACAATATGCATTTAAGTCCAACCATTATTCAAAGTATCACACTCCCCAACACAACTGCCTCCAAATCAAAGGGTGTTCTGAACAACTTCCTAGAATAGAGGAAGATGGGCCAACTAGGCTGGCCTCCCTTTCTCTTCTTTAAATAAAATTCCCCCATCCCCAAAAAGGAGACCAGAGATTGTAGGACTCAGATTCCACAGAATATTATACAGGTTGGCATCAACTGAGTATTCAAGTACAAGTTTGTATCCTGTACTGATTGCACTTTTATTTAGCTTAGAAGCTAAGCCTATGCCTATTCTTAAAAACATGTACAGTGGTACCTCGGCTTACACACACTTCGGGTTACAGACTCCGCTAACCCGGAAGTAGTACCTCGGGTTAAGAACTTTACCTCAGGATGAGAACAGAAATCACATGCTGGCGGCGCAGAGACAGCGGGAGGCCCCATAGCTAAAGTGGTACCTCAGGTTAAGGATGGTTTCAGGTTAAGAACAGACCTCTGGAACTAATTAAGTTCATAACCAGAGACACCACTGTATTAGATTTTTTTAAAATCAAGAAAGTCACTCACTTCTTTCCAGTCTGTATCTCGGGGCCTGGTAACAGAATCTAAGCAGAAATCACAAATTAGAAATCAGTTTCTAATACAGCAATCCCGTAAGACATTTCTGTACTGCAGAAAACATACTCCAGTTAATTCAGGAAGTTGGTACTGTGTTTTATATTAATTTTTTTAAAAAAAAATTAAAAACCTTCCAGCAGATACAATACCACAAGTCCCTCTGGTGGGTGCACCCTTTTATCCAATAACTATTCCTTGAATAGTTATAGCTATATTTGCCAGCTGCTCTCCACTTAATGCAACTAGGTTTGGGATCAAGCCTGCCATTTCACCTCAAAGCATCATAAGAGGAAGTGAGTAGGAATTCACCTCTAAAATCCCGCAGGTACACAAATCTCCACAGTAGTTGATCATTTGAAGCAGCATAGAGGTCATGGCAAACAGCAGACAAAGATAAAAGTGAGCGGAAATCCAGGAGTCGGAGAATCCTTAGTTTCAGTTCCAGTGGAAGAACCACCAAGCCAAACACATCTGGGAGGTTCAAAGCTAGTTAAGACAGAATGGGGGTGGAGAAAATGGCATTATCCACAGTGCTGCTGTAATAAAATATAGTTTATTATAATATGGTTTATACAATCAAAAACTGTTGTCAGATACAAGGCTTGCTGTTAAAATGCAGCTAGAAAACAGTGGCTTTCAGAACAAAAACCTCAAAATGAAAATAATTGTTTATCAAGGGAATGAACAATACAGTACCATGCCCTCTTTTATGACTTAGTAATGGCCTACAAAATGGTTGACAGACCTCATTTTTTAAATGATGACAGTGCTTGAGAGACAATAAAGCCACCACTTAATACAAGCCGGTACAGTAAAGCACCACCAGTTCAAATGAAATACAAGCAGAGTACAATGGTACCTCGGTTTACGAACTGAATCCGTTCCAGAAGTTCGTTCTTAAACCAAAACCGTTCTTAAACCGAGGTGCACTTAACCCAATGAGGCCTCCCGCCACCAGTGCCCTTCCATCATTCAGATTCCATTCTTAGACTGAGGTAAAGTTCTCAAACCAGGACACTATTTCTGGTTTTGCGGAGTTTGTAAACAGAATCGTTCATAAACTGGACTGTTCTTAAATTGAGGTACCACTGTAATATATTCAGCCCACATCTAATGCCCATCCTTTAGGCTCCATCACCAATGTGTCTGGTGACGTGCCAGTAAAATACATGATTTTGCATGGGGAGGATCTGAGTTTCAATCCCTAATATCATCAGTAGAATATCCTTAACAGAAATACAGGAAAACTGTCTCTCCAAGACCCTTTCAGGATGGCTACAACTGGAAAAGGCAGACCAACAGTCTGATTTATTAGTAGTAGTGTTTGGTTGGTCCTCTATGGGGAGTCTCCAATGGTCAGCTGTACATGTTCAATGCTACTAGTGGCTAGAGTTCAAAACACAGAAGTCAGGAATTTGTCCAAGTGACTTACAAGCTCTGCCACCACAAGCGACACCTAAATTTCTAAGGCAAGGACTGATGTTCCAAAGGGAGTGAAGGATCACAGGGCAAGCTATGTGTTGTTTCAGTATCAGGTCCAGCTAACAGCCTGGCCAAGGAACTTCACTAAGGCATCTCACACACATACACTCAGAAAGTAGGTGTGCGGGTGGAGGGAGGGGCCGACACTTAAGAAAAACAATTCTATCTCTCAGCTATTCCCATTGTAATCATACGGCCAGCTAATATTAAAGAGACCAAGCTTCTCTGGGAAAAATTGGCAGCGTGAATGGTTGTCTGCTATGGGACAAAACAGGTGAGACATTTGGCCTGAAATTTGGCACTGTATATGTGAAACCAAGTTGCCGACCTGAAAGAAAGGGGCGCTGAGCCAGACTGGGGCAGCTGAATGGGAAGGAAGCTTTACAGTCTGCCACAACTGGAAATTCCATTGTGGGAATAGTATGCGTGGCTGGGGCAGGGGCTCCAGTTCCCACCAGGACTATGGCAGAAGCAAAAGGCTAGAGCCCATCTCTTCTCTCCATGCCCCTACATATACACACACACACACACTGGCCACCATTTGTGGGGGGGGGGGGTTGCAATTAAATCACCTATGCAACACCAAACATCACATCTAATTTGGTCCTAACCACCAAACTCCTCTATGGCCTCAGAAATATACACACTGGACAAGTGCCACATCCCAGGTCTGGGAACCTAAATCTCAGGCAACTACAACATGACATTAGCTCCGCTCAATATGCTGCATTCTATAGTTTTTCAATAGTCCAGGGATGGTGGGGGGAGAGAACCCATACAGATCAAAGCCAGCCTTTTATTGCTTTCTATATTCTCAAGCCACAGAGGAAACAGACTCTCCAGCTGGCTCAACAGAAGAGGCCTTTGCCCCTTAAATGAATCTCTTTCAGACTTCAAAAGGCAGTTTCAGATTTTTATCTATTTTATTAACATTTCCCAAATTAGCACTTGGTACTTATTCAGTTTTGTAGGTCATTCACTGCAACCATGACTATACTTGAGGGGTAGAAATATATTGATTTATGAATACTGGAAAGCAACCCGACACTGGAGGCTGGCTACCCAGTCACCCGTAGGAACTGGATCCTTCCAGTGCTGGGACCCATCTTGATCACTTGAGATTAGAGGATGGGGTGAATCCTAAGCAGGAGCATCAGACCTTAGAAGCCAAGGATTCACACACTCACATGCCCATGAACACAGATACAAGGCTACAGAGTCTGTAGGCAAAGACAGTTTAGCATACCAGAAGTATGCAATGCGTCTCAGTGGTGAGTTCCAAGCTGGTGGGTCTATGCACTTAATAACCAAAAGCAACATGGAAACTAATGGAAAAGTCAGAGAAAGAGAATTGGCACTGCACTCTTAATATATTCTTTAGCCTCTATGACAAAGCACTGTTTTCACAAAGGATCCACAATATGCTTCCTTCAGTGCTTTTCTTACCTTGCCGGGTAAAAGCCAGAAGAGGGTACACCAGCCGATCTTTAAAGAGACGTGATAGCTTCTGAAGATCCTTATATATTCCTGCAACATTCGCTTAAAAAAAAAAAGTTTGATCATAATAGGTTTGCAAATTCCCACTCACCCTATTTTCTACAGCAAATGTCACCTTTAAACAATTAAGCAGAAAAGGAGCTGATCTTATTCCAAATGTGATATACCACAACAATTACCGTATTTTTCCATGTATAAGACTAGGTTTTTTCCTTTTAAAAATATGTTTAAAATTGAGTGTCATCTTGTACACAGATACAATTGCCCCCCATTTTCTTAATTTTGAGTCCACAAATACAGGGGGCGTCTTATACACGGGGGCATGTTATACACAGAAAAATACAGTGTTCCTCTGGGATAGTATTTGCAAAGTTGAATGATTATAGAGCAAGGGTAGCTAACATGGTACCCTTCAGATGTTGCTGGACTACAACTCCCATCACTCCTGACCACTGGCCATGCTGGCTGGGGGTGGTGGGAGTTAGCGCTTCCCATGTATTGTTGGCTAACATTAGCTACCCCTGCAGTAGCGCATCTAGGTGAAAAGAGTCTGCTTTGACTACAAATTCAAGGTCCTGCCATTGGAGGGGAGGGGAGGGTAGAAAATATGGAGCTGTATGCAATGAAGGCGTCCCATCAGTGCAATGATTTCCGCTTGCACAACAGGATTCCTCTCTCTATCTTTATGTGGCTTCTGCTCCTCCCAAATCTGTTCCAGAGGGTTGGGGGAACTCCCAGAACAAATCTGGGAGTGCAGAGACATGCAGGAAGAAGCAGCTCTGATCCACAGACAGAAGCCCTTGTGCTAATAGGATGACTTCACTGGCTATAAACCATTAGAGCAGTTATATAAAATAATAAACACTGAGGGAGTATTTAAAGACAACAGCTAGTTATATGAAGCCCTATGTGAAAACGCTGCCATAGTTTCAATGCTGCAACTCCCTCTGTTGGCCAAATGTCCATCATTACACAAGACTAAACCAAGCTAGCACGCCGACTTGAAGACTTCTAGATTGACACCAGTTATGCTCAGAGTTCAGCCTTCCAGAAATGTGTAGCAGAGGGTGGGACAGGAGAGGAAGGTCAGCACTGCACCACCCACTCCAGCCCTAACCTCCACCTTTTCACAGACTACGTCTCTACAAAGCCACGAGTACAAGATTTCCCGTTTGTGCCCTGGATGGAAAGATACAGAGCGTATATACAGAAGCCTATGTGTATTTGCATGGTCTATCTGCAGACTCATGGATGTCAGGAGCAAGGTCTGTAAAGTGGTGTTTACACATATACCTACCCACCATTTCAGCATCAATGAAGACTAAAACAGCACTACAGTCATACCTCAGGTTACAGACGCTTCAGGTTGCGTTTTTTTGGGCTACAGACCCGCCTAAACCCGGAAGTACTAGAATGGGTTACTTCCAGCGTTTCAGAGGTCGCGTATGCGCAGAAGCAACCTGTGCGTGCGCAGACATGCCGCTGCAGGTTGCGAACGTGCATCCCGCACGGACCACGTTCGCAACCCGAGCGTTCATTGTACTGTGTTTCATCTTTAAAATCCTCAAATTTATGAGGTTATCTGGGAGGGGGGGTCATTGCCCTGCACTAAAATATTTGAGGAATATGAAAGGATTGCCTGCTACAGACATCTGGCCATTTCTTGACTAACTTGATAATTATAGTGGATAACATCATTAATAAAGGATTATATTCCACTGCATGCTCAGAAAGGTTTTGTGGCAAGCAGTTGTCAGTTCCCCCTGCTTGCAACACACAAGGAATCTCTTCTGCACAACTGGCAGCCAATTATCTTTTTCTTTGTGGTATCATCTTTCAGGGACCTCAAAATCTGCCTGGAGCCCACAAGGTCTTCTGGAATCTCAAACACAGTTTCAGCAAACTGTGAAAAGACAACACAGTTACAAACTTGGAAGACATCTGCTGCCCTGCTTCGGCAGGCATTCCCCACTCATCTGTCAAATCTGCCCAAGCCCATTAATGCTTCATTTCACTGAAGACCAAGACTGACCACCTGAAAGTCAGGAGCATGTTAAATTATGTATTGAAAAGTTATATATAAAAAGTACCCGAGTTCTCAAAACAAATGAATGATGTTGGCATAAGCTGCAGCCTCTTCACACTTTTGATGTCATCAGCAATCTTTAACATTACTGCAAGAGACAAAGAGGACAATGAGAAAACATAATGGGGGGGTCATCCTCAAAATAAGAATCAACATTTAGTTGCCAAAGAAAGCCTTATTCTGAATCCAATCTTTGCTCTATCTGCTTATGTTAAAGGTCCATTGGAATTCAATGACACTGAAATTTTACATTTATTGACTGCGTGTCAGGTCCATGAGATGGAAAAATATTAATCTGTTGATGAATAGTTTGAGATTTTGGAATATGGCATGTATAATCAAGATTACTAAAATGGTAAAAGGAAAGGAAACAGCAAAACAATTTGATTTATTGGGAAGCAGAGGCTCTGTTATGTACTGGAACAAGTGTTGAAGATGCAGCCCAGCTTCATTTTCTGTTGTGGGGATGATTTGATAATTTATTTATGCTTAACTGATTATTTTAGTTTACACCAAACAAATTACTGTAAAAGAGGCACTTGCTAGAAGCACTTAGTGCCAGCAGAAATGGACATAGTCAGCAGCATCTGTACAAGTCAGCTTTTCTATTATAGAATTATACTGAATAGTTGCATTACTATACCAATGAGAATTCACTAGCTCAGAAGTGAGTCACATATCTTAATAAAAATATCCAATTTCCATCCCAGAGGTAAAGTTACATAGACATTTATTTAAGATGTCCTGTATTTCAATACAGAAAAGCACCTTGGTTGTGCTTGATAGCCCACAGGTGCTGATGCCATAGCAGAAAATATTCAGACTCAATGGAAGCTCATTTCAGGCTTCTGCTAGCATTGGAAGAAACTTGAGAGGCAAAGAGCGATAGTCACAAGGTAGCTTTCAACCAGAGTATTTTCAAGAACACTCTTACCATTGACAACAATAAGGTTCCCCAAAGTCACACAAGTAAGTGCAGCAAAGCCATTTTCACAGAGGGGGTGGGTATACTGCAGCTTATAGACACCTTTGCTTCTCCAGTTCTCAGGCATTGATGTTGCCTTTGCTTCTGTCCCCTGGAAATGGAGGGGGAAAAACAGTTACTGTGACAGTCCCCATCCTCCTCTCTTCCTGAAAAGTGATATTTCCATAAAACTAGAGACTGACTAGGCCAAAGACTTTTATTCTGAACGTTTGAATTCTGCAATGTTTGTAGCTGACACTGCAGGGGTCAGGATATCACAGCAGTACAATTTATACTGCCCTGTCTTGTACTGTACAATCCAAGCTGGGCTGGAACAGAAGGGACTCAGGTAGGGAGCAGACGTTCTCAGGGCCTAAATTTAGACAGACAGCAAGACACATCTAAATCCACCAATTCAAATGGTCTTACATAAGTCTGTCTCGCATGTTGATTTAGTCTGAAAAAAACCTTTTCTTAGGATTTCTCATGTGACTGTCAAGCAAATATTTGGTGGTGGGGGCTTTCAAAAAGCATTTTTTTAAAATTCAAGACATTGAACTGAATGCATATTAAAACTATCATACCAAAAAATTCAGTAGGCTCCATCAAATCAAAGCCAGTGTATTTTGTGTTTAACCTACTTTACAGGTGTTTTGAAACTTCTCAATTTGGTTTCTTATGTGGGGACTTTACAGAGTTTATAACAAGATGAATTTTAACAGGGAGAAATGTAAAGTATTGCACTTGGGCAAAAAAAAATGAGAGGCACAAATACAAGATGGGTGACACCTGGCTTGAGAGCAGTACATGTGAAAAGGATCTAGGAGTCTTGGTTGACCACAAACTTGACATGAGCCAACAGTGTGACGCGGCAGCTAAAAAAGCCAATGCAATTCTGGGCTGCATCAATAGGAGTATAGCATCTAGATCAAGGGAAGTAATAGTGCCACTGTATTCTGCTCTGGTCAGACCTCCTGGAGTACTGTGTCCAGTTCTGGGCACCACAGTTCAAGAAGGACACTGACAAACTGGAACGTGTCCAGAGGAGGGCAACCAAAATGGTCAAAGGCCTGGAAACGATGCTAAGGGAGCTGGGCATGTTTAGCCTGGAGAAGAGGAGGTTAAGGGATGATATGATAGCCATGTTCAAATATATAAAAGGATGTCACATAGAGGAGGGAGAAAGGTTGTTTTCTGCTGCTCCAGAGAAGCGGACACGGAACAATGGTTCCAAACTACAAGAAAGAAGATTCCACCTAAACATTAGGAAGCACTTCCTGACAGTAAGAGCTGTTCGACAGTGGAATTTGCTGCCAAGGAGTGTGGCGGAGTCTCCTTCTTTGGAGGTCTTTAAGCAGAGGCTTGACAACCATATGTCAGGAGTGCTCTGATGGTGTTTCCTGCTTGGCAGGGGGTTGGACTCGATGGCCCTTGTGGTCTCTTCCAACTCTATGATTCTATGATGGTACATGGACGTGATTTCATAGTTTACTATAAATATTTATACATCCATCAACCATGTCCAAGACAACTAGCATCAAATAGAAAAAATAAGACATTTAAAATAAAATTCAAAGATTCTGCATGTAGGAAGGATATTTTTTAAAAAATGTTGATAATTTTACATTTTTCTGGGGATATTACTTTACATTAAAGAAGTGCTGCCCACCCCAAGCTTTCTAGATGGAAAGGAGCAAAATATGGGGACGGGGAATAAAAAACAAAACTTTCCCAGTTCCAATAATCTTTGCTTAATGAAGGCAGAGCTCTTAACCAAAAATCCCTTTAGACACTTTCTCTCCACCCACAAGCTTATATTCACATGCTCCCTGCCTTACCACCTCAATTATAACCTGCAAGTTATCTTCACTAGTATCCAGCCCAAAAGAAAATCCACAAAAATCTCCTAATATGCAAGCACACAGGGCCCCCAGTGTAAACTTCAAGGTAGCTCCCTGGAAAGACGAGTTTGTAAATTAGGAGTTATCCTCATGAATGTGTACTTCCTCACATTACAGATGCATCTAATGCAAGTCATGGTTCCTCACACATCAGACACAAACTATGGCTTGAACCTGAGTTGGTATACTGTGGGGACAAGAGAACGTGGCCTCTGTTAATCAGGAGATGGGAGAGGAGATGAAGCTACCAGGATCAACTAGCACAGTGCAACATTACTATCCCCCCCCTCCCCATTGAGTTTCAGAGGAAGCTGGTCTTTCACTTTTTTTGCTTACTTGAGGTATGTAACCCGTCTCCATCATGATAAGATGTATCAAAACAATCAAGGCATCGTTGGCACTGGTACACTCTGCAGCGTGGTAAAGGGTCTGAAGTGAGTGCGGCACTTGCCCGTCTGTAGCTTCAGAGCAAAGCATTGGCTCTGAAGGGTAGGAACCAACAGCTTCAGGAATATCAAGGTCACCTGAGACAGTCTCTGGAGCAAACTCCTGGCTGGATTCTGCCTTGAAAGGAGAGCAGCAGAAACAGGGGATTCAAAAAGTAGCCATAATAAGCATGGGAGAAAGTAAAACAACATGATCTAGGTTTCAGACTATCTGCTGTTTGTGGTAGTAATGCTGCCAATACAGTTGGGTTTTTAGAAAAAGCCTGGTCCGTAAAATGATGTGTATGCCTCAGTATAAATATGTAACCCATGCAGTTAACTTTGCATTTCTTACAGTTCTTATACCAAGTTTGTAATAACCTTGAACAACCAAAGGCTCCCTCCCTATAGGCCAGGAAGCCCTGTCATTATTTGGGATTGATCATCTTTGCTTTGAGTCCTGGAAGACCTGCTCCCTCTGCCTTGCTGGCCTTATTCCACCTGGCCTGGGAGAGTGGGGCCCTGACTGACTGTGGCTACAAAAACAAAGGCTGCTGAACATACTATTGGGTTGCGGTATTATTTGGGGGGGCATTACTGGGAGGAGAGTTGTTGCTGTTATTGAGAATAATTTTTTTTATCTTTATTTTTACATTTTATTATGATTTATGTGGAAATGGTTCAACTTTGTTGTACACTTTGATGCTTTATTTATTACTATTTATTTATTGAGAAGTTTATTACTTCTCTTGTTATGTTTGCAATTATGTCACGTTCTTCATGTTATAAGCCGCCTTGAGCATGGTTTTAACTCTGGAAAGGCAGCATACTAATAAAACGATGTATGTATACCCAGTTGTGGGATCTGACCAAGAGAAAAATTAATAATGGGTGGCTTTCCATAACACAGGTGGTATCTCTAATGTGGTTTAAGCTGCTACATATTTCTCCTCTATTCTTTTCACACAAGACACAGCATTTAAAAAAAATAAATAATAAGTGAGAGCGTCTTTAGTTCCTATGGACTTACCGTACTGTCACTCATTTGGACATCATCTTGGACTTCATGGTCTGCTACGTGCCTGTTGCTTTTTTCATTATCTGGGCTCCTGGGCTGGCTTTGGCATGGATCTGAAGTAGATAATGATGATTCATGATTCTGTGATGGATGCACAGATGAGGAAATAGATGCAGGTAATCTGGGTGCAGCATCAGCTTCTTCTAACACCAGACATATCAAGTCTCCTGAAACAACCCCCAACGATGTTAGGGTTTCCTGCTCTCCTGTGAGGGAGTCTTTCTTGTTCAAGGTTATTACAACCTTGGACTCAGAACTGCAAAAAAAAAAGAAGAAACAAAAATTAACTGTATAAGGAACATGTATTGAGACATATACACCATTTTGCAAACCAGGCTATTTCTAAATACCCAACTATATCAGCTACATCACCACCACAATGCAAACAGCAGATAATGTGTGAAACCTGTGTCATGTTGTTTCTCCCATGTCTGTTACGGTTACTGTAGCCCATTGCCAGCATGCATATGGTCATAAGCATCCTATATGGATGGAACCAGACACACTGGAGTGAAGCTTTTCCAGATAGAGGATCATATTAGACCAGTAGAAAGCTATTTGATTTTTATGTTTACATACATCCCACCTTTGCTCCAAGGAGCTCATGATGACATATAGTTCTCTTCCTCCCCATTTTTTTCATCACAAGTACCCTGTGAGGCAGGTTAAACTGAGAGTAGCCCAAGGTCATGGGGGAGTACATTCCAGACCCACACAGAATCACACACCCTTCTTACACAGATTCACATATGCTAATTATTCCCCATGGAAACAGGGACAAATATTGAGTGTAATTACTAAGAATTAAAGATGTCACCTTCCATTTTCTTAACTTTTTTAGGAAAAAGTTCTCCAACACCTTTGAATTATCCAGACCGTGCAGAAGACAAAAATAACACCCTAATTCCAGATATAAACATCACTGTTTGCTGAAACTGCAAGCCGTGCTTTAAGGCTATTCAAAGTCTCTAACATAATGCAAGTGTAACCTGAAAATGGCATGTATTCCACTGTGCAATGTGTGGGTTGCTTTTTGCATGTTTGCAAGGAACACAGATCTATCTCTCTGCTGAGACATATACCCTCTGTTTCCTTCCTGCAAAAGAATGTGCTTCAACTGCACAACTGCTCTCCACTGAACACCTGATGGGTGGGAAGTGAACCAGAGCCATGGTTTGGGCAATTGTGAACAAGTTAGTGAGCCTCAGGGTCACACATTCCCCCTCTACATGCAAAAACATGTGACAGAGAACTTCCACTTTCACTTTAGAATCAACCACAGTTCATTAGTAACTGCAGCAGGTAAATTATTAGTTCCAAAACAATGGTGGAAGGAATCAGCAATGCATGTTTTGTTAATAACACAGCTGTAGCAAATGTAACGGTTCTGTCTTCTAATTCAGTTTATACTTTAAATGTATAGCAACCAAGTTCTCTCAAAGCCAGCTGCCTGCAGTATTCCACCTCCAGGAGCCACAGCTGTTTCACTTATCATTCACTTGCACACACAGAGTAATAAGCAGCGATAGTGTGGTTAGTTCTGCTGTAGTCAATAAACGAAACTGTGCGCTTGGCTTTCAGTTTCACATGTGCCAAACAGCTCCGCAAGGCCTCATTTTTCTACAGGTCAGTTTTGGTAACTCTTCCCTTATCCCAGTACCAGCAAATTAACATTGTATAAATGCAGTAAGATACAACAACAAAATATTACAGTCGCAGACCAGCATAAGATACAAGAAAGCACATAAGATACAAGAAAGCACATAAGACCAGCATAAGAATAAAAGAAAGCACATAAGACTTAGAAGAGGAGAGGGATAAAAACGAACAGTTAAAAGTGATTATAACTCACATAAACTTAGAGCAGATAAGAGAAGAAAGACAAGTGGTTAAGGGAGGGAAGGTGAAGAAGCACAGGGGCCTTGCATTACGGGCCTTCAGTTTGGGTCTGATTTGTGATAAAGATAAAGCCAATCGAAGAGAGAAGTGAATGGAAACTCTCACCCATTATTTTATTCCTGCATCTATACATGACTCCTAAAAAGTCTGACAGGGTGTACTACATATACATATGCATATACATATACATATATATACTGTATATATACATAGACACAGACACACAAACACACGTTGTTAGCCTCCATTATTTCCTTTTGACAAATGGATATACAGCCTCCACTCTTTGCCACTGTATCGCATTGGACAATTTTTTCGTTCTTCTGTAAGCAGCGCAGCGCGCCAAAGTTTTTAAGTATGATAAATATGCCTTATGTACCCCAAATTAGACGCCTTCACCCTGCCAAGAAATGGGGGAACCCAGGACCTTCCCGGCGGCAAAGAAGCTGCTCCCCTGGGCCCACAGGTGACTTCGAGCGAGCCCAGCAAAGGCGGCCGCGAAAGCTACTCCTGCCCGCGAGGCTCCTCGCCCGTGACGCACTAGACCCCCCTCACACACACCTCCCCGCCACGGTTCACACGTTACCTGTAACCGCAAGAGGGCAAGAGCGTCTGGCAGATGTGCGCGCGCAGGTCCCCCAGAGTTGGCTCCTCCCCTGGCAACTCCAGCAGAACCGTTCGCTTCAGCATCCGCACGCGGAGCTTCATGGCGGCGAGCCTTTCCCCGCCGCCTCCCCGCAGGAGACGAACCAGGGCCCTCAGCGACGGCGGCAGCGACGGAGGAAGAAGCCACTGCGGGCGCGGGGGCTTCTGGGTGCCGTTGTTGTTGTTCGTGGTTTTGGTTGGTTGAAGCGCCGCCTCCTTCGCCCGCCGCCCCGCCCCCGAGACGCCGCGAGGGCCCGCCCCTTGGCCTTCCCGGCCTCGCCAGCCGCGGCAGTCGAACGACCCCGGAAGTCAACGATGCTCGATCGATTACTCGGTTTTCTTCGGAACACCAGTTTGCCCTGCCTCAGTAACAGGGCATGGGGAAAGTCTGCCTTCCCGTCGATCGATAACATCTGTATTCTGTGCTCTTTCAAGTACTTGTGTTCAGTTCTCTGCGCAATACATTGAAGAGGGTTTTAAGCTATGCCTCCATTTACGTATACGCAACTTTTATATATAAACTCAAATATTAAAAAATAAAATAAAACCAACCAACTCTCCAGGAATCTCCTTCAAATGCAGTCAAATCAGCTTAAAGCGCTGAGCTGCTGGAACTTTTCGAAGCCCCATCTGCACTATACAGTGGTACCTCGGGTTAAGAACTTAATTCGTTCTGGAGGTCTGTTCTTAACCTGAAACTGTTCTTAACCTGAGGTACCACTTTAGCTAATGGGGCTTCCTGCTGCCGCTGTGCCGCCGCAGTTCGATTTCTGTTCTTATCCTGAAGCAAAGTTCTTAACCCGAGGTACTATTTCTGAGTTAGCGGAGTCTGTAACTTGAAGTGTCTGTAACCCGAGGTACCACTGTACATTTAAAGCTGTTTTGCACCGCTTCCCATGGAACTCCCAGAATTCTAGATCTGTGAGGATCTGCACTTCCCAGGATTCCTTGCAGGAAGGCATCACTTAAAAGTGGCATGAAATTGCTTTAAATGGATAGTACAGACATGGCCTCATCAGTTCACATTCATCTCAGTAGGCCACACAGGGTTTCCCAGACTTTGGTCTCCCTTGTGGACTACAGTTCCCATCATCCCTGACCACTAATTCTGCTAGCTAGAGATGGTGGGAGTTGTAGTCCAAAAAACAGCTGGCGACCCAAGTTTGGGAAACGCAGGTAGATGTTATATTGCCTAGGGTCAGGCCCAGTGGCTACTGTAACCAGGAGAGCCACAGACATATTCATGACAGCAGCAACCTCTACTGGCTCACTGCATAGGGCAGGGGATTGGGAAACAGCAGGCGGGAGTTGGAGCCCCACAGGGGGCAAGAGGTGAATATGACCCCAATATGTTCTCCCAGCAGGAGAACAAGAGTCACATCAGGGGCAAAAGACAGAGAACTTCCTGGACTTGAACCCACACTGCATATGAGAGCAATCAAAACCCTCTAGAGAGCAGAATTAACTCCTCTTCAATGAACAAGCAGCTCTTTTAACTGATAAATGTGGTTTGTAGACCATCAGTTTGTTAGCATTTACATGTAACATTTTCTCAATACAAAGGGATTTAGCTGTTTATTGTCGAGCATCCTCTCATCTTGGAACAGAAAAATTGTAATGTTTACTTCCAGGTGGAGCAAGGGGGCTTACTAACACAATGGAAATCAAAATGTCTCTGATTCCCCCCATCCCCAAAGTACTCAAAACACTATCGCTCTGTAAACTCCTTTAACAATCCGTCCAGAGATCTTTTGTTAAGACATCTGAGTCATCTCTGGGCCAAAGGATTTGTGCCTGCAGTAGATTTGCACCTTAAAAGTTGGGGGGGATCTGGTACCACTGGGCCATGTTTACTCCTGACAAGTTTCTCCAGTGTCTGGCTATGAGGCTTCTGGCTGCTGAGAGCAGGTGGGTTATAAGCTTTATATAATGTGAGTGATTATGTTCAGTAGGGCCAGTAATGGGGTGAGTTCTAATAACTGTTTAGTTATTTTGCATATCTGTTGTGGGACTCCCTCCCCCCCAACCTTATACTGTACTCAACACTAATGTCTCGTAACAAATGTAACTGATCTGTAAGAAAGACTGTACAACCAGGAAAAAAGAGACAAGGTGTGTACTTTTGTAAACCAAGAAAATCTTTAATTAAAATTTAAAAAGATAATTAAAAGAGTGGGGGTCAACTCCAAATGTGCAGAAAGAGGGACATGGGAGTGCCTCAGGGTGTTCCTCTTTTGCAGGAGGAATTCAAGCACATACTGGAAATTTAGGTTTGTGCAATTAAAGTGGATTAGAACATTCTGTAGTCCTATCACAACTAATCCCAGGGTTTTTTAAAGCCGTAGCCTTTATATGGTTAGGAAAGTGACAGGATAGGCCCTGAAAAATGAGAAGCTAACAAGCAAATCTGAATGAATGCTCATTGTCATATAACTCACAGACAAATATGACTGAATGCTCAATAATGACGAGACATAGGGCCATTCTACAGCATACATTTAAAGTACATGGCTTTCTCCAAAGTATCTTGAGAACTTCGGCTTTCCCCCTCGCAGTGCTACAGTTCCCAGGAGTCTTGGGTGAAGACTGCTTTAAATGTGCATTGGATGTGCTTTAAATGTATGATGTGGATCTACCTTAGTGTAACCTTCTCAAGATGTATGCTCAGTAAACAAATCTGGCGGAGCCCTAACAGTTTGCACTCATAAGAGCAAATTGGGTATAGTTTTGAGGAACACTGGAATCTCTCCTAATCTGTTGCTTACCGGTACATCTCCATAGTCCTTTGCCGTGAGCTTTTCTTCCAGCTGAAATGGCATATTCAGCAGTGGTCAGGGCAGAACTATGGGGCCAGAGGGAGAAGACTGTGGGGAAATCAGGTGCAGGCAGGGGAAGGTTCAACACTTTATTCACACACTTCTTTCACTGGTACCAACTCCTTTCTATGTGGTGGGGAAAGTTCTATGCTAGATAAAAATTCTATCTTAGATATTGGCACAAAATCAACTAAAGACTCCTGGAGCATCTTAAAAACAATATATTTATTATGGCATAATTGTGTCCTAGTATCCACATCATCTGATACATGAAGTATTGTCCTCAGTTGTCAGGGATGCATACATTAACATGTATGTGCAAACACAAACACATATAGGTATGGGGACAGAAAAGGAAGAAGATGTAGAAAGATCATATACAAAGATTTGACTTCAGAGATTCATTGGTGCAACAAGTACTGTAGCTTATTGGTGTCTCGGCTTGCTTTGCCCCGCTGCACCATGCTGTCTCTGAAAATGGATCCTTGTCCTTGCCTTATTTGGATCACAACCCTGTCTCTCGCCCCATGGACCCTGATCTGTTTGATCCAGCCTCGGTCTTCGGACCACACCCTTATCTTGTCACCCATTAACCAAGAGCAACCTGACACAACCCTTACGTGATTCTGCCCAAGATGCCATCTTTAAAGTTTCGGCAAAGGATTAGGTTGTGACCCGTGATTGTGACTTTTAGGATGATGGGAAGTTCCTGTTCAGGAAACGCACATGCTCACTGATTGTCTTATCATTTGTCATTGTAGTAATGCTTAAAAGTCAGAATCAGGGACCCATTGTGCGTGGAAGTGTTGCAAACAGGCAAGAATGTTCTGTGTCCATCTCATGATTTACATTTATTGTGGGTGAAGAAACTATAAAACTAATGACTATGGCTGTGTACACAATTTACCTTTAAAGCGCGTTCCCCCCACAATAATTCTGGGTACTGTAGTTAACCCCTCATAGGGTTCCAGTTCCTCTCAGCCCTTAGCAAACTACCATGCCCATAATACTTTGGTGGTGGTGGGGAATGTGCTTTAACATTATAGTCTACAGTATTTGCAGCCCAAGTGCAACAGGATGAAGTGACTGCATAATTGGACTACATAACTGGCATCTTGTGTCAGTTCCTTCCAATTAGCTCATTCTGTTTTGTTTCTTTTATAACACCTGCCATTCATAGATGCTGCTATATCTGGTCATTATTAATTGTTGGTTTAATATCTGGAGCTCAACTCTTCTTTACAATCTTCTGAGACAACCACTTCTGTCAGCAATGGCAGTGTCATATTGTGGAAAGGGGAACATAAGTAGTGAAAATGTCTGCTGCTGCCATTGCTGCTTTGGCACTCCGGTTTATATACTGTAACTCCTAGTCCCCTTGGACCAACAGCAAACATTTTAGGGGTCTGTAGAGTCCATCTGGGCACTGTAGGAGTCAAACATGCTTACTGGTCTTCCAGAAGCCTTTGTCTGGAAGGACCTTTCATTCTGATAAGGCTGTTATTTATTTAGGTCGCTCCTTACAGCACAGTCATGAGGGCCACAGGTGAGTGGTAGAGCACTGGTTTCGATGAAACTGATTTACTAGAAGTTTTATCTAACACTTCCTCCAAGGAACAATCAAATATCAGTGAGATAGAGAAGAGTCTGTCCAAGTTAGCCACCACAAGATATCTACCACTTACATGGAAATAAAGGAGTCATCTTCTATCCTTGGCATATACGTCATTTGATGATCTGATCAATTATGTGTGTCCTAAGGGATGGTTAATGTTTAGCTTGAACATAATTAAAGGTTCCTTGCAGACCCCCTAATGATGTCCAGCTCTATAAGTGTCTAGCTCGGCGGGGGTTGAAGTGAGAGTTGTCTGCAGCCCACCAAGATTTAGCCTGACAGAACTGAGGTAACGGCAATCAACTGGTTTGGTGATTATATCCACCACAAGCTGGTGGATAGTTGGGTGGGTCTAATGATTCCTTAAAAATATCTGAAATTGTGGGACAATAACTATTCATTTCAAGGGAAATACTTGTTCTTGCTTAATTGGGGAACAAAAATGACCAAGAGCTTAGAAGACTGTTGCCTTTCAGCACCTTCTAGGAAATTGGTGTGCATATGAGTATGTGTGTGTTGTGAATTTGTGGTTGGTTTCTTCTCTGAAAAGTCCTGTGGGAAAGTCCTGTGAAAATCACAGCTTTCTTTTTGCCCACTAGTTGACCACTCCTATTTCTGTTCAGAGAAGCATGCCTCTTGAGACAAATGGATCACAATGTGTACTCATTTGTTTCTAAATATTAAGCCAATTCATCATGAGCTACTGAATGGATAATTAATATTGCCTGACAAGATGCTAACCTGGCAGGCAAAAAGCAAACATTGTTGAGTTCTGAAAACAGTAGGCAATGAAACAGCCAAATGGTTTTGCACAGGTCGATAATTTACTCTTCTAGTGTTAAGTAACATTTGTGGAGCACTTTGAAGATGTGGGCTAATTTGATGTGCCAACTGTGGTTGTGTCTTGACTTCTGGACAGTTGCCATCTTCTGAAAAGGTGCTATGTGGAGTTGTGTGTGAGAGAGAGATTTTTAAAAAAACCATTACATGCCTATTTAAGTCCCTTAGAATTGTTGTAATAGGATGTAGATGAATATTTAACCTTTTATAACTCTTTCATACTAGAACTGAATGGAAATACAATGTGATCCTAAGCATGCTTACCCAGTTAGTCCCACTGAGTTCAATTACAGTGCAATCCTATGTGTGTTGAAGCTGAGCAACACATTAGCAAGGTAGACTGTCCACTTAGTTGGACAGGAAGCCAATGTAGCTATGTACTGTTGTGCATGATGTGTGTGTACGGTTGTGGCTATACAGTAGATACCTGCAATATCCAGTGGTGCTTCTAGCTAAATTTAGGTCCTTAACAATGTACAATAAAGTCATATGGGGTCCCACGTTAGATGCTATGAGGCACAACATTCCTCTTCCTCTCTCCTCCACCCCCACCATTCCATGCTTCTGCATTCCTGATATGTTAGCAAACAAGTCTGCCAAACGTGATGGGGGAGTGAGGATTATGGGCATGTGCAGTTTTGTATTTTAAATTCACTTAAATCATAGCACCATCATGACCACAGGAATAAAAGGAGGCTTGCTTCCATGCCATGGCCCCAAGTCCATCTCCAGCTGCTCCACTGACATTAAGAGCATTTGTTTCTGCACAGATGATAGTGCAGGAAGGATTTTTTTAGTTTTTAGGTAGATTGTTCCAAGAAGAATATAAATACAATTAATTAATTATAATTATTGTGAAGGTTAACTCACCCTAGGTCCATTCCCTATTCACTGGATGAATGTCCTAGTCCATGCTGCTCTGCTCCCTTATTATATTCAGCACAAACAGAATGCCATACAAGAACATGGAAATCTGAGTTTGGAGGATTCTCCCCCTCCCATTGTAGGCTTGCATGTTCTCATCCCGTCCTCCCTATGGAGAGACCTTGGGGGAGGAGTACAGCGGGGGGGGGGGGGGCGGGAGACAGGAACATCTATTGCTGAAGCTCATCTTGTACTCACTTGACATAGGATCTACAACCCATATTTGGTCCCATGTGTCTTAACAGGTTACTATAAAGTACAGAAAGAGGAGAGAATGAACGTTTGTGGCGTTTTGTTCCTGTTGAACTTGTTCACTCCCTGGGTTGATGCTAAGCCTGGAATCAAAGTGAAGATCACACAGAAAGGTTTGGACTATGGTGAGTTTGAAATATACAGGTTCGGACTTATTATTCTTCCATGCCCCTATTCATGATTAAAAATAAAATTTTAGAAGGAACCAAACACATTTTGAGAACAAAAAAGAAATGACCCTCATTAACCAGCACAATGGTTTGTTTGCTTTTTAAATCATGTTTATTTGCTTGCCAATGCCAGGTTGTCTGTGCTGTTAACACAACACGTGTGTGTGTGTGTGTGTGTGTGTGTGTGTGTTTAACAAACTGACTTTTTTGCAATTAACAAAATGATGAGGAAGTATACTTAAAGGTGTGGGATAATGATTGATTGACGGAATAAAGAATAGCATCTGCACAGACAAATCAAGATGTTCATTGCTGTGAGCTCAGTAAAGAGCGGGTGTCTCCACACAACCTTTGTGCAAGCAAATCAGGCATTGTGAGACTTGTAGTTCAAAAGCATCTGGAGGGTCACAGGCTCCAGGCTCCTTTCACTCTCCCAAGCTCGGTAAAAAGGTAACTCTTTAAACCTCTTTAAACGAAGAACGTTCTATAATTTGGGAGTCATAACTGAGAAAGCTTGGCATCTAGATGGTAAATATCCTAACCTGGAACAACAAAAGTTGCTGATTGAACCTCAGTCTGCAAGTGCACCCATGGGGTTGGGGGAGATGATCCTTAAGCTGTGAAGGTCTCAGGCCATGAAAGGCTTTAAAACAGGGCTAGAGAACCTGTTGTTCCTCTAGATGATGTTGTACTACTTCCGTCATTCCCAGGGGTATGGGCATCTTCCATGGGTGCATGCATGAACCATAATCCCCGAATTCCTAGCTTTTAAATGAAAGTTCCTAGGCATTTGTAGAACCCGAGATACAAAGCAAAATGTACAGTTGCTCACTTTTTTGTGAGCAACTAGCCCGCTCCCACCTTGCAGAGTTTTGCTGCCCATGCCCAGGAGCAGATTGCCCTGTGGTGCAGAGCCACAGCAATAATCTCCTTGTAGCATTCACACTGTCATTCACCTAAAGGGGAAGGGATAAGATGGCAGATATATCCCGCAGGGGGAGAAAGCGTCTGAATTAACCTTCTGGCCAACAGCAGTACTGTTGCTGTTACTGGGAGGCTATTGTTGCCGCTTCCCCCCACCAGGTGAGCCACTGCTGATCATCCATGCCCCTTGCCCAGTTGGCTGGGGCTGATAGGAGTTGTAGTTCAGGAATGTCTGGAGTGCCTCCAGTTCCTATTTTAAAAGCTAAAACTAGCACCCTTAATTGGATCAAGAAGTAAATTGGTAACCATTGTATCTTGTGGGGAACAATGCATGACTCTCAGTGTGTGATAAAAGATATACAGCAGCATGAGAGCATCTGAATCATCTTCAAGGGCAGAGTGCTGCACTAATCAAGCCTGGAAGTTACAGGCGCTTGGGTTAACATAGCAAAGGACAGATATATCCCGCGGGGGGGGGGGGGCGGGGAGAGAGAAAGCCTCCATATCAACCTTGGATGAAAGAAGTAATTGCTAGCAACCACTCCAAACTGATCTGCAGAGCAGGAGATGGCAAAACAGACATCAAAAAACTTAGCTTTCTTTGTTCTGTATTCTACGCATCTTCCCAGCCAAATAGAAAGTAAGTGAAATATATTCTGTGCTTTGTAGGAAAACAGCTTGGAATAGATTTCCTGGAGCAAAGATTAAAGGAGCAAACCTTTGCGAATGTGAGCGGACAAGAGACATATGGATATAGTGGCGTCGACTACACGCTTTCAGAGTAAGAAAGCTTGCTTCCACACTAAGCCCCGTTAGCACAGCTGAACTATTGCTTTTCTGCATTCAGAAAATTAAAATAGTAGTTTTGCACATGTGATTGCAACAGATCAATAAAGATCAGGCTTACTAGCTGCTTTGCTTCTCAATATTTTCTGGTTGGCCTCTGTTATTTTCTCCTACCAATAGGGAACCCACGTAAGGACTCTATATGGGCTCTTGGATACCCCATAAGGGGACAAGGGCAGATTTTTGTTTACAATACACAGCACTTACTATTATCCATCATTGCCCTCCCTTGTGGTTAAGTTCCTCTGTAATGTTTATTCACACGTAGGTCCCATTTAATGAAGGCTCCTGCAATGTTAGTTAGTAGCTTCCTCCGGGTTGGTGATGTCTTTTATTTCTTCCTGTTTGGTTGAACTACCCCTTAATTAAGCCTTTTCCCCATTGTTTAAAATGGGGATGGGGAAAGTAGCTGGTTTGTAACCACTAGCCACACATCTGGCACACCAACACAATGCCAGCCATGACTCCCAGTGACCATATGTTCAGGGTCAGGGAGCCTATGGGCATGCATCTATCTGTACACGCATAGGTTTCCTTCTCACTATTGCCTAACATAGCACTGTGGGCATAGGACTGTATGCACATTAGTTTGCAGGAGGCACAGCTAAGATGCAAAATCCTGCCAATCCTCTCCCACATTTATTATTACACCAATGGGGGATATGATGAGAGCTTTAATCATCTTTTATTTCCCATTGGAGAGGGAAAATAATATTATTACTTTCTGTTCTTTCATTTCTAGCAAAAGAGTGTTATTTTACCATAAAATAATGAAGCCAGCAATTTAAAATTGAGTGCTTCCCATCTTTCCCAGGGTGTCCCTGGGAATGTTGGATGGTATTATGCATGATCTACCTCAGGGCAGGAAATGTCAGACCTTGGGACCTCTGCATAATCCACATCTCTCACTGGCTCTGCTGTGCCATTTCTCTAATGACTGTAATATGTCTTGGAAAGGTGATGTCTCTTGCTTGTCTGTATGGAAAATGTGGCCACACCAGCTGTTGATATGTGGCTCCCAGAAGGTTGCCCGCAAGGGAATGTGTCCCTCAGACTGAAAAAGGTTCCCTACCCTTGATGTACCTTCAGTTCAAACATGTAAGATTTATGTTCCTAGATTTTCCCGGAACGTAGCCATGGCTAACATGTATTTTGTGTTTTGCAGGATAAAATTTGATGCTGTTGAATTCCCAAATGCATCAGTGTCTCTGATACCTGGGACTGGGATTAACCTAGAGATCAAAGATGCTACAGCAACGGTCTCTGCACACTGGAGAGTAAGGTCCTGGCTGTTGTAAGTACAGTTGTGCAGGGCACTGGAGGTGGTGATGTTAACTGCAGTAATCCAAATAAAAATGGGCATTAATAAAGGAAAGGAAAGTAGGCAGCAGGCTTCAGGAAACCCCAAGCAGCAGTGAAACCACTGAGGTGGAAGAAGAGGAGAGGAAGTGTTTAACCCTTTCCTTGCCAGTATAGTGCTGATGAAATTTGCAATTTTACAAATGAGTGAACATAAGAACAAGCATGCATATGCTGTCATGCAGTTAACGCTTGTGGGGGTTTTTTGGCCAAAAAAAATAATTCCTGCAGCCTTGAATCTTCTTGGGAAACTTTGGCCAAGCCGCTTCCTATCCTTTCTCATAGGCTGATAATAAGATTAAAGGGAGACAGCCCCCAGTGTATGGCACCCTGAGCTCCTTGGAGATAGGGTGAGATATGGATGTGGGGCTGTTTACATGAAACATACAGGGATTTACTGAAAGCAGGGGAATAATAATAATAATAATAATAATAATAATAATAATAATAATAATGATAATAATTTTTATTTATACCCCACCCTTCCCAGCCAGAGCCGGGCTCAGGGCGGCTAACACCAATAAAATTTCAGTAAAAACATAATAAGAAAAAAGAAAAATAATAATTTAAAATACAGGTTAAAATGCAATTTAAAATGCAGCCTCATTTTAAAAGTCAAAACCACAAGGGGAGGGAAACATAAGGGTCAGACTGAGTCCAAGCCAAAGGTCAGGCGGAAAAGCTCTGTCTTGCAGGCCCTGCGGAAAGATGTCAAGTCCCGCAGGGCCCTAGTCTCTTGTGACAGAGCGTTCCACCAAGTTGGGGCCAGTACTGAAAAGGCCCTGGCCCTAGCTGAGACCAACCTAACCACCTTGCGACCTGGGACCTCCAAAATGTTGTCATTTGTGTGTCACTTCATCCTTGGTCAAAGAATCTGTGTCCATTTGAGCATGAAACTTTAGCAGCGCTGGCACGTACCTGAAAGGAAACAGTTCAAGCAGATGCATTATGTTCCATTCTTGTCAGCAGAAATTCTGGAACACTGACAGTCCTCATTTCGGGTGTATCGCTCGCAGCTGTTTTTTCAGTGTCTCGGGACAATGCAAGTCATGCAGTGCTGTTGATTGAAAGCTGTGAAGCAAAAGTTGACAGTATTAACATCGAACTGGATAAAGATGCTAGGTAAGGTAGAAAAAGGATTTTCGGGGTGTTCACCTTGTACCTGTGTTCAGTGTAATATGTGAACAAAACAGAAATGTGCCTGTTTTAGCAGTGGCGTAGCATGGGGGTGCAGGGGGGGCCGGCCGCACCGGGCGCAACATCTGGGGGTTAGGGTTAAGGGGCGCAAATCCACGGGTTAGGGGGCGCAAATTACTTGCCTTGCCCCGGGTGCTGACAACCCACGCTACGCCACTGTGTTTTAGAGGTTCTTCCAGCTGCAGATGATAAAGGCAACAGCCCATTCTTGGCTGTTCTGCCTTAATCTGGAAGTGGAAGAACATCTCTGCTCCCAGGCTTCTGGAATCCAGAGGACATTTGGCAGCCGATTCATCCAAAAATACCCACCCCCCTATTTTCCAGCCTCAAATGGTGAAGCAGCTATTTTCATTGGGATCTTGGTGTGAGGAGAAAAATGTAAATATGTATTTATTTATTAATTAGTTAAATTCATAACCCACTGTTCCTTCCTAGTGGGCTCAGGTCTGGTGTGCTCTGGTCCATGGGGTCATGAAGAGTCGGATATGACTAAACGACAACACCCCACTTGTATTTCTTCTTGGCAGGTGCAGGGAGGGGGAGGGGAGAGAAAAAGAAATAAGGCAATGCTGTTTGGAAAGAGAAGCATTAAAGTGATACTGATTCCTTGAGAGGAGAGATGGACCATAAAGAAAGAAATGGCTAGAGTGATTTAATAACTGATAGACAGTAATATTGTTAGAGATTTGGGGGTAAACCCTAGAAATTAATAAATGCCAGAGTTTTGATTAATTGGGGAATGGACTAAAACATAAACTGCAGGGCTGTGGCAGACAGGGAATTCCTGAGCTGACTTATGCAAACCAGTCTGGCTGGCTGTTAGCATTATAATAGAGACCCATTGAGGGTCATCAACAAGACAACAGAACTTATTGTCCAGGTGTGACCAGAGACTGGAGATTTGGAAGGTTGTCAGGGTAACTGCTCTGGGGGGAGGGCAAGGTGCTTCTGGGAAGAAGAGAGAGGAAGAAAGTTTGAGATCCATCTTGGCAAGGAGGAAGGAAGAACTACTTGCAATGCTTTGGGCCATGCTGTAAGATCTGGACCCCTGCCATGCAGACTGAAGGTATAAGGGTAAAGGTATAAAGGTAAAGGGTAAAGGGACCCCTGACCATCAGGTCCAGTTGTGACCGCCTCTGGGGTTGCGGCGCTCATCTTGCTTTATTGGCCGAGGGAGCTGGCATACAGCTTCTGGGTCATGTGGCCAGCATGACTAAGCCGCTTCTGGCGAACCAGAGCAGCACACGGAAACGCCATTTACCTTCCCGCCGGAGTGGTACCTATTTATCTACTTGCACTTTGACGTGCTTTCAAACTGCTAGGTTGGCAGGAGCAGGGACTGAGCAACAGGAGCTCACCCTGTTGCGGGGATTCGAACCGCCGACCATCTGATAGTCTCCACCCAATGTGTCTTCTATTCTCCAAAGGGACACAGACCCTGTATGTGTGCCTGTGACCCCATGCGCTCTGGCCACTGCTTGGTGGAGAGAGGGGCGGGCACCGGGATTTTGTAACAATATTATTTCTTTTATTCCCCCCCCCCCCAGCTGGCTGTACAAATACTTTGTTAATCATCTGGAAAAGCCTATCTGTGACAGTCTGAGCCAGAATGTAAGTCTTCAAGTATTACTATAGTGTCCTTCCATCACCATCACTCCTTCAGTAACTGTTGGCCAGAACAATAACTGCTACTTGTATTTATACAGATTTGCCCATTCATTGGTTCTGAGATCGAAAAAATTAATGCAGAACTGAAAGAACACAAAGGTAGGTTGCAAATACTTCATCCTTGCTACTTGCATGGCTCATTAAAAGAAGCTAAAGAGTATCCCAATGACATATTGCACAGTTTCAAGCAATACTAATTCAAGTAGCAACTTAAGGTCTGCACAACAAATGACCAGTGCAGACTGCACAGGAAAGCCCTGGTCACATGTTCATGCAATTGTTGCAGGAGGTCTCGGCATGTTCTCTTAAAAGATACTGCATGTTCCTAGCTCTCAGTTTCAACAGCAGTGCAAGGTATGTCCCTGCATATGGGATATGTAGAACCTACATATGCTGTATTTTTCGCCCCATAAGACGCACCTAATTTTTAGAGGAGGAAATAGGGAAAGCCCTGTTTTTGGGGGGATCAGCTCACAGTTGTGCAGCTTCTTTTGCAGAGGAGAAAAGCCCCATTTTTGAGGATCAGCTCAAAGTTGTTGAGCTTACTTTGCAAAGGGAAAAAATCCTGTTTTTATGGGATTCAACTCATAGTTCTGCAGCTTCTTTAGGAAAGGAAAGGGAGCCGTTTCTACAGTTTCCAGACAGATAATCTAATCAGCCAGTCACATGTCACTGGGGAAACAAACAGCCTCTGTCTGCAGAACATTCAACAATGGAGGCCTGGGCAAGGGGGTGGGGCTGGAAAGGGAGCCAGAGAGCGTCCACACATTCGCTCCATAAGATGCACAGACATTTCCCCTTACTTTTTAGGAGGAAAAAAGTGTGTCTTATGGAGCGAAAAATACGGTGCACAGACAGACTTCAGAGTTTCATGCTCTGCTTTGCTTTTCCCTCCTCTAAAAGCTATAGTAAGGTGTTTTGTAGAGCCAACTCAGGGTTGGGAAACTTTTTCCCCCCAGATTGAGGCCACATTCCCCTTGAGGTGACCTTCCAGGGGCTACATGCTAGCAGAGGGCAGGGCCAGAGGCAGAATGGGCAGAGCGACACATGCCTATTTTACCTTTGTACAGTAAGCTAGTTTCTATGTGCACTTTCTTTCTCTCTCGCCTTCATCCAGGCTTTATCACAATTCAAGGACACAATCCATCCTGGCAAAAACACCCCAGAGGGAGCAAAGCAGGGCCATAAGGGGTGTGAACTGGAAAAAGTCTCAAGGCCCAGATATACAGGCCTGGAGGCCCAGATTTGGCCCCTGGGTCTCAGCTTCCTTACCCATGATTGTATCACTCTTGTCTAATAATAATAATTCTACAGATAACAGCAAAATTTATTCATGCGCTAATGTTTGAGCAGCTGTGGCTACAGTCCTTCACACACTTGGGAGTAAGCTTGGGGCTGTGTACGTACAAGAAAACGTGCACAGAACCATGTGTCTCCCCATTGGATGGAAATATAACTTGAAGACAGTCCTTATAAAATTACTTTTAAAAGGTATTGTCCAAACCATTTTGGATCCTGCTTATCAAGTTAACAGAGGTATTTGTTTCACTATCTCATCATGGCTGTTTTGCCCCCTGTTCTAACAGTCCAAGCCCAGATTGATTCTTTTGCACAAGTAGACTACTCGCTGGTGAACTCTCCAGTGATCTCCAACACATCTATTAACTTTGATATAAAGGTAACAAAACTAGCTGCTATTTTTTTTGGGGGGGGACTGCATTGAGACATCTCTGTTCTTGAATGAATGGGCGTGATGGCTTTAGTTAAAGAATTATTTTTAAAAACACTTCTTTGAGTGTGATGGACAGAAGGCTGCCAGCAGCAGAAACAAAGTACTGTATAGAAGGTTAGCAGTTGGAGTAGTCCAACTACCCTCTGAACTACTCACAGTAAGCAATGCTTGTGCATTGAGTCCCCTCTTGTGATTGCTATCATTTCAAGCACCTACGTGCACAAGCAACCTATAATGACAATGATGGCATTACCTTTCCCAGCTACCAGCTCCCGTCAGCTCCAGAAAGTGATGAGGGATGATGGGACAGGAACACCTGGAGGGCTACACAGGTTTCCTGTGCTTGACCTATATTAAGCCTTCAGCTAGCAATGATTCAGCCAGTGTGTCCCTATGTGCAAGGGTCACTGATGATCCATGCTCTGATAGCTTTTGAAATCCAAAGTCTGAGAGTTGTTGTTATTATATTATTTTGTCATTCATGCAATTTTTTGCAGGGAACAATCTCCCCTGTGGGAAATGACCTAGAGACTCCCTTCAAGCCTGCACCATTCAATATCCCAGATGAGAATAACTCCATGCTCCAAATAGGAATCTCAGAATATTTCTTGCAATCGGCTTCACTCGTTTATTACGCCGCTGGGGCCTTTGATGTCTCTATTGCAAAAGAGGTGAGAGCAAGTTGTAGAAGTTGGTATTTCAAAGGGACCGACTGTTGTCTTTTGAAAGACTGTTTATATAGTCTGTGACTAACTAGATCTAACTACGGTGATGAGAACCTATATCCAGATAAGGTAAAAAGGTAAAGGACCCCTGGAGAGTTAAGTCCAGTCAAAGGCAACTGTGGGGTTGTGGCACTCATCTCGCTTCATGCCAAGGGAGCAGGCGTTCATCCACAGACAGCTTTCCGGATCATGCGGCCAGCATGACTAAACCGCTTCTGGTGCAACAGAACACCATGATGGAAACCAGAGCGCACAGAAATGCCGTTTACCTTCCCTCTGCAGTGGTACATATTTATCTACTCGCACTGGTGTGCGTTTGAATTGCTTGGTTGGCAGAAGCTGGGGCAGAGCAACAGGGGCTCACCCCGTTGAGCAGATTCGAACTGCTGACCTCCCGATCAGCAAGCCCAAGAGGCTCAGTGGTTTAGAGCACAGCGCCACCCGCTCCCCTTTTACCATTTTTATCCCGATAGCAGGTAAGGGGTTCGTATAATTGAATGTTCATCAGTTTAAAAGAAATTCACTCCACATGGAACTAGCTCCTTATCCACACTGGAACAAAATGTGGATTCAGGGAAGTGATGCCATCCCTATCCCAGGGTTGTCCCAGACCTTCCCCCTTTGAATGAGGGTATTTTGATCCTAGGAAAGTCTGAAATTGTCAGGATGGGGGTAAAAAATGCTGCACAGTAGTAATAGCCCAGACCATGATTAGGTTATGGCCATACAATGTGCTTGATTCACATATTGAAGCCCATTATGCCGGTAGGGACAAAGCAGCAATGGAGCTCCTTTTGCATACATGAATATTATCTGCAGGCTAGTAAGAAAATTGATTTAGTACCATAGTTGCTAATAATAATAATAATAATAATAATAATAATAATAATAATAATACTTGCTTGTCACAAAGTTCTAATTAGGTAGCCTAATTTTATTCTCTTTTCCACAGCTTTCCTCTTACTTCAGATTAACTACAAATTCTTTTGGCACCATTATCCCTAAGGTAAGCACCTTTATATCTACAACCGTTGTTTTAAGGGAAATGTTTTGTGGGAGTTCTTCTGCAACAGAGAATGCCTGCCTCAAAGCAACTGTTCTGCCGAAGAATTTATCTGCTATGTAATTCTGTTAATCCAATCTAATCCTGCTCTCAAACTCTTGGTTGCTTTTAAACTTCTACAGATTGCGCGTTCTTACAAAACACCACGCCCAGTAATCCTGGATCTAAAACCAACGGCAGCCCCTGTGATCAGACTGCACAATGGCAGTGCTGTTCTGGAGATAGCTGGTTCCATGGAGGTGTTGGTAGTCCTGAAGAATTCAACCACCCAATCCATGTTCACCTTGAGCATAGTAAGTGCCACACAGAAGCAGAATAATGTTCAAGCCATAGGCTCCCCCCCCCTGCCATGACCTGTTGCTGTTTTGGGTCAACGTCAGAAATTGGCACCACAAGCAAGGGGTGTGCAGAATGTTGATCAGGATCTGAGTGATCTGCAGTAAACTGGCAAGGACTTGGGTCTCCTAACTGATTAAAGAAATAGCAAAATCAAAACAGCCTCAAACCTTTATTTATTCCATCAGCTATGCATTGCCAGAAAAGGTTTGCATCACCAAAGAAGTGGACAAAGGGGGAGGGGGTAATTTGCATAAAAATACACATATTAACTTACATGTATAAATGCAAATTTAGAAATATTTCTACACTAGTGGCCAAAATTGTGGAAACCTTTTGGGAAAAGTGTATTTCTGAGGTTTGATGGCTCATAACACTACTTTTTTGGCGTAATACCATAAAACCACGTATCAATGGAAAGATAATTTAATGAAGACTGCAGTGCAACAAGGTTTGTTCAATTATCTGTATTCTATCAAAAGTTATAGCCAAATAATCAGGAAAAGGAAGCACAGCTTGCTTAGGTTGATAGGCAGTAGCTTTCCTTCATTTGAATGTAGCCAATGAGCATGAGTTAAACAGGTGTTATGAGCCATCAAACCTCGGAAACACACTTTTTCCATAAGGTTTCTACAATTTTGACCACTAGTGTGTAATTTAAATAGAAATGCAATACATCTCACCACAGTGCGAAAGAAAGCAGGTGACTTGTGTGGCACCTCCCTCTGCTCACCTGGTTGGGCAAAATCAAAGCTCCTGGCTCTCCCCCTTTTAATGGCTCCTTATCGTAAATCATAGCAGAAACCAAAAAACCTGAGTACAAATTGGTGCTCAGACTTTCTAAGTACAAATGCCATCTGCAGGATAGGCTTTGCAAAACTTTTAGACACCTGAGCTCTGCTTGGAATAGCAAGAGAGATAACATTGGGGTGGGGAGTTGGAAGAAGCAGGTAGAGTAACTGACCTTCCCTTTTTTACCTTTCAAAAAGGCCTTGCATTTTTACCTGTCTATACAACAGGAATACTCTAGGTGGTAAACAGAGACATTTCTTTCACACAGAATGCCAAAACCCATGCCAGCCTGAATATATTTGAACAGAAACTGATACCCTCTCTATGTCTGGACAGGTAACAAAATTTGAATGGTTTTTTGTTTTGTTTTTAACCCCACTTTATCCCCCAAAGGCCTCTTGAGTTGCTGAAACCACTAATTAAATTTGCGACTCCATTTAAAACAATAAGTATTTTTTTTAAAAGCAATTACGTAAAAATAAAAACTATTCCAGCTAAAATGTTGGCATTGCTTTATTACAGGTAAAAAGAAGCAGATGTTGCTGGACTATTACTCCCATCATCCCTGACCATTGGCTATGCTGGTTGTGACTGATGGGAGCTGGAGTCCAACAGCATCTGAATTATTGTAAATTAGTGGGGTTGGGGGTCTAAAATTGTGGTGGTTTTTAAATATTTGTATATTGTATATATTGTATATATTGTATTTGATGGGAGCTGGAGTCCAACAGCATCTGAATTATTGTAAATTAGTGGGGTTGGGGGTCTAAAATTGTGGTGGTTTTTAAATATTTGTATCTGTGGATGTTTTGAGTAATCCATCTTGATCACATGGTTCCTATAAAAAATCCTGGCATCTGTAGTTTGTTAAGGGTGCTGAGATTTGTTAGGTGACCCCTATTCCCCTCACAGAACTACAATTCCCAGAGTGGTTTAACAATTATTCCTTCTTCCGAGGAAGAAGGGCCAGTCAGCCTTTCAGCCTAACCTACCTCACAGGGTTGCTGTGAGGGGGAAAAAGAGGAGGGGCAGATCCAAGAATGCCATCTTGAACGGCTTGTAGGTGGGGTACATATGTACAAATAAATAATGTTTTTTCCCAATATTTCCTTTTCCTTTCACAGTTTCCACCTGTCCTTGACCGACTCCAATGTTGGCTTCTTCAAGGTAAATAAAGAGGGTGGGGAGTTAAAGAGAACAAATCAGATTCAGCTTGTAGATAGAGCTGAATTGTCCATGCCATTGTTCTGATCTAAACCTCTTTCCTGAAGCCTTGGTTGTCCTTCTGGAGAAAATAGGCTTTCCCCAAAGGGACAAATAGCTTCATTGTGTGGGGTATGTGTGATTTAGTTCAGGAAAACAGCACAGAGGGAAAGGGTAAGATAGCCCCCCCCGAACCCATTCCAGAGCTGCTTTCGACAAAGAAAAAGAAGTGTCAGGAGACACGATCACAAATCTCCTGCTTTTAAATGGTTCCACAGGGCGGCCATAACCATGGGCTGAGCTGTTGGTGTGCAGCTGCTCTTTGCTGCGGAGACTGACTGTGTTTTTCTGTCTTTGCCAAAATTCACTGCACTCAAGACCTGCAATAGCACAAATAAAATGGCCTGATCTGTGGTGAATGAGGGCATGATTTTGAAAGCAGGAGGCGCACAGTGAACATAACATGTCTTGCAGTGCTTAGGCACTAATGATTAGATCTCCATCATAAATGGCTTAAAATCATAACATAGGAACCAGTCTCTTTCTTACATCTAGATGCTGTCTTCAGTTTACAAAACTTCCTAGGGGGTGGGCCACAGCCATCATAATACAATACAGTGGTACCTCGGGTTACAGACGCTTCAGGTTAACCCAGAAATAGTACCTGGGGTTAAGAACTTTACTTCAGGATGAGAACAGAAATCGCGCGAAGGTAGCAGGAGGCCCCATTAGCTAAAGTGGTACCTCAGGTTAAGAACAGTTTCAGGCTAAGAATGGACCTCTGGAACGAATTAAGTTCTTAACCTGAGGTACCACTGTATCAATAAGAAAAGCAAGAGTGGGCCTTGTAAAATTATCTCTTAGCAGTTCTCTAACTGGAACTGACATAACATTTATCTTTGTTGTTCTTACTCTGGGTGCTTCCAAATATGGATGATTCAGGCTGAGTACACGCTATACCTTTAAAGCACATTCAAAGCACATTATGTCCTTCAGAGAATTCTGGTTGCTGTAGTTTATTGAGGGTTAATGAGAATTTTAACTCTGTGAGGGGCAAACTACGGTGTCCAGAGTTCTCTGAGAGAAAGCAGGTGCTTCAAAGGTATAAAATATTCATAGCAGCACCTAATCATTGCATTTTTTGAAAGCAAATTAACTATCCTTGAAACTTTTGCGTGTGGAGAAAGGGTTAAATGTGCCAACCCAACTGAACTGCTGTTAAGAATTCCCCCTTTTCCTTGCTGCCTGCAATTTTGGAGGAGAGGGGCAAGATAATTGATAGGAAGGCAATGCAATTCAAAATGGGAAGGCAATAGAGCTGGTTCCTAGAGAGAGAGACCAAAGAAAATGAAATATCTGGAGCACAGTCTATACAGGTCTTTATTGGCCTATATCTGCCAGAACAGCTGTGTGATAGGTCATCTCCACCTGATGAATTTTTATTATTATTATTTCAACAATTTGAATACCACTGAATCAGTCATCTCTAGGCAGTGCAGCTGCTTTTTTGTGTTAAAATGTCAAATTTTGAGAGACTGGGAGGAAATAACAGAAACTGAACAGGAGAAACGTGGAAAGAGGGTGTTTTGCTCATGGTGTCAAGCAGATGCTTCACAAAAAACACGAGGACAAAAGTGCGATAAATCCACAATAAATCTCAAGTGTAGAGGCAGCCTGTGCCACTAAATCCAAATTCTCTCACATGGCAGGTTTCGCTTTTGAAGAACTTCATGTCTTACATTTTACGGAATGGAGTAATACCAGCAGCCAATGGTAAGTGTTGTGTTTGGATTGTTTCCCCATCACCACTGTTACTTAATGGTCCCAGTTTCTGGAAATTACAGAAAATCTTTTTTGGAAAATGAGAAGTAGTACGATAGAGCTTGTATTTTCGTCACTTGGCGTGACGTGTCGTGATTGGTATCACATTCTTTATGGCAAATACTTTAAGGAACATACTGCTCCAATAAGATTATAAGATGCTTAATGCTTTGCACTAGAATGTCAATCCAGTTGTCTTGTCAGAAGACCCAGTACACACTGTCAACTACTGGTAATTTGGATTTACAAGACCATGTGAACATATCCACATACAACTGCTGATAAAGGAGAGCCAGTGTGGTGTAGTGGTTAAGAGCAGTAGACTCGTAATCTGGTGAACCGGGTTCGCGTCTCTGCTCCTCCACATGCAGCTGCTGGGTGACCTTGGGCCAGTCACACTTCTCTGAAGTCTCTCAGCCCCACTCACCTCACAGAGTGTTTGTTGCGGGGGAGGAAGGGAAAGGAGAATGTTAGCCTCTTTGAGACTCCTTCGGGTAGTGATAAAGTGGGATATCAAATCCAAACTCCTCCTCCTCTTCTTCTTCTTCTTTCCTTTCCTTCAATGGATCTGGTGTATATTTCCTTTCAGAGTAAGGCAATAAAGTTATTACTGGTTAATGACTGAAGGCATTGGCCCTGGAGACTCTTTGTACACTTAATACTGTAATATTCTGATGAGTATGTAGTTACATGACAAGAGATAACTCCTGCAGTTCTTGTCTGTATTGCATTTCTAACAACCATTTATGGCTTATACAGCATTTACAGAATAACAAAATTGTACTGGGCACATAAAGTGTAAAATCAGGATAACGGTACTGCTCTGCTTCCCAGCAAGATAAAGAACCCCAAAATAAAATAAAGATGTTTTAAAATGCCCTTTCTTCAGCAGTAATATATGACTTGTGATCAGATTTTAAATGAAAGCAATGGATTAAACTGTGTAGCCAGCATGGTTAGAGTGTTGAACTAGGACTTGGGAAACCAGTGTTCAAATCCCTACTTAGCCATGAAGCTCACTGAATAACCTTGGGTCAGCATTTTTCTCTCAGCCTAACCTACTTCACAGGGTTGTTGTGAGGATAAAATCAATGGAGGAGAACCACGTTATGCCACCTTTAGGTCCTTGGAGGCAGGATGGGGTACAAGGCTAATGGTAATAATAATGAAGTATTACTGCACACATAACTGCAGGGTTTGCTGTTAAAAAACAATAGCACTTATAATCTCTTCTCTCTTTTATTAAGGTAAACTGAAGGAAGGACTTCCTCTCTCTAAAATGGACAGCCTGATGCTTGTGGAACCAGTTGTTACAGTTCACCAGGTGAGATTCTGCAGTGCCCACACCTGTCTGTCCTGTGTGCCGAGAGAGAGTTGGTTAGGGTGATGTGATACAAGTTCTGAATCCTGGTGGGACTTGTCATCAGAATGTTGCTGTGTTCTCACATCCCAGGACAGAGGTGCCCAAACTTTTTTCAAAGAGGGCCAGATTTGATGAAGTGAGCATACATGAATGCATGAGCTTTTTTTATTTTACGCCAAGTTGTTGAGCTTTTTTAGAATTTTAACCCAAAATTGTGCTTTTTTTAGGATTTTGCCCCAGGGCATATACTGCCACAGGGGCTGGATTAAATTGTCTAGCAGGCCAGATAAGGCCCCTGAAACGGACTTTGGTCATGCTTGTCCTAGAGTCTTCAGGCTGCCTGACTCACAGGTTGAAGAGAGTCCCTTTAAATAAAAGGGGGAAAAGGTTGTACACAGAGACAAGCATTTTGACGAACTCTTTGTAGTTCAGAGAAAGGTTGGCCAGCATTTTTCAAAGTGACTCATTGTGGAGGAAAGACAAACGCTTTCCTGTGTTTTTATATTTGTTGGTATCCTGGTGTAAACAAGTCATTGTTCATAATTCATATTTTAAAATCCATATGAACTGTAAGGAAACAAGCAATACACACTAAAAACAATAATTACCAAATAAGCAGTGTATTGTTAGCAAAAAGCCTGATCAACAGTTTCTGATGACCACCATATTTACATCTTGACTTCTCCACTCTCGTTAGTTGATTAGCTCTGTTTTACATTGTTTCTCTGATCATCAAATAACCTAAAGAGAATTTCTTAGTTTCTTCATGACGCTATCTTCACAAGAACCCTAGAATACTTTCTGAGCAACCAGTAACCCCAGCTAAAGTAAACATTGATTATAGACCTTTGTGTGTTTAATAGAAGTCTTTTTCGACACCTGCAAACTTCCAGGTTTCACTTGGACCATATAAGTTAGGGAAGGCTTAGCAAAGAGGGAAGGGACTGGAAGCAGTAGATGGAAGGGAAACATCCACTACCCCACCTGATTTGTCTGGCTCAGCATGGCTGAACAACTGACAACTGGCTTTTTAATATATTTTCTCCCTCTCAGAGCAATCTACAAAGCACAGCTGCTGTGCACCATCCTTCCACTTTATTGACATCCATGCCAGTTGCGCATCAGCAGTGCTTACTCTCTTTCTGTTAAATGACAATGTATGTCTAACATTCAGTTCACAATACCTCTGAAGGTGTATTAGCCATGGCCAAGCCATTAGCAAGCTGCAGCTTGTGGCAACTTCAAATAAATGTTTGTATATCTTCTCAGGGCTATTTGCTGATTTCCACCGACCTGGAGTATGATGAGGAAGGGGACCAAACAGATTCTGAAGGCTTTTTCGTTATAGATGCATGAAACCTCAAAATTTCTTCTGTTCTGTCTCAAGAGGGAAGATGTAACAAGAAAGTGAATGATAATGATTGAAAACATTCTGTGTGGTCGCCTGTGTGTGTGTGTGTGTGTGTGTAAAAGTGCCTTTGAAAGACATTGAATAGGTGAAGTAATATCTGTCAATGGGCCAGCAAACCATTCAGAAGGAATGCAGACACGGAACATAGGAAGTTGCCATATACTTGCTCATCTAGCTCAGTACTGTCATATGCTCTCCAGGGTGTCAGACAGAGGACATTCCCAGCCCAGCCTGGAGATGTCAGTCACTGAACCTTCTGCATGCAGAGCAGACGGTGGAAGCCTTCCTAACTGCACTGCTGGAAGATGGCAGCAGCCCCAGTCCGGATGTAGGAAGCCAGGGCTGTTTTCTGATTCCTATATGTAACCAAGAACAGTGTTGCAAGGGAATCCTCGTGGTAGGATATTCCCTTCTGCGTGTAACTCAATGCACACTTCTTAGGGAGTTCAGAAAGTTGCAATACAGGTACTCAGCAGCAGACCATCCCTTTCAGTTGCAAGGAACTGTAAAGAAAACTCTAAAGATGGCCACACAGTGACATTGGATATTATGGAAGAATAGCATAGTAGGTAAAAAGGGGTGGTAGACATTGCATTTTGTAAGAAGGCTAAAGGACATTTCTATTATGTGGTGGGAATGTCCCAAAATATTGTAGTAAGCTTATGGTATATGGTAATTGGCACTATCTTTTACAAACAGATACCATACTAGTGTGTCTTCATTTGTCTGCTGAACTATATTAAACAATGTTTTCCATGGGCATGCCAGAAACAGGTGTTACATATATTTACAATGGCCAGAATTACTTTAAGTGAATGTTTGAAAGAAACTTGGAAACCTGGTAAAGTTTAGTTGTTTGGGATTTTGTGGGAACACCTAATAACTATTCACTTTACAGGGAAGTTTTAAAAATCATGAAAATTATATTACATCATATATTAAATAGTTTGAACACAGTTCAAGAGTGAATTCATCAAGAGTGAATTGGGAATTGATTCAATGATGCTGTAGATATTACATTCATTACTAAGTAATTGAAGGAATGAGAGAGGTTTCTTAGAATGTCAGTATACTGTTACGTATTGATCTTTTACACACAATTTTATATGCAATTTTGTATTGTACTTTTTCAGAATAAAAACAAATTTAAAAATTATACAAATGTCTATCTTAATGCCCTCTGCAGGGACGGTGTTGAGACCTAAATGATTCAGTATTCAAAGTAATAAGAGCCTCTTCTTGACTATTGACTATTGGTCAAGTTGTGGGTTCTCTAAGGCATCACCAGGTGTTGTTTGTAATGGGACACTTGTCCTAATCTCTTGGAACCTGCCTTTAATGCCCATGGAACTCCCTCCCCCCAATACTCCCACTTTAGCATTATAGTTATTGAAAAAGTAGGGTCATCTTAATATTCAAAACTTCATGCCTGCATAATACTTTGATCCATATAGGCTATGTCTTCCATGTTGTACATTATAGCCCCTCTGGACAGCAATAATGGGGGAGCATTGGAGAAGGATCAGAAAACTACAGAGTGGATAAAAATCAATGATTAAAAAAAATCAGAATTTAAAAAATTTAAATTTGATTTTTAAAATAAAATGCTTTTGGAGGAAAAATCTTTCTAAAGATAGTTTTCTATTTAAGTTGCATTATAGTCCAAAGGCTATTCATCAGGAAATAAGGATTTGTTTAACTCCAAGTTTTTTAAAAAAGAAATGTTTAACCACATCAGTTAACAAACATGGATAAGTATACTATAATATTAATTGTTTGTTAAATAAATTGTTTAAATTGTTACTAATGATTATTTTTCTCCTTCCAATAAAGTATACAGCAGAAAAGTCCAAATATAAACAGTTAACTTATTAAACCTCACAATAATTTCATAATTATCTGTCTATGAATTTCTAATAGTATAACCAAATCAGTAATTTTTGATACAGTTGTAAAAAACTACTCTGAAAATTTATTATTCAAAAATGAAACCTTCATTTCGTTGTAAATATTAAGATTATACCAGCAATAATTTTTTTCCTGGGGGGAAAAAATATTTAAACCAAGTCTTTCTGACTAGTGATTTAAATCGTGATTTAAATTGATTTGATTTAAATCAAATCCACCCTGCATTACTAAGCAGAATAAACATACCACTAACATACTACAGTTGTGTCAAGAATATGTTGCAGAATATACCCACAATAAAGCATTAGAAGGTTTTGTCCAGTAAACATCTCATGCCTTTAAAAAAATGTGCTACAGCGCAGCCCTAACCGTGTCTACTCAGAAGCAAGCCCTTCTGAATCCAGTGGGGCTTACTCACCAGGAAAGCAGGGTTAAGAACCGCAGCCTTGGCTGCTCTGATGATACTCCCTTCTCTTGATATTTGACCCACACCAAGCGCGGTCCCTTCCACAACCAGCTTAATTCAACGCGCTGTCCCGTTTTGGACACTAGGCGGCGCTGCAAAGGAGGTAGGGGAAAAAAAGAAAAAAGCCACTGGTTGGTTCGCGAAAGGCGAACGAAGTTTGTGCCTCTGCGGGCGCCGTCCAATCCTTTAGTCTTCCTCAGCTTCTGCGCGCGGCCTCCTCGGCTTCCGTAGCGGCGCTGAAGAGGAGCGTGTGCGCGCCGTTGGCGGACTTCAGTGACACGGAGCCACGGCAGAGAGCGGAGCTTGCTCGGAATCGCCGCCGCCGCCATGAGCCGAAGCTACAACGATGAGCTGCAGTACCTGGACAAGCTGGACAAGCACTGCTGGCGTATCAAGAAGGGCTTCGTGCCCAACATGAACGTGAGTGGGTCGGAGGACGGGGGGGGGGTCTGTGGGAGGACAGGCACGTAGGGGCGTGTTCAGTCTGAGCCGGTGCTTGGCCCCCTCCCGCAAGGCTCGCCTTATTGCTGAAGTGAAGGGACGCGCGAAGTACAGTGGTACAGACGCTTCAGGTTACAGACTCCGCTAACCCAGAAATAGTACCTCAGGTTAAGAACTTTGCTTCAGGATGAGAACAGAAATCGTGCTCCGGCGGCGCGGCAGCAGCAGGAGGCCCCATTAGCTAAAGTGGTTCTTCAGGTTAAGAGCAGTTTCAGGTTAAGAACGGACCTCTGGAACGAATTACGTACTTAACCCGAGGTACCACTGTAATGGTTAAGACTTCCCCCACGCATGTGCAGAGTGCCGCTCCCTCAAGATTTAAGTACTGCATTGCCAACTGCTTTCCGTACCTGGTTGGGCATCCTTCTGACGTACATCATCCTTCAGTACATTAAGTGTCAAATCCTGGTTTGAAGTTGGTTTATGCTACATTTGGATTATTAGTAGTATTAGGATTGCACTACTTATGCATGTGGTACGTTAAAGCACTCCTGAAACCTTTCTCTAGTGAGATGAATGTGGTATTCAACCGGTTTTAAAACCGCTTGAAAGTAAAATTTTATATGCATGATAAAATCTTTTTTTAAAAAAATGCCTCCTGAAGCAGGTTTCCATGCTGGGTGTTACTGTATTCTTGCAGCGTTAAAAAGGGCTACCAGCAGTCAGTATTTGGGTCTTGGCTTCTTTCATGTTCTCAGAAGTGGTCTGGGATGCTTCTGTGGCCTAGAGCCAAGATACAGACTTTTCCAAATTGCCCCATAAGAAGGAAACTGTATTTTAGAAATGTTTAGGGCTTCAAGTACTTCTGAGAAGCTACCTCTCATTTTGTCACAACTAGATGAGAGTCTCTAGGACTGCTCAAGGAAGTTCTCACTTTTGATCTCTAACTGAAGATTGCTAACTACAGCATTGGTGTCATTCATGGGTCAGAAGATACATTTTGTTCCATGATTCAAGATATGTGAAATTCTTACTGAAACTCAACAGCTGCTGTAACAAGTATTCAGCCAAGCTTATTATATTCCTAGTTTTAATCCATCTAAACCTTTACAAGAAGTGTCTAAAGTTTCCCTAATTGTGGCTAAGCCTTGTAGCTTGCTTAGATGCAGCTACATTCCAGCTTCTGCTTGAATGGTAAATCTTTGTCACTGGCCTTATGTAAGAACTGATGCATTTTGTTTCCCTTTTTCCTCATTCTTCTGTCTGTAGGTGGAAGGTGTCTTCTACGTGAATGATCCTTTAGAGAAGTTAATGTTTGAAGAGTTAAGAAATTCATGCAGAGGTGGAGGTTAGTATGTGTTGTAGTCACCCAATCTCACTGGTTTGTTGTGTGTGGAATCATAGCTCCAGATTCACTTTTGATGAATCCAGAATTCACATAGATTCAACCAATGCATTTAGAGTTTAGGACTGCCTATATGTTCAGGCACCATAGAGCAATTCTTAATTGATGAAAAATATTATAAGCCTTCATGAAAATGTTCTCTCTATAATTAATCTGCCACTTGTCAGACTATGGTGAAACACAATTTATTTTAAGACTTAGACTTCATTTAGAAGTAGAACATGCTGCATAATTTTGCTTGCTTAATTTAAGATAGTACTTTCTGGTCTGTCAAAAGGGATCTTAACTGCACTGAAATGAAACCAAATACCCCTTAATCTTGGCTTTGAAACATCTGTGTTCTTGGTCACAGCTTGTCTTATGCCAGCTCTAAGTAGATGTGCTTCACAGTGAAGTTTTCACCTGTGTAACATGGTCATGCAAATTGAAAGGAAAGTTGATGTAATGGTGTGATGTCATCAAACACACATTTGTATGAAAGGAGGATGACTGTTCTTCTCATCATCCATCTTTTTTAGGAGCTGGTGGCTTCCTCCCAGCCATGAAACAAATCGGAAATGTGGCTGCACTGCCTGGCATTGTTCATGTGAGTGATTTTAAAGAGTTGTCCCTATATCCTGTTGACCCAATGTTTCAAAATAGAAGCCCCATATGTGTTGTCAGCATTTGTAGCATTGCCCTCTTAATTATTCCAAAAATAATTTTGAAATAATTCAGCCTTCACTAAATTGATCCATCACAACAATTTCCTGACATTTAAACACCAGCAATCCAGGGCAAGATGACAGTTGTTAACATTCACCACTTACTTTTGAAGAGGGCCTACATGCAACTTATTCTGGCCAATTTCTAAATTTGTGAGCTGCCCTTCATGAATCTGCTGAGTTTTTGGCTAGGATCAAAGGATTTTTTTAAAGAAATGCCCATTTTGCAGTGACTGTGTGGCAGGGCAAGTGGAACTTGAGTCCATGCTGTCATAGAATCCTCATTTGTTCACATCTTATGACTGATTGCCTTTCTTTTGTTTATTTTAAAAATGAATTTCAGAGATCTATAGGACTTCCGGATGTCCACTCAGGCTATGGATTTGCCATTGGTAACATGGCTGCCTTTGATATGAATGACCCAGAAGCAGTGGTATCACCAGGTATGAGCAGTTTGAATGCGATATTCTCTGTGCAGGGAGAGAACCCTTATTCTGTAGATCTATGCAATCTATCGAAACCAGATGGGAAAACAAAATGTGTTTCACAGTACAGTCGTACCTCTGCTTACGTATCCTTCCACTTACGTAAACTTCAGGATATGTAAGCAGCAAACCCAGAAGTATATTTCCGGGTTTTTGCTGTGCACGCATTTGCAGAAGCGGTCTACTGCCGCATGTGCCTGCGCACACAGAAGCAGTCCCTCCAGTTGCGGAAACCTCGGGATCCAACGGAAGCTCCGGAACAGATCCCATCCACAACTGGAGGTACCACTGTACTCATTCAGATTTAGGTACATTGCAGATGAATATGTAAATTGTCAATTAACTTAGTTATTGTCTCACTGGACTCTCTGAAATCCATGCCTAGGACACTATTAACTGTAATGTATTGTAGCAATGAAGACACCCACCCTGAAGCAAACTTAAAACAAATACAATTTAGGAATGCTTGTTTTAGAGTAAGAAGGGTATATTTGTTTTTAATAATAAGATAACCCTTAGGAATTCTGCATATTCAGGCTCCTTGAGCAGAAGTTCCATGAAGTGCTATCTTTTTGTAATCTGTGCCTTCCAAACCAGTGCAGATTAGTTGTGTTCCTTCTGACAAACAAAACTGAGGGGTTGATGTTTTTACTTGTCCAAGTCAGGGGACATTTGCTGAAAAATATTTAACTATAACTTCTCTTGAATAACATTTGATTGTGGTGATGAGTCGGTTCTGCAATTGCATGTATGAATTTTGAAGGGTGCATTTGTATTTATTTTACTCATGCAGGTGGTGTCGGATTCGACATTAACTGTGGCGTACGGCTCTTGCGCACCAATCTTGATGAGAGTGATGTCCAACCTGTGAAGGAGCAGCTTGCTCAGGCCATGTTTGACCACATTCCTGTTGGTGTGGGGTCCAAGGGTGTCATTCCTATGAACGCCAAGTAAGTGTTAACTATCCTTTCTCCAGCAGCATCTCCATACTGGAAGGGTGTCTTCCCTCCACCCTTGTCTTTTTGTGTGAGAAGCAATGTATAACTGTACCTTAACAGTCAGGTATCTAGCCATGTTGTAGTAGGAAGTAAAGATCCACGTGTCATTGTTAACTCGGTCCTGTATTTTTTTAATTGGTTTTTTAAAAATAGCACCCCTTAACCAAAATCGCAATGTATATAGTGAAAATACACAGTAAGAATCCACAGTCAGCAGTCTGAAATGATTTAACTGAGAGCAACCAAATAAATCTGGATATCTGCAAAAGTTCAGGATTGTTTTTCTTATTTAATCAGTACAACAATAGCAATCGGTTGTGTCAATTACTAGAAGTCAGTCTCTCTCTCTCTCTGTTGCCCCAGGGATTTAGAGGAGGCTCTGGAGATGGGGGTAGATTGGTCCCTCCGAGAAGGCTATGCCTGGGCTGAGGATAAAGAGCACTGTGAAGAATATGGGAGGATGCTGCAAGCTGATCCAAATAAAGTCTCTGCGAGGGCTAAGAAAAGGGGTTTGCCCCAGGTAATTGGTCTTCTGAGACGATGTTGCATTACCACTTAGAACTGCATGCTAACTTCTTGGGTACATTTCAGCAGAGTGAGAATATGCAAGGAAAAAATAAGTCCTGATGAGAGGATTATTATTATTGCTATTGCTATCACAATCACAAGATCCCACAGGGGGTTACAGCAATTAAGACACAATATTAAAAACAGTTTAAAACAACTTACACTGACTAAAGGTGCTGGATTTGCTGGTAGCCAGGGAGGGCAGAATCTATGTTCAAGTATCATTCAGTTCTGAGTAAGCTCAAGGAATTTCCTGAAAACCAATGTCTTGGCATCCTGCTTTGTTAGGACAAGGATGTGAAACCTATGCTGCTCCAGATCCTGTTGAAATGTAATTCCCTTCATCCCTGGCCATGCTGGCTAGATCTGATGGGAGTTAAGAGTCCCACAATAATCTGAAGGCAGTAAGTTCCTCATCTCTGAGCTGCCATGTAAAAAAATTGGACAATTTTTGCATTGTCCAATATACGATGAACCTATGAAACAAACAGCAACAAGAAATATCAAGTAGGAGAATAATAGCTAAAAAATAAACTTCCATGTACAGATACAGTAACCCTTCCTTAGCATCTGATCAATAGAGGTCATGTCATCAATGTCCAGGGTTTGAGCTTTGCAGAGGTGTCTGGCTGCAGATGAAGATAAGCACTGGGCATTGACTACATGGGCTTTCTAGTGTGAACACAACAAGGAAATTTATATTCCCACAGTTCTAAACAGGCAAATATTTTACAGTTCAGTAAACTGTAACACTTAGGTAGATTTCAGGCTTATAGCTGAAACCTTTGCTCTCAGCAGTATCTCTTCCTCTAGCGAGATGCCACATGGCATCAAAGACTGGGAGGCCATTGCCTCAACCTTTCTAAGGGAAACCAGTTGTCTTCCATTTTGCTTCCCATTTCAGTATCTGCTAAGCTTTCTTGTTTTATTCGACAGCTGGGGACTTTGGGAGCAGGAAACCATTATGCTGAGATCCAGGTTGTAGATGAAATTTTTAACGAATATGCTGCCAAGAAGATGGGCATAGACCACAAGGGCCAAGTTTGTGTGATGATCCACAGTGGCAGCAGAGGCCTTGGCCACCAAGTAGCTACAGGTATCTAGGCTTTTTCTTCTTCTTTGCCCTTGAAACTTTCCCCCCTTCTTGCAGGTATCCACAGACTCCAGTTACTGCTTTATGCATTATTTCCTCCCAGTCTTCATGCATGTCATTGGCATTTGTGGAAGCCTCAGATATGGCCAGTTTCTGGGTGTGCTAGTTCAGATGGGCTTAATGGAGACCTACATTGAATTTGCTTTTTGTCTCTCTTCCCCACCACCCACCCCTTTTACAGATGCCCTAGTGGCTATGGAAAAAGCTATGAAACGAGACAAAATCATAGTGAACGACCGCCAGCTGGCATGTGCCAGGATTGCTTCCCAGGAGGGACAGGACTACTTGAAGGGAATGGCAGCAGCTGGAAACTATGCATGGGTCAATCGTTCTTCCATGACTTTCCTCACCAGACAGGTGAGAAGAAAGAGCATGAACTTGTTCACTTCTGTCTCTTTAAGCCCCAGTGGGATCTATTCAGCTGCATTCTGATTGATTGACACCTGGGTAACATTTCTGGAACAATTAAATTATTTTGTTCCAGAATTTAATCCATATCATTCCATGTTGGTAGGAAGAGGTTGGCTTAACTGGCTTGTGGATTGGTGGTGCAGTGCCTTGTCATCTTCCTCATAAACAGGATGTATGAACGGGGCTGGGCCCCATTAATGAGTTTTGTCTTTCTGGGGAGGAAAATGGACTTCCCCTTGAACTTTAAACTGCTGAGTTACGTTCAGTAGAACAATGTGAGGGCACTGCGGAGAGTAGATGCTGGAGGTGTGGTTCCACCACTGTCATCATGGTAACAGCCATAAGTTATATGTTCATCAGATGATTTGGGCTCTTAACAGCTCTAAATTTTTTATTTTTTTTTAATTCAGAGGACTTCTCCTTATGTCTATAATGTTTTCTAGGCTTTTGCTAAAGTCTTCAATACCACCCCTGATGATCTGGATCTGCATGTGATCTATGATGTATCTCACAACATTGCCAAAGTAGAGCAGCATGTGGTAGATGGAAAAGAACGGACCCTGCTGGTGCACCGGAAAGGAACAACCAGAGCTTTCCCTCCTCACCACCCCCTCATTGCGGTTGATTACCAGGTATGAATTTGTTGCCCTTTTCTTTCTTACCAATGCCAACAGGTCCTGCAAATAGTATATTTGTTACTCCTCGTGGACTTCCACACCTAACAGCTCATGTTCCTACAATTGTGTTGGTGCACTTTTCTACCTTATTCCTTTTCATGCAACCTTCTAGATGTCAAGACTTATATTTCTCAATGTCTGCTGTACTGCTGTATTGCAATCAAAACATCCCGATTGGTCAAATTTTGCATGTCTCCTGTCTGACATTTCCTTGATTCACTATGGTAGCTTGACCCTGAGTGGATCAGTAGTGACCTTCAGTGGAGCCTTGCTGAACAGCATATGCTTACAGCTTGAGGGGACGTGTCATCTTGATTCTGCACCCTTCTTTTGCCTCTGCAGCTAACTGGCCAGCCTGTCCTGATTGGTGGAACAATGGGAACTTGTAGCTATGTCCTTACTGGTACCGAACAAGGCATGACTGAAACCTTTGGTACCACCTGCCATGGAGCGGTGAGTAACAAAGCAACTTTCAACTTTCATCTAGCTTGGGGATGGGCAGCCTTCCATCTAGTGGGATATATTTTGTTTATTACCAGAACCCCAAGTTCCATCAACTGGAGCCTTGTGCAGAACCCATATGTTTCCAATGAAATACTTCCAGCAGGAGAACAATAGCTGGGAGTCAGGCAGTAGATTTAGCAAGTAGATTTCCAACACCCAGTGATTTACTGGTAGAGCCAGATTTACTTTGCCCATCACTGCTCTTACTCAACTGCTCCTTCGCTTCACATTTACCATATTTTTTGCTCCATAAGACGCACTTTCCCTCCTAAAAATGTATGTATCCCAGGCTCTGCTCAGCGCTCCCTTTAAAGAGCTCGCAGAGAGTGTGTGCGGCTCTTGGGGGCGTTTCCCCCAAGTATATGGCAGTAACTGAAACAGTGATTGTCGTTTTTAGGGCCGTGCATTGTCACGTGCAAAATCTCGGCGCAACTTGGATTTCCAGGACGTATTGGACAAGCTGGCAGACATGGGGATTGCAATCCGGGTTGCATCCCCCAAACTGGTTATGGAAGAAGTAAGTGATTTATAAACTTCTTTGTGGGAATTTACTTCTGGGGTGAGCTTCCTCTCCTGGTGAAGTATTAACGTCTGCCAGCAACAAGGTGACACAACACTTTATTGGACTCTGCCATTCTAGGAACCTTAAACCTCTTCCAGGCTAAAATGGTTTCCTCTTCTCTCCCCCTCCCTCATTTGGGAATATCCAGTGTCCCATGTCACTGTTCAGAACATTCCTTTTGTATCACTTAATAGAGTCGGAAAGGCAAGCGAATGTTGTACATTTCATTTCAGTTAATTCTTCTGATGCCCAAAAAACATTTTTCCCCCTAAAGATTGAGGGAAGCTTGTTGAAAATTATTATTACTACTACCAGTACTACTACTACATTTCTATACCACCCTTCATTGGAGAATCACAGGGTTTACAGTACACCTGTTCAAAAGGACTTAATATAGTCCTTCATAAACTGAATAATGGGGGGTGGGGGTGGGAAATAGGCACTCTCCTGTCTTTTTAAGCTTGGTAATATGGGATCTGGTGAAAGCCCCCCCTTTTTTTGAGGGAGTTACTGTAAGAGGAAGAAGGGCCTTTTCAGTGGTAGCACCAGTCTTGCTTAATTATTCTTTAAGAACCTCGCCTTAATCCAAGTCTTGAGAAATCAAAGAAAGGCATTACTCTTTTAAGCACACATTTTGGAGAGTTTATCTGAGATTTCTGGCCTTGTATCAAGGAAAGCCTAAGTGATTTTGCTTAGATGATTTTGAAATTAATAATGATGATGATGATAATAAATTTTATTTATATCCCGCCCTCCCCAGCCGAAGCCGGGCTCAGGGCGGCTAACAACAATAAAACAGTACAAAAGAATAAAATTATTTTTATTCTAACATTGTATTAATCTTATGAATGTATGCATGTATTGAGAGCCTTGTGTATTGCAAGCTGCCTGGTAGCTTTTTGAATGATGTGGAATAGAAATTCATAGTATTATTATTATTATTATTATTATTATTATTATTATTATTAGAAAAAGACCTCAAAACATATTCTTAACTCTCCTTTTACATCTCATTTATCCCAGGCACCTGAATCTTACAAGAATGTGACAGATGTGGTTAACACCTGCCATGCAGCTGGCATCAGCAAGAAAGCCATTAAACTGAGACCCATAGCAGTGATCAAAGGCTAAGGAAGTCTTTCCCTGAACTGGCCAGCACTGTTCTTGCTGAAGACCTTTGAAGGTTGTTTCCATCTAGAATACAAACTGACACAGACTCTATGTTAGAACTCATTAAAGTAAGTTTGTGCCTGGGGGTGAGGGGCTCTCTTTGCTAAGGGGAGCTAAATCAAGACACATAGCCCTTCGTTTCTAGAATGGTATCTAAAATTGGGTGAATTTCTTTTAGCAGAATCTAAAAGCAACCTTGTTCAGAAGATTCTTCGCTCTTAATAAATTATCTGCGCCCTGCATGGTGAGATTCTGACCAATGTTGATTTGATAGCCACCAATCTGCAAGGAGGCTTTCTCTGGTGTAGACCAAGTACAAATACTACTGTTCTCACTTGGTTGTTTTTGTATTTTTCTCCTGACATGAGTTGTTTGATCTCCTTTATAATGTACCCATCTGTACTATTGGAGATAGAAAGGGAATCTTTTTTTGCACTGTGAGTTGCAATAAAGCCTGAACAATATCATTCATCTATGTGGCATCTACTGTCACAAGTACTCTACTTTAAAAGTCTATGATCAAATAGTTGCTCCCATAAGTGCACTAGCATGGTGGTTCTGTTGAATAAGGGGTGGTAGGTTTGCACAAGCTGTGTTGCCCATGATTCACTTGGTACAGCAGGTTCTCTATGTATGTATGTTTACTGGAATCCCTGATTACAGCTCAGTTGGAAAACTTTGTTAGAGAAAATTTGGTATTCCTTGAAGAGAAGCCAACTTTCCCTTGATATCCCTCATGAATCAGGGCACTAGAAAAATGAGAAACATAAGCTGAGCAACCATTCGAGGTACATAAGTCCTGTCTTCCACTGCACCTGGTCATTCAAAAGGTAAGGAACACTGCCTCTTAAAGCTGCAAGCTGGAGAACTTACCCAGCAGTCTTGCTACTTTTCAGTGAGTAAAGCTTTAGATTACTCTTTAAAACTGCAAAGGAGCATGTCAGTTAGCTGTGCGCATAAAATGCAAAGCTAAACCACTTACCACAAAAATGTGGGTTCCCAGAGAGGAGATTGAAGCCACTTCACTCCTTCCTCCAAGTCCTGCTGCTGTGAGCTAAACCTGGGCATGGTTTAGTGTTGTCTGTACACAAGCTTGTGGTTTGTCTCACTTCACATAAACAACAAGCTGTAACCGGAGTTCATTCTTGAGTTCACAGCTCATGGTTTGTCTAAAGGAGACAAAGCACGATCCTAGGTTCAGGTGACATGCTAAGCCAAACCATGGTTTAGCTCACAGCAGAAGTAGAGACATATGTTGGTAGTCTCCTCCCTGGGAATACTCACGTGTTCTCACCATGGTTTGACTTTCCTTTATGTGTGAACTGGCTCACTATGTAAAAGGGGGAATTGTTAACTCCTCATCTCATGGGCTGCTGTTCGCACATGCACATTGCAGATGGGTGGGGAAGCAGCAAAGCTACCTCTGTTTGGGTACAGATTAGGATGATTTCAGCAGGACCAGCATAGGTTATTTTTCCCCTTCTGGCGCTGTTGTTTTCTGTTTACATTAAAGTGCTCCAGTACTTGATCTGCTGGATGGTTAGATTTTGAAAACACTATTGCCATCCTCTCATGAAGTAACAGTGATGGCTGCTCTATTCCACAATAAGCATGATTTGCAGAGTCATTGTTTGAATTTTATTGACATTCTGGAAGTGATTTTCTAGAGAGGTCTCAAAACCGACAAATAAACAGAGAATGCACGAAAATCACTGCAAAGTGTCATTATTTATATTTCTTGTAAAGAAAATTACATTTAATTTACAGATAACATGGAATTCTTGCTTGAGTAACCTGGTGATCCTCACACTTACCTCAGATGCTGTGGAAAAATAGTTAACCTTGAACTTTGCAAATCACCTCTTTGCATTTTACTTATCTGAGACTGCAATGCTATACTTGTTTATATTTATATATAAGTAAGTTCCAGTGTACTCAGTGGGGTGTAGACCTGTGTAGGATTTCGCTGTGGTTTTTCCCCAGCTAAATGGTGTAAATCCAACTACAGTCAATAGGGGGCATCTAGCTAAAGGGAAATGTAAGAAATGCAGAAGCTGTGGAGTAACTTCTCTAGGAGAGCTTGAAACAAGCCGCTTGGTAAAGAATCCAACCTGGCCCTTTCTTGTTCCGTGGATTCCTCTGGAAAAGGTTGTTCTAACTGATGCTTGCTGATGTCAGCAGTGACTTGGAATTAACTTAAAAGGGGGTAATAAAATGCAATATTGCTGAAACGCAGGCCAAAACAACAACAAAATGGTTGTAATGGCTATATAAAATCTATCCTCCAGGGCACTAGGATGACTCACGTGCGAGCTGAATTGCCTCACCCCTTATGTTGGCTTAGCACTGCTATTTAAGAGTGGCGTTGAGCACATTCTCATACGTAAGAAGGCAGAAGAAGCCTAGCAAATGTGGCATGCTGACAACTTGGTGAAAGCAGTTCTGCCCTACGCTAGTGTGAAATCTTCACTAAGACTTACATATCTTGTCCATTCTATGGGGATGGGAGACCTTGGGGCCAGGGACCAAGCGTGGCTTTTTATCTAGCCGTTGGGCCTCTCCCCAGGCCACACACCTTTCTGAGTTACACCCTTTGTCGGCCCTGCTTTCACCTGGCTGGAATAACGTTCTTGAAAGTCTGGCAATACCTCCTGCTTTCCTGGATGGAGGATGGGGAAGCAGGGTGAGTGTGAATCAACTAGCCTGCTGGGCAGAAGTGAAATGCACATTCATTACTTGGTCCCCTTCTGCCTCCAGCTCTGCCCAGCGCTGGCATGTGGCCCCCAGAAGGTTATGTAGAAGGGAAGGTGGCCCTTGGGCTGAAAAAACTGTTCACCACCTTTGAAGTAAACCATGAATACGTATCTGCTGGGATAGCTCAGATGGTAGAGCATGAGACTCTTAATCTCTGGGTCGTGAGTTCAAGCCCCACATTGGGGGGGGGGAGCCTGTCTTGCAGGGGGTTGGACTAGATGACCCTCGGGGTCCCTTTCAGATCTACGATTCTGTGACACTGGCTCCTAGCCCACTTGCACCACAAGCTTGTATCCCAAAGGGATGAATTAGATGGGCTTTTAAACAGATCCGATTACAGCTCCCCTGGTGCGTTTGCACTGCGCTGACTTCCACCTATTCCTCCTGGCAGAGACGGCACTGGTGGCTCAACTTGCTGTCTGCTACAGGGACTGAGGTTGCTCAGGACTAACACTAAGGCTCCATTGCAAAAGGGAAATGAGAGCAGGAAAATGGAGATTAAAGAGTCTACTACTACAGGATGGCATGGCTGGTTGGAACTCTGCACAGGAGCGCTCTTAGCAGGAGGTGAGGATCCATTGTAGGCAGGGGCGGATGCACTGTGAAACTCGCAAAGCTTCAGCTTCACAGCCCCTAATCCTGGTGGGTCCCCAGGAATGGCTTTACTCATGCATCCCCCACAAAACCTGAAAACTCTTGAGGCATAGGAAATATTTATTCACACCAGTGACTTTGACGGGAGGTAATCCAGTACAGTGGTACCTCTGGATGCGAACGGGATCCATTCCAGAGCCCTATTTGCATCCTGAAGCGAACGCAACCCGCGTCGCGATTTGCCGCTTCCGCGCGACTTCATTTTGCGTGAGCAGTGAAACCCGGAAGTAACACGTTCCGTTACTTCTGAGTCGCCGCGGAGCGCAACACGAAAACACTCAACCCGAAGCTACTTCAACCTGAGGCAATGACTGTATATCCATTTTAATCAAAATCTGAAATCATGGAATCATTATATTGTGAAGTTGGAAGGGACCTAAAGGGGCAACTAGTCCAATCCCTTGCAATCACAGCTGTCCCTGGGTGGCCTTGAACCACCAACCTTCTGGTTAACATCCAGATGCACTGACCCATTGTGCCATGGAGCAGGTGTTGTTTTTTAAGTGGTGGTCTGTTGTGGAACAACACCACTAAAGACCTCGTTCCAGACCTTGTTGTTGGTTGCGAAGGGGCCCCCATATCAGTTCAAGCTTCAGGGCCCCCAAATGTAGGTCCTACATGAGAGTTCTGCGGAGAATCGTGCATTGTGTAAAATAGGACTGAACAGACTTCAGGCTTGTGGGACCTCTTTTGTGTGTGTCTTTGCTAGAGACTTGAAGTCTACCAATCAACCAAAGCCAAGTGCAAAGTGTAGCTCAGGAGGGAAGAAAACCAGCTTAGGGAGCCAAGGCTTACTGCACCCCGTGATCCATATGTCAGATGTCCAACAGCTCAGTTCAGCAAGAACAAAAAATGGCTCTCTTGCCAGTTGTTAAATAATTGTTGCCAGCCTTAATCTCCAGTAGATCCCAATACACATCCCAAGAAGCACTTCCCAACAGCTTTCTGAACAGTTGTCTGTTACCGTGGCCAATCTCAAGCCTGTATTCTGAGAAAGGGAAGAAAGCAATTCTGTTGGTGTGTCCACCGTGTGCCCCTTCCCTCCATTCCAGCTCTTCAAGGGGATATTTTTCCACAGGTCAGGCACTAGACACTTTCCCAAGCTCACATACCACCTGCCTCTAAGCTGGTGGTCCTTCTGCACGGTCCTTTTTAAGAGTGTGCAGTTACTCCTCCTTGGCAAAGGCAGCTGCGCTGTTGCCTTTGTTCTTCTATATTATAAATATGCTTAACTAGCTCCCTGCTCTCTTCAAAGAGAGAGCCTGCCTCAAGCATGTATCAACATGTGTGCAAGGCTTCAGCCGGAAACCTTCCATTAAAGAGAGAGCGAGAGCCTAGTTTGTAGCTGGTATTTCTTTCCCTTTGTCCTTTTCCGGTGATGGGTTAAAGCATGGCGGAGACCCAAAGCTGCTAGCATCCTCAAAGCGGTTTTTAAAAGTGAACCGGCCACGAGTTTAGCTTCAATGCAAAAAAGAAGGAAAAAGAAAACATGATGAGGTGCTGAGAAATTAATGGAGGGGGAAAATGTGCTATGTTATGGCCTGGCATGTTTCAAGTATGATAATTATATGACCCAACGGCACAAGGCAAATCTATATATTTTGGAAAGCTAGCTGTCTGTCCTCTGAATTTGGATACCCCTTAAGCTGTCACAACCAAATTTGACATAGAGGTTCCTGAGATCAAGGAGTGGTTTTTTTGTCTGTGCTTGGATACAATGAGACGCCGTTAGAAATCAAGATGGCAGGTGGAATATTTCAAAACTGCACTGATTTTAACTGCTGATTTCCAAACCACTGATTTTTTTTAATGGTTTATTAGAATTCCCAAGCAGTGCTCGCTACAAGGGTGTTATAAAAATTTAAGAGAAGTACAATGCCTCAGGTGTCAAAATAACTTGGCTGGCCTTTGGTAGTATGTACCTTGACACCAGCATGGTGGTGAGGTTCATTGGTTGGTCAGTCTCGGACAGCAAAATGTCTTTACCCAGTGCTGCTCCTGTGCTTCAGATACAGATGGCTATCTTCCATCTTTTACACTGCTTGGAGGCCAAGACCCAACAGTCCCTTCATATAACTTCTCCTTAACTCCTAACATTGCTGAATGAACCAGTTCGAAGGGCTAGGTTTTTTTGGTCACCACACATGAGCCATGCAAAGGAACGAAAAAAGTGTTATGATTTTTTATTTTTTTTACCGGCTAGAAGCCAAATATAAGTTGCACATATTTTTATTACAGGGCTTTTGCCACCCACAAACAATATCCTTTGCCCCTTCCTTCCTAGAGTAGAACATAAAAGTGATAATTTTGAACTTTCTAATTGTCATCTTGCAAGCTGCATGCTTAGCTGCCACTGATCATTACGGGGGATTATGCTAAGCACCAAACTGTTGGTTTGGGCTTCTTTTTTTAATGGTGCAGAAAAACAGTTTGGGCTCAGAGACTGCCGTAACTTTAACACAGAAGTCTTTTCATCCTAAACAGGAACAGAAGGAGCTCAGCTGCCTTGTAATCAGCAGATCCAAAGGGCCATTTGGCAGCTTGTTATTCCCTGTCCTCACTGCCTTAGGTCTGGGACCTTAAATCCTTAAACTGGAGCAAACCTGGAGCATTATGCATGCCAAACATGTATGCATGTAGAGTTCTAAGGTCATACACGCAGCCTAATTAGGGATGTCAGTTATGCATTGACAAAAAACAAAAAAAAGGTGGGTTGCATCACAAAAAAGGACACAAATTTGCATGTAGTCATTTTTATATATAGATGCAAATTTAGAAGGGAGGACTGTAGTGGGTAAGACATCAGGTGATCTGTGTGCCTGCTCAGTCTGCTGACCAGGTTCTGCCAATTATGGATGGGCAGCTTTAAGGCTCCTGCTCTCCCTTCTTATGGTTCCATATCTTTCAACCAGATTTGGACCAGGTAGCCCTGAAACCGAGAATCCCCTCAAGTAATGTCCTCTGACAGCCCTTCAAAATGGAGAACCAACCACTGTATAGTAGGACATATTGTGACTGTCAGCATAATAGGTTGCAATTTAATTGCATTAAATATTAATTATAAAATAAACTTTTAATTCTGTAATTTTTATAAAGAAATGCTCATCATTTATCCCAGAAGGCAGAAACAGACTTCCTTCTTAGTGAACAATTGACGAGAATTTTGACAACACATTTTGCTGCCTATCTGTATATATAACGGGCTAGAGACATTTTTTTAAATAAGGTGATAATTCAGTGAAAGGGCCTGGAATATTCCAAAGGAGAACTGGATTCCTTTGGTAATTTGCCACTGAACTATTGCTTCTAGGCTGGAAACTTATTTAGCGGTAAAAAAAGAGGAAATGCATCACAAGTTTCCTTCCCAAATTTACAAAATGAAAAACGTAAGTGTGTTATTCAGCAAGAGAGTAACATTTTTTATTCTGAAAACTTGGGAAGGAAGCTGTCACCATATTTAAGATTTACGGCAATGACAGCTTTATGGCCTTCGCTGCAGCCCTTTAAAGGCAGGGGTGAGAAATCAGAAACTTTACAGATGCTGCAGAACTGCAATTCTCATCCTCGCTGGTCATACCGGCTGAAGCTGATGGGAGTGGTAGTCCACCAAGCCCTAGAGGTTGGTTCCCCGCCGGTTCCCCATCCTTGCTTGTAGGGAACGTTGAGCCTCAAATCCCTTCTGACTCATGAGCTAATAGGCCCTCCAGCTGTTGTTTGACTACAACTCCCATCAGCCCCAGCCAATATGACCAATGGGATATGTAGTCCATCAACATATGGAGTGCCACAGATTCCCTAGTCCATCATAGGAATAAAGGCAGTTTCTTATAAAGTACAACACACACTAAAAACAGGGTAAAACTTGTTATTTCACTCTTGTATCAGCAGTTTAGTGGAAGGGAAAATATAATAGTCGGTGATAATGACAGATCAGTGCCTGTTCCCTTTATACTTTGAGAGTCAGATAAATGAGAACATGTCAAGGAAGCTGGAAGATGGGGGAGCTGGAAAACCCTTGATCAGAGATCAGAGCAAAAATAGCTCCAATCCTATTACAGAATAAATTGGATTAGAATAATTTTCAATTGTTTTCTGGTTTCAGAAAACATCAAATGAAAGTCAGAACCCCAAGCACTTGTGTTTTGAAAACAGTCACATCCTCCTTCCATGGAATCCTCAGGCTGGAGCTCATAGTTCTTCCGTTAATGGTTACCAGACCAGAAATAGACAAGATCTTCAGTGAGAAGCACATGGCCTCCTTTCCATTAAAAAACACGTGCATTAGAACTTTCTGATAACTATCAGCAATAACAAAAATTACCTCCAGAGATGTCTCCAAGGGAAGATACAGATTCCCCCACATCCCTGGGAAATGATGGCCGTTTTCTTAAGAGTTATGCGTGGTCTTGGTAGTTAAGGTTAGGGATGCAATAAATAATACATTTGGAGAAGTGGCATTAATTTGGATCGATCCATGTGCACCCTGCAGCCTAAAGCAACAAACCTAAACGGTTCAGATTCCAGGCAAACCACTCTTCCCATCAGCTCCTGCTTCATATTTGAAGAAGCCCCCACCTCACATCCTGCTGTGTTCCAGTTTGGGTTCCCCCTGCCCCACCCTGGAGAAACTTTCATTTTAAAATTCAAAGCCATAATAATTCTCCTGGTGGAAAATAAACCAGACTACCCTCTGTTTTACATAAGAGTTTGCCAGGGGCAGCTCCTCAGAGCAATGCTGTCCCTGGCCAGCTTCAATTCCTGAAAAAGACAAACGAAGCACATTGTTCAGAGACACACATCATTTTTAAAAATGCAGTTAAAAAAACACACCATGGAGGGGGAGAACAATGGATATATTTTCCCTGCTAATATAGTTGACTTCCTTCCGAATATGTCCCTTCCTTTCCTCCAATCCTTCCTGTCACTTGGGGAATTCTAGTCTTCTTGCCTGAAGAAGAAATCATTCTTTTTCAGACAATAATCTCTTATCTGAATATCAGCAATGGAGGCTGGCCCACTGGGGCAAAGTGGGCAGCTACCCACCAAGCACAGTTTGCCCTGGTACCTGCCTTATTCCTTTTAACCAGGCCAAGGAGTGGTTCTGACTGTCAGTTTTGTGCAATGCTATTTTTCTAGAAAAAGAGGTGCCTGAACTTACCACAAATGCCTCTTGTTCTCTTATGACACCCACCTGAGAGGGGAGGGCTGAGTTCCAGTGAGTTCCAGCTGATGGGGGGGGGAACCCTGGTTTTGTGGAAGATTAGCAGACAAGCCTAACAAATCCATGAGAAAGAGCTAATAACACAGTGCTGTCTTGCTGATAGGCAGCTACTCAAACCATAAAAATACAATTGGTAGAGAGGGTTCCGCGTGATGTCATTTCCCCATCTCTCCTGGAGAGGAAGGAGCACATAGTACTTCCTGTTCCTTTGACCAGCTTTGGATGCTGGTAAGTAAATAAATCTTATTTTTAAACTTACTTTACAAGTTGCTGGCTGATTATTTGTTAAGCGGGATAAGAAGGGGGAAGCCAGCTTACTTCATTAGCTGTGCTTGCTCAAAACAGGGCTTTGCAGCTTAATTCCTATGCTTTTATTTTTTTCTTCCAAGGATGGGGTTTTAGAATTCTGTTCAACCTACACACATGCACGCCTGGAGAGATAAATTGCTATTAATATATCCTCTCCTACCTATTGAAACCCATCCCACAAGCTTCCTCCTCCTCAGGTTCAGCATTGCCATCAGAGAACACCATAGGGAGGAGCGGGGGGCAACACTAGAATTGCCTGGGAAACATTACTGCGGTGTGGGGAGGAATACTGCTGGAACAATCAAGGGACAAACCTTTCCACCTGCCCTGCCCTACCCCTGCAAACGTTTATCACTGTATAACTGCTCCATAAACACAAGCAGAAGAAATGCTCATTAAAGACCAGGCAAAGTCTAACCACCCTGTAAGCATTGTGCAAGCAAATCGGGAAAAATGTTGAATGAGCAGGTCATCTGGAGGAGCCCCGTTCCAGCCTGAGAGCTGGTCACAGCATTCTGCACCAGCTGCAGGGTCAGATTCAAGTAGATAGTTGCTCTAGCAGAAGCCAGGGCAATGAGTCCCACTAGTGCAACCGGCTTTTGCCCCTTCTCCTCGCCTTGTGCACTCCAAAATAGGCTCAATGGCAGGGTGGGGGGAGACAGTAGAACCTCCCAGAACAGTGCACAAGGGGGAGAAGAGGGGAAGTCCTTCCATCAGACAAGCAGAAACACTTGTGCTGACGGAGCGATCTCCTTTGAATTCCCCCTGCAGTTGCCAGTCAGGTTTCAAAGGCAGACCCACACAGAGTGCATTACAGGAATCCACACAAGCGGTGTTGCCACTAACAAGACATGCTGCCTTTCCACCACACCTTAGAACACTACATCTGTTTTTATTTAGATCAAGCTGTGTTCTGCGGCCGCGTTCTGTCTACTCCTTAGTGACTCATTGTCTTAATTTTCACTCATTTGATGCTAGTGATAATACATAATGCCAGCAAAGTGGTGTTTGTTTATCCTGACCTGAAGCCATGATGTTGTCAGAAGAAACTGATACGCGAGGTGCCAAGGAGAAAGAGCTGCTTTGGAGAAGGAACTTCACCTTTGCTTTGAATTGTCAGTACATCAAATGGAAATTTCCCTTTTTGAAGTGAGTTTTCTTTTCATCTCTCTCCTTTTTTAAAAAACAACCCACACCCCCAAGTAAGTAGATAGCTTGCTTTCATTTGCGAGTAAATGATCTGTTACTGTTTACAGTCTGGAAGTGGCAGAGGAAAATACCTACTAACAGTGGCGTAGCGTGGGTTGTCAGCACCCGGGGCAAGGCAAGTAATTTGCGCCCCCTAACCCGTGGATTTGCGCCCCCTAACCCTAACCCCCAGATGTTGCGCCCGGTGTGGCCGGCCCCCCCTGCACCCCCCACGCTACGCCACTGCCTACTAATGTTCCATACTGCTGAGTTTATGGGATGAGCACCAGAGTGGCTTGTAGCCACTGCAGGATTCGCATGATAGTTTGACATGTTGGGCTTCCTCCAGAGATTCTTGTTGCGCATTTGTGATTCCTTGTTCTCATGATGCTATCTGGGCAGCCCCACACAACCCCATGTTCAATACTCCTGGCACCTGCAAATGTTTGGGGTGGTCACACTGCGTCAGTGCATATCCCATAACACCCTGCTCAAATGCCATAACTTTTTATACCACAAATGTTTGGTAATACAGTGGATAATAATAATATAATAATAATAATAATAATTTATTATTTATACCCCGCCCATCTGGCTGAGTTTCCCCAGCCACTCTGGGCGGCTCCCAATCAGTGTTAAAAACAGTACAGCATTACATATTAAAAACTTCCCTGAACAGGGCTGCCTTAAGATGTTTTCTGAATGTAAGGTAATTCTTTATCTCTTTGACATCTGATGGGAGGGCGTTCCACAGGGCGGGCGCCACTACCGAGAAGGCCCTCTGTCTGGTTCCCTGTAGCCTCACTTCTCGCAATGACGGAACCGCCAGAAGGCCCTCGGCACTGGATCTCAGTGTCCGGGCTGAACGATGGGGGTGCAGACGCTCCTTCAGGTATACAGGATGCTCAGGTTGCGAATGTGATCCGTGCAGGAGGCATGTTTGCAACAAGCAGCGTTCGCAACCCACAGTGGCACGTGCAGGTTGTGATTTGGCACTTCTGCGCATGCTCAAAGTGCGATTTAGCACTTCTGCGCATGTGCGGCCACTGAAACCCGGAAGTAACCCATTCCGGTACTTCTGGGTTTTGGTGCATCCGTAACCCAAAAAAATGCAACCTGAAGCAACGGTATGACTGTAAAACATTAAAAATGTTTCATTTTTGTCCTCCTTTTGTTGCAATATAACCCCTCCCGGCAGCAACAATGTGGTAGCATTTGGAAAGCATTGCAGTACAAACCAAAGCAGAATGAACCCGCCACTATTGCACTGTTATTGTGTCAAGAACAGGTTGCAGAATGCACCCACATAAAATGTCATCCTGAAGGAGACCTTAATCTAGTTTCTGAGCCATATTTATGCATTGCAATAGCTCCCTCATGCCCAGCATGGTTAGTATTCAGATATGCAAATACAACATCAGGGTACCAACCTGTTTACTTCAGGAAGTAAAATGTCTTAGGCTGGCCTTGTGTATGAGCTTGCTGAGAGAGGGAGCAACAATTCTGGTCGCCAGCAGTAATGATAAACCTCCCTGAAATGGACTCTCTGCCCCTAAAAGCCCATTGTGAATTGAGACACTTTCCCACACATCACAAAAGAATGCAGGACGTCTCACTTCCTGGCAGGTGGGAGAGACAGAGCCTGCCGTTGCCTCCAATACCTTTGGCAAGCTCAAGGCAGGACTCAGGGAATGGGTCGGCCTCAGTTCTGCAAGGGTCTTTGCAGAGGTACACTCAGGGTAGACCTTAAGAGACAGAGGTCCAATGACTCTTTCAGTAGAAGGGCTCCTAAACACTGCAGAGTTGGAATACCCAATTTTGAAGGGAAGCAATATTCATTGCCATCTAGAGTTCCTCCACTGCAAGACCATTGAGTCAGACCTATGAGCACTACTGGGCTAATCGGAGACATCCAGAAGTGGTGAGAAGGGCTATAGCTCATGGGTTTGTATGCAGAAATGCCAGGGTTCAGTCCCTGGCATCTCCAGGTAGAGCTGGCAGAGACACATGTTTGAAGCCCTGGACTGCCTCTGCCAGTCAGTTCAGATGATACTGTGGGCCTGACTCATTGTAAGGTGGCTTCCATAGTTCCTCTTTCCTTCATTTAGAACCATGAGTACTGGAATCTAACTTTAGGAGTAAGGACAGTAGTTCAGTGTTAGAGCATCTGCTTTGCATGCAGAAGATCTCAGGTTCAGTCACTCCCTGGCATCCTTAGGTAGAGCTGGGAGAATTGTTGTCTGAAACCCTGGATGGCCTTTGCCGGTCAGCATAGGCAGATACTGAACTTGATGACACAGTGGACTGACTTGGTATAAGCCAGCTTCCTATGTGCTTTAAAGCAGCAAGAGAGTGTCTCTGTAGATAGCTCAGCTGGTTAAAGCATGGTGCTGATAACACCAGGGCTGCAGGTTTGATCCCCATATGGACAGCTGCATTGCAGGGAGTTGGACTAGATGATCCCAGGGTCCCTTCCATCTCTACAATTAAATGATTCTGTGTATACTTGGTCAGTATTTCCAAAGTCCAGTGCAAACAGAAAGACTGACCTGAACTGCACATGCTGAAGGACTCAGGGAGATGCAGTTGCCATAGTGGCCCCAAGGAATAGAGGGCAACCAGTGGTAGCCCAGAACTTGTGGTTGCCAGGAATGCAAAGAGAGAAGGGGCATGTTGCAGAAGCATGCGGTCTGCAGGAGCGTTCGTTGAATAGCTGGAGGCTGGTTCTCAGTTCATGGAATTTCAAACGGATGTAATTATCACTTGGATGAGGTTCAGGTCTTAGAGGAGCTGCCAGGTCTTTCATGAGAGAATGAATCCCTCCCATGGAGAAACCGTAGAAGAAAGGGAAGAAGAAAAGAATGGATGGGTTTGATTTTCCCATTTGGGTGTCGTCTCAAGGTTCTGTCTGAAACAAGGTACCTCCTGCACTATTCAATATGGAGGTGCAAAGTGGAACTGGAAGAAACAGTTGCCGTGCAGAGTTCAGAGTTCCAGCCATCTTCCAGACTACTCCATTTCATTACTCCCTCCCTCTTGGTTCCCCATGCCATCAATCGGCCTTACAGGTTTACTGAACATGCTCAGTCTTCATTGAGCTCCCCTACCCCCAAAGTTTGGTCATAGTTCTGCAAGCTTTGGTATTCCCCCAAAACCTGCTGATACTCCCTCTTTCATGTGAGTGATGCTTTCTTGCCTACTGACACTTGGGGAATTGAGACCACATTCATATATGATAGATGATAGATAGATAGATAGATAGATAGATAGATAGATAGATAGATAGATAGGGGTTTCTTCATAGCAGTATTCTTTTGTCTTCTAGTTGTGGGGGGGGAATGAAGTTAGTGTAAAAAAAAAATCTGGCAAACAAATTTTTGGGGAGCAGATCTGTCTCGCATGAAAAAGATTCTTCAAGCCTTATTTCAGATTTCCAGGGACATACGTTCTGTGTGGATACAAAAAGGGATTCCTTTTGAAGCTTACCCTGCTCATTCCCAAGTTCTAAATAGATATTGAGTGACTAATTACTTTTGAGTGCTTTATTACGACTCCTTCTGTTTTTCTTTGGCCGTTTACTGACACTGAGTAATGCAACTTGAAAGGAGCTAGTTATTCCTGAGGGGGAAAGTCAACTTTATAAGCTATTAGGGGTTTCAAAACAATCTCATGGCTCGGATTATACATCTTTAAAATAGTGATAGTATCAAAGTGCTGGTTGATTTGTAATTTAATGGGGATTTATTTTTCTTTTTTACCCATGTTTGATAGATAAAGTGTGCAGAAAGCTGATAAGATTCTTGAGCATGTGTCTAAGAATATCTGTGAAGTATTTTTATGGTAACCAGTAATCACACCACATGGAGAAACATCTCCTGGTCTGTTTTTATTAAAACATTAATTCCAAGAGTGACAAGTTGGATCACTATCTTTCAAAGTTTGGTAATGATATGCTCTGCAGACTTTGAAGAAAACCTCTGTCTAGACAAAAGACATCTTAGGAAAGATTTCAAAATGTACAGTTTATTTGAAACCTCTGCTGACTTCATTGCATTTATGGCTGGAATTATCTGTATTTGGGAGATCTTTAAGGGCCAATATACTGTGCTTTCTCAGGGTTTTGGCATTTGAATTGCAAGAAAGCAGATCAAATTGACAAAATGCAATCTACCAAAAGTTAGTCTTAACCTTGGCTTAACACACCATACATTTAAAGCGCATTTCCCCTCCCACAAAGAATCGTGGGAACTGTAGTTTACTGTTCAGAGCTTTAATTCCAATCACACTCAACAAACTACAGTTCCCAATATTCTTTGGGAGAGGAAATGTGCTTTAAATGTATGGTATGAATGCAGCCATGGCCCCATTGAAAGTAACAGAAGTTCATACTCCTGTTTACTCTGAATCTAGCACACCCTCACTGTGCTCCCACATGAGATAAACCACAATCCAAATCTATCTTTTATCTAGCCTGTTGTTTGTTATGTGTTTTGATGTATTTTCCCCCCCAAACCAGCTTTGATCTGAATTAGGGAGAGTGGGGGCCAGAGAGATAGCTCTGAACTTGGAGACTGAGATTGGGCTTCCCCTTCCCCTTCTTTTCCCCTTCTGGGGAATCCTATCCCTGGGGCCAAATGCCTCTCTCTCTGGCTCCCAGAATTCTCTCCATGCCTCCTCTGCACACCCTCTCCCTAAACCACATCCCTCACCAACTCTGCTTTGATCCCTCATTGTGGGTCCTTGAATTCTGATACAGTGGTACCTCGGGTTAAGTACTTAATTCGTTCCGGAGGGCCAATCTTAACCTGAAACTGTTCTTAACCTGAAGCACCACTTTAACTAATGGGGTGCTCCGCTGCTGCCGCGCAGCCGGAGCACGATTTCTGTTCTCATCCTGGAGCAAAGTTCTTAACCTGAGGTGCTATTTCTGGGTAAGCGGAATCTGTAACCTGAAGTGTATGTAACCCGAGGTACCACTGTATTGCCTGGATGGAGGACAGAGGAGTGTGAGAGTGCTGTACAAAGGCAACATTTACATTCATTGTCCCACCCACTGGGTCCCCAGAGGCTGCCCAGAAAGGAGGCAGCCCCCAAAGGGGCTCTTTTCAAGAGCTTCCACTACCATGGTGCTTAGTGGTTTGCTTCTTTCAGTGACTCTGTTGCTGCTGCTGCTGCTGTTACTACTACTACAGCTAATAACGAAGATAATTATACTTGTCTAAGGCTTTTCATCTTTATGGCACTTAGCTACCAATTTTGCTTCAGAACGTTCCTGTTGTGCTTCTGAATGTAAATGTCCATTAGTCATAGGCGATGAAAGGCAGCTTCAGCCCGGCTGTTTAAGTGTAAAATGTGATTTGCGCCACACACACAACCTCACTCCCAGGTAGTCCACGTTAATCCAGGATAAACACCGCCCTTAGCATTGTACACAAAATTGTGGGTGTGACTTGGAATCCTCACTTTAGGTGTAATGCAACAAAACAGTGGTAGAAACCCACTCTTGAGCTACACTGCTTACGGGTACAAGAGGGCACAGTGAGGTAATTTTAGAGCTTATCCACACTGTTTGCCCCACTGCTTTCCCCTGGGAAAACCTGCAATTTAGCACTGAGTTGGAGCAAACGGCAGTCAACTTTCCCATGGATTGTCTTTGTTCTGAGCGGTTTTCCGGGGAGAAGAAGTTGGGCAAAGGCAGAACTGCTTCGATCTGTGCTTTCTAAGCATAGGACAAGCGGAAGTGTGGATGAACCCTTAGACTCTGGACATAATGGTTTTAGAGAGCCCCTTCCCAGTGATGGCTGGCACCTATTGGAACTGGTAGGGCAGAAGACAGGAAGACCAACAGTAGGTGGAGCCAGAGCTAATGACAGGCAGATCCAGCTAAGGCCAATTACACATTACCCTGGCTCCAGTGCATTCCCATGGTGGCATTTGAAGCGTTTCTCCTCAAACTAGCTTCCATCCAATTAAAAAGCGGAGGTGTATGCATTTCAGCCATCAGGTGACAACTTCATTCAATAGAAAGGCGTAGGGAAACAAATTGGGTAATGTGTGTACAGCTCAGTAAAACGCAACTTGAAATGCAGCAGGAGGAAGCGACCTCACTGAGCTTTAAGCCACTAACATGTCCATGCCCTAAATCTAGTTTTGTTCCCATCCTCCTCTTTGCTGAGTTGTACAGAGAGCACCACTGAGGCTGCGCACACACCATACAGTTTGCTCTGTCTCAGCTTCTGCCAACCCAGCAGTTCAGAAGCACACCAGTGCAAGTAGATAAATAGGTACCGCTGTGGCAGGAAGGTAAACAGCATTTCCATGCGCTCTGGCTTCTGTCATGGTGTCCCATTGCACCAGAGGCAGTTTAGTCATGTTGGCCACATGACCCAGAAAGCTGTCTGTGGACAAACACCGGCTCCCTCAGCCTTAAAAGCGAGATGAGTGCTGCAGCCCCCAAGTCGCCTTTGACTGGACTTAGCCGTCCAGGGGCTTTTTACCAATTAATTATTATTTTTTTTCCAGTTAAAGCACATTTAAAATACAGTATGATTGCATCTTAGTTGCACAATTTCAACAAAACTTGGTTGAAGGCAGGCTGGTTGAAATTGTACAAGCTAAATCCAAGGCAAGGTAGATATCTTAAAAGCTCTTTTTGTACCTGGTTTGCTTGGGGTTACCTGGCAAGAGGTTTTAAGCTCTCTACCTTGCTTGAGAGCAAGGCCTGCTCAGTGCACCGGCTCTGGGATGCAAACCATAGTGCACTGTAACACAACAACCGGTAAACTGGGGTTTGTGCTTGCCCTCCAGAATGACTGGCTTGATCCTGGTTTGCAGTTTTGGGTTGCATGGCAAGTGATAATCACAGTTTGGTGATGTGGATAGAACAACAAAGTATAGCTGGTGCTGAAAGGTAAATAATTTAATCTGAGCACAAAATGAAAGAAGAGAGCAGGAGGTGGCATTTGAGAGGGCATGAGCCCATGGTAGGTTCTCAGTTATCTAAGTCATGACTTTGAAGGGCCAAAACATTAAATCTAAACTTCAACCATAGCACGTTTAGGCTTTATATTTTAGCAAGTATTTCTAATCTTTAAAATGCCCACATTTTCATACAGAAGATGTGGGGGGTTTTCCTTCAGAATTCCATTGGTGAAATTTTAATTGCGCAGAATAATTATTCAAATTCACTTTGTGACCCTCCCCAATAGAACAACTCCCATTAGTTAATCACATACAAGTTGCTTGCTTGTTTAGGCTTCTGATCACCTATTTATTTTGGATATCATCCACCAACAAGCCACACCAAATAGAGTGTTTTTTTCTTCCTGTTTTCCTTCTTTCACTCTTACATGCTAGCATGTTGGCATATTTCACAGTGGCAAACCTATATTTTGGGGGCCCCTGAAACTTGAACCGTCCTGGGGGAGGGGGCTTCACAACCAGCAATGAGGTCTGGGTAATCACGGTTACCTGCTTCAGTAGGGTTGTTCCACAACAGACCACCACATTAAAAGAACAAAACTATTACATCTCAGATTTTGATTAAAATTGGTGCTCTGGATTATCTCACATGTCAAAGTCACTGGTGTGAATAAGGTTTTTAAAGCGACTAAAGTCGTTTCTGGGGCCCCTCTGGGATTAGGGACCCTAAAGCTTAAGCTTAATTAGTTTCATAGTAGATCTGCCTCAATATTTGACGCACATGCACATGGAATCCGTGTCACAGTAACTGATGTTATGTGCTCCTATTTTCCCACGGAGCCGCAGCAGAAGCAAAATGTATCATGCTTCTAATCTAGAATTATATCTATAATGAAATAATGGCTAAACGTATGTTAATGATAAAACATTCACTGATTCTAAAGGGACTTTGAGTTGGTTATTAACTGACTTATTACTTAAATAAGTGTCTGTAAGGATGACATCATTACTATTATGACATTCATTGAAATCACAGCCTGATGAAACATAATGGAATTTCTGTTCTCATTTTCTAGCCTCCAAACACCTTGGATGAAAATGTGAGTGGGTCTGAATGTCTTTCAATGCCATTCTAATCAATGGAACAAGTATATCACAATGAATTTAAGTCCATTGAAATCATGATATTTGTGACTTTAGTCCCATGGATTTCAATGAAGCTCAAGCTCAACTAACTTTCTCTGGATCGGGGTCAATATGTTCACTTGTATTTAGGAAAAAATGCCCTACTAATTATTTATCATATATGAATACCCACATATAGATATCTTGAAACCAACTCTTTCACTTGGTTTTATTGTTCCCTTTGGCTGACAGACAGAACAAAGGTCACAGAAAGTGAGGAATATTTCAGATTTCAAAAAACAAGGTCGGTTATTATTTCCCTCTCTGCTCTCTCACACACAGTTGTTAATAGCATAAATAAGAAAACATTGGGAACAAAAAGGAAACATTAGGAAGAATACAGATTTTTTTTCTCCCTATGGCCAAAAACTGACCAGAACAAGTAAAGAAGATACCTTTTTCATCCCTTTGCTGGGGACTAGTTTTGTCCTTTGAAAAATAATGTAGCTCCTTAATAATAATAGTTAAAAGGCAGGCTTGAAGAAGGTGTCCATTTCTGAAGATGTTTTCTTAACTGCAGACTTCTTCAAATTCGCTATAGGGCGATGAAGCTAATGAAGTTTTCGATTCTCCATCACTGTTGCATTCCCTTCTTAAGCTAAGATCAGAAGCACCAGCGGCCTCCGCAGCTGGGACTGCTATTTTAGGAATTGTCCCTAAAGGCTGATGGTCCAGCAAGTTCTGGAGGTGTTTGATATAAGTGATGGCAGCTCTCAAAGTCTCCACCTTGCTGAGACGCTTGTCAGCAAACTCCTTGGGCAGGTGGTCTCGGAGGCGCGTGTAGCCCTCATTCACACAACGAACCCGTTGCCTCTCCCTCTCGTTCCTCTTTCGAATGAAGGCAGGCTCAAAAGAGTAGTCATAGACTCCTACGTACCCAGAAAAGGGCAAGTAAGAGAACCTTCCTGAATATCCACCGTAGGCCTGGTGGTCCCAGTATGCTGGGTCAAAATGGAAAGGAACACCAAATGGTTCTCGGAGTGGTAACCCATGAGGGTTGGGGTGGCTGTTTCCGAGGGATGCTGGCCCTGAGAATGAGATCCTGTTCAGTAGCCCCTCGTCGCTATTACTTCCCATTTTGAAGTGATGCTGTGCCAACGTCCAACACAGGCTCTACGCAGTTAATCCATTGATGAGAAGGCCAAATGGACCAGATATATCTTTGTGGTGGTCAGAGCAGTAGTATACGCCCAAGGTTTCTTTTGTAGCAGCAGTAACGATTCCAGAAAGCCGCTGTTGTGTCTGGATATCAGCTCTGCTCCTGAATCTGTTATTATAGAGGTAGGATGGTTTCTAATTTATAAGCAGGCTTCTAGGACCATCACTCCACACGTTAAACCCAGGTTTTCCTCTGATCTTCATATTTCAAAAGATAATGAGAGGGTTCCTGTGTTCCTTTTCTCCTAGCTTGGATGTGTGACTATAGAGGCAAAGCCAAACATAAATAATCTTCCAGGCTGTAAACACTCCTCATGTATTGTAATCCATAGTGCCCTTTGATATTACCCGTCTCCAAAAGGATGGGTAACTTGAAAAGTTTACAGGCAGCTGCCAAGTGTTGCCAGAGCTCCTCCTTCTCAAGAAGCAAGGATCTCCTGTCTGCTGAAAAATTAGCCAAGGGCTTTCGATACCAAAAATCCAAAGGGGGTAAGGTCAGCCTTTCTGGCTTCCGCTGTTCTAAAGAAACTGAAGAAGCTTATAGAAAAGTTTGCAAACTTATACCATTATCTGACTACTTTGGGGAGAAGGGGGGGGGGTAGTAGGATTCGGAGATATAGAAAATCAAGGGAAAGAGTGCTCCCTTGTGGTTGAAAGCTGTCAGGTGAAGCATGTGCTTTGCAAACACCAAAGGGGCTGTGAACACAATCTGGTTTACTCTACATCCAATGCATTCTTACCACTGGTTTGTGAAGCTGTGAACACACAGTGTTAACCATAATCCACATCTTTGCTGCAATTTCTCGAGAAATGCTGCATTTTGATGCGTTTCTCCCCAAACCAGCTTCAACCCAATTTGAAAACACAAGCCGTATGAAGACATCCACGCCACCTCTCCACCCGCTGGTGTGGACAGACAGGTGAGTTGAAAACACATCCCTCTGGATGGATGTGTACAACACATCATGCAAAAGTTTGAAACACAGCAGAGGGAAATTACCTCGCTGCATTTTAAGGCGATAATGTGTACAAAGTCAGGGATTGTTTTGTATTCTGGTGTGTTTGTGCAACAGCTACAAAGGAAATATGGAAGCACAGTGGGCGGTTATGGGGTTATGGGAAGTCCAGGAGGACGACATGAGCACAAAAGCACTCTCCCACTCATGATCCCCAGTTACCGGTATTTAAAGCTATACAGCTCTGATACTGTAGAGAGTATACCCATACACAGTCTAGTAGTAGCTGCTGGTTAATAGTGCAAATAACTGAAGCTGGAGTGGGGCCATGTTCTCCAGACCTTTCAGCCGGTAGTCAATTGCCAGAATTACATTTACAGAATTTCATTATCGTAGTGTAAACTCTTTCTCTAGATATTAGACGCCCTACTTCAGTATACACTGTACACTCACCTGCTACTCCTGAGCTGAATTCTAGCCCACAATCAAGATGATTACATTTTCCATTAAAAAAAGGTTTATAAATGTTTGCAAGAAAATTAATGTAAGCATAAAGTGTCATCTTGTGAGATTAGAGAAAATGATATGGCATTCTTCTTTTTGCAAGCGGTACAAAGAAAATAGTCTTGAAAAGGTTTGCGGAGCGCTCTATCACCCCCAAGAAATGAAAGTAATTACTTTGGAGTGTAAAATGCCCCATTGGGCATGTCATCTCTTGCTTATGAAGCGGGGTGGGGGAGAGCAAGAACCGACTGTTCAGGCTGTAATATAGAAAAAGAAAACCCACAAGCAATTTCATTGTGCCAGATATTAATCTGAACAAGGCTAGTCCTGTTTCAGAATAGGCAATACTTACCAAGGACTAACTTCTCTCTGAAGTTAGCAGGCACATTTCTGAGCAAATATGCATTGCATTGTATCTTGGCCCCCACATTCTTCTGTGTTCCTAATACCCTAGTTTCCTTTTTGGATGAAATCCTAGCTGTGCTTAACAAAATATGATGAGAGAGGGAGGGCGAGGAACTTCCATTGCTTTATTTTAGTAGAGCTGGGTTTCACAATTCAACCCCTTTCATATATATATATGATGTCATGGCTCAGTAGCGGCAGAGCACATGATTTGCGTGCAGAGGGTCCCAGTTCAGTCCCCAGCATCTCCAGGTAGTGATGGGACAGATTCCTGCCTGAATCCCCAGACACAGAGATGTTGCCATCCAGTGCAGACATCTCAGTACTGAGCCAGCATAAGGCTGCTGCCTCTGTTCCTAATCCTAGTAAATTCTTAGCAGTGGAATCCTTTCACACAGCAATATAAATCATAATTAACTTCATCAAGCCACACCTGGAAAGAGGAGTAAATGGTTATTTAGTTGTTAACCAAAGTGGTTAAAGATAGGAAAGCTGCATTATACTGCAACAAACCGTTGAGGGAAGTAACATTTGATTCCTACTGTGCCTGAGCATTATTTAGCTGAGCAAATTCACATTCCATACCAGGTAATTATAAGCTTTGGCAACAAAAATTCATTAACAGGGAAGGATCAAAGTATGTTGTTGGGAGCTCCCAAGTGTAAATTTTCAGATTTCCCTCCCTACTTTGATTGTAAATCTTGCATTTATTTTGTTGTTATATTTATCTTTTGCAAAAAATTTTTTAAAAAACCTTAATCAGGCTTTATGCACACAAAAATACACATGTTCAGGCCAACTTTCTGGAAGTTTTGAATTATACTGTACTGAGTAGATCGTTTTCCTCATGGGAGAATCCAGGCTGCCCCTTTATTGATATTATGACAACACTTTGAGAATTGCTGCCGTTATAGGGAAAATTAAGGTGCCAACATCAGGCATCCCAGCTGCCAGCTTCTGACCATGGCATGGAAACCCCATGTGATGGTAGAGATCTGCACAGTAAACCAGGGTACATATTGCAGGTGCCACATGGCAGAGCAGTCAATGGAGCATGCAAATACTGCTTCAAATGCCTTTCGCAAGGCATAGACCAGAGCTAGCTTGGGTCATTTACAGCACAGTGCTAACCCTGTTTACTCAGAATATTGAATTCAATGTGGCTCGCTTCCAAGTAAATGGGGTTAGGATTGCAGCCATAGAGATTTCCGATTTAGAAAACTGACTCCCCAAACTCATTTGAGTAAGGGGTTGATGTATTCCTTGAGGCAAATGCAGAGAGCATGAGATGCTCCTGCATTAATTAAAGAATTGTCAATTTGTTGTTTATTGGGCTTGTTTATATACTTTTGTAATTTTTGTGTATATATATTTTCTTTATTACTTTGTTCCCCACTCTGGGACTGAAAATATTAAATGAAAAGCAGGCTATCAACACTCCAGATTCAACCATCCCTATTCATATTATGACTTCGTTTGCTGTATAGTGTTTTAACTCTGTATTCATTTGAGGAAAACTTTGTCATATCTATGAAGAAACCAGTGGAGGTGACTGAGAACAGGACCCTCTCTGGAATGTGTAGGTGCATGAACATTTTCAAAGCATGATGATGCACTATAGGGAACTGATAGGTTGGCACCAAATAATCTGTTGAGTTCTGAAAATGTTTTGCTCTTTTTCCTGTGTTTCCTGTTATAAGAGCAAAAGGTAGAGGTGCAGACAGCCGAATGCCTACAAGTTTCTTCCTGCAGTGACATTCTCCTCTGGCACTTCCTTTCAATACTGCAGTGGCCGCAAATTTATCAGATTACAAAAGCACACGCCACCACATTTTGCGGGATTTGCTGTTACGGTCTGGGAGAAATTTGTGGATTGATTTAAGTAGCATTTGTAACTTGCATGCATGTGTGTCAACTGGTAGTACAGTAGGTGATTGTGTGGGTAGCTTACAGTTCATACAACACCACCATGACGGCTGATTGCAAGAAATAACATGACATACTTTTCTAAGGATAGTCTGTGAATAACAATTTAGTCACTATCTTTTGAGTTGGTGTTTTAAATTTTGGCAGCTTTCTGGCTCTAAAGAACGGAAATACGATACAGAAACAGAATCTATGATGCTCCACCAATGTCATCTTTGTTTGAAATGTACAGGAACCTATAACAGCCTCTGTGAACTGAATAATATATTTCTTTTCTTCTTAGTACTTGAGTGACAATGGATGACAAAATCACCAGAAACAAAAAGTAGCCTTTTAAGGTCAAAATACACATTTGATGTTAATGTAGCCCTGAGCATAAAGCTTGAAAATTTATCCTGCATTGCTTGTTCCAGCAGACTCCATCCAAGCTACCTTGGGCCTGGGAATTCCCTGCTCTGATCCAGCAGGTAAGCAATAGGAATCAGTCTCCATGCTTCCTGCAACAGACCACCAATGGCAGATTACCTCCTGGAAATAACAGCTTGGAAGTGGGGAGTGATTTCAATGGAATCACAACAGGAGGGAAAGGGACTGTGTGATATAGCATTTAGTATTGGTCTAGGAGTTGGGAGACCAGGGTTCAAACTCCCACTCAGGCATGAAGAGCACTGGGTGACCTTGGGCCAGTCACTGCCTCTCAGCCTAACCTACCTCACAGGGTTGTTGCAAGGATAAAATGAGGAAGGGGAGAACCATAAATGCAATAAACAAACAAACCACTCTCCATGTGGTTCCATTCCTGGTTGGAAATCCTGGAGACTCTAATTTTTAATGTAAAAACAGGACATGTTAAATGAATGCACACTTTCAAAGATGATAAAAACTTTTATTTACCACTAGCTTGCTGTTTTATTATGTTCTCAAGGAAATTTTAGTACTGCCCACTCACAGTGTGTTACTACTGATGTTTTACTGCTGTCGTTCTGTTTCTTCCTGAGGTATTCTATTTTGTTGTTGATTATAGTACATCTTCTTTTTATTATAAGTTCATTGGTTTCTGTTTTACTGGCAAGAAATAATTAATTAAGGTACATTCAAGTCGCTTGAGCACTCCTTCTGGATGAAAAGCTGGGGCAGAAATCAGCCAATATATCAGACAAAGAAATATGCCTCTTCAGTCTCTTAAGTTGCGACATTAATGTCCTCCATCCCACCCCTAATCAGCACAATCCCATGTGCATCTAAATCAGAAGTAAACCTCACAAAGATTAACAGGGTTTACTTAAGAATCTGAGAGGAGCCGTGATGGACCACAGGCCCATCTAGTCCAGTATCCTGTCCTCACAGTGGCTAACCAGATGTCCCTGGGAAGCCTTACAAGGAATGAAGTGTGGCAGCATACTCCCCACATGGCAATTCCCAGCAAAGGGAGCCCAGAGGCCAACAGAGGAAAACACAGCCCACCATGGCCAGTAGCTGTGGATTTGCCTAATCTTTCAAAGTCGTGGAAGTTTGTAGCCATCACTACATCCCATGGGAGCGAATTCCATAGTTTTTAAGTGTGCCAGCACTCGGCTTCATTTGCGTATCTAGTCTTATGGAGAAAAACGTCTCCCTACCCATTTTACAAATGTCATCTTACAAACCTCCATCATGTCCCCCAACCCTTTCTTTGGGTAATCAAGGACCTTTAACGGGCTCCATCCCTTGTCCTGTTTTTAAAGAGCTCCAGATACCATACTCATGGGCAAAAATTTTCCATGCCCTTGGTCGTTTTGCATTGCCTTCTCCAAATATATCGCTTTGGGGGGGGGGAGCTGAAGAGATCAGAGTTGCGCGAAGAAATATCCGACGCGTAGTGGCAAATACAGGTTTTATTAGGCGATCACTTCCCTGTCATAAACTGATTATAAAACAAGCTGCAAGCTTATCACCCGCTTGCCTGCAAGCAAGCCCCTTCCTAGTTATGTGTGTGTTTTGAGGGGAGGTGTTACTTCCGAGGCAACTACGCTGCGCATTAGGCAGCACGAGGGTCGACCACCAGGCACGCCTATTACTAGCCGCCCCTGCTCCCCCACCCCGCTCGCTCGCCCCCGCCCAATCGCGGCAGGAATGGAGAGCACGAGAGAGAGAGAGAAGCACTGCTGAGCATGCGCGAAGGTGCAGCGGCCGGAGAAGCCCTTTCTCGTCAGGACGGAGCCGGCGCGCGCAAGGACTCCTGAGCGAAAGGGCAGCCGTTGCAGCGAAGGGCGAACAGGCCAATCTAGAGAAGAGCGGCGGCGCGCGGGCTGAGGAGAGGGGGGAGGGGTCGCTTCCTGGACGCGGAACGGAGCGGAAGCCATCGCCGTTCTGAGCACGGCTCCCCCTCCCTCCCCTCCCCGGCTTTTGCCAGCGCGCGCTCTCTCTCTCCCCCCCCTCTCGCGAGCCTCGTCCCCTCAGGGAGCGGCTGTTCTGTGGAGCTGCGCCACCTCCCCTTCCGGAAGGGGGCGCTGTTCCTTTTGCTGGCGCGCTGCGTTCGCCTCGCCGCGCCTCCTCCCATGAGGCTCCCCTGGCCGAGGCCGGGGCCTGCGCTGAGGTGGGGCGGGAGGCGGCCGTGGCCGCGGCGGCTGTTGCTGCTGCCTTAGGTCGATGCCTGCTCGCTTGCTCGCCTGCCTGGGGCCGAGAAGGGCGGCGGCTGAGCGGGGAGGCCAGATGAGGAGGCGGCGGAGGAGGCCGCTGCTGCCGCTGCCGCCGCCGCCGCCGGGTCCCCCTCAGCCCCACTGGCCTCGCCAGGTAAATGCATCACAGGTGAGAGGGCTCACAGATGCATTTGTGTGTGTCGGGGCCGAGTTTGCGCCGGTTGCCGAGCCTCGTTTCCAGCCCCCGAAGTTGAGCCTTGGGGTATGTGGAGTGGGGTGCCTCTGGGCGCGTCCAGAGTGCCGCTAGACGGATAATCCCTCAGGCTGCGGAGCAAACGGCGGTTTTGCAGCAGGCATTTGTGTCCAAGAAGGGAAAGCGCTCCAGAGATGGAGATTTCACGGGATAGTCGCAGTAGGAGCCAGGATTTTTAGCATGCTAAGTCTTAGGAAGGGTCGAAGGCAGGCATTGAAGCTCAGAGTCTGCTTTGCACGCAGATGCTTCCAGGTTCTCAATCCCTGGCGTTTTCAGGTGTTGGAGAAGATTTCTGCCTGAAACACATAGTGAACTAGAAGTGACTTGGTTTAAGGCAGCTATGTATTTATTAAACCGCTTCGCAACGGGAGAGGATGGTCCATTAAACACTGGGAGTTGCCAGGATCATATACGATAACATGGTGTAACGTATATGTGATACTGATGGGTTTAGTGTAGAGTAGAAATATGCTTAACTTTATTGGAATGCCAAACAAAAGGTGATAACTGATGCTCTTTTTCATTGCTGTAATATTGCAGCACTATGTTGAGAGACGAGGTGTGAGAATAATTAAAAGAATTTGTGGTTTGAAAAGCAGAAACTGGCAGTACAGTCATTCAATTTTGCCTGTTGGCTTTTTAATCACTGTAATTTCTAGCACTCTCCTTAGTCTGTATCAAGAGGTATGCATAGCTGGGTCTCAGCATGCACAACATGCTAAATCACACAACACACTAAAGATGTTATGCCTTTCAGCTGTAACAGTGCCTTCCCACAGAGTGTTCACCCCACCTCAGGTTTCACAATCCCTTTTGGAAGTGCAGTCTGCTTCTCATATTTGCTGTTAAAGTTGTAGTTAAGTTGCCTGATTGATGGACTTGCTGCTTTGGTCCCTACACAGGGAGTTTACAAATTAGGTTGCACCCATGCCATGCACTTCAAGCACTTTTATGTCACTTTTACATAATTCACCATTCATTTTAAGGGTGGTGGAGGCAAAGAACGTCACCCGTAATGTACAGGAAAAAATAATTCTTTTTTTGGAATAGCAATGGCACCCACCTGAGAGGTGCCAGAACTGAATTCTGGCGAGTTCTGGCTGAAAAAAAATAACTGTCTAAAGGCATTTATTTTTGCATTTTTTTGCCTTATATTGCTTAGAGCCAGTGTTTTCCCCCCTAGAAAATAGGTGCCGGTACTCACCATGAAGTTGTTACATTAAGTGCCACAGTTTTTTTAACAACAAAAAGGGTACTGTGTACCCTTGAGTACCCCCTGAAAAAAGCATTGCTTAGAGCAGTTTACAACTTTCACAAGAAACAGTTCAACACTGGAAACAAAAAGTTCATTAAAGACATACAGTATGTTGGTGATGCAAACTATGACCTTAAGGACACAAAAAAGTGGATACTTTGTAGATACTGTTAAAAGTCATTGATCCTTGTCCATATCAGCAGTTTTGAAGAGCTGTGGATGGATGTGATACATCTTCATGTTTTTGTGAAGGCAAGTGCAGAGCATTGTTTTCTTTTCAAGATTATTACAGAGATTATGCAGATGCAGGGAGTTTTACAGCAAACTGGAGAAAACTGTGTAGGAAACAGTAAGAAGTATTTAATTATTTGTCAGAATTGTCTGACAGCATTCAAAGGAAAGGTAAATATTTGTCTTGAGGGGGTTCCTTGCTTCTGTTCTCTTTTTAAATAATCATTTCTTAAAACTTATACACCAGTTGCTTCTAAAAAAACCACAAAACAGTTTACAAGACAATAACACTGAGAAAAAATTACAACCATACTTTTAAACACAGAGAAGTTAAAATACTAAAACAGATTAAAATTACCTCAGCTTTCTAAGCAACTAGAGTGCTTCTCTGTGTAATGTCTTGAGTGACTGAGCATTTGTAACAGAGTTAAATATTCAGTTACATGAGCAAAGAGATGGAAGAAGGAAAATAATAAAGTGTGTATGTCTAGTTAGGTAATAATTAAAGTTGGAAACTTTAATTAGCTGATTAATCAGCTTAAAATGAGGGCCAATTTTGTAATCGTTTTGTCTTGTAAACTCACTTTGTGTTAACAATTGATAGAACATTGTTTCTGATGTTGAAACAAACAAATTCCTTCCAGTAGCACCTTAGAGACCAACTAAGTTTGTTATTGGTATGAGCTTTCTTGTGCATGTACACTTTTTCAGATACTTCAGATACTGAAGAAATGTGCATGCACACGTAAGCTCATACCAATAACAAACTTAGTTGGTCTCTAAGGTGCTACTGGAAGGATTTTTTTTTTGTTTTGTTTCGACTACAGCAAACCAACACGGCTACCTACCTGTTTCTGATGTGTTCAGGTAATAAAGGATGAAAAGGAGAAAAAGTCAAGATGTCTTTTCCTTTTAGCGCTGCACAGTTACTTTTGTTTGTTGAACAGTAAACTTCTCATATGCTTCATTTCTTCAAAACCTGTACAGCGGTACCTCAGGTTACAGACGCTTTAGATTACAGACTCCGCTAACCCAGAAATAGTACCTTGGGCTAAGAACTTTGCTTCAGGATGAGAACAGAAATCGCCCAGCGGTGTGGTGGCAGTGGGAGCCCCAATAAGCTAAAGTGGTACCTCAGGTTAAGAACAGTTTCAGGTTAAGAACGGACCTCCAGAACAAATTAAGTTCTTAACCCGAGGTACCACTGTAAAAGAATATTGGGCCATTATGTGTGTTATACACCTGGGCTACATACTTTTCAAATGCTATAAACTTAATTTTTACTGGCTTTCCCAGGAGGTGGAGTTGAATTGTGGGTAGTATCTAATTTCTTTTTATAACTGTTCTTACTTGTTACGTTTTTATTGTTTTATTATTGTACACCACTATGGTATTTTGTAATATTAAGCAGTTCATAAATATTCCAAATAAATGCCACAGACCTAAGCACACTTAACTAGGCAAAGGTCCCAAATGAACCCACAAGGACTTCTGTGTAAATACAACAGGACGATACTGCTAGTGTTATTAATTTAGCTTGCAATATTTCTTAATCAGTATCTACACCTTGTTAAGCTAACTCCCCTACTATTCTATCATTGTGATAGAATTGTTGCACTTTCTAACATGTAGCAAAAAGCTGTCCATGCAGATACAGATAACTTGCAACTTGCGCTTATTTAACATACACGCTTGGCTTTTTTGTGATGCAAAAATGGTGTGCACAGAAAAAAACGGAATCTGGTCCAGAGGATTGAGAAAATCTTGGAGCAGCAAGAAGCTGGAGGGGAGGAGGGTGAATTGGTGAAGATGGCCTCCTTTCCCATTCTGCTTCATTGGATCAAAATGCCTTCTGCCCACAGGAGGACATCACTGGACAGGCACCCAATATTAAATGTGATTTCTAGGTCCTGCTACACATACAACATTGATTATGCAAAACCCCCCGTACATCCAATGGCAATTGTATGCTGCCAATACAGTGGTACCTCAGATTAAGTACTTAATTCGTTCCGGAGGTCCGTTCTTAAGCTGAAACTGTTCTTAACCTGAAGCACCACTTTAGCTAATGGGGCCTCCCGCTGCCACCGCTCGATTTCTGTTCTCGTCCTAAAGCAAAGTTCTTAACCTGAGATATTATTTCTGGGTTAGCGGAGTCTGTAACCTGAAGCGTATGTAACCCGAGATGATTTTAGATGGCTGAAAATTCTTTTAAATAAATCACAATAATTGAACTTGTGAGCTCATAGGCATGTGGATGACCACCATGGAAAATATGTTGGACTAGATTAATCTTTGGTCTGATCTAGCAAGGCTTCTCTTAAGTTTTTGAGTTGCATTTTGCTGTACGCAGAAATCTTTTGCATAAATATGTTTTTTTCTGTAGACTTGATATATGTCCCTTGATTTATCCTGTCAAAATGTGCAAAAACACATATTGTAAAGGTCTAGAGAAGAAATCAAAATATTAATAATTCGGAATCTTTTACCATTGAAGAACACAATCAATAAATGACATGCTGAGGCTTGACCTTATCCAGGGATAGGAACCAGTTGCTGTGTGATTTGAGTTATCATCATCCATGATCACTGGACACATGCCAGCACCCAACAGCATCTGGGGGCACCCAACAGTTCCTCATCTCTGATCTAATCTGTGTTGGGAATGGTTTGTAAGCCCCTTGAGAACATAACACATTGTTGCATAACTATGTAGTGTACTGTTTGCATCAGTGAATGTATGTATATTAAGTGGAAAACTTTGGGCAAGATAAGGAGCAGGTCTGAAAACGTGCTTGGCTGGAATTTTATCTGCATACGTTACACGTTTTCTTTTGTCTAGGATGAATGAAATGAGCCTGAACCCTGTAGGGATGGAGCAGCTGACGGCTTCCTCTGTGAGCAATGCCCTGACTGTCTCGGGAAGCCACTTAGGGTTGGCTTCCTCACCAACACACAATGCCATACCAGCACCAGGTAACATAGCAAGCTAAGGGGGGGGCACCTCTTTTTTGTGTTATGTATATCTTTGTGCTGTTTAGACTAGGGGAAGGTGTGTAGCTGACCAGGCCTAGGAAAGGTTGGAGGCCTGCATTCCTCTATTCAACGGAAATTGCTCTTACTTTGGTCCTTTGTCTCATATTATGGTGCTCCTGCCACCAAAGCTTGGCATCTGGGGATCCTGGTGGCAATTCCACATACTTTCAGTTACCGGTATATGAGCATTTTTGAAATGTTACCAAAAATACAATGACCACCCACAGTGCAGAGTTCTCCCAAGAACAGCATTTCCCCCATTGTGGTTAGAAACCAATACTTTCAATGATCCTCCTCATTTTAAACCCCCCCCCCAATGCTTCTTCTTAATTTATTGGCAGTATAATTGCATTTTAATTTGCATTTTGTTTCTGCTAGGATTACCAGTTGCAATTCCAAATTTGGGGCCCTCCTTACCTTCTGCTTTGTCCCTGATGCTTCCAATGGGCATTGGGGATCGGGGAGTGATGTGTGGAATACCAGAGAGAAACTATACCCTACCTCCACCGCCATACCCTCACCTGGAGAGCAGCTACTTCAGACACATTCTACCTGGTGAGTACTGCGGCTGGATGGAGACATGTGTTGAGATTGAAGTCTTTATTCAGCAGGAAGGTTTATGGGAGAACCTCTTGCAGGGGGAATGAGTAATAATGTTGGCCCTGAAAGCCCCTGTGGGTTAGATGGCAGGATATATATTTCAGGGTTAAAAACTTGGTAAGTTAAGTAAGTCTCTCCCATTTTTTAAAAAAACGTTTAACCATTAGTCATTTACAGAAGCAGGCTTTTCATGGAATTGTAGTCATATGTCTTGCTTTCTTTTTCTCATGGCTTGAGAAATCTTGGAACTTCATAGAATTGCTGTTTGTGAGTCTTAACTTTTTCATGATTTGGGGTTTTTATTTATTAAATTTATATATTGCCCTTCATCCCAAAGGAGTTCAGGGTGGCTTCAAAGAGCAACAGCCTCTAGAACAGGAGTAGACAACATGGCGCCCTCCACATGTTTCGACTACACTCCCATTGGGCCCCAGTAGACGCTGCCAAGTGATCAGGGATGATGGGTTTGAAGTCCAAAACATCTGGAATTCACCATGTTGGCTATTAGAGATTTAGAACTGTTGGATTTTTATTTGTACATATAGATTGCTGTTAGGTTCAGCCACTTGAAACTTGACTTTTTATTGCACACTGATCCTCTTCTCACTATCTCTTCTCTTTTTCTCCCCTCTCTTTTTCTTTTCTCCCCTTCTTCAGGTCTTTTATCTTATTTAGCTGACAGACCTCCACCTCAGTACATCCACCCCAACAATATAAATGTTGATAGTAATCCAGCTTTATCTGTCTCCAACAACCCTTCAGGCCTAGATCCCTACCAGCCCAATGGAACGGTGGGTCTCGAACCAGGCATTGTCTCCATGGATTCCCGCTCAGTGAACACACACAGCACCCAAAGCTTGCATCCCAGCGACAGCCATGAGGTAGCTCTGGATACCACAATCTCCATGGAAAGTGTTTCGAGGGTTACCAGCCCAATCTCTACTGACAGGATGGCTGAGGAACTTACAATGGGTGATGTGGCTGGGGATCATTCACAGATTGCAAATGGAAGCCATAGTCATGAGCCTCTAGCTGTGGATGCTGTGGGTAGCAGCTTAGCCACGGACACTGTAGGTCATAATGGCGTCCTCCCTATTCATGGTAGCAGCTTGGAGCTTCCTGTTGTTATGGAGCCTGACCACATTGCAGGCCGTGTCAGTGGTCTATCTGACAGGACGCTTGGCGACTCCATTCATGCGGTGGCCATGAGCAGCAATTCTGTGAGTGTGGCACTTTCTACCTCACACAACCTCACATCCCTGGAATCTGTCTCCTTACATGAAGTGGGTCTCAGTTTGGAGCCTGTGACTTCCATAAGCCAGGAAGTAGCCATGGGACAAACTCATGTGGATGTCTCCCCGGACAACCTTTCCTTTGTGCCGTCATCGCTGCAGATGGAGGATTCCAATTCAAACAAGGAGAACATGGCTACCTTGTTTACCATATGTGAGTGCTTGTCAGTGTATGCTTGCCTCAGTCTCTAGGTATTTTTTTGCATTGCAAGGTAGAACGTTTCTTGCAGTAAACGTATTTACTTCTGGTGGCAGAGTCCAGCTGAACCATAAAAGAAATCTAACAGAAGTTGGGGAAAACTGGGCTAAATCTTACATTGTACAGAACTGTCATTTAAAGAAACCAACACTTTGGTGTGCATTTTTTCCTTTTTTGTCAGCCCAGTTGATTTCTCCCTTCCAGATTACAAAAAAAACAAGTTTTTTCAGCTCATAGTGCATACAGACATACCTAGACACAGGAGTGGGTGTGGGTTGTTCCACTGTCACTGCTCATTCCCTCACATCTATACATACAGGCTCTAAAGTGAATGCAGCTCAATTGTTCTTTGCCCCTCCCCCCGCTTTCTAATTGTCCCAAGTGTTTTCCCTGCTTACATGTTTGTTTGGTGTTTTGTTATCTTCATTATTAAAAAAAGAACACCAGCCCTGTTTCCCTTTTTAGCACTTATTTATATTTATTTGGAGACATTCTTAGCCACACTTCACCATAAAGGCCCAGGGCAGGTTGCAATATTATCTTGCAAAGTTAAAATCGAAACAGAATAGAAGACAATAGAAGTAGGTCCCTTGAAAATCTGCTCTGCCCAAAGAAAGGTACAAGGTGGTTTCCTGTTTGGTGGACCCTTTTGCCAGTTAATGCTGTTGGGCTAGAAACTGGAAGAAAAACTTGATCAAGTTTGTGTGTCTTGACTATTAAGTGGCTATGTTCCCACAACAGGCTTTCCTCTAACTAAAACTATGTCTATTTGTAAGCACCCTTCCATGTGTTTCCCCATCCCTGCTGCACATAGGAATAATTCACCTCCCCCTGCTACTGAGAATAAAGAACCTGTCTTTCCATCACATTTTAATTTAGTGTAAATTGGTCTTGTCCATGCAGACCTACAGTATGTTAATGATGTGTATTTCCTCCCTCAAATAAATAAATTAAAAATGGAGCAAACCCAACTTCTGCAATATTTTCTGCCCTGGTCACTTAAAGGCAATTTTTAATTTCCACAAAGAGCTGGCCAAGTCATTACTGTATTTACAAATGTGCAGGATTAGAAAAAGAAGACTGCAGGCTCTTTGCGTTAACTATTTGTAACTTGACTTTTTGTATTTGTGACACCCTCATCTTGCCTGACTTGCTACAGTAACAATATCCCCAATGTTCTGTGTCCTCCCTCAACTGCAGGGTGCACACTCTGTGACAAGGCCTACCCATCTGATTGTCCAGATCACGGGCCTGTGACCTTTGTTTCAGACACCCCAATCGAGAGCCGAGCCAGGCTTTCTCTCCCGAAACAGCTTGTCATCCGCCAGTCTCTCATGGGAGCCGAAGTTGGTAAGGATACCGTTAACTAGATTTTTATGTGGTGGGGTACGGTTGATTGGGGAGAGAAAAGGAAATCCCAAGTGAATAAAACCTCATATGGTAATAGTGGAAAACAAGATAATTAAAAGGTGGCATTTGGGAAGAAATTGGGTCTGGGCAGTTCATTTGTAAATGGGTGTACAAGACAAGAATATCTGTTTTGTGGTCAGAGAATGGTGGGAGGTATTTTTATATTGTGCCAGTTCTCTTTATTAAGTAATTAATGAGGAAAGCAATAACATTGTTGAGACTTGTTGCCTAGATCAGGGGTGGCTACACTGGCCCTTGAGATGTTGCTGGATTACCATCAACTGTGACTCTTAACCATGCTGGCTGGGGCTGATGGGAGTTGGGGTCCTAACAACATCTGCTTCCCCACCATGTTTGCGTTTTCTTATGTAGAACAGTTAACCTAGCTGCAGCAACTGTTATATAGCCCTATGAAATTTTAGTGCCTCACAGCTCCTTAAGGAAGGTAGTTGATCTGGAGGCAGGGGTTGATAATTAGAAGATCAAGAGTCTAGCAGCAAGTAATTTCACTCCCACTCAATGCAAGATTCTTAATAGGTAGTATTCTCTGTAGCGTATTTTTTATGTCTGCAAAGGTACATTAGTTTACACTAATAGAGATTGTCACCTTTTCTCTTCAGGTGGGCAGTATTGTCAGTTATCAACATGTCTTGGATCTTCCTCCTTGGGTATGGCCACTAGATAAACTTTGGCAATGAAACTCTGACTCAGTCAGTTAGTGGAATTAGGCCTGGGCATTCATAGAAACTTATTGGTTGTATTTGTATCCATGTCTTTAAATGTTTCATTTAAGCCCTGTGACATTATAGTTACTTGTGCTTTTGAAAACGCAGCTCCAGTAAAGTAGCAACTTTTATTTGGCCTAATCTTCTCTGTTTTGCAAGGGTTTAATTAAACTCAAAGATAAGTCAGTGGGAGGAGTGATGCTTGAGTCTAAAACTGCCATGACATTGTTGCTGCAATGTTCATAAAGGGCTTGAAAGCCTTCAGGCCAATGACTTTCAGACTTTATATCTTCAGGAGACACTTTCTGCAATGACTAACCTGTTACAGAACCATTGTATGTCTCTTATGGCTTTCAGGAGATCCTGGAGTATCTTCTAAGAGCTTACATTCAATTTATGTGCCACACCATCCAGGTCTGGTGGGTTTGTCTTCTTGAACTGATAGTATGACCTCTCTCTCCTACAGCAGTACATTTGGAACCCCTTTGTTGAAAGCCCTCTGCCTTAAGGCATCACTCTCTTGGAGTGAGAATTAACAGCCTGGACAGAGATGTTTAGTGGAGTAACTGGGGAGAATATGGAGAACCTAGTTATTCTAAATGTGCAAAGAATTGGCAACCTAAGATGCTTGCTATATTCCTAGCTGCTTCTGCAGTTTCTGAAATAAAAATTTTCTATTTTTGCAGGAAGTGCCTTGAAAACTTAAATGAGCGCAGGAGGTCAGGACCTCACTTTCACAACTCGACTGAAAGTAAATGATTTGATATTAGAAGAAAAATAGATTGATGCAGTGATTAACAGTTGAGCGTACTCCCAAGAGTGTTATGTGATAGTAGTTGTTCCTGTGACTATCTCATTTTGTAGATGCTTTCATGGGCTGATGCTTAGCAGTAGTCTTCTGAGTGCTATACAACATTACATCTTTGCAGTGGTGGTGTTGGAATTTGTTAGGTGTAATCAGTGGATTGTTGTTTTTAAACCTGTTGGCAGGTGTGTTGGCTAGAGAAACTATTCCTGTACGCACTTGCTTTGGACCCCTCATTGGGCAGCAGAGCCACTCCATGGAAGTAGCAGATTGGACAGACAAAGCTGCCAATCACATTTGGAAGGTCAGTTTGTGTTGTCATGTCCTCCTCTTCATTATTGAACCTTGTGCAAAAAAGACAACTTGGGTTTGCCTTGTCTTCTTTTGCGCACATGCAAAAAAAATGGCAACATGACATTGGGAATGGTGAGAAAAGTGGCAGGTTATCCTGAATTAAGTGGTATCTGTATGTATAATACTCCATTTTCAGATTTGAAAAAGTGCTTGAGAGACTTGCCCTTCCTTTTCCCCAGCTATAATGCTTCTCTTAAGAAATATAACGTTCTCTTAAGAAAAGTGTGTGGAGCTTTTGGCTCTCCGAATGTTGCTGAACTACAACTCCCATCAGTCCCAGCAAGCATGGCCAATGACTAGGGAATTCTAGTACAGCAACATCTGGAGAGCCAAAGGTTCCCTACACCTGTTTAAGGCTTGTCTGCACAGCAGGCAAAATTGAGTTTACCATCATGGGCTTTATAGCTGCCTCGTTCTTCTTTCCTTTCATCCTTGTGAACTGAAGCCCTGTCAGGGAGCTCTAGCACATAGTGCCCTACAAAGATTCAGATCATGGCGTCTTGGAAATCTGAGTGGGAGGGAGAATATGCTTCTAGAAATGAAGCTATTTTCTAATAAAGGATGGTCCATAGGATGATGTCTTCATGCTTAGTTTACCCCATCTTTTTAGACTGTTTCCAGCACTTAAGAAATTTGCTGCAGGAAAGTCCTGGCTGTAATATTTCCTCCATGCTGTTGCAGCGACAGTTTCTGTGGAGAGATTTTCCAAACATTTCAACTGGCACGTCTGTCTTACTTTTCTCTCATCAGATGTACCACAACAATGTCCTGGAGTTCTATATCATCACAACTGATGAAAATGAATGTAACTGGATGATGTTTGTGCGGAAAGCCAGGTGAGAAAACGATACACTTTAGACAGGGTTGGGTACCTTAGTGGAACAGTCATACTGGTATGATATGCATTCCTCCATGTATTGCATCAGAACCTTATTATTCTATCTCTCTTTTCTCTGCCCCCATTTTTACTTGAAATAGCACTCTTTAGTCCAGGCATAGGCAAACCTGGCCCTCCAGATGTTTTAGGACTACAACTCCCACCATCCCTAGCTAACAGGACCAGTGGTCAGGGATGATGGGAATTATAGTCTGAAAACATCTGGAGGGCCGAGTTTGCCTATGCCTGCTTTAGTCCAATATTTTGGACTCAAAAGTGTAATTCAAAAAAACTTGTTCCAACCATACGTGTTCTCATAGAACTACACTGGTTATCAGATGATTTCTCGACCCAACTGAAAATGCTGTTCTGGCTTTTGAGACACATGTTCTTCTGAGACACTATCTGAATTCGGGGCACTTAGAGCAATGTAACTTTTAGGCTTAGGGACCAAATGTGGCCCTCAAAGCCTTGCTGTCTAGTCCCTGGGACTGTCCCCAGCTACATCCCCGACTTGCCTTGCTTCTCACCCTTGAGTGATTTTGCTTGACTACATTGCATACTTGAACTCCCATGTCATTTATATAAATGGAGGATAGCGGTAGGGGTGTGTTTGTGTGTGTATATAAATCTAGCCTACTGTAGAAAGGTGAACTTTACATTCACTGCTCTGCCTACTCTTGACCTACCACAGGTCCCCAGAAAGAAATGCAGCCCTCAGACTGAAATAGGTTCCCCGCTAAGGTTTAAATCATAATAATAAAAATAATACTAACACACCCACAATGGCAACTTCAGCTCAGGTTCACCTTTCATGCACACAGGTGTGAGTCAGTAACTATATATTACAAGATCCTAAGCCCCTTTGTTGCCCTGACATGTCCCAAAAATATGAGAGCTCTGGGGCTGGGTTAGTTAATACCCTCCTACTGTGATCAAATGGAAGGGGACAGAGACAGCTTCCCCTCCTGCCTTGGTCATAGCTGGAAGCAGGGCATAGGCTGTAGTGCAGTAGCTCTGCTATGGATTCTTCACCCATTCCTCAATAGGATTGCTCTGCCCTTCTTTAGGCCCACTTAAACCTCGGCTTACGTTACCTTTGGGTAACATGAACGGCAAACCCAGAAGTGTTTCACTGCACGCATGCGCAGTAGTCCCTCCAGTTGCGGAAACCTCGGAATCTGACCAGTGCTCCGGAACGGGTTCCGTCTGCAACCAGAGGTACCACTGTACAACTAGTTAACCTCCACTTCTAAGCTTCCGGCTGTATTGTTCGTGGCAAAAAGGATCAAAAGTTTTGGTGCATATTCACAGCAAACTTTCCTGAAATGGGCTGCAGTAAGTTTGGATGCAAGTCACGGGGAGTAAAATATGCAGGGTGTCAAAGACATAGGATCCAGAGTCAAGAGGTGGACATTGGGAAAGCTTAAAAGTAAAACAGTGACATCTGAATCCTGCAAGGGAATAATATGACTATTGGTCATGCTGCCTAGAGCTGATGGGAGTTGGAGTCCAACAACATCTGAAAGGAGACACATTCCCCTCCCTGTTCTAAAGAAGCTGTCTGCTCCAGGAATGGAAGTCACCCACTGTGTGACCACTGGATGGAATTGAGTAGTATTACAAAGCTGAATTTCAGAAAGGTCCACAGCTCCACTTCTTCACTCAGAAGAATTTTTTTTTTTCTGACAGCTACAAAAGTAGTCAGTTACTGTTTTGAATTAGCTTGTACTAAGAATGTTAAACATTCCAGAAATATTGATAGAATAAATACTATGTCACATTTAAATTGGTTTCCTCTCTGCATATAACAGGAATCGGGAAGAACAAAATCTGGTGGCTTATCCTCATGATGGAAAGATTTACTTCTGCACCTCACGTGATATCCCTCCAGAGCATGAGCTTCTATTTTACTATAGTCGAGATTATGCCAGACAGATTGGTAAGCAGTTTGATGAACTTAATTCAATGTATCCTTTAGAAAGCATCCACTTGTGTTCAGTTTGCCTCTTATCAGAGCTATGCTTGAATGGATTTAGCTCCATATTGTTAATTTTATTCATGTCCAGAATGTGGAATTCTAATTCTAGGTATTTTACAAAATGTTTGCCAAGCTGGGTTATTTTGCAGGCTGGGAAGCTCAGTTATGAGCTTTGAAGCTTGTGCAACATCAGTTACCAAGGAACAGAAACTCTGTAATGCCCAATTTGCACATTATTGGCTTTACAGCGCTATCTGACCATTTATTTGCACAAAGCTACAAGTTTGTAACTTTTTCTGTGCCTTCTTTTTAGTCAGGATGGTTTTCTTGTCTTTTGTTCCTGCAAAATGCACTGAATAAAGACCAGTCACCTTTAAGCAGAGCCAAGCTTGCAAGTATACGAGAGCTGTGGTGCTTGAAACTCTGAGATCTTGTTTTTGCGTTAAAGGTGTTCCTGAGCATCCTGATGTGCACACTTGTCACTGTGGAAAAGAATGTGCTTCCTACACAGAATTCAAGGCCCACCTGAGTAGTCACATCCACAGCCACTTCCCCAGCCAGGGCCACAGCAGCAACCATGGACCAGGCCACAGTAAGGAGAGAAAGTGGAAGTGCTCCATGTGTCCTCAAGCTTTCATCTCACCTTCTAAGCTTCATGTTCACTTCATGGGGCACATGGGCATGAAGCCACACAAGTGTGATTTCTGTAGCAAAGCCTTTAGTGACCCTAGCAATCTCCGTACACACCTCAAAATACACACAGGTAAGTGAAGACCTTAAAGTTCTGGAGTTGATAACGTGAGACTTGAGTTGCCTGGGTTGTTAATGAACTGTATTGCTGTGGACAAATTTCCACAGGCAAACTCAGTATGAGCTCTCAATATAGTTTTTTATTTCTGTGAAAGAAACTGTAAATTTGTTTCTGAGTGACTTGGTTAATTTTCTATTAGCATTCTTTTTTGCCTTTGTCAGAAAGTCCAAGGTATTTGGCAGCATCTGTGGGCTGCAGGGTCTCCTCCTTCCTACCAAGCCTCTTTCACTAGAAATGAGCATTGTATGCAAAGTTCCAGCTGTTGCATACTGTGCCCCAGAGCCCTGCTTAAAGTCCCCTGCACAGAATAGAAGGAACATATGGAAATGAGCTTTATTATCCTGCTTGCATGCCTTTTCTGTAGATCCTTCTATCCCGGTTTACCATTTCTGTTCAATGCGTATTTGACTAAATGCTCTGTTTTTAGCCTTTAGCCAGATTTGAGACATTTTTCAGCCAGACTCTTATATTATGATGGGAAGGACCGTTGTGTGGCATTGTGATGGATCACACTGGGTGTAGGATGATGCAGTGTCCTGTCGGTAGTAAAATTTGAGGAGAGCTCAGGGATACATTCTCCCTGGCATGTGAACATGCCCCACATAATCAAACTGGATGCTGACTTAGGTAGAAGGAGAAGTGTAAAATGGTCTTATAGCCTTTGTTTAACCAATTCCAGGTCAGAAGAATTATCGCTGTGCTCTCTGTGAAAAGTCCTTTACTCAGAAGGCCCATCTGGAGTCTCACATGGTTATCCATACCGGGGAGAAAAACCTCAAGTGTGATTACTGTGACAAACTGTTCATGCGACGGCAGGATCTCAAACAGCATGTGCTCACACATACCCAGTAGGTAACTTGCAGGGGAAAGAACACCAGATTTTCCACAGAAATGCCGGTGTTGTCTCTTACGCACCTCTCCTCTGCGCAGAACAGAGGGAGTGCGATTGTTCAATAGTGCTGTGTCTTTACTCCCAGGCAACGGCAGGCAAGTGCACAAAGCCTCTCAGGCTCTGTTCACAAGGCTGCCTTTGCACAGGTGGGCTACCACTTCTCCTGGGAGAAAGAGGTAGCCCACCTGTGCCAAGGCAGAGGTGGTTGAGGCAAGCGCACAGACCTGCCTTTGCACGGGCGAGAGGAGAATTCTAACAAAGCCTCCACTCTGCTTGTGCAGGCTGGAGGTGGAGCTATCCTAAGACTTCTCCGCTGAGGGGCAGGCATCCAGGCGCCTCTTAATGAAGAAATTTAAATATGCCACTGGTGGCAGAGGGAGAAGCGAGCTGTACCACCAGGCCAATACAGCTTGTTCATCCCTGGCTTCTTTAAACTGCTCCTCAGCAGAGCAGTTTAAAGCCCAACTCTGGCCCTGTGGGGGCTCCATTAAACTGCCCCGCAGCAGAAGGCAGTTCAGGCTAGGAGCCAGGGTGGGGCAGCCTGTTCCCAGTGCTGGGAACAATGCAGTTTCGCTATCACTGTGTATTGCTGTGTTTAAAATCTGCTATCACCCAGCCCTACTTTAAAACCACAGCTTAGCTCAACTGGTGACATGGAAACCAGATCAATAAGTGTTGTTTTTTTAAAATAGATATTCAATCATAATTACAAATGCTTATTTTCTTCCTTGTTTAGAGAACGCCAGCTTAAATGTCCCCAATGTGAGAAGCTGTTCTTGAGGACAAACCATCTAAAGAAACACTTAAATTCTCATGAAGGGAAGCGGGACTATGTCTGTGAAAAATGCTCCAAGGCTTATTTAACAAAATATCATCTCACTCGTCACCTAAAAATCTGTAAAGGACCAACCTCCAGCCTCTCAGCCCAGGAAGATGACGAGGATGATTCTTCAGAGGAAGAGGAATTGATAAACTCTGTAAGGAGTGATACCTGTAGGCTTAATACAAACATGTATGTGACAAATGACGCACTCTCTTGCCACAAATAAGAAATGGAGGACTTAAAATATAAATCGACTCGACTTCCTAAAATCATGTTTATTACACTACAGTGAATTTCTGGACAAGGACCAGATCTCACCCCCTTATGAAAATGGCGTATGCACTCAGAGGTTTCCAAGAAGGGTAAAAACAAACTTATCACCTATCCACTTCAAGTGTGGAAACTGCTACTGGTGATTTGGTTGAAGTGCAATGCATGACTTAAGAAAAACTGGCAGATACACCTCTGTATTCTAGTCAGCTGCTTGGAACAAGAGCAGATACCCTCATTTACAGTTAATAAATTTGATTTGTATGCCATCACAGCAGAACAGTGCCCTGACTACTCCCCCACCCCAAGTGATGTATACTTAGTTTGGGCTCAATATGAACTTACTTAAATCAATATTCATTGTACGCCAATGAATTGCCCATGTGTTAAGACAACTAGTATTTGCAGATGAGACTGTTAATATACAGTATGGGATCAATACAGGAAAGCATGCTTATAATGCAGATTTGGTTTTAGCATGAGCCAGCAATTTGCTGTATATAGTGCCATATGGTATTTACCTGTATGGTTACTAATAACCATGTATTTTGGGGAGTTCTGCTGCTAATATATTTATGGAATGAAGATTCATTTAAAATCTGTTTCCTTATGGAAAAATTAAAACACTGCTTTTTAACGCATGCATTAATTACCATTCTTTTCCTCAAACCTTTTCTGCTCATGTAGGAATCTTTTCTCCCCCCTAGAACCACTTAAGGACTTCTTGATGAAGTTAGATACATACTTTAAAAGCTTCACTTCCTAAAGAATGAATACACTGCATGAAAACCACGTGCTGAGGCCAGTTTTTTGTGTAATTTCCCTTTCTGTTCGCTTCTCATTAGAGAGAAAAGCTTATATGGGCAGCTCAAGCTTTTACATTAACAGATTGTAAGATTAGATTTGCCCAATATCCTCCAAGGTGTAGATAAATCATTTTGGCACAGTCATGGTATCAATATTCACTTTATATTATACAGTGCAAAATGTAATACCAGATCACGGTTCCATTACAGCATCTGGATCACTGCTGCAGCCACTAGCAGAATTTTTTGCTTCAGAACTTGATGTGGCAACTACCAGCCTCTGTCGGTTTCCAAACACTTCATTCACTGTAACACAAAGAAGAAAAGTACTTCTGTTAGTACTACTACATGCATTCTGGCCTTGCAAGTCATCTTAATGTGTTTGTTGCACACTTCTTTTAAACCAGGAAATAATGCAATGACATCCACAGATGCAGTACACCTTTGACAATCCCTTCCCTCATTTACAAAAGAAATTCAGGAAGCCTTGGGAGTATTCTCTACCACACTTGGGAGCAGCTGGCGTAATCTCTGTGCTGTCTGGTAATAGATGGTAGGGGATGCTAAGTTGATCATTTCTCTGACATTTTATACCCTATTTTCCTGTGGCAGTTTGCTTAGTCAAAACACTGCTTTCTGGATTGAACATGCTAACTAGAACTAAATGCAGATAAAACCAACAATCTCACCTGCAGAAATTGTGCTTATGTCCCAAACACGTAATCCTTGTTTCTCTCCTCCAAAGGCATAAACAAATGGTAAGTCTGGGCAAGATGCTGCACAGAAGAGGACACCCTGTGGGCAAAAAAAAAAAGCATAATTAGTTTATGATCCCCTGGAAACTCAGCTACCTACCTTTCCTAAGAGAGAACTGAGAATGTATGCTTAATATGGACAGGTGCTGCTACAGGTTCCTGCTACATATTCAGTCTCAAGCTAGTGTATAAAACTTTGCATAGGAACCATAGTATCAATAGTTGAAAGGAGGAATGAGGAACCTATAGGCTTCCAGAGGCTGCTGGACTACAACTTGCATAATCTTTGGACACATTGCCCTGGGGCCAACGTATTCTCCACTAAATGCAGTTACTGATCTTTCAGTATTTTGAATGTTCATATTTAATACATGTGTTTTATATAATACTAGCATTTGTTTTACAATCCTTTTTGGGTGGACGTGTACTACTTATTTGATATTTTATTCTACACCCACTTCCAAATCTTCCACGGGTGTTCTGAGTGTGCAATAATTAAAACTCTGAAACTCTTGATACATTAGATAATTCTTAAGACTGATCTGCACCTGGTTCATTTGAATGACCATATGCCAGACAATCCTAAAAAGAGAAGACTGGTTATTTTATTTTAGAAAGATTGAAATTACCATTTTCATGTCCCTGGAATGAACCAAACTAGGTTTATCTCCCAATATGTCCCAAATTTTCACATATTTGTCTGCAGATGCTGTCACAAGACATCCTTTAATCTGGCTGCTTAACTGTAGTCCTGCAAAACACAAGCATACATTTCTACTGTAGCACTTTTTAAAAAGAAATCACAATGAGCTAAAATTATAACAAGGGCAGGCCTAGAGGTTGGCAAGGGCTGGATATTTGCCAGAGGACCTACTGACCCAATAAAAAACATTGGAGTTTGGGACCCAATAAGAGCATTACTGTCTTGAACACACATCCTTCTCTCCTTTTCAAGTTAAGGGCACACACTGAGGACTCTCAAAGTCCTTGGTTAGCAGTACCAACCAAACAATCACTGCTTCCCCTTCCTCTGGTAAAAACAAGGTATCTTAGATTTCCTATTTCACCTGTCATCTCTTATACACTGCACAATGGTAAGTACGTGTTTGTCTCAGGCATGTCTATACAGGATAACTAACCCCCATCCCGGTTTATATAGGATATACTGTATACAGAAATGAGACCTAGCATTTGTTTGGGGCAGAAACAGAAAATTTACCAGATACTTCTTCGTTATGAGCTTTCATTGTAAATACTGGTTTATGTGAACGAGCATCCAGACAGTATACAAATCCATCTTCTGTGCTGGCCTAGAGAAAACAGTTCCAAGCACTGTTAAAAAGCAGAAGGAATCAATACAATATCTGGAAATGCGTGGGTCAAGCTCAGCCCCACAAATGATGCCATCAGGCCTCACACAAGCCATACCCAGAAGCAAAAGAGGGGTGCGGATGAGCAGCATCTGCGGCAGTAAGGACTCGGCACGGTCTCTGGAAGAAATTGGGGACTGTGTCTGGCCCATCACCCTTGGTGGAAGTTTGTTTTTGGCAGAGCCTGTTGGTAGCAGGTACAGTGGAACAGCAGACCTCAATTAGTTTAATTTTTGTGGGTGGCATTATGTTCCAATTTAGTATTTGCTGTCCATTCATTTTGTATGTTAAAAATAGCCTCAAGGACCTTCATTAGGTGAGGTGTAAATACATAAATAAAGGGGAAAACACAAGGCAACAAAGGTAACAGGGAACCTTGTACTTGCCAAGAAGTGGTGAGGGGAAAAATGATTCCAAGTCACTCTTTCAACCTGCCCACTGAAGCGCCAGGTTCGATGGTTATCCTGTGGACTTCTGCAGTCATACAAAATTGCTGATCTGGAAAGCAGAATCAGAGCATTGACTCAAGCAGGGTATCAAGTTCTTTTATTTGATTAAATGCGGAGAGTTTTTGTTCAACCTTCTCCCTCCACACCCGTGCCAAACTTTTCAAAATCTCTTTAATTCTAGGTTAAGTAATTGAGAAAAGCATAGCATACCCCAGAAGTTGTAACAGTAAGAAAATCAGACTGAACACTACCGTTCAGAGATCACCGAGAAAGGAAGTGTAACCAAACCAGTGTATCAGACAACATAAGGTTAACAAAAGAATAAGCCAAACTCTACGCTGAAGCAAAAAGTGATTTTAGTGCCACATTATGATTTCTGTACTCCTGTTACAATCATGCAGCTTCTACACTGTACAAGTAGAGCAGGGAAAGTATAACATGCCCTTCCTTACTTGTCGTAAGAACCAGAGACGAGAGTCTGTGTTTCAAAAGGATGAAACTGCAGTGTCTGCACCTGCAAAGAACATTAGATTTGAGAAACACAACTGAAATATACTGTATATGATCTCATTTTGTGTAATTCCTGAATTTCAACTGAAATATACTGTATATGATCTCATTTTGTGTAGTTCCTGATACATGGAATTTTTCTACAAACAGCCAGGTTTCTGGAAATCTGGTTACCTGCTACCTTTAAACAAAATAGATCCATTCCTTAGCATGCAAAATAAATATTGGATCAAAGTTGCGGATGTTGGAGAAAGAAAAAGGAGAGTCCTGGTGCCTGGCCAAGAATTTTATTTACTTTTATTATTTACAGTTTCTGACAGTAGCAAGCAGGCATTCCTACAACACTCATCTCTCTGCAGTCTAGACATCCTGATGGTGTTTCACCTGATTAATCAAATCTGGTAGTTGACCTCAATTTCTACCATGGAGCTGCCATCACCTGCCCTTCTAAGAAAATTGCAGCTAAAGGTGAAACCCAGAATTAAGAGGCATTTTCCTTTGTGTATTATTTTTTGGTTGTGAAACTTAAGTTGTTTTGTATACTGCTAAAACCTCAGTGGTATTTGCACTTAGTGTTACCAGAGACAAAGGAATTGCAGGCCTGCTGTGATTTTAAACAGCAGAACAGAAAATGGCAGTAGAGGCGGTTTTTCATCCTTGCAGCAACATTAAGACAAGAGCACCTGCTGAAACACCCCTATCTACACAGCCATTATTAAAGGAATGAGCTCCAGCCACCTTTGGATTTGATTACTCTTGTTAGAAGTGGTGTGACCAAAGTGTGAATTTGAGGTTTTGAACCCAAAGCAAAGCTGCTTTTTTCCATCTTCATGTTTGGATAATGACATTCAAATCTGATTATTTTTACAAAAACAACTCTTTCAAAATCTGTTTCATTTCAGTTTTACAACTGGCAGACAACATTTCTCTCAGGTCATAAAACCTTGCTTGACTAGTGCCTCATGTTCCATACCTCTTCTAACCTGTTATTTCTTTTTTTCATCTAAATCAAGAACTAATGAAAACTCAAAGGAATAAACGTGTCCCTTCAATTACATTAAGTGCTTATAAAAACCTTTCTACCATTATCTTGCTTACACCTGGAAGGCTCTGCTATTAACAGTGTGCCTGGAAAGGCACTATTCATCTTACCAGCTCCCAGAAGGGAGAAGAGCAGGAATACACCACCAGAGCTTGCTTTTGATATACACCCAGAGTTCTAACTGCTTTTTCAGGCAGGCTCCTGTCCTTAAGAACTACAAGACTGAAATAATGCAGCAGGTAAAACTTCCTCTGTGCTGGGGGGCCTTAATAAACTCTCATTTGCCACACAGGTGCTAAATGTACTGCCAGCAAAGCAGTGAGAAGCTGATTAAGCTAGTTACCAGTAAAGTGGTCACAAATTTTCCATGAAGCCAACTGGCTGGTGGGCGCCCTCTTTGCTGTTTTCTGGTAAAAAGTTAACACTGGGGGTAATGGGTTACCAAGTCCATGGCAGTTTATGCCTATAGCTAGGCTTTAAATGCACCACACATTTCTTTTGTTGTTGTAGAAATACTACAGTCGATGGTTCTGGAATCGTCAACATACCTTGTCTGTGTGAAGAGAAAGCGTTGCTGCTGGTGTGCCCCTCGGCATATCCCAAAGAATTACGGAGTGGTCAGCTGACGCACTCGCCAACACAGATCTGAAGGAAAGAGGTGATTCATATGAACAAAGTGAAGGCCCAGTGGCCCAAGTGTAGACCCATTCCATACCCATTTTGGTCTCTTTTCAACTCTGCTGTAGGCTCAGAGATACAAAACAGCGCTGCCTAAATACAAAAAACGGGTGCATATCGTTTTAAGCAGTCATTCCAGCCACTGAAATGCGTATGCATTTTTGATAGCTTACATTAGTATTTGAAAGGTGTGTTCACTGCATTACAAAGGTAAACAAAATTGGCAAAGGCTGGATGCAATTTGCTTCCTGATCCCAGCATCTTATCTTAATGGGTAATGTAGTTCTGTTTCCTGAACTATTTAATTAACCTCCACAAAAGGTAGGAGATTCCAGGGGCAAGCTGGTGCTAAGGAGGAAGACGACCAGCCTGCTGCTGCTGCTGCTGCCTACCTGGCAGAGGTTTCAACTACTTACCCAACACTACCTAGTCTCATAGCCAACAGCTAGAACATTAAAAGGGCAAGGCCCTGCGGTTTGCTGACTAAAAAGCCATCTGCTGCAATTGTCCTGGAGCAACTAATAACCATGACTCCTAATAAGCCAGATTGTCAGACTGGAATGGGAACCTCTGGAAGGTGGAGACACTAAAAAAACTAAAGCGATTAAAGTTGCCGGTGAACTCCTAGCAAAAAGAAACACAAAAGTCTTGTTTAGATATTGAATCTAATCTGACACACACACAGGAGGTGGCAGCAGGTACTACCTCTACATTCAAATGTACATCTGCAAGCACAGGCTTGTACATGCCTTAGCACATGGGCACTGCGGATCTGCAGAGTCTGCCCGTCACCCCCCGTGTGGCCTTTTATGCACAGAGGACTAGACCTAATATCTGAAAAGGACTTCAAATGGAGCCCCAGAGAAATATAGAAGTTTAAAATACATATCTACACCAGAAATTGGTGCAAATCTCTCTTTCACACATAGATTAATTTCCCCCTTAAATATCTATGGCACAGTGAGGGCAGAAATCTATTTTCTACCATATTTCCAATAACAACAGATATTGAAGAATTGTGCACAAGTATGCGAATACACACACACAAAAATATTTCTACAAGTTATCTTTACGCTATGTTACCCTAATTTTTACTTACCTGAGTTGTTTATTCCATGAAAGGTCCAGCACTGCATCAGTATGCCCTTCTTGATGGTCTTCTTTAGATGCATTCTTTATATAAAAACATTAAGAAGTCCTTTATAGTTTCCACATTTACTTCAATAAGCAAGCAAGCAAGCTCAAGCAGCCAATTCCAATGCTCCTTTACATGGAGCAAACATGGAAAAAACACAGGGTTGTAGCCAGTGCTGATCCTCCTCGGAGCTGGCCCACCGATATTAACATGAATAACCTAGGCCCAATCATTTCAAGACACGCAGCCCTGGTCCAGAGAGTTCCTACAGCTTCTGAGGCAATTCCAGTTTATATTCTCTTGCCTCACTTAGGAACATGGCAATCTGCCTTAAACCAAGTCAGACCAGTTGTCCACTATCTAGTTCACTGTTGCCTATGCTGAATGGTAGCAGCTGTGCAGGGATTCAGACATGAGTCTATCCCAGTCCTACCTGGAGGTGCCAGGAATTGAACGCTAGGCCTTCTGCACATACCACATGCTCCACCACTGAGCTACAGCCCTTCCCAAGATACAGCCAGTCTCTTTCCATGGGCAGAACTTGCAACCTAAATCCTCGGTCTCCTTCCCCCATTCTGCCCTTCTGCTGACAAGCCCCTTCACAAACTGAAGCTCAAAGAAGAGAGGCTAGATGTCTCGAGGAAATACTTTTGGACTAGCTGAAGATCCCACAAGATGCTGCCCGCCCCTGCCCGATTCCAACCACAGTGCCCCAATCCCCACTTTTCATCTTTGTCAATGTGGCTACCATCACTGGGAACAGTCTACTGGGAACTAGTCCCACCCAAACGCTTCTGAATTAAATCCAAGCTACCTCTCTCTGTTCAGACCTATGCAAGAGACACTCCTAATGAGTTATGACAATTCTCCAATACTGAGTTCCAAACATGATCAATCAATTCCTCCCCCCCCCCCTTGGGTATCTGTAAACAGTTTCCAAAAGAAGCAAAACCACTGCCTGGTGGGTTTGAAAATAACAAATATATCCAATGGTTTGAAAATGCAATGTGTAAGCACAGAAAGTGAGCAGCTCCTTTTGGCCTTCATCCCAAAAAGTTACTACTGACTGTGATATTGATAATAAAGTCAGCTTACTTACCTTTTTCCCTTTCTTCTTCTTCGTTTTTGCTTTCTTGCTTCCGAGGGAAAAGACTGGCTCTAAACTATCCACTACGTCAAGGTCCCACACTTCAATAACAGGACTCATTGTGCCCACGGCAACATAATTCCCTGATGGAGGAACACCCAAGATAATCAGGAGTTACTTCATGAATCCTACACATTTTTAACACATTGCTGGTGTCTGCTATTTCCTCATGGAACTACCTCAGTAGGATTGCAATTCTTAAATCAGGTCATCTCATGAACTCATATTGTTAGATGTCTATTGGTACGCTGTCTTGAGATTGATTTTGCCATAGGTAAGTAGGATATCAATGTCTAAGTAAATAAACCACTTCTCATTGAAAATAAAGATACTTGTTCATTTTTCTGTGGTACACACACATATTATATACCACCAAATATGCACATATATAACATACACATGTTCCCCAGCCCTATAGTATTGTCATAATATATTTCAATTAAAACGTGCTGTGAGACAGAGTGGGATTTTAATCACTGTCTTTCTATCCTGCGTGCCTTCAGAGATACAATAATCTGCTAAAGACACTTAGCGAACTTCACAGGCAATTGGAAATCTGAACCTAGGTTGCCTACATCCAAATCCAGCACACATTTCTCAATACAAATGTAAGGTGAAAATTCACACATTTAAAAGCTACTTGGAATAATTATCAGAAATTCTCAGAACAAAGTAAGTAGCAGTTGTCAGCTTGCACAAGATAAAAAATGAGGGACCATATCAGCAGTACAGGGGGGCATAATAGGGCCTTTATAGTGGCAGCTCTAAATTATGGAACTGTCTCCCCATTAAGATGCAACATACCTCAGCATTGTACTCTTTTAGAAGGAAGGTGAAGATATACCTCCTTCACAGAGCTGTATACTCTGTCTGAAATTGCACCCACTATTTTATTTTATGTTGCATTTACGTCATATTTTCCCCTTGGGTTTAGAATATGTTCCAGTGTGTTTAATATGCTGTACACCGCATGGTGACTGCATGGAGAAGGATGGTATAGAAAAGCATAAAGAAATAAATACAATTCCTGAGCCATTAGTCTTTTAAAACAAGATTTTTTGGGGAGGGAGGGAAGAGGCAGGGAAGTGTGCTGGCCGGATGTGCCAAAACTGCTATCCAGAAAGCACCAAATGGAATTTAGAAAAATCTTGCAATTAATTTACCTGCAGAATCCTCTGGGTTAGGATCAAAGTTCAGCCATTCCGCACTCAAAGGATATGCTGATAAGAGGATATCATGATGGACGTAAAACGAGTCCTCTTCATGGTTATAAACTGTATGAATTAAATTTTGTAATTTATATACTTTTTGTCAATATCATCTTAAACTTCTTCCACATATGTCAAGGTGACACACAATATGATAAAAAACAGCTTTAAATAACAGCTAAAAACACAGAAAACAGCAGCAAATGAAAGAGAGACACCCATGGCAGAGACCATTCTGCTGAGAAAGCTTTCATAAGTATGTTGCTTAGAGATAATAATAATAATAATAATAATAATAATAATAATAATAATAATAAACAACCTCTTGTGGAGAAAAAAAAGTACAGTGGTGCCTCGCAAGACGAAATTAATTCGTTCCGCAAGTCTTTTCGTCTTGCGAGTTTTTCGTCTTGCGAAGCACGGTTTCCCATCGGAATGCATTAAAAATCAATTAATGCGTTCCTATGGAAACCGCCTTCAGACCAGGTCTGGGGACAGTCTGTCTCCCAACCTCTTCTGAAGGCCGGCGGGGGCGAAAGTCTTTGCTTCCCCCTGCCTGCCTTCCCGGGAGAGCAGAGAAGCAGCGCTGCCTTCCCGCTCTCCCGGGAAGGCAGGCAGGGGGGAGCAAAGACTTTTGCCCCCTGCCGGCCTTCAGAAGAGGTCCTGGACCTCTTCTGAAGGCTGGCGGGGGGCAAAAGTCTTTGCTCCCCCCGCCTGCCTTCAAAAGACGTAGGGGAGAGCGGAGAATCGCAGCACGTTTTTCCGCTCTCCCGGGAAGGCAGGCAGGGGGGAGCAAAGACTTTCGCCCCCCGCCGGCCTTCAGAAGAGGTCCAGGACCTCTTCTGAAGGCCGGCGGGGGGCGAAAGTCTTAGCTCCCCCCCGCCTGCCTTCAAAAGCCGTCCGGGATAGCGGGAAGCGCTTCCCTGCTATCCCGGACCGCTTTTAAAATGCTGGCGGTGGGGAGCAAAGCCTTTCGCCCCCGCCGGCCTTCCTGGACCTCTTCTGAAGTCCGGAGGGGGGGAAAAGGCTTTGCTCCCCACCGCCAGCATTTAAAAGAGGTCCCCGGAGATTTCCCTATGGGCTTTCTTCTTGCGAAGCAAGCCCATAGGGAAAATCGTCTAGCGAAGCGACGCAAAAACCGAAAAACCCTTTCGTCTTGCGGGTTTTTCGTCTTGCGAGGCACCACTGTAGACTCGTTAACAAAGCAGACCCTTGAATATGAAGCAAGCATGCAGTTATGCCAGTGTGCATCAAGTACTGAAAACACCAAATGTTAAGTATGTGAAAGCATTTCCAAGATCCTTCAGCACCACAGTATAATTACTTTAGGCCAGGCCCACACAACTTACACTCAAGCCTGACAGGCATGAACTGTAGCCTGACAAGTTCCCTCTTTCTATATTCCCTTGTAGGAGGCGGGGGAAACTGATGTATTGCAGAGTTGCTGACAGTCTCCTAGCGTCATTAGCGAGACACGAAGTTGTGTTGTCAACAAGAACAACAGTTTAACTTCTGCATTTAGCAAGTTTAACCACCCCAAACAAGAAACACATTGGGCAAACAATAATGCAAGCAAAGGCGAAAGATGACAACTCAGGCGTGTTGTGGCCCTAGACCAGGATTCCTCAAAGGAAGATTCCTCTGGCAACTGCACAGCTACAAAGAAGAGATGGATCCACTGTGTGGTTCATGCCATATGGGTTTGGACATCAGAGTATCCTGAGCTGCAAGGAAACACCTCTCTCGCCGGACTCCGATGGTTGGTCTGCAGACTCCAACCCATCACCCACCCTGACTCATGAGGACATTAGGCGATGCTCATCTGCCAAAGTCAGCTCGCAAGGGTGGGAACAGATGCGGATCTGGCCCACCAAGCCAAAAACGTTCCCTAGCCCTGCTGCAACTGTAAAAGGCAATGTCTGAAGTTAACTCGTTTTCAAATGATGGAAATCAATAGGCGAAAGAAGCAGTTGACCGTAATAACAGATAAACCAAATATTTGCTATCACTGTATTAAAAGCAAGGCGGCTTTACCCACCGTGAACTTCTAGACTGCAGTGGTCCTTATCAACTCTGCCACAAACGACAAAGTTGTCACTGGGCTTAATCATGAAGTCTTCATGCTCATATTGCTCCTAAAAGAGAATGCTCAGTAGTGTTAGAACACTGCTGTACACAATGGTCAGAATCAAAGGCTATTTTAGGTGCGTTCAAACACTTGGGAATGACCAGTACGCCCCCACCCACTTCCCCTTCCACATAGCTGCTTACTCTTGAAATTCCCCACTGTTTCAAAATCAGTTGCCATGTGATAGTGAACTACTGCCCAAGGGAACAAAATCTCAATTGCTTTGGGCACTAAATTAGTGGCTTGATTCTTTGGATATCAGCTTAAGCTTCTATGGATATAGGGGTTAATAAGCATTCAAAAATAGCACTGTGCCTGATGGGATAAATAAGGGTGTAATCCTAACCATGCTCTCTCAGATGTAAGTCCTAATGAATACAATGGGCCTTACTCCCAAGTAAGTGGCGTTAGGATTGCAGTCTAAGCATTCAGAAAGAGAGCTTGAAGATTAGCAGGAAGAACTGGGATATCAGTGCCCAAAACTGAAACCTCAAGTAATATTGGTGCGATTATCACATACCTAACAAAATTACTACATATACAGATTAGATATGCATTTCATCACAATAAAGTCAAGATGCACCATTACATTCCATCCCCGCCATCCCTTCCTCTTCCCCATATTTCAGAACAGCACCACCACAGAGCATACAAAAAGAGTAGCAAGATAATCCACCTCACCCCAAGCCTCCCAGAGGATAAAGCAGAATGCCTTCAGACAAAACTGTCAAAGAATCATACAAAAATATGATTCTGTGTGTGTGCATGCACATGCGTGTGTTTACCTTGCTTTTATTATGTGATGAAGAGCAGTATATAAATTTAATATGCGTGGTTAGTGGGATTTCCTGATTGACTGACTTCACTGGGATTTAGACCCAAATAAGTAGGAAATGCAAGGGACACAGGTGATCTAAACCACAGAGCCTAGGGCTTGCCGATCGGAAGGTTGTCAGTTCAAACCCCCCCGCCACGGGGTGAGATCCCATTGTTCGGTCCCAGCTCCTGTCCACCTAGCAGTTCAAAAGCATGTCAAGTGCAAGTAGGTAAATAGGATAGGTACCACTCTGGTGGGAAGGTAAACAGCGTTTCTGTGCGCTGCTCTGGTTTGCCAGAAGTGGCTTAGTCATGCTGGCCACATGACCCAGAAGCTGTCTGCGGACAAATGCCTGGTCCCTCAGCCTATAGAGCGAGATGAACACGAAAACCCCAGAGTCGTCCGTGACTGGACCTAACGGTCAGGGGTATCTTTACTTTAAGCAGGAAATACAGTCAGATTAAAGTCAGTCACAGTGTTGAAAAGGACCAGAAGACCATCACTCTAACTTCACACTTAGAGAAAACCATCCAACAGAGATCAATTTAAGGAACCCTGAACACATAATACAAATGAAGGTGAGAAATCAGCCACCTCAAAAAGCTGGTCTTGAGTGTAAGGAGTTCCAAATGAGGCTATACTTATAAGTGAAGGAACAAACTCAACTAATTCTTTATAAATTTAAATATTTCTGTAACAAGGGACGTGGGTTAAATAACTAGACACCATATGAAGTAAGACAAAACCCAATACACAAATATGCAGGCTACATGCACTTGTAACCTAAGGGTACCACTGCATGATGTGAATAGATCAAACAGCTAGGAGGAGTTTAGAAGGTTTTGCTTCCACTTTTGTTCAACAAAGTACTCACTGTATCTTTAAGAGTGACGTAAGGATCATTTTCATTGCTTCCATACACTGTGAGACCTGCTAGGGTCTTTCCAAGACTCTCAGTGCCTGTAAAAGAATATTCACAATTTCACATGGCAGATTGTGCTAAGTAAGTCAAACTTACATCAAAGTGAAACCTTAGCAAGCAACAGTTTCCATAGTAAAATTATTGGTCAAAATGAAGCACAAGAGAGAACATAAAAGGTTTTATGATGGAACAATCAAATGCTATTTGAATTGTCATAAAACTGTCTGCCTTTAAAAAACAACATTTTAGCAAAAATAAAAAAGCACAGCTCTCCTTCACCACAAGGTTTTAAAAGCTGAAGCTTAATGAAAATTCACTGAAATATATTTACTATGAACCAATTTAAGTGTAAAGAGGAGAAAATATCCACCTATTGCAGGGACATCTAGCTACAAAAAAAGTGTTTAGAGCACAGAGCATCTGAGTTCAAGTCCAAACCGAATAAATTGATAATGGATACCTAGTTATTTTTATTCTGGTGCTTCAGTTGCAGTAGCTTTTTTTTCACCATTTATTAGAAATTTTCCACATCCTGTCCTAATGGGGAAGAGTGATGGCTTTTTAAAAAGATTTGGTGGATCAAGTTTTCCTCCACTCTTGGGGTTTAAATAACTGACAGGCTTAGTGGTAAGAGTCCTCTCCTGGGATAATAAGCGCTTTGTTAGATCAGAGCAAAGGTTAATCAAGTCCAGCCACCCGTTTTCTCACAGCAGCCAACCAGATACGAATCATGTGAAGGTATTCATTCAACTTGTAAGTTTTGAAATGTAATCATATACATGCCTTCAGAAATAAGTCCCATTTAGTTCAATGTGCCTTATTCCCAGGTATTCTTAGTTTTTGGATCCTGGGACTGGAGGATCCTTCCCCAAGGCAGATTATCCTGTCCACGAAGCCCTTTCTGATCTTCCAAACCCTGTGAAGGCCCAAACCTCCTTTGCATTATCAAAAACAGATGAAAGTCAAGTGACACTTCAAATGAAGCTCCTTGCCCATAAAATGTATAAATCCATTTCCCTTGACTTCCTAAAAAAGTACTAATTCCTGTGAGGTGTTTTCAACTCTATACTCTTTCCTTTGCAACATTGACCCTTTGTGATCTATCTTCCAATACTCAGAGCAAACATATTACAACATCTTGTGAAGAATTTGCTGGTGGATGGTAGGAAACACAGAAACAAGTCTAATGTTACCTTCATCTTCCTCATCATAATTATCCAGGTCATATTCTGCCAGTTCATCGTCATCCAGCTTTTCATTTTCTTCATGGTCCTCATCGTTGGGAGCTGAGCTAGTTGCCTCAGCATCAGCAACATCCATGGTGCCTCCTGAAGCCTCTTCCTGTTCATCATCATCATCACTAGCATCTCTTTATGTAAGAAAAAGTACAACATACTTTGCACAACTGAATGTCACAACTTAGTTTTTAATCACTAACACACAATTCCATATGACTTCTTTGCCACTGACTCCGCAAGTGTTAAACACACTTCTTGTGGAGCAAATCGCATTGAACTCAGTGCAATGTTCTCCCAAGTAAGCATTCATATGGAAAGGATTCAGTTGTAAGTCTCAGACCTGCTTCCTTGAGGTCCACTGGTGTATTAGTACTGAGTAGCAGCAGCAATCACCTTAATGACAGAAATGAACAGGCCACACATCGCAGTGCCAAAGCTGCAGCTTTTACTCTTCTCCTAACATGAGGGAACCTGTGTGCACCTAAACTGAACCAAATACCCTCCATATAAGCCACATCACTCAAGTTCATAGGTTCACTATGACCTTATACACAGTGGCATGCTCAGCTTGTGTAGCTTCATTTTATTCCCCTCCCATACTATTTTCAAATGTTTTGCTTCCTCTATGGACCAAAAAAGTTACAAAGCAGGGATGTGAAAGTTAACATTCATATCCTTGCTCTTGGCAGGTTTACTCCTGCAGATGCAGAAGACAGTATTATTTTCCTATCCTGGGCTGAGAGATGTTCTGCGGAAATCAAGTACAAAAATGTAACACATGAGCAATAATCTTTTAAAATTATTATGTCTTTTGAACATGTGCAAGCAAAGGTGTAACAGAGAACAAACCTAGAAATACACAAGAAACGGTTTTCTTTTATATTCTTGCTTATACAATTCTATGCTTCTTCACCATTCATGTAGAATAAGATGTCAATGGCTACCAGCCATGAAGGCTATGTTCTGCCTCCACAGCTGGAAGCAGCAATGCTTCTGAATACCAGTTTCTGGAGACCACAGCAGGGAAGAAGGCTCATGTGCTCAGTTGCTGCTTGTAGGTTTCTCACCGGCATCTGGTTGGCCACAGTGAGAACAGGATACTGGATTAGTTGGGTCACTGGTCTGATCCAGCAAGCTCTTATTACGTTCTTATTCAACTCACTCTGTTAACCTGTCCACCTGACAGGTGCTGGAATGCAGTAAATTTACAGTTTATCTAGGCACGTCAAAGCAGCGATTCAGTTAAACGTATTACAAACGCATATAGGGAAATCTGGTAGGGAAAGACAGGACTCCACAGCGTCACCTGATGTTACAGTGTTATATCATGTATACAACACATATAAAACGCTTTTTCTTTACAAATCCAGCTAAGTTCTTAGATTAACCTGTCTAGGATTAAAAACACCAGGGGTTTTGCAACAAATTAAACCTTCACATAGATATGGCCTACAATATATTAACTTTTCCCTAAATTCTGCTTCAATATTACAAAGACTTACTGCAGTCTCTCTTTGGCTTCAGAGACCAAGCGTTTCAATTCATCTGTTTCAAGATGAACCTGCAAAGTGGACGCACAGAATACAGAATTACAATTTAATTCATGTCAGGTAGTTTTTCTTTAAAAGGACATTTGAATAGGTTTGTAAAGAAGTTCTATCAACACAGTCTAGCAGTCAGTAGCATCCTTGACCTTTTAAAAAGTATGCTTTTATTCAGCCCAATCAAATAAGCCATTGAAAACAAATGGAAACTAATCATCAATAACACCACGGAACAGCTGTGCAGTAACCTTAGAACAATATTTTCAACAATGAGAGGCACTGGGTGGACAAGCTGGAATTGGAGTGTCCCAAAGTAACAGATATCCACATTATATGCAACTTTTCATTATGACTAGAGACTTCTCCAATAAGCCTCCATCAGCAATCCTCAGGCAAAATCAAGAAGGCTGCTGAATGCTACAAGTAAATACTGGGCCAAGGCTTGGTGGGTGAGGGATGTTACACAAAAGAAAAGGGGCAAAAATGGTAAAAGTAGCAACATGGCTCCATTAGGGGCAAAAGAAAAAGAGGCAACAGGTTTTTTTATGACTATTCCCTTGCTGGGGTTTAGATTGATTTTACATGAAAACAGAAGTTGTTCTAAGTCACGTTATAAACTTTAGAATGAAAGGCAGGATATAAACATTGTGTAATAATATATACCACAATGTATTAATCAAGACATGTCTCACCGGGAGGGCACTACAATCCAAGAAGCAGATCCTAATAAATGTTGCCTTTTATATTTTCCAGGAGACAGGAGATATGGCTTCTCTATTCGTACGGTCTTTGCTGCCATCCAACACCCTTTCCGACACTTTAACACGCCCAAGCCTACTTAAGCTCCCAATACAAACACACACACCTGGGAGTAAGCCCTACTTAGCTCGACGGTCTTATTACTGAACAGACTCGTGCAGGACTTGCGCTGAAAAATTCCACAGCGCTGCTGCTGTTACAAACTGCAGACCAGAACTGGCTTCGCCCTCTCTCTCTCTCTCTCGACCATTTTCCTGCCTGAGCACTGATAAAGCTCCCTCGTTGCATTGGTAGCCCTGTAAGTGGCTGCACCGCTGCCGCTTCGGACTAACGAGAGAGACGCTCAGAGGCAGCTGGTGCCAGGAAGGAAAGCCGCTTGCCGCTTCCACGCTCACCTTGTCGGGCGTCTCCTTGGCGACGCCGCGAGGAACCCAAGCAGCGCAGGTGACGGGGCAGCTCATGGCCTCAGCTGGCGAAAGGGAGAAGCCACGCGACCCTGTAGGAACCGTCCCCCGCTTGGACACGTGCGAGCTTTTTCCGGCAAGGGCCCGCTTCGCCCCGCCTCCCGTTCCGCCGCCACCCTATCAGCTGCCGGCGTTCCCATCATTACGGCAGGCGCACGACCTATAGCTTTCTCCGGCAGGAGAGGGCCTTAGCTAAAGGTCTTGATGTCATCAGTACGCGCCAAGCACCCGAGACGCAGATTCCTTCACCCTCCCAGCTCCTCCCTCTCTCGTGGGCGGGGTGACGCCGGCCCCTCCCACTCTTGCAACGTCACCCGCAGACGCTATGGAAGGAGTGGGGCAGTTGCTGATAGGGCGCGAGTTGTGCTTGCGTCACTCCGGTTCTTTCGTTTTGTGAGGCGACGCGGGGGGGGGGAGCGAGAGGGGGGGTGTTGCGCTGATGGACTCCAATTCCCATCAGCCCCAGTCAGCATGGCCGATCGTGAGGAGTGATGGGAGTTGTAGTCCGGCAATTACATAAATACACACACGTGTGTACATACAGTATAATTCTATTACCTATGCATATTAATATAATATAAAAAATCCCTGAAGGATTAGAGGTTTACCGTATCTCCCTTGCGCATTTATTAGGAAGCAAGGAGCATTGAACTCAACATGATTTAATTCCAGGTAAACATACACATATACAGTGTGGCAATTTTGCCATCTTCAGGCGCGTGGGGGTAATCTGTGGCGGATCTGAAGAGCACTATGGTGAGGGTAGTTTAATGTATCAGTCAGATAATGTATCAGTCAGATAATGTATCAGGGTTCCAGACCTCTCCCCCATGGAGGTTTTGTGTCTCTTAGCACAGTTGAATGACAGACAGAAAATCAACATGTCATGTCCTCTCATCCCCCCCCCAAAAAATCTGCATATTTTAAGATAGTCTTGAAACATTTGTGGCCCCACATCTTTGGGAAACTGCCCTGGGAAGTTAGTACTGTATAGCCCTTTCCATGTATGCAATACCTTTAAGGGTAAAGGTAAAAGGTCCAGTTGTGACCGACACTGGGGTTGCAGCGCTCATCTCGCTTTATTGGTCAAGGGAACCGCCGTACAGCTTCTGGGTCATGTGGCCAACATGACTAAGCCGCTTCTGGTGAACCAGAGCAGCACACGGAAACGCCGCTGACCTTCCCGCCGGAGCGGTATCTATTTATCTACTTGCACTTTGACGTGCTTTCGAACTGCTAGGTTGGCAGGAGCAGGGACCGAAAGACGGGAGCTCACCCCGCCGCGGGGATTCGAACCGCCGACCATGCGATCGGCAAGCCCTAGGCGCTGAGGTTCTAAATACTTACTTGGTTACTGCACTTTGAATTGAAGTTTTATATGCTGCTATCTTATTTGTTATTTTAATTATTGAGGCACTTAATGGACTGATTATTTAGCCTGTATTATTTAGTGTGTTGTAATTCACACTGTAGAGGTTTTGCCAGAAACGCAGGCTAGAAATCTGTGAAATAAATGGCTATAACAGCAAAATCAACAAATTGTCTCACATTCCAGAAAGGTTGGTGAAGGCTGATGCCATTGCTGAAGGCTTAATTTGCTAACAGGAGATACAGCTTCAAATCCGAACTCACTCCATGAAGCTCACTGGACAGCTTTGGGCAAGTCATCATCTCTCACCTTAACCTACTTCACAGGGGCCTTGGAAGGGTAAATTAAGCTGTGTGGCAAAACATTTCACCCACTTCAAGCTACTGTAGAAATTAATAATAGAAGTATATACATAATTTCCTTTGTCTAATATTGGGGGCATGCTGCTGCACTGATTTGACTTCTTAATGAAGATTTGGGCTAAGAGAGAAAACAAGATGAGAAGCATTGATTAAGCCAAGAGAGATATACCTCACTTTGCACACATACGGTACCAAGTGCAAAGAGACTATCACTGCATACATACTAACCTATTTACTCACCACTTCCTAGTGGCTTTGTGAAATTGTAAGGATGACTGTGGCATTTCGCCATTTCCAGTACACTAAATGACAAGTTTATTATCCATAAAAACATATTTTAATGCCAACAACTAATTCAAAGTCAAATTCCAATGGTGCTCTTACAACAGAAATATACAATTTGCACAAAACATGGCTGATCTGACAAGAATGTTTCGCAGGCTAACAATATATATAGATATATGTATATAGATGTAGATAACTTCCTTATTAAAGAATTTTATTATGCCAGAAGTCATGCAAAGAATTTCAGAGCAGTAAACACAATAGGAACAATCACTTGTTGACATTTCCAAAAACCATTCAAATACAGAAACATTAGGCTATAGATAAATATATACATACACTTATATTTTTGTTGCTGTTTGTGTGGTCCCTTCTGTGTTCTGTTGAAGCACCCCACTCTACCCTACGGGGTCCTTATTATAGACGTCCAAAAATAGGATTTGGAGTATTTAACTACCGATACAGACCACCAATATAAACTCTTTGAGATTTCTACCTTAGATCCCTGTAAATGAGGCACTTAACCATTGGCTGGGAGTTGGGGCAGGAGTCAGCAACACAAGTGTCCACCTCCAAAGCCAATATTGATTCTAATCCATAGTCCTTGGATCATTTGAAGTGAGAGGTTGCCACATACATCCTCATTTTGCTTGATGCCAAGCATGCTGTAGTCTGGTTCTAACACCCTTTAAACAATGGTTTTCAAACTCTGTTCCAGGGAATGATAGCACCTACAGTGATGGGCAAGATTTCCAGTAAAACTTGTCCGCCATAGCTGATTTTTTCAGCAAGGAATCCTTGATTAGCACAATTATGACAAAGAAGCTTACCTGAAAGGTTGCCCACCACTATAATCTGCTCTCTCAATCTGGAGTTGCAGGAGAGTATTGTCTGTTTTCCAAGGGGCACTCTTAGTTGATGGGGAGTAGTAGGTTGCCTCAACATTTAGTAGTGTTCCCAAGAAAATGCCCCCAGATCCTCTGCAATAATGGCCTAGTTCACACACAACACTAAGTCATGGTTAATTAAACCATAGTTTCTTAATCCAGTGTTTATTTGATAACCTGAAGCCTGCCTATGGTTTGTTTACTACCCAGAAACCACAGCCATAGTTTGTTGTTGGGTTATGAATTTTGGTTTGTTTTAACTATGGTTTGGTGTTATATGCAAACCAAGCACTCTGCCTTAACCATGGTTTCTCCCTCCCCCAAACCCCGACACTAATCTACAACAGCAAGAGCAGCTGGAAAACAAATCAAGCTTTGGAGAATCAAGCCATGGTTTATTTAATCATCTGTGGAACAAACTGGTGGCTAAACAAACAATGGCTTAATGTTAAATGTAAACCAGGCCAATGGCAGGTGACCAGGAGCCCTTCAGTACACAAGCTGATGTGAAAAGGCTTCCCTAAAGGTAGAAAAGTTGAAAACCACAGCTTTAGAACCACATCCTCAAGAATCTGGATCCCTTTAATGCAGTAGTGCACAGCACCATCAACAAACTAATCCAGTATGAATAGAGGAGGACTTGTAATGTATCCTCTGGTGTTTAAATGTGCATATTGATATATACAAACAAGCTTCAGTAAAAAAAAAAATCAAGATGCAACACATTTTACTACTTTATTTACCCTGGTATGCTCCAAAGAATGTTCTTTACCTTATTTTATTGCGAAGTCGCTATAGCCATGATCCACATAGCAGTTAAGCCAGAGTGCTGGCAGTTAAAGCAGACAAGGCTAATGTAGCTTGAGTCCAGCTATAGAGGCTTAACTTATTTGTGCTGCAAGACCATTTTACAGAATACAAATACAGCCACTTGTTGGCTACCTACCAATGCAATCCTTGTGAAGCAACAAAACTCACCCAGTACATGGTACAGTAGATTGAATAGGCTACAGTCACCTCTAATGTCACTCAGCTGACTTTCAGATGTATACAAAGTAGGCTGAATTGGCACAAAAACTATTTTTTTGTCGGAAGGAATTGATTTCACTGAAACTAACTGATGTTGTGCCTACATTCAGACTGTGATGACTGAACTATAGACACCAAATCTTGCTCACTGAAATCTTGAACCTTGGAGTAAGGCAAGTAAGATATGACCTCAGTGAATCCCTTTAAAAACATACACACACCAAAAAACGAAAGCATTAAGTGTCATTCCCACGCTCTCTTGATATAGGTGGTCTACTTCCATATACCAATCTAAATGTTGATTAGCAGATGGACCAGCTCTGCAATTTCCTAACATCATGTCAATAAGCCTGAACATTGCAATTGCTATTGTTTTAAGCATTTCAATAACGTCCTCTCTCACAAAGCCACACAAAAACACACACATTGCTAGGTGTCCTGATTTGGTACGGATAATACAGGGAAAATTCCAATCACATCATGAATCAAGATCTATCCCTTTCAAAAGAGGTATATAATTTGGATTTGTAAGGCATAAACAGGACCTTCCTATTAATTTCCATTTTCTTCTTTGCCCCAGTTTCCCCCCCCCCCCCATGAATTTTAATAGCCTATGGCCTGAACGTTGATGTTTGCAACCAGGCAAAACCTATGTTTGCATTTTTTACTGTCTCCATCAAGCCATGAGGAGGGTTCGTTCAATGACACGGGGCCCCTGAACAGGTCTAGGAGATGAAGCCAACTCAGGCCCAGGGATTTCAGCCAGGGCAGGCAAGGAGACAGAACCAATTAGGGGACCCCTATGGAATCTGACATATTTGGGAAAGCATAGTTGCTCCTTCTGAAAACAGCCACGGGAACAAGTCAATTAGAACAAAAAATTAACAAGTCCAGGAAACTATAGCAGAATGTTTTAGGGTAAGACAGGATGGGACAAATAACCTCTGTGTATGTACCTACCCAGGCATTAGGGTAGATTTAACACAGGGCTTGTTTTCTGACAAGCACTTAGGGGTTATTATCCAAGTCAAAATCTACACATAAGACTTTCCAGAGTCTTCTACACCAGGCTTCTTCAACCTTGTTCCCTTCAGATGTTATGAATTATAAGTCCCATAAGGCTGCTGTAGAAAAATACCTATGCTGGATCCCAGGCAAGTTGCACTAACAACTCCATACCTTTCAATTTTTTCTCTAGACCAAGGATACAGAACATAGAAAATCATACCAGGTGAGTACAGTTTCCATGGGAAAGACCCATGAGTTCAGTCACAGCTGACATTGGGGGGGGGGGTGTCATTTAAACATTGTAGAGCAGTACTCATCTAACTTGTTCACTCCCACACAGTTCAGATAATGTTTGAAGAGTCTTTAATTCCACAAAGAAGTGCTAAATCAAGATCCCCTGATCTTTCCAGGGCTCTTCGCACTCTACTTCTTGAAATTATAAGCAAAAGAGGTTGATGGGGAGTTCAATGGCTAATTGTGCAAAGTGGCCTCTAGTGTAACAGAGAGCAATGGGCTTTATGGCTCAGAAATTTGCGGGGTCCTAGAACATGCCATACAATCTGGAAGACATATAAAACATTTTCATATTGAAACTTCTAATTCTAATTGAGAATTCATACAGACCTGTGAAAATTTAAAGAGATTATATGTGATGGTGATGCATTTTGTCTTACTATGAGCCCTATCCCTCTCCAAGTCAAGTCAGTAATAAGAAGATCTGTATGGGAGGCAGGATTCATCTTTTAATGACTGTATAGTATCAGTTAAACCTGTCTCAATTATCTTCTTGTGCTACCAGCTTCTTGGCTTTAGATCAACCAAGTCACGTACAGTTGGCTCCCGGGAAAGAGCTAATGATTTTACGCTTGAAGAGCAAATCAGATTAGCTCGTTTTTGAGTAACACAATTAAAATGACAACTTGCTTGTCTCAAATGTTGCTGTGTGTCTAATACAATGTGCAAAACAGATTTGCAAAATTACATTTGGCAAAAGTATGGATCCTAATCTCGTTGAGATGGTTTAAGAGAATGAGCAAGAGGAAGACTGGTGCTTAAAATATTCTAAGGTGTGCTCTTGGAAAATTACATGAGACATTCAGCATTTAATTGCATGATTGAACATATGTGATTCACTCCATGCCGCCTACTGAATATATTATGCTGAAAACAAAACCTTTTGTTTTGACAGTTAAAAAAAGCCAGTTCAATGCAAACGTCAAAATGGTAGCACATTAGCAAACCGACATTCATATGATAGGCTGCTAGCATTGTGTACATGGCATTCTCTTTTTCTGCTTCCGAGGGATGAGTAAAATAAATTGCTGTCCTTGCATGTTTATTTCCTTAGTGCAGGAAACTTGTTCCATTACACTATTTGAAAAAACCAAAAACCCTTTTCTATTCATAATGCCCTCTTCCAAATAATTTGCCTCTACTTGATTGCCATCTGCACAGTGGACATTACTGCTCAATAACTTGCATGCCAAAATAGTAAACATATTTACCTGGAAGAAAGCTTTGCAGTTTCCCACATGCTACAAAGCAGTTCTTAGGATTAAAATCTAAGGATGTGATCTAAGTTGCCCTTGAGTAGTTGTTTTTTCTGTAACCAATAGCTAGTATGGAGGGCTTCAAATCAGGTCAGAACTATGACATGGGGGAAAGGGGAGTTTTAACTATTTGCCACCACTTTGGGCTCAAATGAAATTGGCCCCCACTCTGCCTGGGCAGAAATCTTTCACTGGCGCTCATACATTTAAAGTACATGGCTTCCCCCCAAAGAATGCTGGGAACAATAATAGTCCATTAAGGATGCTGGGAACTGTAGCTCTGTGAGGGATAAATGGCAGTTCCCAGGATTCTTTGAGGGAAGCCATGAGTGTTAAAATTGTATAAATGTGCTTTAAATCTATGACGTGCATGTGATATACCAATTCCTATTTAGAGTTTTGTATTAAATATTTGTGGATATTCAAGTGTTGCACAAAGAATAAATCTTTTGGGTATCATGGCTAATTAGTGCTTGTCATCAGGGCGAGCTAACTGTAATTGAGAGGCAGTCTCCCTGGAACACATAACTTCCTGTAACAGCCATTGTTTGCCTATATTCACACAGACTATCTATGTCATAGAGGAAGAGATGACTAAGGCATGCAGTCCTATTATTCCTTTTAGTTTTGACACGGCTTGACTGATCCCTAACAGCAGGTGCTAACATTTTGTCGAATTTGGGAAATTCATCTTTCAGATGCCAAAATGCATCAGCAGCATTCAAGAAACCCAAACTAATAGGAACTACACATTCTGCCTTTGCAGCTTCCAAGGTGGTTTGTGACAACATACCCACACTCATGATTTCACCATTCTTGGCAAAAACAATTGTATCTTTCCATAAACCACTTGGGTTTATCTCCTCCATAGACATTCCCCAATGTCCCCCACTCCTCTCCCAAATTTAAGCACAGAAGCTGGACCTAACCTCATGACAGATGAGAATCATCTTGGCTAAGGTGGGAATAAACTGTGAAACTAATTCGACCCATTAGAGCAAAAGGTGCAGAGAACAGGCAGCTTGAAACAACCATTTTTGAGTTTTGAGCTAATTAGGAAAGTTACAGAGAGATTTCAAAGGTGGGGGATCTGTTTGGAGTTTACTTACATTTGCTCTGGGTTGATACACATCTAAAGCTGTTTGTTCTGGGATCCCTGCCATATCTGCTCTATGAATCTGAAAACAAACTGATTATAGAACAGTTCCCCAGTGCTTTTTCCTCCAAAAGTAACCAGGTCCCATGAAAAGCAGCACAGCTCTAGTCACCAGTCTATGCATCGTCTATGCACTTTTTAAAAAAGCGCGCACACACACAGGACATCAATTTTGGTGTGTGTTCACAGGTCGTATTTTGGGAGACAGAAGGAGCAAACAGCCACCATATGGCTAATGCAGAATCTCCTTCTCAATTGCAAATCAGTTCATGAAGTTGCAAATCATGAAGTTCAGGATCACCCATTAACCATCACAGCTGAGCAACCTGTGGCATGAGTAGCAGGGAAGTGTGGCACTCCTGGAAAGCTCACAGCAAAAAGCCGTATCTACAGTTGTGCTTGCTTCTCCAACACTTTTCATCTCATCAGGCCCAGAAGCAAAACCACACTGAGTCATAAGTGGGATGAAGGTGAAACAGCTGCATTCATTTGGGATGTGGCACCCTCTCAGTTTTAGATTGGATTTGGTGGCATACTCATCAAAAAAGATTGGTCACAACTGCACAATACACATGGAACTACTATTGCAATGCAAGTGATGGCCCTGCAGAGATGCCTAGCAGCATTTTGCCAGACCAAGATAGGACCACATGCACATGTACTGTGCTTCTTCTGAATGGCCAAGGGGTTGCTTGTTGGGGTGGAGTTTAAGGCGCCCACCTATCAAACACTGCCCCAAATAGGCACAAGTCACACTAGCTAGTGAGGTAGGTTCAGGGAACTGAGGCAAAGAGATCGCGCCTTGTGCAAGGGAACAGCATGCCTCCACGACAGAAGACAGAACTTCTGACCAGATCTTCCAGATTCAAATCCAACTCTTTTATCTATCAGGTGGCTAGCTCAAGGAAACCGCATGACCTCATGGCAGAAACGGAACTTTAGAAGTGGCTGTCTCTAGCAGGCAGCAGATCAAATGATGCACTTGCCAGTCACAATTTCATCTAGTGCGTTAATCATCACAATGTTGTTGTGGCTGCCGTCATTTCTATACCCTGCTTCCTCCCATAGGAGCCCATGGGAACTTACAGCATGTGCCCCCAGTCCCTGGGCTGATCCCAGGCTACTTTGTGATGGCTAGAAGGCCTTACAGAGATCTCAAGAGGTGCACAACCTTTTCTCATTGCTTGCGGTCAAGAAGCAGATTCTGATCACCTCTAATTTGCCACTGATTTGCTAGCAAAGACAGAACTGGAGTGAAGAATAATATTTAAAACATGAGCACAGTCAATTGGCTTGGCCTTCTTCAAAGACAGGGATAGGGTACCTGTTATTGGTCTCCAACTCCCATCAACCTCAGCTGCAGTTCAAAACCATATGGAGGGCTACAGGTTCTCCATCACGACCACTAGCACTATTATTAAAATATATCAGTTGCTTTATCTTGCCCAAGGCAATCCAAAGTGACTTACAACTGTTCTAGGACTCAGGAGCTTTTAAATCTCTGTCTCTGCCATTGTGTAAATGAACCTGAATGAAAGCCAGGAAGGGTTATATCCCCCCCCCCATTTTACTTATATGCCTGTATTTATCTATTAGATCCCATGTATGTGTATGCGGACAAACACACAAATGGATACATAATAAAGAATACCCCGTATCTTTGTCAGAGAACACCCCTGAGTTAATAGAACTATACACCCATTCATCAGAACCTTGGAACAGGGTATTCCAGAGAGCAACGTAGTCGAACAGGTCTTTTTTGTACAACAGAAGTTTCTCAGAATTCTAGATAGTTCACCAGACAACATAGAACCCAACAGAATACAAATAATCCTCAACTCCACAGATTATACCAGTGATCTAGCTCTACCTCTACCCTTCAGGTGATATTGGACTACAACTGCCATAGACCCTGACCATTGGCCATGCTGGCTGGGAGTAATTGGAGTTGGAGTCCAAGAATATCCAGAGGCCACTAGGTTGGGAAAGGCTTCCAGAGAACCATTCATAGTACTGCTCTGTGCATTTTCATGAAAGAGAATTTCACCACAGCACTGTGAAATCCCTAACTGAACCCCCTATAGGCCAATGGAACAATGGAGACGGAATTCAGCCGATCACACTGTCAAAGCATCTTTGCTCTATAGAACTCCCTGGAAAGTGAACTTCATAGCTCCTTTGTGTCCTTTAAAAAAAGGGCATTTTGAGATGAAAACCTAATTTGGAATACAGCCACAAGAAGGAGTTTAATATCCCACAGCACAACACAGAAGTTAAAGGCAGGAAATAAATACATTCTCTGTGGAATTTTGCTGAGCACGGTGTAACTACTTCAGTGATAATCTGGCAAGTGCTTTAGTTTGACAGCTTTAACCTATTCCAGTTAAAAAGAGAGGGGGGAGGGGAGAGAGCAGAAACAGAGGTACTTTAATGGTGTAAAGTCTTTGAAAGGTGTTGCCTTCAGCAACTGGCATGCCAAGACCTGATGCTGTTGCAAAGGTGGGTGGGTGAGTGGCGGGTGGGGTGGGGGGGTCGGGACGCCACCTTCAAAGTTACCCACACTGAACCTGAAGAATGCCTGTGTTCTCTGGCAGTTGGCTAGCCTCAGGTTTCTGACAAAACAAACTGGGTTATGAGATCCTTTTGCCTTTACATAATGGTTTCATTGTGGAGGAAACTTAATGGGGCTCCTATACTGCAACGCTTAATGGCACTATTGAGAAAGAGAACAGCTGCAGTTCACAGACTGTTTACTTTGAAGTGGCACAAATGTTAAGTGGCTTGTGGCCTGTGGGCAGCCGAAACACAAGACGGGAATATTTGGCCAAGGGTTTATGTGTGTGCAGGGTGCGGGGTGGAGAGTGTTTTAACAGTTGAACGGAAAGTAAAAAAAAGAAAGGATTCATTTAAGGAACCCAGAATAATAAATGGCCGGATATTTAATTTATCCCCCAAAGAAGGGTTGCAGGATGAATAAACATTGCCATGACTCAAAATTTGGATTTGATTTTAGTAGCTTGAAAGCTCAAGGCAGGGATAGGGAACCTGTGACCTTCAGATGTGACTGGATTAGAGTTTTCACCATCCCTGGTTATTGGCTGGCTGGGGCTGATGGGAATCCATCAACTCTGGGGGGCCACAAACTCTCCATTTCTGGCTTCAGGCCAACACAGAGGGGCAAACATGGGGTTGCCATTGAGTGCAATTAGCAGATAACTTGGCATATGACTGCAGTTCTAGACCCACTTACCTGAGAGTGAGTCCCAGTTGACTCAATGGGGCTTCCTTTTGGATAGACATGTATAGGATTGCATCGTATATAATTTGTGTTTGTTGCGTTCACACTTCATATTTCTACATGTAAATTTAAAATATATTGGGCATGCTCCTAAAAATATAACATTATATACTGGACTTTAGCTTTAGGATTTTCATTACTAGGTGTACTTTGGCGCTCCAATCATTTCCAAACCCAGACATTTTCAGGCTCAAATGTGACTTTAAAAAAGAAATCAAAATAAAATGATAGAGTCATGTTCCTCTTTTACTCCCCAGCATGTGTATACTTCTACACACACATTATTTCTTAGAAGACTGAAGAATTCTTCTGCACATGCTTCAGAAAAGTGCTAAGGAGAATGTAGCTGATGTTCCCACAGACCTTTCAATAGGAATGTATCAGTACTAAAGGAAGAAAGGTGACAATGCAAGCCTATATGTGCCCACTCAGAAGTAAGTCCCACTGAATTCAATGGGGCTTACTGGATAAAAGATTGTGGCCTGAATGAAGACAATCAAATTTGATCAGAAAAGTACATTCAGACAAATTCACATCAGCCTACACAATGGAACTATTTAAACTCTGTTAAAGCCGAATTTTCATTTCATGTTGATGTCCATATGCAACACTTTCTACTTCTCTAACAGAGAAAAACAGGCACAAGGTTGGGCCTTGGCAGCCTGAGGAGGGAAGTGCTCTACGTCCCTATTCCATTTCCTCCATCTATGGCCAGGGATGGTGAACCTATGGCCCTCCACATGTTGCTGGACTCCAATTGCCATCAACCTCAATGAGGATGCCAATGGACAGGGATGACTGGAGCTACAGTTCAACAATATCTGGAGGGCCAGAGATCCCCTATCCCTGGATTAGTTATTGGAATCAGAATGAGAGCAAATTATTCTGTAACAGGCACTGCGGACAAATGGGAAACCGCTAAACCCCCATAAATAACAGCTAAGTGACTTATTCAGGGACTATGGTAATATTTGATGTAAAGATCTCCCGACTACCAATCTCCCTTTTTACCTTAGAAACTCTTGATCTATTTCACATCTTTAAGAACAAAGGCAGATGTAACATCTGAAGAGGAGTCACAGCAGGTTCTGTGTCCTTGCTTATGAAGTTGTACAAAAAGAATGTCCTTGTTATTTGCTTGTCAGTTTTCCCCTCCCTTGTTTCCATGCAGACTTCCTGCCTTTTTATTCTTTAAGCTGTCTGTCACACATGTAACTTTATTGGCACACATATACATTTCTCCATCAGCATGTTAAAAAGAAAGTTACAGGATTGTGGTTGTATTTTGGTGACTTCATTGGAACTAGCCAATTCATTGCCATAGCTGTTTCCCCTTGACCCCGGAAAGAACAAAACAAAGCAGCATTGAACACAGTGAGGGTCCTTCCAAACCTGCCTTCACTGCTCTATAAATATTACACCTGTCTTTGAAAAAAATGTTTCAAGGTCACCATGGTCACCTTTTCAAAAAATTGTCCAGTGCAGTTAGCATTCTGTATCCAGCCCTCATCCTCCTTCTCTTGCTTCAGATTTTATTCCTTTCGAATAAGTATTTTTTTTTTGTTTTCAGTACAAACACATGGCCGCCTATGATCCTGTTTCAGTTTTTCAAGTCTATGGGTAATAAACTTCACCATACGGCTTTGCCTAACACAGTATAATCCTTAGGCAAGTGATCATTTTCCTATTGGAAAACATATGGAAATTAGCTCTTATAAAAGGATATAGAAAAGTTCTGAAATACAGAACAAGTTGTGTGATTCCACCCCCTCCCCTGGAAGGCCCTGTTTTAGGCTCTTGAGAGAAAATATCACCCTTTAAGAGTCATACCTAAGGATAGTTCTCTACCTAACCATTTTAAAATAATTTACAGAAAAGGAAGAAGATGAGAGCTGTTTTATTGTGGAGCTGGCTGCAGAGGCCTAAAGGAAATTTTAGGAAAAACTGGGGAGAGTGAAAAATTACCAACTTATTAGTGAAAAGAGTCATTTTTAGGTTTTTGGAGGTGAGTTAGGCAGCAATCCTATACCCACCTACCTGGGAGTAAGCCCCAATGAAATCAGGGGGACTTACTTTGGAACAGGCAGGTATAGGATCACACTGCAGAAGAGCTAAATGGAAGCTGATGAAATGGTAACATTTACGAACTGTGTAATTAAGATATATTGAAAAGGTGCAGGTGCAGGCTTTCTTAGCTATGTATCTCTATCATAGGGTAAAGGTTGCACCCACTGAATTTATACTTCCTACACTGCTCTTAAAGGCATAAGGGTCTGTTGGAAATATTAACTGTGAGTCAGAAATTCAGAGAAATATTTAGATATTGGATATAAAACTTGGTTATAAACATTAAGATGCAGCAAACAGCCCACCTGGATACATATGATAAAGAAAAGTTTCAAGAATCCCAACAGTTGATCTTTCAGACAAAGAATGTTTCATATCGTTGTGCTAGATTTGATTTCTTTTTTACCCCTCCTCTGTATCGGTGTTTTATTTTCTACTTTTACATTTATTTTTGTTTGCCATATCCATCATTTTTATTCTGTACATGTTTATGCCAATAAACCTTTAATTATTTAAATTTTTTAAAATAAAAAAAGTGTATAACAATCCCCAGCTAGGATTATATGGCTTATTTGGGGGTGGGGAGATGACTGGATTGCTTACTCATTTCTTGATATTTATGTAATTGAGCAAATAGAAAAATGAGTCACATTCATGGAGGATAAGCCTGTCAAAGTCTACAAACTGGGGCAGCTAAATGGGTGTGCGCTTTCAGAAACAGTGCACCTCTAAATACCAGGTGCCAGGGGTATACAACGCGGTAGGACGGCTGCCTTCATGGATCACTTTTAGGCTTCCTGGCAGCATCTGGCTGGACACTGTGGGAATCAGGAGGCTGGACTAGACGGATCACGGGTCTGATCCAGCAAGGCTTGTGTTCTGGTTTCAGCTAAATCACAGCCTCACTCTCACATGATGCCCTCTGGGGATCGCACTGTAATACTTCACCGACTCAGAATCATATACTGTATCCTTGAGACCCTTTCTCGAATGCTATAAGGGATGGAATCTATGGAGGGATTTTAGATTTAGAGGGAGAAGTGAGGAAGGAGGGAGTGAGGAGAGGAGGGGAGGTTACCTAAATTAGTTCCATGACACTAATCCAAGATGCATTGACAGTGATATACCTGTAAAGCTCAGACATTTGAGGGACATGGCAGACCTGCTTCAATCTTCTTTTTGAAGAACACAGCAAAAACATCTGGAAGGATAACCAAAAGTAGAAGGCGTTGCTGTAGCAAGGAAGCGATCACTTCTTGTCATCATTTCCATTTGCAACCCCAACATTGGCTTGGAATCCTAAGAAAGGAAATTCCACACAAGGAAGGTTTCCCATTCACCTTTACAGCCAGCTTACCTACAGCCCCAGCCCACTTAACTATTACTGAGGTCCCGGTGTTAACTTCTTACTTCTGTCAGGTTTTCCATATTTAACCGTTTACTTCTGTTAGCTCAACAGAATAAAATTGAAATACCTAGAAAATTAATTTTCAGTTATTTTTAAATGGCATTTTAATCAAAATATTTTTATATACATTCACACCATTGAACAGACTACAGCAAACTTTAGAACACCTCAGTTTTTTTATATAGTCATAAGTTTGTTTGGCTTGTCTCTTGGCTGAGGTGCTTAACGTGTAGGTTGGACTTGCAAGGGGCCCCAATTTGACCACCGCTTCATATCTCCTGCTGGGGGCCTTCTGTCTTTTTGAGCTAGATTTCCACTCCTGCCTGCAGCCCTCTGCAAAGGAGGAGACCTCCTGAATAATGTAGGATGGGGTACAGGCAGTTGGGAGGGAATAACTTTCTTCTGTTATCTTAAGATCCAAACCGTTGTGCTATATAGTTTCTAAATTAATAGCCAAGACTACAACTTGGGTTGTAGCCCAATGCTAGTCCTACTCAGAGCAGACTCAATGAACTCAAAAGCTATGGGAAAAACTTAGTTGAATATAATCCTCTATTCCCCCACCCAGTTCAGCTACAAAAGTATGCCTTAGGTCAGGGGTAGCCAATGTGGTGCCATCCAGATGTCAGCAGACTTCAAATTCCATCATCCTTGACCATTGGCCATGCTGACTAGGGCTGATGGGAGTTGTAGTCCACTGATGTATGGAGGCCGCCAGGTTGGCTGCCCCTTATATTAGAGCTGAACTGGTCTGTGAGTAGCAATAGCCTCTGGTTGTTTTCACAAGTAGTTAATGCTGAATGATGGCCTACAAGAAGCCACAGTTTGACCGTGGCCTTGCATCACATACCATAAAGCATAAAATTGCTTTTGGCATTTGAAAACTGCACAACCAGTTGCATTGAATAGAACATGCATTCAATTTAAAAAAACAACAACCAACAACCCCTGCTTCCTATCCCCATATTAACAACATTCACAAATGATGACTCTTGGTATTGCTTGTGAAAAACATCCTTCAAGAGTCTTTTCCCTGCTGCATTGATCCCCAACACTCACTATTTGGCAGCTCAGCAGTTAACACCCAGGAGGCCCTTCAAATGTCATAAAAGGGTTACAGCAACCCATCCCTTGTGTACGGCTGTTTGCGGTGACCAAGGAAGCACGGCAAGGAAGCACCCAAGGGAACAGTAATCACACTGGTCAGGTTATTGTCCCTGTCAGCACTGCAGTGCAAAATTCACAGTAAGCCAAGTTGCCCATTACAGACAATGGGTCCGGGGTGAGCATTACTCCATTATTCAATTGCCATGCTGTGCCTCTGTAACATTACCGGTAGTTTAGGCAATTTTGCAGTGTTGCTGCAGGAATGGTATAAAACAAAAAAGGAGGATTTGACATTTAGAGCCACAGAACAGCCCCTTGTTTTCTTGTTGTCCAATATAAAAAAAAACTGGATTCCTGAACATTTTAAAAAAATCTGTCAAAGTGAATTAGCACCTTATTTAAAAGACCTAGGATTTACTTTGAACTGGCATTATGAAAATTTCCAGACATAATTTTCCCAGGGGCACAACAGGGTGGGGCGAGGCAGGGCAAGGCAAGCAAATTGACACAACTTCATCAAGGAAAAGGTAGCTTGATAAACATTCTGATGGAAATGATCTTTTACTGTAGTCCCTGCAAACTAAATGGTCAGGAATCTGTGTGGCACTTAATAGGTTCGTCTTGCTAAAAATATGCTGCTAAACAACTTGAGGCCTGCTACAGGCTTCCATGAGCACATAACCTACACATTCTCATTATACGGCAAGAAATCAGTCTATAGTACATATTTAATATATAATTAAAATAAATCATCTTCTTCATAACCTCTTCCCAGTAGCAAAATACCAACATTTCCCATGAATTGTTGACCCATTATTGACCTCTCTCATATAATAACTACAAATCATCTTCTCTAAAATTATTCTCCATGGGAATTGTGAACCCCCAGAAAACGAAACTCTGAAATATATTTCACAAATGGAGTTTGACAAAGAACTAACATTGCATTGTTTTCTTTTTCTTGGCAAAATTAAGCACAAACGTAACATTTCACAGGTACCGTTACCATGCAAATGCATGTTAAAATTTCATTGCTGTTTTAAACCCCAAACCACAGTTAGCATGCAATTTTCCCCACCCCAACTACTGAGTCCTTGGTAATGCACCTCTTTGGTGTAACCGTGAGCCATTGGGGCAAGATTATCCCACTTTTAAAAGTAAAGTGTATGAGCAGAACCTTTTCAGATGTATGTTCACACAGTGTACATCTTACCATAAAAAAAACAAAAATTAGAAAAAAATGAACCCCAAACTTAATATGTAACATACATTCTCAAATATGTTGAAAACAAAATTTGGAGCTTAAGAAAATAAAGTGGGGGGGGGGAACCCTAAGAGGCCACCCCATTTTTTAATGAACATTTTTAAAAAAGTTCCCACCACTAAAAATTCGCCATACTACCAGATCTTATGTTTCTCAAATGCGCAATACAATGGACTATGGGGCAGGGAGAGTGCAGGTCTCAAAAAGAAGAAGAAGAAGAAGTATGACACTGTGTTACAAAAACAACCTGATGTGTTGGTTTTGTCAAATAATTGTTTCGTGGCATTCTTGGTCTAGGACGGGCTTCTGCTACGTACGGGTGCATGGCCCAGCTTCAGTTGGCATCAGCTGCACGACAGCACTTCCGCGTTCAGAATCTGAACAGCAATTCACAGAACAGCAATACATCCTTGTAGTTCCAAAAATGCATAGGAGTCACATGTACCATAACTTTTTGCCCAAAGGAAGTTTCAAGCAAGTGACAGCACCTCTGGCCCACAACCGCAATGTAATACTCCCACAGGAAAAAATAGCGTTGTATATTCTCTTAAGAAACTGCACCAGCAACGTTTTCATTTGTGGTGCTTCCCCTCCCCCCCGTCAGAAACATCAGGCTCTTCCTGAACTTTATACAATGGAGCCTTTTGAAGATGACAAATGAATCGACTGGATCCGTGATGCCAACGTCCTCTGTAAATCTTGTAGTACGTTTTGGCCAGACGAGTCTCCGTTCTTGTCGTACAACAGCTGTTTGAAAGCTTCGTTTTCTATGAGGACCATCATGTTTTTTAGAAAGTAACCCTCACAATAGGAAGCTAGTTCTGTTACTCCAAGAAACTGAAGACAGAGGAAATGAGGCCCAGGGCGGGGAGAAAGAAAAGAAAAGGAAAAGAAAAAAAAAAGTCAAATTTATTCACAGATATATGCCAGAAATCCTAAGAACTTAAGAAGAGCCCTGTTAGTTCAGACCAAGAAAACCAAACAATTCTTCTGTTCTTAGAGTGGCCAACCAGAAGCACATGAGAAACCCACAAGTAGAATATGGGTGCAACAGTACTCTTCCCACTCAGGGCTGATATTCAGAAACATACTGCCCCAGATACTGGAAGTAACACAGCCACCCTGACAGGCAGTCATTGATAGTTTTCTCCGCCATGAGTTTGCCTGTTTCCCTTTTAAAGCCATTAAAACTGGTGGCCATCACTATAAGGTATGGTCCCAAGTTCCATAGTCTAGCAATGTGGGGGGTGTGTGTGTGTGTGTACATCTCTTTGTCGACCCTCCATGGAAGTAGTTCTGCAGGCAAGACAAGAGATTTGGACTTGTTTTTCTTCAACAGTAACCTACACTGCAAGATGGAACTCTGCTGCTGAAATGGAAGGGACCTTTGGATGTAAGTGTGCAGTTTAGAATGGAGGTTTGCCCTTCAATGACAAAAACACCAGAAATTCTATTAGGCCTGCCTAAGCTCAGTTGCTCCGTTGCTCCAAGCCATGAATGATAAAAGCGATGGCTGTGATTTCCCACTCAAGGCTCACACACAGTTAAGGAATTTGAAAGATGGCTGATAAATCAAGAAGGGATGTGTATGGACAAATTAGGCAGTCGTGTGAAGACTCTTAAGGAGTTGTGGGAGCTGCAATTGAAGAGCAACACATGAAAATATCACATACAAGACGCCCATGTTGTTCTTCAATGACAGCTGGAGAGGCTCTTGAGTATATCTGCCTAGAATACCACTCCTGGTGAATGCCAGAAGGGAACGTGCCATTGGAGTCTTGTGAGCATGTTCCTGGCTAGGCTACAAAGTCACTATTTACACTGAGGTAGAAATCCTCTGCTCAGTTGTCGGTTGGGCATGCTTTTTTAAAAAATAATAATAATATGTGTACCACATTTGATTGTACACCACACTGTGATACCATATGAATGGTGGTATAAAAACGCTTTTAAAAAATGAGCAATGCAGTTTTACCTTGGCGTGATTATAAATATCCACACAGTTTTCTGTGTTGATACTTTTTGCACAGATGATCTCACAGTGTCGTTGCAATGCCTCAAGCTGGAAAAATTTAGCAGCAGACAGAAGCTGAAAAACAGGAGAAAAGAAAATATTGTTATGTGCTTTGGTTCCAGAGTTTGTGGGTGCGATTTGATTAAACTGTGCCAAATGCTGAAACCCCCTGGATTTAATTTATGCTAACAAACCAGGACAACTTGGCATAGTCACTAAAATGGACCATTAGCAGGTGACAAAGGCCAGTGATGGCCCATCAAGGACACCAACAGAAGGTGAAGACTGCCAGGCAAAGGAGGGATGGGGTGCCTGCTCCAGCTATGTGTTGGTGGACAAGAAGGGTTCGGATTTCAAGTCTGGATGACATATGTAGGAGGAAACAGGGTTAGCAGTGAGAGGAAGAAGGAGGGGTGGAACACCATTTGAGCTGGAGATGACAGGCTGGAACAAAGAGAACAAAGATTCTGTTCTTTGAATCTAATGCTGTACTTATGGAGAAGACAAGACCCTCTTAGGATGTGAAGGCTCTGCACTCACTCCATATAGACTAAGGTTGTATATGTGTGTAAATAAAACCATATATCATAAAGACACCACAGTCTCTGCTGTGCCTCATTTCCAACAGAAACACAGACCCTGGGAAAGTGCCTGGAACCCCTGAAATCTCACACTGCTGTGGAGATATGGGTGCCATGTGGCAATATATACCTGGGAGGAAGGGAGGGGGCGAGGGAGGGAGGGAGGGGAACAAGAGGGGGGTGAATTAGCAGTTAATTTTTTTCATCCCTCACCTCATTTCCTGTTCTTTTTCTTTCAAATGTTTTATGCTGCCCAAACTGAAGCTCAGCTGAATTAAGGCAAATTTGCATCATATTATTCAGATAATTCTTCTTGCTATTTTACCTCTGACCACCGCAAAGAGGAAAGGAGGTGATGAAACCAAACCTAGAGGACTCATTGCCGGTGAATGGCAAGCTACAAAACCAGTCAGATCAAATGTCAGACTTCACTGAGGAAAACGTGGAGGTTTCAAAATGAATGCATAAAATAAGATGACCCCAAAAATGACGGAGTCTACTGCCTTTCTGCAATCTCATGTTTATCCCCTGCCCCCTATGAAAACGTGGTCACTGCTAAAAAATAGTGCGTTGATTTTTATAGTGCTTGAAAAACCTGTTTGATCACTGTGGGTCAAAAATATATGGCTGCATATGTGTGCAATGACAGAACGAGAGGCAGAAGGGAAGGGCCACAAGGCCCCGGGTTCATATTTCAGGAATCTTCAGAAAGGGTTGGAAACTAAAACCCTGTATGAAACCACGACCACTGCAGAGGGGAAACTACTAGGCTATGTGAACTATTGGCCTGATTTGTATAAGGCAGTTTTCTATGTTATCTTACTGTTTTCAAGTCTTTGAAAACTATTGTTCTTATGCTGGCTAAATACACAGGCAACGTAACAGGAGGACTAACTGGGCTTTGTGCCTGCCTTGAACTACACCTTGAATTTTGATCTGGTGAATGAACTTCTCCTTTTTCTATTCCCTCCCAGTTTCATATTTCCGACAATTGATTGATTGATTCATTAATTTTTTTCATGTGGAATCACAGCCCTTTCACAATTGGTGAAGTCTACTTTTTTATTTTACTATTTCTTTGCATATTTATAATGAACCAGTAGAGCAAGCTGCCACTTACCTCCATTATTTCATTGTTTTTAATGAGAAGTGACTCTGCACCTCCATAGTACAGATACTGCATTATGAGCTGAAATAACAAAGAGATTGATAGATCACAAAAAATGCAAGCGTAGTTTCCGTATTTCTTCTTCCCACCCCATTTATGGGCTACTGCACACAAGATAAAATAAGTGGTAAGGTCTTTAGGACCAGTGTTATGTGGTCCCGGCAGCCACTCCTAGTAACTAGTCTAGCTGCCGCATTCTGGATTAATTGTAGTTTCCGAGTCACCTTCAAAGGTAGCTCCACATAGATCCCATTGCAGTAGTCTAGCTGGAAGATAACCAGAGCATGTACTACTTTGGCAAGACAATGGCCAGGAAGGTAGCATCTCAGCCAGCAATGGATCACATGGGAGTCCTTTATTGACATCAGACTTTGGCTCCTGAGGGCTTTTGTCTCTGAATGGAAATCTTTGTGACCCACTTCTGCCTTGCATACAAGCAGGGTATTAAGACAAGCTCAGACGGGAGATCCTTGTGGCTTAGTGAGGACCAAGGGTGCTTCTAAGACAGATGTTTGTTGTCCACATGATATCACTGGCATCAAAATGTCATCCCATATTTCCTTTCCTTAATCCAGAGTTACCCTTTGTGGTACATAAAAAATACAGACTTTTACCAATGACCTATTTGCAAATTAAGCCCCTGTCTGAAAAGCACCTTTTGTCTATTCCATACAGAAAAGAACTAGATGCATCCTTAACATCTAGCAAGCTGGTGAATGTAGAGCAGGCACAAGCAAGGGATAAAAGGAATGTCAAACTCAGATGCAGATTTCTCCTGCCATGAGACAACAAGCGCACGGAACTAGAATATCAGAAAAGGAGGGTGGAAACCACTATAATGAAAGCTGTAAAGATAAGCCTGAATCTGTGTGAATCACCCCCTACTTAGTGAAATTTCTGGAACTACACAGATCTCTGGGAAGGAGGTGTACTGGTCAGGGGAGGGGTACTCCAGGGTCCTGTGCAACTAGCCCTTCTTGTTTGCTTGATCGTCATCATTTCAGGTTTGAGAATTTCCTTAGCTCTGGGTTACACTGGTATAAAATTCATATTTATTTGGCTCTTCACAATATCACACTGCAACACAGATTACATACATAGGCCATAAAATAGTTAATCACCATTCACTTGTGATCTGGCTTCCAACTGGTTATGTTTTTTCTCTCCCGCAAATTACCATTGGCTTATTATACAAAGACACCGCAGTGTATTGAACTTTACCTGGAAAATGGGATACTTCACATAACTGATTTCAATGCAAGTGCTGTCAGATGCAGGTTTGCTGGACAAGAGGGCTTTAAACCTACGCAAAAATATTCAAACACACTGATTTTTGTTATTTTTCAGGACAGATTGTGAGAATAATATGCCATGGAAAAAATTCACGGGCTGGCGGCTACCAGCTTGAACGCCAGCACAATATTATGTCAGCATAGCAAAGATGTCACTCAAGTACACAGTGACAGCATTCTAGGATTGGGGTACTAAGCGCAATTCAAAAAAATTGTACCAAGCTGATGGTTGCCAGTTCTTGAGCTGCTCCCTGCATTTATTTCTATGGACAAACTTCGAAAGAACACCAGAGAGGCACACGTCAAGTAATATATAATGCAAGAAATAATAAAAATTACATAAAATATAACATTTTTAAAAAATCCAAAGTGAGTTATAAACGGCAGGGTCACATACAAAGGGAATCCTGCTTAAATGGAAAGGTTTTTAATTAACTGTCAAAAGCACATGGTTGCTGCTGCTTACCATAGGAAGGCACTTCCGGAGGGTAGGTACTACTGGACTTAAACCCTTACTTCCTAGTGGAAGTGAAGCAGCCCTCAGGCATGTGGGGAACCAGAAATAGTGTCCCTCCTAAAAATTGCAGCAACGGGACAGGAATGTTTAAGTGCTAAGGTGGTCCCTGAGGTATCCTGCAGCTGCCCTTTTAGTAAGAGTGTGATCCATAGCAACCAGCAAGTGATTATGTTTATTTTAAGAATCATGAAAAGTCTCATCTACTGATTTCTGCATATCTTTATCAAGCGTCTCTTAAAGGCACAGGAACAGCCACTTGGCAAAGCGGCAACGTCAGAAGAGGCTGATATGCAAGGCTGGAAAAACCCCAGTAGCTTAGACTTGTTTATATTGCCTACAAACTGTTAATGTTTTTGAGCTCTGCCCATATGAAACTTATTGGCAGGCAGAAAGCTTTAAAACAGCCTTGTAAAATTGCCTATAAAAGTTACTGGCCTGCCAACAAAAATAAAAAAAATACTGGCTTGCTGTAGGTTTGCAAAGGAGAAAAAGAGAGCTCAGCCTCTCCAGCAGTGCTCTGCTGCATTTCTAGTCTGGGCAAGGCAGAAGAGCTTCCCTTCTCTGGGAGTCCTGTTGGGTTTCTAGGCTAGGCCCAGAGAAGGGGTGGAACACTCTGTCCTAACCCACCAGCCTGCTGATGCACCTACATTCCATGCACTCCCTTGCAAGCAGTTCCTTCCTGCCTAAGTTGCCAGCTGCATGATTAAAATACAAGGCTGTCAGAAACAAGAGATTTGGCAAATCCAGCAAGAAAAGTATTTGCATTCTAGGTCTAATATGTTTTACTGAAGCTGTCCAATTTCTTTTTTGGGGGGTGGGGGTGGGGGGCTGGGAGATTATACAGGGGGAACAAAAAGGCAGCCTGGGAAATATGACATTTTACATATTTATGCTATGAGTCCCTTACGTTTCCCTCTACACAATGTAAGGCCAGCCACCAAAGACCTCTTGGATGGTTGATTGCTATCCCCTAGGAGCAGGGCTTCCTCTGGGATGGCCCTAGAGGCTTTCTGCTCAAGCTTACATCTCCTTTTAAAGACCAGCCAGCACTTTTATTTTGACAAGCCACTGGAAGCTAGGCTCCTGCACTGTTGGTCAGATAGAATAGAAGACAGGTCCTCTGCACCATAAACAGTTGTGTAAATGAGGGGATTTCAGCAGATGTACTTTCTGCTGCAGGAAAACAGTTTGGCAGCTCTGAATAACATATATAACCCACCTCTCCTCTATGCAAACTTGCCTCCCCTACTTTGAAGTCCAATTCTTGTTCCCAACAGATCTTTCTACTAGCCTATACATTTACAGCCCCAAAGCTTGTCTCTTTCTGAACTTCCAAGGTACCATCCACAGGGAATCTCTGCAGCTTATGATGCGTTCTCTCTTGCTAAAATACAACTTTCACTGCAAGCTCCTGTTGTATAACCTATAAATGCTTCCTGCTTTGTATTCTCCCTGATACTCAAATTAGGTTTCATCAGGTTTATTTACAAATACATATATTTACCTTGGGGATGCAGTAAATAATAATACTCTGTGTGCATAAAAGGGTCTTCCTTCTACAAGGAACGTAACATCTGACATTTCCTTATTGTTAAGAAAATGAGGATCTGGAATCACAAAACAAAAATGAGTGGGAAGACATTTTAGTTGGGAGTAAGGTAAAACACAGGTTGTGCTTGATCCTGATAGCTGCCTGAGAGAGGCATGTGCCTTTATTGAGATTCATTCTGATTTGTCTGTGTGGAGTTTGGATAACTTTCTATCGATTGTTATCCCACACTTTGTCATCCATTTTCTTGTCACTTTTTAATTAAACAAAATGAATTCGAATATATATATATTTACAAGTGAGTTTGTATTAGAGTACTTTAATCCCCTGTAACTGTACAAACCTAAATTTGCTGGTATGCAACTAAATCCCTCAGGCAAAATAGTGACAATCTAGGGAAGATTTGGGTTCCTTTTTAGACCATTATCTTTAAACATCCACAGCTATGTAAACAGATCTTTAAATCTGGTGCACCTTTCCATCATTAACAAGACTGTGCCCACTTGTGCCCACATTAGCATGGACAATTGCTTTAATTTGTTCTGTTTGACAACACAGTGGTGTCATAATTGACAAAGACCCAAAATAGGACCGCAGTCATAACCATCACCTTCACTGATTGTAATCAGAGTGTTAAATGAAAAGTACTAGGCTTCCTGGTTAAAGATTTTCTTCCTTATATATCCAATGCTCTATCTCAGGGCTTATCCATACTTCCTCTTGCCCCACTGCTTTCCCCTGGGGAAAATTGCTCTTTAGTGTGCAATTGGAGCAAACAGCAACTCGGGTTTTCTCCAGATTGACATTTGCTCCAATTTAGCACTAAAGAGTGAGTTTTCCTTGGGAAAGGAGCGGGGAAAGGGGTAAACAGCTCAGACCCATGCCTAGAAAGTGTGGGTCAAGTGGAAAACTGTGTTTTCGGCATGGGACAAGAGGAAATGTGGGAGAGCCCTCAGATCCACAACAAGGTAACAACACAAAGCACAATGCTCTTACAATATGAATTCCAGTGTAGTGGTAGCATTGCTCTGATCCCAGCATGTTGTGAGTACAGGATTACTCTGTTAAAAATCAGTTTAAGCTAGTAGCTACGACCACAGCATGTGTCAGTGAATTCCACAAGTTACGTGTTGTCAATTCTGAACTTACTGCCTAACAATTGTATCAGAGGACATCAGGTTCTAGGGTATAATGACAAGGACATTTTCTTTCTCTCTACCACTTCCACCATTCATAACAATGAAAAAAACCTAGCTATCTGCATTCCAAATATTGCACATTTCAAAACTTGGATTTTGGTGTGAAATTCTAAATTTTGGGTGGCAATGTCTAGATGACAAAATTTCAGTTTTCTCGAAGACATCAGTCCTCAAGCTTTGGTGACCTCCGAAGGAAAGGACAGCTGCAGAACAACTGGTGTGCCTTTCTGTCTAGCCAAACCATGTGTATTTCATGTATAAAGGCATGATCATGAATGGATGCAGTCCCTTATGTATGCATGTGGCTGAGTGCAGATGGCCCTTCTGATTTAATGGTCCCTTCTGATTTCTAACTATATGCAATGTCCATCATGATTAAGCATGTCTATATAATCCTATACTTCTGTTATTTATCTTGGTTTCCCCCAGTGACCAAACCTCAATGAACCAAATGTGTGTTGCACAACAGTGCGGATCAACAGACCGTGCCACACATGTTCTACAACTCACAGCACACTTACCTAAACGAGATGTCTGCTTGCGTTTGATTTCAACAAGCTTAGGAATAGGATAGGGTCCATAGCAATGAGTGAATATGACAGCCAGTTGTTGACTAATCACTTCATTCTAAAACAAACGACAATACAACAAAATAAACACTAAATGCAAATATAACTATGAAGATCAGAAGAGTCACTTTGGGGAGTTAGCTGAATGACTAGCATATGCTCATGGATTCCAGAAAATGTGAGCATGCAAACCTTTGCTGATATTCTAACTTTCTCTATCATCATCTCAAACAACTGCTCTGGGACATTATTAGGTTCCCCCGCTGCTCCTAAAATCAACTAATCCATATAACAGTGGTTATATCTAGAATCTAGAATATCTAGAGTGGCACTCGGTTACTGTGTACCCTTAGATAAGTGTACTGAAACTGCAGCATGTGAAGCCTACGTATTCAAGGCTACATCCCTGAAGGCATTAACTGAGAAAACCTACCTGGACAGGATCATAAGTTAATGGTATGGTTTATGCTTTAATTCCAGATGTCTCCATTCAAGGGTGATGTGAAAGACCTTTGTCTGAATCTAAGGCCCTAGGCAGCCATTGTCAGTTAGTGTAGACCAAAGGCTTCCAACTTTTTTGGTATGGTAACCCACAAGTCCAAATTTACTTGGTATGGTCACCCATCATTTTACTGTCACATGGATTTTGGACTTTACTGCCACCAAAGAGCAGTCCCCAAGCATTAAAATGTAAGACTCAAGCATTTCCGAAGTTTGGTTATAGGTGTCAACACAACATTATAATATGCCAACAAAACAAAAAGCTGTTAAGAGATATTTATGATACCAATTAGGGATTACAAGCTATAATTATATTGGATTTACTTATAAAGCTTGCAACCCATCTGCACAGGCTACACGGCCTACTTGCAAGTCATGACTCACAGGTGGGGAGACACTGATATAGGCAATTCTGGGACAAATGGATAGCTTCCTATGTTCATAAGCCAAAAAGGACATGCCACTGCTCTGGGTAGAGAAATCCAACCTGTCCAGAAAGGCATATGACCATGTTTTCTAAATGTGCTACTGCAATGGAATAGGGCAGGGGTCAGCAAACTTTTTCAGCAGGGGGCCGGTCCACTGTCCCTCAGATCTTGTGGGGGGCTGGACTATATTTTGAAGGGGAAAAAAGAACGAATTCCTATGCCCCGCAAATAACCGTTAGTTGAATTTTAAATAAAAGGACACATTCTACTCATGTAAAAACACGCTGATTCCCAGACCGTCCACAGGCCAGATTTAGAAGGTGATTGGGACGGATCCGGCCCCTGGACCTTAGTTTGCCTACCCATGGTCTAGGTGAGCACCTGAAGACATATTGGTGCCTGATAATCAAACAATGGTTTCTAGCTATGAGAAACAACAAAACAATGGTTTCTAGTTATGAGAAACGATAAAATAAAACTGAAGTGTATTGCCATGGGCTCCTGAGAAGCCCAGAAAATCTGCAGGTGTTAAAAAGAAAGGCCAAATTGTAGTCTTTTGTGGAGGAAGTATATGTAACTTGACATCAATGGGAACTGATCACACAGAGCCAAGGGCAGACTTTTAGTCATACTTTCTCCTGATATAATGCCACCAGAAATCCAGTATCTTCTACATTTCCCTTCAGAGGAATCTTGAAGCAAGCAAGACTTACAGGTAGAAAAGGTCACCTAACACACAGTAATCCTGCACAGGGATTATTAGGAATAGGCAGAAAGATATTCAGTTTCACTTACAGAGCAAACACTAAATTAGACTCCATGTGCTAGGAACATTTTGAAATCAAATGATGATCTTGAAATTAAAAGCTAAGAGAACACTCTGTAAAGAAATCTACTGATATGAACTAAGACTGGATAGAAATAAGTTGAATACAAAGGAACTGACTGCTCCTGGGAAAGATGAGAAAATGGTTAGCATTCTGTCCCCTGGAAGTGTGTAATGAAAGAGGATACTGTAAAATGACCATAATGTATGTTTAGGAAATCAGGGGAGAAAACCACAAAAATGCTAGATGAATTGCATGCTTTTAAATGTATTTATTAGTTGCCTCATAAAATAATTGCTCTAAGCAATATACAAACCATTAAATGGGTGATTTGTACAAACCATCAAATTTGAAACAAAACAAAAATGTGCATGCCATTGTGAATGCAGTTAGATTTGGTGATGGGGCTGAGCCAGTGTACATGAAGGACAGAAACATGTATGACTCTTACAGGGACCAGAAAATCACATAGTAGAGTGATTGTTCTGCTTCAGATTCCAGGTCAGAGAGTCTGCTGCTGAAATACTCGCCCACATAAAAGATCCTCACTTGTGGGAAATGAATCTTTAAGAGAGAAAGGTTCCCACCCAGCCCTCTACTTTACATGCTAGCACTCTGCATGTCAAGTGTCACATGTTTAACAGTGAAAAGCATTTTAAAAAATGACCCCAATTAAGTTAGTGTCCAACTAAGGAGCCAAACTATATGTGATGGGGCAGCACCATCCTCTGCCCCATTGATATTTAAAGAAGGATGGAAAATGATACCTTCTTGCCTACCTTACCTTGCTGCACTCCATTGCTTTAAGCATTCATTCCCAATTTGGTGTCCCCTCCAAATGTTTTGGACAACTCCCCTAATCCCCAGTCACATGACCATGCTGGCTGAGGATAAGGGAAGGTGTAGTAAAAATAAATAAATCTGGAGTGTCCTCCAGGTGTTATTGAACTCCAACTCCCATCTGCCCCAGCCAGCATGACAAATGGTGATGCATGATGGGAGTTGGAGTCCAGCAACACCATCATGTCGGCTATCCCTGGCTTAAAGAAACAGACTGCCACAAGATAATGTCAGTTAGGAAGCTTGTGATCGCTTTGCTCCTTTCTGCCAAGCTTGTTGGTAGACCTGCTCCAAGATAAGTAATCAAGGCTTGGGCACCAACCAAAGCAAAAAGTTACCTAATTGGAGTGGAGGGAGAGTCTCTGAGGAGCACTAAATTCTAATTTATTTCACCTTATGTATTTTAATTGCAATCCTTTAGTGCCACAGTAAAAAATAAAAATCCAACACTTTGCAACAGAAGATAAGTTAGAATTGGTGCCTGCCTTCTCATTCCCACGCTGTTTCTTTTCTGCCTTTTCTGCCAAGAGGAAGAGGCAGTCAAATGTTTTAAATACATTACAGAAAGGAAAGAAGGAGACTGTGCATCAGGGACGCCATCTGGGGTGGCAGGGGTGGGTGGGACAAGGCTCCCCCAATTTTCAAGCAAGGGGCCGGGCCCCACCAGGCCTTCCCATGGCCACAACGGGCCCCAGTCTGAAATCACGGAGACCTGTGCCAGCCAGTGCAAACTATACCGTACTATATGGACCAAATAATTCAGTTTAAGGCAGATTCCCATCACCTTGTCCCAAGTTTATCCAATGTTCAGTGTGAGAAAATATATGAACTGCACATGAATTCTTATTGTGCAGCTTGCTTTAAGCCAAATCATACTGTCTGCTTCAACAGGCAGCAGGACTCCAAAGCAAGTTCCTCTCGGCTACAGAGGTCTTTGGCAGCCCTAGTATCTGAGAGTATTTGAAACTAGGATCATTTGCACACAAGCACATGGTCTACCACTGGCTGATGGTCCCTGCTTACTTAAAAATGAATGGCTAAAGTAAGTGTCTAGATTGAAGTCTGAAGTGAAGAGATGTTGAGCAATTGGTAATGCTAACAAACATGGCACAAGGCTAGGAAATGTATTGTCCTAAACATAAGACATTCCATAGTTTGATATTTGAACAGCCATCACACAAAGTATCTATTTAGCTTTTCCAGCTTATTCTTGTAAGATTAAACAATACCAACAAATGTGGGATTATTATTGTATTCCCCCGCCCTTGTGTAAGACTCTTCAGATGACCATCTTTTCCTTATCCAGTAGTAACTCATTCAACACTTGAGCAATATCCTGTTGCTGACGGTGCTCTTTATTGAGCATTCATTCTGACCTGTTTGCAGGGAGATTAGATGCCACTGGCTATTTAATGAGCATCCATCCTGATTTGCTTGCAGGAAGATTATATGATGTTGCATATAATGTTGCATCAAGCACCCTCACACACTTTCCACTGCATTTTCTTGCCACATTTCTTATCACCACCAATCCAATATTCTGGGAACGTGGGTGTATTATCGAGGATCTCCCAATCATCTATAGCTGTTTAACCTGAATTTGCTGGTATATAATTGAATCCCACCTGAAAACAGTGGCAGTCTGGAAGCATCCTAGGTTTCTACAGATGGCGCCACATCATCCTTCTCTACCCTGGACATTTTTTAGTGCTAAAAAGGCAGCCAGCCCTGATTCTCTCTAGTTCTCTTTGCGCTGAGTTTTCTTTGGGTACAAATCATGCATGAGCTCCATGAAAACTGATTAAACATCGCTTTGTAAGATTACTTGTACATTATTAAGAAGCACATACATCATTAATATTAGTCAACATTTGTGAGCTAGGGAACCTCAAGAGGTTGGTGGTAACAGCTAGACGCAATGAATAGCTTGACAAAATAGATTTTTAAAAATGTTAGTTAGAGTCGAGCTAAGGGTCTTCCACAACAGAGCACGATTAATCAGAGGTGATGCATAAATTGTTGCTGGGAGCAATGACATGACTCTCTTTTGAAAGGATTTTTAAAACATGTGTAGCAAAAGCTCAGATTTAAGAACATAGTCTGAGGTCTATGAGTATCAGACCAGAAGAGGGCATACAAGTCCTAGAATCAGTACATTCTTATTCCAACACAGGAAGTCTCAGCAAGCACTTCCTTGTTATGAAAAACAGCAGGGGTCTTCGTGAAACCACTGTTGAAATATCCCTTTGGGAGATATTATGACTAAGGATTTAAGTGCAAGGTAATCCAAGGTTAGTTTCCAGATAAATCCATGCTGATGCACTATATTTTCTGTGACAGTAGTTAATTGCATGTTATATTAGCATGCCACATTGGTGTACCTGATGTTCACTTCTCATATGGAGAATGCAAGACGCACATTTATGGAGACTTCGGGTCCAGGTTATTCTGAACTGTTTTAACACAGAGGTACTGAAAGTGATGACAGGTAATGCCACAACAGTCACCAGCATTTAGAATAAATCTACCTCAGGGGAGAATTCACACCTTAAGCAGAGGGAAGGGATTCATTCCATTCTTCCCTGTTCACTGAAATTTTATAAACTTGTCTTTTTTATTTGATTTGGTAAATAGAGATGCAAAAGCTCAGAAAAAATGCTACTCATCCCCCTCCTCCTGGCACAATTTATTTCCTTCCACATGCACAGAACTTAATGAAGCCTTTCCTTATCTTCTATTCTATAGCAGTGCCTCTGCTGTCGAATGTAATCCATTCTGGAAGACTGTTCGACTTCCAAAATGTTTGACAACCGAGGCACAATGGGCGGTCGGAAAATTCCATCGAGAGATTGGAGAAATGCACCTCAGAAGCCATTCGACTTCCGAGGCACGTTCGAAAACAGAAACATTCACTTCTGGGTTTTAGGCATTCAGGTTCCGAATTGTTCAGCTTCCAAGATGCTTGAAAGCCAAGATCCACTGTATTGTGTTACCTAGTTTATATATATAAGGAACACGGGTGGCGCTGTGGTCTAAACCACGGAGCCTCTTGGGCTTGCCAATCAGAATCTCGGAGGTTCAAATCCCTGCACCGGGGTGAGCTCCCGTTGCTCAGATCCAGCTCCTGCCAACCTAGCAGTTTGAAAGCACATCAAAAAGTGCAAGTAGATAAATGGGTACCACTCTGGTGGGAAGGTAAATGGCGTTTCCATGCGCTGCTCTAGTTTCGATATTCTGTTGCGCAAGAAACGGCTTAGTCATGCTGGCCACATGACCCAGAAAAACTGTCTGCGGACAAACACCAGCTCCCTCAGCCTATAGAGCGAGATGAGTGCCGTAATCCCAGAGTCATCTGTGACTGCCCTTAACTGTCAGGGGTCCTTTACCCCCCCTTTTTTAGTTTATATATAGTGAAACAAAGTTTATCTCCAATTTCCCTACGTGTGTGTATATGTGTGTGTGTTTCATATCTCTAACAATACTAATACATACCCTTGTCAAATTACTGAATTTGTTTTTTAAAAAACTGTTTAGTATTTGTTTAAAGGAAATATTCAAAATATGTGAACATACGCCTGTATCAAACTCTTTGGCATGAAATTCAAAATGGGCCTGGAAAAAAATTCCTAGTAAACATGTAAGGAGTGTTTTTAAAAGCCAAATAGGTCATATCAACTCATCTCAAAAACCTTAAAGTGAGGAAAACAAATATGGGGAAAGTAATTCATTTGATCTGAAAACTCTCTCTCTCTCTCTCACACACACACACACACACAATTCCCTTCTTGGACCATTCTAAGTAGTCAGCTAGATTAAACTAACATCTCAGCTCCTTTGGATATCAGCCTCCCTTGCCTGTATTTTATTGCCTGACCTGGATGACTCTCACTTTTACCGCAAGGACCTGGCTTCTGTCGGCTCTTGAGCTCACCATGAGTGTGAACATTAAGCTATCCTTGCAGTGGATGGAGAGCACTGGCTCTCTCTTTTTAAAGCGACAGTGTTGCTTTTATGCATTTGCAAAAATGACTGTATGTCTAAGGGCAGCTCCACACCATACAGTTAAAGCATATGCAATACACATTTAAAGCACATTACTCCCCCCAGAGAATACTGGGAACTGAAAGTTCCCTCTCGCAGAGCTACAATCATTAACCCCCTTAAAACACTATAGTTCCCAGCATCCTTTAGGGGAAGCCATGAGCTTTAGATGTGAATTGCATGTGCTTGAAATGTATGGTGTAGATCTGTCCTTAGTGGCTCAGACCCGAATCTATGGCTTAGCATTATGAGAAAGACAGCTGTGTTCACATGTTCTTCCCTCCCTACTCCTTCCTCTTCTTGTGCCCTTCACTGAATTAGGGACACAGAAAGCTGCCTTCCATGGAGCCAGAATATGGGTCCATCCAGCCCAGTATTGCTGACACTGGCTAACAGTTGCTCCCAGTCCTACATGGATCTGCATACTATCTTAGCAGGGCGACTTCAGCTGAAAACTTTTTTTATTTCAACAAGCTTTTAACATTTGATCATTTGCTAATGTAAAGAGTGTTCTGCACTCAAATTGTGATGGTTTTAGTGATGCAATGTTCTTATTATAGTTTAATATTTTTATCTGGGCATTTTGTTTTCTAAGCCACTTTTGAGTGTTTTACGTACAGAAGAGCAGTGCAGTAATAAATAATAACAGTAATAGATCCCAATTGTGGTGTAATAATGCCAGTTTCACCCACCTTGCTTGCCTTCAAGATCTCAAACATCAAAGGCAACCCTTGCGTGACAAGTTCTTCAGTGTATTCTTCCTCTTGAATAGATTTAAATTCTTTCAGCAAGCATTGTATGAGTGGTCTTCTGTGTTGCTGAAAGGCAGTTCGCAAGGACTCTAACCATGTATGCAGAGTCCATGGGACACCTGTATAAAAATTTAAAGTTATCTTAAAGATTTGCACATATCTTAAATACCCAGGTTTAGATTAACGACATGGAGATCTTATGCTGGACCACATTTTGAATTCCATCCCACCCATTCTGTTTCCTCTGCTGGGATCACCATTAGCAGCTGGCCTCACTGGGCACCTGTCAAAGCCCACACCTCATTTGGGGGCCCACTGTCAAGCCTTAGAACCTCCTGGGCCTGTCGCTCCTCTTTTTTACTGTTGCTACTGTTTTCAATTGGCCTTTCCAAGCAAGCAAGCAGAAAAATGAGAAAAAAGAACATGCAGAAAGACCCACCTCTCCCTTGGGGAGAGGATGTTGAGCGGAAGAGGCAAGTGAACAGGCAGCGGCAACAGTGATGGTGAGGAGAAAGTGTACAAACTCAGTGGGAGGTGGGCACACTGACAGCATCTTACATGAACATACAAAAAACCCCACCTGGAACTGACACTCGTCAACATTCCCCAATGAGCTATAAACCCCCATATGTTTTTTATGTCTCAGCTGCTTTCAGATTGGTGACTCCTAGTACTAATAAATCATTGCTTTTCTGCTGTAAGTAAGCTGCAAGAAGAACTGCAACTGGCTTGCCATGCTATATAGCACTCCCCCCCCCCATAATTTCATCTTGCTAGGCATCAATGGGTATGGCATAGACGCCCATGGGTATGCAAAGTCCAACTTCCTTTGGTAGCCACTTGGAAAACAATTACAAGTTATCATTAAACACAATAAATCAATTAGTTTTTTGGTGGTAAGTACTTATTCGTTTAAATGGGGTTTCCCCTTACAACCCATGAAATGACCAAAGAAACCAACAACCCCATGGTATTTCGTGTTTCTTTTAGATCTGATGTATAGATTTGAAGGGATTATTGGGGGGGGGGACACACACTGCTAAAGTGGGAGTGATCGAGTGCCCACTTTATTTGTTAAAAATTAGCAGCATAGCATTATGACACTTTCATTTTAGTAGAATTTTGCTAATATTTTACTTTTAAAAATATAACTGACAAAGTGTTTTTAGTTTTAACCAAGAAATAACAGCATGACAGATATGCTGCCATAGCAGTCTAGTAGGGATGGGTGATTTTTTGGTACACATTATTGGGTTGGAGAACTGCATCACAACATTTGGAGAAGGGCAAGTTTTGATGGATGACTGTGCTTCGGGTTTCAATATTGTTTTGGAAAGGGGGAATTCAGTAGGTTTGCATTAACATTTGAACTGTACTAAATTTATCCCTATCCTTATTCTGGATGTAAGCATTTAGCATAGTAAGAAACCTACTAAGTATTTCTTCCCTTACATAGAGGTTGCCTTGAACCTGTCCTCTCCCCTGGATAGTTTTGCTATTTACTTTATAACAGGGATGGGAATGCTGTGGTCCTCCAGATGTTGTTGCATAGAGGGTTGCTGTCCAACATCTGGAGGGCCACAAGTTCTGTACCTCTGCCTTATGCTAACATACTTAAAGATTTAAGTCAACTAACATACTTAAATTAAAGGAATTAAAGATTTATTTGCCTTAGAGGTTTCACACTGGTCTCTCTTTTAAATATTTTAATGCCTCAAATCCACAACATAAATAAAAATTATTTTTGATAAATAAGCAGCTATTGATGTTGTAGAATAACATACTATTTTCACATATTTTTTATTTATGTGTTTATTAATTGCAGGTGTGTTAACTCCTCTCTTGAAACAGTGTGCTCTTGAAATGGGAATAAAGTAGCCTTCCTTATTTACACATGTTTTTGTTTTGCTTGGGCCTTTGATACTGCTGCTTTTAACTCTCTTCCTTTTTTTGCACAGGCCTTCCGCTTCTCTTTTCAATGCCAGAACAAGTAGTTCTTAATCTAGTCAATTTCACTCCTAAGGAAGAAAGACCTTCCTAGTCTTTAAAGTGGAAAATTGACTAGGACCAGAAGATAGTTGCTTTTGAGTTTCTGGTATGAAAAGGATTCTGGCCTGCAATGTCAAACAGAGGCCTTCTCACCTAAGGATCTATTCCTGAGTAAGTACCCCCCAACCAGTCTCTTGTTATGAAAGTGTGCTCACTTAAGAGGAGGGTTGCATGTCATTCTAATCAAATCAATCATCATTTAATCAATTAAAAAGGTGCCTAGGTGTAAAATCAAAGAAGGCATTTTTTTTCTTTTGAATGATGGTTTATTCACATGCAAGTGTATCCAGATTTTTTAGTTCTCAAACAATTAAGTGGATATGATTCCTTCAACAGAGTGACTGCCCTGCTTAAAAGTAATGCCTGTGCTGCTTTGTGTGTGTATGGACTACAAATACCCAAAGTATAGCACAAAAGTCTACTGGGACATGATCACAGAAATAGGAAAATTCACAGAAATTGCAGTTCCTTAGTAAGAGAGATGGCAGGAGGTGGCGGTAGGGGAAGAAGCACAGGTGGGGCACATCCAAAGAGATGCTTCTGATGATGTGACTTAAACAAGTGCTTTAATATGGTCAGACATATCATTTAAAAGGTAATTTGAAGGGATTTCAAATTCAGATCGATACAATCCCAATTTACTATCTAATCCACAAAAATGCCAAAGATAGGAAGAATAAAAACCTCTAGCCATGTATTTAAACCCTTTTTAATATTCAAATTGTCTCCTGAATTCCCAGGCGCATCTGAAAGTTACCCGATTTCTGCCTTGACAAGAACTCTGGGACAAATAAAAAATGGCCAGCTCAGCTGACAGAGGCCATCAAACCAGATTTCTGACAGTCATTGCTCATGGGAGAGAAAAGAACGGAAGAAACCAAAACTGACCTATGCTCCTGATGTCAATGGTTACATCCACATATCCGTGTTCAGCACTGTGATACATAGCCTCTTTCAGAGCTTTAAGTCTGGCTTTGCTGTTGCGGCTGGCGCACAAAGGAGCTGGCGCACTGTCTGCCAAGTCAGTTCCCTCAGCCAGTATCTCCTCCAGAGACAGGATATCACTCTTCTCCTTCTCCGGCTGAGCAAGCAGCTTACGAAACACGTTCCTGTCAATCACAGGGCAAAAAGAGAGTGGGGATGGGGGAGGAGAAAGGCCATTGGGTTGGAACTCTTAACAGTTTAAGCCAGAGCCAACTAGCTATCTAGCGAATGCTAAATCTAGTTAGTTCACCTAACTAGATCCTCTAGCAAATCAGCTTTCAAGCAATGCCTTTCTTGGTGCAGTATAACTTATTTGGGCTTGCAGCTGCAAGTCCAGCATCCAGGACAGAGACTCTCATCCTCTGCTCATCAACAGGCTTACACCTGTGTGATGCCATTCATCTTCAATGGAGACACTTCCAATTGATGAACTGTTAGAAACAATCAATCAAAACCAGGGTGCATCTTCTCCCTTACCTCCCACCTACCTTATATGCTTAGATCTTGCTAGCTGCGCATGTTCAGTCCTGTGGGGGATAGAATAAGCAATGTTTCCAGAGCAGATGGGCTAACGAGTGTGTGTATGTATTTATAGAGGGAGGAAAGATATTTCCCCTGTTAGTCAAGAGGACGGGTGTGTGTTATGCCATGCAGTGAAATAAAGGGGGATACATATTCAATATTTCCAGTCGATAGCACAATCCACAGCTCTCAGGGTGAAGACAGATATAGTATTTAAAGAGATGGACCTGGCTGCCTGGCTGGGTGTACGATTTGCCCAATAGATAGAAATTCCATCAAAATGAATCCTGGGGCCACCACCGAAAGCTTCAAGGAAGCTACATCTCTTCTCATTTAAAGAACCAATTGTACATTTATTTGTTTATACATTCACCCACCTTTTTTAAAAAATGAAAAAACTAAAATAAACAGTTGCAAACTGTTCTGGGTTTGGGAGAGGATCTTTGGCGACATTGCACACACTAGCTTATCAGATTTGATTACAAGCATGCAGAATCTGTTTATCCAGAGCTCAACCCTCAACAGGGGAAAGGTATGCTTGCACTGCTAGCTTACAAACAAGCCCACTGCTATCCAGATGTCACATCTGTATTCATCCTTAGTCAATATGAGGCTGCAGCAAATTCTTACTCCACGTTACAGTTAGAGATTTTGATATTTTCCTGCGCATCTTTATAGAATTTAGGGCAGAACTGGGTATCTGGCAGATAATTCAGATTCCTGAGAATCTCAAGTGTACTCTGTGCTCAGTTACAACTGTTGCCATTTGTAGACCCTGAAGGTGACAATGCATTAAGTCACAGGTAGGGAGTCTGTGGCCTTTCTGATGCTGTTAGATTCCAGCTCCTATCATGACCACTCGCCATGTTGGCTTGGGCTGATGGGAGTTGGCACTCCAACAATATCTGGAGGATCACAGGTTCTCCGTGCCTGTACATACAGTAGCAATCCCGTGATCTTCCAGGTAAATTGAGAGTTTGTGTGTTCAAAGCAAAGAACAAAGCAGAAGGCAATTATGAATACATAAGTGGTGATCTGCCAGTTTTATTTATGCTTTTGAATTCTTTTAACTTTTTATGATTTTACTGTCCGGTTTTTTTCTTTATATTATTGTAAACCGTGGTGATATATATATTTGATACAGTGGTATATATAAAAAAATTCTAAATAGATAAGTAAGTGCAAGCTTTGAGAGCTAAGCTCCCTCTATAGAAGGGTATCAGTTCAGCCCCTGAATTAATAAAACTCAGGAAGGAAATGAGGGAGTGGGAGTAGAACTTTGCTGGAAGGGCTCAGAGAACAGTAAAGCAAGACTGGTGGCAAAGATAACTCTTCAGGGTTTTGTACTGTGGATTGGGAGAAACTGCCTTTTTGTTGTCCCCCTTTTCCACCTTAACTCCTTGCAATCCTTGCCTTCTTGCACAGACATACAGACCCTTCCCTTCTAAGAGAGAGACCACATGTTCATGTTTGGTCACTGCAACACCAAGGTAGGACGTAGCTGTGAAAGTGGGTCATCGCTGATCTAACACCATAGAGAGCTTGCTTGTTACCTCATGACACCTCAGAGGTCATTATTTTCAGTGGAACTATTTAAACATTCAGAGTTATCAGCCTTTCAGTGATACATGTGCATTTATGAACCAGGCCTCAATCTTTCTATCTCACACATTGGTAGATATGTGTATCTGGCATGCTTATTCCACCTCTCTTTCCCACCTTAAAATCACTTTCATTTCTTGTGACCTTTCTTCTGTCCTTCGACCCCTCTTGCCCAGCCTCTAAATCATCCCCTTTAGGGCTGACCTCCTGTGGTTCTTTACCCGCCTTGCCTTGCCATGGCTGCTTTCTCCAGACTTGGCAGATCGATAGTTCTGTGCCTGCAGTCCTCACTAGTCCTTCAGACTGAACAGCTCTTGGATTGCTTCCTGCGCTCAGCTTTGATTCTCACAGACCTCTCCCAAAGCTTCCCACTATTTACCAAGCTCCTCATCTGTGCACAGGGACCATAGTTGAGATCTTTCAATTCTGCAATGGACAGGACTACATAACCACCTCCCAGTGAACCCCCTTCCAAAGTCCATTTTTCATAAACATGTAATCCTGAAAGCCACACTGAGATCTGCTGCCTAGAAAAACTAAGGAGGAAATCTAGTTAAGCTGCATCTGTGGATCATGGGACTGCAGCCAGTGCCTTAACTTCTATTTCCCCAACCTCCTTTGGGGAAGGTTCTCAGGCAGGGTAGAAGGAGAAAGAATTCGCCCATGTGAAGACCACCTGGTGGAAACCCTTACACATATGGTTCTTAATTGTAAACTATATGCTGATCTCTGTCAGTAATTTCGAGATCAACTCTGTATCCCCAAATGGAAACCAGAGTTGGAGGTCATACATTTTCTATTACTGGGGAATGATCAGGAGCTCACCAAGTTAGTGGCTAAATATCTCTATTTGGTTTTTTGTTGTCGAAATATACTGCAGACGTCTGATCTCCCTGGAGACCTAGAGATGTGACGATAGACTGCTCTGCCTCCTTTCTTTTAGCAAATGTTTTGTGCAACTGGGGAAGTGGTAATTCTGTATTGATTGTTTTGGATGTTTGTACGTGATGCCAATAAAAGGTTTGATGATGATGAACTTCTATTTCCACGAGATTTCAAAAGAAAACAGGCAGACTGCCTTTCACTGACATTTTACTAAGAACATAAGGATCCTCCAAGATTAAACCAAAGTTACATTGCTCTTTTTGAACAGGGGGCAGTCAGATGCTTCTGGGAGATTGCAAGCAGGGTGGGAGGGTGTCAAGAGTTGATCCAGACAGCTACACCATGTGCTGAGCCATCAGAGCTATAGCTTGGAGCATCTCCCTAGATAATATATGTGACTCTGCTCACCTTGGATGACCATTAGTCCTCCTTGTCTAGAATAGCTATAAAGGCTTCCTGTTCAGGCTGGAACTTTGTCTAGGTAATGGTATTCTCTCTCCTCCCCTTTTTGGGACTCCTGGCTTGTTCTCTTTGTACTGATCTCCCAGCACTGACTTGTCTCTTCTCTCGACAGCCACCTATAGCTCAGCAATGACAGAAGGCCCTTCCCGCATTGTCTGTTTCTAGCAATGCTTTTCGCACTCAGAAATACTGCCCCAGAAATACAGCTAGGTTCCATTTAGCTGTTGTGGCTAATATCTATTCACATATCTGGTAGCATGCTTACATATGTAAAAACATATGTACAGCGCAAAAGCACAGTTTGCAATTTTTGCATCATGACACAAAGAGAACATTTAAAACATTTAAATTAGCATTTCCAACTCTACCTGTGTCCATGTGCAGCAGCTTGGCTAAAGGAGTTCATATCACCTTGAGGAGTCATGGAAATGCCATTCCTGTACATGGTTCCAATCATGGGGTCAGCACCTCGCTCCAAAAGCAAACTAACGAGTTCAAAATTTCCTGTAAATCAATAAAAGTGAGTGCTTTTCACTCCCTTTAGCCACTTTTTTTTTAAGCTAAGGAATGTTCATGATCAGAAAAATCCTTACCTGCAGCTGCTGCCAGTTGCAAGGGAGTTTCTGAATAGTTTTCATCACCATGTTCCAAAGAACCTTCTACTTTGGCTCCTGCATCCAGCAACAGCTACAAAAGGAAATTCACCATTTAAAGCTGATGATTTAAATGTGACAGTAAGAATTTGGGAGGCTCCACTGATGCAGAAGGAAGTTTAACTGGCTTAAAGGCCACCCAATTCAGGGCCAAGTTACACAACAACTGGTTGCCAATTGACCACCCAGGGATGTTTTTGTCCACCCCACTTTTGTTGCTGGTTATTCAGACAGTATTTCATTCGTCTTCAATAAAGGGAGGAATGCGGACAAGTAGGAAAGAAGAAGGCATTGGATGGAATGAGATGTCATGTTCCATGCATTTAAGCTCACCTAACCCAACTGTCTAGTGCTTCATTTCTGGGTGCCAGTAAGCTCCTTTCCTTGTTTTCTCTTGACTCCCTATAAAAATTATATTGCACCACCATTGGAAAAACCCTGGTGCTGGAAAAGTGAAGCTAGGCCTCTGAATTCCACAGCCACTAAACTGCCCTGGCAGCCATCTTTCCTAACAACAGCCACATGCTCTTTGTTCTCCCTCAAAATCTTCCAAAACAATGGGTGGGGAACCTGTGATCATCCACAAGCTGTGGAACTCCTCACTCCCATCGGTCCCAGCCATCATGGTCAATGATCATGCATGATGGAAGCTTGGCTCTAACAGCACTCGGAGGACAAAGGTTCTCCACCCTTGTTTCAAAAGTTTATTTGGCCTGCCAGCTTTCTCTGGGGGGTTGTCCTGTGATACATCACCAGCTGGCTTGCTATTTGGTTTCAGCCAGACGCCTAAGGTAAAGGTAAAGGTACCCCTGCCCGTATGAGCCAGTCGTGTCCGACTCTGGGGTTGCGCGCCCATCTTGCTTAAGAGGCTGGGGGCCAGCGCTGTCCAAAGACACTTCCGGGTCACGTGGCCAGCGTGACAAGCTCCATCTGGCGAGCCAGCGCAGCACACGGAAACACCGTTTACCTTCCCGCTAGTAAGCAGTCCCTATTTATCTACTTGCACCCAGGGGTGCTTTCGAACTGCTAGGTTGGCAGGCGCTGGGACTGAGCAACGGGAGCGCACCCCGCCGCGGGGATTTGAACCGCCGACCTGATGATCAGCAAGTCCTAGGTGCTGAGGTTTTACCCACAGCGCCACCCGCGTCCCTACTTGCTCTCAAATATCCTCCTGCCTGCTATGTTCTCACAGGATATCTAAGGCCAGCGTTGCAATTGCCCTGCTTGAGGGGTCTTGAAAGTTCCACTTTTTTCTATATAACTTTTCATTTGATTTTCATGCAATAAACCAGGTTTATATGTTACAGGCATTAAAAAAGGTGTGGGTTTGGGGAAATGTTCTACAGACAGCATATGTAGGTTAAGAGTGGTATATGCTTTAGGCATGGGGTTGTTTGTATTAGAATGACAAACTCTAACAGAGCTGGAGCTTAAAGGGTTTTGAGAAGCGCAACATGTTTCATGTTGCCCAAGTCTGCAGGGAAGCAGTCCCCTGAGCACTCCTGGGTAGCTCATCTCATTAAATCAGTCTTACCAACCTGGTGCTCTCCAGATGTTCTGGACTACAACTCTATCAGCCTCCGTCAGCATCTGCTGGCTTCATCTGCGAGAGTGGTAGTACAAAACATATGGAGGGGGCCAGATTGGCAAAGTCTGCATTAAACCATAGCTTCCACTCAGCAACAGGAGAAACAGGAGAACAGCAAAGCTGTGGTTTAATGTAGTATGTGAACGGGACCTGTTTTTAAATGAGCCTTAAATACCTGGATGTTTCAGACTGCTTTTAATTTATTAATGTCATTTAACCTACACTTTATGACTTGTAGTTTATCCGTTACTGACACAATATTTTTGGCTTGTGTAGCACCCAAGTGGAATGTTTTATGCAGATGTTTTGGTGAATTACATTTTCTTGCCTTGAAAAAGTTTTTATCTTGAAAGTTGTTAAAAAATATGTTAATAAAATAAAGCAATTCAAAATGGCAGCCTACGCCAGTGATGGAGCAAATTCTTTGGGCACACCCAAATTAAGGCTTGTAAAAAGTTCAGCTCAGATGGAAAGAACCCGCACACCTTATTTTTTTCAATCATTAAGTTCATTGCAGAAATACCTGGCCATTTAAACAAGTGTGGACCATTCACAATTCCCTGCACAGTGCACCTAATTGTCATGTACATGCCTGAAGGCTATGTGAACTAGCAATCAATGGGACATGACTAATTTGTGCACTTAAAACCCCCAACAATTTCACTGAAATAGATGTTATAAGGGAAGCATCTCATAACATCATTCTGAAGCTCATCAGATTGAGGGGAACACCTTCTACCCTCACTTTAATGGGTTTCTGGGAGTTTCGTGAAGATGCAGTAAAAAAGAGCTAAGGGTTTGAGGAAACCTTTCACCTAAAGGTCAGCCTTAGTTTATTTAAGATCAGTGTAGTCATGTGAACTTCTATTGACTTTTGACCATTGGTCCATCAAGCCCAGTACTGTGCAAAATGGCAGCAATTCTCCAGAAAGCCAGTGTGGTGTATTGGTTAGAGTATCAGACTAGGACCTTAGGAGACCAAAGTTCAAATCCCTACTTAGCCATGAAGCTCACTGTGTGACCTTGGGCCAGTCACTAGTGATGAGCCTAAGCTACCTTCCCAGCGTTGTTGTGAAAGGGAGAGAGCCACGTACGGCACCTTGATATTCTTGGAGGGAAGTTGGGGTATTAATGCAATAATGAATAAACAAAAATAAACAAAATGTTGTTTATAAGACAGTTATTTCTCCCAGATCAGCCTTCCAAGATCCATTTCACTGAAGGTTCCAGGGACTAAACCAGGGACCTTCTAAATGCAAATAATTATTTGTGTCTGTCTGTCAGTGTAACTAAGATATTTGTATATATAAAAAACATCAGCAAATTAAACTCTTCAGAAGTATTACATAGCCACTTTTTCAAGGACAATTAAATAAATCCCGACTGGTATATCTAGTGAGAAAGAATTGGAAATGCATATTGTTACTATGGGGGAGGGGAGAGAGACAGAACAGGTCAGATGTGTGCCCTCTACGCCTCATTCTGGGTATCTCCTCGTTCTCTATTCAACAAAAGTAGCAGCATAACAATTTAGTAGGGCTCTAGATTAAGGTGTGCAATTTTTACATTGCAGCCCAGCCACACTAGCAAGCACCTGAGAGATCAATCTGGTGTATGTAATTTGCTTAGATAAAAGTGATGTGGTGTGGTTGAAAAATGCCACACTTCTCTAGAAACAATGAAAATGATTTAAATGACTGACTCAAGGAAACTGTGAAAGTGGCAACAGATAGCACTGGAAGAATGTATTGGGCTGACTGTATTGGTCATGGACCCATAGGAGGACATCTCTATCAGTTGCACAAACAGACAGGGCATTAGATGATATGCTGCAGATACATCCGTTCACCACAAAATAATGCCATGGGGAAAATCATATTAGAGACAGTCAACATACAAACAGCCTTCCTGGATCACAGTTAGATGAGATAAACCCATCAGATGCCCCTGCAAAGCTCATAAGCTGGGTGTGATAGAAGTAGTCACTATGCTTGTGGCCAGCAATTGGTCCATCAGAGGTATAGCATCCCTTAATGTGGAGGTTCCAGTTTCAGCTGTCAAGGCTTTATAACCACTGATATATCCATCCTCCATCCAAGCTTTTGATACTAACCAGCATCTCACGGCCATGCATTCCACTGTTAATTATGCAGTGCACAAAGGAATGCTTCTTTTTGTTTGTTGACTTATCAGAATTCATTGGATGGGTGTTCTGAGAGAGGAATAGCAGGTGCTGGCTGAGGCTGATGGGAGTTGCAGTCCAAGTTGGCACAAGGTTGGCAATGAGTGCTCTACATTTTCTTTATTTAGCATTATTCTTATCTATGAGTTGAATCAGTCTTTTTAGCTTTGGAACATAACAAAGGACTGCAGGGACGGGGGCGAAGAAACCAGATTAACATTATGTTCACTAACATTAGAAAAAAAGGAACAGAGTTTTTACTTTCGCTAAAATTAAAAAAAGAAAGAGAAAAACACAAATACAGAGGAACACAAAACACATGGCCAAGAATGAGTCAGTAGGACATAACTGGTACAGCTTCATTTTAAAAGTTCCCTGTTTATGCTTCATATTGGCTTACAGTGCAATCCTACAGATGTTTACTTGGAAGTACGTCCCATTGTGTCCACTAGGGATTACTCCCTAGTAAACATGCTTAGGATTGCCTGTCCTACTGATAACTATATATAATAATGCTATTATATATATATATAAAATCTTTCTCTACCTATATCTATACAGCAAACAAAGAAGAAGCAGGAGGAACCAATATGGGAATGGCTGCCAATTATGGGGATGAATGCCAATTAAAACCTAACAAATGGGAAAGAAAATATGAGATGGAGCAGAGGGAAAAACAGCAATACCTGAACTACAGGAATATGTCCATGCAACACAGCAAATGTCAGAGCGGTCCAATGGCGGGTCTCGGGGTGGACGGATGGATATTTATGAGGAGTACTGATAACCTATAAACAGATAAAGGAGTTTTCTTTCATAAATGGCTCTTGAGGGGAGGGGAAAAGGCTATATCTAAACAAAACAAGCTCGTCAGAATGCCAGGCACACTTTGGTACAGAGGAAAAAGCAAGCAAGCATGCAAAAGGCACTCTAGACCATTATTGTCTCTGGCTTGCATCCAGTAGTGCCGGTGCCTTTGCGGAAAAGTGCTTCTTCTCACACGTTTTGCTACCCACTTGAACCCTACAGTTCGTCCCCTGCTAAAAGCAGTTCCTAAGGACCTTCTGTAACAGAACAGGATACAGGGTGGAGAGCTGCAAATAGGCAAGGTGGGGTGGTCAGCAAAAAATCAGTTTCTCCAACTTTGGCTAATGGAACCCCTTTCCACCAAGGCAAAGTCACCACTGGATACAACCCTCTGCATTCCCATCCCCCTTTTATCTAATCAAAATGTTAGTTAGCAAATCAACACACTTCCTTAACTTTATTCTGTGCCTTTAACTGAAGCCTATGCCACTTCTATTGTCCCTGATTGCTATTAGTCGATTAGCTACGAGCTGTGATTGAGGATCTAATAACTATCATCTAGATCCATGGTTTTTAAATTGCATTCCAAAGAACAATGTGCTTCATTGAAAGCTTTATGGAGATTCTTGAATGAGAAGATCAGGAATGGTGGACACTCGTCCCTGAAAGACAACTTGATTACAGCTCCCCTATAGTAAGGAGATGAAGGGGAACAGTGAGTACTGTATGTCCTATGGAGTACTTTCAGTACACAAGGCAATGTTGAAACCCAAATACCCCACTATAGTTTAGTAAGCACCATAAAATATGCCCCCAAACACTCTCCAGATTCCTAGGATTCCTTTCTGATGCACTTCTTAGAAAGAGATCGCTGTGTTCATCCATAAATCTTTTCTGTCCTGTTTCCAAATTCATATGTGAGATATCTAGTAATAAAAAAAACTGCACCAAAATTTGTATTTAACTATGCATTTTGTATCTTCATGTGCATTACTAAATGTTAGTTTATCCTACAGTATGAATTTTTTAACATTTTGGTACACTTTTTGAATCAAGAACTGTGTTGCAAAATATGGAGAAGTGTGAATGTGAAAATAATTATGTTCCAATTCCAGCATTAATTAAGCCAAGAGGTACAAATGAGGTCAGTTTACTAAAAAATGTGAAACAAATGAAAGCAAACAGATCCCTGGAGAAAGATGGTGTGAAAAATCACTCATTTAGATTTAATGTTTAAATGCCATTTTCAGCCCTAAAATTACACCATGTTCTTTTTTAATTAACTACAGTGGATTTTGATTAGGTGCAGACACACACACACACACACACACTGAATTGACCCCTGCATTATTTTCTGTTCCGCTGATGATTTGACAGCAAAGAAATCCATCTATCATTTTAAATGAACTGTTTTCCCTTTGGAGATGCACTTTCTCTTCACAAGGGAAACAGATATCCCTATGGCAATAGCTATAGCTTCTAAAGTGGCCAAACACAGTAAGAATTCGGGATTCATGAGAGCAGTTGCAGTTGATTGCTCCTGAGCGTGCCACAGCAGTTGCCAACCCAATCATGCTTTTGTTTCATGTATAACAAAGGATGTCCATGAATCTCAATTTCAGCTCTGAGCACTCCCATGCTAGGCCACTTTGCGAGGTTTGAGGGTAAGCAAGGAAATTGAAAGGACAGCAAAATCTCGGCAATGTACTTTCTATATTTGCAGTTCTTATGCTCAGACTGTATGAAAGCAGATGGGATATATATCCCTTAGCTTCAACAGGAGTGCATTTCTTTTTCCTTGGCACAAGGTAAAAATAAAACATAAAAATCAGGGGAAAGGCATGTGCTGAAGTCTGACTACTACATCTCACAATTTGGTTCTGGCCCACAACAGCTTATGCCACAATAAGCTTGTTTTTGCTGTAATATGGCTGCCCCTCTGGAAAGTGTGAATAGAAACCTGGGACCAAATGAAGTTTGAAGTTAATTCTGTGAGAACAGTTAGCATGCACCTATGAAAACCAACAGAATACATTTTTTTTTCAATGTGCACATTTTATAAAAATTAAATAGCTGCTGCAGGGAGAGCAGAATTGGGACTGCAGCGTATAGGGAGAGAGAGGCTCATCAGGAAGTTCCCTCCTGGACTTTGGAGGGATACACGTGTTTTATCAGAACTGCTACAGAGGTTGAAGGGTTAAAACACACACACCCTTCTCAGCACGTTGTAGTTCCAATCCTGCTTGGGCCCCACCGGCGATACTGTATTTTGTTTTTAATTTGAAAGCATGTTCATGTTAATTGCTTACATGCAATTAATGCTGTTTCTATATGGTAAGCGGATTGCATTCTATTAGTGCATAACTAAAAAGGGTCTGTGATTGCTAATGTGTGACAACTGTTTCACCCACATCCAAGCATTATTTTTTTTTGTGCAAATCGACTCCAAGGCAAGTTTCAGAAATGATGCTTTTTAAATTGCTTTGTGCATTTCCTGCACCTCTGTTATGAATGGCAATGCCAACTGTGTTACGAAAATACATTCTATGTGTAAATGGCTCTCTCCTGTCTATTCCACTCTAGCAACATGCTCAAGTGAAGCACTGCAGGCTTGATGACCTCTTAGCATCATAGGCAGTGGCGTAGCATGGGTTGTCAGCACCCGGGGCAAGGCAAGTAATTTGTGCCCCCTAACCCGTGGATTTGCGCCCCCTAACCCTAACCCCCAGATGTTGCGCCCGGTGCGGCCGGCCCCCCCTGCACCCCCCACGCTATGCCACTGATCATAGGTGAGAACATCCTGAGAACGGAAGTTAACAACCAACCACACATTTCAGTGAACAGTAACCAGACAATAGTGGATTTCACTTGCTAACAAACCAAACTGACTTAACGTATTTTGGAACTTTGCAAAATGCAGATTCTCTCTCATATGCACTTGCTTTGGTAAGGATGGTAAAAGGGCTCATTTGCAATGCAATCCTTTTGCATGCCTACTCAGAATTATGTCCCACCGCTTTCAACAGGGCAATCTCCCTAGAAAGGGTGTATAAAGACTGCAGCCTCAAATCTCAATTTTTCAGTCACTGTACTATAATTATATCAATCTTTGTGGAAACAATGACTTGGTTTGTTTAACACATTTTTTCTTATATTATAAACTTGTATGCTAATTTAGACAAATTAACTTGATAGCTGCCATGATTCAAATGGAATATAAATAATGAACCAAATATACACCAGTATGTTCAGACAACATATACTGAAATTATTATTCTTGACAGCTGTATAAAACACATTATTTTTCTATATTGATAGTTTAGATCACAGACAGGCAGTGTCTGTTTGATGTATAACCTACAAATTTTTGGTGTAGACAGGAAAAGAAGTTGTACAGGTCTACTCAAAGTGTGTCACATTGAGTTCAGTTGGCCTTAATCTCAACTATGTGTGCACACAAAGTTACGTGGGAGAAAGACCAATTTAACTCAATGGGACTTACTTCTAAGTAGGTATGCATAGTAGAGCACTTCATAGCTGCAATCCTATACACACTTACCAGGAAGTTAGGCCCCATGAAGACAGTTAGACTTCCTTCCAGGCAAACATGCATAGGATTGTGCTGTAAGACTGTCCAAATCAAACTTGATTACCAAATGCACTCCAGCCACATTTTACAGAATTAATATACTGGTTTTTCAAAATCAAGTTGCTCAGACCTGTGCCTAGAAAGTATGGGGCAAGCCCTAAATTGTGGGTAGGTAGGTTGACACAGTTGCAGTAAGAATAACTAACAACATCGTCCCAACCACACAGTATTTTTTATGTTCCAAGCAGAGGCAAGACCATATGTAAAAAGCTGCCTCTACAAAGGCAAAGATCTCATATGGATCAAATTTTGTCGCTTGTAATTTTTGCTTCTCCACACTGCTCTCCGATTTGAATCAACAAGTCATTTGCTGGCCTGTTTCTCCTGAAGTGGCTAAGTTGTGTCTGGACTGTACCACTGCAGAATGCAGGTGGGGGCTCAGATAGCCAAATATTCCTCTCTACAAAATGCTTCCCTGCACTTAGGAAACTAGCACATTAGGTAGAAGGCTAGCCTAGTTACTCTTCTCTTTGATGCATAGTCTGTTGTGTGGAGGCTTTTTGTTTTGGTTTTGGTTTTAAAGGAAGAACACTCATTTTAAGCAATTCCTGACAACAGTTAGAAATGGTACAGCACAGACACAGATTTACCACCACCTTGAAAGAGCTAGGTCTTTGATGGTGTTGACAGCTAACCACTGCAGCTCATATCAGTGAGCCCTGACTCCAGAGGGTGCTGCTTCTCTTGGAGGAGAAAATGTGGTAGATGGATGAGAGCTCTGAAGCTCCTGAATATGGTTCAGGATGGGAGCCCTATGACATTTAATCTGGATTTGACACTAAAGAAAACCTTTTTTCTTTTTCTTTTTTAGTCTTCTTAAATAGATTTTATTTCAATACCAAGTTGCTCTGGGAAGACCCAAAGAGGTTTGCATCCTTGATTTCGGATAGCTGCAGCTCTCCATAAATTTGACATGTTCATGAAAATGTGAGCTAAACACATGTAATCACAAAAACGGTCTCACCTCTGCATTTAGATCTGCACCAGCATCCAGTAGCATCTGGACCATGGCCTCATCGCCCCTCACACAAGCGTACATCAGTGGAGTCATGCCCTGTGGGAACATTAAAGTCCACACATTGATCAGCTTCCAATGGGATTGTTTTATTTAAGGCTTGATTCGGAGATGTCATAAGAAGGCATGCCACTTATGGTGTAGGATGTTTTCAATAAAAGTGTGGATAATTTTAAGAATTTCCTGCAAAAATCCTTTGCTCAATTTTTGTGAACACTGCCTTGCCTTCATCAAGATAAACATTAAAACTCCACGGTCTTCTGCAGTGTCATGAATCCATTGTGTTACACTTCTCTTGTACAAAAATCAGAATATTGGGCCCTTCTTTTGTGAAAATGTTCCTCTATAGCAATTTAATGAGCTTCTTTTTGACAGGTTAGACTTGGGCACTTTATACTGACTGCCAATATTGTTAACGGTTGGAGGAGTAGATGCTTTTGTACGATTGTCCATGATACACAGTGACTTAATTTTAAATGAAATGCCAGACAGCACTGTTGAAAGTTGCTAGCTCTAGGGAAATGCTGCCCTGTTTGGAGGAAAATTAGATTAACTGACCCTTCACTACAAAGACTTCCTGGCTGCAATCTGTATTAATCTGCAATGCCCACTGCAGCTGATCAACACATATCCCTTGTGATTAGTGTTAACTTTCACAATGGCATTAGACACAGATGCAGTTAGGAAAGAATAGTTATGTGCAGCACATGAGTCACAGGGGAAAAAACCAACCACATTCTTAACTTGAGGACGGGCGAGAAAATAGGTGGATGTGGAAGAGAGATGCTATTTCACCCCACACATGGGAGTACACACCCAGTCCATATTCCACAGTCCACATTCCAAATTGCATCTCAGAAAAAGGTTTAACCAGACTGTAAGAAAGAGAAAAGTGTGTGTGGAACTCTGATGGGTTATTCTTTGAGAAGAATCCCGTGCGTATTTTCTTCAATAGTCTATATATAAAAAAATTAAAACCCATTTTACAATTTCAAATTGTCAACTCATTGTTTAAAAAAAATCAGTAAGTTTTTCTTTCTTTTTACCTGATCACTCATGCTGTTAATTCCATCAGGCCCCAACAAAGATATGGCCTGTTTGACCAGATCTGTACGGCCACAGGTCAACATTCGGAACCCAAGGTCCTGCTTGAATTTGGCTTCTGTGGCTACTGCATCCAGCTTCCGAGAAGCACAGAAGCAGTCGTCGATTCTGCAAATTGAAGAAAACAGTTATGTTAGGAAATAATCAGAAAGCAGACTTCCACCATTCATTTGACCACTGCCACGTTTTGTCTATGAACTATAAAGACCATCGTAGCTACAAACATCCTTTATGACAATTTGTCAATGAAAGCTTATATGCAATGAATCCTACGTCACCACGGTTGCATACAAACCATGCATTTAAACCATATGAGTTCCCATAAAGAATCATGGGAACTGGAATTTCCTAAGGGTGCTGGGAACAGCAGTTCTGTGAGGGGTAAATTACAGTTTCCAGAATTTCAGGGAGTGGGGCGGGGTGCTCCAAATTTATGGTGTATGTGCAGATTCTTCTAGCTATGTTTGCCAAACAGGGACTGGTGGGGGTTCTGTCATTTATGCAGCAAGAAGGAACCCAAGACTAGGTAGATGTTTCCAGGATAGAGATGAAGTGATGGCAAAATCAGCACGTGTTGGATTATTTGCCTGTCATGCAGCTCTTACCAGCACCTCTCAGGTAGCAACCAGGAATAGAATCAATGGGTAGAAATCTCAGGGAAGCAGATTTTAGCTAGATGCTTTAATTAGACATCTTGCATTGCTGTTCTATGCTGCTTTATTATTAATCAATCAATCAATTAAATTTGTATACCACCCTACACACAAAGTCCACAGGGCAGTTCACAGCATAAAAATACAAAATAAGAACACCAAGTATGTAACAAAATAAAAAATAAAGACAAACCCAACAACCTCCCTTCCACAAGCACATGTACTTGTGACATGTTTTGCATCGTGCCTTGGGACCATTTGGTGAAGGACAAGCTAGGAGTACAATCAATCAATCAATCAGTCAATCAATGGAAACTTCTTAAAGGTAAAGAGCTGGGGTTTTTTAAAAAAAAATGAAAACAAATTTTAATTGGTTTTTAAACAAAATACAAAAACAAAAACCATTAAACACTTATCCAGCAGTACATCTAATGGTATTTGTTTTATCCATGGTCTTTAGACATACACTTACACATTCAACATTCAAACATATTACTTAACATAACCTCTCCGCTGAGAATACTGAGCAGTTGGTATAGCAAGGTATTGATTTTGGTAATTAACATAGTTAAAGAAAGGGGTCCACCTTTCTCCAAAGGTGTCCCATTTGTAATGCCATTAATTGCCCTCCTGTGTCTGGTGAGGCGCTCAGACATTGCTGCATCCCAGGTATTATTTTCCCATATGTTATGGGGTATTTCAGTCTGGTTTTTCCATTGCTGAGCTATTGCTAACTGTGCTGCGGTCAGTAGGAAGCCTACTAGTTCTCTGTGGTGCAGGGTAGAGTCAATGCCCAATTGGGTGGCCTAAATCTGATTCCCATATAATTTTGCTGTATATTAGGGAAGCAGCACTTTTCAGGTCATATGCTGGCCTGCTGCATAAGGATTCAAACAAGGTAAGTATGCGTAGGCCCTCTCCCCTGTGCTCCAAATGAAGTGCAAATGAATAAGCCTGAGCTACCTGAAACCAGGTAGGACTTTAAAATGGCCTTGCAGTTTCTCTTTGGAATTGCTTTCCCTCTGGGAGGCAGGTAACGGATTGTGTAAATGCCTATGTCCTCCCAATCCTTGAACTTTTGGTATTTATCTGTGTATCATAAGAGCTGTTTGATGGTGCAACAAAACTGCCTTTGCAGGTAGTGGGCTCTCTCCTTTGCTGGACATCCTTTGTATGGTGTCCAGGTGAAAGAGGAATGGGCTCCTACATCTTTAGTATCACTACTGCACAATAATTAAATGTGTAGGAACCCCATATCCCTCTTTTCATCTGACCATCCTAGCCATTTGTTAGGAATGCTATGGCTGCATTCTGCACTGAGCAGAGGTTGGACAAGCTCAAGAACGGGGAAACGTTTTAATTTTTTAGTCCAGGGGCCTCATTTCTTCATGGGGAACCTTCCAGGGGCCTCATGTCAGGGGTGGATGGTGCCAAGGACAAAAGTGGCCAGAACAATTATTTTGACTCTTGTTTTTGTTCAGTAGGCTACATTGAACCCAGAGAAACACAGAGGTTTCTATATGCAAGCAAACACATATTTCCATAGCCCATCAAAGCGAGCAAGAGGAACCCCACAGTTTGAAGACATATTCCAACAGGAGAGAGCACTTTAGTGCAGAGCTGGGGAGGTGTGCGGCTGGGGGGAGGGCTTGGCCAAGGAGAGTCCCGAGGGCCATAGAGAAATCCCTTAAGGGTCATATTTGTGCCTCACCCTGGACCTGAGGTTTCCTACTCATGGGCTAGATGATGAGCAATTTATTCATTATATTATATTCCATACAATGAAGTGTTCTGCCTCGTTATCATATAATTGTTGGGTTGTCCAATAAGCAATCTGGTCCAATAAGCAAAGAGGAGCTCGTCTTCACCCATCTGGTGCACAAGCTCTGCCTCTTCTCCTCTCCACTTGCTTATGGGGTTGGGGGCAAGATCATTTGAATGACACTCTAGGCATGTTCAATATGTGCAGGTGAAAACCTGTGATTTCAAAAAAAAATAATTAAAAATAGTTCTGTGGGTTGCCATCTCTGAATGAGGATTTGATATTAAAACATGCTAAGGATAATTACAGGAGGCCTCCAAGAATTCCATTAAATTCAGTTGCAGATAGCTTAATTAATAATTGCAGATTAAATTCCTGCCCAGTTAGCGCTCTTTATGCTGCCATAAAGAAAATGCAAATCAAACCCACAGAACCTGAGAGCATAAAGGGTTTATGATGCTTATATAGCATTATTTATAACTGCCCCCAACTAGTTACAAATCAGCCACTCACTCTGAATGGTAAAATGTAAATCAGGCCCACAGGATCTGAGATAATCATTGGGCTATTTATAACTATCCCCAACTAGTTACACAATTAGTCATTTGGAATTTTGAGAATATTAGGAATGCCTCCCTTTCTTAATTTGAGCTTCATGGAGTATCCTTTCTATATACCAAGTGTTGTGCTGTTGTTTTTATTGCTAAGCAGCTGCACTGTTTAAAACAACAACAACCATTCAGTGCAATATCACTTTGAAGCAGCAGTTTGACAGCCACAGCATACCACACTGAATATAAGGAGCATTGAACTATTTTGCTCTGGAAAGCAAAGTTTGAGAACTTCTTTCACCAGAAAAAGTGGATTTGAAAGTACAAAGCAAGCAGTTTATTTATGATTATGCAGCAGTGCATTTATACTATTATACAGGGCAAGTACAGATGGGAATGGGACGAATTCCTTCACTGTGCTCAATAGTTTAGAGGTGGTGGGTTGTAGCCAGTGCTGAATTCTCATAGTAGCAAATAGTTTTGCTTGCACAATCCAAGGTACCTGATTATCACCTACCTATTTCAACCATCTGAGATCAGGTCTGGAGGAAGGGAGAGGCTTACACTGTTAGGCCACTTTTGGGTACAACTCAATGTGAGCTGCAAGACTGCACTCCTTTCCTGAAGTGAATTCTCTTCCCATGCCTGAATGGTTGGCCACCATAATCTAAAATTTGAGCTAACCAAGATTTGAACTTGGTTAGGTCTCTCTTCTGTGACTAAAGGGGAGAAGATAATTTGTTCCAGTGACACAAAAGAACAGCACACAGACCTGCACCTTTCACAATCTAAGACTGGGACCATTGTGTTTGCACTAGGCCAATGTGGCACAACAAGAAATAAAGAAGCCAAAAAGACGAACAAATTGAAAGGCATGCAAGAAACAGTTAGGGAAGGTTGACCTGTAGGACTGTATGTTGAAGCATTGGCGTGTGAAGTTGGTACCGCAAAGGAGAACTATTTCTACAACTGAAGTTGAAACTTCAGTACAGGTGACCCTTAAGAACGTCGGCCAATGCAAATACAGCTAAGCTACTCAAATGCAGCAGTCTAGATTTACAGATCTGCTCCTAAGAGATTGCTTGCAGGTTTTGAAGTGCCACACACATACCCACAAAACAGGACTGGCTCCATGCTAGAAGTATGTGTCCAAAGATAATGCCAATCCTTTGCAAGAAATACATTTGTCTTGGCAAGAAAAGACAATGACATCAAAGAACTGTGAAATTTCCCCCTTCACCTCTACCATACATGTGTGTCTGAATCTACTGTTTTCTGTGGCTGTGTAGCTTGTAAAAGTGAAGAAGTAGATAATCAGCTAGTGTTCATTTCCCTTTTAATTTTTTAAAATAAATAAGTTTGAGGCTCCACCGCTTACCTTATAAATTGTGAAAATGGAACTGGAAAAGCAGTGGTTTATAGGGGAGACAAGCGTTGAACCCGGACTAGAGCAATGGATATTGTAAGTTTAAATTCACACTGAAGCTCACCACTTGACCTTGTGCTGTTTCTCAGTCTACTCAGAGGTAGCCAATGTAGTCATGCATCATTTTCATATTCATCATTTCATACTGAGCTATGGTCTGTTCCAAGAGGTGTGCTCAACATTTATATGCTTCATTTCCCATCTTTCCCCATTTTTTTTGTGTGTGCAATATTTTATTGTTGTTGCAAGAAGTTGTGTGATGTCAGGGAGAAAGCTATGGGTATGTTGAAATCATCCATTAGCACATCAGCTAATGACTTTTATCAATGGATGACGTTCTTGTATGAAACAGCTACCACAATCAAGCAGCCCAGACAGATTACACCTCACCTCCTACACAATCCTTTCTGTCGAGACGGTTTATGTGCGAGTCATCCAGTGATGAGGCACTGAGTTGTGTGCATGTGTTGTGTGCTGTTCACAAGGAATATTCAGGTGTATTTCAGAACAGGAGAGCCTCTTTCAGAGATTTTCACCACACTAGTCTTTTTCTAAAGCCATATGACTGTGGATCAGAAACGCAACCCATGCAGTTCTAAGGAAACACACTGTCAGAAACAAATGTTCTGCCTTTTTTGCATTAAGGAAAACTGAGATTCTCATGAACCAAAATGCTATCCAAATTATTTGTTTAAAATGCTTCTAACACTATTTTTGGCTGATGCTAGACGTTGTATGCTACTGAAATGTGCTTTTTCTGCTGCTGCATTTTATTTTATTATTGCTGTTATTATGATATTGTACTTGTGACAGTTGATTTTGGTTTGTATTGTTGTAAGCCACTTTGAGCATGGAAAGGCAACATATGAATAATGTGATGATTTTGCATTCTGACCATAAGGTTTCCAGGGCAGCTTGCAAATCAAACTAGAAGCTATCAGTGCAACCCAGTTTTAAAATCTATTATTTTAACAAAACAAACAAAAAACAGCACAGAAACAGCAAGAATTAAATATCTGTGAATGCCTGGGGGAGAGGAGAAAAGGTGCTGCAACCTTTATGGTGACCAGATGCAAAAGAGGAGAGGACACTTTCACTTTTATCTGTTGTGCAGAAGAGATGCAGCTATTAAAAAGTACAGGACTCTGGTCCTCTTTTGTATCAGGCAACTACTTAATGGATCACCTTTTACATATATGTCTTAAGGCAATTTACAATCTCATCATTAAAAAACCAGCTAAAATAGTTATAATCGCCATGATCATCTGGAATCAGGTTAACAATTATGCACAATGAACACCTAAGGCAGCAACCTTTTCATCCAGCTAGAGAAGCTCTTGAAAAGAAAAATGTATTCCATTCCCCCCACCCCCGGAAAGTACAGATAGTGGGTGCCTAATGTATCTCAACCCTAGTGACCACCCTGCACATCTGGCAGAACAATCAAATGTGCATTGCTCAGGTAACTGCTGGAAATCTGCACACTGTTCAAACTAAAAGGATCCCCCTTCCCAGCCACCATTAGTTGACTGAACACATGTTAGTCAGGGAAATCCCAGCAATGTGCATGAGGGCAGCTATCCTGTGATTCATTGTGGTGCACTATAGAGGAGAGATCCTTAAACCCTAACGGATGTAGTGGGAATCTGTCCATGTTGTCAGAGTTCAGCTCCAGGTTTTGGAAAGGAGCAAGCTCCAGGAAAAGGTTGAAAAAGCACGTAGCCACCCATCACAGCTTCTCATGTGAAAGAAATTACTTGGAAAAAGACAGTTTTTCTATCAACACGTGCTCCCATGCCAGCACCCTCTTAAGTTGTTCAGGTTGCATGGATAACAGCAGAATCTCAATTCATTTCAACTTAGGAAAGTAATTTATAATTAAACAATAAAGGCCTTTGCAGCAGCTTGAAGACTAAAAAATTTATTGGAGCAACATTTGTTAGTCTTTAAGAAGCTACAAGACTAAGACTTTAAGAAGCTAAGACTGTTGTTTTTGCTGCAGCAGGCTAACACAGCTACCTCTCCTGGGATTGTGATTAGCTATTTATGCCCTGTTGTTTTACAGTATATGTATTCTTCCTTCTTGTTTGTGATTTAAATTCCAGCGCAAAAGCAATCAAACAGATTTCCTTTGATCAAACAACAATGGCACTTGTATGCAAAAAGATAGGAGCACTTAATTCTCAACAATATCAACAGCTGAATATTTATCTTCTTTGATTAAGAAAAATCCAAAAACAGTAGAAAGATACAGTACAGTGGTACCTCAGATTAAGAACTTAATTCGTTCTGGAGGTCCGTTATTAACCTGAAACTGTTCTTAACCTGAGGTACCACTTTAGCTAATGGGGCCTCCCGCTGCCACCGTGCCGCCGGAGCACGATTTCTGTTCTCATCCTGAAGCAAAGTACTTAACCCGAGCTACTATTTCTGGGTTAGCGGAGTCTGTAACCTGAAGCGTCTGTAACCTGAGGTACCACTGTATTTCATTCAGACTAGAGCACTATTCAGACATATGAACTCATGGGGTGGTCTTACGCAAAGCACTTGCATCTTAGCCTCAAACTGCTTTGCCTGCTATCTTTGCAACCCAGAGGTAACAGGACAAACTTGAAAGCATCCCCTCTGCAGAAGCACAGCTGGCAATGGTCAAAGGGAGCAGTGGTGAGCCCACTACCAACAGGGCAGATTCTGCCCACCAAGCCATGGCAGGTGATGCACCAGTCGCTAGAAAAACCTAGCAACCATCTGGAGAGCCCCAAGTTCTCCTATCCTTGCTAAATGGCAACTGAAGGTACTCAACATGAAGGTAAGCTGCCTCACAGTGTTTGCATTTCATTTACCCCAGTAGCCTCCTCTCCTGCCTGATGAAAAAGACGTAGAGAAGATTTTTGTTTTTACTAATGGAAGGGGCAGAGTGCTGGGCAACAGTGGAAGGCAAGGATGGGCAGGGAGAAAGATCCTTGCCGAAAGATCAACACTTGGGTCCCACGTATGGAGACAGGAAAAGAGATTGCAATCAGACAAAAGTTTTGTCTGGTGTGTAGAATTTCATTTTAAAGAGAGCCATTTGTGAAATGCAAACTGACTTTTGAAGAGAATCAGGAGTAGGTTCTAAAAACAAGAGAGGGGGGGAAACAGGCAGGGAGCAGGATTCCCAATAACAGCACTGGCCGAGTAGTTTAAATCATACATTTAGGCTGCAGTCCTGTATCTACACACCCAGGAATAAGCCGCACTGAAATCAACAGGACCTACGTCTGAGTAAGTATGTTTAACTAAAAATGCTACGAATTCGCATCTATTTGCTTTATTTTCAGTAGGGCAGCTTAGCTCAACTGCTTTGCATGCAAGTTAAGTCCCAGGATCAATTCCAGGTATGTCTGCAAATGTTCCCTGTCTGAAATCCTGGGGAGCTGCTGCCAGACAGCTCAAGCCATACTTAGCTAGATGAACCAATGGTCTGACCTAATACAAGGTGGCTTCCTATATTCCTCCTCTCTGATCTTTAAATCCCAAACAGGAAATCGGTGATTTAAACCAACACCTCCCTTCTTATTTGGGAGTAGGAGGCAATCAGCAGGAAATCTGAGGTGTATGCCAAGTTCCAGGAGGCTCTTTGCATATGCAAAGCTTGCAGTTGGTCTACAGTCATGTTGCTCAGCCTCAAGGTACACAGTACATCAGAAGAGCCAGAAGGATGCAACTTTAGTGAGTGAGTGAGAGATCCAATCTCTGCAGCAGCTTTAGAGCAGACCTGGAAATGGCTGAAAATTTGAAAAGGAAGCGGAGGGTCTCTTTGACACAGACCTGACTGCTCAACCATAGGAGGGGGTAAATTGGATCAAAGCTGGATGCTGGGATAGCTGGGAGTTTTGTATTTTTCCTGCATCATTTCCCTTGATTCTTCCTCAAAGTTACCATTTCTTTTTCTGGAGGAAATATGAAGGTACTTGTACGTTTTCCCCACTAGGGCAGTTAGTTTTGGGGGAGCAAACTAGGTCAGAGAAATGGCATGAGGTTGGTGAACTAACTACCTCTCTTCCAGTGCCAATCCAATTCATGAGTCCCATTCATGTCTCATCCAGTTTGGCCTTGAGTAAACATGACATGTAGGGACGCGGGTGGCGCTGTGGGTTAAACCACAGAGTCTAGGACTTGCTGATCAGAAGGTCGGCGGTTCAAATCCCCGCAATGGCGTGAGCTCCCGTTGCTCTGTCCCAGCTCCTGCCAACCTAGCAGTTCAAAAGCACGTCAAAGTGCAAGTAGATAAATAGGAACCGCTCTGGCAGGAAAGTAAACGGCATTTCCATGCGCTGCTCTGGTTCGCCAGAAGCGGCTTAGTCATGCTGGCCACATGACCCGGAAGCTGTACGCCGGCTCCCTCGGCCAATAAAGCGAGATGAGCGCCGCAACCCCAGAGTCGGTTACGACTGGACCTAATGGTCAGGGGTACCTTTACCTTAAACATGACATGTACATAATAAGAGAGGAAATCATACATTTTGTAATATTTGAAGTTGTATCTCCCATAGCATTAAGAGTTGAAGTGAACTAGGGGGGAGAAGAGACAACACTTCAATAATTCCTCATTACTGGTGTTAGCAAGGTTAGCAAAAGAGGATGAGATTCCCATCAGGAAACCTGAATATGACCTTGTAAGTATTCAAATCCTCTTTATCCTCTGGAATCATCCGTACCTAGGGACTGCTGTATGTTTGTCAAGGAGTTTGTTTGCAGCCACATGCTGGGTTAGTGTTTCCATACCTAATTATTGCAGCAGTCATAGCTGGAATTAGAGGATTATTCAAAATTTGGGATGAGGACAAGGACACTCAAGGAGAGAGGCATATGAAAAGGGTGCTGTATCTCATTAGATGGGTAACTCATTTTGTATTATTATCTGGCTCTCAAAAGACCTCCTGCTTCCCTACTCTTTCTAGCATCTTTTAAGCTGGAAGCAGCACTAGCAGGAGGTAAAGCAGCAAATTCCCCTACTGCCCCAAAGTCAAGGTGCATAGTGCCCAGTAGTGGCCGTGTTATTTTGAAAATACCACAAGCACCTTCCTCCTCTTTGGCAATACCAAAACAATAATGATACATTAAGGCTGCAATCGTGGGAGAAAGCCCCAACTGAACTTTCTTCTGAGGCCGTGGAGGCAGGAGCGGAATCACTGAAACACAGTGCCCAAAACCTCCACCTCCCTGAGATGCTCCAGGATCTGATACTGTGCTTAACAGTATCAAAAGCCATCTGAGTGATTGAGAAGAACGAGCAGAGTCACACTCCCACCCCATCTCTCTCACGACAAATCTCATCAACCAGGATGACCAAGGCAGTTTCAGTGCCATGACCAGGTCTGAAGCCAGACTGAAATGGATCCTATTACAGATCCTAGAACTTAATTCGTTCTGGAGGTCCGTTCTTAACCTGAAACTGTTCTTAATCTGAGGTACCACCACCAAGTGATTTCTGTTCTCAACCTGAAGCAAAGTTCTTAACCTAAGGTGCTATTTCTGGGTTAGAGGAGTCTGTAACCTGAAGTGTCTGTAACCCAAGGTACCACTGTAATCAGTTTCCTCCAAGCATGCCTGAAGCCAGGCCACCAATACTACATACAACACCTTGCCCACAAAAGGAACATTCACCATTGGGCAATAGTTATTTAGCATTTCATGGTCCAAGGAGGTCTTCTTAAGGAGGGGAAACAGCTCTGACAAGTTCTTTCCCATCACTTATCATCTGATTTTTGTAGCTGGAGATGCCAGGGACAGAACTTTCTTTATACAAACATGTGTTCTGCCAATGAGTTATAATCCAGGACCCTCTTTGCATCCGGTGGGCCACTGTGAGAAAGAGGTTGCTGGGCTAGACAGACCTTTGAGGCAAAAAAACAACAAACCAGTTGGACTTGGAGCTTTAAAGTGCAGACCTGCACCCAGAAAGTTTCCATTGCATATATGTTTCTCTTGAGCAGACAGACAGGACTAACTTGCATCCTGCACTTCTAGAAAAATTTCTATGGGTTCTTGTTGTCCCTTATACCACAGCCTTATTGTCTTGCCCAAACCTACTTGTAAGGGAAAATTCTGTTAAATACTGTTTAATACTACATAAGATATGTGTATATGCCTACACACATGAATATATATTTACCCTAAGTGTGTATTTGTACACATGTGCACATGTATATATATATATAGAGAGAGAGAGAGAGAGAGAGTCATTTTTCATAGTTGATCTCTGTAATATTTTTTGCTTTGATGCTTCTAGCGATGGCCTGAAACACACTTGGTCTTATTACTTCTTAAATTGCTTTTGCCCCTATTCCTCAAGTATTTGCTCTCTGATAACAGAAATCTGGCCTCTTGGCTATGTTGTGGCAATATATATATATATATATATATACACAAATTTATCATGTCTTTATGTGATAATGATAATGCTGTGTCACTGGCTCTTAGCGCTAATAAATCTTTGTTCTTTTCTTCCGCTGCAAGCTACTACTGGAGCTACAATTTACTTTACACATTATTGGGGGTGCTACCATTTTTTTGCAAGTTCATCCTACTACCCAACTACACCAGTGGGTGTGATACAGCTGCTCTGGGAAGAGAAGGCAAGATCCAATTCACTCAAATTCACATTTGAAGCAAAAGTGGAGAAAATGCTGAGCGATCCTTAATATGGGGGGGGGGGGATATTTGTTTAGCCCTAAGCACTTATTCAGAAGCAGCAAGTCTCAATATCAATTGCTGGGGAACAACAGTGGGAGAGTGCTCTTGCATTCATACCCTGTTTTGTAGGTTTACAAGAGGCATCCGGAAGGCCAGTGTGATAAACAGGATGCTGGATTCAGGACTGGCCCAAGACACTGCAATGCCTGAGGCGAAGGACAACATGCCACCCCCATTTCACATAAAATAAGCTGACAGAACTGCAAGTCCATTCTTATTTTAACACTGGCATCCTCCTGAGGGCAGCAGTCTAGTTTAGGGGGCAGAGGCAGGCCCCTTCCCAACACCTTGCACCACGCCCTGCTTCCCTTCTGTTACCTGAGGCAGCCACCTCAGTCTATGCCTAATGATAGGGCTGGCCCTGAGGCTGGACTAGATAAGCCTTCAGTTTGATCAAACAGAGGTATGTTATTATGCTCAGTGAAATACAGTGGTACCTTGGGTTACATACGCTTCAGGTTACAGATTCTGCTAACCCAGAAATAGTGCTTCAGGTTAAGAACTTTGCTTCAGGATAAGAACAGAAATCGTGCTCCGGTGGCACAGCAGCAGCAGCAGGAGGCCCCATTAGCTAAAGTGGTGCTTCAGGTTAAGAACAATTTCAGGTTAAGTACGGACCTCCGGAACAAATTAAGTACTTAACCCGAGGTACCACTGTACCAGGGTAGCAAAAACCTGTCCATAACACAATCACACTCCTGTGGAAGACAGGATTGCCTGGTGTGCTCTGATCCATGTGGTCACGAAGAGTCGGACACGACTAAACAACAACAACACAAACACCAGGGCAAAGTTACAAAAATAAGAGGAAGGCATACAGAAACATGTCTATTCTCTTCCTTGGAGATTTAACATACAAAAAAGGGGCAACTCATTAATCTGGCTCGTTAATAAGGGGCTTCTGATAAATTAATCAGTGATGTCATTTTCCCATAAGCTACTACCATGCACAGTCTCTCATGGTTCTAAACAATCTGAGATGCATAGACTTATTTTTGCATTGCAGCAAGTAACATCAGACCCTGCCAACACAGCGGCTGCTGTCTCAAGGGATATACATATAATCCTTTCCACAGATAAGAAGGGAGTCTTTTATAACTCACTGCCAAGCTGCTGAAAATTAATAATAATAATAATAATAATAATAATAATAATAATAATAATAATAATATGCACACATGGGTTTGAATCTACTGGTCTCTGAAGAATAGCCCAAGGACTGTCAGCTTCATTCTCCTCTGAAGCTACTAAGCAACTAGATGACGAATTTCTGCCTTTACAGGCTCATAATGCCGAAGCATAAGTCATTCCATATAAAAAGCGAATCTAAATAAAATCTCCCACAATGAAGGATACATCAAAACCCAACACTTTTGTACCTTCACATACATGAGCACAATGGCAACAAGCTCTTTAAAAATATAAAATGTATGCATAACTTACATATTGACAGCGGCATTTGGAAACCACTAGCTGCAATACCGCTGCATACTTTTTCTATTTTAAAAATATGCAATGCAACCTCTTAGCAACCTCTTTTCCAGAAACAGAAATTCAGCATGAAAAACAGAAATCTTACAGCAGGAGCTGGAAGTACTTCTCAGTGAAAAATATGCTATTTAAACCATGGCTGCTGCAAAGAAGGGGAAGATGCCTTTTAGATAACACCTCTGAATTTTGCAAAGGAACACAGCAAGACCGAGCTAATTAGGTGAGCACTTCACTCTCTCATTACGGAAACAGCATCTGATGGCAAAGAAGGGGAAATACAAACAGAATTCAAAAGAAAAGGCTTAGGGGGCTTGATCTAGCTATTTAAACATGAAGGCACATAAGCCTTGCAGATTCCAAAACTGGCTCAACGTCCATGTGAAGGAGATACAGGGCTTTTTAAAAAAGGGGGCAGGGGAGATTAGAAAGCGACTTGCAAATCAGCAGATAGAGTATGTAACTGAACCCTTGCTCGGCTTGTTAAACCACAGCAATCTCTTTAACGAATCACATTGAGGTTGGGGTTTTTTGGGGTTGTTGTTTTTTTGCACAGACTTACTTTAACTGCCGAGGTTCACAGTCAACTCCTGGTAGCAACAGCCTGGCCGCTTGCCGTACATCATCACTGTCCAGGGAGAAACTGCGACGGTGCCCTGCGTGAGCCAGAGCTACTCTGATCCATTCCATCAGAGGTGGCAGCACAATGAACGGCCTAGGAAGAACAAGACAAAGAAGCTATTTTTCCTCCCATTGCAGTATATTGTGTGCTGCATAGAATATTTCTTACCTGCCCTTCAACGTTGTTACAATAATATAATCAAACAGTTCTAAAAAAAAAGGAAGTTAAACAGTTTACAATTATAAAAACAAGTGAAACAGTAAAAACCTTTCTAACCCAAACAGAACAGTATGGGAGAGATTTGCATGCTTCTGTGTCAACCTGAGTCTTATTAAAACCTTCAGACCCACAATCACCATGAAAACGGCCACCAGATTTCTTTAAAATCACTATAAAGTACCTTTTTACCAAAGCTCTATCTGCCCAACCCCAGATCAAAACAGAGTGAGAGGGAAGACCATTCACTCCCCCTTCTTGAATAAAAGGCAACAGAAGCTTTAAAAATGACATTATGAAATTTTAATTTCAAAACTAGTGTAATGCCAAACCTGGTCCAGAATATGATTGAACTTAAGTCTGCCCAATATTAAAAATACATTTAAATGACCAAGAAGGATGACCCTGTTACAGTTTTCATGAAAAACCAGTATGTTTCTTTTCAGGCTGCTATCAAGAGAATGTTTTTCAGGATGACAACCACTGATTTTGAGCAGGAAGATCCAGGAATGTAATGGGGTCTCTTACTGTAATTCTAACATTGTAGCATGCCCAGTGCCTTGCAGGAAGGTGAGCACTCTCATCATGAAAAGATCATGAAGAGAGAAGTAAAGGTAGAAAGCGTAGACTCTCTAGGCACAAAAAGGAAGATATATAGATTTCAAGATATTGACATTTTATTCCAACTGAAGCAACAATGATAAATAAATAAAGCTTTCAGTGCAATCCTATGCATGTCAGTTGGGACTTATTCACAGGTAAGAACACAGGATATCTCAGTGCAACATCCAGTGTTGACAATGGATTTTTTTCCCCAGGCGAAAGACCAAAGTCTACGCAAGTTTCACAGGAGTCTTTTGGAAAGCATATCTGCTCCATGACATCACTAATAATGAGCAGCGTAACTGATTTCTCCATGCCTGTACCATATTGTAGTATTGTGGCCATCTCAAATTCTGGGGTAAGACTTCCTTGAGGGCACAAGACACCTAAAGGGAACACATGAAGGTCCAGAGCAGGATCCAGTCCTTAGGGAGATGGAGCATTCCTCCCTGTCAAGATCCACGTTTACTTGGATTTCAAACTGGAGGAGGCATCCTCTGCTGAGGTAGAGCAGGATACTGAGGAGTCAGTGTCTACAGAGACAAGGCCAGAAGCTGATCCCTCAGATGGCAACACACACACCCTGAAGCTCCAATAGCATGGATTTCAATGCCCTGCGTCTAGGAAGAGGGTTAAACCTCTCTGTGAGGGGAATGAGGTGTTCAAACAACTCCCAACATCCTGAAGAAACTGCAGTCCCCAGTATTCTTTGGGAGAAGCCATGACTGTTTAAAGTGATACGATACTGTTTAAAATGCATAGTGCAGTTGTGGCCATGGTTAGGATAGATATGCTGGCCATTTCTTTTTCTAGATTAAAAAGCCTCAAATATGGCAACCATTCATTTTGGGCAAAATGAAAATTTAATAGGCACAATGTGAAGAAATACAATTGTTTCATCCACTGCAACCTCCTTTCAGACTTTGCCTCAAGACTTCTGCTGGACTTGCTGCTGAGATAAAACTGTCAAACAGCTTCTCCAGGCTTTGGCTTCGGAAGATCAGTGTTAGCTCTCAGGAAAATCCTCTCTCTGCAGGTTTTGCATTTCCCTTCTTATGTGCTGGAGCACACAGCATTGAGCCTTTTTATTTCTTCTTTTTTTAAAGGGTCAGCAACAAAGCTATGCTCTGCCCATGCAACATGACTGATGCTCAACCATTAAGAAATTGTTGTTGTTTAGTCGTGTCCGACTCTTCGTGACCCCATGGACCAGAGAACACCAGGCACGATTGTCTTCCACTGTTCCCGCAGTTTGGTCAAACTCATGCTAGTAGCTTCGAGAACACTGTCCAACCATTTCGTCCTCTGTCATCCCTTTCTCCTTGTGCCCTCCATCTTTCCCAACATCAGGGTCTTTTAAGAAATAAAATTATGTGATTTTGCTCTGCTGTCTCTGAATCAGGACTACCTTGAAGATGTGAAATTTGACCATATTTCTCCTCCATTCCTGCTGTCTATCCTGACTGATAGCAGCTCTCTAGGGTCTAGGGCATAGTTCTTTCACATCAGCTGTTACCTAAGCTCGTTTTAACTGGAGATACCAGGACCTGGACTTGGGATGTTCTGCAAGCAGAGGATTTGCTCTGGCACTATGCTATGCTCCCTCTGCCCTTACAACAACAAAAAACCACTAAACCACAGGGAGCAGCACAGCACAGCAGAGAAGAATAAGCGGAATCAATAAAATCAACTAATTTAAATGAGATACGTTGATATACTGTTAGACCCAGGCAAATGGAAAGATATTCCCCTGGGGCCAGAAAGATACCAGCAAGCGCAGCAGAGGAGCGTCCTCTTTGCAGCAGATCAGCTGGGGAATACAATTGAGACTCAGTCAGAGGGAGGTCAGGGAAGTAGCACAGCCCCACCAAGCTGTTGGCTTACTGGTTGTCAAACTATGAATCCATGGCTGGTGGGTTGTGGTCTGACACATAGGTTGTGTGAGTCACAGATTGTGCAGGACTGAATTATATGTGAAATGTCTTGATTGGGTACATATGTGTGTAGAATCAACATGGAGCACCAACAGGGATTTCTTTAAATGTTTGTGTAATCTTGTGAAGAAAATAAGGAAGGCAAAATTAAAGCGGTGCGGTAATTTGAAAGGCAGTAGGATAAAAATAAGCTAGAGATCGCTTTCTGTGGGATAACACTGTAATCCGACACTGCATTAGCAGCATGCATTAATTGGTTTCTCTTCACTACACAACTGAACTTACAACCAGAAAAGTTTAGTTGCTCTAAATGATTGCATTAAAAAATATATTTTTAAAGCACTTTACGTATTAATTAGGAGCTCTGTATAAAATAACCATATATAATCTCTTAAAAAGCTAAACAATATAAACATTAAAAATGTAAGTACTGTAAACAAAATGCTAAGCTTCTAAAATATCTGTGAGTGTATTTCTGGTTTTTAGGATGCATCCAAAATAGGAAAGGAGAGATGTTCATCCATTGCAAATCTGAAAGGCAGTCTGCCCCTGGCTGTGAACACCAAAGCATCAGTGAGTGCAGGACTAATACCGATCATGCAAGTGGCAAAGCGATATCTCAATGATGGTGGCACCTAAGAGGTCCCTCCATTTTCCTTTTCTCTCCCAGGCTCCAAAATCCACCCCTAATGGTACATAGTCACTACTAAAAAGCCACTGAAAATGGAAGGAGGGCAATGGCCAGAGAGAGGAACACATCAAGATTTTCTCTTCTAGGTGACCATATAAAAATTCAGAAATTTGATGCTAAGGGTTGCTAAAAGTCCCTACCACAAATTTTAGATGTGTTGAAAATGACATATTTCAAAAGCTGCAAGTTTTACCTGACTTTAATGTCCTCTGAATTATATCCTTCATGCTCATGCTGTATTTTGTTTGTTTAGATTTCTTACCCATTCTTCACCATAAGGTCCCAGTGTGGGTTACAGTAATATACTATACAGCTATAAAACAGATAAAACCATTAACAATTACAAAACAAGTAAAACCATGCAAAATGGAGCAGTATGCATGAAAGGGGCAGAGCCACTGTGGTCATGTGTCATTTGAGTCTTATTCTCAGCTGCCTTGAGAACTCATGGGTGCATGTGTTCACAAAAGCACAATATAATTAAAGTAAATAAAACACAAACTTGTACCTCTTTTCCCAGATACACGATTTTGTAAAAATAAACCCAAACCAAAACCTGCTCAATAGAGCACAAAAGGTGGCAAGTCCTAGGATCTGGAGTTTCTCTACACCTTGTAGCTCAAATTTCAGAGCAAAAAAACAACCCAATTGGGCATATCCCACATAGCCATTCAGTGTGATATACAGTGTGTTCCATTCTCTGTTTCCTGACATCGTTAAGAGACTTGAAACCTCTTTCTTATTTTATGCCTTCTCAAGCAAATAATGAACCTGTAACGTTAAAGGTGGGGGGGGGGGGAGTTGAAAAATAGAGTACTAAAGAAAGATGAAAAATGTGACCCCAATGTCTAATATGCTGTGGGGGTGGGGTATTGCATCTGGGGCTATACCTGTAATTTGTTCAGCAAGTCTGAGCCTGTAAGAATTAATCAGGTGTGTGGTTTTTTTGTTTATACTTATAAACTTCAAGATTTATAACATTCATGCACTTCCCTTACTCAACAAGCAAGGCATTAAAGCTACCAAAAAGGAAGAGCTGAAAGGCTGTGGGAAATGTTTGCCAACTGGGGAAAAATAAAAATTTCTCAGAAAAAAAGATTTACAGTCTCACACAGCTCTTTTTTTTTAACCTGACTGAAAGGGGAAATAAAAAAAAGGTGGCCATATACCCTATTTTGCAGAAGACACTCCTCTGTTTGAAGGCCTGTCTGCGGCAGGCCTGCTTTAAAGATAATGAACCCTAAGGAGGGGAAGCAGGGGCCTTTAAGTGGTCCATGGAAAGCTAGCACTTGGCCTGGAAACTGAGAAGGTACACAATGCACCAGATCACAAGCCTTTCCCACCGTGGTAAGATGCATTGTTTTCCTATTTGAATTGTAGGAATTATTTCTAGATTTGCACATAAACATATTAGCATATGATAAATTTCCAGCAAATTGCCCCTGAGGGATTCCGGCCTCAGTAGGAAAAAAAAGATTCTCAACTTCTGGTATATGTGAAAGTGGCAGATAGATGGTGAAAAGGCAGGAAGTGAAGTCGAGGATAACAGACTGGGAGAGGAGAGGAAAGCTCCCAGATGAGAGCTGGGGGGGGGGTCCTGTCCATTTTCCGTGGGGGTCAGAAATAAGAGCTACCTATGGATAGACAGGGTCCGTATAGTAAAAGCTATGGTTTTCCCAGTAGTGATGTATGGAAGTGAGAGCTGGACCATAAATAAGGCTGATCGCCGCAGAATTGATGTGTTTGAATTATGGTGCTGGAGGAGACTCTTGAGAGTCCCATGGTCTGCAAGAAGATCAAACCTCTCCATTCTTAAGGAAATCAGCCCTGAGTGCTCACTGGAAAGACAGATCATGAAGCTGAGGCTCCAATATTTTGGCCACCTCATGAGAAGAGAAGACTCCCTGGAAAAGACCCTGATGTTGGGAAAGATGGAGGGCACAAGGAGAAGGGGACGACAGAGGACAAGATGGTTGTATACTGTTCTTGAAGCTAACAGCATGAGTTTGACCAAACTGCGGGAGGCAGTGGAAGACAGGCGTGCTCTGGTCCATGGGGTCACGAAGAGTCGGACACGACTAAGCAACAACAACAACATGGATAGACAGAAGATTTTGTTGCTGTGCACTGTTTTTGTAACTTAGACACCCCACTGCTCCTCTCCTATTTTATGCCGTTGCTATTATGAGAACATGTATCTTATTATGTTTCCTTATTATTATAGTAGTATTTATAGAACTGCTTTGATTTTTCTGTTGTACAGATATTATGCCACCTACTGAAATTTGTGTTCTGTGTTGTAAGCCACCCTGTGGTCTTTACACAAAAGGGGCCATATCAATTTAATAAAGAAATAATTGTTTTGTTTTATAAGCATTTGTGCTTATGGAAATTTCCTATGTACAACAATAGTTATAACTACTGCAGACATGTGCTATGACACCTAGTCAGGAAAACACTCCTGATAGGAGCCAGCAATATTAGTGATATATTCCCAGAGTTTTAAAACAAAAAATAGGCCATACACAAAGCCCTCTGGTGGTTTATCGTTAATTTAATGTGTCTTCATTCCCACCGCCCCAACTCCATTTTACTTCTTAACAGGTCCCACTATACATTGGCTGGAAAACACATATGCAAAATGAGGCTACACCTGCTATAACATTCAACAATATGAGACAAACACACACAACTCAGACTGGAAATTAAAAGGCAGGGTAGGGAATGGGGATGGTTGACAGACTCTTTCAAATCATTTAAGGCTTCAAGGGAAAAAGAAAAGGGGGGGCAGCAGAAATGGTATAATGAAATTTTCACCTTAAGGCCATAGTATGAACCCAAAAGGAGCCCAAACATCAGAGAGGAATTCCAGTATGCTGCCAAATAAAATTAATGTGGATTCCAAGACAGTTAAAACTACACTTTCAGTCAGAATAATAGGAAAAGAAATACTGTACAGCAAGTTTGAGGGAAATGTTAAGGGTTGTGCCAATATAGTTGGCAGGTGAGGTGCTATCAAGGAAAGGGAGCCCACACAAATTAGCAAACAGAGACAATGCGCCAACCAGCTCTTGCAAGGAACCCCCAGCAATCAATGTAGCACCTCTACTGAGTTAGCACACTTAAGAAGGAGGAAGCATGACACTGAATTTGATTTAGTCCTGCCGATCCTGTTGGGACTATAAAAAGTGGCTTCAGGTGTAAAGCAACAGTAGGCATTTAAAGATAAATGTAGGTAGGCCCAAAGAAGGAGGGCTGACTTATACATCTTGTTTAACATCCAGAAAACCCATAGGACATAATGCTCAGAAATAAACTATGTCAGTAGGGACCACCACAATGCGGAAGCAGTAGAGAACAGGAGTGATGCCGCACTCACTTTCCTCACCCCAGGAGTGATACCGTTTGCTCAAAAGGGCGGAGCAGCAAGACTGAGAAGACACTACCCTCACCCCCTGAAATGTGACTGTAATTTTTTTTGGGGGGGGTGTATATCATATTGACAAGCACACGCAGAATGGAGAGGAACAAAACCAATAGCAGACTTGAAAGGCTGAGAGGGTGTAGATTATTTCGAGGAAAACACTCCCAGATCCTTATCAACTTGTATGGATATTGAAAAATACAATGCTATAGCGCCTCACCAGTGACATTCTCTCTGGTATGGCCAAAGAGTAAAAATGGGTGTGGCTTTATTTTTAAGGACACATTTGGGAAGCCACAAAACCTTTTGGCATTACTTAAAGGAGGGAACCTGTTGAAGTGCTCAGCAAAATAGTTAATCTTCCTCTCCTTCCTCTTCTCCTTCCCTCCTTCCTCCTAAGGCTGACACATCTTGGAGGGCATTGAGGGGGCACAAAAGTCAGGGGGAAATATGTTTGTTTATTTTTTTGTTTTAAATGGATAAAATTGGGGTGATAAATTGTTGCCGTCACAGCAGAGGCCCTGTCAAAACTTTTTTTTTTAATGACAAATTTGGGAGAACTTGGGGAGCACAAACAATATGAGGGGTGCATGTGACAGATGGATTAGCCGTCCCTGCAATAGATTTTTGCTATTCATGTTCCACCATTTAAATAATCTGCACAACTGTGCTCTTATTTTTAAGATTCTGTCTGAGGGTGGAGGGTTGGCACAAGACATTTTGGTACCTAAGGTGAACCACAAAATGGCGCCCCCTCCCTGTCAGGGAAGAAGTGAATGAAGATCTGTATCAGGAACAAGCAGCGAATAAAGATCTACTGTACATTGAGGTCCGTCGCTCCTGTCGATTCTGACGGCTGAAGCTGTCATCTTACTTTGCCTCATGGGTGGGCCGGCCCTGGGAAGAAGTGTGTCTGTTTATAAAGCAGTGTGTGTTTATAAAGCAGGGAAGCCACTTACAGTGACAACATCCAAGGACATCTCACTTTGAATTACAGAGGGTCAAATTTTGAAAGCCAGGATAAAACAGCCAGGGAATGAGAAACAATCTAACTCTTTCCATTATAAACAAAACAAAATGCAAATATGAGAGCAAAGTTAATAAGAATAGAGAAAAACACCTGGAAGTCAGATAAGATAAAGCAAAATGCTTAGAAACAAATGTGACTAAGAATAATTTCATTTTTCTTTCAAGCATCAGAGAGAGGGAGAGGGAGATTCACAAGGGGAAATGCTTCCAATAAATCACACACTAAAAAGGATGACTTACAATAGGGAATACCACCAGTATCCCTTTGGTGGAAATTAAATACAAAAGAAAACTTTTGAAAGCCACATTAACCAATTGCTTTTGTGAGGCAGCATGAAAACTGGAACAGAAAAAGCAGATTACATAACTCAGTCCGTGGAAAGATCTGGGCCTCTATAATATCCTTTGCGCTTGAGATTTCTGTTGCTAAACACCACAGCACATCTGATTAGGCAGCAGAAGGTATCTTTGTTCCTTCCAAAGCCAACCACAAGGTCCTGGCAACAGTACAGAAAGCTTACTCTGGCCTTTACCACATTACCACAGTTCCTAAAGTGGTTTTCCAGGGAAAGAAAATTTGTCAAATAGGGCTTAAAAAGGAACAGACCTTTGTCTGATTTCAATACAGTCCAACTGCTTCAAGAATACTAACAATTTAATAAGTGCAGCAGCGTAACTAAATTAGGGGATGGGGCAGTTGTTGACAAATGTCAAAACTAGCTTGCATTTTATTACCTTTTATTATTTTTATTTCTTATTATTATTTTCATGCTACAGTATTTGAAATGTGCATCAGTGCAAAGGAATGAGAATAGACAAACTAAGATTCATTATTGAAAGCAGGGATGGGAAAATATAATATATACAACTAAACATGACCTTGTGTGAATCACCATTAATCCTTCTTGCCTGCTTGTCACATTGTTCTATGCACCTGGCTATATATATCCTAAGTTCTGTTCCCTTCTTTGTAAAGGTGCCAGTTTGCAACCAAGAAATGCTTCATAAATCTTGAAGAGGGCAAGGAGGGGGTGGGATCCAGCTGGGGCATCGTCTGCCCCACTCCTGCCCTATCTGCCATGTTAAAAAGCTGTATTTTTTTTCTGCTTGCTACTACAGACGAGGGAGGAAGGCCTTTGAAGGGACCAAACAAAGGATGACATGTGAAGGAGAGCAGCTCCGGGTGGCAACCTGGCAACTCTACTTCTTTCATCTACTGTATTTTTCGCTCTATAAGACGCACCAGACCACAAGACGCACCTAGTTTTTGGAGGAGGAAAACAAGAAAAAATATATTCTGAATCTCAGAAGCCAGAACAGTAAGAGGGATTACTGTGCAGTGAAAGCAGCAATCCCTCTTGCTGTTCTGGCTTCAGCGATAGCTGCGCAGCCTGCATTTGCTCCATAAGACGCACACACATTTCCCCTTATGCTTTGGGAGGGAAAAAGTGAGTCTTATAGAGCAAAAAATACGGTAATTTTGTTTGTCCAAAGTAGATTTTAAGTCCTTTTAGCAGTGGCTGTGCGACTTCCACATTCTGTATGGCAAAGGCAGGAAAAAAGTAGCTTGGGATCTCTAGGTGATTTTCAGGAGATCACCAAGGATTTCTTAATTCCCAATTGTTTAGTATTATCAACAACTTCCACTACCACCCCACCCACCCAGATTAGGTTGTTGAAATGGAAACTTGGTGGGAGGGTAGGGACACAAGGAAAGAGTGTTTGTACAAAAAAACCAGTGAGTTCAGTTTTGGTACTGAAAACTAATTCCTGTCCTAATATATACTCAGAGGCACCTTGATCTTTATTTCTAAATCTGCCTTCCCTTTCTAAGCCACCGTTTTGCACTTGGCTGCAACAGGTGGACTTTGGGGGTCCTGAGGAATAGATCCCTCAAGCTTGATGCCTGCCCATCCCTATCATTGTACAGCATATAAATTAATAACTACTGAATAAATAGTAGATCATATTAGCAGTATACTTAAATGTATCAAAACTCCTTTTCTTTTCTTATTTTATCAATTTGAGAGCACTTGAACAGAGAACTCAGGTGAAACATGTCAAACTGACCTAACCCATAACCCAGGATTGCACAATTGTCACTCACCAAACCAAATGCAGCCCTTCAGCCATGTATGAAAGCCTGCAGCAAAAACAGAAGCTTAACTGAACCACTAGGAAGTAGAGCAGGAAGCTGCCTGTCAGACCACTGGCCCATCTAGTTCAGAATATTCAACAATGATTGGCAGTGGCTCTCCAGGGTTTCAGGCAGGGCTCTCTCCCAGCTTACCCGGGACTGAAAATGGGCCCAACTATGAAGAAGACACGCAGAAGGGACTTGGAAAAGAGTTAAGAGCCTCAGACAGAAGATCACCAGGTTGACGGACTACATGGAATTGACGGCAGAATCTGAGACCAGGGAGAAGAGACGGTGGAAGAATATTGGAAAAAGTTTAAAGTTTATATATAGAAATAATGTAATATTAATGAGTGTTAGAAAAATGAAGGAATGGAATTATATGGCTTTAGTAGAAATGTTATAATGAATTAAGTATAAATAAGTACTATAGTATTAATGGAAAATAAGGTTAAACTATGTTAAGATAACCATATGATAGAAAATGGAGAAAGATGGAAAGGATTTGCTGAAATAATTAATAGAAATGGAATACAGAAAGGGTGGTGAGAGGAGGTCGATGAAACAAGGGAATGAAAGAGAGGGTATTGAGATGGTATGATGTGTGTTGGTTTTTTTTGTTTGTTTAATGTGTTAATGTTGTGTATTGTTTATATATTGTATTGTATTGTTTATTTTTTCTTTTTCTTTTTTCTTGTCTTTTTCTCTTTTTTGTAAGGTTTAAAAGTAATAAATATTATTTTTTAAAAAAAATGAAAATGGGCCCATCTAGTTCAGTATATTCAACAATGATTGGCAGTAGCTCTCCAGAGTTTCAGGCAGGGTTTTCTTCCAGCTTACCTGGGACTGAAACTGGGCCCCTTTTTAAGCAAAGCAGATGCTTCACCACTGAACTATAACCCTTCTCCCAAACCAGTACCCAGCATAGTTGAGCAGCTATTGAGGGTCCAGTAGTGTTTCAGGTCGTCCCTCCTGCTTAACTGTGTTACTTGCCTCAAATGTACTGTGTGAGAGCAGCAAGGAAGTGGGAAGCATTCTGACATTCCTACAATGCCCCAAAGTTATGCTATGTAGGGCAGGGATGATGAATCTGTGGACCTTCAGATGTTATTGGACTCACATGAACACCAACCATGGCCAATAAGTGGGAATTATGGGAACTGTAGTTCTGCAACATCTGATGTAGAGGTATTGTGGGAAAAATCGAGATGGCAGGTTGCTGCTGCATATTTCTGCTGCTGTCACCCACTGTACTAAAAGCAAGCCCATTCTAGGGCAAGTCTGCAAAGAAGTGGGAGAGCTGAACTGGAGTAAATGACATGTAGCTGAGAGGCCCCTCATATATGGAGCCAGCCTTGTTGGTGGACTCAGTTGGGCTTCATGGGTGACAGGTTATGCAGCTCTCCCATAACAAAATACACTGACTTCTTGAGATACACTCAGCCACAGATCCCACAAGATGCTTTACTGCAAACAGCTGTTACTGGTCCAAAATCTATTCATGGGCTACTGGAAGGCAACCGAAGCATTATTGACTTTTGGTCAACCCAGGTTATACCAGAGTCCTCTGGCATGCGGATCTTTAACATCTCCCAAAAGATTTCCCCTTATTTCAAACAAATTTTTCAAGTTAGGACATTTTATTTCACACATACACACATTGTACGCATGCAACTCTTATCCTGGCTCTTCTTTGGCCTTCTAAGTCTGGCTAAAACCAGAAAACTAGGGCTTAAATGATGAACATGTTTCAAAGTCACCTCTGAATGTCAACAGGCATTACTAGCAATGTAATAGACTCCACAACTTGTTCTTCTCATACTGCGTATATTCTACTCAGTCCCTGAGTCCCAAATTACAGTTGCTGAAGCCCATTAAATTTGTAAAAAAACACATTTAAAACCAAACCTGTTAAGCTACAAACAGAACCTCTAATTTTCCTTTCCAAAATCACAGGCACAGCCAAGAGACAAAAAGAGAACAAAGTTTGGGGGGTGAAAGAGATCTCTCCAAAATAGACATCTGGAACCAATCTGCAGTATGTAGCCACTGGGTGTCATTTTTGATATATTCTGGGTCAGCCACAGAGCACTTAATGGCAGGCGAAATTTATTCCAGGAAGAAAAAGCAATCATAACCAAAATAGACTTAATGGAGAAATCTACAGTGCCTAGCCTGCGTTCGGGAACTAATAAGAAAACTGTGGATCTGTTGGTAAAGGAGATCATTACCTTTCCGTCTGTAGCGTTACTTTGGAGGGTTCCACGTTCGGGTTCTCCCATTCCATCTGTGGGCAGTGCATAAAATAACAGAGCGTGTACAAGGCCTCCGGTTCCCAGTAGAGCGACCCCTGCTTGTGGTGCATGGGGGTGCTGTTGCTATGTTGCTTCGCACTGAGCGGCTGCAGGTGATGCATTGCTCGAGACACCAGATCGCCTGGAAAGGGAGAAGTTAGGATCATTGCTATGGCTGGGTGTAATTATAGCTCAGCCTCAGGCCTTCTTTTGTTTAAGCACCATTCTGAAATATAGAGGCCGTGGTTGCATCAAGAGTGGCAATTCATGTTAGGTTGTAAGATTTATTCAGAAGAGCAAACATTACTGATGTACCGTTGGCGCAAGGCTTTAGCAGATCCGCTGCATGGTGCTACCACTGAGCGCCTGCCCAACACTCCCTGCTTGGTGGTGGTGCCTCTGCCATCCTGCCACCATCACAGCCCCTGTGTGGCATGCTACAGGCTTAGCAGGATCAACTCCAGACCACGGGCAGGTGCCCAACCATGCTGACCCCTAACACCAGGCCTGCTCACACACTCCTAAGGCAAATAATACATTTCCAAGAAAGAGTTATTTATTATTTCAATTTCTATCCATTTTGTATTAGTGAAAGTAGTAATGGGAAAGCACAACAACATCCAACAACATTATGCAGCCAGGAAGTAATTATTCTCTCTTTATAATGGACTAAGGCATTCTGGGAAGCTGTGGTGATGTTCATACAAACAGCTCAGCTCAGAAGTACAGGCACACTCTCTCTCTCTCTCTCTGTCTATATATAATTGTATAATGCCCTTCATCCATAAATCTCAGGGCAGTTCACAACATGAAAACAAAAGAACCCCCCCCCCCACAAAACACATAATAAAAACAAACCAATAATCCGCACCCCACAACACAATTAAAACGCATCATATGTTAATCAGCCCAAAGCCTGGTTGAAGGGGAAGGTTTTTGCCTGGGACCTAAAGGTGTATAATGAAGGTGCCAGATGAACATCTCTGGGGAGAGCACTCCACAGAGAGGGAGCCACTGCAAAAAAGGCCAGTTCTTGTGTTGCCATCCTCTGGACTTCTTGTGGAGGGGGTGCAGGAAGAAGGGCCGCAGATGATGATCTCAGGGTACAGGTTCGGTTCACTTTAAAGAGCAAGAAGGGACCATGGCTCAGTGGGAGAGAAGGGGAAAGACCCCTGCCGGAGACTCTAGAGCAGGCATCCCCAAACTCAGCCCTCCAGATGTTTTGGGACTACAATTCCCACCATCCCTGACCACTGGTCCTGTTAGCTTGGGATGATGGAAGTTGTAGTCCCAAAACAGTTGGAGGGCCGAGTTTGGGGATGCCTGCTCTAGAGAGCTTTACCAAGGATCTGTAGCTCAGTGGTACAGAACATGCATTGCACACAGGCTTAATCCCTGGCAACCCCAGGTGGGATCAGGTAGCAGGTGATGGCAAAGATTCTGTCCTAGACCCTGGAGAGCTGGTGCCGGTTGAGTAGACAATGCCAGGTTAGATGTGGCACCAGCCTAAGGCCAGTCAGTATCTCTGGCATCCGTCTGCCTCGGGAGACAATGAAGTAGTATGCCTTTGGGGGTGAAGTCAAGCTGTTGGAAGGTAACAGTCAGTGGCGTAGTGTGGGGGGTGCAGGGGGGCCGGCCGCACTGGGTGCAACAACTGGGGGTTAGGGTTAGGGGGCACAAATCCACGGGTTAGGGGGCACAAATTACTTGCCTTGCCCCGGGTGCTGACAACCCACGCTACGCCACTGGTAACAGTGCCTGCTATGGCTGTAGAGACCGATGTAGGAGAGACATGTTTTATTCCACCTGGTCAGTACAAGGCAGCTTAATATTATGAAGACATGGCACTCCTGCTCTGCCTGTGATTTAACTCAGTACTATTTCCTACATCCTTTTTTTAATACAGAAAAGAAAATACAGAAAATACGTAGGGAAAATGCATGAACCCCTTTTGTTATTCGGTGCCAGTCACACAGATACTATCATCTACATATACCCATGATGTCCAAGCACCAGTTGGTTGCTGAACAATATGCCCAGGGTAGTGAGTATCTTGCAATTTCAGTAATGTATAAGGGGGTGGGGGGAAGCAGCACATTATATTGGGCTGAGAATGGAATACAATTAAAATAAAATAATGTGTAGTAAGTGGCACTACACAAACACATTGACAAATCTACATATTCCCTTCAGGAAATATCTCAAAGGCACCCCCACCAATAGAAAAGGCTGCTGCTATTTTCTCACTAGGAAATAGCGCTATCGCACATGGAACATATGTTATACCCAAATCTGAAGCCACAGTTTCTGAATCAGATGACTTCCTTTGGCAAAAGGAGCCAGACACATTCCAATATGTTGCTCCTGGCAAGAAATTCATTTCAGCACACAGTATTTGTTTTCCTTGTGACTGAAAGCATATGGTCAAATTCCACCTCTATTTCAAGAAGCAGAAACTCTATTCTTTCTTCCTACATCTGCTAATCTTCTGTTGGAGACCTATGATTGCATAACCAAGATTTCCTGGTATTCATGCAGTATTGAATAGGAACATATGTGGAGCTGGAATACGCTTCAGAATAACCACGATCTTAATATAAATACCTACAGTTAAAGGAGTAGGTGTGAGAGACTGGGAGTAAAACTCCACTGGCAACATTCATTTACTAGAATTGTGGTTTTGGAGTCTCAGCCTCATATGGAATGACAGCCAGTTTTAAAGATGGTGGAAAGGAGAAAGTCAACCTGGCTTCATCCATCAGCCAGTGGACAAAGGACTGCTGGTGATTGTAGTGTGTGTGTGTGTGTGTGTGTGTGTGAGAGAGAGAGAGAGAGAGAGAGAGAGAGAGAGAGAGAGAGAGAGAGAGAGAGAGATTTTCATGGATTCTTATTTTTATATTATTACACCCTGTTACAAGTAGAGTTGGGCAAATGTATCCATTTTGGTTTCTCGGTGTCTCTGTATTTCCATATTTTTTTATAAAGTTCCCATGAAACTTCATCATCATTGTAGCTCATTTGTGTATACATTTTTGTATGCACTTTTGCTCAGTGGTCACATTTTGCAAAGCAATTCCGCCCACATATAATAATTTTGTATAAGTTAATTTCACCAATACAGTGGTGCCTCGCAAGACGAAATTAATCCGTTCCCGGAGTCTCTTCGTCTTGCAGTTTTTTCGTCTTCCAAAGCACGGCTATTAGCGGCTTAGCGGCTATTAACGGCTTAGCGCCTATTAACGGCTTAGTGGCTTAGCGGCTTTAAGAAAAAGGGAAAGAACTCGCAAGACGTTTCGTCTTGCGAAGCAAGCCCATAGGGTAATTCGTCTAGCAAAGCGACGCAAAAACCAAAAAACCCTTTTGTCTTGCGTGTTTTTCATTTTGCGAGGCATTCGTCTTGCAGGGCACCACTGTATATGCATTTTTATAAACACCTTCCTCTTGTGCATGTATGTTTTCATTTTTTTCTGTTTTGCTGGACAGCTGCACTGTAAAATTGGGAGGAGCCATGAAGATTTCTTAGGTTTAATAAGGGGTATTAGTAGAAAACTCAGGCTGGAATTTGGCAATAAATCAAGTAGGAAAGATATCACAAATTGTGGGCTTGCTACTAAGAAGGATTCTTGCAAAAGGACACCATAGCTGTAAGTATATGTGTGATGTAGCTGTCATCACTTAATTAATCAATTAGTGCAATCTGGTAAGTACACACACACACACGTGTGTCCCTGCATGCAAGAGAACTGTTGCTGCACTAACTTGCAAGAATACAAAAAGGCACAGACTAATCATCCAGAAAAATATAGTCTTAAAACCAAAAACAGAAAATGACCGCTGGCACAGGAGGAATAAACCAACAAACTGCAGCCACCATGATTTCAGAGTATTGCAATTTTTGCTTACTTTACAATATTCTTATGACTCAAACCTTTAATTTTAACAACTCCCCACCCGCTTTTCCTGCTGTTAGGAAATGACTATGATCAGAATGAATCCTACATCCCTCAGATGTTTATAATTCCCCAAGAGATTGAAAAAGGGAGAATGGATTCTGTGTGCAGTCATCCTGTAGAATCAGGGCCAAATGGATGTGTGCTCCATTGCATACCAATCCCTTGAAACCATGTAATATTTTGTAGAAACGTTCGGTTAGCCAACTTCCATCAAAATATAGAGGAAAAAATAAAGACAAATTGAGAGCTGCTACTACCTGAATCAGGATGGTTACCCTAAGATTACTCAGTTCAGGTGAATTATTGTTTAAACCCTTTATAATTTATATGCGATATGGACCAATTACCTGACATTTTCAAAAGGCAAAATTGAAATTCTTTGGTTTTCCAAAAGCAGTTTATGTGCTTCTTCATCAAACATAGACTTATCAAGCTAAATTTTGTCTAATCACAAAAATGGCAGATTTGAATTCCTCACACCCAAAAACCTATTTTTAAGACCCCTCACTGAATAAATTTGCAAAAATTAAGTTTCACCCCCTAAAAGGACATGTCCTAGTGTGTTGTGCAAACCAGCTCACTGCACTGCCAGAAAACCTTTTGGAAATACCTTGTAATTTACAGTACCTCCACACCATGCAAACCACACCATGCATTTTTTTATATGATTTGTGCCCATAGAAAGCTAACCCTCCAACTATTTGAGTAATCAGCTGCACTTCACTTAGTGTATTATGATTGTATTGTTTTAATGCATATGTCTATGAAATTATGTACCACCTTGAAATGACCCTTTTAGGCAGTATACAAGTGGGGGAAATTAATCTTTCCTCTCTTTTTAGGTGCATATACTTGAAACCACCAATCATGGATGCATAGGCACACCATTCTAACATTAGCATGATTCAGTATCTTGAAGATGTTAGGTGGTAGGCAGTTTTCATTTGAGATGCAACATTGGAGAACATTGTGCTGGGCCTAAGAGTCCTGGCTGTTATTCCTAATCCAGATGTTGTGCCTCTGTTTCCCTTTCAATGCTTTGCCTTGTTTTGTTTGGAACCAAAGCAATCTAAACAAGGGACCATTTCGTATGAGTTGCCTAGCAACAGCAGGTCCTCAATCAAGGATGGAACATATCAGAATGAAATACTGAAATACAAAGAGTAAATTATTATTGTTGTGTATCTTTCTTGATGCCCATCTGTTGCTCTGATTACTATTCCCAATAATAACTGAAATTTGTAATGCATCAACAAAATCATAATTCAATGGCGAAAATAAAGGGGGGATGCAAAGTTAAGCTGCTGTAAGGATAAGACAAGTAAACTGACCAAAAGCAAAAGAATTCAATATTAAGCATTTCTAATTTCTAAGCAATTTCTAATTTTTAGCACAATAGCTTTAACTCTGACTTGAGGGATGAGGCGATAAAAGGGATTGAGTGTTAACCATTAATTAGTTGGACATCATATTAAAGGTTCACAAATGATTAAGTAATGGTTACAAGTTTGCAATTTCTTTTTCAACTTTTTTTTGCTGCAAAATATTAATTACCTGGTTAATATTAATATAAAATATTAATCACATGGGTTTGGGCTTAATTGTTCCTAGCTTATCCTTATGCGCTTCTAAAGCAACTTATCTTCAAGTCTTGTTTTCTTTTATGGTATCATCTAGAAGTGCAGACAGAATTAAAGCAATCATGTTGCCCATTAAAACATAAATGGTTCTGTTTTGAATTTTCTTAGCTAAGTTCTGCTTTTTTATTGATTGTTAAACTTCAATTGTACTTTATTTACTGAATTTATATTTTTTAAAAATATGCTTTTATTGATTTTTCATAAGTAACAAAAGTATATTCAGTGTCTCTGTTTTTAAATTGTAGAACCCATCATACAAACAAATTACAGTCAGTTTGAAACAATTTTTGTTGTAGACGATGTCAAGTTGAGGCGGAAAGAGAGGGGGAGGGGGAGAAAGTAGAGAGAGAAATTTTAGGAGAGGGAAGGGAGAGATGAGGGAGAATATTTGAGTGGAGCTTTTTTGTCAGGGTCACATGTCTGGTGTCTTATTTGTTGGCTGAGCGTGAGGTCAGAGAGCCCAAGGTATGGTTGGTTGTGTCTGATTGGTAGAAGAATGTTTTGTTTCTGTGAGGGTGTCATTGTCAGGTTACATTAGCCATATTGATTCATATGTTGATGGCAGTGGGGATCAGTCATTGTCTTGTTGGGTTGTGTAAGTGATAAAGGGGAGCCACACAGGGGTGAAAGTGTCCTCCTTTGTTTGTCCCTGTTATACTTTCAGTTTGCTTGTGAGCTTTTCTAGTAGGGTGGTTTCCTTATGGCTTGGTACCAGTGGTTCATGGACACCCGACAGGTCCCTGCAGTGTCTTGTTGGTTAATACAGTGGTACGGTACCTCGGGTTAAGAACCTAATTCGTTCTGGAGGTCCGTTCTTAACCTGAAAATGTTCTTAACCTGAGGTACCATTTTAGATAATGCGGCCTACCGCTGCCACCGCGCCACCACTGCGCGATTTCTGTTCTCATCCTGAAGTAAAATTCTTAACCCAAGGTACTATTTCTGGGGTAGCTGAGTCTGTAACCTGAAGCATCTGTAACCTGAAGCGTCTGTAACCCGAGGTACCACGGTACTTCTGTTAGGCATTTCCATTCCATGCAGTCAAAGGCTTTAAGGGACATGATCGTCAGTGTGGATTTGGTTGTTTAGCTGTGTTCAAATTCAGTAGTTTCCTAACGAGATCTGTTATATTGCGATTGGGAACAAAGCCAGTCTGGTCTGGGGCAATTAGTTTGTGCAGGAAGCATTTTAGGCAGTTGGCCAAGATTGATGTTAATATTTTGTAGTCTTGGTTTATCAGTGAGATTGGGTGATATGATTCTACTTTGAGGCTGTCTTTAAGTAGCTTTCGGATAGACTGAATTTATGTTTTTGAAGGTCTCTTTATACATTTCACCCAGTTCAAAAATGATAAACTACTGTTATGCTGGTCCTCAATCTCTTGATCATCTACCAGAATCTAGACCTTGTCCTGCTTTGTTTTACCTTGTCCTGCTTTGCCCGAACCTAAAATTTTGCCTCTGCCAGAATCCCTGTACTACCAAGGTCCTTAGCTTCAACAAGCTGGGAGTTTGTTTACTGCAAAGAAACATTCAGGAATACAGGCTTCCACCTTCAATTTGAAGTGGTATGTTCCCAGGAGGGATCTGCCATGCTGTATTTCTGAACATGCCGTTCAGCTTTCAGTGTTTTCCTCCATGGAAGAAAATGCATTCTTTGACAGATCTTGCATCCGAACATGATGTTTTATTGTGTGTATTTCTTGAGAAGTGATATTCTAATTCCAAGAAACTACGTTACTTTGGAAACAGCCATAAATGGACATGAAAACTGCATGTCAAGGAGGATGCTAGAAACTGCCAATCATCCTCAGGCAAGCACCTTTGTTTCCAAACCCAGGTTTAACGTCTTGTTTAAATTACTTGATGTAATCTGTGTCTGCGGTGAGGAAGCCCCATTCCCTACTACAGTACAGAAGCAAAACTAGGCTCTGACAGAGTAGAGAAGGGATCAGCTGCTGTGGACAGTTGGGTGGTGGGGAAAATTCTACTTATCAGATGCTTGGGTGAAATCTGGTTGAGGAAGTGTGAAAGCTGGCAGCTTGACAAATTTAGGAGAAGAAGAGAATGACTTTGGTGGGGTGTTTGGAAAAGTGGCCCTAGCAGCTTCCTTATGCTGTCCATTAAAGCCTGTTCCAGGTTGGAGCGGAGTCTTGGGGAAAATGCCCTCCAGTGGGCTCCATCCTCTGCTGATAAACCCTGGTGGAATTACATAGCAGCAATGGTGGGAAGCATTCCAGTGGGTGGCTGGGAGCTGCCATGTTAATTTCCCACAACCACCATCAACCCATAGCCATGCCAGGGAGAGTTTCCACTGCTAAATTTCCAGGTGCCCAGCTGTGTTAAAGTCATGGATACACAGCCAGTTCAAGAAGTTGCAGCCCCAGCAGGAGGACATGTCAGAAGAGAAAGAGGTCCATGGATTCCTGTTGCCCCCTCCCTGTGCCAGGGTCTCTAGTTCAGTTGATTAACCATGCCTGAAAGAACAAAAGCTCTCCAAGAATGCAAGAGCCCGTAAACACATTCTGAATAAATAGTGGTGCTATTATCAGCATGTCAGGAGACAGCAGCAGCAGCAGAAGCTTCTGACAGAACATGCCGATTCATTTGCCTATTTTAGGAAATGTAGAATCAGCACATCAGTGAATAGGTGGTTCAGTGATGAAGGGAGTCTTTAGAAGTCCTTCAATGACAATTAGGAGCAGCAGGGTTGGGTGAAAGACTAGACAAATACTCCATTTTGCTTCTCCATTTATAGAGGTGCAAACAAAGCTGTTTTATTTTTTCACTTGGTGCATTCTTTTTAGGGCTGAGTGAACATGCTGTGAATTTGAGGGGAGGTATACTCTGACTGATGCTTTCAGGGGCAAGAGGGTAACTGTGGGGTAGTGGAGAAGGAACACAGGAGAGCACAACAAGAGCAACTGATAATGTCTTCTGCCAGAGTGGTAATTGCTAATAGTCTAAGCTTTGGGTAGGGTGGGGAATGGATGACAGGTCTGTGTTAGGAGGACTTACTCAAGGCCACCCACTGAACTTCATTGCTGAGAAATGTGAACTGAGGTCCCTCCAATCAAAGTTCAATATACTGACCACTGTACCACCCCTCACCAGCTCTTTTGTGTGTGTGTGTGTGTGTGTGTGTGTGGCTCTGGGAGCTGTTGTGACAAGCTCTTGCACGTCAAAATTTACCACTATATCAGTGGGGACTAAGTGGGGGGGGGGGGAGAGACTTACTGTCACCACCTGGACCTCCTGCAGACAACCTCTGACTGGTAGGTGCCACTTTCTTGTCTCCAAAACCCTCAAGAGCAACAGTATACTGTATATCACATAGTGTTGTTTACAAGGGCCACTAGGGGAAGAAATGGTGGCCACAAAGATAAATCCCTAGCAGTGGAAGTAAGTCCTGCTTCTTAGATTTCCCTGCTCCATCCCCAAAATTTGTAACAGCTTTTGAGGGTTTTCCACCCCCTATTTCATTGTCTGTGTTAGGTTTTATATGAGGACTTTTGGTTCACAGTTAGTTAGTTTTTCTTTCTCGTATTTTTTTTAATAAGCTGCCAAACACAAAATAATGTCAAATCTCCCGTAAGTTTCCATCACAGCAATTTTCTAAGCTGCTTCCCCGCCTTGCTTCTCACTGCCTTCATATGCATACTCTTGCAAATATGTCAGAGCACATGGCTGAGTCTGGGTTTCTTTATTGGGTAAGACAGGAGTGACCAGCAGGGGAAAGGGAGTCTATGCTTGTCATGGACAGGTCACTATGTGGTTTGCTGCTCCCTCCAACCCCACAGAAAAGTGATGGAGTTGTTAGGATGGCCTGCCTCTGAAGAGTAATGAAGCAGCAGAGTTTCCAAATGCCACTAGGGGAGTACTTAGCTGACTCTACCAACTTTTCTGTCCAGGACCTGTCTTGGGCACTTGCTTAGACAGCTAACAATAGGTTTTAGGTGTTCACTCCCTTTTAGTGAAGGCAAGACATCAATGCAGGGCCCCTGGGAAATGCCCCCCCAGGCCATGCCCCCTCCACAGGCCACACCATTCTGTGGCCCTGCTCCACTCCTCCTTGAGTACTTTTGCTTGGCTGAAATGTGTTCTTAACCTCATCTTTGTCTGGATGGAGGATCGAAAGATTTGTGTGTGTCGAAACCTCTGACTTGTAGAGTAGGCTCAGGGCTAGCCCTCACATGAGGCAAGGTGAGGAGACAGCCTCAGGCGGCAGGATCCAAAGGGGCAGCAGATCCTGATGTTAGTCTTTAGTCCCCCACCCCTTGTTTAGATATTCACTCATCCCTTCTTCACCAGTGGAGATGGGGATGCCATTTTGTGGTTTGCCTCAAGGGCCAAAATGTATTGGGCCAGCCAAGAGTAGGGTGCATTCCAGCCACACATAAAGGTTAAAAGTCACATACATTACTCATCCACCTTTTCTCTCTGGCCCAGCCCACCACTGGTATGTGGCCCTCAGAATGTTCCACAGGGCAGACAGTGGCCCTTGAGCTGAAAAAGGTTCCCCACCCATGGAGAAGTGCAGGCAATGGAGCAACAAGGGCAACAACTAAAGTGCAAAAGCAGGAAAACACATTCTTGATTTACAGTGCTCTACGAATGAATAAGTGCAGAGCAGGGATTAAGGGGCTAACTGCAAGTTAGGTGCAAACTTCTATATGTGAGTTGCAATGCTGTTTTTTATAAAGTGAAAGCAGAATCGAGAGAGGGGAGTTTAGACGTGTAACCCTTTTCAAGCCCACAGCTAAATCACGCAGATTCCTCATGCATGTGCGTTTCCATCCATAACATTCAAAAAGTATGTTTGCTAACGCTCAGTGAGCAAAATGTCACAAACAGCAAGCAAGTTTCTGAATTCTACAGAACTCTTAATAAGGCTGTGTGGTAAATGAAATTTAAAAAATGGGGGGCGTGATATTGGCTGGCTGTGAAGCCATAAGCCTGCACCTCACAGTGGCATGCGGTGATTTTTTTAATGGGGGAACAGTTAGGGCCAGAGGTGCTAACTTGTGAGGGGTGTGGGAGGTTGATTTCATGCTTGTGACATTGTGACCTCCTGATGCACCTGAGCATCATGCCTCCCTCCCTAAGCCAGGCAGAAGCTTCCTGGGCTTTGCGAAGGAGGTGCCCGAGCTCTGACAAGATGTTAGAGCCCTCTTGCCTCCTTCCAAAAGCTGCATGGGATTTGGGAAGATGGCAGGATGGATCTTCGACCCATCAGAACCTCGCACCTCCCTCCCTAAGTTGGGCAGAAGCTTCCCAGGCTATGGGAATGAGGCACCTGGGGAACATTTAGAGAACAATCTTAGTCCCCTTGGTCCAATGACCACACGCCACTGGCACCTCATAAGAGTATTAGAACATGGGAGGAGGCAGCAGACATGCAAAGGCTTTGACCAGTGTCAGAAACTGAGATATGAAAGCTAGGAGCTAAATTGCACCTTAAACCTAGGTTATGGGTGCAACAATGGAATGTCTAGGCATGCTTTTTTATAACAAGAATACAAAGATGAAAATGAATGAACTGCAGCTAAAATATTATGTTCATTTTTCACATGATCGAGTCCTTCCCCAGCCCACCCTCCTAATTTTCTTAAGAGGGTCTCTTCTCCAGTTTTCAGAGAGTAGCTGGAAGTGGGGAGGCAGAAAAACGTCCTCCTTTCCTTCCACTCTGCAGTTTTAATCTGAAATCTTAGGTGCGGTACTGCTCCCAGAGCTCAGAAGCTGCTTGAGCTAATGAAATTCCCTGTTGCAAAATGCGCCAAGAGCAATGGGAGTTTCGAACACTGGCTTTGACAGGTGCTGTGCAGGTCTCAGGCCTGCACCAAAGCCTTTTGTGAAGGAGAAACAAACAATAGCTGATTCTCCATCTCTGGAAATACAGAAACGCAATATTCTAGAAAATCTGCGAACAAGCTTGAAATGGCTGGCTTCTTCCCTGGATCTTACGTTGCAAAGTGTTTAACCATTATTCAAACTTGAGTTACAAACTGCTCCACCGGCAGGGTATAAAAGTCACTCTGCTTCTTCCTGCCACAGCAGGTTCCCTCCACAACCCTGATGTGTTTTTCTATGTAAACCGGAACATAATTGCTCATAAAAAGTAATGGAGGAAAAGGTTAGGAATGATTTTGTACTTACTGAGTTCTGCAATACTTCCCACACGCGTTGCAAGCAAAGATTGCTCGATGGTCCGTAACTCTGATTGGCTAAACATCTGGACTTCCCCTGGCTTATTTGACCTTTGCTGGTCTTTGTGAAGATTCAGACTTTCTGGCAAGCAAGGGACACCTGGAGTTAAAAGAGAAGGGAAGGGGGGTGTTCAGTGCAATTTTTAAAATCAAGGCTACTGCAGCTTTTCATTATTCCTTTTTAAAGAACATTTTAAAGGTCTGTTCAAACACGTGAAGCTACATTGTAATGAATCACAGCCATTGGTCCACCTACCCCAATTCTATCTACTCCTATCTACTCAGTGACCTTTCAGCTTCTTAAGCAGATATATTTCCCAGCACTGAATCCTGGGACCCGTTTTAAACCAAAGGTGTCCATGTGTCAACTGGGGGTGCTTCTGCGTGAAGAGCACATGCTCTGTCACCAAGCCATGGCCCCTGTCTAGTCTCACATCATTTCTCCTGTATGAATCGCTCAACAAGTAGAATGTGTACACCAGGACCATTTGTCTAGATGTCCAAATTACAAATTTCCTCATCTTCTAGTCACTTTCCTACAACACAACATCTTAAGAACATACGTGAAGAAAAACAGCATGGAAGCTGACCAAGTCATCATAAAACTTTTGGTTAAAAAGATGGGGCACAAAGTGGTTGGTAAATAAATAAAGCCAATAAACTGGCCCTAATGTTCATCACCAAAGAATATACACATAAATACACATCTGAAAGCAAATCCAGCAAGTCCCCTCAAGCCCCTTTTGCCTAATAATAGGTCCTAATGTATCCCAATCTTGTTATTGATAAATGGAGGACCACTTCGTTTGCCCCACCCCATTAAATAATTGGCCTTTCTCTGATGAGAATGCCAATACTGATGCCTGTGACAAACTCAGTTGTACTTGTGAGGATACCTCTGGGAATAAAAGAAAGCTGCTGATGCTCTGAATAGTAGTTGCCACACAGATAGCAGAGGATAAGGTTTTGGAGACTGTGCTGAATTAATCAGGACTCTGGAAGCAGTTACTCCAGTTACCTGCAGGCAGTGACATGCTCGGTAGCTGAATGTCCTACTTATGTCCAGCCACTCCAGAAATTCAGCATCATGCATCATTGTGTTTTTCAAAAATCCTGCCTTCAGGGAATCTTTTTGACAGAGTTTAATCTGCTGAGACGGAATCCCAGGGCGTGGGACACAGAATTCCTGTGCTTTGCAAAGAGTTGTAGAAAAGTGTTTTAGGAAACATTCACAGCTTGGGCAGGACACCGGCTAAGCTTGTTTCTATATAGCTGCTGCAATACTTTTGAGGGACAAAGGTGAACTGTGTATAAAACTATCCTATAGAACAACAAAGTATTGAGGACAAACAACTTTATTATGGACTATCTTTAGTTCACAAACGTTTGCGCCACAACAAAATTTGCTTTTTTTTTATACTGTTGTATTCAATAAGGTAAGAGCAGCACAAGTCCTTTCTGACCAACAAGAGAGACTTACAATATTTCTTGCCTTCTCCAAGACATGAGAGAAGACCTTGCATTTCTCCCAAGCCTTTTGTGCATGTCAGAGGCCTCAGAAGATGGCAAAGGAAGTGAGTGGTGACACCAATAGTGACTGGTTGGTAAGCCAAGCCAACATATATTCACTCAGCTTTTTTTGAGGGGGGGACCAGATTTAAAGTTGTTATGTGAATTAGTTAGACTTATTATACACCGCTTATACAGGAAAGCAAGGGTATGTTTGAGAGAAGCACATAAATCCAGTGTATTGGGCCAGTTTACCAGCCACTCAGCAAAAGGGGCTGAGTAAGGGGCCAAAATGTGAGTCCACTTCTATCCAAGCTCTGAGACCACATTAGCTCTATTTAGAAAATGTTAAGGTTGAAGATGACCTGTTCTAATTGAAAAGCCTAGCATCCCTGAAGAAGCAATCACTCCATATGCCCCCACTCAGTTCAAGGTCTTCCTTATTTCAATACAGTCTTAATGAGTTGTGTATTTTTTCTGCTTCAGTCACACTGTTTAAATCTGACAAGTAGGTAGGCATGTCAGGCTCCTATAGTCTGAATATGCAAGAGACGGCTTCTGTTTTGCTGGCTATTCCTGCCATATTTTTTGCCTGTCATTCTGAATCAAAGACTCCTGCACAACATCTCTATAAACTCTAACTGCAGAATCTGTTCTCATGTGTCACTGGAAAATTATGCTAATAAATGTCCTTTCTTTGTACTGCCCTGTTACTTGGTATTGCATGTTTCCTGATATGCCTGGCTCCTGTCAATCAGCCTCATTACTTCCACTCTGCACATGACTACATTACATAGCAGAAGCTGGGTCCAGTTCAGTTTTCTCCAGAATCTCTGTTCTGTTCCAGTGACATATAGATGATGAACCTGGTTGAGGATCCTGAAACTCTGGGGGCTTAATTGTACATATATATACTTAGTCATGGCCCAGGACTCAAACACCCATTCCCCTCAAGCTATCAGAGGAAAGCCTATGCCAGGGGTAGGTAACCTTTGGCAATCCAGCACAACTAATTGTCAAGGTGATGGGAATTGGAGTCCAACAATATCTAGAGTGCCACAGGTTCTCCAGCAGTCTCTTGACCCACCTCCTCTGCTTCAGCCTCAGAGTCTGAACTGCTCCCTCTCACAGGTTCCTCCTGCTCACTAAACCTTGCTGTCCCTTCAGCATCCAGCTACTCCTCTGACCTCTCCTCAGTGTCCCACTACCAATTCCCGGGCTCTGAGCATTCCTCCTCTGGGATTTCCCTTGGAGGTTCCCCAGCTGGTGTCTTCCACCACTCCTCTTCATTCCCTGACAACTGATGATGTGCCAGAAATTACTAACACAAGTGTATCTCGGCACCTACTGTGGACTACCAATTTCTCTAGACCCCCTTGCAAGGCTAGTGTCTGTCCATGTGTGATGGAAATGATAAGCTTCTATAATCCTCAGTGGATTTGTGCTGAGCTCTGAGAGTGTGAGAAAGGCTCAATAGTAAATAGTTAAATAGAGCCTCCATGTTCATGAGTAGTATAGCTTTTAGTAACAAATACTAGGAACAAACAATGAAGAAGAGTTTGGATTTGATATCCCACTTTATCACTACCCGAAGGAGTCTCAAAGCAGCTAACATTCTCCTTTCCCTTCCTCCCCCACAAGAAACACTCTGTGAGGTGAGTGGGGCTGACAGACTTCAGAGAAGTGTGACTAGCCCAAGGTCACCCAGCAGCTGCATGTGGAGGAGCGGAGACGTGAACCCGGTTCACCAGATTACGAGTCTACTGCTCTTAACCACTACACCGCACTGGCGTATGCGGGGAATACAATTGCGCATGTGGGGAATACAATGAGGGGAATACAATTGCCATCTCCCCTACTTGTGTACTTTCCAAAAGCATCTTGCTGACCATGGCTATGAACCATGGCTAGACTAGATGGACTCTGGTTCCGGGTCCATCAAGCCTTTTCTTATGTTTTTGTGTATTTATAAAAGCTTTGGGCTCATTTACACTTCAATTGTCCAGTGCCTAGAAAATTTCTGAGGTTTTCTGCTTGTCCCATGCTTCCTAGGCATGGATCTGAGCAGTTTTCAGTTTGCCCTGCCACTTTCCCCAGGAAAACCCACTCTTTACAGCTGAATCAGAGCAAACATCAATATGCAGAAAACCCACCTGACATTTGCTTCGATTCAGCAGAGAGCGGGTTCTCCCAGGGGAAAGTGGCAGGACAAGCAGAAATGTGGACAAACCCTTACATTCAATCTGCTTGAGACCATGATTAGCCACTATCAATCAGGGCAGGCAATTAATAAACTGGGTTAAATGGACTATTTAGGTGCTGTGATACACAATAGCTTCATATATCCAATTACTTTTAGCTTAGAACTGGCTTGCAATGATTAAAAGCAAATGTTTTAGTACAGCAGCAATGACATAGTGGGTATGAAACAGACTTAATCGTGCTCAGAGCAGACTCACCCTGACTAACTTAAGTTCCATTGATTTCAATGACTCTACTCCAGGCATGACTAAGTCTGGATTCCAGTCAATAACTCCCAAAGGGTAGAAACATATGCACAACTTGAACCTTCTGGTTATTAGCAGTGGAAAGTGAATGTTCTCAATCTGCTTGGGAAGTTCTGCCATCCTACTGTCAGAACTCACATTGTAATGTAGTAAAAGCCATACACTCGTCTTCTTCTTTGCAAAAGTGCTAAAAAGAAACACAGCTTTTCTAAAGCATGCTAGAGAGCCTGGCACTTGGTTTTGTCTGTTGATCTATATAGTCCTGTTTTATCCCTCCAGCACCGCTGCTGCCAAACTTGGTGAGGATGATGAACCGGTGCTTGAGGGACCCTTCTGTTTTTCTTTTTTGTTTTCTTTTTAAAATAATATTTATTAACAGTTTAAACACTACAAAAGAAAGAGCGGGTGGAGGAAGCGAGTGAGGAGGAAAGGGAGTGAGCCGCTGCCAGGTAAGGACTGCTGTGGCAGGCGAGGTGGTTAGCTGACTCACGCAGCAGCGCAAGCCGCGTCCCAATTTTCAGCTGAGGAATGTTGGAGGGTATGCGATAGCTCACCCTTTTGCTGATTATATGAATTAGCCAGAAGACACGACCAGCCTTCCCACTCTCAAAGGTACATTTCCCACCACTTGACAAATACAGCAAAAGACAGAGCCACAAGATTCTTATTATTTGCCTTCCTTGAAGGCAAAATGAGAATGGGAGGAGGGGATGAAAGAGTGATAAGCCCAGAAAGAAGGAAGAAGAAGGAGGTCAAAGTGTTCTGTTTAATGGAAGAATTGCACTTCAGTTGTTAGAATGGAATCAGAGGTTACTGCTATTAACTGTAAATAAACTTCTGATGTGATTATATAAAAGGTACTCATGGATGCAACTCTGCATAATTCAACAGCAATTCTATTTGCCTCATTATATTCTTGGATGTCAGCTTTATTCTGATATTAGAGAACACCCTATAGCCTTTTTAGCCCAAGGGCCACATTCCCTTCTAGGCCACCCGCAGGGGCTGTAGGTCAGGGGTGGGCGGGGCCAAATGCAAAGAGGGTGGAGCAATGAATGTTTGTTTTCCTTTTGTACAGGAGGACAGAGGGACACATCCCTCAAGCCAAGCAAGCAAAATTAATGTGTCTAAGGACACATAACCCAGGCAAAAATTATCAAGGAAGGTACAAAACAGAACCAGGAAAGGGTGTGGCCTGCAGAGAGTAATGAAGGCCAGATAGAACGGCCCAGAGGATTATAAGGTTCTTTATAGTTGCTGTTCAGAGTCCTTAAGAAAGAACATGAACTATTGGAGAGTAACCTAAGAATTAAGCTTTCTGTTACAAGGAAGTGATCAATATGTAACTTGGAAGGTAGCCTCTTTTGCAGTAAAAGCCTCCAGTTTTAGGAAAAGGTATCTGTATTTTATTTTAGACAACTACAGTCTTCCTTATTTCAATATTTTATTTTAATGCCTGATTTTGCAGTGTTTTTACAATGAGAATTTCAATTTATGTACACTTTTATGTAGAGGTTTAAATGTGCTATACTTTTATGTGGAGTTTAAATGCAGTTTATTTTGTTAACGTATACGGGACAAAGTCAATAAAATTCTATTATAACAGCAATTTTCTTTCAAGCTGAGATGCTGAAGCAATGATCAATATTATTTTTCTTCTCTAAACGGCACTGAGATTACAGATGCTTCAGGTTTTGTGTTTTCGGGTTGTGCACCGTCCCGAACCCAGAAGTACCAGAATGGGTTACTTCCAGATTTCGGCACGTTGCACATGTGCAGAAGCGCTGAATCGCGACCCGCGCATGCACAGACACGGCGGTGTGGGTTGCGAACGTGCCTCCCCCACAGATCACATTTGCAACCCGAACGTCCACTGTAATAGGAAGTATCTTTTTATCTCAGTGTTCAGGAGATGCAGATAAATTTGAAGTAGTTGAATATAAGGGATGTGTTTGGAAGAACCAGTTTATGAGGAAGAATCAAAATGAACTTGAGTGGTTATATTTTGCTATTTTAGGCTGCAACAACAAAATTATAGTGTCCTGATCAAGGGAAGTAATAGTACCGCTGTGTTCTGCTTTGGTCAGACCATACTTGGAATACTGTGTCCAGTTCCGGGAACCATAATATAAGAAGGTTATTAACTAGCCAGGAGGGTGCAGAGAAGGGTGACCAGGATGATAAGCAAAGAGGAGCTGAGGAGCAGCTGAGGGAGTTGGGTATGTTTAGCCTGAATTAGAGGAGACAGAGAGGAGATATGATAGTCATCTTCAAGGGTTGCTACATGGAAGATGGAACAAGCTTGTTTTCTCCTGTTCTGGAGGGCAGGATCCAAACCAATGGATTCTAGTTACAAGAAATGAGATTTCAACTTAGCATCAGGAAGAACTTTCTGATGGTAAGAGCTGTTTGACAGTGGAATGGACTCCCTTGGAAGGTGGTGGATTCTCCTTCCTTGGAGGTTTTTAAGTATATGTTGATGGCTATCTGTTATGGATGTTTTAGTTGAGATTCCTACATTGCAGGGGGTTGGACTAGATGATCCTCAGGGTCCCTTCCAACTCTACAATTCCATGATTCTATGAAGAAGATGGAATAGCAAAGGAGAACCCGACCATCACCCTCAATGGTAAAACAACAAAAGTACAACAACATATTGTTAAATCATACGAAGATAATTTAAGTTTAATGTCAACCAGATGTTCTGTTTAGGGAGCTTCAATGCAGGTGCAACACAACAAATCTATTTGAGTCAAATTATGTAAACTGAGTGAATATTTACCTTCACCCTCCTTTCTCTCTGTCTGAAGAAGGGGTAGCCAACATGGCACCCTTCAGATGTTGTTGGTGCTACAATTCCCATCATCACTGGCCATTGGCCATGCTTTCAGGGACTGGTGTGAGTTCGGAGTCAAACAACATCTGGAGAACAACATGTTGGCTGTTCCTCATCTGGAGCAATGTCTCCACACCATGGTTTGCATGGTTTAATGCTCCAGAGTAGAAGCTGTATCTGTGCACATGCAATGGGAAACCATGGTTAATGACAAGGAAATAAATGCTAAGTGGAGAAATTGGTTTTTGGATAGGAGACATGGGAAGGAAAAGGAATATACAAGTCTGTGGCCCACTCCCAATCTCATAAATATATTTAAAGAGATTGATGATAACATCTGCACTGGGTCAACATATGAGCCAAGGAGGCAAATATTTCAAAATGAAGATATATCATCTTAGGGAACTGTCTCGAACATGATGTAATAATTTTGTTAAATCTGAACTTTCATTTTGACCCCTAGTTTACTGGCATAGAAGTGACTGTTTCCTGCTTAACAACTGGCAATTCTGAGAATCAGAAAGGCAGAACTGAGTGTAAAAAACAATAAAGAAAGAACATAGTAAATACAAATCTGCCCAACTGACAAGTGACTAAGCATGACTTGGAGTATTAACTTGATGACACAACTGACCTCTACATTTTTGAAAATCATTTCCCCACCTCTCTGCACGTAAAAAGACGGAAGCTGAGAAAGATAAGGCAATAAAAAGCCTCTTCACCAGTTCCACACCCAAATACTTACAATTATCCCTAATCTCCCCTCGGTTTTCTTGTAAAGTACTATTAACTATTACATACCTACTTACAGTGCCCTTGAAACTGTATGTAATTGCGGCAGAATATTGCATTGGAAAAGATATGGCTCCTATGATATTTAAATAAATACATGTAATGTACCAAGTCTGATTTTCCTAAAGTCAAAAGTATATTCCAGCAGAAAGGAGGATTATTTGGAAATGTCTCCCTTCCAACCATTTGGGGGGGGGCAAGCTAAATCTTCCTTTTGCTAAGAGCATGTCTGGCCATCAGCTGGGGTTGCTAATAACACACAAGGTCTTGCAGATTCTAAGAGGGCTTTAGTGCTCAGGGGCTACACTAGACTAGGGGCAGGCAGACTTTAGGCTTACTGGATTTGTTTTTACTAGGACACTGTAGTCTACACACCAACCAGAGTCAGGTACAAAATAGTGACTATGTGAGTTAGGGATGGGAACATATGTGTATTCTGGTTTTTCTCAAATTCAGTTATCCACATTTCCACATTAGATTGCATTTTTTATATATAAAAGGTCGTTGTGAAAATTCATCAGCATTTTAGTACAAATTTATCCTAATACACTCATTTGGTATGCATTTTTTCCTAATATACACGGTTTTGCACAGCAATTTCCACTAATATAATGCATTTTTGTATGTTATTTTCACTAATATAGGCATTTATATGCACACTGAAAGTAGGATGTACATTCTGGTCCTTAAACACTTCTGTTTTATTTTACTATTGTAGTTTCATCACAGCACAATATAGTACTTGTTTGTCATTGGGGTGGGGGGAATAGCAGCAGCTCAGCTTGTGTATGCCCCTATTTCTCTTTTAATGTCTTAAGATTTACCCAGTAACAGGAACGAATTCATCCATTGTGAACAGAAGCCTCTGTTTATGGACATGTGTTACTCAGCTACTCCCCTCCAGTAAAATATACATGCATCATGGAACTCTGGGATTGTGGTTGATTGACAAACCTTTGAAACCCTACACAGTATCAAAGTGCTCCACAATAGCAGACGTATCTGCAATTAATAAACTAGTAAGTACATCAATCAAGTACCCATTATTTCAATCCTATCTAAAGATTCAAACATGCTGTCATTCTAACGAAGAACTAATTAGTGGAAGAAGACAAATTGCTCATTGGTGTGAAAGAGATAAAAATCCATTTTTATACTATTGTAACAATATTACATTATTATACTAGAATGGTATTTTGCAATTGGGTTATTCCTTATACCATAAAAAAGTTTGATCAGAGTGGGGGGAAATGCTATTTGAATACTAACTCCACTTTTGCACCTGTTTAAAGACCTGGGAGGCAGGGGGGGGGGGGAGAGAGACAGATGCAAAATGCATCGTAATGGGATAGCTCCCTTGAAGATTGACAGAGTGGAATGAAAGTCAGCTTGTGTGCTCTCAATTTGAGTTCAGACATCAGCTTGACTACCCACACCCATTTTCAGGGGAAGCTTGTCAGGCAAAGACACTGTAATATGAATATGTGAGATCTTGCAGCAGAACTTGGTATGCATATTTATGACATAATTATCCATTTGAAGTTCAAATATACCACTTCAAAATCCAAAGATGCAGACAGTGCTGTAATCTGAAGCAAGTTCTCTCCAGTGCTGTGATTTACTAGCTATTATTGGACCCAGGAATTGGGGTATCACCAACATTGTTCTATTTTAGTATTTCTGTCTTTTGTCTACCACTTCTCCGTGGTTACTTTAATCCTTGCCTACAAAGTCCATTGGCAGAAGAAAGTGTCACTGAAGCTATTTTTAGAGGTGCACAAAGCACATCTGGGGGCTCTGATACGTTGCAGTGTTCTATTTTTACCTGCCTTGCAGAACATTGCAAAATTTCAGAGAAAGCTAATGGAGAGGTCTTGAACTTGAACCGCCTTCCTAATAAAAAAATGTACCCCACCAGTCCTCCTTCCTGCTATCTTTGCTGTTTGATACTGCCTATGGATAACTTGCACCTGGCCACTGCCTGAAAATGAATGGAGCCTGGGGCAAGAGGCAGAGAGAGGAGGATATTACTGTCTGGGAACTCTAGAGGCAGTGGATAACAGAATATGACAAATGAAGCGTTGGATGAAGATACTACCACACATGTATACACCAGTATGGTAAGACAGTAATACCAAATCTAGATGTAATATTTTTCCCCGCATTCTCTATTTTCCTGATCTGCTCTTGTGAGATGGGAAAAAACTACCGGTACTATTGTGCAGGTAACCTTTCACCTTCCTTGTTCATCCTCTCTCCCTACACCCAAGTGGGGGGTTCTCTAAGACTCCACCACAAGACTGCATATAAAGTCAATCCTCAACCCTCATCTCTGCAACACTAAATGAGCATATGGTACAGGTAATGGGTGGGTGGGTAAGTCTGTGTAATCTACTAACCCTTTCCACTCTGTTTTTCTGTACTGGAATCTCAACCCACAAAAGCCATTCTTGTGATACCCAAATCATTTTATATCGGCATGCTTTTACCCTTAAATACACAGACATAACGCACACTCATATTACAATCTCAACAGCACTGGTTATCACTAGCTCCCCAGAGCAGGCATACTCAGACTGGTTTCTCCAAATTACATATGTTAATTCCATCCAATGCAATCCTGTCTGTAGCATGCAATTGTCTCCAGTATATATGCAAGGAGTAGTATTGTCAATTCACCCAAAATTTGCTTTTCAGTGCAAGAAAGATACATTAGGAGATATGGAAACAGGCCGCAATGGCAGAAGCATACATTGCAAATGAATGACAATGTGAAAATAATTTCACGAAGCGGGGGGGGGGGGGGGGAGAGAGATGCCAAGACTATTATGCAGAGGGGAATGTAGGGGGGGGAATATGATTAATATAGGTAATGGTAGAAAAGCAAGTTTTAAAAGGCTTTCTGACATATCTTCTGACCCTGGGAAATATGCTGGGTGAAGGTTTTTCATGGATGAATGCAATTATGATTGAGGTGGTGTTACGGAGACGCATAACTGGAATGTCAGCACCAAAGAATGTATTATGAAAGGAAAGGATAAGGAGACAGTAACACACTCTTTTCTCTTTGCACACATGGTAAAGGATAAGGAGTCAAACACAAATATGCACACATCTTGAAAGGTGAAAAAATATAAAAGCAAGGACAATATTGTTCCCTCTTTCTGCACGTCACAGAAGTTAAAGGAAGGAGAAGCAACCACTGTATTCATATTTTTTTTTTGCATAGCCAAAGATCTTGGTACATGATGCAAATGAGTATTTGGATCTTTGCCAGCTAGTTTTACAAAAACATTCCCATTTATTAAAGAAACATGCCAGTATGCGTGAATTGATCATACTTGTGCGTCCCTAGTGGCATGAAGACCATGAAGTGTACGTGTCACATGCAGTGATACACACTCAACTGCAGTTTGCTCTCAGCCCTTGACCCACTTTCTGTTTCTCTCTTGTCATTCTCACTAGAATCCCTTGCTCATTGTTGGCCTTCCTATGCCTCCCTAGAGCAGAGATGGACAACCTGTGAACCTCATCTCATGTGCCTTCAAATACCCCCTTAGTTGATGCCCCTGCCCAAGTCTGCAATTAGTCTAGTAGGCAGTCATACGCACACACCATCAAATCACAGAATGTAGTAGCTAGAACAACCCTCTGCTCTGTGTGCTCTGTGTTTCGGTCTCCCGCTTGCCAGGTCTTCTCTTCCCAGGGCAGAGGCACAAAGTACAATGGGCACTGGGAAAACAACTACCAAGGTAGCTCAAGGTACGGAAGGGATGTATTACAATGTAAACTCTGCAGTAGCAGCAACAGCACTAAATTCTTTGAAGAACTATCATAACTGAGGGACACAAAGCAATAAAGTAGTCTAGAAAAAGGTTACCAGATTATTTTCAATGAATTGGGAGACACTTTTCAACTTCCTACTAAATAGATGGATTTTGTCAGGGGGCAGATTTGTAAATCCGGAGACGTCTGGTAACCTTAGTCTAGAAAGTAGCACACAGCATAGGTAATTGTGCATGAGCAGGTTGGCTTGGTTTTGTTTTGTTTTGGTTAATGGATGGGTAGTGTGTGTGGATAGAATCATAGAATCATAGAGGTGGAAGAGACCACAAGGGCCATCAAGTCCAACCCCCTGCCAAGCAGGAAACACCATCAGAGCACTCCTGACATATGGTTGTCAAGACTCTGCTTAAAGACCTCCGAAGAAGGAGACTCCACCAAACTCCTTGGCAGCAAATTCCACTGTCGAACAGCTCTTACTGTCAGGAAGTTCTTCCTAATGTTTAGGTGGAATCTTCTTTCTTGTAGTTTGGATCCATTGCTCCATGTCCGCTTCTCTGGAGCAGCAGAAAACAACCTTTCTCCCTCCTCTATGTGACATCCTTTTATATATTTGAACATGGCTATCATATCACCCCTTAACCTCCTCTTCTCCAGGCTAAACATGCCCAGCTCCCTTAGCCGTTCCTCATAAGGCATCGTTTCCAGGCCTTTGACCATTTTGGTTGCCCTCCTCTGGACACGTTCCAGTTTGTCAGTGTCCTTCTTGAACTGTGGTGCCCAGAACTGGACACAGTACTCCAGGTGAGGTCTGACCAGAGCAGAATACAGTGGCACTATTACGTCCCTTGATCTAGATGCTATACTCCTATTGATGCAGCCCAGAATTGCATTGGCTTTTTTAGCTGCCAATATTTGATATTTGTGTGTGAGAGAGGGAGGGAGGGATTAGCTGATGACTGGGGTGTGTGCTTTATGTATGTGTGAATGCCAGAGTAAGATGTGTCATTTTAGGAAGAGAAACTTAATATTTGCAAATTTTATCAGTAAGGGATCTTAAAAATGTTTTTTGGGGTGTGAAGAATTCAAATCTGCCATTATTTTTGTGATTAGACAACATTTAGCTTGGAAAGTCTACATCTGATAAAAAAAGCACTTAAGTTGCTTTTGGAAGTCCAAAGAATTTTAATTTTGCCGTCTGAAAATGTCAAGTAATGCAATATATATATATGTGTGTGTGTATATATATATATATATATATGCAGGTTTTGGTGTCCTCGGGTGTCTTCCCGTGTAAAAGTTGGGGTGTCTAGGCGACGTTTCGACGAGGTCTCACTCGTCATCTTCAGGCTGGTGCTTTCGGCTTCTTGTTACTGGAACAGAGCAGGATCTCAGTGTTTGAGTTCCTATAAATACTGTTGAGGGGGTGTGGTGTATAGCCTCCAATGTTCTGGGCAGAGAGGAAGTTCCCAGGCTAGTGTGCCTTTTCTTCTTTTGTTCCTTAATTACTTGAGGGATATCTTGAGTGATTTCTTGAGTGATATCCTGAGTACCACTTAGGTGGGTCATTAGGTGTGGATTAGTTGCTAAAGTCTTTGTGTCTTGACCTCTTGAACTTTGTGAAGAGTTTTTCTGAGAAGATGGCTGTACTGCACTTAGTTGTGCTCTGGCTTGGCTTCGTGTATAGGGGCGAGCTGTGGTTTTGTGGCCTGTGTCAGCCAGATCTGTGTAGGGATTGCAGGGGGGTGCAGCATCCGGAGGTGCCACCATGGTTTGGCTACTGGATGGTGTCTGTAATTTATCTGTGGAGAGGGTCTGGGTTTGGGTCTGGTGTGGTTGATTGGTGATAGCGTTCTGTGTGCCTCTGGATCTGGTGTCAGTTTTTGTGGGACATCGGACTACCAAGCAAAACTATCAAACCTACTCCAAGATCCTACCTACCAACCTATAAAAACAGATCCCACCACCTATCTGGAAAAAACCACCAAATCCAAAATAAAAGCCTCTCCTATCAGTGAAGAAATCCAGCTAAGAATCATCCCCAGAGAAAAATCATCCAGATGCCCCAAACTCTACGGCCTCCCCAAGATACACAAAGAAGGAACACCACTCAGACCAATAGTCAGCTCCATAGGCTCACCTCTACAAAATCTCGCTAAATTTCTCGCCAAGCAACTTCAGCCCTATGCAGAATCCATCTCTTCACACGTTCCAAACTCCTTCCAGTTCATAGAAACAATAAAGAAGCAAAACCTACATCCTAATGACCTACTTGTGAGCTTCGATGTTGTATCTCTCTTCACACAAGTGCCCATTAATGAAGCCTTGACAGCCATTCAAAACAAATACAATCCCCCCGAATACATCTTGGACCTGACCAACCACTGCCTAACCAACACGTACTTCATCCACAATGGACAAAGATACAAACAGATAGAAGGAGCACCTATGGGATCACCCCTCTCACCGGTCATCGCAAACCTGTACATGGAACACTTTGAAACCAATGCTTTAGACAAGTCAGAACACAAACCCAAACTTTGGCTCAGATATGTTGACGACACCTTTGTAATTTGGCCACACGGGAAGGAAAAACTGGATAGCTTCCTCACACATCTCAACAGCCTACACCCCAAAATACAATTCACTATGGAAATAGAAGCCAACAACCAACTTCCCTTCCTTGACGTCCTAATCTACAAAAAACCTGATGGCTCCCTAGGACACACTATCTACCGGAAAAAAACACACACCAACCGCTACTTACATGCACAATCACACCACCACCCTGCACAAATAAACTCCGTAGCCAAGACTCTCATCTCCAGAACCAAACGCCTGGCTGACAAAGACCACTTGACAACTGAGTTACAGAATCTCTCAAATGTGTTAATTGCCAATGGATACCAGCAAAACAGGGTTACGAAGCTAATCCAAAAAGAAACACCCCCCAAAAACCAAGACACAGAAGAAAACAATGGCATGGCCCTCCTTCCTTATATCAAGGGCACTACAGATAAAATTAGCAAAATCCTCCATAAACACAATATCAAAACAGCCTTTTGCACCAACCAAAAAATAGCCAATATCCTCAGAAACCCCAAGGATAAAATCCAGTTGGAAAACCAAGGGGTCTATGAAATACCCTGCAAAGTCTGCCCAGCCACGTACATTGGACAAACAAACAGACGAATAAATGCACGTATCGCAGAACACAAGAATGCCGTCAAAAAAGAAGAAAAAACTTCCTCTCTCTTCCAACACATGAAAGAAACAGGACACGAAATTAATTTTGCAGATTCCAAATTGCTCTTTAACATGGAACATCACCACAAGAGAATAATCATGGAAGCCATCGAGATAGAGAAACACCCTCACAACATGAACAAGCGTGACGACACATCCCGCTTGCCAGACATCTGGAAATTAGCCCTCCCCACAAAAACTGACACCAGATCCAGAGGCACACAGAACGCTATCACCAATCAACCACACCAGACCCAAACCCAGACCCTCTCCACAGATAAATTACAGACACCATCCAGTAGCCAAACCATGGTGGCACCTCCGGATGCTGCACCCCCCTGCAATCCCTACACAGATCTGGCTGACACAGGCCACAAAACCACAGCTCGCCCCTATACACGAAGCCAAGCCAGAGCACAACTAAGTGCAGTACAGCCATCTTCTCAGAAAAACTCTTCACAAAGTTCAAGAGGTCAAGACACAAAGACTTTAGCAACTAATCCACACCTAATGACCCACCTAAGTGGTACTCAGGATATCACTCAAGAAATCACTCAAGATATCCCTCAAGTAATTAAGGAACAAAAGAAGAAAAGGCACACTAGCCTGGGAACTTCCTCTCTGCCCAGAACATTGGAGGCTATACACCACACCCCCTCAACAGTATTTATAGGAACTCAAACACTGAGATCCTGCTCTGTTCCAGTAACAAGAAGCCGAAAGCACCAGCCTGAAGATGACGAGTGAGACCTCGTCGAAACGTCGCATAGACACCCCAACTTTTACACGGGAAGACACCCGAGGACACCAAAACCTGCATATATATATATATATATATATATATATATATATGAAGCAAAACTTAATTATATTAATTTAACCAAAATATATTTTGAATTCCCAAGTCTTGTTATAACATTTTACTACCCCTCACATTTGAAAACTGAAAAATTAAACATGCCCTAATGTTGCAATAGGCTTCTAAGCTGTTTACAAAATATAAAAACCAGAAGAAACTGAAACATTAAAATATAAATATCCAGAGTTAAATGCACAATAGAAACAACAGCATTAAAACTTGGGAGACATGGGATGGGGTGGAAGCAGCTGTGTATGTTGGTAAGTGCTTCGTAGTTTGTTAGTCTGTTAATTTAAATTGGTGCAGTGCTTGCATTTGATGAGTACATTGGTGCCTTAGGTTTTATTGCAAGAGGATTAAATATCTCACTTGAAAATAAGACCCATAAAGTGAGATGTATGACTACAATAAAGGAAGCAGTATTACAAATGCTTCACACACACTGTGAGATACATAGTACTATACATCTTGAGAACAATTAACAACAATTACACAATTAATCTCTGTGATACAATAGCAAAGAAGGTAAATCATAATACTCTGTTCCTACACCCCCCTCTCCCAATTTCATTTTTTATATATATAGCTTGCAGAACAGAAGCACTGCTCCCAAGAAAAACACTCTCTTAAAAATAGTTTGCACACATGACTGTACAAAGTTCTTTGGAGTCTCTCCTTGGCTATGTCTGCCATATGTGAATGTTAGAAAGCAGAAGGGATTAAATGAAAACACAAGAAAGATTGCCTGCAATCAACTGCAGTTCCTAGCATAAGGGAGCCATTTGTAAATCAAACATACATTCTAGCCAATAGTTTAACATGTAGTGTTGCAGATTAATTCAAGGGAGAAGAAAAACTGTTTTAAGTTTCCTCATATGAAAAAATGTCCTCAGTTGCAAGGACAATTACAATATATGCTGGCTTCCTAACCCAGTGTTCACATTAGATGATATGTGAAATCTACCATTGCATTTCACATATCTTGGGTTTCTTTTCAAGCAGCAGCAACAAAGGGGCATTTAGGATTAGGGGTCCAGAATGCAGGGGATTAAGCTGTCCCTCCACATAGCCTCAGTGACAACCCCCATCTCCCGAAGCTGTTATCTGTTAAGGGCCAGAATCTACTTTCAGTTCCGGTTGCCATTTACCTCATGCAGCAAATAGCTTAAGGAGAGTGATTTTTGTTGGGCGCCCTCACACCTGCAAATGAACTTCAGGTGAAAACATACCAAATGCAACCACATATTTCTCTCATAGTCTGAGAACCAGGAATAGATTATTTCTCAATATGCAAAATCTATAGGCATTACCCCTACACACCCACACACCCAAATCAATCAGAAGCAGAAACCACAACATTTCACAATTTGCCATTGTGCATTTATTTGTCTTCTTCCTTCCTTCTGTGCAAATGCCCAGGTATTTATCTATTTGCCTTTGTAAATCAAGATGCAGCAAAAGATCTATTGTTGTTTTAAAATGGGGCAGCTGCACGGGACAAAACAATGCAAATCTAGATGTAGCCAAATCTGTGCAAGCCTAGATGTAGTAAAAATAAATAAAGAGGGAGAAGTAAATTTGACTAGACAGATGGAGAAATGTATCCTTTCCTTTTAATATCTGCCTGCTGTGCTCATAAGAAGTAAATAATATCTAGATTTGGAAAGGCAGCTGAAAAAAAGTAAGTCTGCAATAGCCCAACAGCATTCTGAAAATCCCATCATAGTTGAGAGAATCAAGAAATACATCTTCTTCCCCATAATGTCTAGAGATACACCCAGAGGAAGAAGCATATCTAATTCCAGCCTAGTGAATTTCAATATGCCCTCACCTCTAGATTTTGTCCATAACCCACACACAATAACAAGACTGGCAGTGCAAAAGAAGTAAATGCTAAAAGTATCTATTTGCATTTTCTGGCTTTTTAGGGCTTGAGTTTGAAACAAACATTTAGCCAAACTTTCTTTAATTTAGCACAAAAATGCAATTTTATTGTTATAAAATATAAACGTGGAAGTGATTTGGTGAGTAATTTAAAACAGAACAGAGTGAGGTTGCATTTCTAGATTAGTTATCTTACTGTGATGATAACACTTTTCTGTCTTTAGCAGTGCAAACCACAGAAAGTGATATCCATATCCTTATGTAATAGAAGTGGGTAAAGGATAGCTTTGCTTTGGTGTTTACATGTTGCTGTTTTGTTTCACTGCAGTGTATGTGTATACAAAGTCTGGAAAGCATCATAAGAAAGAAAGAAAGGAAGGAAGGAAGGAAGGAAGGAAGGAAGGAAGGAAGGAAGGAAGGAAGGAAGGAAGGAAGGAAGCAAGCTGGAAAACCGTTGGATAATTCCAAAGGTTCCTTTGGCCTGATCCAACAAGACTTTTTTTGTGTTCTTAATGGCAAAAGGGAAGAAACCTCAGACTTTTCTATTGCAGATCTCACGGGTACTACCCAGTAAATCAGTCTCAAGAAACAATGGAGTGCCCCTCCAAGGGTTAAGTTGAACTGCTGTGTTAGCAGCACCTAAGTGACCTCCCCAGGGCACAAGCCTAGGCAGTATGTATGGAGCTCCTGGACTGCCCTTCTTTCCTGGTCCAAAGGAAAGAAGAGCAATGCATATGGCTCCAGGTTGGCTGTATAAGTTGCCAAAAGGAGGTGTAAGAGGCACCATCCAACCATCTTGGGGACTCCACTCCAGATTTCTGTAGGGTTTACTCCTTAGCCTTTTCTTCTCCCAAAGTTATCCCAACAAAGCAGTGGAGGTTTAGGACCAGAATTTTCCTTCTATAAGATGGGCTCCCTTCCCAGCTTGATGAGCCCCATCTGCCCCTCACTACAGCATGAAGAAACTGCCTTCTTGACTGTCGGACCCACTATTGGTCTCGTCCACACAATCTGCCAGAGCCTTTCTTCACATGCAGAAGAAGCCATAACTCTGAGATCCAATCAGCTACTCTCACCTGGTTTATCCAGCCAGTTGAAGCCATTTCCTGGGGTGTGGCTGCTGTTGCTTGTGGACAGCTTCTAGGAACTACAAGTGAGAGCTGAGTGTAGGGTAGGGAACAAAGGTGGACAAACTACCCCAGAAGGAGCACCACATGCCCCTCACAAGAGGCACTACCCCTCCACTAACACCCAATACACCCCTGGAACTACCACCAATACAGTAAAGCAGGGATGGCCAACATTGTGTCCTCTGGATTCTGTTGGATCACAACTGGGAGTTGCAGTCCACAGCATCTTGAGGACACCATATTGACTACCCCTGCAGTAAAGCATGCACAATACTTGTGCCTTCTTGGGCAAGCATTGCTAAGAAATGTAGTGAGTGGTTTGAAGTAAGAAACTGGTTTCCTGAAAACAACCACGTTGCTTGCTGCAGTAACGTTACCCAGGAAGATTAGAGGCAGCTGTGCAGTGTGCCCAATAAAACAAGGGTGTCTCTAAAGGCCCTGAGAAATCTGAAGAAGCCGATAAAATAAGGGGCACGACACATTTTTCTAAACTAAGTTATGAGTTTGATTAATTCATCTCGTAATGTTCAGCAGAGGCTTAAAGTACTTTAGTGAAGCAGTCTATTAGTTTTAAAACATTGCTTCACGAACATTCCTACTAGTGGAATTATTATTGTGCTGTTCCCTAAGTATCTCTCAGCCACTTAGTCAAGAGATTCATAGTGGCACTCCTTTGTATTCCCTGCCAGAGAATCTATCACAGTCATCTGCTTTTGTTTAAACTTTGGCGCACCCCTTTATCACTTTTCTCTCCCGTTAGAGTAAAGCTCATTCAACTCTTGCTAATGGCCATTTAAAAAAGAAAGAAAGGGAGAGGGGGAGATGGAATATAGTTCAATGGCCACAACTGAAGAGAAATACTGATAATCAGAACAAATAAAACGTTTCATGAAACTGTACAAAAATAATTAATGAGACGCAGTCATGGGTGACAAATCCGAAGTGTTATCTGACTTAAAATGAAAATCGTTCATTTAAAAATAAGCCTTCTTTCTTCCTGGCTCACCACTTTCTCCCTAACCTTGGAAGCGTACAAGACTTGTTTGTACAGTTTAATTCATGGCAGTTCATGAAGCCACTAAGTGCAATTTCCTAAATGGGTGCATTATCTGTGTAGTCGTCATGTCCTTGGGGGAAGCTTACATTCACACAAGCACCAAGTAGCAGTCATGCAACATCTGGCCTTGAAGGACATCAACTGGTGCAAAACGTGGCTCCCCAGGCACTGGTGAGAGGCTGGAAGGCAGAACATGCGACATCTATACTGCATCACTTGCACTGGGCACCGGTGCATTTCTGGGCCCAACTTAAAATCAAAATATTGACCTTTAAAGTCCTAAATCAGCAATCGCCAACCTGATGCCTTCCAGGTGTTTTGGACTATGACTTCCCTCAGTCCCAGCCAGCACAATCTGGCTGGGGCTGAGGGGAGTTGTAGCTTAACTCCCAGTGTGGTGTAGTGGTTAAGAGCGATAGACTTGTAATCTGGTGAACCAGGTTCGGGTCTCCGCTCCTCCACATGCAGCTGCTGGGTGACCTTGGACCAGTCACACTTCTTTGAAGTCTCTCAGCCCCACTCACCTCACAGAGTGTTTGTTGTGGGGGAGGAATGGAAAGGAGAATGTTAGCCACTTTGAGACTCCTTCGGATAGCAATAAAACAGGATATCAAATCCAAACTCTTCTTCTTCTTCAAACCAAGTGGAGAGCACCAGCTTGGCAAAAGCTGCTCTGAATGGTTTGGGACCAGGGCTGCTTTCAGTCAGTCATTATTTTGCAGGTGGGATTCAACTGCCTATTGGTTGCACCCTGGTAAGTTCAGGTTACACAATCAAGGTGGATTTGATGCTCTTGTAGAACAAACCCACCAGTGTTCATACATATCCCACTGGCTCTCACACTGCTTTTGCAGATTAAAAGATGTATAGGTTAGATGCACAATCCAAAACATGAGATTAACAAAGTCTACACAGGCTTTGGCCAAAGCCAAAGCCGGAGGCACTACTTTCTGGGTGGTTGCCATATTCCTCTTGCCGAGACTGAAATCTTTTGCAGCCAGACTACTGCATTCAAGAATGTCCACCCACACACTAAAATTAGGATTGGACGCTTTTTTCACGTGCAGATCTTTCTTGCGGAGCAAGAACAGCAGCATTTTAAACATAATGAAAGCTAAGGCTTGGTTCACATGTGCAGCTGCCAACAGAAGAACATAAAGGGAGTATTTCTGAATGTGACCTGCGGTCCATACAGTTCAGTGTTATGCTTCCCACAGTAGTTGGCCAGATGCCTCTGCAAAGCCCATAAGCAGAGTGCAAATGCATGAGTTATCGCCAACTGTTGCTCCCCAGAGTGCTGTTCAGAAGCATACCGCCTCTGTAACTGGAAATTCCACACAGCTATCATGATGACTAAATCCTCCAGGGCTGGGTTAATTCCCCTTTAAAGACATCTAAGCTAAGTCACTCTTTTAAAGGCATCTGAGCTAGTAGTCAGCACATCTTGCTCCATAAATGAATTCTATGCAGAATCTACTGCTAATCACCATGCCCACTTCACCAGGATATTAGCTTGTCCACCGTCTCTGTGTAGGTATCTATGGCCACCCTGACCCCTGTGGTGGCAGTTGTTTGAAAAAGTATCACCACTATTATGGGAATCGGGGCAGTCATGCATACGTGATCCTTTATCCATAATAGGATCTTCCATGTGAACCTGATCATGCAATGACCTCAGCTCTCTCACAGAGGGGATGAACCTGGGATGTCAAGTGGAAGCTCACGATTTGCATTCAATTACCTCAAAGGACAATACCTATACACATATATGCCCTTGACTGTACAGACAACTTGTGGCACCTTGAAGACTAACCATCATCATCAAAATCTGATAGTCTTTGAAGTTGCCACAGGACTCTTCTTTGTTTTTGTGGCAACAGATTAACTATGGAGTATGTGTACAAAGATGTCAGGACTAGTCCAAAATTCCTGCTGCCTGCAGTAAAGGGCAGACATTGGCCCTTTTCCACATACAGAAGCCAACTGGACTGGCAATTGAATGTTACTTCAACAGTGGCAATGGGATATTATCTTCCATGGCAACTGAGGGCACCAGGGTACTTTATGGGGGCACAGGCCAGGCTGTGTGACACACACAGCTCAATGGAAGAGAATGCTATCTCCAGCATCTGGGCCTGAGGCAGTTGTCTCACTTTGTCTAGTGGAAGGGCCACTTCTGGAAGGTGCTAAGAGCACAGCTACAGAATCTCCTTTACTGGGTTATTATACATCCAGCTTGAGTAAGCATGCCATAGCTTAGATAATATGATTTCAAATCTGTTTTCTCTGTCATCGGCAATACTACCATATATTTTAGTGAGTTCAACATTAAACCTGATACTTATTTTGCATATCTACACAAATACAGGTAATCATAATGCATGTAATATGAAAAGACAAAGAAACAAGACAAATCTGTTTGCTACCCAAGTTTGATCTATTTTGAATACTGCAAAATATATTTTTAACAGATAATCTGGGGAATACTTTAAAGTGATTCACTAAGAAAAGGCTAACCCCTGGAAAGGATGTCTAACATGGTTTCACTGGAATTAAAAGTGCCCTTTTTGCTTAGTTCTATCGTTCTGAAACACAAGAACTTCTGAGGTCACAATATGTCTTGAAATCATACTTCTCTGCAAGTGGTTTGCGTAAGTTTACATTTTGTAAAAGTTACATAATAAAGTAATGTGGAAATACACAAAGAACAGCATAAATCCACCCTAGCCTGATAATAGAGGCATCTCATCCATAGCTCATCTACTAACACCTAATTCCAGAGGAAAGGAAACTTCCTGATTAAAGCTGTACTTGTCAATCCAAATTTAAAAGGATACTGAATCTCTACCCCTGTAATTGTATTAAACCCTGAAGCAAGAAAATAAAATGCAATAGTGCATTTGGTTCTTCATACTTTTAAACAACAAGAGTTGTAAGATTCTTCAGAAATCCAAGGAAATGCAGCAAAGTGTTCTACAGCAGCGTTTGGTTTTTTAAAGCAATCAGTGGCTTAAGAGGGAAGCCTCCTAGAATCTTCCATTTCTGCCTGGCCAGGTTTAACTTTAGACAGAGGGGGAAGACAAAAAGAGAAACGCACTGTGAACTTATAAAGCACTGGGAAATCCAATTTGTTAAGGGTGTTGAGGATTGTAGTGCTTTGAGGGGTAAACTGCAGTCCTCAGGGCTCTTTGCTGGGAAACTGGGTGGAGAGAGAATGTGCTGTATATGTATGGTGTAGAAACACAGCCAAGGAAAACCAGAGTTGGAATTATCCCAGATTCTGTATGATAGAACTACAAGGAAAACATGTTGTGGATGTGTAAGCATTACAAAAACAGCAAACATGCACAAGATAACAGATCACAGCCATAAAGTACTAGCATACCTTTTAAATACTATGGTAAGAACCCAAACAGTTCTGCATGGGCTCACTATTCAGCTACCAGAAAAGTTGGGGGTCTCCTGACTCTATAATAATGCCTATATGGTTCCCATGAGAAGGAAAACAGACACACATACTGATGTATGAAGTGTGCATAGAATCATTTTGTATGTGTTCACAGCCTCCTTGGATCTTTACTTGCACATATTAATTCATATATATTCTCACTAAGCCAGCATAAGTGATACTATGATTGCAAACGTATCAGTAAATAAGTAGATAGGATCTGACAAGTGGACTCTCTTGGCACAATGCTGTATCATGGCTTTCAGGAAGCTGGGTACGGCATAAAGAGAGGACGACCACAAATATGCAGGTTGATGCAACTGCATTAGAAACAGCCAACCTCATCATCATTAAATGGATTTCTAGCCTTCCTTTTAGGAAGTATACCAGTGGCAACATAGCAGTGGTATTCAAACTCCAAGTAAGTGAAGAGAAGAAATGGCATAATGTTGTCTGAGAAAAAGAGAAAAGAAACAGATACAATATTAATGGTATTTGGGCCACCATGAAGCTAAACCATGGGTAGGCAAACTAAGAACCAGGGGCAAGATCCGGCCTAATCACCTTCTAAATCTGGCCCAGGGATGGTCCAGGAATCAGCATGTTTTTACATGAGTAGAATGTGTCCTTTTATTTAAAATGCATCTCTGGGTTATTTGTGGGGCATAGGAATTCGTTCTTTTTTTTCCTTTCCAAAATATAGTCCAGCCCCCCACAAGGTCTGAGGGACAGTGGACTGGCTCCCTGCTGAAAAAGTTTGCTGACCCCTGAGCTAAAACAACCAGTTAATTAGTGCAAAAAAGAGGATTTGCATCACCAAAAAAATAAGGACACCAATTGGCATGACATTTGCATTTGGTAGTTTCTACAATTTTTGAAAATTCAGAAACAATTATTATAATTTAAATAAAAATACAATACATCGCACACTAGTGAGGAAGACATCAGGTACCATGTGGGCCTGCTCAGTCTGCTGACCAGGTGCTGTTAAGTGTGATGAGCAACGGTTGCTCTTACTTCTTATGATTCTTTATCATTAAACTGGGCTTGGAGTGGAGAGCCCTTCAAACACCTCTTTCAAAGAGATAAGAGTCATTTGACAGCCCTTCAAAATAGAAGACTGTCGTCTCTGAAGCAAGAAAGACACATGGTCACCCTACAAGAAGCAACTATGTCAACCTAACCAGACACCTTCAGGGTGTATCTAGAATTCTTCTGCAATTCAGGCAGAGCTGACTGTTTTTAAATCATTTGCAACAGCCTGGCAGCCTTGAACATATACAATGCTTTCAAAGCAACAAGTGTTCTGCACATTCACGAGATACGTAGTAACTACATCTCCTGTAGTTTTCTTTACTGACACACACACACCCTTCATCATTTCTCCTCTCTTCCTAGAAAACCTATTACAATTTTGCACCCCACAATGCAGTCTGATGGAGAGGAAATAATTCATGCGCAACATCCAAGACCCACATTAAACAGAACTGAGAATTCAGCAGCTTATGAGAATGTACATGGAACATTTAAATGACAAACACATTTCTGTGGGGGAAATGCCTCCAAGTTGCTCAAGTCACTTTTATTATTTCTTCCTGCATGTTTTAAGTGTTATCAAGGTTCCTGTATTTTGCTGAGTTGGCTTTGTTTAATGTTACTTGCTTTGCTGTAAGAAAAATCTGGCAAGATTCTTAATCATGCTTTTCATGTGCTTGGTGCATTTCATCACCTCATCTAGGAGAAAGATCACCTGGTATCTCTCTCTTAGTTTGACTTGATCTTCTACTATGACATTGTTACCATGGCTACTGCAAAAAGACTAACACAACATTTCTGAATTTTGTTTTGAAGAAAAACAGTAATTCTCATTCTTATTACTGTTTCATCTTCCTAACTGGTTAACTACAATGTGATGCTTACTGTATATCAGCTTCTGTCAAGCTTTTAACTGCTGTCGTTGTTTTATTACTATTATTACTATTTTATTTATTACTTTATTTATTTCATTACTATTATTACTAGTTTTATTACTATTATTTTCTTCCAGCGCTTAAGTGCATTAAGAAAAGCCCTGATGGATTAAACCACAGGTCCATCTAGTCCAGTCTTTGTCAGCTTGGTGCTCTCAAGATGTCTTGGACTACAGTTCCTATCAGACCCAGCAGTACTGGCTGAGATTGAGGGAACTGTAGTTCAAAACATCTGGAAGACACCAGGTTTGCAAAGTCCAACATTTTGTTTCCAAAAACTCCTAGGAAGATTCCTCGGCAAAGCTTACAATTGAAGCACGGAAGCAATATGCTCTTTGCCCACCTGCATTCCCAATTCAGAGGGCTTTTGCTCTGTCAATCCCTGCCACACACCCCGTTCCACTAAACCAGTGATGGCCAAACTTGGCCCTCCAGCTGTTTTGGGACTACAATTCCCATCATCCCTAACAACTGGGATGATGGGAGTTGTAGTCCCAAAACAGCTGGAGGGCCAAGTTTGGCCATCACTGCACTAGACAATTTGGCACTGAATTCCTCACTTGGCACTGCCACATGTCTCCTCTTCTTCCCTCGCCTGTAACATTTAATAATACAAAATGCACAGGCCAATGCAGTCTTAGGCATAGTTAATAGCATAAATGCAACTAACTCTGTGCTGGATTATGGCCATGAGGTGATATCATTGCATTGCAAGTTTCCTTGGCTCCATTCCACTTCATGGCTGCCACTTGTAGAAGCAGGGAAATATGGGCTGTGATGACATCCTGTCATGTGTTTTGTATTATAAGCACAAACTGAACCACCTGCAACAAAAGCCTGCAGTGAGTCCTTACCTCCTAAGAAGAGTGCTCCTGTTCAGGGTTATAGTCAGCCAGGGTTATAGTCAGACAGTAAGAGCTGTTCGACAGTGGAATTTGCTGCCAAGGAGTGTGGTGGAGTCTCCTTCTTTGGAGGTCTTTAAGCAGAGGCTTGACAACCATATGTCAGGAGTGCTCTGATGGTGTTTCCTGCTTGGCAGGGGGTTGGACCCGATGGCCCTTGTGGTCTCTTCCAACTCTATGATTCTATGATTCTATGAGTTTCCAGGATATTCCATTTCTCAGTGTCACCCCATGAGTTTGCTGTTACAGGGAGCAATTACTGGGAGAAAAGGGAGACAGAGGCATGGCCCTGCTACTTTTGGTATCAAACAGATGCATGCCATATTCCCCCAAAGATTTCTAGGCATTAGTTGATAGATCTTCAAGGCAGAGACAAAGCACCCCATTGCTACTTTACTCCCAAATCTGGTGGGGTTTGTTTTGTTTTGGAGAAGATTGTGGTTGTTTTTCTTCTGCCTTTCATTCATCCCAGTTTCCTTCCTGAGAAGAAAGGAACGAGCAAATTTGTCTGGTGTGGGGTAGTAAAAACATTTTTTCAATTCCCAGGATTCAAGCTTTGTATTGCAAAGGGGTGTGCGTGCACAAGAAAGGACTTATGTGAAATCCTGCCTAACCAAGGCAACAGCTTCCTCTCCCTTAAGTAGGGCAGCTGAATAACTGCTAAAAGACTGGGAAACATTCTGAAAAGACATTGCTCCCTCCACTTTGCTGGTGTTTAAAACATATTCTTGTAATGAAAAGCCATCTCATTATATCATATGCTTTAAGGTCAATTTAAAGGTTCGTTGCTATAATAAGCAGCACCAGATTTCCAAGAACCCTACAAATATTAATGTGCAGAAGTCTGCACAAAGGGTTTGCCTGAAATTTATGAGGATGCTGACAGTGTGACATTTAGAAACTGTGTCATTAATTCTCAAACAGGAGTGTGTGTCTTTGTTTTTTTCCTCCTTTTCTTTTTGGCGAAAAAGAATTTCATTATCTAAATCTGTTGTCTACACCCGTATCAGCTACTAATATTCCTGGAATGTCATTTCAGTCTCCTTTTACAGCCAAGCAACATTTCTTACTATGACATTGTAAAAAGACTAGGAAAGGAAAAAATATATGATCTATGGAACACATTAGATGTCACATTAACCACAGCTTTGCATTAAACGTACAGTTTAAAATAATGCAATCTGATCCGGCTGTGGGGACTGATAGCCAACAGGATCGGAAGAGGCATGGAGGATGAATTTAAGCCTTTTCTCTCTTGCTGCAGCCCTGAAGAGCCATTTTCAGATGATATTTGCATTGCGAAGGAATCCCACATTGGCCCTTGGCCTATCAGATTATTTCAAACCTTCAACTCTCCCAATGAGGCTGAACAGTGCTCAAATTTGTCTCTATGATGGCTATAATATTAGAAATAATTTGGATTCGGGCTTAGAGCCACAACGTTGGAACACGTCCTAACTCCCTTCCAAAGCACTCAAATTTTGCAGTACAAATTACCAGTAATTGAAGCCACTGAACAATTAGCACTAGTAATTCTGAGACAATACTCCTTGAAGGATTTATTTAGCGCACATTGTGGGAGAGAAGACAGGCTAGCTGACACGTAGAACAGCACTCAGCAAAACCACTGTGACAAACAGTGGGAAGGATGGCAACATTTTGCTTTTTGTTTTATATCTTCTTTCATTTCCTTGTCATTCTTTCAGTTTGCTATCAAAGTTAGCAAAAAAAGAGGGGGTAGCATTTGCCCTGCCTATTCACATCCTCTTCTCAAAAGTCCTACTGTGTTCAGTAACAAAATTCCCATTTGTTTAGTCATCAGCTCTGGATGTGTTACCTTACCAGAAAGCTTAAGAAACATCTGGATTCCACATGGTTTGGAGTGCACCTATTCAGTCCAAAATAATTTTCATGCCGCACTTTCTAAACCTCTTCATTTCTGCAAGGCTGTCTTGATCTTCAGTGTCTTTTGAGAGAGATAATACTAAAATGTAAATTGGGACGCGGGTGGCACTGTGATGTAAACCACTGAGCCTTGGGCTTGCCAATCAGAAGGTCGGCAGTTCAAATCCCCATGACGGGGTGAGCTCCCGTTGCTCGGTCCCTGCTCCTGCCAACCTAGCAGTTTGAAAGCACGTCAAAGTGCAAGTAGATAAATAGGTACTGCTCCGGCGGTATGGTAAATGGCATTTCCGTGCGCTGCTCTGTTTTTGCCAGAAGCAGCTTAGTCATGCTGGCCACATGACCCAGAAAAACTGTCTGTGGACAAATGTCAACTCCCTTGGCCAGTAAAGCGAGATGAGTGCTGCAACCCTAGAGTTGTTCGAAACTGGACTTAACTGTCAGGGGTTCCTTTACTTTTACCTTTTTTAATTGAGGATAAATACATTTGTTAACCCAACTTTTTACTTTTTTCTTTGCAAATCCATTATTTTAGATGGGTTTCACCCATTACATTAGTACTTAGAGTGGCCAATGTATTTTTCTTATTTTTTATACTTATGTTAATTGATTTTTAAAGAAAAATGTGCTTCCAAACAGAGGAGCATTATAACAATAACAGCAACATCCTATTCAACCACACAGTCCCATCCTATACTCAAAGGTTTTAAACTACATGATAATTCTATTTATTTATTAAAAGCATTTAATATCACACTTCAGTCAAAAAGGACTTCTAGAACAGCTTACAAAAAAAGCTAAGTGATTATATATATATATAGATAACATTAAAATACCAAAGTGAGGGACGCAGGTGGCGCTGTGGGTTAAAGCCTCAGCGCCTAGGACTTGCCGATCGAAAGGTCGGCAGTTCGAATCCCTGTGGTGGGGTGCGCTCCCGCTGCTCGGTCCCAGCGCCTGCCAAGCTAGCAGTTCGAAAGCACCTCCGGGTGCAAGTAGATAAATAGGGACCGCTTACCAGCGGGAAGGTAAACGGCGTTTCCGTGTGCGGCTCTGGCTCACCAGATGCAGCTTTGTCACGCTGGCCACGTGACCCGGAAGTGTCTCCGGACAGCGCTGGCCCCTGGCCTCTTAAGTGAGATGGGCGCACAACCCCAGAGTCTGTCAAGACTGGCCCGTACGGGCAGGGGTACCTTTACCTTTACTAAAATACCAAAGTAGTTAGCAGAGACCTTGCCATATTGTTTAGTCACTGCAGATATACCGGTATGTCTATGGGTGGAAGATGGGAGGTGGAAATAATTTATGTATAAAATTAAACTTTTCAATAAAGTGTTAATATCAGTACCAACAAAGAACAGAACTAAAAGACCTACAAGGCCTGGACAAAAGGGGGGGTGGTTGCCTGGTGCAAGAGATTTCTAAAGTGAGGCACCACAACTGAGAAGACCCTTCTTCTATCCTCACCAACCACCTCACCTGTAATGATGGAGAGCCCAGAAGCAAGCTTCCAAAGATGGCGTTAATACTTGGGCAGGTTCACACACAAGAAACTAGAACTTAGGGTATCTGGTTTCCAAGCCAGTTAGGGTGTTAAAAGATGAACAGTCCATGATGGATTGCCAAAATAAACCTTTGCTTTTAAAAAAATAGAAATGCTTTTGAACCTTTCAGAAATAGATTATTCTTATTTGTCAGAAAAGGGGGCCAATTTTCTTCTGAACACCATTAACTGTCCATATAGGGTTTTGTTTTGTTTTTTTTGCAAAACTACAATGCATCAATGCTTGCCATATAAGGAACCTGAACATTTTCTAATACAAAGCTACAAATAACTTTACAACTATAAGCAAATCAATTACCAATGTTTTTGCAACTTAAAAAGTCCACACACCTCTAAATGCCATTTAACAAGGTTAATTTTAGGCATAGGGAAATACCACGGTTAGAGATCTTTTAAATCTTCTCTAGTCCATTTTTGCAAAAATTCATAACACAGCCACATATGCTCATGACAGCCTTTCCTCTCCACATCCTTTTCAACATGCCCTACTGTCCTTTTTACATATGTGTTGAATCTACACAGATGTTGCAAACCATCTGCTCAAAATCTGAATATTAACAGGGAACAAATTAAATAGTCATATTTTTTCTGCCACATCTGCCTAGTCCCTCCTCAGTTATTTCCATTTCCAAATCCTTCTTTCATTTTATTGGAGATTCTGTCTTCTTTTCTTATGGGACCCGGGGAAAACACTTGAATAGTTCTGAAATCAACGCTTTAACACCACAAACATACAGAGAGAGAGCTACTCAAATACAGTCATTCCATAAAAAATATGTAGGAACTTTACAAGACGACTTCCTTTGTAGAAACTGAAGGAATAGTAGTTTATTTTATTAGTCTTGTTTGTTAATTCTTCATGCATATCATAAATTCAACTTGATCTATAACTCAAAATTTGTCTAATTTCCATCTGTTCTCTCTCTGCAAACACCTTTTTCTTAATCCAGAATACAGAAGTGAATGAAATGCTGTAGTCCCAAAACTCTGGGTAGTCTTTTTTCTGTGTAGCTGTCCCTGATCCAGGTCTCCAAAAGGGGCAAGCGTGGAAAACCTCCCCCTCCTGTGGCCCACATGAAGGGCTGTGGTCCCAGATTCAATCCCCAGCATCTCTAGGTGGGTGAGGGACAGTCTGTTGCTGAAAGCCCTGGAGTGCTGTCAGTGGCGTAGCATGGGTTGTCAGCACCCGGGGCAAGGCAAGTAATTTGCGCCCCCTAACCCGTGGATTTTAGTAGGGGCAGAGAGCTGCGAGTATGAGCGCGCCATCCAGATGTTGCGCCCGGTGCGGCTGGCCCCCCCTGCACCCCCACGCTACGCCACTGAGTGCTGTGGCCAGTCAGTGTACACAGTCTTCAGCCAGATTGACCAATGCTCTGACCATGTATAATGCTCCCATGCCTTTGAGAAAGCCCAGGCTGGGTCAAAGTTGGATTTACTACCACTATGTGCTCTGGTGTGCAACTCTCCTTTACAATAAGGCTTGCCCAGTAGAACTTGCTGGAGAGTTTGTCCTCTTCTTTTCCTTCCAGCCAGTCTCTGCCACAGCATCTCTTGGAGGTATTTCATATCTCCACTGTCATTACTGTTGAAGGGTGGAGATGGAGGGGAGGGGGGTGGGGAGAGAGAGAGAGAGAGAGAGAGAGAGAGAGAGAGAGGGAGGGAGGGAGGGAGGGAGGGAGGGAAGACCAACGTGCTGCAATGGAATGCAATTCCTTCCAAAAGAACCCGCAGATGCGAGGGTTTTATTCCGTTTTGACAGAATATCATCTCTCACTCTCTCTCTCTCTCTCTCTAGGAAGAGTGCAGGCAAACAGAAACATAGACTAATTATGATGATTATGGCTCTGGCTTCAAACAGGATCTGAACTGTTTCCTCTGTACTAGATTGATTTTACACGGTATAATTTGGATGGGTGGGGGGAGCAGGGGGGAGCTAAAGTAATCCTAAAATCCAGTATCTAGGATTCTGAACATTTCACAGTGCGATCCTATGCCTGTTTACTACTCCTACCGAGTTCAGATGAGCTTACGCCCAAGGCAGAGAGTGCATGACTGCAGTGTTAATGCTGAAAAACGTATGTTGGGCTGTGTGTGTGTGTGTGTGTGTAACCTCTGTGTGCATTTTAGCTACTTTACAAGATGCTGAGATACTTAGTTCTTCTGCTATATCCCTGCACAGAATATCAATCGGCTTTTCACCTCAATGGGATTTAAAAAGCATAACAATGTGCAGGATTGCAGCCTTTGCCAGTTGCAAGAAAATTGCTATTAGATACATACCTTTGTTACTTGTCATGCATCAGTTTTGGAAGCTAAACAATATGTCAGAACACAGTCTTGAGACCTGTTTGGCAGGCATAGGCATACCAGACGGTAATTAAGCATTTGTTGCCTTTTCCACCCCCTCAAACGCCTGAAACCCCCACAAAAATCCTAGTGGAGTCAATAGATTTGGTTTGATTTGATATTTGTATTCCGCTTTTCCAACAACAAATGTTGAGCTCAAAGCGGCTCACAATAATCGCAATAGCATTTTTAAAAAAACCAGTGGCAGAGAGGCAATTCCGATTTAGACTAGGGTCAAGGGATTAGCAATGGGTTTCAAAGGCTGCTTTCAGAGTTTACTTCCATGTGTAAGCAGGGTTAAGGGCATTCAGACACAAATATGGCCTTACTGTGATAGAGGAGGAGTAGGTGGGGTGAATGTGTACACAGCAGGGCAGAGATTGGGAGAGGGACATCATGTTCTGTTGGCTCACTCTTCCTACTTCCTTAACCTTAGTTAACAGGCAAGCTGACGCTATGTCTGTACCAGCCTGGAGCTGGAAAACTGCTGTGGGGGGAAGTGCATGGCTAACATTGTAAATCAGAATCACATAAGCAATCACAAGTGAATCCTCATGTACAGATGAATTTTAAAAATGTATTTTCACCCTCCCAAAACACAAAATGCAAATCGAATTCAAGTCTATGGAATTTTTGCAATTCAGTATTGTATTTTCCCTAAAAACAAAGCCATTCTTCTTTGGGGGTGGGAGGCTGTTCTTAGATAAAATCTGAAAGCACAGAGCTAACTTGTTTTAACAGGAATGCAATCTTAGGAAAAGGAGGAGAAAAGGTGAAAGAATTAAGTATATAAAGGCAGTCAACAGGGTATTCCTACTGGAACCTTTTCTGTCCTCCTTGAGAGTTGAAGATATTCGCTACTTCATTTATTTGATCTTTTGCTATTTAAATGTGGAATTCTGAAACCATCCTTGATCCTCAGTGCCTCATTATCTGGAAATTCAACCTGTTGCTGTCCTCAGGCTGATACTTGCTTTAGTTTCATTGCAGTAAATTGAGAGCAAAATGACTCAAGTTTGGGTGTGTTAGCACTGGCATTTTAACACTGGTTAATTGCTGGAACATGAAAAAAACTTAGGAAGACCCTGCTGGATCAGGCCAAAGGCACATCTGGTCAAAAATCCTGTTCTCACATTGGCCAACCAGATGCCTATTGGAAGATGACAAGCAGAACCTGAGCGCCACAGCACTCTTCTTACAGGTGATCCCCAGCAAATGGTATTCAGAGTCATTCTGTCTCCAACACTAGAGGTCATACATAACCACCATGGTGAATAGCCACTGATAGCTTTATCCTCCATGAATTTGCCTAATCCGAATTTGCATAACCAACCATCCAACCTTCACTGAATGGCTCCAGGTTGAAGAGAGAGAGATAAACGTACCACTGTCCACTTCTTCCATATTCTGCAGAACTCCTTTTCAGTTCCTTTACAAATTCCAGAACCTCCAGGGCAGACCATTTTGACAAGGCTTCTACTGTAGGCACCACAGTTAGAGAGTTATCTGCACTAGGAAATGATCCTCCCCTCCTTTGGTGGCTTTGAGTTTGGAGAAACAGGGTGCAATCAGAGGAAGTTAAGTCATTTGGATCCTCAGGGGTGTGCCCAGAAGGTAGTGTTATATGCTGACAAGCTTGAGCTTTCCTTCTCCCCTGTGGAGCAGAGTTTAGTTTCGCTTTTTACAGAATCCCAGTATAGCATTATGTTCAAATGTAAGTGTCTTATCAACGGAGCTTCAAACCATAGGTTATGAAGCTGTTAACAATGATTTGTTAAACTAACCCAAATTTCTTTTAAACAAGGATTCCTGGTTCAAGTGTGTTAATCTGGGATTTTGTAAATGTGAAATTGAATTCATCTGAAGTCATCATTCTCACCATGTGGAAAAGGGGAGCATGTGGGCCCAATATTTTCTTCAGGCTCATCCACCATGATTTAGCATAACCTGCAAACACAGCCTGACTATACTCTCTATGCTTTCCTGCTAGCTTGCCTTTCACACAATGATGCCCCTATGCTCAAGTAAACATAACTGAAGCCAACCTCACACAAGAATGCATTGCTGTTCCCCAACGCCTTATTGCTAATTACTAATTAACCCCAACATCCACCTTTCCATCATCCCACAACATGGGGGGGAGGTTCAGCTGGCGTTCTGTAATCACTTTTCACTTCTTTTTGATTTACCCAACCTTACTTTATACACTGCAAATTAGCAATGTAGATTGTGTGCAATCATATGTCCAAGCCTTTTCATCACCTTCTGAATGTGGACTTAACATGATTTGTGCAGACACTAATGCTTGCAAAAGTGTTCAGTCACTCCTTTCCCCTGTGTCAGAACAGGAATTGCTGGAGGAGTAACCATAAAACAAAGACCTTTTTAAAACCTTCTGTGAGAGGGTGGGGGAATTTGGATGACTGTTACACCACACTGTTAAATCACAGAAGGTTGAAACCACAACAGAGGGAATAATGATAAAAAAGACACACATACACATACATGCCTCATAGCCAAGATTTCCACTTCATTCACACAGTTTCAAAATCCACCTAGAAGACAGGATAAGAATTCTAATATAGCACTTTCATTCTCTCCCTGCTGACCCATATCCTAACTTTTGCAGTAACTCTGCTGAAGTTGGAAAAATTATTACTGGAAAATGTACATTACTAATTCCCACCCATCCACTCTCAATTTTCTTTATCTATTCTTGAAGTCATTGCCAATATGACCCCATTTGGCATACCATGTATAGCTCTGGTTGCCTCACATCAAACAGGACATTGTGGAGTTGGAATAAGTTCAGAAAAGGGCAACCAAAATGATTAAGGAGATGGAGCAACTTCCCTATGAAGAAAGGTTACAGCACTGGGGGCTTTTCAGTTCGCAGAAAAGGTGAGTAAGGGGCAACATGATAGAAATGTATAAAATTATGCACGGTGAGGAGAAAGTAGAGAAAAGTTTCACTCCCTCTCTTACAACCCTAGAACTCAAGGACATCCAATGGAACTAAACGTTGGAAGATTCAGAAGGGACAAAATAAAGCTCTTTTTCACATAGCACATACTTGAATTGGGACACGGGGGGGGGGGTGTTAAACCACAGAGCCTAGGGCTTGCCGATCAGAAGGTCGGTGGTTTGAATCCCCACAACAGGGTGCGCTCCCGTTGCTCAGTCCCAGCTCCTGCCAACCTAGCAGTTCAAAAGCAAGTCACAGCGCAAGTGGGTAAATAGGTACTGCTCCGGCAGAAAGGTAAACGACGTTTCCATGCGTTGCTCTGGCTTGCCAGAAGCGGCTTAGTCATGCTGGCCACATGACCCAGAAGCTGTACGCCGGCTCCCTCAGCCAATAAAGCGAGATGAGCGCTGCAACCCCAGAGTCAGTCACGACTACACCTAATGCTCAGGGGTCCCTTTACCTTTACCTTTATATTTAATTATGGAATTAGCTCCCACAAGAGGCAGTGATTGTGGCCACCAACTTGATGACTTTATAAGAGGATTAGACAAATTTGTGGATTATCAGTGGTTGCCAACTCTGATGGATATGTTGTTTCCCCACTGTTGGAGGCAGCGTCCTTCTGAATATCAGCTGCTGGAAACGGAAGGGAAAGTGCTGTTGTGCTTGGGTCCTCCTTGCAGGCTTCCCATAGGCACCTGGTTGGCTACTGTGAGGACAGTTTGAAGGACTAGGTAGGCCACTGTCCTGATCTAGCAGGCTCTTCCTATGTTATTAACAGCATTTTTATTGCAGCCTTGAATATTTCCAATCCCATTAATTCAACAGGGATCAGAAGTCTCACTGATTGCACTTAGCAATTAATTGCAGCTTACCAAGAAACCACACTTCCCTTAACAGGAATACAGTTGCTACCATATATTTGTTTGAACAAATTCAAAATCTTCTAATATGTATTTCAAATGTGAGAATGAGACAGGGTGGGGTGGTTTTAGTGTTAATTAGTTTCCCCCTTGGTTTTAATGTATCAATGTGGGTTTTTTTGTTTGGTTGTAAATTGCTTTGGGCAAAATGAAGGAAGTAAATAAATAAATGTCCAGAGAACTGTGATTGCCAAGTGCCACACACACACACAATTGTCATTTCAACACCCATACTGATGCTTGTTATATGCTCATATAAGAACTCACTTGTCAGGTGCAGAAGTACTCGAGTGACAAGTGACTGGAGCTCTGATCAGCAGAAGGAAATGTTCATCAGAGCATGGGGAAAGATCTCCTAACAGAAGCAAGAGATAAAAGCCAATTTAACTATTCAGAACCAGGTGTGTGTCAATGCTCTTGCATATGAAAGAGAAATCTATATTCATAGGACAGTGCTCCAAGTCTTTTCCCCCTTCCAGAGTGGAGCTTAGCTTGCTCAGTCCCCGTCCCCCCCGTATTGTCACCCTTAGCTGTGCATGAGCAAATTCACTGCGCTGTTAAGAATGTTGCTGTGTGCTAAGTGCCTAATTTTAAGCACTGGTGGCAATACAAAATAGGTGTACCAAGGCAGATCCAGAAATATGATGCTCAAGCAGGACCTTAGCATAACAACAGCATTCTCAACACTCCTGTTTCCAGCAACTGATATTCAGAAGTGTTCAGTGCAATAGTGAGGAACATCTGGCCCGTGTATCCCGTTAGGCCTCAGAGATTGTGTGTGTCAGGTGAACCAGACCCACCTTTCTCATGCCTGAAGTCATATGACATCAGGCATGGGAATTCATTCATTCAGCCTTTATTGGCATAATTTAGACAATAAAATCATAAAAGAGCTTCTGCACAGTGGCAGAAAAATGCGCCACAAAAGCGCCAAATTCAAGCTATTGCTGCAAAGGAAGAATTAGGGGCACATTTAAGACTACACTCCCGATGCTTCATTTGCAGTAGTGACTTGACGTTTCAGTCACCTGATGTCATATGTATTGGCGCTGTATCCTCCTGGCAGCAGATGACAGAACCGTGAGACAGGTGTAAAATACTCAAGCAAGAGTTTTATTTACAACCTTACAAACAGAAAGCATGTGGGTGTTCTCTTTTGCAGGCAAATTCCAACTGCAACTTCTCCTCCTTTTGTACTCATCACTAGTGGTACCTAATCAGCCTAGAAAACCACTCACAGAACAATTCTTAAAGCTACAATCATCTGTTCTGTTTCTTTGCAGAATGACTCCTAACAATATGATTGGTTGCTATGCTCACTTTTCAAAATGGCCCAGAAAAAGTTGGCTACCTTCTGATTACTGTAAACAAACAACCATCTGAAGCCATGGTTTGTTTTTGGCTTATGACCTTGGTTTGTTTTAACTATGGCCTGGAGTTATGCAAAAACATAGCACCCTTCCTTAAGCATGGTTTGTTTTGCCTATCCCATTTGAGACACTCAACTGACAAAGGCAGCTGGAAAACAATCCAAATTTGGGAGAAATAAACCATGGCTTGTTTGATTGTCTGTGGGATAGTTCATGATCATTAAACAATTGTTTAACAAACCATGGCTTAGCTTTGTGGGTGAACCGGGAGGAAGCCGGATGCAAATAAACCAACAGGGCATGAGAGAACTGAATCCAATATGCCCAGCTCTTTTCCATCTATGCTCAGTTACCTAGGGGTCTTGTGATTGCTGAGGAAGGAAAAAATGACAAGGAACATATTGGAGTCATTTGTATTCATAAATAAATTATAGTAAGAAGCACACAGAGTTGCTCATTTCTATGTTACTCCATCTGCCTAAGAAAGATAACCTTCCAGGGAAGCAAACGTTGCCTTCTTCAGTCTCTGCATTACAACCATCTTGGGTCTCATTTTAGCAAGCTGCCATCTATACCAAATTAGCTGCAGTTTTTCTTCAGCTGACTTGGAACAAAATTTAAGATTCTTTTTTGGGAGGGATGGGGAAAATACATTCAGTTGAATCTACACTAGTGCCTTTGAAATTCTACACATTGGATTCTTGCCGAGAGCACCAGAGGAGAGACACAGTTAACTTTCTCCTCCTTTTTTGCTGGCTGCACAAATACTAACTAAATACACACAAAGTTCCATTTTTCAAAGCAAGGGGCATGGCTTTTCTGTAAGCATCCAACTGTGATTGTATACAGTTCAGATACATCCTGATTACCTTCCCCAACAAAGCTGCCACAATAGAACACTGTTTTTCAATGGGTTCAAAGGGGATCTGGCCTCTAAAGTGGGGGGTGGGGTGAGAAGGGATTATGAAATGCCGGGTTGTTTGTTAACTTCTAAATAAGACTTCTCCAATATCATAACTGGAAGGGGGGGTGGAGAGGAGACAATACGCTGCATGAACCATATATAGGTCAAGTTGGCTAAAATGTTAATAACGTATGTACAAGCATAACAATGCAGATATTCAGCTTAGCACAACATTAGCTCCTTATACCAATTAATATCTCAAACTAAGCTGACATCTGCGGGATCACTCTTGGGCCGTTTAATTTAGCATGTCTTCTAATTAAAGAAAGATTAAAAGTACTTTGAATAATTGCTCCTCCTTCCTTTGCCACACTCCGTAATGTCCTGTCTGTACTACTTGGAAGGGCATGCGTCAAGAAAGCCCTGCTAGAAACCATATCAAGCCTTAGAAAGCTGCCTGGGCCTCCTATTCTGTGCAGTTAGACACAAAGAGTACCCTCACTTCACAATAGAAGCACTATTTCCATGACTCTGCTCTCAAACCCAGATTCTGGAAATGCCAGACCAAAAAATAAAATAAAATACTGTACAGTGATGTATCTGAGGGATAATCCTCTCCTGGAGCAACTTCCCTCTTCATCTGTTACCAGGCAGCAGCCATTCCATCAGGATGCAGCAGAAAGAGAGAAGGGAAGCAGGGCCACTCAGGGTGGATTTGATTTAAATCAAATTGATTTAAATCATGATTTAAATCACCAGACTTGATTTACATCTTTTTTTACAGAAAGACTCGTTCTTGCTGATATAATCTTAATATTTACAACCAGATGAAGGTTTCATTTTTGGAATAATAAATGTTCAGTAGTTTTTATAGTTACCGTATTTTTCGTCCCATAGGACGCTCCATCCCATAGGACGCACCTAGTTTTTTGGGGGGGGGAATAAAGGGGGGGAAATCCTTTATTTCCCCCCCCCCAAAACCAGGTCGGGGAAACCGAACCAGGTCGAGGAACAGCGGGATGGCGGCGCTGCGCCTCCCTGCTGTCCCCCGAGCTCGTGGGCGCCTCTCGCGCCGGGCGGCAGGCTGCTATCCGCAGCGTGGGGAGCCCTGCGGGGAACTCCCGCAGGGCTGCCTAGGCTGCAGATGTCTTCCCGAAGCCTGGAGAGCGAGAGGGGTCGGTGTGCACCGACCCCTCTCGCTCTCCAAGCTTCAGCGAAAGCCTGCATTCGCCCCATAGGACGCACCCAGATTTCCCCTTCATTTTTGGAGGGAAAAAGTGCGTCCTAGAGGGCGAAAAATACAGTATATCAAAAATTACTGATTTGGTTATACTATTAGAAATACATAGACAGATAATTATGAAATTAGTGTTTATATTTGGAAAACTTTTCTGCTATACTTTACTGGAAGGAGAAAAATAAACATTTCCTTAATAACAATTTAAACTATTTATTTAACTAAAACAATAACATTATAGCATATGTATCCATGTTTGTTAACCAATGTGGTTAAATGATTTTATATTTCCTGATGAATAGCCTTTGGACTAGAATGTAACTTAAATAGAAAACTATCGTTAGAAAGATTTTTTACTCCAAAAGCTTTTGATTGTAAAAATCCAATTTAAATTTTTAAAAATCTGATTATTTTTTTTTAAACATTGATTTTTATCCTCCCTGGGGCCACTCCACTGGCTCTGCTTAGGGACAAACTCCTTTTGCTGCATCTTTTCCTAAAGCTATTTCCATTCCAGCTGGCCATTTGAAGAACTGGTGCCTTGATTTCTTTGTGTTCCTCTTTCCCCACATATCTCTTCCCCTTTCTGTCTTGTATTTTAGATTGTGAGCCTGAGGGTAGGGGATACCTTGTTTTTATTGATCCATAAGTTACCCTGCTTTAATTAATCACTTAAAGCAACTTCATAGTACATCTCAGTTGCCTTCATCTATTTATGTGTAATGACTCCATCAGGTTTAATTCCCATATGGGACAGCTGTATATTCCTGCACTGCAGGGCATTCAGTGCTTCCCAAACCTGGGTCTCCAGCTGCCCATCATCCCTGACCACTGGTCTTTCTAGCTAGGAATGATGGGAGTTGCAGTCCACAAACAGCTGGAGACCCAAGTTTGAGAAATACTGGGCTAGATTATCCTCAGGGTCACTTCCAACTCTATGATCTGTTGCATAGGCTGCCTAAGGTATTGGGGTGGGGCATTAGCTATGGCAGCTTAGAGTCACTGAGAGGCATTGCAAGCTTGTTGAAAATGTATTTTGTGCAAACCAACCCCTTTGAAGCGGAGAGCAAGAGGTAGACAAGATGAGGAGACACATATTACAGGAGAGGAAGTCTGTTTCTCTACCTTTCATACTCAATTATTGTTTTGTGGGCAGGGTCTGCTACACTGAGTCTTGTGGTGACCAGAATCTTCAACACAACAAGATGTACACATCTTATTTCTAGTGCCTTCCCTGCCTTCTCTCCTCTTATTGCAAGATTGTGCAGTTTTCCTTTGCTCATTAAGCTTACTGCAGTATAAGCAGGATCCCTTTTTTATTACTATTTTTGTTTGCAACTACGCTGTCAAAATCAGTTGGAGGGCAAATCAGCTGGATTCAGACAGTGCTCTGTGCATCTTTTTGGCAGGGCTCACTGTAGTTCGACTCCAATATGACATTGCTTTTTATTTATCAGATGATTTACTTCCCTTTTTGTCGGCACATACAAAGAGCTGGAGAGGATTTTGGAAGAAAGCAAAGGAAGGGATCAGGAAGCCTCTTAATTAAAAACTAAAAAAAAGAGAAGAAGTGGAACCTAATTAATTTAAAGCAGATGCTCTCTTTGACCAGGTGGTCAAAATAACAACATGCTTCAATGTAAAGAGAGCAGCTGGAGAGACTGGTGCATAGTAAATGGGTTATTATAACAAGCTTATTCATACAAAATGCAAAAGGCAGCTTGACTAGCACTTCAAATTAAAGGCTTATTTGTAGTTCTGTGCACAGCCGTTGGGGATGCTTTCTCCTGGGGGAGGGAGCATCCTTGTGGTATGCACAGTGCCTCTAGGTGCTCCAGGAGGCCTGAAACTACACTACAGCCGTGGGAATCTTACCCTTCTTCATACAAACCTTAGCTCATTTCACCATAACCTTCCAGTAAGGTCAGAAAACATTAAGCATAGATGAAAGAGAACACTATTCAAAAGGGTCCAGGAAAAACCAGGAACATTTACACTTTTAAAAATGTGTAAGCCCTAAGAGTCTCTTTGCACATACATCCATTCGCTCTATAGCCCTTCTATTAGGGGCATACTGTTTTTTTTCTCAGACCATAAAATTACAGTGATTCCTTGTTACTTATGTCCCCGATCTTTTAACCATGGCTTCAGCATGGAGTCTGTGCTGCAGGTTTGCACACTCTCTCCCCTTTCCCTTCTTAGTCATATTCAAAATACAGCATTTTATCAGCACTGGTGTTATCACTAGCCATGGCTAGCTGTAACCAGGCTTCTAATCATGGTTGCAAACTCTGGCTTGAAGCTGGCCAGTTGTATCAACACTGGTCCAGGCTGAACCATGGTTAGCTCTGAAAAGGAAAGAGAGGGGAGGGAGTACCAGAGCCTCCAATACTTTCCCAGTCTCCAAACTATGCTTGTGAGATTGGAAACAGTTAACCAGCTTTGGGCCACTATATTTCATTGTTTATTCCCCATTGTTTCCTCACTAATCTAGTACCTGCAAAGAACTCCATGCAACCAAACCCCTCCCCCCCAAATGCTCTACACATCAAGCTGTTTTCTAGAACACATATTACACAGCCAAAAGGGAAGTTACCTTTTTGTATTCTGCAGGTGGATGTGGGATTACAGGAATGTAGTGTGGAATGACAACACTTTCACAAACACTTGCAGATACTGTGTTCTAATAGTGCTGTCACTTTTAGGAAGAGTAGCTCAGAAAATGATGACCTGAATCTTTAATCAATTTTGCAGTCATTGTATCTGTTGTGGTTGGCAGCCAGATCCTCCCATATCAGAGTATCCTACTTCTGCCACTAACCCATAACACCTTTTAAGAAGGAATGTCCCCTTGTATCACAACAACCCTACAATCGAGCAACTATATGTATAATATGCGTAGTAAATAAGTCTGGTGTTTTGTGATAAAGGGGTATATTTAAATAACACAAATGCCTTAGCAGGTAAGGCATGTGTCATATAGGAAACCATTAAGTGCATTCAGGATTTGAAGCTAGATCATCTGTCTAAGCTCAAAGTCTAAGTTCCTATACTAGGTGGACACCTGGTCTGATTCAGCATGGCTCTTTTTAATGTTCTTGTAATCCACGACTGCAGATGGCAATGCTAGATCTGAATCCCTATTCTTAGTAATACATACACTACATATTTTGCACTGGGTATTGTATTTGCTATCATAATTTCCACACTTTGGCTGCTAGTTCCAGTCTTTGTTGCAATGCTAATGTTTATTAAGGATGAAGATACTATGATATATAACAACTAGTTGTAGTAGCATTATAAGCAGTAACACAAAGAAGGCAATTGCTGTATGTAAGGTTTGCTGATTGCAACTTAAAGGGATCATACACGACTGCCCCAATGTTTCTTCTACCTATCAATGGAATATATACCTAAGCATAGAGCTATAGTACCTGTGGTCTCCTACCATCTGTTTATTCAGCTAGGGTTTTGATATGCCAACTGTACAAAAAAATTGACACACCACACCTGCTTTACAGCATCTGCTTCAGGGCAGACTGAATTTTGAGCCACCAACTGAGAGCGCAAGATCTTTTGCAATTAAATGTCCTCTGCCACAAAACTACCTTCAGCCATAAAGACAGACGCCAGCTTCTTTGACCTGGAAAATGAGTTACTATTACTGCCTCTTCATTTGCAAAACCTGAAGACTTAGTTTTATGTAAGTCAAACAGAAGAATCACTTTCAGCTTAAAAAAAGAGAGACCTGTATCTGACTTTCAAGCTGAAGTATTTTGAGAAACCCAGGAAGCACATTGTTCCAGATGCTTGTGTATAAAGGCATAAGAAGAACTCTGCCTGATCAGAAAAGTCTATTTAATCCAGCATCCTGTTTCTCACAGTGGTCAACCAGATTCCCATACAAAGCTCTCCTCTATTGTTGTTCCCCAGCAAGTAGCACACAGAGGCCAAGTGCCTCTGATCCTGGAGGTCATATACAGCTAAAATGACTAGTAGCCATTAATAGCCTTGTCTTCCATTAATTTGCCTAATCATGTGAATTTAGTTGAGCAATCAATTTACTCCACAAACACTTGCAGATGAGAAAAAATAATCCCCAACAATTTAAAATAAAACAATACAATTAATTTGTTATTGGATGAAAAATGCATATGTCACAGAAAAATGCATATGTCAGAATAAGCACCACACATCATTATTTCTTACACAGGAAGGAATGTCTGTTATAAGACCAGTAGCCATATTCTTGCACTAAAAATAAAATTCAAAACATTAAAAATCTGCTTCTTGATTTAACCGGGAGCACGTTTATAACGGATTAGAATCATAGAATCATAGAGTTGGAAGAGACTGTATAATCTGCTGTTGGCCATCGAGTCCAACCCCCTGCCAAGCAGGAAACACCATCAGAGCACTCCTGACATATGGTTGTCAAGCCTCTGCTTAAAGACCTCCAAAGAAGGAGACTCTACCACACTCCTTGGCAGTAAATTCCACTGTCGAACAGCTCTTACTGTCAGGAAGTTCTTCCTAATGTTTAGGTGGAATCTTCTTTCTTGTAGTTTGGATCCATTGCTCCGTGTCCGCTTCTCTGGAGCAGCAGAACACAACCTTTCTCCCTCCTCTATGTGACATCCTTTTATATATTTGAACATGGCTATCATATCACCCCTTAACCTCCTCTTCTCCAGGCTAAACATGCCCAGCTCCCTTAGCCGTTCCTCATAGGGCATCGTTTCCAGGCCTTTGACCATTTTGGTTGCCCTCCTCTGGACACGTTCCAGTTTGTCAGTGTCCTTCTTGAACTGTGGTGCCCAGAACTGGACACAGTACTCCAGGTGAGGTCTGACCAGAGCAGAATACAGTGTCACTATTACTTCCCTTGATCTAGATGCTATACTCCTATTGATGCAGCCCAGAATTGCATTGGCTTTTTTAGCTGCCGCGTCACACTGTTGGCTCATGTCAAGTTTGTGGTCAACCAAGACTCCTAGATCCTTTTCACATGTACTGCTCTCAAGCCAGGTGTCACCCATCTTGTATTTGTGCCTCTCATTTTTTTTGCCCAAGTGCAATACTTTACATTTCTCCCTGTTAAAATTCATCTTGTTTGTTTTGGCCCAGTTCTCTAATCTGTCAAGGTCATTTTGAAGTGTGATCCTGTCCTCTGGGGTGTTAGCCACCCCTCCCAGTTAGGTGTCATCTGCAAATTTGATCAGGATGCCCTTGAGTCCATCATCCAAGTCGTTGATAAAGATGTTGAATAAGACCGGGCCCAAGACAGAACCCTGTGGCACCCCATTAGTCTCTTCTCCAGGATGAAGAGGAACCATTGATGAGCACCCTTTGGGTTCGGTCAGTCAGCCAATTACAAATCCACTGGCTTAATTGGATTAATTGGATTAATTAACTGGATTAATTGAGTAATCTAACCAGTTAGAGGATTAGATGTTCCACCAACCAGTTAGAGGATTAGATGTTCCACCAACCAGTTAGAGGATTAGATGTTGCTGCCCAGCTAATTTGTACAATAAAAACAGATGGCTCTGCTGAGAAAAGGCAACATAGATTTGGTTCAGTATAATATATTCAGCAACAGGGCTGTCCTTCCCCCTTGACCTCTTGCTACAGAAATACTGAAAATTCCATTTTGCTATTCATCTAACTTCCACAGAATCGAAAGCAATTACAATACACACAAAATGACATTGTTCACCCATGACACCCACTATATTGGAACGAAGCAGAAGTTTTACTTGTATCAGCTGAGATTGATTCCTCCTGAACTGAACTTAAATGGCACAGAAGGTCTAAAGCAAGCCTTTTGTATACCTGGACAAACTCCATATTATACATATGGAAAAATAGACTAGACTAAGGGGACGGGGAGAATCTGAAGTCGGTCACATAAGTACACTAATTGTACAGCCAAAACCTACTGGAAGAAAATTCTGTTTATACATTGAAGTTTTATGGATTTGGCAGACATATTTAACATCCATCTCTCTATGATTCATGGAACAAATGTGGGCACAAACCCAGTTGGCAGCTTCCCAATTTCTCATTCAGTGCTTGCAAGGAAAAACAGAGTAGAAAGCGGGATAAGGGGAATACCTTAAATGAGTCAGTGATTGATTTTTGGTTTTGGTTTTTTGCAGGTTCAAAGTTTTAACCATGCAAAATGAATAGCAATCACCATCCCCTGCAGTTTGGATAGTGAGAGAGATAGGAAGGAGACCAGTTTGGCATGAAGACACACATGGGCTGAAGGAGCTGATCATGAATTTCATTCAATCTGAACTCCTTCAACTGAGACCATTCTATTTCCAGTTTGTTTCAATTTTGCATGGTTTGTATCCAATGCAAGTCCTACTAAGAGTAGACCAATGTAAGTTCATGGACATGACTAACTTTCCATTAATTTCAGTGGGTCTGCTCAGAGTAGGATTTCCTAAAATATGCATCTTTTTTTAGCTGAAAGCTGCACTGTAAATTCAGAGAAGTTGAATTTGCAATACAGAAGTTGAAGGACAAAAGGAAACTCTTACCATGCATTTCTACTCCCAGGGTTCCTTCAGAGCAGGATAATAATAATAATAATAATTTATATCATTAATTTTTTTGAATATTGTTTCCACAAACATAAGTATTTTAATGCACACTTTCTCCTAATATGTACCTTTTTGTACATTTTGATTGGAGAATTGCATCACAAAACTCAGAGAAGTGCAAATTTCAAAGGATAGCTGTGTATTCATCTGGTGTATTGGTTTAAGGTGTGTGAATTAGGTAGTTTTTCACTAAAATGAAGGCAAAATCAAATTGCTCCCCTATTCCTAGTGGCCACGAACTATTGAGTGACTATTGACAAGTGACAATGGGGAGGAGGAGGAGGAAGGGAATTAAGTGAGCTGGAAAAGGACATGGGGTGGCTTGAACTTTGAAGAGGACCACTCTGAGACTTCTTATTTCTGGTCCCACTTGACTTTTTGTATTTCTATCCTGCTTCCCCATGATCACAACCCCCAAAGTGGTTTACAATAGCAGCCGCTGCCTGGATCCATACTTTGTAAGAAGAGGCTCTTAAGCTTCAAAAGCAGCAGCAGCAGCAGATAAAAGGAACTCTCTCTTACCCAGCATCACCTCAGTCCACATGCTTCTGTTATTTTGAGACTTCAGGGAATGAAAGAAAGATGGAGAACCTGACACCATAGGGAGGCAAGGGACAGATAAGGGAGGCAGCTGGCAGCCAGGAGGAACAGACAATGAATCCAGCAGACTCAGAACCAGTGCTTTTTTTCTGGAGGTACTCAAGGGTACGCAGAACCAGCACCTCTCTACCCCCCCCCCCCCATGTTAAAAGTGCAGCACTTATTGTAACAACTTCATTGTGGGTACTGGCACCTTAAAAAACAACAACTGCTCAACTATGAGGAAGCATGTGTGAGAGGAGGGGGAGTGAAAGGGTGCAGGGCAGCAGGGATGATCAAAAGGTGCATCTCAAGAAAGGATAACTAGGTATATTAACAGAGAATGTGTGGAGATATAATTTATTACATGAGGCAGGATGGGGCATGAGGTCCAAGATACCCAGCAAGAAGTGTTGTCTTTTTAAATATGCAATTTGGATACAAGTTTGCTTGCTTGCGTTAGTTAGTTAGCTAGTTTGGAAATTGTGTATATTTGAGGAATTGGTGTAAAACAGTGGCTTCAAGCAAGCTATGAAGTTTCCAATTCACATCTCACTTCTTGCATGAAGTCATCAGCTGGCCTCTGGTGACATGGCTGGACTAGGAGCAGGGAGACCCATATCTCTCACAGCTATGAAACTCTCCTACTGACTTAGGTCAGTCACTCTATTTCTCTGTGTAACTTAGCTCACGTGTTTGTTGCAGGGATCAAAAGGGCAGGAATTGAACCATGTAGTCCACTCCGAGCACCTTGGGAGGAAAAGTAGCACAAAAATGTAATAAATAAGGAATGGCTCAAGCTCAGGCTTCTCCAACTGCAGCCCCGATATTGTTGGACTGCAACTCCCATCAACCCCAGCCATGGAAGTTGCAGTCCCAAACATCCAAGGCTGCTCAAGGAAATCTGCTTCACCCAGGAATGTGTGGAATTGAGATGTTCCTTCTGCCATGCACTGGCGGAGGAAGGGGGTGACATCGCCCCCAGCCCCCCTGGGACGCTTGACGCTCAGTGCAGGTGGCGCCCCTGCAGGCAGCATGTGCACCACTCCAGGTGCGCGTGCAGCTGCCTCCGCCTCTGATGCCATGACAATTGCACTGCCCTCTGTTATGTCACAAGATCTCAACCACCAGAGGATGTGGGTTCTCAGGTTTGAATTCTTGAGCACTTAAAAAAACAAAACACTGATTGTTGTTTTTGGTTTGGTGGTGGACAGGGGAAATGGCAAAGAGAGAGCTAATGCTGTGAGCCCCTCCATCATATGCTCAGGTTGTATATGTGTGTAAATAACTCATATATCCTAAAGACACCCCAGCCTCTACTGCCCCTCATTCTGAAGAAACCAAACCCCTGGAGTCTCACAACACCCAGAGAATGGCCTGGCATGCAACAGTATTTTTAAGATAGCTCAAACATTATTCTGCAAGAATGCACTGGAGGACAGGATGAAAAACAGATTCTAGCCAGCTATCTCTGCCAAGATGACACCTGGATTCCTGAGCCCACTCTTTGTGGGGCTGTGCTAACTGAATTTATCTTGCTGAACAATTTCCTTTGAATGTGGTTGCCAGACTTGGATATGTAACCAAGGGAATAATCAATGTTATTTTGTTTAGCTGAAACCCATTTTGTCCAAAGAGCACCTCCTGCATGGCAATTCAACTCTTGCAGTTGTAGCTTAATCCAGTTAAGAAACATATTCATCCAACTGTGTGAAGTGTCTATGCCCCAAACAGCTAGCTCACCTGCAAAGCCTGCTATTTTCAGAACCCTGGTGGGGAACCTGCACCATTTAGCACAAAGCTTCTGCAATCAATTCCTGGGCACTAATACTTCTGTATGCTCTTGTTCTGGCACCCACAATTGCCCACGCTTCATTTTATCTTCTATGAGCCTGAACTAATTTTTGAGACAGTAAAAGTATCTTATTTACCCAGAATGCACTGTTAAGTCTGGTTTTTATTGCTGCCAGAGAAATCCTGGCCTGTGAATTTGGTAGATGTAATGCAACTGTAAACGGCAGCCGATATTCTTGTGATAATATTATCAGGCTGCCTTGGCAAGTGTTGGGCTCTCTTTTGCTGATGGTGTTTATGTGGAGTCTGGGGTGCCATCTGGAAAGGGTGCTCTAGTTGCGTGAGGATAGCAAGGAGATGAGGTTTGGATTGGATGACCTTCACAGTCACTTCCATCTCTAAAATTCTATGATTCTGAATCTCTAAAAAGTCATAGGTGTTGGTCTTACAGAGTTCAGCATCCAACACACTTGTGCCAGCAATACAAAACCTCTGGAGCATCACATAGAATTTGGAGCCAATCAGTCTGGAGGTCAAGATCTCTCCCCCCCCCAAAAAAAACCCACAGTTGTCTTAATGCATTACTGCATGCTCTGAATGGCCCAGCTACTGACTGTACCCAAGGCATTTGAAGAGCATAAATATTTCTGTCACTCCTTAAGTAGCTGTAGTTCATGGAAAGACTCTCTTCTCAGGCTCCTGGCCCAACACTGCACACTCTCTGTTATCTCCACTGAGTTGTCATTTCCTAGAACTCAATTCAAAACTCACAATTTGATTTATTTATTTATTTACGCTTAAAACGCAGCATCAGAACTGTAATGTCAAAGATGAAAGGAAACAGCTGATGGCAGAACTAATAATGGAAATAAGGCTCTTCTGTTTCATCGGCATGCAAAACTCTGAGTGTATGAAAGCAACTTTGAAACTCAGAAGAGAGTTACCAAAATAAGTCACCTTACGGCACAGCACTGAGCTTGCATCAGTAGGGAGTACAAAGACACATTGTAAGTGATGACGGTTTTGTATAGTTAGAGCTCCTGTCCAAGAAAGTCCCTGCCCTGGTCCAAAAATCCCACATGGCCCGATACTATATTTTACCTATTGCTTCTCTTTCCCCCAGCCTCCAGATCAGAACCAGAACTGCTTGGAAGAGAAGTGAGGCCTTGCCAGCATATATCACCTGTGCTCAGAGATCTGCACTGGTTTCAATTTGCTACAGTGGAACCTCGGTTTTTGAGTGTCTCGTAAGCCAAACGTTTTGGAAGCCAAACGCCAAAAACCCAGAAGTAATTGCTTCCATTTTCAAACGCATCTCGGAAGTCGAATGGCTTCTGCTGTGTGTTTTACGTTTTTCTCAATGGATTTTGCTGACCACCCATTGCTCCTCAGTTTTCAAACATTTCGGAAGTCGAATGATCTTCCGGAATGGATTATGTTCAAAAACCGAGGTTCCACTGTACTGAGCCAACTTCAAGCTGCTACTATTAGCATATAAAGCCCTTAACAACTTGGGACCAGTTTACCTGGGAGATTGCCTTACCCCACACGTACCCACTCGACTGCTTCGATCAGCAAACTGGCACTATTACAGGTTCCACATAATACCCATTCCACATTTGTAAGAACTCAATTGTTTAATGTGGCAACACCTGCACTTTGGAACTCCTCACCTATTGATATCAAGAAGGTGCCTTTATTACTGTACTCTTTTCGGGACCTGTTAAAAACATTCCTCTTTAGGCAAGCCTACCCAGATGCTTAGAAAGTTGGGGTAATTTTAGTATTTTAGTATTTTAATTTTGGGAGTAATTTTAATATTTTAGTATTTTAATTTTTGCTGGTTTTGAAGTAGAGTTGTAAATTTTATTGAATTTGCTATTTTGTCTTTTGTTAACCGCTTTGAGGTTTTTTACAATCAAGCGGTGTATAAATGTTATGAAATAAATAAATAAATAATCAAGTACTACAGCAGCAACAAAACAAAAACAACACTTAATTAATCGGCGGTATGGCTGAGAAGGATTTGGAATCAGACTTGATCTGAAAGCTGGAGCCGGGGCTTCAATTTATTCCATTGACTGCAAGTCTGAGATAAAATCCCTCTCTGGAAGACTAAGCATAACGTGTATAGGGGGATGGTGGGGGAACAGTGTTGACTCAGGTTAATTTTTACCAGCCTGCCCACCTGCACATGAGTCATAAAAAGACTTCAGCAGTGGATCTGCAAAGCTTTTTGCCTTGAAGGGATTTTACATGCCCCAGGTGAGTGGTGCAATGCAATGCTGATCTTTTGTGTTACTCAGAGGAGAATGGCTAACGTACCCTATCAAGAGATGAAATCTCCAGATGGTATCAATGTATTCAGTTGCTGTGTATACATTCCACTGTTCCTCCAAGGAGATCAAAGCATGGTACCTGAGGTTCCTAAGTGGCCTCTCATCCATATATTGGTTCAAGGAATCTTCACCCTAAGGTCTCAGGGCAGGTTGCAACATCCATGTATTAGAAAGAGTTTAAGACAACTTACAATCACAGAAATAAGGTTGGTCCTTAAAATGTCAAAAGCAGGGTAAAGAGGTGCATCTTCAAGCAACCACCAGAAGCTGAATAATGAAGGGGACAACAGATGCTCCTCTGTGGAAATTCCACAACTTAGGGATGCCACAGAAAATGTCAAATCCTAGGCTACCACCCCCTGAGCCTCTGAGGGCAGAGGAAGTACCAAGAGGGGGACCCTTGCCCACTTTAGAACCTGAATGGGTCTGCAGGTAAGGGGGTGATCTTTCAGATTTGGTTTGAGCCTTTTAGAGCTTTAAACACTAATGTGAGCACCTTGAATTAGTCCCCCAAAACAAAACTGGAACCCCAGCCAGTAATCTAGCTGCTGTATTTCAGACTAGTTGATTTTGCTTTCTAAAGGCCAGCCCCATTTAGTACCCCCATGATACTAATCCAATCTAGAAGTTACCAGAACATGGAGCACAGTGACCAAGTCATATCTGTCCAGCTTGTGAACCAACTGGAGCTGAAGAAAGGCACCTGATCTTCTAGTGTTGAAATCAGGACTATCCCCAAGCTCCGAACCTGCTCCTTCCAGGGGAGTGCAATTTCATCCGAAGCAGGCTGCCTCCTCACCTCCCAGACATGAGAACTCAGGACACATAACACCTCAGGATTAAGCTTCTTACTGGTCCACATCCAGCCCATATTTGCCTCCAAGCACTGGTCTAACAGCTCAGCCACCTCTCCTGATTCAGATGGAACAGAGACAGAGCTGAGTGTCATTTGCATACTGACTACAAACATCTTCAGACTTTGCTGCATTACAGTGCAACATCATCTTTTCTGGATCATGACATTCTACCCTTACAGAATTTGCATCTTGTATCTACACCTTTGTAATCAGTCTTTCCAGCATTATTATATTAGTAGAAAATGTCTTAACATCCACTAGGGAGTTCTTTTGCACAAAATAGAGGGAAATTTAATTACACTAGTACCTCAGGTTAAGTACTTAATTCATTCCGGAGGTCTGTTCTTAACCTGAAACAGTTCTTAACCTGAAGCACCACTTTAGCTAATGGGGCCTCCTGCTGCTGCTGCTGTGCCACCGGAGCACGATTTCTGTTCTTATCCTGAAGCAAAGTTCTTAACCTGAAGCACTATTTCTGGGTTAGCGGAGTGTGTAACCTGAAGCATATGTAACCTGAAGCGTATGTAACCTGAGGTACTACTGTATTATTACATTTAAAAAGAGAAAATATAAAAAGGCACACTTTATACTGTACCTACATTTCATATTTGTAGAAACTGACACATGTGAAAAAATGCAGCAGATAAAATGACTGAAAAGGTGCTTCCTCAAATATAGATTGCCTTGCATCATTGTAAGCATCTTCTCTACTCTACCTTTATTTTATTTTTAAAATGAGATGAAATGTTGGGTCAGATAGCACAGAAATTAACTAACCAGGCAGCTGGCTTGTTCCTCCCTGCAGGCTTTGCCTAGCAGGACACTCCTGTCCTGTTCCTCCTTCTGTTCTAGCACATCAGTCCACCCTCCCCCTGAGAGGGAGACTGTCAAGCACATTGCATTGTAAACAGTGAGATGGAATGACTTTGTGCCGTTGACCAATGAGGAGTAGCTAGAAGCCAGTAAATGCCTGTCACTCCTTCCCCATCTCCAATTCCAGAGATGAAAGATGAATTTTCTGCTTGACTAATGTAACTCTGCTCTTTTACCATCATAGGAAAATCTCTCTACTTGGCAAGCAGGACAGAATTAACCCCCCCCCCCCAAGTTAAAACCTCTGCAGAATAAAATATCCCAAGGTGGTTTGTTCTGTTTTATGTACTACATTTATATCCCAACTTTCTCCAAGGAGCTCAAAGACTGAGAGACAATGACTGGCCCAAGATCACACAGCCGGCTTCATGACTGAGTGGGGGATTCAAGCCCTGGTCTCCCAGACCCCAGTTCAGCCATAACATCTACTCGCTTCAGCCACTACACCAGTATTTTAACCAAAACAGTATGTTATTTTTAACTTAGTATTACTTGCTGTGTCACTCTAATGGCCCAACACTTGCAGCCTTAGCAGAGAGTAGAGAACAGGGACATGAACCTGTGGCTGCTGGTCTACAATTACTATCACTCCTGACCATTGGCCAGCCATGCTTCTTGGCACTGATGGGACTTTGAGTCCACCAACATCAGGAATTCCCCACCCCTGCTCTAGAACATATGGAATCCTACTCCAAGTTAAGAAAACCCCTTTCAACAAGATTGAATGCAGTTATGTTTTTTTTCCGAGGGAGACAACCCATTAGCTGATTAAAAGCTATAGATCACACTGTCTTAGACACTCTCAGAACATTATGAATACAAAGTGTCCAAAAGCCTTCCAGCATAACCAGTGTCTCTGAAATTACTATGGCTACAGTTAATAAAGCTTCATGTTGAATCTTTTTACAAATCCGAAATGCCAACAGGCAAAAGAATTTATGGAAGCCTTTAAAACTGTCTTTTTAGAAATGAATTATTTTCAGCCAAAGCTACCAAAACAAAACAAAGTTATACAGAAGGCATTGTTCCAAGTCCAGAAAGAAAGCAGATGAAACACACACACACACGGAAGAATTTCAGTATAAACTTCCTTCAGACAAACGAATCCATCTGTCCCCAAGTAGACAAAATATAGAGTGAAATCCTTTGTTCACATTCTGACATTTTTAACATTATGACAATAAATCTGTATCTGTTACATCATAACAAAAAATCTAAGACTTCTGAGAAAAGTCAAACTTGGCCTCAGTTGTTCATATTCAGTTATAGGGCTACTGTACTGTTGGGATGGAGCAGTACTGGGGAAATGTTCTCTGAATTATTGGTTCTAATGCTGAAACAAATATTTTTTAATTTTTTAATTGTTAATTTATTTCATATCCTGTCCTATACCACATGTGATCTCAAGACAGGTCACAACAATGTAAAACACAAACATATTAATAAAAAATACTTTAAAATACACCCATGTCCATCTATCGACTATATCACTTACTTGCCTGCATACTGTCTCTCAAGCTCATAAAGCCCCATTCACCATGCCTGGCAGAAGAGGAGAATCTTCAGCTGATGCTGATAAATGACCAAAGTTGGCACCAGCCTAAACACCAGAGGAGAGGGTATTCCATAATTGGAATACTATTGCTGAGACAACCCTCTGGTGTTCTAGATCTAAAAATGTAATGAGTCCATCATGGATTTAATCTTCCTTTCCCCATCTGCTCATGTTCTGCATGCCGCACTTTGATCCAGTAATTAGCCAAGGAGCATCTGAGGCTGTAAGATTTCCCAATGAACACGAAGAACTCCCCTCTACTTAAAATATACAGGCAATCAATTAAATTAACAGGGCTTGAATAATTCTGCCAAAGCTACACAATAAAGTTTTCAAAGTTGATGTATAAGCTAAGCCATCCACATGCTGCTTCTTTAAAAGGATTCTTGAGTATCTACTAAACTTTTGTAAAATTATAGACATTATTTGTTTTTTTTAAATATTCTGTTTACATGAGGTGCATTCAATGACATTTTTGCAGCATCTTCCCCCTCTCCCCCTTCCCATGCACTACCTGTGTCATCCCCCAATCTGCTCTGGAGGGTTGGGTAAAACTCCAGATCTGAGGGGGGCATGGGAGGAGGCGAGGGGGAAATCATTCTGTGCACTGCTTAGTGCTATGTTGAATACAACCCATGAGTCTGGTATAGAGAGGATGGAGAATTCCTATGGAAGTGGAAGAAGGAATTACCAAAGTTCACTGAATAGTTCCATGTTAGTTATCCAGTCAATATGATTCGTATTCACTGTTGTTTTTAGTCCTCAAACAATATGTAATTGATAACAGTTTTTCCCATTTGCAAAGTGTTTCCTTTGCGCTAAAATGAAATGGAGTAACATGATAAAAACATACCGTATTTTTCGCTCTATAAGACGCACCACACCACAAGACGCACCTAGTTTTTGGAGGAGGAAAACAAGAAAAAAAATATTCTGAATCCCAGAAGCCAGAACAGCAAGAGGGATCAGTGCACAGTGAAAGCAGCCATCCCTCTTGCTGTTCTGGCTTCTGGGATGGCTGCGCAGCCTGCATTCGCTCCGTAAGACGCGCACACATTTCCCCTTACTTTTTAGGAGGGAAAAGGTGAGTCTTATAGAGCAAAAAATACGGTAATTTTATATAGTTTTTATTGGAAGCTAAACTGCTGCAGAACCAAAACAGCGCTGCATATGATGAACATGGGCTGTGATAGAAACTTATGCTTTCCTATAATGTATCCCTAGTCCTGTACCTCTCTTGATGCATAAGATTAAGCAGAAAAACAAAGCATCACAGAAGAATTTCCAGTGCATTCACCTTTGGAAGGGAGTAAGAAAATCTTGGGATGTTGCATATAGATTTTTATTTGTATAAAATTAATTACTGTATAAATGAAGACAAGGCTTCACAGATCATCTCACCATCACATTTTCTTATTTAATTAAAATCTTTTCAGACTGCAGTTTGAATAAGTCTATGCTAGGTGCTAGAGATATCAGGTTACACAAATAGGATTCTGGGATAAGGAAGTTTCCATCAATCAACTGTTTTGATTCTGCTAGATGCATGAATTTAACCAGGGCTTTTTTTAGGCACCAGTCTAACCCAAATTAATCTTTAAATCTCAAAAGTTACTAGTAAGCAGTTCTACTCACTGCAGAAATTGACTAATACAAATTAAGCTGGACAATCCCCTGGGAGAAATCACAGTGGGCCAAGCAGAATAAGCATCAAAAAGAGACAGAAGTCCAAGCACACCATTTCTCACGTTAACCTATACTAATCTGATGAAGATGCTAAGTGAGGCAACATGCCAGGTGCTAACAAGAAGAGAAACTGTTAATAGGTATAGAACATGCCAAATTACAACAAATTGCTGACCGTTAACAGAAATGGCCAGATAGCCACCAGCAATGTCTCTGCAAAACTAATTCATGCTAGCCAACCCGCTAATCAGATTTCTTATATGAATACAGAAGCAGTCCAAAACCTACAGCCCACTGCTAAGGTGATACTCAGTTCCAAGCTGTCCTCGGCATATAACATATGGGTGCCCTTTGCATGATTCCTACCTACCCCTGCAGAAACAACATTTCAGATAAGCTCTTCGATACAGAAGTGTGAAGCTCTGAATGGGGGAGTTTGCACCTAGAAGCTGGTCTGTTCTTTGTGTTAAGAGGTGGGGAACACTAGCAGGTGGTCAGCCTTTAGATCAATTTTTTTGAACGTATTTATAATCTCTTGATTTAGAATGGAAAATCTCAGGTGAGAATATGTGTCCATTTCTATGGAAGTCTGCCTATGGAAGGCTGAACCATTCCTGCAAAGCATAGCTCAACTCATAAAGTTAGAAAAGCAGCCTCCATAAGTTCTTTTCAATATCAGTGACCAGGCAGTTTTAAAATGCCCAGTAGCCTTGGACTAACCACGGTCATGGTATTGTTAAGCAAGAGACCCAATCAATCTATTGATCGGACTTAAATGGGAGCCTTGCTGTCTTTAAAGTTTAGCAAAGCAAGGGTAAGGAGCTTGCAGCTCTCTAGATGTTGTTGGACTCCTATTTCTATCATCCTCAGCCAGCATGGTCAAATGTTAGACATTATGAGAGCTATGAATCCAACCACTTCTGGAAGTGAGAGATCTAGATCTGGGTCATAAAAGGCTCCAGTCAGCTCCCAGATACTGATGAGCAAGTTGCTCACTTGGACCTTTCCATGGTGCTGAAGCCCTGTAGGCTTCTGCTCAAGGTCAGAACAGCATCTACCAAGGTTCATGCCTCCTTAGGGGGCCTACTACCTACCAGAGCAGTCTGCTGCAGGTGCTCATCCTTACTACAATGGCAAAAAGAAGCACAAGCACACAAAAGTCTCATCACTGTTTTCTGTGTGCAGGCACAATGAGGAATGTGGTGGTAGCAGCAGCAGGCACTAGGTGTTAATAAGAAGCAAGTATAAAACAAAACGAAGAAACTCTGTTCCCACCCCCACCCCCAAAAAGATCTAAGAAGAGTATTTGGGAAGTTTCAGCTGTGGCTGCTACTCTTCGTCAAAGCCACCTGCTTACTAGTTGCAACCAACACCATAAGATGGAAGAAGACAGTGGTGAAGAGGGAGTCTCTGTTGCCACCACAAGCCATTCAAATCAGCTATTATGGGAAGGTTGATTTGCTTCCCTGTTTGCTTATTATTGTTTAATCATTGTCTGAAATGTGTTACTAGGCTCAACCCACCCTAAGGCAAGGATTCTAAAAATAATGGCCTGGTTCACATGTTAAACTAAGCAATGTTCCATTTAACAAGTCACAAGTCAACCACAACTTGTCTCACAGGCAAACCATGGCTAGCTTCTCCAAAGTCTGTTTTGTTTTCCAGCTGCTCTTGCCTTGTGTCTTTCTAGTTTACTGGGCATCTGGGAGGGAGTGGTCAGACAAACCATGGTTAAGAAAGAGTGCTAGGGTCAGACATAACACCAAGCCATAGTTAAAACTAACAAAAGGTTGTATTCAAACAATAAAGCATGGCTTCATATCATGTTTTTTTTTAGCAGTAAACAAACCATAGTTAAGCTGCTGGACAGGGCTCACACACAACACTACACTACACCATAAGCCACTGTTTAATAAGCCAAGGTTTCGTGTTATGTGAAAACCAGACCAGTGCCACTGATGTCAGAACATGCACCTAAAGTTAAAGGTAAGAAACAAGATGGGTGGGAACACATCAAATCAAACTACAACTAGGGGAATGGTAAGAAAAAACAAAGATGACCTTTTAAGGGCACAGCAAAGGTAGTCCCATAAAATCCATGTTTGGTGTATGACATTCCACCACCTGATGAGGCTGACTAAGTGCTGCCATACCACAGGTCACCATTGCAAAGGGAAGAATGTATTATATTGCAGCCTGTGTTTTAAGGAAACAAACTTGTTTCCCCAAATCTGTTACTGCAATAATGTGTCATCAGGTTTTCAGCAATGGATGACTCACCGAAACCAATATACTCTCCCCCAAGTGTGAGGTTTCTCAGCACTATCTATCCACAGTCACTTGGGCACTGTGCTTGGGAAGCAATCTGCAAAGCTGTTGTTGGTCAAAAGACAGATAAGCAGGGAGGCAGACACATCCTTATTAATTCTTCAAGAAAGCTAACTTCGTAGATTAAACATATATCCTTTCAGTGCATGGCTGAGTACTCTTTCCCCCCATAAAACTGCACTTAAGCAATTCAGACAGGCTTAATGTAGGCATTTACAAATGGCAAAATATTAATATTACAGGTGAATTTTTTAAAAAGTGCTTCTTCCTCATAGTGAAGTCATACTTCTTTCAAGTGCCTTGGAGCTTTGGGGGGTCCATTTTCCCCCTCCAGGTGAAAGTCTTGCAGTGCCATATATAGTCTTCTTCTGTTATGAAGATTCTGGGTCTGGGTGAGTCTCCTGCTGCATTTCCCTCATTTGCCTTAGGCCAAGAGTGGCTGGTGTTTGCCACTCTAGTTGTTGCTGGCCAGGCTTGATGTTGTTGTCCATCAACATCTAGAGAGCCACAGGTTAGATCCACCACCACCCCACCCAGCATAATTTGTTGGAAGTTGGCTAGGAATGAACATGGATATATATTTCATTTTAACAACATATATTTTATCATTTTCTACTTCCAAAATGTAGCTTATTCTCAAGTAAATATATTTAGCATCCTGGCAACACAAGCAAGTTCAAATTTATTCCTGTTTTCATGATGGTGCTATGATTTAAGCAAGTTTTTCAAATGTGAAATTGGACATGCTCAGAGTATTTCCCTCCTGCTTTTTAAAGACAGACAACTCCCTCTTGAGCAGCCTACCAGAGAATGGAGCATGAGAGCAACTCACAGCTTTCTCCAATAGGCTACATTTCAGCCATACTAAACACAGGGGTTTCTACACCACCCACACCCCCATATTCATCTTTCTATTCTCCACAGGCAAGCAGGGAGAGTTCAGGGGCACATTTCAGTTGGAAAAAGGACTTGAGGAAAGTATGGAGCAGGGCCAATGAAGGGGTGTGGCCTGAGTCCCATGGGCCAGTGAGAGGAGGAGACCTGGAGGACCACATTTGGCTGCCAGCTCTAACATTGCCCACCCCTCCTCTAACATATCATGAATGAAGTACAAACAATGTACTTTGCATCTAAACATGGCTGTCTAAAGTGGGGTTGGAGGGTGTAAGATCACTACGTCCAGGGTCTAAAATTGCCAAGGTGCACCACTACATTTTGGCTCCATTCATATAAGGATCTGGGCACTGTGTTTATTGTCAAAGGGAATTAGGCAAATGACATACTTCCTAGTCAAAAACAGACATCTCTTATTTATGAATAGGTTATCGACTCTGGGAATGTGACAAATGGGGTTGCAAAGTCCAGACATGAAGAGAACTCAGCTCATGGACCTTTAAAGATTTGCATAGAAGACAAATTTCTCCCCAGCGAGTCCTTTGTTTCCCAGTCAAGGTGCTGCCCACTTCTTAATGCATATATATGCATGCCTTAAAGGCATGTGACTCCTATCCATGCCTATACATCACAAGGGGATAGATATAAAATTACGGAATATTTTTCCTCTGAAACAGAATTCTTCCAAGCAGTTCAACACTAAGTTGTTGCTTTTAGCTTGACCTTGTTCTTTGGGCTTTATTTATTTTGCATATATTTATTTTAGCTGGCATTTACACTAGGGAGTTTTGTAACCCCAGCCATGAGCAAGTGATTTCCCCCCTCTCCTCCCAGGGGGATTTTTTTTCTTTAAAAAAAAAATAAACAAGAAGAACTCTTGACATCCCTGACTGGGTCACTCATCTGACCCAAGGCAGGCCTGTCTTCTTTGCCAACTGCCTCCCTCAGGTCATTCATTACTGCGAGGGGGAGGCAGAATAAAAGAGTGGTGCCTCAAAAGAGTGGTGACTTTTCTATGTTAATGAGTCCCACATTAGAATCAGACAACTAATGGGAGAGAGTGCTGAGCAGAGAATCACTGCAGGCATTTTCTGCTCCCTCTCAGGCTAAGGGGTGTGCAAAGGACAGCAAATGAAAGGCACTTGTTATTTGCTGGAAAAAAGAAGGTCAGCGCAACAACTCAACCTATTAATGGCTCATAGGCTTTAAAAAGAAAAATATGGACAAACAGGCCAAGGGCATCCTTGGCAATTCAGGCTGCAATTGCACCAAGTAGCTCTTTTTCCAGGGAGAAGGAACTAAAAGTCGCCCGCTTGTCCCATCTCCTCCTCCCAACAGGAGCTGTAATGAAGCTGCAGATGTGCAGCCCATGCAGACAAAGAGCAGGACTACTCATGAGTAGAGCTGCCAACATTCAGTTGTAGTTACAGGTAGGTAGCCGTGTTGGTCTGCCATAGTCGAAACAAAATAAAAAATAAAAAAAATTCTTCGTGTAGCACCTTAGAGACCAACTATGTTTGTTATTGGTATGAGCTTTCGTGTGTATCTGAAGATACATTTCATGCTTATCTGAAGAAGTGTGCAGGCTCATGGTTGTGGGTTCAAGCCCCATATTGGGCAAAAGATTCCTGCCTTGCAGGGGGCTGGACTAAAGGACCCCTTTTAAAATAGATAAATAATAAACAATTGATCCCAGTTTCATTTGCCATTAGGGATTAGTGGTTAGTGAATACTTCTGTCCAGCAATGAGGAGCTCCCTTGCACTTCGGCCTCCTTGTTTAGGGTTCCACATTTGGGTAGCAATCCATTTATGCATCCTCACACATAATTACGGTTCTACGTGTCCCTGGGTTTCCATGCCAGATCCTCGGGTGGTAGGACTCATGCTTCCAATTATAACCATTCTGCCTCTCAGTATACCTCAGACTTTCCCAGTATTCTACAGGATTCACAACCTCAGCCTTTACTGCGGAAGGGGGCTCTGAAACATCATCGGAGGAAGAGACTCAGGGGCAAGAGGAAGTGTCAGCAGCTACAGAACAGCACCAGTCTCCAATGATGGGCAAGGGAGAAAGAAGTCTAAGTAAGAAGAAGCATTCGGCCAAGAAGAGCAAAAGAAGTAAGCCTTCTGATGCCGAGGACGATTCAGAAAGGCTTTCCTGCTGCCCACCACCTGCTGGGTCCTGAGCGACCAGAATTACTGGATGGAGCATATGGGTCCCTATGTGGAAAAGAAGCAGCCAGATCCCTCTAAGTTGGAAAATTTGAAGCTAAGCGAGTCCCTCACCATAAGGTTTGCTGGGAGTACAACACGGGTGTGTGCCAGGGGCCAAATTGTAAGTATGCGCATGAATGTGAGATGTGCCTAGGTAACCACCCAGCGTCTTCATGTTTTAAAGGTAAACAGCCCTTTCCGGGCAGCAGGGGGCATTTCCACCAGGGGTCTTGAAAAGCTCACAGACCCGCCAAAGAGAACAGCCACAAACTGGTATGAATTTGGCCCTTGACTGTGGTGTTCTCTTCTGTTAAGCTCTCACCTCTTAGTACCCTTCTCGATAAATACCCCAAAATAGAGACAGCAAAGTACCCTGGGAAAGAGTTTCTCTTATGGCTTCAAGATCCATGTTTCATTACCCCCTAACTCAGGGAACCCCCCAAACCAAAGAATTAGTTTGGGAAATGCCAGCTATTGCAAAAAGAAATTAAAGAAATTTCTGGCCAGGAGGGTGGCCGGCCCCTTCAGAGCCACCTATAGCGGGTTTACTCATTTCACCTTTAGACATTGTCCCCCCCATAGACTCCAGGAGAGTATCCTATGATCCACAACCTATCCTACCCTAGAGGTGGCTCAGTCAATGATGCAATGCCACAGAAGCCTTGTTCTGGGAAATATGCCTCCTTTGATCAGGCTATAAAGCTTATGCGCAGGTTCAGCAGGGGGGCGCTCTGGGCTAAGTGCTACACTGAGTCGACTTTCCGTCTCCTGCCAATTCATCCTGAGGAATTTCTATGGCTAGGTTTTAGATTTGAGGGGGCTTATTCCATAGACAAATCTATGCTGATAGGGTGCTCAGTAGCTTGTGCAGCCTTTGAGTCATTTAGTGCAATTTTGGACTGGGGTCTTCGCTTTAGAACTGGTGCTGAAGGGGTGACCCATTACCTCGGTAACTCTTCCCCCACCCCATCATTAGTAATAGCCCTGATTGCGCTTCTCTTTTAGAGGCTTTCACCTCCCTGGCCGAGGAGCTTGGGGTACCTTTGGTGGCGGACAAAACAGAGGGTCCAGTTTTGACTATAACCTATCTTGGGTATTGAATTGGACACTATTGCACAGACATCCTGCCTACCAAGGGAGAGGCTAGCAGCACTTAAAAAATTAATTCTGCAACTTCTTCCCCTCAAGAAGGTCACCCTTGGTCAAAGTCAATTCACGCTTCGGTCACCTCAACTTTGCATGCTGGGTAGTGTCCCCTGGGCGCCCCTTTTGTGGGCGATTGGCTAAGCTGTCAGCGGGACTGCGTGCTCCGCAACACTGAGTGCGCCTCTCTAAAGTGGTCAAGTCAGACCTGAAGGTTGGGTTAAAGTTCCTGGAAAAGTGCAATGGCATTTGCGGGCTGACGAGTTCAGGAATCACCAAGTATGCTTCTGGACCGACAATCAAACAGTTGTCAGTGTCCTGTCAAGGCAATTATCGCACTCTCCTAGAGTGGCAAATCTGCCCCGGACCTTTGTCCTTTTGTGCTTAGAATTAAACATCTATTTCTCTATCAAATTTACCCCTAGGGTTAACAATGACATCACGGATGCCCAGGCGCAGCAAATTGCCACAGCCATTCTGGGAGCGCCTTTGGAGCCTTGGGAACGTGATGTCCTGAAGGGAGTATTAGCTTCAGGAGCCCCGTCCACGCTTAGATCTTATAAAAAGGCTTGGTTGGACTTTATGGAGTTCCAAGGCAAGCAAGCAAGCAAGCAAGCAAGCAAATAAATAAATAAATAAATAAATAAATAAATAAATAAATAAATAAATAAATAAAAGCTAGGCTTGACACGCCTCAAGGCAAATTAAAAATCCTAGGCTTGACACACCTCCTACCAAGGCTGAAGCTCTGCAATACTTGGTACATTGGAGGGTGCTGGGTCATGCAGCAAAGACTCTTAAACATCCAGTAGGGGGCAATCTCCTTTTTTCTGTAAGGTTGTTTAATCCATAGACCCTGGTGTGGACTTCTTAGTGTGAAGGGCACTGTAAGGCTGCTGTTCAGGGAAGTTTTTTAATGTGTGATATGTTTCTATGGAAGCCGCCCAGAGTGGCTGGGGAAACACAGCCAGATGGGCGGGGTACAAATAATAAATTATTATTATTATTATTATTATTGTAGGGCTGGCGCAGGCTGCAGCCTCCTAAAAGTGATGGTAGAAGGCCCTTATGACATTCTATGCCAATTCCAAAATAAATAAATAAATAAATAAATAAAATAATATATTTTTATATATTTTTAAAAAGTACCGATATCTGTTGGTCCGAGGACAAGGCCCGGTTATTTTCAGCTGCATACTCCATTGCCTTTGGCGCTATGCGCATTGGCGAAGTGGTTTGTAAGGGCCAACCAGATTCCGCTGCCCCGGGTAGTTTGAGAGACCTGACCTTGTTCAGATCCAATTTAGTCCTGCATGTCCAATGTCCCAAAACCGATCAGTAGTAAAGGACACTAAACATTTCATGTACGTGAGACCAACCGTCTCAGGTCCATTCCTTATACATTTGGTTGGCTCCCGCCTTGCACAGCATCAGTCCACGCGCGTTATGCGAAGGGAGATTGCTGCCTGCGGTTTATCCTCAGCTAAATTCGCGGCTAACTCCTTTAGGATTGTGGCCGCCACCACAGCAGTGCATTTGAGACTCTCAGCTGAAAAGATAAAGGACTTGGGGGCAGTGGAAGTCTGATGCATTTAAGGGATATATTCGTAAGGCCTTGTGATTGTTCACAGAATATCTGACCTGGCTTTGTTACCTTCTTTTGCTTTCAGGTGACGTTGTGCTGCACATTTGGATTATAGGCCCTGCACTGTCCACTGGGATAGAAACCATGCAATTAACGGGGACCTAGGGTGCAGGAGCTATGAGGGCGCGCATCTGGATAATCGGGCACAGCATTGTGCATTGGGCCAGGGTCCGCGCCATCAATTCCGGTCTCGGGCCGCACCTTAACTACATCAATATATCTTGGATCTCTCGGAGGGGAATGCGCTGGGCCGAAATGTTGCCCGCAATTAGGGCCAGAGCGGCAGCGGAGGGCCCCCCAGATGCTTTAGTTATCCAATTAGGCGAAAAGGATTTAGCTTACAGAAAGGCAGTCAACTTGATGTGGCATATCTTTAGTGGCTTTGAGGAACTTAAGGCCTCTTATCCAAACATCAGCATTCTTTGGGCCTTGTTGATGGAAAGGCGGGCTTGGAGAGATAGCAGGTGCCCAATAGCCATATATAGGGCTAGGAAAGCCTTGGATCGGACGGTGGTGCGTAGAGTGGCAGCCCTGGGTGGGTCATTGACCACCCGGGCAACTGCAAGGCCCTCTACCGGCTGCGGGAAATGAGGCCCTCATTCGGATGCGGGAAATGATATTTGGCTTGATGGCGTGCATCTTTCAGATGTGGGAAATGACATTTGGATGATGGCTATAGCAAAGCTGATGGATATAGCAAAGGGAACAAGGGATTGGTTTCAGGCATGAGAGTATTGGCGGCGAGCAATTGCTCGTGTGGCGGTTAGGCATTGGTAAGAAGGGGTTAAGAGGATGTGGGGGGGAGGAACGCCATCACCTCCCCCCAGTGAATGAAGGGTGGTCCGATAAAGGACTCCGGGGGGCCGTGGCCCTGTCCGAAGCCTATGGAGGTGTGAGCCAAAGGCACGCCCCCGAGCGTTAACCACGGGGGAGCTCCTAGTTGACGTGCCTCAGCAGGAGACTCCCCCCTATGGTGTTAACCCTTCCCGTGTCTCCAGCAAATGGGCTGGAGCCGGATAGTCGATAGGACCAATGCCTAAGCCAATGCCTCTCATTCCTGAATTCAATAAAGTTGTGGCCTAATTCGCCCATTTAACCTTAAATTATGGTGTCTTGAGTCTTTATTTATCCTGGTGGGGGGCGGGAACTCACCACGCAATAAGGAATCTATACTTAACCCCAGAGGCAGGGAGGGGAAATGCCTTAATATGAATGGAGAAGGCTATATTGGGGTTATCACTGTGCAGCTTCTAGCTTGTAAATCCCAAATGCAAGAGGGTCATGTTCCAAGCCTGACCCTCCCCTTCCATACTGAAACTCTGGATTTGAATAATTCCTGTCCCTAATTTCTCTTCTTCTGGTGCTACATTCCATTTATCCTATAGGCATAAGAACATGGTTGGCTTGACTGGCAAAGGTTGGGTAACATTTGAAACACCATATTACATGTTCATTCACATTAACAGTACAATCCAATACACACTTACCTGAGAAGAAGTCCCACTATATTTAACAGGGCTTACTTCCAAGTAGACATATAGGGTTGCACTGCAAGGCTCCTATGCAGCTAGCAAGAACTCATGTTTGTCTCTGAATGTAATATGAGAAATAGATATTCATCCTCTAAAATCAAGTCTCAGAATCTAGTATAAAGGTTTGGGAGGGGTGGAATACTTACTTTGAAATACACCAGGAAGCAAAAAGAGAGAGAGAGTGAAATGTCTACCTTTTTTCATCTTTGATTATTAATGTTTTCAGTATATCTAGGACATGAGCTCCAGATCTCTTTGCATGGAACATGAACTTAATTAAGTACATGAGGTATCTGAAGCATCTACAGTACCTTTCATCCAAGGATCTAGAAGCTTTGATGATTATTTGCTAAGGATGAACCCCTAACTCCAACAATGCCAACAGCAGAAACCTACTGACTTGATTTGGTTAAAAACTGCACAGCAATCCTTAGTACTCTGCTGTATTTCCAGGCAGTGTTATCCACATTCCCATATGCAGGGTGGCCACCTGAAAATCTGAACACTACTGGCCTAATTCTCACTGAATGGATAAACTTGTATCTGGGTTGTAGCACTTCAGACTGCAGGTGGGCAGAGGATGCAGAATAGACAAAAGAAAGCACTTCTGTACACAGCACATAGTAAAACTATGGAATTTGCTACCACAGGAGCCAGTGATGGCTTCCACCTTGTATGGCTTTAAAAGAGGGTTGGACAAATCTATGGAGGGTAAGGCTACCAATGGCTACTAATATGTTCTGTCTCCATGGTTGGAGGAAGTAATGCAACCAAAGGAGCAGGGGAGCATTCTTGTGCACAGATCCTGTTTGTGGGCTTCCCATAGGCATATGGTTGGCAAGTGTGAGAACAGGACTAGATGGGCCACAGGTTCTTCTTACATTTAACAATCCCTGAAGCTGGTAAAACTGGTGTGTCAATGAAAAAAGAAAGGATCCCACAACTTCTGCAGCAAGCAGGGCTTCAGGTGTGCCACACAGCAGGTGAGGGGGTGGGCTGCAACTTATCCCTGACCATTGGCTATGACGGCTACTACTGATGGGAGTTGTAGCCTCTGGAGGGCACCAGGCTTCCTACCCCTGGACTAGTTAGAAGGAGGTGCCATTAGGGAAGAATAACAACAGGCAAAAAGCACGGGGGCCTGGAGTCCTTTCCTGACTGTCATAACAGTATGTGAGCTTAGGTTTCAGGCAATTAATCACATAGGGTGAACTGTTCCAGATAAGACAGTAAATTGCTATACTGGCCAAGAGAATTCTGGGTGTTTGACCATCCTGCCCTGGAAAGCTAAGGCTGTAGGAAGGTCTAAGACTTTTTCCAACCTCCCACCCCCTGGCAGTTATCTCTCCACTTTATTTTGATCATTCTTTCAGGCCTCTGGCCTACAGGCTTTCTGCATTACACACTGTCGCCACACAAATTCTTCCTTCACACTGTATTTCTCCCAAGGCAGAAACAGCCAAGGCTTCCTTGCCCCCAAACAAGCTTTCTTTCCCCGTCTCTCTCTAATTTTCTAGGACCAATTGAAGATATGTCAGGGTCTCCCAAGAGAGGAAATTAGGCTTGTATCTCACTGCAAATACCCTTCTAGGTGATTCTGTCAAATCTGCTTGCTGCTAATGTGCCTGCTGCACCAGCATATATATCTCAAGCACAGAGGCACCTAGTCTGAAAGTTAGAGACACATATTTCTAGCTTCCCACCACAAGTTTTTGGAAGACTGTTCAACAAAAGGATGAGGAAGATATCCAAAGATCCTACAAAAGACTAGCTGTTGTTTTCAACAGCACAGCAGCTCTTTTCCAATGTTCCTTTCCTTGGCTGCCTGTGCAGATGTGCTAGAACTGCACACACACACACAAATTGCCATTTTTGCACATATCAACAATATAAGCCAGATTTTTTGGCTTATTGTGGTTTACTACACGTGTGGGGAGCCTTTGGCCCTTTGGATGTTGCTGAACTATAAGCCCTGTGGTGTCTGGCCTTTGGGCTGAATGAGAGTTGCAGTTCAGCAGTATCTGGATCAACAAAGATTCCTCACACTGGTTTACTGTGAATAAGCAGCATGCTACTGTACACTGCCTGATTACTTTGCTCCTCCCCTGCCATGAGTAAGATATATCAGGAAGACTTGGTTTTCTGTTACTTCTGAAACAGGGATCATGATTTGTGGCTCCCCAACTAACAAGCCACCCTTAGGCCATAAAGGTAAAGGTAAAGGTACCCCTGCCCATACGGACCAGTCTTGACAGACTCTGGGGTTGTGCGCCCATCTCACTTAAGAGGCCAGGGGCCAGCGCTGTCCGGAGACACTTCCGGGTCACGTGGCCAGCGTGACATCGCTGCTCTGGCGAGCCAGAGCCGCACACGGAAACGCCGTTTACCTTCCCGCTGGTAAGCGGTCCCTATTTATCTACTTGCACCCGGGGGTGCTTTCGAACTGCTAGGTTGGCAGGCGCTGGGACCGAGCAGCGGGAGCGCACCCCGCCGCAGGGATTCGAACCGCCGACCTTTCGATCGGCAAGCCCTAGGCGCTGAGGCTTTAACCCACAGCGCCACCTGCGTCCCACCCCTTAGGCCATAGTCTGTTGTTAAAACAAAGAGCTGTTGAATAAAAATGCAGGGGTCATTTTAAAGAAATAAATAATTCCTTAATCTCCTGCAGCAACTCTAGATTCCCCCCTCCTTTTCTATTGTTTGAAGAAGATCTATTGCCTCTGTATTTCATATTCAACAAGAATATTTCATGTTATAGGTAGGCAGCCGTGTTGGTCTGCCGTAGTCAAAACAAAAGAAAAAATAAAATAATTCATTCCAGTAGCACCTTAGAGACCAACAAAGTTTGTTATTGGTATGAGCTTTCATGTGCATGCACACATCTTCAGATGTATCTGAAGAAGTGTGCATGCACACAAACGCTCATACCAGTAACAAACTTAGTTGGTCTCTAAGAATATTTCATATTCAACAGGGATATGGGAATTTATAATTTACCTGACTTGTTGTAACTCACCCTTGCACCCTACTTATGAGTATTTCACTGAACTCTTCTTTCCTCTTTAATAAGTTTCAAATACAATTTCTTTTCTCATTAATTGATGTAGAATGGTTAAAAGAAAAGCCTGCAGGAGATATTTTTGGCACAGCACTGGTTTGTACCACCAGCACTATGAATGCGTACAATGCAGGTAGCTGATGTTCTGGATAACAGCACCAGTCACCTGCATAGCATACATCTGAAAGCACCCCAAGTAGAGGGATAATGTTAAAATTGAACAGGTGCTGGAGCTGGGAAGGAAAGAAGCAGAATCCTGAACATCTGTTTTTTACAAACGGGAAACTGCAGCTTTGCTGTGACAGAATGAAAAGATGCTGTTCGACATCTTTTCAGAGCAAAATCATGCATGAGGAGCAATCATCCTTGATAACTTAAATGGGTGGTTTTTATACATTCTGCAAAATGTAAGATTTAATCATAGCTAAATCTGTACTGCAGACTTCCGCTCAGAATAGAAGGAAACAATTTTTGTTTTGCAGCACAAATTTTTCACTACTGTTGTTTAATCTTCCAATTTCTCTTTCTCTGTTCCTCATAAATGCAGCATGATTAAGCCAATTGTTTTTGGATAAATCAGCAATTCTCAAGTCTAAACACTCCCATTATTAGATATCTTTTCTACAAAGAAATGTTTCTCTTAATCTTAAACTATATAGATTATAATCACCCCAACCTATAACAATTTCCTCTGAAGGTGGCCTTGCTAACTTAACAAAAAATGGCATGGCTTCAAAATAAGTGGTTTCATTGTTGCAGACTTGGTGTTCTGAGTTTTTAAGCTGCCCAGTTAACTTCTTTAAGAACATAAGACTTTCCATGCTGAGTAATGATTCATCTAGGCTTGCTCCCAACCCCTTCTATGATTTCAGATCAACCAAGGAAGATCAGAAGACAGGATTATGTCTGCCCTCCATGTTTTTGTCCCCAGCATGTGATAAGCATAATAATAATAATAATAATAAGGATAATTTTCTACCCCTTTGTTCATATTGACTTATCCATTTTAGTCCCCCATTTAGAAATCTTGTAAACAACGCCCTTTGAAAGAGCTAGCATGGTTAAGGGAAAGTATAGAGAATCAGGAACAACAACATGACAAGACGCCAGCCTTAGCTGACAGTCGCAATGTCAGATTCATAATCACACACACATTTTTGTTTCATTGTACATCGACAGTCACTGGCCTTCAAATCAATGCCATTTATAGAATAGTGTGAGTGGGCTGCAATCACTTTTCCATGACAATTTCCTCCCTGTTTGGGCAAGGCTGATGTCACATCTTCTGGTCCTTTTTGTTCACAGGGGCCATACAGTGGTACCTCTGGTTGCGAACGGGATCCGTTCCGGAGGCCCATTTGCAACATGAAAAGAACGCAACTCACAGTGGCACGTCTGCACACGTGCGGGTTGCGATTCGCCGCTTCTGTGCATGCGTGTGACGTCATTTTGCACTTCTGCGCATGCGCAAGCAGAAAAACCCAGAAGTAACCCTTTCCGGTACTTCTGGGTCACTGTGGGACGTAACCTGAAAGAACCTAACATGAAGCGGACATAACATGAGGTATGACTGTATTTTAATTGAGGAAGGGCTGATGGGGCAGCAACATTTGCTTCCCCTACTGACACAAATACAAAGGGCTTTTTAACCTCTTCCTCTGTGGTGTGAGGAGCAGCAGCAGACAGGCTTTGGCAGAGCTATACCCTCGTTATGTGCATTGCAGAGAGTTGGACTAGAGGACCTTTGTGGTCCCTTCCAATTCTACAATTCTAAGAAATCGGGGCAAAGGTTTTCTTATCCAGTGTGCACACTAGCAAAGAATAGTCAATAATTCTTCTTAGGCTCCTGAGTTATTCAATGCATGTGCTTTGGTTCACATACAGGAATGAGCCGAGCAGCTGACACGCTTTTATTTCTATTTAAGACCGAGGCTGGAAGTACAGTTTTGGGATTCTCACAGAAAATGATTTATAAATTAAATCAGTAAGTCTACTCAGCCCTTCACTCTTGGAATTACAGTACTCCTATAGGCTGGAAGGAAGCATTGGCCATGTAAACAGTCATTATTCCAGCCTTCAATGTTTCTTTTCATTTCAAGTTGTCTATATTTCGTAAGAAATCCCAAAAGAAAGAACTGTGTGTTCCTTATCTGTTAGATATACCTCAATCACACCCTTGGCAGCCAGGCTGGAAAAATACAAAAATGATGATGTCTTGTTTCACAAATGATACAGTCATTTACTATAAAAGAAAAACAAGACTCTAGCAACAGCAGCAGCACAGCCATGTCTTTAAACCTGGGTCAGTCATGTACAGAACAGGGTAAGAGGTCAGATGTTAAGAGCAATATGGGTGCACAAGTGAGGAGTGGTAGACTGCCCCCCCCAACGTGTGACTTCCTTCACAGCAGACTGTCTGCCAACATGATTTGTCTCCTCAGATGGGATCCAATAGCATAGGTGTTATGTACTGAAGTTCTCACCCTGGGCCAGCAGGGGGATACTGTAGATAGTTTTCACTCAGGTCCACATATGCAAATAGGGGATTGAAAGTGACATTCAGTGATTGGATAGTTACAGAAAGTGGTTACAGTTGTGTTGTACTGGAGCTCTATATAAGCAGGCTGGCTGAACCCTTCAGTTCAGTTCTGTTCTGGCCTGTGAATAAACAAGAGCTGTTTGAAGAACTGCTGTGTTCACCCATCCACACAGTAGAGTTACCCAATATGGAACCCTCCAGTTGCTGCTGGACTGCAACTCCCTGACCTTTGGTCATGCTGGCTGGGGCTGCTGGAATCTGGAGCCTAACAACATATGGAGGGCCGGATGTCTCTCATCACTACCACAGAAGATGTCAGCAGAGTTGAGAAAGAAATGCTGGGGTGCAAGAGGTATAGAGAGGGCACAGCACTCCTTCTCCACACTTCTGCTCTTTGAACCGGACCACCACCCCTCACCCTCCACACACAATTGGGGCAGAGCCATGCTTAACTGTAATTTGGGCCTAACCAACCAAGACAACTCATTTGGTGAAAATTCAAGACAACTGCAATGAAAAGAAGTGTACACATTTTATAAAAGTGAGTTAAATCTTTGGGAGGTGGGGCAATGTGACAACTTCTACAAATCTCAGATTAAAAGCGATGTCTCACAAAGCTCAACTTGCTTCAGTAACTTGCACTGATGCTCTTCTAAGTGGATTCTGGTTTAATGCAGCAACTAAGTTTATTTTGCTTATCTCCACTGGCAGCAACATCATTTAAGAAATGCCAATGGAAAAAATAATAATCACCTCATATCACTTTAGGTACAGCTGAGCAGAGCAGCAGCAAACGGGGAGATGATAGAGATGCAGAAACAGTGTGGGGCAAGACGTAATCCCCCCAGATGAGAAGCCTATTAGCTTGTACATACAACTACCAACGGAAGTTTTTGCAGTACTAAAGGATGTACATGCTCAGAAAGGTAATGTCAAATTTTGTTCCTTTTCTGGTTATTTTCTCAGTGCCTTCTAGTTCTCTCCAGAAATATCTTAAATCCTTTGCTATTCATTTCAACTGATATTATGTTTATGTTCGCCATCATTTCTCATCATGTAGTTAGAGATAATTATACCCCAATCAGTATCCTCTTTGTATCACCCTTTCAAAAGTCCCATTTTGGGTACATGTTACATTTCCAAAGCCTTATTTTTTGCAATTTGTATTGATCGTTTGCTGCTTAACTTCCCCTAATAAGTCTTCCTATTGAAGCAGAGATGCCTCAAAAGACTCACAGCATTTTTGACAAGTGCAGAATGAACTACTGAAGCTGCAACTACAGGTTATGACTAGCAACAGCCGCAGCTGGTGCTGGCAGCACAGCTCGGGCTCCGTTGCTCTTCCAGCTTCTCAACACTGCAGGTCACTGTTGCTTTTGTGGCAACACATGGTGCAGCCAATCCAATGCTGCTGCCCCCATTTGCAGCACTGCTTCAAGATCCCCGCATCCTATATCTCCCAGTAAGCAGCAGCAACCTGCAGTGTTGGGAAGCAGGGAGAGCAACAGAGCCCCACCTGCACTGTCCCATTGGCTGCTACTGACTAGCAAGTGTGTATATATATATATATATATATAAGATTAAGTCCCTGCCAGATATCCAAAGAAGCTTTTAAGAAATCTAGCTTCCAGAAATGCTGGGCACAAACCGTGTGAATATCAAGTATTTTTAGTATGTCTCAAGCCACAACCAAGTACCAGTTTAAGTAGCTGATAAGAGGACACTTTGGTCCAAGAGACACACAGTGGAAAGAGTAACTATAGTGATAGACCCCCAGTGATAATCAGATGCACTGGTTTTAAAAACCTCTATGACAGGTATTATGAGTATTGGTAACTGGGTTTGTGCATTGTAACATTTCCTCACCAACAGATGTCAGTCAGTACTTTTGGTCATGGTGATAATTTGATATGCACATTCTTCACAGTTGTATAACTACTGTATAACTACTGTAACTGCCTTATTTAGCCCTGCATTATCTAGTGTATTGCCAACCATGGAGCTATTTAACCAGTGTTATAACTAGTCTGTCTGTCTGTCTATCAGTCTGTGTGTGCTATTGCATTCAGTGAAATATATTTCTGCCCATAGAACTATCTCTGCCCATAGAAGTTCACCTGGCACCTTCATTATACACCCTTAGGCGCCAAACAAAAACGTTCCTTTTTAACCAGGCCTTTGGGTGATTTTGAAGCAAATGGGTATATTTTGATATTATTCTGTGAACCACCCTGAGACCTCTGGGTATAGGGCAATATATAAATTCAATAAATAATAAAATAATATAAAAATCCATAAAGAAGATATTATCAGACTTCTCTCCTCTTGTGTGTTCAAATTTGGATGTTGTTCACAGGGTGCTGGAAATTATGTAACATGTTCTTTTTCTAGTTTGTTTCTCTCAAACCACCACTTTCTGCTTTGTAGGCTAAATTAACTTTAATAAAAGAAGCTTTGATATTTGGTTTCAGAAGAGTTTTCTATGTGCTCTCTGGGCCAGTCTGAAGAAGAACAAATAGAGCCAGCAAATAGCAACACAGTCAATACAGAGCCTTCCATGCCCACAAAGAACCAAGGCATCATCAGTGGTGCATTACCTGAGTGGCTCTGCTACATTTCTAGAGCTTATGACATTCAGTCTCCTACGTCCTCAACCTAGACAAGACTTCTTCTTTTTTTAGTTTACTTTCCCTCCTAGACTACAAGGGGTATTTGATCCCTAGAGCAGTTGGTTGGGGAGTAGGGGTGGGATACATCCCACTAGGGACACAGGTGGCGCTGTGGGTTAAAGCCTCAGCGCCTAGGACTTGCTGATCGAAAGGTCGGCGGTTTGAATCCCTGCTGCGGGGTGCGCTCCCGCTGCTCGGTCCCAGCGCCTGCCAACCTAGCAGTTCGAAAGCATCTCCGGGTGCAAGTAGATAAATAGGGACCGCTTACCAGCGGGAAGGTAAATGGCGTTTCCGTGTGCAGCTCTGGCTCGCCAGAGCAGCGATGTCACACTGGCCACGTGACCCGGAAGTGTCTCCGGACAGCGCTGGCCCCTGGCCTCTTAAGTGAGATGGGCGCACAACCCCAGAGTCTGTCAAGACTGGCCCGTACGGGCAGGGGTACCTTTACCTTTACCTTACATCCCACTAACTGGGGTTATCATAAGAAACTGAGCAGGAGTACTTACACAGGTAATTGTTGCTGCTTGATTTCTATGAGAAGAACCAGGTAAGGCAGTATAGCACACCTCCAGCAGGCCACCCACCCAATTCTAGACAGGAATCCTCTCAGAGGTGCATCAAATCTCTCTGTCAAGGGATTTCAGTGTTTGACATGCCCATTTTGACGTTACCCATTACTTGGGTAAGCAAAGAAATGTGAACAAAAAGGGCATTTAGTGAAAAATCAAATAAAAATAAATTATATTAGAGAAACTTGTTTTGCACAGATATGTATATTAGGCAAAATTGCATGTAAACATGTGTATATTAGAAAACACGCACACTCAAATTCTAATGAATTTTGAGAGAGAGAAACACTGCAAACCAATGTGGAGAACTAAATATAAAAAAACCATAAAGAAGATATATCAGACATCTCTCCCCTGTGTGTTCAAATTTGGATGTTGTTCATAGGAACCGAAATTGAAGATTTACCTATCACTAAATATGACACATAAAAAGTATAAACAAAAGCATTGTGTGGTGATTTAGAAATCAAATTGTTTTTTTAAACCTGAGATTAAGCACATGTTCAAATAGTTTACCCTATCAGAGGGTTAATAAGAAGCAAGTTGGAGATGGAAGCTAAAGAAAAAATGCCCAGATAATTTGTGGGTTCTTGCTTCATTTCTCTCTTTCAGTATCAGATTAATGGTTGTAAGAGGCACTCTGGGCCAGTGTTTCCCAACCGGTGTTCCGCGGCACACTACTGTGCCGTCAGACATTGGCTGGTGTGCCGTGGGAGGGAGGCGGGCGAGTCGGGCGGTGAGAGGCGGCGGCGGCGAGGATCCGCGTCGAGCCGGGGGCGGCTCCGCGGTGGTGGTGCCGAGCGGCGGGGCAGCGCGTGCAAAAGGGAGGAGCGCGAGACAGCGGAGGAGGAGGAGGCCGGCATGTCCGGGCAGCAGCAGCAACAACAGCAGCAGCAACTCCCGGCGACGGCTCCTCAAGCCCCGCCGCCGCCCCCTCCTCCGCCCGCTATCGCCGCCACCACCACAACAGCCGTCGCCGCCTCAGTTGCCGCCGTCCCTCAGTCCCTCGCTCTGCTGCCTCCTCCCACCCCCAAAGCTTGGAGGTTCCCCGGCAAGGGGGAGGGAAAAAACTTTCACTTTCGTGCGTCCCTCCCGGCGTGACGCTGCGCGCTGACGTCACGGGGCGGGGCTTTAATGGTGGTGTGCCGTGAGATTTTTTTTCAGTAAACAGGTGTGCCGTTGCCCAAAAAAGTTTGGGAAACACTGCTCTAGGCCATTATCTGGTATTTGCATGCAGAGGTGTGCACAGTTTAGAATTCAGAGCAAATCACCCAACAGTGACCCCGGACAGCAACCAAAGACAGTGAATCAACAGCCTCAGTAATCACCTTGGGCATCCCTGACAGTGTAAGGCGAGTCTTACAGAGCTTCTAATCTTGCAAGGGTAAAATAAATCCCTTTATCTCCAAAAGTGACTCTGCTTAGTTGAACAAAAATCCATGCATAAAAATAAAATAAAAAAATCTAAAAAGAGTAACATTCGCTCTATTAAAGTCAGGGGCTACAAAATCTCTGCAGATCTATTACGTAAACATGGGACATAATGTCTGTCAGCCTAAGAATTTAAGTTACAACTTCAAAATGTGCAAAACTTGAAAGCTCATGTACAACTTGAAAAACTGGTGTTTTAAAAGTGTTGACCATGTGTCTCAAACACAGAGAGAGGAAGCAAATTTGGGGGTTTGTTTTCCAGGGGTCTAAAGACGGGATTTTTGTGCCCTGCACAGTTCCTTGAACTCTCTGCATAACATTATTCAAATTTGATTTCTTCCTTCTCAAGTTGCAACCGACTTGAAAATCTGAATTTTGAAAACAGAATAAATCAAACTATCTAAACCTATGCACATTAACTTATCTCCATAGTTTTCTCAGCACGGAATTTGAACTACTCTAAGCCACTATGTATGTGGTCCCTGAGCAGTCTCCAGCTGAACTCCCAATGAACACACACACACACACACACATATTAATAAGGGAAAGAGAAGTCTGGAAGAAGATGAAATCCAGATCATAGCTCAGTTGGTAGAGCATGAGACTGTTAACCTGAGGGTCATGGGTTTGAGCCTGATGTCAGGTGAAAAATCCTGCACTGCAGGGGGTTGGACTAGATGACCCTTGTGATCCACTCCAACTCTAGAATTCTATTAAAGTAAAGTAGTTTATTGAGTAAGGGTACTCTGTTTCTGTTCTTAAAACAGAAGGAAGGAGCAGCTGACTGCCATGTAACAGCCCATTTATGGAATGGTCCAGAGAGCAAGGTCATGCCACAGTCCAAGGTCATGTGTGGAGGTCGGAGAACATCAGCAAGAGATGCCATACACACAGGGAAATCAAGTTCACAGCTTGTATGGAAGTTATTCTTGGGCTTGGAGGTGGCTCAGCTTCTGCCTGTGAGTCCTGACTCTCTATTGGTGATGGTAACATAAGCCGGGATGCCATAAGGCCTGATGGTCATAAGCCGGGATGCCATAAGGCCTGACCCCACCTCTTCCCATGAGCTGTGGGTTTGCCAGACCTGAACTACACATTCTGTTACACCACTTACCAGAACGGGGGGGGGGGTGTTTGTGTGAGAGCAGGAAGCAATGAAAGGTTCAACAAAAAAGGGGGGAGACTCCCCATCCTTTAAACCACAATTACTTCTAATGCACCACTTCCACTCTGTTTGTCAAGGAATTCTTATAGCATCCAATACCAGAAGTAGCCTCTGAAGACTGTGCTTTCACCCTCAAAGACAGACAGATATGATTACATTCCCCTGACTTGAGTCCATTTCATATGGACCTTTAATTTGCATTACATATTGAGTTGATTATAGCCCAAATGCTGCTTAGATGGCTCAGCAGTGAACAGATTTGTATATTCATCCACTCACAGTATCCTCTCTTCCCACTCTGAATTCTCAAAATCTCCCTCAAGGGGCTCAGGATAATTGGTTAATCAAAAACACCCTCCAGCTTTGGAGGGATACAGCACTAAACTGCAAATGTTTTGTAAACCTAAAACTCTCAGGCCCTATCCATGATAACCTCGATTTCACCATGATGCTTTACTAATAAAATCACCATGTCCTGGGTGGATTGGAGGACAAAGAATATTTACTAGATGCTGATATGTACCCAGATGGTTTTCTTCTTATAATAGGATAAAAGAGTACAGATCTATGTTCCTCCTACTCCGTTCTTTGAAGAATGCCTCCAAATTCTACAGCAATGTTATTAAATATACAGGACCTGCGTACCAATGTTCCCCAATGGAAACTGAACTTCTCATTTTGAGGTATGGAAATTAGCTCCATAAGTTTACCCTGCTTGAATAGCCCATTGGCTAAAAATTAAGTGAAAAAATGATTTACATATTCCCTTTGCTGAAGAATGTTAGAAGATATGTTATGCGGAATGCTCCGTTCCTCTTAGCTCTCCTGAGTATCCTGAACTCCATGATAAATTGATTGCAATGTTTTTTTTAATCTCTCCATCAATGCATGCTAAGCACTGCAATTTGCATAATATGGACAGTCTTGTCTTAAAAGACAATAATCCATTTTCATTGTAGCAATTTATTTGGCTCTGGATTGTCTTTCTGTAAAGCTATTACTGGTCCAAAGTAATTAAATTCCCTTAGTAAAGAACTCGGAAATTTCATGGCCATTTTCCTCTAGAGAACTGTTGTCACTAGTGATTATTCTAATCTTCAACCACACGCAAATATTGTCAGGAAGAACAGCCAGGTCTGTGATTCTATCATTTGAAAAACCAAGTCCAGAATACACTTACGCATTCAGTAGGACTTTGCATGGTTTTGCTACATTTTGGGGCTTCTTTTTCGCTGCGTGGTGCTCCCCAATCCAGAAGGTATTCAACAGGATGGAAGGCTCTAACAGGGTTGGGAACCCCTTCAGTCTGAGGGCAGAAGATTTCTTCATAACCAACCTTCCAGGAGGTGCAACACCTGTCAAGGGTGGAAAGGGCCAAAGGCTAAAGCAAGGGGGTCAATGTGCATGACTCTTACCTTTGTGCAGTAGGGTACATTCCAGCCATGCAGATGTCATAGGGCTGTGCACCAATTCTAGATGAATCCTAGATCCTGAACCAAATTGGGATCCAGGATTCGGTGGAGTCCTCCCTCTCCTCTGAACCACATTTTAATTAGTATTTTAAACACTATGCAAGCACAAAATTTGGTTTGTGGTCTGCATCCAAGTTAGATCACCCCGGTTGACCCAGGTTGGGGTTACCATGAAGTGCTGGAATAGGTCACAAAATGGATCTGGGAGGCTGTACACAACCCTTGCTGCTGCTGCTGCTGCTGCTGCTACTACTACTACTACTACTACTACTACTCACACACACACACACACACACACAAATCCACCATGCAGGCAAGCAAGAGAGTCTATCACAGTTTAAATGCAGTTCAACAGAGTAGGCTGGTGAGGGGCTTAGTCAGGGGAGAATCTTGATAGATAAAACGTTTCAGCAGTGTGGTTTGATTGCCCCACATAGTGGTTTCAACAAAACGGCCCGTACAAACTTTTGAAAAACTGCAGCAGTCACAGACCAATCTGCTTACATGTCATTTTACTTTCAAAATCCCAACCCTTTCAGCCTTCACACATTATGAAATTGAACCTCCATGAACTGATCCTACAGAATGTGAATTCACCCAATACCTTATGATGCAGTGAGGAAATTTCCATTTATGAAGAGGTTTTCCAAACTCCAGTGGAACGAGTCTAGGTAACAGCATTCAGAAAAGACATGACACAAAAACCCACACTCTTATCCCCAGAAGAACATAAGCAGATCAAAGCAAATGATAGAGCTCAGAACCACTGTGGTTCTGAGAGGAATCCTTTCATACAGTTAATCATTGGTAAAAGTGGGAAACAACATCATGGACAACTCCTCAACAACAGGAGCAGGGAGCTGGATTGATATTCTGCCTTTCAACCAAATCAGTAGATTGAGTAGACACAGGATGGGTAGGAGGCAGGTCAGAGAGAATATACATCATTGCATACAGTTCTTGTTAATCTAATTTTAACAAACAAAGCCTCAGCTCTCTATTTTGATTTTTTTAGTGAATGTTTATCAGTGTTTTGATAGGTACAACTAGACAACTTCTGCATTCCTGGGAAGGGAAAATTTAAAAACCCACATTCACAATTCTTCAAGGAGCAATCTAAGTAAAACAGTGTTAAAACCAGTGTCAAAGCAAAGAGAGACAAGATGAAAAATTACTAGGAATTCTGGTCTGGATCCATCTTCTTTTCAAAAAGGGAACCCTCAATGGCCAACATAGCCTAATACTGATTTTAGTCTGGTAATCTCTAACTAAATTTCCAGAATGACCTAGCAGATAGCATGGACCGATTTGACCTGAGAACCCTGCCTTCAAATCCCCGATAATTTATTAACCATTAAAGTTGCCCTTGGTTAAACCTCTACCACTCATCCTCAACCCCATCATGCATTAAAATGAGAATAAGAATGAAAGGAGTTATAGTCACTGGAAAAAGCCATACCGTCTACAAATTAATTGCATTAGTAGGAGCTAACTTTCATCTTTGTGTTGCACTACAGTACTGTTCTTCTGAAGCAATACCATGAGAAAAAAAGGAGTGTGCATGCAGCAGTTTGCGCATTGAGCCATAAGAAAATGAAAGTGATAATGATGACAATGAAAGCAGCACTACTCATGAATTAAGCCCTCTCTGTGTGTTACTCGTGCAAACAGGCAACAACAAGGATACAAAGGGGCTACATGTTTAGTACTGCCACCACCACCCCAAAGCCATGGAGTTTATCCCAGCTCCTTGTGTGTGGAAAGGTGACCTGTGAAGCAGATAGCCATTTCTATCTGTGCAGGCTCCCACCTCTTCCAAGTTTTATACTTTTAGCTGTGTGGCTCAATGACATAGCTGGAGGGAAGGGATCCCTCAACATGTGTGTGATATGGTTTTCAGCATTTATACTTTGGACTAGGAGTTATGGCATACAGTATTCGTTATTTTATACGAATGTTGCCACTCAGGGATTAGTTGGAGAAAAATGCAGTATGTGATAAGCTCGTTACTTCATTAAGAATCTTTCCTTGTGCCAGAAAATGCTGCAACTCTAGCACAAGACAAATGTTGCAATGCTGATCTATCATGTGGTTCTCTAGTTAGCTGGATTCTAACTGAAAAAAGTTGTAAAACTGGTCTAAGAAATGACGGCACACTGTTTTGTTAGCCTCGTCAAAATGAGCCAGATAGACTTCAGGTAGAGTCACTTGGAACAATGCATTCTTTTCCATCAAAGAACACTTATCTTTCCATGCAACAGAAGTCAAACTAACACAAATAATAAAACCAACAATGTAAAAGTTGAAGGGTTGAGTTATCGTCAGATCATCCCACAAACACACACTTTTTGATCCTACAAATCTCCCATGAGGCAAACACACATCCCTTCTTTACACATACGCTTAAGTTCGGATGCTGTGATCTCAGATTCTTAAAGGGAAACTGAGACTGTTCTTGCTCCTTTCCCACTTGCTTTAAAGGGATGTGCTTGCCTCCACTGCGTTCCATTTCATTTGGTACTGCTGTTTTACGGGGATATGGTTATTTTAAAGGTTGCATGCTGTCTTGAGTAATGCATACAGGTTAGAAGTCAGGGGAGAAATTTTTGCATTTTTTTTATAAACTTCAGCCTTCAGTGGTGGTAAACATTTCCAGGCCAGCTTACAAAATAACAATAAAATTTAGAAGCATCAGTAAAACAGTAATCAAAGCAACAGAAAAAACAACAGTCAAACAATTTAATCAAAAATTAAAAGGCTGAGAAAATATATTTTGTTTTTTATTGATCACCTTTCAGGGATTAACCCTACCAAGGTAGTTCACATCATACTTAGAGATAAAATTCAGCAAACATCTTGAAAACTAACTATCCATAAATTGCTTTGGAGGAGGGCAGGCACTTCCAGATGACCTGTTTATTTTTAGCACTCACCCTGTGTTGTTTGCAGGTAGATTTTATGACATAAGCTGTTTATTAAGCATTCATTCTGATTTGTTTGCAGGGAGGTTACACAACATCCCTTCAAGCAATTGTTACTCACACTTTAAAGTGTATGTTCACATTGCTTTCCTTACCACAAAAGGAAGGAAGTGGGTCTGTTGGTGAGAGCAACATACTCACTTTAACTGAGCAAATGAAATTTGCTAATATTTGACTGAATCCCACCCACAAAGCAGCAACAGTCTGGAACTGCTCTCAGTGCCAATCCATGCTCACTAGGTGCTGTAAAAGAACCAAAATGGGAAGAGCCTGGCCAAAGTAGTGAGCAAAAAAGCAATGAGAAATAAAGGACATTTTCATTTATGTTCAAGATGTGCAGTTTGAAGCTTTGTGGAGTTTCCTGTGTAATTGCATGATCGACTCATTTACCCACCACCCTAAAAACAGCACACAGCTTCTTCAGGTCACCTTGACTTTAAAATAAACCACAAATTGGAATCATTAAGACTAGGAAGCAGAATACTACTGCATGAAGCTGTCTTAAACTACTGGATAGTGCCTTAGCTAGTGACTGCTAATGTAGGCTTGAAGACAGGTCCATAAAATGCAGCAGCCCATAGACATTTTCACTACTTTGATGTGGCACATCAGTGGCCCAAAAGGGGAACATATTTTCTAAGTTTATGTCCTGCCTTTCTTCTGTGGAACTCAAGGCATCATACAAAGGGTTCCCTGGTGGTTTTCCATTCAGGCACTGACGAGACTCTACGCATGTTCAGCTTCATCATGGTTGCTACATCATATGCCTTCAGACGATGCAAACTCTTTTCCACATTGTTTCCATCATTATTGCATTTACAGTATATCCCACCTTTCCTCAAAGGTGCTCAAGGTGATGTACAGGGATCCCCTTCTCCATTTAATCCACAAAACAACCCCGCTAGGTAGGTCAGGCTGAGAGATAGTGACTGGCTCAAGGTCACCCAGCTAGCTTTATGACAGAGTGACATTTAGACCATGGTCTCTCAGCTCCTAATCCCTACAGTCTAATCACTACACCACAATGGTTTAAAGAAGCCTATCTAGTCAACTAGAAAAAGTCCTGTCTGTTAAAGGGGAGCAGGCGATAACATACCCTTCAACATTTTACAAATGAAAAAAGGAACACACATTGTTGCAACCCATTTTTTCCTATGACAGTTTGCGTCGCAGACTTCCTCCACCCTGACATAATTGCTGAAGACCCTACCTCATAAGGTAGGCACTGCATTTATTTACTTTGCAATAGTTTCATCCTCCGCTGTTCAAAAATCTGAGAGTGTTTGTTATTTGGGTTATAGATATGCTGTTCTCTTACATGATTATGACCAGTTCAAAATATATCCTCATGTTAAGCAAGTGTGCAGCATGATGCTTTGGTTTCCATCCCCATGCCCTTATACCCATGTGCATCAGAGATTTACAATGCATCCACTACCACATCAATGGTCAGTGCAATTCCATTATTAATTATATATTGTTGTTATTGTTATTTGTATTAAGATTTCTTACCTTCACAGACCACAGGGCAAGTTACAACATTTTAAAAACACAATATTAATAAAAGTTAAAACAAATTACAATCAAGAGAATAGGGTCCTAAAATATGTATCTCAGGTGTCAAAGGCAAGGGTTAAAAGATGCATGTTCAGCATGCAACTACCTTAAAAAAACCCTACATAAAGAAGGCACCAGATGTATCTCTGTGTATCTTGAGGGCCATTTAGAGAATGCCCTCTCCCAGGTTGCCACCCACTCAACTTCTGAAGGAGTTGGAACTACCAAGAGGGCCCTTCTGCCAGGAGGATCTGTAGAGAAGGCAGTCTTTGAGATATTTGAGCCCTAAGCCATTTAAGGCTTTAAATACTAATGTGAGCACTATGAAGTCAGCCAGTAAACAAACCAGCAACAAATGCAGCCACTGTATTTTAAAACAGGCATTGTGTGTGTATTTCTAGATTGTGCACCTAGCAGCACTTGCTAAAACTGTATCCTGCAGCATCAGATTACACCAGAGGTGGGGAAATTTGGCCTTCCTGATCTTGCTAAACTACAACCCCATCAGCCCCAGCAAACATGGCCAATGGCCAGGGACGATAGGACTTGTAGTTTAACAGCATCTGGAGGGCCCAAGGTTCCTCACCCCTAGATTAAATAGCTCTGTTTAGAAGCTCCAGCCATCACTGTCAACAGAGCTGTGATTTATTTATTATTGTAAAACAGGAGGTGTGCATTTGAAGAAGTCCATTCTCACATTATTTTAATGTTTAACTAACCAATCTGCTAAATGATGGTGTTTCTATTGCTTTGCCCTTATCTCTCTTGTACACCAGCATCAAAGGAACAGAAGGCAGCATCCCTCTTTAAAACAACACAGTTAAATTTGAAAGATGCTGGGGAAGAACAGCTTCCTGACAAAATCTTATAACGCTAGAGCGACTGTTAAGAGTTATGGTGCACACATCTACATATTGATAGCCCCGTTCTTTCCTCACCCTAATTACTCTGAAATCTCATCCAGCAGTTCCATGCATATTTAATAGCATCAGGAGCCTTGTGAGCACATTGCTATTGTGTGTGATGGTATCAGCTACAATTGTAAATTATTAACTTCACCAACAAAACTTCTGTTGAATAAATTCATGGTGGTGATGTTCTTGATTTGTTTAGGGGATTTCCCCCCCTCCCACGCTGAAGTAAGGCTCTGTTTGTGCATTGCTCTATCATTAGTATTCTGTCTGAGTTTCCTGCAGCGGTACTACTGGTGAAGATCATTGCTCTGTTTGAGATGAAGCCTCAAGGGAGGATTTGGTTGCTCTACGTCACTCAGCAAGAGCTTCACACAAAACTGCATCTGATGCCACTGCCGACTTTTCTAAGTGCCAAAATGCTCTCTCCAATGTCATGTCTAATTTCATAGCTAATTATGCTTCTTTTTGTCACGGACAGAGCAAATATCTTGAGGTGCTGAACAGCTTTTCTTCTTTTATTTACCAAAGGTTAATATTGTTAATGTTAATAGTATTGCTCAGATATACAAGACTTCTGTGATTTCCAATGGCTGTTTCACAGCCTATAATTTGTATTTAAAAACAAGGGTGGTGGGGAATTTAAGCCTGAAAGGGCTTAGACTCCAAACTCATCTGCTCTGCAAATTAATTCTCTCTATTCTCGGTGCCCAGTTCATTAATGAGCAGCAACAGGGCGAGAGATTTATTCACAGAGAAATATTCTAGGTACATATACAAGCTTGCTACTGGCAACATGTCCCAGCTAGCTAGCTTGTTACACAAGTTAGCTAGTTTGTGTGTGGAACACCCGGAAGGGGGTAGCCAATATGTTGTACTCAGGATGTTGTTGGATGCCAATTCGCATCGGCCACAGCAAGCATGGCCAATGATGAGGGAGGATGAGAGTTGAAGTCCAACAACATCCAGAAGACAACACGCTGGCCACCATGGACCTGGGGGGAAATGAACACACAATCTGTATAAACAAAGTTGGTTGGTTGGGTTGAGAGCAAAAAAAGAGCATACTGAATCACTTCGTTCCATTCCATTTTATGGATTTCGCATTGCTTTTGAGTAGAAAGTAATTCACATGTTACCAGCAGCAGTGTGGGTTCACTATGACTTCTTCCCACACGACTCCAGTAACATCTGCATCCAGGATCCGTAAGAACCAATGCTGTGATTGGCTGCTGGGCACTTCAGATACATGGGAAGAAGCTACAAGAAAGCAGCTCCAATACTACCATATAAGAGTTACAAAAATGAAAACAGCACAATTAAAATCAAGGACAGTCATTTACCAGTTACTGTGTGTTAGATGTAAAACTCTTGTCACCTCTTTGCGCCGGAGATTAATAGCAACCCTGTTAGTGCATACAATAGGCCTGAAGAACTTTTTCCAGAGCCATGCAAGTCACTGGTTTCTATGCACACATCCCTACACACTTCTCTCCATTCAGGCAAACAAAGTGCATTTATCACAGCTCATGCACACATTCCAGTCAGGCACAAGCACTCAAGTAGTGTATGGAGTAGGGTCTGTAAGGGGTGTGGCCTTCAGAGAAGGCCACAGGCCAGATAGAGAGCATTGGAGGGCCCTCGTTTGGTCCCAGGCCTGAGGCTTTCCACACCTGACTTACATGGGTCAGTTACCCAAAGATGAAAGTGAGGGAAGTCAAGAGCTCCACATTTTATCAGGGCTTCTTCCACCTTTCCTTCATCTATCTTCTCCTTCCACATGAATCTACAAGTAAATGGGTAGTTTATTTTAGGATAAGTGAATGTTATAACTAGACCTCCATTCAGTTCAGTGACTCCCAGTACAGTGGTACCTCGGGTTACATACGCGTCAGGTTACAGACTCCACTATCCCAGAAATAGTACCTCAGGTTAAGAACTTTGCTTCAGGATGAGAACAGAAATCGTGCTCCGGCGGCACAGCAGCAGCAGGAAGCCCCATTAGCTAAAGTGGTGCTCCAGGTTAAGAATAGTTTCAGGTTAAGAACGGACCTCTGGAACGAATTAAGTTCTTAACCCAAAGTACCAATGTACTAACTAGGCCCAAATCAGGAAGCAACTCTTGCAGAACTGACTGGTATTTACTTCAGAATAAACCTGTTTAAGGTCAGACAGTAAGAGAGCATTAGCAATAAGAGGCTTCTTTGAGTGGTCACATTTTTAGGCTAGTGATATTTCTCAACGGCAAGTAGCAAGTCAACTGCTTTTGCTACACTTTTTTTCATGACTACAGGCAAACCATGTGCACATTTCCTAATGAGAAGGCACCACAGTGCATACATTTCTTTTTCCTACCAAGAGCAGCAATTCAGCAAATGTTCAGCTGAAGTATCAATGCAACCAAGGAAGATGTACATGCACTGGGGTGCAGGGGAGATAGCCCACTATTTTCAAAATAAGTAATGGAAGTATAGCCTCTATACTTGAATTATACTAAAATAACCTTCTGTGAGAGATTCTTGCTCTTAATTTCCTCAGTTGCACAGTTCCCTGAGGCTTCAAGCTGCTTCTTCCTCTGCAGCCTTCAGGTGTGTGCTCTCAGCCTATTGTCCACTATGCTCCCTTAATTCAATTATTCCGCCTGTAAGCTGCCTCCCTCAGCTTCCCTTTCTATTTGGTTGCTTTTCCTGCCAATACAATTGCTCGTGCTCCTGGGCCGTGAGAGTTTTTGCAAAGCTGAACCAACTGACCTTTCACTTCCCTCACATAAACTATTTTTGAATATCCTATTGATAACAGCCATAGCTTCTAATTACTACAAAGGGGCTCACACTTGTCTTGTCACAATATCAGCTACCTGGAAAGCCTTGCTCCATAGTACTCAAGTGCGCTGGAAGAGGCTGCTGTTTAAGGAAATCTGTGCACGCCTAGAATCCATTTTATTTATAGATGAAGCCTGCCACAAATTATCCTATACTGAAGAGGAAGAAGGAGAGTTTGGGTTTGATATCCCGCCTTTCACTCCCATTCAGGAGTCTCAAAGCAGCTAACATTCTCCTTTCCCTTCCTCCCCCACAACAAACACTCTGTGAGGTGAGTGGGGCTGAGAGACTTCAAAGAAGTATGACTGGCCCAAGGTCACCCAGCAGCTGCATGTGGAGGAGCGGGGAAGCGAACCCGGTTCCCCAGATTATGAGACTACCGCTCTTAACCACTACACTACACTGGCTCTCAATTGATATTGATAGCCCTCATGCACCCAAATATTAGGGTGTTTGCGAGCCTTCCATGACATCAGCTGCAAATCTTATTCTGAACTCCCAGCATGCATTGGGTGTGGGAGGGGAACAGACAGGCAGATCAAGGCCTCTCCTAATAGTATACACTTTCTGGCTTGGCTTTAAAATATTGTGGTGCCAAACAACCCATCTTTCCTACCCCTCAAACCACCCCAGAAATGGAGTATGGCTGTTAGCTTCAATAGGGTTGCCATATTTCAAAAAGTAAGAACCAGGACACCCCAAAAGTAGTTGTTGAGCTTTTTTTAGACAAACCCCAAAGTTGCTGAGCTTTATACTGATTCAGTATAAAGTAGCCTCATACATTTCTATGAAAAAAGTATCCAAAGCTGCCAGTAAAATCAATGGTAGATTTGTGTAAAAGAGCACAGCACAAAGCAGTAAAATCTACTATGGTATTCACTGATTTCTGCACTCACTAGATCATTTGCATGCCATTGAAAAATGCCAAACTCTGCAGTAATGGTCCCTCTGTAGCCTGATGCACATCTCTGTTGGGTGAACAATGAGTGCTTGTAGGATATTCAAATAGTCTATGTTACCCCTGGTACATGTAGAAATATTTTAGAATCTGCTGATTTGCCTCTGACACCGAATGCTTCCTTCAGACAAGGTTTTCATTATTTTCAAAACCAATTTACCATGCTTTGGGGTGATGGGTGTGCCCTAAGATAATAATGAATAGGCCTTCATTGCACTGATCCTTGCAATGCCTTTTTGGAATGTCTTTTAACCCAATAAAAGCATGTCAGATATCTACTGGGATATATATATATATTTAATTGGGGGCTCCCCACCCCGAAGTATCTCCCACTACTCCAATCGCTTCCCCTGGATTTCAGTCACAGTAGTTTTATATTTAGTTTGTGTGGCAGAATCCCTGCTCTCCATTTTTGTCACCCCTTTGCTTCCCCAACTATTTTTTTTCTGGTGTTTCCACTCTTGCGCAAGCCATCCATCTGTTTTTCAGAACCTGGAATTCATATGTTTGTGTTGTACTTCAAAGAAAGGATTTGGGCTCGTGGGAAAAGCCAGAGAAAGAGAATAGATTTCTAAAAGCAGGAAGACTGAGAAGAATGGGCACTAGGGCATAGACCATATGAGATTTTTCTGCAAAAAGAAAATAGCAGAATTTCCTCCCATCACTGTCTCTGTTACCATGAGGGCTACCTACCTGCATTTTAAATTTTACCCAAGCTGCAGAATTCCATAACAGTTTGGCATTATGATAGCCATGTGGATTTTCCTGTTTACTAATTGAGGCTTTCAATCAAGCTTTATTACATTGCATTTATAAAACTGGCCAACCAGGTCCAAAATTGTATAGGATGTTGTAGGTATCAATTGTCAAAACTATATGTTTCAGTGAAGACAGGAAATCCAGAATGCCATCACCATGAATGTTATTCACAAACCTGTCCAACTTGGGAAAATATAAAAAAATCCAGGTGGTGGCATCAACTTTTAAAGTTTCCATTCACCTGCCTTTTTCTTCCAGCCTACTTTAAATAATAGTATTATTTGGATCTGTAACCTTCAAGTCACTCCCAGAAAGAATTTTACAGTGGTACCTTGGGTTAAGTACTTAATTCGTTCCGGAGGTCCGTACTTAACCTGAAACTGTTCTTAACCTGAAGCAGCACTTTAGCTAATGGGGCCTCCTGCTGCTGCCGCGCCACCAGAGCATGATTTCTGTTCTTATCCTGAAGCAAAGTTCTTAACCTGAAGCACCATTTCCGAGTTAGCGGAGTTTGTAACCTGAAGCGTATGTAACATGAAGCATATGTAACCCGAAGTACCACTGTATAGCCTTTGGTTTATGCATCTCTGTAATCAGAATGATCCTACAATGGATATATAAACAGAACAAAAGAAATTAGCAAAAAAAAAAAACACCCAACCTTTTCCTGTTGAGGGCCACATTCCCTTGGGAGCAATCTATCAGAGGTCACATACCAGCAGCAGATATGGTTGATGGGGAAGTGTGCCGCTGCATACCTGACCTCACACCAGCAGCATAGCTAGTAGTTACTGGGATGTCTCAGGCAGTGGGGAGGCTGGCAATGTGTGGATGCACTGGCAGGTGCTGGATTGGCTCCTGCAGTTTATGATAGCTAAGCATGGAGCTGGTGGAAGCAGTGGGGATGAAGGAAGTCAAAAAGCAAAACTCAAGGCATGGTGGGTTGTATCCAACTAAGACAGACTCAGAATTGAATCACTGAATTTATGAAGCTAAATTAGTCATGTCCTTTAACTCCAGTTGGTTTACTCTGAGTAAGCCTAGCATATTATAAACCGCCCTGTGATCCTTGGATGAATGGCGGCACAGAAATTAAATAAATAAACCTGGAGTTTTTATGCAAAGACGTTTATTGAACTAGGATTCAGAGTTCAGCGGATTCACAATAGCCAATGATGACTCAAGGGAAAGATGCACAAGAGTGGTCTAAAATATCCTCCCAAAGCCTACCCACTGGCTCTAGCTTTGCTCAGGAATGCACTGTCAAGAGTTCACTGTCTCTAAGCGAAAGAAAATAAAACTCTTCTAAACGCAAGGGTGTGGCAGGAATGCAGGTCAGATGATTGTGGAAGATAAAACTTTGGCTGAATCATCTTGAATGGCATGGAAAGGGGAAACTTTCTAACAATATATTGATGTTGATAGTTTTAATTTGTTTGGACAGCTTAATTCTATTTGCTGCATCAGTGAAGGCCTAAAGAAAACCTTGTAAAACTGTATGTGTTGTAATCTAATAAAAGTAACTGATGTCTGGATGGTTTTCCCTCCCTAATCCTAATCCTAATCCTAATCCATTCATAATGTATTTTTGTGTGCACATAAGGATCTAAAAAGTACACAGAACAAACAGCTATTTTGGATTTTTGCCCTCTCAAGATAACATACTTCACACTTCAGCTTTCTAAGTATGGAACAGTAGAATATTAGAAATCAGCTCTGGGATCAACCACACTTCCCTTTGTCCCATGATTTCTTCTGTTTGGGTCCCATGATTTCTAGGCATGGGTCTATTTTCTTGCCGCTTTCACTGGAAAAACAGTTTACTGCTGAATCAGAACAAATATCAACCCACAGAAAACCTGCTACTTTTCCCAGGGAAAGCACGGGGACCAAATAAAAACGTCTCTAACGTGTGGATGAGCCCTTAGTGTGAGGAGCAAAATGCAGTCAATTTTGCCAATGGCTACCAGAGCGAGATAGAAAATGTACAGGAGTCAAGAGGCTGTGGGGATCTGTACATATTAACAGAGGAGAAAACTAGTTTACAATTCAGTGAAATGTGGAGGTTCATAATACATATAAAGAGTATATATCTGTCCCTGTTTCCAATTTCCTACCAGGGATTCCAGCATTCTTATTTGTAGCTAGCATTTCCAATAATAATCACAAACATGCCAAAGTAGATGCGAATAACATGACCGGCCCTCCCATACTTGTTTTTTCTTTACCGGGTAACAGCTGCAGCAAGGGGAATACAGTAGATTGGAGTTTCAGCCACGGTTCCTCCTCCCGCTGCTATTTGCACCAGCAAAAAGCTGATGCTAATTGTAATGCTAGCCTTCAACTTGGAAGATTGTGTTAGTGGCTCCACGCCCCCCAGCAAAGCACTTAAACTCAATATTTTCAAATTAACTGAATTAAAATAAAAAGCTCTTAAAGCGTACACACATCCATAAGTTTGAGTTGCTATAATATCAGCTCAGGATGAAGTCATCCAAAAGTATTTCAGCACTGCTATTGGGGAAAAAATCTGTAGAGGACCAGAATGTACTTATAACCTGGTCATTATACTTATTGTACTGCCTTCTAGAGCTTGGCCTAAAGAAGAAAATGAAAACTGAGGAGACCAGGAAGCAAGGTGCATCTATTTTGAGCATATAACAGAAACTGAAAGTTCAGTTATCCATGTAATCAAAGAATCTCTCAGCTTCAGAATCCACTGAGAAGTCTCTCCAGCTCTGCTCCTGTGGTCTATGAGATAACCAATTTGCACACAGGATTATTTGAGCAAACCACAATAATATTTTTTAAAAGAACTTTTAAAACCTAAGCTCTTAAAACACTTGGAACCATGCTGCCTCTGTGGCACCTACCAGCAAAACCTAATATAACGAAGAGAACTGTAACACTTCCTAGACCTCCGGGTTGTTGTTGTTTAGTCATTTAGTCGTGTCCGACTCTTCGTGACCCCATGGACCAGAGAACGCCAGGCACCTCTGTCCTCTACTGCCTCCCGCAGTTTGGTCAAACTCATGCTGGTAGCCTCGAAAACACTATCCAACCATCTCGTCCTCTGTCGCCCCCTTCTCCTTGTGCCCTCCATCTTTCCCAACATCAGGGTCTTCTCCAGGGAGTCTTCTCTTCTCATGAGGTGGCCAAAGTACTGGAGCCTCAGCTTCACAATCTGTCCTTCCAGTGAGCACTCAGGGTTGATTTCCTTCAGTATGGAGAGGTTTGATCTTCTTGCAGTCCATGGGACTCTCAAGAGTCTCCTCCAGCACCATAATTCAAAAGCATCAAATCTTCGGCGATCAGCCTTCTTTATGGTCCAGCTCTCACTTCCATACCTCCAGGTATAGGGCAATATATGAATTCAAATAATAATAATAAGAATATAATTTTTCTATTGTGTTTTACGGAGGAACAGAAAATTCTTGGAAAAATTGTTGGGGGGGGGGGTTTTGCCAAGCTTGGGTTTTTTTTCTTAAGTATGCTTTACATACCAAAATTCACTTTGATACTTTAGCAATATAAAATGCATGATGTGTAGCATGGTTTACCATAGAATTGTCATAGCTGGTATATTAAAAGTACTTTACAGCTTACTCAGACAACAATTACAAATTGAATTTTTGTTACAGTTGGAGCTACAAGCGGCTGATTTTTAAGACACATAGCCAGTTTCAGGGGTGCAGGGGCATACGAGAGGAAAAGAGGGGAAAGTCCATTGTACAGGCACAGAATCAACCAATGAGGAACTGCAATATAGTTGTGCAGCAAAAATTCTCTTCAGGATTTCTACACTTACCCACAAACAGTTTCCCTGGGATATTTAGAAAAAAGGAAAGAATGATGGTTGAACAAGCCTGCTTATAGTACTGAAAAATATGTTAAACTGAGAAAAACACAGAAAGACCATGGTTCAATCCCTGACATCTCTAGTTAAAAGGATCAGATAGCAAGTAATGGCAAAGTGATCAGGCCTATGGAACTGCTACCAAGCTCAGTAGACAACAATGGGTTATATGGTCAAACAGGCTGACATAATATACAATACCTTCTTATGTTGCTATGATACATTTACAAAAAACATTAAAACTAGGTCCCATTAGTTCATGGACAAAAGCGGGTCTGAAAAACCTGAAGACTACTCAACTAAAGTATCTCTGGAAGGCAAACCATTCAGTTCACTGGGGAAGAAGATTTCATGACAATTTAAGACAAGGTACCCTGAGGACTACTCAGACATTCATATCCAACAGTAACAGAGGAGGAGGAGATAAAATAAAAATCATCTAGGCAGAAAAGCAACACCACTGAAAGTCAGAAATGTTCACTGGTCTAGGCGTGTATCTAGGAATATAAATCTTCAACCAATGCAAAAGCTTACAAAAAGCCAGATCCTGTGATTCTTGGGGGGGGGTTGTATTTTAAAGGTCATTAAGAACATTTCCTGAAGCAAATATACCAGTTCCTTGCATGTGTAATGACAAGTAAATGCAAATGTCTTGGCAAAGAATGTAGAGGGTTATTAGAGCCTCAAGCTATAACACTCCACCACAGCAAAGCCAGTTGTATTTTGTGGCATTCACGCATTATATTTTCACATATACATGTTCCCAAGGACCCATGTATTCTATAGAATAGGAAATAGCTACACAAGGGGTTTTTCCTCCAGTGGAAAGCTTTTCAACACTGAGACTGAGATTAAAAATTGTACCCCTGAAACCATCTGCACAAAATATGCTTCTCTCCATACACAGTGTGAAGAATGCAACATTAGTACCACCATTCAAAGCCAACTGACCTGACACAAACCTCCATATACTTTGTACAGGCATGTGGAAAGAAACAAGTAACAAACTAACAGAAAGAAAGGACATGTCATTAAATATACAGATTTTCCTATTAATTGCCTTTGAAAATAAAAGGGTATCACTTTTCATATCCCTTTTTAGTTTTTCTGCCTCATATTATTAGGCATAAAACTTCAGTATGCTTTATTTTGTTTTTGTTAAGGTTATAGAGGACATTTCCCAATAAAGGGGCTGCTCCAAGCACGAGGGAATTCATGTTACTGCAGGGATGAAAAGGTTTTTTCCATTATATCTCAAGTGATAATGAAATCACTGAAGATGGGGGCTAGTGGGAGCAAATGCTTTTTTAAAAAGCTAATCCAAGAAAGGCATAAAGGTTTGGGGCAGCAATGTTTCTTCAAACATTTGATTTCCACGCTCACCCTTTGACATACTGCAGTAGCATTCAGATGCTGCAGAATTACAGGGTGGGAAGACCAAGATAATTTCTTTTCTATTTCTGAATTTTCCAAAAAGGAATGCTGAAGATTAATTGTGACAGCCCAGAAATGCCCCACAACCATACACAAATAGCTACTTCTGGGGAGTGGACTGAGGGCATTGACACACACTGCTCAGAGCCACCAAAACCCCTTCACTCAGCATATTTCTGGGTTGTACATTTGTTTTCCACATTAAGATGACTGCAAGTACCTTCCAGGGCTCTGTAAAAACTTCACATCTCATTGGAACCCAACTTTTCCAAATTTCTATTTGCTCTGCCTAATCTCTATGAGCTTCAACTGATAGCAGTGGCTACATTACTTTGATATAGGATTATATCCTCTCTCTCATCAGCAATGTCTGCAGATACTGAATTTAGGTTTGAGGTTAGTGCAATTTTGCCTGATAACATGCAAACTTAAAAAGCCAATAACCCTTCTCTTTCCCCCCCAATGAGTTTTTATTCATGCTCTATATAATAATAGCTTAAAAATATGCATTAATATAGGCATTATGGAATAATTTGATTGCTGTGAACTAACCAGATCTGTGCCTTCTGGACTAATGTGCAAATCAGAACATAATTATCCTTTGAATTCTGCGCTTTTCTTAATTTTGCCACACAGTTCTTGGCTCAAAAAAAAAATCTACTAAAATGTGCTACATATGCATATTTTACAGTACAATAAGTACATTAAGATAAAATACATTTAAATATGTGTTTTTGTGATAAAAGAGCATTTCAATACAAAATTATCTTGCAGTTTTTCTTTAAATCCCAGATAAATGTGGGAAAGGGATGGAACAGACTTGCAAATACAGTGGTACCTTGGTTTATGAACTTAATCCGTTCCGGAAGTGCGTTCTTAAACCAAGGCGTTCTTAAACCAAGGCGTGCTTTCCCATAGCAGCAAGGGACTCAATTTACAAATGGAACACACCCAATAGGAAGCAGAACATGTTCTGCTTCCAAGGCAAAGTTCACAAACCAAAACACCTACTTCTGGGTTTGAAGCGTTCTTAATCCAAATTGTTCACAAACTAAGCTGTTCTTAAACCAAGGTACTACTGTACAGAGAAACATAGGAAACTGGCTGAAACCAATACTCTCTACATCATTTCATATATGGGCCTCCCAGGTAGGTTTCCATGCAGGAACCTATCAAATACGGATTTGCTAAGCTTCCCCAAAGCTGTATCATGGGCCATGTTCCCAAAAGATGAGCGTTCTGTGCTCTACATTCCCTGTTTTTATCCTTGACCCAAGGCACTATCTGAAACTATTTGTGAGCACCAACAGCTCCAAAGTCCCATCATTCCATTGGCTCCACCAGCTATTCAAGGCCTCATAAGTTTCCAGATTCTATCTAAAGAGTCTGCAAACAAACATGAAAAGCACAGTTCTGAAATTTTGGAAATGTGTGTAATTTATTTGAAGCGGGGAAACTGAGGGCTTCAAGATGTTGTGCAAGAAAGTGCAGAGGATGCCTGTAGAAAACTATATAATATTTTTGAGGAAGTGACTGAAAAATTAGGCACTGGAGGCTGAGATGATTGATGTTCAGCGAATGGGGGTTTAAATCATTAGCAAGGATTAAGAAACCAGCTTTCTATTGCTTTAGGGACTGGGACAAAGTTGCTATATAAGAAGACAGTCAGTCTCTTTGCTTGTATAAAGATGTCATAAAACAAACGGATTGATTTTGGTGAAGAAATGAAGAGGAAATGCATTCCATAAAGCTAGTTAAATAGCCAGAAAGGGACTTGTGGGTGCTACAAACACTTCTGTAGCATGGAGGAGTATTTTCCAGAGAGACTGTCCTCTCTTCCTGTTGACACATGGCTCTTCCTGTTCATTCTCACTATTGTGAAGCCCTTAACTACCCTCTTGTCCATCATCTATTAAAATGACACCCCTAGGGCAACTTTTCTGTTAACATGGAAACATAATATTGAGTGCTTGTTTTCAACCCCATCTTAAGGAGTTTGGTGGCTCTGTTCACATATTAACTTTAATGGGAATTGAAATTACAAGCCCCTTAAAGGCTTTAGGAAGCTTCATTTCCTCAGGTTTCCTTTAAAATAACATACGTGAAAATTGGAAATAATGCATTCACAAGCAAGCTACAAATTACATATTGGTATGTGTAACAAGGCCTCAGCGGTTTGATGTGTTTTCAACAGACTTGGAAGACTGAATTTTTGAAGGGGTGTGCAAAATTTCCCTTGCCAGATATTTTGATACTCACAATTCCACCACAGCTGTTTTCCAACCCACAGGATTCCCTAAACATCCATCTGGAACCTCAACAGGAGCACAAAGACAACTTGGGTACTGATTTTGAGCAGAAGAACAGATGCATGAGAGAAAATCTAAGCAACTCATTCACTCAGGATGACAGCTATCTAAGGTCAATATTCATTTTCTGTATGACATGTTAAAAATACAAATAATAAATAATTAACATTTTTTTAAAAAAAATCCCATCAGAGCTTCTCTTTGTGTTTTTGTATGTAATGTGTAGTTCGGCCTTCCCAAACCTGGTGCCCTCTAGATTATTTGAGCAACAATTCCCATTTGCCCCAACCATCATAGCCAATGGTCAGGGATAGGGGGAGTTCTAGTCCAAAACATGGAGAACACCTGATTAGGTAAGGCTGGTGTGGTTTATCCTTCAGGAAATGACAAACTACTTCCAGATGAACCACCAGCTCTCTCCACCCCACCACCACTCCGTATGCATTTTGGAATTTAGGAGGGCAGATTTACCAGTTAATCTTTTTGAAGAGTATTTGAAATAGGCCAGGATGTGAACAGGAATTAAAAACTCGTCTCCACACCCAATTCAACAGCAAACACACAATAGCATCCAGTTAATTCCTAATTCTAGGGTTGTCTAGACCTCTCATTCCTGCACAGAAGAATCTGAATCCAAGAGCCAGTTCTTACCATAATCACCCCTTGTTTCTGAGGTCACATCCACAACATACATTTAAAGCTTTCCCCCAACCTTAAAAAATCCTGTGAACTGTAGTTGTGAGTGTTAAACTACAGTTCCCATGAGTCTTAGAGGGAAGCCATGACTGTTAAAGTGGTATAAATGTGCTTTAATTGTACGGTGCTGATGTGAGAGTCCATTTTGTAGCTAGCACCTGCTTTTCTTACCTCAAGACAGTAAACCAGAAAGTTACATTCAGCTTTCTTGGGAGTGTTTATAAACACTCACGAGAACAAGATTAGAAGTACGGGAGTGTTTATTATTTCTGTTTTGCACAGCCTTCATACTGGTTTATCCACTGAGAGTTTTGTACTGTATATTCATTGACACATGGGTATTTGATACATTGACACATGGGCTCCATGGGGAGGAAGGGCCGGATATAAATTCAATAAATAAATAAATGGTTGCTATCCGTAGCTGTATTATGTTACATGAAATGATGTTGGGTGTTTGAGTCCACTGCTGTATGGGTGTTTTATCACCTTATTTATTTCGCTTTCATTGGTCTGTGACTTCCTTATTTTGCTCCTCTTACCTCAAGATCAGCCTCAGGAGAGAACAGGCCTAGCACAAGCCTGAGGCGCAGTCACTGCCTTCCCTGCCCCACACACTAACCCCCCCCCTTTCTCCTTCCCCCACCTGCCACCCACTTGTTTATCTGTTTTTCTTTCCCTCGCTGCAGCACTGCAAGCCCATCAGGGCTCTCCAGGACCTCACATCTGACAAGACCTCTCCAACAAACCACCGCCAGAGTGAGGCATCATAGCTGAGGTAGCCTCTAAGGGTGCCTGTTTATACACTGGTACCCTCAGGTTACATACGCTTCAGGTTACATAGGCTTCAGGTTACAGACTCTGCTAACCCAGAAATAGTGCTTCAGGTTAAGAACTTTGCTTCAGGATGAGAACAGAAATCGTGCTCCGGTGGCGCGGCAGCACAGGAGGCCCCATTAGCTAAAGTGGTGCTTCAAGTTAAGAACATTTTCAGGTTAAGTACAGACCTCCGGAACGAATTAAGTACTTAACCTGAGGTACCACTGTACTCTGTTTACAAAAGGCTTCTGGTAGGCTATCAATGCCATACTCTTGGGATTTGTGTAGGCCTGTTTCAAAGCATTATTTTATGTACTCATTTGTGAGCATTAAAAGTACTGTCAAATTAATAATGGTCTGCAGCACTAGCCACAGAATCCTCTTTATTGTACACAGAGGCTTTAAAAAGGCACATCAGGAACTTGCAAAATAACTTGTGTGTGCTTGTTTTGCAATAGCACCACAATGCATGTTCTGTTTCTGAAGGGGTGTTTTCAGAGAGGAACTCTACATGGCAACACTTCAGTCTTTTCCCCCCTTCCGTTTTGTACTGCTCTCTGATGTTATTACCTGTCTCCGTCTGCTCTCCACAAACAAACTGATGTTTGAACACTACTTTATTAAAATCCCAGTATTGTTGACCCTTGCCCAGTTATCCAACTTCTCCAAGTCCAATTTTTATTCCAAATTTTATTGACACAGGTCTGAAATTTATCCTAATTATACATCACTAGAAAGCAGTATTATTATTATAAAACAAATTGTTACCATTTTGCCCGTGATATTAATTTGAAACACATCACACAATTTCATCCAAAAAACCCCATGTTTTCCCCCTTTGCTACTAAAAAGTCTCAATAGCATTTTCCAAGTGTTCACTTTTATTTAAAAAAAACCATTAAAACCTTTATAGACTGCCTTTCATATAAAATAACAAGGTGGTTTATAACAAAAATTCAATACAAAAAGACCATAAAATACTAAAAACACAAAAATACCACAGAGATCCAAAATTCCTAAAAGAGGCAATACTAAAACACAGTGTTCAAAAATGCTCTTGCAAAGAGGTATGTTTTAATCAGCTAATTCAATCCATTACTATAGCTGCTAGTCATAACCCTAAGGCAGGTTAGGGAAACTCCAGCACAATTTGGCTTACCAGCCTGCTTTCCCTAAGCCATGCCCACCTGGCCCACACCTGACAAAAAAAGTAGGACTTGACCAGAACTTGGGTCAAAGAGGGCTCATGACCTCCATAGTTCTTGACTCAATGAACCACTTTCTCTCCCTGCTCAACCAGATTTCCAGTCAGGTCAGCATGCTCTTCCAGCATTTAATGCTTGGTTGGTGAGGTATATTACCAGTTACCAATCTGACCTTAAGCAACAGAATTATCAGGCTCAGGTTATTCACCAGAATAACCAACTTGTTGGCTTGATGGTAAACAAAAAGAAGGAGATCTCCCTTCGGTTCCACAGGCTCATTTTATTTCACTGTCTAGGATATGTCTAGCTGTTTAAAAAAACAAACAAAAAACATACCTATAAATATCAGGAACAACCAATGCTACTGATATTCATGATGGGAGATTCACTTCTTGACTGACTGTTGCATGAAAGTCATGTTAAAGAAGTATAAAATAGATTCCTCATGTAAGGTGGGCAAACATCCCATATTGTCCCTCAAGCCTGGCCACTGTTTTATCATTACTCCTCTGCTACAAGATCTCTGTCTACAGATCATCTTACATGTCAGTTCTAACTACAAATAGACAGACGTCCTTGGTGAGAATCAGGAGACTGAGAGGTGTTGACTGAGCAAGTGTGTCAGAAAAAAGAATTTTAAACGGTATTTTTTATTACAGTAGTAATTTACATTAATGGTGTGTATTTTTGTAACATTTGTTGTTGTTTTAGTGTGCTGTACGTCACTTATTTTTAGTCCTTTTTATTATTTCATTATATATTTATTTGCATACGTTAATTAATATGGGGGGGGGGCTAAATAAATAAATAAAACTTATTCCCCAGCCCTTTTTCTTAATGCACGGCAGGGACATTTCTAGCCTTGCATAATTCTGGATCCCTGAGTTGAGGCGTCTATGCACCTTTAAATGTTCCTTGTTAATGAGTAGTCTGTTTTCCTAGAGCAGGTCTCAGGATATTTAAATTCTGGCAGAATGAAAACAGAACCCTGAGTACATGGCAAACCTTTATCAAGTCATGTTATTCCCTGATAGGGTTTCAGAGGCTGTGACTGATTCAGCTGTAAATTGCTATCACTTGGGTATTTCATGGGCACAAGGTCATCTCCACCGACAAGGAATGGGACGTGCAGACGCTGAGGCAACAAGCAAATCAATAGGTAAAAAGGCCATGGGACTAGAGACTCAATCAACAAAATTAGACTTCACCTATGGCAAGAAGCAAACCGCTCAACCAGCTTATAATGTGCTAATTGAAAAGGGGCACATTAATTTTTGGTCACCAGCTTGTCGGTATTTACAATCTCATAATGTAGGGATTCAGCAACCTGACATTATTTCAGAAGTCCTTTTTTAAAAAAAGCTCAGCAGGCAACACAAAGAAACATGGAGAGCCCACCTTTCAGTAATTAACTCCGGCAGCGCAGTGTAGCGGTTGGAATGCTGGACTCGGATTTGCAAGACCCAGGTTCAAATCATGAAAACTTAAGAACAGCTTGCTGGATCAGGCCAATGGCTTAACTAGTTCAGCATCCTGTTTTCACAGTGGCCAGCCAGATGCCTGTGGGAAACCAGGGAGCAGAACATAAGCAAAACAGCACTCTCCCCTCCCATAGTTTCCAACAATTGGTATTTGAAAGTGCTGCTGCCTCCAGCTGTGGAGGTAGAGCATACCCATAATGACTACTACTAATGATAGTGTTTTCATACATCAGGCATAGGCAAACTTGGCCCTCCAGATGTTTTGGGACTACAATGATAGTGTTTTCATACATCAGGCATAGGCAAACTTGGCCCTCCAGATGTTTTGGGACTACAATGATAGTGTTTTCATACATCAGGCATAGGCAAACTTGGCCCTCCAGATGTTTTCATACATCAGGCATAGGCAAACTTGGCCCTCCAGATGTTTTGGGACAACTCCCATCATCCCTAGCTAACAGGGCCAGTGATCAGGGATGATGGGAGTTGTAGTCCCAAAACATCTGGAGGGCCGAGTTTGCCTATGCCTGTCCTACATGAGTCTGCCTAATCTTCTTTTAAAGCCAACCCAAGTTAATGGCCATCAGTGCCTCTTGGGAGGCAGCCAGTTCCATACTTTGACCATACACTGCATGAAAAAGGACTTTCATTTATCTGTCCTAAATCTTCCAACATTCAGCTTCATTTGATGTCCATGAGTTCTAGCATTATGAGAACAACTTTACTCTATCCATTTCCTCCATGACATCTGTTCTTTAACGTTAAAGGCTCCAAACGCAGCAACCTTTCTTTATAGGGTTCACTCCATCCCCTGGATCATTTGGGTGGCCCTTTTCACACTCAGTTGTGAAGCTTACTGGGTGACCTTGGGCCAATTGTGACTTCGCAGCCTAGCCTACCTTGCAGGGTTGATGTGAGGATAAAATAGGAGAGAGAACATGTTCACAGCTCCCCCCTGCCCCCAATTCTTTTTTTATTATTATTAAAGATTTTCTTGATTTACAGAAGTATGTGTAATGTCTCTCTCTTGTATTTTTTCCATGCAACATTTTTACAAATCAGTTTCATTTGTTGAGACATTAGGAAGAAAAGGGGGAGGGGGTGGGAGGATGGGTGGGGTCAGGTGGTGATGTTTCTATTTTGCTTAATGTATGTAGGGTTTGGTTTCAGCGTTGCTTGTGCAGGTTCTCTGCTGTTCACTTGTGTTCCTTTGGTGATGAGAGAGGTTGGGGTTGGCCTAGGGTGTGGTTGTTTGTTTGGGACTGGCTGTGGTGATCTTTGTTTTCATGTGTGAGTGGGGTGGGTGGGTATTTTGGATCAGGTTAGCCATATTGATTTGTATGCTGTTGGTGGATTCTTGTCATTGTCTTGTTGGGCTGTGTATGTGATAAAGGGGACAAAGAGGTAAAGGTGTCTTCTTCTGTTTGTCCCCGTGCCAGTTTCAGTTTATTGGTTAATTTTTCTAGTAAGGCTGTTTCCCATACTATTTGGTACCATTGGTCCATGCTTACTCCTGACAGGTCTCTCCAGTGTCTGGTTTTGGTGTTTCTGGCTGCTGAAAGTAGGTGGGTTATGAGTTCTTTGTGGTATCCCTGCCCCCAATTCTGAAACATCCTTCCATAATAGGCCGTGGTGAAGTTCATTCTCAGCATGTAAATTTGAATGTTGCCTTTAATCACCAATAGCTTCCTCTGGATAATTGCTACTCCCTGACAGTGCATCAATGTGCATCAAACAACACATGCAGCCTCCATATTGCTGCCCACATGATTGCACTAGGGAGCCTGCATGCACAACTGTCTTTGGGCCTCTTCCGGCATTACTTTGCAGCATGTGAACCAATTCAGAATGTGTCCCTTCTGTGCTACTCTGGTAATGAGAAGTTCATTATGCAATTACTTCCCATACCAATGCTGCAACTCCAGCAGGAAATAGGGCACTGCTGGACCCACATCCTGGGCTCTTGCAATGTGGCCTAGATCTTCTAACAATCCAAATGATGCAAAGGGGACACGGACTGCAGCAGCCCTTCTTATATCAGTAGAAGTCTGTGGTCTTCCTCCTAGCCTTAAAGAGCCAGAAACTCTTTGAAGGATGAAGGGGAAATTGAGAGAGCAGATCTTACAGATGAGATGTGGATATCAATCTGCATGAGAACTGCATAAACAATCAGTAATAGAGAAGTGAAAGGATAGCTGTTTGAAATTAATGAGCCAATTTTCTCCCATTGTGAAACTCAAATAAAATCAGTGACATACTGGCATGACACAATATATGAATGTGACCCAGAAATGTCTAGCTAATTTCAAATTACCATTCTTTCACTTCATCTGCTTTTAATGTATCAATCCATATGAATATATAATATTATTTAGTTTATAACCTTCAAGACTGGGGAGGCTTCACATTTTAATATTTTGTTAAATATATAGCCAGCAAACCTGTTAAAGCTGGAATGAAGATTTTCTGACAAAAGGAAATGCATAGTATGGACTCTGACCCATCAATTATCATTTCTTGAAATCCACAGAGAATTGATGAGATTCCAAAAGGAAGTAATTCTATGTAGGTCAAATGTACTGCACTAGAAAAGTGCTCAATTTATCAAGGTTCTAGGAATACTTGTTATATATTAAAGTGTCACATTGTTGTAGCTGCTACAACAGCAAAGGTGTACAAACAAGAGCATAGCTTTTTATGTAAACCTTCTCAAGGTCAGCAGTAAAATGCTTAATTAAATTCTGTTCTTTAAACTCTATTCCCATGGAAATATAAGGCTGCACACCTATATTTACACTGGATGAAGCTCCATTTAACTCAGTGACGCTTACATCTGAATAGACAAATACAGACTGAGCTGAAAAATAACTCCATAGCCATGTAGTGCAATCCTAACCATATCTACAGAGAAGTAAGACTGCAGATCAAAATGATCACCCTCCCAAAACTAACCTACCCATTCCAAACCCTCCCAATCTGGATTCCCCCAACCCAACTCTGTAAATGGCAGAAAAAAATACACTTATTTATCTTCTCACACAAAAAACCAAGAATAAGCTACAAATACCTGCACCTCCCCTCCTCAGAGAGAGGATGGGGAATCCCCAACATATAAGCATATTACATTGCCAACCAAGTGTGCCACATAATCCCATGTATACTAGAAGATGAGACAAAACAATGGATACATCTAGAGAGGGACACAGTTGAAAACACCTGCACCACAGCATACCCATTCCTCCCAAACAAACTAGGGAAAATTCCCACAAAACTTAACAGGTACACACAGACCATGCTTAAAGCATGGAAAGCAAAAATAGGTAAACTGTCCCCAACCCCATCCCCACTAATTCCCCTGGCATACCATCCATTATTCCATCACGCAGCACAAAACCTACAAATAAAAACCTGGCAAACCACAGGCCTATATCGCCTAACAGAATTATATAAAAATAACAAACCCTTATCAACACAAGAAATACAAGACAAACTAGAAGACACCCAAATGCCCTTGTTAACACACCACCAATTACATGCCCTCTTAAACAATCCAGTAGTAAAATCAGCAGCAACTAGACCCCTGACAACCTTTGAAAACCTCCTCCTAAAAACAAAGGGACACAGCAAAGGGATGGTATCCGCAATATACAAATTACTACTCCCAAACCCCACGAACCCCCTAGACATAATCAAAAAACAATGGGAGGACAACATAGGCTATGAGATTAACTCCACTCAGTGGACCAGAATGTGGTTTAAACCCCCCTTTAAATCCATATCAACGAAAAGGAAAGAATTCACTCTAAAACTCACCTAGAAGGAAATTAGCGCTAATACACCCAGGAACCTCAACAAAATGCTGGAGAGGATGCAACTCCATAGGCACATACTTCCATATGTGGTGGAAATGCCCCAAAATCCAACTATTCTGGACAACAGCCATAAAAGAAATATGCAAAATAATTAAGCAAGTATGTATTAGAAATAACCCCAGAACTGGCCCTACTAAACATCTTCCAAGACAATAATGCCCACTCACATCACAAAGAACTCATAACCCACATACTCTCAGCAACCAGAAACATCATAACCAGACACTGGAGAGACCTGTCAGGAGTAAGCATGGACCAACAGTACCAAACAGTATGGGAAACAGCCTTACTAGAAAAATTAACCAATAAACTGAAACTGGCACGGGGACAAACAGAAGAAGACACCTTTACCTCTTTGTCCCCTTTATCACATACACAGCCCAACAAGACAATGACAAGAATCCACCAACAGCATATGAATCAATATGGCTAACCTGATCCAAAACATCCACCCACCCCACTCACACATGAAAACAAAGATCACCACAGCCGATCACAAACAAACAACCACACCCTAGGCCAACCCCAACCTCTCTCACCACTAAAGGAACACAAGTGAATAGGAAAGAGAACCTGCACAAGCGACGCTGACACAAAACCGCACACATACATTAAGTAAAATAGAAACATTGCCACCTGACCCCACCCCCACTCACCATTCCCCATTCCACCTCTTTCCCTCTTTTCTTCCTAATGTAACACTAATGTCTCAACAAATGAAGCTGATCTGTAGAAAATGTAACTTGAAAAAAGAGACATTGCACATACTATTGTAAACCAAGAAATCTTTAATAAAAATACATTAAAAATAAGAAGTAGTAAGACTACTGAGTAAGACTTGCTGAGTGTGTGCATGCATGTATAGGATACTTACAGCCTTAATTTTGTGTATCTATATGTATATATAGCAGTATAGATGAAAACAGAGGCTAATCTAAATGGTTCAGCTTCTAAATGTGACAAGTGAATTGAATTGATCATAAAAACTGCCCAGTAGCCAGAGAAGAAAACAAACTCCCTGTTACTCATCTTAGGATACAAAACTGCAAGTTTAGGGCTACATTCCTATATGTCCATATACGGTACTCCCTTAACTAAGAATAAGGCTGTGCACACACCATACAATTCAATCACATTGCCTCCCCCAAAGAAGCATGAGAACTGTAGTTTGTTTTGGGGAATTCTGTGAAGGATGCATAAGACATGCATAAAATTGCTCTATTAAGTTTTGTTCTCTCTGCACACTTGCAACTTCAAGAAAGGAACATAGGTTACCATTATACCAATTCTTACTAATTGCCTATCAATCATGACAATGCTTTCTCTGACAGACAGCAGCTCCCTAGGTCTCAGGCAGAACTATTCCCCAGTGGAAAAGATCAGGATGCTAAGGCCAGGACATTAAGCATGCAAATAATGTACTGTATTACTCAGCTAAGGTCAATCTGCATCCTTACAGGCAAGCCACCATGAGACCAATAAGCCCATCATAAACCTGTATCTTTCTGTTCTTGCTGACTCCCCACAACCAAAACCCCACCCACCACCTTGAAGGCATGCACAATGCAAAAAGACAACACAAAAGAGTTATTTTTATAGCTGGGATGGGGAACCTGTGCCCCTTCAAACGTTGGACTCCAACTCCCATCAGCCCCAACTCATGGTTTTATACAGTTGTACATATGTGTCCTACCAAGACAAAAAGCCATATGTCTTTTCAGTCACTATTAACAGGGAATAAATGTAGCTGGAAGACCATGAATTCAATGTAGTTCAGTTTGACTCAACAAAACACTTCAAAGTTTGAGGAGCTACATGGCTTATCTTTAAATAATATGTGCTCATGACACAGCACTGCATAATTTCAAGCACAGAGCAACTCTGTTAAGTGTCTGAACACTTCTGTTGAAGGCAAATGAATAAGGGTGGACAGAAGAAATCTGGGGGAGAACGATCTCTACAACATAACTAGCCAAACGGGCTGTTCCTATAATATTTTGGGCCAGCTCCCCACTTAAAGAACTCCCAACTGAGATTAGATTTTCCCCAGTACTGCAGAAGTTTCAGCATTGCTTCAAGACATAAAAGCTTGCTGGGCATTTGGTGGCTAGCTGTAGGTCTTGCTTTGCTGCTGTATTTTTAAAAGTTGATGTTGATTTTTTTCTCATTTTAATTGTTTTATGATATTTGTATGATGTTATGACATTTGCATGGCTTTAAGATTCTTGTTAGCTGCCCTAGGGTCTATTAAGATGAAGGTTTGGGTAGAAGTACAATGAATGAATAAATAATAGTAAATAAACAAACCAAAACTGTGAGGAATCTGTAGGTGTGGTGTGAGTTCAAAGAGCTGATCTTGGCTTGGCTCAGGAAATGATGGGCAGTAATGGACAGTAATGATCAGCCTTTACACTAACAACCCAGCCTGTCACAACCATGGGCTCAAATGTTTGCGTAACTCTTGCCCTCAGTATACCAGATATTGCCTTGTTAAAAATATTTTACTGTGAAGTTGGTTGAATGACCTCAAAGAAGAAGTGCATGACCAGAGGGAGTGCTTGGTACAGCTTCTATTCAATGCCTTCATTAAAAGCCAAGAGGATAAAGTATATTGTCCTTTGATCAAGTCTATAGATAACGCTAAACTAGAAGGATTTGCCAACGCAGTGGCAAAGAGACTGAAAGTACAAAATGATCCAGAGATCTAAGGGAGATGGGCAAATTCAAATAGGATCAGATTTCATTTAGATAAATGTACAGTAATACACTTAGGGAAAACAAATCACAGCACTAGTGCAAAATGAAAGGCATTTGCTCAGACAACAGGGAAGAATTTGGGGAGCGATAAGTGGATAGCAAATTGGAACAAAGCTCACTACACTGCAGCCGTGAAGCAAAAGCTGGTCTGCAATGTATAAAATGAGGCACACGCAGAAGGAGTGACCTGTACTGTTTAAGCTAGGACAATTTAAGAACTACATGCCTGTACAGACACAATTCCGGTGGCTTCATTACAAAAAAAAGGGCAGGAGACAAAATGGACATGTTTGTATATCACACACAGTTTATCATTATGTGACTGGGCTTAATCAGGTCTTGGCCTTGCATCCTACCCCTTGGAGTTCAGAAGCTTTCACTCCCTTTTTTTGTTTAACTATGGTTTGTCATTTCATCAGACTCAGCTAACTGTGATTAAGATTAACTATATTTTGTTTTACGGGGAGGGGAGCATGCAAGCCCGAGGCTCACCTAGACTCATTCACATCACAATAAACTATGGTTTAGCTGCAAACTTTAACATGGTGTGTGAATGCAGGCATTGCTAATTTCAGAAATTAAAACAGAATATTTAACGTGCTCTTATGAACACAGATTCTTTAAAAAGAAATAATCTACAGTAAGGCACAGGGAACGTCACCTCATGTTCTTCAAAAGGTTTTGATACCAAAGGAGTCCACTTTGATAATAGATAGATAGATAGACATATGGATAGATATAATAACAAATAGATAGACATAATAATAGATCAGAGATTTATAAGTCACAGGCATTATTAGCATAACAAGCTAACAGCATAGCTACCTTGCCACAGCTGGCAGCTAATCTACACAGCTGGAGACTGTATCCACATAACATCTTTCTATTTACTGTTGTATGGAAATATTGATTGCATTGCAGAAGCTTGACATTAGAAATTATAACTTGAAGGTTCATTTCTATAGCTCCCACAACTTATGAGTTACAATTATTCTGTTACAAAAGCAATGCATGCCTTATTATAATTGTTTTAAGTCAAAAGGCCAACAGATGCAAACATATGTTTGTTTTTCTTAATTGGAATAGGGGTCTTAAAACCTTAAGCAGATCAAATTTATCTAAACTGGTGTGGGCACTTCTTCTTTCTTTGTTCAGGTTCACTAGTCCTCATGGAAATCACCATTAAAATGTGCACATTTCCCTCCTTATGTTAGCGATTCTCAAACATCTCAGTATGGGCAAATTTAAAGATAAAAATCCTCAATCATCCATCAATTTTTCTTCCTGCCTGCATTGTCCATAATATCCCCTTTCCCAGAAGCCCAAAATGAAGCCACCTTCATTTTCATGCATTTCATTCACTAAACCATATATTATTTCAAGTGACTTTTTTGTAGCCTTGGATCTCAGAACACATCTTTTAGCACCGAAATATTCAATGTAAGCAGGATAATTTTGGGGCTAGCTTTAGAAATACCCATTCTCCAAGCTACAAGGACCCTCCTTGTGCTTCCTCTTCTCTAGGTAGTGGAAACTAGGAGCAAAGATAACTAATGCATTCTTCAAACTTCAAAATAATTTGACTAAAAGCCACCCTTTTATCCTTTCTGTGTCAGCCAGACCTCATCTGACGCCTATAGTTCTGAGCACTTCAATTTAAGAAGGATGTCAGCAAACTGGAATGTGTCCAAGATGGTGAAGGGACTTGAGACCAACTCCTATAAGGAAAGGTTGAAGGCGTTGGATATGGCCAACGATAAAGAATTCTAGGAGCTGTAGTCCAACAACATCTAGAAGGCAATCCCTGCTTTAAGGGTAACATTGCAATAAAATACAGTTTTATAAATTATTTGACGTTTCCCAAACTTTTCTTTAAAAAGAAGCTGTCACAGGCGTGACTGTGTGAAGGTGGTGCATCATTAAAAAGAGAGAAAATATTGTCATGTTCTCCTGGGACAACTACTGTTTATAGTGGAAAATTACACTGCAATAGACATTTTGATAAGTGTTGCAAAGCATTTACAGCAGGTGTGTGAGCTTCTGAATGACTGGCGAATACCCATCTCCTTTGCTCTATATATGAAAAGAGTAGTTAACAATGACACAAACACTCCAGGCCTCCAGTTACCTCTGCTGCTGCTCCTGGTTGTACTGCATAAATTATTATTATTCAGCTAATCATGATTTGCTTCCCAAACGCCTATTTCTATGCTACAGGGTTGGCAACTCCCACAATTTAATTAAGTTTCAATATATTTAGCTGGTTCCCCACCCCCAACTTCTCAACTGATGAAGTCTTTAAATTAATTTCAACAAATTGAGTGAGGAAGGGTCAAGGGGCTGGGGTGATCAGGGACAAAGGGAAGGTATCCTATAGCTTTAAGAAAAATGAAAAAACGAATTTCAGCAGGCATATCTTGTCATGCAGGGTTTAGAAATGCTGCATAGAAGGGGGAATGGCAGCAGGTAGAATGCACCCATGGTATACAGGATTACATTTGGGCCTGCAACAGCCTTCAGCACCCAGGTGCCCACCAGATGCTGTCTGGGATTTGAAGTTGTAGCTTTAAACATCTGAAGAGCACCAGGCTACTGAAGGCTGCCCTAGAAGAACTCAATTATTGTCAACAATACAGTTTGGATGGCCTTTGGCAAGTTTTAATTGATCGATCTTTCTTCCCTATCTCTTAAAAGGAGAAAAATCATGACCTGTCACAGAATGATGAGGCAGCCACAGGGCCAGCCCACCCATTAGGCAGACTGAGGAAACCACCACATAACCCCAGTAAGCGACGCTTCTGCACCCTCCCATTTTGTCCCAAGGAACAAAATGGGGCAGGCCACCCCTGGGCAAGTATATATATGTGGTCCACTGGGACCATATATAAAACTGGTCCTAAAGGATCAGCATTGACTCCCAGTACATTTCCGAACACAATTCAAAGTGCTGGCTTTTAAAGCCTTCAACAGCCCCGGCCATTTCTTATTGCAGAAGAGAATTTACAGAGAACCAGGCAGAGGATCTTCCCTGTGGAACACCCTCCCACCAGATGTCAAACAGATAAACAATTATATGACTTTTAGATGACATCTGAAGGGAAGTTTTTAATATTTGAGGTTTTCTTGTGTTTATAATTTTTTGTTGGGAGCCACATCTAGGAAATCTTTTACAGTAGCACCTTTATTTCACAACAGGACTGTGATTCACAGTGCCTTCTTAAGGCTGGGAGGACTCAAGGGAAGACTCAAGCTTTACTTCTTTACTTCTGTGCGTTTTACAGAAGACCGATCAACAGGAATCGGCAGATGAAACTTCATGGCATGGAAAGAACATCATCACCTGCTAAGGTCTGCAGGTCGAGCTGTCATTAAGAAGGTAGAACAAAAGAGTAGGCAAAAACAAAACAAAAAGTAAGTAGTCCTAGCTATGATAAGATGATGTCTTCTGTCTCGAGCTCCAGACATTCCTTTGGATCAATATGATGAACCATAGCTACAACAGCTGTTAGTAATTTTCCACTTCTGGGCTTGCAAGTCTTCTGTGCAGATAGCTCAAAAGTGACAGAAGTCAGAACTGGATCAGGGTGCAGGTAGAGAAGAAAAAGACAGTATGAGCAAATCCCTTTCGCTGAGAGATGCCTGTCCTGTATCAGCTATATTTTATGGCTATTATTATTATTATTATTATTATTACTCCTAAAATATATCAAGGCAGCTCATGGCATGAAAATACAATACAACCAGTCTATAAATATATATAAAACATAATATAAAAACAGCAATAAAATATCAACAAATACTGGTTGGTTACAAGAAAAAATCATAGAATCAAAGAATTGTAGAGCTGGGGAGAAGACCCAAGGGCCTCTAGTCCAACCAACCTGCAATGCAGGAATCTCAACTAAAGCATCCATGACAGAGACCACCCAGCCTCTGCTTAAAAACCTCCAATGAAGGAGAGTCCAAAACCTCCCAAGGAAGACTGTTCCACTGTTGAACAGCTCTTACTGTCAGAAAGCTCTTCCTGATGTTGAGTTGGCATCTCCTATCTCCTTTAACTTGAAGCCACTGGTTCGAGTTCTACCCTCGAGAGCAGAAGAAAACAAGCTTGCTCCATCTTCCATGTGACAGCCCTTAAGATATTTGAAGATGGCTATCATATCTCCTCTCACTCACCTTTTTTCCAGGCTAACCATACCCAGCCCCTTCAACCATTCCTCATAAGGCTTTGTTTCAAGATCTTTGATTATCTTGGTTGCCCTCCTCTGCACACATCCCAGCTTGTCAACATCCTTCTTAAATTGTGGCACCCAGAACTGGACACAGTATTCCAGATGAAGTCTGACCAAAGAATAGAGTGGTACTATGACTTCCCTTGATCTGGACACTATACTTCTATTGATGGTTCTAGAATAGCATTAGCTTTTTTGCTGCTGCTGCTGCTGCTGCTGAATCATGCTGAGCTTGTGGTCCACTAAGACCCCTAGATCCTTTTCACATGTACTACTAGTAAGCCAGGTATCCACCATCTTATATGTGTGCAGACCTGGTCTAAATAGTACCACGTTCAGAAGGCATTTGAAAGAAGGCAGGGCTGGTTCCTGCTGAACCTCTAACAGTGAGTTCTACAGGGCAGGACCTGCCACCCTAAAAGCTTGGTCCCTTGTTTAGAACAACTGAACCTAACAGCCACATCAGAGAATCTCAGTACTGTAATCAAGATGGAGTATAAGCTACTTTGAACCCAAGGTGCTTAAGTCTTTGTGAATTAACTAAAGAACCTTCAACCTGGCCTGGTAGGTATACAGAGAAACCCAGAATCTAGAGGCAGCAGGTATTCTAATTAATGGCAAGCAGAAAGCAGAATGTGTGCAGTAGGAATACTTGTTGCTTATGTGGAATAATTCATAATGCTGCATACGTTATTCTATGAAGGCTGCATAATGCAAAGCAGCAGCTTTCAGTCCACAGCAGTCAGGTTAGTCTGCATATCTTTTAATATGCTTTAGGAAATCTCAGTGACAACAAGATTGATAGAAATAGAGGCTAAGGGTGCAAAATGATTTTAATGAAGCAGTAATATAGCCAAAATTGCAAAGCATGATGGGGATCAACCTTAAAACTGGGTCATGGTTCCCACTTACAATGGAAGCGTTGCCAGCTCTGCTTCTTGTTCACTGTAGAAGCCATCACGAAATATAAGCTCTCATTTGTGGGTCAGGGAAATTTCTGGATTGTGGTTGCCAAAAGCCTGGATCATTGTTTAACTGCTAGGATTTAAGAACATAAAAAAATCCCTCCTGTGTCAGAGCAAAGGCCGACCTAGTCCAACATTCTGTTCTTGTAGTGGGCAGCCTGATGTTTATGGGAAGCCCATGAGCAGGATATAAGTTCAACTGCACCATTTCTATTTGTGATTCCCAGCAAATGGTATTCAAAGACATTCTGCCTCTAGCCATCATGCCTAGTAGTGAGCGATGCCTTTTTATCCTCCATGAATTTGCCTAAAGCCACCCAAGTGCTAGTGAGCTCCATAGTTTAACTAACAAGTTTCCATAGCATTGAATCACAGCAAAGTTAATACTGATTAAAACCGGAATAATATACCTGTTTAGAACGTACAAAACTCCCAATAAGAGACACCTGTTTCAGCATGCCAGAAAAGTTGCTTGCATAATTGCATCAAGATAAATCTTTCTTCACTAGGGAGACTGGCCCTACGGTATCTTGAAAAAAATTGTAGTCCCCACCCCCATACATCATATGTTCAGGATTTTCTGGATGTGGCCAACTGTCTTGGCAAGATTCTGATAAAGTCCCTGAAGATATTATGGGATTTTATTTTTCCCTGGTCTGGCTTCCTGTGTTGCCTTTCTGACTATGCTAGAAACAGATCTTCAGAAGGAGAAGAAACATATTTAAAAAGGAGCCTCTGCCTGACCTCCAATTCCCAAACAGGCCAGCTGGACAGGGTATTGTCCAGCAATTTCATAGGACTGGAAAGAACATGTTCTTTCCTCCTACAGTTTCTGCATGCATAAAGCAGCTAGAGCAAGCACAGTTTAATTTCCATTTGGTTTCCATTATCTGCTCTGCTCCAAGGCACAGAAATCTGGCTTCTCTTGAGCAGTAAAACAATACAGTAAATTGCTACTATTAAGTAAACTGGCCCAAGGTTGCCCAGTACCAAGGGAGATGGGATGCATGACAACACCATCCATTTGCTGTGGATGTAACCCAAATTTACATTTAAATAAAATTATTCAGCAGGAGCATCTCTAGAGCCTAAACTGCACTGGAGGCTGTAGACACAACCTGAGCCAGCTACTCCTCATTTCAGCAACCTGCTGTTGTGTTAGGTCTGTCTATGCTAAGATGAAGACAAAGACTGCACCAACTCCACAGTCAGTTCCCAAAAGCCGATTCAGGAACCATTCCCTTTAAAATACAAAAGGTAGGGCGGGGAGCTCCTTTAAGGGATGTAAAAGAAAAAGCAGCACAATGAAATACAACCTTATCTGAGCAGGGTTGGCAAAAAACAAGGAAAGGAGAACTAAGTTGTTATTAAAGGGCTTGACAATGCACTTTTTAGAGCAGGATGTAGACATCAGCCCTGCCTATCAAACGTGTTGCTAGATGGCTGAAACCATACATGCATTTTCAAACCCTTTCATAGCCACTTGGTAATATTTATCAGCGCCAGGTTTAATGCACACTACCTCCATTCAGGTTTTCTCACTTTAAAGGTCACCATATTCCCTCCAAGGGACGCAGGTGGCACTGTGGGTTAAACCACAGAGCCTAGGACTTGCCGATCAGAAGGTCGGTGGTTTGAATCCCTGCAACGGGGTGAGCTCCCATTGCTCGGTCCCTGCTCCTGCCAACCTAGCAGTTCGAAAGCACAAAGTGCAAGTAGATAAATAGGTACCGTTCCAGCGGGAAGGTAAACGGCGTTTCCGGTTCGCCAGAAGCAGTTTAGTCATGCTGGCCACATGACCCGGAAGCTGTACGCCGGCTCCCTCGGCCAATAAAGCGAGATGAGCGCCGCAACCCCAGAGTCGGCCACGACTGGACCTAATGGTCAGGGGTCCCTTTACCTTTACCTTTACATTCCCTCCAGCTACTGGGGGGAGAGGCCAGTCCCCTTTCCTCTTCTGCTTCCATGGCTGCAGCTAGCCTCCAATGCATGATGTGGTAGGCTACAGTTGATGGTCTGTGCCCTCTTTCTGCACAGTCTGCCTCCCAGTTCCACTGTTGCTTTCCCTCACCATTGCAGTCCCCAGTGAAATTGACATGCCCGAGGAAAAGGTTTCTCAGTCCGTTCAATGCCAATTTCCTCCCTCCCTAACCCACTCCAGAGTCTAGTGAACCTGACACATTTGAGGGAAAGCTTTGTCCATCTGTTAACAGGGTGACCTGTCAGAAACTGCTGGATCTGTATGCAGCGGCCTTGTGTCACTGAACCGCAGCTGGCAGCCTTCACAGTGAAGAATCTTCTGGCCCTGGGCTGCCTGCTTGGATCCTTCTGGGCAGAAAGGACTATCAAAGACTTTCAGTTTCAGCTGAGCCATGCTTAAGCAAGAAGGCCATAGGGGAACATAGGAAGCCACCATGTACAGAGTCAGACAGTTGGCCCAATTTAGGTCAGCATTGTATACACTCTGGGAAAGCCTTTTAACAAAAACATCTTCAGTAGGTGCCTAAACACTGGGTGCCTGTCTAATTCCTGCTGGTAATCTATTCCAGAGGGCTGGCACTGTGACACTAAAAAGCCAGTTTCTAGTACAAAGTAACTGCACCTTTGAGGCATGTGATACTCTGAGCAGTGCCCCATCTGAGTTCACTTGCTAGACAGGGATATACTGTATGTGACAAGGTGGATCCATTAAGTCACCTTGCCCCAAGTTGTTGAGACTTGCATACTGCCTGAAAGTCCGAAATGTAAAATCACTGCACAACTACAACATTCATGGAGGATGACCGTGTTCATCCTGAACATTCACCCATGTTCAGTGTTGTGCTTCTCCATCCAACACTAAGTCACCTCTGAACAAAACTGATGCCTAACTAGCTGGAGCTCTGGACATTGCCCTAAGGCAGCAAGCCCTTAAAAAGAGAGAGAGTACCTGGAGAGGAATTTTGCCAGCTATTTCTGACAGCAAGTACCAGGCAATCTGATAGCAACAGGTCATTGTGCCACTTGATGGGAATGGCAAATTTGCCAGGTGAGGGGAGCATCCCTCTCATCATTGCTTGCTACAGATGAGTGAAACACTAAAGCTTTTGATATAATATGTACTTCTATCTGGTGTCAGTTGTTCACTTTGTGGATGATTAAGTGCATATCACTCCAGAGCTCTCCTCCCTCAATAGTGGCATTCAGAATACAACAAAGAAGAAAGTAACTGAAGATCAACTTGGGGGGGGGGGAATGATTTTCAAGCATCATTTTTTATGTCTGAAAGCATCACATTTGCGGAGTACACAACAGATTCAGGAACAATAAGTGATCATTCTAACTGTCAAAAGGAAACATGTGTTGCTTTACTAAGACAGGCACTTCCATGTGATTCAGCCATTTTTTTTCTGGATTCAGCCCCTGATTCAACTATTTGTTGAGGGCAAGGATGGGAGAACCTGTCAATTTCAGTTTTTCTCAATTTGTTATTTTTCTACTCTACAGTTCTCCACATTTCCATACCAGTTTGCATTAAAAAAGGGGGGGGGGGTTCTCATGAACACTCGTAGACATTTTAGTGTGAATTTCTCCTCATACAGACATTTTTGTATGCAACCTTGCCTAATATACTCATTTTGCAAAGCATTTTCTAAAATAATCAATTTTTGTCTCTTATTTTCACTAAGACATGCATTTTTATGCACCTTCGTATATGTATTTTTGTATACATTACAAGAGAACTGCATTGTGAAATTCAGAGAAGTATAAATTCTCTAGCTGCATTTCAGTTTGTACATTGTTTCGGAAAGGGAAAATTAGGTAGGTTCATATTTAAACATGAATTGAGTAGAATTTCTTCCCCATCCCTAGTTATGGTATAGAACTTTCCTCTTCAATTCCAATGGAGAAAGCAGTTTTACACAAATATTTATCTTAGCATTGTGATAATCTCTGCAGTCTCTAGTGTCACCATTGATCTTTGAGAGTCAGTGTGGTATAGTAGTTAGAAGTGTCAGTCTAGGATCAGTGAGACCCACAGTCACAAACTTCACTGGGTGACTCTGGGCCAGTCACTAACTCTCAGATAAACTATCTTGCATGGTTCTTATGAGAATAAATGGGGGTCCTATGTATGCCATGCCACCTTAAGTTGCATTGCAAAAAGGCAGATATAAATGAAATGAATGAAAATAAAATTATGCAATGTTAGTATAATGCATGGCCTCAGAATGATTACTTCTCTTCCAGTAACCAAGCTGAAACCATGGAAATGTAATAACAAGTTGGTCTGCCCACACTTGGGGATAGTCTCATACTTTATGTTTTATGACACACCTTAGAAATGCAACATGTGATTCTTAAAAGTACATGTCTAATAACAAACATTCACTAGCAATAGGCACCTATTCCTTATTCTCATGGCTGCTTTAGTTATTGCTGAGACTTTTCTCTGTGCCAAACTACACATGATGTTAAATATGTGTACATATTTATCTATTGCTCTGTCTATGTCATTTATATACCTTAGATAAGCGTTTCTAGGCAATGTACATAAAAACAGACCATAAATAGTAAAGCAATAATCATTCACCATAAAGCCAAATATAAAACTGATCACTACTTTAAAATGCCTGCTGGAATAAGAAAGTCGTTGCCATGCACCTGAGGTTCAACAAGGAGGGTGCCAGTCTGATCTCATTTTGGAGGGACCACAGCTACGGAAGCATGTTTTCTAATAGTTATGAGCTGTGTAGCTTAACCCCAGGAGGAAAATTTCCACTGGCATCAATGGAAATTTTCCCTTCCAGCACTAATAATAGAGGAAATACCCATGTGTCACAATCTCTATCCCTCTCCCGTGGCTGCTATTTAAAGATTAAAAAGTGTGCACATTAAATGCCTATAGACCTTTGACTAGCATGGCATCATTTTCGGGTGCCTTCCCACTTGCCAAGGCCATGGCACACTTTTGTTTGCATGGGTTGTATGTCAAGCTACCTGTATCTGGAAATTCTGAGAGACATTTGTTCCATGAACACACAGCTCAGGATAGTCTCCTCCATTGTGACATTTGCTTGTCCCTCTCTGTGATCATCTTGGCATCTGGTGCCTTAAAGGGAGTGGGGACAACATCAGCTGTACAAGTGCAAAGGTTTTTCCTTACTCCTCTCATACATCAAGCAAAGCCAAACACCGTTTGCATTTATTGAACAGGTCAGTCCAGTACTTACTTGCACAGCAGTCTTGGCTGCTTTTCAGCACTGAACTCTTTTGCCGAGTTCCTTGAAAGTTTTGCTCGTTTATCGGTTTAAATGGGCTGCCTCCTTTGCTTTAATCACCGGCACAAACTTTGTTTCAGCAGGTCTCAAACCCAGCCTTGTAGAAGGTTTTCATCTAATTAAAGGGAGCCACAGCTGTCTCACAGATGCATTTGTTAAAGGAGCCTGGGATTCAAGTGCTCACCATTGGTCCATATAGCTCAATATTGTCTACCAGACATTGAACCTGGGACCTTCCATAAGCAAATCAGATGCTCTACTACAGAGCTATGGCTGCCATGAGTGAAAAAGCTGGCAGAAGACAGATGGGGTGTTCTGGCCCTCCATTCCTCCACACCAATGCAAATAGCCATCAGGCTGTTGGAGAAGAGGCCAAGTTTTTATCCCACCTCTGTCTACCCCCAACAGGCTAATTTTAAAAAATGCAGGCTAGTAACTTTTGTAGACTTATTTACAAGGCTGTTTTAAAGAGCCCCAGACTTTGTAAACATTCCCTTGGAGGACTCTTTAGATATTATCTGCTTGATAGTCTCTGCTTGACAGTCCCAGATGCCTTCCAGATTTTCACACTGCGAGTGTTGAAGCAGAGCTGCTGTGAGCATTGACTAGGGTGCAGTTAAATTAATAGACTAAAAACCTTTTTAAAAGACACAATTGTAAACACACTTTCTAGGCTAGAGACTAAATTTCACTGAACTCAATAGGATTGTCTCCTAAGTAAACATGTTTAGGGGCTGTATTATAAAAAAGAATTCCTAATTAATCAGGAAGCAAGTTTTTAATTAAAATTTTGAATATTTTTGTGTTTATTTATTACAAAAGAATCTATCATCTGAGCCTCAGAAGGGCCCCTCTCTAGACCACATTTCACAAGGGTAGGGCTAGGGTATTGCATTCTGGGTAAATTAAGATGGAAAGCATCCACTGCAGATGGGAGCCAGTATTAGATCCAATTCAAAAGCAGCACCTCCGCCCAGCCATCAAAGAGAGATGCCCAGGGGTCTCTGGGGGTGGGTGGTCAGTGATGATGATGCTTCCACCTGCACAGCAGCAGGAATGACAGAGGGGGAAAATATTGCACAGCCACATGGAGGGGGTGTTGGAGGGCTGGGAGCCCAGTGGCAGCACAGTGTTGAGGATCCTCTCAAGTCTGGTACTAGCCCTGTAAATAACCAGTCCTGTTATACAGGACAGTTTTGCCCTGCCTGACAGATTGCTCACCATGTATGGAGAACACATCATCAAGCTAGTTTTATTTGGTTAGCTCAGAAACAGTAAAGTATTTGAGCTGTTCTGAGCATTCCCTTGCTTTCAGCAGATGGCAATCCTGGAAGTTATAGGAATAAATATTAGAGCTACTGTTCCCCAATTTTTTTAAAAAAAAACAATCTTGGATGAGATTATCTGCATATATTTGCATATGTCTGAAACAATGGTTTGGAAGGGAAAAGGCATAATTTTAAGATGATGTGCATATTTATTTTTAAAAAGTTAATTGTGTTAAATTCAGAACATTTCAAAGTGGTATACAAGAATTTAACACATCTGTATATAATAAAAAAGCAGTTCTTACCATTCACATAAAATAACAGTATGCACAGCTGGGATCAATCCTCTAAGAAGGCTTGTCTAAATTTTTTAAAAGTCTTCAGTGGGCATCAAAAACCTAGTACAGCTGGTGCCTGCCAAATGTCCACCAGGTCAGATTTTCCACAGGTCTGGTTTTGCAGTGCCAAAGGCCCTGCTTTGGGATACTGTGGGAGGGTTTCCAGAAAAGTTGCTCAATATGACAGCTTTTAAAATGGCTGAAGCAGCAAAATTCATGCAAAAACACCAAAACTATATTATACAACTATGTACAAGTAAGCAGAGCAAAGGCTTTTTATCTTATTTTTATTTATTGTATTAAAACATATATATCCCACCTTATTTCCAAGGAAGTCAAGGGGGCATACAGCATTCTCTCTTCCCTATTTAATCCTCACAACAACCTGGTGATGTTGCTTAGGCTAAGATTCTGCCACTGGCTCAGGGTCACTCCAGGTGAGCTTCATGACTAAGTGGAAATTTAAACCCTGGTCTCCTAGGCCCTAGCCCAGTGTTTCTCAAATTTGGGTCTTCAGATGGTGTTGGGACTACAAAACTCCCACCAGCCCTAGCTAGCAGGACCAGTGGTCAGGGATAATGGGAGTTGTAGTCCAACAACAGCTAGAGTTCAAAGTTAGAGAAACACCGCTAGCCCAACACTCTAACCACTATACCACACTGGCTCTCCAGTGCTGGGCATACAAAAGGTTCAATCCCTGGCATCTCCAGTTAAAAGGACCTGGTAACTGAGGTAGGGAAGACATAATGCTGGTCAGGGTAGACAATACTGAGCTGGATAGATAGTCTGACCCTGGTACAAACCAATTTCCTATGCACAAATAAGAACAGTCCTGTTCCACTGATGTGAAGATGCATTCCACATCACTTGCATAACCCCATAGCTGCCGAATGCAAAACACAGGTACTTTTTGTAACCTGTGCCCAAGCTGCTTTTGAGAACATTCTATGTGTTTTATCTCATTCAGTCCCTTTTGAGTTTTGAGGAAAGAAGTAGCTTAAGCCAGGAAATTAACATCTGATTCTCAGAAAGTATCCAGGTTTTGTACTAGGTTGCCATCACCTACAAACAGAGTCAGAAGAATATTATGCCTTAGAAATATCTGTCCGCGATGCAGCTAAATGTGTCACAGTTGCTTTTAAACTTAAATTAAAAGCTAAAACCCAGCTATTATTTCAACATTAAAGGAAGAAAAAAGTTACCCTCCAGCAGATCTGTGCCACTTGGAATCCTTTCGAAAAGTGACTGATCAATTTTCAAAGTGCATTATGAAAGGACACTACAAAATACTGTTATAAATGTCTTCCTATTATTTCTCTATTAAAGATAGGAAGGAGACAGACAAAGCCTACTGATGTGAAATCAGCAGGAGCTTTGCCCACTTAAAGTTGAAATCTGCTTCTTGATTCCATCCTGAGGTATAATGTCACATTAGAGTGGAAGAAGGGAACTTTTTGGCCCAGTGGGGTAAGATTCTTATCTCTTCCCATCCCGCAGGCCAACTTTGGCAGGTGGGCAGAACAAGCTACCTGTTAATTACCTGATAGCATATTGACATCAGGTTACTGAGAGCTGTCCAAGTCCCTTGCACAGCGTCTCCCAAATGCCCTACAACCAGCTTGAAACTGCTGTGCAGGGGTTTTGCCAGCCCTATGCTTGGCATTTGGGAAGTGCCAAGCATAGGGCTTGCAAAACGCTTTCTTTCCCAAGCACCCAACAGCCTGCTGGTTGATTAGAGCTTTCTGATTCATGGTTAGAGGTTTCATAGTTAACCTTGTGCAAAACAGTTAAGTAAATTAACAACTTGGAAAACAGGCACCATGTGGCTCTGTAATGATAAACAGAACATAACTCTCAGTGGTGACCATCCTTATTTTTGGCAAGTGTGCTGCATCAAATCCAAAGCATGAAGGAGTGCACTTGATAATCATCACTGCTTATCCATTTCCTCCACTTCCTAAGGATAGTTTTGCCCTAGTGCGGGAGAAGCAGTAGGTAAGTACCGTATATAAGCTTAATGGGGTGCCATCCCTCTGAGGGGCTCCCTTGCTCCTGTCCAAACTGCCATAAACACCTGCTTTCTGTTTCATATGTGGTACCCATGCTTCATACTGAAGTCCGCATGGACTGTTTTGTGAGACACTTTCTCTTCATCTCCCCACCAACACTGAGGTTCCCTTTCATTCATGCTCTATCTGCCCCCATCAAGATTGTCAGGATGTATACTTCCTGTTGTGAAGGGGAGGCTTACTTCACATGGCTCTGTAATGATGCTTTGAGGACCAGCTCCCATTCCTCATTCTGTGTCTTTTACTAAGAACGTAAGAACCCTGCTGGGTTAGGCTGGTGGCTCATCTAGTCCAGGATTCTGTTCTCATGGTGGCCAACCAGATGTCTATGCAAAAGCCTACAAGCAGAACCTGGATGCAACAGCACTTTCCCACGTGTGAATATTTTCAGCCACTGATACTGAGAGGCATACTACTTCCAGTACTGAAGATTGCACACAGCCACCATGACTTGTGGCCATTGGTCGCTTTGTTTGACACTGCTGGATGCTGTTCACTGAAAGTGCAAGGAAGGTTCCTCCCCAAAACAAATATGCAAAAAAACTTACCCCTGAATCTTAAAAAAACATACCCATTTTAAGATAATCTTTTGTCATCAGCATTTCCCCTCAATTTTAATAGCTACACTAGGAACTAGTCCAAACCCTCCTTTTAGAAGTTCAGAATGAGCTACCTGCCTTTTCTGCTAGGTTAAGAACAGCTGCATGTGGTCTGTTCCAAAGGCTGTGGCCTAGGATGTGCCCACATATGTGGCACAACCATATACCATCTGCCAAGTTCATGGTTGCTGAGAGGGGACCAGAGACCTTCAATGCAGTCTAACAATTTCCTGTTCCTCCCCCCCACCCCCACCCCGAGAAGCTTGTGAGGTGAGCGCTACAGGTTCCCCAAATAGAGAAAGGTCTAAGCTAGAAATAAAGAAAAAGAGATAGCTGACAATTCAAAAGCAATTTGTAAGTGCAATCTTGTTTCTGCCCCATCTTTGTCATTCCAGCACAAAACCAAAACACACACAAGAGAGAGAAAGAAAAAGAATTTCAAATTAACACGGAAATGGCTTCTAAAAGGGAGGGCACACAAATCAAATCAAACAGGCTCTGTGATGACTGTCTTATAAGCATCCGGTCAGTCATAACTGGAACCCTGGGTAGCTCAGCCCTAAGCAGAAGTGAGTCCACCTGTGTTCAGTGGCTCTTACTCACAGGAAAACATGTGCAAGTTTGCATCTGCTCACTCTCTTCAGGCCATGTGCCAATTAGTCCATAAACATTCACCAGTTCTAGTAATTTATTCCCCCACCCACCAGGTATTATGGCATTTGATGACATAAAATAGGTTCTCGAATATGTTTTGAAAAATAAACCTTCGCCAGTTGTTTTCTGTATTGTATTTTATTTCAGATTCACAAGCAGACCTTCTATCTTTCTTTCCTCTTTTTAGCTTTCTGATGCTGCTGAAAAACTTGGCATCCTCTCAGCAAAGGAAATATTGCTCAACTCTTCAAGGATTTGCCAATCGCCTCTGCAGTGCATTGCAAGTGGCTCAGCAGGTTTTTAATATATATTTTTGCTAATCATCCACCTTGTGTTTCTAGCTCTGTTAATAAAAAAAGAAGATGGCACATGTGGCTGAGTGGGGATTTGAATTCAGGTTTAATAGATATCACTGCAATTCACAAACTACTGCCATCATAGCTTACTGGAGCATTTGCCAACCTGGTACAAAAAAATCTGGAGGGCACAAGATTAGTTATTTCCATACACACTGTTTAACATGAAACATTTCTATGTAGTTTACTTAAAACACAGTAAAATGCTTAAAGAAGAAAAAGAAATGTCTGTACCACATCAGAACAAAAGAAGAAGAAATAACATCAACAAAAGCAGAGTATCCATTAGTTTTTTTTAAAAAATCACTAAAACAGAGCACTGAATTTTGTGAACCAGAGAAATCCTGCACAATTAGGTGGATCTTCAAAAAGCATTTGAAACTTGCCACTGTTTCCCCCTCATAAACACCATGTAGGAGAGTGCCCCAGAGAGTGGGTGCCACTACTGAAAAGGCCCACTTTCAAGTTATCATACGATGACATTCTGCCAATTACAGATATTATGAGCAAAGCCTCATTGGAGTATCTGAGAGACTGGCCAAGGAGATAATGAGGAAGGTGAGGAAGGTGGTCTGTTAGGTTTCCAGATCCCAAGCTATTTAGAGCTTTACACATCAGTAATGAAAACTTGAACATGGCTTGATACCTAACAGACAGCCAGTGCAGTTATTTCAGCACAGCTGTCGTGTGCATATAACTATGGGTCTCACTGAGCACCCTAGCTGCTGCATTCTGTACTAGCTACAGCTTCCAAACCAAGAACAACAGTAGCCCCACATACAGTGCCTTACAGTAGTCTCACTGTGATATTGTCAATGCATGATGGACCACAGTAGCACTAACACAGTCACTGTCTGGAGAGCAACTGACTGACAGTACAGGATTTGGGCGAAGAAGGTACATAGACAAGAATCTAAAAAATGGAGAAACAGAGGAAGTATGGACCAAGGGGGAAAGGTGGGCAAACTTAATTGAGAAGGGCAACTGGAGCTGGTACTCAACCCCCCCACACAGACACTGCCCATCTTCACACACAAATTTCTGGGAATGTAAGTTTGAGATATTGAGCAATTACAGGAACCTGCCTTATACCAGGCCAGATTATTTGTCCATCTAGACTAGAAGTTGCCATTGTGGTTCACTCCACATAATGTCAAGTTTCAGCTCCCATCAGCCCCAGACACTATGGCCAATGGCCAGATTTGATGGGAGTCGTGGTCCAACTGTCTATGCTGATTGAAAGCAGTTCTCCAAGATCTTAGGAAAAAACCATATAGCATCATCTGTTATTACCGGATGTTTTTAAGTGGAGGTGCCACAAACTGAATGGGGCACCTTGTCAATGTGACACATATGCTCTACCACTGAGCTACAGTCCTCACCAGCCATGAGACCTGTATTCAGTGCTTTTTTTCTGGGGGGACGTGGGGGTACACATCCCTCTAAACATTTTGTGAATCTTTGTGCTTTTGTCTATTTACTGTATTTATTTTCCCCGATTTGAACTATAAAATGGTGGTTTTCTTGAGTCAAAATGAGAGTACCTATTTTTTTAGAGGGAAAAAAGCACTGCCTGTATTCATGCTTTGAACTTCTTTAGTATCAGACATGCCACTTGTGGGGGTCACCAAGAAGGCACTTCTGAGTTGTTTTACTACCACCGGCTTGCTTGCACTATTATTCTGTTTTGTCTTCAGAGGGTTTCCTAGGTTTCTGCCCAGTAGCACTGAAACAGCTACACAGTCTGAGTGCCCAGGGCAAAATTAAATTACTTTTTTCTTCTTCCGCCATGGTGATTGTTTTGGTTTTTTTTTTACGTCCCACCGCTCTCAATTTTCAGTAAGTGACTCCAGTTTCCCCCTTCTTAAATGCCCTACCAATGCAGGGCCACTCCTTGAAATTTATTGGTGGTACCAGGACTAAAAAAGACAATACAAAATGGCACCCCCTTCCCAAAGTCACGATGCAAAGTTACAAAGCACAGGAAAAGTTGCTTTGGCACCATAGGCAAAAAAATTCCACAGGCACATTTCCACCTCCCTGGCAGTAAAAATGCAAGAACAATACATTAAACAAGTCTCAGTTTGCTGCCCCTTCCTGTCACCCTACTTAGCTGCCTCTCTTTGCCTAACAAGGTCCTTATATAACATGTCATTTTTCAGAACTCCAAGCGCAACTGGACCAGGTCACTTTAGGAAAGCAATGCAGAGCTATTTGGGGCCTCAGATCCTCTGGACGATGCTGATGATGTGTTATGAACAACGCAGAGGATTTCTTTAAATGAGCTGTCTGCGCTGATATTTGTCTGAACAGCTTAGGAATTCCTTACCTCTGTGAAAATCAGTTTGGCTCGACCAAGCTGAAAAGACATGCAATCTATTACGTTTTTCATAGCAGACTGGCTCAATAGACAGGAAATCATTTGACAAGTAAAGCAGTAGGTACAATTTTTCAGATTTTGTGTTTGTACACACGAGTTCACATGCTTTGCTTGCATAATTCACTCTCTTACGAAGGACGCTGGAAGGATATGAGAGATTTTCAGACCCTCTCATTTTGCAACTGCCAAATCCAACAATATACTGTTAAGTTTGCACTGCTATTAATCTCTCTGCTTGAACTTCCATCAAGCAGTGCTTTAAATATTACTTGATTTTTTAAACGTTAACTTAATTTTTGAACAAAGATTTAAATAATACAATGGCTTGGATCCAGAGATGCTGAAGAAGAATAAAGCCTGTAGAAGGGGACTTTCCCATCCTCTCTACTCCACTGCTGCCACCTGCACACACACACCCTTAAAAAAGAAGAGCATCTCTGGAGGATTGCTGGGCTCTGTTGGACAGTGTGAGAGGCATGGCATGCCCCAATACATTTTGCTAGCTGAAGCAAAGAGCAAATTCCACATCCAGGAGCCAAACAGACTGGCCACTGAATCTTGCTTCAACACTGGCAATGGGAGAGCATCCTCCACCACACCTGAGGGTAGAAGCCTAGAAGGGGAGAGGAGGAGGCCATGGCAGGCCATATGACACACGTGCCTCTGTCCTCCAATTTCTTGCACCCACTCACTCGCTACTCCACCTGGCACCTGATCCCAGGCTGCTCAAACAAATGTTGTAACAGGTTGGCAACAGCATAACAACACGTCACCAGATAATGTGTACGCATTTGCAATGCCATTTTAAGTACCAGGCAGACACAATGCCTGCTCACTTGGGTCAAGGGGCATCCCCCCCCAGTGATGTCTGTGTCAGGAGCTCCTCCTACTCTTGAGTAGGGCCCTGGCAGAGGCACATGCCCGACTGGCATGTTCTCTCCCTCCTGGTAGTTCGTTCGGGAGCTTCAAAAGCTTTCTTCTGCCCGAACATCACAGTGACCAATGCCAACAGACACCGGCACACTTAGGGATCCACAGAGTCTTCGCAGTTCACGTGACAGACCTCAGCAACTCAGCATTTTGGCTAATCTACTTTATTTGCATATAAACACACACGGAGCACTGCAACATGGCTCCCTATCTCTCTAGCATCAGACAGCAAAGAGAAAGAACAAAGGATAATAGTCCCACTTCACGGAACACAGTTACACAAACATCCTGTCTCCGTCACTTCCCACTTTGTGGAGTCAAAACATACACCGTCATGTGATAGACAAAAATCCCATGACTGCAATCACGGAGCAGGAATTCTAACGGTCTGTGAGGCATTGGGAGAAAATGAATAGGCAAGACAGGCAACCTAGCCCAGGTCACCAATGAACAACCACCGCCAACTCCAGGGTGACGGCTCTGGAGGCAAGGAATAGCAGGGTGGTTAGGCAGACCAAGAACAGGGGCTCCAATCACCACCCAGCATCTGCAACCACATGCAGCCACCTCACTCTGCCTGGTGGTTCAGCCAGCCCTAGTGGGATTGGGTGCAGGAGGAGTGGAAGCAATAGGAGCTTCTCAAAATCAGGAACCACCAGGAGCTTCCTTTCTAAGTCAAATAAAAGCTTCTGTAGGGAATGGTTTTCATCAGAACCACAGTGCTGGAGGAAAGGCATAACAGCTTGTCCACTAGCACTAAATCAGAGCAAACATCGATCCCATTGACGTTTGTTCCAATTCAGTGGTAAACACTGGGTTTTTCCTGGAGAAAGTGGCAGGGCAAGTGGAAGAGTTCTACGTGCCTCTCCCCATGTGCTACAGTCCCAATCAGAATTAGGCCACTTGGTGACTTTTCAGGGACATGTGCAGTTCTCATCAATGATACAACGAGGTAGCTACTACGCATAATTTTACAGCTTTTAAAGTGTTTCTCAGACACACATCCGAAGATGTTCATCCTACCACCCAAATGTTACAAAAGCTACCCATCTTCAGGCAGCTTACCAGGTGGACCTTCTTAAGAATGTGTGAAGGGAAAATTGATTGCAAGTTGTATTCCCAGGATACACAAACATTCATACACAAACATTCTGAAAACAATCCACCCTGTGTGCAAGCCCCACTGAAATTAATACGGACTAAGTTTTTTATTTAAAAAAAAAACAATTTTTGCACAAAACCAATTCATTTCAGCAGGAAACTGTGCAAAGGAACTTCCCCATGGATTCCACACACCCATGCATCCCAGTGTTTGTAGGTCTAATATTCTTGCTAAGGGCTTGATAGAAAAAACACCGCTCTTACTTTCACAAATGAATATTGTGCAGTGGTAGATTTTGACTGTGCACAAGTCATAGATGTGCTTCAACCAGAGTCATATTTTTCATCAAGCCAAGCTATTAACCACAGTTTTGTGAGCATGCTACTGCTTCACCATATGGCAGCTCAGCCCACATGATGTCATGCTAGCTCAGTGATATCAGACCCCACACTATGCTTGTTTCTCTCACTCATATTGCACATAGCTAGTCCTCAGAGATGGGCAAACCTGTCAGTTTCAGTTTCTCTCTGTTTCACATTTCCCCACTCTTTAGTTCTCTGTATTCCCTTTGTGATATTTTTACAGCATTATTTCATTAGCATTTTAGCGTGAACATCTCCTAATTTACACGTTTCTTTTGCAAAGGACTCCCTGCTAATATAATGCATATATAATATATTTGTAGTAGTACTATATGCTCACCTATGGCTAGTAGATGCATATTTGCTTGCTCTATTTTGCTAGAATTGCTGCTTTTGAATTATGGTGCTGGAGGAGACTCTTGAGAGTCCCATGGACTGCAAGAAGATCAAACCTATCCATTCTTAAGGAAATCAGCCCTGAGTGCTCACTGGAAGGACAGATCGTGAAGCTGAGGCTCCAATACTTTGGCCACCTCATGAGAAGAGAAGAATCCCTGGAAAAGACCCTGAGGTTGGGAAAGATGGAGGACACAAGGAGAAGGGGACGACAGAGGACGAGATGGTTGGATAGTGTTCTCGAAGCCACAAACATGAGTCTGACCAAACTGTGGGAGGCAGTGGAAGACAGAAGTGCCTGGCGTGCTCTGGTCCATGGGGTCACGAAGAGTCAGGCACTACCAAACGACTAAACAACAACAACATTTTGCTAGAGAACTACATTGCAAAATTCAGCTAAGTGCCAATTTTGAAGGAGGGCTTGTGTTCCGGTTCGCATGTTGTTTTGGAAAGTGTGAAATAGGTATGTTCACCTTTAAAGAATCCCTGCTATACCTTAGGGGACTAGCAGCAGCCCAATAAAATTGCAAGCTATTATGACTTCATTACTCCTGGAGGACCAAGGAAAGAAAAACATGATAAGAGAACAAAGCAGTGGAGATTTTCCACAGCTGGGGTATGTAATGTAATGACAGACCCATCCACCTGCCTTCCATATCTAGTTCTTAAAAGCAAGAGAACACAAGCTCCAAATCCTCACCTGGAAGCATTACCTATAAATGCACGTCTTGGATTTGATGCACATACAGTACTGGTCTCATCCTCCAGATGCCGTCATTAGTATAATATCTGGTATAGTATGAGACACAGGATGTAACATCTCTTGGAGCACCCTTCAGTGATCTAGCAGGTTTCATACTGGATAACACCTTTATAGACCCAGGTTCCAGCAACAATAGTTGGCAAAGAACACAAGTTACTTATATGCTTTCCAGGTTCATAGCCATGTTGGTTTGAAGTAGCTGGTTAAATATGAAGAGACTTGGTCTTTGTAGCACCCTAAAGATTAATGCACTTTATTTTTTAGAGCACAAGCATTTCGAGACTACAGTCCACTTCATCAGCTGTTTAAGTATTATGAGACTGTTAACCTGCTTTTCCAGTTTGAAGCACAGAGCACTCGATAGCAATTGACTAACCTCAATTAAAAATGCATCAAGGTGGCTATTGACTAACCTCAATTAAAAATGCATCAGCCTTCAACTCGGTATCCTCCAAATGTTTTGGACTACAACTCCCATCAGCCCTGATCAACATGCAGATTTGGAGGGCACCAGCCTGGTGAAGGCAGTCAACATGCCGGGCTAAGGCTGATAGGCTCTTTAGTCCAAAACCTCAGTAGGGCAACAGGTTAGCAAAGGCTGCCATACTCCGTTATAAAAACAGCAGCAGCAACAACAACAACAACCATCACAAAAACAGCAAAGCAGCTGCCTTAAAAAAAGAAAAGTATCAGACAGTGCAAACAAAGGAAATCAAGGTAAGCAGAGAACAAGTTACCCAAAACAAAAATGGATAAATGGATCTCCAAAAAACCAAGAACTCTACAGTCTGCTACTAAGTATGCCTATTTTGTATTTCTACCAGAAAGGTCTGTCCTGTTGGTTTCATTTATCAGCAATAAGTCATTTAAATATACTGGTCCCAGGTCATAATCAGCACTTTGAATGGTGCCCAAAAATTGTTAGGCAGCTCATGAAATCATTTCGTGTTTTGTTTTATTCATTACTGTTTATATCCTGGCTTTCTACCAATTGCACCCAATGCTGTAAACAATACAGTAAAGCACACATCTACAATAAACTAACAACAGTAGTACACAAAAGAGCAGCACAGAAGTGGAGAGACAGGAACCAAAAAGACTGAAATGGGTTAAACAGAAGCAACCAAGTGAGGGCAGCTGTTTTTAATTTTATAAAGAACTGCCTTGGCAGAATCTTCATTATGATGCAATACACCTTTATTCCTTCATCAGATATTTGAATGGAAAAGATACATACTTGTTCGGGGTGAAACCTTGATTAATGCAATTCCAATTTTGTGCCAATTCCTTGATCTACTACCTTATGTTCCATACCTGTACCTGAACCAAAGAGTTTCTGGTGTATGAATTCAGCCATGAATCAGGGTGATATATGGGGCAGAAACCTCCCTTTTGGTATTCTAAAAATTCAGAGTATGTCTGAGCTTTCAACAAAGGGAAATAATCTTATCTACCTCCTTTGCTTTTAGGTTTTGTTCTCATCTTCTGAAAAGATGTTTACACTTCATGCAAGCCTTCTAAACACTATTATTCTTTTAACATGAGATAGCACTGTGCTGTTTGGCAATAAACTAAGCCAAATGCAGGAGTAGCCAATAAGACAAGATTCATTATTATAACCACTAACTAGCTCTACTATGAACATGCTGTCAATCCTATACACACCTATATTGGAGCAAAACTCATTGAACAAGTTCAGTATCTGAGTAAACACACATAGGATTGTACTGTAAGACTTAGTTGCCTCCAAAATCCAGGGTTAATGCACCGGTGTTGTGATGTTAAGTAACGCTATAGCACAGAAAGCTTTGCAAATGCTAAGCCTGACAGATCAAGGCAACCTCCACTGCAAGAACATGCCACTGCAATACAGATAGTGTGCCTAGATACCAAAAGGTAGAAGAGCTCTTGTAACTTTATACAAGGGAGCTTTAGTGAGTGCAACTCATCATGCAGGGATCAGAAAAGCTATGACTGCTGAATTTTCCTCTACTTCTGCACATAATTAAGAGGTACAGAATCTCTGGTCTCATTGCATCTGGTGATTCTAACAATAAGCTTTGCATGAGCTTAGCTGCTAGATTGAAGGAGAACTCTTTGTATGATGAAATCATCAAATCTTGCAAGAGGTAAGTATGTTAAAATTAGAATGTACATACTGTATAATGGCATGGCCAATGGAAATTGTAGTCCAACAACATCTGGAGGGTTCTGTCTTACAAATAAGGGAAGATTGACAATGACCAGGTACATGCATTGAGTAGCAGCGAGCATTACTCTTGACCATTCGTAAATATTAGAGTAAGCTGCAACAGAGATGGCGTGATCATGGTCCATTGTAATCAGTGGAAGTCATGCCATTGATTCTAGTGACAGATGGACTCTTATGTTAATTGCATGCACTATTATTTCACACTAGCTAAATTTGATTAGAAGGGATGGGAAGATTCTACTCCTTTACCTGAATCCTTCTGCTCTACCCCTCACCCTCCCATCCATCAATGAAGTCATGCCCTAGAATTGCCATGCAGGGTTGGAACGGTGAGCTAGCAAGCATAATCTTGTCACATGCTGCTTTTTCATTTCCCCCATAGGAATGAATGTTAACCATTCACTTATACGGCATGAGCTAAGGGATACAGTTTCTTCTTATTATTAAAGATTTTCTTGTTTTACAGAAGGAAGTGTAACATCTCTCATATTTTTTCCATGTAACATTTTTACAAATCCATTTCATTTGTTGAGACATTAGGGGGAGGGGGGAAAAAGGGGGGTGGAGGGAGGGAAGATGGGTGGGGTGGGGTCGGGTGGCGATGTTTCTATGTTTCAAACCCTTAATGTATGTAGGGTTTGGTGTCAGCGTTGCTTGTGCTGTTCACTTGTGTTCCTTTGGTGGTGAGAGAGGTTGGGGTTGGCCTAGGATGTGGTTGTTTGTTTGCGATTGGCTGTGGTGATCTTTGCTTTCATGTGAGTGGGGTGGGTGGGTGTTTTGGATCAGGTTAGCCATATTGATTTGTATGCTGTTGGTGGATTCTTGTCATTGTCTTGTTGGGCTGTGTATGTGATAAAGGGGAGGCATACCGGGGTAAAGGCGTCTTCTTCTGTTTGACCCCATGTCAGTTTCAGTTTATTGGTTAATTTTTCTAGTACGGCTGTTTTCCATACTATTTGGTACCATTGGTCCATGCTTACTCCTGACAGGTCCCTCCAGTGTCTGGTTAAGCTAAGGGATACAGTTAAACCTTGCCCTGGTAATCCATGAATGTAAAATGAGAAGGTCCTCCTTTCAGCTGTGTCTCATAATGCTACCTGTTTATCTCTTGCACCACCGGAGCCATTACAAACTAAGCTAAACTGTATATGGATGGTCTTATGTTTGGCCGTCTGGACAAAGGTAAGCCACAAGCCCTGGCTTAGGTGGCACACTAAGCCAAATCATGGTCTAAGATCAGCACAGGAGCAAAATGACTGGAGGGGAGCAAAGCAGCGGCAATCTCCTCACCGGAAGCCTGAACATTTACTCATTCATGCTAGGTTTGGCTTTGTGTTATGTGCAAACTGGGCCATAATACCAAAAGGAAAGCTAACACTGTACAGTGTTCAACATGAGTTGGTCATTATGAAATATCCTTTTGTGCCCTTTAGAAGAATCTTAAAATACAACAGAGTATCAGAACAAGAGATTCAAGTTGCTTAAATTTTGTTCCCTTGATTTCAGCATTCTGCACCTTGGCTTGTTCAGATTCTGGTTTTGCCTCCCAAGGTTTATATCAGAAGGGTACATCTCTTGGTGGAGGTGAGACACACATAATAATGCAAACACAGCTTAGATCCCATTGAACGTGAAAGCTCATACCACAGCCCTGCACCTACAGTATGTGTGCATCTGAATAACATACTGTAATGCCTTTCCCATTATGAAGCTGTCTGGATTTGTTGGCAGGGAGGGGAAGCATTACAGTTTGGTTGGACACCGTTTTTAAAAGATGAAAAACTATCCCAGGGAGGCTGATGCATCAGCTTTGTTGCATCTTCTGTGCCTGAAGCTTTCAGTAAACAAGCAGTGACATGAATGAAATCTCCCCAGCAAAAGACTGCGTTGAGCAGCTCCCACGTAACAAAATTTTATTTCTTCTCTCTCTCTGTCTCTCAGCTTCAGTTACAGTTCTACCATTTCCTGTGGAAAAACGAAGGCTTTTGAAGTGTGTGTGTGTGTGTGTGTGTGTGTGTGTGTGTGTGCGCAATATGCAGCCCAAACATATGAGAAGCCTCTACAAAAATATACACAGCAGCGAAGAGGGAGACAAAACAGAGGTACTCAGCCAAACACTCGGTCCTGGAGTTCACTGCAGATGTTATAGTAAATAATGCTCAGAGACGTCCCCCTCCCCAAATATCTCTTTCCTCCCTCCCACCATGCCATCCACTGTAGCTGCAGTTTCTGGGGGAGGGGAGGGAGTACCACATGTGTTTTTTATCCTTATCCACACATATACCTACTGAAAAGGAAAAGCCAGGAATGTCAGGAAGTTTCCTCTGCCTCCGCCACCAGTCCTTAACAGAACTGTGCACATTTCTGGAGATGCACAAGTGAGGATAATAATAACAATCCTGGTCCCCGTCTCTTCCCCCCACCAGACATCCCTAGATCTGTATGATTCAAACCTTATGGAGAGCCATCAACAGTTCAGTGCTTTGCTCACAAATGGGAGTCGGGAGAGAGATGAGTGGGAAAGAGGCTGGTAAAGTGAAAAGAGGGTCAAAATTCAACGAAGAAGCTGGTATCCATCCCAGGTTCTCAGCTTTTCCATGTTCCATTAAAATTGTTAGAAGTTAAGGGGTGGAAAGGACTTGGGGACTGTAAAAAGGTAGGTTTCTTAAAATAATTATACTGCTACCTCACATTAAAAATAAAATAAAAACCTACTTAGCAGTCTCAGAATGAAGAGGACATAGGAAGGAACTGGAATGAGGAAGCAGCAGGGTGGGGCTTATTCATGATTGCCTCAAGCCCAAACCTGAAAGCAACCACCAAGCCCTGTCCTTGGTGAGCCACTAAGCAGAAGAAGGAAAAATGGGACAGGATCCAATGGCCTTGTCCTGCAAATTGGAGGAGACCTTGAGCTTTCCTTGAGCTGTGTGCACACATGCATGGGGACAACAGCAATGGCTTTTTGAATGCACATGCACCCAGTTTTTAGAATCAGTTAAGGGCCGCATTCATATTTCAGTGTCCTCATGTGCTTTCTGTGCCACGTGTGCCAAAGGTTTGATGTGAAGCACACTGTCAGCCCTCCATTGTTCAGTGTAAAACCTACAGACACAAACTTCCCCAGACTAGGCAAGCAAACTAGCTTCCAAACTAGCTGGCAAGAAATATGGTGACCGTCACAGCTGTGAACAGAGGGAGCATAAAGTACCTCTCAGTGGTGGCTGGTGCCCGTTGGGACTAGTAAAACAGAAGGCAGAGCAGTCTACAGTAGGTGATGCCAAAGCCAATGACAGGCAGAGCCAGCTAATTTGTCTCCTTCCTCCTCCCGACTGAGATGAAGGAAGAGGAAACCTGCAGCCAGAGCCACTCTCTGGATTGGATGTAAGTGAGAAAGTAGACAGATGGGCAGACTGAGCTCAGTGGGGCAGTGCCCCGTTCCACCCAACGCGCTCGCTGCAGCTGGTACCTCTGCGGTTACCTTTGTTGAAGAAAGATCACAAATTTGCACATCCCCTCCCCTTTCCAGAGTATCCTTGGTATGAGAAAATCCAGACTGAGGGAGAGGGAACATGTGTGGAGGCAGCAATTTGGAGGAGGTCATATGGACAATGGCAAATTAATGGAGGTGCAGGAAGCTTATAATCCACTTCAGACAACAGTATGGATGGGCCTCGTGTGGCTGAACTAGAGTAGTGGCAACGAAGATTAATCAGTGATATATCCAAAGCCATTTTGAAGTTGTTAATCTGAAGTCTCTGGGAAGCTGGGAGCTGGCACTTTTCCCATCACCTGGGCTGAGGATTCCTTCCCCTTTTGTAGTGTGCCAAACCAGCTGCTTCTTAACTGGCTGTGGCACATCTGGAAAGTGTGCAAAGTCCAGTGGGATTTGGTGAAACCAAGGAGCCAAGCTCCCCAACAGTTGCTCATGCAACTATTTGCTTACTGTTTTATACAACCGTGTCGTACTGCAATTGCTTTCTGTATGCTGGGCCTTTTAAAAATATTTTGCTGATTTTATTTGTGTTTTACTGATAATTTTAGTGTGTGCACCACTTAAGACAGTTTAATGATTCAGAGGTCTATACAAAATAAGAATAAATAAATGTAACATACTGAAGGTTTGAGGGAGGCTGAGGAGAATAATGTCGAAAGCTGCCTTATAGCGAGTCAGACCATTACTCAAACCTGTCTACACTGACTGGCAGGGGCTCTCCAGGATTTCAGACTATCCCTGCCTGGAGATACCAGGGATTGAACCTGGGCCCTTCTGTATGCAAGGCAGATGCTCTGCCCCTGAGCTATAGCCCTTCCCCTAAGAAGTAGGTTATTATTCTAGAAGCCAGCCAGGTTTACAGATGGGTAGATTTTAAAGCAGATCCCTGAAGCATTGTGAATAAAAGAATGCAAGCGATCTAAGATGGTGATGAAGCCAACCTAGGTGGAATAATTCCCCCAGAATGCCCAACAATGCATTATACAGGGTACAGGAGAAAGACAGCCCTCTTGAACATCCCTACCACCCCCCCAAAAACTGCTTCCCTATTACCCATCTCCATGCACTACAGGTAGACATGAAGTGCGGCCATCTACAACACAGTCTCACCATTTCTACACCATTATCAGAGCAAGAGGCAATATTTCAGGAACACTTCTGTTCAGATTTCTTACCAGAACTACATTTTAACTAGTGACTACACAAGTGGGTGCAAAGCACAACCACATTCAGCATGGCCATGAGCATCTCTGCACAAGAAATGTCTGGGCACAGCACACAACCCTTAGCTCCAAGCAGTTTAGATGAGCATAGTTCACAAGCTTTCTCCTCAGCACTAGAACTGCAGTGTACATCTCTCCACTGAAAACAATTACAGGTATGCAGCCCACAGCCCGCTTCAACACAGATACTATCAGAGGAAACAGAATACCACCTTCTCTAGAACCACCAGACACCTTGTCTTTACAGTGTACAGCCCTTCTCCAAAGACAACCACAGAATACAGCTCTCCATCAAAATTGGGCGCAAAGTATAGCCTTATGAAAGAACACAATTAACAGTAGACTGAAGCTGCCACATTCCAGAGCAGGGAAGAGACCTTCTTATTCAACAGCTGCACAGCAGGCAGAAACTGAAGCTTTTCCCTGTATGGAGATTCGGTGATGAGCAGCAACTCATTTCTCTCTGGCATGCTACACAGGAGCCCTGTCAGAGGAGTGAATTGGCAACCTTGGGAGAGCAGCTTATTCCATTGTTACAGGTAAGTGGAAATCAAGTTCAGCCACTTAGCGTTAGCATCAAGAGCATGGATGTAAAACCAACAACAGTGGATGAGAAATAACATCCCAACTGCACTGCCACTCCCCCACCCCACCCCAACAATTCCAAGGTACCTCTCAGGAAACACCATTAATTTTCACAATCAAATAATGAGTTTAATGGGAGCTGACTCCCAAGTAAGCACAACAAAAGTGACTGGAGATGCCTCCGAGTTCATGTACAGATTTACAGCACAACCCTAGACACCAGTCTCATCTCTTCACTGAGGCTTCTCTCCCATAAGGAACAAGAAGACCACCAGCTCTGGAAGCCACAAGCCTGCATAAAGATTGCAGTCTAATAATGGCAAGCAAACTTTGCAGGTGCAACTCCCATACAAGTCATCCTTTGGCCATTCCTGCCCACAAGATGTTTGGTCTTCTTCTGTAAGGGCCAAACACTGTATGATGTCTCTCCTCCTGGGTGGCCCTGGGAGGTGCACAGACATCTCCCCCATCCACCCCTAGTGGGCAGGCTGCGCGCACGCACGCCAAGAGCGCGCCCGGCCTGCAGCCCTCTCCCCCCTCCCGTCCCTGGCACTCCAACAACAACAGGTGGGCAGGGCCCTGCGCATCGCCCGCCTGACTCACCGCTGGCGTTTTTCCCGCAGATGAGGTGCTGGTAAGGCTGCAGCAGCCCCCACAGCTCCGAGTCGTTGTTGACCGTCTGCTCCAGGGACTCCAGCGTAAACTTTGGCGCTTCGTTGCTGTGGTGGTGGTTGGTGGCGGCGGCGGCGGCGCTGCTGCTGCCGCTGCTCTCTCGGTCCTTGTTGTCCGAAGCGGCGGCAGGAGCTGCTCCAGAAGCCGGAGGAGGCAGAGCGGCGGCGGCGCCCGAGCACTGGCCCCGGTGGTGGTGCGGCGGTGGCGGCGGCGGCGGCAGCTGCGGGGGGTTGTTTGGGTGCTGTTGCGCCGGGAGGTGGTGCAGGTGGGGCTGGGGGTGGGGCGCGGCGGCCCCGGCGCCCAGCTGCAGGACCCTGGCGTAGATCTCTCGGAAGAGGTTCTCCATGCAGGCGGTCAGGTAGATGGCGGCGTGCTCGTGGATGCGCACGGCCACCCGGCTGTCCACCATCCAGCGGTAGAACTTGCCCACCGAGAAGGTGAGGCCGCAGCGGGTCGACTTGCCTCGGCTGAAGCGGTCGCCGCCGCTGCTGCTCATGTTGTAGAGCGAGAGCGCGCCCAGGGCGGCCGCCGTGCAGCTGGAAGCCAGGCTCCAGCCCAGGACGATCTCCATGGCGCTCTGCACCTCGTACCTGGTGCACTTGGCGAAGCGCAGGCTCAGGCGCTGAGCCTCTCGGGCCAGCCGGACCAGCGCGCGGCTGACCAAGGTGGAGAGTCTGGCCAGGGCATCTTTGGAAGGGGGGGCTCCGCCGCCGCCGCTGCTGATGGTGGTGGTGGAGCTGGCGACGCTGCTGGAGCTGGCGGCGGCGCCCACCCCCACCGGCCCCCTGGCCTCTTTGCGCTGCAGGAGGAGGAGAACCGCCTCCACCTCGTCGAGGCTCCAGGGGACCTCCTCAAGGTCAGGCAGCAGCCTGGAGCAGTGCTGCTCGGCGCAGTCCAGCACTTCGGAGTCTTCCACCAGGACAGTGTTGACGGTGTCAAAGCTGTTGTGTCTACTGTGCATCGAGTCAGTTAGATGCTGCCAGCCGTTTCCTCCATAGGGGTGAGCCGCGTGGGGGGAATCGGAGCAGCACAGAGACAAGTTGGAGGACCGGACGGAGTCTGCCGCACCACCATAACCCGAGTCGAGGGTCAGATCTTCCAGCGTCCTCACCACCGTCTTACCTCTCCTTGCCATCGCTGCACTTCATACTGCACCAGCAGGAAACTTTGAGAAGAGAAAGTAACAGACCTGCGCCCTCCTCCTCCTCCTCCTCTCTCACGTACTTATTTCGCAGCTTCCTCGCTTTGGCACGCGCGCAGAGCAGCTCCTTCGCGATCAAAATAAAGAAATGCCGCCGCCGCCGCCACCCGCAAACGCGAAGCGCACAGGCATGGGAGAGAGCGCGCGAGCGAGCGCGGCCAAAGGATCGCGGCGTCGAAGGTCCCTCGGTCTCTTCGCCAACTCCCGGCGGCGGCAGCAGGGCAGCAGCAGCAGCAGCAGCAGCGCTGGCCGCCTCGGGTGCTTGTCTCCTCCTCGGTTCCCTGACTCCTGCACTGCACTAGCCCGCAAAACCCAAGCCAACCAAAGAACGGCAGAGGCGGGAGGGGCGGCTGGGAGAAGAGGCGAGGCTAATGCAAATCGCACGCGGAGAGATCCAATGGGAGCGCCGATGCTAATTTCATTGCTACCTTTCTCCCACCCAACCCTCCCTCTCCCCTCGCGTCACTTTCCCCTCCCCTTCTCCCTCTCTCTTCTTTTTGGAATTCGTAGTGGGATCCACAGGCTCTCCAAGCCTTCTCGCTCTCGCTCTCTCCCGCGTTCGCTTGGGTGTGCTGAGCTGGAAGTGGGTGGTGGGTTTCCTTCGTCGCTGTCTCGAGCCCGCTCCAGGGTGATTTTATTTGTCTTTCTCCGTTACTCTGCAGTTGAGAAGTGCGGGGAGAGAGAGAGAGAGAGATGAGGGGAAGGAAAAATAGGGCCAAAAGTGTGTGTGAGAGAGGAACCCGCAGGATATATTTAGCTGATCCAAAATAGACGGTGGGAATGAGCAGCAGTGATTTTCGTTTGCTGGACCAGCCCTACAAATTCCAGACTTGGCATGCATTTATTTCTCTGAAGCAGGTAGTAGAAATTAGAAACCAAGATACGAAGGCTGCAGCAGCGGCAGCTGCAGATTCTTGCCGGAGTGCCTGTCGTCTCCCCCCTTCAAGTTGCTTTGCACACTACAGCCCAGAAATATTAGCATTCCAGCTCAGAGCCAGGAAACCGTTTTGGGATGTGTGGCATCTCCTCTGCAGGTGAGGACCTGTAGTCTCATGCGTTTTCCTTAACGTGTGCTGTGGGGCTGCGGGGTGTGTGTGAAGGGATCCGAGCACCGTTGGCACTGGCTACAGAATGCATCGTTATAGGGGAGCCCAGATGGCGCAGCAACACGTACTTCAAAACAAGGAGGAGGGTGAAGAAAAAGAGCCTCTGCGTGGTGCAGAGTAATGGATTTGCTCGAGCCTTTCCTAACCAGCCAAAGATTATCTAACGCCAACTCAAAACACGAGCCCTCGAGGTGCCTAGTTGTAATACACATATATCCCAATCATGATTATGAAGCTGTGTATTGATAGTTTATGTTTAATCCTGAGCTGCCTTGGAGGACGCAGTTCACTGTGGGGAAACTGTATGCAGGTTACATTAAACTGAAAACGAAGCTCTTCCCAGAAATATCTTGGCACTGGGATGCAGAAGCTGTAGCCCTCCAGATGCTGGCTCCAGATCCCACCGTCCCTGACTGTTGCCCCTGCTAGCTGGGGCAGATGGGAGTTGGAGTCCCAACCTCTAGAGGGCTGCAGGTTTCCCCCAGCCTTCTGTCATCTATCCTTTAAGCCAGGATGTCAAACCTCAGGCCCTGCTGGGTTATCAGATTTGATACAGAGCATCTCAGTGCACTCTACACAATGGAACTATTTCAGAGCCAAGAAGCCCCAAATGGGGAATGGCATTAGAAACAATGGCATCTACTACTCCTGGTGCTTCCACATGGCTGGGAAAAAACTCAGCAATCTCAGTGTATTTCAGTGACCATTTGGAAAGGAAGGACACTGGCATGGCCACTTGGGGGTTTGCCTATAAAGCCCACTATTTAAACAGCAAAAGATCTTGCAGTGTCACCAAGATCCACTGTAACCCTACATTTACTCAAGATTTTAGATTGTAAGCACCTTGGGGCAGGGACCTGCCATCCTGTACTTTGTAAAGCACCAGCCACACTGGTGTGTTTGTCAGAAACAGCTGGTGCAGCAGCTCCCTGCTCACGCTGTCAGCTCAACAGTCAGCTGCAGAGGTGAGCCAAACAGCCTAGAAGAGGCTGGGCAGGGAAGTCCCACAAGAGAGTGAGACACACTCAGACAGCCAGGGGCTAAAAGCACAGCAAGCAACACATTTAGAGGCAGTTCCAAGAAGGGAGAGAAAGCAGTACAGATAACCATTTACAGCAGCCTTCCATTGCCACAGGTAAGCTCGCCCATACTGGAGGGGCACTGACATAAAAAAGCCACCAGAAGATGGCGCTTTGCCAAGGGCCTTCTCAAACCTGGAGGCAGCCCTGGCAGGCGACATGCTTCACCCACAAACTTTTGAGAGCCAGTGCGGTATAGTGGTTAAGAGCAGTGGACTCGTAATCTGGGGAACCGGGTTCGCGTGTCCGCTCCTCCACATGCAGCTGCTGGGTGACCTAGGGCCAGTCACACTTCTTTGAAGTCTCTCAGCCCCACTCACCTCACAGAGTGTTTGTTGTGGGGGAGGAAGGGAAAGGAGAATGTTAGCCGCTTTGAGACTCCTTAAAGGGAGTGAAAGGCGGGATATCAAATCCAAACTCCTCTTCTTCTTTCACCTGAACCTGGCACACTGGCTGCCCAGGAATTCTTCTGCTCTCAACACACTGGATTAGCTAATTTGCCAGTGGGAGTGGTTGTAGCACCTTCAGGAGACCAGGTCCAGAACTAAGAAGAGGTTACAGAAAGTAAAGGCATGACCAGTGGCAGGACAAGAGGGTGGTAGAGCTCAGAGGCAAACAGTGTAGACCAGGACAGATACCCTGCGTCTTCGGGGGCAATATTTTTGAAGGGTGAAACAGAAATGGATTTGTAATCTATTTGTCATCAGAGACACTGAGTCAGCAGATCCCTTTAAAATATAGTTTTATTTGGAAATGTTTATGATTTGAAACACTTCAAGTTCCTACTCTGTTACTGATTTATGTGCTACTCTCTCAATGGTTACCATCAGCATTCATTTCCTTGTCCATCTTTTCTCAAGTTTGCTCCTTTTTCTGTTACTGTTTATTTTTTTAAAGAATGTCTTAAATAAAGAAAACAAGTAGCAGATTTTGTCTCCCTCTATGGGACAGCAATTATTCATGCCTGTCCCAAGCATACTGATCTGCCAGGGGGAAATGTCTGAGCAAATATTAATTATAACATGCAATAATTTTCCTGCAGAAATTCATATGAGATTTCACCTGAAGCGACATAGATTTCACACAGCACACGTAGATAAAGAAGAAACTGACAGGAAGTTCACACAAATAGGAAATGCCACTGAGCTTTTAAAAGGCCCTTCCTAATGGGTTGGATTCCAAAATGGGAGTCCAGGAACCATTTTTTTAAAATTACAATTAATAGATGAATAATGAACACACTAGATATTACAGTCAACATACTGGAACAACTACAACTGATGGAAAGGCTTTTGTTGACTCTCACAGCAAGAGTCCAGTGTGGATACTGTAGCTTTTGTTGCATAACAGGAACAAATAAGGTCAAAATAACAAGTCAGAAAGTAGAAATGTTTGAGGGCCTCTGTTTCCTGGGGTGGAAAAACACTTTGGGTTTCTAGTCTGATGTTGTTGCTATTTTATTGATGATGATGATGATGATGGATTCCATCTATATTAGACACTCCCAAACTGCCTGAGCAGAACTAGGATGTAGCTGACCTCAACATTTATTTCCTAAAGTTTATTTTGCTTGGTGTCAGAAAGAAGTGAGCCAGGCATTTCAAAGTCAATCCATCCATCTGGACAGCAAACAGAGGCAGCTTCCACAAACCATACCAGGAGGAACATAACACTGACACTGTTTCCCTCCCTTATGTATCATTATTTGGTCAGGGTAATGAGAAACGGATTGTGGGTGGAGGCCCACCCTTAAAAGGGGAGTAAAAATGAACTCAGCCAAAGGTTAGCTCCCTTCTCCACCCAAGAATAACTAAATCACTGTAAACAAAACAGTAAGAGGTCAGCATAGTTTATACTATGGAACAAGCCCAACATATATCTCTTTTGATGCAAGAGTTATTCTCCCCCCCCAGTTTCTCTAGCCTCTGATTGAGATCTGTTTTTATTAACCAAAGGTGTTATATTTTCATAACTCTTGTGGAAACATTTTTTAGTCATTTATAAACATTCACCTTATACTCATTACCATCAATATAAGCTACAGTGATTAACTAAAGTAAGATCACATGACTTAACTTTTAATTGCATCTGCCCAGGCAAGTCTGGTCCAACCATTAGGCAGAGTGAGGCAATCACCTCAGATCTCATGTGCTGGGATGCAGCATACCAACAACAACAACAACTATTATTTATTTATTCCTTACACTCCACCTATCTGACTGGGTTGCCCCAGCCAATCTGGGAAGATTCCAATAAAAATATGGGAAAAACAACAACCACAACAATAACATCAAGCACTAAAGGCTTCTTGAAACAGAAGTCTACAAAAAATATGCAGTTTTTTAAACTCTTTTACAACTGCCAGGAGGGCATTCCACACGGTGTGTATGACTACCAAAACAACCTTCTGTCTGGTTCCCTGTAACCTCACTTCTTGCAGTGCAGGAACCACCAGAAGACCCTCAGAGTTGGACCTCAGTGTCCAGGCTGAACAACAGGGGTGGAGACGTTCCTTCAGGTATACAGGGCCGAAGCCATGCAGGGCTTTAAAGGTCAACACCCCACCAACTCCTATTGAACCATAGCCATCTACAACCCTGTCATACACCTCCTAAACTAGCCTGCTGCCCACAGGTGCCCTTGAAGATGTCATTCCATTGTCAGGGCTGACACAAGATTTACCTACAAGTCTAGTCAGCCTCTGTAGACGGAATGAGCAAGGGGCGCCATCTTGTCTTTTGCCTCATGTAATAAACTGTGTTGGTCTGGCTCTCTGCCCAGGAAAGTGTATGGAAGGACTGGTGGCCTTGGATTGGGACTTGCTAGTAGTTCCCTGGGTGATATGTGTATGGAATTGGCCCAAGAGCCTTCATCCTTTCCTCAAAATGGCCCTCTTGTGAAACTAGGGACATAAAACATATCCACAGACTCATTCTGCTTTGTGTAAGAGACAAAGACCACATTCACACCATGCATTTAAAGCACTATGATACCTCTTTAAACACTCATGGCTTACCCCCAAATGATTCTGGGAGCTGTCATTTGCTAAGAGTTCTGAGAGTTGTTAGGAGAACCCTACTCCTCTCACAAAGCTACAATTCCCAGAGTGGTTTAACAATCAATTGCTCTTTACAGGGAACTCTGTATAGTGTGAATCTGGCCTTGGAATAATCTGCTGTTCTCCTTGTGGCCTCTCCACTTGCTATGGCAAAGTAGAAAGGGCCTAAGCTTGGAAGAAGAATGACTCCATATTTCAATACATCTTTCCTTGGCCGCTAGGATGCCATGCATCTTAAATGACAGAGAACAGTCCTCTTTGGGGAACTGAGGCTGTCATCCATTTGAATGTGTTCTCTGTCCAAAGGGTTTCCTGGTCCAAGTGTGGTTTCAAGATAAAGAACCATAAGAAGGGAGAGCAGCAGGTGCCTTGAAGCTGCCCCTCTACAACTTGCACATTGACCCCAGACTGAGAACGTGCAGGTCACCTGGTCCCAGTCTTTCCTCTAGGTGAGATCTATTGCGTTTCTATTTAAATCAGAGTGAGGGAACCTTTTTGGCTCCATGGACCAGATTCTTATTGGATCCCAGCCTTATGGGCCAAATTTGACAGGTAAGCAAAGAAGCCAACTTGTCAGTCACCTGATGTCACCCTTAGGAAACTTGCTGGTGCTATTACTCCAAGCACTGGTTGGTAAAATCAAAACCTGCTTTGATTTGCCAGTGCACAATCAGGAACACACTTGAAGGTTCCAATTGAGCATTGGCAGCCATATCTCTAACTGCCCTGTACCTGACATCACATTTGATGTCAAGTGTTGGGGAGAACAGGATATTTTGGGGAAAACAACTTTACAGGTTAAATTTGAACCCCTGGTGGGCCAGAAGTTCCTCACTCCTGTTTTACAGGATAGCAAGTATTTCTAAATTTGCATAGGTAAAGGTAAAGGTACCCCTGCCCATACGGGCCAGTCTTGACAGACTCTGGGGTTGTGCGCCCATCTCACTTAAGAGGCCAGGGGCCAGCGCTGTCCGGAGACAGTTCCGGGCCACGTGGCCAGCGTGACATCGCTGCTCTGGCGAGCCAGAGCTGCACACGGAAACGCCGTTTACCTTCCCGCTGGTAAGCGGTCCCTATTTATCTACTTGCACCCGGAGGTGCTTTCGAACTGCTAGGTTGGCAGGCGCTGGGACCGAGCAGCGGGAGCGCACCCCGCAGCAGGGATTCGAACCGCCGACCTTTCGATCAGCAAGTCCTAGGCGCTGAGGCTTTAACCCACAGCGCCACCTGTGTCCCATGAAATTTGCATATATACATATAAATCAGCAAATGCATTTTTTCTGTAACTACATGCCCTCTTAATGTCCTCTTTCTTTAGTGATGCATTCTCCCTTTTTTGGCAATGTATGGCAATGTACATACAGGCTGCACTGAGCAACCCCAAACCTACTTTCTAATTTCCTCCTTCCTTCCCAGGGTTAAATGAAAAAGAGCGGAGGAGACAATCTGCAGTTTCTAAATGTGGCCTCCCTAGTGGTGCAAATAGAATGCATTTCTTCATTGGTCCCTGCATTAGGCCACATTGCTGGAGGTACCTAGTCTAGTATGGGAGAGAAGTGGGGAAATGCTCCCTTTCTTTTAACCTGGAGCTAGTTCAATAAAATACATTTATTCCAGGCTTCTCAGTGCAGCAGAATTCATTAAACATAAATCAATGTAATTTATGAATAATCCCAAATGCCACATACCTCTGTGTCCAATTCTGCATCATACAACTGCTTTGTGCAAGGCCATTACTTTATTTCCAGCAACAGGGGTACTGCTATTGTTGTAGCACGCTGCCCTGTACTGCTGTGACTACATGACATTCTGCATCAGTGCATTGACACTGCTGACACAGAACCTATCCTAACCCTCCTAAACATGCATAAGGTGGCACAATAGCTCATAAGCCAGGCTGCACATCTGTCATATCTGCTACAAGGACTAAGTGGAAGCTAATTTGAATTGGTAGCCACAGTATCATGGCCGGTGTGTAGGAGCTAGTTGTAGATAAAATTAGAGCTGCAACATTTAATAGAGTAATAATTGGCTAGATTAATTTTAAAACATTGCAGCAACTAACTGCAATTGAAGCAGCAGATTTTATCTATCTATCACATAGCCCCCTGCCTGAGACTCTGGAAAGCCATTGTCAGTAAGTGTGAACAATTCTGAACTAGATTGACCAGTGCACCTAATCCACATAAGGCAACTACTTATGTCCCTGATACAAGTGCTGATAAAAATAAGCTTGACAAGAAGCACCATCTTAAAAGAAGAGCACTCATTTCTCTCTTACACAAGAGGCAATACCTCTTGCTTTAGGATTGTTTTCATGGATCGAATAGTAGAGTGGTGTGTTGTTGCTTTTTACTATTAAAACACACACACACACACTGTATTCTTTATTTTACTGTCTTTAATTTTTTCTCTCTTCCCCCATCCTTTTCTTCGTTAAATTTTCAAAGCAAAAGAATATTGCTTTTACCCAGATGGGCACATTTACTCAACAGAATGGTCAGTTAAAATCCACACAATTAAGCAATTAACTGTTGTTATTATTAAGTTCCAGCCCTAGTTAAAACGAGATGTGTGTGTGTGTAGTTCATGAGAACAGAAGGTAATCTCACACATTAGCCAGCTGATCAGAGTTATTATAGTTGCTCAGTCAGCTTCTTGCATTCTGTCACAATCCTTAATAAGTCTGGATCAGGATCCTAGGAATGTGCATGCAGTACATTCCATGAACACACCCATATATATTTTTTTTCCAACAGAGTTTTCTTTTGAGAAGGCGCCAGCCCCCTCACCCCACCCCAAATTGCCCTTGAACGTCCTGATCTCAGATAATAGCTTGAAGGTTAATTATGACACCTTAACAAAGGAGAAATTGAGGGGTGTGTGGAATAGGTCATACACGGTGGTAGATTCTGTCCCTTTGAAAAACCCCTCAGGCAATCCCAAACACCACACCACCCTCACATACCAGTAGCAGACAAACTATTTAGAGTATGGGAATGGAGTGTGGTTTATTCACTTTGCACAGCTGGTGACTTAAACAGAGATTCATGTACTTAAGAGAAATATGATCCACCAAGCTGCCACTTCCAGTTCTTGTAACTTAAATATCCTTCAAGTCAGCAGATGCCTAAAGGCTTAGCAGTACAGAGGACTAGTAAAGTGGCAGAGTGTGTCCTAGTGGGAGAGGGGATATACTTTCTCCTTTGCAGCCCTACGGCTCCCCAATGAGCTGTATTTGAAATAAAAGCCTGCAAACCATGCTTCAGTGATAGTGTTTTAATAAAGGCTTTTCAGCAGGAGCTCACCGCTGTTCAATGTAGCAAGACTGAAATTTGCAGGAATGGCTTTCGCCACCAGAATAGGTTCTATTGTTTACATGCCACCCAGGGTCCCAGGGGAATTCACTTCCGCATGCTCATCAGAAGCATCTATTAAGTTCAGCGGGGCTGGAGCAGCAACACAATGCACACCCACCACATCAGCCACACCGATGCTCAGGGTCTCTCTCTTGCTGGATTGGAATGACAGTCTTGTGAAAAGGCTATTTTTACCCAGCCATTCACAGGATTTAAGGTGGCTGTCAAAATGGAAATAAGCACAATGAAACAAGCATAAGATCACAGTAAACAATAATTAAGAGGGAAACTGTCATTAGTAACAACAAGAAAGGAGTCATAAAGGTGGAGATTTAAGCATTTTTTAAAAAAAATGCTTGTTTATATCTAAAAGTTGTTACCTGCTGACCAAAATTACATAAAGACTGGTGCAAACCCCCAAAGATCCTGTTCTACAAGTGTGACCTGCAACAATATGTTACAGGATAAACTCATAATAGGATTGCTCCTCTTCATGGTTCCAGCCATGCCTTCCTCCAGCAGGCCATTCTATTCCCCTATCTTCAGTTTCCATTTTTCTTTTCCAATTGACATTCAACATCTGTCATGTTCTGGTCTGATTTCACAAAGGACAAGGAGAGGCAGGGTCAAAGCTTGCCAGACCATGGTTAGCTGTAAGCGAGAAACTTGCTCTAGCAAAGGTTGGAAGTAGAATGAGGCCTTTTAAGCCTCTGTATCCAGATGCCTTCCTTCAGTCTCCACCTCTTTGTAGAGGCCTTCAGAGCCCTAAAGGGCCAGCTCTCTAGCCTGAAGATGGGGTCCCCCTCCTCTGTTCCATAGGCTTCCTCCCAGTGAATTCCTTGAACCACTGGACTGTTGACATGTGGTGGAAGGCACCCAGTCTCTGTCCCTATAGGCCTGGGAGTTTCCTCTAGGAGCTTCTGCCTAACAGCTTCAGGTACAATGCTCTCTCTATCATTAGCAATCACCTCTGTGCCCTGAAATGACTCCCCATCTGGTGCCTCTGCAGCTTCTGACTCGGTGTCTGATTACTGACAATATGCTCATTGGTCTGTGCCCGCCCCCATTTTTGTTTCAACAAAATTTTTCTACTTCTGCAAACCTTGGAGTTCCCTCAAGAATTCTGATACCTCCCTGCTTTGGCTCCATGTCTCTTGGCACCCACCACCTGTGTGACAGTGGCAATTCCTTTTGCCAAAAAGCTCTTGTTCCAAACTGTAAGTATTACACCCACCCCACCCCAAAAAAAGAATCTGTAGATTTAAAAGATTGGTGGAGAAGGTGTTCTCAGAGCACTGAACCTAATTGTGATTTAATACTTATTGCTTCATTTACTCCTGAAAATTCTATCATTTTCAAGTTGATCAGTACTTTGTTAATTGCTGCAACAAGGGATGAACTCTTCAGTTTCTCATTTTTCCAGTCTTAAGTTCAGTTCACCCTTCCCCCAATTTCTACCAACACTTGCAGGTTGTTTTTTTTAAAAAAATGATAATTTTTAAAGTCTGCATGAGAATTTATACAAATATTTGTGTGCTTTTCTCCTAATATATACATTGCAGGCAAAGCAATAGTCCCAGAGCTACATTCACTGACACAATTCCCAAGGATTTTTAGTCATGCTGCTGAGGTCTACCATGAACCTATGGATCTTAGAGGTGGGTGAAGAGGGGCTTAGAGGCTATTCTAGTTATTGATGGGACATTGAATCACTTGCACCTTCCATCTTTGAGTTTGAGGTGCACCAAGAAAGCCCTGCCCTTAGGGCAGAATGAGGCTGCCAAGTCATGGGGCAGATGCAAAAGAATAGCGAATTGCAGGAAGGTACTGGAGCTTTCTGTGTGTGCCACATAGCCTGTCCTGAACCCTGAAAAGCAGCTCTCAAGTGGGGTGGGAGAAGATGCCCCATCATCAGAATTAAAGTAAGAATCCACTGTCAAAAAATCAGAAAGTTGGGGGGGTGCCACCTTGTCCTTTGTCTTGGGCAGCTAAGGAGGTTTACAAAGCACCTTGCCCTTTGCCCTGCAAGCTGATTGTCAGGGCTTGCATGGCACTGCAGACGTAAGCTCCAGTGATCAGCTGATAATCAGAGCTTGCAAATATATGTCATCATGTGTAGAACAGGTAGGCATGGCTTGACCGAAACAGCCTGGTGGGCCTAATTAGACCTATGTGCTGGAAATTCCACACCACTATTCTAAAGGAGCTGGGGGGAAACAAAGGTATTCATGCAGTTCAACTATGATTTATGCCCACTAGCAAGAGCAAGACCTGCTTTCAAAGTGACAGAGCCTGAAGCTACTTTTGCTCCACAGTCCTATTCAGAATATTCACAGCAGCTGAGAGCAGATGACATACACATGGCACCTTCACAACTGAAATGAACCATTTTTGCTCACAAGAAAAAAATCTGGTTCCATCTTGCACAATGCTGCAAGCAATTAGGAACATACATATTGCAACAGGAAGAGTCTCCCATAGCATACATCCAGTTCCCCAGTGGGGAGTAACTTGAATCTATTGAACAAACCAGACCTTCACTTCAAAGGAATGGAGATCAGAGAGAATCACAATACTAATCTTTCCCACAAGCTTTCCTCATAGATGTTTCTTCATTAGCATGTGCAACTTCTTTTTTCAGTACAGTATCCTATATTGAGCAAATTGCTTAAGTGACGATCACACAGTTGGAGTGCTGTGGCCCACTGTACAGGTATGACGACTCACCATGTTAGGTTTCCATGGCATTTGTTGCACACACCCATGTATCACACAGCCACAAAGCTTGGGGGATAAAAATCCAGGCACTGCCTTGCATTGAGTTCTCACCCTGCAGCATAACGTATCTCCACCATTCATACGTCTGGTTGCTTTAATGTACTAAAGAAAACACCTGCTTTTCACCTATAGGTGTTGAACTGTACACATGTATACAATATTCAGATGTTCCACCCCCATTTATACATGCATGAATGGCAGAGCTAGGGAAAAGGTTTTGGGTGGGCTTAGAGGAGCTGGGTACACTAATTTGTCTTGTCTAATCTGGTCCTTTTTCACTGATAATTCCAGGGCGGGGGGAATTCTGAATTACTCAGGAGACAAGATCAAGAGAAAAGTAGCTCCACTCACATATGTTTAGCACTGGAAATATTCACTATAATAGTTAGGTAAATATGCTTTTTACAATCTTACAACAGTGAGCAATTATGTATTGGACTGGATCAGGGGAAACATCCAGTTTAACCTAGAATCATAGAATCATAGAGTTGAAAGAGACCACAAGGGCCATCGAGTCCACCCCCTGCCAAGCAGGAAACACCATCAGAGCACTCCTGACATATGGTTGTCAAGCCTCTGCTTAAAGGAAGGAGGGAAGCCGAGATCCCTGTGTAACAGTTTCACAGAAGAAGAGAATTGGGGCAGGTGTAAGATAGCCATAATGTACCTACATTCCCCTCTTCTCTACATTTGGCCTGATCTGCCTTTACTTATGGTTAGCCTACTTCCACCTTCTGCTACCACACCCCTCCTTCCTTTTCCTCCCCACTCAACTCTAATCCCCAAGGGTAAATTGGGAGGAGAGGAGAGGTATGTGGATGTCCTCTGTACCAGGACCTGGGGGGGGGGCTACCTAGAACAAACTGAAGCAGGGCAGAAAAGCATTGCAGATGAGGTGTAAGATGAGGGGCAGTTATAGTTACAATATGTCCCCAATTCTACATCGGGGAGAGAACCCTTCTCATTCTGTGGATTCCATTCCTTTCTGAAGTGTTTGGATTTGATATCCCGCTTTATCACTTCCCGAAGGAGTCTCAAAGTGGCTACATTCTCCTTTCCCTTCCTCCCCCACAACAAACACTATGTGAGGTGAGTGAGGCTGAGAGACTTCAGAGAAGTGTGACTAGCCCAAGGTCACCCAGCAGCTGCATGTGGAGGAGCGGAGACGCAAACCCGGTTCCCCAGATTACAAGTCTACTGCTCTTAACCACTACACTACGCTGGGCAACCTTCCAGGGGCAAGAGGCAAAAGTGGACAGAGCAATGGGAACAAATGTTAGCACTACACAGTACACTCATTTCTACACATCATCATGCACACCCCTCTTCATCCTCCATTCAGGCAAGCAGGAGACATCAGAGGACACATTCCAGCCTGGCACAAACACTCTAGGATGGTGTAAAGCAAAGGCAGTGAGGGGTGTGGCCTGCAGAAAGTCCCAAGGGCCAGAAGGAGATGTCCTATCAGCCTTTCAAAGGCTTCAGATGACTCTAAGCTGAGACAACTTCTTCCCAAATTCAGCTTGCAGGACTGCCCAAGAGCTGCTCAGGGTCCTGACTGGCCTGGCTTGGAAGCAGCTCTGGTATTTATGATGACACCCACTCACACCCTGAGGGCCTCAAGCCCCAGCAGAACAGGATACAAGCTCTCACCTAATGGTTAGGGCCAGCTCTACCATTAGGCAGAGTCAGGCAGCAGTTTATGGTTTTAGACAGACGACAAAGGCATGACCCGCACCAAGCCTCCTAAGGTAGCTAGATGCTCTAGGTGTGGTGGAGGATGTTACCCCACTTTTGAAGTCAGATTCAACTGCCACTCCAGTATAAGGAAGTGGGGAGAGAAGTTGACACCATTTTGTCATTTGCTTCAAGCAGTAAACTATATTGGGCTGGCCCTGTAAATGCTGCACATTTCGCAATAGTAATCACCTTCCTTAAACATAACTGATCTTTACTGAACCCATCCAGGTTGGAGACATACCTGTGGGAAACCACAAATTCACAGTCTCTTTTCCATTCCTAATCGGATATACCAATGCAACATTTCAGTTGGGAGGAAGGGAGGCAGTTTCTGCTAACAATGAGCTCTCTCATCCATCCTATTAGGCTACTCTCTGACTGATCCCTGTTGGTGGTTATTATTAGTTTCCTGCACTTCTTGCGGTATTATAAAGCCCCAAATCAAGTTACTGCAGGATCTCCATCTAAGAAGATAATGGGCAATAAGCTTGCAACCTTTGCAAAGAAATAAAATAATTTAGCAAAGTTAACACTCAATTCAGCTTATGTTTAGAACCCAAGGGCACAGCTTGAGCAAAAGCAGTAATGGAGCCAGCCACTGTGACACCAGCAGCCACTTTCTCTTGTTCATCAATCAGCTGCCACACCAGCTTGTGAAAGTTAACCAAAGCGTCAATTTTAATGTAGGGAGCAGAGTGAAGTTTCCACTTAATGGTTTTGTTGCTTGATTCTCTCTAATATCCCAGAGTTTTCATAGCATTCCCAAATAAGAACCATAACAACAACAACAACAACAACAACAAGCAGAAGAAGGCTACATTGTCTGGGAAATGTTCTGGCAAGCTTCCTTAGAACATCACTGCTCAGTCACTTTCCACATACTTTTGCAGTTTAAAGTTTCCCCCCAAAAAAATTCCATAAAGGAACCAGACACAATTTTAATTTGTGTAGGTCATGCACATAGAAGCTTACAGTGCCAACGAGCCATCCACATATGGATGGGCACACATCAAACACGAGTTCTGCTTTATGGTTGTGATGAGCAAGTGGTAGCGCTCAGTTTTTTAAAAAATGGGACAACTTGCCATCCATGCAAAGGAGACCACCTTTCAGTACGACACCCCCTACTCTTTAGAACTCCCTGCCTATCTATATTAGACAGACAATTTCACTGTATTGTTTTAACACCTACCATTTTATTTTTGTTTCACCAAGCCTACCCAGACATGTAAGTATACTTTAAAATGGCAGATTTAATACTTTTTTAATAATATGTTGATTTTATTGTTTGCTTTTATCAGAGTTTTTAAGAAACGGTTTTTACATTTTTATTTGTAAACTGCATAGAGATCTTCTACTGAGTTAGATATAAGTTAAATTTTAAAAACCAACCTGCTAGTCATAGTCATTAATTTCAATAAGTCTCCTCAGAGTAGAACTAGTATTGGATACAACCCAATACGAATTTATTATGTATTTATTTACTGAATTTATATAGCTGCCCCATAGCATGTTATCTGAAACAGAATTCCAACAATAGTAACATTTTCAAAATTCTGCAAGAATCAAAACAGAATCCATTTCTGTCTACTTACCAATGGATAGACTACCTAATAAAATTCAAATATGTAAGATTTACATATTAAGGGTTTGCATTATGAATGAATAATGAATATTTTAAGAGTAAGCTACAGGTCATCCTACCAGATGCAACAGTAATTCACTAAAATTGCTGTTAAAAGAAGATTAACTTTGATATTGACAGTGTCAGTTATATCATGAGGAAGAAAACATTAAAGGGACTTGGTACTTCTGAAAATTTATTCCTGCAGCAATAAGAAAGTCATTGACCCATTCAGTGTCTGCCTTTCTGCTGTCTAACACTGGACCTGTTTAAGAAAGTGTATTGCCTAATAGATGTTTAATTTAATTACTATACTTAGCATTCGTGAACCACTTTTTCCAACGTGCTTGAAACGCTTCTCATACACTGTAAATAGCCTTAACAAGCTCTGTAGTGTAGGCCAATGCTATCATTCCAATGAAGAGGGCTGAAACTGACAGATAGTGGTTCGATGTCAATTCTACAAAGACCAATAAGTCAAGCATCATGCAAAATTTGGTAACCGTATGTTAGAGGTGCCTTACGGTATCTTACATATCTTAGACACCTATGGGAAACTTTCAATGTGAGGAGAACACATTTTTTTCCAAAATATATAGCAGAAGATTCTCCTGTCCTCTGCTACTGCTACATCTACTGCACAAATATTTTCATTCTGATTTTTATTTTAGTCAATAAGCATTTGAACTGAACTGCTTTGGAAATTATAACTGGAGTTTTTAAAAATAATGCAAAATGTAAATTGGGTTCATTATTAGTGTTAGAGCAGTAATACTGTTTTCATGTGTAAAATACTTGTGAAATATTAGATAGGACAAGATTATGTAAGGTACCGATTGCACTGAATGATGAAAAGACAATCAAAAGGGATCAGTCTTTGTGCATAACTGCACGGGACTCATTTGCACCATGTTTGAATAATACTTTTCATAAAATTACAACCTAAGAACAAATGGTGCTGAATGGAGGACCTCATAGCTAGGGATAGGAGAGTTTGGTTCATACTGTTACAAAGGTTATGCACCACCACTAAACTCTGCTGAGTAGTATCAGGATTTCAGGGGGTTCCAGGCATTCAACCAAGGGTTGTGTTTCCACTGGGAAAATCGAGGCATTAGATTAGGCAAATGTCTCATCTAGTTCACCATCTTGTTTTCACAGTGGCCAAGCAGACACCTATGGGAAACTTCCAATTAGGACCTGAGCTCCAGAGCACTCTCTTCCTGCAGTTTCCAGCAACTGGTGTTCAGAAGCATTTCTTCTGAAGTAGAGCAGAGCTATCCTGAAATGAATCAGCACAACCAACACCAAAAATCTTGAGGTACAGTGGTACCTCGGGTTACATACACTTCAGGTTACATACACTTCAGGTTACACACTCCACTAACCCAGAGATAGTGCTTCAGGTTAAGAACAGTTTCAGGTTAAGAACAGACCTCCAGAATGAATTAAGTACTTAACCCGAGGTACCACTGTATAAATAGTGCTGAAAGTGGGGTTGCATATGACCACTCTGAACGAGCACCATCAATATGAACACACAATAAAAAGGACATTTGGAGGGGCTCCCAGAGACTTTGATGTCCCCAGGTGTACTGTCTCCCTCATTTATTTTTATGCTTTCCTTTGTGTTGCCTTCTGTGGTCTTGTGTCTGCATTCAGGCTTGGCTCTGTAAACCCAGTCTTAAGCTTAAGGCCTTGATCATCTCCCTCTGGTACTGATGCTTGTCTGGAAAAGCTGGACAGCAGCAGCTTGGGTCTGGCTAGCAGCGAGCTGGTTTGCTTGGCAGAATGCTTGACTGCTGCTACTTTGGGAATAACACAGACTGCCTGTGTGCTTGCTCCTGCAACCTTGCCATTCCTGCTCCACCTGTTCCCTTATTAAGAAAATATAGTGTTACAAAGTCACCATAAATCTCCAGTGTGCTCATCTATATTTTCCTAAGGTGTCTCAGTGCATAGCACTGAGCTTTTTAGCTAAAGGGCTTTACCACTCCTGGAAGCTTTCATAAGAATAATAATTATTATTTTAATTCTGAGCTGTCCCTTCAGCTGCTTTGGTTCATAAAGCTTAGTCAAGTGTTGGTTAGTCTTAGGCTCTCTTCCAATTGGCTAGTAGACTTTAGCTCAGGGCCAAATTATCAATCTTGCAGAATGCAGAATGCAGGTAGTCCATGATCCTATTCTGTGTTGAGCACTTTGCAAAATCTTCTTTTATGCCCATCTCCAGGATGACATTTTGGGGTAGAGAGGAAGGAGGGTTTGCACTAGGAAGACTGGAAGGCTCTGTCAATTTTGGTTCTCCCATTTTCTCATTTTTCCAATCTTAAATTCACTTCTCCATATTTCTGAAGCAGTCTGCAGATTTTTTAAAACAAAATCCTCATGAAAATTAGCATTTAGTGCAAATTTCTCCTAACGAACAGATTTTTGCATGCAGTTTTAATTAAATTTTAAATATATAAATCAAACTAATTTTTGCAAGCAATTGATTTTTGTGTGTTTATTTTCTCTTAATATATTCATTTTTATGTGTACTTTTCCCTAATACATGAATTTTTGGTAAACATTATTTGGTTGAAGAACTGCATTGCAAAATTCAGAAAAGTGTAGATTTCGAAGGATGGTTGTTTCAATTCTCATGTTGCTTTGGAAAGTGTGGATTTGATAAAGTCACCTTTAAATGTGAACTCAAATAAATTTCTTCCCATCCCTTAAAGGTAAAGGTAAAGGGTCCCGTGACCATTAGGTCCAGTCGTGACCGATTCTGGGCTTGCGGCGCTCATCTCACTTTATTGACCGAGGGAGCCGGCGTACAGCTTCCGGGTCATGTGGCCAGCATGACTAAGCCGCTTCTGGTGAACCAGAGCAGCGCACAGAAACGCCATTTACCTTCCCGCCGGAGTGGTACCTATTTATCTACTTGAACTTTGACGTGCTTTCGAACTGCTAGATTGGCAGGAATCCCATCCCTTAGTTTGCACTAATTCACCTTCATGTGACAAAGGAACAGTAAGTAAATCATGTTCTAGAGATACTGAAGCTGTCAAATAAGATAATGGTTAGCAACTGCCAAACTTCAAACCAAATCTGGTTTGTGAAGAGCAGCTGCTAAGTCTGTCTTTGCTCATGCAACAGCAACTCCCTGTAAGCCACCTGGGGTCGATGGCATTGGCTGGCAATCAAGAAAGCCCATGCATTATTGTTGTTGTTTTTACTCCTTTTGGGGGGAGGCAACACAAAAAGCAGTGTTGTATCAGATCCTTGCCAGTCTCTCCCCCTGTATTCTCTGCTCTGACTAGCAGCTGCTCTCCAAGGTCTCAAACACTGGGTCTTCCACTTTATCTGCTACCTGATATTTTCAATTGGATTGAACCTGGGACATTCTGCATGCTCAGGTCCATCCAGGCAGTTTTAAACTAGGGGACTAGATAGCCCAATTCAACTTTTTGCAGAACAGCAGCATATACCCCAAATGGCACAGGACTCACACATTAACGGAGGTAAGGAGAACAAGTGTGGGCTTTACTGCCCTTCAAGCCATCCATACAGATGTTGGAACTTAGCATAGATTAGCCCCAAATCAGATATGCAGGTCCCCAACATCTGAAATGTTGGACACGGGTGGCGCTGTGGGTAAAACCTCAGCGGCTAGGACTTGCCGATCGCATGGTCGGCGGTTCGAATCCCCGTGGCGGGGTGCACTCCCGTCGTTCGGTCCCAGCGCCTGCCAACCTAGCAGTTCAAAAGCACCCCCAGGTGCAAGTAGATAAATAGGGACCGCTTACTAGCGGGAAGGTAAACGGCGTTCCGTGTGCTGCGCTGGCTCACCAGATGCAGCTTGTCACACTGGCCATGTGACCCAGAAGTGTCTGCGGACAGCGCTGGCCTATAGAGTGAGATGAGCGCACAACCCTAGAGTCTGGCAAGACTGGCCCGTACGGGCAGGGGTACCTTTACCTTTTAACATCTGAAATGGGGAAACTATTCTAAAGCAACTGGGGTATCAGACCTTAGCTGTGGGCACAGGTGGGGATATCAGGGTTCACATCTCATTTTCCTTTTTCTGTGCAGTTTATTCTGCAATAGTTCCATAGTGTCCAAACTTTCTTTTTTCAGGGATTCTCTTAGTTTGTGTTCCAAAGAACACTTGCATATGTGTCAGAGTATTTGGGGGGGAGGCATATTCTAGGGTACACACAATTAACATGGCACTCTGACCAGGCTTATTAGGCTCCCCTGTTGCCTTGCATGAGTGAGGATCACACCCAGAGATGATAAGCCCCTTGGGCTATGCACTGCAGGGGGAGACAGGTAGTGGCGAACAAGCTGTCCCTCCAGAAAGGATGTCCGCCATGATTGAGGAATGCCTGGGCTCAAACAACAGAGTTTGGAAACCAATGAAGTAGGAGAGCTGGTTTTACTGCTTCCCCATGCATTTCCCTTACATACCAAGGATACTATTAACAAAGGCTTCCTGCCCTCAGGAAAGGCACAGCTCCATTTTGTTAAGATTACAAAATGGAGGTGTGCCCTTCCTAAGGGTAAGAACTTCTCTGAGGAGAGCTGGGAGGCAAAGTCAGACTATTTATATTCACAGCTGGCTAAGGTGTTCCTGGGGGCCATGGACAACCAACACAAGCAGGTGAAGACAGGAAAATCCTTTAATTTACACTACAGACTGATTACACTAAATAACCAGTGAATTCCAGCACTACAGTGACAAGAGTTCTTTCATTTTGCTTGCCCTCCAACAGCACCAGAATGACAAACCCTGAAACTGTAGCTTTCCCCCCCAGTAGTTTGTTGCAGCAAAGTCCCAGGCTGAATCCAGACACATCAAAGAAGCGTTTCAGTTAAATGTGTTTTAAATTTTGTATGAGAAATCAGGTTGGCAAAAACAGAACTCCACAGCGCCATCTGGCGTCATAGTGTTAGAAAATGCATACAAAGCACTTTTATTTTGCCAATGTAGCTGAGTCCCCTGTTGCTCATATCCTGGCTAGTTTTCTCATAGTAAGAGGGAGAGAATGACAGGTTCTATGGGTAGAGTCCTGTCCCAGTGCTGCATCACTTTATGATTTTTGTACACCTGAAAATGTGACTACAACCAGGTGCGTTTCTAGGTAGGCAACTAAACTAGCTGGAAACAGGCCCATGAAAAAGAATTGCATATGCTAATTTGTATGCATAGATGCCTCTAGTCTAGACAGATTAAGCCGTAGTTAATCCCAGTTTGTCAGATGCAGACAAAATGTCAATGTATAATGCATCAAAAATTGAAGTGAAAGCATCAAAAATTGGGAAGAACTTTCTGACCATACCAGTGGATCAGACTACCTTGGAAGGTGGTAGACTCTCCTTTATTGCATGTTTTCAAGCAGAGGTTGGATGGCCATATGTCTGGGATTTCTGCATTGCAGGGGGTTGGTCTAGATGACCCTTGGAACCCCTTCCAATTCTACAGTTCTATGATTCCATTATGCAGACTCTCTTTGTGGCTACGCTGAAGGGAAAGAGGGGAAGGAGGAGCTAATGAACCCAGGGATAGGCTAATCTTAGTTACATAAAAAAATAAACCATTATATCTGAATGCAGGCACTATTTGGAGTACACCTAAAATGAGAATTTTACTGGGCTCAATTTTCCATCTTTAGTATGCCTATCTTTCCCTGAAAGATGCCTGTGACCAGTTTCATGCAATTATCTCACATGTGTGCTTATAAATGATTTATTAAGATCTGCATCGGCTAGATATTTTAATCTGTCCTAATTAAAACTGGCAGAGGGGGAAGAGCCAGTGTGCTTTCCATAATTATGCCTTCAGCCATTGCTCAGCCACCATTTGCAATCGTGGCCTTGTGTTGAGACATCAAAAATGTTCTAAAGAAATAGATGGTTATGGTTTTACTGTAATTGTTACTAATTACAGATATTGTTCTAGGGTTTTAGGCGAACCATGCTTTGTGGTTTCTCTCACAGAAGGGTGTTTTACAAGCATAATTTGTTACAGACATTTCAATTTTAATGGAAAAATCCAACCCTAAAACTACGGAACATATAACCAAGTTCCTCACTGTAACCATCAAAACTAGGCCACTCATGTTAAAGGGGAGATAAGTTCTGAGTTAAAGCCTTTTAAAAACTATTTTTGATTGTGCTTTTCGAAATAAGAGTACAGTATAACAAAATCCACCATCTGTGTGCATGTATATTGTGTTCTTCTCTGCTGTGATTGTCATGATAACCTTATATTGTATCTCAGGGGTTGCAAACCTGATGCCTGCAAAAACCTTCACTGGTGCCTCTAGGCAGGTGGCCCAAACTCTAAGCTTCATTTTAAACCAAGTAAGTTTCTAGGCCTCATGGAAAGAAAGTTATGGGGCACAATGTGCAGGTAATCTCTAAGCAATTCCTGTGACATGAGAGTGAGTGTGGGGCTGCCACTTTGAATATTTTTCTTGGTACAGAGTAATGCTCCTTGTTGCTATTAAAGAGCAACAGCATCAATGTATACAAAACCAATATTGTATGATCTCCAAAATCAGAACCAGCAGGATATAGCTGACTTCCTATGGTAAGGATGAGGTTCTGAGGGAAGGTTCTCTAATTTTGTGTTATGACATGCTGCCCTTCCCCAGCATAGCAGCTTTTTGATTTTTTTGGTAACTGGTGCCCACAGCACCCTCCCAAAATTCAAAGTGTGCCCACTGGTCAAAAAAGGTTGTATCTGACTTATATTGTCTGTAGACCAGGTACATTGTTACATGCACATTTGTTGTTTAGTCATTTAGTCATGACCCCATGGACCAGAGCACGCCAGGCACTCTTGTCTTCCACTGCCTCCCGCAGTTTGGTCAAACTCATGCTGGTAGCTTTGAGAACACTGTCCAACCATCTCGTCCTCTGTCATCCCCTTCTCCTTGTGCCCTCCATCTTTCCCAACATCAGGCTCTTTTCCAGGGAGTCTTCTCTTCTCATGAGGTGGCCAGAGTATTGGAGCCTCAGCTTCAGGATCTGTCCTTCCAGTGAGCACTCAGGGCTGATTTCCTTAAGAATGGAGAGGTTTGATCTTCTTGCAGTCCATGGGACTCTCAAGAGTCTCCTCCAGCACCATAATTCAAAAGCATAAATCCTTCAGTGATCAGCCTTCTTTATGGTCCAGCTCTCACTTCCATACATCACTACTGGGAAAATCATGGCTTTTACTATACGGACCTTACATGCACATATCAACTGCTTCTGTGGCCCTGGTCCTCATTTGGCTTATGAACATCCTGTGAGAAAGATTATGACCTATGTGTAAGGGTGGATCACTTAGTGTTCAGCTGAGCCCTGGTGACATAATGAGCTCAATGGAGGGCCAGCCCAATACATTTGGCTGTCTGAGGTGGAGTAGGAAATGACACACACATACCAAGTGCACACATCCAACACATACCAATTCTCTTCCATGATGGAAGAGAAATTCACTTCAGTTTGCATTTAAGTACAAATTTGTGGTTCGAGGACCCCCGCAATGTGAAATGAATACACAAGGACACGTGATATAAGGTTAATGGGCAAGGAAAGGCCACAACTTTATTGATTACAGCAGTGAAAAGGTATTGGCTTAGGCATTGGATCTCTAAAACAAGTGGGTTTATTCACCAGTAGGTGGAGCCTGTTGATGCTAATCCAACTATAGGCTCTCCCCTGATGTCACCGCGGGTCGTGCCATGGCCTCCCGCCAAACAGGCATCGGACAGAATACACGACCGCCAGATTCCTTTAACGGAATACCCAAAAATTGAAGGCATAGGCGATGGCCACACCTAGCCCTTCGACACACCACAACACATTATTCCAATGCCTAACCTACCCACCAATACCACAAAAGTTGTGACGATTGCTACGAGGTAGGCGAAAAAACCAAAAAGCCTAATGCCAAATGGAAAAACTCCTACCAGGCCCCCTGGACAACCAGGGCGACCAACCTAGGGTCCATAGCAAGGCCAATGACCTAAGCCCTGACTCAAAGGGAGTGGAGGGTGGGTGACTCGTGACGGGACGACAGCGAAGAATGAGGCCGGGGAGAGGCTGGCACCACAGCAAAAGGCTGCTGAACACGCCCCCTCTGAGGCACCTGGTTGAGTGCCTGCCGAGGGGCGTGGGCGCCAGCCAGGTGAGGTGGAGGCAGGAGGCTAACGCCCCCTGCTAGGGGCGGTGCTCGGGCTCCCGCCCACAACCACTCCCCTCTCTTCCAGGGAGGAGAGTCTTTACCTAATTCACACTTTTCCAAACGATACAAGAACCGAAACCCAGTTATGCTTTCAAATTCACACATCTCAGAATTTTGCAGTGCAGTTCTCCAGCCTAATGATGAGTACAGAAATACATATGAAGCAAATATTAAGGGAAATTGCCCTGCAAAAATGTGTATATTAGGCAAAATTGCATGCAAAGGTGTATGTTAAGAGAAATTCAGATGAAAATGCTGGTGAATTTTCACAGGAAGTTAATTTTTCAAACTTTGCAGACTGATGTGGAAACATGAAAAAGTGAATTTAATACTGGAAAATTTAGAAATGGAAATGGACAGAATTGCTCATCCCTTGTGCACTGAACCAGTCTCGAGGTAGAAAACCCCACATGTGCTTCCCCTTCCTGCCAATACTAATGGATATTTATATTCGAATTATTTCCAAATATTTATATTTAGGGAAACACCAAGCCATGTACAAAATTTGCAAAGCACGCAATATTATTTTAGTAAGGCAACATAAAGCACAATATACAAAACCTGCTTAGCCCCATACACAACAGAGAGAGAGAGAGAGAGAGAGAGAGAGAGAGAGAGAGAGAGAGAGAGAGAGAGAGATGGCTCTGGGAAGTCTGTGTAAACAAATGAGCTTTCAACATTTGCCAAAGACTAAAAATCATTGGTGCGTGTCGAATATTCCACCTAGAGGGGTGCCACCACACTGAATGTCCTGCTTTGAACAACCACAGAGTGGAACTCAGTTGCATGTGGCATAGTTTCAGATAATTTACAGAACTGGGCAAGTCTAGTGATTGGGGAATGTGCCAGCTGGAAATGTTGGAAGCTATAGCTGAATGGGGGAGGCACCAGGTAAAGGATGCTCAAGGGCTATTTGTTGTTTTATGGGAGTGGACTGGGGCCTCATGGACTTGAGCCATTTCCCATTCTCACTAAAGAACCTCTAGGAAAAACAGTTGCATTTACAGCGAGGATCATTTCCCATTCCACCATCCCTTCCATCAACATTGACGTTACCCCATGTTGGAAAAAATACAGAATTTTAATGTTTGTCTGATGGCGCTGGGATTGTTGTTTTTTCCAGGTATGTATCTTCCTGTAGACATGTGAAGGGGCCTAACACATTGTCAATATTCACATTAATTACATAGAATTCAGTGCATCAGTGAAAATGTAGTTGGAATTTAAGAACAGTCCATCTGTCAATCTAGTCTAATGAACTTTATTGATTATTACTAATAGCATTTATTGGATTTCTTACCCACCCTTTACCATAAGGTCCAAGGGACAACTTACACCAATATAAAGATTCAATATAAATATCTGTTGTTGTTTTTACAGTAAATGATAGAATGGATCCTATATTTCAGGTATCAAAGGCCAAGGTGAAGAGGCTCCATTTTGTCTATTGGGCAGTCTTGCACATCTCCCATTAATTTCTGTGTGACTGGATCGGAAAAACTTAAGAACAAGGGAAGCTGTCTTATTCCAGGTCAGAGCATTGGTCTATCTAGCCCACTGGTGTCTACCATGAATGGCAGCAGCTTTCCAGGGTCTTAGACAGCTAGAGGTCCTTCCTGTCATCTGTTCCTGCCGTGGTAATCCATCTTTTTCAGCTCAAGGGCCACATTCCCTTTAAGACAACCTTCCAAAGACAAGGACTGGGCCAGAGGCTAATTGAGGGAGAGCAATTAATGTACATTTTACCTGTGGGGCAACATAACTTACCTAGACTGGAATGTCTTTGGCATTAATCCAGTACCTGCAGAGAACCTGGTTTTGCTTATCTATTTCCTCCGCCTCCTAGTACATGCTAAGGATAGGCAGATCTCTAGACTTCTGGTAAGAGGGAGCCCAAGTTTAAAATTAAGGGATTTCCTCTTATGCTCACCACAAAGATACGTTTTAGTACAGTGGTACCTCGGGTTACAGACGCTTCAGGTTACAAACTCCGCTAACCCAGAAATAGTACCTCGGGTTAAGTACTTTGCTTCAGGATGAGAACAGAAATCGTGCTCCGGAGGTGCGGCAGCAGCAGCAGGCCCCAGTAGCTAAAGTGGTACCTCAAGTTAAGAACAGTTTCAGGTTAAGAACGGACCTCCAGAATGAATTAAGTTCTTAACCTGAGGTAGCACTGTACTAGGAACCAGCTCGTACTTCTTTCACACATAAAAATCCAGTCCTGGTTTCCCCTCCCCACAGCTAAGCTTTCATTTCAGCAGTTTAATTTAGGGGGGGGGGGAGATTTAGTCTTTGCTGTTGCTACAACTGCTATCCTGTTGGGAATTAGCATGTCTTGCTAATCTTCTGCAAATAGCCCCGAGAATATACCTTCTGCCCTTCCTGTGTTAAGGCACCAAAACGAGCACAGGAAGCTTTCAGCGAGACATACCCTAAAGGCAGTCAAAATGGAATGAATGGGTTTTTGGTGCTGTTGGTTTTGTTTTGTTTTTTTGCACAACGGGGCAGAGAAGAGGCAACTGCATACAATAGCTTGGCTTCTTCCCCCTGATCCCCCATCCTTCTTATTCAGGAAGCTTAAGGTCCATAGTCTCAGCTGGCAGTGTAAGTTGAACTCAGGTTTTTTAGGGCCCTTGCCAAGTCATCCTCTATGGACCCCCCACCCATCCACCCTCAGGGAGTCCACAGCCTCACTGCAGCCAGTCCAGGGGACTTGTTAGTGGCCCCTGCTGGGCTGAAGGCAGTTGCCCAGCCATGCTGACCCTTGAGACCAGCTGTTCATCATAGAATTGTAGAGTTGGAAAGAATCCTGAGGGGCATCTAGTCCAACTCCCTGCAATGTAGGAATATCAACTAAACTAAAGCATCCATAATAAGAAGCTTTTCTTGACATGTCAAACTCAGCATTGGTTCAGAGAGGAAGCTCGCTGGAATTCTGTCCTCATTGGGGCTGGCTGGGTTCTTGGGGTGGCCTGTTGTGACCTGTTGGGTCTTGTAAAAAACCACAGAGAGTTGCCTCATCTCATAGATAGAATTCCACGGGAACAGAGCAGAACACTTCACCTTTCTGATCTTGATTAGCTTCCACTGAAGCTTAACCATGGGCGACAAGCAAAAGCTACATCAGATAAGCTTGCCTGATAATAAGAACTTTTCCAGGTACTTTAAAGGGACATGCCAAAGGAGGAACAGTGTAAACATAAAGGTAAAGGTAAAGGGACCCATGACCATTAGGTCCAGTCATGGACGACTCTGGGGTTGCGGCGCTCATCTCGCTTTATTGGCCGAGGGAGCCGGCGTACAGCTTTCAGGTAATGTGGCCAGCATGACTAAGCCACTTCTGGCGAACCAGAGCAGCGCACGGAAACGACGTTTACCTTCCTGCCAGGGTGGTACCTATTTATCTACTTGCACTTTGACTTGCTAGGTTGGTAGGAGCAGGGACCGAGCAACGGGAGCTCACCCCGTTGCGGGGATTCAAACCGCCAACCTTCTGATCAGCAAGTCCTAGGCTCTGTGGTTTAACCAACAACCTTGACTCATTTAATCTGCCTCCTCCTACAAATGTCACTCTAAGAGTATGTTCACATTAGCAGCTTAAAACATTTCCCCGGCTGCATTTCAAGCCACATTTGCATGGTATCCGCATCAGAGAGGGGTAGTTAGCCAGTGGTGACTAGTAGGGTATAAGACATGGAGACTAACAGCAGATGGAGCTAGAGCCCATGACAGGCAGACACAACTAGTTCTTATTTTGCAGCTGTCCTCCTTTCTGCTGAGTTCGAAAAGAGTAATACTAAGACTAAGTAGGAGGAAGCTGGGAGCCAATGCCACTCCCTGAACTGGTTGTAAGCAAGAAGGCAGGTGGGTTTGAAAGAATCAAGACTGAGGTGGAAGGGGCACCCCATTTACTCCAATGGAGCAGCCTCTACTGGCATTGGCATGGATGGGGAACCTGTGGTCCTCCTGGTGCAGTTGGACTGCAACTCCTACCAGCCCCAGAGAGCCACAAGCTCATGAGTCCCCTATAAAAGAATATCTTGAAAACATGCATTCTCACAAAGAGGAGTGGATTACTCCAGTGACGCAAACACAATGCAGGGATGGAGAAACAGCAGCCCTCCAGACGTGGTTCATTTTCAGCTCCCATCATCCCCAGCCTTGCTGACTGGGTCTGATGGGACATGGAGTACAACAGTATCTGCAGGGCCCTGTTTTAACACTATAAAACAGAAAATGGATCTATTTGGCTGCTTCCTGGTGAGGTTCTTTTTTTATCTTGGAGTATTTGCTTTGCATATGCATACGTACCACACACACACACACACCGGTTAAACATTACATTCAGAAGAGCATTAAGATTAAACAGAATTAAGTTGCCACCGCTTTTAAATGGCTTAGAATTTAAGAGTTTTAAAATAGGGTTTTATATTAATACCTAAGCCCTTTCTGGAACTTATTATGTTTAGGAAGTTGGTATTGCAAAGGCATTATCTTTTCTCTGTATTTTCACTATATAACCTGATTGGGAAGGGGGAGAGCAGTGTGCAAAATAATCAGGCAATTTTGTGCCATGAAAATCAGCTTTGGAAGAGTTTGAAGTACAGTATTTGAAGATGTGAAAGGATACAATTCATGAAAGATGTAAGCTCCCTATTTCATAGAATCATAGGACAATTACAGAGTTAGAAGGGACCGTGATTATCATCTAGTCCAACCCCCTGAAATGCAGGAATACACAGGGATCGAACCTGCAACCTTGGCATTATCAGCACTGCTCTCTAACCAACTGAGCATATATACCAAGTACAGTCTGTACTCATCCAGCTTAGGTTTTTGCAGGTGCTTTGCAGTATGTGGGCCACTAGAAGCAGGCAGATGGCTATAGTACAAGTAGGGGAGAAATTCAGTTCTGCTTGAATTCTAATGTGAATCTACCTAAATCATGTTTTCCGAAACAATCTGCAAACTAAAACACAGGTATCCTTTGAAACTCACACTTCTGCAAATTTTGCGATTCAGTTCTTCAAACAAATAATGTATTTAAAAAAATTAATGCATAAAAATAGTGAAAATAATATAAAAATGAATATTAGGGGAAACTGCGCACAAAAATGTGTACATTGGGAGAAATCTGCACTAAAATGCTGGTGAATTTTCATTACAACTTTTTTTTAATGTACACTGTGCAGAGATGTGCAGAACTGAACTTAAAACTGGAAAAAATAGAAACTGGATGAAACCAAAATTGACAGGTTCACCCATATCTAAGTACAAGTCTTAGGTATTTGGACAGGTCCCCTAACTACTGCTTATTCATCAGAGCTTCTACTTTTGATGAACTGCTCCTGTTTAGCAGAGATAGTGCTGTATGTGGGAATGTACTCGTAGGCCAGGGAAGCAGCAAGGGGGGAAATAGGTTAGTGCAGCCAGCATGAGCCGCTTAGGTGCAGGAAATCAAACCTATCACTGAAGGAATAGGTTTTAATGATTTTTTTTATCATTTTATCTCCCCATTTTCTGTGGATTGGTTTTATGGACACACCACTTAGAAATGCAAATAACTAATCAGTATATCAAAGTATTTAATTATGTAATTTATTATTATTAAGCAGTAAGATTCTATTTATTAGAAGAAATGCCTTAGCATATAACACAAATATAACAAGTGCCACAAGCATGCCACCCTAACCATTCAAAACTGCATAGGTTGAGGTTATTGGTCCACCACTTTTCACAGACAAACCGTGCAGAAAACATATGGCAAAAGCTGACACAAAAAGTGTATTTCAGTAGAGAGAGACAAGAGCTAGTACCTCGGGTTACAGACGCTTCAGGTTACAGACTCCGCTAACCCAGAAATAGTACCTTGGGTTAAGAACTTTGCTTCAGGATGAGAACAGAAATCATGTGGCGGCAACACGGCAGCAGTAGGAGGCCCCATTAGCTAAAGTGGTACCTCAAGTTAAGAACAGTTTCAGGTTAAGAACTGACCTCCAGAACGAATTAAGTACTTAACCCAAGGTACCACTGTAGTTTGGTAAACTGCTTTTACAAACTAGAGAAGTAAAAGGATTACAGTTCCTCAATTTGTTTAAGAGCCCATCCAGTGTCAAAAAAACCCCCACATGCTTTTCCCCAAGCGTACAACCCAGTTACAGGACCACCACACTCCTGTTCAAAGATTTGCCTCAGAGCAAACAGTGTTCATTCCAATTAGGAGCTTTTTAACAGGAAACTCAGCTAACCTTTTCTCAGCTTCTGCTCTCAGTCACTCTTCTCAGAATTTCCCGCCCTGGTCTGTTTTCTTTTGTAAAAAGTCCCCTCATTTAATTGGATATGCTCCAGATGCTATACACCTGTACAAGCTGACACTAATTAGACTGGACAAATAGGACATTTGTGTAGACCAAGAAGGAGTCAAGAGAGATAACTACTTATCCTTGTAAGATGATTTATACAGCTTTAAATCTTCACAGAACATTTATAGGGAGGAATGGGGATCCTGTGGCCCTCCATACGTTGCTGGACTCCAACTCCCATCATTCCTGGCCCATGAGCAAAGCTGGCTGAAGCTGATGGGAGATGGAATCCAACATCATCAGGAAGGCCACTGGTTTACCCATCCCTGAAGTACAGGGCAAAATACACACGCATACAGCTGTAGCTTTATTTATTTACTGTACTCACCAATCTGTGTCACAAAATCAAACTTTTGTGGGTGACTTCAAGTGCTAGGGTCCCAGTCTCAGGAGGTGGAAGGAAGCCTCTTAGCAAAACGCTCCCAGAGATAGGTAGGGCTGCAGGTACAGTCCAGGCCAAACAAACCAAGGTTAAGCACAGAAATACCATCTTAGTCTAAAACATAATCCAGAGGCAAAGTCATGTAACGAGGAGTTCAGGCAAGGTACAGCACAGCAAGGAGAGGTGAGCAGAAATAAGCAGCAAGGTTCCAGAAGATTGTGGCATTTTCAACAGCTGGAAGACTCAAGAGGGAAACCTCTGGCCTCCTAGAGCAAACCCCAAACCCAGCTGCTTGTAGCGAAGGTGTTTCAGGGATTGCTTACTCACGAGCCGCACAATGGCTGTAGGCACATGCTAGGCCATCGTTCTGCAGCCTGGTCCTTTTGCCACTCCTGTTCTGGAGGGCTGGGGGTGAGCCCACCTCTTCCCCAGACAACCCCAAGCCTTCTTCAGCAGGGATCTCCCTTAAGGGGATCCTCAGCTCTGGTTCCAGGGGGTCCTGCCTGCTCCTCAAGAGCCTTGGCCTGTGGTCTGTGGTGTGGTTCATCCTCTGAGGACTCCGAGTCCAGTCAGGGCCTGCCGTGGCGACTATTGACCTGAAGGGCAAGTCAGCCCACAAACCTTGGAGGAAGTTGCTTTGTTAGTCAACCATCAGTTCAGTTTGCTCAGAGCCATGTTCTCCCTCACAGGAAACAGCAGCCCCACTCACAAAGCAGCCCTCCCAGTTGTAGGCCAGGCAAAGCCCTTTTGCTGTCTGAGGTGAAGGACAAGTTGGTTCTCCCACTTAGCAGGGTGACTGGAATAAAGCTGGCAGACCAGAAACTTGAGGAAAAGTAAACTAGAGGTCAAGCCTACATAAAGGAGGAAAACTGCATCAGAACTCTCCTTTCCCTCCATTTCCAACTATCAGATAACAGTCTTCCTCACAGCTAACTCCCAGCTGACTATAATCTCCAGCCAATTAGAATCAGCTGCCATACAGAATAATAACAGAATTAACTCCTTAAGTTACTTCTTAATGGTCCCTGCTATTGTGCTTCCAAGACAATGGTCTCCACTGCAACTGAGGCTGCATTTATGGTTGCATTAATTCTTGTCTACTTTCTGCCCCACAGTATTTCCTGCCCAAGGCCTCATTCTGCCTCATGGTAGGGCCGGCTCTCCACACGATACATGCCTGAGGTGGACTGAGGAGGTGGCGAACAGGTCACTTATAGGTTTGTGCATGCGCTTATATTGAGCTATGTTGTCTCATCTGAACTAACACAAAGGACAAAGGCCAGGTGGACCTCAGTGATGAACCTCTCCTCTTAAGCCGCAGGAGAAAGTGCATTACAGACTCTGTGACCTAAATGGGTATTTTTCTAAAGAATAAAGGGAGTAAAAAAGGAAAGGAAAGATTTGCTGCGTATACTAACTCGGAAAACATCTCTTTCACTTTTTGTCTCCTGTTAGTGTTGCAAATTTTCTTTCACTTGTGTTTCTGGAACATTGTATGACTTTGCATCAGTTTCCTTTTTAATATTTTTAAAATAGATGTTCTTTATAATATACCTCTTTCACTCGCCTTAGTCATTTCTGTCAGCAGCGCTTCCTTTTCACTTTCATCTTTTGTATTTTTCATTCCTGACCCCAATTTCTCTTCTTTTTTTTCTTTTTCCCCCAGCATCATCACTATACAGTATCTCTTGCCTTTCCAAAGCGCTGCCTGCGGTTAGTGCTATAGAGCTGCTAGTGTTTATCAAGTCCCACAAACAGCTAGATCCCATCTTCCCTAAATGAAAAGGGGTGGAGTCACCCATTTTCCTGACTGGCAATTGCCGATCACTGAAATTTCACCTTCTCCTGCCACAGCATCATTCTAGCACTATGAGACAGGAAACCCATTAAGCTTCCTGACATGAAAAAGCAGTGATTGGAAAAGCTTCACCTGTTCTATTTCTGCCTGTTAGACTTCTTAAAGGCACAGGACCTCTGGGTGGGAGGAGGTAGAAATTAAGCAGCAATTAGCCACTGTGCTTCTGTTTGCCATCTATTATCAAGCAAGTAATAAAGAGTAAATGGAATACCAACCCAAATACGGAGGTCACCTATGCACCTTTCACTGATCTATGTAGCTGGGCATGCATTAGAATTCGTACCTCTAGCCCCAAGGCATCAGAGGGACCTCCTGAGCAGTAAAGGGTGGGGTGGGGTGGCTGCTAGAGGAAGGAAATTCTCCTTCCACAACTTCCATATTCATGTAAGTATCTGATCAATGCATGCAGTTCTCCAATATGTGTGTGAAAGCCTAATTTCCCTGGATCAGGGCGACTGTATCTTGCTGCATAAAGTTGTGTGTCTTCAGTGAAATCTAGACTGCTTTGATTAATAATTGATCATAAAAAGAGAGAACTCTCTCACTGATCTGAGAGCCTCAAGTAAATGAAACAAATGATATGGCTGCAAGTCTGAGCACTACTCTTAAAAGAAGAACCCATAGGGCTCTGCCTTATATCAAGTTAGACTACAGTGGAACCTTGGGTTGCGGACGTAATCTGTGACAGAGGCACGTCCACAACCCGCAGCATTCGCCGCGTCTGTGCAGATGCCGGTGTGATTTGGCGCTTCTGCGCATGCATAAAGCGTGATTTAGCGCTTCTGCGCATGCGCGAGTGACAAAACCCGGAAGTAACCCGTTCTGGTACTTCCGGATTTCCCGCGGTCCGCAACCTGAAAACACGTAACCTGAAGCGTCAGTAACATGAGGTATGAATGAATTGGTCCATCTAGCTCAGTATGATCAGCGTTGATTGGCAGCAGCTGCCCAGGGTTTCAGAAAAAGGGACATTCCCCACTCCACATGGAGATGCTAGGGAATGAATCAGAGACCACCTGCATGCAAGAAAAATGTTGCACCACTGAACTATGGCCTCATCTAGAGAAACCATACTGCCTACACTGGGACAGCAGTGCCAACTTGGAGGGTTCCCTCTTGGAAGTGAGGAAGTGGAGAGTAGACAACAGCAGAGAAAGGACTAGGATGTGCCTCTGCTGCTCTCCCTCAAATTGTTAGGGCAACTTTGATTCCTGCCCCCTTTGCTTGCTGCAAACACTGATGGGGAACCTGTGACCCGCCACCAACCCTGCTGGCCATTTTCATTCACTCCCCTTCCTACATTTAACACAGCAACTTCTCTGAGTCTCTCTGTTGTCTACTGTTCACTTTCATTGGCCTGGACACTGCCAAATAAGTATGTCATAGAACAACCTTCCTTGATCTTGGGCAACCAAAATTTGTTGGACTATAACTTCCATTATCCTCATCTGGTATAGCCAATGATCAAGGATGCTGGATTCTGTATTCAAAGCAAACATTGGAAATAGATAATTTAAATAAAATAAAATCTACTGCCATGGCCCGTGTCAACCTGAAGTCCATATGAGCTGAACCTTGGCTGCTGTGAGTTAATGTAAAACATCTCTCGAATACCATTCACAGTTAAGACTTTGAACAATAAGTGAGATTGTGGTCCTAATTAGAGGGGACTGGTGAGAGTGAAACAGCACACCGTTATCTTATGCTCAACTTTGATACCACATAACCGCAACTGCTTTTATGTTTTTGTTTGGTTTTTTTCTTTTTTAGCCTTTTGAGTGAAGGAGTTAATTACAGGGGAAGTCTATTCATTTTCTTCAATTAATGAAATCTGTATGGATTTTAATTATGAAAATCTTAAGAGTTTTACTTGGCCAGAGGGGCCTATCAGAATTACTCAGTCTCCTTATCTAGCTATAGAGTCATTAGCACATATTAGAGATAATGATGGAAGGAGGGATGCTTACTGTGTGTAGCTGCCGATATTCTTGCATCCTCTGTCCTGCATTAATGAATTGGGTTGTCAACAGCTGCCGGACAGTGCAACCCAAGACATGTCTGATCAAAAAGAAGTCCCACTGAGTTCGATAGGGCTCACACTCCCAGGTAAGTCAATTATTCCAGCCTTTAATCTTGCAAATGCAAATATTACAGTCTTCTGCTTTTTGGTACATTAAACTAAATCCAATGGAAGTTAGCTGAATATTTCAATTACTATCTTTCACCACCACTACTTACTGCACCAGATGCACAGAAGGAAGACCAGACTAATGCTTCCATCATTTTGTACTTCCCAAACCTAAATTATTTTGTATGGATTATGGCATTGCCCATGGTTCACCTTCTAAGCATCACTTCAATAAGGAATCTGCAGGCATGCTGTAGCAAATCAGTATCAAAGCTAAATGCTGAACCAATCACTGTACTATTTTAAGGCTCTGCTAGTGTAATTGGGAACACTTGGAAATTTCACAAACTCCCCACTGTGTTTTACCACCATCCCAGGCTTCACCTGTTTTAAGCGGCCATTGCAAAATGTTACTCATCTCTTCCTACCTTCCATAATCAGTATGATGAAGAATCTTCTCCCAGCACAAAAGAAAAGCATCTGTGTATTCTTGATCCAGCCCTTTGCTTTTCTTCTCCTTGTGCAGAGTGAACAACGAATAATGCAATGGGGGAATGCAGGACCTGGTAGCACAATAGGAACCAGAGCAGCATACTGCTAGCACACCTGGAGGGACATACAAAAGGGAGGACACTGGTTTTTGCTTTAGGTTGGGAGCTGCTACTGCTTTAAGGGTATTCAGATTCATGCATGCAGTGGGGTTTTTTAGTGTCCATGTGTTGCATTCGTCAAAAGGCCATTCCATATTTTCCCTCCACCACTTAATCAGTATTTGCTGTTTTTGTTTGGCTTCAGATATTTTGTGTCAACGGTAAATCTCAATTAAACGGGAAATATGGGTCTGTATTTTCAAGAGAACAGTGGGTGGTTGTTGTGCAGAACCTGCATGCATGAACACCAGAGTCCCCTGTAATCCAGCTTCTATTCTTCTTTTGAGTCTGAAACCTGAAAATGTTACCTACAAAATGGGACTACAGCACGCGTGTTATGAAACTGCTTGCTAAATTGGTCACTTGTAAGGTCTTGTCAAAAGGTGAAAACTTCACTACTTCCCTTGATTTCTGCTTTAGGATTAGCATTTAGCAGGATGCTACAGACTTTCAAAGAGATGCACCTTGACTGTTCATTCAAATGTGTAGGTAGCAGGGAGGGGCAAAGAATGCTGGGTACAAATGAGACCTGAGGGAGGAGAGGAAGTGTCTAGACATTAGAAAAAACAAAAGTGAGGGGGGAGCTGTCAAAAGCTGCTATTTGAAGAGCAACAGTTAACTGACACTTGCCACACAATCAACAATGGATCCATTTTATTTACTGTCCCATCCCAACCAAACATTCTAAGAACAGTAATTTTTAAGACCTGGTGCCAAAGATTACATTTTTCCTCCTCCCTCCTCATCTTTCCCCCTTTTGTGTTGTGTCTGTTAATTTAACGGTAAGGCTGAGGGCAGGGAGGGCCAAAGGCAGCTTGCTTATTTTTTTGTAAGTCACTTGAGATCCCTTTCTGGCTGAAGAGCAGGACAAAAATGTATTAAAACAAATTATAAGGAACTGTTCTCATTACAATAAGGGATTTCTCTCCAGGTGGTAACAAAAAGCGTCAACTCTCTATCCAATTAGCAGGTCTGGGATGTAAGTATTGATCCAATTGTATGTACGGTGTGCAATTACTTATAGGGATGCACAAGTGCCCTTTTAGTAGAATAAACTACTACCGTGCAGAACAGAAAACACTTTCTGGGTTACAATTTAAGAATGGTTTAAAAAACACTTCCCCACACTGCAAGACAGATGGGGGGGGGGGAAGACCTGCGGTTCTCAGAAATAAAGTGTTTCCTTCTGTGGCACTCATTCTTGTTTATATTAAAGATGAAAGCAGGCTTTCACATTCCCTTCAGAAAGGTAGCTATTGACCATCAGATGCACTCTTTCGCTCTTCACAAGAGATGAACTGAAGTTACTCTCTGAATCTAGATTATGGAGCACTGGCTGGGCATATTGTTTGTATACTGTTTACAAAAGTGCTGGCTATCCCAGAGATGTATGAGGTGAAGAAGAAGAAATCATACTTTAGCTCTTGGAGCACCCTCTATAGGTCAATTTGACAAGAACAGAGGTTTGACTTTATCTTATTTTTTAAAAAAGAACTCCGCAAAAAGCTTGATTACTTTCACCATTCAGATTAACAAATAAATTCATTGGATTTTTATTATTCCTAAAGATTTATATGGATAGTAATAAACCATAAAGAATGCTTTCATATGAAACATTTCTCTAGAACTGGTGTTTAAGTAGTTTATTCTGGTTTCTGGAGAATCCAGACAAAATGGTTGCAAAAACTACTGCATTCAAGTGTTTTCCTGGGAGTCCTCCATGTTTCAAGACCTGGGCTGCAGTGTTTTTTCTAACTTTAAGTGCAACTGCGGTGCTAACCTCTAATGTGGGAACTGGCAAAGTTGTATTAACTCACCTTGCATGGAGGAGTGGAACTGTGAAGCAGTTGGTGACAGAAAAAAGCTCCACCTTTCTATGATGTTTGCTCTATATTTTATGGTTGCACTTTGCTGCACTGCTGTCAGTTAAATTCAAAAAATCAGCTACTTAGGAATTGCATACCAGATTTAGGCCTAGTTCCCTGTTCCTTACTATAGAACTAACCAGGAGCATTTCAACCTGCATTGCCACTATTTTATTTCTTGTAATATGTTACCTGTTCTCAGGAATTAAACAGGCAATGTTTGTCTTTTTCTTTTTATATCCTGTTTAAATTCTTTGTGTACTAAAGCAAATATTTACTACTAAAAACCAGAGCAAGTACAGTGGTACCTCAGGTTAAGAACTTAATTCGTTCCGGAGGTCCGTACTTAATCTGAAACTGTTCTTAACCTGAAGCACCACTTTAGCTAATGGGGCCTCCTGCTGCTGCCGTGCCGCCAGAGCACGACTTCTGTTCTCATCCTGAAGCAAAGTTCTTAACCTGAAGCAGTATTTCTGGGTTAGCGGAGTCTGTAACCTGAAGCGTCTGTAACCTGAAGTGTATGTAACCCGGGGTACCACTGTCAGGATAGTAATGTAGAAGATAGCATTACCACAAATGCCATATGGAACCAGGGATAAACCTGCTTCCAGCTGAATGCAGAAAAGAAATGCAGAGGGACTCATTGTGAAAGGAGTAACAGGAACTACTACCCTGATAAGAGGCAAAATATCAGAAGTAAACATGTTCCATACTTAAGTTCAGTAACTGGACTTCTGGAGCACTGTGAGAGTTGCCTTAAGTACGCACTTTTGTCAGTAAAGGATTAGCTATCAGATATGTGCCTTCCTTGGCTGTGGGTGCTTAGGACAATAGCTAGTGAGGGTGATTAAACTCTTCAAATGCTATTTGAAGCTATAAAATTCTATAAACACAAGGTAAAAGCAATTCAAAACTTGTATGCTAGCACTTCTTAAAAACTGTTGACTAGACCAATACAAAATCTGCTCAAAAACAAGACTTAAATGAAACAACCTGTATATACATTTTTATTAACAAGGGCATCCTCACTGTGATTGAACAAGGCAGTGGGAAATACAAGGACAAAACATCAGACATGACAACTTCATAGTTTAACAAAATATTGGCATATGAGACTTATATACAGCTGTATTTTCATAGAGTAACATCTCTATTGCATTTTATACACAGACATATAAGAGCTGACCATTTTGAAAAGACAGTTTGGTTCATAAAGGGGTCAAAAATCCTGCCCCGAATCTAAAAATATTAAATCTAAAAATGATCAAGGTCATCATTGTCTGGACAGTTTCCGTTTTATATCCATCCAATTAAAGCCTTTTCTGAAAGCCATACATGAAATATCAAAAATATATTGATGAGTCTATCACTAATCATGAATGCTTATATTTACAGTAAGTTACCAAATTCATCACCAAATGCTTTATTTACAATTCTCTATTTCCCCTTTGTGAGTCATTAAAAGTTTAAAAACCATAGAAATACCAGTTAGAAACAATGCATTAAAAAACATACTTGTTTACAACCATTCAGACTGTGTGAAAATAAATGCATGAAAATGCACATTTTAATACAAGTACTCTCACAAAAACTTTTAATTCCAATATGAAGTGAAATAATTTTGCCCTGAAATTTTAGGGTGTGGATCCTTCTCTTTCAGCAAAGCTGCAAGACAAAAATGAATCAGTCCATTAGGAATTAATTCTCAATAAATATTATATGTTTTCTCTTTCTGAAACTTGTTACCATACCTTGCATACATTTTAATATTTGTTAATATGTTTTTATATGTAATGAATCACATTTTCTGCATACATTGTCTGTTCATAATTTAATTTAATGACTGCTTCATCACTTGCATAAGTTGTGCTGCATGTAAGGTGCCATAAGGCTACAATGTGTAGCTTCTTGCTAGCAGTGGAAGTCCAAACAAAAAAGAATGGTGATTTGGGAATTTCAGAACACAAGTAAGTGATGTCCAGAGCACTGTCTAATCCTGTTATGTTCAATGAATTGTGGGCAAGGTGCTTGTATCAGTCAGGGTGACCACTTGTGTTCTGGACCCTTGCCCCTCTTGGCTGATAAAAACTAGCAAGGATGGGACAGCTTGCTGGGCAAGGGAGGTGATTAATGCCTCCTTGCGAGAGGGAGTGGTCCCTGACTACTTGAAGGAGGCAGTGGTAAAACCACTCAAGTAATCTAAGTCATTACTGCTCAGTTACCAACCTCCCCTTCTTGGGCAAGGTTATTCAACGAGTGGTCGCAGACCAGATCTAGGCACTTTTGGAGGAAACACATTTTCTACATCCATTTCAATTACAGTTTAGGCCCAGTTTTGGTGCAGAATTCAGCGGCCAGGTTGTTCACGAGGACAAGATGGTTTGAGCCTATAACACCAGCCTTGGCCCGACTGCAGTGGCTGTCAAATAGTTTCTGGGCCCAATTCAAAGTGCTGGTTCTGACCTAGAGTTATAAACAGCTCAAGACCACAGTACCTCAAGGACTGCCTCTCCCCATATGACCTGACCCAGACCCTGCAGTAATCACCTGAGGCTCTTCTTCATCTGCCTCCTACACAAGAGGTCTGGAGGTGGCAACACAAGAATGAGCCCTTTATGAGGTGGCTCCCCACTTGTCGAATGCTCTCCCCAAGGAGGCTTCCCTGGCACTTTTTTTTGTTATGTATCTTTAGGCTCCAAGCAAAAACATTCCTCTTCTCCCAGGCCTTTGGCTAATTAAATGATCTGTGGCTTATTAAATGGGTGGGTGTAATTATGTGTATTATTATTATTTATGTTTATCATTATTATGCTATACCTTTTTGTGTTGTATATTGTAAACAGCCCTGTCAAAAAATAACAGATAAGAAAAAGAGGCAAAGACAACTGTCCATAGACATACATGCACTGCAAACTAACAATGAAATTGCACGCATGTCTTCTCAGAAATAAGCCCCCCTGAGTTGAACTGGGCCTACTCCCAGGGAAGTGTGTGATGGACTGCAGCCAAATATTTGCTGTGAAAGCTGAGTAGGTAAAAAATATTTCCAAATATAATGGGCAGCTACAGAATGCATTTTTTGTGTTTTTAAGAAGAGCAGACTGGTCTTTTTTTTCCAATCTTCAGTACTTGTGTAGGCTACCAAATTTTACATGATCCACACAATGCTATGTTAAACTTTCAGTAACTCACAAAAGTAAAGTTTTTCTAGAGGCCTATTGGAGAGATAATATGACAAAATTAGCCATAAGAGCTTGACCTATAAGTCTAGATCTTAGGAACACAGAAAGCTGCCTTATACTTGGAGCACCTGGTCATCTTGCTCAGTATTGCTTACAGACTGGCAGCCGCTTTTCACAGTTTCTCTCCTAGCTCTACCTGGAGATGCCAGATTGAACTTGGGACCTGCTGTATACAAAGCAGATGCTCTCCCGCTGAGGTATAGCCCTACAACCTTTGGTGTGCCTCAAAGTGTAAAATAAAGGAGGGAGTCAATAAAACTTGAACAGAATATAAATAGTGCAGGGCAAATAGATGGCTGTTTTTATATCTTGTAAATTAGTCAAGAAGCTGCCGATTGAGGCAAAGGAGTGTGTAGAGTGGTAAAATGGATTGAATTTGATGGAAGCACAATGTTAAGTGAAGTCTGACAATATGTTTATCCATAATACCGATATGGCATATTTCAGATCACAATGCCACAATTATTTTAAACAAAGCTCAGAACTAAGGTGACACATCAAAACATAATTGCTGGAGCAATTCTTCATACTTACAATAAATATTTCAGGCATACAGATAAAAATACAGCAAAATAAACTGTTCAACCCTTCTATGTCAGCTGATAATACTCAGCAGTTATATAAATATTTAGGGTTCTTGGTATGGTCGTCATAGAAAGATAGGTGAGATTTCCCAACTATACGGACGTTTAAGTAATTTGTTGTACAGAATAATTTTCTGTTAACTGCTCCAAACCCTGCTCTACAGCTGCAGAAGAAAACACATGGCCCCAGCTATTCTAAACAGGCTAGAACAGAGTAACTGCTTCAGTACAAAATATGCTTCAGAGCAGGCATGGCTACTTATTCTAAATGCACACTTCATAGGCCTACGGATGCACATTTGCAGCAACATAAAGACGTGCAAGAACTACAGAAAAATACTGCAACCAACCTAGATAAATCTATGTGCAGTGTTTACACTGGGTATGCATTTGGATATTATCTCTAAAGGGGGAGAGCAGAACATGAATATTTATGGGGGTGCAGATTCGAAGCTGCCAACAGGACAGTATTTTAGACCTGCTGCAGCTTAGGGACGAAAAAAGCAAGTTGCAGGACTGACAACTGTATAATGTAATGGTAATAAATGAAAGGAAACTTCCACTTTCTCAGTAGAAAAACTATGCATAAGAGCATAAGAATGAGTGGAGTCAAATTAAACAAAATCGTTCCCTTTCCCTGCTCATAGAAAGTTACACAAATAACTGATGACTGAAGTGGATGGTTATCATCACTCTGCAAGCTCAAAAAATAGACAAAGCGAATGCACAGTTTTAAGGGGTGGGGGCAAGTTAAGCTAAATGGAGCAGAACTGGCAACACAAGTCATATGGTAGTCCCATGCAACTGCTAAAAGCATAAACTGAATGTCAGGACTCTTGGCCACTGCCACGCAGGATGTTAGGTTCAATGATATTTGGTCCACTCCTCTAATGGAAGCTATGTTCTTAACCATTCAGGAGGCATGTTTAGTTTTTCCTTCTGACATCAGCATGTGGTTTTCTATCATTAATATCTTCCTTCAGAGTTCTTATTTTTACCCAATTAATTACTGCTTTGTCGCTGGACTTTGGGACCAATGCTCTGAGTTTCCTCTTCTGGATTTGGACGTTTCCCAGTGCACATTCCAGCAACAAGAGATGCTCTTCCTGCAAATTGAAACCAAAGACCTACTTTAAGAATCTATTTGAGTTTCAGATAATGCCATCACAGATGTTTATAGAACTTACCTTGCTGAATTAAGTGTGTTTTCTGGCCTTCCCCATGAGCGTAATGCAAAATACCACTCCCTTGAGGGTAACCTGCTAAAAACACATTAAAATATTTTTGAAATGTGTAATAGATCTGCAATAAATTTTTCTGATCAAAGTTCTAGAAATTCTTCATACAATTATAATACATTTTAATGTAAGTGTCTCCAACTGGGCTGTCAATTGTGTAAGCTACATAAATCTTAAAAGGTAGTTGTCTAGGCTTGGTGAATACATAGTGCAGGGGTCAGCAAACTTTTTCAGCAGGGGGCCAGTCCGCTATCCCTCAGACCTTGTGGGGGGGCGGACTATATGGGGGGGGGGTGAAGAAATTCCTGTGCCCCACAAATAACCCAGAGATGCATTTTAAATAAAAGCACACATTCTACTCATGTAAAAACACACTGATTCCCGGACTGTCTGTGGGCCGGATTTAGAAGGCAATTGGGCCAGATCCAGCCCCCAGGCCTTAGTTTGCCTACCCATGACATAGGGAAATCTAAAAATTAGTCTTGTTGCAGCCCGTGCCCTTGGCCCCAAGGAATAGCCTTTGGCTGTGTGCATACCTAAGAGGCTAAAATTTTGAAGTCCCATGTGTTCCTGCTTTACTTCCTTCTCCACCGTTCCAGCTGGGATCTGTGGTTAACTTGCATAGCTGAAAATTGTAGAACTCCAGCATATGGGTGGATAAATACTGACAGAACTATCTCACTTTCTCTAAAGCCAGTGAGATTTCAGTGCTTAATTATTCAGGCATACTTAGCTCTCTTTAAATGACAACCTGTATGATTGCTGGCAATGCAATGCAAATCCCACTTGAGGAAGTCCCATTTATTTTCTAGAATTCTTCCTCTTGCACCTTGGTCCTCAACAACACACTTACACAGAGGGTAGCTGGGGAATTGGTACTAAAAGCATCTGAAACTTTGTAGGGGCAAGTGGGAGATAAACTTTTCTTTGATTTACAAACTCTGATGCTTCAGCATGAAGTTCTCTTGACTTTATTTTGGTTCCTCTTGGAGAGGGCCAGATTTTTTTGCTGAGATACATTCACTTAAAGAAGGTTTAAAAGGAACCTGTCTGATAGAGACAAGGTGTACATAATTACAGGCGGCATGGCAGGAAACCCCTCATTCCCCCTGTTCAATTTGTATAATCCAAAGTATTGAAATAAGTTAGACTTCTGAGGAATTTAATGCAAAACTGAAGCAATGTTGTCTTACCTTGCTGCTGAATTCCACTAGTTCCTGTATGAGATTCTCCTAACGTGCATGTTTGAACACTTCCTGTATGGGCTTCATTTGTTCCCATTTGAGATCCTGGAAGAACACAAATCTGTATGGTTAGCTCTACTCATTTCTGGGAAGGTATAAGCTTCCTATCAATAGTTAATTTGTTTTAATGGTATCTCTGTCCCAGTGCAATGCAGACACTTCCACAGTCACAATAAAATTAATTTCTGGCTAGACTGTCAATTCGTTTATGATCCTGCCTGAAAGAAGCATTTATTCCTTTGCCATTCAAGAAATTAGACTTTCTGGTCAGTCCCCCAAACTATTTTTGTTTGGTTTTGAATATTACAATCTGAAAGCTATGAGAACTTTTTCAGCATGTGAAATACTAAACTGCCTGAGCTGTTTTTGTGTGCTAGTTACATAGCCCATTTTCTTAATCAAATCCATGTGTAATCTCTACTTTCGCATGTTAACTGAACTTGGACAGGAATATTAGTACATGCAAACAATGACTTGCAAGTACTTTCCTCTTGGTTCAAAGTAACCAAGATAGAAAAGGCCTTAATCCCGATTTCGAAATACTGTATTGTAGAACTACATCTGCATATTATTTTGAAAAGAACTATTAAATATTTAGTCATCACAACTGCATTTTACGATATTATTAATATATATCCTATCAGTATTAATATATACATATAACATACTCAGATGTAAACGCTAAGAAAGTTGAAGAGTTCCCCTTTTGTAGTGGAAAGGACCTCTACCTGCAACTGGGTATCAGTATAATGGATGCTGTACAAATAAAATGAAAACACTGCATTTCGCCTTTCTGGGTTTTTTTTAGACTGTGAGTGTTGTGTTGGAGTTCTTTTAACCTTGTACTTTATTGGAAACTACTTATTTAAACTGCCTTCAGTGCACATTTATTTGTGGAAAATGCAGTAATTGACTATTGGCTAATTGTGTTCCAGTCCAGGTGCTGAGATAAGAGGCATGATGCTCCCTCAAAAGCTGTGGAGTGAATTAAACCCTATCCCATCTGTAGTCTGTGTGTAGATGTCCACTTTACCTATTAACTGAGTGATTATGAATAATAATGACCATATGCTATTGAAGTTCTAATTTTCGAAAGTTGGTAAGATAGATTTGCTAAACAATACAATGTCATTGGAGTCTTAAGTAGATTTTACTGCTTTCTATTTCCCAGCCTACTTTTATTAAGAATAGGTAGAACTTACCACTGGCATTGGTACAACTAGGAAGGGTTTCCCCTGGTGAATATCCCATTAGGCCACTATTTCCATTCCCATTCCCATTAGAAGGCACTGATGCAAGCAGACCTAATCAAAACAAAATACATTAGCATCAGAATGAAGAACATGCATTTTTGTTTAGTCACTATCTTTTCCAATTCTGCTGGTGGCCTTTCTGTATTTCATCCAAAATGAAAACTAGGTCCTCCAAGAAACAGATCATAGAAGAAAATTACAAGGATTGGCAGTATTGTTAAATTTATGACTGTTCATCCAGGCATGAGAACATAGTCTGAATTTGAATACAAAGATTTTAAAAATGCAGGAACGGGGGAGGGGGGCCACAAAGGCAGCACCAAGATCAGTATCTGGAAAGTATGTAAAAGCAGCAAATTCTCCTTTCATATGAATGTTCATTTTCTCTTTCCAGACAGAAGAATGCAATGAGCTGTATCCAACTAAGTTAGACACTTACTATGACTAAAAAATGGATCCAACTCCATGTTTTCAAAAAATCTAATCCAATGGATCATTGAAAAATTCCGATTTGCATCTGGTCAAGTCATCCTCAGAGTACTCTCTCCAAATCAATTGAGTTATGTAATTCCATTGATTTCAATGGGTCTACTCAGAGTATACCTTAGCTGGATAAACCCTTTATAGAGTGGTTCACAAAATTTAACACAACAGTTCAACATAAAACAGTTGACATGAATGAAATGCACAAGAGAAACAGTCTTTCATTTGCCAATCCTTTCAATCACCTAGTTACACTCATTATGCCTGGGCCCTGTGGCTACAGAGAAGCAGTCAAGTACAGAAAGAAGTGAACTTCTCTAAATCAAAACATTTTACCATACCTAATCCTCTGTATCGTGATAGTTGCTGGTAGATTTGTTTCATCCTTTCAATATTCAAGCGACTTGCCTCAGCATGATTTACCATTGGTTTAGGGTAATTCACTCCTATTACACATTTTGCAACCTTCTGGACACCCTCGGGGGCATTCCAAGGATCATAGATGTACTTTGCAGGAAACCCTCTGAGTACAGGCAGATAGCGTCTTATAAAGAAAAGAAGAAAAAGTTTAAGTCACCAAGTCCTTTATAGAACAGCTTGTTTAACCCTTTAATTTTTCTAATAATTGGCGATGGTACTTAACCTGATATAGTCCCCATTAGGGTCAGTTCTTCTGCCAAAGCCCACAGGGCAATAGCAATGGAAAAATTGCTGGAAGAAGGAGCTACAGGACAGCCACATCCAACTGCCTGCATTCACACTCCAGTCAGCATCCAGGAGCAATTCTTCAAATACCTTTAAAACAAAAACTCTGTCAGCCCAAATAGTTTTTGAGAAATACTTTTTCAATGCTGTACAGTTTTGAAGCATTAAGACAAAGCCATCAGAGTCATGGCTGCTAAAATGACTATGACGAGTTACATAAAACTCCTACGCTTGACATAATGCAGAGGAACGTATACTGTAAATTCTTGTTCCAAATCCCTGTTGAGGCAAGGCATATGAGGATACACACAGCAGAGCCCAACAGAATTCCAAACTGTGCTTAATCAGCAGTAATAATTTTATCTAGGTGAGTTCATCTGCACCAGAAGCACAAAGTGGCTCATATACATAAACTTAGACTAAAAATGAGAAACAAAACTAAGGAGATCTTAAAATGGGCATCACTGCAAAAGGAGTGATCCTAGACAGTTCTGCTGGCCTGGACACTGTTGCCTGCTCACCTGGCTTAAATATAAGATACGTACTGTACTGAATAAATGTGAACATAATAGGTTCGTTCAGTTCTTTGAAAGCAAGGCAGTAGTGGGAGATGCTGCCCCTTCGCTAGTGTCTTAACTTGATTTAAAAGCTATGAAGACAGTCCACAGGATCAGATGTTCATGGTATTATTCTCAACAGCTTTAGAGCTGTGCATTTGTTTTTGAGGGAGCAGTGTAAAGAAAATTTACATAGGAAGCTTTGAGAGTGGCATGTAATAATGCCTGTTCTCCACTAGATGATGCTATTTAGCTAGCCTTGCTTAAGTTATATAACAAGTAGCGCATAGCGTTCACTATTTTTTAAGGGGCTATAAATTCCACTCTAAAGCCATAGCAATATCTACCGTTACAGTATAATCCTAAGCATGTTTACTCAGAAGTAAATTCCATCATCAGTGGGATTTACTTCCTAGTATGTGTGTTTAGGACTGCCTTTTCAGAGTATTTATTCAAAGGATGAGACAAATACCATGGCCTAATACCATTATATATAACTTGATGAACAGAAAAGCCAACAATACAGCACTAGATACAGCATATTCTGTATAAATAGGTTGTGTAGCAAAAGCTGCCTGAAATTTAGAAATATCTGCATAACTAAAATATCAAACTGAAATCTTAAAATGCCAATACAAAAGAAAAATCATCATCAATTAAGGAACAAAGAAATGTACCTTCATCCCTTCTTCCCAACTAATCCACAGATCGCCTCGAGTCAAGAAGCATGCTACAGCATGCCTGGCCAAGTGGTGGATCCAGCCTTCCTGACGTAGTTGGGTCATAATAGCATCAATCCAAGGGAATCCTGTCCTGCCCTCTGCCCATTTTGCCAAAGCCTCAGGATTCCTGTCCCATGGAATCTGCACACATATCGGATTGCCTTCCATTTTATCAAAGCGTGGATTATTAGTGGCTGCTGTGTAGAAGAATTCACGCCACAACAACTGGCCATAGAGAGAAAGAGGAGGAGAGCTGTTCTTTTTTACCTGAAATGATAGCACAATAAATTATTCATTTTTTAAAAAAACAAAAGTTTTATTTTATTATTAAATGAGTATTTGACAGTTCAAGTTGGCTGGTTCATACCTTTTTGTATAAGTCTGTTAACTTGAAGTAAAACAGGCGGCAGGACAAACAGCCAAATCGTAGGTAAGGACTAAGTCCCGTGGGACTTGCAAGAAGAGAATTTGCATTCATTCGTGGTCGTTCAAAGTTCGCTACCCAAGCCTTAAGGAAAAAGAAAAGGTTATGTACATTTTTCATTCAGGTTTTTCCCCCCCTTATAATCACTTTTTTAAAAAAGGAAACTTGGCAACAGCTAATGGCAAACCTAGATTTCAGAATTTGGAACCACTGACGTTTACCAGCTTCAGTTTATTTACCTGTAAATTCTAGAAGCAACAATTGGTCTTCAATCAAAAGGTACTGAGAAAAGGTGAACTCTATGTGAAAATACAGCAACAATACAATACTGACACCTCCCTCAAGGGCCATATGCTTGAGCCAGTTAATAAAGGCATAAACAAGTAGCTGAATTATATTTCTTTAGAAGAGTTAACAAGAATATTTGGAAGATCACCTCTACAAGGGAGATACATTTCACTCCTCCCCATCTGCTTTTTAGGTAGGTGTGAAAGAGCTTTTTATTTCAGTTCATCTTTCTGGGAAATGGTGGGTACAATTTAAATTGTTTGTCTGTTGGCCTACTTTGTTCTATGCTGCTCTTTGTGTTTTAGTATTTAATATTTTGATGTTATTTTAGTTAGTTTTTGTACCGAACTTTAGCCTTCATGGGATGATGTGTTTTGAAAGGTAGCATAGAAATCCTCAGATGCTAGTCAGTACCTTTTTACCTCTATACAAGGTATTAAACCATGATTAACTGATGTCTGTTAAGGCTAGTGAATGTACCTTTCTTTCCAAATGTCTTTCCAATCTTGTAAGAGCTTCTGTTTCTCCACCTGGCCAAACAGCAGAAGGCAATCCATCCGTATCAAAACCTGCAAGATAAAATAATTATAAATATAGCAGCCAAACAATTTTGTCAAGAATCTCATTTTCCCAAGTGAGAAATTGTTCGCTAGCATATCAATGCTAAAAATCAAGGATAACAGAGGGGGAAATATCCAAATACTACAAGCTTCTAGGTTCCAAAAAGATTCCAAAGATGTGCATGGCTTCAAAAGTGCTACATATTTACCCACCAAATTAATAAAGATCTTTTATTTCCTTTTCTAATTAACAGACAAGTGGCTACATCCATAAGTACCCTTCGACATATGGAATGATTCCTTCCATTTGCAGATATAGTGGTACCTCGGAAGTCGAATTGAATCTGTTACGGAAGTCCATTTGACTTCCAAAATGCTTGGAAACCAAGGCACAGCTTCTGATTGGCTGCAGGATGGCTTTGGGTTCCAAAGAATGTTCACAAACCAGAATACTCACTTCCGGGTTTGCGGCGTTTGGAAGCCAAAATGTTTGAGTCGCAAGGCGTTCGTCAACCAAGGTAGGACTGTACTCTCTGAATACCACAGGTCTCTGCTGATGTGGGGAAAGAAGGTGATTCCCCATTTCCCTTCAGCTGTTTTTCAACACTCTACCCAAGGGTCTCTTAACTCTCCAAAGCTGGTTTACAGGGTGCAGAAATCTACAAAAATCACTTCCCCCCACCACCACTATTAGAGGTCTCTGTTGAAATGAAATGGGCTTCTGAAAATAGAAGGGCACCACTGAACACAGCCCAAATTTTGTTATTGCTGTGTCTGAAACATTTGCTGTAATGCAATAATGTCTAGCAAGTGAACAACAGAGAGCTGTTTTCATTTCGTAATAAAACAGCTTCCCTCAGAATTTTTAAGGATAAACGATAGCAATCAACTTCACGTATTTTGACTAGGTTTCCTTTTAAACACATTTTCTTGTTATTTTTAATTGTTTTAGCTGTTTATTATATTTTGTACATCTCCTTAAGAGGTATGTGGAAGGTGATTAATAACAATAATTTTACATTCGTCATCTCAGAAGTAACCCTGCTATGGGGAAAAATGCTTATGTGCATATGGATATAGCATTAATAAAAGTAGTAGTAGTACTAAGAGCTGTTCAACAGTGGAATAGATTCCCTTGGAAGGTGGTGGACTCTCTTTCACTGGAGGTTTTTAAGCAGAGGTTGGATGGCCATCTGTTATGGATGCACTGCATAGCAGTAGGTTGGCCTAGATCAGGCATCCCCAACCTGCGGCCCTCCCGATGTTTTGGCCTACAACTCCCATGATCCCTAGCTAACAGGATCAGTGGTCAGGAATGATGGGAATTGTAGTCCAAAACATCTGGAGGCCCAAGGTTGGGGAACACTGGCCTAGATGACCCTCAGGATCCCTTTCACCTCAATTCTATGATTCCAAGAATTGCTGAATACAGAATTTATAATTGGTCTCTAATGCCCATGCATCTAGATTGATATCCTTTGACCAAATGTTTGTATTTAACTGAAATAAAAGGTATGTGATCCCCTACAAAGTCTTACAGTCTTACTCATATTTCTTGTCAAATAAGCAAACCAGGTCTATTTTCTGTTATAATAAAAGTTTTTTTAAGTCAATGGTTGTAAGTGTCCTCTGAAGAGAGATTATTCATTCTTCTTGTAAAAGTTACTAGCTTTAGACACTCCACCTTGAATACAGTACTGGGAGAATAAATTAAGTGTATTAGGAAAAATGCTTCTCTTGACAGTCAAATTGAATTAATGAATTAATTCAATTTGAATTAATTCAAGGATATTTCTATCAACGTGATACTAACTAACCAACAGCATTTGCTCATTATTCTTCTTCAAGTCAGCTATTGTATCCTACAGTGTCAGGGATTTATAATCCCTTTGGTCACAGGTTGAGGGAAAACCAGGGACAGACTTTTTGTGCGCAGCCCTGATTGTCAATTTTCTACGAACACAGACAGTACAACAGAAGGGCCATTAAAAATACTGGCATTTATTTTTGTAGTGTGGGAAGAATATTAATGAAGTTTCTTGGATTACCTAGTTCTTCCAAAGATGGAACACCATATTTTTCATCATGGTCATCAGAAACTGGAGTGGTACACTTTGACATTACTTCCGCAGTAATAGTTTCTACAGGCATCTCCAATGGCTCCATTCTACTTATTAAAGTCTGGAATCTTTTATAGGTAAGGGGTGGCTGTCCTCCATTTAATTCTATAATCCTAAAAACATGGAAGAAAATTTTAACTTAAGGTAATGTTGTTACAAAACACTGTAGGAAACTGCATATTTTTCTTACCCTTGACATGAATTCTCTTATATCTACAAATAACAGTCCCATTATATTGCAGTTACAGAGCTTACATTCCTTTATCAAATGTCCACAGAAAAGCCTAAAGAGTCAACCACTGTAGTTGTACACTGCAAGTGTAAGCATTACCACCCAGGCAAATAACCAACCTATGAATTAATGATAGAAATAAGTTAGACAAGAAATATTTATAAAAAGGTGACAAGAAAACTAGTGAAAGCCATACACTGCAGTTTTCATCTGGAATGAAGAGCCAATTTTGGCCTGTAATGCCATTTTCCCCAGACTATGCCCACCTATTCATTGGCTGATGCCTCTCATGAGGTCAGCTGATGGGTGAAAGTGCAGAGTCCAAGGGTTTTCTCCCCCCCCCCCCCAGCCGCTGAAATTTCCCAAAAAGTTCCTTCTTTGCTCCTCTCCCTATCAGGTGATTGAGAGGGGAGGAAAATCTATCTTTTGGTAGCATCGCAAGACTTAGGGCTCAAACAGGAGGCAGGAGTGCTGCCTGGAAGTGCTTCGCAAAAGCAAGAAGCATGGTGTCCATGCACTGCTTTCAAAGGACAGCTTCTGGGGCAGCTTTTTTCCTCCCCAGCTGGAAATTATTATTATTTTTTTGTGAATACTGAGTATTCCAAGATGCGATAAATAAATAGAACACACTTTCCACACTTTGAAAACACTGGTAAGTAAGCTGCCAAATTTGACTGGTATGGAACCAAATCATTATGTGACAATATTTATGAAGCAATACATTCAAAAATAGGAACATATTCATGGAAAATATGGTAATGATTTTTCCCCACATCATTGCTAAAAGTTATATATATTGCATATTATGTTACCAGGAAGCTTATCTTTCTCATTTTAAATTCAGAAAACTATTAACTTACTTATCTAGGTCATATAAAGTATGTGAAATTCGTACAATGACTTCCACTCCTGCTTCACTAGCCAACTTCTTAATTGCTGCATCTCTCTCCTTCCCAAATGGCTCAGAGTCATACTCAATAGAAAGTTTTGTAATGTTCCATTCCTGCAGTTTTGAAAAAGGGTTAAAAGGATAGTTGTTTCAGATCATGGAGAAATAGGGATAACATATATGAACATTAATACAGTCAAACCAAAAACACAAGTGGCCAAATGTATACAGTAGCATATGAACAGCCCAAAAAATTCAGAATTTCTGCAACTGTAGTTGGCCGCACAGAATATGTGAGCCAAGAGTTCTGCCATGAAAGATTTAAGCAAACTGAAGTAGTATCTATAGCTCCCTCCTCTCAGGAAGCTATAGGTGTAACAGTACAGGCTTGCAGAAAAATGAATATCTATGCCAAATGCAGTCTCAAAGGCCTTAAGAGTATAGTGGTACCTTGGGTTTGTTCTGGAAGTCTGTTCTTAAACTGTTCTTAACCTGAGGTACCACTTTAGCTAATGAGGCCTCCTGCCGCCGCCGCAAGATTTCTGTTCTCATCCTGAAGCAAAGTTCTTAACCCGAGGTACTATTTCTGGGTTAGCGGAGTCCGTAACTTGAAGTGTCTGTAACCTGAAGCGTCTGTACCACTGTAAATTGACAAGTATATCCCTAATATTCACTTTTTTCAGCCACTGCCTGAAAAGACCAACTGATCAGATGCATAATCCAGATTAACAGGATCATTAATATATGGAAGCAGGCCTTTCCTCTTTCATAAGTCTTTTTGCACACACTCTACCTTTGTTTCACTTGAAAAATATCTACCAATTTTTGACAGCTTTGTAGGAAGGAAGAACAAAAGAGAAAGGAATGAGCAGATGCAACTGTTACCAAAACATACCCTAAGCAGTTTTTTGTTTCTCACTACAAACATCTTAATGTTTGTGTACATGTACAGTGTATTGTGACAGTATTGCATCACAATGAAAATAAAACAATTTTTGAAGGGAGTTTTAATTTTGAACATTTTTATATATATCTGAGAAAAGTTACACACCTGAACCTGTTGTGTGTGTACTGCTTTTCAAATTTTGCCCTAGCACTAAAAAAAAGAGACCATTGATCCAGAGTAGCTGGATCTGTTCATGTTCCTGTGTGAGTTTCAAGAGCTCTCCAAATCAAATGTGAATACATTATGTTACGTTGAAACAACTTGATAAATGTATAGAAGTTGCACGGAAACAGCACTGGAGAAAAGCATCGGATTTTACCTTAAAGAGCCTTGGAAACACATCTGCAGGCTGCCCTCGAATCACAAATAAACGAGAATTTAACTTTCGTAAATTGGCATCCAAATCTTCAAGACACTGAAGCAAAAACCTGTAAGGAAGATATAAGGGGGGGACACATTTATTTTCTGAAAAGCCTCTCTGAAGTTAACAAGATTTTCTGCATGAAGGAACAGTTGTGACCCAACTGTCACAATTATGCACACATTCAAGGGTTCATGTAAATGTTCTAATAGTGTAAAAACTGGTGTTATAATAAAACCTCACATTTTAGCAGCCTTCCCCAACCTTGTACGCCCTAGATACTGCTGCACTACATCAGTCTTGGCTAGCATATCTTATGGTCAGGGATTATTATTTCCAGACCAACAGCATGTAGATGGACACTAGGATGGGGAACACGAAACTGCTGACATCTTCTCAGTGCATAGTCTCACTGTGTAGATGATTTGCCAAAAAAAATCAATAGTCAAGATTATTATTATTAAATAAATTTAAATATTGCCCATCTGAGGATCACAGAGCAGTTTACAGTGCTGCCAAAGATGTCAGCAAATTCAGAGAAGATGTATTACTCTGTGATATCTGTAATGGAATAATAGCAGGACCAATATGCACTTTTGGAACTCTTAAGACGATTAAGCTCAGACAGGATTTAAATGTTTTGCACAGAATGTTTTCCACAGAATCTATTAGCTGTCAAACACCTTTGCTTTCTTCATCAAAGCAAATTCAGGTACTTTGTTACATTAATTATAATTTCATATTATATTATATTTCAGGTACAACAATTCATGGGAAACTACTGAATTTTATGTGCTGCTAAATGTGCCTAATACATGCGGGTGGCACTGTGGTCTAAACTACTGAGACTAGGGCTTGCCGACTGGAAGGTCGGTGGTTCAATTCCCCGCAATGGGGTGAACTCCCCTTGCTCGGTCCCAGCTCCTGCCAACCTAGCAGTTTGAAAGCACGTCAAAGTGCAAGTAGATAAATATGTACCACTCTGGTGGGAAGGTAAACTATGTTTCCGTGCGCTGCCCTGGTTTCACCAGAAGCGGCTTAGTCATGCTGGTTACATGACCCGGAAATACTGTCAGCCAGTAAAGCGAGATGAGCGCCGCAACCCCAGAGTCGTTCACGACTGGACTTAACTGTCAGGGGTCCTTTACCTTTAAATGTGCCTAATACAGTTAGCTTCATTTTCCTGAATGGCAAAGAGTGATCTTACATTGTAAGAAATTCCAGAATGGTAACAGATTTATCACACTATTAATTTTTATGGACCAGAGTCTGGTTCAACACAGAATGCTTAAGTAGAGATATAATAGCAGGGTCAACTGGAATGAATTTAGATATACACTTTAAAATGCATTTTTCTCCTGAAACAATTTTAATTTAAGCATTAAATTATAGCATCTAGATCAAGGGAAGTAATAGTCCCACTGTATTCTGCTCTGGTCAGACCTCACCTGGAGTACTGTGTCCAGTTCTGGGCACCACAGTTCAAGAAGGACACTGACAAACTGGAACGTGTCCAGAGGAGGGCAACCAAAATGGTCAAAGGCCTGGAAACAATGTCTTATGAGGAACGGCTAAGGGAGCTGGGCATGTTTAGCCTGGAGAAGAGGAGGTTAAGGAGTGATATGATAGCCATGTTTAAATATATAAAAGGATGTCACAGAGGAGAGAGAAAGATTGTTTTCAGCTGCTCCAGAGAAGCGGACACGGAGCAATGGATCCAAACTACAAGAAATAAGATTCCACCTAAACATTAGGAAGAACTTCCTGACAGTAAGAGCTGTTCGACAGTGGAATTTGCTGCCAAGGAGTGTGGTGGAGTCTCCTTCTTTGGAGGTCTTTAAGCAGAGGCTTGACAACCATATGTCAGGAGTGCTCTGATGGTGTTTCCTGCTTGGCAGGGGGTTGGACTCGATGGCCCTTGTGGTCTCTTCCAACTCTATGATTCTATGATTCTAAGCATGATATAGCCAAACCCCAGGGGAAGGGGGCTGAGATCAGCAGTTTTGTTAAGAAATGTATAAGTCTTTACCTTTAAGCTTTTTCTAATTCATCTCATATATTTATGGTAGCATTCCTAGAAATGTTTAATAGTTCATTGTTGCATAATTAAATTCCTTTATTAAATTGAATTATCAGACTTAGAACAATTGTAATTATAGAATAGCAATACTAAGTCAACTGCCTGCCTTGCTTAATCCTACAGGTCTTCTGCAATATTCCTATAGTTTGATGGGTATGTTTCTCATTTTTCAGAAACACAGATGTGCACTGATATTTAAGACAGACTTATATTTCAACTATTGTTTTAAAGGATTGCATTAAAACCTACTCACTGTGACCAAAATAACTCAGCTGAGTGGCAAAGAGAGAAAAAACTGCAAACTGGAATGCTTTCTTTCTAGCCATCAGTATTTTTGTTTGTTTGTTTCATAAAAGTGATAAACAGCTTGATTGTAAAACAAAAACCAAAAACACCTCACCATGGTTTACAAAAAGATAAATAAAATTATTTAAAACAAAACATTAAAATACTAAAACAGATTAAAATTCACACCAGCATTTCTAAGCATTTCAGTAGCCTTGCCTAAATAAGAATGTTTTTAGTAGGCGCCAAAAAGAATACAAAGAAAATGCCTGCTAGATATCAATAAGCAGGGAGTTCCAAGGTGCAGGTGCTGCCACACTAAACAATTGAGTTCTCACAAATGTGGAATGGGTATTTTGTGGCACCTATACTAGTGCCAATTCCACTGATTGAAGCATTCAAGTGGGCACATGTGGGGTAAGGCAATCTCGTAGGTAAACTGGTCCCAAGTTATTATGGGTTTTGTATAATAATAGCAACACCTTGAACCTGGCCCAGTAGCAGACTGGCAACCAGCTGAACAGCCACAATTCAACAACAATTCATTTTTAGAGGAATTCTATTATGTACACTACGTCTGATATTATGACCTGAGTGCTCTTAGCCCATATAATCAGAGATGAAGCTATAGAAGATATTTATGTAACACCTATCTTATTTGCCTCCTGCCAACCTAGCAGTTCGAAAGCACATCAAAGTGCAAGTAGATAAATAGGTACCACTCCAGCGGGAAGGTAAACGGCGTTTCCATGAGCTGCTCTGGTTCGCCAGAAGCGGCTTAGTCATGCTGGCCACATGACCCGGAAGCTGTACGCCGGCTCCCTTGGCCAATAAAGCGAGATGAGCGCCGCAACCCCAAAGTCGGCCACGACTGGACCTAATGGTCAGGAGTCCCTTTACCTTTTATCTTATTTGCAAACATAGTACTTCAGTTAAGTGGAAGAGGAAGTTGTTCTTATTCAACAGTAGTGATCGTCTGTATGTAGTCTTAAGTATCAAATGTGACCTATAATCTGTATAGCAACCATACAAGTTTATGAATTTATTAAAATGCAAATTAACAATTTTAAAGAACAGTTCTAAAATTATCACCCAAGTCTGATCAAAATTACCTCATTTCAAATAAACAGTGCCAACCTCAAAAAGTGGTTCTTTTCTAGAGCAGAGGCAGAGATGCCCATAGCTGCTGGATCCTAGACTCTCATTCCCAGCCCCATTTGCCCACCCCAACCATTATAAGCTCTATTTTTTGAATGGTGAAAGCTACTATTCATAACCTATAGTTCTTAGATATCTTGTGCTATGAAAAATATTATTTGCACAAGCTCAACTGATATTCTTTATGCACTTATTATTCATTTGCAATTTTTATATTCTGCCTCTTCTTCCAAGAAGCACATGCTTCAAGATGCAGCACACAGACAGCTGTATTTAATGCTGTACCAGTAAAGATCTGTTTATGCAACAGGACTCTCTTCTCCTCCCAACCCCAAATCTGCTCCAGAAGGTCCCCAATACACAGGAGCAGATTTTGAAGATGTGCAGGGTACTGGTTCCTCCCTCCATATTATCCTCACTACAATCATGTGAGACAGGTTAGGCTGCGAGACAGTGATTGGCCCAGGGTCCACAAGTGAACATATTGGCTTTAAGAATTTGATCCCCCACTCCATCTTGATCTGATTCTCAACTTCAGATCACACTGGTTCTTTGTTTGTGAATCTAGAGGGCAAAAATAAGCAAAGAAAAAATACACAACTAATTATTAGCTTTTCTGTTCACCTAATGCAGATGAAAGGAAGACGCTCCCACTACTGACAATCCCTTCTGAGATTCTAGAAGTATTTTCTACCCTGCTCTCACATCTATCTTTTCAACTTTTACAGAGTAGGCAAATGCTACATTGAAAGCTGATCAAAGCATTCCTCTGCTGATCAACCAAAGATTTTCAAATACGTATGTATCCATTTTTGTTACTCTGTGTGTACATCCATGCATACACTTACAGTGTAGTGCAATGACTAGAGTCTGGATGTGTGAAATCCAGAATCAAATCTCCTCACTAACTACAGATACAAACATATAATCTCTCAGCCTCAGCTACTTCTTTCAGAATTGTTTTAAGGTTAAAATGCCATTTTCACTTTCCCAGAGGAAAAGGCAAGCTATTAACATAACATATTCAACTATTTCCTTGCACATAATCAGAATTACATTGTTCTATTTAAAATGTCTAAGTACTTTGCATGAAAACTCAATATACAGACACACTGAATAATTTGTAACACCAGTTTATCAAGTTAGAATTAAATGAAACAATACTATGCATGCTTTAAGAAAAATGATAATCAATCTAAGTGTGCAAAGGAGGCCTAAATGGAAAGAGAACCTCTTGAGAACAGAACATATACAATTTAATCTTCAAAGTCCCCAACAGATTGGGGAAAGGGAGTAGGGAAGAGAAAGACACCCAGTATAACAAACCCTTAATATTTCTCTCCATCTGTGTTAGCTTTTAACTCATTTCCTTATATGATTTCTAAAGGATTGTTTCAATATGAATCAACAGAAAGGGCTTCTTAAATAGGTCGTTGCTCTAGCAACCAGCAGCCTGTTTGGACTACTCCCGTCACAATGACCTACTTTAAGGATCATGCTACAACACAGTTTCATAACTAGAATTTCAAGTTAATCACTGCAATGTTTTGAAGAGATCACACTGCATTACCAGCCAGAAATAAATCAGACATTTGCTGAAACAGAAAAAGGGTACCACAGCTGAACTATTCGCCATAATTCGCAGAAAAATTACATCTTTGAACACACAATATTCAAATTTCAAAAATACTTATTTTAAAATTGCAACTGTGCTATGAAAGGTGTAAGAAATAGTATAAGAAAGCCTTCTACAACATGAAAGAATATAGTACAGTGTAAGGAAGCCAACCAATCTAGTTTTCTTCCATTCTCCCAAATGCATGTGATCAAAACTAGTATCACAAATGGTAATTTTTACCGTTTATAGGCAGCAGTCAGAACAATATCTATGTAGGGCTACTGACGAAAGTGCTACAGTACAGACTAAAGAAGTTCTTTCTTTCTTATGGCATAATGGATCAAAGTGCCCAACAAAACTATAGTTCAGATTTTCTATCATGAAAGTTCTAGGACTCCAAAACTTTGCTCAGAAGTCTGGATGCACAGAAGTTAAACCTGAATATTGAAAGTCAATATATATAAAGCAGTGGTCTCCAATCTTTTTTCAAAGAGGGCCAGATTTGATGAAGTGAAGGGCCGGATTAGGCACCTGAAACAAACTATGGATGTACCTGATATAAAGAGTAGGCAATACCCACTTAAGACATACTAATGCTCACCTACTGAAATGTATGACTAACATGGAATTTCACCCTTTTTTCAATTTTGAAAAAAATGGGGGGGAGGCTCACCTTGAGAATTAACATGTTTTTATTGCTTGTCATCAGTGTTTTTCAATTTTCAAAAAATGTTAATTTTATTACCTATTAATTACCTCTTTTTGGATGTGATACAATTGGGGTGGGGGAGTCTATCAACTGAGCTAGGAAATCCACTTCCACCAAAATTCCCTCAAGTTCTTTAAGGCAGTGTCACAAAATCACTTTTGTGTGTGTAAGAAACACTCATTTTTGTACACTATCTACATAAATTTCTGTAGTTAGCATCTAGTTATAATATTATATATTTCAGTTCTGACAAAACACTTCCACCAAAATTCCCTCAACTTCTCTAAGGCAGTGTCACAAAATCACTTTTGTGTGGGTAAGAAACACTCATTTTTTGTACACTATCTACATAAATTTCTGTAGTTATCATCTAGTTACAATATTACATATTTCAGTTATGATAAAACACTATTTTTTGAACCTGGGAAAATATGAATCACCACTAGATAGAATGTAATTATAACATAGAATTTAGGTGAGTAAGCATAATGTGCATTTATAGCACAGATGGTGGGACAAGGAGTGCCTTTTACCAAGTTCAGCTGGTGTACCAGCAGCAGCCCTACTTAGATTAAACAGATCTTGAATCAGGTAGTGATGTCCTGGTTAAATCCAGACTGACTACTGCAAAGCATTCCATGTGGGGCTGCCTCTGGAGATACTTCAGAAACTTCACCTAGGGTAAAATGCCGTTGCCCAAATGTTGGCTGGATGAGGTGCTCCGAGCATATAACTACAATAGTTTAACAGCTGCAATGGTTGCCAGTTCATTTTTAGGTCCAATTCAAAGTGATGGTTATGACCTTTGAAACCCTTAATGGTTTGGGACTGGGATACTTGAAGGATCAACTACAAATAGGAAGCTGCCTAGATCTTAAGATCAGCCTTGGAGGCTGTGGGTACAATTAGCCTGGCAGACATATAAGATAGGATTTTTGGTGGCAGTCCCATCTATAGAACTTCCTTCTCTGACAGCTGTTCAAATTTGTTTTAGAAAGATCCTACAAACTACATTTCCAATTAGTTAAGCTGGTATCCTATACAGTGGTATCTCGGGTTACAGACGCTTCAGGTTACAGACTCCGCTAACCCAGAAATAGTACCTTGGGTTAAGAACTTTGCTTCAGGATGAGAACAGAAATCGTGCTCCGGTGGCACGGTGGCAGCAGGAGGCCCCATTAGCTAAAGTGGTCTTCAGGTTAAGAACAGTTTCAGATTAAGAACGGACCTCCGGAACGAATTAAGTACCATATTTTTCGCCCTATAGGGCACACCGGCACATAGGGCGCACCTAGGTTTTTTGGGGGGGATAAAGAAAAAAAATATTTTTCCCCCAGGCACGGGGCTGAGGCAGGGGAAGCCCAAGCTTCCCCCGACCCCAGCCCCCAGAACAGGCTGCTATGCGCAAGCCTGGGGAGCCCGGCGGGAACTCCCGCCGGTCTCCCCAGGCTTGTGGATATCTCCACTGCACTCCCCGGGGTTCGGGCTGCAGGCTGCTGTCCGCAAGCCTTGGGAGCCCAGCGGGAACTCCCGCGGGCTCCCAAGGCTTGCAGATAGCTTCCTGAAGCCTGGAGAGCGAGAGGGTGCCTGCATTCGCCCCATAGGACGCACACACATTTCCCCTTCATTTTTGGAGGGGGGAAAAGTGTGTCCTATAGGGCGAAATACTGTATATGGTACTTAACCTGAGGTACCACAGTACTAAGAGTGAGGGGGTGGCTGTAATACATATGGTTATATCATCTGCTGTTGATTTGTTTTTATTTAGTAATATCAACATTGTATTGATTTCAATTCTGTAGTTAACAATGTTGCATTATTGCTGTCACCTTTTATTTTAAGTATAAATTGCCTTGGAAGGATCCATGATCCTGAAAAGCAGAACTGATATTGCTTCAATGAATGAGAATTAAACTAGTGAGAACATTTACTCTAGTCATGCAATTAAAAACAAACACAAAAACTAAAGTTAAAATCTTCCATATTTGGATTCCCATTAATGAAAATTAAAATGCTATTTAAGAATGTCCATTGCAATGAGAACAGTAGAAAGAACTCATGGAAGAAAAAGTGTTGTGAAGTCTGTTTACCGTACATGTGCTTATCATAAATAGAATTTATGCCAGATAAACAGGTAAAGGTTTCTAGGACAGAATCTTACATCATCTATATATCACATTCAATATAGCAGGTACACACATTTGCTCATTGCAAGGAAAGTCCATTGTGTCACTATCATTGTACAAACTATGCTGTATTTATACTGAACAAACTGGTCTTCTCCGATATAACCAAATCTTTATATACTGCTTGACATTATTTAGTTCTCAAAACACTTGCTTCTTTAACAGATGACTCATTCAGTTAGTTATACAACTGTACTGGTCTATGGTGTCTTAGCTGAAGTATTCAGGCAAATAAAGGACTAATGATGCTTCTGTTTTTGTTCATTTTATCATCTTACACAGAAGCCATTTTTCTTTTTTTAAAAGTGATATCCCAGACAGCAGCATCAAACTGTCCTATGAAGTGCTTTAATATGCTTCAGAATGTCAGTCTTGTAGTTTCAAAAGCTCTCGTCAGCATTCACCATGTATAAGGTTGATAAAGTATGATGTTCTAAAATAATTCATTTTGATTTCAACAGGCTTATTTCACTCTTTTGTTGATCAACTAAACATTTATTTACATTTTTGGTCCAGAAATAAAGTCAGATACAACTCTGCATAAAATTAAATCCCAACTTAAGAGACAAAGTAATTTCTAAAAGGCAGCACCTTAGTTTATTACCAAGAGAAACTACCTACCTACATTCTACCTGCCAGAATCTGTTTCTTGAAGGGACAGTTATGTAGCTTGAGTACCAGGAGAACAGAGTTTACAAGTGCATCAGCACCATGACTGTCTGTCCCCTCTTGCCCAAGCTGGAAGTAGTGCTTGTATGCACTGTTCGACTGATCTCCATGGCCTGTAGTTATATAGTGGTTATGATTACAATCATTCACCACTCCCTCACCAACAACAGGAGAGGAGCATTGACCAGGTCAACTGCAAAGCAGGTTAAACTCTCATTACCATCTTCCTGCTTTGCTTTCTACCTTTCACCCCATGAAGGGAGAGGAGAGATGCCAGATCATCCTTGGAAGACACTGGACCCACCCGCTGATTTCTAACAGATGGTGTTGACACCATACTTCTGAGTGGAGTAGAGAGGTTAAAATGGGGAGGAGGGTGTTGTTTTTATGTGAATGATTTTTGGACTGGAGAAGCTTGAGGTTTTGTTTATTTGCTAATTAATGGGTCAGAGTATTGCTTTGTTTGTTATTTGAGTATTGTTAATGGTGTTTGCTACCCCTCCCAGATGTTTTGTTATATGAAATATTGATGTATTATATGATTTCCCTCTTATGGTATTGTGTATTGTATGTCTTTTTTTGCTGTAAGTAGCTTAGAGACCTTTGGGTAAAGGTAAAGGTAAGAGACCCCTGACAATTAGGTCTAATCGTGACCGATTCTGGGGATGCGGCGCTCATCTTGCTTTATTGGCCGAGGGAGCCAGTGTACAGCTTCCGAGTCATGTGGCCAGCATGACTAAGCCACATCTGGCAAACCAGAGCAGCGCACAGAAATGCCATTTACCTTCCCACCGGAGCGGTACCTATTTATCTACTTGCACTTGGATGTGATTTTGAACTGCTAGGTTGGCAGGAGCAGGGACCGAGCAACAGGAGCTCACCCCGTTGCAGGGATTTGAACCGCCGACCTTTTGATCAGCAAGTCCTAGGCTCTGTGGTTTAACCCACAGCGCCACCCGCGTCCCTTGACCTTTAGGTAGCAAGTGACTAATAAATGGAGGGGGGAGAGAGTGATGAAAATTTGCCCAAAGCCTAGAGAGTGACTCACAATGAGAATTTCTTAGAATTTGAGGGATTCCTTCAGTTACTATAATCTGAAGCCACATAATAATGACCTTTTTGCTGATGCCTAGTCAATATGAAAGTAAAGTAAACCAATGCCACCAGACAGAAACAGAGTAACTCAATATAGTTATGATTTTTTCTCAAATTTGTTTTATATTTTTCTAAACCACTTTAATATTTTTTCCAATCAAGTGGTATATGTATGCATAAATAAATAAATAAATAAATAAATAAATAAATAAATAAATAAATAAATGCAGAGAAGGCCTAACAACAGGCTATTCCACAGGTGACCACACATACTTGTAAGCAAAAAGCTTATACCTATTAAATCTGTGGTTACTGAATACTGTTCCACATTTAAACAGTTATGTTTTACTTGTAGACAATTTTAAGAGCGCTGAAAGTAATACCATTTAAGGTAAGGGTTAAAACACTAGAGATAAAAATGCAGGAAGCAAATCACACAGACAGACTTCAATCCTGGTTTGGTATTCTGGCTTGTTAGCAATCTGTAGTGTGAACAAACAACTCCTTGCCAGTTTGGGTGCAGCAACAAACAATATGTTGCTAACCAGTAATCCAAGCTTTATATCATTTCTCATGGAGTAAAAAGGGAAAGAGGATGGCAAGTGGGCCTGCAGTTCATGTCAGCTCATTCATATTCAAACTATAGCATGTTGTTACACTGGGCCAGTGCACAAATTTAGAGCCATATTGAACAATTCTTCCCTCCGAAAACAGCCTTGTCCACATGCAATACAGGAATAACCCTAGGCTACAATTCATGGTTAGCGAGGAGAGTGCTTAACCACAGCACTGGATTAAAACTGCTAGCTAAGTCAAACTTTTGCTTAGCTCACCATGGGACTATTCAAGACTGGGGAGGAGCAATGCAGTTTAGAGCTTCTCTCCAGGAGCCCATACAACTCCAGGAAGTCAGTCTGGTTTACCATGTCATGGAAACCAGGCCAGTGTGACATTTCCTTGTGGGGACTATGCTCCAGCCTCCTGATCATTTTGATCTTCCCTATCCTTTCAGTTATTAATTCTCTCAAAAAATGTTAGCAGGGCAGAAGCTTGTTTGATAATTTGATAGCGCTTTCTACCAATTTATACAGAACAGTTGTTATAATTAGCTGGTAACTTCCTGGATGTTCAATTAGCTACTTTGCAGCCCTCTAGTATAGAAGCTAATGTTAGGAACAAGTTATACATTATTGTAAGAAGATCAGCAATTTTATATTTGGGTTCCTTAAGAACTCAAGTGGATTTATTGCCCCAGTGATCTGTCAGTTAGTACTAGAACTCTCGCTCCAAGCTCTCCATCTTTCCCTAGCACACCTTTCCATCTCTTATCAGGATCCAAACATGTCTTGGACAGAAACTGAATATGTTTCCAACATATTCAAACATATCAGTTTTTATTGTTTTAGGCTTCAGCCCTATAGCCAGTTTCAATGGGACTCACTTTTGAGCAGACACATGTAGGATTGTGCTGCTAATGTATACTCAATTCCTTCCCTCTGCTTCCCTCTTTTGCATAATATTTTGCTTCTTTTTTGCTTTAATGTTCTCTTATTCAATTTTTTTTTGGGGGGGTGCCTTCTTGCCCCTGAATCTGTAGCATATGTTCTAGTTGACCTTCTGTTGCCATGGCTTTAAATAACCTCCAAGCTTTTAAAAGAGATGTGATTCTCTTGACTCTCCCTGTCATACTCATTTTTAAAATAAGTTTACTTTTCAGTCAAATGTGACTGTTTTGAACTGTGTACACACTATAGTTTTAAAGAATGTTCAAAACACATTCTTTCTCTCAATGAATTATGGGCGCTGTAGCTCAGCCCTCACAGAGTTACAACTCCCATCAACATCTCATTACAGTGCCCAGGATTCTTTGAGGGAAAGAATATGCTTTAAAGATATAGTGTATACAGAACCTTGGATTTCTACTGGCAATTTCCCAGTTACATGTATATTGAGTTTCATATCACTATGGCCACTGTTCGCCTTAGTTTAGCAACACTTACATCTTGCTCTAGGTCCTGGTCAACACAATTAATTCCAGCTCCATGCCCCATTCATTCCCTAGCCAACTGTTTTAAAAAAACAGTCATTTAGGGTATCTAGAAAAGTTGTCTCTTTGTCATTATATAACTCTATGCAATATCACCCACTATTAACACTTTGGATCCCTCTGATTTATTTCTCCATTTCAAGTTCAACTTGATTGGGGGTTGGAGCATGATAATATGTCTCCATTATGACATTATTTTTCAAACCCTGCTTCTGTGGAGGAGTCTGCACCTTTTCTAGATTGGCTTCTATGCCCTCCTTGACATGCAGTGCTATTCCACCCTTAAGACACATTTCTTCGCTCTGTGTATTCAGGAGAGCCCTGAATGATCATCCCCATTCCACCAGATTCCTCTTATACCCACTATATTTACACAAAAACGTAAGAATAGCCCTGCTGGATCAGGCCAGTGATCCACCTAGTCCAGCATCCTGTTCTCACAGTGGCCATCCTGATGCATATGGAAGCCTGCAAGTAGGACCTGAGCACAACAGCACTCTTTCCTCCTGAGGATTCCAGGAACTGGATCCTATTTGCTTTACAAGCGGATTTTCAGGGGGAGTAGGGAAGCCATTCATTTAACGTATTGTCATCAAGATATAGTGAATATACTCCCTGCTCTACACCAGAATTATGCACCCATTTCAGAAAACATGGGTTAAAACACAACATGACTCTTGCAGAGGGAAATCAATTAAAAACATGTTTGAAAGATTCTTGTTCCAAATGCAAAAAATAAAATTACATATTTGATCAATGTTAACATTTGTTTATTTACAGTGGTCTGTTCTTAAGCCGAAACCGTTCTCAACCTGAGGCGCGCTTTCGCTAATGGGGCATCATGCTGCAGCCGTGCCACGACTTCCGCTTGCATCCTGGGGCAAAGTTCGCTACCAGGAGCATCTACTTCCAGGTTAGTGGAGCTCGTTACCCAAAGTGTTCGTAAGGAGGACGGTACATAACCCGAGGTTCCACTATACTTTTAAAACATGTCTACAAATGATTGGGACGCGGGTGGCGCTGTGGGTAAAACCTCAGTGCCAAGGACTTGCCAATCGCATGGTCGGCGGTTCGAATCCCCGCGGTGGGGTGAGCTCCCGTCGTTCGGTCCCAGCTCCTGCCCACCTAGCAGTTCGAAAGCATGTCAAAGTGCAAGTAGATAAATAGGTACCGCTTACCAGCGGGAAGGGAAATGGCGTTTCCGTGTGCTGCGCTTGTGCTGGCTCGCCAGATGCAGCTTGTCACGCTGGCCACGTGACCCGGAAGTGTCTGCATACAGCGCTGGCTCCCGGCCTCTAGAGTGAGATGAGCGCACAACCCTAGAGTCTGTCAAGACTGGCCCGTACGGGCAGGGGTACCTTTACCTTTACAAATGATTATATTGCCCAGAACAAGGTATACACACACTTCCAAGAAGACCAATTTAAGTAATACAGCAGTAGCAGTTATGTTTGTTTGCTACTACACATTGTTTGCTACTACACAAAGTTACAATATATTGTATTTATGTAGTGGAACCTTTCAATTCTCAACTCATTCTTAATTCATATTTACAGCACCCGCTGCAAATGCCCCCCCTTTCATTTTACAAATGGGCAAGTCACTGAATCTGTGGCTAGCTGAGACAGAAGTCCAGCGTTCTATTTAAGCTTTCCCAACCTGGTGCCCTCCAAATGATTCAAATTCCAACTCCCATCATCCTCAATCAGCATGACACATTGTCTGGGATGATGAAACCTAAATCCAAAACATTTGGAGGGCAGCATGTTGAAGAAAGGCTGTTCTATCTACTTGCTCCAGTTACTCTGTCACAATGAATTTCCTTAACTCAAATTATGAATGCCACTACCAGTTAACTTTTATTTATTTATACTCCAACTTTCCTCAACTGCAGGACCCAAGCAACATTCACAAGGCATTCAATTTTGATGATGGTAATGTTTACCTCGGGTATACAGTGACAAATCAAAGAGACAATTAAAGCATGTGAAGTTTTGTTGGTTAAAGAAAAAAAATCAAAAATCCACTATCAGGGAATACCTTTATTAGAAACTCAAAAAACCTTAAGTCTTGTAAGCTAGCTAACTAATAAGTAAGACACTGAAGGCCCCTGGGACTAATGATAGAAATGGCCCCGTGATATATGTCTAACCAGCCCCCTAAGCATTTTAACAAGTGACCACAATATTATTTTCTTTTAAGAATTACCGTAAGTACACTTCTGGCCTAGATCTAATCTTTTAAAAAATAACTGATAATCCCCGACCTATGAAGTCCTTTTGTTGTGGCTAATTGTTTAACCAATAACTGGTATTGCATTTTACCAGAGTTCAAGAACAAAAAAGAAAATGCTTCATGTTGCCTTCATCTACTACCCCTGGCAATTAAAAAGTTTTGAAATGATAAATATTGGTTTCTTTTTTGAAATATTTATTGCCATGTATGACTCACTTCACTTAATATGTCTCAAAGTAGAGTTTTAAATTAATATACTATCTCAATGTTGATTTAATGCAAAACTTGAGAAATTCTAAAACTGTTCTGACTCCCAAAACAGCATCCAAATGAAAGCTAGCCACTTAATTCAGAGCAAGATTCACAGAAGTCTTACTACAACAACACATTACAGAATGAAGTACACAGGATCTGTCACAAATATTCTGAGCCACTTTCGTCTTGAACAACTTGTTAGCTAAGAAATAAGGTGCATTAAAAACATTACACAAAGAAACTCAGACTCAACTTTAAAGTTTTTACATTATGAGAACTATAGCAAATGCACCAGGAATGGGGACAAGAGAAAGGAGGTCAGTAACACCACGCAAGGCACCTGGCATGTCAGTATGACAGCAATAGACAAAATTCATTCACAAGTGTACTATGCATTTTCCTTACATCTTACAGTTTTAAGCATCTCCACTAGTATTTCCTTGTGCCTACTATACAGTGTTGATATATTTTACCAAGTATTCATTCAATACCCTATTTTTGACTTCTAAAATCACAATTTTTAAAATGGTGAACAGATGACAACATACCTTTAGCAGCTTAAATCCAGACCCGAAAGAGGCCCTGGCAGAAATATTTACTATCTACCATAACCAAGAAATTGCTACCATCCATACTGCATAGTAAGTAGCATAATATAAACTAGAAGACTAGACTAGACTCCTGTCCCTGCCCCCACACCAGTACTACTTCAAGTAAAAGTTGCCCAGCAGCATTATGTACCAAGTTTTCTAGTTATCTGTGAATTAGCCATGGAACACATATGGATATCTAGCAGTTCTGGTTCACAATAAACTGGTTTAATTAGTTCAGAATGCAACTAAGAAGCTTCCTTTGAAAGACCTGCACACTCCTTACAGCGATTGCTAATCCTCTTCATCTTTATTGTGTTCCACGAATGTCAAAGTAGTCCATATCATTTGTCTACCTTTGCTAGTGACCAGACACCAGTTTTGAACAGTGTTTATGTGACAAGAACTATCCTATTAAGTTTGAACTCACCAAAAAAAAGTCAGATACAGCTCTCATTGCCTAATTTTTCAGTACCATTTGGAACAGTTACATACAAATATACACAAGTTTCCCCAATGTTTTATTGATTCGAAGCAACTTTTAGTAGGCCTCTTAGTCTCACAATGTCTGTGGTCGGAAAATGAGCATAATACCGCTTGCGAAATATCCAAGTGAGGTTATGTCTTGCTTTGCACAGCAACAGAAGGAACTGCAAGTGCAACTACCCCAGTGCTGCCAGCATCAGGAAGAGGCTGGAAAGGGCATAATTAGGAGTAGGTCATAGCTAGCAAGAGGAAGGTGAGCATCATGGCCACACATATATAACCCAGGACGGCAAAGCCTCTGTTGCACAGCAAGGGCATTAAAGTGAAAGCTAAGACTAAAGATCACATCTTTAAAGCGGACAGTGACAAACATGTAATGGGGTATAACTTTTGGAGCCTTTCACAAATATTTGTTACTATACAATTGAACTATACAATTTTTCTGAGTACCCAAAAATCCTTTTGACACCACCAACATGGGCTAGAATTTATTCATCGCTTTAAATCAGCACTCTTTTGCATGCAGTGAGAGAAGCGCAGTTGCTTAAGAAGTTAACGACGCAATCCGTTCCCATGGGAAATGGCAAGCTTTAAAAATCAAGTCATGCTGAGAACATAAGCGGGTGGCCGAAGTGCGCCGTCCTTTCATTAGCTCCGAGTGCCAGGACGTCAAGACTGATTTCACCGGCGTTACACAGTACCTGAAACGGCGTTGTATAACCAGCAGCCAACGCGCGTGCGCAGACGACGCCCAAACCTCTCCCATTTCCTCCCCCCCCCCTTTCCCTACCCGCAACCGGGAAGCTTCTGAATGGGGATTTATAAAAACCGACCGGCTAAATAAAAAAAGAGCCGCATCCTCGCGCCCACTCATTCCGTTCACTAACCTCCACCGGTTGATCCCCACGTTGGAGGAGCCCGCGAACCAGGGGTCCAGGATGTAGACGCAGCGCACCGTGTCGGCGCCTTGGATGACTTCCCTCAGCGCCGGGTTGTCGTGGAGCCGGAGCCCCTTGCGGAACCAGTGCACCGCGTTCACCCCCATCTTCCGAGGGGCGCCCGGTTACTCCCCTCACAGGTTCTCCTGGCGGCGGAGGCCGGTGGATGTTGCGGGGGGGGGCGGGGGAAGAGAAGTCAAGGTAAAGAGCTGCCGGCTGTTCAGGAATAAATGAAGTCGGCGTCACGCCTCATGCCGAGCCGGGGTCCCGCCACTGAGGGAAAACACCCTCAGGGGGGGTTATACAGAAGAAGAAACAGGGGCGCCAAGGGGAGCGGAGGGCCGTAGGCAGCAGCGACGGCGGCTCTAGGACCCGGTGGAGGCGGCAGCTGCGGCTGTGGAGGCGGCGGCAGCTCCGGTGGCAGTGGCGATGGCCTCCAGCGAGAAACGCATTACCTCTTCTTTCCTCAGCCCCGCGCCCGCTCCACGCAGTTGGCGGTTAGGAGATGGAGGGGGGGGGCTCGAAGAGCTCCGCGGAGTTCGACGCAAACCCGGCTCCAGCTGAACGGACGGCGGTTAGTTCCCCTCCTGGGTTTTTTCCCCTCACACGCAGCCACAAACCAGCCGCCGCCGCTCGCCTCGCCGCCCGCCCTGTGACTCTACGCAGCAACCCTGCACTACAGGAGCCGCCCAGCGCCGCCCCCTCCTCCCCGTTGGCTGCCCGAGCGGCACGTGACCTCCGGCCGCCTCACGTTTCTGAAATGTGTTTACGGGTTTCTGGCGGGCGGAGGGAGGGAGGGAAGGAGCGGGTATCTCTCTCCGCGCGCGCAGCGCAGAGCTCGGGAGCCACGCAAAACTTAACGGTTTACTTTAAAGCACTGTCAACACACACACACACAGAGGGACGAGCTCGTCTGAAACGGCGACTTTCCAGTCGCGAGCCGCCCTCAGTCGACGGACAAACAAATAAAAATGAGGCCAGGGGGCGTGGCTAACCGGCTTCCTGGCCACGCCCTCAGGGCGGACGCGAATGTCCCGGATGAGCACGGGGCTTCGGTGGAGGTTTCTGCTAAGCGCGTGGCGAGCCGCGTAAATGCGCGCGGGCGCCGGAGCCGCTGGGTTACATATGCGCGCGTGCACGTACGCACGGGGTGCGCGCACTGGTGTCTCTGCTCTTCTCCCCCCCCCCCGTCCCCGCTTTTATTGTAGCCGCCTGGGCCAGCCCGTGCGCGGCTCGTGTTTGCAACACATGGGTGAGGCGTGGGCGCGCGCGCTGTTCGGGTCCTTCGGCTCGCACGGATGGCGACGGGGGTGGCCTGGAGCGCGCGGGCGGCGAGAGGCAGCGCTGCGAACCTTGGAGAAGTCGCCGTTATGTAACTGAAGTGCGTGAGGCGGCTGCGGCCTCGCTGTCACCTCGCAACGGTGCTTCCGCCCTGCTACTGTTACGGTCCGCGTCATGCGCTGCATTTTAATTTAAATATTGTTACTTAGTTCGCCACGCTCTGCAGCCAAATAAAAACCCAGAACCTCTTCCAAAGGGCAAAAAAAACCCCACCTCTGCTCGTGCTTTATTTACCAGTGCCCGTTCACTTAAAGGTTCGCCCACCAATATGAGGATGCAGCTGAGTGTTGGTAACTGTGGATTGGAAATGGACTTTCTCAAAAGAGAGTTTCAATACCTTCGATATACAGTTTTTGCTGGCATATTTTTACAAAAAGCATAAACTACTCTCACATTACTCGATAACCCAGATTATGTCATCTGAGAGCCCCTCTAGGCCAGTCCCTGGCTGCCAAGGACCTGCAGCACTGATGGAGATGCTGAGGCAAATGAGGAGACACAGATGGGAAGGCGGGTTTTGGTACAGTACTTACTTCTACCATGCAGATTACTCTCGTGTGGGAACATGATTTGATGGCTCCTGTTTGGAAGCTGTACTGTTTACACTGCCTCGGTAATCTGGAGCATCTAATGACAATTACAACATAATAAAATAACAGTAATGTGGTTGCAAGAGTGGAACCATTGTCCTACTTTCTCCCCTCACAGCTTCCATAATGGGTCAGGAGAAAGCCAGTTTGATGGGATAAATTGCTCATTCCCTCTTCAAAGCCTGCTTCATAAATGAAAAAGTCTATATTTGATAAAGTGGATACCCTAATCTTGCTCTAAACAAGCTAGACAGAAATAGGAAGTATCTCCTATGCCAACAACATTAGATTAGACAGACTTTAGATTAGTCAAGGCTATCCTGCATTTTCATCCACTTTGCACCAAAATAAGCCCATACCCTGTCATTTCTCACCACACAGAAGCCTTAAAAAAAACACTTGCTCTACACCATTTGGAAAGTAGTTGCAAGCAAAACTATTAATTCACATACTTTTCCCAGAATGCATTTTTTCTCAGAATATCTGCTTTCAAAGCCACTTGAAGATACCATGCATTTAAGCACCTGGCTTCCCTTATTAGACTCAGAGAATCATGGAGTCTGTAGCTTTGCCCCTCACAAAACTACAATTTCCAGTACCCTTACTACACAACAGTTGCCTGGATTCTTTGGGGGAACCTTTAAATGTATGTCATGGATGTGACCCTAGTATGTTGAGGTGCTGATTTAGTGGGAATTTGAAGACTAGGGTTGTATACGCACAAAGCATTTGAAACACATTCTTTTCTGCGAAGAATTTTGGGCACTGTTAGTTTACCCTTCACAGAGTTACAATTCCCAGCAGCTCCTAACAGACTACAGTGCTCAGAATTCTTTGAGGGGGGAAATATCCTTCAAATGTGTTTTCTAGGTTTAGTGTGTACACAGCCTATGGCACATCCAGATGACTGTGCAACAGAATAATATCTTTAACATTATGTGAAGAGAGTTTGCCTAAGGGACTTTGGTTTCATGATAATGAGGTATATAGGTGTTCACATCCAAGCCACCTTGTGCCACACCCACTTTGGAAACATGCCTGGTCTAACAGCACCTAAGAGGCTTGGGAGAGCGAGAGGGGTTGCAGACAGCTTCTATATACTACACTATAAGGTGATGTAGGTTTTATGGGGCCAAAATAATGTCGCTGGGAATCTAGTATTAACCTGCTCAGCATATTCACTTGCAATTAAGTGGATTACTACAATGACAACACAAATCTCCAGTGCTCCCTCTTTCATAGGAAACTAATCCTGTAAAAAGAGTGACCTGTATTTTTAACAATTCAGGGCTTCTTCAACCACAGCTTCCTACACTTTCAGTTGATCACTTTTATGCTAAATTAGAAGCTGGGGCATATGAAGATTGTGTATCTTAAGAATGTAGGCACTGCATTATTTATTGGGAAAAAATATTAGCTGATCTTCAGTTTTGTCTCTCAGAGTGAGGTACAGCATAAAATACAGTAAGGTAAAGGTAAAGGTACCCCTGCCCGTACGGGCCAGTCTTGCCAGACTCTGGGGTTGTGCGCCCATCTCACTCAAGAGGCCAGGGGCCAGCGCTGTCCGAAGACACTTCCGGGTCACGTGGCCAGCGTGACATCGCTGCTCTGGCGAGCCAGAGCTGCACATGGAAACGCCGTTTACCTTCCCGCTAGAAAGCAGTCCCTATTTATCTACTTGCACCCGAGGGTGCTTTCGAACTGCTAGGTTGGCAGGCGCTGGGACCGAGCAGCGGGAGCGCACCCCGCCGCGGGGATTCGAACCGCCGACCTTTCGATCGGCAAGCCCTAGGCGCTGAGGCTTTAACCCACAGCGCCACCCGCGTCCCTATAAAATACAGTAAATACAATCAAATAACAAATTGCACCAGCAGTTTAAAAAAAGGGGAAGTTTTGCAGTTTTCCACATGTTCGGAGACTTAGCTCCTGGTATCATGGACTGCAAAGCCAATGGTTGCTCATTCTGCAGTTGGCATGGATTAATTGTGACACATATGTCACTACAGTAGGATGAAGTTGCAGGCACAGGCTGACCACTGGAGTTAGATGTGTGCTAGATGTAATCTACCTCCATCCCCTTCAAAAGTACCATGCAGATACAGAAAAGGAACTGAGGAATTCAAGAAAGAGAGTATGGCCCACTGTCTTTAAAGGTAGACCTCTACTTGAAAGACATTCATTTAATAGCCAAGGGAAGGGTTTCTCCATAAACCTAATGCAGTAGAGGAATGTGAATGAAGCACTGTGTGTCTACCTCAAAATGTTTGCAGGTGCAAACAGCATGCAAGGCAAGATCCAGTATAACCACCCAGATACCATCACAAGCACAAATAATCATGAATGCACAATAAAAAAGATGTCTAGAAGGGTGCTTATGTAGATGGGAGGATAACATTTGTTCTAGAATGCTACCATACCTTTCCTTTCCTTATGCAAAAGAAAGCAAATTACAGTCTTTGGTGAGAAAGTTACTTCTTTAATATAGGCCAGGGATTCCAAAATGAAGGCTGAATACTCACCAGTGTGTTCCTGAAGAAGCATAGTTGTACCACACTCAGTGCCAGATTTATGTATATAAGCTAAACAAGCTATAGTTTAGGTGCCCACTCTTTTGGGGGCCCCAAAAAAATGTAAAGGGAAAAAAACACCTGGGTGTACATTTCCAAAATACTGTAGAAGATAAAAAACAAATAAAATAAAACCTACATACAGTTAGAGCTTAATAATTATGTCACTATTAATATCCTTATTAATTGTATTTCACTATTAATATCCTTAATTGCATTTCAGTTCAACAATTACTTTGATAAAATACATATTTTGTTATGTGCAAATGGCTTAAGATACCTGTTATGTCCATAAATTACCATATAGCATATATTCAACACAAAAAAACAGTGACAAATTGTTTTGACAAAGGACAGCTGGACATATAAAGGGCCCCATTACCTTCAGTAGCTTAGGGCCTCATCAAATCTAAATCTGGCCCTGACCACACTAGTTCTCTTTGCACTAAGTACTGTACTAAGGCTTGGCAGAACATTGTGTACCATGAAGCAAGAAAGAAATCCAAAGCATCTAATGTCTTTGAAAGCTAGGAGTATAACAAACCCTGTAATTTGCTAATCATATGGTGCTTGTTATGACGTTAAGTGCAAGGTGGTTTTAGTGTTGCCTGAGTGTGCTTTTAATGACATGTTTCCACACCTGAAAAGTTTTGTTTCTTTTTAAGTTTTCCACGTGATGCAGTTTCCTGCAAGTTGCTTTTATAATAATTAGAATCTATACCTGTAGTATTTTGACTACTGCGTTACTGATCTAGCCTAAAATTACGTAAAAAGAACCTCTCCTACTTCTTAAAAATTAGGCAATTACATTAACATTTACTTTTATGTTTAGTTTGCGTACTAAACTGCACGCTTCATGGCTTCAGGAAGGAATGTATTCTATAGGAATGTATTCCGTTTGTGCTGGTGCCTGTCAAGATTGACAATCAGATGAAGGGAGGTTAATCAATTAACGGGTCCAAGTGAAGCAATTGTCCAGTTTGGACCATTTCAAATTTCAAAACTTGCTGCTGAATAAATGTCAGCCCGTGTCAATGCTCACTTAAACAGCTCTCCCAGAAGACTCCTGGGAACGATAGCTTTTTGAGGGTGCTGTGCATTACGTGCACTACAGTTCCCAGGACTCTTTGGGGGGAAAGCCATGAGTGTTAAAAGTGGTAGAAATGTGCTTTAAAAATGTATGTTGCGAATAAGTATCTCAGTTTCTCCCACCCTTTTGCAAATAAGTGTTTCTGTCCTTTGCTGTTATTATGCAAAGGGGTGGTTGCAGGGAACAGTGTGTTCGTGCTGTGCTTATTTTTCCTTTTTAAAAAAATCACAACATCAACAAATCCGTTTCAAATCACTCCTCTGGCTTGTCACAGCCAGCAACCCGAGTTGCAAAAGTGGAAATGGTTCGGTCCGCCAGCATTACACCCCTCCCTCTGCCTCGCACAATGAATGGTATGGCCAAGAAGCGTGCCCGGGTGGCTGTTACTTGCCGCCTCTCCATTGGTGGGAACGCAGACGCCCCTTTGCTGCGCTTCCGCATCTCCCGTCGCGCTTCGGGCCCGGAGTTGCTGCCGCGCGCACGGGGTCTGCACTGAGGACGGGGATCCGGGACGGGGCAGTGCAAGGTCAAGCGCCCAAGGGATCGCCGAGGCCTGGTCTGGAGGGAATGGCGGAGGCAGCAGCAAAGCCCGGCCGCAGCAGCTTTACGGAAGGGAAACAGACGGTCATCCAGCAAGGGCGGTGTGTGGGTTGAGCTCCGATTTTGTAAGTATCTCTCGCTGGAAGGGACAGTCCGGTGTTTGGCACACACCTGGCCACCAGTGCAGTGCCGGATTTACGTATCATCTAAACAAGCTATAGCTTAGGGCCCCACTCTCTTGCCCCCCCCCATGGAAAAAACACAGGATGTACATTTCCAAAATATAAGACAAAAAAACAAATAAAGCCTACATACAGCAACAGTGTTTTGTGTTGTGTAGGCTCCTGTGATGTAAGTAATGGGCTCCCAATCATTTTAAGTTAGAGCTTAATAATTATTTCACTGTTAATATGCTTCTTCTTAATTGCATTTCAGTTCAACAATTATTTAATAAAATATGTATTCTGTTATGTGCAAATGGCTTTAGATACCTGTTAGGTCCATAAATTACCATATAGCATATATTCAACACAAAAAACAGCGACAATTTGTTGTTGACAATGGGCAACTGGACATATAAAGGGCCCCATTACCTTCAGTAGCTTAGGGCCTCATTAAACCTAAATCCGGTCCTGCTTATGCCAGCCTTAAAATAATAAAATAAGAAGCAGACTTTACAACCCGATTCTAGCATTCCTCCCATAGCAGTCACAACTGGAATGTGTCCTAAATATATTTATACATGCCACCCCAAATTCAACCCAGGGTAACTTATTTGGTTGTCCTGATTTTGGTGCTTTAACGTGAAGGTGACTGGTGCACTTACCTTAACAATACAGATGTAGCAGGTAATTTTGCTTTCCCATCCATTCCTTGGTCCTCTTGATCAATTCCTCCGGCAGTTAAAGTGTGTGGTTTTATTTTACCCCCTATTAGGTCTCAGGAGGTGTAGCAACAGGCACCCAGCCTCTTGCATTGCAAGTTTCTGTTGACCTACTAACATAAATTCTGCTACAGATTACCAGTCGTTTATCATTTATATCTGGCTGAGACAGAAGGTGCCAAGCATACACACTATTTAAATATGAATATTTGAATGCAGCTGCCACAGAGTGGAGCATAATTACAGCCTGGAAAGATTGTTGTTAAACAGGAGCAGAAATTCCCTAAGTGGGGAAAATATTGTTTTCTTGTTCTCCCCCCCCCCCCCCAAAAAAAAAGAAAAGTTGAACAGGCACAGTATTAATACTATCTCAAATGCTTTCATTCTTTCAGGCCTTCTCAGACATAGTGCTAAATCACAAACTGAAATGACCCACATTGCTCCAAATCTATTTATGCGATCTCAGCCTCGCCTGCTGTTGCCAGCTCTTTCAGCCTTATGGAATCAAAGACACAACAGAAACTTTTTACTGCATTTTCGATATACATCTGATGTCGCTGCTGGAGAGAACAAGGCCACTGTACAAAGCCTCTATGAGTTATCTGTGGATATCAAAAAGATCCGTAGGCTAAAGCCATGGGTGCTCTCAAAAGAGGTGACACATGTCAAGGAAACAGCTAAGATTTTGCAAGAAATGGGAGCTGACAAGAGTTCTGTGGCATATATTTTTGAACGCTGTCCTGAGGCAATTCTTTGTAGCCCTACAGATATCCATTATCAGAGGGAATTGTGGTTATCAGTCTGCCAAAACGAAAAACAACTAGTTGAATTAATAAAACGGTTCCCAGACTCCTTTTTTACAGTTAAAAACTATGAAAACCAGAAAGCCAACGTTAGGTTCTTCAAAGATCTGGGACTGAAAAATGCGGTTATCAGCCGGTTCCTAACAAGCGCATCAAATATTTTTTATAATCCTGTTGCAAAGAACAAGCATATGATAGAAACCCTACAAAGTAACTATATAAGGCTAGGAGGTTCACAGGAGAATATGAAGAACTGGATGATGAAATTACTGAGTCAAAACCCATTTATTTTGTTAAATTCTTCGGCTGCTGTTGAAGAAAATTTGGGGTTTTTTCAGAAGAACAAATTCACTGACTTTGAAGTTTTGAGTCTGCTTTCCAAGCTGAAGGGCTTTGTTTTTCAGCTTAACCCTAATAGCATGCAGAACAGCCTGCTGTTCTCCAAGAACATCTTCAAATGCAGTGATCAAGAATTAAAAGAGCTAATAATAAAATGCCCTGCCCTTCTCTACTACTCAGTTCCAGTGCTGGAAGAAAGACTGGAGGGGCTATTGAAGGTGGGAATTTCTGTGGACCAAATTAAACAAACACCTGCAGTGTTAGAACTGTCAGCAGAAATAGTGCAATATAGGATAAAAAAATTAGATGCCATAGGATACAGTCTAAAAGGCAGAACTCTAGAATACCTGACTGGGACAAAAAAGGATTTTGAAGTTACTTACGGAAAGATACAAGAAAAAAAGGAGAGGCCAATATTTAATCCAGTTGCTCCTTTAAACATTGAAGATTAATTTCTGGAATGTATTTAAAGAATGTCACATGGGAGTTTGAGATGAAAGAGGGTTGGGTGACTTTTTATACTTGGAGAACACTGAATGTGATTGATCCTCAAAATGGATTTTTATTCACACCCTACTTCTTTCAGTTTAAATGAAATTTTTTAAACATGGAACTCAATGAGTAATGGGATTTCAAGTTTCTCCACCAAATTGGACACCATCTTAACTTGAATGATGGCGCTGTTAACAGTGTTGCTGATACTGAGTGCAATATACTAACCAAAAGAAAGATAAACCCACCAGGTCATTCTGTATCAGTTTTCAGTAAGCTGACAAATAAAAGCTTTCGAAACAATGCCTTAAGGAAATAGCCCTGTAGTGCCACAGTTGCATAATTTTAACATCCTATCATTAGGATTGCCACACTCCTTAAGAGTGCTGGGAGTCTTTTGGATTCTACACACTCCTCTTCCTATCTAACAACCAGCCTGGGTTTTCACTTTTTTGAAAGCTTTTATAATTAAGCACACAAAATAAGCAGGCACTCAGTACCAGAGAGAACTAAGTAAGCTTGGATCAGTGAGGATGCTTTTAAAATCAGTCACATACGGTAAATCTGCACGTTACATTTCTTTTATCCTCAGTAGGACTAAGCATATGTAACCAGACAACACTGTGATCACAATATCTCATTTACAGTTTTAAGACCCTCAGTGAAGGGTTGCCACCTTGAACGGCAATTAATTTCTACAGCATTTTAAGCCTAAATATTTCTATATTCTATCTCTTTGTTTCAGTCTGGCTACTCATTCTAAAAATAATATCCACATACAAACCAATTAAAAGTCAAACTCAGAATTTTTTTTTACAAAGATCCTTAACAAAAAGGATTTGGATGTTTCTGCTTTAATAGATGCTTTTAGGAATCTTTGTTAAGAGTGTGGTTGAACAGCATGGAGCAGTAAACTGAATTTTTTCAATATCTGCAATCATGCTAGTCAAGGTATCCCAAATGAAGAGCTCCTTTTAAGCTCTCATATAGCCATGGCCTTCTTACAGTCTATTGCTGTCTTAATTCAGCTCCCTGAAAAACACTTATTCAGAGAGTAGCGGTGATAAAATCCTTATGTTGGGATGGTTTGATATATCACATTCTGGGTTTGAAGAATTCTGCTCTCTCACCCTTTACAAAAGTTTGATGTATAGAAATATTTTAAGTAAAATATTATGAAGCTGCCTTACCATTGTTTCAGCATTGTCTTATCTGACTGGCAACAGCTCCCCCCATGGTCTTAAGTACAGATGTTTCCCAGCCTTGCTACATAATTAATTTTTTTAGTGAGAGAAATCAGGGTTAAACCTGCAGGCAGAGCATGTGTTCTACCACTTAAGCTACTGTCCTTTCCCTTGGCAGCTGAAATACAGATGGCAACAGCTGGCTCATTTATATGACGGTTTAATGCACAAAATTCTAGAAACTAGAATAAGTGATTTTTTGACAAACAATGGCTTTTGGCTGTCAGCAAAACAAAACAAAAATGGAAAACATTAATCCACTGTTTAGAATTAGAATCAGTGAAGCTCAGGTGCTTAGCTTTTTCTTGATTTTAACACATACATTTTAGGAAATGCAGCATACGGAATATTCATGTGTACTTCAGCCATCTTTATACTACCAAAAACACTACAAAGTCAACAAGAACATGCTGAAGAGTTTCCAAATGAAATTTGCGAGGCATGAACCCCATTAACCCGCATTACAGTCCACTAATTTGAGGGCTACTTTGGAGTTAATGGATTATGAATTAGGGGCAAGAGAGCAAATGATAAATCTACATGTTGCTCAGGAAACCTTGAAAATGTATGTGTTAAATTAATTTCTATGCAAGTCAGCTAGTTATTTTTAATCACTTGGATTTTATCATTGCCAGTCTTCGGTGCTAATTTGTCGTCGTCTCCCACCCCCACCCCCCAATTTTCAGCAAAAACTACCTACTGAGGTGCAAATTCTAGGAAGGTCTATGTTTTCATAGTGAAAATGGTATTGTCTAACGGTCTAACCCATCAACCACGGCTGCTGCAGACTCTACTCATTTCCATCTGCAACACTGAAACAAATGATGCATAGCAGCAGCTGTTGTTGAATTCATGGCAGTGTTCAAGAAGCGGGTTTTTGAATCATTTGTATTGTTGGACTAGGAGCCACAAAAAGTGTTTTTATTCTAAGCTAGAAGTTATCCAGTAATGTATGGACTGTAAACTTGGACATACACTTCAGTTTAAACAAACTAACAGCACAAAGGAGTTTTCATTTTGAGGTGGGGGTTTGGAAACCAGCAAGTTACACCTGAGATTTAGCAGTCATCTCTTCAGTCAGTATCAACAGTGTTAAAAAAGTAAAGCTTCTTTCACAGACTGCATTGAAATGAGGGAAATTACAAAATCCTTCCAGTCACTAAGAAAAAATAGATTGTTTTTCACCGTAAGGCATGAATGATTAGATTGGTATACCACACAACTACATATATATATATAGAGGCGCACGCACACACATGCACACACAGAGTGAATGCAGTCACCATTCAGAGTTTATAGAGTGTATAAAAATAGGTTCAAAAAGCAAAGATATATGAAGACCCTTTAAGCAGTTCAATGATTCTTTATAAAAAAAAAAATACAGACACCATAGGCTTGCAGCTAGAACATCAATATATTTATGGTACTGTAGAAGTTACCAACTGAGGACATGATCTAGCCAATATTTAAAGCACTTTAATGTTCAACTGATACTAAAGGGGCAGGTAAGCACAGGCTTTAGCCCCTCCCATTGGGACCAACAGGACTTCAAAGTGCTTCACCTTTTGCTAGGTCATTCCCTCCATTTTTATTTTCACATTTTTAGTTCCAAGACTGCAAAAAAGATCTACAGTGAATTAATATTCATATGTGAGCTACCCTTTCAGATCCATGTACTTGATTCCATGTTCATCAAGTGTAACATTTCACAGATGAGTGCTTGAAGAAATCTATCGTTTTAAATGAAATTCCAGACACTGGGGTATCACACGGCTCTTGTCCCTTTCAGGTGAAAGTCATTCACACAGCTCTTTATAGGAGTCTTAAGACCTGTGGCTTTGTAGCAGTCCATTTCTGCAGATTCCACAACCACAGAAGCAACTTCCTTGGCCTCGGTTTCTCTCTCTTTTAGTCAGACTTATCCTTCTTCTTCCCTGTTAAAGGCACTTTGCTTGTGATAGCAGATCCTACAGCTGTAACACCTCCTGTCACAGCAGAAACACTTCCTTTTACCAATCCTACTCCCATGGAAGGCACGGCTGTTACTGCTGTTTTGGTCATTTCTAGGCTTTTCCCTCCTATCCATGCTACACCACCAATTGTGGCACCAACAGCTCCCTTTGTTATGCTGAAGAGGCCACCAGTCACACGAGAAAGCATGCCGGGCTGCTGCTGTGGATGATCTTTTAATGAATCTGAGAAGGAGAGAGATAGTAAAATGTTCAAATCATATTTTAATGTTTTTAAGGCAAACAATTGCAGATCCTTCTAACATGACATATACCACATGGACTATAAGCATTCTATGGGATGGCTGTTAGAAGAAGCCATTGTAAGGTGTTTTTTAAAGGATAACATTTTCAAAAAAGATATTAAAATATTTTGCGTAATTGTTAAACTTACACCACTTTTCCCTTTATCAAGCTGTTGTCTCTTTAGTTCAGTCTTGTAAATAAACTGGAGCAGTGCTTATTTTGAGGGGGGGGGAAATAACACAAATTTCCAGAGTCTCAGAACCTTTCAGGAGCACATGGAAGATTCTGTCTAACCCAAACCTACTTTTACAAATGGCCTCGTCCTTTATTTCCTCTCTAAGGAATCCTGCAACCTTTGGTTATGATTTGCTTGCATACTGTGTATGCTTTGGGAAGAACTAGGGTTTAACCATTTTCATAATTCTCTTTGGAAAAGAAAGGTTTTGATCTGCCTTTCAAAATATGGTAAGGAAGGAACATTCCCTCAGATAATCAGGAGCCAGGATGTTTCCTTATTTTTAATGCCTCAATGTCATTTCCAGGCTTCTAGATGTGCATGCCAGTTCCCCACTGGGAAGTAGTGCATATAAAACAGAGATGGCCAAACATGGCCCTCTAGCTGTTTTGTGACTACAACTCCCATCACCCCTAGCTAACAGGACCAGTGGTCAGGGATGATGGGAATTGTAGTCCCAAAAACAGCTAGAGGGCCACATTTGACCTTAAAAGATCTACTCTGTGTATGGTTAATGTTGGATACACCCCCTAAGCACCAAACTCTGCATGCCATGTTAGAAAAGAATAGGCTAGAATCCTGTACACACTTACTTGGGAGTAAATTCCACTGAACTCAATGGGACTTGCTTCTGAATAGCTCTGAATTAACACCATTTTTTTCTTGTTTTACCAGACTTAAACAGGTTCAGAGCAATTGAATAATAGGGTGCTTCCAGACATAACATTTTGTAGATTACTGGCTCTCCTGAGCACCCACAAGTCTCACTTCTACTGTCAGCTCCCATGCTGATAGCTGCTTGTCCGTGTAGTACAGAGAACACAGCTGCCATCATGCCAACACAATGACAGTAAGCTCTAAAATAATCACTAAGAAATGAGAGATACTTCTTTTCACACCCTTGTTATATGATGATGATGATGATAGGCATTACTCAACTGTTACTACTGAGAGTGACTAAAGTCAAAGTATGTTCAAAAACTGCACAGTCCAGTATTAACAACCACTTAAACCTGATTGTATATCTAAGTACTGCAGAGGAGACAGGAGAAAGCCTAACAGTGGTTGACAGATCAGCGAGATGGTCACTCATTTCAGAAGCCTGTGAATTTCAGTTTTTATAAGATTAGCTCTCTATGTGAAAAGTGTCGTAAGTTATCTGAATTTCTGAACCACATGCTATGAAGCACACAAGTCCATGAAATAAAATGGAATTGACCACTGTGAAACTCATGCCTATTGGATAAGACAAACTATGCAAGAAATAAGTTCCTAAATTTCATTTAAACCAATAAGCTGGTAATAGCAAGACATACGCAGCCTAAAATAGAAATTCAGGAACTTAAGCGAAACCAATAGGCCAAGGTATGCAAGAAATAAAACAGGATTTATTGGCATATAAGCATGTACAGCTTCTGTGCTGTCCTATACGCTAACAGCAACTCATTCTCTGAATGTGGATCCTTATGCAGCCAAAACAACACCATCCATACATAGCAGGGAGGAATCAGCAGTGTTTTGGGAAACAAAGGTTTGCAGAATTTACCAAAAAGCATATGCCGGGGAAGATAAGATGCTAAGAGTTGGACCTGGTTGTTAAAAACCCAATGCCTCCTCAGCTGTGAAGCACATTGTGGAGGCATGGACAAGCACAATTTTAAACTAATAAAAAAAATAATTGTGATTTTCTATGCAGAGTCAGCTATAGTCTTGAAATTGAAATACAGTGGTACCTCGGGTTACATACACTTCAGGTTACATACGCTTCAGATTACAGAATCTGCTAACCCAGAAATAGTACCTCGGGTTAAGAACTTTGCTTCAGGATGAGAACAGAAATTGTGCTCCGGTGGCCCGGCAGCAGCAGGAGGCCCCATTAGCTAAAGTGGTCTTCAGGTTAAGAACAGTATCAGGTTAAGTACGGACCTCCGGAACGAATTAAGTACTTAACCCGAGGTAGCACTGTAAGTTCATAAGAGGTAAACTTATTCACAATTTAGTAAATAACTGATTAATAATGAATAGATGGACTACATTTCAGCCCCCACATTGCATCGCTCGGCTCCTCAGCACTAAGAGCAATCATTTTCTAAATTAGGCTTCATGAAATCCTTCAAGCACTGTAACGTACAAATATTTCTTCTTTCTTTTTACAAGTTTACTCAGAAGTAAGTCTCACTGGATTCAATGGCACTTACACCCAGGAACACAGGGACAAACAGGTTTGTAGCCGAAACCTTAAAGCTGACAGAACCATGGTAAACTTGTTATTGAAATTTACCTTCTGGTGGCTCTTCATTAAGATATGCAGGAACATCTTGTTCATTTCTGTCTGTTTGGTTCATTATTGCCTGTGGGAGAAAAACAACAACCGAGTTCTCATTTGCAATATAGGCACAACTCAATCTTTCACTCATCTCCCTTTAAAATAGGAAAGATCATTTACAGCCTAATCCTAATACTTGCTACAACAGCCAGTTGGGTTGTACCAACTGCCATGCCAATCCAATATAATGACATTATGAGAGTGCTACAATCCGATGTTCCAAGAGCCAGCAATGGCAGTTTTCACATTGTGCTAAGTTAAGCACAAACCTGCCAATCCAGCTTGCATTGGTTTAAAAAAGCAAACAAAAACATCACTGAATGGAATAAAGAATAATACATGATATACTGAATCAGTATAAAAAAAGCTACCACGGGCAGCCATTCAAAGAGCACAAAACTGCAAGAATAGCTCCATACTTGAGGAACAGGCAACTTTGTCTCACTTTCTAACAACAGTACTTTACTGCACAAATTATACTTCACAAATTGAAGAGTCAGCCTTCCTTACTACAGATTTAGGCAATACAGTGGTACCTCAGGTTACAGATGCTTCAGGTTACAGACCCCACTAACCCAGAAATAGTACCTCGGGTTAAGAACTTTGCTTCAGGATGAGAACAGAAATCGCACGGCAGCGGCACAGCAGCAGCGGGAGGCCCCATTAGCTAAAGTGGTGCTTCAGGTTAAGAACAGTTTCAGGTTAAGAACAAACCTCCAGAACGAATTAATATCTTAACCCGAGGTACCACTGTATTCATTCAGACAAGTCTATCTCAAACCCAGATATTGGCACCCTATTCAAGATCTCCTGTTCAGCAAGCTGATTTTTTTAGTTCATGGAGAAAGGTTCTACCATACATGAAACATCTTCTATCAGTTGCTTCAGGCATCTTGTAATGATAAAACTTTTTTGCTTAGTCTTTCCCTGACCAATAATATTGGGCCCTCACTAGAGTTTTGCATTTATGATACTATTTTACTGGGGGCTTTTGTGTATTTTTGTTCACTTGGAGATTTAAACCTTTAAATGGTTTAGAAATGCTTTTAAATAAATAAATAATGTTTCCTTACAACTTAACAAAAATGATGTAAGAATTATGCTGAGAACAGGTTTCTCTTCAGCAAGAAAATCCAGTGGGTAGCCACATTGGCAGGGATCCTCAAATATGGTTATCAGGGCAACAATAAATTTGATTTGAACAGTCAAGAATTGAAAACGTCTGGTAAACTCCACCCTAGCAATGGCAAGCTTTCGAAACAAAACAAAAAACACCCCAGAACAAAGCACATTGGTAGCCACTGGAGGCAAAGTGCATGTTTTCCAAATAGGTAATAGGCTGCCCTGTGCTTGAACATATCTTCAGGGTCATGGGTTTAAGGGAAAGGGTTTCCTATACACAAAGCTCCTGCTACTCTTCCCCTGTAAAGTCCACTCAGAAGGCAGTGGGTACAAAAGGGACACAGGAGACAGTCTTGCTGGCAACCAAATACAATGAATGTTACCAAGCCCAGCAAAAGTTATGGACTCCTGGACGCTAGCAGAACCTCACAGTTCTTAATTCCAACCATTTATATAGTTTTTCAATAAACAGTGAAGAGTTGAGGTTGCATGGATATTGAACAATTAGAAAATGCAAAAACAAAACAATGGCATGCCATTGTAGTAGATTACATTGCAACCCTTTAAAAAATGCTGAACTAATGAATGAACTGACTTTTGGACTTTGATGGGCTATTAATATTAAAATCACCAGGACAAGCTCATCCTCAAGTGCAAATATTTATCAACTGCTGATGAAATGAGATCCTGTGAATATATAACATTCCTGCTCAGATGTCTGTGCCAGATGCAGATTTGTTACTGGACCAAGTTCAAGGTGTTAACAGCTTAGTAGCAGTTTACTCAAAGGATGACCTTACCCCATACAAGCCCATTCAACCACTCTGATCTGTGGAATAATATACATTCTGCACTTGTAAGGAGAAAATATTTTGGCATGGCAACTCCCACAATCTGAAATTTCCTTCCCACTGACATTAGGCAGGTGCTCTATTCCTTTCATAACCTGCTAAAAACCTTTTTGTTAGGTGAGCCTACCCAGACATGTATTTTAATCTGTAATTTTAACTTATAATGTATATTTTTAACTGAGGGTTTTAGTCATATTTTGATTTTTTTAACTTTGATTTTTATTGACAATTTTAACAAATAAATATTATTAGAGGTTTTATTTACAATTACCGGTAAGTGGTATATAAATTTTGTTGACTTTAATTAATTAAAAGGGACACATTTTAAGTTATCTAGTTTTTAAATGGCTACTTGTTATTTTAATGTGAAACATACAGTTAAATGTGTGAGAGAGATCAGAACTATACCATGATGCTAAATATATCTGCTAAGACAAGTTCTGCGGAAGTCAGTAGGTCTTAATTCCAATTAAATAAGTTTAAAATAAATGTGTCAGACGCCTCCCCCTCAAACCATACAAGGTTACCAGTCGGAAGCATTTAAAAGGAAGGCAGCCGAGTAATACCATCTAACAGAGTTAGTTCAATAATGCCATGCAGGACATATTGCCTTATTAATTTCCCAGTCCTTAATTAGGGTCAATGAGATCAGATACAGTTTTGCCAAGAGATGTTGTATTAACACTACTGTATTGGCCAGATTCCAGCCACATATCTCCTACAGTTTTAATTGGATATAGCATTAATCTCTATTTCCTGTCTTTAGAATACAGTATAGTGCTACCTCGGGTTAAGTACTTAATTCGTTCTGGAGGTCTATTCTTAACCTGAAACTGTTCATAACCTGAAGCACCACTTTAGCTAATGGGGCCTCCCGCTGTCACCGCACCGCCAAAGCACGATTTCTGTTCTCATCCTGAAGCAAAGTTCTTAACCCGACGTACTATTTCTGGGTTAGCGGAGTCTGTAACCTGAAGGGTATGTAACCTGAAGCGTATGTAACACGAGGTACCACTGTAATATTAAAAAGCTTCTTTGAAAGTTGCTATTTTGGAAGTAGCACACATTTTAGAAGTGTACATATTCAGTGCTGAATAACAGGGCTTATTATTCTCATTGTATATGTAATTCACTTCACAAAGTCAATGACAATTTTTTATCATTTAAGCAGAACTGAACATTCCGTTTTAGACTTTTAGAAGAAATGCAGGACAAAAATAATTAAATTACCAAAATTAAGCAGCTCACACGTAGATAAGTGTAAAGTACACTACGCTTGTTTAAGAAGCAATTATGCAGCACTAGAATTAAACAAGTAGTATTAAATATAAATATTTTACACCACATATAATGTACATACCTATTTAACGCCTTGCTGTGCAGCTTCAAGATGACCAGCACAAGTTCTCTCCTTGTTTCCCCTTATTATTAAACAGCAGTCTACAATTATAAACACTGGTCAAATCAACAGATACAAAAACAGCACGTATCCAGTAAGATTAACAATATAAGAAATTTCCAGAAGTAAAAGAAAGGTTGGTGTGTCCTTATAAAAAAAAATGTCCAAGACATTCTGAAGTGCTTTTTCAAGTGAGGCAACACTTCACTGGCTAATCTTTAAATCGTCTATGTTTAACAAACAGGTATCCACATCTTTGAGAACCACCCAAAGGAGGAAGACAAGCATTTTAATGGATGATACACATAAATATGTGTGCCCTTGTTGTTAGTGTGCAATTTCAGATTTCAACTGAAATGACAGATGCTAAATTGTGAAAACACATACACCCACAAATTTTGTAGATTCATACTTATTCTGGGGGTGCCAAATGAACCATATACTAAAAGAGTCAAGGCTCCTGCAATCATCCAAGTTTCTATCAGTGTATAGGCACAAGGTGGAAGGTTGTACCAAAAGCTTAAAAAATAAGCATTTTGGAGCTGCTGCACATGTGTCCTTCATGGCCCTTCTGGTGTGGAAAGCTGCATGTTGCCTATCTACACATCACCATATGCAACAAATGTGCATAAGCCCATTTTTTCAGGGAACTCTGCCATCTACTGGGACTTTCACCATAAACAGATGTGTGTCCATCCATCATGTGTGATAGTATAAAAGCAGATTTAATGGCATTTCTGACATGAAGTGGTATCCCATACAAAATCTGTCTCTCAGTTATTTTACTGAAAACAATTTCCCCAATACTGGTATAGTAAAAATGCGTAAATAGGTCCTCAGTTTGTATAGTGTATAGGCTAAGAGTCCAAGCTGTGAGCCAGAGAGTTCCTGGTTCAAATCTTGCCTCTGCCATGACAAGAGGTCTGGGATGGGGAATCTGCAGCCGTCCAGATGTTAGAATCCACTCTCCTGTGAGCCCTGCCAGTGTAGCCAATGATGGGAGTTGAGAGTCGTAGTCCAGCAACATCTGGAGAGCCTCATCCCTACACCAGATGCAACCTGAGGCAAGCTACCCTCAGTTCCTTTCCCCATTCACAGTATATGGTTTAAACAACAACCATGTAAAACAAGTGAGCAAACTGGCCAGATTATTGTTTTATGAGAGATTTTTCAGTACCTTAAATGTTTGCAGTAGGGTACTTTTCTTCATATTTACAGGTAAGGGGAACACAACAACATGCATAACAAACTATTTTGACCGGGTTAATTAGTATTCTGAAATAAATTAAGAATTCAGGACTGATGTATTATCACTACACTGCAAACTGCCTCCCCGCAAATATTCAGCTGAATACAAGACCACATTCTACACGAAAATGCATAACATTAATTCTATGTCAAAGTTTGGAATGGACTTGCACCTTTATGAACATTCCCTGCCTTTGCATTCCCTGGACTTCCCACACAGCTTTAGTCTTCTGCCTTTGCAGTTTCCTATACTGATGGGATATTATCCAATAGCTGAGAGAAGTGCACATTTGCAACCTTGCAGCAGGCCATGTTTTGGGGGCTGGTGGTGGCAAATGCAGAAGCGAGGTCAGAATCACCCTGTCTCCAATGCTTTCCTGCAAAGTTAGGTGGCATCTGTCATAGGCAAATACAGTGGTACCTCGGGATGTGAACGGGATCTGTTCCGGAGCTCCCTTCGCATCCAGAAGCAAACGTAACTAGCGATGGCACGTCTGCGCACACATGCGTTGCTTTTTGCCACTTCTGCGCATGCATGTGATGTCATTTTGAGCGTCTGCGCATGCGGCGAAACCCGGAAGTAATGCGCTCCGTTACTTCCAGGTTGCTGCGGAGCGCAACTCGAACGCGCTCAACATGAAGCATATTCAACCCAAGGTATGACTGTACTCTCTTGATGCCCTCTGCCCCCATTTAGGTTTCTCAGTGTCTACTTACGGTACACCTACAATTAAAGTAAGTAATCTAAATATATATAAAATATATATATATAAAAACCAAGACTTACCAACTGTTTCTGTATTCAAAAGTCCTACTGTGGTTTCCTATATGAAAACCTAGGAAAGTAACATGCTTATTAACATTTATATACTGTACAATAGACTTCTCAGAATGTCAATTAAATCTCAGCTGCAACACACAATGGCCTGAAGAAATGCAAGTAATTTATGTGGTTTTTAAAGAACTATAATTAATGCAAAGCTTTGAACTGCTAAGAAAGGCGAATCAGGATGCCCCAGAGCAAGTTTTCCATTTAGCCATAATTTAAAATGTACTGCTTTAATAAACAAGTCCCTACACTCTATCTCTGTGGGCATCTATCAAGCTGCTTAACTATGAGTTCAGTTAGTAGTACTCAGCCTCCCCACATGCCTGGAAAATCAAGAGAAAAGGGAGGTTGTATAACCATTGAAGTGTATGATGTACTTTAGTGTCCCAGAAAAGAAGGAATGGAAGAAAAGCAAATGGGAGGGGGGGAATTGTGGTTTTCCCATCACTTCCCTTGTCACAAAAAGTCGAATAAGTGGGATTGTTAGGCAAGAAAGTCAAATCAACTATAATTGTGCAACCTGACTGAATCGCACCTGAAAATAGCAACAGTCTAGAAGAATGTGGTTTAGCAATTATTGCTAACTGGAGAATCTGCTGGCCAAATCACCACCACCTCAATTCTCCACTGAATTCTACCCAAACAAATTACATGTATTATTAAAAATTTCCATAGTTCCACTCACTTCCCCCCAAAGAAACGTTTTGGCTAATAGTTACTCAGACTTTATAATAAAGCACTGTGTGGGGTGTTGAGCAACAGAATGTACTTCGAGCCGCTCTATATCCCGGCTGGATATAGAGAATAAAGCTTGTCTATTCTGGGTTTAGAACAGCAAAAGCTGAAGTAAGCATCTCCTAGTGGTGCAGACATATAACTGCTAGCACACTTGCAAACCAAGCAGGGTCCAGTATGGTTTCAAATTGGATGAGGGATTGTGTGTTGAGATTCTTGCATTGCAGGGGCTGAGGGTGCAATCCGACTCTACAATTCTATGATCCTAGGGCATTATCCAGATGGTGAGATAATCATAGAGTAAGATGTGGTATTGTAGGCTATCTAGTCCAAATACCTGCTTCAAGCAGGAAATCCACCATCAGCGAATCCTCAGCAAATGGCTGTCTAGAGGGCTTGAATAGTTTCAAAGAAAGGGAGTCCCATCATGTTTCTGAGTAATTTGTTTCATTGTGAAACCACTCTTAACATCATTAAGTTTCCTTTAGTGTTCCACCAAAATCTACCTTCCAGTAACTTAAGCCAATTAGAGCTTGTGCTACGCTGTCCCTGAAGGCAGGTCAAATCTTTGTTTTCCAGTCTATGGGACAGCCCTTCAGATATTTGAAGATCGTGTCCCCTATCAATCTTCTCTAGGTCTGGGACTCACACAAACTGAGCCTTGCATGAATGGTCAGACAGTTTAATAAGCCTGGCCAGGCATCTAGCACTAAAGGTTTATGAAGCAGAAACTTTCAGGAATAGCATTAGGTACATCAAGTCAAAGGAGTCTTGGGAGAGAAAGAAGCAGAAAAACAAGCTGAGAACAGGCCTGTAAATGGCAGATTGGGAGCATTACTACTTTCTGCTGCAGAAAGCTTTAAATGGGAACCCTGAAGACACAAGGAAAAAATCACAGATCTATATCACAGCAGTGACGTGGCAGGAGAGAGAGAGAGAGATGTAACCTGGAACCATGCAGCTGTTGACGTGCTGCTGCCCGCCCTCTAAAGGGCTCTTCCACGTTGAACACGGTGCTCCTTTCTAATAGAGAAGGTGCGCAAAGTCTCCTGCCAGAACAGCACTGGCAAGAAACCCCCGCCTTCTCCCCCCCTGCCTCAACCACCACCACCCCCTCCTCCATTTACAGATTCTCATGCCATCTGCACTCAGAAGCAAATTCTACTGTGAATTAATGTCTTTCCTCAAATCCCCCTCCCCCTCCCCGCGCTCCATTCAAGCTGTAAACAGAACTGCACAAACAGGCTCTCTAGGGAAGGCTGGTGGACCTCATATATGGCAAACGTCTATATGCAAAGACAAGCTTGGGAGCTTCTGATACTTGCACAGATTCCCCTCTCACACAAAACGCATCACAAGTTCTCCTGCTCCACGACGACCTACATCTGGCCATTTTAGGAGGTCAGCTTTTAAGGCTGCTGCTATTCCGTGCACGCTTACCTGGGGAGTCAGCTCCATTGAACACAGCGGGACTTAATTCGGAGAAAACACGGTTTTGGAGGGTGGGGGGGCTGCCCTGTAAACCGTTTATGCAGAGCAGCAAAGAAGAGCAGCCGTTCCAAGGCAAAAACTCAACTGCATTTGTTTATTTTGGAACGAAACGGACATTCTTTTATTTTCCAGACTGCTCCTCCGAGCCCCCCCCCCCCGTTTTCCTCGCGTAACCCGAAAAGCTGTAGTTTTGGGAGCAGAGGAAAAGAGGCGGCGTCTGTGGGCGTCCTTATTCAAAACTGGTTCCCTCTGGCCATTTGTCTACACCCTGCCATTCAGTTACGAGCTCCCCTCCCAAAGCCACCCTTGGGGGTGTCATTCAGTGCCCCCCATTTCCCTCCTGCCTTGTCCCCCCTCCCCCAGAGTCCACGGGCGGAGGGCGACAGGAGACCCCTTAAGGGTAGGGCGAGGTGGAGGGGGGTCGCGCCCCTCTTTTCCCCCATGGAGAGGGGGGAGATGCTTTTGCCCAGCCCTCCTCGCCTCCCTCTTTCCGCGGCTGACTAGGCCGCGTCTCGGGCTCACCTCCGTCCTGCCAGCTCGCGGCTCCGCCTGGATCTTCCGCTCGCCCCTCTCCTCTCCGGCGGCGGCAGCAGCAGCTTCTTCCCCCACCGCGGAGCGAACTCGGGCTCCCCTCGCGTTGCTGTGGAAGCTGCTCCTTCGGCGCCTGCCGACGTGGCGACCTACGCACCTCGCCCTGTCTCCGCCCGGAGAACCCGCCCCGGGCCGGCCCCCAGCGCCCCCCGCCGCTCGGAGGGGCGCGCAGGCGCTTCAGCCTAGGCCCAGGCCCGTCCACACGGGCGCTTCGCTCCTCCACCGGCGCCTCCTCGGCGACCGCTGATGCTGAGGAAGCAAATATGAGGAGGGATGAAAGGGATATAGATATACCGTATACGTTTTATGTTCACACACACACCTTTCCCCCATCTCCCAATTTTCCCGTCACTAAGGACGGGTTTATGTGTCCAAAAGTCAGCATTTGCCTCGCTAATTATTACATTTCTTTCCTCAAGATAGCGACCCTGTGCCTTTGCAAGAGAGGCAAAGGCTTTTCTGCCAGAAGGGGCTACCACAGGGAAAGCAACACCTGCCACTGAAAAAAGCAAAACAAGAGAAAGAGGTGGCATTGCTGTTACCCGCTCACATGCATGGAGTTCTTGCCAGCAGTTGTCAGCTGGGTTTGGAAATAAGGATACTATGCCCTAGGCATAGTCAGAGATCAGATCCCGAAAGGTTGGCTCGACCCAATGGCTTCTGTGCAGGTACAACCTATCTGAGTCATGAGCGCAGGAATTCCAGCGGCCATGCCAAAATCCACAACAATATGTGCACAAAGTCCCAATAACGGAAGCGGAGTTGGCAGCCTGTCCCAGGCTTCTAATGGCTAATTATTGTGGTGCCTTGTTTGTGCTCAGCAGCCTCTGATTTCTTTCTCCCAGGATGCTTGAGCAATTACTCATTTCAGGGACTGATGAAATGGCAATTGAATATTTTGCATCATGTACACAGCAGCGTAGACAGGTGTACACTTTGCCATATTCAGATACCACAAAAGGAAAATGTTGCTGGCCTTGGAGAAAAAAATCCATAATCTTTAAACTATAATTTTCATTCACAAGCCTCTCTAGAAAGCCAGAGACATGTCAATTGATAATGTGTCCTCAGATATCAGAATAACATATATGAGCTAGGTAACGGGAAAGCTATGTTTGAAGGTTGTCCAGTTACATGGTTGCAGGGGACCATAGCTCAGCGGCATACTTTGCATACACAAGGTCCTGAGTTCAATTCCTGACCTCTCCTGTTAAAGGGATCAGAAGGCAGGTAATGGGAAAGCCTGTTCTCTGCCTGTGATTCCGAAAAGCCACTGCTAGTCAGAGTAGGTGTGTGGGGTGTTAGTATCTCTGGTATCATGCTCCTTCTGGGGTAGTTTGTCCACCTGGGGGTTCCTAGAAGTTGTCAGCATGTAACAGCTGCCACACCTTGGGAACATCTTTTACTGGCCAGCTAAACCAGGTGAGGTTAGCCGATGGCATTGGCATAGCCGTGGGGGCAGGGGGGCAGCTGCCACCCTAGACCAAGTAAAACAATAGAAATACTTAACTAACTGACCAATCTGTCAGTCCTGCCCCCCAACAAAAATGCTGGCTATGCCCATGGTCAATGGGTCTCAAACCCTCAGTGAGTTAGGGATTTCCCCTGCATGCGAAGACAGGCTCTGGTAGATTGAGTGGACAAATATTGTCAAGAAGGTGGTTTCTGCATGTGGTGTAGCAGAAAGTGAGGGGCAGATGAGGCTTGTCAACCTGAGAAGGTAGCCCATCTAGGAGAATGAAAACTGTGATCCTAAACCCCTGCTGTCTTGTGGGATATCTTTGGGAGAAGAAAAGGCTAAGGAGTAAACTACATAAATCTGGAGGGAGTTCCTAAGATGGCTTGATAGTGCCTTGTACACCTTCTGGCAACTCCTGCAGCCAAGCTGGTGCCAAACATATTGCTCTGCTTTCCTTGTTGTCTGGGCAGCCCAGGACCTCCCATACACACAGCGGTTAGACTTCACCCCTGGAAGTGAGACAGGTGGATGCCAACAACAACAACAACACTCCATTAAAGTGAAAGTGCGGGACAGATATATTTTTGTTGTGACACCCAGATTTTAGTCCTTTACCTGAGAAGCTCAGATGGCCCCTTGTTTTGCATTTTGATGCATAATTAAACATATTTTTCCTTTGGGCCTTTGGTCTGAGTAACTGAACACTTTAGACCCTGTCTCTTAATATTCATAACTTTTTATGCTGCTCCATTTTTTATTTCATTATTTCTTCTTTGACTCAGTGCTTTGTTTTTATCATAATCCATTTGTTTCTTTCCAAATTGCTGCTAGTCACTTTTGCCTAAAAAAAACTTGATGCAGCAGAAAAAAATATTGCACCCCGCACTTCTGTTTGAACTCCCCTCACTCCCTACAGCCTCCTGTGTACCCTCAAAATCTGCCCCAGAAGGCTGGAGGACCATCTAGTGCTGATTTTAGGAATGCTTGGGGATGGGGAGGAGGGGAAGTCCCATTAGACAAATGGAACTTTGCTCCTTTAGTGTTTGTTTATATTATTTAAGGCACTTTTATACTGCTTCATCACGAGTGTTTCTAAGCACAAAACTTTAAACAGCCCTAAAGATTGGCAGATTACTTAAAAAACAACAACAACTGAGCAGGGGGGGAAAGTAAAAGTAAAAAAATGCAGCAAAACAGCATACATTACTCTGAGTGAAAGGCAGTAAATCTCTCTTAGGCAATAGCAGGTGAAGCGTACAGTGGGGGGAAGGTAAACAATGGAGGCCTTGCCCTCATTCATGGCCTGCTTGTGGACTTCATGGAGGCTTCTGGTTGGCCCCTGTGGGAAAGAGGATTCTGGACGCATCATCATAGAGTTTTATTCATATGTGCATTTAATGGATTCCTCATCAGTTAACTAAAAGCCAAATCTTGGCTAACAGATTTTTCAGTGCCAAATTTTAGATGGGTTCTCGGCATGTTGCTGCTCTCAGTGCAAGAAGTTTAGATGCTAGCAGAATCAACACATCTATTCTAGTAAAATTAAAGGATACAGTGATTCTATTTTTGGTCCCTTGAATGACAGGCCGGAACCACAATCCCCTCTCTGTACTGCAAAAATTATAAGTATGGAATGGATTTTATTTTAGAAGGGCAAGATGATCCCAACCTCAAATTGTCCCATTCAAAAGGCAAGCAAAACTGTTTACTTACCAGATGCAAGATATTTCAGACAGACTTCTTCTTCGTTGGTTTGGAAGATTGTCTTCCATGAACACAGTTTAACAGTGAGTCCGTACGTGACTGTGGAGGCCAATTCTGGATCTACACGCCCTTCCATAGTGGGGACATAAGTTTCTGGGCGGGAATTGATCACGGTGAGGGTTTGCCAAGCGCGCCTTCCTCTTAGCACGTTTCTCCGTGTCATCCTGAGTTCGAGCATCTTCAAAGCCCATGACACTTTTCAGATTCCTTCAGATTGAAGCATCACATTCCCAAACGTCTCTCTGCACTTTAGCAACTATTGGTTCTGACAACCAGAACAGTTGCTCTGCTCTGGAGACCCTTTTCTGAGCCTCATAGCTAGCCTCATAGAAGATAGCGTATGTCTCATTATGCCCTGCTATCCCAGAAAGGAGAGCACTGCCAATGCTTAGGCACCCGTCCACATGCCTCATTTTTTGTTCAACAGTCAGCCAGGGAGAAATAAGTGAATTGGTGCCTTGGCCTGGACTGTTTTATTTTCTTGTTCTTTCTGGCTCATCTGCATTTTCTTGCAATTGACAAGAACCTTGAGTTATCAGAACACTACAAAAACTATACAACACCTGTTTGAAGAATGAAAAGTGAGTGCATAAACCATAATGCCTTTATCATACCACCCTTCAACTCCCTGAAAACATGTTATTGGTCTGTCTCCAGCCCAAATTAGAAAGAATCTGCCAGCATCACTTTTGTTAATGTGTTTGCTGAGAAGCAATGCTTTTAAAATGACAGCAGGTGGAGCTCTTGCAACAACATTTCCTTGGAGCAGTGTGTTCTGTCCTGCTAAGCAACTGCTTTTTAAACAAATTAAAAATAAGTCAAATGAGTTAACAATATTAATAATACAAAAACAGATCCAATGAGGCCAATCCACAAAATATTTAAAGCAATGTACTTGAATTTAAATCATATAGTTGCTTTGGATTAATAATATAGTGATTAAAAGATAGAAATGTGCATTCATAGTTTGTGGGTGGGTGAAGGATTTGTTGAGCCCCATGTTGTTCATGGGTCCTGGGCTCAGTGGAATTTCTTTAGCACACAGCAAGACAAAATTACCTGCATAGCTTTCAATGGAGGTTGACCGGATTTAGCGTCTTCCTCTTCTTGCACAATTCCAGTGGATGCGATTATCCTTAATTGACCGAGAAGAATGTAAAAATGGATCCCAACGAACCACATCGTTATATTACCAGAGGCTGCGCAATATGGTTGCCTCCCTTATGCCTTGCCAGTGAGCGTCTAAGAGGCACCTGGGTGCCAATGTGGTACAGCAATTAGAGCGTCAGTCCAGGAAACCTAGGCTCAAATCCCCATTTGACCATTGAGTGACCATCTGGCAGCCTAACCTTCAAAATGGGGCAGTTGTGAGATTTAAACGGGTGTGGAGAGACAGAACGATGTATGGCACCATATGTTCCTTGGAAGATAGGTGGGATTAGTAAGGGGAAAAGAATAATTAAACAATGTGGCTCACAGAACTCTCAGGCAGAGTAGACGAAACTGGGCTACATGGACAGTTTGACCTGATATAAAATAGCTTAGCAGTGGTGCCATCTCATAAAATTTTGAAAGGAGGCCCATCAGTGCACTTCCTTTTTGGTTTTAGAAGGGCATCCTAAGCTCCCCTGTCATGGGGAGACTCTATCTTTGGGAGTTCTCTTGTTTTTGGATTTTGCTGCTGTTGCTGTTTTGGTTTTTCATTCTGTGTTGCATTAGTTTGCTGGTTTGTGGTCTCAGATGACACTAATTTCATTTATTGTAAGCCTCCTTGGGCTCATTTGGAGAGCCAGGTTAGAATAGCTAAAAACCAAATAAATACAATATCCTCAAGGAAGAATCATTTCCTTGTACAGCTAGATGGCAGTAATGGCACATCCATTAGGTAGTTTTTGTAGCTTCTTGAAGGATTGGCTTTTGTTTTTTACAATCTACAATAAAAGTAAAGGTATCTTTGATCAAAGTTTGTATAGATGGAGCTGGAACAATGCCTTCATGTTTGTTTCGGATCTTGTCTATTTTTCCTTTGGGCTCCTTCGTCTTCTGGATCCCTTTGGCAGGTGGTAAATCTCAATACCTAAACAGAAAGACCTCCTATGTCCACACAGGCCTCTTCCAGTATAGTTGACGCAGAAGGTCACTTGTCAGCAGAGGGGACAGAAACAATGCCAGCAAACTATTTCATAAGGAGCGGGGCTCTCTTCTGGAGCTGACAAGGTCTCTACAGTTCTTCCCTCCAATACACAAAACTTCATGCCCAGTTACAGTGGCTCAAAGTGAATTTGCTGAGATGAAGGTAAGCAGAAGAGAGAGGGAAAGAGAAGCACACATTGGTGCCACTACTTGAAGCTATCTTGAAGAAGTCTGTTTTTATTTCTGCTTTAAAATACTGTTATGTAAACCACTTAGGACTTTTTTGGAGACAAAGTGATATATAAATCTTGCTAAAATAAACACATACAATGCATGTTTTGAATACAGAAGATCCCAAATTCAATCACTGGCATATCTAGTTAAGTATTTCAGGTAGATGGGATGTTCCCTACTTGTATGTTCCCTACTGTATATACACATATATATCCAAATTACCTCTGTGTGTGCATTCACTGGAAATATACATGCAGACATGGCTCTGGATGCATAGACGACCACATGTGCAAAAAACATAAATCTGGCATGTTTGTTGCATGCCAGGTGCCCCCATTAGGTTATTGATGCTGTTGTTGGGTGTGGAATTTGTAGTTTGGAACACTGCGTGCAATCTAGAAGAAGATAACAGTCTTATTCAAGAGACTTCAATGGTGTATCTGCATATTTTACTTCAATGGTTTTATGTGGCACTAATGCTACAGTTATATTCCTTGGGAATTAGTCTTGTTACATTTACTTCTCGGTAAATGTGAATAGGCTTGGACTGCAACACATACAGCTTTGTTTGGGTCAAGCTCTAAGGACTGGACCCAAACATGTGCAAATTAAACTCCACTTGCATGGTAGGGTTTTCCTGCCTTCATTGCACTCTGAAAAACTATTCAATTGGATTGGGGGAACCTCTGGAAAGGTGTGGAATGTGGCATGGGGGGCTGCAACAGGAAGGAGGAATTGGTGAAAATTGGGGGAGCCAATTTTCCATTCATGGCTTCCATTCATCTCTCCCAACCTATATATAAAGGAAATAAAAAAATTAAGTAGGTATCAGTAACAAGTTTGAATATTGAAGCTTTCCTAGAAGTTAATACAGAAAATAAAATTGTACTCTTTAATTCAATCAGAATATTTCAACATTGTGTTCTCCTGCTGTAGCCATGCAGACAGACAATTAGAAGTACCAACATGGCTTTTTCCATTTGACAGTTTGGGAAAGATCCAGCCAAACTTATCTAAGTCCCATTGATTTCAGGAGGACACATTTCTCACTTTTTCTCACCTGTGGAGTATCTTCTTAGAAGTTAATAAATGTCCATATATCTAAGGGCCAAGCAACATTAATAGAAAAGTGTCTTTTTTAAAATAGAAAAGCGGTAATATGGCAATTCACACATTAGGCACAATTCAATAAACATTAGTCATGAAAGCAATGGAATTGGATTAGTCACAACTAACTTATGCAGGACTGTGTCCATTCTTTTTCCAATTCACTCCCCTTCTGTCTGTTACCCTGTTATTTTAAAAGATTAAAAAATTGAAACCCTGACTGGAAGTTGAAAGCCTGTATACCAAAGCAGGCTGTGAATTGAAGACCTGGTGTAATTAGATTACTGTAAATACTATAAGATGCTCACCCCTGGTGGTCCATGGATGGCATAGGGCACTAAAGTATTATGCTGCAGGATTTGGGAAAGTTTGATTGAAAGCAAAGAACAAAAAAAACCCTCAAAATCCTTTAAATCTTTTTGGGGGGTTTTTTGGTGGGAGTAGTTCTTTGTGAATTTGTTTGCCATCAAATAACACTCCCGAGATAAAACTGTCCAAGCACATAAGTACTCCTACAAATTAATTTACTGCTAGAGATAAAGCTGTAAGATGGATAATATTTTAAACGAAAACTCCACTGTAATTATTATTGTATTAAAAAAGCAAAAAAGCAGCAGCCCTCATTGCGTTCCCAACGATCTCCTCTCTCGCTCTTAAATTAGCAATTCCAATACGCTCCCTTCCAAAAGTGCAGCGGACTTGTTGCTATGTGTCTGGACTCAGCGCGTTTAAACTTTGCTTGGCCCATGCTAAACTAATTTGAGTCAATTTGTCTACATCATCTCAACAATTGTCTTGCGCGTTTTGAATCGTACAAACAACACGACACGATAAAGGCCCGCCAAGCAGATGCCGACCGCTCACTCTGCCATGGCCGGGCTGTTGCTAGTTCTTCACCATGGTTTCTCCATATCCTAGTGACAATGTTAGTTTTTAGATGGCTGGGTTAAGTCCCTGCCTGGCTAGTTAAGACTTTCTTTACAGGGGACAGGCTCCTATACAACTGCCAACTCTCAGCCTGACCTTTCAAAATGAAAATGGGGGAGTGTCAGCCTGAGTAGCTTCTTAAAAAACAGTCTCCCCTGGGGGTTTAAACAAAACAAAACCAAGAAGATTTCGCAAAGAAGGCGGAAGCATGAATAAGAACAAGGCACCGATAACAGATACACTGCGTCTTGTGAGCAGTTGTTGGCCTAACCCGTTGAAATGAAACCGAGTATGTAAATTGCTTGCTTGGAGTACAAATGTATATATTACAGACCCACACAGGGTTGATATCAACATAAATATTTATCAATATACATACAATCAAATGATGGAACAATCACTACTGGAAGAATTAGCTCTACCATATTATTCCACTCTTCAGATTAAGAACATAACCAAGAACGACCTCATCCTCCTTTTATTAACTGCAGCTGGATTAGCGATTGCAACAAATTGGAATTTTTTGAATGCAAATATTTTTGAAGACTGGATTTTGCAAGTATGAGACATCGTGCTTGTGGAGAAATTAACCATTTCACAAAAGAAATATCAATTTCCGGGGGGAAGCTCAATCCAGATAAGATTGGATTAGTGGGTGGTTCCCTAAAATGAATGGATGGGAGGTGACCTGCTCTTCACAAGGTTACACTCTCTCTGAAGGAGCAGGTACGTAGCTTGGGGGTACTCCTGGATCCATTGCTGTCTCATGAGGCTCAGGTGGCCTCAGTGGCAGGGAATGCCTCCCATCAGCTTCAACTGGTGGTCCAGCTGCACCCCTAACTGGGCAGAGATAGCCTAACTTCTGTTGTCTATGTTCTGGTAACCTCTAGATTAGATTATTGCTATTTTTTCAATTTTTTTTATTGATTTTCCATTTTTTTTCAACAAACAAACAAACAAAAATCTTAACTGTACTTAATCCAATCTTAGTAACATTGTTAAGTGACTTCCTCTAATCCCTTTGGATGAATTTCAATGTACTGTATATCATTGTAACAGTTTTCCAAAACCAATTTTCCCATAAAATTAACTTAATCACCTAACATCTTTCTTTCTTTTCATTTTAACTTTAAACATATTATTCTCTAACATCACATATTTAAATCCTAAACCAATCTGGTGTTTGCAAGTTTTTTCCAATTAAGTTATCTTAACATATTTAACTAAATAGTCTTTAAATTTCATCCATTGCTCCTGGTACTCCTCCTCCTTTTGGTTGCAGACTCTTCCTGTCAGGTCGGCTAGCTCCGAAAAGTCCATAAACTAGATTAAATTATTACAACTCATTATACATGGGACTGCCTTATTCTTATTATTTTATACCTCACCTTTTCCCCTGGCAAGACTTTGAAGATGGTTTGGAAACTTAAACTGGTGCAGAATTCAGCAGCTAGGTGGCTCACTGGGGCAAGCCTATGAGACCAATTCTGTCCCAACTGTACTGGCTGCTGATTAGGTTCAGGGCCCAATTCAAAGCGCTAGAAGCTGGTAGATATAAATAGTGATTCCCAAAAGGTGACTCTAGTGGAAAGTGTCCCCCCAAATTTCAAATAATTCATTTTAAAACTCAAATTCAATTTTAAGTTCCCTCATGCCCACTATGGGTGGATCAACATCAATTTTCTCCCAAGAGAGCTACAATTCTCAGCCTCCTTAAACTACACTTCTCAGGATTCTTAGGGGGAAATAAATGTGTGTTGGGTGTGCTTTAAATGTATAATCTGGATTAGTCCCCAATTGGCACCAAGCAAAACCACGTTTGAGCTGCATATTTTCGGAAACTCTTCAATACATGTTTGAACTGACTCCATAGCTGACTTTTACAGTTGCAATAAACCATATTTCATAGTGCACAGAAATACTGGCTTTTGTTGACCAAAAAATAAAGCCTATTCCTTTCCTAGCCAACAGATAAGGTTCTAAAAGTTGGCTACTGCATCCCCATCTAACTGTATTCTCGCTAGCCACAAGGGATAATGCACTCCTGATAATTTGGTAGTGCAATATATTTTGCAAGATAAGTCTTTGTTTTCCCTTTTTTCCGAGCTTCTCCCCTCTTTTTGTGCTGAGTTTTGCTCATTTCTCTTGTAAGCTGTCTGGACAGGGAGAAAGGCTTTAGTTTTAGGCAATTCTCTCCCATTTTTTCAGCCTCCCTTTTATTGAATTCCAACCTCCATTTTCTTTTTCTTTTTCTTTTTTTAAATGGGGACATCATTTATCTTGGACTTTAAGTTGCAGAGGCCTGCAAGGGGCTTCTTTTTCTCTTTCCCAGCTGCATTTGTTGACACACACACACAGTCATTCTGGGCTCGAGGTTTCTCCCCCCCCCCCCATGTCCTCCATCACCCCCCCCCCCCCACAAAAGCAAGCCATAAAGAATCTACAGCTGTGGCCTTTATTAGCATAGTCATTCTAAGCACAAGAAGGAGAAAGAGACTAAATATATTACAGCCATTACCTCCGTCAAAAAGTGACAATTTAAAAACATTTTAGCTTTTCACTGGGAAAGCCAGGAGAACAAAAGCAAGAGCTATTCGTTTTTTTGTAAATGCTTTTTTAAAAATATGGGTCACTTGGCCGTAATCAAGCAAAAGTGTGGAAGAGTTCAGAGCTTGAGAAAAGCTTGTCAGATATTAGTTCTCTGAAGAATAAAAAAAAGAAAGAAAGCAACAATCAGGCTTCATAATATGCTAATTTGTACAAAACACACAACAGTGTGATGTGTGCCCAGGAAGATGTGGGTTTGTTTGGCTCTGTGCTCACCAATTCCTTCTTGTATAAAGCATGCATATAGCAATTTGGAATGAGCAAACCTTTCTTCTCCAGTTGGGAGCTAAGGACAACTCAATAACAATAAATAAAAGAACAGCATTTGTGTTTTGTAAAAGAAAGTACTAATTGCCCTTAAAGAGGTCTAGAAATCTGGAAGGAAAGCATTCATCCCAACTCTCCCTATTTACGGTTGACATTTCTAGAAGTTGTTGCTGGTAAATTGTCCCTGGTTTGGCCTTTTAGGGATGGTTTGTTAAAATGTTTGTAAGTGCAAGTTTCTGGCGCTGCAATTCTTCCATTTTGAGCACTCTCTCACCCCAGCCTCTCTCAAACAATCCCCAATCTTTTGGCGGTTAGATTTTCAAAATCTAACAAACTGTCATGGGCACCACTGAATACCTTTGCCCTTCCATTAGCAGGGAAGTTGGTGGTGCTGACCCATGACAAGGCCTTCTTGATGGTAGCTCCCAATTTGTGAAATAATCTCCCTGAGGCACACCTGCTTTCCTCATTATAAACCTAGAGGCGGAATTTAAAAGCATTCCTCTTCATCCAACAGGAGAGACAGGGCAATCTTTAAATTATTAGCTGTTTGGATAGGCAGATGTTTACAGATATTATTAATGAGTGGTCTTCAACTAACTATTACTCAGAGCAGATTCACTGAAATGAATGAGTTAGATTGATTAATATAAATAGGCCTGCTCTGCAGAAAGCTTAGTTGAATGCCACCCAATGTTTTGAAATGTTTATTTTTTTTAAATTGCATTGTTTTGCCTCTTTGTTGTTTGTGTTCCTCTGGGCTTCTCTGGGAAGAAGGAAGGATGAATTTTTCAAACAATAATAATTAAGGTCATAGACAAAAAAATAGATAATGCTCAGAATCTCCCTCAAAACAGGCAAGCCCTCCCCTCCCCCCCAAAAATTAAAACAGGCAAAAAAGCAGGGAACACCTCCAAATCGCACAAATTCCTCCCAAACAACAGCAAAATGTCAAGAACTCTTAACATTAATTATTATTATTATTATTAGAGGTGAAGGAGACTTTGACAGGTGCAGGGAAGGGTGTTTGTCTGGGTGTGCTGGGGAGACTCCAGCATTAGAAGATAACATATGATCCCACACATATTTATTCAGAAACGTTATTTAGTGCAGTTTACTCTCAGGTAAGTATTATATGGTTGGCACATCTATCTGTGATGGGACAGAGGACACACCTACAAATTCATGGGCATTGATGCTGAAGTACTACGTAGGGCATAGCCTGTTAATTTTACAACCTGTTGCAGTTATCATATGGAACCGTTGAAATCATTATTCGACAACCATGCTTTTCTAGCAGATTTTAAATTAAGACAAACTATCATACTTTTGCCTTTTAAATTAGCAGAGGAATACATTTTAATCTGTCTGCTTTTAATCAAGTTAATGCTTCTTCCATAGAATGGTGCTTCAATGATTTTTATATGTTATAAGGAGAACCTAAACTTGAGATCAGGTGGTCTGTTCTGCTCCTTTACTTTTACATACCCTCCAATGTTTCTCCGATGAAAATAGGGACTTCTCATTCCATAATGATAATTTTACTATTTATACACCACATCTTATTGGGTTGCCCCAGCCACTCTGGGCAGCTTCCAACATATATAAAAACATTAAAAAGCATTAAAAAATAAAAAAAACTTCCCTATACAGGATTGCCTTCAGATGGCTTAGGGGTTGGATAATTCCATACCCTCCAACATTTCTCCAATGAAAATAGGGACTTCCTAATGAAAAGCGACACATTCTGAGATCAAATCAGAAACCGGGATGGCTTCTCTAAATAATGGACATCCCTGGAAATTAGGGGCACTTGGAGGGTCTGCTTTTGGGGGGTTGTGAATTTTGATAGACATGCCTTCCTATCACAGTGGTTTCAATGTGGTGTAACAGCAGTGTAAAAGTCAAATTAATTTCAGAACTTGCTGATCCAAAGGCTGCATACCTGGCTGGCACAAATCAGTTTCTTTTTCTAAAAATCTAAAATATAATCCAAAACTGAGGTGGAGGGAAGTCAATTATTTGCATGATGCTTTTTGTTGTTTGTTTTTGTTTTTTTGCTGTTTGCGTTTGATTGGTTAACGAAAATTAATAAAAATATTTTTTAAAAAAATAAAAAATCCCTAAGCAAATATTAGCAATTACTGTATTTTTCTGTGTATAAGACACCCTCATGTATAAGACACCCCCCTATTTTGGGGGATTCCAAATTAAGAAAACACCCCTCAGCACTACCTGTGTATAAGATGAGCCCCAATTTTAAACTTAATTTTTGGTTAAAAAAAACCCCTAGACTTATACATGGAAAAATACGGTATTTTCCATTAACAGATTCTAGGGAGATGCTGACATACCTGCTCATTTGTGGAATGCTCTCTCCGGAGAGGCTCACCTGGCACCATCATTATACATCTTTAGGCACCAGGTGAAAATGTTTCTCTATAACCAGGCCTTTGGCTGATTAATGTCTATGCATTTTAAAATGTGCTGGGTGGGGGGCTGTTAGTTTCTTTTTGTTTTAATATGTATTTTGTATTTTTATGTTGTGAACTGCCCTGTAATCTTTGGATGAAGAGTGGTATGCACATGTAATGTAATAAAATAAAATAAAAATGTGTATCTTTCACAGGTGCATTAGAAAAGACTCAATCTTGCACATTGGCTTGTTTAACTTTTTATTCATCGAAGATTTGTAAAGTCTGTTTTTCCACAGTTTGAGCAGTAGAACAGTCTTTTTACAGCCTGTCTTATTAAAGTCCAGGATTTCATTAGCTGTTTTGTGCTAAGAGAATCCGATGGAATTCTCATTTAGAATTCTGCATACACTACAGTTTACTTTGCTCTTTCTGAATAAGATGCAAGGGGTGGATTAATATGGTAATGTTTGCTCTACTGGAAGGGGGGGAGGGAATGTCGTACATTAAAACCATTGTGGGTGTTTACTATTTTACCGAGGTAGCTCATAGCCATTAATTAAAAAAATGATAATTGGGTAGTGATGAAATAGAACTCATTAAAAACTTTTGGCAGGTCTACATATACAAAATCCATATTAAGTAAAAAAGAAAAAGAAAAATGGCCTCACATGAAAATGTGGTTCTTAAAATGGCAGCTTCTTTGCATTATTAATATAATGGATAGAATTCAACATTGCGCCATTACAAACATTTCCTTCAAGCAAGATTGTTCTGGTGTTATCCTGATTCACCCAGAGCCAGTTTTAGGGGAAATCCCCGTTATACAAGCAGAAACCATTGAGTAGGCCTCTTGTCAGGATTTGATAGGAGAATCCATTTTTAAAAATGTTTTTAAAGTTTTAAAGGTTTGGTTTTTTAATTAAAAAAATCAATATCCACAGTTGTTGAAAAACTGAGGAAAGAACAATGATTTCCATCAGGTCCACATATTAGAAAGTGCCGTCCTGTTTGTGATGCTCCACCAAAGCTCAGATTTGCCTGTGTTGCTGTGACTGCATAACATCGTAATAATGATGTCCATGCAGTATTGGGGAATTGAGGCAGGTTCATCACCTTCTAGAATAGTTTTGCTATCTCTTTTTTTCTGTTCCCACTGGAGAAAAAGGAGCATTGTTCTGACACACACACACATTTCTTTTCTGACTGTCAAGGGAAGCAGCATAGAGCTGCAGGAGACAGTGAAGGCATATGCCTGGAAACCACCGGAAACCACTGCCCTCCAGCTTCAGTTTTTTAGCCCACTTTTGTATACTTAACTTTCATTCTAGCATCAAATGCTAAAAAGTTTTTTTAAAGGTGTCAAGCTTCTGAATTCTGCACACAGCATCTGCACCATGCAAATCACAGAATCGTGCAACATATATATAGTTGCGTATAAGAATACACATGTGCTCTTACATCAGACACAAAATTTATACACTTGTTATAATAGGATCCCTTGAGTTCACACTTGTTTTGCAAAGAATACCAAGGAGACCAGTATCAAGAAGCAGAGGCTGATTTCATTTCCCTTGCTTCATTTCTACTCCCTTTTCAACAGACGATTTCTGCAAGATCTCTGTTCCCCTCCAAACCGTGATATTTTAGAGCAATTCCTATAAGCTCTCTTTACAAGAAGAAAGCTTGTATTCATGTTACCCCACCTGTAGACTGTTTGAAAACAAGAGAGATTTAGAACAGGAAAACTTCAAGTATGTTGGAGAATCTTAATGCAGAACTACAAACAACTTAACTCACTTTCTCCATGCCCTTTGCCCCTGAGGCAGGAAGTCTCATACAGTCATCATCTACAATATTAGATCTGATGGAGCTGGGGTAAGAAGTGCAAAGGGAAATATCTGGGCCAATAAAGGCCCAGAGACTGTACTATTAGTTGGCTATTGTGAATAGGTCTGATGGAGGAACGTGATGGATTCACCATGGATTGGTAAAATTGGTACAGGGGCCTCTTTTCAGTCTGCCCTGGAAATCATGGCTAAGCGTAGAATCATAGCTGCAAAAAACCATGAGAGTCATCTAGTCCAAACCCTCGCAATGCCAGAATCTTTTGCCCAGTGAGGGGTTCGAACCCACAAACCTGAGATTAAAAGTCCCATGCTGTACTGACTGAACTATCCCAGGTCCTTAAACACCATGTAAACTCCCCACAACGTGGCACCGATCCACACAAATGACAACTGCACACGACTGCCATAGCAGGCTGCATACGTCTAGTGATGACTGAGGGGGGGCTACTTGGTATAAAACCAGCCCATAGAATAGATAACTTATTAGTGCTCAAACCATGCAAAGCAACAGCTATTGGACAGCAATCACTTCATCAACTTAAAAATTTTACCAACTTATTCCTAAATAAAGATACAAACAATACTATATGTGGTTGGGTGAAGAACAAACACAACGGGTTGTATCTATCAAAGTTCAATTCACAGCAGATCCACTGACCTTAATAGACCAAAGTCAGTCATGTCCATTAGTAGTAGTTTGGATTTGATATCCCGCTTTATCACTACCTGAAGGAGTCTCAAAGTGGCTAACATTCTCCTTTCCCTTCCTCCCCCACAACAAACACTCTGGGAGGTGAGTGGGACTGAGAGACTTCAAGGGAGTGTGACTAGCCCAAGGTCACCCAGCAGTTGCATGTGGAGGAGTGGAGACGCAAACCTGGTTCACCAGATTACAAGTCCACCACTCTTAACTACTACACTACACTGGCTCTCTCCATGGGTCTGTAGAACTAGTTTTGGGTACAGCCCAGTGACTGGAACCATGAATTATCCCATCAAGCGATTTAGACAGTCGTGACTATAGTAATTTAAAGACATTTCTTTAAAAGAAACATTGTGATGGGAGTGTCAAGATGGTATCTGGAGAGTGGGGTGAATTGGCTGAAGAGGCTTCAGCATAAAACAAGTTGTGGCTGCAAATTCATGAAATTCACTGTTAGCCAACACCCTAGAGGTCCCGGGCCCTAAGGAAGTTACCGGTAGATTAGCCTCAACCAGAGCCAGGGCCTTTTCAACACTGGCTCCGGCCTGGTGGAACGCCCTGTCTCATGAGACCAGGGCCCTGCGGGATCTGATTTCTTTCTGCAGGGCCTGTAAGACAGAGTTGTTCCGCCTGGGCTTTGGCTTAGAATTGATTTGATTCCCTCCCCCTCTTTCTTTTTTCCTTTCACCTCCTGTGAAGAGGCTGCATCTTAATGTTTTAATGTTGTATTTTAATCTTGTTTTTTAAGTTGTATTTTAATCAACTTGTTTTTATTATTGGTTGTTAGCCGCCCTGAGCCCGGTCTTAGCTGGGGAGGGCAGGGTTTAAATAAAATTTATTTTATTTTTATTTTAAGTCTTGCCTCAATGTATTGAACCCAAACTTATTACAGACAGGGAAATGAATTGAGCAAGGACACAATCTACTAGGAAGTTCTACAGTGAAAACCCCATTGAAGTTAGCAAACACTTCTTGGTAGATTAAGGAGGAAAGGAGGAGTGGCGAAATGACATGGGAATTTCAGTTCTAAAAATTCACAATGCTACATATTTAATTTATATAAAGTTTTATTGATAGAATGCAACACGTCCTCCACTGAGCATTTATTATAGTTAGGTTCTTTCCACATAAGCAACATAATTCAACACAATCGGCCCTCCATTTCCATTGCTTCATACATTAGAGACTATTTTCATACATAATTCTTTATAAAGACATCCGAGCAGCAAAAAAGGAATGTTTAACACGGCATTTTCCCAACTCTTTAGTTTAAGCCTCTATCAAGCCTTGTCAACCCATGGTTTCAGGCCAGCCTTCACCCCCAAAGACCAGGGGGTGGTTTTGTCAACAGAATTATTCACCTAGGCAGGCATGGCCAAACAGCCCTCCAGCTGTTTTGGGACTACAACTCCCATCATCCATAGCTAGCAGGCCCAGTGGTCAGGGATGATGGGAATTGTAGTCCCAAAACAGCTGGAGGGCCAGGTTTGGCCATGCCTGACCTAGGCCATGTAGAGAGCCCCTCTGCAGTCACAGGATTCAAGCCCGTTATCTAATCTGGATCTGGTGACAAATGAAAGTGTGCTAACAAAATAGATATTCAGTTGATCTAAATCTGAATGCTTTAAAAAGACTTGGTCATCCTTCAGAGACTGTTTAATTATGACAGCCAGGCGCGCTCACACACACACACACACACACACACAGACCGGAGATTTAAAAAATCTGTGCCGTCTGGGTAGCTTGTTCCTAGGCCAGTGACAATTTTACTGTGACAACTTTTATTTAGCATTTCCCCTAACATTTATTTAACATTTATCCATCTAATTAGGCAATCTATTTCCTGCCTTTTGACAGAGGGCTGATGTAAGGCATCTAAAAAAAGGGGAGTGTGTATCAGATAAATATTAACATTTATTTATTTTTAAATTTCACACTACACTTTTCATCCCACTGAAATACAATTAGCTTTTAAGTTAATAAATGGGGTGTTTTGTTGCTATATAAATCGAGGCCTTAAAAATGCTAGTATAGTTACACCACAAAATTTATAATTCAATCCATTTTGATGGATAAAACATTTGCTGCAACACTGAAGGGTCTAATATTTAGATAATAAAAGATGCTGTGGGTGAAGGGAAGGTGGGTGAGAAAGAAAAGCAGCTGATATTCTAGTCAGAGTCTGAACTCTCTTGCTCGTTGGTCTGATACTGACAGACTACTTCTTCCAAAGGCGTCATTGTGCCATCTGGTCGCACTCCCATTGGTGTTATAACCTTGTCCCTGCAAACAAGAAAAGTATATAAGTTTTTTTTATTATTGAAAAAAGAGCAGAGAGAACTAGCCTATTCACCTCACTTCAGTAACTCTGTGTGTCAGATTAATTGTAGGCCTACAACAAAACTATAGGTTTTCCAAACTTCCGCCACAGGTGGATGAAATCACTTTTATCTCTACCACAGTGCCAACATTTGCCATCTCTTATCCTCATTTCCCCCCTAGGTAGCTATTGAAAAAGCAGACCTTATTAAAAAGAGAATTCAAAATGTCTTCTGATGCATATTTTTCTGGTCCATGGTCTCCGACACTCTTAATTTTTATTTTTCTGTGAAATCTCATTGAATCCCCTCTTGTTTTTGTTGAATTATATAAGTAAAATAAAATCAAATAAAACCAAACCATCAGATCCAGGCACTGTATATTATAACAATGGTAAAAACCCTGGAAAAATAGCCAGAAACCTAATAGAATGCATTTAGTAAGGAAACTCTGGGAACGAATGACTTTAGTAAAATTAACTGAAATGACTAAAGACAGAAAAATGTTTAGAAATTATAAGGAGTTTGAATTTAGTAACACAACATACAAAAAAGGATTAAAAATCTCAAGGGGTAGATCATTTGTTTATTTAAAAGAAGGAAAGGAATGAAAAGAAGTACCCTCTCTTGCTCTGAAGCATAATTAGGTAATAACATGTTTTATATTTATTGACAATTTGTCATAATTTTAATATGTATATTTAGAAGTATATAAAAGCATTAGCAAATAGACCAATTATGTATATACTGAACTGTATGTTTTCATTAGATAAAGAATAATTATCTAAATGAAAAAGCCAACACTAATTGGGGGGGGGGAATCCAGATATTAAGTCGTTCTCATTTTTGAGGGAGCTCAAATCCTTACTATGAAAGAGTGAACAGAGCTTCATACAAAATTGATTGGAGGGCAGGGGGAAACAGGAGCACAACACTAATAAAGACCTAATTCAGGCAGGCCACATTCATGGAGCCAATTAAGACCAATATGAAAAAAAGAGAAGTCAACCACTAATGGGCTAAGGACAAAGAACAGGTTCTCTGTTTAAGTAAAAATAGGGAAATAAAGAAACTGCCTTTGTTAATTCTTAAATCCTGCTAACATGGCTGTTGATGTCCCACCTGTCATGTGGGGAGCAGCTACCCCTCCTGCTTCAAAACCACAACTGCATACATATTCATTTCACTGAGTGAAAGTAGTCAGTCAGGAAGAGAGATCTGGGCTACACAGCCAGCCTCTAGTGGTGCTTAAGGACTTGTGGATTCATTTAGATTCAGTCAGCTTTCTCTCTCTCTCTGCTGCCCCTCCTTTTTCTTTTTTAAACTGTTGCTTTTGTTTGCAGCTGTTTAATTACAGGATTGACAGCCATTTTAATCTCTTCAAAGCTCTGAAGGCCTCTCACAGCTAATCCAATTATATCTACTCCACAAGCTACAGCCTTATGTAAAGATGATTAATTATTGATTAAGCCAATCAAACAGTATTAGCAAAGATTTATTTAAGCCTTTCATTGCCTCACATCTGATTATAATCTCGTTTATTATATGTGGATTATGGAAAAAGCTGTAAGGCCAAGGAGGGCAACATTTTGATCCTCCAAAAAACACGCACACACAAAAAAACACATCCCATCACCCCCACACCATATTTTCAGAGATTATTTTTTTAAGTATACATCACTCTTCACAGGTGTCTCTCAGGTGTTTCAAAACTGGTTTAGGAGAGGCCCATCACAGTGTCAAAATTGGTTATACAAAGAATGAAATCACCAAGATTATGAGAGAGACATGAAACAACTTCCACCAATTAAGGCTGCAACCCCTATACTTACCTGGCTGTAAATTCCATTGAGCTTAATGGAGCTCATTTCTGATTAAACATATATAACGGAGTGTACTGTAAGTGAGTGATGTCAGGGAAGCAGGAAAAGTAGCAACTTCTTAAAAAATATAGCCACAAACCCAATAGTGCAGCAACACATGTTCTGAGTAATGCAGGTGCCAGGAAGATTACAGGAAAATTAAGAGAATAGTGGACTTCATTCCTATGCAATACTTCCGTAATACAGAACTACTTGCCACATTCCAAAAACCTGACCACCACAGAGTAGAAATTTTAGCTCTGTCCTCTAAAATATGAAGTACGGCCCATAATCCATCACTCTAAGAAAACTTTTTCACACACAGAATATTTTAATCTTCTAAATGAAGCAAGGGGAAAATCATCAGAACCAAACATTTTGCAAGGCAGAATTATGACTTCTGGGGCACTTTTCATATTTTTTTTCCAAACAGAGACACATGTATTAATATATTTTATGAACATGTTTGACTGACCCTTGACTGAGAACTGCCAAATAAGTTTGGAGGATTTTTTTATAAATAAAAAAGGATTATATTCAACAATTCTTAGAAAACATGCCATAATGTAAACCTTAACATGATGCATTCTCCTTCTCTGTTAGCAGATATCCCATTAATCCCTTCAGATTCACCTACACAATCTTTGCTTCTGCCTCCTGCTTGCCATTTAGCTTGATAACGACTCCAAAACCATTCCCTTGTTCTCAAGGGTCTTTCTTTCTTGCCTGCCCTGTGCACAACAGGTCAGTGTTAACACATGGAACTAATGGCGGTTCTCTGTAATGAAACAATCACATTGCAAACACCGGCCTGTTCCTTTGATAAAATAGTGTATTGGGGACCTATTCACCTCCCTATAATTGAGTGCTACATAATAGTGCCAATCCTTTTATGTACAATATTTTGTTCCACAATTAGAAAAGGCGAGGAAAAAACCTATGGAAGCGTTGCTTTCTTCAGTCACTGCCATGATTAATTCTGTATTTTTAATGAGTAAGGCTGCTACTTAGGCCAGTTCTGTTGCATACTTGTTTTGTTGACTTCGTGTCAATGTACAACAAAACCCAAACTATGGTAATTGGGACTGTTTCATCAGCAAAAGCATTCCTGCTATTAATACAACATTGGCTTGGAAAAAGCACTCTGTCGTTTTAATTCAGACTATTAATTCATAACTGTGCCACCAATTTATAACTGCAGGAAAAAGTATTTAATAAGCATTTTAATTAATACGGAAAACATCCAGGCATGCATGATGTGTAAAAACAAAGAATTGCAGACTAGTTGTTTAATTTAGCTATATTTTACATTTTATAAAACAGACGGCAGTTTTGGAAACGCCAGTGTTTGACAGATTAGGAAAAACAGATTCTTAAACATTAGATATCTAGCACTCTTCTGGAATACTGTGCAAAGCTTTCTACCGCTACTCTTTTGAGTATTTACATGATTCATCATTTAAAAGGAATCCTACTAAGACTCTCCAAGTCAAACAACCTTGATGTTCTTCATAACATCTAAATTATGAAGAAAATGTGTCTAGGCCCAGAAGAATACAAAACATTTATCCAATTATTTGGAAAGCTCCATGCTCATATATGGCTAATGAGGAATATTTGGGTTTGTGCATTTGCAACAGCACAGCTGGATGTCTTCATCTGCCCCAGCTGCAACAAAACATATCTTTCCCATATCAGTCTCTACAGTCACAGGCAGGTGCTACAACCTTCCAACAGCTTGATCTCACCCCCAAAGGCACACTCCTCCGCTGTCTCTCGAAATAGGATGCCACCTAGCCTCCAAATTTCCAGGTAACCTTATCAAGCAGCTTCATACAGATGTCAAACAGCATTGGAGATGGAATGGAACCCTGAGGAAACCCATGGATTAACTTCCACAGGGTCAATCAAACAGAAGCCTCTCAATGCTATCCTCTGGAACTGGCCTGGTTTGCAGAACCACTGCAAAACCGTGCCTTCTCCTTCCAACCCACCGAGTGTGTCCAGTAAAATACTATGGCTGATGGTATTAAAAACCACTGACAGGTCCAGGAAAATTAATAAGAGACTCCATCTATCTCAGAAATCATCTTTCAGGGCTACCCAGGCCATTTTAGTCTCAAGCCCAATCTACTGAGCCAAAGAACTTCTCCCTCAGAAATGAAAAGCAACTTAGTTACGTTACCTAGAAAGCTTATCAAACATATTGACAAGTTTCATTGCTTCATATTCTTTTTGTTCTTCAGTCATTTCGTCCATTGGGTTGGGCATTGGTTCTTCTAAATGACCTGTAATAAGGTTGATGCTTTGTGGTCGGGGGGGGGGGCGGGGAGGGAAGGGGAAAGAGAATGTAAGAAAAAATAAGATTTTTTTCCATGAGGCAGCTTTAAAAAAACCAAATATAACCAATAATCCTTCACAAAGCTTATTCTTTATTGACTTTGTAGCTGACATCTAAGACACATGAACATACCTAAATGCTTAACGGCACCAAAACCTGTGAGTAGCCCCAACTTTCAAATCTACATTGGCTTATCTAGTTTGGCTTATCTACCAAAGAACCCTTAATAATAAGCTCACCAGGCAGGCAATTTAGGAGTACCTTGGGCACCCATTGCAATCAAGGTCACTTGAAGCTACCGTATTTTTCGCTCTATAAGACGCACCTTTTCCCTCCTAAAAAGTAAGGGGAAATGTGTGTGCGTCTTATGGAGCGAATGCAGGCTGCGCAACTATCGCTGAAGCAAGAGGGAGAGCTGCGCAGCAATCCCTCTTGCTGTTCTGGCTTCAGGGATAGCCGCGCAAAGCCTCTTCAACAACATTTGATTCAGAATATTTTTTTTCTTGTGTTCCTCCTCTAAAAACTAGGTGCGTCTTATGGTCGGGTGTGTCTTATAGAGCAAAAAATACGGTAATCAAAGTTTTAGTCCACAATTCAGCCCTTTGTGATAAAACAGAGGTCCAAAAAATTAAAGAACATATCTTAGACAACGTTAGAGACAAGACCGGGGTGGCTAAAATGGTACTCCTCCAGAGGTTGTAGACTACAACTCTCATCAGCAAAGGTCACACGAGTTGTAGTCCAAACATCTGGAGGATACAAAGCTGACTACAACTAGTCTAAGCTTAATGCACTGGAGGGGAGAGGGGTTGAGGTGAGAGACCCAAGCAGTACCATACTTTGGCTTTGCAGATTTGTATTCTTCAGTGTCTGTATCTTCGTCATCCGAGTACCAGGTTTCCCCTCTTCCTCCTGCTAATAGGCCCCTTGCTGCCAGTAGCCCAGCTGCATTGCCATAGCCAGTGTACTTCAGTAAGCTGTCAACTGAAAAGCGAGAGAGAGAGTTCTACAAGTTTGTTAAATTTAAGTCACATTCAAACATAAACGAAGTCTTCAGATTGTCTGAATGCTCCCTGCCTGATGTGGCATGGAACAGTTTTCTTTTTAAGATGCCAGTGAAGTTGGCATGTCTTCTGCTTTTCTACAGAACTTAAGAGTTGAGAAAAAGAAAAGAGAAAAAAGTTATTCAACTAAGAAAAGCAGCATGCATGGCTAAAGGAAAATATTGTCACCTAAAATAACCTAATTTAAACCTTGATTTTAGAATTTTACACTTCTTGTGGCAACTAAATACTTGCGTTTCCAATTTCTTATATAAAATGCAAGATGTTTATATATAACTATATAGTACAACTGTCCATACTGGTGAAATGAGAACACTGTTAATGTGTGTGTGTGTGGGGTTACAGAGTTGCCTCTAATTCAGACGTGCAAAATAAACCCACTAGGTTTATTGTCCCACCTGAAAAACTTTTGTTTTTTTGTGTTTGTGACTACCCAATAATCCCTCCCCCCCTAAGAAAGAATCGTTGCAAATTACTGATCACAAGCAGGAGGATAAGAACTGTGTGGAAATTAATTACTAATCAAAGATATGGCTTGTGGGAACATCGAGAAAGGAAAGAAAGTTCTCTGTGACGCAGTCATAAAAAGAGATTGTTATGGCAGGCCTGCCCGCAGGAGGAACGAGGGGGAGGACTATGGCTGTTACTATCATCGGAATGTGAGTTCGGCCTGGCAGGGCCCCCAGAGAAAGTTTATGAGAGCGGCAGGCCTGTGGAGATCAGGACAGACTGTGAGAAACGTTTTGTACGGAGGTGTTGAAATGATGTCTATTTTGATATGGTTACAGATAGGTAGCCGTGTTGGTCTGCCATAGTCAAAACAAAATAAAAAAATTCCTTCCAGTAGCACCTTAAAGACCAACTAAGTTAGTTCTTGGTATGAGCTTTCGTGTGCATGCACACTTCTTCAGATACTTCAGGTAAGCTCATACCAAAAACTAACTTAGTTGGTCTTTAAGGTGCTACTGGAAGGAATTTTTTTATTTTATTTTGATATGGCTCTTGGATGAGTGTAAAATCCACACAGAACATAACAACATTTGTTTTCAACCCGCTTGTGGAGACTATCAGAGATCACAAAGAAAGGAATATATGATAACAACAAGAAGATGAGGAAAACAACAAAGAGAAGATTGAATAGAACTGTGAATACTATTTGGACAGAACTATGTATATTAAAGCAGCAGCAAGAGTGATGTTTGGATCCCTTTCGGAGCTCGAAGCATGGGTACCCCCAACAAAAATTTTAAAATTTGGCTGTGTAATTTGGAATTAATGTGATTTGGAATTAATTTGATTTGATTGGCCTGTTAATAATTTTTTTTTTAAAGAAAAGGTTTATTGTCCCACCTGCCCATATTCAAGTAGGCATTTGTGACATATTAACAACTTCAATAAACTCTCTACCAGTTTAAAAACTTTCATTTGTGATTGTTCAGAAGCAAATTCTATTTGTCAGGAGATAACCAGGCAAGCAATTGTTCAGAAGTCTGGAATAACCACCCACATTTATTATAAGAACCAGCCTGTACCTCTCTCCTTGCAAAGAACAAAAAGAAATTCTGCAGCAATTTGCTTCACTCCTAGGTCAACGTGAGTCATGAGTCGCACTAGTTTGTTTCTCAGTGTTGTGCCAACTTCGGGGCGATTAGATACATCTCTCAAGGGAGGCAACACCTAAAGACAAAAACAAGTAATAAGAGCAATTAATCTCCAGTGGAAAGTGTTCACCACACTTTCTTATTCAAAAGTATTTGTAAAAATTCTGCTTTAACACTCTGCCTAGCTCTACAATGAGGTCTTAGCCCCATTCCTTTGTTGCTGCTGAACAACTACTAGTAAGAGAATACAGGGAAGAGACCCAGTTGCTCAGACCCACTCGCTTGTCTCAGAGGTCATCAGTGGGAGACAGTGCCAGGTAGGAGACCAAGGGGAAAGGATAAGAGCAAGAAATGCTGCCTGAATAATCTTGGTTCCATATGGGCATCATGCAGCTTCCGTTCCTGTACTCCAGGGATGGGAAACCTGCCCCCACCCCGAAGCTGTTGGTTAACTCCTGTCAGTCTCAGTCAGCCAGGCCAATGGGCAGGGACGATGGTTGCTAGATTCCAACTCCATCTCAAGGGCCAAAGGTTCCCCCATTTGAGTGTGAGTTTTTTGCAAGCAACTCTAAGGGCTTCCCAAGGCTATAAAGAAAGATAAAGCTATTATAATACCTTGTGAAAATATAAACAAGATCCCTTAATATTTAAAATAGCCTTCCTGTCAAGTGTTTGTATTCCTTTGTTACCTTCATCTCTGTGGTATCTCACCTGAGCTTTAATAAACTTCCTTATGTTCCGGTGAGATCGGCAGCATCTTGTTAGCAAACTGAGAACTGGAGTGAGACCTTCCCGATAGCTGCTCCCCTAGAATAAGAAATCACAAGACACATCATTTTTCTTCCAAGAACACTGGGATTTTCTGTCATACTCCATATTCCTGCTCTAGTGTTTCTCAAAACAGGTCACCAAGTTTCCACAGCAGGTCCCTCGTGTCTTTCCCATACCATTTAAAGAGCATTTCCACACCTGAAAATTCACAAATGAATGCCTCCAGAGCTGTGATTGGCTAATGTTCCCAGGCGTGTTTATGACATGTTTTCAGACATGTGGATGATTTTCAAATATTCCTGATCAAGATGTATGCATTGTACATTGGGCTGTCTCTGAAAAAGGTTCGGAAATCAAAGCTACTGCAGAATGTAGCAGCCAAAACATGAACTGGGACTACGCAGTCTAAACTACATTGGCTGCCAATCTGAAGTGCTGCCTTTGACCTGCATGGTTTAAGACACCAATACCTTAAGGCCTCCTTTCCCCTGTATAAGCCTATCTAGACACTGAGATCATCATCTGAAGACATCCTGTGTGTCTCCACCAAGAGATACTCGTAGGGAGCAACAAGATAACAGGACTTTTCTGTGGTAGCCCCCCAATTATGGAACACCTTGCACAAGGAAGCTCACTTGGTCCCACCACTGCCTTCCATGCATTAGACAGCACTAGTGGTCTGCCTTTCACTAGTTGTTTAGTGTTCATTCTTGTCTAGATAAGGAAATGATATTTTCTGATTTTGGATGAACAATATGTTCCATCTGTACTGTATTATTTTAATGGCTATGTGATGATATGTTGGGGTGTGTGTGTGTGTGTGTGTGTGTGTGTACACACACGAGGACCTCTGCTGATTGTGGGAAGCAACAAATAGCTTTTACTTTAATAAAACTAATCAGTCTATGTTTCATTTGTGGGTTTGATATTAAAAGCAGTGCTTCAGTGAGAAATAGCTGTATGTTTGTGTGTGCACGTGCTGTTTTTTTTGCTCTGCACAGAGGATCCCTCAAATATGGCATAAATATTTGTTTTTATGCCCCCCTAGTATCTAATCAAAATATTGATATCAATGACACTCATCTTTCTACACACTTGTATGTGATTTGGTTTGTAGGCAAACACTGAATATGTAACACAATTTTTAAAAATAAAAAACCTAGGTAGACCCAACTACCTGACGTTGCATTTCCCCAAGGCCATCTTCCAAACTCGAAAATATTAGATGGTTAAGAATAGGTAAAAACCTGGGGATTTCTGATTCAGGCCCATTTTTGTTATTAAGAGATAGCTTGTGTCAGCTTTTAAGGCCCAACAAGACATTATTACTGCAAACCATATAACAGGTTCGCAACAATGTGTGCTTTTATTCAAGTGACAAAAGGCTGTGAATGTGACCAGGAGGTGAGGGGGATGCTTAATGCTTTTCTCCAAATCAAAGTCTTTCCAGAGGTGGCTTTTCCACGCACAGCTGTTTTAAAAGATGGCATTTGTCACAAGACAACGAACATCTAATTAATGTATAAAAACAATGATTTTAGCTCTTATATAAAACAATCTAACCTTGTCAATTCTCTTCTCCATGAACTTCAATAGCACCTGAATTGCATCCATATTCATGCCATTATATTTGATATCTGTGTCCTCGGGATCCTCTTGTGTCGATGGACTGATAAGGACATCCAGACAAGAAACTGGAACGTTGCTTAAAAGGTTGATTGCGTTGCTGAAACAGATTTTAAAAACATTCTCATTCATGACACTATTTTCTTCATACTGTGCCAGCAAACACCACATCTGAATGCCAAGCATTTGTGTTGAAGAACCTGTATGTTCTAGCATAATAGAAGATTATAATGCTGTACCTGTATAACACATAGTACACCCCATTCTAAGATTTCATCTTCGATTCCAAAGAATTTTCAGGGATTTGGTAGACTTTGGGGAGATTATCAAATAAAGGAAAAGGTAAATTCCAAAGTTTAAATAACAACAGGATTGCAGGTATACTTCAATGGAATGGAAGCATGAAGCATAGAAGAAGGTACGGAATTCATCTTCCTAAAATTCTTAGCATTTTTAAGCAGCAGCAAGTTCTTAGCCTTTTTGAAATTTGTTTATTAGATTTATATGCCACACTTCCTCTCAAAGGAGCCCAAGAGTGGCAAACGCCCAAAGAATAACATGTCTACAAATAATTCCAATACAGATGCAGACTGGGAAAGATCTCTACTTTAAAGGCTTGTTTGAAGAGACCAAGCTACTCCCTGGTGTGAGAGCTTCCCATGAATGGGCACACAAACAAAACCTCTGTTTTGTTTCTTTCACACACACCGAAGTCTTTGGCCATGTAACGAACACATGATGTCGCATGTAGTCTGGGGTTTGGCCCATTTGAAGCATATATTCTGTGAGTATGTTTTGCCTTCTCATTGTGCCACATATATAGCCTGGATTGTGTTGTGGTCTGCGCAGGGGCCCAACAGCATGCACAGATAGTACTACTTGGTGGGCAGGGACTCAAATGAAATAGAGGCTTTCCTGAGATGATGTGATAAAAAAATAATAAATCCAGATCTCACCATTTCTCTCAAACAAGCCCTAGGGCAGCAAGGACTGTTGTGAAGCCACAAAAGGATCACACACCCCTAGGTGGGCCCTGCCTAAGTTCCATAATTTTTTACTTCAAGAACTGGCAATCCTACAGGCAACTGGCAGTAGAGAGAAAAGTCTTATGGGAAAGTGGTAAGGCGAAGTCTGGGGAAAAGAACACAAGTGAGCAGCCTGCATTAGAATTTGTGCACCAGTGATGTTATACATATAACCCTACCACCCATTCAGGCTTCTGGTTGGCCACTGTGAGAACAGGGTGTTGGATTAGATGGGCCTTTGACCTGCTTCAGCAGGAGTCATCCTACGTTATTATACAGCAATAGCTTGGAGACAAAGGAAATAGCTGCTTTGGTAAACAGCAGCGTCAAGATTGTTAGCAGGCTTCAGTTCCCTAGATAAGAGATGCTTCTTGAAATGCACTGGGAATAGCAATTTATACCAATTTGTCTGTTCTGGGTTTGTTTTTTGCAAAAGAAGAAAAACCTTTACAATGCTTACTCAGCACTGGCAGTTGTGTTAGGATTTATATTGCATTTTGATAAGTGGTTTTGTTCTGTTTGTGTATAATTTGCATTCCTTTTCCTGTCGTATATAAATTTTATGACCCAGCACTTTATGGTTTCTATGTATTAAGCAAATTAAAAGTCCCCATGCTGAAAAAATAATGTTCTAGAATAGCAAGATTCAACCTAGAGAAGGGTTTTAGGAGAAAATTGCATTGTTATTCTAATACACACCACTAAGATATCATGTAGTGGGAACTGCAATTTAGGCTTATCTAGTCTAGCTCATTTGTATTCCTTGTTTTGTGGTTTATTTCCATTCTGGGAAGTTGTTAGCTTGAAAAGCATTGCAAAAGGCTTTCTTAAGCAATTTTGATAAGCTTTGTTTTTCAAAATCTCCATTCTCTCAACCTCCACCCCCACCCAAACTACCTGTGTAGCTAGCTAATCTTAAAATCATACTTCCAAAGTGTGTTACAATTTTGATGGCTGAAAGATAACACTGTAGCCTAGACATCTCTTCTTGGCATTAAATTTAGAAGTTCACAAACTGCTTGCATTATGTACCTAGAAGGCATTTAAGCCACAACATTAGCACAGGCAAAGAGCAAACATACATTCACTTTTATTCTGATTCATACAGACCATACAGGCAAGTTCCACTGATTTCTAGTGTATCTAAGTCAGCAAATGGCTTCAGTCACTAATTCTTGTCTTTTATCTCACTTTGTGCAAACATTTTACTTAGAAGTAGTTACCAGAAGTTCTTTTTTGCACAACATCTTTCACCATGCCTGTGACCACAGTACTGTATAGCTCATTCTCCTTTTTTTACTTTCTGGAAGCAGCATCAAGAGAAAGTGAGATGCAGAACACAAGATGGGAGGCTGGGTTTTGCTGCAGCTACCTCACATTTTGTAAGGTAACTTGCTTTCAGTAAAACTGAATTGGCAAGAAACAGCAAAATCGAATCAGGGGTGGGGACGGGGACTGGCAGCTTGGATAGTTTCCACAGAAGGCCCCTTTTTACTGGTTTCTTAATAAGAATGGTGTTCCCAAACACCTACAAAATTAATTTTCTGGATCACTGTGCTCGAGCTATTCTTTTCAATAACCAAAGCTTGGCTTTCTGATCTTTGTCACTCCGCCTGACAGTTTTATTTGTGGCCAAGAAGTGTATGAAATTCTCCAGCTACCAGGAAGTCAGTGACTGTGCACAGATCTGCACAATGGTGTTTGCATTCTTCCTCCAGGGGGTAGAAATGCTGTGTATATTATCCCCTCTCTCAGCTTCTTAGAGATCATTAATCACTGGGACATGACATCCACCTACTCACGCTCTCAGCCCCCTCCTGATATGCAAATGTGAAAGCAAACAACTGTTTAGCACCACTGAAAGCCTTGATTAAAATCTTGTTAGTTGGCAAACATGGCATTTACTTTAATGCATACAATAATTTAAAGAGTACCTTCAAATATTTTAAGTGACATGATGGATAACACTATAAGATATATAAGCTTCTCATATGCATCCTGTTAGAAACAGGGAGGAATAAAAAGTATTCTATAATTTAAAGGCAACCAATTTATATAAGTGTTTTTAAAAGTCATTTGTCCCTTATTTTTCCCCCTTAAAATGATTTCTAAATGTAAATGTAATTTAAACATATATATCCAAGTTTCCAAAAATATATATATAGGTTTCTATTCACGGTCTATTAAAACTAAATCCATGTCCATATAACAAGCACACAGAATTAGAGCTTGCTTTTCAATGTAGAAGAATGAATAAAGCAAAAAGTATATGCCTAAGAAGCTCTCTGGGGTCTCAGGTAGACTTCTCCATCCCCTCCTACTTTTAAAGGTCAAGAATTCAACTTATGATAAAATGGCATGTACAGTGGTACCTCTGGATGCGAATGGGATCCGTTCCGGAGCCCCAGTCGCATCCAAAGCAGAACGCAAGCCACACCTGCGTGTGCCGCAATTTGCTGCTTCTGTGCATGCGCGTGACATCATTTTGAGTGTCTGCGCATGCACAAGCGGCGAAACCCGGAAGTAACACCTTCCGTTATTTCCGATCACCATGGAGCGCAACCTGAAAACCCTCAACCTGAAGCAACTTTAACCCGAGGTATGACTGTATTGTCCTTCTATTTGAAAATGTTAAATTTTCAGGCTAGGCCAATAAAATAGAATGGCTATTTGCTTTCTATGTCATGCACACACACTATTCTGAAATAAATATCAGTTTTCGCATATAGAAAATTCTACTTCAAGCGGTTCTTTAGTTTCTTAAAGGTAAAGGGACCCCTGACCATTAGGTCCAGTCATGGACGACTCTGGGGTTGCGGCGCTCATCTCGCTTTACTGGCCGAGTTTCCAGGTCATGTGGCCAGCATGACTAAGCCACTTCTGGCAAACCACAGCAGCGCACGGAAACGCCGTTTACCTTCCTGCTGGAGTGGTACCTATTGATCTGCTTGCACTCTGACGTGCTTTTGAACTGCTAGGTTGGCAGGAGCTGGGATTGAGCAACAGGAGCTCAACCTGTCATGGGGATTCAAACCGCCAACCTTCTGATCAGCAAGTCCTAGGCTCTGTGGTTTAGACCACAGCACCACCCGCGTGTTTCTTACATGGGTATAAATTTTTAATTTTTAATTTCACAATTGCACTCATAAGCAGTTGAGGGCGGCATAACCAAGGGTGTGGATTGTGTTATTGGACAATGAAAATGTTCTGGGTTGTATCTGAGTAAATAATTGTGTATATCCGGGGTAGGCAACCTAAGGCCCGGGGGCCAGATGCGGCCCAATCACCTTCTCAATCCGGCCTGTGGACGCGTGTTTTTACATGAGTAGAATGTATCCTTTTATTTAAAATGCATCTCTGGGTTATTTGTGGGGCCTGCCTGGTGTTTTTACATGAGTAGAATGTGTGCTTTTATTTAAAATGCATCTCTGGGTTATTTGTGGGGCATAGGAACGCATTCATTTTTTCCAAAAAAATATTGTCCGGCCCACTACATGGTCTGAGGGACGGTGGACCAGGCCACAGCTGAAAAAGGTTGCTGACCCCTGGTGTATGTGGAACACAGTTTGTGAGTGAAAGAGAACTTCCCTGTTCTCCTCCTATATGATCCCCAATCCTCTGGAGCAATTTGGGGTCGGTGAATAGGGGGCAACATTTGTAAACAAAAAATTAAATTGTTATAACCACCAATAAATTTCTTTGATAAAACCAACCCTTCTCTTTGACGACTTTGATACACCTTCTGTTAAGAGACCCAAATCTTCCATGCAAAGAGAGTGAAGCAGTTCTGTGCTCTCTCACCCCACTGCGCACATTAAGATTTTTTGTTCGAGCACAGGACTCTACCACCAATAAGCCTCCATCCATCTTATGTAATTCATTGGGTTGACAAGGCTGATCATTTGCATGCTAACCACAATGAGTCAAGTATCTGTGTGTTCATTATAAAGTTTGCAATCCTCTATGGTTACAAAGAAACCCGCAGCAAAATATTTTTAGGTTTTTAGATTGCTTTTCCACCTTATAGGCCTTCAAAGGAATACATAAAAAGCAAAATAAAAATACTAAAGTACAAACCATTTTTGTGCTCAAAGCAGTTTACTAAAATAAGAAGTCTGTAATAGAGTCATAGTAACTTTTTATGGTTATGTACTCCAATACTAACAATTAACATATCATTCAAAAATATATCAGAAACAAGCATAAAACTTCAGTTCAGACAGTTGCTCTTGAACAAAAATGTGGAGTAAGTACTACTTATACTTCCTAAATAAAAAAGGCAGGTGTGTCATCACATCAGAACTAGGCTTAATGTTATTTCTGCCATTAAATTTTCAAAGAGCAAGGAGCATTCCCTCACAAAATCTCATGGAAACACCTGGTAGGACATGTAGTTGTCTAGGTCTTCTACAGTCCTGAGCCTTCCAGACAGCTTGAGTTTAGCGAGCATGAAGCACAGTGATTTTGACCAAAAAGAAAGCGAGTATTAGCAAAAAGAAAGAAAATTGCCTCCTCCAGGATATATTAACAGGTCTACATGTTTCAGGATGATATAGAACAGGGACATAACAGAACAAGCAGAGAAACACCTGGCCTTTTTAGCCAAAAAAGGTCCAAATGAAGAAATATCAAGTCATGTGAGAGCCAAATATAAATATTAAAACGGCTACACACTACTACTACTACAGCACCAACCACTGGATAGTACCAAACAGGAGAGAATCCTAAAGGGTTTGTTATCCCACGGCCTGTTCAGATGTTACTCCCCCGTCCTCCCCTTCAAGCAAGATGAACCTTGAGGTTGTGTTCATTCTCTGTTCCCCATTCACTGTCAGAAGGGTGTGTGTGTGTGTGTGTGTGTGTTAGATATCCAGGTCAAGAGAGACCAAGTGTTCAAATGATGGTTTGGGCATCACCCTCTTTATGCACAGGAACACAGAGCAGAGATGCAGTGCATGAGTTTGAGGACTGTCCCTGAACTCACCATGTAGGGGAAGAGCAAAGTAATGCCTGAACAGGTCTTAAGGTAGATATGAGCAGGTAAGGGAACAGCACAAAACAACAACATATTAGCCCTATTCAGGTGTACGTAAATGGGGCTTAAATGAACAGGTGAGAAGGAAAGAGTGCACAAGTTTGTTAGCTCTGCTCCACCATTCCTATCTCCATGTGTTGAATGGCAACTGTTTGCAGAAGGGAAGGCTTCCTACTGCTGACAGTTGCCCTTGAATATGCAGAGGGAGAACAGTTATGCACATTGATGCATGCTCTATGCTCCTCATGTATTCATTTAAGCGACATTAAGAATGCCTGAATAGGGCTATTGAGAACAAGGAACGGAATTGTTAACTACAGAGTGCAGGGTAGAAAGACTAGGTTATGATGAGCCAGGGAAGACTGCAGAACTGGGTCTGGAGTCAGAAATAACGGAGCAGGGTTGATCACAGAGCGCTACTAACACGGTAGTTTGGCTGCAGCTGTTAAATGCCTAACATAAGGGATCAGGCAGAGCTAGGCGTTAGCAAGATAAAGAAACTCACCTTTGGCAGGCTTTGCTTCAGGTTATGCTCTTAATGTCAAGGCCAACCCACAAATGTTTTGAGATATTGGCAGGGAAGAAGGGAAACAAGTGAGCAATTAATGAGGTTCTAGGTATCTCAATGGTACCTGGTACAGAAGGCCACTGTTTATTTATATCAGCTGCTGGAAACCATGGGGTTGGGGTGGGAGGGGAGAGTGCTCTTGTGCTCGAATCCTGCTTGTGGGTTTCCTACAGTCACCTGGTTGGCCACTTAGAGAACAGGATGTTGGACTAGGTGGGCCACTGGCCCGGCCCAGCAGGCTCTTATGTTCTTATTTACAGCAGATTCTGACTTTTACTTGAAGTACCATACATACATATGGAGGATCAGAGCTTGAGGACCAAAGTATTAAGGGGCATGTTTGTGTGCCCATACACAAATGACTTGACTGTGCTGTCTATGGTTGTTGACCCCAGAACTAGAATTCTTACCGGACTGTGCCTTAAGCAGCAGCCCAACCCCCCCCCCCCGCAAACCTATCTATCCTTAAGGCCAATTCACTTAGGTGAGCCCTTCCACCATTTTTTCAAGGCTGCAGAATCACAGAATTGGAAACGACGCAGAGGGTCATCTAGTCCAACTCCCTGCAAGGCAGGAATCTCAACTAAAGCATCCATGACAGATGGCTATTCAGCCTCTGCTTAAAAACCTCTAATGAAGGAGAGCCCACCATTGGAAGCCATGTGCTGGTCCGGTGTACAAAGGAAATCTGCAATGGCAGGTACAGGGCCACACAACACAGTCTTATATTTCCAGAGCTTTTGAATCAAAATTTAATCTTCTATTTAATATGTACAACAGAGGAAAAAGCTTTCAAATATCCTCCAACACAAGGTTGTATCTTAAGATCCACACTTTTACTTAGATTCACCACTGTGAGTGCTTCGGGAAGGATGGAAATTAATCCTGGCTTAGACAATAAGTATCCAGTGCCAAGAAAAAAAACAAATCATCAGCCTTTCTGGGCTTTCAGTATACATCCTTGCTCCAGCAGAGGTAATCCACTTCACTTCTCTGCACACATGTACACACTTGTTAGGTAAGTCGTTTGATTGGCAACATGTCCAAGTGCTAAGCAAACTACTGCCATTGAACAGTACTGCTTTTGAGGCAACTGGCAAAAGTCTTATTCCAATAATTCCACACCCTTATGTTTTACTTATTCAAAGAAAAAGAAAAAGATTTTACAAGTATTTGATTTCACTGTAAAAAACAACCCAAAGGTTAACAGAGCGCTGCAAGCAAAGATGTATTAGATCAAGCAGACAAGCACTTACCCCAAGGATGGGGAACTTGCGGCCTTGCAGATTTTGCTAGATGCCTGGCTACCAGTTCCCTAACCCTGACCTAGCCAAACAAGAAGCATTTATTTCTAAAATAAATGGACCTGCAATTTCACTAACCTGTGCAACTCTTCAGTTTTGTCTTCAGTAGGACCCAGAGTTAATAAGCAGTGACGAAGAATGGCAGTCATGTAACGAAATTCATGAGAATCGTTCTGTGGACATACAAATTATGAAGAGAAACATATTTAATTATCAAGGCTGCAAATGGGGACTTCTAAGAGTCCTAATTAGAACAGGGATTAAATTAAAAGGGCTGGCACAGTACAAAACCCATATGGGTGTGTGAACTTTGCTTCATATGTTCACATGTTTTCTCAGTCTTCAAAATAAGTAACAGAAGTAAGGCTTCAATTATTATTCATACAAAATCATGCCATTCTTGCCAGGTATTATTTTCTCCACAACTGAATTGGCTCTTCTTGACAGTTCTTCAAATCTGGTGTTAAAACAAACAATTCCCCCACCGCAGCAACCCGGCCTTCTTACATACATAGTCGGATCATCCACGGTTCAGTCTTGCCCTTCCCCATAGCTTCCTTTGCTCTTCTCCTTACTAAGGGCCAAAACAAGATGGGGCAGAACATGCAAGAAGCAATACTGTGCCCATGGGAAGAAATAGTATGTTACTTTCATTCATTTTGCCCCACAAAGAGCAACGTTTATTAGGTCATAGTATTGCCATAACAACTCAATTGTACTTAATCACGTAAGGTTTCACTAGAATTACTGTGTGTAGTGAAAATGTGAAAAATAGGCACAGAACTACTGGCTTCATTATTCTTTTCTCCCATCAGTACAGTACAACAATACTCTCCTTTGAAACTCTTACCCAAATTCTAATTTTGAAAATCACTACAAAAAAAGGGGGGAAGAAAATAAAGGCCAATTCAATTTTTCTCCCTTATAGATTTCATCTTTCCATCCTGAATTACCGTATTTTTCGCCCTATAGGACGCACTTTTTCCCCTCCAAAAATGAAGGGGAAATGTGTGTGCGTCCTATGGGGCAAATGCAGGCTTTCGCTGAAGCCTGGAGAGCGAGAGGAGTCAGTGTGCACCAACCCCTCTCGCTCTCCAGGCTTCAGGAAGCTATCCGCAAGCCTTGAGAGCCCGCAGGAGTTCCTGCTGGGCTCCCACGGCTTGCGGATAGCAGCCTGCATCCCGAAACCCGGGGTGCACAGCGGAGCGCGCCCCGGGTGACTTCGCGCTGAGCTCCCACGGCTTGCAGAGAGCTGCCTACATCCCGATTTTTTTTATTCCCCCCCCCTCATACTAGGTGCGCCCTATGGGCCAAAAAATACGGTATATCTGCAACACCTTGCAATTCTGTAGTTAGTGTACCATTTACAGTACTTTTAGATTATTAGAAACGTAAGACAAGGTTTCTTTCATAATGAGCCATGCTGAATATCTTTCGGAAATGTCCACTTACAATTAAAACTTGGCAGTTAAAAGTTACATATGGTGTGTTTTCTTTCACACTCAAACAGGAGTAGTTAGTACTTCTCTTTGGCACTGTTTGCAGGCCAGCACATTGGAGATTAAGTTACTCCTATTTCTTCTGGTGTGTCCACATCTCCCAAGAAGAATTACTTTTTTGCTTGGTGGTGGTGGGGCCTTTCTAGTCAGCCAAACTGCATCCAAACAATAGATTAAATAATATGGACAGAATATTCTGTGCCATATAATGAGGGCACCATTATGCAACACTTAGCTAAATCATAGGTCCTATTGTCCTGGACACTTGAGCTTGGACTACAGAAACTGGAAAATTCAGTTTCAGATAAACAGAAGACTCTGCTTTTGAAATTTATGCTGCATCCTGCATTGCGTTTGGGATGCTACTCCCAATCAACTGTTGCAATGGCAAGGATGTAAAATTGTAGTCTCAGATGCAATCCTCTGGCAGAGAAATAACCCTGGGCAAGATATGTCAGACTCAAATCTTACCTCACTGTGTACATTCCAGCTGTCAAGAGTTACATTAAAGAGAGCTTTCAGTGCTTCGACGGCACAATCTGTCTCTTGCAGTGACAACGGTGACATTTCCTGGTCTTCAGCTGTGATGTATTTATCTGTCCATCTTATGCTAAATGCACTTTCCAAGGCCTGAGTCAACAGTGGCAATCCCTGGAGATCATAACGCAACTGTGACCTGATATCTGTGTGCAGAAGGGAGAGGAGGAAGAGGAGACGCAAATCAAAGCATTTAATGTCTTCGACAAATTGTTGATCCTTGCATTTTTTCAGGAGATTGCAAAGCATAGCTGCCAGGTTCAGTTCCAGACTGAGTTTCTGTGCGGCCGGACTATTAAAAACAATGTTGCAAAGGCATTTTAAAGCTTCCACTATGACAGGGAAATCTGTCACATCTTCCAAAGAATCCTCCATAGTGTCCAGCTTTGCCAGCTTCATCAAGATCTGCATATTTTTCTTTGTTGTTACAGGAACCAATACTTTTTTGTCTCTTGAGAGTATGCGGAGAGCCTCCAGGCAAATGACTTTACAGGATGTTTTTATATCTTTGTCCAGTAAAAGCAATATTCCTTCACATAGTTGCTGAACATACAGGAAAAAAGGAATGAGATTTTACCATTCTGCCCTGCAATGTAACACACCCATAACCCATCCCCACCTCTGATTTGTCATAGAGTATCAATAGTATTAAAAATATTTTAGCTTCAGCTTATCGTATGCTGTGTGGCTCACAGTTTGTGAAATTATATCAAAAGGAAGGCTGCATCAGTCAGAACTAGATTATGTCTGATTTGGTCAACAAATGGATTCAAATAATAATAGTACAACTTGGCTTTTCTCTAGCATATCAATTGCTGGCTCTAATCTAAAGCATCAAAATACAGGAATGTCTTCAGTTGTGCCACAGAAAGTATAGGATACTCCTGAATAGGATGATATAATCACAGGAACTCAGTTTTTTAAGTAAAAAGCAAGTTGCTCCCATGCATATAGCTGTAGGCACTTTGGACTACAGTAACTACTCTACTACTACTATTGATGCATCCTTTAACTTAGGTTAAAAAAACAAACAAAATATTTTATTTATTTAACAAAATTTATGTACCACCACATTATAAAGTGGTTATCAAATCAAGAAGTTTTTTTTTTTAAATTACCAGTTTTAGACTGCCTCTTAGGGTACAGCTCTCACAAACTTGCAAGTATATGGCACAAACCTACCGCATTTATGTACAAATCATGGCCAAGTTCAAGGGCTGATGACCATATTAAAGCTCTACAAAGCTGTATAGTGGCTTGTGTCATTTTCAAGTAACAGTGCCAGGTTGCTAACAAATGTAAGCATAGTGTGCACTCTGTACAACAAAGATAATTTCTGAGACATGAGGAAATTCTCTCTTCAACATTTATCACCTACGCAGCTGAACTTTCTATTATTTGCTTGGTGCACTAACTCAGACATTGATTTGTGTTAGGTTCATAAATGCTTAATAAGAGATTAGAAATAAAGCAACAAGTATCACTCTAAAACCAGTGAGTACTATGTTGGCCAAAGAGCATTCTGCTATCAACTCCAAATCCATTACCGTAAACAGATCAGATAAAGGCATGCAGGAATGCAGAACCCCCATGGGGTTGTCCAAATGCAGTTTCCCACATATAGCAAAGTAAAATACTTCATCTAGCCATTCTGGAATTGCAAATATCTTACTGAACCTTGCAGCCATTTTGTTTTCATCGATGTAGAGACCAAACAATACAAAAAGGACTGTTTTGTGGAAGCTTCCACTGAAAATTCTACATGTTGGGGTGTTTTTTGCTTTAGAAACACTTGGGAAGCACAAAGAGCAGGGAAGCAAAACAAAAAACACCCTAGAAAATTGCCCAGCCAGAAAAAAGTGTCACGTACCACACTACACAGGGCCACTGGCAGCCCCTAGTATTTTAGTCTCCTTGGGGATTATTTACTAAAGTACATGATGTTCCTAGCTTCCCGAACAAATAATAATTGGCATCATGTCATGCTTCCTTCTCCTGGCCTGGCCTTAAGATTTTGCAGTTCATTATGTCTTTTGACCCAGGGTCTTCTCAATTTTAAATTCTCAGTTGATTTTAATTAAGCCCTCCCTAGGGGGCTCATGAGATAGGCATGTTCTTAATTTATTGAATTCAATTGAGTTCTGCAGCCTTTCATTGGTCAGAATGACTATAATCAAGTCAATGAGAACTCTGGGAATAAAGTAGTCCATAAATAAGCTGGAATCTCTGTCTATTTACTCTATAATTCTCACACCACTCTTGTATGGGCTAATAGCATTCCTACTGTTGCCTATGCAGGATAAAGAGGTTAGTTAAAATCTGACCTGAAAATAGCCCCTGAAAATAGCAAGTGCTATTCAAGTTGAACCCAAGTTGGCCTGGGAGGGTGGGGAAGGGAGGCAAAACATCCTATTCTGCCAAACACAGACCAGCAAGTTGTTGTGCCATGCAAACTGTAGCTGGCAATTGTCCATAACAAGCCACACCTACACAAACATCACCTAATATATCTGACAAAGTGAAAATATATAACACAAAAAACGTAAGTCTCTATGATGCAGGAGGATTCTAGATATTTCTGGAATTGCCCAGCTACACACAATATGGATAGCAACTGCTGCCAAAGCAGGTGTGCAGAGGGTATCCAACATGGTGACCTCCAATTCCCATCAGCCACAGACAACATGGTGAATGACCAGGGATGGTGGGAAATTGTGATCTAAAATAACAGCCAACACCTAGCTAACACTGGCCTAAGATATATTAAAGAGAGAGAAATTCATTAATCTACTGCGACAAGCAAGAAAGGTGGGTTTTGTTGATCCCTGGTGCCACTGAAACCACGGCACCTTAATTTAAGCTGCATGCTAGTGATTTAGAATCTAATAATAGAGTCCACTGTCAAATATTTTTGCATGCTGTGCTCCTGGGGTGGCTAAATTGGAGAGGCGGGGGGAGTATTGAGAGCATGAGAATGGAACAAGACACGGTAAGAAGGCACGTCACATTGTGTGGAGCCCTACACGGATAATTTGTTCCTGCTACCTATGCTACCTATGGTTAGCAAAACACAATTTGGGGTTGGGGGAAAAATATTTACACTTTTCTTATCTGCATTGTTTAGGGGTTCTTTTGTCAGCATAGTATGATAATGGTGAAGACAACAAGGACAAACGTTTTAGTCATGGAGAAAATGAATTATGCTGAATAACTTAGTGACTAGAACAGCCAGCAATTAAGGATTTAAAAGAACAGAATTTGAACCACCCCTATTAAGTTGCAGATTAAGTTTATTTAGTGAGTCAGTGAATTATACGCCTTGCCTCCATATTGTTCCAGACTGCCAGCATTCTCAGGGAGCCATAAGTCATCTCTTTACACTCAGTTCCTGTTTTTAGCGTTTATTTTCCCAATTACTTTTATTTCCCCACCTTAAGGCAAAAGCAATCATGCCTAGACAATCAGCGTTCACCTATCTTTTAAGAATCTGATATGTACTTATTACAGTTAGAAGACAGCTTGTAATATGTGGGGTTTTTTTTAAAGCATGTTCTCCAGAGAAACCCCTGATTGCATTGCAACTGATGACTCATCTACTGGGGCGAGGGGGGAGGGGAGAGAGAAGGGAGAAGAGCAGACTCTGAGGAACAACAAAAAGGTCTCTAATGCATTAGGCAGTAATTATACATACACTAGCAGTGCCAAAAAGGCTCCTCTATCAGCCAACAGTACTAGCGCTTATGTGAAATTTGCAGGTGAATATTATTCACTAATTTACCTGCATCTTCCACTGACTTTAGGTATACTATGGTGTCTCCCTATGTGACCCATAATCTAGATGTGCTGAAGTAGAGATGAAAAACCAGTTGCCCTCCTGATGCACCCATCATCCGTGACAAGTGGCCATGTTGGGCGTTCTAGACCAGCAACATCTGGGGAAACCCAGCCAATGGGCGGGGTATAAAATAATAATAATAACAATCTGGGGGCCACAGATTTTCACATCCCTGCCCTAAAGAGAGACTATGGTGAACAGGCAACCCAAGGCACAATTTTAAAAATCCTTGGAAGTCACAGAGTGTGGCTACAGACATCTCCATGAACTAGCAAATTACCATTGTAACAAATTAGAAAGCTACTTGTCTATATCATTATGTTAAACTTCACCACAAATAAGGTGAGAAGGCAGAGTCACTATCATGAAGCCTTTCCATGAAGCCTTTTTTCCAAACGAAGTGTACTGTCACAAACATAACTCATCATCTCTTAAATCCAAATAGTTTTACGAATACATCTTCTAAAGTAAAATAAAATGATCAATTGACATTAACTACAGATGTATGCATTGGGACAACTGATATGAAATGTTAATTCTTTAAATACGTGGCAACTATGTCTCTTCCTATTTTATGTCTCTTCCTATTTTACCTTCTTGCCCATTTCCCCACAGCTTTCAACTGCTATATTATTGATCGGAAGGAACAAATTTACTACTGCTGCAATCAGAGTATATAAAACATGATGATATAGTTATCTGTATAATTTCACATGCAAAAATAAGCCCTTCTATACATATTAATGCTTATTTTCTGGATTCACTGCAATTTGGAAGGTGTGACTTTTAAAAAGCCCAAAATTACTAATGCCCAACAATGAATATTGTTATGAATTTCAGCAACTTTGTGTTTACAAATTATGATACAAAAAAAAAGGTGAAACCTATATATACACAAACAAAAAAGGGGAGGCTGATTCCACACTGACATCTTCTAATCTAAGGGAACAGAACACCTGCTGATGGTACAATGCCACTCTAGCACTAGCTGCTTCCGCTTCTGTATCACACTTTTGGCTCAGGTTAAGCTTGTGGTCTTCTAAGATCCCTAGATCCTTTTCACATGTACTACTGTCAATACAGGTATTCCCCACTTTATATCTGTGCAGCTGGTTTTTCCTGCCTACATTTGCAGCTATTGAAATTCTTTTTCTTTCTTTCTTTTTAGTTTAGACCAAGTTCTCTAATCTGTTAAGGTCATATTGAAACCAGATTCTGTCTTATTGGCTACCCCTCCTAGCTTAGTGTCATCTGCAAATTTGATGAGCATTCTCTCAATACCTTCATCCAAGTCATTTATAAAGATGTTGAACAACAACAGGCCCAGGCCCAAGTTTGATTTTAAGTTATTAAATTCAACAAACCTTGAAAATACACGACAGAAACAACCCTAAGTATAATGGTCGCCAACAAATCTTGGCATTGTTATAACAGACGCAAAGCAGGGAGAGGAAAAGCAGACTACCTATAGCCCGTAAGAACCCTATATCTCAGTGTACCATGAAGAAACACCCCCACACGGCTGTTTCTGTGTTTCTTACCTTTCTTTTCTCTTCATCTGATGCTTCAAATTTGAAGGTGGACCTATTCTGAAAACAAAAAACAAATATCCATTCTTAAAAATGTTTTAATAGTCCACATACAAGCTTTCTGATTTTGTCAGGAAATGCTTTATCATCCCCTCAGAGGCTAACCTTAGGATGTCAACAGTGCAACTCTACACACATTTACTCAGAAGTTATTTCCATTGAGCACAGTGGGGCTTACTCCCTAGTATATGCGTTTACTCAATTTATGATACTCAATTTATTAGCAAAGTGATGCTTGCCAAGACTATAGGTACACCACTTGCTAAGACGGCCTTTAATCACATTACACCGATCCAGCTATTATCTTTAAAGCCCTAAATGGCTTAGGACAGGGGGCACCAGTTAATTCCTCTTCTGCAAGGCTTTTGGCTAATTAAACAATCTATGCATGACCTTTTCAACTGTGTGGGAAGAATTATTTTTTATGTTTTTATATTGTAAACCCCCACCTCCTCTGTGATCCTTGGATGAAGGGTGGTATTGAAATTTATTAAAGAAAGAAAAGAAAAACAAAAAGTCCCTGGGAAATTTTCTGGTAAATTTATGAGACTGTTTGCGTGTCCTGCTCAGTTCCTGTTTGCACTGGCTCAGCTTCTCCTATGTTGAAACCATTATGCCACACCCCTTCAGCAGTCATTTTTTGTGACATATACTCACCCCAACCTCCCAAAAATTCCAAATGTGCCCCTTGGTCTTAAAAGATTGGAGGCCCCTGGCTTAGAAGGATATTTTAAGGATCACTTCCTCCTATCCTGCTTGCTCCCGGAGATCAGAAGGAGAGGCCCGGTGGTGCTGTGGGTTAAACCACAGAGCCTAGGACTTGCCAGTCAGAAGGTCGGTGATTCGAATCCCCACGACGGGGAAGGTAAACAGCGTTTCCGTGCGCTGCTCTGGTTCACCAGAAGTGGCTTAGTCCTGCTGGTCACATGACCCGGAAGCTGTACGCCGGCTCCCTCGGCCAATTACGCGAGATGAGCACCGCAACCCCAGAGTCGGTCACGACTGGACCTAATGGTCAGGGGTCCCTTTACCTTTACCAGGATGAATGCACAGCTGGACCAGAACAAGAGAGAGGGCCTTTAAACATAGTGCGTAAGGAGCCTGACAATTTGACCTCCATATAGAAATATAAAACTACTAAACTACTAAAACTACTAAAACTACTAAACATGTATCTTTATCTCCTGGTATGGGCTGCAACCTGCAACCTGAACCCAGATATAATACACTTTGAATATAATACACACCTATCAAGAAATAAATATTTCAACCAGTCGGCTTTAGATCAGACATTTTAATTACCTTTGCAATACACTAGAAAGCAATGTAGATCAGTGGAACAATGTTGCTATAGCTGGCACTCCAGTAACTAAGCAACCAGCTTGGTGGGCCAACTGAAGCTTCAAAGGTAACCTTGCTTAGAGCATTCAACTCAAAGCAGCATGGATGCTTAATGGATCAATCCACAGCACAAGAGGGGGGGTGGACGGGGGACGGCGACAGCTGTCTAATCTAGCTAACAGGAAATACTACATAATAATAATCTAACTAACAGGAAATACTACAAATTTGGGGGAGGGATCTTCTAGTAGCCACAACACTGTAGGAAGATAGCCATTATTTTAATGTACCTTGGTGTTTTTTTTAAAGCATTTCTTGTTTCCAAACCTCCTCATGCTATAATACGTGCCCTTTAGTCTACTCAGAGATGTGCATAGCTTATGGCCACACATATTTGCTACAACACACTCTTTGAACTTGTTACAGATCTTTGCAGTATTATACAGCCATTTAAGAAAGGGAAGAGACCATTATCCTAAAGAAAAGAAAAAATAACATCTATTAGGAAGGTGTGCGTTCTGCTGTGGTCAAGATCAGATCTGAAGATGATTGGAAAACATAAAAAGAACCTATTTAAATAAATACAAGAGAAACTGCAGGCTGCTAATGGTGGTGACAGGGGAAGGAGGGCAAGTATAATTAGGATTACCTACAATACGAAACGCAGTAGATTAGAAAAATAATGCTTCCCACAGGGAAAGAAATGCTAAGGCTGCACAGGGCTGCTGCTGCTGCTGATAACAACAACAATAATAATAATAATACAGTATATTATTTATACCCCGCCCATCTGGCTGGGTTTCCCCAGACACTCTGGGGGGCTTCCAGCAAAATATTAAGATACTGGTGTAAATGCTACAAGAATTAATCTGGGTTGATCAGATTGGATAGATTTCTTTTTTAAAAAAATGCTTTTTATTGATTTTTCAAAAACAAAACAAAATCAAATATTTATTTAATTATTTAATTTTGTTTTGTTTCAGATTAGATTCGGCAAAGATCTGCTCACAGCCACGAAGGGGGCACCGAGGACCCAATTCTGCTGGGAAGCCAGTGCCAAATGCAGCCCAAATGCCCCATGGCTAGAGAGGAGCTGTTGGGGGGGGGCGGGGGAAGGCTCCGAATCGCTTCGGAGACCCAAGAACTGGGCCTCCGGGTGCTCTGCAAGTACCAGCCCACCGGGAAAGAGCAGCAGCGGGAGGCGACTTGGGGCGCAGCGCGAGGGTCCCGCCCCTCCCTCCGCATTCCAACGGACCCCCCGGCGCGGCGCCGCTTCGAGGGGCGAGAGAAGGGTGGGCGTTCTCCTGAGGGGCCATGAGCAAAGAAAGGCGCTCCGAGCCCAGCCGGCTGCCTCGTCGTTACCTGCTCATTGAAGCGACTCAGGTCCCGCTCGGCCCCGCCGCCGCGCCCACCGAGCGCCGCCAGCGCCGCTTCCAACGCCATCCCTGAAGCAGGGCGCGGCCAGGCAGCCCCTCCCGCCTCTTCTGCTCCGCTGCCGCCGCCTCCTCCTCCCCCTCCTCCCTCGCCGGCGCGCGGCAGCTTCAACGGCAACAGCCTCCGTCGCCGCCTCCCCTGACCCTTCTACCTTTCACCTCAGATTACGCCACGCGCGGTGGGAGAAGCAGCAGTAACAGCAGCAAGCCCCGCCCCGCGGACAGCAGTGTTGGCCCTCCGATTGGCTGGCAGAGGGCCGAGTAGGCGGGCGGCCCACTCTCTATTGGCTGGATTCTGTTTACCTCGGGGAGCGCTTCGCCGAGGCGGCTCTTTAGAGAAGACTACATTTCCCGAGGAGCTTTGCAAACCCTCCGGCGGAGCGCAGTGCATGGTGGGGCACCTTGCCTAGCTACCGATTAGGGCGCGGTCATCTTTGACAAAAGAATACCTTACGGGAGGCTCATCTGGTGGACTGACGTTGTTGTTCTAGGGTTGACGGACCAGTTTTAAACTCTTGTTGTTGTTTAGTCGTTTAGTCGTGTCTGACCCCTTCGTGACCAGAGCACGCCAGGCACTCCATTCTTTCACTGCCTCCCGCAGTTTGGTCAGACTCATGCTGGTAGCTTGGAGAACACTATCCAACCATCTCGTCCTCTGTCGTCCCCTTCTCCTTGTGCCCTCCATCTTTCCCAACACCAGGGTCTTTTCCAGGGAGTCTTCTCTTCTCATGAGGTGGCCAAAGTATTGGAGCCTCAGCTTCAGGATCTGTCCTTCCAGTGAGCACTCAGGGCTGATTTCCTTAAGAATGGATAGGTTTGATCTTCTTGCAGTCCATGGGACTCTCAAGAGTCTCCTCCAGCACCATAATTCAAAAGCATCAATTCTTCGGCGATCAGCCTTCTTTATGGTCCAGCTCTCACATCCATGCATCACTACTGGGAAAACCATAGCTTTTACTATACGGGCCTTTGTTGGCAAGGTGATGTCTCTGCTTTTTAAGATGCTGTCTAGGTTTGTCATTGCTTTAGTTCAGTTCTGTATGTGTCTTCAGAAGAAAGGAGGGAACCCTCATTGATTTCAATATCACCTACAAGTGTATGTCGGATTGCAGGCTACGTAAGAAGTGTTTTGCAGCGGGCAGTGCCTCCGCCTAACTGCACACCTTTGCACCTATATTGCACCTTCCTAGCCACTTTCAGTGAGATTTGGACTGGGCTCATCATAAGCACCCAAGAGCCTGTTTGATCAGGCCAATGGCCCATCTTGTCCAGCAGTCTGCTCTCACAGTGGCCAACCAGATGCCTATAGGAAACCAGCAAGCAGGTTCCCTCACGTGGTTTCCAGCAACTGATATATGGAAACATTGCTGCCTGCAGCTGCAGAAGTAGAGCACAGCCATCAAAACGACATTTGCCCTTAACTACAATACAGTCCCTCAGTAAATTTAATTTATAGCATAACCCCTCATACCAATATTTTTAAAAATCAAACATAAAAGAGCCTACTGGCTAATGTATGGGCTTACAATCTACAGCTTGAATACTGAAAAATATTCACTTTACTTTCTGAATGACCATGGGAAATCTTGCCACTCAATCCTCCTAATTTAATAGAAGGAAAACATTTCACAGAATTCCCAAAAGTAATCCAAGTAAGTCCTCAAATAAACTTTTTTTGGTATTAGTCCCTAGATTCAGTGGCCTGGTTCACACATCTTGCTAAGCCAAAACCATGGCATGCAGGCTCCCACAGTGAAATTTAGAGCCTCCCATATTTTTGCTGCTGCACTGAGCTGAACTAAGCCTCATTCAGCTGTGTACAGGCTATAGCTTTAAAGCACATTTTGAAACACAGTCTCAATTCCCAACAACCCTTAGCAAACACTGCTTTGATGCCCTCAGGCTGTGAAGCAGTTTATAAATTTGTACAATAAATAAATAAAAACAGCTTTAGCTCAGCTTCTGAAAGCAGTTTTTTTTGGGGGGGGGCGGGGTAAATCATAATGGAATTGCTGAACTGGGGAAAGTCAGGGGTCATTTTGGTCAAAGGTGAATAACTTCTAAGCCAGAGGTAGACTGTCCCCACCCACCCACCAATGCTCCAGAGCCTGGAGACCTGATGCAAGTGGGAATGGGAGTAAACAGTAGGGGCATCGTATCACAGTTCTTTGAGGGACTGGTTGGATATAGAGGAATGGTGGAAGGAACCAGCTGGGGAACCACCAAGGAAAGAAGGCTCAGAGCAGGGACAATGAAAACTGGTCACAGGGAGAAGATGGGGAAGAGAAGGTGTCAGAAACTGAAGGGGGGGGGTAACAGGGCATAGTGAGCTGGGAGAGCCTGTGCCAGAGAAGTCCAGAATCAGAGACAGAGGATGAAGCAAGTAAGGAGGGAGGCCAAGAGGCAGATATGAGTCAGGCTGGTGAAAAGTCATGGATGTCTCCCCCTCCAACTGCAAAAAGCTCCCGTCCCCCCTCGTTTCCTAGAATCAGAAGCATGAAAAGGACGGAGGAGAGATTGGTGGCAATGTGCAGACTCATTCTCTGATTGCTTGGGGGGAAACCCTGGAGACGAGGGGTGGGATGAGGCACAGAGAGAGCTTGAGGGGAAAGGAGAATGGGAAACAATGGGTTGTATCCAACATAGCATGAGTAACTCACCCTGTCATCTCAAGGATTTACACTTGTGCAGTGAAACTTCCCTCTCTCTTTTCCCTGTCCATGTGTCCCCTAAATCTGTTCTTGGGGATCGCCTCAACTCTTCATAATTAGTGAGAGTGCAGGGGGAAAGTTCCTTTGGGCATTAATCTTTGCACTGATACATCTTAGTTGGATACCACCATTTTTTTCTGTAAATCTCAAGTCCTTAAATTATCTAAAATCCAAGCCTAATTTAGGGCAATTTTTGCAAATCGGTTTACCTGCTGTCCCCTGGAACACAATTTGGGAATTGGTCTACAGTGTGGAAACCAACTCACACATCACCAGCTTGCAACTCAAACTTGCTCCTATTAATCAAGCTAAGAACCTTGATTTCATTTGGGGGGGATTGTTTTTATTATTTAAGTGTGAAAATCCTTCATAGACCTTGGGTAACAAATAACACATTTCCATTTTAACCATAAACACGGTTATCACCACTGTTGAGTGCTATCAAATATTTTATTTACAAAACAATTATTAAAATGCCTGATGTCATATTTCCATGTAATTATATCTTACCCATAGGGTAATAAGTCCACCATAATTGCTTGCTGCTTTTTCTTTTTTATATATATAATACAGAAGCAAAAAACCCCTATGTTAATAATTTTCTACAAACAAACAAACAAACAAAATTGACAAAGAGCTATGAATCTGACAAAAAAATACCAACGGGAACCCCCCCCCCCCAAAATACAATAATTTCCCGCACACACATACATAACACAGCATAGGTTCAAAGGCACAACTTTGAGTTCTGTACAAGTGTATGGAATTGTCCTGGCAAGAGATCTGGGAATGAAGTTCATTCTAAGCTGTAGGTAAGTAGAGGATTTGTTTAGGTGTGTATGTGTTGCATTGCAACTCTCACACATTTGTGCAGTTTGACAATACTGATAATGAGGCTTCCTGTGTGTCATTAGGCTGGCTGCAAAAATACTTGTCCCCCCAACACAGAGAAGTGTGCCTCAAAGGAGCTTGTATAGGCTTTCCCTCTTCTCAGCTGCTACCCTGCTGGGTGCATTTAGACCAAGATGTTCAGTCCATGAGACCCTTCCAAAGTTCCAGCATCTTGCGCTCCCCAAGACCTCACAGACAACTCCTAGGGAAGGCGGGAATAGAGATTGGGGGGGGGGCTTAGAGAAGCTCAATCTCTGGGATAATCCCAAGATGTGAATGTGTGGAAGGACCTCACCTTGGAGTGAGTCGCTTGGCCAATGCTACTTGCCCACCGGAATTGTGGAACTGCCAACTGGGGGGAAGGTATGTTGGTACCAATGAGCTCTTGACACACGCAAGGTAGCAAGGCATTCCTTGTTATTATGGGCCCATTACCTTTATGGTGATAACGCAGCACGGGAACACAGCAGACAAGTCAGCAATTCACCCAGTACTCTATGTCTTCCTCTTTGCAAACTAACATTTATTTGATCAATAGAAAGATGTGTCATGGATGCAAAGTTACATGTAAACTGGAGCACTGCCACATGCCGTTTTAAGAAGCCTCAAAGAGGAAACCGAGGGCAACAGAAGAAGCCCAACAAAGCATCTTTAAGGAGCTATACGGGTAAGTTAAAGAATGGAGGCAATAATTTGGATCCGTCTGCCATTAGTTAAAAATATGGACTAGATTTCTCACCCCAGCACATTTCCTTAAAGACCATGTAAAATTTATGAATAAGATTAGAATGGTGGACTAAAACATGGCGCACTTAGGATGCGACTAAATCAAAACACTGCCAAAGAGTGCTTAAGTGGGATATCTCCTTGCTGCTCAGAAAGCTGCTTTGAGGTGTTTAAACGAAGCAGGTCACATTGGCTAGCGATGCAGAGCATGGCTTGCATTCCCCTTCACGTCACAGCTTGGCTCTATTTGGTTTGCTTCGTTCTTTGAACATACCAGGACCCCCGTGTAGGACACATCTTGCGTTCTGTATTTGCACTCTGCTTGGAGGGGCACAATAATTAGGGCTGTGTGTATGCTGCACTAATAATAACAATAACAATACCAAAACCTGTGCAAAGAAAACAAAACACTGTTCAATCTGAGTCCCTTATGCAAATTAATTGTATTCGCATATAGTTTCTCAATTTGCATAATTTGTTCTGAGGCTACTAATATTTAGCAAGTATATATTGTACATATATATTCCCATATATTATCCGTAGTCCTTACAAGGCTTGGAAAGGCAGGCTAATATCACTGCTGTCTGAGATAGGCTGGTGGAGAGAGAGTGGGTAGCCTAGTACCAGGCACAGCCAAACACCCACAAAGCCGAGGAAGGGGGCTTAAAGCACAGCATAGGCAGGAGGGACATGCTGCACCTTTCCCTCATCTGTGCAACATCCTGTACTTCTCCACAGATGTTTTTCTCCTAATGGGGCTTATTTCCAGCCTTAGCACTCCCTGGAAGGAAAACAACAGGGAAGCGTTTTGCAGGGTAGGTGGGGAACGATGGGTGGGAGCAGAATATAAACACCCCTCTCCCACACACCTATGCTGCATTTAATTCCTCAACTACCTCTCTTTAGGGTAAATTGGCAATGACTCAGTACTAAGGCATGGGCTTGCTGCAGTCAAGCCTACCGTGCACCTTAGTGAATTAATAGCTGAGGCCTGGTTGGAACTATCCAGTTGACACTACTAGCGTGATGTACAAGGCATTGAAGTGTTCATTTCTGGCCTTGGGAAATCCACTTCTCCTACCTCTGAGATCTCACTGTAATTTCTCCAACACTCCCAGGCCTGCCCATTTCTCAAGGGCTAGAAACTTATTTTTACAATCAATGAATTTTTCCCAGGATACCTATTTCTCCACTCAATATCCATTTCTGCACTCCTGTGGTGTGATTACAGAAATGCAGACTCCATACAGCTGCTACTATAAATTGGGGCTCACAAGCAGGAAAATGGGAGGAAGATTTATCGTAATTTGGGGCAGATGTGGGTTAATGAGCGGAGGAGTTTGTAGATTTATTTCTGAGAGTTAGATTGGATCGTTTTCAAGTCCGTTACACCTCTAGCGTTCTCTGAGGAGCTTTGGCTCTTGTGAAGCTGGCAAATTGCAACAGCTATGTTTACGGAGCAGGAACTCAGTTCAGATACAGCAACTTTCAATGGTTGGTGAGGCTGTAACTAATTTAGGGCAATTGCATGACACCTGTAAGGTAAAGGTAAAGGTACCCCTGCCCGTATGGGCCAGTCTTGCCAGACTCTGGGGTTGTGTGCCCATCTCACTCAAGAGGCCAGGGGCCAGCGCTGTCCAAAGACACTTCCGGGTCACGTGGCCAGCGTGACATCGCTGCTCTGGCAAGCCAGAGCTGCACACGGAAACGCCGTTTACCTTCCCGCTAGAAAGCGGTCCCTATTTATCTACTTGCACCCGAGGGTGCTTTCGAACTGCTAGGTTGGCAGGCGCTGGGACCGAGCAGCGGGAGCGCACCCCGCCGCGGGAATTCGAACCGCCGACCTTTCGATCGGCAAGCCCTAGGCGCTGAGGCTTTAACCCACAGCGCCACCCGCGTCCCTATGACACCTGTAGAAAACACCAAAATAACCATGCTTTATAGCAGCAGTAAAATCTTGCTTGGTTGGAGTAACCCACCATACTACCCCATTTGTATTCCATAGAGGGATGCGGGTCATGCTGTGATCTAAACCACTGAGCCTCTTGGGCTTGCTGATTGGAAGATCGGCAGTTCAAATCTGCATGACAGTGTGAGCGCCCATTGCTTTGTCCCAGCTCCTGCCAACTTAGCAGTTTGAAAATGAAATATATTCAGTCCTGCAGTGATTTCATGCTCTTTATTGCAGCTTGTAAAACAGTGATTGAATTTCCCCCAAAACCTCAGGCTTTTATGTACATTATTTACACAATGAGTCCTGTCTGATTGGCTGATTCTGCTTCCCTCCTGGAGCCTAATTGGTCTTTTCCTGCAGGCCAATCAGTTGTTGCATTCTATGATCCTACCAGCCTAATAGGCTGATTAACTTCCTCCTGGAGCCTGATCGGGTCTTCTCCTGTAAGCCAATCAGTTGGGTCTCATTGTGTAAATAATGTGCTGTACATAAAAGCCTGAGGTTTTGGGGGAAATTCAATCACTGTTTTACAAGCTGCAATAGAGAGCATGAAATCATTGTAGGACTCAGAGTATATTTCACTGGCGACGACGGTGGGGGGCAAGCCTGGCGCCACCACTGTGATAAACTACAGCAACGATTCCTGGGGGGAAACCGCGAAGAGGGCTGGGCAGAGGAATCCCAAGGGGACAGCAGAGGGGTGAGGCCTATAGAGCAGAAGAAGCAGGTAAGGGAGGCAGAACTAGGAAGTCCAGAGGTGACCCCCGAGGCCAAGCAGCCACAGGAACCAGAGCCACGACCGAGTGGACCAGCAGCGCCCGACCCAACAGCCCCGGAACAGCCAGCAGCCCCGGAACAAGAGCCAGAACCAGGAACCCCTACCTGCCTATTGTTCTAGGATCCAAGCTTAGTACATAACAGAAAGCATACTAGCATGAGTAGATAAATAGGTACCACTGCGGTGGGAAGGTGAACAGCGTTTCCGTGCACCAGAAGCGGTTTAGTCATGCTGGCCACATGACCTGGAAAGCTCTCTGTGGACAAACGCTGGCTTCCTCGGCCTGAAAGCGGAGATGAGCGCCGCACCTCATAGTTGAATTTGACTGGACTTAACAATCCAGGGGGTCCTTTACCTTTCTACTTTACTCATACTTTCGTGTCCAGGATCTTTTCAATCTTCATAGCCATTAAAAAGGCCCATGTAGGAGTTCTGTTAACCTACAAGCCAGGCATTGAAAAGTTTTTGTGTGTCTGTCTTTATTAAATATGTAAGGCTGATACTATTTACCAAGTCATTTTCATTTTGCCCATCCTGTGGTGGCTTCCCCATTGATATAGGCAAAGCCAGGAAAGTGTTGCATGTGCTCATATTCGGAATTCCTCCGTGTGGTCAACGGCGTGTAGATGTCACTGGAATTTCCGTATCTCGTGGAGTGCATGGGTGGGCTTGTGTAGCAAGCATTTGCGGAGGGCACTTCTGGCCAGCGAGCAGTCACTGGGGCTGGATGCAGTCTTGGGGTGCTGCCCATCAAGCACGGCTCCATCCGGGACGACGGGCTGTTGAAGGGGTACTAGATGAAATGACATTGTAAAAATGTTAGGCACGCACACTTTTTGGAGGAAAAGAAAATGCAAGCCCTTTTAATGACAAGCCTCAAAGAGGGATTCACGGATTTTGTCAGCACAGTGTCCATTTTCATGTAGTTCATAGTAGCATAATAGAATTGTAGAGTTGGAAGGGACTACGAGGGTCATCTAGTCCAACCTCCCTGAAATGCAGAAATCTCAGCTAAAGCATCCACGACAGATGGCCATCCAGCCTCTGCTTCAAAACCTCTAAGGGAGGAGAGTTCACCACCTCCCGAGGGAGACCATTCCACTGTCAAACAGCTTTTACGGTCAGAAAGTTCTTCCTGATGTTTAGCTGTAGTGTAGCTGATTATTGTCAACCAACAGCCCCTGCACTAACAAAAATCAGGTACAACAAAGCTAGCCTAATGCATTTTTAACTAATAATAATAGATTAATATACAATAAATCTCTACTTAACCTGTGCTGGCTCCCCATGCGATTTAGAACCCCCAATGGTACAGGGTTTCAAATTGCACAGGAAGCCAGAATGAGCAGGTCAGCCTCCCCTCTGAAGGAATTCAGTTTGAACATGTGAAAGGCTACAGGAATAAAGGCAAGGTGCATGCCCACACTCTCTGTGATCACACAACCGGAATTGCACGAGGGGGAACCACTGAATAGGGAAGAGTCTGGGTCTGGTTGTAAAGCATCGAAGGCAAGACATCTATAGAGATGCTCATAGGCAAGAACCACAAATCTACTCCTGAGCTCATCAGATGGGAGTGTGCTCAGCCCTCTGGCAGGCAGGACACCTGGCACCACAGTTTCAGACGTGGCTCCAGTCTAAGATGCAGTTCTAACCCCATTTACCCATAAGACCCATCAAGTTCAGTGCAATCCTAAACTCACTTACCCGGGAGTAGTCTCACTGAGTTCCATAGGACTTACTCCTGAGCAGATATGGTTAGGACTGCAGCCTAAGTCTATGAAGCCCTAGGCTAGCCATGGGCCACATTTCATTCGTCTCGTTGGCAGTGCCATTTGGCACAGAGAAGAACAGACTTCCTAATGCGTTGTTGGTGTGGCGTGCTGATCTGCCTTTCCACTTTTCATTAACATTCCAATGTGAGCATGCCTGACCAGAAAGGAAGGGCTAATAAATGACTGCAAAAACAGGGGGGGGGGGGGCGACGACAGGAATACAGTGTGTTGCTTCTCTGTGTGGCCAAATACCCCCAGATGCAGCTGTGTTTATGAATGTGTCATGAATATAAAAAAGAATAATTGCTCAAAAATAATACGGACTCCCAAATATCGACTATTTTTACAATAAAATCTGTGACGGCTGAATCCCCAACATGGAAAGATTTGTAATGGTGGGTCAACTAATTGCAAATGAGTCAGTGACTTCTTTTTCCTTCTAGTGAAGAGACCATTGAGAGACAATATTTTTAAAGTCCGCCTTGGCCCCTGCCTGACTATTAGCTCAACCAATGAAGCATCTATTCAGCCTTGTTGGAGTGTCCAAAGCTTCGCCATCTGCGCGGATGCCGGCCCATGCTGCCTGAATCACCTTTCACACTTTGCATCCGGTTTAATGAAGAGTGCTTAAGCATGCTGATCTCAAAACACTGGGGCCTAGTGATCTTTGCCAGATATAAAGGCGACATTTGTTGGAGAGCCCTTCACAGGAAATTACCATTTTCTGGGTCAACTCTCTTGCCACCACCACGCTGTTGAGACCTGACAAGAAACACTAACCCCTTTAAGTTGGGGTGACTTTAAGCCGATTATTGTTAAGGCTCTTTCTCCCCCTACGCCCCAAATTAAAATTAGCTCTGTTTCTTTCCGTTATTATTTCAGAAAATACTATTTTAAGTGTCTCCTCCACCCAATGAAGCCTGAGTTCCTTCAGTTTCAGGCTGAATAATAATCCCTTTATTCTTGTCCTTCAGCTTGCCGGCTGATTATGCAAAGAGGTGAAAGGTGTCTCTGTTCAAACAGCAAAATATTTTCCTTCTGAATGCGGCTCTAACTTTATGCTGATTTTACTCATACTTTGGAAAGCGTGCTATTGCCCTTGTAATGTACATCAACATGTACTCTCAACATCTTGGTCTTGTTGTGGTGTTATAACGTACATCCAGCCACCTTCAGAATAAAGGTCTATTAACTACATTTAAAATTGCACTGCAAAATCAGGGCAGACTTAGGATAAATCTTAAATGGATGGAGGCATATAAACATATTTCTGTCTCTATTGCTTCTCTGTCCCTTGTTGGAACCACTGAAAAGTGTTCAAAGTGCTTTTAAAATAGTATAGACTCTAACCCACATCCATCAAAATCAATGAAAACTCTGCTGGTGACCTCAGGGTGATGTTGGATCATGGTGATGTTTGCTATCTTTTGATAGTTAAGCCATGTTTAAGGCAGTTTACAACATCGGAAGACTTACAAAAATAATACAAAATTTAAGCAGCCATAAATAATACATGAAACATATCAATATGCAATGAGATTACGCAACCCCACATAATTCATAATTAGGCCTAGCAATAAAGATAAAAAAAACATAATATCAATAAGTGCAAAAATTAAACACCTGCAAAATTAAATCTAGATCCCCAAGAAAAACTCTCTCACAATAGTTTCTCAGCATCCTGAGCAGTGGGTCTTTTAGGATCCACAAGTAACATGGTCTCTCTCATTGCCTAGGATCTCAATGTTTAGCTCCTTCCTCTTTTCTATGCTTATGGATTGATGTGTATGTGGGTTACATATAGTACAGCCTTTTCAGCTTCACCGGATCTTTTTGTCCTGTGTGTCAGGACCGCTACCTGGATCTCCTCCTGGGTGCATTTAACAGCAGCCTTAACAAGACGTATTTGTTGCATTTATATATTGCCTTTCTCCCAAGGCATTTTACAATGTTAAAGTACTGAAATAAAACAAGGTTGGCCCTTCGGTGAGGAAGACATAATCTGTGTGGAGCAGGCCCTGATGTTGTCATGGCCCAACCTCCTTGCTTGCTTGCTTATGAGTCCAGGTGGTGTGAATTAGATTGGTTCACTTAAAAATTCTCCCTCCACTGATGGGGGCAGTGATGCTTCTGAATACCAATTGCTGGGAATCGCAAGTGGAAAGAGCACCACTGTGCTCAGGTCTTGCTCGAATGCTTCCAATTGGCACCCTGAGAACAGACCATTGGCAGATGGACCATTGGCAGGGGATCTAGCAGGGGTTTTCTTACGTTCCTAAAAATGCAGGCAAAATGGACAAAATTCTCCTCCATGCCTACCTACAGATGGGAGCAGAGGATGAAGGGTACACAATCTGAGGGAAGGATCTCTTGCGCATGCCCTATTGAACTGAAGGTGATGTTTTATCTCAACAAAAGGAGAGTAACTGATTTGGAAATGTGGAAATACTAAAGCTGTCTTTGGAATTCCGGTTTTTGAAAGCGGGATACAAAAGCTCAAATAAATAAAAATGGGGAATTCTTTACTGTCTCCCCTGTAAAAAAATAAAAGCCGTCATATTGAATCTTGGTCTGTTTGAGTTGTTTGTGAAATCCTAAGCAATAATGAAAGGATCAGCACTCGGACCACGGAACTGACCTGCGAAGAGCTTCTGTGATAAGCAGAGTAATGGAGGGGTGCAGAAATAGTGGTGTCGTGGGGAAGGGATGGATACTGGCTCTGCATTGGGTGGGGGTGCTGGTTTCCATAGCTGCCGTAGTTATAGCTCCCTGTGTACCTAAAAAGAAACAGAAGATCCTTAGCATTATATTTTAAAAAGCCTCATGTGCTATAAAGGCTGTAATCCTAACCACACTGACCTGGAAGTAAGTCTTATTGAATTTAGTAGTTCTTACTGCCATGAATAGACATGGTTAGGGTTGGCTGCAAGATACCTGCACTGCATTTTTACACCAGAGCATAGTGTAGCTTTGTAGTTGTTTTGTGTTTAAGGTATTTCCTCCCTTCCTTTTCTCTTAACCATCTTTTATCTTTTCCTTCTCCATGTTCAAAACATATCCATTACTATCACTTTTACTCCACTAGGACTAGGGCTTTGCCAGCTTCAGCACCACATGTGTCACGGTCCGGGTTGTAGGTGGCAGCAGTCCAGATATGACATGCTGGGACCAAGGTACGGATGGTAACAATAGTAGCAGTTCAATGGAGGACGGAAAAGAACGCAGGAAAAGAAACTGGAAAAGGAGAAGGAACTGGAGCAAGGACAGGAGCGTTTAAGCAGGATCAGGAACTGGAGAAGATCAGGAGCAAAAGCAGGAACTGGCAACAGCAGGGTATAAACCACATTGCTATGGCAAAGAACCAGGGGAAAGATACTGCACATCTCCAGATACTGCACATCTCCTGATTTGGCCACACCTGCCAGGCCATACCTGATTCCCCCAAGACAAACACAGCAAGGGCCTGGTTCTGCAACTCCTCACTGCGCTCAGGGCCTGGCCCTGCAAATACTCATGGTACTCCTTCCACCATGGCTGAAACCTGGAAGCAAATGCCCTTAGGACATTTTTATTCCTTAGGTTAAGGCTGAAGAACCTTTGGCCCTCAGTATGTTGTTGGATTTGAACTCTCATCAGGCGCCTCACCACCAGCACAGCCAATGGTCAGAGATGATGGCGACTGTAGTCCAACCACAACTGGAGGTCCCAGTCGTACCTTAGGTGGAAAGTTCCAAATCTCTACCCCATCTACAAATGGAAAAGGGGCACAATCCACCAGCAAATTCTTCTGTGCTTGCATACTATTTGCAGGGTATCAACAGCAGGAGGAGGCTACTGCCTTCATCTCCTGCTTATAGGCTTCATGTAGGTATTTGGCTACTGTAGAAAGCAAGATACTGGAATAGATGGAACTTTGACATGAGCAATGACGTATCAGAAAGTGATTATTGATGATGATAATAATAATATTGATGAGGCCCTCTACAATACACACAGACATGCAACAAATCTGTCCCTTTAGACATACAGTCTAATTTAGGGTGAACATTTGGTATATCTGATAATACAGATATTAAAGGTAAAGGTAAAGGTACCCCTGCCCGTACGGGCCAGTCTTGCCAGACTCTGGGGTTGTGCGCCCATCTCACTTAAGAGGCCAGGGGCCAGCGCTGTCCGGATACACTTCCGGGTCACGTGGCCAGCGTGACAAAGCTGCATCTGGCGAGCCAGAGCCGCACACGGAAACGCCGTTTACCTTCCCGCTGGTAAGCGGTCCCTATTTATCTACTTGCACCCGGAGGTGCTTTCGAACTGCTAGGTTGGCAGGCGCTGGGACCGAGCAGCGGGAGCGCACCCCGCCGCAAGGATTCGAACCGCCGACCTTTCGATCGGCAAGTCCTAGGCACTGAGGCTTTAACCCACAGCGCCACCTGCGTCTCTTAATACAGATATTACTGTTTTCAAAAGAGATAGTTTTCTTTACCCCCCATACATATTTGTATCTGCTGCACCAGGAAACAAACCTGGGAATGCAAGCATGGCTGTTCAATTACTCTATTCACTAGCTATGCTGAAAAATGCAGTGGATGAACCTGATGCTAAGCGACCTACCCGTGTTCTTCTCTGTGTGGATAAACAGGTATTCTGTGTGTAACCGATGAAGGAGGCACATGAGTGTTTCTCATACAAGGCAGTTGTTGAGAGTTTTCAGCAGGTGACCCAGCAGCTGTTGTTACAGTGTATGTGAGAGACCATGTATAAGACTGCATGGCCCCTGCGTAAAATAGAAAGATCCAGTTAGCATTCATGTATTTTGTGAACCTCCACTAAAATATGCAAGCACTACAAATGTGGCAGATGCCAGGTGTGTGGGGTCAACTAACTGGGATCTTGGTGCAAGTCAGTATCTTGGGATATGCAACCAGACACGAAACAGTGCCTTAGAATATGGAGCCAATTACCTGTTGCCCCTCATGAGTAGGGAATGGCTGAATATACAAATTCCTGTTTCTCCCGGTTGCACACTTTTCTAATTTTGAAAATTCATCAGCATTTTAGTGTGAATCTTTCTTAATCACACTTTTTTGTTTTGTTTGCCATTTCCCATAGTGTGGACATTCATGCAAAGCAATTTCCCCTAATGGAATGCACTTGTGTATATGATTTTCACTAATATGCACAGTTTGTGCTGGTATATGCATTTTTGTACACGTTACTTGGCTGGATAACTGCACTTCAAAATTCAGAAAGGTGCAGATTTCGAAAGGTGGAAGGTTTTGGTTCGTGCATTGTTTCAGAAAGTGCAAAATAGGTAGATTTGCATTTAAAATATGGACTGAATTGAACATCTCCCCCAATGCCTTTTGGGGAGTGATTTCACTTCGTGACATACAAATCTTAAGCACCTTTACAAGAAATGACCTTTATCTACAAATGATTTTAGTAGAACTTCCAGGTGTGCTTCTAGGATCACAACCTGTAATGTATATTGAGCCCAATTCTGCCTACTACAAGAAGACACACTGATAAGTAGGCAGCAAAATTATTAGTTATCCATTGATGAAGTTTTATGATTTCTATAAAGGGGTTCAGGCCCATCAAAGGACAATGAACCTGGCAAATGAGTAATCCCAGGACTATAGAAAGCAGGGCGAGAGAACACCATATAGCCATTGCTTTTGTTCCAGAACTGATGTTGTCTGAGCAATCATTAATCGAGGCTTTGTAATTTAAAAAAGAATTAAGGCCTAATTATCCCTTTTCAGAATGCAGAAGTTCAACAAAAAGATTTAGGGGAAAAGGTTGCTGGGTCTTGCCAGATGTTTTACAACGGAGCAATTTGGCGATGGCTTGCCTTTAGGGAGTGTGATGTCATGTAAACTCGAGGATTTAATTGCCTTTTTGTGTGTGTCACTGATTGTCTCCAGAAATTGTACTTTGCCGGGCTTTAGAGTTAACATGTATAGTTAATGCTACCAATAAGCAGCAGTGTCTTAATGGAAGCGGAAAGAAGGGAAGAGCAATCTGTTAGGAATAAAATCTGATTAGCTTCCGAGTTATACAAAGGTATTCAGTTTTAAATTTACCGGAACCAATCTTAATAATACTGACAATTATATAATACTCGCATGCATTCAGAGTGATTCATATATGTTCTTTCAGCAAGGCTGTGTATATGTCAAACAATTAAATCACATGTCTTCCCCTAAAGAATCCTGGGGATTTTAAGTTTGTTACAGGTACTGAAAATTGCAGCTCTATGAGGGAGCTAATTACAGGATTCTTTGAAGAAGCCATGTGCTTGAAATGTATGGTGTCTATGCAGCCCATTTCTTTTCCATGAAGAAGCTCTCTCAGACTCAGTCAGATCAATGGTCCAACTAATCGGCATTAGCAAATCTCTGGGCCAGGCTTCCTCAACCTCAGCCTTCCAGATGTTTTTGGTCTACAACTCCCATGATCCCTAGCCAGCAGGACCAGTGGTCAGGGATGATGGGAATTGTAGTCTCAAAACATCTGGAGGGCCGAGGCTGAGCAAGCCTGCTCTGGGCAGAAGAGTTTCTCAGTGCTGCTACCTAAAAACCCATTAAGTGGTGATGCCAGGAGTGATTGCATATGGGACTTTATGAAACACAAAGCACGTGCTTCACCACTGAGGTGTGGGCCTTCCCTACAAGAGGTACAACAGCCCTGCAAAGTTGTTCTATAGTATTGATCTATTGCACAGATAAAGGGCTGAAGGTCAGAAAGAGAAGATTTCAAAGGTGCAGCAACAGAACTCGTGCAGCTGCTTTTCAAATAAAAAGCAAGTTGTGGAGGGGATAATTTGGAGCAAAGAAGTGGTGTGGAGAAGGGGTGCTTAATGCTTTCCTTGCCTGCCATTTTTCCGTTTCAGCTAGTCTCCCAGACACACTCCCCCTCTGGTGGGATTCCAGTACTCAAATGATGACAGGGGAGACTTGAGTCAAAATCATGCCCCCATCACATGGCCTTCAAAGACAGTAGCTAAGGGCACCCCCAAAAAATAACGTTGTTCCCCCTGTCCCTCCTGTAATTTGAGCATTGCCCTGTCCTGATTGGACGTCATAAGCAAGATCCATCTTCTTCATTCGCTGTAAATGAGCAGCAAACACACAACCATGCTTTTTCAGGTTTTGAAGCTTACTGAAAAGTGAACTACCAGTCAGACACCTTCAGCCTTACCAACCTGTTGTCGTTGCTATGGCAACATACTCCGGAGACTGGTTGCTTACAGGCGAGGGTGCAGATGGAACGTCCACTGAGGTGGCAGATTTAGCTGGAGAGAAAGGCACTGGGGAAGGACTTGGAGGAACTGGTTCTGCCAGTATTATCTCTTCTCGTACTTCCACTGCAAAGAAGTGGGGGTGGGGGGGAAGAAACAGATGCTGAAATACCATGCCGCCTTTCCTTTTTTATTTCCTTTCTGTTAAAAGGATGTCAAACTTCAATAACAATGTCTAGATTACTATTCTTCTTCCAGCGGATTCTAAATAAGACCCTTAGTTTGCCCCAGAGATCAGACCAAGAACCTGTGAAGTCATAATAAAAGAAAATTTTCTCAAAGCCTATGTGGAGTGTCTGATCACAAACCAAGCATGGCCTGTCCACATACATTTAGGATTATGGCGTTCCCGAACAGCTGCCTGGCTCAGCGCTTCTCTCTAGAGAGGGAAAATCTGAAGCTCTGAGTACCTTGACAATGGACTTCAAAATTCAATCGTACTACTACTACATTGTACTACTACTACTACTTGTACTACTAATAGTAAGGATTTACTCAGGATCCACTATTGTTGGGTTGAAAGGTATGGCCCACCTTGCCAAGCACTGAATCCTGTATATTGTAAGATCTGACACCAACGACAACTATTGTAGTTTTTCTACTACAACACTGTGATTTTAAAAAATAAGTAGGTGGTATGAATGAAGAATAACTATGGGGCATGTGTATCACAAATGAAAGTAGGTTTCCTAGTTGTGGCTTCCCTCATCCCACCAGAATAGTGTTGAGGAGATGCATTTAGGAACATAGAAAGCTTTCCTTCTACTGAGTCAGATCATTTGTCCCACTCAGGATTGTGGACACTGACTGGTAACAGCCTCTGGCCCCTGAGTTTCAGGTTGGAGTCATTCCCAGCCCTAACATGAGATGGACCTGAGACCTTTTACATTCAAAACACATGTTCTGCCAATGACCTAAGGCCCTTCCCCAATGGACCACTTAGTTTATCTTTGTGCTTAATAGTGATGCAAGTCGCCCCACCTCAAAAAGGGTATAGTAGATTTGGAGAAGGTCCAGAATAGGGCAGCCTAAAAGGTTAAAGGGGATGGAGCGACTCCCCTGTGAGTAAAGGTTGAGCATTTGGGACTTTTTAGGTTAAAGAAAAGGCAAGTAAGAGGTGACATGATAGAAGTTAAAAAAAAAATGCCTGGCATGGAGATAGTGGAAAGGGAAAAGTTCCTCTCCCTCTCTCCTAACTCTAGAACTTGTAGACAACCATGAATGATGAAGGATCCAGGACAGATAAAAGTACTTCTTCATGCAGCATATAAACTATGGAACTCACTCCCACAGGAGGCAGGGCTGGTCACCAACTTGGGTGGCTTAAAAAAATGACTGGACAAATTCATGGAGGACAAGACTTTCAATGGCTACTAGCCTTGATGGCTTTTCTTTACCTCCTCCATCAGAGGCAGTATGCCTCTGAATAACAGTTGCGGGTAACTGCAGGTGTGCAGAGTGCCCTGCTTGCAGGCTTCCCACAGGAATCTGGTTGGCCCCTGGGAGAACAGGATACAGAACTAGAGGGGCCAATGGCAGGAGCATTCAGGAGGTTCCTCTTATGTTCTTAAGCGCAAATGAAGCAGCTTACCTGTTCCTCCTTCTCCTTTCATTGCCCTCATGAGCTCATTGGCTCTTTCCTGGCAATGGAGTGATTCTAACAGGTACAATACGTAGTCATCAAACATCAGGTGAATAAGGTGAAAAGATCCTGATGACAAAACAGCATGAGCATAAAACAGTTAATGAAATCTCCATTGCATTTAGAAACTCATTGGTCCTATGTAGTCCTTCCATCGGTCACTTTATGAAAGGGAAGCCCAAACACAATTGGGATCAGACTAGAGGAAGTGGAATTTTGTTTTGCTTTGCTTTGGTTTCTCCCATCTGCTTCCTTCCCCACTCAGTTGAACTGCAAGGGTAACTAGTAGTTGCTACTAGAGAGCTACCTCTCCAGATCTGCAGAGTGTTATGTTCCTTCTCTGAGAAGAGAACACTGGCTTCATCCAGCAGGGCTCATCTTGTGTTCTTTTGACAGCAGTTAAACATCTACTTTTAGCCTCACTAAGCCTTTTTTCTTTTGCAACCAACTACCAGAAAAAGAAAGGGTGAGGAAACAGGTGGAAACTCTGGGAACTAGACATTTATTGCCATTTTCGTCCTCTGTCTCTTCTTTTGAGTAGAACTGAATGGGCAGTGGTTTGAAGCTTGCTGACTCAACAGGCTGTGCGTGGCAATGCAGAAAGAAATTGAGTATGGGGCACTATTCAATGGTAGTCTAAATCTTAGGGTTCCATGAGCAAATCAGGTAACCACTTGAGCGGCAGCAGTTTTGATAGCAGACCAAATTTTGGTAATTGGTGATCCTTATGAAGGTGGGGGGGGGGGAGCTTTTTGCTCTGGAAAACAAAACAGCTAGATTGCATATTTTGAAAATCTTAATTCCACTTCCTGTTTTTATTATTATTTTTAAATTGTTCTCTAAAAATATTTTTACTGATGATAGGAAGAGAAAGTACCGAAGCTGGGAGCACTGTGCAACGTCATGTCCCGAATAACCCTGGTGCCAAAACAGGACCACATCAAGAGGAATTGCTGAGCAACTTTCTTCAAAGAGCCTTGTCTCTTAGCAGCTACCTGCCAATGAAAAGAAATGGATGTGATTCAGATCACTGTACTTACTTACGGCCAGCCAAGGACAACATTGCATGTGTTCTGCTATCTTCTTTTTTAGATAGCTACGTCCAATTGTAATTTCATATGAATAGTTATAAAGCAGATTTTTTATAAAAATAAAAGTCTGCAAGTCTACCTTCTCCTTTTGAATTATTTCACTGGTGTGGGTGGGAGAGATGCTAACATAAAGCAGAGAGGGAACAGAGAATCTGTCTTTGGGGGACCTCCAATCTTTCATCCAGAGGAGGAGAGCACCACAAGTGCCCCTTCCCTCTGCTTTCCCCTACGTTGGGGATATCAGAAGTGCCACCATGACACCAACAATCATCACACCAATTGTCATGCTCATCTCAGACCTATTTGCATGCCAAACAACCAGGACACCTTGCATCAAGGAAAGGGGAAACTGCCATATTTACCAGGCCTGGAAGCAAAGGGTCAAAAATTAGCATGTGCACAGATATATATGCAACAGCCGTAGCTACATTCCAGCTGTTTGGTGGGCTTTCTGCTAGCAGAATAACTAAAAATCAACACTTGAAAGCCGGCAACTAGTAATCACTTTTTATCGTTAGCGTTTTCGGAGTCAAGGCCACCCACAAGAGCTACTTTTTTGGCCCACCAGTACAATGCGACACAACAAGATAAGTCAAACTATGGGTTAGTGAGAATGTGTGCATACGCAAACTGCTGTCACAGAGGAGCTCACAGCTGCTTTGCATCTCCCTGGTCATTTTCACTGCGGCACCAACCTAAGCCAAGGTCTGGCTTAGCATGTCATCTGAACAAGGATACATGGTTAAGCGTTCTCCTAGCTAACCATGTGCTGTAGCTTTGTTTTTAGAAAGGAAATGGCTGGACACAGAGCTCCACACTCCACACTTCACCATTCTTTTTTCCTACTGACCTTTACGACGCATCTGTCCACCATGGAATCCAGCCATTCTACATAGGATTCAATGGGCGACTGCTCTTCCAGAAGGTGATCGAACTCTTGATATACTGGCAGAAAGAAAACCCAAATCCAAATAATAAATTACTGTTGCCCTCTTACTGAAGGAAAATGGGGAGGGGGAAATCGGTAACACTCTCCTTGTTTTCCGCACCATTTTTTTGACAGTTTCTTCACTTTATTAAAACGTGCTGTTCTTTCTTTAAAAACACGGAAAAGCAAAAAACATTTGCTGCGTTTGATCTCCCTCACTCCCCCCCCCCCCATTTTTCCAGCGGTGGCTGCCTATAAGTAAATTAGAGACACAGCAATGATCGTCTTTCTTCCAAGAGCGAAAGCTAGGCTCTGACCCTTTTGATAAAGAAGGTCATGCATGAAATTGATTTAGAAATGCATAAGATGCTATTGGAACCCAAGAGCAACTGACGGCCTTCCCATCAGTAAATGCTCCACAAATACGTAACTGATGCTAGCAACATTTATTTATTTGCCATAGCTAAAAGGCAAGCTATTTCCTATCAAAACCTACAAAACCGTCATATTTAATGACTTCAAAGAGATTACTGGATATTATCTACAAGACGAATGCCATCTTTCAGATTTGCCACAGGGAGGTAAACTTTAAACATATGTATTTGCAATGGCTTTGCTTATGAAAAGTTCCAGGCTGCTTTTTGCAATGGATCGAAGTGGCTCAAAACCAACAAGAGCAACAGTCCATTTAAAACACAGCAGGAAAATAAAATGTGATTAAACCTGCAATTCTAAATACACCAGCCTGGGAGTAGGCCCCATTGCACAGAGTGGGAGTTACTACATCGTATTCTCTTGCTTAATATGGTTTTCCAGAAAACTTAAACTCCACCTCCTGAGTCACCATTTTGCATTTGGCGCCATTTCCAAGACACTATCTCACATCTGGGTCCTGTACTTAGCTTACATAAATTTTAAAAAGTGCATTAGAAGAGGCAGAAGGAATATAAGCATTTTAGACTCTCCTATGTAATTGACTCACTTCCTCTTCTCTTTCTGTCCTGCAGGTGGGAGAGCTGCTGAGAGTAGGGAGGAAATTTGAGTGGACCAACGGCAGGGAGGGAAAGGGTTAAGCAGCTGCTCTTTCCCCAAGGATCTTCCTACTGCCAGCCACTTGTTGTCTTTTGCGCTTTTAATCAACAGATTAGGATGCACGGAGGAGTCTTGCTGATGTCAAAGAGCAACTACTTTGGCACGTTCTGTATTTGCCATGAGGTCCAGAGCTGCCCTCTCTCATCAGAGTTGAGGGTTTTTATATCCTTACATTGTATTATAAGTTTCCTGTGCTCCTCCCGCGAGTCTTCCATGGTGTACAGTGTTTGTTTGGTAATGCTGTTAAGGTCCACATTCCTCCAGTCTTCCAGCATTTGGAATGTGATGTCCGCACTGTGGATCACGGTTCTTGATGCCTATAATCCAGTCCAAGCAACTCATTAGCTCATGGTTTATTAGCTTGAAAAATAGACTTTTATCCCCTTACACGCTTCCTTGGCAAGTCTCACTAAATTGATTTTCTCATGGATTCTAATCTAGAAGCATTGTGGGTCACAACAGGCATCTATCTACTCACTACTAGGGATGGAAGGGTCGGTCCATTTCGGTTCCATAAGTTTCTCTTTTTCACAATCCACATTGCAACAGTTTGCATTTTTTTTTAATCTGAATGAAAATTCAACAGCATTTAAGTCTGTATTTCTCACAATAAACACGTGTTTATATGCAGTTTGGTCCAATGCGCACATTTTTGCAAGCAATTTCCCCCAATTTAATGCATATTTGTATGTTATTTTCAAGAACATCTTGCACACTTCCCCCAACAATGGTTGGTTGAAGAATTGCATCGCAAAATTTGGGTATGTCTTTTGAAGGATAGCTGTGTTTTGACTTGCAAATTGTTTTGAAAAGTGAGAATTTGATAGCTTTGGCTTTAAATACAAACTGAATTGAATTTTCCCTCCTTCTCTACTCACCTAAACAGATTACCTCCATTTGTTTGTGCTACAGTGTTGTTTGCTCTACAGTGTTGTTGTTTTTTAATTGCAAATAAATGCTGTTTCTTTTTCCACATCAGTTGAAGAACAAACACACACTGGAGTCGGAATCTCCGCCCTTGAACTGTGCCTGCAAGGGCCCTGTCGGTAGGCTTACTCCTTTAGACACACCAAAGGCTAATCCGTACCTTTTATCACATCAAAAGCAAAATCCTCACACTGTGAATTTGCTACTTCAGTTCCATGCAAAGAGGCACCTGAAATCACACACCTTCCACATGAAAATGAGGCTGCAGGCACAATAACACAAACACATTTGCAGCTCTGCCCCACCCCCCATATGTGAAATAATAATGGTGACTAGTATGACCTTAATTAGCTCTCATGCTCCAGGGAGGGGGACGGCTTTTAGGGGAGAGGATGGAAAAACGCAGAGCGCTTGTCTCCTGGCACTTCTCTTTTTAGAAGAAGAAGAGTTTGGATTTGATATCCCGCTTTATCACTACCCAAAGGAGTCTCAAAGCGGCTAACAATCTCCTTTCCCTTCCTCCCCCACAACAAAAACTCTGTGAGGTGAGTGAGGCTGAGAGACTTCAGAGAAATGTGACTAGCCCAGGGTCACCCAATAGCTGTATGTGGAGGAGCGGGGATGCGAACCATCATCATGTGAGAAGGGGTGGAGGAAGGGGTGTGTGGTGGGGGTGGGACGCCCTGAGTGTCACCACTGAGGGGGGTGACAAAATGCCGGGCAGCACTCACAGCAGGCCTGAGCCACGTGTCTCTTCTGAGAGTGATGTGGTGGCTTGAGCGCCTGCAGGCTGCACGCTGCCCCAAATGGTCCGCCCGCCGCCTCCCCCCTCAGCTGTAGGGCGGCTGAGTGGAAGGAGGAAGGCAGACTCCTCAGAGACCCCGCTGAGCGTCTTGCCCTGGCTGGCCCCGCCCCTGGGCGCAGGGCACATGCGCCACCCCAGGCGCCCGATCAGCGTGCTTCACCGCTGCACGAGGCCTTCAACACCGTATTTTTCGCCCCATAAGACGCACTTCCCCCCTCCTAAAAAGTAAGGGAAAATGTGTGTGCGTCTTATGGAGCGAATGCAGACGGGAGGCAGGCGGGAAAAGCCCCCAAGACACACGCTCCGCGCAGCTCTTGGGGGCTTTTCCCCGAGGAGGGAGAAAGGACTGACGCGGCCAGTCAGTTCCTTCTCCCTCCTCAATCAAAGCCCGCAGGAGCCACACACCCTTTAAAGAGCGCGCGGCTCTTGGGGGCTTTTCCCCGAGGTGGCAGCAGTTTTACCAAAATTTAAGTGGCTACTCTACTATGAACCTAAAGATATACTTTAAACAATATTAAAACAGTTGTGTCTAGAGACCATGGAAGGCAACGTGAGAGAGGCTATTCTACCAAATATTCTACCAAATATTCTGGAGATGTTTGAATTTCTCCAGTAGGGGAGAGGAGCTCATAAAAGAAAATTATGTCAGAAATATGTTCTCTGAGAAAATTTGACTCGGCCCTGGTATTTATACAGCTGCCAAAGCAAAGGATCAATAAACCACAGATAAAGTGACCTTGTAATAAAAACAGACAAAATACCTGACAAAGATGATTTAAGGATGTCTGTCTCCGAAGAATTTGAGAAAACCTTCTGGATACTGCCAATGAAGAAGATATTTATTATAATAAACCAGACTGGTTATTTTTGTTATCAAACAAACAAAAGTATCTTGGTTGGAGTGGTACTTTTTGACTTTTTACTAAAATTCCTGTTTTTGGAATCCAAATCAGCACAATTAATTTTCTATGGACCAAGGCCAATCTGCCACTGAAATCCATGGTGCGGCACAATCCTATCTACTCAGAAGTAAGTTCTGCTGTGTACAATGAGGCATAGCCTCAGGTTAACAAGGTATAGGATTGCAGGATTCACTGTGACCATCCTGTCCTGTTGATTTCAGTGGACTTAAGTGGGACTGATTTGGGGCTAGTAACTGTAGGACACTTATCACCTGAAATCTGGATCCATTTATGCAAGCAAAATCCACATTATTTGCTGGTGTGTGTTTGCTTATTACTGGTATATAAATTCACATCTTTATTTTCAGGAATAAATCCAAATAATGTAATTTACACGATTAATCTTTCATATTCTTTTACGAAAAATGTAAACAAATATTTGTTGATGTTTATGAACTTGTTGATGCACCCAAAGCTCTGCAGAATAAACTAAACATGCTAAGAGTATTTTTATACTGAATCACTGCAGTAATCCACAACTGAATATTGTTGTACAAAAAAATTTAAAATGCTTAATTAGGTCAACAACAAAACTTATAAATTGCACAGACCTACAGTCACAAAAAACTTTTTTTCTGTAGCAAGTTATTTATTTATTACTTGCAAAGTTTTCTATGCCATCAACATTAAATATATATATATATCATCATAGTAGTGCATGACAAAAAACCAACAATAAAAATCTCATCTGTAAAACAAATGTAGAATACATCATATACTTAGTACTGACTTAACCAGGGGGAAAACATTCCAAATAATTCTCTCTGGATGCAGTTCTGCTTTAGTAAAGCTAATAGCAAACCACAATTAATTTTGAGAGAAGGACTGAACCTATAATATTTGAATAAATTATGAAATGACAAAAATATTATTGAGAAGTTTATATCCCGTCTCCTCCACAAAAGGTTATTTTAATTTTTCATGCTAATCAATGCCTAATCCTTTTCCTAAATTAGTTTTCCCTCCCCTTTCATCTCCTTCTCATTCTTCCCCCCTCTTTTTTAACTTTGTGATGTGGAATTTGGCACTTATAAAAGGAGAAGAATTGAGAGCCATGAAATAAAGCAGACTTTATCAATAGGTGATGTGCACTGCAGGCATCTACAAAGCATGCCTGAAAAGAGTGCGGTGCCCTTTCCCGTGGAGATAGGGTAATTTGATCGCCTCCATTTTTAACTCTGCCACCTTTTCTGAGCAAAGGCCTCGAGCTGTATTCAAACAGCCGAAAATCTGGAGAGTTGTTTAATGGTTTTGGATTCACTAAAACTACATCCAGGCCATCATGGAAGAGAAAGTTCAGCTTGGTTCACATAGCCAAAAGGAATTATCAGTTAATTTTGACTCAGTGCTGTGCCAAATGTTATACCTAAAAGATTATCACACCCCTTATATACCCGACTGATCACAGACCCTCCAAGGGCCCCTATTTTCCAGGGACATCCCTAATTTAGAGAAGCCATCCCGGTTTCTGATTTGATCCCGGAATGTCCCACTTTTCCTTAGGATGTCCCTATTTTCACTGGAGAAATGTTGGAGGGTATGGAGTTATCCAATCCCTGAGCTATCCGAAGGCAATCCTATATGTGGAAGTTTGTTTAAGGTTTAATGTTTTATTATGTTTTTGAATATGTTGGAAGCTGCCCAGAGTGGCTGGGGCAACTCAGTAAAATGTGTGGGGTATAAATAGTAAAATTATCATTATGGAATGGGACGTCCCTATTTTCATCGGAGAAATGTTGGAGGGTTCGTGATCACTGTGCTCTGTAAGAAAGGAACTCCTTCAAATCTATCCTATACAATGCTGGAATTTGGCCCTTAGCATGGAAGAACCTTCCATTTGGAACTCCTGTTTCATATCAGATAGCCACCATCTCTATTGCATTTTTGGCGCTTTCAGAAAACTTTACTTTTTCAACAAGCCTTTTATGTGGATTTATTTTTTTACCTCAGCTTGTGTCAAATTTGAAATGGTTTTTCAAATGAAATGTTTAAAATTGTTTATGAACTTTTTGCATTTTTTTATTGTTGATTTTTTAAATTGTTTCTATGTTTGTTACCAATAACAGGTAACACCATGTTGTTTTCCTGACCAAAGTAAGAAATTATACAATACATACGCTCAAACTTGATATTTCGTAGGTTTTCCGGCAAGTCGTGAAGAGCTACTTTTAGCCACTCGTCCAGTTGTTTGGCAAACTTGCGTATCACCTGTGTCAAGCTGAAAAGGAAAGTACCACTTCAGAAATCTATGCTGAACCTCTTTCTCTGCATTCATGCCTGCAGCCATGAAAAACTAATGGCTCACCTAATCTACCCTTTGCCCCAATGACCTTTTAAGTTATTGATGCTGCAGTCCCATACACAATTAAGAGGGTTGGGGGAGCCCCACTGAACTCAGTGAGACTTGCTCCTTCTGAATATGCATGTATAGGTTTGTACCCAGAATGTGTTGCAAAGCAAGAGCAATCTGAAGTGTACACAAAAGCACACAAAACATCGATCAACTCTACTCATTCTTGAAGGCAGGCAGGCAAGTAGTTTGTCAGAATAGTCAAAGACAGAAACAGGGTAGTTCAAACATGCAGGTGTTTAGTATTTAAAACATATAACTATCTTGCTTGTGAAATCTGCACAGAATATAAAGGTTGTTGTTTCTTCCTGGCTATTCTGCCCTATGTTCCTGTATGTGCAACTTTCCCCTTTCCCCTCCTTCCCCTTTGAACTCAGTCCGAAACAACATACTGTATCAGATACATTTGGGTTGCTCTTTATAATAATGCTAATGTTATTTATAAATGTATGTTTCAATAACAACAACAACAACAACAACAACAACAATAATTTATTATTTATACCCGCCCATCTGGCTGGGTCCCTCCAGCCACTCTGGGCGGCTTCCAACAAAACACTAAAATACAATAACCTATTAAACATTAAAAGCATCCCTAAACAGGGCTGCCTTTAGATGTCTTCTAAAAGTTTGGTAGTTATTTTTCTCTTTGACATCTGGTGGGAGGGCGTTCCACAGGGCGGGTGCCACTACCGAGAAGGCCCTCTGCCTGGTTCCCTGTAACTTGGCTTATCGCAGCGAGGGAACCGCCAGAAGGCCCTCAGCGCTGGACCTCAGTGTCCGGGCGGAACGATGGGGGTGGAGACACTCCTTCAGGTATACTGGACTGAGCCGTTTAGGGCTTTAAAGGTCAGCACCAACACTTCCCCAGAAGCTGCTCACACAGTGGGCTGGAGCTGCAATGCCAGCTTCCCAGTAGCGGCATCACTTACCAAAAAGCGGAGCAGCTATGCAGCTGGGAGGTCAGCACGGTGTGGGCAAATCCAGTATCCCACCACCAATCCAGCATCCTACCACCTCACCCCTTCCCCTCCTGGAAAACGTCAAGCAGCAATGACCCTACAGCTGTGACCCACGGGACAAGCCACTTCTGGAAAGCCTCTTTATTAAACATTGTGCAAGTGCAACGTTCTTTGACTCAAAGACATGTGTATGAGCACAGATGCACATACAGACTGGCCTATCAGAACAGACTCACCTATCAGGTAATGCCTGCAACACCGTTGGCATCAAGACTCCGGAAATAGCTTTGTACAATATTGAATCGCAAACTCCAACAATGTTTACTACTGTGGAAGAACCCAATACAGGAAGCATGTGAGGTGGCATCCCTTGCCAAAAGTGCAGAAGAAAACTTTGAACCTAGAGGTGTGCCAAGACATAAGGAAGAAATGGAACTGGTAATATTTTTTTATTGCCTAGATAACCAAGCCACATCCACTAGCGGTCAGCAGGGCGGGGGGGTGGCCCTTACTTGGAGAGGGGCAAGGTGACAAGAGAGGTCAGTGCAGTGCAAATGCACCAGTGGAGCTGATCAGACACACATACCCCAATGCGTTTGCACAGCACCAACCTTGTGGTCCCCTCACACCTCTCCTTCTTCCTTGATGACATCAGCAATGGGAGGTCAGGTTAAGTGTTGTTACTCCGCCGACCACTACCAATAACATCACTTCACAGCAGGAAGGTAGTTGAACTCAGGGTACAGAGAAACAGCTATCAGACTCTCCCCCACCCCCAGTTTATCTCATTCCACGTGTGCAGCTGTCAGCCACAGACTATTATTTATTGCATTTCATTTATTTACAAAGATTCAGAAGCCACTTAGTCAAAGAGCTCTCTAAGCAGCGTACATAATAAAACTGTAGATAGAATGCAGCGAAAATCCACAAAACTTTTTTTTAAAAAAACCAAACATACATACAACAATCATTAAAATGCAGAACATTATGTGGCGCTTGTAAAAGTGTAGGTTCCACAGGTCAAAGTGGTCAAATGTATGAGGCAAGGTGATCCCTTATGTGATCTGATCCCAAACTGTTTAGGTAGAGGTAGCCGATATGGATTCCAGGTGTCATTGGACTCCAATTCCCATTAGCCCCAGCCAGCATTGCAATGGTCAGCGTTGGCAACAGGTATAGCCCAACAACATGTGGAGGGCTCCACATTGGCTACTCCTGTGTTAAAGACCTTGCATCAGACCTTGAACCTGTGCAAACAACTCCGACTATCTCTCATACCTTTAAACAACAACATACTCTAGGAAAATGTGTTGATACTGGTGCACAGATACTGGTTAGGTGGGCTGACTGGGAGGGAGAAGATTCTGTAGTTGAGAATGGCCTCATCCTCACATCACAGTAAAACACTGTTTATCTTAGACCATTGTTTAAGATAAGACCATTGGTTTATTTCTGGCTTACCACTTGTGCTTTTGTTTGAAGCAAACAAGCAACGGCATGGCTTCAGACAACATGATAAGCCATATCATGGCTTATTTGAACCATGTAGGAGCCACATGGGGAGGGGGAGAAGCTGTGTGGAGGCCCTTGCGGCAGTGGGAGGCATGTTCAGGATCAAACCATGGCTCAAAACAAACTGCGGCTTACCATGATGTGCAACCAGGTCAGTGTTTGAAATTCAGCATTTTAAACCATCACAGCAGCTCAGCCAACAAATAAATACCAGAGGCTTCCCCACTATCTACAAGTACAATACAGAGGGCTACTCTGTTTCCCATGAAACTTTTAATTATTATTTTCCTACAAACCTCGTCAAAGTTGGCTCTTATTACAGTGTCGAGTATCCTCTGACAGTGTGTTCTGTACATCATAATAAAAGTGGACACCTGGCAAGGGAGGGAAACAATATTTTTAAAAGATATTCTTTTCATAGCAATAATCTAAGATCATCATGGCCATGACTCCAGGCAACGACTCGGCCATTAGGAAACAGGTAGTGGCTGCCTTATACGGAGCTGTTCCATCTAGCTCAGTATTGTCCACACTGATTGGCAGCTGCTGTCTCTCTTTCAGACATGAGACATTTCCAACCCTACTTGGAAATTCCAGGGATTGATTCTGGGCCCTTGTGCATGCTAAGCAGATACTCTCCCACTGAGCTAAGATCCTCCTCCATGACACAGACAGTGAGAGTCTGGCTGAGTCAGGAGGGCCAGGGGCACAGACTGTGGAAGGCCCAAGTCACACAGAGAGAAACGCCTTGAGCTGGAGACCTTTCACTAGACAACTGTAAACCTAAGACTCTTGTATTAGATTTCCCCCAATTATACTGACCAATATATGGAACACAGCCAGTGAGAAACTAATGGAGAAGTGACAGAGAACTAGGCTAGGGTCCAGGTTGCAAGAGCGGCCCATTCAAAACTCTGTTTCCCAGCACATGAGCAGAGCCTGAGAGGGTCTGGCTGGGCTCTGGACCTCATCAGAGCAAACTGTCTCTTTGAAGCTGCCTGAGGTTCTGCCACTTTGGCCCATAATCTTCTCTGGCAAAATGGGCTTCCGTTTGCAGACAGGATGAGTGCTGGAAATATATCGATAAGGGGCTCTTTCTCCTTCTCCAGATAGAAACAAATCATGGGCTATCTGCTATATCTATCTGCTCTATCTTTCTATCTAGCCTTATGATTAAAAGGAACACACACACACACAAACACACACACACACACATATTTTTCACAATCACCAATATGCCCAACTAGACATGATGTGGGAGATACCTGATGCGGTTGCAATTTAAGTCAGGAAAATGGCATAGGCAGAGGGGATTAACGCCCTGCCCTTTGGCCTTGAGCTACATACCTCCTCCGCTCCCTGTGGTTGGTTCTTAACCCAAATAAGTCACGTTGGGAGACACAGCCACAGATCTCCCACATGATGTCTAGATTGGCAAGCATCCCACCACATATACATTGGAAAACAAACACTTTAAGATAAGAGGAGGATATACTTGTTTCTGGTGCAGCGAGCAGTTAAGTCTCCACCCCATAAATAAAGTCAGAGCATCCTTAAGCTCACTCTTTTCAAAGGGTGACCCCCACCATATAATAGACCAACCATTCCTCAACAGAGGAGCAAAAGGGGATGGGGGGAAGGCAAGCCAGAGACTATTTCACTAGAGTCACCTTCTCCTCTGGCAAGCTGGCTGGCAGATTTAGATCTTTGACATTTGGAAACTCTGGCAGCAACGTCCCCAGTTTGGATCGTGGTGAATACGCCACTGTCTGTTTGGTGACTTCTTTTTTTCCTGTTTCATTGACCCAGGCTGCTCCTTTCTTAGAATACATCACGTCATAATACTGGGAGCTTTCTTTTACTGCAATCCCATAGTAATGGTACCTGAAATGTTGAAATACACATTTGTTAGCGGGAGGGGGTGGGGACCCTCAGAAAGGAGTTATTCACTCAGTATGGTTTTTAAAAAGGAAACTGCTAACGAAGCAGATTTTACGCCAATTCACAAGTTGATGCACGAGTGAAAATCCAGCAACGGAATGTAACTGCAATGTTCAAAGCATTTCACAGTCCAGTCCAGCTGGAGAAGTATCCTAAGGGCTGCCAAATGTGGAAGAGCCCAGTGCTTTTACCTCCTGCCCAAGGAAGCCTCCTGTCCAGATGCTTAGTGCAAACTAAGCCACAGATGTACAGACCTCCCTTTAATTCCTGGTAAATGGTCTATACAGTTACTTAGGAGGATACAAGGAAGAGCCATGAGAGAATGGCTTCTAACAACGTCTCACAAAGCCACTTATGGCAGGGGTAGCCAAAGTGGGGCCTCCAGATGTTGTTAGACTCAAACCCCCCATCAGCCCCAGACAATGTGACCAATAATCATGGATTATGGAAGGTAAGTCCAGCAACATCTGCAGAGCAAAACATTGGCTACCCCTTCCCCATGGCAGCAGGGCACTGCATTAAACAAGAGGGCCAGTGTTTCTTTTCTTTTTGTGCTCCTTGTCCACACCACATCACAGAATCTAAGTAAAAGGTAAAGGACCCCTGGACAGTTTAGTCTAGTCAAAGGCGATTATGGGGTTGCGGTGCTCATCTTGCTTTTCAGGCTGAGGGAGCCAGTGTTTGTCCACAGACAGCTTTCTGGGTCATGTGGCCAGCATCACTAAACCGCTTCTGGTGCAACAGAACACCATGATGGAAACCAGAGTGCATGGAAACACCGTTTACCTTCCCACTGCAGCGATACCTATTTATCTACTTGCACTGGTGTGCTTTTGAACTGCTAGGTTGGCAGGAGCTGGGACCGAGCAATGGCAGCTCACCCCGTCGCATGGATTCGAACTGCCGACCTTATGATTGGCAAGCCTAAGAGGCTCAGTGGTTTAGACCACAGCGCCACCCGCGTCCCATTAACTGTAGAGTTGGGAGGGTCATCTAGTTCAACCTCCTGCAACCCTATCGGTGCACATGTTAAAATGAAATATGTGGTTGTGACAAACAGGTGGGGGCAGAAATCAGGGACCTGTGAGTGGCTGCAGCTGCCTGTTCAGCTTACTTGTGGCAGCAAAGCCAGGTTTTCCATGCCGTAATGTGTGGAACAGCCCTAATGCATCAGGCTAGCCTGGGGAGAGAAGCGTTAGAAAAAAACTTGACCTCCTCTATCTCTGGATGTCAGGCAGCTGATAAAAGCGAAAACTGCAATGCCACAGCCTTCCTTCCATGTCTGAGGTTGGATGGAAGGAAGGCAGTTTAATAACAATCTAGAGAATATGAAATATGAAATATAGCTTTAAATATCCAATACAGGGAGGGACACAGCTTCGCTTACCTGCTACTCCTCTCACCTGCCATATGCTGCCCACTCCCTTGTCTGCTGGGAGGACTCCAGTTGTACCAACCAGCAGGCAGGGGAGAGGGGAGATTACAGGAGAGGGAGAAGCTACAGCTGTCCTTCCTCCTGCTGCCTTGGGGGCACAGTGTTTCAGAAAGTGTGAATAAGGTTTACCTTTAAATAAAAAACTGAATTGCATTTCTCTCCCACCCACACAATGTTGTTGGCATAAAAATCCCAGTCTATATCCCCCTCCAATTTAATCTGAGAAACCAGGAAAATCCAATTAAAGAGCCTGCTGCCAACGACCTGTTTGTCATATATGGATGACCCATTTACAGTATTCAGGCCCCTTCCAATCTGGAAGCATCCAGACACAGCCATGCGAAAACTGGCAACATGGCCACTGATCTCTTGTTCTGATGAAGAGAAAGCAAGCATCTTGTTATCTTTTGCGAATTGTAAAGCCATGGCATTCTTTCTGCCCAAATCCGAGTCCAAGGTGACCCACTGCAGCAGAAGGCAGTGTTTCTACACCTTGAAAAGGCTTGGAGAGGAAAAGAGTTTTGGTTGCTGCTAAAACAATCTCTTCTCTGCAACTATTAGAAGTTTAGGCGCTCCGTCGCTCTGTTGTATATCAGACTCTCAGTAGCACTGCTGATCCCACAGAACAAAGCATATCGAACAAAAGAGCCAGTGCCCTTTACTGGACCTAAGAAAGGTCAGATTTGTTTGGTGTCTCTCCCTCCAACACACACCAAAAGCCATATTACAAAAAGGCTCCCAGTGAATAACCTACGACCATACTTAGCCTTTCCGTGATTATGAAACACACATTATTGCTTACTTTGACTGGCCTCTGGTTCCGAGTCTTCTTGTTGTTAACTGCGGAAACTGCTGCCTTATTATCTGCAAATAATATTCATGAGTTAACAAGTTAAAAAACAAAGCCCTCTGTTCAGAATTTAGCAATGGATTATTTTGGGGGGGGGCAAAGGTAAAACAGGCTGGAAGCTTAAAAACACAGCCTTTGACTCAGACCCGCAACAAGAGTATACAAATATTTTGATTTTGATTATTTATGTAAATACATTTATATCCTCCCTGCTTCATCCAAAGAAACCCAGGGTGGATAACCAAGAAAGTTAAAAGAACAAATAAGGTTCAATAAAACAATGCATCAATAATTAAAACAGATAAACAACAGCATCAGCAACTAACCACTCCAACATGGTTAGCAGGTGGGTCTTTAACACCTGGTAGCTATATAGTTGCCCCTGCCCCTTGCTTCCAGTGTGGGGCAGTGTATGTAAGAGCACATGCCTCAATGGTAGGGCAAGGAATGCACCATTTATTAAGAGTTGCTGCAGGTTCCTTTGCTGAAAAAATGGTAGCTAAACAAGCAGAAATAGCAAGGAGGAGGAGCAGAAACAGGACCAGGAGGCTCCAAAGCCTCACACTGGAGCGCGGGCCTGAACAGGTAACCAGGGATGCCAACTGCTGATGCCAGCCCTGTCTACTTGGGAGCACTTCAATGGCTAGTTGTATGGAAGACAGAGTGATGGACCTTTGGTCTGATCCTGGAAGACAGTTATTAGTTTCCTCGTGCATCCCTACAAATATACATGGGATACCAGCAGTGTACCTCCAGAATCCATATTGTGTGAACGGGCTGCAAGGAAAATCTCAAATCTACGGCAAATTCAGAAGCATGTTATGGTGAGCCTATCCACAGTTGCTTCTCCTGTCATTGTAGTGCCAACATAGGTGAGCTGAACAGAAAGTACTTCAAATATAAATTTTCTTGCATGGGGTGTATGGATGGAGCTTCATGTGCAGTCACTGTTCCACTTAGGAACCAGTTATTATCTTCAGGCAGATTTGTACTGTGCCCCTTTATCTTATGGGTTGCTGGGCAGCCCTTAGTCACACTTCTGGCTAAAAAGCATCCTTAGAATCCTTAGTGTCCCTTTCGTTTATTTGCTTTTTGTAGTCCCAGGTGGTTGCAAAAATAGATTTGAAAACGTGACGGATAAAATAACTGCTAAAGATTTGTAAGGCTGAAGCCTGTATGATTTTGGTTTTTGAAACTAATTTTACTGGGGGTGGAATCATTTAAAGCTACAAACTTCAAAAAACCTGACACATTATTTCACACGACTGTGTGGCAAATGAACCCAACACGTTTAATGTCAATTTTCATTTCATCTTGCAGCAGGCATGACAGCAACGTACAAGGAAAAGTTTATTTACAGTGCATGAGACCTTTGGAAGGTGCACTTAAAGAATTCCATTTGAGGAATATTTACTTGGGGGCTAAATATTTCATGTGACTTAATTCTTTTTCAATAGTTTTGGTAAATGGGTAACACTGAGCAAAAATGTTAAGTATATACAGTATAGCAAAAAAATTAAAGGGCTGGTACCAATCTTTTAAACTTGGGCAAAACACCCATATACATCCTCTGATATATCCCAGTTTTATTCTCCTAATATGCAAATCATGTAGATTGCCTGTAGTTATTATTCAAATTAGCTTGATTGCAGATACTTCTTACAGAGGAGATACTTGTTACGTTATTTTGCCTGAAATGATTCTATTTCCCACATTTTGAAATTCCCCCATACTCAACAACCCATCCATATTTAATGAAAATAATGGAGCAGAATTTTAAATGGGACACACTTGTCAATTTACTGAGAACATCAACCTGGAGGAAGATCTATCCCTATTAAGTTCTAGCATGGATGGCAAGACTGCAGTTGAAGCAAGGGCCCCACAAGCAATAAAGAGGTAAAAATCAAATAGTGGAAAGTATTATTTTGCCAAGATGTGTTAAGCACGAAAAAGAATCCATCCCATGTTTCAGACAGGGAATTAAAATTACAAAAATAATATAGATTCTTCCTAAACTATGTTCATTTTTAAATTTTAGATCCGTGAAACTGATTAAAATAATCTGTTGCTTCCATTGGCTTTTAACCCTTTCTGTTGCAAATGCCATCATGGCGGCAAAGTGCCCACACCCCAAATTCTGTACACTTGGATCACAACTGCTGTGCAAAAATGGGGGGGGGGATCACACACCATTTACATACAATTTCCACCCTCCCTCTGATTTTACTATTTATTTATTTTTTTTCTCTCATAACAGGAAGCCCCCCTGGCATTGGTTCACGAGTCTTATCCAGAATAGTCCACACATGTTACAGAAGTGTGGATTTCACTAGCCTTTCTGGTTTATTTTCTGGAGGGAAGAGGGAAAAAAATCAGCAAACAGAAAAACACTTTTGTTGAGCTGTGAAAGTTCAGGCTAGCTATTTGATAAATGAGCAGACAGGCAAGCTGCCTCTCTTTCTCCCTCTCTTTTTTGTGCGGGTTCAATGAAGCCTACCTAAAGAACACCACATGCTGTTCCAGCTACTGATCTAACATTCCGCAACATCTCAGCCTTCCAAATTCTCTTTAATTACACATTAATCCCACTCCTCTCTCTTTCAGTTTGTGCAGACGGGGATGGGGGTTCCTAGGGGCTGTGGGAAAAAAAGCATTTTCTGGGCTTTTTTGTGGGGGGGAGGGGTGCATGTTGTCATTCAGGACGTACTTCCAAAGCAGAATATTACCTCAACAGACCTAAAGCAAAATGAAACATCCCAGCTCACTTTCGGAAGTACGAGAAACAAACAAAACCCAACAAGTTCCTTTACACTTCCAGTGTTTCAACCCTAGCAAATCAAGAGGGCTTTAGCAAAAAAATTATCTGTGTACCAAAATGCACCTTTGGTGACCTTCCAGATGATTTTATTTTTTAAAAAAATCCTGGATCTCTCTTAAAGCTACACTTGCGCTAGCCACAGTCCAGCACCGATAGATATAGGCTGTTTTTCTCACATTATGAACGGGGAAGGAAAAAGGAAAAAGATTCCTGCATATTTTGTGGGGTGGAAGAAGTAGGTGCCAATACTGTTTGGTGATTGGCTGTACTGCTGGATGGGGGCGGGTTGTGTGGGAATAGAAAGGGATGAGTGATATTGAATGGGCAGCAGGTATGGTATGATTTGTGTAAATGTAAGGTAGAATCCGGGTGTGATGTGCACGCGTTAAGTGGAATGAGCACTGTGTTTTGTGAGCAGGGATGGGGAAGAAATTCAATTCAGTTTGCATTTAAAGTCAAATTTGGCATTTTTTTTAACTTTCTGAAACAATACAAAAACAGTCATCCCTCACAGAGGTACAATTCTCAAAGTTCCCTGGGAAGAGGGGTTGAGACTGTTAAGCTACTCTGAGAATTGTAGCTCTGTGAGAGGAACAGGGGTCTCCTCACAACTTGCAGCACCCTTAACAAAGTACAGTTCCCATGATTCTCTGGGGAAAGCCATGACTGGTATGGTACTGTTTTAAGTGTATAGAGCAGATGGAGCCCAATGCTGTCATTCAGGGTGACTGATCTGGAATAGAAGATCATCACATGCACTGGTGACACAATTCATTAACACTAGTCAAATTCACTCAGCTACTTTTTGACTTTTAAGTCTCACGCTCACCAAAATGTTTCTTAAAACTGATGCTACTAATAATCCAATCATGGCACTGCCTCCTATCAAAAACTTCAAAAGGAATCTCCTCCCCCTACTGTTTTTCTCCTGACAGTTTGCTGCTTTGGATTGCAGTCCACATGTAGGAGATTGTATATTTCACAGCCATTATTATTTCAGATTCCCAAAACCCCACTTGAGGTGAGGTTTGGTTGACACTCACCTTTCCAAAGCTGGCAGCATTGACTGGCTGTGTGTCGTTTTTCTCGCAGAAGTCCAAATAGTGCATATAAAGGGCGCTTCGAGGAATGCAGACACCTTCTGCGATTTCGTAGTTCTCCTCCAGCCTTAAAAACAATGATCGAACAATGGAAAACTACAAATAGGTTGGCTGCTATGTATTTCAACTTCCAAATCTGCAGACTGAAGGGCCAGCCCCTATGCTAGGACATTGTTTTTTCATACATAAAAATTAGTCAAATGTGTTCTATTTATTCTGTACTGAAATACAGCATACTTTGCACACCAACACCATCATCAATTCTATTAATATATAAATAAGACTAATATAGATGAAAATCAATGGTGATGCTGCAATGTGCCACAAATTCTTGCAGTCAGACTCCTGTAGCACTTCAAAATGTCTTACATCACTAGAATACTAAGTAATTAAGGATCCAAAAGTTGAAATAAAACATTTGCACACATTTAAAGGCAGTCAAACATTAAAATGTCCTTCAGCACTTTATAACTATTTTCTGATATGACGCATCTTGAGTGAAAGGAATGCAACCAGAGACCAAACCAAGCAGTAAAATATTGTTCTGCCATACTCTGTATGTGACCTTCGCACAAAAGCTTATGCCACAATAAATCTGCTAGTATTTTAAGGTGCCAAAAGATTTAGGCTGCTATCCTGTACATAACTTGCTGTGGAAAAGTGCCACTGAGCTCGGTAGCATTGAGTAGGAATGCACTGGATTGAACTGTGAGTCTGTTGGAGCGAAAACAAGAAACACAGTCGCCTCTCAAGAATGCCCTTGTTATATTTCAGTTTGCATGGTAATAACAATGCATATATTGATCTCTTATCATTTAAAAGCAGCACCAAGGTGTGCGTGCAGGAAGCTCTGCATGCCTTGACTGCATTGAGCTACCTTCAACTCAAGCAGGTTGATGCTGTCTGTTCTGACAGCACCAATTATCTATTTAAGGAAGAAATGGGGAGCTGGATTCAGCCCCTTGTATTCTTGTACTCGTCAGCAGGGCACTGGTGTTAGGTAAAGGTAAAGGGACCCCTGACCATTAGGTCCAGTCGTGACCAACTCTGGGGTTGCAGCGCTCATCTAGCTTTATTGGCCGAGGGAGCCAGTGTACAGCTTCCGAGTCATGTGGCCAGCATGACTAAGCCACTTCTGGCAAACCAGAGCAGCGCACGGAAACGCCATTTACCTTCCGCTGGAGCAGTACCTATTTATCTACTGGCACTTTGAGGTGCTTTCAAACTGCTAGGTTGGCAGGAGCAGGGACCGAGCAACGGGAGCTCACCCCGTCGTGGGGATTCAAACTGCCAACCTTCTGATCGGCAAGTCCTAGGCTCTGTGGTATAACCCACAGCGCCAGTTCATCACTAATCATAAAATAGTCCTCTGCCTGGCCTTGAAAGGTGGCCCGCAAAGCTGTTTTTTTTTTGGTGAGCCATGCCCACTTTCCCCACATCTGATATCCTGTACGGTGTCAGATGCCTGGAAAAGAATCACAGCCCTGCTGACCCCTCAACGAGGCCTGTGGAGGACTGGACACATCTGGATTTGGTCAGCTGGTTCACAGCATTAGCACCCCAAATAAAGGGTCTCGCTTCACCCACAGCCACAGCCTTGGATGCGAGCAGAAAGCAAGCATATCTTTCCCTCCTCTCACAGGTTTCAGTCTGCTTCTCGCTCCAACTTCTAGCTTACAAACACACACAACTTTTAACTCTGGCCTTTGTCTTTCTAACTTCCAGCCAACTGAAGGGTGGGGAGCCCACCCATTTGCCATCTAGCACAGAGCCACTCTCTTTGCTTCCTTAAAGGCCCATTACTTCAACAGGAAGCTAGCCTGGCTCTTCCAGGAATTAGGATGCACCCTAACTGCTCCCCATACTCATAAGAATATGATAGTAGTTCAACAGACCTGGATTTGAAAATAAACACCTCTCTTTAAACACTAAGTTATCTTTTTAAGCACAAACCTACTAAGCAGCAACCTATCTTGAAGACACTAATTTATGTCCTGCTAGCTGGTTTTAGGAATTTTCTCCCTTATGGTGGTAATTTGTCCCTGCAAACTATTTCAATAAGATATTTGGTGGTATGAATAGACTCAATAAGGGTGCCGCAGCCATGCTTCCTTTCTTTCAATGGGAATATCATCTCTGCATCTTTCCCCAAATTCATGGACCTCAACAAAACCTCTTTTCAAAGCGCGGAGACTTTGCTTGTATGCTATAACTGCTAATTGGCATGTCAGTTTCTCTGACCAAGACAGGATAGAAAGGCCGTGTTAATTATTTCTCTTCATCATATATTTCATGAATTTCCCCTCTCTTTTCTTCCTTTTCCCCTCTGTCTTTCACAGAGAGTCATTAGTTTGACACTGGACAATGTTCCATTATACCTGAACTCTTTTTTTAATGATCAAAAATCCAACCTTGCAGAATGTCTTTCAATTTTTTGCCCCCTCTTAAAAAAGGGGGGGGGGGAACCTTCATCATAAGTTGAATTCAGCTCTAGCCTACAGTATTGTGTAAAGATAATGAACTTTGACTATTATCCCTATACGTAGTAGAGGAATGTCCTTATAAAGCAATATGAGCTCTCGCAATAAGATTTTGAGGCTACTCATAGCATTGCAGCATATCTCATATTATGAAAATGAAGAATGGGGCTTACTTCACTGGTTTTACAGTGGTTTTACTTTGCCCGGCGAAGGGTGAGAGAGGAGGGCCCCCTGGCTGGATGGCAGGACCACCTCTGGGCATCACCCCGCCCAGCGCTGGTGATGTGGCCGGGACAGCACGAGGAGGACGTCAATCTCTGTCCCCTGCCGGATCACTGTGGCGGCCCAGATGCCTGGCCACAACACCCCCCACCATAAAAGGCGAGTGGACATCTCATATTATGAAGGTGAAGAATGGGGCTTACTTCATTGGTTTTACATTTCTATTGCACCTTCTCTTATCTTTGGAAATCTGCTAAAGAAAAAAGCCACTGACTTTAGGAGAATATAAGAATACATCAAGACACAGAAATATTGCACAATCATTTTAAGTGATCACAGTAGTTGCATAATGTAATCACAAATGGTCTTTGTGTCCAGGAGAAACACTCTGTTAGTCCAACGTATGCAGCTATTTCTTTTGTCATCACAATATACATTTATTGTATTCAGGCCAATCCAGATCAGTTCAATACATCCTGGATTCCAACTGTGTCAAACACCATAAAGCCAAATATAAGAATAGGTGACTCAGACAAGCAAGTCCTGCTGCAAAACAACCAATGAATCCTTGCAGAAAAATCTGCAAAGCAGATTTAAAAAAACGATCCAGTTAATAATCTATGGCAGCCAGTTCAAAATACCATGCACAGAACATCACTCAAGGAAGCGAACCAAACTATATGCTTCAGATCCACTCAACCCATGAAGACAACTCAAAGCCAAATCATAAGCAAATCAACAATATATATAGTTATCACATCCCTCTCTCGTGCTTATATCCATGCAAACATGTACAATCTCAATTCTCTTCCCTTCTCTTCTCCTTAACACCTCCACCAACACCACCCACAGTCCTCTGCTCCTACTTCCACTGACAGCTGGGCCCCATCTGCATTGGCCAAACAACGTGAAATGCAGAACAGAAAGACATGCCAGAGTACTGCTGTTGCCACTGCTTATTGGCCTTTTTGAAATATGTAGCAGGTAGAGCACCCAAGCTGCTGCTGACATATGTCAGCTGGTCCCAAATGCAGCAGCCACACTGCTGTTTCCACCACGGCACTACTCTGCCTTTCCTCTTCCCTCTGCAACTTCTGCCTCCACACTGCTCCACACATCCTCTGCTCCCAGGCAGACTGTAGAATTCAATTTGCCTGGAAGAATAAAAGGGAATTTATGGAGCTATGGTGGCAAATTAGGAAGGGAAAAGGAGTTGGTGTGGTATGTAATAGTACCCTTTCACCTTCTTTCCTTCCTTCCCTCCCTCCTTCCTCCATAGCAGGTCCTACAGCCCAGATATTTTGTACCTCTGGCTCAAAGACCCAAAGGTCGCGCCTCAGGCCTAGAGGTTCTGGGCCCAAGAACCCTACTTGTGAACAACCCTACACAACAGGCTTGTTAGGATTGAGCAACTAGAATTGAGGATGGAGCAACTAGGAACAAACTATACCAACATGGGTCCTAAACGAAGGTTGTAGAGTTTGGTGGCAACAAGCCAGAACAGGGACCGCAGGAAAGAGGAAATAGAAGGGGCAGTCGCTCTGGTGAGGAGAGTCGACTGGATTATATAATATATGCTTTGCCCCTCTCAGACATCTGGGATGCAATAGTAAACAATGGGCGCATTTTGACAGAGCCAAGGATCCCAGGGGTTTAGGGACTGGCCACTAACCTCCAAGACTGTGGATGCTAACAAAATGCTTCAAATACTGCTGCCACCAGTATTTGCTTGTTTTCCTTTGGGAGCAGAGCTCCATGATCTAATTAGGGGTGATGTCCTGGCTAACAAGCTATCTCCAGACTCCATCAAATTATGGGAGAGACTGACGCAGAAGGCCTGTTTTTCCTGTATGGGTGTCGGATAACTGGAAGCACTAGTCAGTGGGAGAAATCAAATTTAACAAAATAAGAAAAAGGGGGGGAAAGACAAGTGCTGTTTGAATGCATAGAAACTGCTAGCAGTCTGTTAGCGTAGCTTGAAAGTGGGGGGGGGGGACTACTTTTGCCCACATAACCCTGATCACTTATAAAATTCTTTTTGGGAGAGCCTTTTCTGGGTGCCCCGGTCTTCAGAAATGAGGAGTTTCTTGGCTTATGTTGGTTTTGCTGGTTATTAGAAAGACGCAGGAGTTGTGCTCACCACAGACCAGTCTTCCTCAATCGCCAGGTGCTTTTGACTATACTTCCCATCAGACCAAACCAATATGGCTATACTGGCAGGGGCTGGTGGATGCTGAAAATGTAAGCATCTGGAGGGCACCAAGTTGGGGAAGGCTGCTATGAACATGGTGTGGATAGTGCTTTTATGTAGATGGCATTAGTTGTATCTGGAGTAAGGAATTTCCTGTTCTGTTCTTGATGGAGAGAGAGAAAGTTCTTGTCTGGCTTTCGGACTAGTGTTTACTTTAAGTCAGGTGTGGAGACTCTTTAGCCTTCCAGGTGTTGTTGAACTACAACTCCCAGGACGATGGGAGTTCTAGTTTAGCAACATTTGGAGGACCAGAGGTTCCCCATACTTCCTCTAAGATTTCAATTACATTCATCTTCATTTATCCTTTCTTTTCTTATCATCCTTTCAGTTGCACTTGCTTTTCTGAGTACCGATGTAAGTAGCCTGGAAATACAAAAGGCTCACATCTTATCCTTTAAAAACAATAATAAAAATCTTACCATTGCAGAGTAGCTGGAGTGGAATGTGGTTTGGATGCTCTGTTATTCTCTTTCTCCTCATCTGTTGCGAGAAAACAATACGAGAGAAGAGATTTTCAGTCAAACCACTAAAGCACCGACAAGGGGGATGCAGGATTAACCACTGTACATAAAATCTCATGCTTCCCAGGATAAACTCTGAAAGTTGCATAGTATAGCTGGAGTCAGTGTGAATCAGCGTGTCATTTGTTTAACACAGGGCTGCAGAGCCTCAGATCTGGAGTCAAATGCCACCGCTGGGGCTCTCTTATCTGGCCCTCGGAACTCTCCTTGGCCACATCCCTTCACCAGCCCTACTTTCCATCCTCCTTGAGTGTTTCTGCCTTGATGCACTGAGGCAGCATGTACCCTGATTGGCTGTATAGTTCTGAGAGATTCTCCTCTGTGCATTTGGTTGAATGTCATCATGCAATGTACAAGGCCTGAAGTAAGAAAAACAAAACATCTCCATTTGCTTCTCCTAAAATTATACTGTTTTAGGAGATTATAGTGTTTTCAAGACTTTTCTCTCTGGATTCTATTTGTGTTGTTTGTGTGACTTTGCTAACCAAAGGAATCACAGTCTAAAACATCTGGAGGGTACCAGCAAAGGCTGACCTGGAGCTTAGTATCACTCCCTACACCTTATTGTAACTGAACCAAAGTACAAGTATTCAAGATAATCATATACTCATCTCCTGCTTCCCCCTTCCTCCATTTCCCCCTTCCTCCATTGTTTCCCCTTATTTCGGAATGTAAGTCACTTCAGCTAGGGGCCTTGTCAGGCCTGTTCTTTGAAATGAACAATGTAGAGAGATAGATGGCCTATATTTAGAAATTAATCAATTAATATGATGGTAACAACAGCTGTAAGCGAAAGATACCATCACCTTCTCTCTGAAAACTGAGCTTGTAAAGGTGTGACAGGCACTATGGAATTTATTTCAAAGATAGGGAACCCCAGAAAAATCCTGATGGAGCTGCCAGTCAGAGTGGACAATAATGGGTGAACTGGGCAATCAGTCTGACTTGATATTAAGCAGCCGTTGCTATGGATTCAGCCACTTGTCAGAAGGCTATGGGACTACAGGTTATTTTCTATTTTTTTACTCTTCAGATAGTATTTTATTTCGTTCACAGACAACTTGAGGGTTCCATTCCTCTCCCATTTGATATATGGGTGAGGTGAGCCCATCCAAAGAGTGTGTGGGTCAGATGCTGAGGGGGTGGTTGTGATGCAATGGTCCACCTCCTCCTGAGGCCTATGAAGCCTAAGGACAGGTTTGATGAGCAAACACTGGCCCCTTCCTTCCTCACAGAGGTACTGTGGCAAGAGAGAAGGAGCTACAGAGGCAGAACAATGGAGTTACCTGGTTCTGATTGGTGCATCTGATCCCCTTCCCTCATGGCTAGCTTTCCTTTTCCATTTACAGCCATCGAGGAGTGAAAGGCTGTTTCACTTGCCTGGGGCTTTGTCATTAACACATATCAAACTGGAATTACCCAGGTGAAAATCTTTACAGAGGCCGGCACCTTAAAATCGGGCTCAGTGAGCTAAGACTGCTGAGCCAATGATATCACAAAGGACAGTGGGTTGACATCAGCTTAACAAACGTGAGGTAGAGTGTATCAAACTACCTCACAGAGGTCTTGACATCATCCAAGCTGGCCAGTAGGCTGCACCCAGTGGCCACGTAACAGCCTACGGCTAAACATCAGCCAAACAAAGCACAAGAATGGGTTCCAGGGAGCTTCTCAACAGGGTTTGGATGATCTGCCTTAGAAGCCCAGCAAGTCAGATCTGGCCACTTGAACATGCTAGAAGTACTAAACCTACAAACCTAGTATTAAACCTAGAAGTATTAAAACACAAGCAGGATGCGGAGTCCATTGACCTCTTTCCACTGTTGCTCCCCAGCTGCTATTCATTTGTACACTGTCTGTGGGCATGGAGGTTGACTAATAATAATAATAATAATAATAATAATAATGGTGGCTAGTAGCAACTGAGAGCCTTATTCTCCATTAACCATCCTCCACTTTCAAAGCCAACTAATATATCCTTTCAGAAGAACACAAGAAGAGCTCTGCTGGATCAAGCCAAAGGCCCATCTAGTCCAACATCCTATTCTCACTGATCAGATGCCTATGGGAAGAAAGGCTTGAGTGTAACAGCATTCTTTTCACCATGATTCCCAGCAAGTAGCATACTGCCTCCTAGTACATAGTCATCATAGCTAGTAGTCACTGATAACCTTATCATCCTCTTAGGAGATGTAACACAGTCATATACCAGGGACTAAGCCACCCTGGAATCAGTCTACTTCTGAGTAGATATGCATAGGATTGCATTGAGGGACTTTACCGAGACCATTCTGGAAGTCTCATCTGCGCCCACCCATAATGACTGTAAGAAACACGTGTCTTCTATGAGCCATCACAGATGGTGAATAAGAGCCATCGCAGAGACAGTGCCACAGACAAAATGCTCATATCCACTTTCAAATTGCCTGAAAGTCCATCCTTCTTACTGGAGTGTTCACATTCTGCAGTGTCATCAAATGTTGCACATGCAGATGTGAACTGGCTCTTGAGATAGTTGCAAAAAGCAGATTCAAGACCCTGCCCTTTAAAAAATAAATTACAGTTTGTCCATTTTCTCTTAATAAATTGCCTCATCTCAGCTTCATGCACACACCACTAAAGCTATAATGCCATGTACAATGACTTGGGAGTAAGCACCACAGAATTCAGTTGGAATTACTTAGGAGTAAATAAGTACTGGACTGTGGTATTGGGAAAGAAAACCGTTACAATACTAAGCTAAAGGACAAAAGACACACATATCATGTTGCATATATCGTTGGCCATATTCATACTTCACACTGAAAAGCACTATGATACCAGTATAAACAATCATGGGTTTTTCCCCAAAGCATTCTGGAAGCTGTTTTTTGTTAAGAGTGCGAAGAATTGTTAGGTGACCCCTATTCCCCTCCCAGGGCAACAACTGCCAGAGTGGTTTAACAATCAATCCCTCTTCACAGAGAACTCTGGGCACTGTAGTTCTGAGGACGGAACAAGAGTTTCCTAACAACTATCAGTACCCTTAATAAACTACAGCTCCCAAATTTTTTGGAGGGAGAAGCTTTGACTGTTTAAAGTGACATTATAGTACATTAGAATAATGGTGTAAAACATGACAAGTCTTCCGAAGAACTCTGGCCTATAAACTGTTTAAATAAAATAATGCTGTGTTATAGGTAGCAACACCAGTCATTTTATCCTAACTATGGCCCCAATCAGATGTATGGATGCAACTGGACACTACTGTACAGCTTTTGGGTCCTTTCTGACGATACAAGTCTACTGAAAATGACATATACTTACTTTCATCGTTAGAAACATTCCCCAGAGATGTATGACTGGAATAACGTTTGTTTTCACTTTCACTGAGACATCTTTCAATCCAACTCTCTGCAAAAGAACAAAGAAGGTTTTTTTAAAAAGGCAGGATGTTTCCCATGAACAGCAAACCTTTTATTTCACTATTATACAATAAATAATGTTATCAGTTACAAACCAAACAAGTGTATGCGTATCAATAGTTTGCTCTTCCCAGTGCTATTTTTCTAGAAACTCATGGTACCAGAACTCACCATGAACACCTCCCTTGTTCTCTTATAATGGCAATGGCGCCAACCTGAGAGGTGCCGGAACTGAGTTCTGGTGAGTTCTGGCTGGGAAAAAAAGCCCTGGCTCTTCCTCTCTTTTCCAATATGGGCCACAAAAGGTGAACTGAGGAGTCCAAAAGTCCCTCCTCAGATTACAATGAGGAACTGAACAAAAACTGTAGGATTAGGTGCCAGCATTTGCAGCCTATGTAACTATCTTGAGTCACAAATTCCCCATTTTTACAGTTTGAGATGACACTGTTTATTTGTGCAGATAATAAATACTTGTCACTCAGCAGAGGATTAGTCCTTTTTTGCCCTCTCAGAGCCTGATATTACTGGGTCACCCTTTCTACTTATTTGAAATATACCAAATGCTATTATACCGATGTTCAAGAGGGGTGGTGCCAGGGTGCCATGCAAATTCTCTTAAGGAAAATCTCTGGTGTATATTACATTTGGTGTATATATTATAAAACACAGAGACTCCAGCACATGCCATTATTGGTATAAAGCCACTTGCAACTAACCCTTCTCAGGGAGTTGTCAGAACTGTTAGGTTACTTAAAAGTTTCCACTTGGTAATATATGAACCAACATTACTAGAAGGGTCTAAAGATAGAAAAATTCTACATTTCTGTCAGGGGCTCAGGAGCAGAGGCACAGGAGAGGGAGGAAATGGAGAGCGAGGGGGAGGAATCCGAGGGCAGTTTAGGGGGTGACAGTGGCCCGAGGGATTCCTGGAGTCTGTCCGGCGAATCGGAAGACTCGCAGAAGGGAGCGCCGATGGCCAGGGCAAGGGGGGTGCCAAAGGGGACACCCCAGAAGGAAGGGGCCAGCGGGGACTCCCAGAGCAGCAGTTGGAAATCAGGACCAGCTTCCCCACCAGAGCGCAGTGGGGGGGAGGAGTCCCAGGCATCGGGACCAGTGTTCCCACCACCAGCGAGAGGAGATGCGTCAGGATTGACCACGCCTCCATCGGAGAGCGGGGAAACGGTCGAGAGGAAGGTTGCCGGCTGGGCGCGTGCGCCAAGTTCAAATGTACAGGCAAGCGGCACAGCAGATAGCCCGGATAGGGAGCCAGGTCCTAAAGCCCGCCGAAAGGAGGGGCAAGAATCAGGGGGGTCAGCGTCAGAAGAGTCCAGAAAGGAGGAAACCCCAGGGGGCAGAAGGACCCA